>NC_135881.1:13554687-16415027 GCF_964194155.1 Cetorhinus maximus
GCCAGATGATCGGGCCTGAGATCACCTCCGGCTGTGTGGGCGGACACCCCATTCCAGTGGCTCTGAAGGTCACAGTGGCCCTCAACTTCTATGCCTCCGGCTCTTTCCAGGGCTCAGTGGGGGATCCGTGTGGAGTCTCCCAATCAGCTGTCCATTGTAGCGTCAAGCTGGTGACAGAAGCTCTGTTCAGGCAGGTACTGACCTTTATTCTTTACTTTCTCAGACAAAGACCACCACCTTCAACACCTCTTTGACCCTTTTGTCTGTGACATCTTTTGATTATTATCTGCTCACACCACACCCTCAATGTGTCTCTTTCCCCCCACCCCCCCCACCCCCAACCCACCTTAAACCAATTTATATTTCTCCCTTGTTGAAACTATGCTGCAGTTCTGCCGAAGGGCCATGGAGGCTCGAAACGTTAACTGATTTCTTCTCCGCCGATGCTGCCAGACTTGCTGAGTTTTTCCAGGTAATTCTGTTTTTATTCTTTACCGTATGGGCGAGGCCAGCAGGCTGAGCAAGGCAGAGGCTTTGCAGTGATTGCTGCACACACACACACACACACACACACACACAGACATGTAGACACACAGTTACTTACATACATACATGCATACCCACACTATATACACCACACACGCGCTCACACTGGACTGAGTGCATGCAGTTGTTGGGTAAGAAAGTCTAATTTTTTTTTGTACAACCTAATTTAGTTTGTAGCTGGCATTAAACTGAAGTCTACAGTTTAAATTCTGTAGTTGCCAGCCTTAAGCAGGGATTTTTCAAGGGTTCCAGTGGAAGAGGAGCTTAGTTAAGAAGCAGCTGAAACTGGATCCTGATTAAACGACTCAGATAGGCCCTTTGTGTTAGGAGCATATATAAGTAGATAATTTAGTGTGACGTACAATAGAGTGATGGAGTTGAGCGCTTCAGGAAGTTAAGCAGAGTAAGGGAAAGAGTCAAACAGACTCGAAACATTAACTCTGTCTTCCTCTCCACAGATGCTGTCAGACCTGCTGAGTTTTTCCAGCAATTTTTGTTTTTGTTTCAGATTTCCAGCATCCGCAGTATTTTGCTTTTATCCAAGCGAAAGAGGTGTTGGGTTTTTTTTTGCCTAAACCTTTTCAGTCTCCAGGAATTGATTCTTGCTCTGCTGCAGGAGAAGGAGTTGGTTAACTGGTGAGTATCTGGTAAGTGATTAAGGTTTGTTCTATTCCTAAAGCTCAAAATGGTATATTTTGAGTGAGAGTTGAGCGGGAGAGGATAAAAGGCGTGGATCGAGAGCCCTACCTGCAGTGAGACCAGCGGCGGAGTGATGTCACGAAACACAACGTAACATGAGTGCAGGAAAAGCAGCTGATTGGTGAGGAGGATTGGTGAGTATTTCTAGTCTTTAAAGTAAAAGTAAGGTCGATAGTTTGTGTTTAGGTCTCCAGTCTTTTTTTTTTTCTAATTTTCTTAAAAATAGCTCGTCAAGTATAAGATCGATACTGGTGTAAAAACAAATTAATTACAATAAAGTGTGAAGAGTGGGGGATTCTTCAATTTTAAAGAGCAGGGATACTACAGTAATTAATTCATAAATTAAATAAAATACGATAGTGATGGCAGCGTGGGTGATGTGTTGCTGCTGCAGCACGTGGGCACTGGACACCTAGGTGATCCAGAGCAAACACATCCGTAAGTGTTTGCAGCTCGAGGAACTTCAGATCCCCGAGCTGAGGAGCTGGAGTCCGAGCTGCAGACATTGCACCACATCAGGGAAGGGGGAAAGTTACCTGGACACTTTGTTCCAGGAGGTGGTCACACCCCACAGATAAGATCATTCGAATTTGGTCTGTGATCAGGGACAGGAAGGTGTGACTGCAGGTGAGACAGGTATGGGGACCCAGGGGGCAACATTCAAGGAGTCTCAGCCCTTGCAATTGTCCAACAGTTATGAGGCTTTTACAAGCTGTGTGGACAAGAGCGGGGACTGTAGGAAGGATGAGCGAACTGACCATGGTGCCGTGGTACAGGGAGCCATTCAAGTGGGGGGAGGAAATAGGAATGCAGTAGTGTTAGGGGACAGTATAATTAGGGGGATAGATACCTTTCACTGCAGCCGTAAGTGAGAGTCCCGGAGGCTGTGTTGTCTGCCCAGTGCCAGGGTTAAGGACATCTCCTCAAGGCTGGAGAGGAATTGGAGTGGGAGGGGAGGGATCCAGTTGCCTTCGTCCACGTTGCTACCAACGACATTGATAGGACTAAAAAGGAGGTTCTGCTGAAAGAACTAAAGAGCTAAATTAAAAAGCAGATCCTCCAAGGTAATAATCTCGGGATTACTGTCTGAGCCATGGGCAAACTGGCATAGGGTAAATAAAGTCAAGGAGTTAAATACGTGGCTCAAAGATTGGTGGTGGGAGGAATGGATTTCAGTTCATGGGGCACTAGCAGCAGTATTGGGGTCAGTACTGGGGTAGAAGGGGGCTGTTCCAGTGGGATAGGCTTCACTTGAGCCATGCTGGGACCAGTGTCTGTAGAGAGGGCTTTAAACTAAATAGAGGGGGGTGGGAGTTCTGGAGAAGAGAAAAACATAGGCTGACAAAGCAAAAGGATATGGTAGTATTGCAGGGCAGCTATTCAGGTAATGATACCCAGAGTGTGACAGGAAGGGACAGAGTGTACAAACATAAAAAACAGCAGCAAATAGGGCCAAAGGGGGGGGGGAATGGTAAAAAGGCAAAATTAATAGCTCTTTACTTAAATGCACTTTGTATTTGGCACTAAATAAATGAATTAACAGCACAAATAGAGGTTAATGGGTATGATCTTATAGCCATTACGGAGACCTGGTTACAAGGAGATCAAAGCTGGGAACTAAATATTCAGGGGTATGTGACTTTTTGAAAGGTTAGGCAGGAAGGAAAGGGTGGTGGGGTAGCTTTGTTAGTACGAGATGGAATAAGTACAATAGCAAGAAATGATCTTGGATTGGAAGATGTAGAATCCATATAGATGTAGGTAAGAAATAACAAGAGGAAGAAGACACACATGGGAGTAATCTATAGGCCCCCTAACTGTAGCTATATTGTAGGATAGAGAATAAATCAGGAGATAATGAGGGCATGTGAAAAAGGCAGTACATTAATCATGGGTGACTTTAATCCTCATGTAGACTGGGAAAATCAAATTGGCAGAGGTAGCCATAAGCAAGAATTCATAGAGTGTATTTGGGACAATTCCCCAGAACAATATGTTGTGGACCCAACCAGGAATCAGGCTATTTTGGATCTGATAATGTGCAATGAGGCAGGTTTAATAAATGATCTCGGAGTAAAAGATCCCCTAGGAAACAGTGACCATAACATGGCAGAATTTAGCATTCAATTTGAGAGTAAGAAACTTGGGTCGGAAACAACTGCGCTAAACTTAAATATGGGTAATTACAAAGAAATGAGGGAAAAATTGGCTGGAGCGGACTGGGAAAGGAGTTTAGCCAAAAAGACGGTTGATGAACAATGGCAGACATTTAAGAAAATAGTTCATGACTCACAACAAAGATACATCCCATTGAGGAAGAAGGATCCTAGGAAGAAGATAAGTCAACTATGGTTAACCAAGGAAGTTAAGGATAGTATCAAATTGAAAGAAAAAACATACAATGCGGCAAAGATTAGTGGTAAACCAGAGGATTGGGAAAGTTTTAAAAACCAACAAAAGATGACCAAAAAATAATAGAGAGGGAGAAAATAAGCTTTGAGGGTAAACTAGCAACTAATATAAAAATGGACAGTAAAATCTTCTTTAAATATATAAAAAGGAAGAGAGAGGCCAAAGTGAACATAGGCCCCTTAAAGAATGAGGCTGGGGAAATAATAATGGGGAACCAGGAAATGCCAGAGGAGTTGAATAAACACTTTGCATCTGTCTTCATGGTGGAAGACACTAATAGCATTCCAAAAATACTAAATACTCAAGGGGCAAAAGATGAGAGGAAATAAATACAACAACTATCACTAGAGAAAAAGTACTAGGGAAACTAGTGGGGCTAATGGCCTTTAAGTCCATTGGAGCTGGCACATTGCATCCTGGGATATTAAAGGAAGTAGCTACAGAGATAGCGGATGCACTGGTAGTAATCTTCCAAGAATCCTTAAATTCTGGAAAAGTCCCAGAGGATTAGAGAACAGCCAATGTAACACCCTAATTCAAAAAGGAAGGGAGACAAAAACAGGTAACAATAGGCCAGTTAGTTTAACATCTGTCATTGGGAAAATGTTAGAGTCTATTATAAAGGATGTAATAACAGAACATTTAGAAATACATAATCTAATCAAGCAGAGTCAGCATGGCTTCATGAAGGGGAAATCATGCCTGACAAATTTATTAGAATTCTTTGAGAAGGTAACATGCAGGATAGGTAAAGTGGAACCAGTAAATGTAATATATGTGGATTTCCAAACGGCGCTCAATAAGATAGCGCATGTTAGGCTATTTAATAAGATAAGAACCCATGGTGTTGGGGTAGTACATTAGCATGGATAGAGGACTGGCTAACAAATAGAAGACAGAGTTGGGATACAGGGGGCATTTTCAGGATGGCAACCTGTAACTAGTGGAGTACCACAGGGATTAGTGCTGGGGCTACAATTATTTATAATATATATTAATGACTTGGATGAGGGAAGTGAATGTACTATCGGCAAGTTTGCAGATGACACAAAAATAGGTGGGAAGGCAAGAGGTGAGGATGACACAGAGTCTACAGAGGGATACAGACAGGTTAAATGAGTGGGCACAAACTTGGCAGATGGAATATAATGTGGGAAAATGTGAGGTTATGCACTTTGGCAGGAAGAATAGAAGAGCTGACTATTATTTAATGGAGAAATATTGCAGAAAGCTGCAGCACAGAGGGATTTGAGGGTCCTCGTACATGAATCACAAAAAGCTAGCATACAAGTTCAGCAGGTATTAGGGAAGGCAAATGGAATGTTGGCCTTTATTTCAAAGGGAATGGAGTATAAAAATAGGGAAGTCTTGCTAAAACTATACAAGACACTAGTTAGACCACTCCTAGAATACTGTGAACAGTTTTGGTCCCCTTATCTAAGGAAAGATATACTGGCATTGGAGGCAGTCCAGAGAAGGCTCACTAGGTTGATCCCGGGTATGGAGGGATTTTCTTGTGAGGAGAGGTTGAGTAGGTTGGGCCTGTACTCATTGGAGTTTAGAAGAATGAGAGGCAACTTTATTGAAGCATATAAGATATATCATTAGGGGGCTTGACAGGGTAGATGCTGAGAGGCTGTTTCCCCTTGTGGGAGAGTCTAGGACCAGAGGGCATAATCTCAGAGTAAGGGGTCGGCCATTTAAGACAGAGATGAGGAGGAATTTCTTCTCTCAGAGGGTAGTCAATCTGTGGAATTCTTTACTGTAGAGGTTGGGTCATTAAATAGATTCAAGGCTGAGATAGACAGATTTTTAATCAGTAAGGGAATCTAGGGCTATGGGGAAAAGGCAGGAAAGTGGAGTTGAGGATTATCAGATCAGCCAAGATCTCATTGAATGGCGGAGCAGACTCGATGGGCCAAATGGCCGCCTTCTGCTCCTATGTCTATGGTCACACAGATGCACAGGCATGTAGACACACAATTACTTACACACATACACGCACACACGCGTACACACAGACGGGTGCACACACACACTCTTCCCACAATTTCCTGTCCATTCATTTTCTTTTTAAACAATTGAAGGCAAGGACAAATTCTCAATCTGTGCTCTTGTAAGTGAGGCTCCATACTGGGAGCGTGTATTTGTAGAATGAACCCTGAGATAAAGAGTCAGTGAATTCTGTTACCCAGTGTTATTGCTAATCTCTATCTTGTTTAGTGATACCATGCTGGACTAATGCAATTTGAGCTGAGGGAGAGGGAACATTTATTGCTTGGCACTTACACGATGCCCTTTATGAATAATAAATGAGGAAAAGCCAGATGCCAAAACCTGTCAATCATTCTTGACAGCATTGATTTCATCTGGCTGCACGCCATGTTTACACTGAACTAGAATCCATTCCCTGTGCGGAAGTCAGGGTTTGAACTAGAATGCATTATTTATCAGCCTCGCCAAGATTGGCAGTCTTAAAGTAACGCAATGTCCCAGCGTAGCAAAGGGTTTTGTCTATCTTATTACAGAAGAAATCGTCAAGGGCCAGGAAATACCATGGTGTAAACTCCTTCTTTGAGCTTTGACCTGATGGTTACAGGCACGTGTTATGTGTGCAAACCAAGAAGGTTTTCAATTCAGTCCCAGTTCAGTGTGGTCCAGGTACGGTAATTAAACTAGAGAGAGCAGATTGTTAATTGCTGACCACTTCAGTAAGGAGCATTGATGTGAGAGCAAGATTTGGCTTGAAACATAATGTCCCTGTGGACGCATACCCTGCCTACCAAAGCCTTAATATCTGCTTGGCACGAGGCTGAATGGTCGCTGGTGCCAGATCAACCATGTGCGGGCAAGTCAGTGCCTTCAGGACAGGGCACTCAATAAGAGTGTCAACCCTGGTTTAGTGAGTAGCACTCTCAGCTCAGCATCAACAGTTTGTGAGTTCAAGCCCCACTTCAGAGCACAAAATCACAGCTGACTCCCAGTACAATGCCAAGGCGATGGTTGCTGCACTGTCAGAGATGCTGTCTTTTGGATAAGACGTTAGACCTGCTCTCTCAGGAATGTAAAAGATCACTTGGCCCTACTTTGACAGATGGCAAGGGAAGTTCTCTCTGGTGTCTTGGCCAACATTTATCCCTCAGTCACTATCATTGTCGGGTCATTATCATAATGCTAATTGTGGGAGCTTGCTGTGCGCAACTTGGCTGCCGTGTTTTATGCAGTACAACAGTGACTACACTTCAAAGATACTGTATTAGCTGTAAAGCACTTTGGGACGACGATGTTGCCAGGACTGGAAAATTGCAGCCATGAGGAAAGATTGGATAGGCCGGGGTTGTTCTCCTTGACACAGAGGAGGCTGAGGGGAGACTTGATTGAGGTGCACAAAATTGTGAGGGGCCTGGATAGAATGGATGGGAAGGGTCTATTTACTTTAGCAGAGAGGCCAATGGCTAGGAGACATAGATTTAAAGTGATTGGTAGAAAGATTAGAGGGGAGGTGAGGAAATTTTTTTTCACCCAGAGGGTTGTGAGGGTCTGGAACTCACTGCCTGAAAGGGTAGTGGAGACAGAAACCCTCATCTCATTAATAAGGTGCCTGGTTGCGCACCTCAAGTGCCCTAACCTAGAGGGCTCCGGACCAAATGCTGGAAAGTGCGATTAGACTGGGTGGTTCGTTTTTTTGGCTGGCGCAGACACGATGGGCCGAGTGGCCTCTTTCTGTGCTGTAAAACTTTCTATGATTCCACGGTAGCTTTATAGAAAGAAGTCTTTCTTCTTTAGGCCTGTCTGAGGCTGGCAGGCTGCTGACCCATTTAGAGGCCCACCTGAAAATGGCTTCAGGCCAGAGGCTTGGGTGTCAGTAGGGCAGCTTTGGTCAAGTCCCAGTGTTCAACTGCCCACTGTCTGTTTGACCATGAGCTGAATCTCCCCTCAACCACTCCGAACTGCAGATGAAGCTATAAAGACACAACCACCAGCAGTGTCTCTTAACAAGGCTGGTGGCTCTCTGATCTCTACAGTCTATGCATAAAGAAAAAAAATGGGTCCCGTTCAATAGAACCACGTTGATTCAATAGTAGGCAGCCCTGCCATTCAAGACGTATGTTTGAAACTATCAAATCCTTTATAATGCAGTTGAAAAGTGAGATTAAGTGGAGAGTCAAATGAATTATCGGTCATTGCTAATTTTCCCTACATAATGGCATTTGGGACGAGCAAGTTATTTGAAACTGGATCAGCCATGGTGATAAGCAATGACTTCCCCAGCGACTGCAACCAATTTTGTCACATCTGTTTCAATTTCTTTTCATGTCTTAATCCCTATTATAAGAACGCTTCCCTCGAGTGTTTGTCGATTAAAGAACCTCAAGCTAGTCCTTTGTCAGCCTTTGAATTGCAAAGACAGCAGTGAATACGTGCCTCAGTCGAGCTATTCTGGGTCAAAATTGAGTTTACTCAGAAAGTTTGCTCAAAAAGATGCCAGAGCACAAGTTTCTAAAATAAAAACAGGAAAGTACTAAAGCAGATAGGCAACGCTTTTTCACTCTCCCGTGAGATGCGAATGTCACTGGCAAGGCCGGCATTCATTGTGAAGGAACAGTGTGGCTTGGAGGGGAACTTCCAGGTGGTGGTGGTGGTGTTCCCATGCATCTGCTGCCCTTGTCCTTATAGAGGTCGAAGGAGGATCCTGAGAGGTTGTAGAGGAAGTGATCCCTGAAGGTAGCAGGACAGGTCGATCAGGTGGCTCAGAAGGCATATGGAATATGGAACCCTTTCATCGATTAGCTGAGGCATAGAATATAAATAAGAGCAGGGAGGTTATGCTGGAACTGAATCAAACACTAGTTAGGCCAAACTTGAGTACTGCGTGCAGACCTGGTCAACTCATTACAGAAAGGATGTAATTGCATTAGAGAGGGTACAGAGGAGATTTATGAGGATGTTTCCAGCACTGGAAAATTGCAGCTATGAGATAAGATTGAATAGGCTGGGGTTGTTTTCCTTGGAACAGAGGAGGCTGAGGGGAGATTTGATTTAAATGTACAAAATTGTGAGGGGTCTGGATAGAGTGGATGGGAAGGGCCAAGAGAGGCTGGTGACTAAGGGGCATAGATTTAAAGTGATTGGTCAAAGGATTAGAGGGGAAATGAGGAAAACATTTTTCACCCAGAGGGTTGTGGGGGCCTGGAACTCACTGCCTGAAAGGGTAATAGAGGCAGAAAACCCTCAACTCATTTAAAAGATGTTCGGATATGCACCCCAAGTGCCGTAACCTGGAGGGCAACGGACCAAATGCTGGAAAGTGGGATTAGGCTGGGTGGCTCAGTTTTCGGCAGGGGCAGACATGACGGGCCGAATGGCCTCTTCCTGTGCCGTAAACTTGCTATGATTCAATGAGGTCGTAGGTTTAGAAGGTGCTGTCGGAGGACCCTTGGTGAGTTACTGCAGTGCATCTTGTAGATGGTACACACTGCTGGCACTGTGCACCGGTGGTGGAGGGAGTGAATGTTTAGGGTAGTGGATGGGGTGCCAATCAAGCTTTGTCCTGAATGGCGTCGAGCTTCTTGAAGCTGCAGTCATCCAGGCAAGTGGGGAGTAAGTAGAGTTTAGATAAACGTAGGACTGTAGCTTCAAGAATAATCCTGTGTTGTAAAACCACATGACCTGTGTGAACCAATGAGTTAGCAGCGTGGGGAACCGCTAAGGGGGAGTTTTTTTTTAGTTGTGGAGTTTGATGCACACATGTAACTGTTGCTGCTGTCTTGTAAATAAAGTTCCACCAAGAAAAGTTGCCTGGAAAATCAACTCTATAACATCGCTCTACATCTTCCTCCTCTCCACTCCGAGCCTCAAGGTGTTGACTGTTCCTGACAAGAGTTCGGCGAGCTGGCGGTCTTCTCATAGCCGTTCACCGTAGGGGAGGTGGTGGCGTAGTGGCATGGTCACTGGACTAGTAATCCAGAGGTAAAAGCAAAATACTGCCGATGCTGGAAATCTGAAATCAAAACAGAAAATGCTGGAAAAGCTCAGCAGGTCTGGCAGCGTCTGTGGTGAGAGAAACAGAGTTAACGTTTCAAGTCCATATGAAGAAAAGTCATACAGACTCAAAATGTTAACCCTGTTTCCCTCTCTACTTTTGCTGACAGGCCTGCTGAGATTTTCCAGCATTTTCTGCTTTCATTATCATAATCCAGAGACCCAGGGTAAAGCTCTGGGGGACTAGGGCTCGAATCCCACCACGGCATGTGGTGAAATTTGAATTCAAATAAAAACCTGGAATTAAAAACCTGACGGTGACCACGAAACCATTGACCAGCAAACACGTCTGGGTTTACTAATGCCCTAAAGGGAAGGAAAGCTGCTGTCCTTACCTGATGTGGCCTACATGTGACTCCAGACCCTTAAATACCCTCTGAAATGGCCCATCAAGCCACTCAGCTCAAGGGCAATTAGGGATGGGCAATAAATGCTGGCCTGGCCAGCGATGCCCTCATCCCATGAACAAATAATAAACACAAACAGCCACTCCTCCCGTCTCAGCCGCGCTGTCGCGTGCGAGCAGATTGTCCCACCACGAGCGTCTTCCACACATGACCTCACACACACTTCTCCGACCTTCGCCAAGGCGAGACTGGGATGAGGCCGATAGAATTGTACTGCTTAGGGAGAGGCCATTCATTCCATTAGGCCTGTGCTGGCTCTCTATCAATTCAGTCCCAGTCCCGTGCTTTTTCTCCACGATCCTCAATTTTTTTTTTCTTTTCTCACGACTACTGAATCTTCTTCCACCTTTCCCTCACGCAGTGCATTCTAGATCATAGTATTCACTGCGTTAAAAACTTCCTCCTTATCTCCCCCTGGTTCTTCTGCCAATCACCTTTATAACCGTGTCCTCTGGTTACCAGACCTCCGGCCAGTGGGAACAGTTTCTTCCCTATCAACTCTATTTTTAAAAAATTCATTCATGGGGTGTGGGCTTCGCTGGCCAGGCCAGTATTTATTGTCCATCCCTAACTGCCCTTGAGAAGGTGGTGGGTGAGCTGCCTTCCTGAACCGCTGCAGTCCGTGTGGTGTAGGTACACCCACAGTGCTGTTAGGGAGGGGAGTTCCAGGATTTTGACCCAGCGACAGTGAAGGAATGACGATATATTTCCAAGTCAGGATGGTGAGTGGCTTGGAGGGGAACTTCCAGGTGGTGGTGCTCCCATGTGTCTGCTGCCTTTGTCCTTCTAGATGGTAGTGGTCGTGGGTTTGGAAGGTGCTGTCTAAGGAGGCTTGGTGAGTTACAGCATTGAAGGAGACAATTTAGCCCATTGTCTTTGTGCTGGCCCTCTGAAGGAGCAATTCACCTAGTGCCAGTACCCTACCCTTTCCACCCTAGTCCTACAAAATTTTCCTTTTCAGATAAAGATCTAATTCCCTTTTGAAAGTCTCGGTTGAACCTGCCTCCACCACACCCTCAGGCAGTGCATTCCAAATCCTAACCACTCTCTGCGTAAAGAAGATTTTCCTCATTTCACCTTTGGTTCATTTGCTGTTCACCTTAAATCCATGCCCTGGTTCTCAACCCTTCCAAACAGCTTCTTCCTATCTACTCTGTCCAGACCCCTCATGATCTTGAACACCTCTGTCAAATCTCCTCCCAACCTCCACTTCTCCAAGCCCCAACCTCTCCAGTCTATCCACGTAAATGATGCCCCTCATCCCTGGAGCCATCCTGTCCCATTTCGTTCTTGGACAACACCAGCAAAGACAACAAGCACAAGGTGCTATGAAAATGTTTGGTTGGGTGATCAAGTTCAGTTGCGATGTATTCCTCATCAATGTGAATCCACAGCAAAGCCGGTCAGGAAACCAATGGAACATTACTTTTACAGCACTGAAACAGGTCATTCGCTCCAACTGGTCAACGCCAGTGTTTATTCCCCACAAGAGTCATCTCCCACCCTTATTCATCTCACTCAACCAGCCGATCTTTCCAATCTCTCTCATGTACTTAGCTTTGCATTAACAAAACTTATGCTATTGGCCTCAGCTCCATGTTCAAAATTCTAGCCATTCTCTGGATAAAGAACTCCTTATTCAATTTTTGAATGACCATTTTACATTTATGGACCCGAGTTGTGGATTTCCCGACACACTCTGTGTCTACCTGATCAAACCACTTCAAAACTTCTATCAGGCCAGTCCTCAGCCTTCTCTCTCCTAAAGAAAAAAGACCCAGCCCGTTGCACCTTTCCTGATGGAAGCTTCTCAGTTCTGGTATCGTCCTTGCAAATGTATTTTTCACCTTCTCCAGTGCCTCCATATCCTTTTGAAAACCTGCAGACCAGAACTGTGCACAGTACTTCAAGCATAGTCTAAGGTGTTACGCAAGTTTACATGTGGCGCAGAGGTAGTGTCCCTGCCTCTGAACCTAGAAGCTCTAGGTTCAAGTCGCACCCCGGGATCTGATGGCCAAGGAAGATGTGTTTATGATGTGGAATGTCAACCTGCAAGTCCTTCCAACACACACCAATGGCAGGTGGCAAAAGTGAGAGAGATTCCTGCTCAGCCATGTGATGGAAAGGAAGCTTGAGTTTCTACCATCACTATTCGTAGCTCCAGGCTGCAACATGCATGTAAAAGTGTGTGTTGCCACAGCAACTTGCTGAGTGAACCATAACACCAGTTTATGTCCCTCCCTGCTTTTCAATTCTGTCCCTCTTGAAATGAGCCTCAGTGTTGGATTGCTTGTTAAAACCGTGCTGCTGCTTTTAATGATTCGTGAATCTGTGCTCTCAGCTCTTCACCGTCCTTCACACCATTTACACACAAAATCAGACAACTGGAATTGGAAACTGTCTGGCTGGCGATGAGCGGAAGGTGGCGAGTAATGAAAATAAAGGGTTTTCTGGCCCCCACCCGCGGGCCAGCCAAAGGGTGCATTGGCTTTCGGTGGGACCGGAAGATCCCGGCAGCGGGCGGGCGCGTAATATCCCAACCACAGCGACTAGCAGAGTCTCAGACCGATTTGTTCTCAGTCCCTGTTGGTCAGACATGTAGAAAAGTACTGAAAGTGACGCTGTGAAGTTCGCCGTTGATGCTTAGCTGTGTGGCCAAGACTAGTTGGTGGAGAGATTAAGGAATGACAGGTGGATCTGAATATAGGTTCTAATGTAGCTAATGTATTAATTTAATTAGGATAAATAAACTGTGGGCACAGCGAGGGAACATCCCATTAACTAACTTCAGGGCGGCGGGGGTGGGGGATGTAAATGGATTTCTGTGATAATTGATCCTTTATGTAAAGTTTCTAGTCAACATGAAGCAGTAAAACAAATGAAGTGACTTGGAAACAAAGGCAAAGTACTGCAGGTGCTGGGAACCTGAAATTAAAAGCAGGAAATTCTGGAAATACTCTGCAGGTCTGGCAGTATCTGTGGAGAGAGAAACGGAGCCAACAGCCAGTATTTGGTGAAGGCTGCAGAAGCCCCACCATCAGGGCCGACCAATGGACCGCAAGACCCAGGGCCGCATTTTGTTGGGCAATAGCCAATCAAGTGACTGCCCACCAGGTTCGCCACCCCTGTTAAGGACAGTGGTCGCACCCAAGAGCTTCCAGCAACTCAGCAGCGCCAACGCTAGCAGTGGCCATTGCTGGTGCTGCACCTGGAGGATGAGGGCTCATTGATGGCGATGCACCCTCCAAGTAAGTGGGAGCAGAGGACTCTGGGGCCAGTCAGGCAGCCCCCAGCGATTGCGGGGGGCAGCGGTCGCTGAGGGCTGATGGTGCCATTGCCATGGGAGGCAACAAAATGCCCTAAAAGAAGCCCGTCCCCCTCTCCCAGAGCCCAGTGGGAAGTCACCAGGTTTCACTACTGGACAGTCTCCGAATGTAGCAGCGGGCATCCTAACAGCTGGCAAAATGCCGTAGAGACGGGATGAAGCCCTCAATTGGCCCCTTAAGTGGCTCAATTAGGCTCCCGGCAAGCTACCTTTCCAACCGGTGGCAAAATTCTCCCGTGGTATGGGAATGTGGTGGAAACAAAGCGGTAGACTTCAGGGTGTAGACCACCATGAACCCATTGAAGAAGCCCGCCCCCCCCGGTACACTACGGTCATATTTGAAACATGTGAGATCCTGAGTGGAATTGTCAGGGTAGATGCTGAGAGGATGTTTGCACTCATGGGGGAATCTAGAACCAGGGGGCACAGTTTCAGAATTAAGGGGTTCCCATTGAAGATGGGGATGTGGAGGAATTTCTTCCCTCAGGGGGGTTGTGACTCTTTGGAGTTCTCTACCCAGGAGAGCAGGGGAGGCTGGATCATTGAATAGATTCAAGGCTGAGTTTGACAGAGTTTTGATCTGCAAGGGGGTCGAGGGTTATGGGAGACAGGCAGCAAAGTGGAGTCAAGGCCACCATCAGATTAGTCGTGATCATAACTGAATGACACAGCAGGCTCAAGGGGCCAAATGGACTACACCTGCTCCTATTTCTTATGTTCTTAAGTTTTTATGAAAGATGCGTCAGAGAGGCTTACGGGACTGAGTTAACTCTTCTTAACTGTATATAATAGTTTATTGCCTGAAATAGGGGCTTGTCAGTGAGATTTAACATGTAAGAAGGGCATTATGTCCCTCCTGGGCTGGAGTCAGTGGCCGAAAGTCAACCAGGTCAGTAAGGGCAGTCTGCGGTGTTAGACTTTTCTATCAGATTTGTCCTGTCACTTTAAACAACAGATTACACACTAACACATAACTGTAACAATGCATGATCTGGTGTTTATTGATACATTATACCCACAGTTCCCATTAATGCTACCAAACAGTGATTCATTAACACTTAAGTGCCATCTTTATCTTTGATCTCGATGTTCTTAGCAATAAATTATAGTTAAACAAAGATACACAGAAGTGACAGCAGGATTACAACATGGACCCAACAAAAGTGCACTTAACCCTTCTGATCTATTCCGATCCTTTTATTACCGTGGTTATATTGCCCTCCAGTAACTTTATTACTACAAACCAAGTTATCATATTCCAGTTTAACACAGCACATGGCTGAGTGTCTCTCACACACTCGATCTGCAGGGTTAGCCTTGCCTCAGGTGACCTTACGTGACACATCCATGCTCAGCAGAAGCTTGTTTTTAACTCATTGTGTGCTGGTTTCACGGGCTACCCGGGACATTGAGGCACTCTGGAAAGCGTGGATTCTCAATCCCACAGCCAGTGGTTTTGAGAGTAATTTGGCGCTAAAACAGGACATACGGAAGGAATCTGGGTTCCGTCTGCAGACTAATTCAAACATACCCGGTACATGTACAGAAGGAAGAACTTGTATTTATACAGCGTTTTTTATCCAGGACATCCCAGGATGCTTTGCAGCCAATGAGGTACTTTTTAAAGGAGTGTCACTGTTGCAACATAGGAAGCACAGCCGCCATTTTGATCAAACTCACACAAACAGCAATGTCAAAAATCACCAGATAATCTGTTTCAGTGATGTTGGTTGAGGAATTAAGATTGACCCAGTTCACTGGGGCTGATTCCCTGCTCTTCTTTGAATTGTTTTTTTTTCCATTTATTCATTGACAAGATGTGGGTGTCGCTGGCTGGGCCAGCAGTTACTGTCCATCCCTAATTGCCCTTGAGAAGGTGGTGGTGAGCTGCCTTCTTGAGCCGCTGCAGTCCACGTGGTGTAGATACACCCACAGTGCTGTTAGGGAGGGAGTTCCAGGATTTTGACCCAGCGACAGTGAAGGAACGGCGATATATTTCCAAGTCAGGTTGGTGAGTGACTTGGAGGGGAACTTCCAGGTGATGGTGTTCCCATCTATCTGCTGCCCTTGTCCTTCTAGGTGGTGGTGGTCATGGGTTTGGAAGGTGCTGTCTAAGGAGCCTTGGTGAATTGCTGCAGCGCATCTTAGAGATGGTACACACTGCTGCTACTGTGCGTTGGTGGTGAAAGAAGTGAATGTTTAAGATGATGGATGGGGTGCCAATCAAGTGGGCTGCTTTGTCCTGGATGGCGTCGAGCTTCTTGAGTGTTGTGGGAGCTGCACTCATCCAGGTAAGTGGGGAGTATTCCATCACACTCCTGACTTGTGCCTTGTAGATGGTGGACAGGCTTTGGGGAGTCAGGAGGTGAGATACTCGCTGCAGGATACCTAGCCTCTGACCTGCTCTTGTAGCCACAGTATTTATATGGCTAATCCAGTTCAGTTTCTGGTCAATGGTAACCCCCCAGGATGTTGATAGTGGGGGATTCAGCGATAGTAATGCCATTGAACATCAAGGGGTGATGGTTGGATTCTCTCTTGTTGGAGCATTTCTAGCAGCCCAAGCCTGGATATTGTCCAGGTCTTGCTGCATTTGGACATGGACTGCTTCAATATCTGAGGAGTCACGAAAGGTGCTGAACATTGTGCAATCATCAGCGAACATCCCCACTCTGACCTTATGATGGAAGGAAGGTCATTGATGAATCAGCTGAAGATGGTTGGGCCAAGGACACTACCCTGAGGAACTCCTGCAGTGATGTCCTGGAGCTGAGATGACTGACCTCCAACAGCCACAACCATCTTCCTTTGTGCTAGGTATGACTCCAACCAGCGGAGAGTTTTCCCCCTGATTCCCATTGGCTCCAGTTTTGCTAGGGTTCCTTGATGCCACACTTAGTCAAATGCTGCCTTGATGTCAAGGGCAGACACTCTCACCTCACCACAGGAGTTCACCTCTTTTGCCTATGTTTAGATCAAGGCTGTAATGAGGTCAGGGGCCAGTGCCAAGCCAATCTTGGTGATGGACATTGAAGTCCCCCACCCAGAGTACATTCTGTGCCCTTGCCACCCTCAGTGCTTCCTCAAAGTGGCGTTCTACATGGAGGTGCACTGATTCATCAGCTGAGGGAGAACGGTACATGGTAATCAGCAGGAGGTTTCCTTGACCATGTTTGACCTGATGCCATCAAATTTCATGGGGGGTCCAGAGTCAATGTTGAGGACTCCCAGGGCAACTCCCTCCCGACTGTATACCACTGTGCCACCACCTCTGCTGGGTCTGTCCTGCTGGGGACAGGACATACTCAGGGGTGGTAATGGTAGTGTTTGGGCCATTATCTCTCCGGTTTGATTCCTTGAGTATAACTGTGTCAGGCTGTTGCTTGACTAGTCTGTGAGACAGCTCTCCCAATTTTGGCAGAGGTTAGTAAGGAGGACTTTGCAGGGCTGGGTGTACCGTTGACATTTCCAGTGCCTGGGTTGATGCTGGGTGGTCCATCCAGTTTCATACCATTTAGACTTTCATAGTGGCCACTGCAGAGGGCATTCAAGAGTCAACCACACTGCTGTGTGTCTGGAGTCACATGTTGACCAGACCAGCTAAGGATGGCAGATTTCCTTCCCTAAAGGGGAATTAGTGAACCAGATGGATTTTTACAGCAATCAATTCAGGGGTCACCATTACTGAGGCTGCCTTTCGATGCCACATTTTTTTTTATATATAGATGAATTGAAATTCAACCAGCTGCCATGGTGGGATTTGAACCCATGCCCCCTAAACTGTGCCAAGATTAAGCTTCAATCCTAATCCTCAAGGGACAGACTGTGATGGACTAAACCCGGGGATAAATGAAAAACTGCCCACAGTTCGGGGAAGGATTCAGCTCGGGGTCCGCGCTTGAACTATCGGGAATCTGTCTGGCGGGGGGAAACACCCGACGAACTTTGGCAGAAAGAAGCAACCGTGGGTTCGAGGTAAAGCTGTTTTCACGCAGTGAGGGGTTAGGCTCTGGAATGCGGTGCCTGAGAGTGAGGCGGAGGCAGGTTCAGTCATGGCTTCCAGGAGGGAGGTGGATGATTATCGGATGAGGGAATGGTGGCAGGGTTAAGGGGGGAAAGGGGCAGCGTGGCGGCATTGCTCTTGCAGAGAGCCAGCACAGACAAGAAGGGCCAAATGGTCTCCTCCTGCGTCGCACCCACAGCTGATTCTATTACGATTCAGTCACTTGAATGAAGCTGCTGCATTTTATACCATCAAACACACATTTCTCACAGAGGTACGCTGGTAATCTAATTTAGATACACTCGAAAGCCTCACCTCTTTACTCACATCCTCCAAGGCACACATGCAACAAAAGATTCGGTTCTATTGATTTCACTCTCATTACTGCTGTTAAATAACGCTGGGTGGCTGAGGCCATTTCATTGCTGCACCCTTAGCAACGTCAGAGACAAGGACACAGCAGAAGTATTTGCACTCTCCACTCTCATAAAAATAGAAGTGTATTCGTGGCCCATTTCCAGGAAATGGTGGTTCTAGGTTTTTAGGAGAAGCTCGGTACTTTAGTGATCTTTCTCTGCAGCGTTTCCTGCCATCTTCCCTTGTTGTTTTCCAAACGTGATGGACTCTCATCTTATTTTTTTTATGGAAAGACGGGGTACTCTCTGTGCTGTAGCACGGTGTGCGTGAATCACGTTACCAGGAACCAAACGAATGCATTGTGAACTAAAATACAATTGTTGCTTTGGATGCCTGGGATAATTAGTTTCCACTTCTTGGTCTCTCTTTTTTGGTGTGGAAGGTCCCAATGCCGCCTTAGCTGACACCCGCTTCTGAGTCAGAGGGTTGCGGGTTCAATCCCCACATCTCGAGACTTAAGCTCATCATCCAGGCCGAAGCTTCAGTGCAGCGGTGAGGGACTGACACCCACACTCCCCCTCCCCACCCATCCCCCCACCGCCACCTCCTCCTCCCCCAACCCCCTAACCTCAGAGGTGGACGCGAATGACCCCACAGCCACGATTCAAAGGAGAGCAGGGGAGGCCTCCCCGGCTGCCCTGGCCAGTATTCATGGCCGCCACCGATGCCCAAAAAGGAACTGCTGGGTTACCTATTTCATGGCTGTTTGTGGGATCTTGCTGTCCTTAAAGGGCTGCCGCGTTTTACACATCGCAGCAGCAGCAACAACGCTTCTAAAGCAATTCGATAGTTGTACGGCGCTTTGGGATGGTCACGACCAGTGCTTTGTAGTGTGAAGAGGGGTAGGAGGGGGTGTTTGCACGGAGCATGGATCAGGAGGGCCGAATGGCTTGTTTCTGTGCTATAAACTCTTTGTGGTTCTATAGAGTCAGGATTATGGCTGGAAGAATGAAAAGGTTTTGGGTGGGTGGGGGGAGGGGGGAGACTTGGGAATCAGAATAACTTGTTAATTTGCCTGTTGGGTTATTGGAATGGCTGCTTTTTCACAAGTTGACAGTCATGATAGCCTCACTTGAAAATAAAGAGTAGAAAAGAACAATTACTGGTTAAAGCGTAATCGTCGTTGTAATGCAGTGACCAATTTGTGCACAGCAAGCTCCCATAAACACTAGCCTTGATCATGACAAGACCATCTGTTTTAATGATGCTGGTTGACAAAAGAACTCCCCCTGGCTTGTCTAAGAAATAGCATCCTGGGATCTTTTACCTCCACCTGAGGGGGCAGACAGGGCCTCAGTTTCACATCACATCTGAAAAACTGAACATCCGACAGTGCAGCGCTCCTTCAGGCCTGCGCTGAAACACCCCAGCCTAGTTTACGCGCTCAAGCACCCGGAGTGAGACTTGAACCCACAACCTTCCGACACAGAACGGTGGAGGGGGGGGAAAGAAAAAAAAGCACGACCCGCTCAGCCACAGCTGACGCCAAGCCCAAAGCAGACCGAGAGTGGAATCTTTTATGTCTGCCTGGGAAGGCTGGCAGGGCCACAGTCTAACACCTCATCCAAAAACTGAACCGCAGCTGACACTAAAGCATTGAGCAAGACTTGCTTTAACACACTATCCTGACCAGGGGCTGTGTCAGCGTTCCTTCACCGATCCCTGGATACTTGAACAGGAAACGGCCCAGAGGAGGTTGATCACTTGGCTGATTCCTGGAGGATAGGGTTATCTTATGAGAATAGGTCTTATGAGCAGGTTGGGCCTGTACCCCATTGGAGTTTAGAAGAATGAGAGGTGATCTCATTGAAACGTAGAAGGCCCCAAGGTGGTTCGAGAGGGTAGATGCCGAGGGGATGTTTCCCCTCATGGCGGAATCCAGAACCAGGGGTCACGGTTTCAGAATAAGGGGTCTCCCATTTAAGACGGGGATGAGGAGGAATTTCTTCTCCCAGAGGGCTGTTGGTGTTTGGAATTCTCTTCCCCAGAGAGCAGTGGAGGTTGGGTCATTCAACGTATTCAAGGCTGAGTTAGACAGATTTTTGATTGACGAGGGAGTCAAGGTTTATGGGCAGCAGACAAGAATGTGGAGTTAAGGCCACATCGGATAAGCCATAACCATGGAACCATTGCTGATTGTAAAAACCCATCTGGTTCACTAATCCCCTCTAGGGAAGGGAATCTGCTGTCCTCACTTGGTCTGGCCTACATGTGACTCCAGATCCATAGCAATGTGGTTGATTGGCGGGGCAGGATTAAAGGGACGAATGGCCTGCTCTTACTCCTATTTCTTATATTCTTATGTTCTAACAGCACCATGGGTGTACCTACACCACATGGACTGTAGCGGGTCAAGAAGGCAGCTCACCACCACCTTCTCAAGGGCAATTGGGGATGGGCCACAGAAGCTGGCCCATCCAGCGACGCCCACATCCCACTCAAAGGTACCTCATTGACTCTAAAAGGTTTTGGGATGTCCTAAGGTTGCGAAGGTGCTATAGAAATGCAAGTCTTTATTTCTTTTTAGCTACAAACTGATTCCAAAAGCGGCAAAGAAAACATCAAAAGGTCAAGCAAGTTGGCGATAATTAAGGCAGGGGCGAGGGTTCCAGCATCAGATGAGCTGAGACGGGGACAGAATTGGGCAAACTTTACCAAGATTGTGTGAAGGGGCGGGGAAGACACTAGTTTCATGAGTGGTTTTGTTTCTGAGTGATTTCTTATATCGGCCAGGGAGCCAAGGGTTATGGGAGGGCAGACAGGAAAATGGAGTTGAGACCGCAATCAGGTCAGCCATGATCATCTCGCATGGCAGAGCAGGGCCGAATGGCCTACTCCCTTTTTTCATTCGATCGTAGGATCTGGGCATCGTTGGCTAGGCCAGCATTTACTGCCGCCCCCCCCTCTAATTGCCTTTGTTCAGAGGGCATTTTTTTAAGAAGAGTCAACCACATTGCTATGGATCTGGAGTCACATGTAGGCCAGACCAAGTGAGGACAGCAGATTTCCTTCCCTAGAGGGGATTAGTGAACCAGATGGGTTTTTACAATCAACAATGGTTCCCTGGTCATGGTTAGAGTTTTAATTTCGGATTTTTATTGAATTCAAATCCTATTATTTGCCGTGAGCAGGGTTCGAAACCAGGTCCCCAGAGCATTACCCTGGGTCTCTGGATTACTAGCCCAGCGACAATACCACTACATCATCGCCTACCCCCCAGCTCCTAAGTCCTATGTTCCTTTGTTCCTATGAAGTTCATTCAGCGCCCATCTAGTTCCCTAATTTGGATTCATTTGACTTTGCAAATACTGAAGGTTAATACTTTAAACAGTACCATTTAATTATTGACTAGGGTAGCAAGCATTAACCGAAGTAGCTATTGTAGTTCTCTCTCTTATCGTTCCCTAACATGCCAAAACATACTGCGTTGTGAAAAAAAAAGGTTTCGAATGCATGACTATAACAGTAGCTCTGGTAGAAACACACAAGAAATTCCACTGGAAAACGCGAAGCCCGATTTGCCCAGATAGATCGGAGTGTGCAACGCCCAAAGATTCAGTTTCATTTCCCTGTGTTTGTTTAATTTAGTAGATTGATATTACATATATCTCATATTTATATAGAAAGAAAGGACTTGTATATTTATATAGCGCCTTCCGTGACCTCAGTATGACCCAAATCTCTTTACAGCGAATGAAGTAATTTTGAAGTAAAAACAAAAAACTACTGCAGATGCTGGAAATCCAAAACAAAAACAGAACGACCTGGAAAAACTCAGCAGGTCTGGCAGCATCGGCGGAGAAGAAAAGAGTTGACGTTTCGAGTCCTCATGACCCTTCCGCAGAACCGAGTAAAGTCAGTTACTCGGTTCTGCCGAAGGGTCGTGAGGACTCGAAACGTCGACTCTTTTCTTCTCCGCCGATGCTGCCAGACCTGTTGAGTTTTTCCAGGTAATTCTGCTTTTGTGAGGTAATTTTGAAGTTGTAATGTAGACAAGGTGGCAGCCAATTTGCACACAGCAAGCTCCCACAAGCAGCAATGCAATAAAGCACGAATTATCTATTTTTGTAGTGCGGGTTGAGGAATAAATATTGGCCGGGACACCGGGTAGAACTCACCCGCTCTTCTTCGAATAATACCACGGAATAATTTAAGCCCACCTGGGAGGGTAGGCAGGGCCTCAGCTTAACGTTTCATCCGGGAGGCAGTGCAGCAGTCCCTCGGTGCTGCACTGGAGTGTCAGCCCAGATTCTGGAGTGGATCTTGAACACAGGACCTTCTGATTCAGGGGCTAGAGTGCTACCTGCTGAGTCATGGCTGAGGTTAAATGTTATCGCTGGGAAGGGTTGGTGCGAGATCTCTCACGCAGGCAGCTTCCCTTCCTGTCGTAATATTAAAATATAAGATTGCACATCCCCATGGAACGACCTTGATCGGATTTCGTTGAAGATTTCTAATGCTGTGATTGGCCAGTTGGCTCAGCAGAAAATTGTCTTGGTCTCCACCGACACCCCCTCCCTTTGCTACGGCACCTTTCTATGCAAGCGCAGGCGATGAGACACTCCTCCCTTTCACTCCTCCCTTCCCAACATCTAGTGTCCCAAACACACCCCACCCCGGTGAAACATCGATTTACTCATACTCACAGAATCAGAACCTCAGGATCACAGAATTGATACTGCGCAGAAGGAGACCATTTGGCCTCACGTTTGCACTGCCTCTCCGAATGAGCAACTCACCCTGTGCCACTCCCCCACCTTCTCCCCATTATCCTGAACAATCTTCCTTTTCAGGTAAGGGTGGGGTGCCAATCAAGCGGGCTGCTTTGTCCAGGATGGTGTCAAGCTTCTTGAATATTGTTGGAGCTGCACTCATCCAGGCAACTGGAGAGTATTCCATCACACTCCTGACTTGTGCCTTGTCGATGGCTGACAGGCTTTGGGGAGTTAGGAGGTGAGTTACTCGCCACAGGATTCCTAGTCTCTGACCTGCTCTTGTAGCTGCAGTATTTATATGGCTGATCCTGTTCAGTTTCTGGTCAATGGTAACCCCCTGGATGTTGATAGTGGGGGATTCAGTGATTGTAATGCCATTGAGCTTCAAAGGATGATGGTTAGATTCTCTCTTATTGGAGATGGTCATTGCCTGGCACTTGTGAGGCACTTGTTACTTGCCACTTGTCAGCCCAAGCCTGGATGTTGTCCAGGTCTCGCTGCATTTGGACATGGACTGCTTCAGTATCTGAGTCGTCGCGAATGGGGCTGAACATTGTGCAATCAGTGGTATCCTCTACAATGGGGAGACCATTTGGAGTTTGGGTGACCACTTTGCAGTATACCTCCATTTGGAATCTGAGCGTGACCCTGGGCTTCCAGTCGCTTGTTCCTTTAATCCTCCATCTACTCCCACTCTGACCTCCCTGTCATAGGCCTTCCGAGTTCCAATGAAGTTCAATGTAAGCTCAAGGAACAACAGTTCATATTTCAAATAAACACTTCACAACTTTCCAAGCTCAACACTGAGTTCAACAATTACAGATTGTAAGCAGCACTTCCACTGACAAGCGGGTGCTGATAATGATCCTGTGTGTTGCCATTCAAACCTCCTCGACACCCATCTTTTGTTGTGTTACTTATCCCATTACCAGCCCCTTTTGCTATGGAATGTCAATCTTGTTGTTTAATCTTTCCTGTCTTCCACCCTATCACAGACATTCCCTTTTGTTCTTTCCTCATCTCTGTAGATGATTGAAACCTGTTGCATCTCTAACTTCCTCCAGTTCCGATGAAAGGTCAACGACCTGAAATGTTAATTCCATCTCTCTTCACACGTGCTGGGCATTTCCAGAATTTTCTGTTTTCATTTCAGGTTTCCAATGGCCACTTTTTCTTTTACTTTTATTGGCTTGAAGTTTGTCGAAGGGTTTAATGGCTCCATATTCGGAGGTCTTGAAAGGGCCTTTAGATACTTCTTCCTGTCAATCTTTAGCTATGTTTTCTGTTTCCAAACAATCATCTTGCCCAAAGCACTTGAGAAATAAACTGAATAGCCAGAAGTCTTTGAATCTTTCTTTCAATTAAAATTCCCCTGGACAGATGCACCATTATATATTTATTACAGGCAACTTGATATTGTGTGGTGATGAGGAGGAATTTCTTCACTCAAGCAGGTGGTGAATCTTTGGAATTCTCTACCCCAGAGGGCTGTGGAGGTTCAGTCACTGAGTATGTTCAAAGCAGATATTGACAGATTTCTAGATACCAATGACATCAAGCGATATGGGGTAGTACAGGAAGATGGCGTTGAGGTAGAAGATCAGCCATGATCCAGGTAAATGGCGGAGCAGACTCGAGGGGCCGAATGGCCTACTCCTGCTCCTATGTTCCTCTGTCGACACCAGTGTTTAAGTGTCAGCCTAGCAATTCTATTTGCAGTTCTTAAACCATACTAAGCAGAGAAACAACTCTTTGAGGAGACATTTTTCAATGAACAAGCCCACAATGATGGATAGCTCCTTCAAATAACAGGGTTTTAACTCTCACGCCGTCACCTTCAGGAAAGAAACTCGCATTCAAGATCCCTTCCGCGAATTAGTTGCCACAACGTCTGATTAACTTTCACAACTCAGCATTTGTTACCCATCCCTAATTGCCTCTGAACTGAGAACATTGCAGAGGGCAGTTATGAGCCAACCACATTGCTGTGGGTCTGGAGTCACATGTGGGCCAGACCAGGTAAGGGCAGCAGATTTCCTTCCCTAAAGAACCAGATGGAGTTTTTACAACAATCAATGATAGTTGCCATGGTCACCATTACTGAGCCTGGCTTTATATTCCAGGCTTCATTAACTGAATACTAATTCCAGCAGTTGCTGTGGTGGGGTTTGAACCCTATGTCTCCAATATGCTAGCCTGGGCCTTAATGGATTGTTAGCTTAGTGACCATTACCACTACGCCACCATCTCCCCTCAACCTGAGGGAGTTCCAAAGGAGGGTCATACGGACTCGAAACGTTAACTCTGCTCCTCCCTCCACAGATGCTGCCAGACCTGCTGAGTTTTTTTCCAGAATCTTCTGTTTTTTTAAAGCTTTGGTTAATTATTTTGATTAGTCAACAACCCCATTATGGTTGTATCAACTATCGGGGGGGTGGTGGAAGTTGAACTGGGTAGATTAGGGTGTTTTTCTTGGCCGAGAAATGCCAATGGGCCTTAGCTTGAAAGGCATTCATCAGCCTTTCGTGAACTGTTTTAACTGGGAACATCTGCCCTGATAAACAAAGAGCATTCTTTCTAAATTTAAACCTTTTCAGAGGTGTGTTAACTCCGTCCACTTTTGTCTGTCCGTGAGCTCACAGGCTAAGTCAAATAAGTAGGAGATACAAGAATTTCTCCCACAGAATAATCATGACAGCAGCTGATATGAAGGATGGATCGGATTAAGCTGAAAAGGACCTTGGACATTATTCCTTTACTGTGTACGTCACCCGGGGCCCAGTGATTTATTCATCTTGCACGCTGCTATTTATTTTCAGACTCAATTTCCTTTCTACTGTTATCAAATCAGTCGCTCCACATTCTCCTCTCGTACACCTCCATTCTCACTTCCATGGTCGCCCGCACAGCCAAGGTAAAGTGTCTCTTTAATCCCTTTGCCTCAGCTCTTGACAATTCACTCCTCAGTTCACTGCCATCCCTTTACCCGTTGTTTTACACTTCACGAGAATGGATTTTACTGGGGCCCTGGCAAAAGGGCAGGGCAGCGGGATTGGATTGACAGCTCTGTAAATGAGCCAGCAAGAAGAGAAAGACCTGCATTTGTAGAGTGCTTTGCGTGACCTGTAGACATCTTATTTTACAGTGATTAAGTACTTCGGAAGTGCAGTCACTGTAGGACACACAGCAGCCAACCTGCACACATCAAGTTCCCACAAACAGCAATGTGATTTTTTTTTCCCCTTTAATTTTATTGATGGGATGTGGGCATGACTGACAAGGCCAGGATGCTGGCTGCCCATCACTAATAACTCTTGAACTGCAATTGCTTGCAAGACCATCTCATCTCAGAAGGCAGCAACCTATGGTTAGGGAGTCACATGTGGGCCAGACCTCCCCTAAAGGGACATTAGTAATCCAGGTGATTACAACACTTCACATTCCTAAGACTGGATTTATTCACTGCATTGAAATTCCACCAGCTTCCATGGTTGGGATTTGAACCCATTCCCTATGAGAATTGGCCAGGGCCCTTGGATTACCAGCCCAATGACATTACCCACGAGGGCTACCATCACCCCCACTATAGCAGCCAGATAACCTGCTTTTTGTGATATTGATTGGCGGCTAAATATTGGACAGGATCTTGGGCTTCAACTCCATCTTGCCGCCTGCTCCCCATATCCATTAATTCCCTGGTAGACCACTTCAACTTCTCTCTGTGATGGTGAGCTCCAAATTCTTACCATTCTCTGGGGAAGATAAGTTTCTCCTGAATTCTCTTTCGGACTTATTAGTGATTATTTTATCAGGCTATAAGTGGGGGTGGGGGGGTCTTGTGGCTCAATGGCTAAGTACCCCATTCCTGGAGTAAGCAAATGCCAGGCTCAAGTCCCCCTGCAGGACCTGCTGGCTACAGCAGGAGGAGTGCTTGTGGTACAGTTTCAACCAAGTGATAATCAGACTGCTAATCCCTCCAACACTTACCCACCATTGATGTGAAGCAAGTGAATGATTCCTGCAGTAGTGATTAGGCTTTGCAATCAAGTGATTAATATATTCAACATGCTTCAATCCTGGAAAACGGAGCAAGAACAGACTGTAAGCAAGTCAAAGACCCACACAGCCAGACCTAGGGCAGTGGGTTGAAGTTGAAGGACATTCATGACAGAGGGACTGTTTTTTCCCAGTGAGGCAGCCTGCCCCCTGGTGGCCTTGTTGAAAGGTTGTGAGCCGAGTGCAGTCGGCAGCTTCAAGTCAGGAATGCCTGAGAAGCAAAATCATCAGCTGAACTTATCCCGTAGCAGAGGGCAAACCCCTGAGGTTCTGCACAAAATGCCTCCTTCATACAATCACTTGCACTCCTTGGGGGAATCTTACCTGAAACGATTTACTCTTTATCTTACAACGGATTCACTCAGCTAAATTGAGCAAAACAATGTAATGTGAGAAAGAAGGTGCCAGTGACATAGGTGACAGATTTTCATTTCATAGATGATTAAATACAAGATAATTGCTGGGTTCATTCTTTTCTCTCTTTTAGAAATATTACTTTTTATGCTCCTGCAGAAATACAACATTCTGACAGAATTCCCACCGATTTTAACCCCTCACTTGGTGGGAATGGTGTGAGGGAGTGGGTCAAGATTAGGCCAAGTTTGCTTAGTGGCTTGAGGTCACTACCACCCGATGCCATGTTTTCTTCACCAACTTTCTTTCAAGTCAGCCAAGGTCCCCTGTGGTGTTCAACTGTTCAATTGCTCTGTTTTCGATTGTTCGTCTGGTAACCGACCTAAGATCATTATGCTCAGGTACACTCTTCCCCTCCTTGACCTGCCAGACTGCCTGCAACTTTATCCACCTGTTAAAAAAGGGCATGAAAATGCCACCCTGCCCTCTAGCTAGGAGTCTACCGAGGTTCAGTGAGTAGCACTCTCTCCTCTGCCACAGGTTGTCCCTCACGCCACTCTCACTCCTGAGACTTGAGCACAAAAATAGGCTGGAACGAGCAGTGTGGTACTGGGGGCAGTGTGGCACCATCAGCAGCGCTGTCTTTCAGGTGAGGTACTAAACTGAGGTCCCATGAGCCCTCTCATGTGGATGTCAAAGATTCCCATTTCACTATTTCATAGAGGAACAGGGAAGTTGCCCCCTGATGTCCTGACCAACATGTATTCTTTATTCTTTCACAGGATGTGGACATCGCTGGCTAGGGCAGCATTTATTGCCCGTCCCTAATTGTCCTTGAGAAGGTGCTGGTGAGTAACCTTCCTGAACCGCTGCAGTCCATGTGGTGTAGATACACCCACAGTGCTGTTAGGGAGGGAGTTCCAGGATTTTGACCCAGCGACAGTGACAGAACAGCGATATATTTCCAAGTCAGGATGGTGAGTGACTTGGAGGGGAACTTCTAGGTGATGGTGTTCTCATGCATCTGCTGCTCTTGTCCTTCTAGGTGGTAGAGGTCACAGGTTTGGAAGGTGCTGTCGAAGAAGCCCTGGTAAGTTTCTGCAGCACATCTTGTGGATGGTCCACACTGCTGCCATTATGGGTCGGCTGTGGGGGAGTGAATGTTGAAGGTGGTGGATGGGGTACTGATCAAGCAGCCTGCTTTGTCCTGGATGGTGTTGTCAGGGGTGGTGGTGTGTGTGTCAGCTTCACCTCTGACTTCTGAGCGGTTCGAATCGCTCCCACTCCCTGGGTTCTAGACCCTGGAGGTCTTATTTGGGGGTTGTGACAAAGTGCAGCAGACAATTGGTTTTGGTGGAAGAAAAAAGACTTTGTTTATTGAAGTCACAAATGAACTTATAACATTAGGATTACACTGAGATTATACAGATTTACAAAGTACACTTAGTTAAGAATGGGGAACACACGGCATAACGAGGGAAAAATCACGCTACTAATCCCCTTTCCCTTGTCCCAGCCCCAGAACCTAACTAAATTGAACTAGGAGAGGTCAGGGGTCATGCTCACCAACCCAGGGTTCCTTGACAGTTCGAAATCCAGCCAGGTAAGCCGGTTGCAGCTTTGGGGTACGCTCTTTGTGTTCTCTGGGGCCTGCCGTCCCCACATGGTCCTGGTCTGTGGAATCTGCGCAGGTTCTTCAGTTGTTGAGTGGAGGACGTGGTTGTGGGTGGTCGATCTTCGTGGAGGGCTGCGGTTGCGGCCTTGTTGTCTTCGGTTGAACCTGCCACCCCATGCCCCTCGCCGTGATGTTGCCTGCGGGCCTGCAAACCTCCAGATCTCCTCCCTCCGCTTGGCTCAGCTCCCTGCTTAAACTCTGCAAAACCGCTCACCCTCCTCTGTCTCAGCTTTCAAAACGGTTCACCTTTCTGTCTCAGTCTCCTCGTCACTCCTGGCCCAGTTGTACTGTTTTTTCGAATTTCTTATCTGAAACTAAATCAAGGTTAGTTCTTTGTCTGATTTGGGCTTCTTCAGGTGATTGTTGTCTCATTGTTTTTAATGGGCTTGCATGATGTTTATCATTGTTTTCCTGCCCCCCGTAACTAGTCTTGAACTGAAAGCCATTGTATATGTGGAGTATTGATGGGTTCACATAATTGCATTGATTGTTGTCTTCCTGCCTTAGTAGTTAGTAGCGATTATTTGTGCAAGATTTTGATGGGCTTTAGTTTCGTGTAAGATGAAGTCTTTCTCTGGGTTGATTGTTTTAAAGAGAAGAATGCGTATTCTGTCTCCTCTCGTTGTCTGGTTTCAGGTAAAAGTCCAAAAGTCATATCCTTGTTGATGATATGAAAAATGTGGGAATTTTGAGAACCCTCCAGCGTCGAGCTTCTTGAGTGTTGTTGGAGCCACACTCATCCAGCCAAGTGGGGAGTATTCCATCACACTCCTGCCTTGTGCCTTGTAGATGGTGGACAGGCTTTGGGGAGTCAGGAGGTGAGATACTCGCTACAGGATTCCTAGCCTCTGACCTGCTCTTGTAGCCACAGTATTTATATGGCTAGTGCAGTTCAGTTTCTGGCTAATGGTAACCCCCCAGGATGTTGATAGTGAAGGATTCAGCAATGTAATGCCATCAAATGTCAAGGAGAGATGGTCAGATTCTCTCTTGTTGGAGATGGTCATTGCCTGGCATTTGTGTGGCACTTGTTAGTTGCCCCTTGTCAGCCCAAGCCTGGATGTTATCCCAGTGCTGTGTGTGTACACAAACTGCTTCAGTATCAGGATTCTTCAAACAACACATTAAAAGCAGATTACCTGGATCATTATGACACTTGCCATTTGTGGGAGCGTGCTGTGTGCAAATTAGCTGTCGCATTTCTTACGTAAAACAAAGATTACATTTCAAACGTACTTCACTGGCTGTAAAATGCTTCTGGAGGCAATGAAAGGAGCTAATTGAATGCAAGTCTCTCTCTCTCTCTCTCCCTCTCTCTCTCTCTCTCATTTAATGGAACAATATCCTTAAGGAGGAAATGGCCCATGTTGATAAGGGTAATGTGACTGAGGTGGTGTACATTGACTTCCAATAGGCATTTGATCAAATTCCATGAAATAGGCTTGCCAGCAACATCAAAGACCATGGGATAAAGGGGACAGTGATAGCATGGATATGAAGTTGACTGAGTGACAGAAAACTGAGAGTGGTGGTGAACAGTTGTTTCTCGGACTGTACGAAGGCATACAGTGTGGTTCCCAAGAGTCGACCGCTATTCGGACCCCTACTTTTCACGATCTATATTGGTGCCTGAGACTTGGGTGTGCAGAGCACAATTTCAAAGTTTGCAGATGACACAAAACTTGAAAGCATTGCGGACTGTGAGGAGGACAGTGATAGACTTCAAGGGGACATAGGCAGGCTGGTGGCAGGTGAGATTTAATGCAAAGAAGTGTGAAGTGAGTCATTTTGGTAGGATGAATGACGATAAAGTGGACAATTCTAAAGGGGATGCAGGGTCAGAGACGTGGGGTACATGTGCATAGATCATTGAAGGTGGCGGGGCAGGTCTGGAAAATGATCAATAAGACATACAGGATGCTGAGATAAAAGCAAAAAACTGCGGATGCTGGAAATCCAAAACAAAAACAAAAATACCTGGAAAAACTCAGCAGGTCTGGCAGCATCTGCGGAGAGGAACACAGGTAACGCTTTGAGTCCGTATGACTCTTCAACAAGACTAAGGAAAAATAGAAAAGGGGTGAAATATAAGCTGGTTTAAGGGGGGGGTTGGGACAAGAAGAGCTGGATAGAGGGCCAGTGATAGGTGGAGATAACCAAAAGATATCACAGACAAAAGGACAAAGAGGTGTTGAAGGTGGTGATATTATCTAAAGGAATGTGCTAATTAAGGGTAGAAGGCAGGACAAGCAAGGTACAGATAGTCCTAGTGGGGGTGGGGTGGGGGGAAGGAATCGAAAAAGGCTAAAAGGTAGAGATAAAACAATGGATGGAAAGACATTTAAAAATAATGGAAATAGGTGGGAAAAGAAAAATCTATATAAATTATTGGAACAAACAAAAAGGAGGGGGGAAATCGGAAAGGGGGTGGGGATGGAGGAGGGAGTTCATGATCTAAAATTGTTGAACTCAATATTCAGACCGGAAGGCTGTAAAGTGCCTTGTCGGAAGATGAGGTGCTGTTCCTCCAGTTTCGCTGAGCTTTAGAGGTATAGGATATAAAAGCAAGGAAGTTATGATGAACCTTTGTAAAAGAATGCTTCAGCGGCATGTGGTGCATTCCGGGCACCGCACTTGAGGAAGAATGTGAAGGCACTGGAGAGGATGTTGAAAATACTTACAAGAATGGTTCCTGTTGTAAGGGTTGTTTGGTGTCTTATTAAGAAGTCTAGAGGTTGTATGGTTGAACATTAAGTGATTATTAACAACTCATGATTATATACATCTCTAAGATCTAGCCCTGCACGGATGAGGAAGAAAAAAATCCATCTGTGGTTAACTATAAAAGTTAAAGACAGTATCAAACTTAAAGAAAATGCATATAGTTGTGCAAAGACAGGTGGTAGGTCAGAAGATTGGACAGAATATAAAGAACAGCAAAGAAAGACTAAAAGATTAATAAGGAGGGAAAAATTAGAGTACGAGAGAAAGCTAGGCAGAAATATAAGAACAGATAGTAAGAATTTCTGTAGATATTTAAATAAGAAAAGAGTTAACAATGTGAGCGTTGGTCCTATTGAAAGTGAGTCTGGGGAATTAAAAACAGAAAATAAGGAGATGGCAGATCAATTGAACAGGTATTTTGCATCGGCCTTCACTATAGAAGATACAAGTAACAGCCTGTACTAGCTGTAAATCAGGAAATGGAAGGGGTGGGAGGAACTTGGGAAAATTACAATCTCCAGGAAAGTGGTACTTAACAAACCGATGGAGCTGTGGGCTGACAAGAGCCTGGGTCCGGATGGACTTCATCCTAGGGTCTTAAAAGAAGTGGCTAGTGAGATAATTGATGCATTGGTTTTAATTTTCCAAAATTCCTTAGATTTGGGGAAGGTCCCATTAGATTGAAACGGCAAATGTAACTCCTTTATTCAGAAAGGGAGGGAGGCAGAAAGCAGGAAACTACAGGTCAGTTAGCCTAACATCTGTCATAGGGAAAATGTTGGAAGCTATTATTAAAGATGTTATAGCAGGGTACTTAGAAAAATTCAAGGTAATCAGGCAGAGTCAACATGGTTTTGTGAAAGGGGAAACAGGTTTAACCAATCTATTGGAGTTCTTTGAAGGAGTCACATGTGCTGTGGATAAATGGGTACTGGTGAATGTACGGTGTTTAAATTTCCAGAAGGCATTTGATAAGGTGCCATATCAAAGGTTATTGAGGAAAATAAAAGCTCATTGTGTAGGGGGGAACCTATTGGCACGGATAGAAGATTGGCTATCTAACAGGAAACAGAGAGTAGGCATAAGTGGGTCTTTTTCTGGTTGGCAGGATGTAACGAGTGGTGTGCCACAGGGATCAGTGCTGGGACCTCAACCTTTTACAATTTATATAAATGGCTTGGATGAAGGGGCCAAAGGTATGGTTGCTAAATTTGCTGATGACACAAAGATAGGTAGGAAAGTAAGTTGTGAAGAGGACTTAAGGAGGTTACAAAGGGTTATAAATAGGTTACGTGAATGGGCAAGGAGCTGGCAATGGAGTATAATGTGGGAAAATGTGAAATTTTCCATCTTGGCAGGAAAAATAAAAAAACATATTATTAAAGTGGTGAGAGATTGGAGAGCTCTGAGGTGCAGAGGGATCTGGGTGTTCAAGTACACGAATCTCCAAAGGTACACCAAGTAATCAGGAAATTAGGAAAGCTAATAGGATGTTACCGTCTGTTGCGAGGGGGAATTGAATTCAAATGTAGGGAGGTTATGTTGTACAGGGCACTGGGTGAGACCACATTCGGGGCAGAATTTTACATCCCGTGGGTGGGCGCACACCCGACCTGAACCGGATGTGAAATAGCGCGAGATGATGTTGGCCGATTGTCCAACGTCATCACGCATGAGAAGCGGCATTTCGCTCGGCGGGCACACACGGCAGTTGTAAGCGCGCCCGACGACAATTACGTGGGCAATTAAGCGGGCGTTAACGGTGAAATCAACAGCGATGTCACGTGGGGCCCGTCCACATTCACGGTGGGCGGACGGGCCATTCTCCCATGCGGCTTTCACATTTTTTACTCAAACCTCCATCCAGGGCGGGATGTAATCTCCGCGGGGAAACAAAATAAAAAGAGGTATCCGGGGACCGGTTTTTTTTGAGGTGTGTTTTCAGGTGCTCGATTGTGCTGCACGGACGTATTTTGCAGCATTTTTTTTGGTCGTGTCCTTTTATTCTGTGGAGGGCTGCAGTTCTCCTGGGGCAGCTGCCTGCCTCCAGGGAGCTCTCTCGCTGCGCTCGCCCGCACCCGTGACGTCATCGCCCGCCCTCTTCCCACCCCGTACCCCCTACCCCGGCAGCGCTGAGCGTTTCGGCATGCGTTTCACGCCGGCTGGCCGTTAATAGGCCAACCGGCATGAAATCACAGTTGGGGGGGCTTATGGCGGCTGATGGCCCATTTCCCATCTGCTCCTGGTCCTGCTGAACGCGCACACCATATTCAGGCCATAGAGTGCTGTGTACAGTATGAGTCTCCTTTTTTAAGGAAGGATGTAAATTGTAAAGAAAATTTCATTTGTTTTCTAATATTACAGTGGGATACTAAAGCAGGCTTGTGGGGGCTGTGTGTGTATGTTTGTGTGTGTGTGTGTGTGACTAATTTAATTAAACTGAAGACAGTCAGATTGCAAGGTTTAAATCATCAAAGGGTTTAGGCGTAACTGCGGGTATTTTGAAATGGAGGTGGGCAAGCGAAGGTGGGATCTCAGTAGATATAGCATGAATGGGAATTTGCATTAGGAGATAAGTGGGGAGTGAAGTGTTAGCTGTTGGAATTTCAAAGAGACATGACTGGAAGCTTTACAACTGGTAAAACTGTAAATAAAAAGGCAAAGCTATTAAGTTTATTTTTCCTGAAAGTACGGGCCATAATGACAACATGAAAGGTTTTTATATTCTGCTTGTTCCAGAAAGCAAGGTTTTGTTAAGAGCCTTGGAAGTTCCATTGTCAAGTGACAGGAAGAGAGAAGCTGTGAAATACCTCCTTTATAGCCACAGTGGGTGCCTCATAGTAATATTACTGGATGTTTTATCTATTTGGACTGTTGCCTGGGGTAAAGGTGTTATTTGGGAGTCTAGCTAAGTAGAAATCTTTTGGGAAATGTTGTAAGACTAAATTTAACTGTGTAGCTGTAATCTTGTGTGTTTAAGTTTTTTTTTGTTCATTAATATTTAAAAACTTCCAAAAATGGTAGTGGACTCTTTACTTATGACTTCACTACACATACCTTCTTGCAATAAAAATACAAATTGCAAATTGTTGTCGTAGCTTGGCCAACTTTCCCTTTTCGATTTAGCTAGCCTGGCAAAAACCACCTGCCGTGTCATAACAAAATGCATTTTAAGCAGTTCAGAGAAGGTTTACTAGACTAATACCTGGAATAGGAGGGTTGTCTTATGAGGAAAGGTTAGTTGGGCCAGGCTTGTATCCACTAGAGTTTGAAAGAGTAAGAGTTGACTTGATTGAAACATATAAGATCCCGAGGGGTCTTGACAGGGTGGATGTGGAGAGGATGTCTCCCCTTGTGGGAGAATCGAGAACTAGGGGGTCACTGTTTAAAAATAAGGAGTCGCCCATTTAAGACAGAGATGAGGAGAAATTATTTCTCTCAGAGAGTTGTGAGTCTTTGGAACTTTCTTCGTCAAAAAGCAGTGGAAGCAGAGACTTTGAATATTTTTAAGGCAGAGGTAGATGGATTCTTGATAAGCAAGGGGGTGAAAGATTATCGGGGGTGGGGGGAAATATGGAGTTGAGGGTGCATCAGATCAGCCACGATCTTATTAAATGGCGGAGCAGGCTTGAGGGGTCGAGTGGCCTACTCCTGCTCCTAATTTGTATGTTCCTACATATGCTCATATGTTCATATGTGCTGTCTCCATGTTTGCTTACATACAAACATACGAGCATATGAAATAGGAACAGAAGGAGGCCATTCGGCCCCTCGAGCCTGCTGTGCCATTCAATAAGATCATGGCTGATCTGTTTGTGCTTTGAGTTCCACATTCCCATCTACCCCCGATAGCCTTTGATTCCCTTGCCTAACAAGAATCTATCTACCTCCGCCTTAAAAATATTCAGTGATCCCATCTCCACCGCCTTCTGAGGCAGAGAGTTCCAAAGTCGCACAACCCTCTGAGAGAAAAAAACTCTCCTCATCTCTGTCCTAAAAGGGTGACCCCCTAATTTTAAAACAGTGCCCCCGAGTTCTGGACTCACCCACCAGAAGAAACATCCTTTCCACATCCACCTTGTTAATACCGTTCAGGATTTTGTATACTTCAATCAAATCACCCCTCAATCTTCTAAACTCCAGTGGAAACAAGCCCAGTCTGTCCAGCCTTTCCTGGTAATGCAAACCGCTCATTCCAGGTAAACCTCCTCTGAACCGCCTTCATTGCATCGACACCCCTCTTTAAATAAGGAGACCAAATCTGCACACAGTATTAAAGATGTGGTCTCAACAATACGTGGTAAATGCGGGCTCACTCTTAAGTTTTAAGAATAAATTAGATAGATACATGGATGGGAGAGGTCTGGAGGGTTATGGACTAGGTGCAGGTCAATGGGACTAGCGGAATAATATTTCGGCACAGACTAGAAGGGCCGAATGGCCTGTTTTCTGTGCTGTAGTGTTCTATGGTTCTATGGTTCTAATACTCTGTATAACCGAAGCATAACATCCTTACTTTCATGTTCAATTCCCCTCATAATAATGGATAGCATCTCACCACCAGCTAATTTCTTCCAGGCTCTTCTCCAGACAGTCGACTATCATGTGATTCTATATTATAATATGGGCAGTACTGCTTCCCCATCCCACATTAACCCTTGTTCTACCGAACACCCTTATACTCCAGTTCCAGCGATGAGAGATTGGAGAAGCTGGGGTTGTTCTCCTTGGAGAAAGGAAGGTTGAAAGAAGGTTTGATAGAGGTGTGTGAAACAATGAGACATCTAGACAGAGTAATATAGGAAGAAACTGTTCCCATTGGTGGTAGAATTAAGAACCAGAGGACACCGATTTAAAATGAATAGCAAGAGAACCAAAGGCAACATGAGGAAACCGATTTAATGCAGTGAGTGCTTAGAATAGCTGCCTGAGAGTGTGGTGGAAGCAGATTCAATCATGACTTTCGAAAAGGGATTGGATAACTTTCTAAGGAACAATGATTTGCAGGGCTACAGGGAAAGGATGTGGGAAGTGTCACGAGCTGAGTTGCTCTTGCAGAGAGCTGGCAGGGAAATGATGGGCTGAATGGTCTCCTATGCTGTAATCATTCTATGATCCTATATAACCAGCAGCTATTTTGCAATTTCTCTCTGCCTCCTTCTTTTGGCTGGTTGCATTTTGCAACTGTGCAAAACATTAAGGTTCCAATAGCCCATAATGCCTTAATCTTTTCCCCAACAACACCTCCCCCCACCCACCCCACCCCTGGACCACCCTGCCCCTGTTCCCCTTCCCACCCAGTCCCAGGATTCCCAAATCCGGGCTTAGTTTGCACTTCCCTCTTCAGAGAGGCTGGACAAACCCAGGTTGCTGCTGCCTTTTCCACTCTGAGTGTGTACGCGCAGCTGCCCCATTATGTTGCTGTTGAGGTAGAGGATCAGCCATGATCTTGTTGAATGGCGGAGCAGGCTCGAGGGGTTGAATGGCCTACTCCTGTTCCTATTTCCTAAGTCCCTATGTACTCCGAGGAAAGAAGTCTGGTAAATCCCTATCCCCAAAGGTTGTGGGATTCCATCTACCCCCTTTGAATCAAATCACTGACAGAGCAACATAAAGACATCTGGACTAACATAGCCGGGGAGAGGAGGCTGAAGTGAAACCATGACGTGTTCACGAATAAACATCACCAAGTGTGACTCCTACCCGAACTCTTCACAGGAAAGCACGGATATGAACAATCTGCCAGGTAAATAAGAGAAATCCCTCCTCTGCTCAACTTCACGCTTTTATCTGAAGCATCTTGCTAAAGGCGTGGCCTCATTAGCTCGGACTCCCATTTAAATCACAAAGAATGACTCAGGAGCTTTGTGTTGGCTGGGCCCTGAGATAACTTATCGTGTTTATTAGTTTAGTAGCATCTATTGGGTTTAGTATTTGAAATGTACACAAGGCTGGGCAAATGAACACCCTCCCTCCCGTGGGTGCCGGCTGCACGGTCACAGCCCCTGAGGGAAGAAAGATCAGATTGGACAAAAGTCAAGAAAGACTTGAAGAGATTCGTGCATTTATTAAGCTACTTATCACATCCCTTAGAAATGTTTCGAAACACTTCCTACACAAGGAAGAGCGTGGTTACTTGTTGCATAATCAAATGGCCTAATGGTCAGAGGGTGTGAATCCACATTCCTCAGATGCGGAGCAGACATGGGGGAGCGGGGGGAGAGGGTGGGAATAATCGCCAAAGCTCCTTCAGCACCTTCTTCCAAACCTGCGATCTTCCCCCCGCTTAGAAGGACAAGGGCAGCTACGCCTGGAAGTCCCCCTCTAAGCCACTCACCATCCTGACTTATATCGGCTGTTCCTTCACTGCCGCTGGGTCAAAATCCTGGAACTCCCTCCCTAACAGCACTGTGGATGTGCCTACACCGCATGGACTGCAGCGGTTCAAGAGGGCAGCTCACCACCACCTTCTCAAGGGCAATTAGGGATGGGCAATAAATGCCGGGATGCTCACATCCCATGAAATAATGTTTTTAAAAAGTTACAATAGTGTGATGATTGTACTATTGGCCAAGTAATCCAGAGTGTGTACGGTTATATCCTTTCTTGGCAGTTTGAGAATTTTAATTCAGTTTTTTCAAAGATTTGATAGCTCTTACCCCATATCCTGTGCACAGCCACACTAAGTCTAATTGGGAAGGTTGATTAATTTGAGCTCAGTGTAGGACCCATGTTGTGAATCTACTCTTATAGGGAGGGAAGGAAACCTTTTTTATCACCAGGCTTACTGGCAAGTCAACAAGAGGGGGAGGAGTCGTAGGAAAGTGCATGTTTAAGGTCAGTCAGTGAGAGTAGTCTGTAAGACCAGGGCAGAACTGTTAAACATTACAGTCACAACAAAGGTTTATTAGCCCATCGATAACAAGTTCCACATAATTCAGGTCTGAGTGGTTTCAAATAGCGTTGACCAGAAACTGAATTGGACTAGCCACATAAATACTGTGGCTACAAGAGCAGGTCAGAGGCTGAGAATTCTGCGGCGAGTAACTCTCCTCCTGACTCCCCAAAGCCTGTCCACCATCTACAAGGCACAAGTCAGGAGTGTGATGGAATACTCTCCATTTGTCTGGATGAGTGCAGCTCCCACGACGCTCAAGGGGTTCGACGCCATGCTGGACAAAGCAGCCCGCTTGATCGGCACCAATCCACCATCTTCAAGGTCCATTCCATTCACCGCTGAATCACACCGGCAGCAAAGTGTACCATCTATAAGATGCAGCAAGTTGCCAAGGCTCAGCCGACAGCACCTTCCAAACCTGCTACCTCTACCACCTAAAAGGAGAAGGCAGCAAATGCTTGGAAACACCACCACCTGCAAGTTCCCCTCCAAGTGCTGGCAAGTTCTTATCCACAATGTTGGCCTAGCCAGCGATAGCTACATCCCATGCACAATTTAAAAAATACATTGACCAATATCGATATTGGGTTGGCGCAACTGCTTTACAGTATTACATTGAATGGTGAGCCATTAATCGAATTGAATCATAGAATCCAACCTGCATAAGATCACAGAATGATTACAGCACAGGAGGCCATTCAGCCCATTCTGTCCCTGCTGGCTCACTGCAAGAGCAAATTAACTAATCCCACCTCCCCGCCCTTTCCCCATAGCCCCCGCAAATCTTTTCTCCTCAGTAGCCTGTCCGATTCCTTTTTCTAATGCCTCAGTTGAACCTCCTTATACCACACTCTCAGGCTGCACATTCATAATCCTACCACTCGCTGCGTAAAAGAGATTTTCCTCACACTGCCACTAGGTTTGCCAATCACTTAAATCAGCGTCCTCTGGTTTTCGATCCTCCCACCAACGGAAACCATTTCTCCCTATCTATTCTATCCAGATCCCTCGTTATTCACCAATTCTCATTCTGACTGATCAGACTTACCTCTCACAGATCACTATCATGGGAATGGACTTCCAAAGCATTTCAACATTGGGAGGAAGCAGGTCCTGTTATACTATTCATTGGGTTTCATACTCATCACTGTTGCCAAGCTGATAGCTGCTTTATACAAGGTCCTATTTCACACTCTTCTCTTATCTGTACCCAACTCGCTCTTTTGGTTTTGTTTCTTTCGCGGGACGTGCAGGTCTTTGGACCTGTATATGTTGACCATCACTAATTGCCCTTGAATCTCGAACCGCTGCAGTCCATGTGGTGTAGGTACACCCACAGTGCTGTTAGGGAGGGAGTTCCAGGATTTTGACCCAGCGACAGTGAAGGAACGGCGATATATTTCCAAGTCAGGATGGTGAGTGACTTGGAATGGAACTTCCAGGGGGTGGTGTTCCCATGTGTCTGCTGCCTTTGTCCTTCTCGATGTTAGTGGTCATGGGTTTGGAAGGTGCTGACTAAGGAGCCTTGGTGAATTCCTGCAGTGCATCTTGTAGATGGTACACACTGTTGCTACTGTGCGTCAGTGGCGGAGGAAGTGAATGTTTGTGGATGTGGTGCCAATCAAGCGGGGCTGCTTTGTCCTGGACGGTGTCAAGCTTCTTGAGTGCTGTTGGGGTTGCACTCATCCAGGCAAGTGGGGAGTATCCCATCACACTCCTGACTTGTGCATCATAGATGATGGATTATTATCATAATGTTCCCAGTACGGCGTTCTGTGTTAGGTTGTCCATCTCCTGGCAACCAATGTACAAAACTGAAACTTCAGCTATTTTCCCAATAAAGCACGCAAGTATACCGTAACCAATTAAACCACTATGAAATATTCAAACACTGCTCTATCCTCAAGAAGGCTGAGGGCAGAATCATCTGGTCCAGTTGGCGGCGGGCGTCATGGCGGGCGTCATGGCGGGCGTCATGGCAGGCGTGAGTGGACAACATGGCGGGAAGGCCAAAAATCGGCTTCACGCTTGGAAACGCTGGTCAAAAGTGAACATTCTTCTGCAGCTGAGACTGTTCAGCTGCAGCTCCATTGACATGTCTGGAGTCGGAGCCTCTGAGGTTTCTCCGCCCACTCGAGCAACACAAAAGCATGAAAGTGCCACCAAATGTTCCAGAACTTTCCACCCCTTGGGCACAGACTGCAAATTAATGTGAGTTATAGAGGCCAGCGGAACAATTGGCCGACTGGGCAGGTTGTAGAATCCCCTTGTGAAAGGTGGACATGGCGCAGTCCCTGGTGGAGATGCTCACAGCCCCTTGTCTTTATCAAAGACCAGTATCCATTGTGGTTCAAGCTAACAGGGCAGCCTCGCAGTGCAGGTTAGGAGAATGCCTGTGCCTGAGCTGAAAGCACAGGATGTAGTCCATTGGCCGAAGCTGCAGCCAATCAGTCGAGTGGAGTGGGGCGGAGGTGGGTGGGGTTTCGGACAGCCAATGAGGGCACTACACACTGACCATCCAAGTGGTGGCCAGCACTCTCCTGCATGTGTGAAGGGGCCTTCAGACTGAACCAGGAGAGGTTCTTAGTACACCCAATGCTAACCCACGGGTCTCTCTCTTTGATCGTGCAGGAGGAGAACATCAGGATCATGGAGCCTGGTGATTTAGGGGATGTGCCTCATGGCTTACAGGGAGCAGAGAAGAAGAAGAAGAGAGTGGCAGAGGCACCTGGCTTGGCAAAGGGAGGAGCAGCTCCCTCAAGGTGAAGGGGAGACAGGGCCTGCTGTGCACACAGCTGGATGACGGAGTTTGTCATTCCTGCAGATGACTGAGAACCAGTGTCGGCGAAGACTGGGCCTCTCTATGGAACTGGTCGGTCACATCTGCCACCTGCTGCAGGGTTTGGTGCCACAGGGTCAGGGAGGGCATCCACTGCCAGTGGCCGTGAAAGTGAACGCGGTGCTCAATTTCTACGCCAGGGCTGCTTCCTGGGCTCCACAGGTGACCTGTGTGGGATCTCACAAGCCTCCATACACAGTGTATCCAGCAGGTCACAGACACCATCTTCATGAAGGCACAGAGCTTTGTGCATTTCACCCGGGATCAGGAAAGCCAGGAAGCAAGAGCGCTGGGATTTGGGGCAATCTCAGGTGTTCCACAGTTGCAGGGCACCATCGACTGCGCTCATGTGGCACTTAGATCTCTGTGGCAACAAACAGTTAACTACGTCAACCGCAAGGAGTTCCACTCGCTGAGTGTTCAGTTGGTGTGCGACCACCACAAACACATCCCACAGGTCTGCACACAATTCCCAGGGAACATCCACGATTCCTACATCCTTAGCAGGTCTCAGATCCCTGACATCTTCCCTTAAGGGAGCTGCTCCTCCCTTTGCCAAGCCAGGTGCCTCTGCCACTCTCTTCTTCTTCTTCTCTGCTCCCTGTAAGCCATGAGGCACATCCCACTAAATCACCAGGCTCCATGATCCTGATGTTCTCCTCCTGCACGATCAAAGAGAGAGACCCGTGGGTTAGCATTGGGTTGGCTGCAGTGTTTGTTCCTCGGGGACAAGGGCTACCCACCATCCACAAGGCACAAGCCAGGAGTGTGGTGCAATACTCCCCACTTGCCTGGATGAGTGCAGCCCCCACAACACTCAAGAAGCTTGACACCATCCAGGACAAAGCAGCCCCGCTTGATGGGCACCCCATCCACAAACATTCACTCCCTCCACCACCAACGCACAGTAGCAGCAGTGTAGACCATCTACAAAGTGTACTGCAACAGTTCACCAAGACTACTTCGACAGCACCTTCCAAACCTGCGACCACTACCACCTAGAAGGACAAGGGCAGCAGACACATGGGAACACCACCACCTGGAAGTTCCCCTCCAAGCCACTCACCATCCTGACTTGGAAAAACATTGCTGTTCCTTCACTGTCGCTGGGTCAAAATCCTGGAACTCCCTTCCTAACAGCACTGTGGGTGTACCTACACCACAGGGACTGCAGCGGTTCAGGAAGGCAGCTCACCTCCACCTTCTCAAGGGCAACTAGGGATGGGCAATAAAACAAAAACAAAAATAGCTGGAAAAGCTCAGCAGGTCTGACAGCGTCCGTGGAGAGGAAGACAGAGTTAATGTTTCGAGTCCGTATGACTCTTCATCAGAACTCAGTATGGGCAATAAATGCTGGCCTAGCCAGTGACCCCACAGCCGGTGAAAGAATTTTTAAAACCCCATGGGTCTGGGCTTGATAAGGACCCAAATCTCCCAGGCGAAAGGGAGACCCACATCCTCTGTTACTTAATCCCAATGAAACGGAAACTGGAACGGCTCAATGAAAACGCAGGGAATATCTTTCAGTCGGGTGCAATGTTCATCTCGAACAATGGTACATCAGCGCCCTCCAGCTACAAGATTTAGTAACTACTCGCTGCTGGCCTATGGATGGGTAAACAGAGAAACAGTTTTAACTTATTTAAGTTTCTCGAGAACATTTTCCTTTATTCTGCGTTTGATGAGGTGATCTCAGCTGAATGGATTCCAGTCAGGAAGCAGTCGATTATTCGCCAGATTAGAAAGGGAGGATTGAAACTATCCCTTTTATTGAAACCTCCCTTTTGTTTTTTCCAGTAATTTATATACATTTTTCTTTTCCCACCTATTTCCATTATTTTTAAATCTATACCTATTATGCCCTTTTAGTCTTATTTCACCCCACCCCCACTAGAGCTATCTGTACCTTGCGTGTCCTGCTATCCATTCTTAATTAGCACATTCTTTTAGATAATATCACCACCTTCAACACCTCTTTGTTCTTTTGTCTGTGACATCTTTTGGTTATCTGCTCCCATCAACCCCCCCCCCGCCCCCCACTTCTCCTCCCATCCCCCCCCCACTAAACCAGCTTATATTTCACCCCTCTCCTATTTTTACTTAGTTCTGTTGAAGGGTCATGAGGACTCGAAACGTCAACTTTGTTTTTCTCCGCCGTTGCTGCCAGACCTGCTGCGTTTTTCCAGGTATTTCTGTTTTTGTTTTGGATTTCTAGCATCCGCAGTTTTTTGTTTTTATCTTAGGATTGAAACTAAGCAGCCACCCTGACTGCAAGCACCCTGAGTGCTCCTGTTCTTTATTTTTTTCACGTCACTGGGCAGACAAGCATAAGGCTATAAGGCGTAGGAGCAGAAGTAGGCCCATCGGGTCTGCTCCGCCACTCAATGAGATCATGGCTGATATGATCATCCTCAACCCTGTCAAAAATGCAGAGTGCCATTCCTGCAAGCAGAGGGGCCACTTTAAATTAGTTTGCTGCAGGAAACAGCTCGTAACCAAACAATTAAAGGGGGAATAGCCAAGATCATGTATCGTTCCGGGAATTGAAGACATTCAAGAGATTGAAGAAGAAAAAGAGCCAGAGGTACCATTCCTGGGAGAAGTCATGGGATCAAGTGGAAATGATTGGAGTGCAGATATTATGGTCAACGGGCACAAAACAAACTTCAGGTTAGACATTGGAACAGCTGTTTCAATTCTGTTGGATTCAGAAAAGTGTTTAAGGGATACTCCAGCCATCGACTATAAGACTCCATGGTCCAGGAGGTGTTCAGCTGAAAGCCAAGAGACAGTTGACTGCTAAACTCCAACACGAAGGGAAATGACCGAAATCTTGTCTGGGATTCAGTCAAGAAGTTTACAGTTAAGCTGGGAAACTTGCACAGATTCACAACCCATCCACAAAGGCAAGCACAGGAAAATCAACAGCATTCCAGGCAGAATTCCCAAAACCGCTCTGAGGTCTAGGGAAGCTGAAAACAACCTATCGCATCTCACTGAAACCAGAGGCAAAACCGGTCTGCCTGTTCGCCCCAAGGCAGGTTTCACGCCCACTTTTAAAGAAGGTGAAACGGGAAATTGAGTCCGTGCTGCATCAGAGAGTCACCAGACCCACAAACTGGCATTCAGGCATGGTTCCTGTACCAAAACCAAGTGGCTCCATACGCATCGATGTTGACCTCGCACAGCTAAGCAAGGCAGTGAGACCCAACGGCATCTGTGAATGGGAGTCTGGCAAAGCTAGCAAAAAGTACCATTTTCACAAAGTTGGGTGCAAACATTGGCTCCTGGCGGCTACCTCTGGACGAGGAATCCAAACTACTGACTACATTTATCACACCCTTCGGGTGGTATTGTTTCAACCTCCCGCCCTTTGGAATCAGGTCGGCTCCAGAGATACTTTCAGTGAACAATGACAGCCATTCGGAGGGATTAGAAGGTGTCATCTGCCAGATGGATGACATCCTGATCCACGGGTTTACCACACTGGACGATGATACGGAGAGTGAGAGCAGCCTTACAACACTTGGAAGTCCCATATATTATGCACCTAGATCACTGACTGGGGACAGTAACTCAGGTAGAGAAGTTCCTCCCCAACTCAGCACATGTGAACAAACCACGATGACAAGTGCTCAGACAAGACTAGGCGGAAAATAACAAGTCTCCATTCCAGAACATCAAGAATATGCTTATTTTACCAGACACACTGGCACATTATGAGCCGGAACTGCCCACAATAGTTGCTGCAGATGCATCAGTGGCTGGACTAGGAGCAGTACTCCTTCATATCTAGAAAGATGGAATTCGCAGCCCCACATATTATGCACCTGGATCATTGACCGAAATAGAAAAAAAGATGTGCTATAATGGAAAAGAAGGCACTGACAGCCACACAGCCTGTGAGAATCTCGCCAGCCGTGCCTTAAGCCTCCAGTTTACAGTAGAGATGGCCCACAAGCCATCAGTCACCTTATTAAATACCAAGGAACTAGCAAAGATGCCACGTAGAGTCCACTGATTCTGGCTGAGGCTCATGAGGTTTGATGCCACGAATGAATATGTACAAGGCAGGCAGCAAAGTTCCTGTTGGGGAGCCCGAACCAGAGGACAAAAATCTTCTTGAGGAGGCGGAGCCATACAGCTCACTCATAACAACATTCTTACCAGCAATCACACGGAGGCTGAACGAAACACCCCAAGCGCAGAACACCGGTGAAGAATGTGTTAAAATCAGAGAAAACTGCAAAACTGAATCGCTAGAACATGTTCCTAACAATCTCATCCTAAAACAGGACTTTCAGCAACACAGACATCTCAGCATTGTGGATGATTTATTAATCGACGGTGTGAGGTCAGACATACCAAGAGTCCTCAGACTCAAAATCCTTCAAAGAATACACCAGGGATACCTTAGGCCTTACAAAGTGATAGGTTAGAGCACAAAATTCAGTTTGGCGGTCAAGAATTTCAAAATCACTTAGGGGACATCATTTCGAGCTGCATCACCTCTGCAATCCATCGCCAAGAGCAGCGAGAACCTTTGACGATATCCTCATTTCCATCCAGACCCTGGGAATGAACCTATTCGAGCTCAAGCGGAAGACCATCCCTCACAGTTGTTGATTATTCCTCCAGGTGCGTTGAGGTTAAACATCCTCATGGAACAACCTCAGAAGCAGTCATCAATTCACGAATAGAAAGTTTTGCCACACGTGCCATTCCAGATCTTGTCGATTCAGGCAATGGTCCACAGTTTGTGAATGAAGGACCGAGATTCACAAGAGACTATGACTTGTCCACACAACTAGTTCGCCCAGGTATCCGAAAGCGAATGGTGAGGCCAAGAGAGGAGTAAGAGCAGTCAAAGTGTTGTTGAGAAAGAACAATGATCTCAACTTAGCACTGCTGAGTTACCATTCCACGCCATTTCAGAATGGGTTAGCTCCTTCAGAACTGCTGATGGGAAGAAGATTACGCACACAACTTCCTGTTCTTCCACATACATACATACCATGTCTAAAAACCCTGACATCAAGCGAGTAAGGGAGAAGGAGGATGAGTATTGTGCAAATCAGATTAAGAGTTACAACCAATGCCACAGAGTGCATGAGTTACCAGAACTCCAACCAGGTAAACCAACCTGGATTAGAGACCGGAGCGGAGAAGGTCAAGTACTGGAAAAGACACAAAGTCTGAGATCTTATCTGGTTGAAACAGAGAGTGGGATAGTGAGAAGAAATAGAAGTGCACTCATATCAACGAGGAAACGACCATCAATGGAATGGACTAACTTTCCATATGATCAGGAAGAGAACCTGAACAGAGAACCAATAGTATCTGAAGATTCACATGCTCCTCAACAGAGTTCGAGAGAGAACATGGAGAACCTGGATCCTATGCAACCTTCCGAGAGAGATCCAAACAAGGTCGGAGAGATTGGTGAAACCACCACAGCGCGTATCTCTGTGAACCAGAGATGAAGGCAGAGGCTTTAGGGGGAGATGTAGGATAATGTAAATAATATTTATTGAGTCTGTTGTGATATCTTTGAGCCTGGAGATTCTAAGTAATTCCCTTTCAATAAATTCGTACTGTATTCCCCCTAACAGTCCCCCCTTTTGGCCCTTGGCCTAACCCAAGGTAGCCAACTACAGTGGTACTGTCTGTCCCTTTACGCACCACCACCCATTGATATTGGCCAGGTATTGGGTTGTAAAGGTGCTAGGTCAGACCATCTGTATCATCTGGCCCTTCAACTCAGGCCTCTGACTTGCTAAACCTCTTCTCCACCTGTTAAAACTCCCCCAGCGCCGCCTCTATTGCGACCTTCGGGTATAATGAATCAAGGTTAAATATATAACTAATATCAGCTGAATCACAACCAGGGCATGGGAGATAATCCAAATCCATGGGTGTAATTGTACATTTGAGCCCCAGTTCCACAGGTCCTCCCACCGTGTGGAGGAATCTATTTGCTCCATATCCTCTTTTAAGGCTCTAACCTGTTGCTGCAGTGCATAGTAAGTCCTGTATACCTGCTGAGCCTGTCTCCGAATCACGGTTAGGTGCTCGGGTAATAAGGGAATTTCATAGGAGAACGGGTTCAAATACAGTGTCAGGTTATCCTTAAGGCTTTCCATGACCTGAATAGTAGCCACTCCTCTCTTGTATATTTTGACCAGTTCCATCTTCCCCATCCTTGCCGGCACCTATGGGTGTAGGCACACTGAATGATTGTGGATGGGGCATATCCGGTTGCTCCCGTATTGGATCTTTTGCTGCCACGTGGTAATACAATATCTCCCATTCCCCGTGTATGTAACATGGGTCGGTTCTTTTGCAGCCCATATAGTTTCCATTGTACAATTTGCTGCTGCTTTAAATCCGCACTTCGCTTCTTCTATCTCATATATTGGATGTGCACATACTACTGCGGTGGTCTCTATACTACACCCTTCTAAGGTGGTACTAACTATATTCCCTTCTATGTCTACTGCATATGGCAGAATGTCATGGTACCTAATATAATAATCCCCCCGTATTGCCCCAATATTTTCTACTCTATATAATGTCCTGCCGGGTGCTGACATAGGTATAACAGGTATTACTAATACAATGTCTATTAGCGTATTATTATTCACTTTACATTCAACATTCATTCTATATTCATGTGTTAAACCATTGAGCTGGCAACCAGTCAAGTCATGATCCTTATGTCGTGAAAGATTAAATAAATGTTCATTAGTTAACCATAAAGGAACTTCATTAATCTGTTCTTAAATTCTCTCGGGCTTGTTCCAGTGCCTAGGATCCATAGGTGCTGCAAACATCATTTCTGCTTGCTTCATCTGAAATATTTTTCCCTATCCTGGTCAGCATATTGATAGTCCCCGCATGACCTTCCAGCACAGTAGCCGAGTTTTAAATTAACCGTGTCATGTCCTGGTCTGTATTTAATTGGGCGTTGTGAATTCCCTGTCCCCGTGCTAAAATTTCCTTAAGCTTGGAGCTCCAGACCTTCTAGTCAACAGTTGCCAGGTCAATAGAGTTAACCATTGATGTCCCTGTATCGAATATCGTAGCGGTGTCATTTATCAGGCTGTGCTTAACTCGGTCCCCTCCTAAACCTGGAGGTATAATCATTGATCGCATCCCACCATTAAACTGACCCGCTTCAGTCATCAACTGGCCCATCAGAGTTGTATAAAGTGCCCGAGTTTGGACTGAGCACCACTGGGGCAGGGCTAGACCAGATATGTTCAAGACTACGGGTACAAGCTCATGATGGACGTTATCATACAAAACTTTATTATGATTAATCGATACGAGACCGTTTGTCGGACCTGGGCCCATAGCTGGACAAGGTGGGTCGGTTGGTGTGGGTTGAGAGGCTTCAGTTGCCTCTGGTCAGATTGTTGATACAGTTGTGGGAGGTGGCTGGGTAATGGTACTAATCTTCCCTCTAGGGTGTATCTCCCATGTCCATCCACCATCGCTATTTGCCCAAGTCGATACATCGCTATCGTTTGGGTCACAAACATTCCATTTGGAATTCTTAGGGTGGGAATGAGCCATCATCGGTACATACATTGTCAAGCCTGCTGCATAAACATAACTCTCTGCTTCACAAACAAAATCAAACTCCTCCTTATGCTTAAAACACACAGTGGTTAGATTTAGAAACTTAACGTAAGAGCCAGCTTTCCCGAACAGCCCCCACCAACCGCCCGTGCGTGTCATATCCCTGACACTCCCACGCCCGATCTGAAGCAAACCCTCGCTACAATTCAAAATCACTTGTTCTCCGACAGTCACGTTTATCCTTCCCCGTTGTGTGTCGCACTCGGCACTGTCCGTGCTGCACCAGAGTCCCTCCTGCAGTGCGGGACAAGCCGTGATGGTCCCCGACCTTGTTGCAATTAACATCCTGTGAACTTTAGCAGATAAGCGTCCCAGTCATCCGGTCGGTTGGTGAGATTAGTTCAGTGAATGGAATCAGTTAAGAAAACGCCTCGGTTGTGACCAGTGCTTCCAGCGCCCCTTTCCCCTGAAGTCCACGCACGCACATGTATCGCTGGTCATGATTACCTCATACACTGCCACCCATTTGGGTGCAAACCCAGGATTTTTCAGGAGCAACTTTAACCATTGCCTTCTCCCCTTATGCCAGGCACCTCGGCTCGCTCTGACCTAACTCCCACTTCCGAGCCCCGTGTGATCTGGTGAATTCTGGCCTCCTGCCCCAGCCCGAGAAGCGGCCTGAACATCTCCCGGGCAAATTGCTTCACTCTCTCCCTCATCGGCCCCACTTCCTCACTGCCGGTTATGACGTCGCCTTGGTCGTCTCACCGCTCTTCCCGTCATCAACGCGTATGGAGTTAATCCCATTATTCTGTTAGGTGTTGCCCGAAGTCCCATCGGAATACTGGGCAACAAATCTGCCCACCTCCCCCCACCGTCCTGTATCCTGGACAGCCTTGGCCAACGCTGGCTTCAAGGTCCTGTTCATTCGTTCAACCATGTCTGAGCTCTGTGTGGGTGGTAGGGGACATGGAACTTCTGTTTGATTCCCAGCCACCTACATATTCCTTTGAGTGCGTGCCCCGTAAAATGCGTACCCTGATCAGAATCCGTCTGTAAGGGTATTTGCCAGGGTGGAATTACTTCCTCTAACATTACCCGGGCCACAGTTGTGGCTGAGCCGTCCCACGTGGGAAAAGCCTCTGCCCACCCAGTGAATTGGTCAATAATAACCAGGCCATAGGTTTACCCTCGGCTCAACGGAGAGGGGTCCCATAAAGTCTATTTGTATCTGTTCCCAGGGACCCCCTCGGCCGTGGTTGGTGTGACATACGAGTTTTGATGGGCCTACCCGGATTTACGTTGTGCACATGTTAAACACTGCTGGCCATGTTATACACCCCCAATTCGTCTCTCCCGCCCCCAGGGCTTCCTTAACCGCTCTCTCGAATTCCCTTTGCGTGGCTAACACTGTCTCCCGATCTGGGACGTCCTTGGCCTTTGCCCAATCTCCGCTTCTCACCTGCATGGGCAGTCTTCCCCAAATATCCCCCGGGCATTTTGCCTTTACCAATATATGGGTGTCAAGGGGACGCGTTGCATGGAAATCTTGCACTTCCCGCAGTTTGGTCCAAAAATCTGGATTGCTATGCCGAGTTTTAAGCCTCGGCAATCCCTTGAGCAACATCTGCTTCTCCCCCCGGGCTGAAGGACAGGCGCATAACTTTCTCCGTAACTCTCCCAACCTCCTCTTCCTCCTCCGATCCCTCCTCATCCCTCTGTGCTCTATGCCTCGGTTTTTAGTCTGCGTTTTTTTTAGAACGTGGGAGGGCTTTACTTTTCCTCACAGTGACTGACGTAGGGGCCATGGGGTTTGAAGAGCACGACGGGGTGGTCGGTGTGTGATCGTATGGGGCCGCGTCTGTCCCCATTTTATATTTGACTTCGCCCCCTCGGAGCTTTCCTCCTCCTGGTCGGTGTCGGTACAAACTGCCACCACTGATCTGGTCTTTCCTGGATCTGTCTTTCCTTCTCTAATCTGCTGGACCTTAGTATTAATCTGTCTGCACTATTGTAAATACAAGGTAATAATAATCATCACCCCCTTTTCCTTATCCTTCTTCTGCTCCACCCACCGTTGTTTTTGCTTTTCGAGGGTTCCCTGTAGATTCCAACCGCCCTTCTGCATTTTCTTGATCGATTTGGACTGTTGTTCGGCTGTGAGTCTCGTGATGGAGACCACGGCTTCCCCAGTCGAATTGCATAGCACTCTCCTGTTTTCCTGACGGCATTCTATTCTTCTATCCCGTCTGTCTCTGCGCAGTTAGTTAGCGCGGCTCTGACTACTCAGTTACTTGCGGTCTACTTGTTTTCCCCAGGGGGCTGGCCTCTGTGCGGCTTCAACTTCGGTTCTATTTCGAACCGTAGCCCGCCAGCGCGGCTCCGCCTCCTCTCGCGGTAGTGGTCCGGCCTCCCTGCGCGGCTTCGGCTCCGCTAACCCGCCGGCGCAGCTCCGCCTCGTACCCCAGCGCCTCCTGTCCTGAGTCCTCCTCCCGATTCTTTTGATACTCAACCGGACCGTCCTCGGGTAGGGCTTATTGCACTAATTATGGGTGGTAAATAAAATATACTCACCCACTTTGCAGAGCCGACCCAAGGATCCGATCCGAGTATCCTGCCGACTACGCCAATTGTTGTGGTATCTTTGATAAATGAACCACAGGAGGCTCAGGTACAGGTCACGATCATTTATTCAAGCAATTGCAAGGAGAGAACCACCTCAAAGCAACTTGAGGTAGCACTGTACAAAATTACAAGTATACAGTTTATTTATACATCACTGATCACGTACAAGAACATTGTTCAGATTCCAATCTTGGCAGCATATAGGTTTACATTAAACAGATATCTCTGGTCTAGGTACATACATCCCCCTTCACCCAGGCAGAGGCTTCTCCCCCTGTCTAAGATGGGACCATATGTCCTTTTCTTACCTGTCGAAGAGCAAACTTAATCTATCTTGTTTTCATCTTGTCTCCAGTCTGGCTCCCAAGGCCTTTCTGGTGATTGCAGGCCCTAAGGGTGTGCAAGATTCATATGGTAACCCTTAACTGTTAGTGTACTTGATGGCACTGGCTGCCTGGAGATTCTAAGTAATTCCCTTTCAATAAATTCTTACTATATTCCACCTAACAAGTCAGAGACTTGGGGAGAGATGTAGTGTAAAGGGTTAATGTTAAATATGTCAATATATAGTCGACATCATCAATGAGGTAAGGTCACATGATAACAAAGCATGGCAAGAGATAGTTCGATGTTGATCCTCGTATAGAATCTACCTTGTAACTAGTTAGCATAATGCTCAATAAAAGATAGAGTTTGCTAGCAGTAATGCCTCCAACCTTATCTGTAAGTCCAGATCCATGACTACCACACACCAGATCAAAGACAACAATAACAGAAGGAAGAGGAAAGGAAAAGCCTGCATTTAATCACAAATTTGGAGGAGGTGGTGATGTGGTGGTAACGTCACTGGACAAATAATCCAGAAGCCCGACTAATGCTGTGAGAACGTGGCAGCTGGTGGAATTTAAGTTCAATTAATAAATCTGGAATTATAAACTAGTCTCAAAGTAACGGTGACCATGAAACTCTATCATCGATTGTTGTAAAAGCCCATCTGGTTCACTAATGTCCTTAATCTGCCACCCTTACCCGGTCTGGCCTACATGTGACTCCAGACCCACAGTAATGTGGTTGACTCCTAACTGCCCTTGGAAAGGGCAGTTAGGGATGGACTATAAATGCTGGGTCTTGCCAGGGACATCCACATCCCATGATAGGATAAAGAAAAGGATGGTAGACAGTTTTCACATTGCCCGCTCTTCACCAAATAAATAATAATTTAAGTAAGAAACACTCAGCAGGTCCAGTAGGATTCTAGAAGAGAGAAACAAAGTTAAGGTTTCAGGCCGATGGCCTTTCAGCAGAACTGAAAAAGAAATTTAAGTCAGTACAGAGACAGGAAAAGGGTGGGGAAGAGTAAAAGGGAAGGTCTGTGATAGGGTGGAAGGCAGGAGTGACAGAATGACAGTGGGATGATGCAAGGCAAAGGGGATGATAATGGGACAAGTGAAGAAAAACAAAGATGGGTCTACAGGAGGTGTAAGTGGGAGCTGCGGAATCATTAGCAACAGCCACCATCCAATAAATGGGGGCAGAGGTTACGATGTGAAATTGGTGAACTCATTGTTGAGTCCCGAAGGCTGTAATGTGCCTAATCAAAAGATGAGGCGCTGTTCCTCAGGCTTACATTGAGCTTCTTGGGAACAGTGCAGGAGGTCAAGGCCAGGGAGGTTAGGGTGGGAGTGGGTCAGAGAATTAAAATGACAGGCAAGTAAATGCACAGATTGTAGCCCAAGTGATAAGCACTTCATTCTAAGCCAGTTTCATAGCTCTTCTGGCAAAAGATTTTGAATGTAGCTGCCTTTATGACATTTGAAATAAATAACACAACCAATTTCGTTTTGGAACTAAATTTCCTGTCAAACCAACGGCGAGTCGAATGGCATTCGCTTTTCTTTATGCAACTTAAGGCGAGGGGTGGTTAAACTCAGCCAGCCAAAAGTTGCTGTCCAAGTTGCCTCCCTCCACCATTAACTCTGCAAAAAACAACATCTCTCTGGCTCGTCAACGCAAGGAAAGTAATTGTTGTATTTGCACTACAGCCAAACTAAACATGAACTAGACTTGCTATGGAAAGTAAAGTCTTGTCCATTTCATTGTGGTACGTGGTAATTACTGTCAGTCAACCTCTCTGGCACTGAAAATTAATTCTTACAAGTGTAGAGTTTCATTCCTTTGTCGTAGGGGATACCAAAAATGTCAAATTTAAAATTTAAAGAAATTTTTATTTTAACTTTCTGCCTCTTTATTCTTGTATCTCTTAATCCACTCTGTCTTTCTCCTGTGTGTGTGTGTCAGTCATGGCTCTGTTGGTCACCTCTGAGTCACAAGGTTCCAAGTTCAAGTCTCATTCCAGGGTCCGAGCGCAAACATCATGGCCGACACTCCAATGTCGCACTGAGGGAGTGCTGCACTGTTGGAGGTGCCACCTCTTGGATGAGACCTGCCTTTATGGGTGGATGTAAAAGATCCTATCAAGCACTATCTTGAAGAACAGCTGCAGAGTTATCCCTGGTGTCCTGACTGATATTTATCCCTCAACCAACACCACACAAAAAACAGATTATCTGCTTATTATCACATTAATGTTTGTGGGGGCTTGCTGTGTGCAAATTGGCTGCCGCATTTCTTTAACTACAACAGTGGCTTCACTTCAAAAAGTACTTAATTGGCTGTAATGCGCTTTGAGACATACAGTGATTGTGAGAAATGCTATATAAATGCAAGTTTATCTTTCTCGTTTGCCTTTATTTCACTTTCTGTACTGATTTGTCATTGAATTCACCATCTCTAATGTATACTTCCTTCTCAGTTATTGCATTACTAATTTAATAATCCCAGATCCTGTTCATTCAGTTCCACTGAGAGCTGGTGGAGTTAGATGAAGAAAGTTGGAAGCAGTCTCGTGTGGAGCGTAAGTAGTGGTACAGACCTGGTGGCACGGGTCTGTCCTTGAGGCTGTGAATGTTTTGTAAGGTTTTGTAGATGCCCAACACCTGGATTCCCCCACTGCGCCATTATTAACTTTGCAATAAACTCGGAGTGCAGGGCAGGTTTCTTGTTAGAAACAGTAAACTATTTACAGGGCTCCTGATGAAGCTACATGCTTGAATCAAGACCAAGGCTAGAAAGCTCCATCCCTACGATTACCCGCGCTGAAGGCTGATTCATCTGTACAGTCACATGATCCCCATAACAGTAAGAAAGGCTTTTACTTACAATTACCACAGACTTGCTTTCCCATGCACATAAGTTTTAAAATCGAAGTGTGTAAAAGTTTATAGCAGATACCTTTAGATGCCCTGATATGGGAAAATTTGGCCCAATATTTCAAGTGAAAAAATGACTATTGGGGAAACTGAGTCATTGAGGGAGGGTTGATTGTCGGAGGATACTCGAGGAGCTAAAGAATCTCGGAGCTGGCCAAGATGGCGAGGTCGGAGGTGATAGTGGAGCAGGCATCGGGGTAGGGGGGAGCATCAAGGCTAGCACCCTGAGAGAGGCCAGGAGGTTCATGATTCTCAAGTCACTACCTCTGGGTCTCTGTGGAACCAGCCCTGGTAGAGGACAGGTCTCTGGGTATCAGGGACACCTTGCCAGCTCTTTGGCAACCCAGGGCCCCAGAACCACTTCAGCTTCCATTGGAGCATTTTGCCATTCCATAGAAGCTGTACTAACCATAGCGGAGACTGTGGTATCAGTCATCAGGCATAGGTCACTGCTTGGAATTAGCCACTGTCTCCGCATTGGAGAGGATGGGGTTCCAGGATCTGGGTCAAGCCGTAGTCCAAGTTATCTTTTTACTTTTTTCTGTGGTTTGGCCCTGCAATGTCCTCATCTGACTCATCTACAGCAGACCTAGTAGGCAACCTCCCCCCCTCCCCATTACACTGGCACTTGGCACCCAGCATGCCACCTGCCCACTTGTGCCCCATGCAATCCCCTCTTCTAACCTAGCCCCTAAGTTACGTATCTCTGAGTAGGCACCAAAAACAGCGGGAGAGATTGGTGCAGTGCCTCGGCCTCCAATCATCTTGCCTTTGCTCTGAGGAAGGAGAGGGGTGGTGAGCAGCAAGTCTGCAACGATACAGCTGAAAGGATTAGGCTCAGGAGCTCCAGTGCCTCATCCGAGAACCTGGACACCCTCTCCCTCAGGCCCTGAGCCATCCTGCAACCTTGGTATCTCTCCCAGCCAACACACTCCACACCTCCGGATACACAGGCTAATGCTCAGGGGGAGGAATTTCTGAAATATGTCCAGGAGAACTCCCTTGATCGATACGTTCTCAGCACAACTAGAAAGGAGGCATTTCTGGATCTGCTAGAAATGAGGTGGGCCAAGTGGACCAAGTGTCTGTTCGGGGACCGCTGGGTAAGAGTGATCACAATATCGTAAGATTTATATTAGTAATGGAGAAAAGCAAGGAAAGACATAAAGTAGAATGTCTAGATTGGAAGAAGGCTAACCTCAGTGCCAAAAGGCATTCGATAATGTGCCACATAAAAAGATAAGAGCTCCTGGTGTTGGAGGTGATATATTAGCATGGATAGAGGACTGGCTAACTAACAGAAAACAGAGAGTCAGGATAAATGGATTATCTTTAGGTTGACAAAATGTAACTAGTGGAGTGCCAGAGGGATCAGTGCTGGGCCTCAACTATTTATGATCTACATAATGACTTGTATGAAGGGACCAACTGTTCTTTAGCCAAATTTGCTGATAGTACAAAGATAGGTAGGAAAGCAAGTAGTGTGGAGGATACAAGGAGATAGAGATAGGTTAAGTGAGTTGGCAAAAAATGTGGCAGATGGGAGTATAACGTGGGAAAATGTAAACTTGTCCACTTTGGCAGGAAGGATAGAAAAGCAGAATATTATTTAAATGGAGGGAGACTGAAGCATGCTGCGGTACAGAGGGATCTGGATGACCTTGTACATGAATCACAAAAGCTAGCATGCAGCTACAGCAAGTGATTCAAAAGGCAAATGGAATGTTGGGCTCTATTGCAAAGGGGATGGAGAATAAAAGTAGGGAAGTTTTGATACAACTGTACAGGGCATTAGTGAGACTGCACCTAGAGTACTGTGCAGAGTTTTGGTCTCCTTGCTTAAGGAGGGACAAACTTACATTGGAAGCAGTTCAGGGAAGGTTCACCAGGTTGATTCTTAGTATGAAGGGCTTATCTTATGAGGAAAGGTTGAGCAGGTTGAATCTATACTCATTGGAATTTAGAAGGATGAGAGGTGATTATATTGAAACAGTTAAGATTCTGACGGGTTTGACAGGGTGGATGCTAAGAGGATGTTTCCCCTCGTGGGGGAATCTGTAACTCAGGGGCACAGTTTAAAAGTAAGGGGTCTCCCATTGAAGATGGAGATGAGGAGGAATTTCTTCTCTCAGGGGGCTATTAGTGTTTGGAATCCTCTTTCCCAGAGAACAGAGGAGGCTGGATCATTGAATATATTCATGGCTGAGTTAGACTGATTCATGATCTACAAGGGAGTCAAGGGTTATGGGGGAGCAGGCAGGTAAATGGAGTTAAGGCCACAATCTGATCAGCCATGAAATTCTGGAATGGTGGAGCAAGTTTGAATGGGCCGAATGGCCTACTCCCAGTCCTATATCAATGAGATGAGAAAAGGATCTAGCCAGGATTAAATGGAATCAAAGATTGACAGGAAGAACGCTAATGGGGCAATAGATGATCTTTAAGGAAGAGATGCTTTAGGTACAAACTAGATACATTTCAACAAGGGCGAAAGGTAGGGGGACAAAAACAGGGTTCCTTCGATTACAAGGGAGATAGAGATTACGATGAGACAAAAAAAAGGGCGTTTGATATACATCAGGTGAACTGTACAAGTGAGAACCAATTCAAATACAATAGGTTGAGAAAGGAAGTGAAGAGGAAAATAACACTGGCAAAAAGAGAGTGAGAATGGAGTGGTGGTCAACGTTAAGAGGGAACCAGAAATCTACTGGCATGTAAACAATAAGTGGGTAGCAAGAGGTAGGGTGGGTCAATTTGGGACAAAGAAGGTGATATATGCCAAGAGGCACAGGCAAGGCAAGAACATTTTAATGAGTACTTTGCTTCGGTGTTTACTAAGGAGGAATCTAGCAAAATACCAGTAGAATCAAAGATAGCAGAAGCAATGGTTGGGGTGAAAATTGAGAGGGAGGAGGTACTGAAAAGGCTGGCTATATTTAGGGTAGATAAATCACCTGGTCTGGATGACTTGCATCCCAGGTTGCTGATGGAAGTGGGAGTAGAAATGGCAGAAGGGCTTGCCATAATCTTCCAATCTTCCCTAGATACAGGGAGGTAGCCAGGGAATTGGAAAGTGGAAAATGCGATGCCCTTATTTAAGGACAGTGGTAGCAACTAAAGCTAGTTAGTTTAACATCAATACTGAGTAAGGTTTTTGAAACAATAAGCTGGGGAAAAAAATCAACATGCACTTGGAGAGGTTTGAGTTAACTGAGGAAAACAAGCACGAATTTATAAAAGACAGATCATGCTTGACTAATCTTATTGAATTTTTTGATGAAGTAACAGAGGTTGAATGCAGTCGATTTTATCTAAGTGAATTTTAAGAAAGCGTTCTTGTGAGACCACATCTGGAGTACTGTGCAGAGTTTGGTCTCCTTCTTTAAGGAAGATTGTAAATGCGTTGGAAGCGGTTCAAAGAAAGTTTACTAGACTAATACCTAGAATGGGCAGCTTGTCTTACGAGGAAAGGTCGGACAGGCTAGGCTTATATCTACTGGCGTTCAGAAGAGTAAGGGGCGACTTGATTGAAACATATAAGATCCTGAAGGGTCTTGACAGGGTGGATGTGGAGAGGATGTTTCCTCTTGTGGGAGAATCTAGAAATAGGGGTCACTGTTTAAAAATAAGGGGTCGCCCGTTTAAGACAGAGATGAGGGGAATTTTATTCTCTCAGGGGGTTGAGAGTCTTTGGAACTCTCTTTCTCAAAAGACAGTGAAAGCAGAGTCTTTGAATATTTTTAAGGCAGAGCTAGATAGATTCTTGATAAGCAAGGGGGTGAAATATTATCGGGGGTAGGTGGGAATGTGGAGTTGATGTTACAATTATATCAGCCATGATCTTATTGAATGGCGGAGCAGGCACGAAGGGCTGAGTAGCCTACTCCTGCTCCTAATTTGTATGTTCACATTTTTGACAAAGTACCACATGAAAGGCTCATGGAATAGGAGAATCAATGTCCAGTTGGATAAAATAGTTGGCTTAAGGACAGAAAACAGGAAGTCATGGTAGATGGTTATTTTTGAGACTGGAGGATGGTAGATAATAGTGTTCCCCAAGGGTCAGTGCTAGGATCACTAGTTTTTTGGCTAAATATAAATGACTTGGATCTCAGAATACAGAGTAGAATTTCATCATTTGTCGATGATACCAAACCTTGGCAAGTGGTAAATGGTGAGAATGACACGAATCACCTGCAATGTGACACAGATAGGCAAGCAGAAAGTGGCAGATGGAATTTAATATAGAGAAGTGTGAGGTGATGCATTTTGTCAGAAGGGATAGGGAAAGACAATATAGACTTAATGGCACGCTCACTAAAGAGTGTGCAGGAACAGAGAGACCTGGGGGTGCATGAGCATAGATCTTTGAATGTGGCAGGACATATTGAGAGACTGGTTAGCAAAGCCTATGGGACCTTGAGTTTCATTAGTAGACGCATTAAGTACAAAAGCAGGGAAGTTATTCTGAACTTTTATAAAGCTCTGTTTAGGCCTCAACTTAAGTATTGCATCCAGCTCTGGTCGCCACACTTTAGGAAGGATGTGAAGGTCTTTGGGAGGAGATTTACCAGAATGGTTCCAGGGATGGGGATCTGTACCTACACCACAAGGACTGCAGCAGTTCAAGAAGGCAGCTCACCACCACCTTCTCAAGGGCAATTATGGATGGGCAATAAATGTTGAAAAAAAAGATGACGACAGGTTTGGATAAGGTAGTCGAGGAAAAACTGTTCCCCTTGCCTAATTGTACAAGGACCAGGTGACACAGATTTAGGGTTTTGGGCAAGAAATGCAGAGGAAATGTTTGGAAAAAATTTTTAATGCAGCGAGTGGTGATGACCTGGAATACTCTGCTTATGAAGGTAGTGGAAGCGAAAACAATCAATGATTTCAAAAGGAAATTGGATGGGCACTGGAAGTCGAGGTGGACTTAACTGGATTGTTCCCAAGGCCTCCCAGCATGGACTGGATGCCGTAAACTATTCCATACGTATATAGTCATAACAGAATCTTGGCCAGGATTTTTAGGATGGCGGTGTTTCACTTCCCGCCACCCAAGGAATCGGTGGAGAACACATTCCCACCAATACTGCCTGCCCAGCACCCATTTAATGCTTAAACAAGCGTGAATTGACTAAAGACAGCTTCTCACTTGGGAGGATGTCCCACCTCGGAGAGCTGCTGGCCAGTCTGGCAACTCTCTAGTCCCCGCAGCACCAGAAGCAGAGCCGAAGTCCCCAGAGCCTAGGGCCAGGTAAGTTTTGAGGGTTTACTAGCTGAAGCACAGTGCCACCATACTCATTATTCTCTGATTCTTCACCCTGGCAATTAAGTCTTGTTTTTCTCTTTTCTTTAATCGAGATCACGGTTGTCCCTGTGTCTACAACCGGGCACTCAGTTCGAAACAAAATAAATATGTTTGTAGAATAGGTCTTTATTTTTCAGTAATTTCCTTGACAATGCATAAAGAAATTTATTTTGACATGCAATGAAAATGAGACTGATGAGAAATAAAGCATATAAAATATCAATAAACATTTCCCTTTAGTTATTGCAGGACATTGCAAAATGAATCATTTTGAAAGGTACGTCTTTTCATGAGGAAAAGGCTCATAAACATACTTCGAAACAGTATGCAGGATTTAACTGTACTGATCTGCACAGGTAGGCTGGGTCAAATAGCCTTGTTCTATGCTGAAAGATTCTACAAGTACCTCCGGCTGCCACATAAATACATCAAGACATTTTATTTGACAAAGTTTGACATAATCTATGCGTAACTTTCGAAATAGAATCTTCCATAAATTTTTTTTTGACCAATAAATGATTAGAGGGTATTTGATGATACCAAACCCTCTCCTTGTTTTCTAAACTCAGGCGGCGGCCCCATATTCCTCTCATTTACTGGACAAATGAGCCTCGAGTTTACCTGTTGAGCTGGTCTTACACCTCTTCGGCTTCACATCGGCTTCATCGGGTAACGACTGTCCCTGCTGTGTAAGGTTTCAAAAAGAGAAAAAAAAAAATAGTGGGCAGGCAATTAGGCCACCCAGCAAGTTTTCAACTACCACTTTTCACCATTTCAGTGTAAGCCAGCTGTAGCTTAATATGGAACTGGCCTCTGGGTGTGATCGTGCAGAGCCCCGTACAAGCAGGGTTGCATTTTGTCGGACGGGAGAGAGGTATTATTCTAAAATAATATCCACAGGTTTCTTCAGCATTATTGGCGCATAGCATGTACTTTGCAATCACTGACAACTGTGCATTCATTGAACATGGCAGACTCTACAGGCCCGAGCAACTTCCCAAAAGGTGCCTGCCAGACAACATGCAAAGCATGAGCTGGTCACAGATAAATTACACTTGCTGCAATTAAAGAAAAGCCCCGACTGCCATTCTCAGGATAATAAAAAAAGAGGCTGATCAAATGGCGGAATGTTTTAATAAGTTTAAAATAAAAGCTCCTGAGTTTGTGAGCTCTGGTGTTACAACGATCAAGAGAGAGTTGTCTTGTGAAACCTGCCGTGCTAACTTTAAAATTGTAAGCATATGGATTGATGTCCTCTCTGCATCAGCGCAGGAACAGCAGTAAGCCATTGCGCCCCTCTGCTTTGTTGTAATATTCCATTACTTCATCCTCATATCCCTCCCGACCACCATTAAACCTTCCAAACTGAAGGGAATTTGGGACAATGTACAAACTACATATTGTTTGTACCAGCTTAAGTAACACTCCAGTCCATCAGTGAGAAGTGGGCCTAAATCCACTCAACACACACAGAGACACAAACACAGACTCACATACACCGGAGATCACGGAGCAAAACAGTGGATCGATGTGGCTGATGTACAAAAAAAGGAGACATACATGCTGGCATTTTCCTGTGCTTTAAACATTCTTATGCCCTCACACATTGCAAAACCTGTCTAGCTACCAAAATAATTGAACCGTTCTAGTGCATCTTGTGGATACAAGAGGAGTAATAAGACAAACACAAAAACATGCGGGCCTCCTATCATGTTTAACCACAGCAAATGAGTCCACTGGTTGAGCATGGCCACAGAGACATGCAGGGCTCTTGTTGAAATGGAACAGGATATCATGCTGGTCCATCCTATCACATTTCCCTGAAAATAATTACTAACTTCCCTGAGGTTGATGAAGGCGGCAAGAAAAAAAAGTTGAAGAGGGGGTGGGGGGGGGGGGGAGTTAATTTTGAGTATGGATGGTTATGTAAAGCGGTCAAATATCCATTCCTCTTCCATTGAAGACACAGGAATGGGAGCAGGCCATTCAGCCGATTGAGCTTTTTCTGCCGTTCGATTAGGTCAAATGAAAGTAGGGCAAGCTGTGTAACAGACGGCTGCACCAATAATCATCCACTTTGTCGCCCAAAGTCAAAATCAGCTCCCTTAATGTCCTTCCAAAGTCAACAATCCCATGAAGTAACCCTCCGCCACATGAGCAGCTTCATTTTCCACCCATCACAAAACAGCACGTTCCACGTTTCTCCAATTTTTACAAGGCTTGACGTTTAAGACATGTCAACAAGCATAACTAGGATGCCCCCAATATAAAGTATTTTTCTCATTGCAGCCACTGACAAGCAATACCTTCCACATGTATTTAGGGTTTCAGTGCTGCTTTTCTGTTTAAATCAACTCAATATAATTTCGCACTAATAATTTTTATTAAATCTTATAAGCTTAGGGTTTATAATGAAGAATTATAGGAAATGCGCCAAAGCTACACCTGTCCCTACACATATGTACTTTATCAGTGACAAGGCTGGCAAACATTCCCAGCGCAATAATTTCGCAGGCTTACCTTTAAAGTCAGTCCACAGAAATTGTGCATTGAGGACACCAGTTTCCCCAATATTACCATGTGGTCACTGTTCACGAATTAGCAGTGGCCCACGCTGGTTCGGAACCCTATTTGTATGACGCTTCACTAACCCGGTCCCTGAAACAAAAAATGATTTGATTCCTGCAAAACTCCAGGTGACACAGCAAGGAGGCATGTAGGCCAGGGTGGAGATCTCTGCCCAGGGTGCTCTCTCACTGTGAACTGCTGGGACCTACTTCACCCAAAGGATTGTGGATCTTTGGAATTCTCTACCCCAGCGGGCTGTGGATGCTCCCTTGTTGAAAGGCTGGGATAGAGAGATTTTTGGTCGCTCCGGGAATTAAGGGATAATGGGGAGCTGGCGGGGAAAAAAGAGTTGAAGCTCAAGGTCAGCCATGATGGTACTGAATGGCTGAGCAGGGTCAGTGGGCCGTGTGGTCTACTCCAACTCCTATTTCTTATGTTCTTATGACATGGAAAGATGCTGGGACATTTGCACCAACAGGTTTGATCTGCCATTTTGTTATACTTCTAGACAGATCCTTCCTCCTACTACCCGCCATTTCTCCATACCTCTCAATACTCTTTCCCCCCACCACCCCCTAACTAGGTAACTATCTCTCTGTTAAGTACCACAATTAAGATTCCACCCTTTGTCCAGTACATTCCATACATTTTATGCAAGAGCGTTTTTTGTTCTCGATTCACTGTTAAATGATTTAATTCAGTTTTTAAGATTCAGTCTGCGTTCCGAAGAAGTTATATTCGACTCAAAACGTTAACTCTGTTTCTCTCTCCACAGATGCTGCCAGAACTGCTGAGGTTTTCCAGCACTTTCTCTTATTATTTCAGATAAGATTATGTCCCCATGTTCTGGTCAGGTTGGCAGAGCCACATTACCCTGAATGTGGATGCCCTTCCCAGCACCAGAGCAATGGGCACAAATGTCAATGAACTGGAACTTCCGCTTGGAGGTCAAAATGTCACTTGTTCTAGTTCAATCTGAAGTCATGGAACACGGAGTTTGTCTGATTAGATTTCTATCCCCTATTGAGAAACCAGGGCAAAGAGCACAGGCTCATCATGAAGAGCGCAGGGTATAACAGGAGGCGAGCACTAATGTAATTTTAAAACCTGTAAGAGGAAGGGTAAAGATTTGATAAGAGGCGTTCAAAATCATAAGGAATCTAGACAGATAGAGGCAAACTTTCCTTCAAACTAGGCACTCAAAGTTGAGCATCTGCAGTTGTGTTTTGTGTTACTGTAAAATCCACCCTGGTGATCTCAGTGAAACATATAAAATTCTGAGGGGATTTGACAGGATGGATACTAGGAGGATGTTTCCTCTTATGGGAGAGACGGTTTAAGAATAAGAGGTCTATCATTTAAGACAAAGCTGAGGAGGATTTTTTTCTGTGGAATTCTCTTTCCCAGCGAGCACTGGAGGCTGGGTCATTGAATTTATTCAAGGCTGAGTTAGACAGATTTTTGACTGAGAAGGGTGACGAGGGTTATAGGGGACAGACCAAGGTGCAGCTGAGACCACAGCCAGGTCAGCCAAGATCTTACTGAATGGCAGAACAGGCTGAAAGGGACGAATGGCCTACTCTGCTCCTAGTTCCAATGTTCTTATGGTCCTATAAATAAGGCAGAATTACCAAGTAATGAGAGCCCTGGTGAAGTGGTTCTGTAATTAAAGTCAGATGGCTGAAGAACCATTTAAGAAACATTAGAATTTACGTTGATTTGCAAAGGAACCAGATGACATGAGGGAAAACCTTTTTTTACACAGCGAGTGGTGAGGATCTGGATTGCCCTACCTGAGTGTGGTGGAGGCAGGCTCAATGGCAGCTTTTAAGAGGGAACTGGATAAGCGCCTGAAGGGAAAACATTTGCATGGATACGGGGGAATGGGATTAGATTATATTGCTCTTACAGGGAGGTAGCACAGGTTAGACGGGCGGACTGGCCTCCTCTGCTGTAACAATTCTGTGATTCCACAGTGCATTAGGTTTGATTAGTTCCCTTCAGCTAGGCCTCAGCCTGCCATTTAAAATTTAGGCTTCTTAGTGCAGAATCAAGTTGTCACTATTTAGAGTGCAGATCACAAAAACAATTGTTTTTGCTCCAAAATACGAGTGACTCTTGTTAAAGTTCGGTGACGTTAGAACACCAAAGACATCATCCACAGCACCACACTTACACAACATTGTTAGCCAAAACATCACATTTGAAATGGAACAAATAAAATGCATATAAAAAAATTCTCTTAATAATAATGCACGCTGTAAAAAGAAATTAAAATCCCAGTCAACATTTTGCACATTGAAACTGAAGTAAGTAGGATTCCTAATCTGATGATTTAACTACAAGTTCATTTTGGGTAAAATCATTTCTTCATTGTGTCTGTGTCCAAAATTCCAGAAAGCTCTACCTAATAGTGTTTTTGGTGACACCTTCACCACAGGGACTGCAGTGATCCATAGCCCCTCTCCACCCGCTCCCATCACCTTAAGGGGCACAGAAAGAGCAATAAATGCCAGCCTTGCCAGCTACGTCAAAATGAAAACAAATAAATAATTCTCATGACATGGGCCGTGCTTCTGCATTTTCCCTACAGATCTGCTCCCACCGCACCGGCAGGATCGCAAGATGGTCAAAGGGTTGGCATCACTTGATTGAGCAGAGCCAGAGCAGTACAAAAGAAATTGCTTCATACTGGCAAAGCCCTACGATGGCAGATGACTAATGTGAAGCGTCAGCCATTTAACCCATGCAGGATAGCAATGCCATTTTTATGACCACTGTCCATCGGGATGTAACCCCAGGCAACCAAAAAGCTGCGCAGCCAGCAAAAGTTTCTATTTTATCTTTCGAATTGGACACGCAAAGTTGTGCAGCTGCTTTTGCATTGCTATAAAATCCACGCTGTAGCATAAACAAGACAGATTTACCCAAGTATTGGGAGTCCTGGTGTATTATCTGAAGCATGATTTATCAATGATTTAAAATTTTGCACGAGATTTCCAGTCCCTTCGCAGGTACAATGCAAAAGGACGAGTCACTGATTAGGTGTTTTAAAAAAACTTATAATTCATCAATTCCCATACCTCCCAAAGAATATTAATTTCCTTTCAAAACTTGTTCCACCTGTGGTGTATGCCATCCCGTGTGTAATATGGCCTGCAATCAATTGGATTATGTACTGGACAGCACCTTCTTAGGGCTGCCAAAATTATCCCCTACCTTTTGCAAGTCACTGATTACAATAAAGTTGCACTGAATCATCGTGACTGTACCAGAATGGAAAGGTGGCATTCGCTTTTTGGGTTTGGGAAGACGTAATGAGGGTGGTGACGTAAGGGAGGGTAGCCTTTGGAGTGGCACTGATCAAGGAAGGTCTGGGCAGTTTGGCTTCAGCTGGAAGCATGGATAGAAAGTGGCTCTGGCTTTAGCTCCTTAAAGCAGGTCCCTAACCCCACCCAGCCCCACAAACCGGCAAATGACAAGAAATAAGCAACTGAATGAGGGATAAAAGCAAAATACTGTGGCTGCTGGAAATCCGAAATAAGAACAGAAAATGCTGGTAAAACTCAGCAGGTCTGGCAGCATCTGTGGAAAGAGAAACAGAGTTAACGTTTTGAGACCGTATGACTCTTCTTCAGAGCTCTGAAACGTTAACTCTGTTTCTCTCTCCACAGATGCTGCCAGACCTGCTGAGTTTTACCAGCATTTTCTGTTTTTATAACTAAATAGGGGACACAGTCAACATTGCTAAAGTATTTACAGCACCTGAAAAATGTACCTAGTAGTGAAATAGTAAAGAAAAGGTTAACATCTGAACCAAGGTCTAAGAATATTTGACACATATTTCTAAAGAATTGCAGAGCACAGAAAAGATGGATTTAAATGATTTGGGTGACTTGTTGCAGGAGAAAGGCTTATGAGTAAGTAGTTTAGCTATAAATACAGTCTGAAATTATCCCAACCTCCCAATTAATGAAAGACAACAGACTCCTGGACCAGGAGAGTTGTAGAGAAATAACGTTAGCTTTCTCCCCATCAGTATAATTACCACTTGAAAATGTGCATTATTGGACTAAATTCTGACATTTTATCTCCCAACCTCTCCCATTAGTAAATGTTAACCTATTTTTAAAAATTCATGATCAAAGTCACGTACACACCAACAGGTAATACAGGACCTTTCCCCTTTTTCAAAAACCTTGGGCTAATTTTTGTGCTTGTCGAGGGATGTAATGTCTAAGCCAGCCGTCTGTTCAGGAGTCTCAGTATCGAGCAGTTCCAAGCCAGGTACGACACAACCTAATGCAGTGACAAGCTCCCTCTTTCCTGTCCCATCCGCTACCTACTGCAGAAAAGAAGATCCCTCTGTCTCTCCAAACACGCAAAAATATCACGATAACATTTTCAAGACCCCTGGATCAAATTCCTAATGGCGTCTCTAAACTGACAATCCCAATCTAACCTATGAAGTTATGTATAAAAGGTTTGGGCTGCAAGTATCCAAAACTCGTTTCAAGCAAAACCCCTAAAGATAACAGGGAATTATCCCATCTGTTGCCAATGAATATGAACCCTGCACACAGTATGCAAGGTGAAAGATCATAAGACCCAGTCACCTAAGCAAGGGCTTTTTAATTTAACATAAAGACAACATGTTAAACTCACCTTTGTGTGTTGTGTAAAGCTCTCTCTGATTCATTAGTAGTACCTTTATATTTATAAATAAAACTCATGTCTGCACACACTTCTCGTCATTTTTCCTATTACAAGTTGCTACATCCACATTTTGAATGGAACCTCCCCATGTAAACCTGTCACCTTGTAATTACATCCTCCCCACAGTGGGTGACGCTGCAGCACCAGCACAGGCAAGAGTACAATTACAGTGTGGCAAGTTTGCATTGGTAGTTGCCATGGACATAACAATTTATAATGGAAACATAAAAATAAGAGCAGAATGCCTGACTTTAAGAAAAGAATTGAGTACATCTGCAGTTCCCTTGTCCAATCATGTATTGCCCTCTAAACCTGCTTCCCTTGAAAACCAACTCTTGGTCTCAACTCCTGCTGTGCAAAACCGCAGGACTGCAATCCAGTTGTCTCCATGGTTTTAGTGTCCCACACTAAATTTGCAGAGTAGTGTTAAGCATTTGGAAGGTAACACACTGTAACTGAGTCATCATCTTCCTCTCCTCCCAAAGTAAATCCATTTCTCTTTTGATGGGGCTGGCGTTTTGGAAATAGGGGCCATTTTATGTTCCTGTTTCGAAGTCTTAAGGGTTTTGTTTCTGTGGCGATGACGACAATATTATTAAACAAAATTGAAGGCACATTTGAGAACACTCAGTCGCTGATCCTTTCTATTAGTGGGGATGGTTGTTGGTCTCGGATGCTCTTGGATATCAGACTCCGCAGTCAGGCAGTCTCTCAGTGGGCTTTCTTGACAATATCTGATGCGTGGACAGAGAGGCCACCCCTAAGTGGAAGAGGATCTGCCAAACGTTCCTCAGTCCAAATAAATAAGAATTGCATATACAAATGAGAATAAATGCTCCAGCTGCCTTGATCATCCTTGCTGAGGCGTAGAACAGGTACAGGTAACACTGGAAAAGCAATAGATTCAAGTATTAAAAAAAAAAATCACTGCACAGCATATTGTTTGACTCAATCGACAAAACCATGCTTTATTCATGCAAGGCAGCTGGGTGTTGTTCAAATCAGTAACCATCACATAAACTGAAAGGCAGGGTAAACACAAATCGAAAACTGTTTGACCTATTATTTTACTTAGTAATCCTCTGCAGGCTTAAATATAGGAAGAGGAGGCTATTCAGCCCCCAAGCCTGTACCACCATTCAATCAGATCCTGGCCGATCTGTACCTCAACTCTATTTACCTGCCTTTGGTCACCATCCTCTCATGCATTTACTAAACAAAAATCTACCAATCTCTCAGTCTTAAATATTTCTGTTGGCCCAGCGTCCACAGCCTTTTGGAAGAAGGGAGTTCCAGATTTCCATGACCCTTTTTATGAAGAAGTGCTTCCTCACTTAACCCACAAATGCCTGGCTCTAATTTTAAGATTGTGTCCCCTCATTGGAGATTCCCTGCCAGAGGAAGTAGTTACTTGACATCTACCCTATTGAATCCCTTATCATTTTAATCACCTCAATTAACTCAGCCCTTCATCTATTATGCTCAAGGAAATGCAAACCAAGTTTACGCAACATGTACTCATAATTTAACCCTTTAACCATGATATCACATCGGTGAATGTGCTGCAATCTGACCAAAGCCAACATAACCTTTCTGCAATGCGGTGCTCAAAACTGAACCCAATAAGGTAGATGGGGCCTGATAATGGCTTGGTGAAATTGAAGCATCGCTTTCACCCCTTCTGGTCGACATGAGATAACATCAGTAAACGACTGGGAGGATACAGGATTCAGCGGTCTCCACCCGTCAGCAATCACACAGCAAGGCTGAAACACTCACCAAGCACAGAGAAACTGACAACCAGTAATTGCTGCAGCTCAAGCACACATTACCCTCGTGTTAAAAGGTCCGTGAAAAAGCATTCCGTTTAATAAGCATGAGAAAGAGGGACTGTCTGGGTCCCTATAAAGAAGAGGACTCAAGAAACAGGAGCAGCAGCAGACCATATGGCCCATCAAGCCTTCTCTGCCATTCAATATGTTCATGGCTGATCTCACTGCTCTCCATATCCCTTAATTCCCTGAGACACCAAAAATCTGTCTATCCCAGTTTTAAATATATTCAACGATGGAGCATCCACAGCCCTCTGGGGTAGACAATTCCAAAGATTCACAACCTTTTGAGTGGAGTAATTTCTCCTCAACTCAGTCGGAAATGATTGGCCCCTTATGACTGCGCCCCCATCTTTTAGATTCCCCAACCAGTGGAAACAATCTCTCAGTGTCTACCCTATCAAGCCCCTTCAGAATCTTGTACGTTTCAATGAAATTCTTTGAAAGCCCAGAGAATAAAAGCCCATTTTACTCAGGCTCTCATTAGAGGACAAAACTGTCATCCCAGGAATCAATCTAGTGAATCTTTGCTGCACTATCTCCAATGCAAGTATATAAATACAGAGGCCAAAACTGCACACAGTATTCAAGATGTGGTCTCATCAAAGCCCTGTACCACTGTAGCAAGGCTTCCTTTTTCTTGTATTTCAATCTCCTTGCAATAAAGGCCAACATATAATTTGCCTTCCTAATTGCTTGCTATACCTGCGTGCCAGCTTCCTGGCGAAAATAAGCAATTCTCAAGATCAAAAAAAATACATCAGCCCCTCCCCCATTTCAGAAAAAATACCCAATGTCACGCATTTACAAGGAGAGGTTTACTCTGAAGAAGAGTCATACGGACTCGAAACATTAACCCTGTCTTTCTCTCCACAGATGCTGTCAGACCTACTGAGTTTTTCCAGCATTTTTTGTTTTTGTTTCAGATTTCCAGCATCCGCAGTATTTTGCCTTTATCTCATATGAGTTTTACTGGAGCAGCAGAGAGGCATTGGAGGCAGTCCAGAGAAGGTTCACTAGGTTGATCCCGGGTATGAAGGGATTTTCTTATGAGGAAAGGTTGAGTCGGTTGGGTCTGTACTCATTGTAGTTTAGAAGAATGAGAGGCGACCTTATTGAAACATATAATATTCTTAGGGGGCTTGACAGGGTAGATGATGAAAGATTGTTTCCTCTTGTGGAGAGTCTAGGACCAGAAGGCATAACCTCAGAGTAAGTGGTCGCCCATTTATGACAGAGATGAGGAGGAATTTCTTCTCTCGGAGGGTAGTCAATCTGTGGAATTCTTTACCGCAGAGGGCTGTACAGGCTGGGTCGTTAAGTATATTCAAGGCTGAGACAGACAGATTTTTAATCAGTAAGGGAATCTAGGGTTATGGGGAAAGGGCAGGAAAGTGGAGTTGAGGATTATCAGATCAGCCATGATCTCATTGAATGGCAGAGCAGACTCGATGGGCCGAATGGCCTACTTCTGCTCCTACGTTTTATAGTCTTTATGCAGGGAATGAATGACCAAAGGACAGAGAGGAGGGCTTCAAATATTCAGCAGAAAAACAGGTTTCTCCTGTTGCAACTCGAATAAACCAGGCCTGGCACCTACTGAAATAGAGAACGTCAGAACGATTTAAACTTTCCAGTTCCAACTGAAGGTCATGGACAGAAACGTTAACTCTGTTTTTCTCTCTCTCCACATACACTGCCTTGTGAGTATCAGATAAGTTCTGTTGATGGATATTAAATATCCAGTGGCTTAAGGTGATACGGCGAATAGGTACTGGGTATTGATTAGTTAATTATACTCAGATGTGTATATAAAGAAGAGGCAGCCAGCACTGGGGAAGAAGGTGTTAGAGTGGAGGAATAAGTTCTGTGGCAAGCAATAAAAATTTCTACCAAAGCATCCTAGTCTCAGTGTCTTCCTCACAACCAGGCTCAGGAATTTCTCTAATGTGCCCGACTGGCTGAATGTTTCCAGCATTTATTGCTTTCATTTCAGATTTTCAGAATCCGCAGTATTTTGCTCATGCTTCAGAATGATTTCAATGTGCTGAATATCGGAGGGGGAGGGAGCAAGAGAGACAAAAGACATTATGCTACCACACCAGAGTTGAGGTGAGGACAAAGATGCATCTAAGGAGAGATAAGCACATGAGAGAGAAAAGGACAGAAGGTTCGGTTGATAGGGTGACAAGGGGCAGAAAAAGGCTTGTATAAAAGCCAGTATGGAACAATTGGGGCAAATGGCCAGTTTCTGTACATTATATACAGAACTAACATAGACATGGCACCCAGGGACACAGTCAGAGAAACGTGATTCACGCTAAGAACTAGTTCATTGGAATGAATGGCCTTCTTCTGCGCTGTAACGTCTATGAGACACAGACAGACAATGAGAGCTAAAGATAGATACAGGGGAAAATGAAGCAAACAACAGCACAGTGGTTATGTTACTGAACTAGTAAACAAGAAGTGTGGACGAAGGGTCCAGGGATATGAGTTAAAATCTCAATGCGACAGCTAGGATATTTAGACTTAGTGAATGGTGAGCAGGTGACTGCTGGATCGTTGTAAAAATCCATTTGATTCTTTGAGGGAAGGAAATCTGCCGTCCTTACCTGGTCTGGCCTACATGTGACTCCAGACCGACAGCAATGTGGTTGACTCTTAACTGCCCTCTGAAATGGCCTAGCAAGCCACTCAGTTGTATAGGGGTGGGCAACAAATACCAGCCTTGCCAGTAACGCCCACATCCCATGAACATTTTTTTTTTAAAAAGGACAGACAACGCCAGATGAAGGGAATAAACTGCAGGGAAAGAATTTTAAAAGAAACAAAAGAACAGAGAATAAACTTTGAAATGGGGGGCTGCTTCTAACTTGCTGTGTTTTTACAAATTCTTTATAGAATAGCAACTGACTGCTGTTTGAACTCCACACAAGCCTCCTCCCACCCCTCTTCATCCAACCCCATAAACATATCCCGCTGGTCCCTTCTCCCTCATGTGTTTCCCCTCAAAGGCATCTTTGCCTTAACCACTCCCTCTGAGGGAAAGTTCCACTTTCCAGTTACTCTCTGAGTAAAGAAGTTTCTCCCGGATTCTCTGTTGAATTTATGAGCGACTATCTTATTTTAATGGCCCCTTTGTACTGGATGGAATCTTGTGCCCTCCCCTATGGCATGTTTGGTGGCAGGGGTCATTTATTCAGGTGGGAGCATGGTGGGCAGGGACCCCACCACCTTCGGGCCTCCACCCCAAATAAATCCAGGGCGGGAAGCCCCGTGGATGGCTTTCCCACCCCACCAACTGAGGCCATTAGGTGGGCAATTAATTATCACTTAAGACCTCATCCCAGTGGCGGTGGTATTAACCCACCCAGGGTGCTTGATGAACACAACATTGCAGGCTCCTTGGAGGGGGTGGGAGGGTGGAGAGGCCTCATTCAAAGGCACTCGGTGCCTCATCGAGGGATCAGGTAGGGAGACCCCATTGAGAGCGACCCTTCCGGTCTTGCTGCCAACCCCATCAAATCCCTTCCCCACCACCCCCACCCCACTCCACCAACACCCTCCTGCCGTCACTCACCTGTGCTGCCGTGCCTCCTTGATCCAAGGCTTCAGGTGTCCTACGGGCAGCAGCCACCGCCTTCCCAGTGGCGCTGCTGAGTATAGAAGAACTGCCAGCCTCTTACTGGCCGCAGCTCTCAGCCACCACCCCACCCCCACCGCACCCCGCCCCCGCCCCCACCCCACCCAATCCCCCTTTCTGGGGTCCCTGATCCCAAGGGAAGGCTTGCTGTTGGCCTGTTAAGTGCCTGAGTGGCACAAGATGCAGCGGGCCTTCTCGAAAAGAGGCCAAGAACCCCCCGCCCCCCATCGCCTTCACAAGATTCCATCCCTGATCTCACCCACAATGGAGACACTGTTGTTATGCCTACCCTATCAAACCCTTTCCTAACTTGGAGAAACTCTTATTAGGTGGACCTCAGCCGTCTTTTTTTTGGAGGCCATCACCGGGACCATCGTCCCTCCTCTCAGATCAAGCCCTGCTGACCCCATCTCAAACTACCTGCACACAATAGTGATACCTGTAAGACTGATGTGCTAATTGAGGGTAGTTTTACGTGCAAAAACATTTGTTTGATAACCACTAAAAGGAAAGCTAACCTTACCTGAAATGCACAGGTAATAAAAGCTACGAGAAATGCAACAACTGTCTCCTTTTCTTCATCGCCATCCTGGGGAGAAATAAAATTGGCAAAGCAAATAATGACAAAATACTGAAGTACATTTCCAGAAGACAGCAATAAAAGTTCAATAATTTCACTTTCTAAATCCATTCTCTTGACATGAATCATTAAAAAGTAATAAATCGGACATTATCACATGAATAATAAGCCAAATGAGGAGCAAGTCCTAATGGAGTTAGAATTATCTCTCAAGACTGAATTTTTCTTTTACAAAACTGGCATGATCTGGACGTCTGAATGCTAATCTGGGATGTTTTCTGAAAGGCCATAAGTTCACCTTAGAACTGTCAGCCAGCAGGCCTCTTCCAAGAAATTAACCTTTTTTTATACATTTACGGGATGTGGGCTTCACTGGCTAGACCAGCATTTACTGCCCATCCCAAATTGCCCTTGAGAAGGTGGTGCGGAGCTGCCTTCTTGAACCACTGCAGTCCATGTGGTGTAGGTACACCCACAGTGCTGTTAGGGAGGGAGTTCCAAGATTTTGACCCAATGACAGTGAAGGAACGGCGATATATTTCCAACTCAGGATGGTGAGTGGCTTGGAGGTGATCTTCCAGGTGGTGGTGTTCCCATGTATTTACTGCCCTTGTCCTTCTAGATGGCAGTTGTCCTGGGTTTTGAAGGTGCTGCCTAAGGAGCCTTGGTGAATTCCTGCAGTGCATCTTGTAGATGGTACACACTGCTGCTACTGTGCGTCGGTGGTGAAGGGAGTTATGGATGGGGTGCCAATCAAGCAGGTTGCTTTGTCCTGGACAGTGTCAAGCTTCTTGAGTGTTGAGGGAGCTGCACTCATCCTGACCTTTATGGTACTTGAGGAAGAACTGGTTGTTTGTTCTGAATTGCAGTCACTTTAATTGGCGGAGAAAAAAAACTGAAAAGGAAGGTTGGTAACTTGCTGGAAATCACTTGAGTGAGAGGAAAAGAACTTAAGTGAACCTGCTTGTTTTGAAGGCAGTCTTGTTGGGAACAAGCTGAGGAGGGATGGTACCCTAGCTGGCTCTCTCTCTCTCTACATTGCCTAATATTGCATGTGGCTGTCAACCTGAAGACAGAGAACGCTCATCAGAGTGTAACTAGTCTGCATTTGGTCCTGCAAAGCTGAGACTAGTTGATGACAACTTCCAGACATCCACCGGGAGCAGCGGCCCATCTTCACACGAGGAAAATCCAGGTCGACAGCGTCGAGGTCCTGCGGACTTTATCCTTTATTTTATAACGCCCATCCTCCAAACTCCAACTGTGCAGAGAGACTCAAATCTTTATTTGTCTGTGTGTGTGCGCTGGGGGAATACTTTAGGAAGAGATAGACAGTTACACTTCACGATTATAATCGTGCATTAACCAGTGCTTGCAAACTTGTTAAAAGAAGTTATGTTTTAAAATAAATTAATCATTGAGTTTTCTGAAAGAAGCCTGGTCATAGTCTCTTTTCTTCTGGGTACTATTTTCCCTGGAGCAGAGGAGATTAAGGGGGGACATGATTGAGGTGTATAAAATTATGAGGGGCATAGATAGGATAGACAGGAAGGAACTTTTCCCCCTTGGTGAAGGGATCAATAACCAGGGGGCATAGATTTAAGGTAAGAGGCAGGAGGTTTAGAGGGGATGTGAGGAAGAATTTTTTCACCCAGAGGGTGGTGGGAATCTGGAACTCACTGCCTGAAAGAGGGGTAGAGGCAGAAACCCTCATAACATTTCAGAAGTATTTGGATGTGCACTTGCGATGCCATGGCATACAAGGCTATGGCCCTAGTGGGATTAGAATAGTTAGGTACTTGTTTGACCGGCACAGACTCGATGGGCCGAAGGGCCTTTTTCTGTGCTGTAGACCTCTATGACTCTACTCAAAGTAAAGGCACACAACTGGCCATTTCGGTGAGAAAATTAAACATCCAAATTAATGCTACGGCCTGTGGAGTAGTGGGGCTTGAATATTCGCACACTCCTCCAAAATAAGTGGATGGAAGAACAGTGGATGAGGTTTAATACAGGGAAGTGTAACACGGTGTATAGGAAGTAACAAAAACTAGGTGACATATAATCTGTGATGCTGTTCAAACAGTTGAGGATGGAATTGAAAGATGTCTGCTAGGTATTAATAGATTCAATATTCAGTGTGTCGAATCAGCATAAAGCAGTAACTAAGAAAACAAGCAGAATGGTGAATTATATAGCCAGAAAAGAGTCAAGTTGGGGGAAGTCAGGCACAAGTCTATATATTGGTTGCCAAGACATAGGGAGATATTCGATCCTGGAGACAGTGCAGAAAAGAGCCGACAGGCTGATCCCCAGTATGAGAATGCTGAATTATGACTAAAAGCCTGGGCTTTTCAGATTGATGGGAGGCACTGAGAAGTCACCTTAGAGAGGCTGGAATGACAGTGTATACTGCATATCTGGAATATTGTTGCAAACTCAATCGAGCAGTAGCACAATCAGCACAGGCTTCAACTAATGAGGTGCCATGAATAATGTCATGAAGCTCTGCTCAATACAGGGAGATCAATACATGGAATTGGCTGAGGGGAGTAATGAAGGCAAAAATCCCTGGAATCAATTGGAAGTCGTAATGGAGACTATAATGTCTTTGTGGCTGGGTGAGCCAAGATGAGTCAAATTTTTTTCCCTCATCCATATCAATTTTGTCAATTATCAGCTGTTTTCTCCAGTTGTCATGCTTTAAATTTTAACTCTTCACTCAGCTAATTCAAAGAGAAAGAGTAGCAAACTCAACTTTTGTCTCGATCAATACCAATTCCTAGCACCCTCCCAAATAAAATCAGCATAAAATTGCTCATTTGAAGAAACAAACTGTATACAGTTACACGGAGAGCAACGTCACCTCTTGTACAACTAGTTGAGCCTGTATCTCCGTAAGTTTGCATCTAAACGGTGCTATTTCAATAAATGTACTTTAAGAGAAGGGTAGAAAATATATATATGCAAATAAAAAGTCGTGAAAAGTGAAAGTGGAAATGATACAGAGAATTATAGGACACACAAGAAAAACGTTCAGCCCATTGTGCCTTTGCCGGCTGTTTGAAAGCTTTCCCCAGCTCTTTCATTTCACTAGCCTCACATTTATATTGGAAGAATGCTGAATTGCATTTTATAAGATGTTGTTATTCATGAGATCCTAAGCAGTTTAGCTCATTCTGCCCATCGAGCCTGCTCTGCCATTGAATAAGGCTAATCTGATTGTGGCCTTAACTCCACTTGTCTGTTGACCCCTCATAACCCATGACTCTCTTGTACATCAAAAACCTATCTCATTCAGCCTCAAATATATTCTTGCATATCTTAATGCTTATCTGAAGGGGGCTAAGAGCATAATGAACCTCAAGCATGGATTTAAATCAACAAACCATGCCTCAACAATCTACTGGAATCCCCATCTTTAGTTTTTCATTACTTTGCTCCCTTCTTCCATCTCCTGACTCATACAGGCTAGATTTCCACAGATGCTAATAACCCTTCAGTTTCTCAATCAAGTGAACATTGACTGTGCCTGGACAGCAAGAATCAACTATTCAACCTAAGGGAACATCACACCCAGATTCTGACCTCACCTGATGCCTTTCAACAAACTGAGGATAGGGAATGGGGAAGGAAGTTCAATGAATAGGTCTGAAACAGTAATTCTAATCAAATCTGCCCTTCCCCAGCTCAGAGGTTAAACGTGTTGCTTCACTACTGCCCTGGCCGACCAAGCTAACTTGGCACAGACCAGAGGCTGAACCTAGCATCATTTTGGCCTGCATTACTCAACTATCAGCTGTGGCTCAGTAGGTAGCACTCTTGCCTCTTGAGTTAGAGGGTTGTGGGTTCAATTCCACACCAGTACTTGAGAGAGTGCTGCATTGTTGAAGGTGTGGTCTTTCACATAGACATTAAACCAAGGCTATATGTACGCATATATTATACACACATACTCATGCACTGATCTACTATCTACTGGAAGTGCCATTTTTGAGAATGCAATTAAAACTAGTTCAGAGGTCTTTAGATTATCAGAAAGTGACGACAAATGAAACAAGGGCAGCCTGAAAAGAAAGAACTTGTATTTATAAAGCGTCTTTTACAAGCGTAGGATATCCCAAAGCACCCAACAGTGTAGTCACTGCTGTAATCTAGAAAGTGCAATAGCCAATTTATGCACAGCAAGCTCCCACGATCAGCAATGTGATAATGACCAAATAACGTTCTAACAATGTCAGCTGAGGGATAAATATTGGCCAGGGCAGCTGGAGGAACTCCCTTCTTCTTACTACACTGAAGTGCAAGTCTGGGTTTTGCACTCATGTCTCTAGAGTGGGACTTTATCCCACAAGCTTCTGACTCAGAGACGTCAGAGCTACCAACTGAGCCACAGCTAACAATGCCCAACAGGAATTTTGCAGATGATGTGCAGGGTCTCCTGCTGCTCACAGTATTCATAAATATAGATGAAAGTAGTTCTTGCAATGTTATATTAACAAAAAGGCCAACACTATCAAACTATGTGGCCAGACCATGACTACACAGGGGGTCAGGTGTAGTAAAAGAACATGAGAACATAAGAAATAGGAGCTTCAGTAGGCAATTTAGTCCTTTGAGCCTGCTCCTCTATTCAATAAGATCATGGTTGATCTTAATCTCCACACAACTTAATTCCCCAAAAATCTAGCAATTAATGACTAAGCATCAAAGACTCTGAATTCCAAAGATTCACAACCCTTTGACTGAAGAAATTTCTTCTCGTCTTAGTCTTAAATGGCCGACCCCTTATTGCAAGACGAGGACCCCCTAGTTCTAGCCTCAGTGACCAGGGGAAACATCCTTTGAGCATCTATCCTGTCAAGCCCCTTCAGAATTTTGTGCACTTCAATTAAATCACCTCCCAGTGTTTTAAATTCCAGAGCATAGAAAATAATTTAGTTATTATTGATACTGGATCAATTAAAGGGTGTGCTAAGCATCAAATAGATTTAATAATTTACATTTTATTGTATATTTTTGTAAAAATAGGGCAAAAATAAAAGAAAATGGGAAATAAAATGTTATTCAGCTCTCTTAGCCATTTCGTAGAATCTGTGAAAATATTTTGCCAATTTCTCAGTTACCTGAAAATTGTGTTCTATGAGGTGAACTCCACGGATCAGGTTGAGAGCTCCACACATGATATTAAGGATAACCGAGAGGATCCCAAACACACTTACTGGTTCCAGTCTGTAACTGGGTGCTGTGGATAAATAAACTGTATTTGTAAAGAGAGACAATCTGCCATAGCGATGGTCTTATTAATAGATGTGACAGTGTGACTGGTGCAGCCTGATACAAGAACAGATACCAGATTTTCTTGTTGAGGGACAGATTTTCATAGCTTTCCAGTTTAATCCTCGTTTACTCTCTCACTCTGTGGTCCTGACAACCTTATTCTTCCAACTTGTATGCCTGACCCGAGATGGTGAGTGGCAGGAAACTATTTTATTATGTAGAGCAGTGCAAAAATCTAACCTTCTCCTAACCCCCAACTCCACACAGGCACATGTGTGGGGCAGGGCTAACCAATAAGGAGTATGAATAGCTGATTGCTTTTCTGCTCCTTTCCTGTTGAAATCAAATTCTCTTTTTAGGGAATGTTCTGTGGGTTTGGAGTTTTGCCAAATATCATGCAACAAGCCTCCAACACAAGAATGCAACCCATTCCAAAGACCCGACCAATGCTTGAGCATCTGCCCTTGACAGGGCGGGGTGAAATCTGGAATTTGTGAGCATAGTATAAAAAGAGACAGGGATCTGGAAGAACAGGATCCTGTTCTAAATCTGAGCCACCATTACAACCCACCAATTAAATAAAGGAGTCAGTCTCCTATAGTGTGGCACACAGAAGTCAAGTCCAAGAATGGCAGCACTGATTTAAGAGACTGAATGACCTACTCCTGTTCCTAAATGCAGTGTTCAGGAAAGCATTGTTAGACCGCGGTGGATAAGTGAACCAGGATGTAACTCAAGCTTCCATTTTCAAACCGAGCAAAGAAGCAGATGGAGTATAGGAGTGTCTCTGCAATACAGGCTAAGGAGCTGAGAGATGCATAATAGAGCACCACCACCCTAATTACAGCATAACAAAGGGCAGCTTTTAAGGGAGAAACAAAAACTCATTTCACCCCCTTTCTCTTTCCATGTAGGCAGCAGATCAGGACCCATGGGACTGGCCTGAAGGCAGAGGCAGCAATTGTGTTGTGAACCTGTTGGCAAGGAGCTATATCGAGGCAACATTCTCCCCAAAACTTTATGGAAAATACCCAACCTCCACATCACGGTCAAGATGCGAAAAGCCAAGGATCACATTCACAGGAATCCTCGCATCACACTGCACAAAGCCCTGTGGAGACTCCAGCACCCTGTATTACCAAATGGATAACATTACTAAGCAGATATATCTGTCACCTGCCATTGGTGTACGATCATGGAAAGGTCAAGTTATGGCTCAATGGCATTCTTTAATCTGCCTTTCACCGTGTTACAATGGAGTTGGACTGCAGCCTTCTCTAGCCTGTTGGGAGGTTCCTATAGTCCAAGACAATAAAATAGCCCAAATTGATGCCACTTGCAATTCTGTTTAAAAAGAGATGCACAATATACTAAACTCACACAATATTGCCTCGTAATTACATGTGTTTCTAAACAGTTTCACGTTCTTAATTCTAAAATTTAAACTAATTTAAGTGCTTATTTTAACTGGTGTTTTAAATATGATTTATTCTCTAAATAGCACAAACATTGACTCTGAAGTCAGCACCAGAGCAATCTGTAAATATTACTGACAAACTCTTGCTGATCTCACTGAAGCAATTTAAATTGTGTCATTGGTGGGAGTGAATACATAAGCATTACATTTTTGAGCAACATCAATGCATTCTTCAGGCAGTGTCTGCTCTGCGCTTACCAGAGTTCGATTGCAAATGCAGGTGCCCATTCAGTGTCCCATTGGTAACCACTATATCATCCACGTTCACCTGGCAGGGTGGCGTCACCTTTAGCTCCCTCTGGATATTGGTCACACTGATTTTTAACGAAGGCCGGTTTGAATAGTTATAGTGCCATTTTATCTTCTGTATTACACTATCTGCAATTAAATAGAAAATGTTTATTTTAAACCTACCGAACATGCGTCCCGACGTCACCGCGTGTCATTCTGACCTTCAGTTCGGCGGGCACGCACCGGAGTCGGCTGCGCGCCCACTGAACTGTCAAAGGCCATTGATATTCTAATTAAGCTGGTTGTCTGGGCTGTACATCCAACCTTAAGATTGGCGGGCAGGCGAAGAGCCCAGGTGGCCTTCGCATTTATCATGAAACCTCATCCACGGTTTCATGAAGTGTTTATAAATTGAATAAAAATTTTAATTAAAATTCACTGACCTGTCCCAGCTCATGTGACACTGTCACATGAGGGGACATATCTGAACAATCTTTTGCTTTATTTGAGTTCTTCATAATCAAACTAAGCTCTGTGCCTCAGGGAGATTTCTGCGCTCTTTCGCACTCATGCAAAAGAGCGCAGGACCCGACTCTCCCTCCTCCCCCCACCCGCACAGGGAGCGCTCAGTGTTTCCGGGTGCGCGTCACGCTGGGCGGGCCTTAATTCTCCCCGTAGAAGAAGAATGAAAGACCAAGAGAAATACTTCCAATAGAAGCTACTTTCCTATTCAGTATTTTAAATAAACAACAGAAACTGTCGTTCCTATCCAGCAGAGGGCTTATTGTGGTCCCTTTTACTCAGTTTGTATTACAGATTCCCCAATGAAGAATGGGGGATTGGGATTCAGGCTGCGGCAACTGCAGATTGCCATTCAAACTCAATGGAGCCATCTGTGACATATGCAACCCACCAGTGACATATATCATCTTAACTCAAGTCACGACCAAAAAGCTGAAACAGGGAACGCCGACAGCAAAAGAAAATCAAGAAACAGGAGATCTCTCATCTCACACAGGAGGCCTTACCTATTTTTTTTTTCTAAAAAGCGTGAGCAGGTGAGTACTTTTCACTGCAAGTACTCCCTGCTGCTCATTCATTTTTAACTAAGGATAGATGCAATAGTGACCATAAAGAAATGTACTAAAGGTGAAAGGGGCAGTAATATTGAATGAAACTAAAGGAAAAGGATTAGAATAATGGATATGTTAAAAAATAAAATTTAACAATATCTCCCTTCCCATTTTTCTATCTTAAGTTCAGGAGGTCACAATCATTGGTATTCCCACCTTTTAAGTGTTTAACCTGCAACTGAAAGGCTGGTAGAAGCAGATTCAATAGTAACTTCCATACAGAATTAAATAAACACTTGAAAAGAAAAGAATTGCAGAGCTATGGGGAAACAGCAGGAGAGCAGGATTAATGCATAGTTCTTTCAAAGAGCCAGCACATACACAATGGGCAGAATGGCTGTTGGACTGTTGTAAAGAACATATCTTTTTATTTCTGTTGGGACTGTGGATTAAAATTACAATAGCTGCAGTTTGAAAGACATGTCTACTGAAAAAGTGTGAGGGATATATACAATGTTGCTGTCCTGGAACGGAGTGTGCCATGAAAGACAGGGTTGTGCCGCAGAGGAGTCTGGTCTAATGGGGAACTGCCTGTAACAACTCTCTAATTGGCTCCTGACCAGGTGACCAGGGTTTGTGTGAGAGCAGTGCAGCAGGATAGCTCCCAGCCTGAAAGGTACAAGACCTAAAACCTCTTGCTCCTGTGTGTGTCAGATTCCAGTAATTCTACAATAATAGCTGGCTAGCTTTTTCTCCTCATATCTCGATAACTTGCTCCCTCTCTGAAAACCCCTGTCAAGAGGCAAAGGGGAAAATCACTGCTAGAAACATTGAAATGCAAGTGCTCAACCAGTGAACTAAAGACTGAAAGTGCCTGAAGACCACCTCGTGCCATCAACAAAGAACTGAAAGGAACTTGGAAGACATCGATCAAAATCAGCCCATCAAATCCTGTACTCTGGAATTGGTGCTATTGAACTGTTTAATCCCACCCTTAAAATCTATATTTGTGCATGTCTTAGGTATCTTGTATGAGTATGTATCGGGATTTAAGAAGGGCTACAGTTTAGGTTATAGAGTTAGAAATTAGCAGTTCATATTTATTCCTTTTGCCTCTAGTTAAAGACAATTCGTTCAATAAACAGTTATTTACTTATTAAGTTCACAAACCTGGTGCTCGTATTCTGTTAACTTAAATTAAACAGTTAGGTGGTTTGATCAAACTTTTTCACATTTTTCACGGCTCAGGGAGCAGTGGGGCTTGATACTGCAGTGCACTATCCCCAGTGAGTCGTGACACTGTAAAATTCTATTATTTTTAATTGGCGCACACAGAAATTTCTGCTGCATTAGAATAATTTACTGAATAAGAGAAACAAAATTCTTTTGGGCTGAGGGAGGAGAGGAAGGCAAGGTGCTGCTCTCAGTCTAACCTTAATAATAACATGTGACAATATAAATTAGAGACAGCTACAGTGAATTTTGTTTCTTTGAAGACTCTCTCAGCTTCCACTCTACCAGAAGGTTCTCCAGTAAACCCACTGTTGCCCATTTTCTTTGGGGAAAAGCATCTGTGCTCCTTTCGAAAGTGTTAGGCTGCGCTTGGGAACTAACAAAGAACATCGTGAAACTAGAGAAATAAGAGTCCACCAAAATTCTCCGTGCCAATATGCTGCCTCACCTACTTGTTTTTAAATTTCATTCTTGGAATGTGTGGAGATGCTATCAAAAGGCCGGCTTTTGTTGCCCATCACAAGTTGCCCCGAGTAGGTGGTGGTTTTCCATCTACTTGAACTGCTGCAGTCCAAGTGTAATGGTTTGATACAAAACGACTGGCTTGCTCGGCCACATCGTAAAGCAGTTGAGAGTTAACCATATTAGTGTGGGAATAAAGTCACACGCAAGCCAGACGAGACAGCAGGTTCCCTTCCATAAAAGGGCATTAGTAAAACAGTTTGTTTTTTTTAAACAAAATTCTAACAGCTTCATGGCCACTTTGACTAAAGTCAAATTTTTATTTGCATGTACATTAGTACATTGACGAAGGGTTTGCCAGCAAAATCATTTTCAGACTGCAGCCATCAGAGAAGCCAACAGTTTTACCAAGTAGCTGAAGAAACTATTGGAAAGTCCGCCACTGATGGGAATTCCAACATAGACTCTCAAACAAAAAAAATAAACAACAGATGCAAATGTAACGGGCAGTCAATTTACCGAAACGTTTCAGGAATCTGTGGTGTAAGCTGCAGTCCAATGTTGAACAGGTCACAACAGGGAGATGGGGGGGGCTAGGTAAAGGAAAGCTGAGAGGCTGGAAATGGTAAACAGGTTGGGGAAGAAAAAGGCAGAAGACTAACCAAATTCAAGAAAAGCGTAGGGTCTCGAAACCACGTGAATTTTAGCGATCTCGAAGGAAGAAACAAACTCCATTCCAAGTTCTTCTAAGAAGCAAAATGCCATCGTTGTGGGGTAGTAGCTACAGCAGATGGTCATGTAGGCGATACCCTGTGAAGAAGTAAAACTGGGGGAGGGGGTGAAGATCAATGAAAATATTGAAATGGAATAGTAAGCTTATATCTTACATAATGCATAACTTAAAATACTACCCTTTGTAAGCTGGGTTGCTCCGGTATTCAGTTGAATACTGAAATTATCAGCTGAGCCTTCACAGATACATTTCCAAGATGAAGACTGAGCTTTATGATGCAGACTCCAGAGGAAACTCTTGCACCGTAAAAGAGACAATGAATATAACCTTGTAATATGGCTCTGTGCCCTGTACAGCCCACAAAGTGACCTTAGGCGTTTGCTACAGTTGGTCACCAGAAAAAATCCAGTTCAACTAAACACACTGTTTTCTGAACTGCCAATCCCAATGAATCCAGCTGTTTTACTTCGGAGAGGTTGCTACCCTAAATGTGCCAGCTGAGAGCTAGCAGCACTAGACGTGAGTCTCAAGAGCTGTAATAATAGCTTATGCTCTGTTCAACTTGCAATTTAGCCATGTCCCCGTCCCAGCTGCTGAATCTCATTTTCTCTGAAGAAACTATATCCAAAATGAAAAAGTGAAGGCTCATTATTATAGAGGCCAATCTCCAGTCAAAGCCTGGAGGTTCGGTGGCTAGGGCACCGAAACACATCTGCAGCTTCATTTGGTCCCATCGCCAGCATCCTCGATGATTCATCAGAGGAGAAAATGCTCACAGCACTGAGGCATGTTTACAAAAAAGGTGATTAAAGCACAAGATAGACACGGGCAGAGGCGTAGAAATTTCAATCGGGTCACCAAGCTATTGTAGCACCATTTTACAAGGCGAGGGGATAGAGATGACAGTGTCTCACAAAACCGAGTATTTACTCAAGCCCAGAGTGCTGTTATTTCGATTATATCTGATGTCTAATTACGATATGCAATTATGGAACAGCCTTCAAATGTTACCTGGGGCAGTGCTTTAAAATTTTCATAAAGAGGAAGGGCTCAAGCATAACTTAGGCACAACTCTGCTTCCCACAGATGAAGGCACAGTGGGGCAAACAATCACATTTTATTCACACTGCAGCAGCTTACAGAAATTAGACTATGTATCACACTCTGGCACACTTAGTCAGGGAATTCAAAGAATAGGGAATGTAGATGAATAGTAATTAAAAGACACAAAACGGAGAGTGATGGTAATATTAGCTACCATCTGTGCCTCTAAGCTGTGGAATTGCCTCCCTAAACTTCTCCACCTCTCTACCTCTCTCCCATCCTTTAAATCTCTCTCTTTGTTCAACTTTTGGCTACCTAATGCTTCCTTATATGGCTCGGTGCCAAATTTCTACACTGTTAAATGGGTCTTTTTTTTATATATATTCGTCGTCGGATGTGGGTGTTGCTGGCTAGGCCAGCATTTATTGCCCATCCCTAAATACCCTTGAGAAGGTGGTGGTGAGCTGCCTTTTTGAATCGCTGCAGTCCATGTGGTGTAGGTACACCCACAGTGTTGTTAGGGAGAGAGTTCCAGGATTTTGACCCAGCAACAGTGAAGAAACGGCGATATATTTCTATGTCAGGATGGTGAATGACTTGGAAGGGAACTTCCAGGTGTCTGTTGCCCTTGTTCTTGATGGGTTCTTGATTGGTATGGGGATCAAAGGTTATGGGGAGAAGGCGGGAGAATGGGGTTGAGAAACTTATCAGCCATGATTGAATGGCGGAGCAGACTCGATGGGCCGAATGGCCTAATTTCTGCTCCTATGTCTTATGGTCTTATGTCCTTTTGGATGGTAGAGGTCCCGAATTTGGAAGGTTCTGTCAAAGGAGCGCCTATATAAATGCAAGTTAATCTTGCTGCCTCTTTACACCGTACAATCAGAATCTCGCTGTAATTTGGCTCCTGAATTTGGAGGGGCCAGAATTTAAGCAATTAATTTTCCTGTCCTTTCACATGCTTCACAATTCACAGAATCACATAATCACACAGTGCAGAAGAGGTCCTTCAGCCCATCGAGTCTGCACCGACACGTGAGAAACACCTGACCTACCTACCTAACCTATTTACCAGCACTTGGCCGATAGCCTACCGAATTTCAAATTCCACTAGCTGTTGTGGTGGGTTTTGAACCCATGAATCCAGATCATTAGATTGGGCCTCTGGGTTGCTAGTCCAGTGACCTTAACACTATACCACTGTATCCCCATTCTCTCAGTTGCTACTTTTCCAGTTGCCTCTCTCTATCACCTCCCACCCAGGCCATAGGAATGTAATTACCCAGAGTCTGGAACTGCTCCCTCAAGGCTGTGGTGCTGATCCTTCAACCAAGGGCAAGTGCAAGTTCACATTCTCTTCTGCTCCTTCCCCAATCTGAGATGTATTCCACAGGGAGAGGTACTGTACCTCTATTAGGGAAAGAGCAAAGAGCTCAGAAAACTGGGAGGGGAAGGAAAAGAGGGAGAATGAATCCAGGGAATTCCCTGACTCTAGGTGACAGCCTACAGAAAGCATCTGGATTGTCTGGGAGGTGGGCAAGTGAATTACACAATCACAAGAAACATATCCAAAAATATCTCTTGAAAAGTGGGGCAGAAAATTACCTTTCTTTTTGAATTCAAGTGTTTAAATTTTTTTGAAATGTCTGTGCCAGGGAAGTTCTGGTCACCAGAGTTAATATTCCACTCCCAAGATTCAATGCATCAGAGCACCTTGAGGGATATACCCTACATAATGCTGCAGGTGTAATTTATTTTAATATTAAGACAGAATTAGCCCATACTCCACATTCATACTTAGCTGCACACTCACTACCATAAATTACAGCTTCCTGATTTGGCACTACACTGTGGGCAAGTTTACAGTATAGGCAGATGCCCTGTACTGTGCTAAGTTGAGATTCCTCAAAATTGTTTCAAAAGTGCCCATGTATAGAGTGCAAAATAAGGAGGCTAATGTTGAACTTATACAACATCTTAAATTAAGATGCAGTGCTATGTTCAGTTTTGCGCACTTCATCAGGATAAGAAGGCAATAGAAAAGGTGCAGCATAGATTTACAAAGCCAGTACAAGGGATGATGGGTTCCAGTAAGAATACTGGCTTAGGGCCCTAATTAAACTGCATCTGGAATACAATGTACAGTTTTGGTCTCCTTACTTAGGAAAGTTTATAATCAGAAGCAGTTCAGAGAAGCTTCACTCAACTCATTCCTGAGATAAAGGAGTTATCACGTGAGGAAAGGTTGAACAGGGGTTCCACTGGGGTTTAGGAGAGTGAGAGATGATCTTAATGAAGCATATAAGGTCCTAGGGGGACTTGACAAGGTCGACGCTTAGAGGACGTTTCCCCTTGTGGAGGAGTCTAGGACTAGGGGACACAGCTTAGAAATTAGGGGTCTCCCATTTAAGATGGAGATGAGAATTTTTTTCCTCACAGAGCATTGTTAGTCTGGAATTTTCTTCCCCAGTAAGCAGTGGGGGCTAGGTCACTGAATCTATTAAAGGCTGAATTAGATAGATTTTTTTGATCAACAAGGGAGTCAAGGGTTATGGGGAGAGGAAAAGTGGGGTTGAGGCCACAATCAGATCAGCCGTGATCTTATCAATTGCGGAGCAGGCTCGAGGGGCCAAATGGCCTATTCCTGCTCTTGACTCTTGTGAGAATTCTGACTTTGTTCACTAGAACTGAGAAGGTGAAGGAGTGGCCTGCTGGGGGTCTCAGACGAGGTAAGAGATTGTTTCAAGCAATCAGGGAGACAGCAACAAGATGGTCATAAAATTAAGATAAAAAATGTTAATGTTGGAAAGAATGGTCTGGTATTTACAGGGATGGTGCAGGGCACTGTGGGGAAAAGCCGGCAAGGCCAGGGGCGGCGAGGTTCTGCCGTTAACATTATAATTTTTATTTTGTTTCGTACTCGGCAGCAGACCAAATACATGTCCCCCTTCCCCCACTGTAATCGAGAGGAGAGCAAGCTGCAGATCAGGACTTACAGCTCTGGGAGGGGTTTTGCCCCTGATGATGGGGCGAGGGCAGGAGATGCCATCAGGTCTTGGGGTCAGCGATCATTGGATCATGGGCAGGACTGGAGAGAGGCCACATCAAGAACAGGAGGCCGCAGGCTTGTTGAGGGTGCGAGGACAATGCTCCTGCTCCTCTTGACCCACAAGGAGTACAATAAAAAGCACAGTTCTGGAGCTGTCTCTCTTATGCTACTGTTTTTCCCCAAGCCCTGGGAAATCCAGACAACAACGGTTAAATTAAAAACAGGTTCCCAATTGCAATGTGGGAGCCTTTCTATAAGAATGAACTGACCCTCCTCTCCAAGATAAGACACTCACGCCTCATTATTTACTGCCTTAAAAACAGCAACAGGTACATGTTGGAGTTACATTTTAATGTTGCCCTTAGTGGGGAGGTTAATGTCGAAGTCACAGAGTTGACTATAGGACAAACTATTTACCTTGTCTGAGATCTCCGGCAGACATTCTCCTTCCCAGCTCTAGTGAACAAAGTCTGAATTCTCAAGTCGGAATTCTTACTGGAACTCTTTATCCTTGGTGCTCGCTTAGCAAAACACAAATTCTTTTAAAATTTGAAATTATCTTGAATAAAAAGGAAAGTTAAAGGGTAGAGGATGAAGACTGGAATTAAACTGTGTAGCTCATGGCGGGAAATAAAAACCTTCACAGGCTAGATGTGCTGAATGGCCAGTTTAACTGCTGTAGCATTCTATGGAATAAAGAAGACTATACTATATTACTATAGAATATAGGGGGCAACAAGAGAAATCATTCATTATGTTTACTGGATGTAAACCCAGAAACTTAAAGCTGTGCACTAACTACCGAACCCCTCCCTCCCAACACACATACTCCATCTCAGTGCAACCCTGCTCTATAAATGACCTAGCGGCTTGGCACAGAGCAGCATGCAGAACAGCGTCCACCACTGTTACAAAAGCAATAATACTGTGGATGCTGGAAACCTGAAACACAAACAGAAAATGCAAGAAACGCTCAGAAGATCAGCAGCATTTGTGGAGAAGCTTAGTCAGTATCTCAGGCACAAGGTAACAGGCCTGAAACGGTAACTCTTTTTATCTCTCCACAGTTGACTTGGTTCCAGTTTTGTTCTGCTTACAAGCCGGCACCACTGACTTGCTCAGCTGCATCATGGAGGAATGATCAGGATAGGATGTCAGTGCTCAAGCTGAAGATCGTATCTCAACTGTTCCGATTCAAGATGCTTAGCTTTGGCAAAAACTGAAAGCACTGGTTCCACGCACTCACACTGCTGATTTGTGCAATGATATACTCACTGTATGTGAAGTTGATTGCTCTTCACAGTACCACGGCCAGGAAACTGCCCAAGCATTTTAGACACAATCTTCAGTTGTTTTTTACACTCCTGCAGTTCCCTGCTGTACTCAAAGTCTGAAGAAGCAGAGAGCGGAAGCCCATCTGTCACCCGGACCACATAGGCAAACAGGATCATCGACATGGTCTTCTTCGGTATTCATGAAGGCTACTGCTGAAATCACAAACAGAAGATAAATCAGTAGGCCATCCTCTCCAAAGACTCTGTTAGTGCAGTTGAGCCACACAGACCATAAGAGCACAGAACAGGAATCCTGAAACAAGATAAGTCGAGTTGTTCCAATTAACCTTAGTGTTTCTTTTTTAAAAAAATTATTCTTGGGATGCGGATTTTGCTGACATTAATTACTCATTCCCAATCACCTTGAAATAGTGATGATTAACCCACCGTCTTGAGCCACCTAAGGTTTGTGTGGTGAAGGTACTCCAACAGTGCTGGAAAGTAGGGAGTTTCGCAACGATGAAGGAATAGCAATAACTGTTTGAGTGGGACTAATTGGATAGCCCTTTGGAAGATCCTACACAGATACAGCCTTATGCTCTTTACTATTCATGCTAACTCAGATGGTGTGCTACTAGGATAGGGAGTTTAGAGATCATGGCATTCTGCGCTAGGGAGGGGCAAATCAGCAAGTGTCCCACTCCCAATTATTAACTCGTGGCCCTCCGCTGTAAAGTGAATGCGTGTGAGTGTTATGTATTCAGCTGGGAAGTTCTCCAAAGTCTCTACAGTCATGGTCTAGTATCACACATAAAGAACAGTTCATGGATGAGGTACCAGAATGTGCACAATGCCCATAGAACAACTGTATGCCTACATGAGTCCACACTTACTGGACAGGTAAACAGAGGAAATAGCAAATACACAAAAACCACATTAAATAAAATTACATGAAGCAACTGTCTCAACAATAACAACTTGCACCTTTTAATATGCCCATCCTCAACGATGGGGGAGCCCAGCACAGTGCAAAAGACAGGGTTGAGCACTTGGTACCAGAGGTCCTCCGGAGGTCCCCAGCATCACAGGTGCCAGTCTTCAGCCAATTCAATTCACTCCAGGTGATATCAAGAAATTGCTGAAGTGACTGGATACTGTAAAAGCTATGTGCCCTGACAACGTCCCAGCAGTAGTACTGAAGACCGAGTGCTCCACAACAAGCCGCGCCCCTAGCCAAGCTGTTCCAGCACAGCTACAACACTGGCTTCTACCCGGCTATGTGTAAAGCTACCCAGATATGTCCTGTATACAAAACGCAGGACAAATCCAACCCAACAAATAAGCCCCACACTGAAGAAGGGTCATATGGACTCGAAATTATAACTCTGTTTCTTTTTCCACAGATGTTGCTAGGCCTGCTGAGTTTTTCCAGCATTTTCTGTTTTTATCCAACAAATTACCACCCCCTCAGTCTACATTAGTAAAGTGATGGAAGGGGTCATCAACAGTGTTATCAAGCGGCACTTACTCAACAATAACCTGCTCAGTGATGCTCGGTTTGGTTTCTGCCAGGACCACTTGGCTTCTGACTTCATTACAGCCTTGGTCCGAACATGGACAAAAGAGCTAAATTCAAGAGGTGATGCGAATGTGACTGTCCTTGAGATCAAGGCAGCATTTGACTGAGTGTAGCCTAGAAAAGGAGCCCTAGAAAAATGTAAGATTTTTTTTTGTCAGTAGGAAAACTCTCCACTGGTTGAAATCGTAACTAGCACAAAGGAAGATGGTTGTGGTTGGTGCAGACCAATCATCTCAGCTCCAGGGCATCACTGCAGAAGTCCCTGAGGATAGTGTCCTCAGCCCAACCATCTTCAGCAATGACCTTCCCTCCATTTTAAGGTCAAAAGTGGGGATGTTCACTGATGATTGCACAATGTTCAGCACCATTCGTGACTCCTCAGATACTGAAGCAGTCCATGTCCAAATGCAGCGAGACCTGGACAATACTCAGGCTTGGGCTGATAAGTGGCAAGTAATATCATGCCACACAAGTACCAGACAATGATAATCTCCGACAAGAGAGAATCTAACCATCTCCCCTCGACATTCATTTAGCATCACCACTGCTGAGCACTCCACCATCAACATCCTGGAACTTACCAATGACCAGAAACTTAACGGGACCAGCCATATGAATATTGTGGCTACAAGAGCAGGTTGGAGGTTGGGAATTGTACGGTGAATAAGGGAGTAACAGTCCTCCCCAAAGCCTGCCACAATCTATAAGGTACAATTTTTTTTATTCATTCACAGGTGTGGGCTCCGCTGGCAGGGCCAATATTTATTGCCCTTCCTTAGTTGCCCTTGAAAAGGTGGTGGTGAGCTGCCTTCTTGAACCACTGCAGGCCATGTGGTGTAGGTACACCCACAGTGCTGTTAGGAAGGGAATTCCCGGATTTTGACCCAATAACAGTGAAGGAACGGCGATATATTTCTAAGTCAGGATGGTAAGTGGCTTGGAAGGGAACCTCTAGGTGTTGATGTTCTCATCTTTCTGCTGCCCTTGTCCTTCTAGGTGGTAGTGGTTGTGTGTTTAAAAGGTGCCTTGGTGAATTCCTGCAGTGCATCTTGTAGATGGTACACATGGCTGCTACTGTGCGTCAGTGGTGGAGGGAGTGAATGTTTGTGGATGTGGTGCCAATCAAGCGGACTGCTTTGTCCTGGATGGTGTCAAGCTTCTTGAGTGTTGTGGGAGCTGCACTCATCCAGGCAAGTGGGGAGTATTCCATCACATTCCTGACTTGTGCCTTGTAGATAGTGGACAGGCTTTGGGGAGTCAGGAGGTGAGTTACTTGTCGCACGATTCCTAGCCTCTGACCTGCTCTTGTAGCCACAGTATTTATATAGCTAGTCCAGTTCAGTTTCTGGTCAATGGTAACCCCCAGGATGTTGATAGTGGGGAATGACTGCCATTGAACATCAAGGGTGATGGTTGGATTCTCTCTTGTTGGAGATGGTCATTGCCTGACACTTGTGTGGCGCGAATGTTACTTGCCACTTGTCAGCCCAAGCCTGGATTGTCCAGGTCTTGCTGCATTTGGACATGGACTGCTTCAGTATCTGAGGAGTCGCGCATGGTGCTGAACATTGTGCAATCATCAGTGAACATCCCCACTTCTGACCTTATGTTGGAAGGAAGGTCATTGATGAAGCAGCTGAAGATGGTTAGGCCGAGGCGCTGAGATGACTGACCTCCAACAATCACAACCATCTTCCTTTGTGAGAAGTGTGGTGGAATACTCTCTACTTGCCTGGATGAGTGCAGCTCCAACAACATTCAAGAAGCTCTACACCATTAAGGAGAAAGCAACCCACTTGATTAACGCCCCATCCACCACCTTCAACATTCATTCCTTCCATCACTGACGCACAGTGGCAGCAGTGTGTACCATCCACAAGATGCACTGCAGCAACTCACCAAAGCTCCTTTGCCAGCACCTTCCAAACCCTCAACCTTTACCCCCTCAAAGGACAAGGACAGAAAACACAATGGAACACCATCTCGAACTTGGAAATATATTGCCATTCCTTCACTGTTGCTGGGTCAAAATCATGGAACACTTCCTAACAGCACTGTGGGTGTACCTACACCACAGGGACTCCAGCAGTTCAAGCAGGCAGCTCACCACCACTTTACAAGGGCAATTGGGGATGGGCAACAAATGCTGGCTCATGCCCCAAAAGGAATATAAAAGAAGTAGGAAAACATTCTCAAGGCAATTAATCAGCAAAGAATAGTCTGTCCTGTGCAGGTGTTTAACAATATAACATGGCACATCTCTGGTTGCCTTTGTGTAACTATCCTGTGAGACTGAAGTTGCGACTTGTGGAATTGGAACCAGTCATTCCTAAATAGATTATATCCTATACACATGACCATTGTTGGAGGTTTCCCTAGAAGTTGAAGACCATGCTAATTGCAAACCTTCATGCATGCATGCGACGAGAGACCAAAAAAAAAGGTTTAATGACAAATATATAACTGAAATTGCCAACATTTGTGTGCCAGTAAAGCATAAAAGTGGACACTGTCAGTTTTAACTGTGAGGACCAACCACGATCACAGTTACAGTTTGACCTGTGAAACAGATTGTATTGTCATTTTGTACGTGTACAGCACTGGAGTGAATTGAGGGCATTTACACCTCTGTCACTTGGGGTGGGAGAACTTTAAGCTGATAAATTGAAGGTACTTTTGATTCATCAAAGTGCAGCACATACTTCTCCTGCTGCTGGCTGCATTAGGAAATATAAACGCAGAACCCCAGCTTGATTCGGCTAACCCAGAGAACTACTGCCAAATTTACACTGCATGGTATCTGAAGGAATTTCTTGATTCAGAGAGTGGTGAGTCTATGGAACTCTCAATCGCAGAGGGCCCTGGAGATCTCAAAGCAGAGGGTGATAGATTTCTAGGTACTAATGATATCAAGGGATATAGGGATAGTGCCGCAAGATGGTGTTGTAGTGGAAGATCAGCCATGATTTAGTGAATGGTGGAGCAGGTTTGAGGGGCTGAATGGCCTACTCCTGCTCCTATGTTCCTATATTCCATTCCTACATTCCCTAGGTGCACCAGGTGAGAAGAGGCAAATGGAGGCAGCATAATGCCAGGAGTCTGTTCTGCACTGTCTTCTGAAAATATGAACTATAAAGTAAAAAAGCCTTTGAGTATCATGCAAGAAGCTTGTCTGCCAATTTTGGTAATCACGAGTTGACAGCAAGCTGTGCAACTTGGCAAGACAGCACGCCAAGACCAAAGGGTGAAATGCCTGTTTTTTAAAATTCATTCATGGAATGTGGCTTTCGCTGGCTGGGCCAGCATTTATTGCCCATCCCTAGTTGCCCTTGAGAAGGTGGTGGTGAGCTGCCTTCTTGAACTGCTGAGTCCATGTGGTGTGGGTACACCCACAGTGCTGTTAGGAAGGGAGTTCCAGGATTTTGACCCAGCGGCCGTGAAGGAACGGCGATATATTTCCAAGTCAGGATGGTGAGTGACTTGGAGGGGGAATTTCAGATGGTGGTGGTTCCCATCTATCTGCTGCCCTTGTCCTTCTAGATGGTAGTGGTTGTGGGTTTGGAAGGTGCTGTCGAAGGAGCCTTGGTGAATTCCTGCAGTGCATCTTGTAGATGGTACACACTGCTGTCACTGTGCATCGGTGGTGGAGGGAGTGAATGTTTGTGGATGTGGTGCCAATCAAGCGGACTGCTTTGTCCCAGACAGTGTCCAGCTTCTTCAGTGATGTGGGAGCTGCACTCATCCAAGCAAGTGGGGAGTATTCCATCATACTCCTGACTTGTGCCTTGTAAATGGGACAGGCTTTGGGGAGTCAGAAGGTGGGTTACTCGTCGCACAATTCCTAGCCTCTGACCTGCTCTTGTATTTATATGGTTAGTGCAGTTCAGTTTCTGGTCAATGGTAACCCCAGGACGTTGATAGTGGGGGATTCAGTGATGGTAATGCCATTGAACATCAAGGGGCGATGGTTAGATTCTCTCTTGTTGGAGATGGTCATTGCCTGACACTAGTGTGGCGTGAATGTTACTTGCTGCTTGTCAGTCCAAGCCTGGATATTGTCCAGGTCTTGCTGCATTTGGACATGGACTGCTTCAGTATCTGAGGAGTTGCGAATGGTGCTGAACATTGTGCAATCATCAGTGAACATCCCCACTTCTGACCTTATGTTGGAAGGAAGGTCATTGATGAAGCAGCTGAAGATGGTTAGGCCGAGGCCACTACCCTGAGGAACTCCTGCAGTGATATCCTGGGACTGAGATGACTGACCTCCAACAACCACAACCATCTTCCTTCCAAAACTCCAGTTTTACTAGGGCTCCTTGATGCCACGCTCTGTCAAATGTTGCTTTGATGTCAAAGGCAGTCACTCTCACTTCATCTCTGGAGCTCAGCTCTTTTGTCCATGTTTGAACCAAGACTGTATTGAGGTTAGGAGTTGAGTGGCCCTGGCGGAACCCAAACTGGGTATCAGTGAACAGGTAATTGCTAAACATTTGCTGCTTGATAGCACTGTTGATGACCCCTTCCATTACTTTACTAATGATCGAAAGTAGACTGATGGGGCGGTAATTGGCCAGGGTGGATTTGTCCTGCTTTTTGTGTACACGACATACCTGGGCAATTTTCCACATAGCCAGGTAGATGTCAGTGTTGTAGCTGTACTGGAACTGCTTGGCTCCTGGTGCAGCAAGTTCTGGAGCACAAGTCTTCAGTACTGTTGTCAGAATATTGTCAGGGTCCATAGCCTTTGCAGTATCCAGTGCCTTCAGCCGTTTCTTGATATCAAGTGGAGTGAATCGAATTGGCTGAAGACTGGCATCTGTGATGCTGGGGGCCTCTGGAGGTGGCCCAGATGGATCATTCACTCGGCACTTCCGGCTGAAGATTGTAGCAAATGCTTCAGCCTTATCTTTTGTACTGATGTGCTGGGCTCCTCCATCATTGAGGATGGGGATGTTTGTGGAGCATCCTCCTCCAGTGAGTTGTTTAATTGTCCACCACTATTCACGACTGGATGTGGCAGTACTGCAGAGCTTAGATCTGATCTGTTGGTTGTGGGATCGCTTAGCCCTGTCTATCACTTGCTGCTTATGATGTTTGGCACGCAAGTAGTCCTGTGTTATAGCTTCACCAGGTTGACAACTCATTTTTAGGTATGTTCATGGCATGCGCTCCTGCACTCTTCATTGAATCAGAGTTGATCCCCTGGCTTGATGGTAATGGTAGAGTGGGGGACATGCCGGGCCATGAGGTTACAGATTGTCTTCAAGTACAATTCTGTTGCTGCTGATGGCCCACAGCGCCTCTTTTAAGCCCGGTCTTGAGTTGCTAGACTTCATCTCCACAATAACTGTGCGGTGGTCGCTCCTACCGATACTGTCAGGTGCATCTGCAGCAGGTATGTTTTTCCCTCTTGTTGCTTCCCTCACCACCTGCTGTAGATCCAGTCTAGCAGTTATGTTGTTTAGGACTCGCCAGCTTGGTCAGTAGTGGTGCTGCCAAGCCACTTTTGGTGGTGGGCCTTGAAGTCCCCCACCCAGAGTACATTCTCCGCCCTTTCCACCCTCAGTGCTTCCTCCAAGTGGTGCTCAACATGGAGGAGAACTGATTCATCAGCTGAGGGAGGGTGGTATGCGGTAATCAGCAGGAGGTTTCCTTGATGCCATGAGACTTAATAGGGTCTGGCGTCAATGTTCAGGACTCCAAAGGCAACTCCCTCTCGACTGTATACCACTGTGCTGCCACCTCTGCTAGGTCTGTCCTGCCAGTGGGACAGGACATACCCAGGTATAGTGATTGTGGTGTCTGGGACATTCTCTGTAAGATATGATTCTGTGAGTATGACTATGTCAGGCTGTTGCGTGACAGCAGTCCCAATTTTGGCACATGATGCCATGAGACTTCATGAGATCCGGAGTCGATGTTGAGGACTCCCAGGACAACTTCCTCCCGTTTGTATAGCACTGTGCCGGGATAGTGATGGTGGTGTAAGGTATAATTCCGTGAGGAATCTGTGAGACAGCTCTCCCAATTTTGGCACTAGCCCCCAGATGTTAGTAAGGAGGACTTTGCAGGGTCGACAGGGCTGAGAATGCCGTTGTTGTTTCCGGTTCCTAGGTCGATGCCAGGTGGTACGTCCGGTTTCATTCCTTTTTTAGTGACTTTGTAGCGGTTTGTTACAACTGAGTGGCTGCTAGGCCATTTCAGAGTCACGTGTGGTCTAGACCAGGTAAGGACAACAGATTTCCTTCGTGAACCAGATGGGTTTTTACAACAATCAACAATGGTCATCATTCGACTTTTAATTCCAGATTTTTATTGAATTCAAATTCTACCATCTGCCGTGGCGGGATTCGAACCCAGGTCCCCAGAACATTACCCTGGGTCTTTGGACTACTTGTCCAGTGACAATACCACTACGCCATCACCTGCCCCTGGTCCATGAATTGCTGTTTTCCGATGATGCCGCGCTGGCACCCCATGCTCTGGCTCACTTGCAGCAGCTTGCAGATCACTCCTGGGTCTGTAAGGAGTTTAGGCTGAAAATCAGCATCAGGAAGACCAAAGTTATGGGCCAAATGTAGAGACTCCACTTTCCATCAAATCAACAACCTCACTCTGGAGGTTGTCGACGGCTTCACATGCCTTGGGTCAACAATTACCAGCAACCTGTCCCTTGATGCCAAAATCAGCACCAGGATTGCCAAGGCCACAGCTGTCATGTCAAGGTTAAGAAGTCAAGCGTGGACCAACAGCAAACTAGCCAAAAATACAAAGCTCTGTGTGTATCAAGCTTGCATTCTCAGCACCCTCCTTTACAGTAACAAAGCATGGACAACTCATGCAAGCCAAGGAAAGTGATAGAACAGCTTCCACTTTCGCTGCCTCGGATGAATATTGGGCATCTCCTAGCAAGAATATGGAAGTACACCAGCATGCATGGATTCCTAGCACGTTTGCTCTCGAGTCAGCGGTGACTCCGTTGACTGGGTCACATGTGCCGAATGGATGACGGCCATATCGTCAAAGACATGCTCTGTGGCGAGCTTCTAATCAGCACAAGACCATCAGGCCACCCACATCTAGGGTACAAGGATGTCTGCAAGCAAGACTTCAAGTCAACTGGGATCGGAGTCAATGCATGGGAATTCCGCGCTACTGGCCGGAGTGCCTGGAGATAAGCAGTCAGGAAGGGCATGGAAAAAGCAGGGGACAAAAGAAATGGCCAGATAGCAGAAAAGAGAGCCCACCGAATGGAAAAAACATCAGTCGACCTTTGGCCATCACTATTCGTCTGTGCCAGGTGCTGAAGGGACTGCCACTCACGAATCAGCCTCTACAGCCACAACAGATAACATTCAATCCAGAAGTGACATACACCCTTGGGTGCAGCACATCGTCACCCGGGATAGACAGGTGCCATCAGCAATCAAGAGTTCAGGTTCAGCCAAAGACTGTAAAACTGTTCATTCCAACTCAAATTTCCTGCCTCTGTGATGTTTAGAAATTACTTTAAGCTAACAGAGATCATTATCCAATGAAATCAGCTTAACTTACAAACCTTTAACCTGTGAACATTGTACTTGTGGCAACTGTCAATCAAGCTGGCTGTTTTCCAAGACTACCTGAAGAACATATACACTGGGCTCATTTGCTTGCCCTTTAGAAGCAAATTGTTGCAAAAACCAGCGATGTTCTTTTGCATCTATTTTGTTTTGTGTCTGTTCCCACTTCTCATAATTATTTGAATATGTCTCATTAAGCAGCGAATGCTAACTTTACCGAGTAAAATGGATTCTCGGGGAGTCACCGCACCTTGAGAATTATTTATTTAGTTTGTCGCTGTACTCCTCAGAAGCTAAGTGTTGCTGCATTATGAGTCTGACAGCTCCTCAAGTGTTCATTCTTCATTTACACATCTATGCTTGATGAGTTACAGTGGGTATGATCATCACAGCTGACTGAGCATCCCACCCACCTAACCACTGTACACACAGTGATCAGAAGGTGGAGCCATTGATGTCTTTTCCTATATCCTGGGTTCAAGAATGCTGAAAGCGATTGCAACATCGCAATTACTGCCCAGCTAACTCAACAGACTTGGGGCTTCACAGCCTGTCTGGCTTAAAGATTCGCGCACACTTGATTCTGAACCACCCAGAGCTAAAAGACGGCAACAACAGATATTCATGCAGGCCCCACTTTCACAGTGATCCTTTGGTGGGGACTATTTAAACTGACAACTTTCAGAGTAAACAGAAATATATACATTTTTAAAGAGCATGTTTCTTTGAAACTAATTTTTCAATAAATGTTGAAAAGGAGTTTTTTTCTGAATGGTTCCTTCTGCAGTGAAATTTTCCCGTAATTCTGAACTTGCAACAAAATACATCTTGCTCAGTGTTCTGTCACTCACTGAAATATTGCACACAAAGCAGCAGGACAATAGCAGCATAGAACTTAAAGTGGACTATGTAGCTGGAACAAAACACCAGGCATGGTTGATGACAAAACAAAAATAGAATTACCTGGAAAAACTCAGCAGGTCTGGCAGCATCGGCGGAGAAGAAATCAGTTAACGTTTCGAGCCTTCATGGCCGTTCGGCAGAACTGAAGCATAGTTAGGAGAAGGGAGAAATATAAACTGGTTTAAGTGGTGGGGGGGGGTGGGGGAGAGACGTTGAGGGTGTGGTGATTGTGGAGATGAGCAGATAATCAAAAGATGTCCCACTGGGTCCCAGATGGGTGTTGGTGTCGATATGAATTGTTGGAGCTTGCGTTCCTTAGCACTTGAGAGAAAGAGAAAAAGTTTCTTGTTGAGGCGACGGATGAGGCAAAGAATAAAATGAAACTGGAGGCACACACAGCTTTGAAAAAGGGTCCAGGAGGGTTAAAGCGGAGGAGGCCACGCTCCTTTTTTTTACAGCACTAGCTGCCGTAAACCAGGTCAAGTTTAAGGGTCCAGTGAAATTTAAAGGTCCTTTAAAAGGACAGGTCAGGGACAAGTTAAGTGTCAAAGGTAAGTGGGTAGGTTGGGTCCAGTCGGGTCTGGCAGGGGGAGGGGGAAGGTGGGGGTGAGAGTTGGGCCTGCTGGGCAGGGGGCACGGGGGAAGAGGAGGCGGCCCTTGGGAGAGTAGTCAATGAGAGGGGGGTAGTCCCCTGGGGGGTTCCAGGTTGTAGGGGTAGTCCTGTGGGGGAAGGGGGTAGTCGAGGAGAGGGGGGAGTCCCCTTGGGGTTCAGGGGTGTGGTGCAAGTTCCACGGGGGATCACTCTGGGTCTTTACAATAGTTATCCAGAAGTTAGAAGTGGTTTTACTCCTTCTAACTTTTCCTGGGTAACTAATGTATCCCAGTCGGAACCAACCGACGTTAAATCACATTTTCGGATGGTTCCCAGTGCAGGGCGATTGCCCATCACAAATATGCACTTCTAGGCAATTGTCATGCAAACCTTAACTGTGAGCATCCCGAAGGGATTTCCCCAGCGTACCTTTGGGGTATCCCCAATCCAATGCTGGGGAGCTTGGATATTATGGCCCATTATTTCAGTGAGCAAATAGTCAATCTGGAACAGGGTCCCAAGAGGCAGCAGGATAAATTTTAATTCAGCTGCGGAGCCAGGACAGGAAGAAGGACAGCAAGCAATTTCCTTTTGGTCTCTCAGGGAATGAAGGGATATGGGGAACAGGCAGGAAACTTGAGTTGAAGCCCAAGATCAGCCATGGTCCTATTAAATGTCACAGCAGGTTTGATGGGTCATATGGTCTACTCCTGCTGTAGTTTCTATGTTCTTATGGACAGAGATCAAAACTCCACTAAAGCCCTCCGCAATTGAAACAAGACTTCCTTATTCTTATACTCCAACTCGCTTGCAATAAAGACCAAGATACCATTTGCCTTCCCAATTGTTTGGGGTATCTGCATATTAACTTTCTGTATTTCATATACAAAGATACCTAAATCTCTTTGAACACCACATTTAATAGCTTCTCACCATTTGAAAAAATATTGTTTTCCTATTTTCCTAGCAAAGTGAATAACCTCACATTTCCCCTCAATATAGTCCATCTGCCACCCTCTTGCCCACTCCTTTAACATATCTAAAGATAAACATATATAAAGAAATGTATAACATATCTATTTGAAGACACATTATAACCACCTTGCACCTTACTTTCCCAAAAAAGCTTTGTATCAATATCAAACTTGGATACATTCCACTCAGTCCCTTCATCTAAGTCATTAACGTAAATTGCAAATGCCTGAGACTGAGGCTCCAGGACTGGGCCTTACTAGCCTGCTAACCTGAAAAGTGACTTGTTTATTCCTCCTCTCTGTTTTCTGTCCTTTAACCAATCCTCAATTCATGCCAATGTATCACCTCCAACTTCATGAGCACCTATCTTGGGCAATAGCTTTTTGTATGGCACGTTATCTTTTGGAAATCCAAATATATTATATCCAGTGGTTCCCTTTAACGTACCTGCTCAGAACTGTGGACAGCGTTCCTTTTTTTACAAAATCCGAGATTTCTTCTAAGCAACATATTAATAAAGCAAACACAGCAAAAGGCAAGAGAACTCTCAGTACACAAGATCAATGCCCCTAAATTCTCAATTCATCAAATCCCCAAAGAGAAATATAGTAAAGATTTTCCTTAACCCCAGGAAGTATTTAGCTGGATGCCAGAATACTTATCAAATCTGATACAGCATCTTTCATGACCTCAGAATGTCCTAAAGTACCTTACAACCAATGAAGTAGTTATTTGGAGATGTAGTCATTGTTTTAATGCAGGAAACAGAAAGTCAGTTCACACACAGCAAGCTCCCACAAACAGCAGTGAAATAAATGACAGGACATTGGTTATTGATGAAGGGATAAATATTGTCCAGATTGCCAGGGAGAATTGTCTCACCCTTCTTCAAAATAGTTTAATGGTACACCAGTGGGAGGCAGCAAAGGAGGCCTCGGTTTAATGGCACGTCTGAAAGTTAGTGCAGCGCTCCCTCACTACTCGCTGACAGTGTCAGCCTAGATTACATGCTCAGGTCTATAAAGTGAAATAACTTTTTGACTCAGAGGGGAGTGTGCTACCACTGAGCAACATCTGTTGTTCTCATCTCTGGGGGAGGCGGTGACTTGGTGGTACTGTCACTGGACTACTAATCCAGAGACCCAGGGTAATTCTCTGGGTACTGGAGTTCGAATCCCACCACGGCAGATGTTGAAATTTGAATTCAATAAAAATCTAGAATTAAAAGTCTCATGACGACCATGAAACCATTGTCAATTGTCGTAAAAACCAATCTAGTTCACTAATGTCTTTTAGGAAAGGAAATCTGCCATCCTTAACTGGTCCAGACCCACAGCAATGATTCTTAACTTTCCTCTGAAATGACCTAGCAAGCCATTCAGTTGTATCAAACCGCTATGAAGTCTCAAAGGAATGAAACCACTCGGCATCAACCTAGGCACAGAAACGACAACGGCAAACTCAGCCCTATCGACCCTGCAAAGTCCTCCTTACTAACATCTGGAGGTTTGTGCCAAAATTGGGAGAGCTGACTCACAGACTAGTCAAGCAACAACCTGACATAGTCATCCTCACAGAATCATACCTTACAGATAATGTCCCAGATACCACCATCACTATCTCTGGGTATGTCCTGTCCCACCAGTAGCAGAGGTGGCAGCACAGTGGTATACAGTAGGGAGGGAGTTGCCCTGGGAGTGCTCAACATCAGCTCTGGTCCCCATGAAGTCTCATGGCATCAGGTCAAACATGGGCAAGGAAACCTCCTGCTGATTACCACGTACTGCCCTCCCTCAGCTGATGAATCAGGGCTCCTCCATGTTGAGCACCACTTGGAGGAAGCACTGACGGTGGCAAGGGCACAGAATGTACTCTGGGTGGGGGGACTTCAATGTCCATTACCAAGCGTGGCTCGGTAGCACCACTATTGACCAAGCCCTAAAAGACATAACTGCTAGACTGGGTCTGCAGCAGGTGGTGAGGGAACCAAAGAGAGGGAAAAACACACTTGGCCTCGTCCTCATCAATCTGCCTGCCGAAGATGCATCTGTAGGAGTATCGGTAGGAGTCGGCACAGTCCTTGTGGAGGCGATGACCTGTCTTCACATTGAGAATACCCTCCATCGTGTTGTGTGGTACTGCAACCATGCTAAATGAGATAGATTTCGAACAGATCCAGCAACTCAAGGCTGGGCAACCATAAGGCACTGTGGGCCATCAGCAGCAGCAGAATTGTACTCAACCACAATCTGTAACCTCATGGCCTGGCATATCCCCCACTCTACCATTGCCGCCAAGCCAGGAGATCAACCCTGGTTTAATGAAGAATGCAGGAGGGGATGCCAGGAGCAACACCAGACATAGCTAAAAATTAAGTGTCAACCTGGTGAAGCTAGAACACAGGACTGCTTTTGTGCCAAACAGCATAAGCGGCAAGCGATACACAAAGCTAAGTGATTCCATGACCAACAGATCAGATCTAAACTCTGCAGTCTTGCCGCACCCAGTTGTGAATGGTGGTGGGCAATTAAACAACTCACTGGAGGAAGAGGCTCCACAAGTATGCCCATCCTCAATGATGGGGAGCCCAGCCCGTCAGTGTAAAAGATAAGGCTGAAGCATTCGCAACAATCTTCAGCCAGAAGTGCCAAGTGGATGATCCATCTCAGTCTCCTCCAGAGGTCCCCAGCATCACAGATGCCAGTCTTCAGCTAATTCAATTCACTCCATGTGATACCAAGAAACGGCTAAAGGCACTGCATACTGCAAAGGCTATGGGCCCTGACAATATTCCGGCAATAGGACTGAAGACTCCATAACTTGCTGCACCCCTAGCCAAGCTGTTCCAGTACAGTTAAAACACTGGCATCTACCTGGCTATTGGGAAAATTGCCCAGGCGTGTCCTGCACACAAAAATCAGGACAAATCCAACCCGGCCAATTACCGCCCCATTAGTCTACTCCCAATCATGAGTAAAGTGATGGAAGGGGTAATCAACAGTGCTATCAAGCAGCACTTGCTTAGCAATAACCTACTCACTGGCACTCAGTTTGGATTCCGCCAGAGTCACTCAGGTCCTGATCTCATTACAGCCTTCGTTCAAACATGGACAAAAAAGCTGAACTCCAGAGGTGAGGTGAGAGTGGCTGCCCTTGACATCAAGGCTACATTGTGTGGCATCAAGGAGCCCGAGCAGAGCTGGAATCAAGGGTAATCAGGGGGAAAACCCTCCTCTGGTCAGTGTCATACCTAGCAGAAAGGAAGATGGTTGTGGTTGTTGGAGGTCAGTCATCTCAGCTCCAGGACATCACTGCAGGAGTTCCTCAGGGTAGTGTCCTCAGCCCAGCTATCTTCAGCTGCTTCATCAATGACCTTCCTTCCAACATAAGGTCAGAAGTGAGGATGTTCACTGATGATTGCACAATGTTCAGCACCATTCGTAGCTCCTCAGGTACTGAAGAAGTCCATGTCCAAATGTAGCAAGATCTGGACAATATCCAGGCTTGGGCTTACAAGTGGCAAGCAACATTCACGCCACAGAAGTGCAGGCAATGACCATCTCCAACAAGAGAGAATCTAACTATCACCCAATGACATTCAATGGCATTACCATCGCTGAATCCCCCACTATCAACATCCTGGGGGTCTCCATTGATCAGAAACTGAACTGGACTAGCCATATAAATACTGTGGCTACAAGAGCAGGTCAGAGACTTGGCATCCTGCAAGTAACTCACCTCCTGACTCCCCAAAGCCACCATCTACAAGGCACAAGTCAGGAGTGTGATGGAGTACTCTCCCCTTGCCTGGATGAATGCAGCTCCAACAGCATTCAAGAAGCTTGATACCGTCCAGGACAAAGCAGCCCGCTTGATTGGCACCACATCTTCAAATATTCACTCCCTCCACCACCATCGCACAGTGGCAACAGTGTGTACCATCTACAAGATGCACTGCAAAAACACACTAAGGCTCCTTAGACATCATCTTCCAACCCCACGACCACTACCATCTAGAAGGACAAGTACAGTAGATTCATGGGGACACCACCACCTGGAAGTTCCCCTCCAAGTCACTCACCATCCTGACTTGGAAATATATCACCGTTCCTTCACTGTCGCTGGGTCAAAATCCTGGAACACCCTCCCGGCAGCGCTGTGGATGTGCCTACACCACATGGACTGCAGCGGTTCAAGAAAGCAGCTCATCACCACCTTCTCAAGGGCAATTAGGGATGGGCAATAAATGCTGGCCTAACCAACGAGCCCACATCCCGTAAATGAATTTTAAAAATATCATCAGAACAAGAAGTATCATGTTACACTAGATTATTGGAAACTTGCAATTATTATGTGACAATCATGAAGAACACTCTCCTCGAAACACTCCTCACTCCGCGCACTCTACTCCTTTGATCACCCATGATCAGCAAATTTGGCAACCATCCCATCCATCCCTTCATCCAAGTCATTTACATAAATTGTAAACAGTTGAGGTCCCAGCGCTGATCCATGTGGCACACTAATTGTCACATCTTGCCAACCTGAAAAAGACCCATTTATGCCTACTCTGCTTCCTGTTAGCCAGCCAATCTTCTATCCATGCCAATATGTTACCTCTTATACCATGAGCTTTTATTTTACACAATAACCTCTGATGTGGCACTTTATCAAATATCTTCTGGAAATCCAAGTACAGTACATCCACCGGCTTCCCTTTAGCCACAGCACGTTACTTCCTCAAAGAACTCCAATAAGTTGGTTAAACATGATTTCCCTTTCACAAAACCATGTTGACTCTGCCTGATTATCTTGAACTTATCCAAGTGTTCTGCTATAGCTTCTTTAATAATAGCTTCTAACATTTTCCCGATGACAAATATTAAGCTAAATGGCCTGTAGTTTCCCATTTTCTACCTCCCCCCTTTTTGAATAGTTGAGTTACATTTGCTATCTTCCAAACTAATGGGGCCTTCCCTGAATCAAGTGAATTTTGGAAAATTAAAAACAATACGTCAACTATCTCACTAGCCACTTCTTTTAAGACCCAGGCATTGGCAGCCTGCAGCTCCAACAAGTGGTACGCAGTACCACTTCCCTGGTGATTGTAATTTTCCTGAGTTCCTCCCTCCCTTCCATGTTCTAATTTATAGCTGCTTCAGGGATGTTACTTGTATCTCTATGCAAAATACCTGTTCAGATAAGATCTTATAGAATCACCAACATTTACATCACAAGAGGTCATTCAGCTCACGATAAAAAAGATTTGCATTTCCATACTCCTTTCACAATCTCATGTCATCCCAAAACACTTTACAGCAAATGAGGATTTTTTGAAGTGTAGTTACTGTTGTAACATAGGAAGCACAGTAGCCAATTTGCACACAGCAAGCCCCCACAAGCAGCAATGCGATAATAACCAGATAATCTGTTTTTGATGTTGATTGAGGAATACATATTGATCAGCACACCAGGGATAACTCCCCTGTCCCGCTTCAAAATAGCGCCATGGGATCTGTTACATCCACCTGAGAGGACAGATAGGGCCTTGGTCTAAGGTCTCGTCTGAAAGACGAGAGCAGTGCAGCACTCCCTCAGTACCGTACTAGGACTGTCTACCCCGGATATTTGTGCTCAGATCCTGAAGTAGGAGTTGAACTCAAAACCTTCCAAGTCGGAGGCAAGAGTGTTACTGACTGAGTCACAGCTGACAGACAAAAATGTGCGTGTCATCTCAGGTGGGCAGAAAAAATTCCATGGGATTTGCACTATTCAGAGAAAATGTGGGAGGGTACACACAGATGCAATGGCCACTTGTTTATCCCTCAACCGACATTACTAAAGCAGATTATCTGGTTATTATCACATTGCTGCTTGCAGTGCAAAAAGTGCTGTCACGTTTCCTGCAACAGTGACTACACTTCCAAACTGCTTCACTGAAGCTCACTGGGGACATCCAGAGATTGTGATGGGGGCTATATCAATGCAAGTTCCTTTGCACTGATCACTTTCAGGTTTTTCTCTCCAACCCCATTTTTACAACACCCACTCTTCCCCGCTTCGCATACAAACACCCGAAAATATTTAATCTTATCAATTTTAGGACACTTATAAAGCGGACATTTCAGATCGTCACATTTGCCAGTGAAACAAACTGTGATGTGGTTCGATAAATCTCACCTTTGCCTTCTTATTGATGGTCCACTGGGGTTGCGCATGGGCAGTGTGGTGTGCGGACATTGCGCAAACGCCACCCGCCGCGCGGCATGCCGGGGGTTGTAGTTCCTCTCGGTTGATGGCGGGCGGACCCCGCTCCCGCCCGATTCTCTCAGGGAGAGACAGAAAGAGAGAGGGGGGGGGAGGGAGGAAGGAGAAACACTGAACGCAGCCGCTCGAACCAAATCACATCGGGCTTGGTCACACTGCTCCTTACAAGGTTCTTTTTTTTTTAATCCTTGAACGGTATATTCCCACCCGTGAGCATAAACTATCCTGCCTTCCTAAATGTCCATCGCACCAAAACAAACATGGAGAGGAGGAGGGCACGTGACCATGGGAGGTTCCCGCGCCACGTTTCGCGAGATCTAATAGTCTCGGCCCCGCCCCGCATGACGTAACTTTTCCTTGGGAGCTGAGCGTGCGCCCTGAAAATGAGCGGGAAATTTAAAAACAGGGAGGTTTGAGAGGGGGGGGGAGGGGCTGTATGGATGGGTAAAGCACCATTGGAATTGTCATCATTGTGTCCTCAAAAAGAGAGGGTGAGCTTCAGTCAGATTGAAGAGGGGATAAAAGCAAAAATACTGCGGATGCTGGAAATCTGAACCAAAAACAAAAATAGCTGGAAAAACTCAGCAGGTCTGGCAGCCTCTGCGGAGAGGGACACAGTTAACGTTTCGAGTCCATATGACTCTTCAACAGAACTGAGGAAAAATAGAAACGTGGTGAAATATAAGCTGGTTGAGAGGGGGTGGGACAGGTAGAGCTGGATGGAGGGCCAGTGATAGGTGGAGGCAAAGAAGAGATTGCCAAAGATGTCATAGACAAAAGGACAAAGGGGTGTTGACGGTGGTGATATTATCTAAGGAATGTGATAATGGTGACTTTAAGGGTAGAAAGCAGGACTAGCTAGTGGCAGATGGCTCTAGTGGGGGGGGTGGGAGGAAGGGTTGGAAATGGGCTAAAAGGTGGAGATAAAACGATAGGTTGAAATAAATTTAAAAATAGGTGGGAAAAGAAAAATATATTTAAAAAATATAAATTATTGGAAAAAAGGGGGGTCGGAAAGGGGGTGGGGATGCAGGAGAGAGTTCATGAAGTTGTTGAACTCAATGTTAAGTCCGGAAGGCTGTAGAGTGCCTAGTCGGAAGATGAGGTGCTGTAGCTCCAGTTTGCGTTGAGCTTCGCTGGAACATTGCAGCAGGCCAAGGACAGACATGTGGGCTTGAGAGCAGGGCGGTGTGTCGAATTGACAAGCGACAGGGAGGTCTGGGTCATGCTTGCGGACAGACCGAAGGTGTTCTGCAAAGCGCTCACCCTGTCTGCGTTTGGTCTCTCCAATGTAGAGGAGACCACATTGGGAGCAGCGAATGCAGTAGACTAAATTGAGGCAAGTGCAAGTGAAATGCTGCTTCACTTGAAAGGAGTGTTTGGGTCCTTGGACGGTGAGGAGGGGGGAAGTAAAGGGGCAGGTGTTGCACCTTCTGCGGTTGCATGGGAAGGTGCTGTGGGAGGGGGTTGAGGTGTAGGGGGTGATGGAGGAGTGGACCAGGGTGTCCCAGAATGGGTGTGAGGAGCTGTAGCCGAGGTAGCTGTGGGAGTCGGTAGGCTTGTAATGGATATAGGTGGACAGTCTATCACCAGAAATTGAGACAGAGAGGTCAAGGAAGGGGAGGGAAGTGTCAGTGATGGACCATGTGAAAATGATGGAGGGGTGGAAATTGGAAGCAAAATTAATAAATTTATCCAGGTCCAAACGTGAGCATGAAGCGGCACCGAAGCAGTCAACGATGTACCGGAGAAAGAGTTGTGGGAGGGGGCTTCACTAAGACTGGAACAAGGAATGTTCCACTTACCCCAGAAAAAGGAAGGCATAACTGGGGCCCATACGGGTACCCATAGCCACACCTTTTATTTGGAGGAAGTGAGAGGAGTTTAAAGAGAAATTGTTCAGTGAGAGAACAAGTTCAGCCAGATGGAGGAGAGTGGTGGCGGATGGGGATTGTTCAGGCCTCTGCTCGAGGAAGAAGTGAAGAGCCCTCAGACCATCCCGGTGGGGGATGGAGGTGTAGAGGAATTGGACGTCCATGGTGAAGAGGAGGCGGTTGGGGCCAGGGAACTGGAAATTGTTGATATGATGGAGGGTGTCAGAGGAGTCACGGATGTAGGTGGGAAAGACGACAAGGGGAGAGAGAATGGAGTCAAGATAGCAAGAAATGAGTTCCGTGGGGGCAGGAACTGCCCAGACTGAAGAGGGGTTTGGGATCAAAAATTCTAGGTAACAACAACTCAATGAGCTTTCAAAGAGGAAGCTGATGGTTCAGGTAGAAAAGAACACATTTCCCCCAGGGCAAAAGGAAGGGTATTCAAAGCTGTGTGACTCATGTCAGCCATGGCTCAGTTGGTAGCACTCTTGCTTCTGCGTCACAAGGTTGTAGGAGTTCAAGTTCTACTCCAGAATAAGGGTGAGTCTCCAGTAAACGTGTCGTCCAATCACGGAATCACCTTTTTTGTGGGGGGAACAGATTTGCAAGTGTGACTTGGTTGAGTACGGTCTGTGTTCTGCCTGTTATGAACTACCGAAGGAATGTGCTGTTCGATTTGATCATCCAATTGTCAGGACGTAAGGCCAGCGTACCTGGAATCACACTGGCAATGAAATTCATATGGAATGTGGCTCAATTGTTTGGTAGGCAGAGGCATAAAGTCTTTGTGATTCCACAATTGGGCAGCACTTGCTGAACAATCCTGAGTGGGCTTATAGCTCCACTGACAATTTAAGATAATCAGTTGAGTTTGTAACATGGCTCATTTACACTTGTTAAAAGCACCTTACGTTTGTATGCAGGGACTAGTTCTCCGTAAACATAAGGAATATGTTCAAGCTTTGTGCCTCTCTTGAATTACGCAGGAGCTTGGGGAGCCTATTGTTTTCTCCATGGCAACGCCACATCCAAAAAGTTGTCTTGCTAACCAATCAGCACTCTTCTCCTGTTGTATAAATTGTTGTGACCATTTGGAATTTGGCATTCTTGTGTTTGTCCTGATAAGTGGAAAACAAAAAGCTTCTCTCTTTTCAGCAAAAATTAAGTTAAAAGTTAATAGAGTCAGAGAGAAAGTAATGAAGTCTAAGTCAGGGTTATACTGGGTGTATGTGAATGCACGGAGTATAGTAAATAAGATTGGTGAGTTACAGGTGCAGATTGCCTTGCGGAATTATGATGTTGTGGCGATAACAGGGACCTGGCTAAAGGAAGGATAGGACTGGATGTTAAATATTCCTGGATACAAGGCGTTCAGGGAAGATAGGGCAGGAAGAAAAAGAGGAGGAGGTGGCTGTATTGGTTAAGGAGAGCGTTGGGATGCTGGAGAAAGAGAAAGAACAGAATCAATTTGGCTAGAGCTAAGGAACAAACAGTGTGCAATCACATTGCTCGGTGTAGTCGATAGGCCACCAACTAGTGGAAAGGATGTAGAGGAACAAATCTGCAGGGAATTTACAGAGCGATGCAAACATTATACGAGTAGTTTTAATGGGGGACTTTAATTACCCAAATATAGTGTGGGACAGCGGTAGTGTAAAGGGCAGAGAGGGGCGAGAGTTCCTAGATTGTGTTCAGGAGAATTTTCTACAGCAGTATGTTCAATCCATCAAGAAAGATGGCACTGCTAGACCTGGTTCTTGGAAATTAGATCAAGTCGATCAAGTGTCAGTGGGGGAACATTTAGGAGACGGTGATCATTGTATCATAAGGTTTAGGATGACGATAGAAAAAGACAATGGGCAATCCAGAGTAAGAATAATTAACTGTGGGAGAGCCGACTTCAATGGGGCAAGAACTGAGCTGGGCCAGTTAGACTGGAACCAGAGGTTGGTGAGAAGAACTGTAGCTGAACAATGGGCTGCCTTCAAAGAAGAAATGGCTCGGGCACAGTCAAGGTATAGTCCATCAAAAGGGAAAGGTAAGACAAACAAATCCAGAGCTCCCTGGTTGAAAATGGAGATAGAAATTAAGATAAAGAAGAAAAGGTATGCTTATGGCAGGTGTCAGGAAGGAAACACAATTGAGAACCAAGCTGAATATAGAATCTAGAGAGGTGAAGAAGCAAATAAGAGAAGTGGGATTATGAAAAAAGACTGACAGCCAACATAAAAGGGAACCCCAAAGTCTTTTATAGGCATATAAATAGTAAAAGGAGGAGTGGGACCGATTAAGGATCAAAAAGGGGATTTACACATGGAGGCAGGGGGCATGTCTGAGGTGTTAAATGGATGTTTTGCATTTGTCTTTACCAAGGAAGCAGATGCTACCCAGGTCATGGTGACAGAGGAGGAAACTCTGTCACTAGAAGGGTTCAAAATTGATAAGAAGGAGGTATTGGATAAACTGTCGGTACTTAAAGTTGACAAGACACCAGGACCGGATGAGATGCATCCAAGGATTTTGAAGGAAGTGAGAATCAAAATTGCAGGGGCACTGGTCATAATATTTCAGTCTTCCTAGACTCAGGGGTTGAGAGGAGAGGGTTTGCAGGGGTGGGGGGGTGGGATGTTAGAGGACTGGCGAATTGCAAACATCACGCCCTTGTTCAAAAAAGTTTGTAAGAATAAGCCCAGCAATTAAAGACCAGTCAATTTAACTTTATTGATTCGGAAGAGCCAGCATGAATTTCTTAAGGGAAAATCATGTTTAACTAACTTGCTGGAGTTTTTTGAAGAGGTAATAGAGAGGGTTGACGAGGGTAATGCTGTTGATGTGGTGTATGTGGACTTCCAAAAGGCATTCTAAACAGCGTCACACAACAGACGTGAGAAAAGTTATAGCTCATGAAATAAAAGGGACAGTAGCAATGTGGGTACAAGATTGGCTGAGTAAGAGGAAACAGAGACTAATGGTTAATGGATATTTTTCAGGCTGGAAGAAGGTTTGTAGTAGAGTTCCCCAAGGGTTGGTATTGGGACCCTTGCTTTTCCTGATATATATTAATGATCTAGATTTAGGGGACAATTTCAAAGTTTACAGATGATACAAAATTTGGAAACATTATAAACTGTGAGGAGAACAGTGTAAAACCTCAAGAGGACATAGTCAAGTTGGTGGAGTGGGCAGATAGGTGGCAGATGAAGTTCAATGCAGGGAAGTGTGAGGTGATTTACTTCGGTAGGAAGAACATGCAGAGACAATATAAAATAAGGGGTACAACTCTAAAGGGTGTGCAGGAGCAGATGGGTGTATATGTGCATAATATATAAGTCATTAAAGGTGGCAGGACAAGTGGAGAAAGCAGTTAATAAAGCATACAGTATCCTGGGCTTCATTCATAGTTGCATAGAGTACAAGAACAGGGAGGTTATGCTGAATTTGTATAGGACACTAGTTAGACTTCAGCTGGAGTATTGTGTACAGTTCTGGGCACCGCATTATAGGAAGGATGTGAATGCAATGGAGAGATTGCAGAAGAGATTTACAAAAATGGTTCCAGGGATGAGAAACTTCAGTTATGAAGATAGATTGGAGAAGTTGGGACTGTTCCCCTTGGAGAGTAGAAGGCTAAGAGGAGATTTGATAGAGGTGTTCAAAATCATGAGGGGGCTAGGCAGAGTAGATAGCGAGAAATTGTTCCCACTCGTAAAAGGATCAAGGATGAGAGGGCACAGATTTAAAGTGATTTGCAAAAGAAGCAAATGCGATGTGAGAAAAAACTTTTTCACACAGCAAGTGGTTCGGGTCTGGAATGCACTGCCTGGAAGTGTGATGGATGCAGGTTCAATCAAGGTGTTCAGGAGGACATTAGATGATTATTTAAAAAGAAATAATGAGCAGAGTTATGGAGAAAAGGCAGGAGAATGAGCATTATGACTCAGTGCCATTCGGAGAGCCGGTGCAGACATGATGAGCCGAATGGTCTCCTGCACCGTGACAATTCTGTGAAAATAATTTCTGTCCAAGAACATCTCAAAGCTTGCAACGTTGTCATGGAGTGGACTGTAGGGGTTAGAAGTTTCCTCTGTTTCTTTCCTAAGCAGAGAAAATACTAACTTTATCATTCACCATACAGAATGCAGATGGAGCTCAAACTCAGTTTGGGATTTGTAAGGGGGAAAGAAGCTGGAGGATTTGCCTAGTTTGAAACCAGAGGAAGAAATCTACAATGGTCCTCATAGAGCCTTGTGGTAGAAAGCAGTCAGTGGACTTAGTTTGAACGGCTGTGAGAAGGCAGTTAGGTATCTGCCAACAGCCAGGAAAAGGAGCTGAGGAGTCCACAGTCATGAGGTATTTAAGTAAAAGTTGGAGGATCAGTTAGCCAAAAATTAATAGAAGGATCGCCATGAAACTTTGTACCTCGTAGAATGGCTGGAACACTATGGAGAAATTAAAGTGAATTCTAGGGGACTGTGGCGTATCTTTGGATTTGTCTCAGGAAAAGTGAACGGACCTTCAAGATTTTTGCAATGTATAATGGAATTCTTTTGGGGTAAGTATGAAGTAGAACTGAGTTTATAGCATAAGTCTTTGTAAATTTTGTATGTAAAATTTCTTTTTATGTACAGTGAAGATTTGTTTTTTGTTTAAAACTATAAAATCTTGTATAGTTCTGTCTGTTCGGGCTGTTCTGGCTGTTCAGTTTTCTCTTTAAACGTTAATGGGTCTTTACCAGGATTGTAACAGTGCACTTCAAAAGTACTTCATTGGCTGTAAGTGCTTTGCGACATCTGGCGATTGTGAAAGGCGCTGTACAAAAGTATGTCTTTTTTTAATGACTGAAGTAATTAACTGACAGAATCATGCCATAAGATTTCAGGATTTTAAACAAAAAAGAAATTTTATTGTATAGGAAAAGCAATTAAACAGAGCAAGCATCACTAACTTAACACTATAGGTTACAAAGTCTTATACTATAAACTCAGTTCTGTTTGAGAACATATACTCTGACCAAGTGTCTGGCAGTGGGCTTAGGCTGTATTCTTTCTTTCTACTGGCACAGACAGAGTAGATTGGATGACCTCCTTCTGTGCAGTACATTTTTTGTTTCTACCTTTCATTCTGCTGAAAGGTTACCAACCTGAAACATTAAACATTTTCTTTTTTTCCATCAATGCTGCCTGATCTGCTGAGCATTTCCAGCTCTTTAAGAACATAAGAAATAGGAACAGGAGTCGACCATTCGGTCCCTCGAGCCTGCTCCACCAATCAATAAGGTCATGGTTGGTCTTCTTGTGTGTCAATTTCCACATTCCCATCTAACCCCGATAACCTTTGATTCCCTTGCCTAACAATAATTTATCTACAGAGATAAAAACAAAAAATTGCGGATGCTGGAAATCCAAAACAGAAACAGAAATACCTGGAAAAACTCAGCAGGTCTGGCAGCATCGGCGGAGAAGAAAAGAGTTGACGTTTCGAGTCCTCATGACCCTTCAACAAACTGAGTAATATTAGGAGAGGGGTGAAATATAAGCTGGTTTAAGGTGGGGGGGGGGGGTGGGAGGAGAGAAGTTGGGGGTGGTGTGGTTGTAGGGACAAGCAAGCAGTGATAGGAGCAGATAATCAAAAGATGTCACAGACAAAGGAACAAAGAGGTGTTGAAGGTGGTGATATTATCTAAACGAATGTGCTAATTAAGAATGGATGGCAGGACACTCAAGGTACAGCTCTAGTTGGGGTGGGGTGGAAAGACTAACTGGGCATTAAAGGTATAGATTTAAAAATAATGGAAATAGGTGGGAAAAGAAAAATCTATATAAATTATTGGAAAAAACAAAAGGGAGGGGGAAGAAACGGAAAGGGGGTGGGGATGGAGGAGGGAGTTCAAGATCTAAAGTTGTTGAATTCAATATTCAGTCCAGAAGGCTGTAAAGTACCTAGTCAGAAGATGAGGTGCTGTTCCTCCAGTTTGCGTTGGGCTTCACTGGAACAATGCAACAAGCCAAGGACAGACATGTGGGCAAGAGAGCAGGGTGGAGTGTTAAAATGGCAAGCGACAGGGAGGTTTGGAATTTATCTACCTCTGCCTTAAAAATTTTCAATGATCCCACCTCCACCACCTTCTGAGGCACAGAGTTCCAAAGTCACTCAACCCTCTGAGAGAAAAAAATTCTCCTCATCTCTGTCCTAAAAGGGCGACACCTAATTTTAAAACAGTGACCCCTTGTTCTGCACTTAACAAGAGGAAACATCCTTTCGATGTCCACCTTGTCATTACCATTCAGGATCTTGTATACTTCAATCAAATCACCCCTCACTCTTCTAAACTCCAGTGGAAACAAGCCCAGTCTGTCCAACCTTTCCTTATAAGACAACCCACTCATTCCAGGTATCAATGTAGTTAACCTCCTTTGAACCACCTCCAATGCATTTACATCCTTCCTTAAATAAGGAGACCAAAACAGCACACAGTATTTGAGATGCGGTCTCACCAATGACCTGTATAACTGAAGCATAACATCCTTATTTTTATGTTCAATTTCTCTCGTAATACAGGATAGCATTCCATTAGCCTACTTAATTACTTGCTGTATCTGCATACTAACTTTTTGTGACTCATGTACTAGGAACATCTAGATCCCGCTGCACCTCAGAATTATGCAGCCGTTCTCCATTTAAGTAATACTCTGCTTTTTTGTTCTTCCTGCCAAAGTGAACAACTTCATGTTTTCCCACATTTCTATTTGCATTTCAGGTTTCCAGCATCAACAACATAGAGGAAGTACAGAGGAGGAATGCAAAAAGAAATTAGTTGGGCACTTGAAGGAACCAAACCTGTAGAGCTATGGTGATTGAGCTGGGGACTGGAACAGAGTGGATTGCTCCGTGGAGTGTCACATGGACTTGATGGGCCAGATGGCCTCCTCCTGTGCCATTAATAACTGAGTAGGAGGACTGAAAAAAGAAAATAAGATGGGAAAAGAGATTGTACAAGAATAAGATTCATGGGTAGCATAAAAAGGAGCCCAAAAGTCTTTTATGAACATATATAAGTAGTAATAGGGTAGTCAAAGGAAATGTGTGGCCAACTAAGGACCAGAATAAAATCTCAAGGAGGAGAGGCCATGGCTGAGAATTGTTACTTCGCTGGAAAAGAGGATGCTCCCAATGAAGTAGAAAGGAGGTGGTAATAGAGAAATTGAATAGGATAAAATTGATATAGAGGATATAATTAGCTTAGCAGCGCTCTGTGTGTTTAAAAAAAGTAGTCACCTAGTCCTGATGGGATGAATCCTCGTTTACTAAGCAGAGTGAAGATGGAAATTGTGGAGGCTCTAGCCACAATCTTCCAAATCATCTTGGATATGGGGACAGTGCCAGAGGATTAGGGATTGCTTATATTACATCCTTGTTTAAAAAAAGAGGGGCATAAACCCAGCAACTACAGACCAGTCTAACGTCAGCACTGTAGGGACTTTAAGATAGTAATCTAGAGCAAAATTGACAGCACTTGGAAACCTATGGATTAGTAAATAAAAACAGGCATGGATTTGTGCAAGAAAAATGGGTTTAACGAACCTGATTGAATTTTTTTTTTAATTCTTTCATCGGACGTGGGCATCGCTGGCAAGCATTTGTTCCGATCCCTAATTGCCCTTGAACTGAGTGGCTTGCCACACCATTTCAGAGAGGAGTTAGGAGTCAACCACATTGCCATGGGTCTGGAGTCACATGTGGACCGGACCAGGTAAGGACGGCAGATTTCCTTCTCTGAAGGACATTAGTGAACCAGGTGAGTTTTTACAACAATCGACAATAGTTTCATGTTGAAATAATGGAGGGACTTGATGGTGGTACAGCTGATGGTAGTACAGCTGGTTTTGTGTACATGGACTTTCAAAAGGTGTTTGATAAAGTGGCACATAATAGACTTTATAGCAAAATTGTGGCTCAGAGAAATAAAGGGTCAGTGGCAGCATGGTTATGAAATTTGCTAAGAGGCAGAAAGCAGAGTGGTGGTGAATGATTGATTGTTTTTCACACTGGAGGGAAATATATAGTGGTGCTGCCAAGGCTTGGTATTAGGACCACTCCTCTTTTTGATATTAGTCAATTGGACTTAGATATGGAGGGCATAATTTCCAAGTCTGCAGATGAGAAAAAACTTGGAAATGTAGTAAAGAGCGAGGAGGATAGTAACAGACTTCAGGCGGCCTGGTGAAATGGACAGACACATGGCAGATGAAATTTCACACAAGGTATGAAATTATTCATTTTGATCAAAGAATGAGAGTAGACTATTCAAGCAAAATAGTGCAAGTTTAATGGGGATGCAGGAACAGAGAGACCTGGAGGTATATGTAAACAAGTCTTTAAAGATGGTACGGCAAATTGGGAAGGCTGTTAAAAAGGCTAACTATAAAGACAGCACAAAAGCAAGGAAGTTGTGCTAAGCCTTTATAAACCACTGGTTGCCTCAGCTGGAATATGTGTCTAATTCTGAGCAGCGCACTTGAGGAAGAAGGTCAAGGCCTTAGAGACACTGTAGAGGAGATTTACTGGAATGGTACCGGAGATGGAAGACTGGTTATATGTGAAGAATCAAGCTGCTTTTCTTAGAGAAGATAAGATTAAGGGAAGATTTAATGGAGGTGTTCAGAATCATTAAAGAGTAAATAAAACTTTCCAATCATATAAAGATCAGTGGAGGGCACAAATTTAAGATCATTGACACAAGGATCAGAGCTGACATGGGTAGGGAGGAATTTACCTTGTTGTTGTGATATGAAAGACACTTCCTGCCTCAATGGGCCAAATGTCCGTAAATGATTATGACTCAAGGGTGATGGAAGCAGGCTCAATAATAACTTTCAAAAGGGACTGAATAAATACTGACACAAGAAAATTTAGCAGGGCTAAGGGGAAAGAGCAATGGAATGGGACTAATTGGATAGCTCTTTCTAAGAGCCAGCACAGGTCTGGTGGGCTGAATGGCCGCCACTTGTGCTGTACCATTCTTTAGGATTCTATTGAAATGCAGATATATACTGGGAATTCCAAATTAGGGCCAGTCTTCTGACCTTAAATCCTGTACTGTCAATACTTGCACCTGAAACGAAATGTAAGGAATGCTGATCATTCTGCGCCCTAATGAGTTTGACTATGGGGTTAAGAAGAAAAGATGAATGAGCTTCAGAATGATAGATTTGAGTTAAGGATGTCTTTCCGTCTGCTTGATTGCCTCTTTCCAGAATATGAACCTGAGTGATCTTCCCATTACAGCTGTTTAAGTGAATTTAGTTACATAACTGAACCGCTCTACTCTCATTGGTTCCTTGCGACACTCTAGCAAGTCCAAAAGCAAGCAACATTTCACACTTTGAATATTGCTGGGAAGACAGACATGTTGCCGAAGCTTTTCGTCTCACTCTCATCAGGACACAGAGAAGAATGCCAAGTTTCAAACAATTGCAACAATTTTCACTACAGGAGAAAAGGGTTGCTGATTGGTTGGCAAGTCAACTCTGATTACTGAGGTATTGCAGTGGAGAAAGCAATGGGGAACTGTAGGCTTCCAAAGCCCCTGGGTAATTCAAAAAAAAGGTGCAAGGTGCATATTCCTCTTTTCTCTTGTAGTGTAAATTGTTGTGATCGTTTGAAATTTGACATTCTTGCATTTGTCCTGATGAATGCGAGACGAAAACCTTTGGCAACATGTCTCTCTTTTCACCAATAGTCAAGTTCTGCATTAGCAAGCAACTTCACATTTTAGAAATTCTAGTTCTAAAGCTCCATTCAAAAGCTCATGGGTAGAATTCTTCGCTTTGTGCCTGAGAAAGATGGATTGCACGGATAAGGTGAAAAGAGATGTTTCTCTAATTAGAAGTGTTGTGAGATTATGAGATGCACTCTTGAGAGAAGGCTACATGTATTAACAACAGCAGCTGATATTTATATAATGCCTTTAATTTATTGAAATGTCCCAAGGTATTTGGGACAATGCTCCTGTGAAAGAAGCATTATAAAACAAAGTATGACACTGAGCCATTAAGAACCTATATAGCGACCTGCCGTGTCCTTGGACCATCCCAAAGAGCTTTATAGATAATTAATTAATTTTGAAGTGCAATCACTGTTACGTAGGCAATTGACCACAACCACTACATGTACCTCAAGTAAATAAAAGCAAAATACTGCAGATGCTGGAGATCTGAAATAAAAACAGAAAGTGCTGGAAATACTCAGCACTTAGGGTAGGGTCTTCTAGTTTGGTCAGGGACAGGAAGGTGTGACTACGAGTGAGGCAGGGAAGGGGACCCAGAAGGCAGAGGTATGACCTCTGCAATTGTCCAATAGGTTTGAGGTTCCCCCAGCTTGTTTGGATGAGAGCGGGGGGCTGCAGGGTGGATGAGCAAATTGACCATAACACCGTGGTACAGGAAGCCATCCAAGTTGGGGGAAGCAGAAAAGGAATGTAGTGGTGGTAGGGATAGTATAGTATGGGGGATTGACACTGTTCTCTGTAGCAAATAGCAAGAGTCCACACGGCTGTATTGCCTGCCCAGTGCCAGGTTGTGGGCCATCTGCTCAGGGCTGGACAGGAACTTGCAATGGGAAAGGGAGGATCCAGTTGTCATGGTCCATGTAGTACCAACTACATAGGTAGAACTAGGAAAGAGGTTCTGCATAGAGAGTGTGAGGAACTAGGTACTAAATTGAAAAGCAGAACCTCAAAGGTTATAATCTCTGGATTATTACCTGAGCTACATGCAAATTGGCATAGGGTACTTAAAATTAGAGAGATGAACACATGACTCAGACTGGTGTGGGAGAAGCGGGTTCCAGTTTGTTGGACACTGGCACTAGTACTGGGGAAAGTGAGGGCTGTACCATTGGGACAAAGTGAGGGCTGTACCATTGGGACAGTTGACACCTGAACCCCATGTTGGGACCAGTGTCCTTGCGAATCGCGTAACTAGGGAAGTAGAGAGGGTTTTAAACTAAGTAGTGCGGGCAAGGGATCAAATATGGAAAAATGTGGTACATCAAAGAGTAGAGACAAAGTAAAAGAGGAAAATAGTCATATGTAAAATGTGGGTCGGAGAATGGCAGGAAGGGACAGGGAGAAAAAAACCTAAGAATGCACCAAGAATCAAGACTAGATGTCTCAAAGATAACAAAAAGACAAAATTAAAGACTTTCAAAATTGTTATGAATGCTTTGTGCACTCAGATATCCTGAATATTACGGGGTATATGATTTTCAAGAAGAATAGGAAGCTAAGTAAAGGTGGAGGGGTAGCACTGTTGATCAAGGATGGCATTTGTGCAAGAGCTAGCGATGACCTTGGTTCAGGAGATCAGGATGTAGAATCGGTTTGGGTGGAGATAAGGAATCTTAGGGAAAAGAAGTCAATAGTGGGAGTCGTCTACAGGCCCCCTGATAGTAACCACAATGTAGCATAAAGTATACAAGAAGAAATATTGGGTACTTGTGATAAAGGGATAACAATAATCATGGGTAACGTTAACCTACATATATACTGGAAAAATCAGATTGACAGTAGTAGCCTGGATGAGTTCATAGAATGCTTTCAAGATAGTTGGCAGGATGTGACTGGTAGAGTCCCACAAGGGTCTGTACTGGGGCCTCAACTTTTTACAATTTACATCAATGACTTAAATGAGGGGAGCGAAGGTATGGTAGCTAAATTTGCAGACGACACAAAGATAGGCAGGGAAGTATGTTGGGAAGAAGACATAAAGAGCTTGCAGAAGGATATAGATAAATTGAGTGAGTGGGCAAAAACCTGGCAGATGGAGTATAATGTGGGAAAATGTGAAGTTGTTCACTTTGGCAGAAAGAATGAAAAAGCAGAGTATTACTTAAATGGAGAACAACTGCAGAATTCTGAGGAACAGAGCGACCTAGGTGTTCTCGCGCATGAGTCACAAAAAGTTAGTATGCATGTGTAGCAAGTAATCAAGAGGGCGAATGGAATGTTATCCTTTGTTACAAGAGAAATTGAACATAAAAGTAAGGATGTTATGCTTCAGTTATACAGGGCATTGGTGAGACCGCATCTCAAATACTATATGCAGTTTTGGTCTCCTTATTTAAGGAAGAATGCGTTGGAGGTGGTTCTGAGGAGGTGTACTAGATTGATACCTATAATGAGTGGGTTGCCTTATGAAGATAGATTGGACAAGCTGGGCTTGTTTTGATTGGAGTGTAGAAGAGTGAGGGGTGACTTGATTGAGGTATATAAGCTCCTGCTGTGGACACGTGTCGGTGCGGTGACCACCAGATTGTGAACCCGAGCTTGCTCTAGATCCAGGTCCCACTGAGGTGTGTGTCTCTGCGCTGGTGGAGGGTGTGGGTAAATGCCATGGCAGGTCTTCCAGGCTGCTTATTTCCAGCTCCTCAATGGAGGAGGAGATGTCCTCTTGGCTTGAGGTGAGGACCTGGATGTAGCTGAGGGACTGCCTGGCTGACGGTGACGGCCGCTTGGCAGAGCTCCCTGTCAACTGAAGTGGAGATAATGAGTGCATGGCAGCAGAGTCAAAAGCAGACAGAGCACTCACATTTGCATTGAGAGAGAGATGATGTGGTGCAGAATCCTCATGAGGGTGTTTACCGCTGACCTCACTGACATGGTCCATGCCCTCATCAGTCAGCATGATGACACACTCATCAAAGTGAATGAGGGGCCAAATGTGGGCTACTCCACCCCCGGTCTGGGACCTCTCCCTGCTGATGTGACCGGGCTTCCCCTGTGTGGAAACAGATGGAAAGAGCATGAGCAGGATTCAAGGCACCGCGAGAAATGTTTGCGTGGTGAGCAGAGCCATGGACAGGATGAGGACGCGACCTTGAGAAGGCATGAGCCTGATGGAGATGTGAGGGTGTGTGTGAGAGTTAGTGGTGTTGTCTCTTGAGGTGTGAGATCCCTGTGAGTGTGTGATGGGTTTGTGAGTGTGTGAGTTGAGAGTGATGAGAAGAGTGAGTTACCCTGGCGGAACGGATGAGACCATTCATCCTGTAGCGGCACTGAGTGGCTGTCCTCTTTTGCGGGACATTGGCACTGACCACCACTGCCACCGCCTCCCATACTGAATTGGTGATGCAGCTGCCCATCCTGTGGCCAGAGACGACATCACAGTGGGCCTCCACGGCGTTTAAAAGGCGCTCGAGGGACACGTCACTGAAGCTGGGGGGCTGCAGTCTTTTTGCCTTTCGGGGCCATCCTGTCTTCCGTGCAGCAGCTCTGGGCTGGATGAACTGAGAGGTGTGTGCATGGTTGCACTTGAAATGTGGCGCCCGGCTTGATGAAGCAGCGAGGTGATGGCCTGGTGGGCGAATGAGACCCCGTCCGCCATGGAAATGGCGTGTTTCCCGGGAATGCATAATTAATGCAGTGGATTTGGGATGATACGGCGTGAGAAGTCGCCATTGTGGCCGGTGGGTAAAATGTCATTTTACCCGCAGGCAACCGCACTTAGTGCAAATCTAGGACAGTCCGCCCGTCGTTTCTGTCTCAATAACACTTGTGATAAAGCGTTCCAGGTGCTATGAGAAAATGTATTTTTAGCTACCCCTTCATTCTTCTAGGAATGCTTCACAGTCTGTAAGCCAACCCCCGCAGTTACCCACCCACCTCGCAGAAACAGCTTCCCCTGTTTACTTTCAAAATCTAACTGGGGGAGGAAGGGGTCAGTTGCAACTGGTGAAATATTCCACCAATTGAGATTGAGTGGGCTCTTACCAGATTGGGTGCGGCTGACTACCTGCTCACACACAAGCTGCCTCTGGCTTCTCACGGTGCTACTTGATCAGAAGCAGTGAGTCATCTGGGTATCTTGGCCAAATGGCCCCTCCCCTCACTCGGAGACTTGAACACAAAATCTAAGTTGACGCTCCAGTGCAGTGCTGATGGGATGTTAAACCAAGGTCCTATCTTCCTTCTCAGATTTGGGTTTTTCACTAAATGTCCCGGTATCCCGACAGTTTTCTCCGAATTGCTCAAATGTCACAGTTTTCAGCTGCCCGAGTCCCCTCCCCTTTAACCCGTCCTTCGTGTTCCATTTACTGTTGGCAAACTTCCCAAAAAAAACCCTCTTGCACTGCGCTGCCCCCTGGGATTAGGAATGCCACCCACTTGCTGACGGGATGCTCCCACATGCGCAGAAACCCTTCTCGCCGCCATCCAGAGCAGGGAGGAAATCAGCCTCTGGGTGATGAAAGAAGATTGACACCAGTGTCTGCCAACTGCAAGCCGCACTTGAAGATGTGGTCAGACAGTAGCATGGCGCCCATCAGTAAACCACCAATCAGCCCTGAGGAAGGTGGCAGGCAAGTTCAGTTGAGCCGTGGCACATTCCATCAAGCTTCTCATTGAAAGATCACGTGCTTTCCTGCTTGCGGCTCTGGGTGAAAAAATCTCCCACACCTTGAGGTACATTTGCTAGTTAAAATCCAGCCTCTGGCTGAAAATGCCTATTGCTAGAACCCAGTGTGCAAATGAAAATAAACAAGGCTTTTAAATGGAGATTGGTCTTAGCACTGTGCATTGCACAGTAAAGTTTGAGTGGAATAGAGGATTCTGACTGGGATCTTGTGACAAACAAAATCTTTGTTCATTTTTTTTTAAGAAAATGAGGCAGAAATATCATTGAAACAGAAGTCTGTGGCTCATAACTGCTGTCTTCAATAATTGGGTGTCTTAATAGGGTTGCCAACTCTGGCTGGACATATACCAGGAGATATCATCACATGACCTCCTATCTTCAACTGCCCCTTCCCCAGACTCCTGCCATTGGTCACCCAACATGTTAATCGTCACGGAGGCCCATTTTCCCAAGGCTTTTCAATGTGAACTGGTTTTAACTTTTGAAAGTCTGATCACCCTATATCAGGTGGACAGAAAAAATCCCATGGCACTACTTCAAAGAAGAGCAGGGCATTTCACACAGAGTCCTGGCCAATAATTGTCCCTCAACCAACCTCTCTGAAGAAAGACTTGGATCAATATAGAGCACTTCACAACTACTGAACTTCTCAAAGTGCTCTACGTCCAATAATGTACATGTGAAGTGTAGTCACTGTTATAATGTATAAAGTATGGCAACCCATTTGTGCACAGCAAGCTCCCATAATGCAATAATGACCAGATAATCTGTTCTTCTGATGTTGATTGAGGGATAAATATTGGTCAGGACAGTGGGGATAACTTTCCTCTTTTATGTTTGAAGTAATGCCATAGGGACTTTTATGTTCAACTGAGAGTCCAGGCAGGGTCTCTGTTTAACATCTCATTCAAAATATGGTACCTATGACAGTGCAGCACTCTCAGTACTGCAGTGGAGTGTCAGTCTTGATTTATGTGCTCAAGTTCTTAAGTGGGACTTGAACCCAGAGCCTTGTGACTAAGAGGTGAGAGTGCTACCAACTGAGCCATAGCTGACACAAATGATCTAAAACAGATGATCTAGTCATTATGACATTGCTGTTTGTGAAGCTTGCTGAGTACAAATTGGTCACCACGTTTCCTATATTACAACAATGACTAAACTTCAAAAGTATTTCATAGGATGTAAAGTGCTTTGTGATGTTCTGAGGTAGAGAGAGGCATATTATAAATGCAAGTCTTTTTTTTAATAGCATGAAGATTATTTATTCATTCATTTCCAGGACAAAGCAGCCTGCTTGATTGGCACCCCTTCCACAAACATTCACTCCTTCCACCACCGACGAACAGTAGCAGCAGTGTGTACCATCTACAAGATGCACTGCAGGAACTCATCAAGGGTCCTTAGACAACACTTTCCAAACACACAACTGCTACCATCTAGAAGGACAAGAGCAGCAGACACATCGGAACACGACCATCTGGAAGTTCCCCTCCAAGTCACTCGCCATCGTGACTTGGAAATGTATCACCATTCCTTCACTGTCACTGGGTCAAAATCCTGGAACTCCCTCCCAAACAGCACTGTGGGTGTACCTACACCACATGGACTGCAGAGGTTCAAGAAGGCAGCTCACCACCACCTTCTCAAGGGCAATTAGGGGTGGGCAATAAATGCTGGCCTAGCCAGCGATGGCCACAACCCATAAATGATTTTTTAAAATTTTAGTGAACCCGACAGTGCACAAAATGGCTCTTTAGGATATTTCTGAGGGACCTAACATGATACTATCATATTCATTATTTCATTAATGATATCAGTTGAGTGAATGTGAAGTCCAGTTCCTTTCACACACGTGAATTTTGCAATGATGATCAAAAAAAAATCATAATTAATGTTCTGTTTCCAAATGATTATCACATTTAATTCACCATAAAATGGCATTAGCGACATTCTGTCTGTAAGACTGTCAATAAAAATGTAATTAAAATAAAAATCCCTGCTAAAGGGTCAGGAGCGTCAGGTCTCGGACACTGAAGTAATTTAATCGTCAATTAGCTGTCATAAACCATGTTTTAATTAGATTTTTTCATCTCATAAGCAGTTGAAATGAGATTGAAGTTAAACCCAAATCTTCCTAACCATGATGTGGTTTTGGGGGGAGGGGTGGGGGGGTGAGTGCAGTCTCATATTCTAAGTGCTGGAAGCTATAAAATGCTCATCTGTATTGCAATTTGACTTCTTCACAATAAAATAATGGATAAAAACACTAAGATTTTAAGATTTCTTATTTCATTGGTGGACTAGATTACCTTCATTAAATTGTTCTCAATTCACTGCTGTGGTGATTACATGCAATTAACATAATCCATCCTTTGTGTGAATTTTGGGTCTGGCCTTGGAGGTTTGTTTTACAATCATAGGAACAGGCCATTCAGCCCTCTATGTTCTATCATTCATTCAGATTCTGGTTGATCTGTAACTCAACTCCATTTACCCATCCTCGATCCATATATCTTGATACTCTTGCCTGACAAAAGGCCATTCATTTCAGTCTTGAAAGCTCCAATTGACCCCCAAAAAGCTGGGATGCTGGGGGAGATAGTTCCGGATTCCCGCTACCCTCTGTGCGATAAAGTATTTCCTGATTTCATGCTGCCCCCTTGTACTGAATTCCCCCATCAAAGGAAATAGTTTCTATATATCTACCCTATTGAATCCATTTACCGTGTTAAAGATCAAGATAAACCAACCACCCCCCACCCCACCCCCTGCCAACCGGGCCTTCTAAATTCAAGGGATTGCAAGCCTAATTTATGCAACCTGTCCTCAAATTTTAACTCTGTCAGCCCAGAATCATTTTGATGAATCTGCGCAGCACCCCCTCAATAATGTATCTCTCCTGCGATTCGGAACCTAATATAGTGTTCCAGATGGGATCCGACAAACAACTGAAGCATAACTTCCAGTCTTTTGAATTCAAGCCTCTTGAGCCTTATTGATTACTTTGTGCAGGAGCTTTTAGTGTTTTGTATATATGGATACCTAAATCTCTTTGCTTTTCCACAGCTCCAAATCACTTACCTTCAAGGAAAATGTTCTGATTTACCCCTTACAAAATGGATGACCTTAGATTTCCCTACAATGAATACCACCTTCCATTGTTTTGCCCAGTCACTTAGTATGTTTACGTCACTTCATGATTTCACACTCCCATCTACACAATTTACTGTGCACCCTAACTGAGTGAAGGAAATCTGCTGTCCTTACCTGGCCTGGCCTACATGTGACTCCAGACCCATAGCAATATAGTTTACTCTTAAAATGCCCTCTGAAATCACTTTCTCAGGGAAATTAGGGAATGGCAATAAATGCTGTCCTAGCCAGCGATGCCCACATCACATGAATGAATAAAAAAACAAATTTCCAAATCTCTCACCAATTAAAATAATTCTGCTTTTTTGATTTTCTCCACTTTTATATTTCATTTTCCACGTTCTTGCCCACTCAATTAACTTGTCTATATCCCTCTGCAGCCTCTTTGCATCCTCCTCACATCTTACTTTCCCATCTAACTTTGTATCATCAGCAAACTAGATACGTTACACTTGGTTCCCCCTCATCTAAACTATTGATTTAGATTGTAAATTAAAGACAATAAGTTCCTCCCTTTTATTTACATACACCGCTTTTTTTTTGACCACCTTCTATTGTGAAAACAGATACAAACGCCTAGATTTTCGTCCCCGGGTCAGGTTTGCAGAGTCAGGAGATTTCCTGGCTCGGTGAACCTGACCTTTAAAAACGGACACCCACAGGTCAGATTTTCAGTCTGTGGGGGCGGTGAGTGCAGGCTGAAAGAGGATTCGGTGCGAGCGACCACAGAACGAGCGCAGAGACGGGTAGGTGCAGAGTTGGGCTGGGCGCAAGGCTTGTCTCCAGGACTGTGTTTAAATAAATAAAAATTAATAATAAAACAAAATAAAACCCCTCAGCTCACCACCCCCCTCCCGCCAACACGCTACCTATGTCCCATACAGGCCACCCTATGCCAATTCATGCCCCCCACCACCCCACATGGCGTCTCACACCTTTATTCCAACTTAGTGCCCCTTTATCCACCCCCATTGCACCCAACCCCCATGCCAACTTAGTGCCAACTCATGCTCCCCGCTATGCCAACTCAACTAGGATCCTTGGAGAGTTCTTTGACAGCTTTGACACTTCCTGGGCAGCTCTCTAACAGTTCCTTGACAGCTGGATACTTCCTTGACAGCTGGACAGCTCTTTGACAGCTTGACAGTTCCAGTGAGTTTGTGTGCTTTAAAAAAAAGTGCATAATCATGTTAACTTTTAATAATCACAAAGGGTGCCTTACCTCTCCAAAGATGTCCCGGACCTATCTGAAGGCATGCATTACCGCTCACTGGCTAACCAAACGAATCCGCCAAGTTTAGACCACCTCTTACCTGTTCTAATCTGCACACTCCAGAATTTACTCTTGTTCTTCGCAAATCCCAGTGGAGGAAGTTAGCGATTTAAATGACTAGCTGCCTCCACGAATCGAGCATTTGCGAACCCCGACCCAACTCCTGTCCTGCCCTCACGAAGATGGGAAATGCCACGTACAGGGGCGGACTTAGACATTTTGGCCATTTCCGGGATTTTCACCATGTCTGAGAGCCTCTCCACCATGGCGAAAATCTAGGACAAAATATTAGCTTAACAAGTCTGCAGTTTCCTTATTTGTAGAAAAAATAGTTTTTTTCGTATTTCGTTTTTACACATTTTTGCTTTCTCAGTGTTCTTCTTTTACACCTTTCTCAGTCTGCTGAATTTCCATCTTTCCTAGTATTTGTGTCAGCCTTTTCTCTTAGTTTAATGCTGTCTCTTACCTTCTTTGGTGACCATGGTTGCTTAACGACACAGTGGAGCCTTTTCCTTTTAGGTGTATGTGTTGGTTTTGCATTGCACAAAATACTTTGAGTACTTCCCATAATTTATCTGTAAATTTTCCCACTAACAGCTCAGTCCAGTTCACTGTGGTTTATTTACTTTCCATCCCTTCGGTGTTTGCCTCAATTAAATTTCAAACCTTAGTTTATGGCTCTCCCTTCTTCCCCTGAAAATGAATACCTACATAATTCGTAATATGGTCACAATTTGCCAGATTCTCCCTTCCTTGTCAGATTGTTGACTAATTTTTGGTTTGTTACTAATCACTAAATCCAGCACAACCTGTTCCCTTGTCAGTTCTGAAACCTATTGGGTGTAATTTTGTCTCTGGGTGATTGATTTAGCTGCATCTCTCTTGATCAGGAGGAATGTATACCAAACAAATTAATCAATATTTTCCATCTCACTGTATCACACAGAACCCAAACTGTTGTCAATATGTTTCAAAAATCTGGCTCGACTATATTCATTGCTTTTACTACTTGAGCTGTTCTGCTCTTCCCGGCTATGTAAAAGTTAATATTTCCCATTAGAACCACTTTGTTTCTCTGGCTTGCTTCCTTGATCTCTATTTATACATTCTCCGCTTCCTTACTATTGTCAGAAGGTTTGTAGGCAACTCCCAGCAGAGCCTTGTATTCTTTCTTGTTCCATAGTTCTAAACAGAGTGTTTCCACCCCCTAATCACACTTACTGAAATCCTTTCTTTCTACAACCTTTAATCAATATTGCTCCTCCTCCTTTTCCAATTTCCTCCTCTTTTCTAAAGATCCTATAGCCAGGAATATATAGCTTTATTTGTCATTTTGACAAATTGTGGTGACTTTACAGAGGTTTTCATAGTGTATAAATTAGATAACTAACATTAATTATGTAGCCAAAATTATTTTATTGAACATAAAATACATGCTTCATGTTATATTTAATGTTCACACAGTGAAGATTGATAAGCCAGCACATGGTAGTTAATTTTCCATAGTGCTTCTACTGTTAGATCTTTAATATTTTGCGAGCAGTGGGATGTATGCTCTTGGTGTAAATATAATTTATATAAATGCCATTTCTATTATTCATGTTTCAATTTAGTAAATTTTGTGCTCTTTGGGGTGAGAAGGATTTGTGTTGGTGGAAGGGAATATATTTCAACTGTCTGCATAAATCACTACTAAATCAGGAGAAGCACAGACTATTTATTTATCCTGGGTTTCTTCCTTTCCTTTCCTGCAGGCATCAACTTTTAATGGGATTTTGTTCTCTGTAATCTGAACTGCTGAAACTTATATCATTATATAATTGTATCACTCCTACTTAAACTTTCAGCCAAATCAGCACAGATCAGGGAGCAGACCTGGAGCATTCCTGTTGACATGGTTCTGTTACAAACCATCAAAGTGCCTGGATACCAGGCAATTTAGAACCCATGTAAGTGCTGATTTGATGCACAGCCCTGTCTTGGTGCCCTGGCCAATATTTAGCCCTCAACCAACATCATTAAAACGAATTATCTAACTGCTTTGTGGAACCTTGTGTGCACAAATTAGTTGCCACATTTCCTACACTACAACAGTGACTAACACATCAATAGTGTTTAATTGACTGTAAAGCTCTAAGGCGCATCTGAGGTGACAAAAGACACTATATAAATGCAACCCTTTCTTTTTATGCTACTACACTGGAACAGCCTTCTCTAATACCATTTCTCTCATCAGTTTAATATCTTTCCTTTTCTATTATTTATCAGTTCCTCTTCATTATAGGCTGTGCCTGAATAACCAGCATTGCAAAACATTTATGTTAACGTATGTTATATGATGGAGATTTGATAGAGATATTCAAGATCATGAGGGGCCTGGACAGATTGGACAGGGGGAAACTGTTCCCACTTGTGAAAGGTTCAGGAATGAGAGGGCACAGATTTAAAATAATTGGCAAAGGAAGGAAAAGCGGTACGAGAAAAAACTTTTTCACACAGCGAGTGGTTAGGGTCTGGAACGCACTGCCTGAGAGTGGGGTGGAGGCAGGTTTAAATCAAGACATTCAAGAGGGAATTCGATGAAAACTTGAAAAGAAACAATCTGCAGGGTTATGGGGAGAAGGCAGGAGAATGGCACCAGGTAAAATGCTGGCTCGGAGAACCGGTGCAGATACGATGGTCCGAATTGCCTCCTTCTGTGCCTTAACAATTCTGTGATTCTGTGAACTCTCCCCTTAGTTATTTGAGCAGGTCAGAGGTTCGGAGTCGTGCCACGACTAACTCACCTGACTCCCCAAAGCCTGTCCACCATCTACAAGGCACAAGTCAGGAGTGTGATGGAATACTCCCCACTTGCCTGGATGAGTGCAGCTCCCACAACACTCGAGAAGCTTGACACCATCCAGGACAAAGCAGCCCATTTGATTAGCACAACATCCACAAACATTCACTCCATCCACCACTGACACACAGAAGCAGCAATGTGTACCATCTACAAGATGCACTGCAGGAATTCACTAAGGCTCCTTCGACAGCACCTCCAAACACATGACCATTACCATCTAGAAGGACAAGGGCTGCAGACACACCGGAACACCACCACCTGCAAGTTCCCCTCTGAGACACTCACTATCCTGACTTGGAAATATATTGCCGTTCCTTCATTGTCGCTGGTCAAAATCCTGGAATCTCCTTCCTAACAGTACTGTGGGCGTACCTACATCACATGGACTGCAGAGGTTCAAGAAGGCAACTAATCACAGTGTTTATATGACCAGTCTAGTTTCTGATCAATGGTAACCCCCAGGACGTTGATAGTGGGGGATTCAGTGATAGTAATGCCATTGAACATCAAGGGGCGATGGTTAGATTCTCTCTTGTTGGAGATGGTCATTGCCTGACATTTGTGTGGTGCGAATGTTACTTGCCACTTATCAGCCCAAGCCTGGATATTGTCCAGGTCTTGCTGCATTTGGACATGGACTGCTTCAGTATCTGAGGAGTTGCGGATGGTGCTGAACATTGTGCAATCATCAGCGAACATCCCCACTCCTGACCTTATGATGGAAGGAAAGTCATTGATGAAGCAGCAGATGATTGGGCCGAGGACACTACCCTGAGGAACTCCTGGAGCTGAGATGACTGACCTCCAATAACCACAACCATTTTCCTTTGCGCTAGATATGACTCCAACCAGCGGAGAGTTTTCCCCCTGATTCCCATTGACTTCAATTTTGCTAGGGCTCCTTGATGCCACACTCGGTCAATTGCTGCCTTGATGTCAAGGGCAGTCACTCTCACCTCACCTCGGGAGTTCAGATCTTTTGTCCATGTTTGAACTAAGTCTGTAATGAGGTCAGGAGCTGAGTGGCCCTGGTGGAACCCAAATTGGGCATCAGTGAGCAGGTTATTGCTAAGCAAGTGCTGCTTGATAGTTCTGTTGATGATCCCTTCCATTACTTTACTGATGATTGAGAGTAGACTGATGGGGCGGTAATTGGCCGGGTTGGATTTGTCCTGCTTTTTGTGTACAGGACCAACCTGGGCAATTTTCCGCATAGCCAGGTAGATGCCAGTGTTGTGGCTGTACTGGAACAGCTTGGCTAGGGGTGTGACAAGTTCTGGAGCACAAATCTTTAAAATCATCCAAAATGGATTGTAGTTCCACACTTCCAGCTCCAGTACGATTCTCTCATGGCCCAGACCAGTCTCAGAATTGGAGTCTTTGGAGGAAAAGATTTTTAAGATATTGCAATGCTCCAGCCTTCAGGGAAAATTCTGCAGACCTGCAAGTTAGAGGCTGTCTTCCCCTCGTCAAGACAATCCAGCTACTTAGACTATCTTAGCCCCGTGAGCAACACGGGACCAACCTGAGGAGCAAGAACACTTCACGGGGCAGAAATCAACCCTCAATCCACCACATCAACTCTAAAATCTTCAGGGACCACCCATGATAGGAAGAACAACTCCTGAACCGCCCAGCAGAGCAACCTTGCCAGCACTGCGATGCGAAACACCCTCACAGGAAAGATCAGTGTCCTGGTAGTACGGCCCAATGCTTCCACTGCAACTGACAGGAACACTTTGGTAAACAGCAAGTCCAAACCCCAGCACCACACAGACATATCAAAGGTCATCCATGAGCCACTCTTCTTGGGGAACATCAGGGAATATGGTTCTTCATTATGCAATTCTGATATCCATTTAACAAATTTTAAATTCGATTCAGGTGCTAGCATGACAGTCCCGTCAGACAAGGAACCATGGTTCCGAGGCCTTTGGATTCGAACGACAGGCACTTCACTGTATGGAGCAGGGAGAGTCCGCCTCCCCATCCTCAGCATGATCCTTGAGCCACTGTGGTATGGTGACAACAAATCTTTGAACTGACGTATGTTGTCCGCAATCAGCCTTTCTCTCTCTGAGCAGAGGTGCCTGCATAGCCCTCGATCTTATCCAGCCAGCAGAAGATGTCAAGACTACCCTGCTTGTTAGCTGGCCAGAGTAGAATGGTCCTGTGTCCTCAAAAACCAAAGAGTATTCAGTCTCTGATTTCACCTGTGATCTCTCTTGTCATTTTGCGGAGCAGGTTTGCCCATCACCTTTCCAGGTCCTGAAAAGACCCCAATGGTCAGACAGACCTACCGCCCATGAAAGTACCATAGCACCTCCTGTGCAAGTGGTACCAGAGAAGGATCAACAGTCTGAGGAGCCTCTATCTCCAACTACAATGATGGTACAGTCAGTAGATAAACCAACCACTGTGCATGCACAGCAACTTCCAGCCAGCATGCTAAAACCGCAAGGGATGCTGGACCTGGTAGCAGTTGCGCACCATCAACAACAACAAGCAGAGGTGAGCATGCTACTCGATCGTCTTGCCACAGGAACACTCGTCCTCAGCCTCAGCAAGTTTCCAGATGGCCTAAGTGGAAAAGGAGGAAGAAACAACACCGCCAAGTGGATGAATATCACTTTCATCCACCCTGCAAGAAGCGGTCAAGAGTAACAACAACCATACATCATCAAACCAGCCAGGCCAACCAGGCATGGCTTAACCTCAAGCAATGGAAAAAACAAATGATACCATAGCCAAACACCGGTCCAACCTCTAAGCCAACAACAGGAACAAACAACGGCAGAGCCTACCACTCTCCCGACAGAACGGTGAACAAGATATGGAAGGGTTATAAGTCTCCAGACTGTCTGATCCTCTAACTTCCAGGACTTGAAATGGGGAGATGGAGTAGTGAGAATATTGTTAATGTTAATAGCATAATAACAATGTTAGAATAGCATTAAGGTTGAAATAATAAGGATACTGCTCAAGACTTATAACAATGTAAGACTTGGAAGCAAACTAAAGTAACTCTATATCCATGGGATAGAGACTTGCAGGGAGGTGTAATAGAAGGGTCTGGTACATAAAGGGTTAATGTGGGACTGACTACAGTACCACCCACACAGTGATGTAAGAAAACACCTGAACCAGAATCTGGGTCCGTCTGGAGATGGATATAGTTGGGTTAAGACCTAGAATGGAGACAGCTCCAAACCTGTACCCTTTATGTATACATCATAGTATTATACAGCACAGAAACAGGCCCTTCGGCCCATCATGTCCAAGCCGGCCATCAAGCACCTATCTATTCTAATCCCATTTTCCAGCATTTGGCCCGTAGCCTTGTATACTATGGCGTTTCAAGTGCTCATCTAAATACTTAAATGCTGTGAGGGTTCCTGCCTCTACCATCCCCTCAGGCAGTATGTTCCAAATTCCAACCACCCTCTGGGTGAAAACATTTTTCCTCAAACCCCCTCTAAATCTCTTGCCCCTTACATTAAATCTATGCGCCCTGGTTATTGACCCCTCCGCTAAGGGGAAAAGTTTCTCCCTATCTACGCCCCTCATAATTTTGTATACCTCTATCAGGTCCCCCCTCAGCCTTCTCTGTTCTAAGGAAAACAACCCTAGCCTATCCAGTCTCTCTTCATAGTTGAAAAGCTCCAGCCCAGGCAACATTCTGGTGAATCTACTCTGCAACCTCTCCAGTGCAATCACATCCTTCCTATAGTCTGGCGACTAGAATTGCACACAATACTCCAGCTGTGGCCTAACTAGCATTTTATACAGCTCCAACATAACCTCCCTGCCCTTATATGTGTTGTTAATAAAGACTTGCTGTTAACATACTCCAGACTACAAAGCCTACCTCATGGTATCCGAAACAGGAATCTTCACCCAGTATCACAGATGCCAGACTTCAGCCAATTCGACTCACTCCACATGATATCAAGAAACAGCTGAAGGCACTGCATAGAGCAAAGGCTATGGGCCATGACAACATTCCAGCAATAGTACTGAAGACGTGTGCTCCAGAACTTGCTGTGCCCCTAGCCAAGCTGCTCCGGTACAGCTACAACACTGGCAGCTATGTGGAAAATTGCCCAGGAAAAAGCAGGACAAATCCAACCCGCCCCGTCAGTCTACTCCACATCATCAGCAAAGTGATGGAACAGGTTGTCGACAGTGCTGTCAAGCGGCGCTTATTCAGAAATAGCCTGCTCACTGGCACTCAGTTTGGATTCCACCACTTGCAACATTCACTCCCTCCACCACCGACGCATTGCGGCAGCAGTGTGTGGCATCTACAAGATGCGCTGCAGCAATTCACGAAGGCTCTTTTGACAGCACATTCCAAATCCGCAACCTTTACCACCTAGAAAGACAAGGGCAGCAGATGCATGGAAACACCACCACCTGCAAGTTCCCCTCCAAGCCACACTCCATTCTGGCTTGGAAATACATCGCCGTTCCTTCACTGTTGCTGGGTCAAAATCCTGGTACTCCCCTCCTAATAGCACTGTGGGTGTACCTGCAGCACATGAACTGCAGCGGTTTAAGAAGGCGGCTCACTACCAGCTTCTCAAGGGCAATTAGGGATGGGCAATAAATGCTGAACTAGCCAGTGGTGCCCACCTCCCGTAAATGAATAAAAAATAATACCTCTGAACATGGGTTTAAATAACCAAAGTGAAAGAAGATTTAATTTATAGTTTTGGGTTTCTTCAGCCTTTTTTCCATTTTCTCACCCTTCCAGTCTCTATATAGCTTGAGGAAGTGACAATGATAATGAATGGATGATGAGTAGTTCAATCTAAGTTTAAAATAGATTGGTATTTGCAGCAAATGTTTCACAGCATGCGTTTGTCTGATCTGGTCTCGGTAGTTTTAAGTTTATGAAAGGCTCGTATCCAAGATATCTTTATGAGGCTGATAAGGCACTAGATTAGGGATTCTGTAAACATATAAAGTTAACCTAGATATAAATTGCGGTATTAGATTTTAACAGCTGGAAACTTAACTTTATCATATGATATTCCTGTCTGTTATTTTAACAGAGTGTTAACTCATTAGTACCTGCATTAAAATAGCATATGGAAGAATGTGCTGGGGACATGTTAAGTGATTGCCTGCTTTAATTGGCAAGTCATTTTTAGATAGTTGTATTGCATTGTTGGTCAGACCCACTAGGGCTGCTGGTTACCTGATTATTGTCCACAACAGGATACAGGGGTGCCTAACCAAGGTAATTCCATACAGTCCTATCCACTTATGTTGACATGTTGGGGGCCATTTTAATTTTGTCAACATTAGCAATTTGTTCAAAGGAGCAGAAGTAATAAGTAAATGTGAAAACAAATACACAAACACAGAATTTCTGAATCTGAAATTTCTGTCCATTTGTTTACAATCATAGTTCTTGATTAAAAAATAATCATTGAAGAGAGGACTGTTATGAGCATGACACTTGTTCTGCACAGATTGGACACCGTTCAGGCTTGGGCTGATAAGTTGCAAGTGACATTTGTGCCACACAAGTTCCAGGCAATGACCATCTCCAACAAGTGGGAATCTAACCATCTCCCCTTGACATTCAATGGCATGACCTTCACTGAATCCCCCAATCCCCCATTATCAACATTCTGGGAGTTGCCATTGACCAGAACTGGACTAGCTATATAAATACTGTGGTTACAAGAGCAGGTCAGAGGCTAGGAATCCTGCGGTGAGTAACTCATCTCCTGACCCCCTCCAAAGCCTGTCCACCATCTACAAGGCACAAGCCAGGAGTGTGATTGAATACTCTGCAATTTCCTGGATAAGTGCCGCTCCAACAACACTGAAGAAGCTCGACACCATCCAGAACAGAGCAGCCCGCTTTATTGGCACCCAATCCACCACCCTAAACATTCATTCCCACCACCACTGACGCACAGTAGCAGCAGGGAGAACCATCTACAAAGTACACTGCAGCAACTCAAAAAGGGTCCGTCGACAGCACCTTCCAAACCCGCGACCTCTACCACCTAGACTGACAAGAACACCAGATACATGGGAACACCACCACCTACAAGTTCCCCTCCGAAACATGCACCATCCTGTCTTGGAAATATATCGCCGTTCCTTCACAGTTGCTGGATCAAAATCTTGGAACACCCTCCCTAACAGCACAGTGGGTGTACCTACACCACATGGACTGCAGTGGTTCAAGAAGGCAGCTCACCACCACCTTCTCAAGGGCATTTAGGGATGGGCAATAAGTGCTGGCCTAGCCAGCGATGCTCATAGTCCGCGAATGAATAAAAAAAAAAATTAGCGCTTGTATCTTATCCAAATACCCGGCTGCTCTTCCATTTTTCATTGCATCCAATTGAAAACTGTCAACAAGCCTTCACATGTAGAAATTGCCTTTGGCACTATGGGACCCTTCATCTTTGTTTTATCCCGGGCTTTGTTAACCTGAGTTTGACCTTTCTTTGCAGAGGTAGAGATGCCTTCATCTGCAAGTGCCGCACTACATTAGTCAGTCACTCGCATCCACATCAACATTGTTACAATCCTTGGCCAGACCTCGGGACATGGGGGTCGGTCCGCTTAGGGATCAGTAATGTTTTGTTTAAAGTTTAAAGACTGAGATTATAGACAACTGCCTTTAGAATAAAGCCACAAGACCCGCAAGGTTTTGAACAAACACAATAAAAACCTTACTATACAAAGCTAGAAAAGTAAAACAATCTACTATATATATATTTATATACTTTATACTCTAACATTCAGAATTAACATGATGTACACATGAATTAACAGACAAACCACACGGTGCACATCAAATGGCAGATGTGGTCAAGACAGATCCCACAAATTTCTCAGCAACCCACACAGACGTCAGGGATACTGTGAGTCACCAAATTTCATTAAAACTCTGTCTCCTTCACAAGGGATACTAATCCTCCACTTTCAAAGATCCAGCCTCGGAACTCCCTCAGAGCCGCTCCAACTTGGGCTGCTGCCTCAGCGACTGATCACCTCCTGGTAGTTTAATCTCCTTTCCCGAGACCACATTCCCCAGGATTCCGGACACTGCTCGCAAGCGACTAATTACTGGCACAATTTCAACTTTTCACCAAGCAGCTAGCTTCACCGAGCTGGCACTGCCCCTGAATTTCGCTGAGCTCCAATCTTTCTCAGCTGCCCCAAGTAAATACTACTTGTGGGCTTCCTTGACCCCCGCTACCAGCTGCACTGAACTATCAGGGGCTCTCAGGGTTTCTTTTAGCCTGAACCTTTTCCACAGCATAGAGCCACCAAACAGCTCCTGGGCCTTCTCCTGACTCCCAAACGCACGGCCAGCTCACCGCACTGTTACTGCCCGGAAGCTCTTCCCTGACTTACTCAAACTGACTGACCCTTGAACTGACCTGGGGAACCTATCAACGCACTCGCAACCGGTCCCACCCTTGTTACTAGGCAGGAACCATTTTCACTGCATTGAAACATCACGTCCCTTAAATGTTAGAATGTCCATAAACTGCAAATTTTAACACAGTGAGACATATTGAATTCATACATCAGCGTCAGTCTACTCTCGATGATCAGCAAAGTGTCATCAACAGTGCTATCAAGTGGCACTTACTCGGCAATAGCCTTCTCACTGATGCTCAGTTTGGGTTCCACCAGTTTGAGGTCCTGACCTCATTACAGCCTTGATGCAAATCAAGACAAAAGAGCTGAACTCCAGAGGTGAGGTGAGAGTGACTGCCCTTGACATCAAGGCCATATTTGACCAAGTATGGCATCAAGGAGCCCAAGCAAAACTGGAGTCAATGGAAATCAGGGGGAAAACTCTCCACTGGTCGGGGTTATGCCCAGCACAAAGAAAGATAGATGTGGGTGTTGGAGGTCAATCATCTCAGTCCCGGGACATCACTGCAGAAGTTCCTCAGGGGAGTGTCCTAACCCAACCATTTTCGGCTGCTTCGTCAATGACCTTCCCTCCATTATGATTCGTTGATGATTGCACAATGTTCAGCACCACTCGCGACTCCTCAGTTACTGAAGCAGACTGTGCCGATATGCAGCAAGACCTGGGACAACATTCGGGCTTGGGCTGATAATTGGCAAGTAGCATTCATGCCACACAAGTTCCAGGCAATGACAGGCAAGTAACAAATGCCTGGCAAGCTCTCCTCCAAGCTACACACCACCCTGATTTGGAAATATATTGCCGTTCCTTCACTGTCACTGGGTCAAAATCCTGGAACTCCCTCCTTAACAGCACTGTGGGTGTACCTACACCACATGAACTGTGGTGGTTCAAGAAGGCAGCCCATCATCTTCTCAAGGGCAATTAGGGAAATGCTGGTGTAGCCTTCTACCTCTTATCTTAAATCTATGCCCCCTGGTTATTGACCCCCCTACTAATGGAAAAAGTGCCTTCCTTTCCACCCTATCTATGCCCCTCATAATATTATACACCTCTATCAGGTGCCCTCTTAACCTTTGCTGCTCCAAGGAAAACAACCCCAGCCTATCCAATCTTTCCTCAAAGCTCAGACCCTCCAGCCCAGGCAGCATCCTGGTAAATCTCCTCTGCACCCTCTCCAGTGCAATCACATCCTTCCTATATGTGGTGACCAGAACTGCACACAGTACTCCAGTTGTGGCCTAACCAGCATTTTATGCAGTTCCAGCATAACCTCCCTGCTTTTGTATTCTATACCTTGGCTAATAAAGGCAAGTACCCCATATGCCTTCTTAACCACGTTATCTACCTGCCCTGCTACCTTCAGGGATCTGCACACCAAGGTCCCTCTGATCTCCAGTACTTTCCAGGGTCCTACCATTCATAGTGTAATCCCTTGCCTTGTTAGCCTTCCCGAAGTGCATTACCTCACACTTTTCCGGGTCAAATTCCATTTGCCACTGCTCTGCCCAGCTGACCAGCCCATTGATATCCTCCTGCAGTTTACGGCTGTCCTCCTCACTGTTTACCACCCTGCCAATTTTCGTGTCATCTGCAAACATCTTGATAATACCCCCTACATTTAAGTCCAAATCATTTATATACACCACAAACAGCAAGGGTCCCAGCACCGAGCCCTGTGGAACCCCACTGGAAACAGACTTCCAGTCACAGAAACGTCCCTCTACCATCACCCTCTGCTTCCTGCCTCTCAGCCAATTTTGGATCCAACGTGCCACTTTGCCTTGGATCCCATGGGCTCTTACTTCCTTGACCAGTCTGCCATGAGGGACCTTATCAAAAGCCTTGCTAAAGTCCATATGGGCCACATCAAATGCATTACCCTCATCAACACCCCTGGTTACCTCCTCAAAAAATTTGACCAAATTTGTCAAACATGACCTTCCCTTAACAACTCCATACTGAATATCCCTGATTAATCCATGTCTCTCCAAGTGCAGAAATATTCTGTCCCTCAGAATTCTTTCTAGTAACTTCCCCACCACAGAGGTTAGACTGACTGGCCTGTAATTTCCTGGTCTATCCCTTCCTCCCTATTTTAATAATGGGACAACATTAGCAGTCCTCTGGAACCTCACCTGTGGCCAGAGAGGATTTGAAAATTACTGCCAGGGCTCCTGATACCTCTTCCCTTGCCTGCCTGGGATACATCTCATCCGGGCCTGCAGATTTATCCACTTTTAAGGGCGCTAAACCCGCTAGTACCTCCTCTCAATGTTAATTTCCTCTAATATTTCACAGTCCTCCACCCTGATGTCTATACCTGCATCATCCTTTTCCATTATGAAGACCAACACAAAGTATTCATTGAGGATTGTACCCACGTCTTCTCGGGTCCACACACACATTACTTCTATGGTCTCTAATTGGCCCTATTCTTTCCCTAGTTATTCTCTTGCTCTATATATATTTTAAAAACCCCTTTGGGCTTTCCTTTATTCTACCCACCAGTGCTTTCTCATGCGCTCTCTTCGCTTTCATGATTTCCACTTTAAGTTCCCCTCTGCACTTTTTATACTCCTCTAGGGACTCTGGCGTATTGAGCCATCGGTATCTGCCGTAAGCTTCTCTTTTTTCTTAATCCTAACCTTTATGTCCTTTGACATCCAGGGTTCTCCAGACTTGGTCCCCTCCTTTATCTTTACAGGAACATATTTGCCTCGTACTCTCGCTATTTCCTCCTTGAATGCCTCCCACTGCTCTGACACCGTTTTATCTGTAAGTTGCTGCTCCCAGTCCACTTGGGCCAAATCATATCTCATCTTAGTAAAATTAGCCTTTCCCCAGTTTAGAACTTTTATTCCTGGCCCAACTTTATCCTTTTCCATAACTATCCTAAATCTAACTGAGTTATGGTCACTATTTCCAAAATGCTCCCCTACTGTCATCTGCATATGGGTCACAGAACACTGCACACATACAGCAACTCCTATTATCTCTTTGACCAACACTCAGGCTTTTTAAGAATTGTGTGTTTTCCCCAGTACATTTTCCATAAACTCTCCCTTGGTGTTGATGGCTCACAACTATTGCTGAAAACCTTCAGTTGTGGTATTTTAGATTTTGATTAATTTCTTGACTGAATTAAGGACATAGTACTTTGAAGAACCAATTCAACATCTCGCATTCCATTAACATAAGGGTCAGCAGTGGTGATTATTAACTAATAACATCAACCAGTCTTTTTCCATTGAATTTTTGGATCCATTTTGTAAAAATATCAGATGTCATCCAGGCTCTGGCCTTGGACTCAAAAATCAACTGGTTGAGGATCTGTGTTTTTAAACAAGTTCCAGGGAAAAGGAATTACAGTTACATTAATAGACTGGGGAATCTGGGCTTGTCCTCCTTAAAGCAGAGAAGGCTTAGAGGAGATATGGGAGAAGTGTTTAAAATCCCGAACAGTTCAAAGAAAGTAAGTAAAAGGGAACTGTTTCCAATGGTTAAAAGATCGATAGCCAGAAGTTACACAATTAAAGTGATTGGCTAAAGAAACAGAGGCAATTTGAGGGAAAACATTTTTACACAATGAATGGTTAGGATTTGGAATGTATTTCCTGATAAGGTGGAGGAGACAGATCAATAGTAACGTTCGAAAGGGAATTGGATAAATACTTGAAGGAGAGAAATTGCAGGTAAAGCATGTGGGAGTGGGACTAACTGGATAGCTCTTCAAAGAGCCAGTGCCGAATTCTGGGATGAATAGCCTCCTTTGTACAGTACTATTCTATGATTTTATCATTTTGGCTTGCCTATTACAAGAAGCTATAGCTCACATCTGTTAGTCATTTTGGTGGCAATAAGAACTGAAGCAGCATTTTTAAGTCGTTCACCACCAGTGTATGATATTCCTCAACAAAGTAGGTTTTGGCTGGGTTGTACTTAGAGCTGAGAGACAACCTTGATCTTTCAGTTATAGTCCCGTAGAATTTCATGCAGGCAAAAGAATATGTACATTCACCTTCATTGCAAATTTCCTCATGCACGACATCATGCAGAGTCTTGATAAGACTAAACCATTAGGTTAATCTGGTGAAATTTTGCATACCTAGCTGATCAGCAAAAACCTTGGCTTTTTTTTTACCACATTACACAATTAATTGTGATGGTTTGATTTAGGTGGAGTTTCTTGTTAAACCACGTGGCCGTTTGAAGCATTTCTTTTGATCTGCGGAGGGGTCTTGACAGGGTGGATGTGGAGAGGATGTTTCCTCTTGCGGGGGAATCTAGAACTAGGGGTCACTTTAAAAATAAAGGGTCGCCCATTTAAAATGGAGACGAGGCAAATTTTTTCCTCTCAATGCGTCATGAGTTTTTGGAACTCCCTTCCTGAAAAGGCGGTGGAAGCAGAGTCTTTGAATATTTTTAAGGCAGAGGTGGATAGATTCTCGGTAAGCAAGGGGGTGATAGGTTATCGGGGATAGGTGGGATGCAGATTTGAGGTTACTATCAGATCAGTCATGATCTTAGTAAATGGCAGAGCAGGCTCGAGGGGCCGAATGGTCTACTCCTGCTCCTTGTTCGCATGCTCCTGCTTCAGAAGCATACTCAGTCTGTAGGATGTTATACTTCACAGAGAAGGTTTTGCAGACTTCTCTTCTGGACTTCCCACTCTTAATTGCTTTGCAATTTATCCTCAATGGTTCTCGAGTCAAGGTCCTATTTAATTCTAGTCATGGTATCCGTCTTAAGAAGACCATGATGGCACAAACAGCATGGCTAAGTAGTATGCCTAAAAGCACACTCACATGTCATACCATGATGCCAAAGGATGCATCGTTAGACAGGAGCAGCACAGGAGATTGAAAACAGACAGAATGAAGTGAGAAATGAAAGGTGAAGCGGAGCTGGAGATATCAGGTGGAGACAGGGTGACACTTTGTGAACGCTTTTCATTCCGTCTGCAAGGATTGTCTTGATCTCTCTGTGCCTCACTCCCTCTGTCCCTTTAAATAAGATTCAGTAGATCCTGTCTCAAACTAATCACCGAATAGTCCCTACAATAAGGCAATAAATCAGACTATACAATGAGAACAGTTTGTTTATATATAAAAATATACTCACAGCAGGAACTGGAATTCCTGTTGACTCAGCTGAGTAAAAGTTGGCATTTCTAACTACACCTTTGAAACAGTTCAATTCATGGGCGAGACAATTTTACTGCTGCAGTTACTTCTGACTGCTGGTGGCACTAAAGAGCACAGTATAGAAGGTCCATTGTGTGGATTCCTCTCTTGCTGATTTCTCTTGATCATGCACAACCCTGATCATGTGTAACAAAAGCAAGTGCCATCTTCAGCTTTAAACTCTACCTTACTACATAAGAACATAAGAACTAAGAGCAGGAGCAGGCAATTCAGCCTCTCGAGTCTGCCCCGCCAATCAATACGATCATGGCTGATCTCATTTCGGCCTCAACTCCAATTTCCCACCCTCTCCCCATAACCTTTCAACCCGTTACTAATTAAAAATCTGTCTATCTCCTCCTCAAATTTATTCAGCCACTCTGAGGCCGTGAAGTCCACAGATTCACGACCCTTTGAGAAAAATAATTCCTCCTCACCTCTGATTTAAATCTACCACCCTTTAGCCTAAACTATGGCCTCTCGTTCTAGAATGCTCTACAAGGAGAAACATCCACTCCACGTCTACTTTCTCTAACCCCTTTAGCATCTTATATACCTCAATTAGATCTCCTCTCATCCTTCTAAACTCTAGCGAGTATAGGCCTATACTGCTCAATCTCTCCTCATAAGACAAGCCCCACATCTCTAGGATCTAGTGAACCTCCTCTGAATCGCCTCCAATGCAACTACATCCTTCCTCAAGTAAGGAGACCAAAACTGTGCACAGTACTCCAGGTGCAGTCTCACCAGTGCTGAGCTGCCTATCATGTGAGATCCACACATACACATGACAGAATATAGCTGAAGAAGGCAGCAATCCATTACCTGCGAACTTTGTTATCAATGTCAGGATGTACTTGGGAACAATGAATATGAGCCACTTTGTAGGCAAGAGAATTCCCACTTTTTGGCAGCATATAATTCAGAACATAAAGGTTGTGCCACAGGTTAGCAAGGCCATAAAAAAAAAGTAAAACAAGCACTGGGCTTTATTTCTAGAGGGATGCAACAGAAAAGTAAGGAAGTTAAAAACAAAAATACCTGGAAAAACTCAGCAGGTCTGGCAGCATCTGTGGAGAGGAACACAGTTAACATTTCGAGTCCGAATGACCCTTCAACAGAACTAAGTAAAAATAGAAGAGAGGTGAAATAAATCCTATTTCTCTTCTCTTCTATTTTTACTTAGTTCTGTTGAAGGGTCATTCGGACTTGAAACGTTAACTGTGTTCCTCTCCGCAGATGCTGCCAGACCTGCTGAGTTTTTCCAGGTATTTTTGTTTGTATTTTGGATTTCCAGCATCCGCAGTTTTTTGCTTTTATTTTATAGTAAGGAAGTTATGCTGAACCTGTATCTTTTCTTAGTTAGACCACACATGTCGCACTTAGCATAAAGTTCTGGTCGCCAGAAATTATGAAAGGGCTATAAAGGCACTGGAGAGGGTGCACATGCATCCTCAGGTCCCTCTGTCCCTGCACACTCTTTAGAACTGTGCCATTAAGTGTATATGGCCTCTCCCTTTCCCTTCTGCCAAAATGGATCACCTCACACTTCTCTATGTTAAATTCCACATGCCACTTGTCCGCCTATTCCGCTATTCTATCTATGTTGCAGGCGATTTGTATCATCCCCACTGTTTGCCTCTCCTCCAAGCTTGGTATGGGCAGATTTTCAAACTTTTACTCTGATTTCCAAGATTCAAGTCATTATATATATAATATATATTATAAGTGTGTGTATATATATATATATATATATATAGATAGATAGATAGCAAAAGCAACAGTGATCCTAGCACTGACCCTTGCTGAGCACCACTGTCAACCATCCTCCAGTCTGAAAAATAAACCATTCACCACAACTCGCCGTTTTCTGTGCTTAAGCAAATTTTTTTATCCAATTAGCCACTGACCCTCCTATTCCATGTGCCTCAATTTTGTTTACCAGCCTTCTCACAGAATCCCAGAATTGTTACAGCGCAGGAGGAGGCCATTGTATCTGCACCAGCTCTCCGAATGATCATTTCACTTAGTGCCATTCTCCCACCTTCTCTTGATAACCCCGCATATTCTTTTCAGATAAAATTTTGAATGCTTTGATTGAACCTGCCTCCACCACACTCTCAAACAGTGAATTCCAGACCTTAATCACTCACTGCGTTTTTTTTTTCTCATATCGCTTTTGCCAATTATTTTAAATCTGTGCCCTCTCATGCTTGATCCTTTCACAATGGAAACAGTTTCTCCTAATATACTCTGTTCAGACTCCTCATGATTTTGAATACTTCTATCAGATCTCCTCTCAGCTTTCTCTTCACCAAAGAAAACAGTCTTAACTTCTCCAATCTAAGGTGGTTATTTTTTTAGGGGTACCAACTTCTATCTCCTTGCTTGTGCCTTGTAGGCAGTGTGGAGGATTCAGGGAGTGGAGTTGAGCCACTCGCAACAGAATATGCAGCCTCCAGCTATACATGAAGTCATAGAAACTTTACTGCACAGAAGGAACCCATTTGGCCCATCGAGCCCATACTTGAGATAGAAAGAGAAATCTTGAAAAGGATTTGAAGCAAATATTTAAAAATATGAAACATAAAGGTGAAGGTAAAAGCAGGGAAATACAAAATAGAATTGAATACAAGAAAAAGCAAGAGATTTTTCTTTAATTCGTCTCTTTCAATGGATGTGGCCAAGTACAGCTCCTGGTGTAGTATTGAGCGATACAGAAAAGTCAGACTCCATTTGCCTTCATCTCTGCTCTATGATGACTTAAATTGCATTGGTTCCTGGTCTGGTTACACCTCCAATTTTAATAATCTCATCTTTGTGTTTGAATCCCTACACAGTTTCCCTTCCTATCTCTGTAACCTTCTCCACTTGACAACCCTCCAAATTGCTGACCCAATATTTGTGCCCGTGCCTTCAGCCACCTCAAACCCAAGCTCTGGTATCCCTCCCCAAACCTGTCCAGCTCTCTCTACTTCTTAAAGGTGCTCCTTAACACCTAGCTCTTTGACCAAGCTTTTGGTCAGCTATTCTAATATCTCCATATGTGGCTCACTGCCAGTTTTGGTGGAATATCGTTCCTGCAAAGTGCCTTTTCCTATTTCACTCCGTTATCTTTGGTAGCCTTCCCTCTTGTAGGATGATGGTTTGTGCCACGATGGTCAGCTTTCTGTTAAGCATCACCAGGTGTGGCTCAGGAGTCCCACTCTGACATGCCAGTCACTGCCTCATGTGCTGAAGATGAAGGCTGTGTAGGTTCATAATTCGCTGACCTCTGTTTTCTTTGGGCCCCCTTCTGGGCCAGCTGAGCTTTCGATTTCTCGTCGCCTCTTCCAATGCCCTTCCAAACAGTCAGACTCCAGAGGTCATGGCCATGGGTGACAGTCTCGCAGTTATCTGTGTTGGTGTCCACCATCTTCATATCTCTCTCTTGCAGGCGTCCTTATAGCAGAGATATGGACATCCAGTAGGACATGACCCAGAGGCCAGCTCACAGAACAGTAAGTCTTTGAGTATACAGCCATCAGCCATCCAATGACTGACCTCCAACAACCACAACCATCTTCCTTCCAAAACTCCAGTTTTACTGGGGCTCCTTGATGCCACGCTCTGTCAAATGTTGCTTTGATGTCAAGGGCAGTCACTCTTACTTCATCTCTGGAGTTCAGCTCTTTTGTCCATGTTTGAACCAAGGCTGTAACGAGGTTAGGAGTTGAGTGGCCCTGGCGGAACCCAAACTGGGTGTCAGTGAACAGGTAATTGCTAAACATTTGCTGCTTGATAGCACTGTTGATGACCCCTCCCATTACTTTACTGCTGATCTAGAGTAGACTGATGGGGCAGTAATTGGCCGGGTTGGATTTGTCCTTTTTTTTGTGTACAGGACATACCTGGGCAATTTTCCAGATAGCCGGGTAGATGCCAGTGTTGTAGCTGCGCTGGAACAGCTTGGCTAGGGGCGTGGCAAGTTCTGGAGCACAAGTTTTCAGTACTATTGCTGGAATATTGTCAGGGCCCATAGCCTTTGCACTGTCCAGTGCCTTCAGCCGTTTCTTGATATCACGTGGAGTGAATCGAATTGGCTGAAGACTGGCACCTGTGATGCTCAGGACCTCCAGAGGAGGCTGAGATGGATCATCCACTTGACACTTCTGGCTGAAGATTGTTTTGAATGCTTCAGCCTTATCTTTTGCACTGCTGTGCTGGGCTCCTCCATCATTGAGGATGGGGATATTTGTGGAGCCACCTCCTCCAGCAAGTTGTTTAATTGTCCACCACCATTCACGACTGGATGTGGCAGGACTGCAGAGCTTAGATCTGATCTATTGGTTGTGGGATCACTTAGCTCTGTCTATCACTTGCTGCTAATGCTGTTTGGCATGCAAGTAGTCCTGTTTTATAGCTTCACCAGGTTGACATTTTTGGGTATGCCTGGTGCTGCTCCTGGCATGTCCTCCTGCACTCTTCATTGACCCAGGGTGATCCCCTGGCTTGATGGTAATGATAGAGTGGGGGATATGCCGGGTCATGAGGTTACAGATTGCATTCAAGTACAATCCTGCTGCTGCTGATGGCCCACAGTGCCTCATGGATGCCCAGTCTTGAGTTGCTAGATCTGTTCGAAACCTATCCCAATTAGCACAGTGGTAGTGCCACACAACATGGTGGAGGGCATTCTCAATGTGAAGACGGGACTTCGTCTCCACAATGACTGTGCGGTGGTCACTCCTACCGATATTGTCATGGACAGATGCACCTGCGGCAGGCAGGTTGGTGAGGATGAGGTCAAGTATGTTTCTCCCTCTTGTTGGTTCCCTCACCACCTGCCACAGACGCCGGTTTAGCAACTATGTCATTTAGGACTCGGCCAGCTTGGTCAGTAGTGGTGCTACCAAGCCACTCTTGGGTGATGGACATTGAAGTCCCCCACCCAGAGTACATTCTGTGCCCTTGCCACCCTCAGTGCTTCCTCCAAGTGATGTTCAACATGGAGGAGCACTGATTCATCAGCTGAGGGAGAGCGGTACGCGGTAATAAGCAGGAGGTTTCCTTGTCCATGTTTGACCTGATGCCATGAAACTTCATGGGGTCCAGAGCCGATGTTCAGGACTCCCAGGGCAACTCCCTCCCAGCTTTATACCACTGTGCCGCCACCTCTGCTAGGCCTGTCCTGCCGGTGGGACAGGACATACCCAGGGGTGGTGATGGTGGTGTCTGGGACATTACCTGTAAGGTACGATTCCGTGAGAATGACTACGTCAGACTGTTGCTTGACCAGTCTGTGAGACAGCTCTCCTAATTTTGGCACTAGCTCCCAGATGTTTGTGAGGAGGACTTTGCAGGGTTGATATGGCTGAGATTGCCGTTGTTGTTTCCGGTGACTAGGTCGATGCCGGGTGATCCGTCCGGTTTCATTCCTTTTTTGTGTCTTTGTAGTAGTTTGTTACAACTGAGTGGCTTGCTAGGGCACTTCAGAGTCAACCGCATTGCTGTGGGTCTGGAGTCACATGTAGGCCAGACCAGGTACGGACGGCAGAATTCCTTCCCTGAAGGGCATTAGCTCCCTCTGTGGTGACATTAACGGACATTAGTGACTTTCTACAACAATTGACAATGGTCTCATGGTCATCATTGGACTTTTAATTCCAGATTTTTATTGAATTCAAATTCAAATTCCACCATCTGCTGTGGTGGGATTCAAACCTGGGTAAACCAAAGCATTACCCTGGGTCTCTGGCTTACCAGTCCAGTGACAATACCATTGTGCCATCTCCTCCCCCTGAGATGGGAGGACTATGGGGGAGGAAGGAGTGCAGAGAGGGGAGGAAGTAAGACTGGGGGAAGAAGTAAGGCTGGAGGAAAGAGTCAGGAGGGAGGAAGGACTAAGGGTGGCGGAAGAAGTAAGGGTGTCTGAAGGAGTCAGGAAGAGGGAAGGTCTAAGCAGGGGAGGAGTCCGGTGTGGGGGGAGGACTAAATGGGGCGGGTGGGTGAATAAGGTCGGGGGAGTCCAGAGAGGGGAGGACCATTGTGGGGTATCCTGGGGGGCAGGAAGGAGTTCCAAGGAGGGGGAAGGTGTTCCAAGGGGGGAAAGAATTCCTGAGGGGGGAATGTGCAAGGGAGGGCTCTGATGGGTCCATGACTGCCTCCTGGGGAGTGAACTGAGGGCAGATGTGGAACAGGGGAACGGTGAGAATGACCGAGGGCAGTGAGGCGGTAGGCTGGGAGGGTGAGGGTTCGACGGTAGGGGAGGAAAGGACAGCGAGGGTGATCGGTGGGGACTCGAAGACAGACACGAACCCTGGGGGTGGGAAGGAGGAGGTCGGGGAGGTAAGTGTGGATGGGGGTGGGAATTTCGGGAAGGAAGGGAATGTGAATGCTCATCTGGACATCCCCAAAGGAAAAGGGTTGTGGCTGGTAGGTCACGGAGGGGAGGTGGAAGCTGATGCCAGCAGGCTGAACAGTGATGGGGGAAAGGAAATGGGTGACTGGGGGAGGGGAAAAGTCAGGGGGGGCACATGAAAAACCGAATCGAGGCCATGCTGGCTAAATCGAAAATGAAATGGGCAAGATCAGGTGCTGCATGGGATTGTGATGATTTTGTGGGCAGAGATGCAGGTCAGCTCAGATGGACAACTGAAAGTGAACCCTAGCAGGCAGCACTGAAAATGCTCAGGACAGTGAGATTAGTGTGATATGTGACGGATCCGCCTGTGTGGGAAAGTGCTTGCACAAGGCTCCAATAGGCCCTGCACACACACATTTCGCCCTCTAGAATCACTCGTTGGCCAGTTGCTCCCTCTGCAGTGACAGAGGATGAGGTTGAGGGGCTCACAGGCAAAGAGGACTCGATGGGAGAGGACAGCCTCTGAGATTCCTGAGTGGATGACCCAGGGGTGTCCAGCTGCCTCTCCTCCTCTCTTTGGGTACCCGGGGGCCCCGACCTGACACCTTGAGGGGATGGAGCACCTGGAGGGATGTCAAGGTGCCCTGTTTCCCTCTCACGTTGCCGCTGCAGGAACTCACCCATGGCTCCTGCAGGTCTACACACATCTCTGTGTTCTGCTGGACCAGGGTCTTCATGGTGTCCACCATCCTCCCCATGGAGATCTCCATATGCGCAATGTGGGCACCACTTCTTCAGAGAGCAGGCAGACGCACTCTTCTGATTCTCGTGCCACTCTGTTAAGGGCTTCCAACAGCTCTGCGTGATGTTCCCATGCCTTCTGCCGACTCTCCAATAATGAGTTGGAAGCCAAATCCAGAGCTCGTCATCTGACTCGGACTTCACAGATGCCTCTTTCCCAGCAGTCCTCCGAGTGCCGGGGAGCTTGGCTGGACCTGCCTCCCCCTGCTGCTGCGGACATGTGTCCGTGCGGTGACCACCAGATTATAAACCCAAGCCTGCTCTAGACCTAGGTCCCACCGAGGTGTGTGTCTCTGCACTGGTGGAGGGTGTGGGTAAGCGCTGTGGCGGGTCTTCCAGGCTGCTTATTTCCAGCTCTTCAATGGAGGAGGTGTCTTCTTGGCTGGAGGTGAGGTTGTGGATGGAGCTGAGGGACTGGCTGGCTGAGGGTGTCGGTCGCTAGGCAGAGCTCCCTGTGAACTGAAGTACAGATAAGTAGAGCATGGCAGCAGAGTCAAAAGCAAGAGAGAGAGCACTCACAGTTGCATTGAGGGAAGGATGATGTGGTGCAGGATCCTTATGAGGGCATTCGGCCCCTACCTCACTGTCACCGCAGGCGCGGTCCATGTCCTCACCAGTCAGTGTGATAGCACACTCCTCAAAGTGAGTGAAAGGGCCTAATGTGGGCCACTCCACCCCCGGTCTGGGACCTCTCTCTGCTGATCTGAGCAGGCTTTTGCATGATCAAAGATGAGAGAGAGTGTGAGCAGGACACATGGCCCTGTGTGGAGTGTTTGTGTGGTGAGCGGAGCCATGGACAGGATGACGATGTGAGCTCGAGAGGATATGAGCCTGATGGAGATGTGAGGGTGTGTGTGAGAGTTAGTGGTGTTGTCCCTTGAGGTGTGAGATCCCTGTGGATGTGTGATGGGTTTGGGAGTGTGTGAGTTGAGAGTGATGAGAAGAGTGAATTACCTTGGTGGAACGGATGAGCCCATTCATCCTGTAGCGGCACCGGGTGGCTGTCCTCTTTTACAGGGCATCGGCACTGACCACCACTGGAACTGCCCCCCATGCTGGATTGGTGACGCAGCTGCCCATCCTGCGGCCAGAGCAGGGGTAGAGGACATCACAGCGTGCCTTCACGGCATCTAAAAGGTGCTCGAGGGACGCGTCACTGAAGCAGGGGGCTGCAGTCTTTTTACCTTCCTGTCTTCTGTGCAGCAGTCGTGGCCTGGAGAGGTGTGCGCACGCCTGCACTTTAAATATGGCACCTGGGGTGATGAAGCGGCGAGGTGGGTGCATGGCAGGCGAACGAGAAGCCGCCCAGCATCAAAACGCCATGTTTCCCAGGACTGCATGATTAATGCGGTTTTAATCCATTTACTGCACATGAAATGGATGAACCCCTGTGCTGTGGAACAGCATTAATCACTGGTTCACTGATATTACTGATACCCACTGTAATTTCTAAGCCAGGGTATATATCCATCAGTGATAGGTTCTGATATATTAAACACCACATAGATTTCCATTTCCTCGCAGCTGTTTTCATGCAGCACCAGCACTATAAATATTCTCCCCTCCCTGGATAGAGGAACAGTTTGTTTTCAGAAACATGTTAATGTTGCTGCAGCAACACTAGCGTCATTGTGAATCTGAGGTAGATTTTATCTGGAATGAGCGGACTCCAACCTGCACGCCCCCAGATCCAGACTATCACACCTGTCTTGAGAAAGATGAGGTTATTTTCAGTAAATGCAGAGAACAGCCGTGGAACTGAAGATATCGATATTATTTTTATGTTGAAGTTTGTAAAGTGAAACCACACCGTTAATATTGTTTCCAGAAAGACTCCTTGTTCCTTTTGTCAAAATGTCTAGCTATTTAAGATTTGATATGAGTCTCCAATTAAACTTATGAATTTAAGAGGAATTGGATTTTCCAAGTGACTTTTCCAATGCAAAGGATTCACTCTGTCAGTTAGCGGTTATAGGTCACATTCCAAACGGCTATCCAAAGTGAAAGATTGCATGCTGACGTTATGATATCCATCGAAGTACAGCTGCTGAAATGCATGAGGATTAATTACATAATATATAGAATATACAGCAAAGAAATGTCTATTCAGTCCAACTGGCCTGTGTCTGTGTTTCTATGTGATCCTCCTCCCACTGTTCTGCATCTAACACTACCAACAATTGCTTGTATTTATTATTTTAACATGCTAAGATGACACCAGGCATATCACAAGAGTGTTATCAGTGTATCTTTCTATTCCTTCCTACCTTGTGTTTATCTACCTTCTCTTTATCTTAACAATGGGCTGCCATTTTTTGGGTGATCCAGTGTGGTGAGTTATTGTAATGAGGCATTGTAGAATTGAACTTACAGCTGTGTTTTGGTTCTGGCATTGATTTTTTTTTTCCTTTATTCTTTCATGGGTTATGGGCAAGGCCAATATTTGTTGTCCATCCCTAATTGCCCTTGAACTGAGTGGCTTACTAGGCCATTTCAGAGGGCAGTTAAGAGTCAATCGTGTTATTAGGGGTCTGGAGTCACATGTCGGTCAGACCAAACTTCCTCTCCTAAAGGACATTAGTGAGCCAGAGGGGTTTTTACAACAATTGGTGATAGTTTCACTGTTACTGAGACTAGCTTTTAATTCCAGATTTTATTAATTGAATTTAAATCCCACAAGTTGCGGGATTTGAACCCAGAGCATTAGCCCGGGCCTCTGCATTACTTATTCAGTGACATTACCACTACACCACCTCTTCCCCCATCTGGCTGCCATTACCTTTTTTTTGCTTTTATATCAGAGCGCTTTGCAAAGCTGGGTGTTAAACAAGTGAGGCCCTGCTTTGCCCAGTCCACTAGAATAGAGCTCGTATTGAAATCAAGTACAGAGTCAGTCCATTACCGATCAGTGCATTAACCCTATTGGTACACAGGTTTGTTAAAATTACCCCCGCATTGACTTAATGCAAATAGTGGAATAAAAATAGCCTGCAGAGGAATTCCAGCACCGTTGCCTCTGCACGCTACTGCCTTGAACATTTGTTATTCTTACAAGAGATCATTAGTCTGAGGTCCTTAAGGCACGAAAAATTCCACAGGGCAATATCCATGGAAATAAGATACCTTTCCAATTAACACTTTGTGAGCACAGTCCCCTTGCGCACAGCAAATTGCTGCAAACTGCAGGGATTTCAGCAGCTGAGGGACCTGGGAATTTACGTGTACAAATCGTTGAAGGTGGCAGGGCAGGTTGAGAAAGCAGTTAAGAAAGTATACAGCATCCTGGGCTTTATAGGGTGAAAAGGCAAGTAAGTTATGGTGAATCTTTACAAAACACTGGATCGGCCTCAATTAGAGAATTGTGTGCAATTCTGGGCACCATACCTTAGGAAGGATGCGAAAGCTTTAGAGAAACTGCAGAGGTGGGAATCTTCAGTTGCATGCACAGGACGGAAGAGCTGAGGCTGTTTTCCTGAGAGAAGAGAAGGCTGAGAGGAGAATTGATAGAGGTGTTCAAAATCAAATGAGGTGTCTGGACAGATAGAGAGAAACTGTCCCCATTGGTGGAAGGGTCAAGAACCAGAGAGCACCAATTTAAGGTGATTGGCGAAAGAATCGATGGCGACAGGAGGAAAAGCTTTTTCACACAGCGAGTGGTTATGATCTGGATCGCACAGGAGTGGTGGAGGCAGATTCGGTCAAGGCTTTCAAAAGGGAATTGGGTAATTATATGAAGAGAAAAGAGTTGCGGGCTGCGGGGAAAAGGCATGAGATTTGGACTAGCTGAGTTGCTCTTGCAGAGAGCTGACATGAGCCTGACGGGCCAAATGGCCTCCTACTGTGTTGTAACCATTCTACAATTCTATGAACAACAATGTGATAAATGACTGGCTAATCTGCTCTAGAGTTGTTGGTTGAAGGATGAATGTTGGCCAGGGCACCAGACTCCCTGCTGTTCTAAGAGTAATGCCATGGGATCTTTTATATTTAATGTCTCACCCAAAAAACAGCACCTCTGACAATGATGTGCTCCCTCAGTACTGGATTGTGTGCTTGTCCTGGAATGGGGCTTAAGCCAACAACCTTCTGACATCAGAGGTGAGAGTGTTACAACAGAGCCAAGCCGAACACTTATGACATGCAGCTTATGATGTTCAAGAGCAAATGTTTCAGGTGTGGGCTCTTCATCAGAGGCCCACTTTACAAATACTGACAGACCTGTTGTCTGACCTGGTATTTCCTGACTTAATTTCAGCTTTCAGCATCTGTAGTTTATTTTTCTCATCTCTCATGCTGCCCATGACTCCTTTTATAGCCGAATGTCCTGCCACACTCACTGCCCAGGGGCACACTTTTGGCTTTTGAGACTGCACCCCCTTGTGAGCCAGCCTCTTCAGGAGAGGTGGGAAGAAAGGGCAAAAAAAAATTGCAAACAAATAGCGGACACCTATAAGTGTCAGCTGCTAAAACAAAAACAAAAATACCTGGAAAAACTCAGCAGGTCTGACAGCATCTGCAGAGAGGAACACAGTTAACGTTTCGAGTCCGTATGACTCTTCAACAGAACTAATGAAAAATAGAAAAGGGGTGAAATATAAGCTGGTTTAAAGGGGGGCGCGGTGGGACAAGTAGAGCTGGATAGAGGGCCAGTGATAGGTGGAGATAACCAAAAGATGTCATAGACAAAAGGACAAAGAGGTGTTGAAGGCAGTGATATTATCTAAGGAATGTGATAGTAAAGGTACAGATAGCCCTAGTGGGGGTGGGGTGGGGGGGAAGGGATCGAAATAGGCTAAAAGGCAAAGATAAAACAATGGATGGAAATACATTTAAAAATAATGGAAATAGGTGGGAAAAGAAAAATCTATATAAATTATTGGAAAAAAGGGGGATCGGAAAGGGGGTGGGGATGGAGGAGAGAGTTCATGATCTAATTTCTACCAGACTGATCCTTGACAATGAATGGAAGTGGATGAGATTGCTTCCAGTGTCGAACAAAACAAAATTTACTGGATGACTTTCAGTCTAGTTGGAAAAAAGAATTATTGTTGCATAGCTGTACTTCTTTTACTCTTAAATCAAAGCCAGCTCATTGGTTCAGCAGTACAAGTCTGCCGAGAGCACTGAGCTTTTAGCAAACTTGTGGGTTTGTGAACATGACAACAATTACCTGTTTCACTCTTGCTAATGAACTCTGTTAAACTGACCATTAGAAAAGGAAGAATAAATAGGTAGCCAGGGTGGGGCGGGGAGAGTGCAGGGGGGAAAAGTGGCCGGTGGGGGGGGGAATGATTGCAGAGCAGTAACCTGATCAAAGGGTTTAGGCAACAACTGCAACTGCAAGAGCAGAAAATCAGCTGTTTATAACTCACACCAGAATCCTGATTGCACTATCTATTATTCTTCATGTACTGGCTGAGCACCCATGGCATCGCTCCCTGAGAGACAGAGGACACATCGAGCTGAATTTTAAATTGCTGTGTGGGCAGGACTGGAAGCAGATGGACCTGCCATTTCCCATCATCAGCCAGAGTGCCAATCTCCCATCATGGCTATGCCTCCGGGCCATTTTCATTCTGGGAGGATTGGGGAATGATGGCTACTCACCCCAGGCAGCCCATTAGGCCAATAAAAGACTTATTTTTAAAAATTCATTCATGGGATGTTGGCGTTGCTGGCTAGGCCAGCATTTATTGCCCATCCCTAACTACCCTTGAGAAGGTGGTGCTGAGCTGCCTTCTTGAACCGCTGCAGTCCATGTGGTGTAGGTACACCCACAGTGCTGTTAGGAAGGGAGTTCCAGGATTTTGACCCAGCGACAGCGAAGGAACAGCGACATATTTGCAAATCAGGATGATGAGTGGCTTGGAGGGGAACTTCCTTGTTGGTGTTCCCATCTATCTGCTGCCCTTGTAGTGGCCATGGGTTGGAAGGCCGCTTTCTACACATTGATTAGAATTTGTTTTACTCCTAACTGAGATAAAGGATTCCTTAAATGCTGTGGACAATTTTCCACAGTGCTATGACATTGTGCACTGTTTGATCACTATTTATATTAACATAAAATTTTTGTGTACTATTTGGTAATCAACCATGCATTCCATAACTGTGCACATTTGCCCAGAATGTATTTACGTTGTGGATCATTTAGTTTGAGAGTGTTGAATAAATGCAGGAAGCATAGTCCTGTCTTTTAAATTGAATCTACAATCACTTCCTTTATTGCATATAAGTAATTGAAACCCCTTTGCAATTCAAAAATAAATTAAATTAAGCATAACGTGTATCGAACAACAGCTACCCCTGTGTATTTTTAATAAATGAGATCTCATTGTATCTGCATGGTGCGCTTGTGAAATCAGATCTCTGGTCTCCTTTGATCACATAGTGGGGACTAATTTGATCATTAAACAACGGTGTGAAAAGGACAATATCAAATCAGCCAGTTATACACAAACTGGGTTGTGTTCTGGGAGGTTAAGGGGTGATTTGATCGAAGGTTTCAGGATACTAAGCAGAATAAGTAGAGAGAAACTATTTCTAATTGCAAAGTCTAGGACCAGGAGGCATAAAATCATGAGAAATAGAAGCAGGAGTAGACCATATAGCCCCTTGAGCCTGCTTCACCATTCAATACAAACCATGGCTGATCCTCAGATTCAACTGCACCTTCCTGCCCACTCCTCATATCCCTTGATTCCCTAAGAGACCAAAAATCTGTCTGTCTCAGCCTTAAACATATTCAACGGTGGAGCATCCACAACTCTCTGGGGGTAGAGAATTCCAAAGCTTCACAGCCCTCTGAGCTAAGGAATTTCTCCTCATCCCAGTTCCAATGATCATATCCTGAGACTGCCACCATGTTCTAAATTCCTCAGCCAGGGGAAACAACCTCTCATTGTCTACCCTGTCAAAACCTCTCTTCATAATCTTGAATGTTTCAGTGAGATCACCTCTCATTCTTCTAAACTCCAGAAAGTATAGGCTCAATTTACTCATCAGAGGACAACCCACTCATCCCAGGATCCAATCAATTTTCGTTGTGCTGCCTCCAAAGCTAGTATATCCTTCCTTCAATATGCAGACCAAAACTGGTGTGGTCTCACCAAAGCCCTCTACAATTGTAGTAAAACTTGTATTCCAAATCCCCTTGCAATAAATGCCAATATGCCATTTGACTTCCTAATTACTTGTTGCCAACTCTCTTAATCTGTCCATGTCTCTTTGCAGCCTCTTTGTATCCTCCTCACAGTTTATTCACACCTATCTTTGAATCATCAACAAACTTAGGTATATTACTCTCAATCTCTTCATCTAAGTCATTAATATAAATTGTAAATAACTGAGGCCCTAACATTAATCCTCGCAGCACTCCACTTGTGACAGCCTGCCAGTTTGAAAATGCCCTTTTTTACCCTACTCTTTCCTTCCTGTCCATTAACCAATCCTCTATCAATGGTAATATATTACCCCTAATTTCATGAGCCCTTATCTTGCATATTAACCTTTTGTGTAGCACCTTATCGAATGCCTTTAGGGATTCCAAGTACACTACATCTATTGGTTCCTCTTTATCTATCCTGCTAGTTACATCCTCAAAAAACTCTAATTAATATGTCAAATACGATTTTCCCTTTCATAAAACCATGTTGACATTTTCTAATCATACTATGATTTTCTAGATGAATTGTTAAGACTTCCTTTATAAGAGATTCCAGCATTTCCCCAATGACTGATAGCTGGCTAAATGTAGTTCCCTGTTTTCTCTCTCCCTTCCTTCTTTCTTGAATTACAGTTCCGTTTGCTAACTTTCAATTTGCTGGGACTGAGCTAGAATCTAGAGCATTTTGGAAAATCAGAACCTGGATGTGTACCATTCCTGCAGCTATCTCTTAGAACACTAGGATGTAAGCCATCAGGTCCCGGGGATTTGTCGGATTTTAGTCTCTTAAGTTTCTCCAATACATTTTCTCTGCTGATATTGATTACCTTAAGTTCCTCACTCATATTAGTCCTTAGCTTACTTTCTATTTCTGGTGTGTACCTTGTGTCTTCCATTATGGAGGCAGACACAAATATTTTTTCAACGTCTCTCTGCCATTTTCTCATCCCTTATGATAATTTCTCATGTCTCTGCCTCTAAGGGACCAACATTTACTTTAGCTACTTCTCTCCTTTTTATACACTTGTAAAAACTCTTACAATCTGTTCTTATATTCCTGGATAGTTTACTCTCATATTCTGTTACTTCTCTTTTTATCGACATTTTGGTGGCCCTTTTTTGGTTTCTAAAGCACTCCCAAGCCTCTTCTTTTAATCTGATACTATCTTTAACTTCCTTCCTAAGATATGGATGGACCTTTCTTGCTAAGTTTTTGCTTTTTAATGGAATGTTTTTTTTGATAAAAATTAAATACAGATCTTTCCAGAGCGAAGAGGACTCTACACCCAAAGGGTGGCAGAATTTTGGAATGGCCTTCAGCAAACAGCAATTGATGCTAGATCAATTGTAAATTTTAAATCTGAGATCGATAGATTTTTTTTGCTGACCAAAGATATTAAGGAATATGGGGCAAAGGACAGCACATAAAGTTAGGTTGCAGATCAGCCATTGAAGATGGCGGAACAGGTTTGAGGTGCTAAAATGTTCCTATGGTCCTAGCCAATCCAACTTTGACTATTTTACACCATCACCAGCCGTAGTTAAAATTTCCTCCAGTGTGTTTATCCATGGCACACAGGCCAGGAAATTCCAAATTCAATCTCTTGTCTATGCTAACTTATTTAAGTCAAGTCCAAGGTTTGGGAGGAGTGTTACATTTCATCCCAGTGCCCCTAAAATAGGAAGAGATGAGGGGTTGGGAGTGTATGTGTAACGTAGTGTATGTTGGTGTTACTCCTTAATTCTTAATCCCTGCTGGAAGCAGAACGTGAGGATGCTGAGTGAGGCCAAGATAAAGCCTTGCTGTCAAGCCTGTTATGAAGGAATAGCCTGATGGCATTCACTGTCAAAGCTCACACATGAATCCTGTTCAAGAGAACAACAAGCTCCAATGGAAATGTGCCAGTGTAGCCATAAAAAATTACATAGGAGGCCCTTCAGTCCATTGTGACCATTGTGATCTTTACTATAGCAATCCAGAATTAATCCCATTACCTCAGCCTTTCCTCATAGCTCTGTATCTTCCTCTGTGTCAAACATGTGTTCAAATTTCCCTTAAAATATACAATGGTCTCTGCTACAACCACTCCCTATGGCAAAGCATTTCATGCTCTGATCAACTGCTGTAAAAAGAATTTCTCATAACTTCTCCCACTTCATTAAAATAATGAACACCCCCCCAGCCCCCCACCTCCACTCAAACCCTAACACTGAGTCCCCAGCCAGAGGAAATAGTCTTTCCCTATTCAATCTAGAAAAACCCAGAATTTTAAATCTATGAAATCACCTCAGCATTGCCTGCTGCAGTTCTAGTATCTCAAGGCATTCAAAATAGCTATAGTTCCCCATTCCTGGCATTGTTCAAATGAATTAACGCTTACTTATTCTTTGCCTTTAATCTAATTCCTGCAATGACGAGCCCAAAAATGCACACAATACTATAAGTATGGCCAAGTCGGGGTTTTGTATGAATTTGGAGTTGCTTCTTACCCTTTACTTCGATTTAATATAACCAAAAGGCTACTGTTTTATATAACTTGACCTAACTGCGCTCACAACTTTAGGGAATTCCTTGAGTTTTCATTCACATCCTTTAGTATATTTCCATTCAACATATTCTTTGATTCCTTGTTTCACCTTCCAAAGTGTACTCCCGCACAGATATCAGTTAAATTGCATCGGTTCGAAGGTCATCAACCTGAAACATTAACTCTGTTTCCCTCTCCACAGATGCTGCCAGCGTTGTTGAGTATTTCCAGCTTTTATGTTTTCATTTTGAAAATTCAGCATCTGCTGTACTTTGCTTTTGTATTTCTGCCCCTTCTGCAAACCTGTTTCTCTATGCAAGTCTTTGCTGTTTACCAAGCACAATGGTGAACCTTTGGGAAAATCCACTCCCAAACCTGTTTAACCTGAGCAAAACACAGTTACCCAACTATCTCAGTGAACCATCTGTACATCTCCACCTTTATCTCATCATTGTAGTCCACATCAATTTCCCTGTTAAACTCCTGACAGCCAGCTGGTGAAGGAGGAGACCAGAAGTCAATCTTTATTCAGTTTAGGATTTATTACAAATACATTACAAATGTATAGCTCCTAACTCAACTACCCAACACCAGTGTCAATAAGTCTCCCTTTACATGTGCTCAAGTAATCATCCAATGAATGCTCTCCACCTGTACACTTAACCTTAATTTGTACAATTAACAATCAATTCAGCAAGTGATTAGGAAGGCAAGTGGCACAGCAGGCTTGAAGAGCAAAATGGTCTACTCCTTCTCCTAATTTGCATTCGTATGTAATTCCTATTTCCTAATTCAATCTATATAGATTCTGCCACATAGGACATCCTTTCTTCGAGGTATTATAACCAGGAATATAAGTTCCTAGCCTGGTCCAAACGTAAGTCATGTCCCTGTTGTAACAACTGCATTACATCCTTCCGCCATGGTTAATGTTTCTAACTGACTGATTTTGTTTTGGATGCCTTGTGCTTGTCATGCAAGCCTGACTCTCAATTTTATGCAAGAGGCATACAATCAGGAGGAGGACAGAGGTGGAAGACTGCCAAAAACAAAATGGGGCTTCTGCCAATGCCATGCACTTACAGCACAATTGAATATTGCCCAGAATGACACTCCCTCCTGTTTCCCATAGTTTGTGCTGCCAAGTTTTACCGGTTGAATTCAGCCCAACAAAGAAGCTCAGCCTGAATTAGCACTCTGGTCGTTAATAAGACGCAAAGTGTTCTGATTCACAGATCTGGCACAATCATTGATCCGGTGTCCTGGGAGACCATTTAATCAGACGATTTACAACAGGTTAATAAACAATCAGGATTTTGTTGGGGGAGAAAACACTGATTCATCATTTAGAAGTCACAATGAATTAGGAAGGGGGAAGTATCGTTTGTTAAATTTGATTTTCATGGAAAGTGTCCTTAAGAGAATGCAAATGTAACTCCACTATTCAAGAAAAGAAGGAAATTGAAAGCAGGAAACTACAGGCCAGTTAGCCTAACATCTGTCATAGGGAAAATATTAGAATTTATTATTAAGTAGGTTATACCAGACCACTTAGAAAATCTTAATGCAACTAGGCAGAGTCAACATGGTTTTGTGAAGGGGATATTTTGCTTGACTAATTTATTATAGTTCTTTGATGACATAATAAGTAACTTGGATAAAGGGGAACCTGTAGATGTGGTGTACTTTGATTTCAAAAAGTTGTTTGATAAGGTGCCACATCAAAGATAGCTGTGCAAAATAAGAGCTCATGGCCAGGATTTTATTGCATCACCGTGGTATGTCTCCCCCCCCACCAGCTGATGTGGCAAGACATTTAAATCTCCATTCAGTTCGGTGGGACCATAATATCCCACCAGGCAGGAGGGGCTGTAAAATCCTAGTCCATGGTTTAGCAGGTAACATATTATCATGGTTAAAGGATTGGTTGGCTAATAGGAGGCAGAGAATTGGGATAAATGAGTCATTTTTGGATTGACAAGATGTAAGCAGTGGAGTGCCACAGGGATCAATGCTGGGGCCTCAACTATTTACAATCTATATAAATGACTTGGATGAGGGGACCAACTATATGATTGCTAAATTTGTGGATGACTCAAAGACAGGCAGGAAAGTAAGTGGTGAAGAGGACACAACGAGCCTTCCAAGGGATATAGATAGGTTAAGTGAGCAGGCAAACAATTAGCACATGGAGTGTAATGTGGGAAAATGTGAACTCTTCCACTTTGGCAGGAAGAATACAATGGAAAAGGTTGCAAAACTCGGCAGTACAGAAGGATCTGGGTGCGCTAGTATATGAATCACAAAAAGTTAGCATGCAGGTACAGCAAGTGATTAGGAAGGCAAATGGAATGTTGTTGTTTATTGCAGGGGGAATGGAATATAGCTGAATGACCTGCTCCTGCTCCTATGTTCCTGTACAATAAAACTAGGGAAGTTTTACTACAATTGTATAGGGCATTGGTGAGATCATGTCTGGAGTACTGCATACAGTTTTGCTCTCCTTGCTTCAGGAACGATATAATAGCATTAGAAGAAGTTTAGAGAAGGTTCACGCAACTGATTCTTGAGATGAGGTTGTTGTCTTATGAAGAAAGGTTGGACAGGCTGGGCCTGTACTCACTGGTGTTGAGAAGAATCAGAGGTGATCTTACTGAAACATGAAAGATCCTGAGGGGTATTGACAAGGTGGATGCTTAAAGGATGTTTCCCCCTATGTGAGAGACTAGAACTAGGGCACACAGTTTTAAAATAAGGGGTTTCCCAATTAAGACAGAGACGAAGAGAAATTTGCTCTCTCAGAGGATCATTAGTCTATGGAATTCTCTTCCCCAGAGAGCAGTGAAGGCAGGGTCATTGAATACTTTTAAGGCTGAGTTAGATTCCAGAGATGAGGCCACAATTAGATCAGCCATGATCTTTTCAAATAGTGGAGCATGTTTGAGGGGCCATATGGCATACTCATACAAACATACGAACTAGGAGCAGGAGTGGGTCACTCAGCCCTTCAAGCCTGCTCCACCATTCAATAAGATCATGGCTGATCTGATTGCAACCTACGCCTACCCCCGATAACCTTTCACCCCCTTGTTAATCAAGAATCTATCTAGCTCTGCCTTAAAAATATTCAAAGACCCTGCTTCCACTGCCTTTTGAGGAAGTGAGTTCCAAAGACTCACGACACTCTGAGAGAAAAATTTCTCTTCATCTTTGTCTTAAATGAGCGACCCCTAGTCCTAGATTCTGCCATAAGAGGAAATGTCCTCTCCATACCCACTCTCTCAAGACCCCTTAAAGATTTTGATCAAGTCACCTCTCACTCTTCTAAATTCCAGTGGATGCAAGCCTAACCTGTTCAACGTTTCCTCATAAGACAACCGCCCATTCCTGGTATTAGCCTAGTAAACCTTCTCTAAGCTGCCTCTAATGCATTTACATCTTTCCTTAAATAAGGAGACCAATACTGTACACAGTACTCCAGATGTAGTCTCACCAGTGCCCTGTACAACTGAAGCATAACCCTTCTACTTTTGTATTCAATCCACCTCACAATAAACAATAATATTCTATTAGCTTTCCTAATTACTTGCTGTACCTGCATTCTAGCCTTTTGCGATTCTTGCACAAGGACACCCATATCCCAATGAATCTCAGAGCTCTGCAATCTCTCACCATTTAGATAATATGCTTATTTTTTATTCTTCCTGCCAAAATGAACAATTTCACATTTGCCAAAATTAGACTCCATTTTTCAGGTCTTAACCCACTCACTTAACCTACTTATGTCACTTGTCGCCTTCTTATGTCCTCCTCACAACTTACTTTCCTCCCTATCTTTGTGTCATCAGCAAGTTTAGCAACCATACCATCTGTCCCTTCACCGAAGTCATTTTTATAAATTGTAAAAAGTTGAGGTCCCAGCACTGATCCCTGTGGCACATCATTTGTTACATCCCACCAAACTGAAAAAGACCCATTTATGCCTACTCTTTGCTTCATGCTAGCCAGCCAATTTTCTATCCATGCCAATATGTTACCCACTACACCATCAGCTTTTATTTTCCACAATAACCTTTGATGTGGCACTTTTTCAAATGCCTTCTGGAAATCTAAATACAGTACATCCACTGGTTCCCCTTTATCCACAGCACATGTGACTCCTTCAAAGAACTCCAATAGATTGGTTAAACATGATTTCCCTTTCACAAAACCACGTTGACTCTGCCTGATTACCTTAAACTTTTCTAAATGCCCTACTATAACATCTTTAATAATAACCTCTAACATTTTCCTTATGACAGATGTTAGGCTAACTGACCTGTAGTTTCCTGCTTTCTATCTCCCTCCCTTTTTGAATAAAGGAGTTACATTTGCTATTTTCCAATCTAATGCAACCTTCCCCGAATCTAGGGAATTTTGGAAAATTAAAACCAATGCATCAACTATTTCACTAGCCACATCTTCAAGACCTTAGGAAGAATTCCATCAGGACCCGGGGATTTGTCAGCCCGCAGCTCCACCAATTTTCTCAGTACCACTTCTCTGGTGATTGTAATTTTCCTGAGTTCCTCCCTCCCTTCCATTTCCTGATTTGCTTCTGTTTTAATTCATATGTTTGATGTAAGAGAAGGACATGGTGAGAAATTCCGTCTGAACAAATGATCTCATCATTCAATAGTCTGAAAACCAGAAACAGTTCTCCCAGGTTATGTCCATGCTCATCTCTCCTCTCCCTGTTTACACAAATAACTGATGCAGCAAGGGAAGTGAAAAGCAATGAAATCCCGTCACTTTCCAACTACTGGGCGGAATCTTCCGGACCCGCTAGTAGCAGGAAGCTTGGCGAGCGGGGGAACTTAATTTGGCGGGAGGCCAAGAATCAGTTTCCCGACGGTGGGATGAACTTTAGGAATTAAGTTCTCGGAACGTTAAAGGCAGGTTAAAAGCAGGTTAAGCTTCCCAACGAGTAATGCCGGGAAGTCCTTTGGCATGAACTTGCATGTCATGCATGCTCATTAATAGGCCACCTTGCCAGAATTAAGGTCCCCCTCCAAATTAAGTTCCCCGCCAGCGAGAATTTAGAACACTTACAACTGTATATAAATGGCTTGCACTTGGCAAGCTTGACTTCTTCCTGGACTTTAAATAGATTAGTTGCTGCTTTGAACCTCTTGAGGACTGCTAATAAACCTCAGCATCTTGACCCAGATCAGGTACCGGTAGGCCAAGCTGCGCGAACGCTGGACATGAGAGGCAGGATAAGGGGGTGTAGGGTGGAGCAGAGACTGGAAACGGAAGGCAGACTAAGAGGCATTGCTGGTGGAGGGCAGCAAACGCTCGACTCCCCACTCCAAACCTCCGTCCTCCCCGGTGAATGGTCATGGCTGACAACGGCTCATGCGGTAAGTCCTTCTATGCTGCCAAGGCAATCGTCCCTCTATAGAGTCGATGGGTAATGGAGGTAAGCTGAATAGATTCCGAGGGAGGGCACTTGCACATGGCTGTCATCACCCCAGCCAAAGAGCAAACCCAGCTTACCTTTTAACACATCAAAGCCTTCAGACCAGCAGCGTTAAATTCAATTAAGTTTCACAGACACAGATAGACACAGATGCCACTATTTTACAATAAATTCCTATAAAATTATTATATTTTCCTGACACATCCTGACAACTCCCGTTGACCCGTAACACAGTGTCCATAACGCCTGGTCTGCCCTCAAGGTCTCCATAATCATCACTGGTGAAGAGACACTTGGTCACTCGACCAGAAAACACCAAGATTGGTTCGATGAGAATGACCATGAGATCTAGGAGCTGATAAGCCGCAAACACAAGACATTCCTGAACCTGAAACAGCCACCCAACTCAGGAGCAAAAAAGCAGCTCTACAGAAGGCTGAACGTTGAGATCCAGCAAAAAACAGACAACCTAAAGCACAGACGGTGGGTGGAGAAAGTGCAGGAGATCCACCAGTTAGCCAACAAGCATGACATGCGAGTTTTCTTTAGCGCAGTCAAGACGACCTACGGCCCAAACACCCAAGGCCCAACTCCACTGCTGGCCAAGAACAGAGAGGTGCTCATCACGGACAGAAAGGCAGTCAGCACCCGCTGAAAGGTGCACTTCGAAGATCTTCTTAACAGAGGCTCCGTCTTCAACGCGAGTGTCCTCGACTCCATCCCACAGCATGCTCCCCGCCACCATCTCAGTATAACCCCAACCCGGCACAAGGTGGAAAAGGCCATGTGACAGACCAACAAGGCATCAGGAGTAGATGGAATCCCCACTAAAGCATGGAGGAGAAGCACTATTGGTGTGAATTCATGGCCTCATCTCCCTTATCTGGAAGGAGGAGAGCATGTCTGGAGATCTCAAAGACGCTGTAATCGTGACCATCTTCAAGAAAGGTGACAAGTCTGACTGCAGTGACTATAGAGGAATCTCCCTGCTGTTGGCCACATTGCAAGAATCCTCCTCAATCACCTTCTCCATGTGGCTGAAGAGCTCCTCCCATAGTCACAATGTGGATTTTGCTCACTAAGGGGCACAATGGACATGATCTTCACCATGCGGCAACTGCAAGAGAAATGCAGGGAAAAGCACCAACACTTGTACATGGCCTTCTTTGACCTCTAAAAAGCCTTCATCAACTGCAAAGGAATATGGAGCACCCTCCTCCATTTTGGTTTTGCCGCAATGCTCCATCTTACCCTCAGCAAGCTCCCTGCTGGAGTGGAGCTAAACTACAGAACAAGCGGGAACCTGTTCAAGCTCTGCCGCCTGCAGGCCAGATTCGAGGTCATCCCATCCTCTGTCATTGAAGTAAGGTATGCAGATGATGCTTGCATCTGTGCACACTCAGAGGCCGAGCTCCAAGCCATCGTCAACACCTTCACCAAGGCTTACGAGAGCATGGGCCTTACAATAAACATCTGTAAGACAAAAGGTCCCCTACCAACCTGCCCCAGCCACACCACACTTTGCCCCACCCCCCCGCCCCGCAGTTATCAAGATCCATGACGAGGCCTTGGACAATGTGGACCAATTTCCATACCGTGGGAGCCTACTGTCAACAAGGGCAGACATCGACAACGAGGTTCAACACTGCCTTCAGTGTGAGGAAGAGAGTGTTTGAAGGCCAGGACCTCAAACCTGGCACCAAGCTCAGGGTCTACAGAGCATTAGTGATACCTGCCCTCCTATATGGCTCGGAGAGATGGACTATGTACAGCAAGCACCTCAAAACTCTGGAGAAGTACCACCAGCACTGCTTCCACAAGATCCTGCAAATCCATTGGCAGGATAGGTGCACCAAGGTCAGTGTTCTCTCTCAGGCCAACGTCCCCAGCATCGAAGTACTGACCACGCTCGATCAGCTCCGCTGGGCGGACCACATCGTCCACATGCCTGACACGAGAGTCCCGAAACACGAGCTCTACTCGGAGCTTCGACGTGGCAAGCGAGCCCCAGGAGGGCAGAGAAAACACTTCAAGGACACCTGCAAAGTCTCCTTGAAAAAGTGCAACATCCTCACCCGACATCTGGGAATCCCTGGCCTAAGACCACCTGAAGTGGAGGGAAAGCATCCAAGAAAGAGCTGAACACCTCTAGTCTCATCGTCAAGGGCTAGCTGTAGCCAAGCGTCGACAGCGAAAGGAGTGCATGGCAACACAGGCACCCCACCCACCCCTTACCACCATCTGCCCCACTGCCCCATATGTGACTGAGACTGTAGGTCACGCATTAGACTCTTAAGTCACCTGAGAACTCATTTTTAATGTGGAAGCAAGTCATCCTCGAACCCGTAAGACTACCTAAGGAGAAGAAGAAACATCTGGGAGGTAACAGATAACCTGTTCAGTAGAACGCATCAATTTATTCAATTCTGCCTGGATCCCAAAAGCCAGGCTGCAAGAGCATTGGATTTTGCAGTAATCTCAGGTTTCCCACAAATGCAAGGGATTATTGACTGTACACAAGCGACCTTGAGAGCTCCTTGGCAACAGCCAGCCACATTCACCAATCAGAAAGGTGATCACAGAAGGCAAACCCTACGTGTTTGAATGTAATAAGAACATAAGAAATAGGAGGAGTAGGCCATTCAGCCCTTCGAGCACGCTCCGACATTAAATGAGATCATGACTGATCTTCTACTTCAACACCATTTTCCTGTACTATCCCCGTGTCCCTTGATGTTTTTAACATGTAGAAATCTATCGATTTCAGTCTTGAACATACTCAATGATTGAGCCTCCACAGCCCTCTGGGGCAGAGAATTCCAAAGATTCACCATCCTCTGAGTGAAGAAATTCCTCTTCATCTCAGTCCTAAAAGGCCTACCCCTTATTCTGTGATCCTTCCTACATCCCTGGCCCAGAGATGTAGGAAGGATCACCTCTCAATCTTCCAAACTCCTGAGAATACAGGCCCAGTCTATTTAATCTTTCCTCATAGGATAATCCCTCCATCCCAGGAACCAGTTTGGTGAACCTTCATTGCACTCACTCTGTGGCAAGTATATCTTTCCTTAGGTAAGGAGACAGAAACTGTACACAATACTCCAGCTGCAGTCTCACCAAGGTTCTATATAATTGCAGAAAGACACCTTTACTCCAATACTCAATTCCTCTTGTAAGAAAGGCCAACATACCATTTGCCCTCTTAATTACTTGCTGTACCTGCATGTTAGATTTCAGTGACTTGTGAACAAGGACTCCCAAGCCCCTTTGAAGTTCAACACTTCCCAGCCTCTCACCATTTACTCTGTATTTCTGTTTTTCCTACCAAAGTGGCTAACCTCACGTTTCTCCACATTATAATCCATCTGTCAAATTTTTGCCCACCCATTTGGCCTCTCCAAATGCCCTTGAAGTGTCTTTGCATCCTCCTCACAACTCACACTTCCACCTAGTTTTGTGTCATCTGCAAATTTGGAAATATTACATTTAATTCCCACATCCAAATCATTCTTATAAATTGTGAATAGCTGTGGCCCGAGCACCGATCATTGTGGTACCCCACAACCTGCCAACCTGAAAATGACCCATTTACCCCTACTCTCTGTTTTCTGTCCATTAACAAGTTCTCAAGCCATGCCAGTACATTACCCCCAATCCCATGTGCTCTAATTATGTTTACTAACTTTTTGTGTGGAACCTTATCAAAAGCTTTCTGAAAAACTAAATACACCACATCCTCTGACTCCCCTTATCTATTCTGCTAGTTACATCCTCAAAAATCTCCAGCCTGTTTATTAAACATAATTTCCCTTTCATAGATCCATGTTGACACCATCCAGTCTCATTATTATTTTCTAAGACCAGCGTTTTCCAGCCCCGCCGTGGAAGGTCCCTCTGCAGGGGATGTGGCAGCCCAGTCAAAAGCCCATTGACCTTCGGCAGATCGGACAAGCCCGGTGAAGGGCGGGGAGGGAAAGTCCTGCCCTAAGTGTCTAGTTATCGCATCTTTTATAATGGATTCTAGCATTTTCCCTACTACTGATGTCAGGCTAACAGGTCTGTAGTTCCCGGTTTTCTCTCTCCCTCTTTTCTTAAATAGTGGGATTACACTTGCCACCCTCCAATATTCAGGAACCATTCCAGAGTGTATAGAATTTTGAAAGATGACCACCAATGCATCTACTATCTCTGCAGCCACCTCTTTCATCACTCTGGAATGTAGATCATCCGGTCCAGGGGATTTATCTGCTTTAAGCCCTGTTAATTTCTCTGGCACTACTTTTTTTATGAATATTAATATCTTGCAGTTCCTCATTTACACTAGTCCCTTGGTTCTCCATTATTTCTAGGAGGTTTTTAGTATTTTCCTCTGTGAAGACAGGCACAAAGTATTTGTTTAGTTTCTCTGCTACTTCTTTATTCCCCATTATAAATTCTCCTGACTGCACTTGTGATAGGCACACATTTGTTTTTGCTAATCTTTTCCTTTTTATATACCTATAGAAGCTTTTACAGTCTGTTTTTATGTTTCTCGCTAAATTACTGTCACATTCTATTTTCCTTTCCTTAATCTTTCTCTTGATCCTTATTTGCACAATTCTAAAATGCTCCCAATTCTCAGGCTTACCATTTTTTGACAACTTTACACGTCTGTTCCTTTGATCTAATGCAATTCTTGATTTATTTCATTAGCCAAGGTTGGAACACTTCCTTTGCTGGGTTTTTGTGCATTGAAAGAATGTATTTTTGTTGTAAATTATGTATTAGTTCTTTAAATGTTAGCCATTACCTGTCAACCGTCATATCTTTTAACATAGTTTCCCAATCTCCCATAGCCAATTTGCCCCTCGTATCTTCATGGTTTCCTTTGTTTAGATTTTAGACCCTAGTCCCTGGTTGAACTTTCAAACTTAATGTAAAATTCTAAAATATTTCGTTTCCCAGGGAGCTCTCACGACGCCAACATTCTGACCCAATCCCAGATGCCAGAGGTTTTGAAGGACCTTAGTGATTACAGGACTGATTCCCTTGGGGACAAGAGATAGCCCCAGAAGAGCTGACTGATGACTCTATTTCGTCGTCCACAAGGGCCGCTGAAGAGAAGTACAATGCCACACATGCCTCCACAAGGTCCACGATTGAGCAGATGATAGACTTCCTAAAGATGAGGTTCAGATATTTGGGCTGCTCAGGTGGGACTCTCCAATACTCACTGCAGAGAGTATCCCAGAGCATCGTCGTCTGCTGCACCCTGCACAACCCCACACTACAAAAGGGGAATGTCTTGGCTGAGGTAGACATGGAGGACTGAGATGTGTCCACCAACAATGAGGACAGTGAAGGGAATGGTGCTGACGAGGGCCAGGATGTTGCCGAGCCACATGCAGAGGTCATTGCAAGGGTACGATGTGGCAGACAGGCGCATGACAATCTGATAGCTAACAGATTCCAGGCAAAGTAAGTTGCCGACACATTCCCTTTACTATTTGGTTTTCTATCCTCTGCTGGCTGGAAGGCCCCAGCTCCTTTTTGGTTTCAGATATTGTACTTTGCTCAAATGTATGATACAGAATTAAATTGCACTGCTTAACATCTGCCCTGCTGGTGATTTGATTCTTTGCATCCACTAAACTGTGCTGATATTCAGATCCCTGGTGTTAAATGCATATTTTAGAACCTGCTCAGCACTGCATTCTCCCATGATCTTGGTCACCTGTAAGTAAAATTGAGATTTTTCCCATGCCTTCACAAACTCCTTGTGCATGGAAACTTGCAAGCAATATCAAATTTTACCTTGGCAAGGATGCACTCATGTCACTCTCACACCAGCTCCCAATGGGGGGACAGACCTGGCAGAGAGCTCTTTCAAGGACTAAGACCCTAGTCATTCAGTTATGCTTGATGCACTTTGGTTAAACCCTTTATCCGAGATCCATTGCAACCCTTGATAAGGAGACGAGCAGGCCGCACAAATCTCCATGTGAGGTCTGACAAAGGCTCACACACCTCTTATATCCTACACTAAATCCCTCTAGCAGTCAAGACTAACTTGCCCTTTGCCTCCTTGCAGCCTTCACCTGCATGTTAGCGCAAAGTGACAAATCAACAAGGAAAGCCATTAACGATTGGACATGCCAGCCACAGCTTTCTCCAAAATATAGGGAAGCCTCTGGTTTTCTACTGTTAATAAGACTGTGTAAAGTTTCACTCTTTGGGAGAGAGAGCAGATGGACCATTTTAACACAGAGGTTTGTGAGGCTATGGGATCCATTACGGGAGTTAATGGCTGAAGCGGAGAGCATGTCAACATTTAAGGATAGCTTAGAATGTGGTTGAAGAAAGGGATTTGGGAAAGGGTCAAACATGTGAGATTATGACCACTGCATAGGGTGGGTGTAAATCTTGGCAAAGACTAGGTGGGAGGAATAATCTATTTCTGTGTTGCCATTTCTATGTAACTTAATATAAATCTAGTTGAGATTTCATAATGTGCTGTCAGCACACCCAGCTGATATTCTGATTTCCTTATCCAAATGTGACCTGTGAGGCAACAGTCCAATTTTTTTCTCCCTCAAAGGTTTAGTTTGACTAGACAGTCATGGATTCAAGTCCCACTTCAGGACTGATGCACACAATCTGGGTTAACTCTCCACTGCAGCACTCGGAGTGCTGCATTGTTGGAGATGCCATCCTTTGAACATCAAATTAAACCAAGGCCCTGCATTCCTGTACTGATGGTTCAGATGAATGCCAAAGATTCCACACATGATATTCCAGCTCAATCCCATGCCTGCATGACGGGCATGTGGGCCACACACAAAGTGTGTTTCATTCACAGTGACCTGAACCCATTTGTTTTGCTGGTTTAATGCGCTGCACATTACCCTGCCCCTAATGCGCTGCTGGTGCAGTCTGACCTAAAAATTGGAGGGCTGGCGACAGGCAGGAATCTAGCCATTGCTACAGGGGAGCATTCAGTAGCGGAATAGCTGTTGGCCACTGCCCAAACCTGGTCGCCAAAAGCATCTCCAGCACCAAAGTTCCAATGCCAACAAGGGAACCTTCTTTTTCATTGCTCCTTCAGCTGGCATGCCAGGCTGCATTCAGATTCTCAAACCTACAAGACAGGACACAGCAGTGAAAGCCATTGCCCCGCAAAAGGGCATTTAAAAGGAGGATGAGGCCCAGGAATTCCCTCTTCCCACATCACTAACATGGCGCCGCTGTGGAGGCACAGACCTGATCATAGCGGCAGCACCAAAAGTCCCAGGGCACCACAGTGTGGGTACGGGACTCAGTTCCCAATGCCTGTGCCTCCTTTCGCTTTGTGCCTGGAACTGAACATTCCCCAGGCTCAGTTGAGAGGAAGGTTTGCCCACCCACGGCGCTAATTGAAGCCGGGAGCTTTCCTGGCCAACATTCACCATCAAACAAAGTGACCGACCAAGCCAGTCTGAATGAATCATTCTCTCTTACTGTTTGTGGTACAAACTAGCCGCTTCCATAACAAATACCATACTTTGAATTTTTTTATTGAATGTGAAGTGCTTTGAGATATTTTCTGGAAGAGTTGATAAAAGTGATATACAAGGAAGAAAACAAGAATGACCATGCATTTATATAACACTTTTCGTGACCTCAGTACAACCCAAAGCACTTTATAGCCAATGATCAATTTACAACTTGCATTTGAATATAGAAAGAAGGTTCAAGGTGCTCCGTAGACACAGCGATGAAAAGTGATGTTGACCCAGAGAAGTAGATATTGGAAGGGGTGACTAAAAGTTCGGACAGAGGTTGGTTTTAAGGAGGGTCTTAAAGGAGGAGTAGGAGGTGGAGGGGCAGAGTTGTTTAGAGAGGTAAAATTCTGGAGTTTAGGGTCCAGATGTGTGAAGGCCAAAATTAAAGGAATGCTGAGTTTTCATGGCATTGAAGAGCTGGAGAAGATTGCAGAGATAGGAAGAGGTGAGATCGTGGAAGGATTTAAATATAGTGAAGAGGTTTATAAATTTGAGGCATTGCAGACCAGGAGCCAATATAGGTCAGTGCGCATAGGGCTGGTGGGTGAACTGGATGAAGTGCCGGACAGGATACAGCAGGAAGAGTTTTGGATGAGAGTGTAAGGAGGGTGGGCAATGGGAGGCTAGCCAGGAGAGCATTGACAAGTCATGCCTGGATGTGACAGGGCATGTAGAAGGGTTTTTGCAGATGTTATGGAGGTGGAAGTAGGTGGTCTTGCTGATGGACAGGATATGGGTTAGAATCTCAGATCGCAATCAGATAGGACGCCAATGCGAACAGTCTGATTCAACCTATATATTAGTCTTTCTTATCTCTTTCATGCTGATTGAATATTCATCCTCAAAGCTTTGTTGATACACTTGCATGCCTATAGACACAGCATGTCCACAGCTATCTAAGATAAAGCAGTCCGCTTAATCGTGTAGACCTTCCACTAGCTTAACCATTCACTCCCTTGACCATCCATCCATTATAAGGTAAGGGGTGGGGATGTTTGCTGATGATTGTATAATGTTCAGCACCATTTGTGACACCTCAGATACTGAAGCAGAAAATGACCACATGCAGCAAGACCTGGGCAATATCCAGGCTTGGGCGAACAAGTGGCAAGTAACATTCGTGCCACACAAATGCCAGGCAATGACCATCTCCAACAAGAGAGAATCCAACCACCTCCACAAAACATTCAACGGCATTACCACCACTGGATCCCCCACCACCAACACCCAGGAGGATATCGTTGACCAGAAACTGAACTGGACTAGCCATATAAATACTGTGGCTACAAGACCAGGTCAGAGGCTGGGAATTCTGTGGAGAGAAACTCACCTCCTCACTCCCCAAAGCCTGTCCACCAAATCATCACACAAATCAGGAATGCGGTGGAATATTTTCCATTTGCCTGGATGAGTACGGCTCTAACAACACTCAAGAGGCTTGACACCATCCAGAACAAAGCAGCTCGCTTGATTGGCAGCCCATCCACCATCTTAAACATTCACTGCCTCCAGCACTGACGCGCAGTGGCAACAGTATATACATCTACAAGGTGCACTGCAGCAACTCACCAAGGCTCCTTCGACAACTCCTTCCAAAACCGCGATCTCCACCACGTAGAAGGACCAGGGCAGCAGATGCATGAGAACACCACCACCTTAAAATTCCCCTCCACACCAGGCTCCAGTTCCAATGGATTAATACGGTGGGAAAAATTAGAGTACGAGAGAAAGCTAGCTAGATATATAAAAATAGATAGTAAGAGTTTCTTTGGATGTTTAAAAAAGAAGAGTTAACAAACTTAGTGCTGGTCCTACAAAAAGTGAGTCTGGGGAATTATTAATGGAAAATAAGGAGAAGGCAGATGACATGAACAAGGGTTTTGCATTGGTCTTCACTATAGAGGATACAAGTAACATCCCTGAAATAGCTGTAAAACAGGAAATGGAAGGGAAGGAGGAACTCCTATAAACGACATAGATGACTATGTGGGGGGTAGGATTAGTAAGTTTGTGGATGACACAAAGATTGGCCAGGTGGTTAACAGTGAGGTTGAGTGTCTTGGGCTACAGAAAGATATAGATGGGATGGTCAAATGGGCAGATAAGTGGCAGATGGAATTTAACCCTGAAAAGTGGGAGGTGATACACTTTGGGAGGAGTAATTTGACAAGGAAGTATTCAATGAACATGGCACTAGGAAGTTCTGAGAAACAAAGGGACCTTGGCGTGTGTGTCCATAGACCTCTGGAGGCAGAATGGCATGCTAGTGGGGTGGTGAAAAAGGCATACGGGACACTTGCCTTTATCAATCGAGGCATAGATTACAAAAGTAGGAAGGTCATGTTGGAGTTGTATAGAATCTTGGTGAGGCCACAGCTGGAGTACTGTGTGCAGTTCTGGTCGCCACATTATAGGAAGGATGTATTGCACTGAAGGGGGTACAGAGGAGATTCACCAGGATGTTGCCTGTGATGAAACATTTAAGTTATGAAGAGAGGTTGGATAGACTTGGGTTGTTTTCGTTGGAGCAGAGAAGACTGAGGGGCGACCTGATCAAGGTGTACAAGATTATGAGGGGCATGGACATGGTAGATAGGGAGCAGCTGTTCCCCTTAATTGAATGGTCAGTCACAAGGGGACATAAGTTCAAGGTGAGGGGCAGGAGGTTTAGGGGGATGTGAGGAAAAACTTTTTTACCCAGAGGGTGGTGACGGTCTGGAATGCACTGCCTGGGAGAGTGGTGGAGGCGTGTTGCCTCACATCCTTTAAAAAGTACCTGGATGAGCACTTGGCACGTCATAACATTCAAGGCTATGGGCCAAGTGCTGGTAAATGGGATTAGGTAGGTAGGTCAGGTGTTTCTCACATGTCGGTGCAGACTCGATGGGCCAAAGGGCCTCTTCTGCACTGCGTGATTTTGTGATCTGTGGTCTCTGTGAACTCAAGAAAATTACAATCACCAGGGAAGCAACACCGAGCAGATTGTTGGAACTGCAGGCTGACAAATCCCCAAGTCCTGCTGGGCTTCATCCTAGCGTCTTAAAAGAAGTGGCTAATGAGATAGTTGATGTATTGCTTTTCATTTTCCCAAATTCCCTAGGTTCAAGGAAGGTTCCATTAGATAGGAAAATAGCGAATGTAGTTCCTTTATTCAAAAAAGGGAGGGAGACAGAAGGCAGGAAAATGGAGTATACTGTGGGAAAACGTGAAATTGTCCATTTTGGCAGGAAGAATAAAAAAGAAGCTTATTATCTAAACGGTGAGCGATTGCAGAGCACTGAGATGCATGAAACGCAGAAGATTAGCCTACAGGTACAACAAGTAATTCGGAAAGCTGATAGAATGTTATCATTTATTGCAAGGGGGATTGATTACAAAATTAGGGAAGTTATGCTTCAATTATACAGGGCATTGGTGAGACTACACCTGGAGTACTGTTGGTCTGCTTATTTAAGGAAGGATGTAAATGCATTGGAAGTAGTTCAGAGAAAGTTCACCAGACTAATACCTGGAATGGGGGTGTTGTCTTATGAGGAAAGGTTGGACAGGTTAGACTGGTATCCACTGGAGTTTAGAAGAGTAAGAGGCAATTTAATTGAAACATATAAGGTCATGAGAGGTCTTGACAGGTTAGATATGGAAAGGATGTTTCCTTCTTGTTGGAGAATCTAGAACTAGGGGTCACTATTCAAAAATAAGGGGTCGCCGACTTAAGACAGAGATGAGAAGAATTTTTTTCTCTCTAAGGGTTGTGAGTCTTTGGAACTCTCTTCCTCAAAAGGTGGTTGAGGCAGAGTCTTTGAATATTTTCAAGGCAGAGCTAGATAGATTCTTGATAAGCAAGGGGGCGAAAGGTTACCAGGGGTAGGCAGGAATGTGGAGTTGAGGTTACAATCAGATCAGCCATGATCTTATTGAACGGCAGAGCAAGCTCGAGGGGCCGAGTGGCCAACTCCTGCTCCTAGTTCCTATGTAACTCACACACCCTCCTGATTTGGAAATATATCACTGTTCCTTCACTGTCACTGGGTCAAAATCCTGAAACTCCCTCCCTAACAACACTGTAGGTGTACCTACACCACATGGACTGCAGCGGTTCACCACCACCATCTCAAGGGCAATTAGGATGGGCAACAGATGCTGGCCCAATAAATGCCCTTATCCCATGAACAAATTTTTTAAAAATTGCACTGTATTCTATCCGCAGGATGCGCTGCAGCAACTCGCCAAAGTTTCTTCTTCAGCATCTTTCTAACCTGCAACCTAAAATGGCAAGGGCAGGGGGCACATGGGAACAACATTCACCTCCACTTTCTCTGAGTCACACACCATCCCAGGCTTGGAAATGTGTAGCAGCTCCCTCACCGTCACGGGGTCAAAACCCTGCAAGAGCACTGAGGGAACACCTAGACCGCATGGGCTGCAACACTTCAGGACGGTAGCTCGCCAACACTATCCCAAGTTCATCCTGGGACGGACAATAAAAGCTGGCCATGCCAGCAATGCCCACACCCCAAGAACGGATTCTTACAAATGTGAGCGCAGCATTTACAACCAGGTGCCGTTTATATTTGTCAGTAATCCCAATGCAGTCTCATGCTGTAATTTTAGCTGAGTACTGGTATTTGCAGCAATAAATTACAAAGCAGAACCTTCATTTGACAATCTGATAGGCAATGTTATTCATCTTACCATTGTGCCAATGGAACTGACAAGCCTCCCCTCATGATGTACGACTTTGTTTACGCGCTGCCATACACCAGCACAGAGCATGATCAATGAAAGATGTATCTGTTGGTGGACACAGTAAGACAGGAAATTGTTATGTGAAATCCATGTTCTGTATTTATTTACACCTATTGTTTTAGATAGTGAGAATTAAGATGTCAATACTGGTTCCTGTCATGGACCACAGGGAGATTTTTGGCACTTGCAGAGTCTTAGAAAATTGGATACAAATTTGTATTTATTCTTTATTCGTTCATGGGGCATGGGCTTCGCTGGCTGGGCCAGAATTTATTGCCCCATCCCTAGTTGCCCTTGAGAAGGTGGTGGTGAGCTGCCTTCTTGAACCGCTGCAGCCCCTTTTAAAAAACACTTTTCAAGACCTCAAGAGATCTCAAAGCACTTTGCAGCGATGAAAGGACTTTTTGAAGTGTCTTCATGATGGTAATGTAAGAAATGTGAAAGCTAAGTTATGCACAGCAAGGTCCCACAAATATCAATGAGGCAAATGACCAAGTAATCTGTTATAGTGATCTTGGTTGAGGGATAAATGTTGGCCAGGATACCCTTGGGAACTCCTCAGCTTTTCTTTGAAATAGCCCTAAGGGATCTTTCATATCTGGCATTGCCAGACTGGAAGCTAATGGAGGTTAGCAAGCACAGGTGAAGGGTAGATGGAACTTGACGAAAGTTAGGCTACAGGCAGCAGGATTTTGGATACCTTGAAGCTACAGAAGATGGAAGATGGGAAGCTGGCTAGGGGAGAATTCTTATTCATTTGCAGGATGTGGGCATCACTGGCAAGACCAACATTCATTACCCACCCTCCATCTTAACTGGCACAACTGAATGGCTTGCTAGACCATGTCAAAATCAGGAGGGGTCTGGACAGAGGAGATAGAGAGATACTGTTCCCATTAGAGGAAGTATCAAGAACCAGAGGGCACAGATTTAAAGTAATTGGCAAAAAGAAGCAATGGCATCATGAGGAAAAACTTTTCATGCAGCGAGTGGTTAGGATGTGGATTGCGCTGCCTGAGAGAGTGGTGGAGGCGGGGTCAACTGAGGTGTTCAAAAGGGATTTGGATCATTATCTGCAAAAGAAGAATTTGCAGGGCAATGGAGAAAAGGCAGATTGTGTGCCATTATGTGAATTGCTCCTTCAGTGGGCCAGCACAGACATGACAGGCTGAATGGCCTCCATCTGTGCCGTAGCCATTCCATGATTCTATCCAGAGGACAGTTAAGAGTGAACTACATTGCTGCAGGACTGGAATCACATACCGGGTAAATACAGCATGACCTCAATTTTACACACAAGCGCAATAGGCAGGCCCAGAAACATTATCCACTCCCGCCTGCGATCGCAACCCAGACACGATTTGCTGGCCAATTAAGGGCCAGCCAGCGTGAAATGTGCCCGGACATTGACTCAGCACTGCCGACAGGGGCAATGGTGAGTCGGAGGGAGAATTTAAACGAGCACAGGCAGCTCCCTGAGGGCTGCCAGGAGTTGGGGAGGAGTCTCAAGTAGCTGTCAACAAGAGAGCGTAAGATTGTATGCTTGGCAGGAGTGATGGTCTCAGCACCTGCTGGACTTGCCAGCTGTGAGGGCAATGCACGAGGGCACTCTGCACCCCCCCCCCCAACCCAGTTCTCTGATGAGTCAGAGCACCTGTGCGCTCTAGTGGAGGCAGTGAGTGCCTGGTGTGACATACTCATGCCATGGAATGGCAAGAGGAGGCCACCCACCAGTCGAAGAAGGCCTAGACAGGGGTGGCTGCCCAGGTGAGCAGGAATGATGTGTGCTGCACATGGATCCAATGCTGGAAAAGGGTTCAATGATCTTCTGCGCTCCACAAAGGTGAGCACCAACTTGGCTTTGAACTGTGTATGGATGCCTTGGAGGGTCACTGTTCTTCGTGGTGCTCAGGGGGGTGAGATGCTGAGTGTCAAATGGCACATATCCATATGCATGCCAAATGTGGGAGATGGGTCTGCTTGCCTTGTGTGCATGGAAGGGTAGATGTGCTAACCTGACACCTCAATCTGTGTCTCCTTGGGGTGTGGGGGGTGCGAGGCTGAGATGGTGTGGCAGATAGAGGATGCACTAATGAATGCACTTTTGACTGTACAGGAGCAGAGAAGCCATAATGCGCTGGAGCATGCACAAACGGGTGGTGGGGTCTCCAACATACTGATACTTCCCAAGTTCGAGATGGATGCCCTGGACATGGAATGTGAGAGTGTACCGAGGTCCACAGGTCATGAAGAGGCAGGGGTCTCGGATAAAGGTAAGAGTCCAGCGGACAGGTGAGAGACTGGGGAAGTGTGTAAGAGCTGTAGGATCACGTCATCTCCAATGAGAAACTCTAATCAACAGTCCCCACTGCTCGTCCAATCACAGTGCCTCAGGGAGGTAGTTATCCATTCTGACAAGCAACCGTAGTTCATGCACGGTCACTTTGTCACAATGTGATCAACTAACATATTCTGTTCCTGCCTCAGAAGCGCCAACTTCACGATGCCCATAGGCCCAGTGGACCCTCCATTGACACCCGAGGAGCAGCCACGGATAGATGCAACTGCTTCACACGTCTCTCCGAACCAAGCACCAGCAGAGATACAGGCACATCGGTGGCCAATAGCGCGGCGGATCAGTTGGTAGTGCACAGTGGTGAGGGCACATCACACTCACTCGAGGAGCTGGCAGAGGCAGAGAGTGCCCAGGGCGCCAGCAGTTGGAGGACTGCTGGGGATTAGGAGCATGCTGAGTCCGAGGCAGATGATGAGCCTCCAGAGTCATCCATCAGGTGGCAGATGCTAGAAGATCTGGCAGAGATCCCTGAGGGTCTGCATGCCATGATCTCTGTCATGCAGGAGTCTATGCGGAGTGTGAGCACGGCGTTGACCTGGAGCTCCGAGCGCAAGGCGTCCTCCATTTGGAGAGTGGTGGCTCTCATGGAGAGACAGCTCCAGGAACAGAATCAGGGGCTTCTGGGGCTGCACTTGGACCTGCAAGCCAGCACACTCAGTCAGTGACCTCAGGAGGTCACCGCCAGTGTGAGAGATGGGTGAGGCACCTAGTTTCCCCACTGGGTGCCTGTCCGTCAATGGAGAGCAGGGAGGTTCAAACCAACCTCACGCTAGTGGACCAGCTGCATTGTCGCATCTGCGGGCTCTTCTCAGAGCACTCCAGACGAAGGCAGCAGCTCCTCCGCCGCTCTGCCAGGGCCCGTGGCATCTGCTGAGGCCACAACGACTGAGGAGTGCCCGGCCATGACACTGGACGCACCTTTCCAATCGGTGCTTGTGGGGGCTGTGCCAGCCAGAGGATGTCTGCCGGCAGGACATCACAGTCAGCAGGCTGCCTCCAATGCCACTGCCAGCGAGGGGGCAGGGAGGCAGGTGGGCACCAAGACACAACATTCGCAGGCAGGAGTTTACAGCACTATAAACACAAGGGGGATTGTCACTTCAATTGAAATGTGTTCTATGTTCAAATTGTGTAAACATGACCACCATTTAAAGATGTTATTATATTTCGTGGTCTGAATGTGCTTTATGTTTCCCATAGGTGTTAGGCCATGGAAGTGCCTTGTCACAGACGGGAAGGGCTGCAAACTTTATTTCAGAGGTTGGACCTTGACCTGAGGGTGACAGGACGGCCTCATCAGGAATGTTCAATAAGGAGGCGTCACCCTTGCCCTCACTTTCATGCCAAGCCTCAGATACCGAGCGGAATGAACGGAGAATCAAGGCCTCCCCGGTCTCCCTGCCTCCCACAAGGTTCATCACCTGCCTGAACAGAGCGTCAGTGACTAGCTTGACGGAGCTGTGGGCAGCAGATTGGGAAGCACCACATTGATCTCCCACTGACCCTTGGAAGCAACTGGAGGCAAAAAACTTCAGAATCACCGTCACCTTAAGGGCCACTGGCATCTGGTGGCCACTGACACAGTTTGAGACGATCTCTGGGCCAATCATGTGGCAAAAGGAGGTCATAGAGGGGCAGAGCCTCCTTCGGCACTGGACCTCAGACACGTTGAGGTAGCTGCAGCGCTGCCTGTAGACTCTTCTGCAGGATAATGGCGTCTTCTGCAGATTCCTCTGCCTTGCACTTCCCTGGTGGCCCTGCACCCCATGTGGCTGCGCCTTTCTTTCCACAGGTCGCTCTCTGGGACGCTGCCTGCGGACACCGGGCCTCCTCTCCCTTCTGGCCCCCTCGTCCTCAGAGGAGGTGGCCCCTCCGGCGGAGTAGACAATCCCCATTTGCTGGAATACAGGTGGCACAGGACAGTGGCCTGAAGGGTGCACTGGGCAGAAAGCAGAAAGCCAAAGAGTCCTCCAGAAAGCACAGGAAATGCAACGAGGTCTCAGAAAAACATCGACAACCGATTCTCACCTGAACTCCTGCTCACTCACATTGCCCTGGCTCTGGTCGACTATTATCCCGCCCCAGATTGAGTTTCACTTAAAAACGGAAAGGCCGTCTGCCCATGTGCACGGGCCATGTAAAATTTCAATTGCCTTTCTAATGGGCTTAATTGCCCGTTTAATTGTTGACGGACGCGCCTCCAACTCCCGCACGTGCCCACCGACTGCAATGTGGCGCGATGGCATCGGGACACGTGCTCGAAGTTTTTCTCGCGCAATTTTACGCAACATCCTATGGTCTGCGTGCCTGATCCTGCAACGTATATTCTCCCTTAACGTGCATTAGTGAACCGGGTAGATTTCTTACAACAAACCCAACAGCTTCATGGTCACCACTACGAGCTTTTTATTCTAGACCTAATTAATTACCTTCCCCTGTGGTGGGGTTTGAATTCATGTCTCCATATCATCGATCCAGTAACATGAGCTGCCATTCCTGACATTGGAATAACCCAGTCTAGAGGTTAATGAAGCATGCCTGAGGGTTTCAGCAAAAAGATGTTCTGAGGCAGGGCAGAGACAGGCAAAGTCACAGAGGCGAAGGTAGCCACAAAGCGTGTACTATGGACCTTCACCCTTTACACAGCTTTCCCCAGTTGCTTAAAAATGATTCCATCCTTCCATTTGATTCAAAAATACAGTGCAAATTACCGGAAGGACCCAGCATCCTTCCGAGCTCCTTTCTACTTCCTTCGTCAGTCCCGCTGGTTGCTCTGGACCTGAATCGGATTCCAACAGCAGAATCGCATCCAAGAGCAGTGACAGCTCTTGCACGCAAGTCTACATTGCCGACTGCTCCGATCGGAATCTCTGGGTCCGAATATCATCGCCGCGATAAGCAGGAAAGGTGAGTCATGCACAATGGAGTAGGGGATTATGCAGGCATCCGCAAGGTGCTTTACAGCCAATGGGGGAATAGACCATAAGACAAAGAAGCAGAAATTAGGCCATTCGGCCCATCAAGTCTGCTCCGCCATTCAATCATGGCTGATAAGTTTCACAACCCCGTTCTCCCGCCTTCTCCCCGTAACCTTTGATCCCCTTACCAATCAAGAACCTATCTATCTCGGTCTTAAATACACTCAATAATAGAGTAGATATAGGAATAGAGGGATGTGCAGCAAACATTAAAAAGCAAAACTGGCATTTTTTAGTCCCTTTCAGGCCCCCAGGAGATCCCAAAATGCTTTACAGCCTTACAGCCAATGAATTGTAGCCACTTTTGTTACATAGGAAAGATGAAACCAAAACGTACAGCAAGCCCTCACAAACATCAGTGGGGCAATGGGCAGATAATCTGTTTTAGTGACATTGGTTCTTAGCTTTTTGTTCTGGAGTGGGCAATAAGCTTTGGGGAGCTTTTCTGGGTTGCCATGTATGCAGCATTGAGCATTCATTCAGTGGTGCACTGTAAGCAAGTTCCAGATGTTTTCAGGGATTTGGTCTGTCCAAAATGCTCTCAAGCCTGCGGCTATCAACACTTTTATAACCATATAAAGAGCAGCTCAGCGTATCTTCAATACAGGAGAGGACCTCATTACATTTAAAAAATAAAGGAGAACTGCAGAGAAAAATCAAGCTGCAAATTAAACAGCCAAAATAACAGCTTAGGAGAGCTCACATGTTGAAGCTGCTAGGCAGAACGTCCCTTTGATGCTGGGGTACAGAGCGCAAAGGCAACATACAGAAAGGAGCAGCTGCTGGGGAGACTGCCAAGCAAACATTGCTAATTTGGGGCTAGAGGCTTGGACAGGACTGGCACAGGGGGAAGGGGGTGGTTTGCACAGTCAAACTGGTTCTGAGTCATTTTTAAATCAGCAACATATGAGATACCATCACATGACATTGAGAAGCTGCTTTGTACTGTCAGTAGTGCTAAAAAAAAAGTAACCATTTCATTGCCATGCCCGCTGGCGTCGGACGTGTTGTTCAGCGGCGTGAGCAGATAATATGGCGAGAAGGCCAAAACTCAGTTTCACAACGTCGTGAAACCAGTCCGCTCTGCCCGTCAATGGCAGGCCGCGTTTCCTGCCGTCTGGCGCGGGAACTGCATCGTAATGCACCTACATCTCATTGTAAGCTCAGCCCACCGGAATCACCCCCCCCTCCCCCCACGCTGGATCGTCCATGCACCATGCCAACTTGTTTCACAACAGCATATATAAGACATGCACTTGGCAGGCTGCGCTTCGAGGGGAACATGGAGGTGAGGGTACAGTGACGTCGCGCAGCGCTAGTGAGGGTCGGAAATCAAGGTTGAGGCAAGTTGGGGAGGTGGGGTGCAAGGGCTGCCTTTTGGTTGATGGTAGTGCACATGCACGTGTGGGGTTGTAGTAGCGGCCACGCATCAGGGAAACCTTTTATAAAGTGACCATCCCTCTGCCACTGAGACAGCTCAGACGCAATCACATTAACATGCTTGGAGTGGAGCCTCTAGCTTATCTGCCCACTGAAGCAACGCAGAGCCATCACGTGCTCCAGAGCTTTTCACCCCTCGGACACAGACTGCAAACTATTGAGCATTTTAGTGGACTGCAGAACAGTTGGACAACTGCACACTTTGTCCAACCAATTTGCTAAAGCTGACAATGGAGTGGTCACCGGTGGAGGTGCTCACAGCCCCTTGCAATATCATCATTCACGTTTGGACCATCCTTTGCTGTCGTTTGTTACAACTGAATGGCTTGCTAGGGCATGTAGGCCAGACCAGGTAAGGACGGCAGTTTTCCTTCCCTAGAGGACATCAGTGAACCAGATGGGTTTTTACAACAATCGACAATGGCTCCATGGTCATCATTAGGCTTTCAATTCCAGATTTTTATTGAATTCAGATTTCAACCCAGGTCCCGGAGCATTACCCTGGGTCTCTGGATCACTCGTCCACTGACGATGCCACTACGCCATCGCCTCCCCATGGTTCAAGCTAACAGTGCAGCCTTGCAGCACGGGTTAGGAGAATGCCTGCTCCTGAGCTGAGACCACAGCCTGCAGTCCAATGGGCAAAGCTGTAGCCAATCGGTCAGGTGGAGTGGAATGGAGGTGGGTGTGGTTTCGGGCAGCCCTGCTGTGCACTAAACTCTGGCCAGCACTCTCCAGGATGCGATAAACAGCCTTCACACTTAACCAAGGTTCTTGGAACACCCAAGCTAACCCACGCATCCCTCTCTTTCACCCTGCAGGAGGAGTACCTCAGGAGCATGGAGCCTGGTGAACTAGCTGTATGCCTCGTGGCTTACAGAGAGCAGAGACGACAGAGAACTGAGCGATGGAGTCTGCCTGGCTGCGCAGAGGGAGGAGCAGCAACCTCATGAAGAAGGGACAGCTGGGGGCTCCGTATCAGGCCGCTGAAGAGCCATAGCAAGCTGTCGCTGGTTGATGCCTAACTAGACCCAGAACCAGTGGCAGCGAAGACTGCTCATGTCTAAGGAACTGGTTGGTCACATCTGCCAGTTGCTGCAGGGTTTAGTGCCACGGGGACATGGAGGACATCCACAGCCAGGCTGTGAAAGTGACAGCGGTGCTCAATTTTTACACCAGTGGCTCCTTTCAGGGCTCCACAGGTGACCTCTGTGGGATATCACAGACCTCCACCCACAAATGCACCCATGAGGTCACGGACACCATCTTCGTGAAGGCACACAACTTTGTGCATTTCGCCCAGGACCAGGAAAGCAAGGAGGCAAGAGCGGTTGGATTTGTCCGGATATCAGGTTTCCCACAGGAGCAGGGTGCGATCGACTATGTTCACGTGGTGCTCAGATCTCTGTCACAACAAGCGGCCCACTAGTCAACCGCAAAGGCTTCCATTCGCTGAGTGTGCAGCTGGTGTGCGACCACCACAAATACATCCTGCAGGTCTGCGCACGGTTTCCAGGGAGTGTACACGACTCCTACATTCTCAGTCAGTTACAGATCCCTGACATCCTCAGATTCCACAGAAGCTGAAGGGTTGGCTCCTCGGGGACAAGGGCTACCCGCAGAGGCCGTGGCTGATGACACCTGTGCGGCAGCCTCAGACTGCAGCAGAGCGTCGCTATAATGAGGCTCATGCTGCAACTCGCAACTTGATGGAGCAGAACATCAGGACACTGAAAATGAGGTTCCAGAGCCTGGACCGGTCTGGTGGAGCCCTGCAATACAGTCCGCAGAGGGTGTCACACATCATCGTCATCTCCTGCGCCCTTTACAACCTGGCGCTACAATGGGGAGAGGATCTGGCTGAGGAGGAGCTGGAGGTCTCCTCCGATGAATAGGACGTTGACGGGGATGAGAGTGAGGAGGTCCTCGAAGGTGACAATGAAGGCGATGAAGCCATCGCACTGGCCAGACGAGGCAGGCATACTTGGGCGGCCCTCATAGCTGCTAGATTCGTGGAGGATGATGACGACATGCAGTGAGGAGTCACCATAGGTCCTCACATTACATCTGTGAATGTTTGACTTCAGTCTGGCTGATGATAGCCCACATACTCTCTGTGATAATGCTCCTGTCATGGAGACGCAATGGAGGCCTTAATGGTCACTTGATTCCAGGAGGATGACGATGACATGCAGTGAGGACACTCCATACATCTTCATAAAGCCTCTGTGTACATCTGACTCCTATCTGGCCTAGGGAAACTTGCTTGCACTTTGTGATCGGGGTCGTGTCATGGAGACGCAGCCGTGAAACTTTAAATTCTCCTGATCCTTTGTCAGCCTTCGGCACCTGACCCCTTCAGGAGCACAGCATCACTGGTCACAGATGCTGAAGAGATGGGGGCCAGTCCCACCTTAAAGGTGCTGAGAGCTCACAGAGAGAATGAGAGAACTCTGTGGCACCTGCCCACTACATTCTGGCAGCAATGACAAGCACCATCGAGGTGCAGGCATCAGTAATTTTCCAGGGAGTGTGAGGCTGGACCATCACTTTGCCTGAAGGCTGCACAAAGCACAGGGAAGAGGCACTGGACTGAGATACCAGCCTTTATCTTGTGCAGAAAGGTTTCACATCTGAGTGACAAGAACACTGCTCATCAGAACAAGGAGCCATAGGCAGGGAGACATTCTTGGGAGCTTATTCACAATAGTGAACATTAGAATTAAGCAGCTAATTCTCCTTAACTCCGCAGGGACTGGGGTGCTTTATTGATTTGATGTTTGTAAGTTTCCTTTAAATTTTGTCTTTGGTTTTGCAGTTCCCTAATTTAGGGGCTGTGTTTATTTTGTCCCTTATTTTGTTAATTTTGTTTAATTGGTTAGCTCCAAAAGCGATAATTCTCCTTAACTCCATGGGGACTGGGGTGCTTTATTGACCCCCTTAATCACATTTTGATCTGATGTTTGTAATTTCCTTTAAATGTTGTCTTTGGTTTTGCAGTTCCCTAATTTAGGGGAACTGTGTTTATTTTGTCCCTTATTTTGTTAATTTTGTTTAAGTGGTTGACTCCAAAAGAGTTAATTTTCCTTAACTTTCCAAACCCTGCCGCTACGTCTTGGTGCTCCCCAGACATCCGCAGTGAAGGTGGAGGCAGCCTGCTGACTGCCACGCCCTGCCTGTGATGACCTTGGCGGGCGTCCTCTGGAGGCCCGAGACCTGGAGGGCCCCGGCCTGCTTTCAGGGTCTTGCCGCGTGGCAGTGGCACCCTCCTCGGCCTATGGAGCTGGAGCTGAAGCTGCTGGTGTCACAAGAAGAGGGGATTTAGATGGGCTGGACACTCCTGGTGTCACCGGAGTGGATAGCCCCGGGGTATGTACCTGCTGATACTCCTCCCTATGGGTGCCCTAGGGTCCCTGGCTGATTCCTTGAGGAGAAGGGATAGCTGGAGTGAGATCGAGCTGCCCCCCCTTCTGTCTCACGTACACACTGTTGGGGGCCAACTATGGCGTCAGCAATGGAGTTCAGCCCAAGCAACAGTGCAGGACCAGTGTCCTGGTCCAAGGCCTCCATGGCGGCTGCCACCCACCAGTGTTGACCTCAGTGCGTTGGTACGCTGGCACTATCACCTCAAACCAACTCCTCCATCGTGCCCTGAAATCTGAGGAGTGCAACGGACATCCCTCCTTGATGTTCCCAAGCTTGCCTTTGCAGCTCCAGCAACTGTGACATGACCGAGTGCAAAGGCTCATCATCTGACTCAGACTCAGCAGATTTCTGTTGCACTGCTGGATCCTCACTTGGTAGAGCACCGCTGACCTCTCTGTCAGCACAAGAATGGTCCAGATCCTCACCAGTCAGCTGGTTGACTTTAAAGTCCGTGAGGACCTTGATTTCAGGCATTCCACCACTATTCTGCGACCTCTCCCTCTTGTTGTGTGCCAGCTCATCCTGCATGAATACAGATGGGAAGAGCTGAAGCGGGATGCCTGCCAGACCAGATGATAAGCATGCCAGGCTGTGTAGGTAGTGAGCGGTCCCATGGACGGGATGAGGTCAATGAAGGTGTACGTGAGAGAGTGAATGGTGATGTCCCTTGAACTGGCAGTGATTGAGATACCTGTGGATATGTGATGGGTTTGTGACTGGGTGAGTTGGAAGTGATTAGAAGAGTGACTTATTCTGGCGGAACGGAGGAGATCATACATCCACTTGCGGCACTGGGTGGCTGTCCTTTTCTGCAGAGTGTTGGCGTTGACCACCGCTGCCACTGCCTCCTATGCTGGATTGGTGATGTTGCTGCCCCTCCTACAGCCAGAGCAGGGGTAGAGGACATCACGGCGGGCCTCCACTGCATCCAAAAGGCACTCAAGGGACCTGTCATTAAACTGGGGGGGGCTGCAGTCTTCTTGCCTTTCAGGTCCATGTTTTCTTTGCAGCCGTTGTGGGCTGGAAGCACTGAGAGGTGTTCGCGCATCTGCACTTTAAATATGGCGCATGGCGAGATGAAGCGGCAAGGGGATGTTGTGATGGGTGAATGAGACTAATATTTAAGGAACGAACTGTTGCATTGCAACAGTTATGCATTCTTTTCTGGTGCAAAAACACAACAGGAATAGTGGCCCAACCAAGGCTAACCAAAGAAATTAAGGATAGTATTAGATCCAAAGAGGAGTCATATAAAGTTGCTAAAAAAAAGTAGCAAGCCTGAGGACTAGGAACAATTTAGAGTTCAGCAAAGGAGGACCAAGAGATTGATTAAGAGGGGAAAAATAGAGTGTGAGAGTAAACTTGCAAGGAATATAAAAGCAGACTGTAAAAGCTTCTATAAGTATGTAAAAAGGAAAAGATTAGTGAAGACAAATGTAGGTCCTTTACAGTCTGAAACAGGAGAATATATAATAGAAAACAAGGAAATGGCAGAGCAATTAAACAACTACTTTAGTTCTGTATTCATGGAAGAAGACACAAATAACTTCCCAGAAATACTAGGGAACCAGGGGTCCAGTGAGAAGGAGGAATTGAAGGAAATTAGTATTACTAAAACAATAATGCTGGAGAAATTAATGGGACTGAAAGCCGATAAATCCCCAGGGCCCAATAATCTACACACCAGAGTACTAAAGGAGGTGGCCATGGAAATAGTGGATGTGTTGGTTGTCATCTTCCTAAATTCTTTAGAGCCTGGAACAGTTCCGGCAGATTGGTGGGTGGCAAATGTAACCCCACTATTTAAAAAAGGAGGGAGGGAGAAACAGCTAATTACAGACCAGTTAGCCTAACCTCAATAGTAGGGAAAATGCTAGAGTCTATTATAAAAGATGTGATAACAGGACACTTAGAAAATATCAATGGAATTAGACAAAGTCAACATGGATTTATGTAAGGGAAATCATGTTTGACAAACCTGCTGGTATTTCTTGAGGACATAACTAGCAGAATAGACAAGGGAGAACTAATGGATGTGGTGTATTTGGATTTTCAGAAAGCTTTTGATAATAAAGTCCCACATAAGAGGTTAGTATGCAAAATTAAAACACATTGGATTGGGGGTAATATAATGGCATGGATTGAGAATTGGCTAGCAGACAGGAAACAGAGAGTAGGACTAAATGGGTCTTTTTCGGAGTGGCAGGCAGTGACTAGTAGTACCGCAGGGATCAGTGCTTGGGCCCCAGCTATTCACAATATATATCAATGATTTGGTTGAAGAAACCAAATGTAATATTTCCAAGTTTGCTGACGACACAACACTTGGTGGGAATGTGACCGATGAGGAGGATGTTAAGAGGCTTCAAAGCGATTTAGACAGGTTGAGTGAGTGGGCAAATATGTGGCAGATGCAGTATAACGTAGATAAGTGGGAAGTTATCCACTTCTGGATGAAAAACAGAATGGCAGAGTATTATTTAAAGGGTGATAGATTGGGAAATGTTGAAGTGCAAAGGAACCTGGGTGTCCTTGTGCACCAATCACTGAAAGCAAGCAGGCAGGTACAGCAAGCAGTTAAGAAGGCAAATAGTATGTTTGCCTTCATTTCAAGAGGACTTGAGTACAGGAGCAAGGATGTCTCACTGCAGCTGTGCAGGGTCTTAGTAAGACCACACCTGGAGTATTGTGTGCAGTTTTGGTCTCCTTACCTAAGAAAGGGTATACTTGCCATAGAGGGAGTGCAGCGAAGATTCACCAGACTGATTCCTGAGATGGCAAGATTGTTGTATGAGGAGAGATTGGGCCAACTAGGCCTGTATTCTCTGGAGTTTAGAAGAATGAGAGATCTCATTGAAACATATAAAATTCTGACAGGGATGGACAGACTGGATACAGGGATGACATTTCCTCTGGCTGGAGGATCTAGAACAAAGGGTCACAGTCTCAGGATACAGTGTAGACCATTTAGGACTAAGATGAGGAGAAACTTCTTCAGTCAGAGGGTGGTGAACCTGTGGATTTCTCTACCGCATAAGGCTGTGGAGGCCAAGTCACTGAATATATTTAAGAAGGAAATACATTTCTGGACTCTTAAGGCATCAAGGAGTATGAGAGAGCACAGGAGTACGGCGTTGAGATAGAGGATCAGCCATGATCATATTGAATGGCGGAGCAGACTCGAAGGGCCAAATGATCTACTCCTACTCCTATTTTCTATGTTTCTATGCCCACCATTGAAATGGCGTGTTTCTGGGGAATGCATAATTAATACAGCGGGTTTGGGACGATACTGCGTGAAAAGCCGCCATTGCGGCTGGCGGGTAAAACATCCTTCTTCCTGTCCGCAACCGCACTTAGTGCAAATCTGGGACAATTCCACCCATTGTCCGTAAAGCGCTTTGGGACATTCGAAGGTTGTGAATATTATATAAATGCAAGCCTTTCTTTCTGTGCCTGAACTAATACTTTTGCTAAATCTTCTTCTTTAGTTCTCTGCCTGAAGGCAGGTCTGACCCACAGCGCCGCAGCCCCCACCTCAGTCAGGCAAGGAGACAGGTCCCGAATCCTCCCCACCTGGAGGGGATCGATCCCCATGCTGTTGGCATCAATCTGATCCACACCGATTGTCCAACAGGGTCCCAGTTTCTGTGGCAACATTGCAATTTTACATGCATATTGTAGACTGTTGCTATGAATAGTGATGGCAGAGAGTCCAGCTTTCTTTCCATCACATGACTGACCAGGAATCTCTCTCCCGCTCTCACCGCCTGCCATTGACGTGTGTTGGAAGGATTTATAGGTTGATCCTCAACTTGTTTGGCCACGTTATGAATGCACCTTCCATGGTCATCAAGTCCTGGAGTGGGACTCGAACCCAGAGCTTCTGGCTCAGAGGCTACCCATTACACTTCAAGACCCATTTTACTAAAAAGTACCTTTATAAACAGAAATAACAGCACACACTCACAGAATGGAAGACTGCATGGTTATTTAATAGATTTACAGTTGGTCTTGTTCTGAATTTATCATTTGCTGTCTCAGTGAATTAATGCACGTTGGCTCCTTGCCAGAAAATCTACTTTCAATAAATCAGCTGCTAACAGTGTGCAAACTTGCCTGCAATCAAATTATACAGCATCTGTATAATACCACAGTTCTGGTCTATGGAGCCTGATGCAGAAATTCTATACCACAGAGTCTGTGTGACCCTTTACAAACCTTATATTTATGGAAACAGCTTAGCCAGGAACAGAATGCACAGCTGGCAGGTTAGGTACACCATAATTAACATAGCTAACCTGTGATTTTGTGGATCATTAGCCAGCCAACTAATTTTAGGGTTCTAGGTTTCTCCTGTACTTGGCTCATTGGGACCACACTCACCGAGGGCTGCCAACCCTCCCAGAATGGCCGGGAGTCTACCAGAATCGCCATCAATCTCCCGGTGGCCAAAGAAAGCATTCCAGGAGATTTTAAACAAATTAACCCCATAGTTCGACATCAGCAACCACCAAGAAGGGGAAGAAACTACAGTTCCCATCATCATGAGGCATTGCCACTCAGTGACATCACTTCAAGCACGGCGCCGCCCAATCAGATGCGAGATCCCAGAGGGACCAGGATCCTGTAGAGACTCCCGGGGAGGGTGAGCAATGTGCTTCTCCTTCCCTGGAGAAGCTAGCCTGGAGACATGGGGGTCTCCGAGAGACCATGGTCAGCGATTCAGATCAATGGCCTGGAGCAGTTGATATCCCCCCTGCTCCTCCAAAGTCCACAAGTCCCATCTGCAGGCCGGAGTCTTGCAGTCTCAGGAAACCACTGGCAGTGGGGTCTTGCCTTGCTTTTCCAGACACAAGGCCACGGTTAAGTGTGGGTGATGGGGGTCCTCCCCTCGTGGAGGGTGCATTGCTCCAGGTGAGGCTCAAGGCTCCAAGTGGTCTGGTAGAGGACAAGTCCTGCGTGGTGACCTTTGAATTGCATTAGGAAGCTCAAAGAGCGAGCTGAGAAGTTGCTGCTGATCAAAAGCCACAGAGATCTGTCACCTGGGGCAAACCCGCCAGTCCCTCCCAGGACACCGCATGCTTTTGCATTTGGGAAAATTACAACAGGAAGAGCAAACATCCACCAGGAACTATCGTAACTTTTTTTATTTTTCATATTCACATACAATGAAAAAACAATGAATTTTAAAAATCAACAAGAAAGAAAATAGCTATTGTTTGCATTAGACCTTAAATTCACCATTAAACAATTTCTCCTGCATACTCCCCAGGGATGTTACACCCGATCATGCCATGCCCCTGGCTTTCCGTGACATCACTTCCTCCGCCATCTGCCAGAATATGTCTGGGCAGAGTTGGCAACCCTAGTCTCTCCTGAGTCCAAAGGATGTGTGTTTAAGTCCCATCCACCCCAAAGACTTAAGCACAAAATCCAGGCTAAGAGTGCTGGGCAATCAAAGGTGCAGCCTATGGTTGAAACATTAAACCAAGACCCAGTCTGTCCTCTCAGGCAAACAAGAGGGCAAAACATACTTGATCTTATCCTCACCAAACTGCCTGCCGCAGACGCATCTGTCTATGATAGTATCAGTAGGAGTGACCACTGCACAGTCCTTGAGGAGACAAAGTGCCTTTCACATTGAGGATACCCTCCATCGTGTTGTATGGCACGCTACCACCGTGCTAAATGGGATAAATTTCAAATGGGTCTAGCAACTCAAAACCATAAGGCGCTGTGGGCCATCAGCAGCAGCAGAATTGTACTCAAACACAATCTGTAACCTCATGGCCCAGCATATCCCCCGCTGTACCATAACCACCAAGCCAGGAGATCAACCCTGGTTCAATGAAAAGTGCACGAGGGCATGCCAAGATCAGCACCATGAAAGGCATACCTGAAAGTGAGGTGTCAACCTGGTGATGCTATAGCACAGGACTAGTTGCGCGCCAAACAGCATAAACAGCAAGTGATATGCAGAGCTGAGTGATCCCACAACTAACAGATCAGATCTAAGTTCTGCAGTCCTGCAGTCATGAATTAAACATCCAGTCATGAATTAAACAACTTGCTGGAGGAGAAGGCTCCACAAATATCCCCATCCTCAATGATGGAGGAGCCCAGCAAAAGATAAGGCTGAAGCATTTGCAACAATCTTCAGCCAGAGATGCCAAGTGGATGATCGATCTCTGCCTCCTCCTGTGGTCCCCAGCATCACAGATGCCAGTTTTCAGCCAATTTGATTCACTCCAAGTGATATCAAAAAACTGCTGATGGCACTGGATGCTGCAAAGACTATGCGCCCTGACAATATTCCGGCAATAATGCTGAAGAATTGTGCTACAGAACTAGTCGCACACCTAGCCAAGCTGTTCCAGTACAGCTACAACACTAGCATTTACCCATGGCCCAGGTGTGTCCTGTACACAAAAATCAGGACAAATGCAACCGGGCCAATTACCGCCCCATCAGTCTACTCTCCATCATCAGTAAAGTAATGGAAGGGGTCATCAACAGTGCTGTCAAGTGGCACTTGCTTAGCAATAACCTGCTCACTGACGCTCAGTTTGGGCCACTCAGCTCCTGACCTCATTACAATCTTCGTTCAAACATGAACAAAAGAGATGAACTCCCAAGGTGAGGTGAGAGTAACTGCACCTGACATCAAGGTAGCATTGACCAAGTGTGACATCAAGAAGCCCTAACAAAACTGGGATCAACAGGAATCAGGGGAGAACTCTCCGCTGGTTGGAGACATACCTAGCACAAAGGAAGATGGCTGTGGTTGTTGGAGGTCAATTATCTTCATCCCAGGACATCACTGCAGGAGTTCCTCAGGGTAGTGTCCTAGACCCAACCATCATCAGCTGATTCATCAATGACTTTCCTTGTATCATAAGGTCAGAGGTCAGGATGTTCGCTGACGATTGCGCAATGTTCAGCACTATTCTCGGCTCCTCATATACTGAAGCAGCCCATGTCCAAATGCAACAAGACCTGGACAATATCCAGGCTTCAGCTGACAAGTGGCAAGGAACAAGTGCCGGGCAATGACCATCGCCAACAAGAGAGAATCTAACCATCGCTCCTTGACATTCAATTACACTACCATCACTGAATCCCCCACTATCAACATCCTGGGGGTTACCATTGATCAGAATCTGAACTGGACTAGCCATATAAATACTGTGGCTACAAGAGTGTGTCAGAGCCTAGGGATCCTGTGGCAAGTAACTCACCTCCTGACTCGCCAAAGCCAGGCCACCATCTACAGGGCACAATCAGGAGTGTGATGGAATACTCCCCACTTGCCTGGATGAGTGCAGCTCCAACAACACTCAGGAAGCTTGACACCGTCCAGGACAAAACAGCCCGCTTGATTGGCACCCATCCACAAACACTCACTCCCTACGCCACCGATGCACAATAGCAGCAGTGTGAAGCATCTACAAGATGCACTGCAGAAACTCAGCAAGTCTCCTTAGACAGCATCTTCCAATGCATGACCACTACTATCTAGAAGGATAAGAGCAGAAGATACATGTGAACACCACCATCTGGAAGCTCCCCTCCAAACCACTCACCATCCTGACTTGGAAATATATCGGCCATTCCTTCACTGTCGCTGGGTCAAAATCCTGGAACTGCCTCCCTAACAGCACTGTGGGTGTACCTACACCACATGGACTGAAGCGGTTCAAGAAGGTAGCTCACCACCACCTTCTTAAGGGCAACTAGGGATGGGTAATAAATGCTGGCCCAGCCAGCGATGCCCACATCCCATGAATGAATAAAAATAAGATTATCTGGTCATGATCACATTGCTACTTGTGGGAACTTAATGTGCACACATTGGTTGCTCCTACATTACAACAGTAACTACAGTTGATAAATACTTCCTTGTCTGCAATGTGCTTTGGAATTTGCTGCGATTGTGAAAGGTGCTATATAAATGAAATTAAAGATTTTCTTTTAGGTGAAATTGCTTTTCAAGAAAAACCCCAAAGAAACAAAGGAAAAATTCACAGTTGATACAGATAGCAGATAGCAGGAAGCGACAGCCAACCGGGTAACTCTGGGCAATGATGGCAGACCCCATGATTTTTCCCTGTGTGCTGAATGTAGGTCTAGGCTACTGACCAGCGGTGTAAACCGCAGAAGCCGACCCCATTGTGACAACAAACTGCAGCCCTCGGCAGGAGATCGTCTCCAAATGTGTTTCAAGAGGAAGGTGAGGGAATGCTGAGTGGGATAAAGGAAAGAGGAAGGGGGAGGATCATGAGGGAAACTCCTACATTGTGATTAAAAGATCAGTGGTGGACGACACCCTGATCTTTGAAACTCTGCCCCAAGACCGTTGCCTCCCATCCTGCCCCCTGCCTCCCCAAACTTTCTCACTCTTTGAGCCTTTGCCTTAGTTGTAGCATTCCAACTTCTGAGACAGAAAGTAAAGGGTTCAAACTCCACTCTTGACAGCCTCTTGCCTAGTGGGGATTAGTTTGCTTGCCTCATATCTGGACAGAGTGACTGACTCAGTGAAAATTGACCTATAGAGTTATACTGCACTGAAGGAGACTATTTGGCCCATCCAGACGGTGCCAAGTCTTTTAAAGAATGATCTGTTTTGTCCCATTACTGCCCTTTCCCCATAATCCTTCTAATATACAATCCTAGAATGACACAGTACAGAGGGAGGCCATTCAACCCACCATACCTGCGCTGGCTCTTTGAAAGAGCTATCCAATTAGTGCCATCTCTCACTGATGATTTAAACCTTCCAGAGCCTTTCCCCACCATAATTTCCTATTGCTTCTTGTCGACCCTTGATCCTTCTGCACCACCATTAGTGTCCTCTAATTCAGCACTTCAGTCTTCCCCTTCTGGAGTTTTCCACCCAGCTTCCTGCTCCTTTACTCCATAATTTCAATTAAAAAGAACTCTTCAAAACCTTCCTCTTGAACCGCACCTTTGGTTCCTGATCCATGTCACTTCATTCCTGGCCTCTTCCATCACTCTGCATTGTGTTTCTATTTAATGGGCTGGGGAATCTAGAACACAAGAGCATAGTCTCAGGATAAGGGGTCAATTATTTAGGACTGAGATGAGGAGAAATGTCCTCATTCAAAATGTTGTGAATCTTCTCAATTGTCTAGCCCAGAGGGTTTTGGATGCTGCATTATTGAATATATTAATGGCTAGAATAGACAGATTTGTGATTGCTCAGGGAATCAAGAGATATGGGGAGCCGATGGGAGAGTGGAGTTGAGGCAGAAGATCAGCCAAGAATGGCAGAGCATCGTCGAGGAGCCCAATGTCTATTCCTACTCTTTATGTTCTTACTGTAAAGTGTTCTTAACTGTCTGACTGCATGTGCAGATCATGAATAAACATGAGATATTGTGAGAAAGTGCATGTTGGAGAGTCATCGGAGGAGTTGCCACATTTAGAAAAATAGAGTGGATGACTGATCAGTTAATCCATCTGAATCAAAGAGCATCATATAAGGACATTTAAAAAAAGGAGCAGGAGTAGGCCATACAGCCCCCCAAGCCTGCTCCGCCATTTCATGGCAACACAGGAACAGGAGTAGGCCATTCAGCCCATCGCTGCTCTGCCATTTAATAAGATCATGATTGATCTATTTCAACTCCACTTTTCCACCCTATCCCTACGGTGCTGCAAAAATTTGGATTTCTTTTATTCTTTCGCAGGATGTGGGCATCACTGGCTAGGCCAGCCTTTATTGACCATCCATAACTGCCCTTGAGAAGGTGATGGTGAGCTGCATTCTTGAACCACTGCAGTCCATATGGTGTAGGTACATCCACAGTTTGTTAGGGAGGGAGTTTCAGGATTCTGACCCAGCGACAGTGAAGGAACGGCGATATATTTCCCAGTCAGGATGGTATGTGGCTTGGAGGGGAACTTCCAGGTGGTGGTGTTCCCATGCACCTGCTGCCCTTGGTGATAGAGGTCACGGGTGTAGAAACTGCTGTCAAAGGAAACTTGGTGAGTTTCTGCAGCGCATCTTGTAGTTGGCATTGCTGCCACTGTGCGTCAGTGGTGGAGGGACTGAATGTTGAAGGTGGTGGATGGGGCGCCAATCAAGCTGGCTGATTTGTCCTGGATGTTGGCGAGCTTCTTGAGTGTTGTTGGAGCAGCGCTCATTCAGGCAAGTGGAGAGTATTCCATCACACTCCTGATTCGTGCCTTGTAGACGGTGGACAAGCTTTGGAAAGTCAGGAAGTGAGTTAGTCTCTCAGAATTCCCAGCTTTTTAACTTCTCTTGTGGCCACAGTATTTATATGGATCTGGGACAATTGGAACTCTCAAGTATGATGGATAGATGTTTTTTGTTAGGTAAGAGTATCAAGGGATTATGGAGTAAAGGCAGGTAAACAGATGTGAGACGCAGATCAACCACATTCTAAATGAGCAGAGCAGGTTCAAGGGGGCGTAAAAGTTACTCCCATTCTTAATGTCCCAGTTGTCTGAGTCGCAAGTCCAAACTTCCATCTGCAAAGCTGACTTCTTTCTATTCATTCATGAAATGCGAGCATCATTGGCAAGGCCAGTATCTACTGCCTATCCCTAATTGCCATCCAAAAGGCGACGATGAATCACTTCTTCAGCCAATGCAGTCCATGTGGCGCAGGTGCACTCACTAGGGTTGCTAGGGTGTTCCAGGGGATTTTGTACCTAGCAAAGATTAAGGAACGTTGATATAGGCTGGGATTTTTCTGGCCCTGTCGCGGGCGGGAGCCGCCGAGGCGGCGCCCCAGCCAGGAGTCCATTGACTTGTGGCGGGACCGGAAGATCCCAGCAGCGGTCGGGTGCGGAAGATCCCGCCCATTGTTCCAAGTCAGGCCAGCGTGTGACTTAGAGGGGAACTTGGAAGTGATAGCGCCAAAGGCAATATTTCTCCCACAGCCTTTGGAACAGGAGATTATTGAAAACCTTCAGAGCTTCTCGTATAAGGTTGGGGTTGATTGATGGAGGAAATTAAACAATAACGCATGACATTACAAAGGGAAAAGAAATGAAGGCTGATATCCTGCTTGAGGGAAATTGAAATCTTGACACAGTAAAGGATTACTTGGTTACGGGAGTTTTCACTGACAATATGCCCAGAGGGTGCAGCAGTGTAGCAACTTAATTGGAAGGAATGGTATCTGTACAGTTTAGCAACTATATTCCTGTCAACTGTCGATGCCCCATCTGCTGGAATGATGAGGGGGCTTGGACAAAAGTCAAGCACAAAATGAGCAGAGCAACAGAAAAATATCTTGATGTGTCATCCAACGTTCAAGTGCAGTGATGTGGTGCTTAAGGATGTGGCATTCTGTACCCATTCGTTCGAAGTCACCATTGCCTCAGTGGGGCAGTGGGCATCGTCTTACTTCTTCTCTGGCTTTCTTCAGGCCTCGCTCAGTCCACGTCTCAACGTTATCTACCCATCTGATTTTTATTCGTCCTCCTCTGTCTTTACCCTCAATGTCTCCTTCAGTTGTTGCCAGGACAAGACTGTCAGGCCCTTGTTTCCGATATCTGTACTTGGCTGTCTTTCTCTCTCTAACCGTGCTGTGTGTCATGAAATCAGGAAGCGATATTTGAATCCTATAGAACTTCCCAACTGCTCCAAGAAAAGGAGATGCTCAATGTCAGTGCTTACACGGGATCCCGAAATACTGTGGGCACTTGGCTTGAAGATGTATAGGTGTTGGAAATGCGCTGTAAGATACGTGACTTGAGGCTGAAATTTCCCCATTAAATTTTCATGTCTCAGAGTAGCTCCTTGCTGCCCTTGCTATAAAAGCTGGCAAGAATTTAGTGCAGGGATTTCTGAGGCCCTCAGTGCCCTCATAACCTTGTGGCACCATTGAATTTTCAAGATCTTCCTGAGGCAACCTAGATAGAAATAATTGAGTTTTCTGACATAGCCGGAAGGCTGCTGAAGGCTTAAGTAAGGGAAAGAAACAAACAAGGTATTTAACAATACGAGAGCTGAAACACTACCCTGTTGACTTCCTTGGAGACAGGAACGAGTTGGTGACCCTGATCTTCCACGACAGCCCATCACAGTCTCAGGAGATGGGGTTATGAAGGTTCTTCAGTGAGATACACTGGGCAGATTCGACCCTGGTTTGCACTAAGTGCAGTAGTGGACGGGTAGAACATCGGTTTACACGCCGGCCACAATGGTGGGTTTTCACGTCACATCATCCCAAACCCGCCACATTATTTATGCACTCCCAGGAAACACATGGTTTCCATGGCGGGCGGGCTCCCATTCGCCCGCCTGCCATCGCCCCGCCGCTGCATCACGCTGGGCACCATATTTAAATTCCAGTCACAAGCACACATCTCAGTGCTTCCAGACCATCACTGCTTCACGGGAGACATGACCCTGAAACTGAAGAAGGCTGCAGCTCCCCAGGTTCAGCGACACGTCCCTCGAGGGCCTTTTGGATGCCGTGGAGGCCCTCCGGGATATCCTCTACCCCCACTCTGGCCACAGGATGGGCAGCAACAGCACTAACCTGGCTTGGGGAGATGGTGGTCAGCGCCAATGACCTTCAAATGAGGACAGCTACTCAGTGCCGCAAGAGGATGAATGATCTCCTCCATTCTAACAGGGTAAGTCACTCTTCTCATCACTCTCAACTCACACACTCACAAACCCAACACACATCCACAGGGCCCTCACTTGCTGCCGGTTCAAGGGACATCACCATTCACTCTCTCACACTCACTGTCCATGGGACCACTCACTACCCACACAGGCCAGGCATACTTGTCATGTGGTCTGCCAGGTGTCCTGCTTACACTTTCTCCACCTCTTTCCATGCAGGGCAAGCTGGCACACAACAAGAGGGAGAGATCGCAGACTGGTGGCGGAATGCCCAAAATCAAGGTCCTCACGGACTTTGAAAACAGAGCCATCCAGCTGGCCGGTGAGGATCTGGACCGGTCCTGTGCTGACAGTGAGGTCGGCGCTTCTCTACCAAGTGAGGATCCAGCAGTGCAACATCCATCAGATAACCATGCTGTGAGTGATGTGTCCTGTTTCACAGGCCACCGCCATGCACTAATTATCTCCCCTTGCTTTCGCAGGCACATCTGGGAAACAGCCGACGGAGTCCACGACCCAGGGCCTCCAATCAAGCCCCAAAGAAACCTCTGAAGAGGAATCTGGAGGCACCCTCCTTGAGGTCCCATCACAGCGCTCACCGCCAGCACAGAGACACACACCTTGGTGGACCTAGCTTTAGCCTTGGGATCACAATCTGGTGAGCACATTGGACCGTCCGATCCACAGCAGGTGGAGACAGGGACTTTCCTGGTGCCTGGCACTTGGAGGATGACTGAAGGCCAGAAATTTGCTGAGTCCGAGTCAGATGAGGAGCCTCTGGACTCAGTCATGTCACAGTTGCTGGAGCTGCAAAGGCAAGCTCGGGAACATCAGGAAGGGATGTCCGCTGCACTCCTCAGATTGCAAGGCACGACGGACCACCTTCAGGCTGAGGTGATAGCGCCAGCATGCCAACGCACCGAGGTCAACACTGGTGGGATGGCAGCCGCCATGGAGACCTTAGTCCAGGATTTCACTCCTGCACTGCTGCACAGGCTCAACTCCATCACTGATGCCATAGTTGGCCTCCAACAGTGTGTACGCGAGAGGGGTGCTAGGCAGTTCAATCTCACTCCAGCTACCCCTGCTCCTCAAGGGGTCAGCCTGGGGCCCCCGGGCATCCATAGGGAGGACGGTCTGCAGGTGCACACTCTGGGCCCATCCACCCAGGCGACTCTGACAGTGTCCGGCCCATCCAAATTCCCTCTTCCTGTGACCTCGCCATCTCCAGTTACATAGGCCGAGGAGGGTTTTGCTGCCACTGAGTTTTTACAACAATCCATGACCATTTTATAGTCACGATTACTGAGACCAGCTTTTAATTCTTGTTTGTTTTAAATAATTATATCAATTTAATTCAATTCCACAAGCTGCTGTGGTGAGATTTGAAACCAGAGTATTAGTCTGGGCCTCTAGATGACTAGCCCAGTGACATTACCACTACACCACCATCTCTCTTTCATTTTGTGTTTGACTGTAAACTCATACAACCCTGTTGGTAAAGCAAATGTGGCACACAACTGGACTCTGGGGGTTTTTTTATACGTTCATGGGATGTGGACATCGCTGGCTAGGCCAACATTCATTGCTCATCCCTAATTGCCCTTGTTCAGAGGGCATTTAAGAGTTAAACACATTGCTGTGGGTCTGGTGTCACATATAGGCCACACCAGGTAAGGACGGCAGATTTCCTTCCCTAAAGGACATGAGTGAACCTGGCAGAAACCTGCCAAACATCCTTGGGCCATTTTAAGGCCTTCATGCACTCAGTACCAGTGTCACAAGGCTTACCTGTTTTCCCTCACCAGCACAAAAGAAAACAAACAGACTGTGTCCTGCAGGGCACCTTAGATACCTGCCATTGCAATAGTCTCATTCTTCTGTCAGTCCTTCTCATGCTTGAGATCCTCCTGCATGCACTTGGACAACAGTGAGATCATCTCACTGCAACACAAAACGCACTTCACCCGCTATCTTCAAGAGAGTTCCCGATGGGCCTAGCCTGGCCCATACTCCAGGGTCAAAGGCTCACAGATTTTCAGAGTCTCAAGGTGTAAAATTAATCCCAAACTCCTGCTCACATATACTTTGCTTAATGTAATCTGCCAGTTCAGTCCATGGTTTGACATCTCACATGTCACCCTTGGCTCAGTTGATCGTCCTCTCACCTCTGACCCTCGAAGGTCATGGGTCCAAGACTCCCTCCAGGGATTTGAACACATCATTCAGTCTGCCACTCTTAGTGCAGTCCCAAGAAAGTGCTGCTTTAAAGTGTTTCAAAAGCCATTGAGAAGCTCTATATAATTGCAAGTTTTTTAAAATCGTTCTTGGAATGTGAACATTTCTGGCAAGGCTAACATTCGCTGCCCATCCCTAATTTCCCTTGAGAAGGCGGTGGTGAACTGCCATTTAGAACCGCTGCCATTGATCTGGTGTAGGAAGACCCAAACTGCTGTTTGGAAGGGAGTTCCAGGTTTTTGACCCAGAGACAATGAAGGAACAATGACATATTTCCAAGTCAGGATGGCGTGTGACTTGGAGGAAAACTTGCAGGTAGTGGTGTTTCTATGCGTGTGCTGCCCTTGTCCTTTTAGGTGGTAGACGTCATGGATTTGGAAGGTGCTGTTGAAGGAGACTTTGCAAGTTGCTGCAGTGTGCCTTGTAGATGATATGCACTACTGCCACTGTGCGTGAGTGGTGGAGGGAGTGAATGTTTAAAATGGTGGATGTGATGCCAATCCAGTGGGCTGCTTTGACCTGGATGGTGTTGAACTTCTTGAGTGCTGTTGGAGCTGCACTCATCCAAGCAGGTAGGGAGTGTTCCATCACACTCCTGACCTGTGCCTTGTAGATGATGGACAGGCTTTGGGGAGTCAGGAGGTGAGTTACTCTCTGTAGGATCCCTAGCCTCTGACCTGCTCTTGTAGCCACAATATTTAGATGGCTGGTCCATTTCAGTTTCTGGTCAATGGTAACCCCAAAGATATTGAAAACAAAAACAAAAATACCTGGAAAAACTCTGTTGACGGGTCATTCGGACTCGAAACGTTAACTGTGTTCCTCTCCGCAGATGCTGCCAGACTTCCTGAGTTTTTCCAGGTATTTTTGTTTTTGTTTTTGTTTTGGATTTCCAGCATGCGCAGTTTTTTGCTTTTAACCCAAAGATATTGATACTGGGGGATTCATTGATGGTAATGCTGTTGAATTATCAGGGGAAGGTGGTTAGATTCTCTCTTGTTGGAGATGATCTTCGGCTAGCAAACGTTACTGACCACTTTTCAGTTCAGTCTGAATGCTGCATGCAGACATGGACTGCTTCATTATCTGAGTTGCGAATATAACTCAACACTGTGAATTGTGTCTTTCTTTTCAGTTGAATACAGACTTAAACTGCGATTGAGATAAAAATCTTGACACAGATAAGCAGCAGTTGACATAGGCCTGAATTTTCAGCTCGGCGGGTGGGCGGGCGGGCGAGATCGGCGGTCCCAGGGGTGGTCGGGAAGCGGGCCGCCAACCCCGATTTCACACTGGCTGGCCAATCGGCGTGAAGCACGCGCTGATATGATCAGCGCTGCCGGGGTTGGGGGGCGGGAGGAGGGCGAGGGGAGGAGGGGGAAACGCAGAATGAAAGATCCCTGAAGGCAGAGAGCTGCCTCAGGGAGCTGAAGGATTTAAATGCAAAAAAATAAAGATTTTAAAAACCGGGAAAAAAATGCCCACGCGTCAGAATCAGTCACCGGAACATATGGGTGATGAAAATTCGGTCCAGACGTTTTTTTTTTAAAAATCAGTATCAGAAATCTCATCCTGCCCTCGGATGAGGTTTCCTGAAAAATGCAAAGGCAGCCTGGCCGATTCGCCCACTTGCCAACTGTAACTTCTTTTAGAGTTAAAACAATTAACTAAATTAACAATAACAATGGAGAAATCAAGCACAGCCCCTAAGTCAGGTCAGCTGTAAAATCAAGGAAAAACTTTAAAGGAACCTTACAAACATCAAACCAAGATGTGATTAAAGGGGTCAACAAAACACCCCAGTCCCCGCGGTGCCCACCGGGCACGGAAGGCCTCGATGGTGCCAGCAGACACCGCGTACTCCCTCTCCAGGGATACCCAGCCGCGAATTTAGCCGCGGAAGAGGGACAAACAATCGGGCGGGACTCCCCCGTCGATCGCCCGCTGCCTGGACTTGTCAATGGCCAACATGGCCAGGCCCAGGAGCAGGTTCACAAGGAGGTCCTCCTCCTTCCCGACCCCCTTCCGCACCGGGTGTCCATAGATCAGGAGTGTGGGACTGAAGTGCAAACAAAACGGTAACAAAAGGTTTTTTAAATAACTAAAAAGGGAGTGCAGCCTACAACACCCTATATATGCATGGTCCACGGACTCCACAAGACCGCTGCCAACTGCAATAGTGGACGGACAGCGAAAAATCCCAGTTCATAGCACTTGGGCTTAATAGCCCTCTTAATTGCTGGCGGGCGCGCTTCCAAGTTTAGCGCGCGCCCGTGAACCGAAATATCGCACGAGTGTGCAGTGACATCGGGACGCTCGCCCTACGGTCATCGCGCGCTATTTTACACTCAAGTGTGTTGGGCACGCGCCCGCACGCCGAGCGAAAAATTCTGCCCATAGTTTTCACGCTAGTCTATGGCCTAGGGGGTGCATCTGGAGAGCATCTTGAGGCTATTACTGGCTGGCACGCTCTGCGCCTTCAGGTTTTGAGCTCAAATTAAAGCCCAGGAAGAAATTAATGTCTCGCCAATTATGTCGTGCATAATCTTCCAGAACGGGTCCGAATTAGCAATTGAAACCGTGGGGGGAATTCCGACAGTGCTAAAAGCTGTCGCGCTGTCTAATCGAGGGACCTTGTTTCAATCCCTGTGATGGGAACAGGAAAGGGACAATGCCGATTCAAGATAGGCAGGAGAGCTGTTGGACCACCTGGGGAGTTAGTCTTTTTACAAATTTGCACCAAGCTCAGCAGCAAACAGCTGCAGGAATCCTTTAGGTCGGCAACTCCGAATAGCTGACAGAAGGCTGGAGTCAATGTACAAACTGGTTCACAGTAATGAAAGGTGCTGTACATCTGCACGGAGGAAATGAACCAAAATATTACAAGCTGTCATACACGATGGAACATATTATCGGGAAGAGAAAGAAATCCAAAGCCAGGCAAGAACTGTTGGCGGATGACCGCAAACTGGCCGATTTTCACCTCGCAGAAGGCTGATGGGCTTGTGTTGAATTCCAGCAAACGTTACAGGGTTTCGACCGAGGGCGGAATTTTCTGTGGCCGTTGGCACCGGGCGTCGTGGCGGGCATGAGCAGACAATGTGGCGGGAAGGCCAAAAACCAGTTTCACGACGTCATGAAACCAGTTTGCGAGCGTCCGCTCAGCCCGTCAAGGGCCGGCCCCTTTTCCCGCTGCCGGATGTCGGGAACTTCATTTTAATGCATCATTATAAGCCCTGTGCGCTGGAATCATCCCCCCCCACACGTGGGATCATCCAGGTATGTCAGCAACAGCGACGTGTTTCACCACTCTACATTTAGACGTGCGCCTGGCAAGCTGCACTTCACTTGGGACTGTGAGGTTTGTTTGCCTACCTTGCTTCGGTCAGCACTCATGGTCATCAGTGCCAGGCTTCGCAGGCAGCACCACATCACTTTTAGGGGGGGCTCACAGGCAGGTCTCTCTCTACGAGACCAGCCGTAAGGCAGGGGAGGCTTTTCAACGGCTGCAGGGCTATGGCTTGCTTAGGGAAGAGGGAGAAGCGGCCTCGGGCAAGGGAAGAGGCTGCAGGGCTAAGGCATTACTGGGGGGGGGGGGTGGGGGGGGGTATCCCAGGGTGTGTTTGGGGGCACATGTTGATCTGTGCACGTGGCCTCAAGAAGGTGAGGGCTGAGGAGGCAGTCTCCAAAGGAGATGAGGCCAGATGGAGATGTGAGGGTATGTGTGTGAGAGAGTGAGTGGTGATGCCCCTTGAGCTGGCAGTGAGTGAGATGCCAGTGAACGTGTGATGGCCATGTGAGTGTGTGAGCTTAGAGCGCTAAGATGATTGCCTTACCCTGGCATGAGATCACTCATCCTCTTTCTGCACTGGGTGGTGAACCTCTTCTGTGCAGCATAGGCGCTGACCACCTCTGTGACCACCTCCCAAGCCGAAATGATGACACTGATGGTCTTCCTGCAGCCAGAGCAGGGGTAGAGGACATTGTGACAGGCTCCAGCAGTGTCCAGAAGGCATCCCAGGATTGCATCACTGAGTCGGGGGCTGCAGTCTTCTTGCCTTTTGGGGACATGTCTTCTGTGCAGCAGTCCTGGGCTGGAAACACTGAGAGGTGTGTGCGCGGCTGGACGTTAAATATGGTGCCTGGCATGAGGAAGCGGCGAGGTGATGGCGTGGCGGGTGAATTGGAGGCCACCCAACAGCCAAACGGCTGTTTCCCGGGAATGCGTGATTAATGAGGTGGGACTGGGACGATGCAGCATGAAGACCCGCCATTGCGGCCAGTAGGTAAAATGTCCTTTTTCCCGCCCGCCCGCTACCGCACTTTGTGCAAATCTAGGACAATTCGCCCTGAGTCTTGTATAGATTTACTGTTCATGCACTCTACACTTTGGGCGGAATCATCCAGATTTGCACTAAAGCGCAGTAGTAGGCAGGAAAAGGAACGTTTTGACCGCCGGCCACAATGGCGGCGTTTCATGCCGTATCGTCCCAATCCCGCCGCATTAGGAACACAACAGTATAGAAAATAGGAGCAGGAGTAGGTCATTCAACCCTTCGAGCCTGGTCCGCCATTCAATATGATAATGGCTGATCCTCTACCTCAAAGCTGTACTCACGCTCTCTCCCCATACTCTTTGATGCCTTTAGAGTCCAGGGATCTATTTATTTCCTTCTTAAATATATTCAATGACTTGGCATCCACAGCCTCCTGTGGTAGAGAATTCCATAGGTTCACCACCCTCTGAGTGAAGAAATTTCTCCTCATCTCAATCCCAAATGGCCTACACTATATCCTGAGACTATGACCCTTGTTCTAGCTGCCTCAGCCAGAGGAAATATCATCCTGCATCCAGTCTATCCATCCCTGTCAGAATTTTATACGTTTCAATGAAATAATTAATCATGCATTCCCAGGAAACACATGGTTTCCCTGGCGAGCGGCCTCCAATCCACCCACCACGCCAACACCTCGCTGCTTCCTCACACCGGAGTGCAGCCGTGTGCGCGCCTCTCAGCGCTTCCAGCCTAGGACTGCTGCACAGAAGACATGGCCCCGAAAGGCAAGAGGAATGCAGCCCCCCTCACTCCACAATTCAGTGAATCATCGCTGGGACACCTTCTGGTCACCGCTGGAGCCCATCACGATGTCCTCTACACCCACTCTGGCCGCAGGAGGCCCATTAGTGTCACCATTCCTGCTTGGGAAGCAGTGGCAGAGGTGGTCAGTGCCAATGTTGCTCGGAAGAGGTTCACCATCCAGTGCAGAAAGTGGATGAATTATCTCATCTGTGCTGCCAGGGTAAGGCAACCATCTCATTACGCTAAACTCACAAGGCCATCACATATTCACTGGAATCTGAATTGATTGATTGAAGTATACAAGATCCTGAACGGCCTTGACAAGGTGGACGTCAAAAGGATGTTTCCTCTTGTGGGTGAGACCAGAACTAGGGGGCACTGTTTTAAACCTTTTAGGACAGAGGTGAGGAGAATGTTTTTCTCTCAGAGGATTGCACGACTTTGGAACTCTCTGCCTCAGAAGGTGGGTGGAGGCGGGGTCATTGAATATTTTTAAGGCAGAGGTAGATAGATTCTTGTTAGGCAAGGGAATCAAAGGTTATCGGGGGTAGATGCGAATGTGGAAATAAAAACACAAGAAGATCAGCCATGATCTTATTGAATGGCAAAGCAGGCTCGAGGGGCCGAATGGCCTACTCCTGTTCCTATTTTTTATGTTCTTATGTTCTCACTCACAAGGGACATCACCACGCACTCTCACTCTCTCACACACACCCTCACACCTTCATCTGGCCTCATCTCCTCTAGAGACTGCCTCCTCAGCCCTCAACCTCTTGAGGCCACGTGCACAGATCAACATATGCCCCCACACACATCCTGGGATACCCCCCTTCCCCAGTAATTCCCTAGCCCTGCAGCTTCTTCTCTTGCCTGAGGCCACTTCTCCCCCTTCCCTAAGCAAGTCGTAGCCCTGCAGCGGTTGAAAAGCCAACCCCGCCTCATGGCTGCTCTGGTAGGTAGTGATCTGCCTGTGAGCTCCCTTAAAAGTGATGTGGTGCTGCCTGCGAAGCCTGGCGCTGATGACCATGAGCGCTGCCCAAAGCCAGGTAGGTAAACGTGTGAAGTGCAGCTCACCAGGTGCACATCGCTTAGTGCAGTTGTGAAACATGTCGGCCCAGTGATCCAGCGTTAGGGGGTTGATTCCAGCGAGCAGAGCTTATAATGATATGCAGATGTACTAAAATGAAGTTTCTGATGTCCGGTGGCGGGAAATGTACCCCATCATTGACAGGCGCAGTGCACGATCGCAAACTGGTTTCACGATGGCGTGAAACCGATTTTTGGCCTTCCCGCCATATTGTCCGCTCACGCCCTCTATGATGCCCAAGCCAATGGGCATGGAAAATTCCACCTTTTATCTGTTCAGACGCACTAAAATAACAACAACAACTTGTATTTACATAGCACTTTTAATCTTGTTCAAAAAAATATATTCATTCACAGAATGTGGGCTTCGCTGGCTGGGCCAGAACTTATTGCCCATCCCTAGTTGCCCTTGAGAAGGTGGTGGTGTGCTGCCTTCTTGAACCGTTGCAGTCCATGTGGTGTAGGTACACTCACAGTGCTGTTGGGGAGGGAGTTCCAGGATTTTGATCCAGTGACAATGAAGGAACGGCGATATATTTCCAAGTCAGGATGGTGAGTGGCTTGGAGGGGAACTTCCAGGTGATGGTGTTCCCATCTATCTGCTGCCCTTGTCCTTCTCAATAGTAGTCGTTGTAGATTTGGAAGGTGCTGTCGAAGGAGCCTTGGTGAGCTCCTGCAGTGCATCTTGTAGATGGTATGCACTGCTGCTACTGTGCGTCAGTGGTGGAGGGAATGAATGTTTGTGGATGTGCTGCCAATCAAGAGGGCTGCTTTGTCTGGACGGTACCAAGCTTCTTAGGTGTTGTTGTTGCTGCGCTCATCCAGGCAAGTGAGGAGTATTCCATCACACTCCTGACTTGTGCCTTGTAGATGGTGGACAGGCTTTGGGGAGTCAGGACATGAGTAACTCATCACACGATTCCTAGCCTCTGACCTGCTCTTGTAGCCACAGTATTTATGTAGCTACTCCAGTTCAGTTTCTGGTCCATGGTAAGCCCTAGGATGTTGATAGTGGGGGATTCAGTGATGGTAATGCCATTGAACATCAAGGAGTGATGGTTGGATTCTCTCTTGTTGGAGATGGTCATTGCCTGACACTTGCGTGGCGTGAATATTATTTGCCACTTGTCAGTCCAAGCCTGGATATCGTCCAGGTCTTGCTGTATTTGGACATGGACTGCTTCAGTATCTGAGGAGTCACGAATGGTGCTGAACATTGTGCAATCATCAGCGAACATCCCCACTTCTGACCTTATGAAGGAAGGAAGGTCATTGATGAAGCAGCTGAAGATGGTTGGGCCGAGAACACTACCCTGAGGAACTGCTGCAGTGATGTCCTGGAGCTCCAACAACCACAGCCATCTTCCTTTGTGCTAGGTTTGACTCCAACCAGTGGAGAGTTTTCCCCTGATTCCCATTGACTCCAGTTTTGCTAGGGCTCCTTGATGCATCACTTGGATAAATGCTGCCTTGATGTCAGGGGCAGTCACTCTCACCTCACCTCGAGAAATCAGCTCTTTTGTCCATGTTTGAACCAAGGCTGTAATGAGGCCAGGAGCTGAGTGACCCTGGCAGAACCCAAACTGGGCGTCAGTGAGCAGGTTATTGCTAAGCAAGCGCTGCTTGATAATTCTTTTGATGACCCTTTCCATTACTTTACTGATGATCGAGAGTAGACTGATGGGGCAGTAAATGGCTGAGTTGGATTTGTCCTGCTTTTTCTGTACAGGACATACCTGGGCAATTTTCCACATAACCAGGTAGATGCCAGTGTTGTAGCTGTACTGGAACAGCTTGACTAGGGGCGCGACAAGTTCTGGAGCATAAGTCTTCAGTACTATTGCCGGAATATTGTCAGGGCCCATAGCCTTTGCAGTATCCAGTGCCTTCAGCCATTTCTTGATATCACGTGGAGTGAATTGAATTGGCTAAAGACTGGCATCTGTGATGCTGGGTCCTCCCGAGGAGGCCGATCATCCACTCGACGCTTCTGGCTGAAGATTGTAGCAAAGGCTTATCTTTTGCACTGATGTGCTGGGCTCCCTCATCATTGAGGATGGGGATATTTGTGGAGCCTCCTCCTCCAGTGAGTTGTTTAATTGTCCACCACCATTCTGGACTGGATGTGGCAGGACTGCAGAGCTTAGATCTGATCCATTGGTTGTGGGATCACTTAGCTCTGTCTATCACTTGCTGCTTATGCTGTTTGGAACACAAGTAGTCCTGTTTTATAGCTTCACCAGGTTGAAACCTCATTTTCAGATATGTCTGATGTTGTTCCTGGCTTGCCCTCCTGCACTCTTCATTGAACCCTTGTTGATCCCCTGGCTTGATGGTCATGGTAGAATGGGGGATATGCCAGGCCATGAATTTACAGATTGTGTTAGAGCACAATTCTGCTGCTGCTGATGGTCCACAGCGCCTCACGGATGCCCAGTCTTGAGTTGCTGGATCTGTTTGAAATCTATCCCATTTAGCACAGTGGTAGTGCCACACAACACGATGGAGGGTATCCTCAATGTGAAGGCAGGACTTTGTCTCCATAACTACCGTACAGTGGTCACTCCTACCGATACTGTCATGGGCAGATGCATCTTCAGCAGACAGGTTGGTGAGGATGTCAAGTATGTTTTTCTCTCCTTGTCCCAAGGTGCTTCACAGCAGCAATTATCAAACAAGATTTGACACCGAGTCACATGAGGAGAAATTAGGCCAAGTGGCCAAAATCTTGGTCAGAGAGGTAGGTTTTACGGAGCGTTAATGGAGGAGCGGTTTTGGGAGGGAATGCCAAGAGCTTAGGCACCAGGCACCTGAAGGCACATCCATGAATGGTGGAGGGAAGAATATTGGGGATGCACAACAACAGTAAGTCTTTTTAAGAGATGAGGGACTATCCCCAGGCTGATTCATGAACAGTTAGCAAGTGCACATGTCACACAACAAAGCAAATGGGTTAAAGTGACTGCCAATAACATCCCTTGAGTTCCTACAATGTTCAAAGTGATGATGCAGGGAGAGCTGATGTAGGCAATGTTGAAACTAAACTGTTTTGATGTTCTGTTGTTATGGTTAACAGTGGTGTGCCACCAGTCCAGGGTTCTCACTTTGGACATTCACTAAGTAATGAAGTATTAACACATAAGACCTAAGAACAGATGTGTGGCCAAGCGAGGCTTTCGCTTGCTACGGTCAGCTGCTGGGTCCGTCCTCCGTCCTGACAGGATTTACATTGACCTACTCATGGCATGTAGCACATACCTGTCTCCTTGAGGAGAGGGTGTCTGCAAGGCTGGGAACGGCTGAAAAGAAAAATCACCTTTGGCATTTTTATTATACCCTTCAAAAGGGCCAGACCGTGTCAGCTGTTGTCCAGTGGGTAGCACCCTCGCATTTGAGGCAAAAGCGTGTGGGTTCATAGTCCTGCTCTGGAGACCTGGGCACAAAATCAACACTGATACTCCCCTGAGGGAGTGCAGCACTGTTGGAGGTGCTGCCTTTTGGTAGAGATGTCAAACTGAAGCCCCCTCTAACCTCTCAAGTATGCATAAAAATTCCCATGGCAGTATTCGAAGAGCAGGAGGGTTCTCCATGGCATCTTTATCCCTCAATCAACATCATGAAAACAGATTATCTGTTTGTTATCAAATTGCTGCTTGCTCTGCGTAAATAGGTTGTTACATTTCCAACAGTCTGACAGTCAGTACACTTAACAGGAAAAGTACTTAATTGGCTGTAAAGTCCTTTGGGATGTCATGAGGTTGTCATCAGGCGTAAGTCCCACCTGCCTATCAGAGCCCAACCACTGAGCCAAGGCTGATATGTTATGGTATTCAGTGTGATCTTGACTCAGCTGATAGCACTCCCACTTGAGTCAGAGGTTGTCAATTTAAGCTCCATGACAGGAGTTTGAGATCACATTGTAAGATGGGTTACTGCTGCAGTATTAATGGAGTTCTGCACTGTTGGAGTTGCTGTACCATGAATGAGATATTAATCTGAAGCCTTATCTGTTCCAGTTGTTCACATTGACATAAGAACATAAGAGATAGGAGCAGGAGTTGGCCATTCAGGCCCTCCATCCTGCCCTGCCAGTCCATAAGATCATGGATGATCAGATGATCTGACAAAGGTCCTCTACCAGTCTGCTACCACTGTGCAACACTGCTACCTCTGCCCTCCACCCCAACTAGAAAGATCCATGGTGAACCACTGGACAACATTGATCATTTTTCATACCTTGGGAGCCTCCTCTCAGCGAGGGCAGGCATCGATGATGAAACTCAACATCACCTTCAGTGTGCCAGCACAACCTGCGGCCAACTGAGGAAGAGAGTGTTTGATGACAAAGATCTGAAACCCACCAGTAAGCTCATGGTCTACAGGGCTGCAGTGCTACCTTCCCTCCTGTATGTGTCAGAGACATGGACAATGTACAGCAGACGCCTAAAAATCGCCAGCGACGTCTCCACAAAATCCTGCAAATTCAATGCAGGACAAGCGCTCCAATATCAGTGCCTTCCCTTAGGCCAACATCCCCAGTAAAACAAGCTCTCTGCTCTGAGCTTCATCATGGCAAATGGTTGCCAGGAAGGCCTTCCTGAGGAAATGCAACTTCCCCATCAATCTGTGGGAATCTCTTGCTCAAGACTGGCCAAACTGGCGAAGAAGCATCTGCGAAGGTGCCAACCATTTTGAACATCTCCAACAAGCCCAGGTGGAGACCACGCACTTGGAGCATACCAAAATCTGAGCTTGCCACCCACCCACCTCATCAAACACTACCTGCCCCACCCATGGCAGAGTGTGTGGATCCAGCATTGGGCTTTTCAGCCACCTCAGGACCCACAACCCCGGAGTGGAAGAAAGTCACCCTCGGACACGAGGGACTGCCAAAGAAGAGAAGAAGGAGGGTGATCTGATGTGGCCTTAACTCCATTTTCCTGCCTGCCCACCATAACTTTGCCTCCCTTGTCAATCTTGTTATTAAACTGTGTCCCCTATTCTAGTCTCTCCAATAAGGGGAAACGTTCTTTCAACATCCACCCTGTCAAGTGCCCTCACATGTTTCAATAAGATCACCTCTCATTCTAAATTTCAATAGATTAAGGCTCAACTTGTCCAGAACTTTCCTCATAAGACAACCCCTTCATCCCAGGGATCAGTCGAGTGAATCTAACATAGTTATATCTTTTCTTAAATAAGACCAAACTGTTCACAATACTCCAGATATGGTCTTACCAACACCCTGTACGACTGTAGCAAAATTTCCCTACTTTAACTTGACATTCCCTTTCAGTAAATGACATTTGCCTTCCTGATCATTAGCTGTACCTGCATACTAGTATTTTGCAAATCATGTACCAGGACACCCAGATCCTTCTGTACAGCAAAGTTATGTAATATCTCTCCATTTAAATAATATGCTGCTTTTCTATTCTTCCTACCGAAGTGGACAAGATCACATTTTCCCACATCTGCCATCTTCATCTGCAAAATTTTTGCACATTCACTTAACCTATCTGCATCCCTTTGCAGACTCCTTATACCGTCTTCACAACTTACTCTCCTACCTATCTGTCATCGGGAAATTTAGTAACCATACATTCGATCCCTTCATCTGAATCATTGGTATAGATTGAAAATATTTGAGGCCCCAGCGCTAATCCCTTTAGCATTCCACTTGCCAACCCCAAAATGACCATTTATCCCTACTCTCTGTTTCCTGTTAGCTAATCAATCCTCTATCCATGTTGATATGTTACCCCCTTCACCATGAACTCTTATTTTGTGTAGTAAACTTTGATCAGGCACCTTGTCAAATGCCTTCTGGAAATCCAAGTACAGTACATCTACAGGTTCTCCTTTATCACCCCACCCTCAACTTCTCTCTCCCCCCGCCCCCCACCTTAGACCAGCTTATATTTCACCTCTCTCCTAACTATACTCAGTTCTGCCGAAGGGTTGTGAGGACTCGAAACGTCAACTGATTTCTTCTCCACCGATGCTGCCAGACCTGCTGAGTTTTTCCAGGTAATTCTGTTTTTGTTTTGGATTTCCAGCATCCGCAGTAGCTTTTAGCTTTTTGTTTTTATCTCCTTTATCCATGTTGCTTGTTACTTTCTCAAGGAACTCTAATAAATCAGTGGAGCAGAATTTTCCTTTCACGGATGGGTGAAATAATAACATGTGGAGTACGGATCTAACACCATCATTTTTAAAAATTATTTTCATGGGACGTGAGTGTTGCTGGCAAGGCCAGCATTTGTTGCCCATTCCCTAATTGCCCTTGAGAAGGCAGAGGTGAGTAGCCTTCCTGACTTGTTTCAGTCCATCTGGTGCAGGATTGAATCTGTGTACTGATTTGGATATCTGGATAGCTAAGTTCAGTCCTAGGCACAAGCACCCAAAGGTGGAGCTGTTGTGAAAAAGTCTGATTTCATAATCCAAATGTTTTAGAAAATAACTTTCAGTTTAGGAATTGAATTTTAATATAGAATAAATGGAAACACTTGGTTGAGAAACTGGTAAACAGACCTGGGATATAACAGTTCAAAGTTATTCAGTGAGGTTAGAATTAGAAGTGAGAAATCTTAAACAATGGATGACCCATCTTTGAGCTTTTAGTAGGGATAGGAGATCTACAGCTATTTCAGTAAGGGATTTAGATTATTCATGTAGTTGATCAGAGAAGCTAAAAGCACCTTTGTAAATAAGGGTGGAACTAGCAAATCTGGAAAGAGGACAATTAGAAATTTAAATTATTCACGTGGGTCACAGAATCAACGTGTTGTGTTGAAGGTTAAAGATAAAGATAATTAGTTAAAGGTAATTAGTTTACACTTTTGTTTGGAGCATCCCAAAGGATGCCCCATTGCAGTGAAGATGAGCTCTTTGGGTTAGAAAGGCTGCTTTGTTTTAATTTATCTATGTGTGTTTTTTCACAGGAAGTCAGTGGTCAGCAGTAAAGCTTGGGAACTGGCAGAAAGAGGTAGAGTCTGCCAGGAACTGTAAAGTAGCTGTGGGACCAAGAGCTGTACAGGAGCTGTGAGAACAGACTGGAAGAAAGCAGTCTGTATCTGTCTGAAGCCAGGACAAGGAGCGTAGAGGCTATTAGGAACCAGGGGCGTTCCTGATTTTTAAATCGCTAATGCAGTGAGGTCCAAGCTTGAACTGAGAAGTCCACAATATATACGAAAAGCCAATGGAAGGACCCCCGTGAAATCTTGTATCTCAGAGAATAACCGGAACACTGAGGAGAAATCAAAAGTGTATTCCAGAGAGCTGTGGCCCACTTGATTTGGTCCCAGAAGGAGAAGTGAATGAACCCTCAAGATCTCGTCATGTAATGTATAAAGGGTTGAATTAGGAAGTTAAAGGAGAATTGGATTTATACTTTAAGGCCGAGATTTTCCGGCCCTGCCCACCGCCAGGATCTTCCAATCCCGCCAAAAATCAATGGGCTTTCGGCTGGCCCACCATATCCCCTGCAGCAGGTCCCACCACGGTGGAGCCGGAAAATCCCGGCCCAAGTCTTGACAAATTATATTGTTAATTTAGCAGCCCTTGATTTGTTTCAATTTTTTATACACAATTAAGTTTGTTTTTGTTTAAAAACAGGAAATCTTGTGGTGTAGTTATTTTAGTTAATCACTGAGTGTTTGAATTTCTCTTTAAAAGTTAACGGTCTCGATGGAAATCGCAACAGTGCAGAGAAGGACCAGGAAACGTGGTTGCCTAACAACAAAGGATGCAATCACGGAACACTCTGACTCTTTCACTTTGAAAAGAAGTCAATGAAAGGAAATGGGTACAGCTGTGAGAGATTTCATTTGGGAATAGAGGAACCTTAGCTCAAAGCAACAGTCTATGTTAAAACCCTTACTGCAGGACATGGTTATATAGCAGTGAAAAGAAAGGTGGGGATTGATAACGCTTTTTTATATAAAATGCAAGCAATATGAGGTGTGTTTGATGAGATAGGGTAATTGAGGCAGCAACCCTTGGTCATTCAAAAAAACAGGTAATAGCTCTGATGGAGGACCTTGGAGTTCTATGGAAGGATGAGCTAGATGGGCCAAATGGCCTCCCTTATTTATGCATTGTGAAGTCACTGACTTCAAGAAAGCTGATTTCATGTAAGGCTTTGAGGTAGTTTTGAGAGACAATGAAGGTCCATATAAATGTGAATTTTCCCTTGCTTTTCTTTGTATTCATTGAGTTACTCAGGGCCAGGAGCTCACACATGGGCAGGTAAAGTCCATCAAGCCTGTCCCACACACCATGATGGCTGGACCAGCATGGCTAGACACATCCCCACCACACCCACTTCTCGCCCCTGCGTTGACACAGACCACACGTCAGTGCTACTATGTAAATCAGGGAGGCTGTTGAAGCTCATGAAATGAAGGCCAATTTTATAGACCATACCAAGGAATCAAAATGAGTGCACCCTATATATGGGTTAATATGGTACAACATTCATAGTAGGCTAGAGCTGAAAATTATTTTTAGGTTAAAGGATTACATCATCTTTTCAGTTTCGTTCCAGCTTTGCTTTTTCTTTCTCTCTCCCTTCTCCTGCATTTTCTGCTTGAGGCCCAGATATTATTGTACCAATTGCCTGTTAATATAACATGATATACAGCTGGTTTGAATCATTGTCTCTGCCTGTTTCTTATATAAGCCGGAATAAAGGATTTCTCATTATCTTTGTCAGGTTACAAGAGACAGCCACAAGCTTTCATAACCGTTCTTGTGAAGTCGGTAATCGATATCAAAGCACTTATTCAGCAAGACGGCAAAGACACCATCTGGTGCCGTGCTATAACACATAGACCAGAAGTTCCTATGCTTAAATCCTACTCCGCGCTTCAACATTCACTCCTTTCAGTAATGACAAACAGTAGTAGCATCTATAAGATGCAATGCAGCAACTCGCTAAGATTCCCTCAATGGCATCCTTCAAATCCCCAACCTCTCCACCTAGAAGGACGAGGGCAGCAGCTGCATGGATCCCCTCCAAGTCATGCATAATCTTCACTTGGAATTATATCGCCATTTCTTCATTGTTGCAGAGTCAAAATCTCGAAACTCTGTCTCCAACAACATTGTGGGTGTATATACATCACTTGGGCTGCAGCGGTTCAAGGAGAAGGACCCCCAACAAGGAATGGACAATAAATGCTGACACTGCCAGTGAATACCACATCCCAAAAGTGAATTTTTTTCAGCCTTTTTTTTTTACTCATGGGATGTGGACTTTGCTGGCTAGGCCAGCATTTATTGCCCATCCCTAATTGCCCTTGTTCAAAGGGGGCATTTAAAAGTCAACCACATTGCTGTGGGCCTGGAGTCACATGTAGGCCAGACCAGGTAAGGACAGCAGATTTCCTTTCCTAAAAAGACTTTAGTGAATCAGGTGGGTCTTTTTTTACAACAACAATTTCATGGTCATCCAGGTTTTTTTTTACTAAATTCATCTGCCATGGCAGGATTCAAACCCAAGTCCGCAGAGCATTACGCGGGGTCTCTGGATTAACTAGTCCAGGGACAATGACACTACGTCATCACCTCCCACTATACAAGCTCTAATACCAGGGAAGGTTGATATGCTAGTATTCCCACCTCTGCATCAAGATCGAGTAACCCTTGGTGGCTTTATTAGAGAATGTGTGGAAAATGGGATTGACCTCAGGTATGACACCCTCCACAATTGAGCAACCAATATTCATGTCTGAGGCTTGCACATGGCTGACAGACATCCAATTTGGCGAGGCCCTTGGCACCAGTGGGAACCAGTTACACCAACAACCATCGATATCTTGACAGCCAAGAGGAGATATGGCGAGAAAAATTATGGCTAGGGAGGAGCTCGTGTTCCCATTTTAAACAAACAGTCCATAACAAGGAACAAGCGTGATGAAATCCGGGTCTGCATGTGGGATCACACTACAAGGTCATTGCCGAGCCATATGGGTTCTATCAACCAGCTCCGTGTCCACCTTCACTGACACCAGTTTATTAATTCCATATTTTAAAAATGAAATCATATTGTAATGATGGGATTATAAAGTCCCTGGATTATTAGACTAAGGATCATAACTGCTACAGGACAGCCCCTTAGATTGAGTGGGATTATTTTTGGAGGGTGGTTGAACGACGTGTAGTCATTTCAGGCCTTGTAGTTCCTCATGTTCCGCTATCAAACTAAACACTTTGGATGGGGCTCTTCATCAGAATTGAGCAAAGATTTGCCTCTTAATTTTTCGATTACCTGATACCCAACAGGATTTAAAAAGATTAGTTATAACAGGCTGGAAAAGCTCGGCAGCTGTTAAGTAAAGAAGAATGAGATACTGACAGTAACTGAAGGAGTGGATTTCCTTTGTAAGGAACTTCTCAGCCTCCGCACTGTAAAATTACCTGCATTCTATTCCACCCTGCTCCCAAATCGCCAAATGCCTCCAATTTACATTCCTTATCCTCATGTTTCTTCCAAAGTAAGGGCTTGGACCCTTTCACACCCACTGGCAGCACAAAGCACTTTGCAGCCAATGAACTTTAGAAGTGCAGTCACTATTGTAATGTCGGAAGCAGTCAATTTGTGCACAGCAAGCTCCCACAAACAGCAATGTGATAATGACCAGATAATCTGTGCATACTGATGTTAATTGAGTGATAAATGTTGGCCAGGACACTGGGGGAGAACTCACTGGCTCTTCTTCACCCGCCCTGAGAAAGCTTCAGGTTCATGCGTCGTCCAAAAGATGGCACCCCCAACAATGCAGCACTCCCTCAGTTTAGAAAACTATACAAAAGCAAAACACTGCGGGTGCTGGAAATCTGAAATAAGAACAGAAAATGCTGGAATTACTTAGCAGCTCAAGCAGCATCCATGGAGAGGAGAAATGGAGTTAAGGTTTCAGGCCAGTGACCTTATCCAGTTCTGACGAAAGGCCAGCGAGAGAAAAGAGTAGAGTGAAGAGGAAGGCTTTGAGATAGTGGAGGCGGGGGAGGGGGGGGGTGGGATTTTACGGCAGTGGGATTTTACGGTCCTGCCGAAGTCAGTGGAGTTTAGAATGGTTCGCCGCATTTTATGGCCCTGAGCTGCTACGACGTGTTTGTAAAATGATTACCTTCAACACCTCTTTGTTCTTTTGTCTGTGACATCTTTTGGTTATCTCCTCCTATCACTGGCTGCTTGTCCCAACAACAGCCCCCCCACTTAAACCAGCTTATATTTCACCCCTTTCCTATTTTTACTTAGTTCTGTTGAAGGGTCATGAGGACTCGAAACGTCAACTGTGCTCCTCTCCGCCGATGCTGCCAGACCTGCTGAGTTTTTCCAGGTATTTCTGTTTCTGTTTTTGTTTTGTAAAATTCTGGCCTGGGACTATTTCCACCAGAGCAGAGGAGGCTCAAAGGAGATTCGATGAAGGTTTTTTATAAATACGAAGGGTTTTGACAAAGTGAGCAGAGAAAGACTATTTTTTCTGATCGGGGAATCCATTTAAAATTGTTTCTCAGTGAGTGAGGAGAGAGTCAGGAGCAATGTCTTTCCGCAGAGAGTTGTTGGAGATTGGAATGCTAAGCCACAGGAGTTATTCAGACAGAGACGATTTGATCTGCTACGGGAAAACAGCAAAATTAGAGAAAAATATCAGGCTATCGGAGGTGCTGAGCAAGGGATTAAGTTGGGGGCATCATATGTTTCTGTTCCCTCCCTGTTGTTATGAACTTATTTTTCCTTTTAAAACTTTGCAAAAGTGAGAATTATCATTTGGCTCTGATATACAGTACGTAGCTTGTGAGTTTTTTAAATTGTTCATGGGATGTGGGCTTTGCTGCCCATCCCTAATTGCCCTTGTTCAGAAGCCATTTTAAGAGTCAACCACATTGCTGTGGGTCTGGAGTCACACGTAGGCCAGACCGGGTAAGGACAGCAGATTTCCTCCCCTAAAGGACATTAGTGAACTAGATGGGTTTTTACAACAATGGTTTCATCCATCATCATACATTTAATTCCAGATTTTTATTAAATTCGAATTTCACCAACTGCTACGGCGGGTTTTGAACCCAGAGTTCTTCTGGGTCTCTGGAATACTAGTCTAGTGACAAAAGCACTTGTTTGCCCATCCCTAATTGACCTTGAAGTGAGTGGCTTGAGAGGCCATTTCAGAGGGCAGTTAAGAGTCAGCCTCATTATTGTGACTCGAGAGTCACGTGTCGGCCAGGCAGGGTAAGGACAGCCAATTTCCTTCCCTGAAGGGCATTCGTGAACCAGATGGGTTTTTAACAACAATTGATGATAGCGTCATATTCCAGATTTTATTAACTGAAATCAAATTTCACCAGCTGCCATGCTGAGGCTCGAACCCATGTCCCTACAGCATAAGCCTGGGCCTCCAGCTTCCTAGTGATGTTACCACTTCGCCACCACCTCCCCTCATGCTGACACAGGAAACCACTCAATCTGTGTTGGTCTCAACGTCCCAGAAATAATTCTTATGGCTTCCCGGAGGTACATATCTACCATTTTTGTGTGGCAGACCCTGAACCATTTTGAGCAGCAATACTCTGCTGCTGGGTAGACCAGGGTGAGTGAAGCAGTGCGTAGTGTGTTGGCTCTGCTGCCCATGTTGTACCCCCGCCAGTTTCCATATGAGATTCACTCTCATCTTGACCTTGGCTTTGGTGTTCTGGAGGTGTTGCCAGTAGGGCCACACGTGGTCAAGGGTGGTGGGTCGTGAGTGAGTGGTTGGCTACAGAAGTGGGCATGAAGCTCTTTCATGGCCTTTGAGCTGTAGGTGAAGTGACAGTCTTGGCAGCATTTGGCCGAAGACTTCATTTTCTGAAGTAAGCTTCCAGAGAACGTAGGTCTTCAAGTGAGAATTTTCTCAATGCCCTTGAGTTCATTAGCCAGAAAGCCAAGGCCAGGTCTTCAGCCATGACTTTGTGGGAGAGAGTTCACTGGTATATATGTTGAATAGAGCTGATCTCGATGGGAGCACGTTGTTGGTTACGTATGGGCAGCTGATTTGATCTCCACAGAACATGCTGATCATGGAGTTGATCAGTTGTAGGGTTTTCACTGTTTAAAAATAAGGGATTGCCCATTTAAAGCATAGATGAGGCGATTTGTTTTCTCTCAGGGGGCTGAGTCTTTGGAACTCTCTTCCTGAAAAGGCAGTGGAAGCAGAGTCTTTGAATATTTTTAAGGCAGAGGTGGATAGATTCTTGGTAAGCAAGGGGGTGATAGGTTACATACAAACAAGGAGCAGGAGTAGGCCATTCGGCCCCTCGAGCCTGCTGCACCATTTAATAAGATCATGGCTGATTTGATAGTAACATCCAATCTGCATCCCACCTACACCCGATAACCTATCGGGGGTAGGTGAGTAGGCAGGTTGCAGGTTTGAGGTTACTATCAAGATCAGCGATGATCTTATTAAATGGTGGAGAAGGCTCAAGGGGCCGAATGGCCTACTCCTGCTCCTTGTTCGTATGTAAAGCAGCTGATTTTGTGGAGTTTCAGCCGTGCTACATTGTGTTATAGACACAGGATAAGTCAACAAAGGCAGCTCCTGTATTCAAGCCTTTCTGGAAACTGGCCTCAATGTGCGAGGTCAGTGTCAGGACTCGTTCAGAGCAGCTGTGGCCTGAGCAAAAAGCTGCCTGTTGGAGGGGTTGTTGGTGGTGTGAGGGGTGGGGCGAGTGTGGGTGGTGGTAGGGTAGGGGGATGTATTGCTGCTTCCAGAGTAGGACTCAGTCTGTTTAGCAGGAGGCCTTCTAGGACTATTGAGTGGAAGGTGGTAACTGTGTGGGTCATCGAGTTGTTTCCCTAAGCAATGGCCACCATCTTGGATTGGCACCAGATGTTTGGAATGGTGCCGGTGCTGTGGATGTTGGTGAACACTGGCTTTGCCAGCCACTTCCTTCCATTTTATCTGATGTTCTTCAAGAATTCCAGGTCAATCCCATTGGCTCCTGCTGCTTTGTCGGGCTTGGTTGCCACCACGGCTCTGTCCACCTCTTCTTGTGTTTAAGGGTTTGAGAAGCCGGTCTGCTCTGGGACAGTCTTGAGAGGCTACATCAGGGCCATTTTAACCATCCACTTATCTTCCCTGCTGGTCGGTATCTTTGAATTTATTTAGAGTTGTGAAGCAACGGCATTATCGTCGATTCTGGGCCACTGGTGTGGTTGTTGCCTGGCTGCTCCCAGGTGGTGCAGAAGCACACATGCCTTTTGGCTTGAGAGTGTGAAATCAATCTCCTCCGCTGTTTCCTGCCATCTCCTGAGGGACTTGAGGAACTTGAGGAATTTGAGGAATGCTGTCGCCACTTGGGCATCTTCATTTCCCTGTATTTTTCCGGCATCCCGTCGGAGATGGAAGTTTTTTCTGAAGCCCCAGCGAGCAAATTTGGTCAAGTGAAGCAGTTGTGGTTATGGGGCGGGTCCTTTGCAAAGAATAGCAGCCAGTCCTGGGGTCTCGGCCAGTATTCGTCACTCACTGGCATCATGAAAAGCCGATGATCTAATCATCATCATATTTGATGTTTGTGGGAGCTTGCTGAGCTCAATTTGGCCACCACCTTTCCAACATTACGACAGCAGCTACAAAAGTACTATAATGACTGAAACGTGGTTTGGGGGCGCTCTGAACTCGCAAAAGGCACTGGAGAAATGCAAGACCATCTTTCACCCTATGATAAAATCTTACCAGCACAGAAGGAGGCCCTTAGGCCCATTGTGTCCGTGCTAGCTCTTTGGAAAACCAATTGTAGTCTCGGCTCTATTTTGAGAAAAAACACACACATCCTTTTCCCCCGAACCCCTTGCTTCTGTTTCCCACCTGCTTCCCCCCACTTCCGGCCCTTGGTGGAAACACAATAATGTCCGCCGACTTTTAACGGTGTAGGGGGGGGGAAGGGCTGGAGGTGCCGGACGTGCCCTTTAAGGCGGGTGGGCGGGTCCTCCGCTGTCCCAGGATGCTCGGCGCGGTGCTTAGTAACAGCGCCATTTGCAGGGCTCCGAGGTGAGCGGCGTCTTTAACTTTTACTTTCATCTTTTTCGCCTTTTGTTTTCTCTTTCTCCTGCGCTGCCGGGGTGGCCAAGGATAAGGGCAGGACAGTGGAAGGAAATTAAATGAAAGGCCGATGTCTTTTGGGCAGGAGACGGGCGGTTGTGAGGGGCCCGGGCGCCTGGGGCTTACCCAGTTTCCACCCCCCCCCCGGGCGTCTGTCCCCACCCTGGGAAACCTCTACCCCTCCTGGTGTACTTGTGATTCCCCGCCCCCCCCCCCCCCCCGCACCGGGTACCTGTGCCCCCCCCCCCCCCCGGCCCCCGAGGTACCTCTTCGGCCCCGCCCCCCCCCTCCTCGTCTCTTTGGCCCCCCCCCCACCCCCTTCTCATCTCTTTGGCCCCCCCCCCACCCCCTTCTCATCTCTTTGCCCCCCCCCCCCCCCTTCTCATCTCTTTGGCCCCCCCCCCACCCCCTTCTCATCTCTTTGGCCCCCCCCCCCCACCCCCTTCTCATCTCTTTGGCCCCCCCCCCCTTCTCGTCTCTTTGGCCCCCCCCCACCCCCTTCTCGTCTCTTTGGCCCCCCCCCCACCCCCTTCTCATCTCTTTGGCCCCCCCCCCACCCCCTTCTCATCTCTTTGCCCCCCCCCCCCACCCCCTTCTCGTCTCTTTGGCCCCCCCCCACCCCCTTCTCGTCTCTTTGGCCCCCACCCACTTCTCGTCTCTTTGGCCCCCCCACCCCCTTCTCATCTCTTTGGCCCCCCCACCCCCTTCTCATCTCTTTGGCCCCCCCACCCCTTTCTCGTCTCTTTGGGCCTCCCCCCCCACACCCCCGTCTCATCTCTTCGCCCCCCCCCCCCTCCCCGTCTCATCTCTTCGCCCCCTCCCCCGTCTCATCTCTTCGCCCCCTCCCCCGTCTCATCTCTTCGCCCCCTCCCCCGTCTCATCTCTTCGCCCCCTCCCCCGTCTCATCTCTTCGCCCCCTCCCCCGTCTCATCTCTTCGCCCCCTCCCCCGTCTCATCTCTTCGCCCCCTCCCCCGTCTCATCTCTTCGCCCCCTCCCCCGTCTCATCTCTTCGCCCCCTCCCCCGTCTCATCTCTTCGCCCCCTCCCCCGTCTCATCTCTTCGCCCCCTCCCCCGTCTCATCTCTTCGCCCCCTCCCCCGTCTCATCTCTTCGCCCCCTCCCCCGTCTCATCTCTTCGCCCCCTCCCCCGTCTCATCTCTTCGCCCCCTCCCCGTCTCATCTCTTCGCCCCCTCCCCCGTCTCATCTCTTCGCCCCCTCCCCGTCTCATCTCTTCGCCCCCTCCCCCGTCTCATCTCTTCGCCCCCTCCCCCGTCTCATCTCTTCGCCCCCTCCCCCGTCTCATCTCTTCGCCCCCTCCCCCGTCTCATCTCTTCGCCCCCTCCCCCGTCTCATCTCTTCGCCCCCTCCCCGTCTCATCTCTTCGCCCCCTCCCCCGTCTCATCTCTTCGCCCCCTCCCCCGTCTCATCTCTTCGCCCCCTCCCCCGTCTCATCTCTTCGCCCCCTCCCCCGTCTCATCTCTTCGCCCCCTCCCCCGTCTCATCTCTTCGCCCCCTCCCCCGTCTCATCTCTTCGCCCCCTCCCCCGTCTCATCTCTTCGCCCCCTCCCCCGTCTCATCTCTTCGCCCCCTCCCCCGTCTCATCTCTTCGCCCCCTCCCCCGTCTCATCTCTTCGCCCCCTCCCCCGTCTCATCTCTTCGCCCCCTCCCCCGTCTCATCTCTTCGCCCCCTCCCCCGTCTCATCTCTTCGCCCCCTCCCCCGTCTCATCTCTTCGCCCCCTCCCCCGTCTCATCTCTTCGCCCCCTCCCCCGTCTCATCTCTTCGCCCCCTCCCCCGTCTCATCTCTTCGCCCCCTCCCCCGTCTCATCTCTTCGCCCCCTCCCCCGTCTCATCTCTTCGCCCCCTCCCCCGTCTCATCTCTTCGCCCCCTCCCCCGTCTCATCTCTTCGCCCCCTCCCCCGTCTCATCTCTTCGCCCCCTCCCCCGTCGCATCTCTTCGCCCCCTCCCCCGTCGCATCTCTTCGCCCCCTCCCCCGTCTCATCTCTTCGCCCCCTCCCCCGTCTCATCTCTTCGCCCCCTCCCCCGTCTCATCTCTTCGCCCCCTCCCCCGTCTCATCTCTTCGCCCCCTCCCCCGTCTCATCTCTTCGCCCCCTCCCCCGTCTCATCTCTTCGCCCCCTCCCCCGTCTCATCTCTTCGCCCCCTCCCCCGTCTCATCTCTTCGCCCCCTCCCCCGTCTCATCTCTTCGCCCCCTCCCCCGTCTCATCTCTTCGCCCCCTCCCCCGTCTCATCTCTTCGCCCCCTCCCCGTCTCATCTCTTCGCCCCCTCCCCCGTCTCATCTCTTCGCCCCTCCCCCGTCTCATCTCTTCGCCCCCTCCCCCGTCTCATCTCTTCGCCCCCTCCCCGTCTCATCTCTTCGCCCCCTCCCCCGTCTCATCTCTTCGCCCCTCCCCCGTCTCATCTCTTCGCCCCCTCCCCCGTCTCATCTCTTCGCCCCCTCCCCCGTCTCATCTCTTCGCCCCCTCCCCCGTCTCATCACTTCGCCCCCTCCCCCGTCTCTCTCTCTTTGCCTCTCTCCCCCCCCCCCCCCCCTTCGGGAACGTACTGCGTCTTCCCCCCCTCCATGTGCCCTCTCCCTGGGGTGTCTGCCTTGGATCCGCCCACAGTGTCCTTGGTGCCTAATCTTGTCTTTTTTAATGCATTTATATGTAATGTAATTTAAGTGGTTTAAGAAAAATCAATGTTTGCAGTCAATATTAACTTTTTTAGTCCAGTTTAGAGTCTGTCTGAAAACATTGTTTCTTTTACTTTTGATCTTGTTTTTTGTGCGTAGTTCAAACCTTGATTCTAATGAACTTGCTTTTAAAAACAAACTGCTTTTGACTGTAGACTATTGGGTTGTTTTACAGGTTATTGTGTAGAGAGACAGACAAAGAATAGTTTCAGTCCCAGGATTACTGTAATGCATGTTGTCATTGGCACACATGCCAGGTTTTCTGGGGGGAATATTTTGAGGATGTTCTGGGTGGCGTGTAAATCCATTTATGACTTAAAAAAACATACTGAAGTGAAAGGATGGCATTAACCTTCAAATCTTTATTTCACGTTTATTAGTTTATACCTTATTAGTGTATGAATATTTGTTTTTACATTATGGTCAGTGTTTCTGTGGTATATTTTTGCAAGTCCTTGCAAATATATTCTTCATTTTAAATTTTTTTCTGTTCTTTCTGTCTTTTAATCTCCTTACATTCTATCATGAATTGTGTAAACCGAGTTATTTAACCTAGCTTTTTCCACAGGAAGGTTAAACAGTGATTTCAAATATGTTGTCTAGGGGATTGTGTGCAAATGCACCCTCAATGCTAACCACAAAGGAAGTATTATCCATACTTCTGTTTGTCTAATTAGCAATGAGAGAGTTTCGAGCCAAATTGTAACATAGCACAGATGTTATCAATTTAACTTTTGAGTGTTGATGTCTGGAGGCTGTGTGCATGTAGTAAGTAACTTTCACAACAATCCTTCAAATGAGGGAAAAATGCTACTTTTGTAATATCTAGAGGTGTGTCATCACGCCCACCATTGTTTGCCATATGCTTTTGGATTGAAACCCTGAATTTACATTGTCTCTCTGCTAGTCCGAGTGATAGAAAGGATTGGAAAGAAACATAGAAGACTTCTCCCAAGCACACCATTCACTTATCCGTAAGGTCATTACAGCACAGGAGGAGGCTATTCGGGCCATCAGATTCATGCAGGAAAATCAAATTTTAAGTGAGATTTTGACATGCATGATAAAGTGTCCAGCAAAGGGAGCTTTTGCCCTTTGGGTTGGATTTTTCTGATGCCATTCCTGTCTTTGTTAGGTCCACTGGTCTTCTATCTGTTTACTGTTTGTTGGTAAGTCTCAGAATGAAGAGATAGTCATTTTGGGCTGAAATTTCTTCACTCAAAGGGTGAATCTTTGGAATTGTTTAGCCTGGAGACCTTTGGATACTCAGTTGTTGAGTATATTGAAGTCAGAGATCGATAGATTTTTGGATACTAAGAGATATGGAGATCATGCAGAAAGATTAAGGTATATAATTAGCCATGATCTTATTGAATGGTAGAGTGGTGCTTGCATCGAATCCTGGGGATCAAATGAGAGGACCACCAGACTAATGCAAGCATCCACCATGAAGCTGCGTCTACCAGCCTTGAAACCCTGCTCTTGCAGAGCCAACTCCGATGGACAGGCCATTGTGTCCGGATGCCTGAAAACCGCCTCCCTCAGCAAGTTCTCTTCTTGCAGCTCTCCATTGGCTAACGCACGAAGGGCGGCCAAAGGAAAAGGTATAAGGAAAAGATCAAGGTCCCCCTAAAGCACGGAGGCATTAACACCACTGACTGGGAAGAGAATGCTGCCAATTGCTCAGCGTGGCACCACCTGGTCCATCAAGGAGCAAAGCACTTTCAGACTCAGTGACTCGACACCGAGGCTGAATGGCGGTGGCAGAGGAAGGAGGGGGAAGCCAACCCGGTGCTGTGATTTCTGCTCCCATGCGCAACAACGTGCTCCCACCACAGAAGAACATATGGATCCAGAATTGGGCTCCTCAGTCATCTGAAGTCTCACCAAGCCCGACAGACGTCATCCTCGATTCCGAGCAGCTGCCGATAATCAGCTGTGATCTTGTTGAATGGTAGAGCAGGCTCAAAGGACTGAATGGCCTACACATGAATTGTGTGTGTGGCATGAGTGCCATGTTTGCCTGTAAACTATGTGACCACAAGTAATTTATGATATATGAAGTGTTCAGGGATGTTAGAGATTTTATCAAGCACTGTTATAAGTATAAGTCGAGTTTGGTTCCACCCTAGAGATCTGACAGTTGGAATTAACTTGGATTTGTTTAATTCTGTGAGCATCTTTTGTTAGGATAGTTACAGAGTGGCCTCCTTGATGAAGTGCTTCTGCTTGCCTAGAGAGCATGGTGGGATCCCATTCCATCCAGATCATTAGCTTGTCCCACATAATGCAGAAGCCACTGTGTTTTGAAAGTAGCAATTGTCAGTTCCATTCCTGGTTGCTATTAACTAGGGAAAGTACTAGTCAGCATCTGGAAATTGCACTGCCAAGCCATCTTAGCAAGCTGAATACTTATGCCTGGGAAAAATACCAGCAATACCTTGTGCTTTGGCGGTCTGATGATATGGTGAGTGGAGGGGTTGAACCTAGGCTGAATCTGCTGTAGACTAGGTAGCACTGCATTTTTCACCTTTACAAGCTTGAATTCAAAGCTTGCAGATGTTAGAAATGTTGTATAAATCAATTTATATAATGTCATTTATGCAATATATCCTAAATCTTCAACTTATTGTCAGTGCACTTTAGTATATGAAATCCAATTGGCACACTAATCTGTGCCAGAAATAATATAGCATAATTTTCATAGTGTGATGATTGTCAGCTTGTTTCCACGGTAGCACACTCAACCATAATTCCTGTGCCCGCTGACATATATTAGCTCCTGGTCAAGCAACGTCTTGATTTTAAAATTCTTATCCTGGTTTTCAGGTCCTACTATGGCTTCACCCCTCCCTGTCTCTGTAATCTCCTCTAGACCCACAAACCTTCAAAATATTTGCGCTCCTCTAATTCTGCCCACTTGTGATCGCCAATTTATAATTGCTCCACCGTTGGTGGCTGTACCTTCAGTTGCCTCAGCCCAAGCTCAGGAATTACTCCCTACAGCTCCCTGTCTTTCTATCTCATTTTTTTCCTTTAAGACACTCCTTAACGCCCACCACATTGACCAAGCATTTGGTCACCTGACCTCCTATCGCCTTATGTGGCTTGGTATCATACTTTATTCTGTAATGTTCCTGTGAAGTGCCTTGGGATGTTTTGCTATGTTAAAGTCACTACATACAACTAATTTACATTTATGTTTAAACCCAATCTAAGCTAACACTTCATTTCAGTGCTGAAGGAATTTTGCATAGTTCGATGTGCCATCTTTCAGATGAAATGTTAAAATGATGGCCGAGCTTTAAGTGGATATAGATGATCTCATGACCGTATTCAAATAAGAAACTCTTTCGAGTTATCAACAGTCACGGATTGCAACTCTTTCGAGTACAATCACAGTTCTTGGTTTCCGGGAGTGGGACATGAACCCACAACCCTCTGATTCAAAGGCGAGGGTGCTATGAACTGAGCCACAGCTGACACCAAATAAGAAGATGCAGCCCTCTTGGTGTCTTGGTTAATGTTCTACCAAACACAGATTATAAGGTCACTTATCTCATTGGTGTCCATGGGATTTGGCTGTGGGCTAAGCAGGTGCTGTGCTTACACTCAACAGCTGAGTACACTTCAGAGTAATTAATGTAGTTCATTGGGATATGCTGAAACCATGAAAGGTGCTATCCATGCAAGTTTTTGTTTTTACTTTCTCTGAATGTCTGATAAATGGCGTAAAGAAAATCCGTATGATACAGTGGTGTGTGCCACTGCCCTGTGCCATGTTTTACGTTTGTTGCATGATATATGCTAAAGTTGCTCTTAAACTGAAAATTTACTTTCGCATCTGGTACAAGTATGACCATTTCGAAAGTAGAACACCATCTGAGCTGCTCTGGTGCCTGGGAGCATACAGCTGAAAGAATGCAGTACCATAACTAAGTTTCCATATCGACATGAAATTGTGGAACTTAATAGGTGTTTAGAGTATTCTTCCAGAATCTAGTTGTTATATAAATGGCAATTATTTTAGCCTGTGGAATGTATTACGGTTGTTGCGCTGCCCTATCATCCATTTCTTTCTCCCTTTCCTCTCCTGAAGGCACTTGCCTACAATGGAGTAAAGTTTCACAGATGCTGACAGTTCTCTGGTGCCTTGATCAAGCTGTCACTCTTCTGAAAATATAGAATGACAGGCAGGCTGGCTCATCAATGTCCCAGACATTTATAATGCAAACAAGCATTATGATTTGCAACGTATCTTCCCACTAATATGCATCTGTTCTTCAGGGAGAGATGGAAAAAACAGATTTAGAACAAATCTTAGGACTGTTCAGGAAAAATCTAGGAAATTCCTCTCCAACCAACCAAGGTAATCGGACATCCAGGAAATCACTCTTTGATCTAACCTCTGTTTGCCATGGTGTTAGCCACAACTAGGGGTACATCTAACCCTCTTTTAAACTGTTGCAGCATATTTGCCATCTTATCTAGTCTATGTTTGCATAGATTGTACTTGTGGCCCCTTGTTTTCCCTAACCCATCTAGTTCAAACAGTCTGTCCAAAGTCTCAGATGCCGTCCAGCCCCACTTTAAACACTTACATCTCCCCAACGCCTATACTCGGTTCTCTAAACTTGATGGCTTTTAAACTATGGATCATTTTACTCCTTTGAACCTTTTCAAGGGCCTCTATATCACCAATCTTCTGAGAGGACTAAAGCTGAACACTGTATTCTAGATGAGGTTTATCTAAAGTCTTGTGCAAATGCACTTATTCTATTCTGAATTTTCCTCCTCCTACATCCAGGCACTCTATCCAATTACAGCAGCCTTACTAACTAGACTGGTTACGTACCTTCAGAGGCCTATCTGTTTCATGCTCAACAGACCAATTCCATACCAAACTTGGTAAACTTATGCATAGCATTAACATTATCCACCTGAATACCACTGCATTTATCTTTAACTGTCATCTATCCCTTTCCCCATTGTTGGCCCATTATATCTAGATCAGATTGTAATTAGTTTTTCATGTGTGACTCTAGACCTTGATTTTCATAAAAACATAACATAAGAAATAGGAGCAGGAGTAGAACATGTGGTCCATCGAACCTGCTCCACCATTCAATACGATCATGGCTGATCTTGGGCTGAACTCCATTTTCCTGTCTGCTCCCTATATCCTTGAATTCCCCGAGACAGCAAACATTTGTCTATCCCAGCCTTAAATGTATTTAACGATGGAGCATCTGCATTCTTGTGGGATAGAGAATTCCAAAGATTCATACCCCTTTGAGTGAAGTAATTTCTCCTAACTATGCTCCAGTTCTGCCAAAGGGCCATGAAGGCTCGAAACGTTAACTGATTTCTTCTCCGCCGATGCTGCCGGACCTGCTGAGTTTTTCCAGGTAATTCTGTTTTTGTTTTGGATTTCCAGCATCCGCAGTAGCTTTTAGCTTTTTGTTAATTTCTCCACAGCTCAGTCCTAAATGATCGGTCCCTTACCCTGAGACTGTGCCCTTGTGTTTTAGATTCCCCGACCAACGGAAATAACTCTCACCCTATCAGAATCACCCCCTCGGAATCTTATAAGTTTCAATGAGATCACCTCATTCTTTTAAATTAACTAGTTATTTTCTCTGTCCCTTAGTGCAGAGCTTTGGAGAGCAATTACCACCCCAGCTGAAATCAGTTTCAGTCATTTTCCTTATCCCAAGTTAAAGGTTTGTGAAGGGGCACCATCCAGATCTTTACCTTGAGAGAAAAAATTACCATAAACAGAAACATGTACTTAAGCAGAAACTGTAGATGCATAATTGGAGTGATGCAAATTAAACCAAACCTTGCAAGTGATTTTATTCTTTGCTACAGCAGAGGCTACATTGGCTGCAGCGTACCTTGAGACATCATGAGGTTGTGAAACAGAGTATTACAGGATAGAAATAGACTATTCAGTCTGTCTTGTAGCTGTTTTTTCCCTTGAGTGAACCACATATCTGGTCCTACTCTCTGCACAAACTCTTTACTATTCCAATAAGAAACTATTCTTTTGATTATTCATCTGGGCCCAATAATGTTATCTGGTTGAGAACGATTTAGTCTAGATTTATATTTAATATTGTCCAAACCATTGTGCTTCCAGTCTTATTGGGCCATTACCATGGGGTAATGTAGACTGTAGATTGATACCTGGTATTTGGTCAGATTATCTACGGGGGCGAGGGAGAAGCTGTGTGGAATGGGCAAATGAACTTTGGTTTATTTTGGCCATGGGAAAATTTGCTGAGTCCAGCACCTGAATTAATGAGTAGGTAGTGATTAGATTTCTGCTTTAACTGTTTGGTATCTGCAGAGGAGGATTACTTTTTTTTTCTTTATTCTGGGTGTCACTGGCAAGGCCAGCATTTGTTTCCCATCCCTAATTGCCCTTGAAGTAAGCTTGCTGGACCATTGCAGAGGGCAGTTAAGAGTCAACCACACTGCTGCAGGCTTGGAGTCACATGTCGGCCAGACCAGGTAAGGATGGCAGATTTCCCTCCCTAAAGGACATTAGTGAACCAGAATGGTATTTACAGCAATTGACAGCTTCAAGCTCACCATTACTGAGACTAGCTTTCAATTCCAGATTTATTAACCGAATTTAAATTCCACCAGCTGCCACGGTGGGATTTGAACCCATGTCCCCAGAGCATTCGCCTGGGCCTCTGGATTATGCAACGTTACCACTACGCCAGCATCTCCCCTTGCAGCACAGGACATCTCTACTGATGTAGACCCCAAACTCTCCTCTTGAAGAATAATTAATTTGTCAGCTTGAGTGGCGCTGCCGAGCTTTACATTTATTTCTCATCCCTAGTTTGATGCAACTGAGTTGAGTGGCTTGCTGGGCCACTTCACAGGGCATTGGGAGTTAACCATGCTGATGTGAAACTGGAATACGTCTAGAGTGGGCAAAGACACAGGTTTACTTCCCTAAAAGACATCAGTGAAGCATTTGGGTTATTATGACAAGCCAACAGCTTTGTGATCACTTTTACTGTTACCTATTATTTTTATTTCCAGGTTTTAAAAACTCTGTTCAAATTGTCAACTTGCCATGATAGGGCCTGAACTTGCATTCCTGGGTTATTAGCTCAGACCTCTGGACTACCTGTCCAGTAACACAGCCATTTTAACTACACACGTTAAAATAAAAGCAAAGTACTGCAGATGCTGGAGATCTGAGATAAAAAAACAAAGTGCCAGAAAAACTCAGCTGGCTTGGCAGCATCTGTGGAGAGAGAAACAGAGTTAATGTTTAGAGTCCATTATGACTCTTAGGAACTGACATTAAGGAGGATCTCAACTATTTATATACTACATGTTATTTGAGATCATGTATAAGTGTAGCAGTATCTCAACTTGCTGATGTGCTAAATTTGCAACTTGTGTGGATCATTATTGCTGCTGTTGGCACCATGTCCTGATGAAATTATGTGGACTAAGCACAATGGAGGACAAACTGAGCTGTAAAATTATAAATGGATTAGCCTGTGGATGATGTATACTGTCCATCTTCACTAATTAAAGCTTGAGAGATTGCAAATGGCTTGTAAAATGCCAATTGAACAAGATGAGGCATTATAGGGTGAGAAGTTCTGACTGAGGTGTGTGTGGAAAATGTAGTCCACTTAATGAGAAAGAAGCTAAAAACATGGAGAGCGAGGCTGCGGATAACCAAGAAGGCGGTGTGAAGAAAGGGCAAGAGCCAAGAAAGGAACTGGACAATTTGAAAAATGGAACAAGAAAAGTTACTGATCAGAAATAAAAATAAAGACCACAATATATCCAAAGTTACATATGGATTGGCTCTATGTAATTCTGTAAGAAACTGAATTTTTAATATACTTTTGAAAACTTTTCTCTTGCACTTCTGCCTGAGGGGAACTTTTTCAACTGTGAATTAGGGGGTTGGCAGTGGGAAGAGGGGTGTTGGGTGGGTGGTGCGGTGCTAACCCCTAATCTGTTCACTTTGGTTGGATGGCAGGGGAGTGAGAATTAATCACATCCATATCACTGTACCATGTACTGTTTAGAAACTGGTTGGCAATGTAGGTGGGAATAAGTATGGGATGTAGACACTGCTCAACCTGCCCACTACAAAATGGTGGCCCAGAGTTGTATCAGGACTAATGAGAGTCTTTTACATTTGGCAGATTTTAGAATCTTGATTCACAATTAGTGATTCTATCTCCAACGGTTAAGAAATAAGAGCTTTTTACAAACCACCTTTCTTTCATCTATGCAAGTGGGTAAATATTAAGCAATGTCTTTACAAATGAGCTGTTGTGCTATTCAACATAATTTTGGCATGATTATATCTGTAGTGGCATTGGATAATTTTATAAGAGTCAGATGATAGAAAGTAAGCCGAAAAGGTGACATATTTAGCTCGAACCACAGCTCATGCGGGTGCTGCTGTACATGTTATACATTCCTGCCATCTTGTCCTTGCTGAGGCCCACTGGCAGCGGGTACAGTCCTCTTCATGACCGTTTTAGGGGCGGTTTCTGCGGGCAGTGGGGCCTGTACAAGGCAGGTGGGTTGCACCTGAACCAGAATGGGACCAACATCCTTGCGAGAAGGTTTGCTAGTGCTGTTGGGGAAGATTTAAATTAACTTGGCAGGGGGATGGGATCCTGAGAGGAGGTTCAGAAGGCGGAGATGCACAGCCAAAATTAGAAGAGAGCAAGCGAGTCTGGAAGGCATAGAAATTATAGGCCAGTTAAGGCACAAGGGAGTTTGGTACGGTTGGATGGTATTTATTTTAATGCAAGGAGTCTGACAAATAAGGCAGATGAGTTGAGGGCACGAATTAACACATGGAAGTATGATGTCATTGCTGTCACAGAGACATGGTTGAGAGAGGGGAAGGATTGGCATCTCAATATTCCAGGATATAGGGTCTTCAGGCGAGACAGGGAAGGAGGTAAGAGGAGGTGATATCGCAATATTGATCAAGGAATCAATTACGGCAGTAAGGAGGGATAACATCTTGGAAGGCTCCTCAAATGAAGCCATATGAGTAGAACTGAAAAACAAAAAAGGAGCAAGCACATTGCTGGGAGTGTACTATAGACTCCCAAAAAGTCAGAGAAATAGAAGACCAGATATGTAGGCAAATTTCAGAGAAGTGTAAAAATAATAGGGTAGTGACATTGGTGGATTTCAACTTCCCCAACATGAACTGGGTTAGTCATAGTGTGATAGGTTTAGAGGGAGTGGAATTCTTAAAATGCATCCAGGAGAGCTTTTTAAGCCAGTACGTAGAAGGTCCTACAAGAGAGGGGGCGGTCCTGGACTTAATTTTAGGGAATGAAGCCAGACAAGTGGTAGAGGTATCAGTGGGGGAGCATTTTGTAGATAGTGATCATAACTCTGTTAGATTCAAGGTTGTTATGGAAAAGGACAAGGATGGGCCATAAATCAGAGTTCTAAATTGGGGGAAGGCTGATTTTAATAAAATCAGATATAATTTGACCAGAGTGGACCGGGAGCAGCTACTTTTAGGTGAATCTGCGTCAGAGCATTGGGACTCATTCAAGAAGGAAATAGGGAGCGTACAGGGCCAACATATTCCAGTAAAGATAAAGAGTGGGACCAACAAATCCAGGGAACCCTGGACGTCGAGGGATATACAGGATTGGATAAAGAGAAAAGGGGAAGCATATGGCAGATGATACCGAGGACTTAAAACAGCAGGAGCCCTAGAGAAGTATAGAATGTGTAGGGGGGATCTTAAAAAGGAAATTAGGAGAGCAAAAAGGGGCATGAAAAAACATTGGCAAGTAAAATAAAGGAAAATCCAAAGTTATTTTACAAGTACATTAAGAGTAAGAGGATAACTAGGGAAAGAGTAGGGCCCATTAAGGGCCATAGTGGTAATGTGTGTGTGGAACCGGAAGACATAGGTAGGCTTCTAAATGAATACTTTGTGTCGGTGTTCACAAGTGAGAGGGATGATGTGGGTATGGAAATCAGGCAGAAGGACTGTGATATAATTAAAGAAATTAGCATAGAAAGGGAGGAGGTTCTAAGTGGTCTGGCAGGCTTAAAAGTAGATATATCTCCAGGCCCGGATGAAATGTATCCCAGGCTGTTGAGTGAGGTAAGGGAGGAGATAGCAGGGGCGCTGGCAATAATTTTCAATGCCTCTCTGACCTCAGGAGAGGTGCCAGAGGGAGGACTGGAGGACAGCTAATGTGGTACCGTTATTCAAGAAGGGAGGAAGGGATAAGCCAGGGAACTACAGGCCAGTCAGTCTAACCTCAGTGGTGGGGAAACTATTGGAAGCAATTCTGAGGGACAGAATTAATCTACACTTGGAGAGGCAGGAATTAATCAAGGACAATCAGCATGGTTTTGTTAAGGGGAGGTCATGTCTGAACAATTCTCGAAGAGGTGATCAGGCGTGTAGATGAGGGCAATGCATTTAACGTAGTCTACTTGGACTTCAGCAAAGCTTTTGATAAGGTCCTGCATGGGAGACTGATAACAAAGGTAAAAGCCCATGGGATCCAAGACAATCTGGCAAATTGGATCCAGAATTAGCTGAGTGGCAGGAAGTAGAGGGTGATGGTGGAGGGGTGTTTTTATGACTGGATGCCTGTGTCCAGTGGGGTTCCACAGAGATCGGTGTTGGGCCCCTTGCTGTTTGTGGTATAAACGATTTAGACTTGAATGTAGGAGGGTAGATCAGTAAGTTTGTGGATGACATGAAAGTTGGCGAGGTGGTAAATAGTGAAGAGGATAGCCTTCGATTACAGGAGGATATAGATGGACTGGTCAAGTGGGCTGATCAGTGGCAAATGGAATTTAATCCGGATCAGTGTGAGGTGATGCACTTGGGCAGGACAAACAAGGCACGGGAATACACGATGAATGGTAGGACCCTGGGAAGTACCAAGGATCAGAGGGACCTTTGAGTGCATGTCCACCGGTCCCTTAAGGTAGCGGGACAGGTAGATAAGGTGGTTAAAAAGGCATATGGGATACTTGCCTTTATTAGCCGAGGCATAGAATATAAGAGCAGGGAGGTTATGCTGGAACTGTATAAAATGCTGGTTAGGCCACAGTTAGAATATTGCTTGCAGTTCTGAAATCCGCTTTATAGGAAGGATGTGATTGCACTAGGGAGTGCAGAGGAGAGTTACTAGGATGTTGCCTGAGCTGGAGAGTTTTAGTTATGAGGAGGGATTGGATAGACTGGGGCTATTTTCCCTGGAGCAGAGAAGATTGAGGAGGGACATGATTGAGGTGTATAAAATTTTGAGGGGCATTGATAGGGTAGACAGGAAGGAGCTTTTCCTCTTGGCGGAGGGATCAATAACCAAGGGGCATAGATTTTAGGTAAGGGGCAGGAGGTTTAGAGGGGATGTGAGGAAGATTTTTTTCACCCAGAGGGTTTTGGGAATCTGGAACTCACTGCCTGAAAGGGTGGGAGAGGTAGATACCCTCATAACATTTAAGAAGTATTTGGATGTGCACTTGTGATGCCAATGCATAGAAGGCTATGGGCCTAGTGCTGGAAAATGAGATTAGAATAACTAGGTACTTGTTTGACTGGCACAGATTCGATGGGCCGAAGGGCCTTTTTCTGTGCTGTCGACCTATGACTCTATGATCTCGCCTCATCATCTTTGGTGCTCCTCAGGTGAAAACGGTTTATTCCTTCCTTCCCTATCCTAACACGAGGGGCTAATTTTTCAATCACTTTGCCCCTTTGACATTCCTTTCCTAAATATCGCCCTACCGCCATCCTTCCTGCTTTCAAGAAATAATAAAAATTCATTTTAAACTGTTCTATTCCCTTATGCTTGGTGTCTAATTCTGCCCTGTGCACTGTAAAATATTCTGAAGGGAGACTACTGACAGATAATGCGCTTGAAAAAAATTACTTCTGAGAAATTCTAATTTCCTGTCTGTAATTCTGGCATTGTTTTTCACAAACCTTTTGAATTATCTAATTTTGAATAAAATATCCAAGTGTCAACTCAGAGCAATCTTAGTTTTATGTTAAAAATTGCTATCTGATCATTTGCATTAAGAAACTGAATTAAGAATGGACCTTATTTACACAGAGATAAAAACAAAAAGCTAAACTTGCAAGTGCTGTGACAGAGTTTAGCTGCACGGTGCTCCAGAAAACTTGATGCTTTCATCCTGTGAAATTCTGTATAGGACTAAATGCGTAAATGAGGATCCTGTTACTGAATTAAGAGCATTTAGTCAGCAATTCGACACTTTAGTTTTTAAACTGGCTGTTATCTTGCCCATTTAGAAAATTTTATCTTTTGAAATCTCATCTTGCTCTACTGTTTTCAAATGTTAACTATTTTTAGCCCATATATTTCTTTGCGTTGGGTCATTCTACTTATTTTACACTTTTTATGAATTTCCATTGTTTTTATTTCTCTGGTAAAGTCGATGTGATGTAAAGTTCTGCAATAAAGGGTGCATTCTTGGAAACTTGATTAAGTTTGACTCCAAAATATTTTTTTCTATATCGGCACTGAAGTAGGCATTCACCCCCTTGATACTGTTCCTTCATTCAGTGAGATCATGGCTGATCTGTATCGTGACTCCATCTATCCACTTTTTGGTTCTGTAATCCTTGACATACTTGCCTAAGAAAAATCTATTAAATCTCAGTTTTGAGATTTTTAATCTTTTTAAGGGAGTTTCAGGTTTCCACTACCATTTGTGTGAAGTGCTTCCTGACATTGCCCTGTAATAGGGTGGATAATTTCTCTCTCTCTCTATCGCTATCAAGTCCTTTAGTTTTAACCTCAGTATTTTTTTCTTTAGAATTTTATATCAGGGAGTAGGGGCCAGATAAACCACAGAGGCAATGTTTATGAAAATCACAACCGAACTTGATTGGACCTTTCAAGTAAAATAATGCTGTAATTTATATTGGCCCAGGCTTGGAAAAGTTAGTAAATGTGCCCTCAATAGTTTAGCTTCGATGTTTCTCTGTTAAGTGCCTTGAAGAGTGCCGAATTTCACTCTGAAATGCTGTAAGCAGCAAATCGAAGTCTCCAACTCTTCTAATCAGTTGACCTAAGCATTTCTGATTATGAGAACAAAATGTCTTGTGCTCAGTCTGCAGCTCAACAAACATTCTGTTTGGAGGGTAAATCACTTTTGGTGGTAGACATTAACTGACGTCAGATTTCATCTTGCACTTTTAAAAAAAAAATCCCTGCGCAGTGCATTATTAATGAAATACCCAGAGAGTATCAGGATACTGCAGAGAATATGGGATTGACTGCAAGATATTGTCAGTTGAAATACATTGATGTCACGTGAACAAAACTCCTTTATGGCCAGCTGTCTTGCTGCATCTAATTCAAAAACCTCATGACCATTTGTTTAAGTAAAACAAATACGTAAGCACGTAACTGTGACCTGCCCCACTACACTTCCATTGACGCACTTTTCACACTCGACAAATTTATTCTGGTCTAAATTGCAGGGCATTGACTTACATGAATGTTTTCCATGAAAAAAATGTTATTTGGAATGTGTGGAGACAGAATGTCTAATGATACAACAAAGCTCAGATGACCAAACGTGTAACCTTGACAATCACTAGTCAGGTTAGAAACAAAACTAGATATTACAGGGATTGAACTCTGACTTTAAAAACTGTGTAAATGGGGTGGCAGGAACTTTACAATTAGAAGGGCACAGTTGCATCTTGTAATAAATTATACGTAACATGATGTAATTTTCCTCTCATTGTAAAACATCTAAATTGCAGTGGGCTGTGCCACAGGAGACTTGAGAATAACATGTCAAAAACAGCTCTTCTGAACATGCAGAAGTTGCACTGGAGGTGGCATGTTTTGATATGAATGCAAAACAAAGTACTTTGCAGTTTGGAGCGGGTTCCTGAAACTGACAAGTGAATTTCAAGCTTGTAAAGTGCGAGTGCAATGCACTGAGCGTGTATCCAATTCCTGGTATATCAGTTCGGCAACACTGCCATTCTAACTCCTCATGCTATCAGCCAGGGCAGTGCTTAATTTTTTGATCCCCATCCAATACATCACAAATATGCCGCTGTATATATTGTGATACATCAACTAGATGACTGGCTTCAATTTTGAGCAAAATGTGGAAGCTACCATGCATGTGAAACAGGTAAATATGATTTTAAAGGTGCCTATGTAGTAATTGGCAGTGTAAATTAATTCTAAATTGGTATTGTTTAGGTACTGCACTGTGGTGTGAATATTTTCTTCCTGTTGGTATCAGTTATGTAAGAAGTAAAGGAAAGGTATTTAGTCCATCAAGCTTTATCCTACAAATCTGTTCTTCACAGCTCTACCCAATTGCATTTAAAAAATAAATATTTGCCAATACCTTTCAGAACATCAGGATGTTTAGTGGTTTACAGTTAATGAAATACTTTGAAATGTAGGAAACAAGATAGCCAAACACACTCCCAAAAACAGCAATGTCATTATGACCAGATCACATAAGACCCATGGCAGAAACATGCAACTCTGAGGGGACAGCAGACAATGACGACAAATGACCAAATAACCTATTTTAGGTTTGTTGGTTGAGGAATAATTATTGGCCAGGACACAAGAAACAGGAGTAGACTATGTGGCCTGTCGAGCCTGCTCCCTCATTAAATACGATCATGGCTGATCATGGGCTTCAATTCCATTTTCTTGCCCACTTCCCACATCCGTTAATTCCCTGTGAGACCAAAAATCTGTCTATCTCGGCTTTATATTTATTCAACGTAGGAGCATCTACAACCCTCTGGGGTAAAGAATTCCAATGATTCTCATCTCTTTCAAGTGAAGTGATTTCCCCTCATCTCAGTCCTAAGTGATTGGCCCTTTATCCTGAGACTGTGCTCCCATGTTTTAGACTCCCCAGCCGGCGGAAGTGATTGGCGCCCAGCCCCCCCAGCCGGCAGAAGCGATCGGCGCCCACCCCCCCCAGCCAGCGGAAGCGATCGGCGCCCAACCTATCTAACCCCCTCAGAATTTTGTAGGTGATCTCATTGAAGCCTATCATTCTTCTAAACTCCAGAGAATATAAGCCCAATTTAGTCAGCCCCTCATAGGACAACCCCTTCATCGCCGGACATACAAGAAAAACTCCCATGCTCTTTTTTTTAGAATAGTGTCATGGGATCTTTTACCTGAGACTACAGCGGGGGCCTCAGTTTAACATTTCATCTGAAACTGCGCAGCACTCCTTTGGTACTGCACAGGAGTGTCAGCCTAGATTTTGTGCTCCTGGAGTAGGACATGAACACACACCTTCTAACTCTGAAGTGAGAGTGCAACCACAGAGCCATGGATGATTCATGCTTGATGAGAAGTTACATAGGTTTTTTCTATCCCACTTCCTCAAAAGCTGAATTGTACCTCTGAATGTTGATTCTTTACTGATTTCCTTCTGCTGGAGTGAGTGAGTTCTCGTTACTGAAAGGGAAATAAATTTAAGAGATGAAGTCAAGAGGTCCTTAACACAAACTGATCAACCACAAGAAATAGCCTTCTGGGTAGAGAAATGGAGGGCTAAACCCCTGAAATCAACTTGCTTTAATGTGGAAAATGTCCCAAGGCATTTCACAGAGAAAAAAAACTCAAGATATTTCGATATTGGACCATAGATTGAGATTAGGAGAAGTGGTTAAAAGCTTGGTTGAAAAGATGGACTCGAGAAGGTTGTCAAAGTTGGATAGAAGAGAATAGCAGAGGGATTTAAGGAGAGAATAGGGCCTAGATATCAGAAGGCGTTGTCACAACTGTTGCAGTACAGGGACAGGATGTCCCAAAGGTAGAGAACCGAAGTATGTGGATGTGGCTAAAAGAGGTTGCAGAGACAGAATGGAATGCATACATAGAACTATTTGAAGGGAAAAATACATTTAAATGAGTGGGGGCCAGTGTAGGTCAGTGAGGATAGGATGACATGTGAGTGTACTTGCTTAGAGTTACATAGTGTTTAGAGCACAAAAACAGGCTATTCAGCCCAACTTTTATTTATTTGTTTCAGGGTTTAAGTTCAGAGGACATGAAATGGCAGCGTTGTAGAGGTGAATCATTGAAAAAAACAGTTCAATAATATTTGTTTATTCATCCATTCACGTGTTCTCTGCCCAAGGGCGGGTCCTTAGCTCAATCTGCTGACGCTTCATCCTGAGCCATTTTCTTGGCAGTTTATATCGGTGGTTTTGCCATTGGCTTCCACTCTCAGGAAGAATGAGGGGCAGCTCCTAAATCTACCTTGGCCAGAACGCAAATCGAACCCGTGCTGTTGGCATTAGCCTGAGCCATCTACCCAGCTGAGCTAACCAGCCCTTTTGAATACTGTTAAGGTTGTCTATATAAGCTTTCCTAACAAATAAAATAGCATGGGTCGAATGGTCTTCCACATCTGTGTATCTTTTATGATCTTGTAAAGTGTGTTCATTCGCCCCCGTCTGTGCTTATCCTTGCAACCTTCAACCTTGTATCTAACCTTATTTATCCAGCTGTCTTTAGCTTCTTTTATAGTATACCAGACCACTGCTTCCCAATTCACAGCTCTTGTGCAGCTGGCTGTATACCTGCCAGATCCAGTAAAAATGAGACCCATGCAATAGAATTGGTGGCGCTTGCAGAGATCTTGCAAGGTAGAAAAGCTCATTTAAAAAGGAGGCACAATTTAATTTTCCATGCATTTGCATCTTATTATGAAAACATTTTCACGTTGGTACCTTTTTCATTTGATAGTAAATCCGTTTAATTTCGGTTTGCGCTCGAATCGAGTTCCCTACCCCTCTCTCTCTGTATTTAAAAATCTGGCTCGTGTCTTTTTTCCAATCAGGACTCCTATGAAAACATCACTTTTGTAAGTCATTAATTGTAACCTAGCTGAAAAAAGCTCAGCAAAGATACAATGTTTTCCTACGTTACAATAGTGAAAAGCATTGTGTCAATGCAAGTTCTTTATCAGAGTCAGAGCAGAGTTTTTGAATATTTTTAAGGCAGAGGTAGATTCTTGTTAAACAAGAGGGTGAATGGTTTTCGGGGATAGGCAGGAGGTTACAATCAGATCACCGTTGCTCTTACTGAATGGTGGAGTAGGCTTGAGGGGCAGAGTGGCCTACCCCTCCTTTTTCATATGTCCGTATGTTTATTTCATTGGCCTTTGAAAAATGGGTCCAAAAACCTGCAACCAGGATAAAGAGAGCTGGATTTCGCAGGGTGTAAATGCCAGGAGCTGGTCTCTTGAAACCTGACTGTAGCAAACACTAATTTAAAAGTATTTTAAAAGTGACTTGTTTTCACATCTGAGGAAGTATCCCTGATATGCGTGCTGTTTCTTGACTATCTTTTTGTATTCACAGTGAACCAAGGTGGTTTGGTGATTGGTCAGTAATTGACACTCTGCCAGTGACACCCCTTCATTATGGTCCTAGCTCATGTCCCAGTACTCATCACCTTGCCATTAGCTATGCTAAAATTGATGTACCAGCCCTTGGTCCCGATCACTTTGGGTACAACCAGTTTCTCTTATTTTTGCATTGGTTCAAATATATGCAAGAAGCATCTCCCTTATTTCTGCATGGTGTGAATGGCAAAGGACAGCGCACAAACTTGTGCAGAACTTCACTCTGTCTTTCCATCTGCTGCTTCCCAATGAAGAATCTTTTCCATTCATCATCATTGATTTTCTATTGAAAAGACGGTTTCCAATTGAGCTAACATGGCTTTCCTTGCAGACCTCAATATAGTACACATGAGGGAATCTTAACACCAACGACTGGATTGCCTACACCTTACTAATGGAGCAACCATCTCAAAAATACCCTGAGATCAGTGGGGCATGATACTAACCCTAGTGCCTTAATTGCTTTGTAGATAAATATTGGTAAAATTCTGAAAAATGCTTTCAGGTGGTTTGCCCAAAAGCAACATTGGACGAATTGGTTTGTGATTCCTAAGTTTATTGGTAATATTATTTGCTACCCTCCCAGCATTGGCTACATCCCTGTTTACTATAGAGCCTCATCATCTTTACCTCTAATTTCTGAGAGTTCTTGGGTGTACACCATCTGATCCAGATGCCTTTTAGACATTTAATTTCCTGAGTTTCTTTATCAGCTTGGCTCGCTGTTTTGCACTGAGTTAGAAGGCTGTAATTGCAAAGACCTGACCTGTTAATTATAGTACTGATGAAGTGTTGCTTTGTTGTCCTTTGGATATAGTATTAAACCAAGGCCTCATCATTTGTTGAGTTGGCACCATTGATAAAGGGGAGGAAATTCTGATGCTCTGGCCAATATTCTTTCCTCAGCCAAAACTTTGACTGTCCATAATAGTAAAAGCAAAATACTGCGGATGCTGGAAATCTGAAATAAAAACAGAAAATGCTGGAAAAGCAGGTCTAGCAGCATCTGTGGTGAGAGAAACAAATTTAATGTTTTGAGCCCTTGTGATTCTTCAGCTCTGAAGAAGAGTCATACAGACTTGAAATGTTAACTCTGGCCAGCATTTTCCGTGCCAGCCAGCATCAGGCAAGTTCGGTGGCGTGAGTGAACAATATGGCTAGAAGGCCAAAAAACAGTTTCACAACGTCTTGAAGCCAGTTTGCATTCATCCACCCCGCCTGCCAATGGCAGGCTGTGTTTCTCGCCATCGGACGTTGGGAACCTCATTGTAATACATCAGCATATCATTATAAGGCCAGTCCGCCAGAATCAACCCACCTCGCTGGGTCATCTGCCCATTTCACAACAGCATATAAAAGATATGCAATTGGCGGACTGCACTTCACTCAGGACTTCAAGGTTTGTTTGTCTATCTTGCTTTGGTCAGGCTCCACAGACAGCACCACATCGCTTTTTAGGGGGCTCACGGGTAGGTCTCTACCTACCAGAGCAGCCATATGTGGGTGGCTATTCAACGGCTGCAGAGTAAGGTCTTGCTTGGGGAAGGGGGAGATGTGGCCTTGGGCAAGGGAGGAGGCTGCAGGATGAGAGGTGCACTGGGGAAGGGGGGTACATGTTGATCTGTGTAAGTGGCCTCAGGATGATGAGGGCTGAGGAGGTAGTCTCCAGAGGAGATGAGGCCAGATGGACATGTGAGATTGGGTGGTGATGTCCCTTGAGCTGACAGTGAGTGAGATGCCAGTGAATGTTTGATGAGCTTGAGTGAGAGAGTTTAGAGGATGAGATGGTTGCCTTACCCTGGCGGCACGGATGGCATCATTTATCCTCTATCTGCATTGGATGGCCAACCTCTCCTGTGCAGCATTGGCACTGACCACCACTGCCATCGCCTACCAAGCTGGAGTGGTAATCTAGTTGTCCCTCCTGCAGCCAGAGTGGGGGTAGAGGATATCACAGTGGGCTTCCACCGGATCCAAAAGTTGCTCGAGGGCTGCAGTCCTCTTGCCTTCCGGGGCCATGTTTTCTTTGCTGCAGTCCTGGGCTGGAAGCACTGAGCATGGCTGTACTTTAAAGGCGGTGCCTGTCGTGATGAAGTGGCGAGGTGACGATATGGCAGGCGAATCGGAGCCCACCCGCCATCAAAACGGCATGTTTCCTGGGAATGCATAATTAATGCAGCAGGTTTGGGACGATACCGCGTGAAAAGCTGCCATTGCGGCTGGCGAGTAATTACCTGTCCGCTACTGCACTTAGTGCAAATCTGGGACAATTCTGCCCTCTGTTTCTCTCACCACACAGGCAGCCAGACCTGCTGAGTTTTTCCAGCATTTTTTGTTTATACTTTGACTGGCTGTATGGTTTATGGGACCTCACTGCATGAAAAATGGCTGCTGTGTTTAACTGCATTGATTAATAACATTTTAAAGACTATGTTATATGTGAAGCATTTTTGAATGTTAGCAATGATAACTGGGTATGGTATTAAATGCTCTGTGAAGGGAGATGGGATGTTTTATTAAAGATGGGATGTAAATTCTTCATGGCTTACTGACTTTGTTTTTGTATTGTATTTGAGGAAAAGTGACTAGATTTAGAATTTTGTCTTCGGCTTTTATTTACGGTCTGAGGAATGGAATAAACTTAACACTATTCCCATTTACTATAGACCCCATCACCTAATATAAATGAGGCAGCCTACACTGCCTCTTGAGATGATTTGGCTCTCTGCCTCCAGAAACAAACCTCCCTGTAGTAACAAAGGTAAGTGGCTGTCACCAGTACCTCATGTTTCCTGGCCCAATATCTTGTTTTGCCCACGTAGAACTAGCAATGTTGTAACAATGAGGCTAGGTTGAGAACGTTACAAGTACAGGTTGGAATTTCCTCTGCTCCACTGTAAGTAGACGTATGGCAGATACTTACGGAAAAGTTACAGCAGCAAAGCAGGAGCAACTTGGAAGAAATACCTTAATTTTTTTTAGTAACCATGTGCACCTGATTTTGGTGATATTGAATCAGTCCAGCAATACAAACTGTGAGAACATGGCATAAAGTGGAATTCAGTTAAATGTGGACATGTAACATAATATAAATCCCTCATGCTACCTGCAAACTGTCCTTTTAACTTTCTTCTCATTTTTCTGTTATCTTCCTGACTGTTTGTTTCATTGTATTAGTTAAAGGAAAATTTCTGCTTGCTTCTTCTCATTTTGACCTATTGACAGCCTTGTTGATATAGAAATGTTACATTTCTAAGATTGTGCAGCAGTGTTTTGCAATCATAAACAAGTGGTTGATGCAGTGTTATTTATGTTGACCCTCTCCCCTTCAATATTTTCAGGGATGAAACATTCAGTAACACTGTAATGCTAGAATAAGATATGAGATAAATAGCAGGAGTCGGCCATTCAGCCTCTCGAGCCTGCTTCACCATTCGATAAGATCTCAACTCCAGATTCCTGCACTATGCCCAACTCTTTGATTCCCTTAGTATCCAAAAATCTTGAACTCTGACTTGAATATACTCAATGACTGAGCATCCACAGCTCTGAGATGAAGAACATCATTCACAACTTTGAGTGAGGAATTTCTCATCTCAGTCCTAAATAACTGACTCCTCCTTTTTCTCAGACTGTGACCCCCTTACTTCTAGACTTCCCAGCCAGAGGAAACATTCGGCCAGCATCTGCACTGTCAAGCCTCTTAAGGATTGTTTCAATGTTTTCAATTTTTGAAATGTTTCAACCCCTTATTTCTTCTAAATTCTAGAGATTATATAGACCTAGTCTACAGCCTACTGAGTGAAGAAATTTCTCCTCATCTCGGTCCTAAATGATTGACCCCTTATCCTGGGGCTGTGTCCCTGTGTTCTAGATTCCCCAGCCAGGGACAACAACGACATCTCCTCAGTATCTACCCTATCAAGCCCGTTCATAATATTTAATGTTTCTATGAGATCACCTCTCATTCTTCTAAACACCCCGGAATATAGACCCAATTTACTCAGCCTCCTATCATAGGACAACATTTTCATCCCAGGGACCAACCCAACGAACCTTCACTGTACTGCCTCCAATGCAAGCATACCCTTCCCTAAATATTGAGACCAAAACTGCATACAGTTTTCCAGATATGATCTCGCCAAAGCACCTATAATTGTAACAACACTCCTTTATTTTTGTACTCCAATCCCTTGCAATAAAGGCCACCATGCCATTTGCTTCGCTAATTGTTTGCTCTACTTGCATGCTAATTTTTTATGTCCCTTGTCCGACTACAGCCAAGTCTCTGTGAACATCAACATTTGCAAGTCTCACACTCTTAAATATTCTGCTTTTCTATTTTTGTGACCAAAGTGCATAGATTCACATTTTCCCACATTATACTCATTGCTCACTCTCTACCTGTCTATATTTCTTTGCAGCCTCTTTGTGTCTTCCTTGAAGCTTGCATTCCCACCTAGCTTTGTCTCATCAGCAAACTTAGATACATTACTCTGTGTCTTTGTCTCAGTCATTAATATGGATATATATTGATTCTTTTGATTTCTAACTGAGAAATGAGCTGTTTGGTTTGCTCTGGATAACTTGGGAGGACTGTATAAATATAAACACTTGCTGATGCACAACTTATTGCTCTTTGAATGTACAAATTATGCCGTAGGGTTGGAGAGTAGTTAGCCTATATCATGCAAGAAAGGAGATGGGTAATGAGGTTAACTGTCGACCAGTTAGTGTAACATTAGTTAGTGTTTAGAAAAGCATTGATTAATCAGATTTAAAGGAAAAAAGTGTTAAATTGAAATGAAGTGAAAAATTAGATAGCGACAATGCAGTTGTATTGAGATTCTCAAAAGGTGGTTGGTAAAATATCAAACTGGCGGGGTGGGGTGGGTGGAATTGAAGGGACTATTTACATGACTTAATTCTGACCAAGTATGTAAGAAGTCCAACAAAGAAGGAAATGTTGATAGATCTAGTAATGGAAAATGAATTGGAACAGATAAAGTCATAAGTTGGTATGGTTGTATTTTAAAAAGAAAGCACAAATGTGAATCTGGGCTTTACAATAGAGGCTTAGAGTACAAAAGCAAGGAAGTTATGTTAAACCTCTATAAAATACTGCATGTGCCATACTGGGCACCACGCTTTTGGAAAGATTACAAGGCTTTATGAATTCCATACTGGATTAATTAGTAACTATCTTGTACTTATGGACCCTAGTTTTAGACTCATAAGTGGAAACATCTCGTCCAATCTATCAAACGTGTTCATAATTTTATAGATCATGCCACCTCTCTATTTCTGTTTTCCAGAAAAAAGAGCCTCAATCTTCCACAATTGTGGTACCCTCTCAGTTTTGGTTTTATGCTTGTAAATCTTTTTAGCACTTTCTGCTGTGTTTCTATATACTTTTTTGTAATATGGTGACAGACTGCACAAAAGTGTGTTCTAATCAAAGTGGGGGTCGGTTAGCTCAGTCGGCAGAATGACGCCAACAGCATGGATTCAATCCCCAGTCAGCTGTGGTAATTCATAGAGGGCTACCTCCTTACCTTGCCCAGCGCATGATGTGCAGTGGTGCCCCTCAAGCTATAAGCCTCTCTAATAGAGGGGAGTGCCTCTGATCCCTTGTGAGCCAAGGCTAATTACCTCTAACCAAACAGTCATGGGTGAAAATTTTTGAATTACTGACAGTCGAAAAAACATCCATAGATACTGAGAGCATGTTTTGAGCTGTATGACACTGGATGAGGCCCTGGTCTGCTGCTGATGATAGTAAGAGCAATTTTGAGGTGATGAATTGTGCAAGTGATGCAAGAACAGCTCTGGCATGTTAGCATCCTTTTTTTTTGTTTATGCATTAGTCACAATATTCCAAATTCACTGGCTGACTGTACTACTTTCAAAAAGGGGAAAAGGATGTTAAATGTCATCACTCTGGCTCTTTTATTAGTTAAAGCTGTTTAACTATATGCAATTGTAGCCATAACTTGTGTAAATGTGCATACTGGTACATATGGTGCAGCATTTTTAAAATCATTCATTCTGACCACTGCAGGGTATGCTTCTTGCAGAAAGTCATATCACACGAGTAGATTGCTTTCCTTAAACTCTCATTTTACCTCTGTCCTGTGCATCTTAGCCAGACAGGGCACACAACATACAGCAATCCTAGGAGATGCAACAAAGGTGTTTGGATGTGCGCAGAAAAGGTGTAGCTTCTTCAGACATTTCTTCCATTTTCTTCATTGTGTCAAAACAGCCAGGTGTTTTCCAAGTGATTTTGTAGCGCAGGAAGAGGAGAAGAAATAAGGGAATGAGGAGTGGTGGAAATGAAGCTTAAGGTTTCTTTTCCACTGAAGTTTGGAGAAACTTGTCCCACACGAAGTGAAGAATTATTGAGAGAGCTTTTATTTCTAATTTCTAATGATCACATTTGGATACATTGTGTTCTTCATTTTTCCTTCTTTCTATCTTTTGCCCTCTGTTTCTTGTGAACCATATTCTAGCTGAGTACTCAAATTTATCTTCCTTTGGAATTCTGGAGACTTTTTAGTATTTTTGAGCTTTTTCTTTAATTGAAACAAGAAGCCTGCTTGTTTTGGAGTATTTACAGCGTAGGACCTGATATTTGAAAAGGTCATTGCCATAGAAACAAGTGCCAGTGCAAAGCACAAGAATATGTAGTAGGTGGCCCTCAGGAGCTGAAGTGCTCGGAAGATGATGAATTATTGAATTAATGTACTTGGTGAATCTGGTCTATTAGTTCAGCTCTTCATGTGTATGCTACAGCTTTCTACACAGTAAAAGCTTCTATGGTTAAAATAGTTGTATAGAAGCACATGGTGGAAGTGGATGGGGTCCTTTTGTTTTTACAGAGAAAAGATTTGCTTTGTATTGATCCAAGGAGTACCATTTTATTTTTCAGATATTTAAATTGTAATGCTTTCATTGGGATTAAGGTACAACGTGACTTAAATAATAAATAATGATAGTGTTTTAAGGATATTTTCTTCAGCACAAAGTTCTTAACATTTTTCTACTGGTTCTTGAAAATTTTCAATAAGGCATGTTATTGCTATGGCAAATTATAAATCTCAAGGTTTAATATGATTTTGGAAATGAGTATGCATGGCACCAGCCTTGTGGTGTGATACCATAGGCACTGGTCTGAGTTCAATATTATGTGATGTCTCTGAGATCTTTTGAGTAAAAAGTGACTCTAGACTACACTAGGTAGTGGATCTCACAGCCTAGTGACAAAGGAACTCAGTACAAAGTTCTGCTGATCAGCCTAATTTAAATATTGACTGAACATGGGCTCTCTCCTAACACGAAAAACACTGAAATTCCCAGGTGGTCAGCCCATAGTAAGTAACTTCAAACTGGACATTGGATTTTACACCAGCTGCAGAATTAACAAAAGTGCCATAAGATTACCCCTTACACCTCTGCTTCAATGTGCCTCAGATTCAGAGCACTAAATCAGTCATGATCTTATTGAATGGTGGAACAGGCTCAAGAAGCTGAATCACTTGCTCCGAAGTCTTAAATTCTTACCACTGACCTGAATTTACAGATTGAGTTCTTTTACTATGTGCATCTAAAAATGCTTTGGATTGAAAACAAAGCGCTAGGATAATGAATGTGCAGTCTGGCGCTACAATACAGTACAGACGGAGTGCTTTATTGTCAGAGATTCTGCTTTTTGGGTGAGATATTAAACTGCCTATTTGTTCAAGCACTTGTAAAATGTCCCAGGCACTTGTTCAAAGAATAGGGGTTTGTTTTTCCAGCTTCTACCACCATTCGTACTTGAACTAACAACACAACTAAAACAGATTAACTAGTTGTGCATCACATTGTTCTTGGACCTTGCATGCAAGTTGGTGATGATTATTTACGAATAAGTTACCATATTTCAATGGCCATGAGGAAGTGAAACAGCTATACAAGTCTTTTTGTTCAGGAGAACGTCTTCAGTTTTATTTTTCTGTTCCTGGAAGCATCTTGTGAACAGATGCTGTCCAGAAACCACTAATAAAACAAGGTTGCATGTCTGTTCATGACTGCAAGCTATTAGCTCAGAAAAAGCAGTTCAGAATTTCCTCTTTATTTGATTTTGAGGCAAGGGAAATAGAGTATTGGAAGGGACAGGTAGTACTGAGGAGGCGGGGAGGCTGCAGAAGGATTTAGACAGGTTAGGAGAATGGGCAAAGAAGTGGCAGATGGAATACAACGTGGGGAAGTGTGAGGTCATGCGTTTTGGTAGGAAGAATAGAGGCATAGACTATTTTCTAAATGGGGAGAGAATTCAGAAATCTGGAGTGCGAAGGGACTTGGGAGTCCTAGTCCAGGATTCTCTTAAGGTTAACTTGCAGGTTGAGTTGGTAGTTAGGAAGGCAAATGCAATGTTGGCATTTATTTCGAGAGGACTAGAATATAAAAGCAGGGATGTGCTGCTGAGGCTTTAGACCACATTTAGAATATTGTGAGCAATTTTGGGCTCCGTATCTCAGGAAGGATGTGCTGGCCCTGGAGAGGGTCCAGAGGAGGTTCATGAGAATGGTCCCAGGAATGAAAGGCTTAAATATGAGGAACGTTTGAGGACTCTGGGTCTATACTCGATGGAGTTCAGAAGGATGAGAGGGGATCTGATTGAAAATTACAGAATATTGAAAGGCCTGGATAGAGTGGACGTGAGGAAGATGTTTCCATTAGTAGGAGAGTCTAGGACCTAAGGGCACAGCCTCAGAGTAAAGGGAAGACCTTTTAGAACATAGATGAGAAGAAACTTCTTTAGCCAGAGAGTGGTGAATCCATGGAATTCATTGCCACAGAAGGCTGTGGAGGCCAGGTCATTGAGTGTATTTGAGACCGAGATAGATAGGTTCTTGATTGGTAAGAGGATCAAAGGTTACGGGGAGAAGGCGGGAGAATGGGGTTGAGAAAGTTATCAGCCATGATTGAATGGCGGAGCAGACTCGATGGGCCAAATGGCCTAATTTCTGCTCCTATGTCTTATGGTCTTAAGGGAAATAGAGTATTGGAAGGGAATGTAAGCTTCAAAGCTGCTTGCAAAGAAAGCTCAGTTCTCATTCACAACATCTGTCATTGCACAAGCAAGCTGCTTTTGACATTTAACTTTTTTGTATTCTCTCTTGGCATTGATTCAGTATTTACATGTGTCTGCACTGAAGACTTGTGTCGTTGAGGGGGTGGCCAACCGGTGTTCAAACATCTGCTAAACCGAGAGTTGCTACTTAGTTGGAATATCCTTCACCTGACAAAGCTCAAATCACCTTTGATTGGAAAAAGGGAAATTTGATCGAAATAGACTTGCTAAAATCTGAAAATAAGTCCCACAGTCAGGATGTTGTCTATTCTGCAGTATGGCACAGCCACTGTGCTATGTATAACAGACTAAGGTCAGACCTGGCAGCCCAGAACTTGGCATCCATAGTTATTGTGGGATATCAACAACATCAAAATTGTCCAAAGTTTGTTATCTCATGTTCTGGGACAACCTTTGCACCTCATTCACCTTTAAATCGGGAGATCAGTGTGGTTAAGTGGGAAAGTGTTGAAGGATATATGTATCAATGTAGCTACCTACAGACTATCTGTATTCTAAACACTTAAAGCAGGGTTATAGACTCTCAAAACTAATAAAACTAACAGAGCAAATTGTGGAGTCTTATCACCCTGTTAGCCACCCAAGCACCAATGATGGGAAAGGAGCCTTCCTGAACATCAATATCCTCAAACTTGACTGGACCTCCACCCTAAAAAATGTTGCTTCATTGTTATTTCCTGCACCCTCCCCCTTTCCCAGGCCCTATTTGCTTAAAAGCTATACAACTCTAACTCTACCAGTTCTCACAAAAGATCATCAACCTGAAATGTTAACTTTGTTTCTCTCTCCACAGATGCTTCCTGACCTCGATGTTTCCAGCATTTTCTATTCTTTATTTCAAATTTCAGCACATGCAGTATTTTGCTTTTGTTTGAGATGAATGCCAGTTCATCTGTTTTTGGTAGGGGGTCACATTCTCCAGGACACTGGGAGAACTCAGCCCTCTGTGAATAATACCATAGGGTTTGCCTTTCCTTCATATCTACATTGCAAAAGAAGTCATAGGCTTTAATGATTTCCTTTTCCATTGTTGTTGTTGCTGTTGTTGTTATCATCTTTGAAAAGTAGGGAATTGATTTAATTATCCCTTGTTGCACCAATTCCCTTTCTTCTCTCATCTGCTTCATTCCAGATCTCATTCTGTGAGAGCTGGAGTGTCTATGGCATTGTTTTACACAACACGTTTTGTAGGAAACTGGGTCAGCTTGAAGGTGGGTGGAAATGCACAGCTGCCTGTGCTGTGCCGGATGGGGAGTGTTACTCCACTTCTTCGAATATTTAATTGGTAGAATGCAGCATTACAATTCTGCTGATCACATTATTAATCGTGGCAGAGCTTCTGGTATGACATTTTCAGTTCAGTGTTTTATACAACTGCAAGCATGATCTGAAAAGGAATCTTAAGTTCTCCGTATAGCAGTATGAATTACATTGCTTAAATGACACAAATCTAATATTTAAACACTGTCAGCCCTGCAGAACGTGGAAACATTGCATGAATTTGAGCTTGTGTTCTAAGATACATAAAAATATATATTTTGGGAGCATTCATCAAAGTGGTCCCTGAGAAGCTGGGTGAAATATTGAATGTAGCTTTGAAGCTCCAAGGTTTTTAAAACAAAATAGCAATCATGTTTTATTCATGGCTTGATCATGCTGATCTGCCTTTTTTTTTTAGCATTCACATTCTGTCCAAGAAACTATAGAAGTGCTGATTAAGAGGATGAATTGCTGATGTACTGTAGGGTAGCTTTATACAGGCAAACAGAAGTTTTTTAGAAAATTGGACATTCATTTTTTTGCCTTTCTATCATGGAGAGTTGCCTGTTGGGCTCTGGTGCACACAGCCCCCAATACCAAGTTGTCAGTCATGTCCTCATGCAGAATCCACACTAACATTGATGTTTTCCAATCGGTTGTCTAATCGGGAGTGGGAATTCTGCCTGATCTATTTTTTCTGTCCCTCCTGCTCCACCCTGTCCTTTCCCCTTGGCCCACGATGCAGAAGAAAATTTTGTTTTCTCCACAATTCAGCATAATGGGATATTGTCTTTCTAAAATGGCCAGCTTTTTATTAGCCATTATAAAATGAGAAATGGTTCCCTTCACACGTCTACCACTGACATGATGGGTAATTTATAAGGTAGAAGAGGATGGGTTTGTAACAGGCCTTACTCTGAAGGAAAGGATGCTACTTTATAAGACTGAACAAATCAATCGAGCATTGATTTCCTATTAATTAAAATTTCTAATGTAAATGCATGTTGGTGTACTGTTCTGTGGGAAAGCTGCTCATACTATTTTGGTAAAATAACCCATCTCTGTAATGTCTGTAACTTTACACTAATTTTGAGTAAGTGACACATTGGTGAAAACATGATGCAGAAGACCTGAAACTTGCCAGATATTCATGCTGTACTGCAGACAAGTCAAAATCCAATAGTAATCAATAATTAGTTAGCCCCACAAAGATAGTAGTTTTATTCTATTCTGTTTCAGGGCGGTTGACATCTAAAAGACTTGTTTAAAAATCCCTGGCCCCTGCCTTTACATGGTGAAGGAGTAAGGACATTTCAAAGGACACGCTGGTCAGCACAGACTTGCCCCATAATAAATTCCTCAAGTATGCTGCACACAATGCACTCTGGAAAGTAGCTTTCAGGTTAGGCTTTTTAATTCTTTTGATCTGGGGGCTATCAGTCTTAAGAAACTAACTTTTAAAGGCTGGAAAAGATGTGACTGGTTTTGCTAACTGTTGAGTGCAGTATTTAACTATAACTGGCTTGTGATGGCATTTTAATGTCTTGTCACCCCTGTGGGCAAACACACCATCTGTCTTTCTGCTGTTGTGTTGTTTTAGAATTGGGAATTGGAGCAATCTCTTCTCTTACACCAGCTATCTAGTAAAATAAAATGAATGGGGTAATGGATTTTTTTTAAAGGCATGGACATGGTTAATTTAGTTTGTGTTGTGAACTTTAGTTTATATTTGATCTATACCCTTAAATCGCAAATCTTCGAGTGTCAAAAAGCAGAAAACCTGATCTAGCCATGTGCAATTTTCAGTTAAATTTTATAGACAAGTTGATTCTAAACATAATCAAAAGATCTTTTCATTTTCAACCTTGATCCTACGTAAGATGAATGTGCAGCCAGCATTTAAGAAGATTGATGTCGCAAGTTAAATCCCACTCCAGAGTAAAAACACACAATTGGAGGAAGGCCAATTTCAGTGGCTTGAGAGCAGACCTGTCCCAGATAAATTGGAATTAAAGATTGACAGGCAAAATGACAATGGAATAATGGGCTGCCTTATTAGAGGAGATGGTTTGGATGCAGTTGAGGTACATTCTTACAAGGGGGCAAGATAGGGCAACCAAGGCCAGAGTTCCATGGACAATGAAAAAGAGAGAATAGGATGAAGCAGGAAAAGGGGGTGCGTATGACAGGTGACAGGTGCGTAATACAAGTGTGAACAGGCTGAGGGGAAGTGAAAAAGGAAATCGGAGAGACAAAGAGTATGAAAAGAGACTGGCAGCTAACATAAAATGGAATCTAGCTGTCGTCTTTAGGCAAATAAGTAGTAAAAGGCTCGTGAGAGGAGGGCTGGAACTAATTGGGGACGGAAAGGGGACCTGCACAAGGAAGGAGGAGGGCATGGCTGAGGTGCTAAATGAATATTTTGCATCTGTTTTTACAAAGATGAAGATGCTGCTGGATTCATACTGAATGGGAGGTAGTTGAGATATTGGATGGACTGAAAATTGACAGAGGATGTATTTGAGTGGCTGTACATACAGTTAATAAGTCACCAGGATTGGATGGGATGCATCTGAGGATGCTGCGGGGCGTAAGGATGGAAATTGCAGAGATACTGGCCATAATCTTCCAGTCCTCCTTAGATTTGGGGGTGGTGCCACATGACTGGAGAATTGTGAATGTTACACCCTTGTTCAGAAAAAGATGCAAGGTTAAACTCAGCATAAAGTGCCACATAATCAACGTGCCAACAAAGTAAAAGCCCATGGAATAAAAAGGAAAGTGGATACGAAGTTGGCTGAGTTATGGGAAACAGTAATGGTGAACAGTTTTTTGGACTGGAAAAATATGTACAGTGGGCCCAGGGGTCAGTGTTGGGACCACTGCTTTTCTTGATAAATATTAAATGACCCAGACTTGGTGTGAAGGGCACAATTTCAAAATTTGCAAATAACACAAAACTTGTAAGTATTAAGAACTGTGAAAAGGATAGTGATAGCCTTCAAGGTTGAAACAATGGTATGTGAACTTCAATATAGGTAGGATGAATGAAGAGACACAATATAAACTAAAGATTACAATTCCATGGGGTGGCTAACAGGGAGGCCTGGATGTTTAAGTGCACAAATCGTTGTGGATGGCTGGGCAGGTTGGGAAAGCGGTTAAAAAAGTATACAGCATCTTGGGCTGCTTTAATAGAGGCATGAAGTGCAAAAAAAAAAGGAAGTTATGATGAACCTTTATAAAACACTGGTTAAGCCTCAGCTAGAGCATTGTGCCCAATTCTGAGGATGTGAAGGGTTCGGGGAGGGTACGGAAAAAAGATTTATGAGAATTGGTTCAGGGATGAGAGGCTTTAGTTTGGAGAAGTTTGGATTGTTCTCAGAAGTGAAGGTTGAGAGGAGATTTGATAGTGGTTCAAATTCATGGGTCTGGACAGAGTGGATAGGGAGAAACTGTTCCCATTGGCAGAAGGGTCGAGAACAAGAGGGTACAGTTTAAGGTGATTGGCAGAAGGACCAAAGGCAACATGAGAAAAAGCTTTTTTTAAGTAGCAAGCGGTTAGGATCTGGAATGCACTGCCCAAGAAGATGGTGGAGACCGATTCTTTCTTGGCTTTCAAAAGGAAATTGGATAAGTACGTGAAGAGAGAAAGTTTGTAAGGCCATCAGGAAAATGCAGGGGAGTGGGTCTAGCTAAATTGTCCTTGCAAAGAACTAGCATGGACTCACTGGGCCAAATGCCTCTTTCTGCGCAGTAACCATTTTATGATTCTGGATATTCAACATTTGTGGATATGATTAAATACCCAATTTCAGCTAAACATATTTTTAAACAGCAGATTTGTTCTTATCACAAGAACTGTTTTGATGTAGAGGGCATTTTTTGGCTTATCTGATTCTTTCCAGAATATCAATCCATTACCTTCCTGTCACAGCCTCTACTTATTTATAAAAGTACTTCATGTTGCACAAAACCTTTACTTATGGAACCAACTTCTAGAATGTAGCTGGCTGCTAGCTGAAGGTTAATTTTCTCATTTTAGTAACGGGGAGATATTGTTTCGTTTCAACCTGCTGCAAAGGGCTAACAGCTTGGGAATAGTTGTGGGATTTGTGCAGTGGAAAGCAACTAAGCAAGTCCACTTAAGCAAGGCCTAAATCAGGCTTCCTGCTAATCCAAACCTTTTCCCTTTGATTCTTAATAACTAAATACTATAATCTTCAATTTATTGGTTTGAATTTGATTAATGCTCAAGGATCTTGAAATTTGTTGTGTATCTTTTTTGCAGTTTTATGCAGACCTCAATAGTTTATTTTTGGCCTTCTGAGGTAATGCTCTTAAAATAGAAATGCTGAATTTTATAACATCAGAGACTACTTCAGGGCTGCCAAGCTTGCAGAATTTTTCTGTAGAAGGAAAGAGCCTGCATTTATGTAGAGCTTTATCAATTTCTCAGTCGACCCCAAACCACACTATGATAAATGAAGTATCTTTTGAGGTGCAGTTATGTAGACAAGCGAGTGGCAGCCAATTTAGTCATGCTTGACAAATTTAATAGACCTTTTTGAAGAAATTATTGATTTGATAAGACATAGGAGCAGAAATTAGGCCATTCAGCCCATCGAGTCTGCTCCGCCATTCAGTCATGGCTGATAAGTTTCTCAACCCCATTCTCCCGCCTTAAAAAAGAATGTAGTAGATATAGTGAAGTCACTTGTAAGGTGTCTCGAGCAAGGCTTTATAATTATTTATGTGTGTGTGGTGTAAAAGGAATGGAGCTGGATGACCTGAATCTTATATAGCAATCAGGAAATGGAGAATTATGAGGATATAGGTGCTGCTTAGATTGGAGAGGGTTTGAAGTGGTGCACCCCAGGACCAGTGCTAGGTACACTTACCCCTCTGTGTAAATATGTATATAGATGATTTGGACTTAGGCCAGTAAACGTGGTCCTAAAATTTTCTGTGAACAAAGATTTGGGTTTTTTGGATTTTTGAGGATCTAAAAGATTTCAGGAGGGCATAGCTAATGAAATAAGTGGACAGACGCAATGTAATGCACAGACAATGAAGGATGCAAGTGAACATGCAGCCAAGCATTCTAATATATGACCCTGATCTGTGACCACAGGTTAAAGTTGTACAAAGTTCAACAGCATTTTGTTTTAATTAGAGGTATGGAGAACAAGAGTACTGAAGTGATAAATTGGTATAAAGTCCTTGTTAAACCAGTTAATGTACTGTGTATTTTAGGAAGGATATTAAATTCCAAGAGAGTGTACAGCATAGATTCACGAGGTCAATGCCAGGGATCAGAAATTATAAGGGGCGCCTTGAGATATTGGGTCTATTTCCACTGGAACAGAGTAGTGGAAATCTAATCAAAGTTTAGAAAATGAAGAAGAACATTGATAAAGTGAGTAGGGAATGTTACGACCGCAGCTGATGTTATTCGCTGAGCAAGCCACATCCCAGAGGAAAACTTGCCTTACTGATCCTTACCTTTTTTTGTATTTTGAAAACGAGAAGAAAACTACTGATCCCAATAATACTTCTAGGATTTTAAAATTAAAAGATTTATTGACAAGAAAAAAAACTTAAGCACTCGATCAAAGTTACACAATTAAAGCAATCTTACAAAACACCCCCCAAAAAAATCCATTTGGTTAGAGCACACAAGTCAACTACTTGGCAACAGCTCCCTTGTAGATTTTTAACCATAGAGCTGCAGTAATATTACCCAAGGCAAAAACTGCTGTACCACACGACTTCTCAATCTTCCACTCTGCTGTAGAAATCTGAGAAAGTTCAGAAAACCAAAAGCATTCAGAAAATACACTTTTCTGGTCCCACTGGATGGCTGTTTCAGATTTCACACCTTTTCTCAGCGCAGAGCTGTTTTCAGGATGTCTCCCCCATACAGACAACACCACTCAATTAAACATCTTTCCTTAAATATCCTTTCTCTCTTTCATCTTTGAAAACTTTGTAAGTTGTAAAAATCCCTTATCACTTCTAAACTCCCTTTGCAATTTAACAGCTGAAAAGTCAAGTGCCTACCTATCACCTAGTGCAAATTTTAAAACCCAACCTGTTTACTTGTAAATCTTCTCCACCAGAGCCTCTCATTACAAATACATGTATCTAGCGGCCTTACCTTTTCTCTCTCAACTCCCAAAGACAAGCTGTCTCTATGAACCTTCCCGCAGTTTAATTAATCACGGGCACGCACTCTCACGTGCACCTTCTTTACAAAATATGACTATGTTCCCCAAATTTTTTTTTAAAGCATCCAACTTCACAGGAATTACTATTTTCATTGGTTGGGGAGTCAGCACTGTGGGTGTACCTACACCACATGGGCGTCAGGGGTTCAAGAAAGCAGCTCGCCACCACCTTCTCCAGGACAACTAGGGATGGGCAATAAATGCTGGACCAGCCAGCGAGAAGCCCACATCCCGTGAATGAATTTTAAAAAAAGAAGTTCTTACCAAGAGTGAGGAGAGAGGTTAGGAGAAATTACTTCATGCAGAGGAGTGATAGAGTGTGGGATGCCTTGCTGCGGAGAGTGGTTGAGGCAGGGACCAATGAATCTTTCCAGCCTAAGTTGGATAAATATTTAGTGGAGGAAGATACAGGGAATAGGGAGAGAGCAGGACAATGGAATTAGTTTTGGATTGCCCTAGCAAAGAGCCAGCACACACTATGAACTACCTTTGCACTGTAAACTTCTGTCAGCGCCAGCAGAATTTCTTACCCATTGAACATTTTATTTCTCATCAGAGTACACAGGCATCAGTTTAACATCTCTCCTAGAGTTGGTATCTGTGACAATGCAGCACCCTCTCTTATCAGTGCTTCACTAAAGTGCTAGCTGGATTAAGTGCTCAAATGTTGGAGTGGAACCTAATTATGGATATTATTACAAAGATGGTCATCATTACTACTCTGATTTCAAATATACCAACCAACTACTACAACTTCTCACATGCAGGAGGAAGTGCTTTACAGAAGGAAGAGGACATTGAAGGTTACACAGGAAAAGGGTAAGTTGATTAGGAAGGGGTTGGAAGGCATGGTCAAGGAAATATGTTTCGAGTGCTTGATTTTTTTTTGAAAAATATACTTTATTCATAAAATATCTGGAAGAACATTACAAAATATTTCTAAATCGCCATGACCAAAAGTACAATCTGATTCAACTTTTCCACATGGATCACGAGGTGCTTCAATACAATCAATGAATATTACAATCATTTCAATATGGTCATTACAGACAGTCAGACAGTGCAGTGGTGTTGGAGTTATCAACATACATCATGTTGCACTCTGAGGTGCTTCAATACAATTACAATACAATTAGTATTCAATGCATACATTCATTGTGAGCCGTGCAGCCCGAGGGGTCTATACAATTCCCAGCCCCTCCATGCACTATGGCAGAAAGGTCTTAGACAGCAATCTTTCCCCTTTGCGGCGACTGCCCCAAGCTTTAGTGTGTCCCTCAGCACCTATGTGGACCTTGGAATGTGCCAGTCTGCAACACTTGGGCGGGGGCAACTCTTTGTACTGGAAGACCAACACGTTTCGGGCAGACCAAAGAGTGTCTTTCACCGAGTTGATGATCCTCCAGCTGCAGTTGATGTTTGTCTCAGTGTGTGTCCCTGGGAACAGCCCGTAGAGCACAGAGTCCTGTGTCACTGCGCTGCTTGGGATGAACCTCGACAGAAACCACTGCATCCCTCTCCAGACCTTCTTTGCAAAGGCACAATCCACAAGGAGGCGAACAACGCTCTTGTCCTCACCACAGCCACCTCGAGGGCAACGTGCAGAGGGGGTGAGACTCCTGGCGTGTTGGAAGGATCTGACCGGGAGGGCCTTTCTCACCACCAGCCAAACTACATCTTGGTGCTTGTTGGAAAGTTCTGGCAGGGAACCATCCGACACCATCTTCGCAGGGCCTCTAGGACGTTACGTGCCAACCACTGCCTGATGGACTTGTGGTCAAAGGTGTTTCTCTGCATAAATTTTTCCACGAGGGGCAAGTGGTACGACATGGTCCAACTACTTGGAGCGTTCCGCGGCAGCGTGGCCAGACTAATCCTTCACAACACCGGGGACAGGTAGAACCTCAGCACGTAGTGACACTTGGTGTTTGCGTATCGAGGGTCTATGCACAGCTTAATGCAGCCGCACGCAAAGGTGGCCTTCAGGATGAGGGCGATGTTGGGCACGTTTTTTTTACCCCCTTATCTAGAGACTTGTACATCACGTCCCTGCAGACGCGATCCATTTTCAACCTCCAGATAAAGCAAAAGATGGCTCGGGTGATCGCCATCGCACAGGAGTGTGGAATGAGCCAGATCTGCGCCACGTACAGCAACAGCGAGACTGCTTCACGTCTGATGACCAGGTTCTTACCCACAATGGAGAGGGAGCGTCACTCCCACATGCCCAGTTTTCTTTGCACATAGACACTCGCTCCTTCCAGTTTCTAACGCATGCCCCGTCCCTCTGAACCATATCCCCAGCACCTTCAGGCCGTCGGCCCTGATGGTCAAGAGGACAAAGGATCGGTCAGCCCAGTTCCCAAACAACATGGCCTCGCTCTTCCCACGATTTACCTTGGCTCCCGAGGCCAGTTCGAACTGGTCGCAGATGTGGATCAGTCTGCACACTGACAGCGGATCCAAGCAGAAGACGGCGACATCGTCCATGTACAAGGGGGCTTTGAACTGAGTGCCTCCACTGTCTCGGATCATCACTCCTCTTATGCCCGGATCCTTCCTGATGGACTCAGCAAAGGGTTCTGTGCAACACACAAACTGGACAGGGGAGAGAGGGCAGCCCTGCCGGACTCCAGATTTAATAGGAAAGCTATCTAATTCCCACCCATTGATTGAGGCTGCGCTACTGATGTTAGTGCAGAGCAGTTGGATCCAGTTGTGGATTCCGTCCCCAAACCCCATTTTGGAGAGCACATCCACCATGTAGGTGTGCAATATTCTGTCAAAGGCCTTTTCCTAATTCCAGGCTGATGAGGCAGGTTTCCACACCCCTGTCCTGCACATGGGCAATCTTATCCCTGAGTAGCGCAAGGCTGTCAGAGTTCTTCCTGCCAGGCACAGCACAGGTCTGGTCAGGGTGGATCACCAATTCCAGAGTGGACTTGACCCGATTGGCGATGACTTTGGACAGAATCTTATAGTCCACATTCAACAGTGAAATGGGTCGCCAGTTTCTAATTTCTTCCCTTTCCCCCTTGCGCTTGTAGATGAGGGTGATGATGCCTTTCCTCATGGATTCTGACATGCTGCCGGCCAGAAGCATACTCTCGTACACTTCTAGCAGGTCTGGGCCAATCCAGTCTCACAGAGCAGAATACAACTCGGCTGGCAAGCCATCGCTTCCGGGAGTCTTGCTCTTCTCGAAGGACTCAAGGGCCTTAGCCAGTTTGTCGGGAGTTAGAGGTTTGTCCAGACTCTCCCGTGTACTGTCTAAGACCTTCGTGATAGAGGACAGGAAGGACTGGGAGGCTGCGCTGTCTGTGGGCTTCACGTCATACAATCCAGTATAAAATGATTTGCTGATCCTCAAAATGTCAGACTGCGATGACTTTACTGAGCCGTCTTCTTCCTTCAGGCTGCTGATCACAGAGCTCTCTCTGTGTACCTTTTGCAAGAAGAAACGTGAGCATGTCTCATCCCGCTCCACAGAGCGGACTCTGGACCGGAAGATGATTTTGGAGGCCTCCGAGGCAAAGAGCGAGGCTTGCTGGCTCTTCACCTCTTGGAGTTCCTCTTTGACATTGACCCCCATCGACTGCAGCCGGAGCAGGTTCTGCATGTTTTTCTGGAGTCGGGACATTTCCCTCTGTTCCTTTCTAGCTTTCTGGACGCCTTTGAGGATGAAAAACCTCTTGATGTTTTCCTTGATCACTTCCCACCAGTGTGTCAGGGACTCAAAGAGGGGTTTCACGGTTCTTCAGCCTTTGTAATCCCTCTTGAGTTCCTCAGTATTCTCTGGGGTCAGCAGTTGCACGTTCAGCTTCCATGCCCCCCCTGCCAACCCTCTGGCCTTCCTGTAAGTGACAATCAGCCAGCAGCAGGCAGTGGTCAGTGGCTTGACGTTGGTGGATCTAGTTTATGAAGCGGCCTCTATTGATGGAGCAGCTTGCTGTTTGAGGAGTATTTGGCTGGATAGGGTGGATAAGACCATGGGATTTGAAAGTGAGGGTGAGAAGTTCAGAATCAACTCACTTAGGGTTGGAGTGCCCGAGGAGGCTTTGCGAGTACTTCCTAATTCATCTTGAGGTTGCAGTCAGAGGTTAATGAAGTCAAGGCACGCAAGCTCTACATGCTTTGCATCCTCATTACTTTAAAATTGAGATTTAACATGCCATTTCCTAACTTTATTCAGATTGTTTCCCCAGACCTCAAACTGGAATCTCCTGGCTCATTCTACAACCCTTCCTTCTCCTAGGCACAGACCATTACAGTTGAATCAGTGTCTCTTGGTCCATCTCTGCAAAGATTGCAGTTACATGTTAGCAATTCTAAAGTTGTAGCATAAATCTGGAGTCAGATTTGACCTAACTTCAGAGAGAACTCAAACTTATCAATTACCTGGTAAGGAGTAGCCTTAACTCCAGCACATTGTTAAACCAGCATGAGCAAGTGCTCAGAATCCCCTGTGCACATATTTTAACTGAGTTGAAACATTGAGGTGTTTAAGACAGTAACCTTGTCGTTCTACAATCTTTTAACTATTAGCTTCCGTGCAAGGAGCTGTGCATGCATCAAACTGAGACCGATCTGAATTCACAGAGCTCTCTCTTCCAGAATGGGCGAATCAAATGATGTAAACTAGGTTTGTGATCAGTAGCTCCGCTACTTGGCCCTTTCTGCTAGCATTGTCGATAAAATTTTCAACATGCTATCCTATTCCCACTTCATTTGCTTCCCTTATCAGAAAAAGCCACCTGATAATATCTGTCAATTATCCTTCAGGCCCTTCTGTTTGCATTATTTTTGTTTGAAATGGATAGAGATGGCATCTATTTTCAGTGTGTGGAAAGGGGGTTCCAGAATCCTTTTTTCCTTTATGTTTGTGGATTTGTAACAAACTCTATGTCTGTCACCTTTCTGTCCTATGGACAGAAAGAACAGCAGATTTATTGATTGTCTATGGTTGAGCCCTTTATGAAATTTCCTCTCATTTCATTTTCCCTCTGTCTTGCTCACATCTTAGATTTTATCTTTTTGATTTTTTTTTTGCTGTTTTCCCCTTTTAGGATATAGAATTTTTTGTTTTACTTCTATCACCTGAGGTTCAGCCAAATTTCTTCGAATATATGCTTGCCCTGTGTCCTTTCAATAATTTATTTCACTGATTATCAGGAAAAGGGCAAGCTGGCATGATACCTAAACTCTCACTGACCTTCAGTTTGAAATATATTTGAATCTTCACTCCCACACGTTAGTGAAATATTATAATGGTCTGGTTTAGGCTCAGTCATATAATAGACCACATTAGTGCAATTCCATAGCTAGGAAGGTTTCAAACTTTGTAAAATCAATCACTTGGTATTACAGAGCTTGAATGTTGCTGAAAAGAGAGACATGTTACTCATCAGAACAAATGTAAGAGTGCCAAATTTCAAACTCTCGACAACTTATACTACAGAAAAGGGTGCTGATTGGTTGGCAAGTTAACTGGTTATCTTAAATTGGTTGTTAGTGTAGCTATTAGTAGGATTGTTCAAGTGCTGCCCAATCACAGAATTACATCTAACTGTCAGGCTTGTTTATGCATGCTGCAAGTGACATATATTCATACGCAGACACCCCAATCACCCTCGCCTTTGAATCAGAGGGTTGTGGGTTCATGTCCCACTCCTGGAAAACCAAGAACTATGATTGTACTCGAAAGAAGTTGCAATCTGTGACTGTTGGTAACTCGAAAGAGTTTCCCCGCAAACAAAAGGAACATGTTCAAGCCTTGCACCTTTTTGAATTATCCAGGAGCTTGGGGAACATAGAGTTCCCTGTTGCTTTCTCCATCGCATTGCCTCAGGCAATCACAGTCAGTTTGCCAGCCAATCAGCACCCTTTTCTCCTGTAACATAAATTGTAATTGTTTGAAATTTGGCTTTCGTGCATTTGTCCTGATGAGTGCAAGATGAAAAGCTTTGGCTGCATGTCCCTCTTCATAAAATCATTTCATCAGTTCTATTCCAATATAATTAATATTCTGATCAAGAAAATTTAAACTTGTAAGTAGAGCAATTATCAACGTATTTAGACTTTCTGCGTTTCTAACAAAGCATTTGAGGATCAGTTGTCAATCAAGTTCATTTTAATCTGAGTTTCTCTTGCTCTCTGCCCACCCCTCCCCCCCTCTCTGTCATAGGCAACATCTATTATTTCATTCATTGAACAAATATCTGAGCCACAAAAATATCATGAGGGTCCCACACCTGACTCTTGGCCAATGTTGTGATAGTTTAGCTGAACCAATCGGCTTAGCAGTAGATCTGTACTGTTAGCCTTAATGACCCACATTAGGTGTGGGTGATTGAATAGAGTTCCTGCACATGATTACTCTCTAGCAAACCTTGCTTGAATTGCATGAGTGGGGATTTCCAGTGAGGATAGGATTGCATTTAAGTAGTCTGCGATGCTTCAAGTTACTGTAAACGTGGTAATAATTGTGCAAATTTTCATGAAGATGCTCTCTTGTTACCAGATGTACCAGTGAGTATCTCCTGCATTGCTCACAGTCAAAAATAGAAATTGCTGTTTTCTTAGAATCATACAGCACTGAAAGAGGCCATTCAGCCAATCATACCGCTTTGAAAGTCCCAGTGCTTTGCCTTTTCCCCCATAGCCTTGCAAATTTTATCTCTTCAAGTATTATCCAATTCCCTCTCGGAAGCAGATTGAATATAACTTTCACCCTCTTTTGGACAGCACATTCCATAACACAATTTGCGGCATAAAAAAATTTCTCCTCATCTCTGATTCTGTTGCCAATAATCGTGCATCTGTCCCCTCTGGTTATCCATCCTTCTCCTGGAACACAGTTTCTCCTTTTTTACTCTGTTAAAAACCTACATGATTTTGAGCACTCACTCCATCATTAGTGGTTGTGCCTTCAGGTGGCTAAGCTCTGGTATTCTCTCTGTAAACCCCTTGTGTCTCCATCCTTTAAGATGCTGCTTAAAGTCTCTCTTTTCGATAAAGATTTTGGTCACTTGTTTTAATATCAGTTTACGTGACTCAGTGTCAGTTCATTTGTCTGGTTACGCTCCTAGAGTCATAGAGGTCCACAGCACAGAAAAAGGCCCTTTGGCCCTTGGAGTCTGCACCAGTCAAACAAGCACCTAACCATTCTAATCCCATTTTCCAACGCTAGGCCCACAGCCTTGTATGCCATGGCATCGCAAGTGCACATCCAAATACTTAAATGTTATGAGGATACCTGCCTCTACCACCCTTTCAGGCAGTGAGTTCCAGATTTCCACTACCCTTTGGGTGAAAAAATTCTTCCTCACATCCCCTCTAAACCTCCTGCCCCTTAAATCTACCTTAAATCTATGCCCCTTGGTTATTGATCCCTCCGCCAAGAGGAAAAGTTCCTTCCTGTCTACCCTATCTATGCCCCTCATAATTTTATACACCTCAACCGTGTCCCCCCTCAATCTCCTCTGCTCCAGGGGAAATAACCCCCGTCTATGCAATCCCTCCCCATAACTAAAACTCTCCAGCTCAGGCAACATCCTGGTAAATCTCCTCTGCACTCTCTCTAGTGCAGTCACATCCTTCCTATAATGCGGATTCCAGAACTGCACGCAATCCTCTAGCTGTGGCCTAACCAGCATTTTATACAGTTCCAGCATAACCTCCCTGCTCTTATATTCTATGCCTCGGCTAATAAAGGCAAGTATCCCATGTGCCTTCTTAACCACCTTATCGACCTGTCCCGCTACCTTAAGGGACCGGTGGACATGCACTCAAAGGTCCCTCTGATCCTTGGTGCTTCCCAGGGCCCTACCATTCATCGTGTATTCCCGTGCTTTGTTTGTCCTGTCCAAGTGCATCGCCTCACACTTAGCCAGATTAAATTCCATTTGCCACTGATCAGCCCACTTGACCAGCCCATCTATATCCTCCTGTAATCTAAGGCTATCCTCTTCACTATTTACCACCTCACCAATGTTTATGTCATCTGCGAACTTACTGATCAACCCTCCTACATTCAAGTCTAAATCGTTTATATATACCACAAACAGCAAGGGACCCAACACTGACCCCTGTGGAACCCCACTGGACACTGGCGTCCAGTCACAAAAACACCCCTCGACTATCACCCTCTGCTTCCTGCCACTCAGCCAATTCTGGATCCAATTTGTCAAATTGCCTTGGATCCCATGGGCTCTTACCTTTGTTATCAGTCTCCCATGCAGGACCTTAACAAAAGCCTTGCTGAAGCCCAAAGAGACTATGTCAAATGCATTGCCCTCATCTACACACCTGGTCACCTTTTCGAAAAATTCAATCAAATTGGCCAGACATGACCTCCCCTTAACAAAACCATGCTGACAGCCCTTGTTTAATCCCTGTCTCTCCAAGTGTAGATTAATTCTGTCCCCCAGAATTGCTTCCAATAGTTTCCCCACCACTGAGGTTAGACTGACTGGCCCGTAGTTCCCTGGTTTATCCCTTCCTTCCTTCCTTGAATAATGGTACCACATTGGCTGTCCTCCAGTCCTCTGGCACCTCTCCTGTGGCCAGAAAGGCATTGAAAATTATTACCATCGCCCCTGCTATCTCCTCCCTTGCCTCACTCAACAGCCTGGGATACATTTCATCCGGGCCTGGAGATTTATCTACTTTTAAGCCTGCCCACTTAGAACCACCTCCCTTTCAATGCTAATTTCTTCAATTATATCAAAGTCCTTCTGCCTGATTTCCATACCCACATTGGCCCTCTCACTTGTGAGCACCAACACAAAGCATTCATTTAGAACCCTACCTACGTCTTCCGGCTCCACACACAAATTACCACTATGGTCCTTAATGGTCCCACACTTTCCCTAGTTATCCTCTTACTCTTAATGCACTTGTAAAATAACTTTGGATTTTCCCTTATTTTGCCTGCCAATGTTTTTTCATGCCTCCTTTTTGCTCTCCTAATTTCCTTTTTAAGATCCCTCCTACACATTCTATACTCCTCTAGGGCTTCTGCTGTTTTGAGCCCTTGTTATCTGCCTTAATCGTCCCTTTTTCTCTTTATCCAATCCTGTATATCCCTCGACATCCAGGGTTCCCTAGATATGTTGGTCCCACACCCTTTGTCTTTACTGGAATATGTTGGCCCTGTACTCTCCCTATTTCCTTCTTGAATGAGTCCCACTGCTCTGATGCAGATGTACCTAAGAGTAGCTGCTCCTAGTTCACTCTGGCCAAATCATACCTGATCTTATTAAAATCAGCCTTCCCCCAATTTAGAACTTTGATTTTTGGCCCATCCTTGTCCTTTTCCATAACAACCTTGAATCTATCAGAGCTATGATCACTATCTGCAAAATGCTCCCCCACTGATACCTCTACCACTTGCCTGGTTTCCATTCCCTAAAATTAAGTCCAGGACCGCCCCTTTTCTCATAGGACCTTCTACATACTGGCTTAAGAAGCTCTCCTGGATGCCTTTTAAGAATTCTGCTCCCTTTAAACCTATCACACTATGACTAACCCAGTTAATGTTGGGGAAGTTGAAATCCCCCACGATTACTACCCCATTATTTTTACACCTCTCTGAAATTTGCCTACATTTCTGCTCTTCTATTTTTCTCTGACTGTTTTGGGTGGCCTATAGCACACTCCCAGCAATGCGATTGCTCCTTTTTTGTTTTTAAGTTCTACCCATATGGCTTCATATGAGGAGCCTTTTAAGATGTCGTTGTGAAATGCCTTGGGACGTTTTATGATGTTAAAAACGACAAATAAATGCAGGTTGTTGCTTTTGTAGTGGGGATCATAGTGCCTCCATTTCAATTGCGAATAGCAACTGCCTTATCCTGGTGAGTTTGTGATGCTGTCACTTGAGTGTCATTGTGGATTGGGGTTGCAGTTGGCATTGCTCTCCTTCAAATTAAAGAGGCAGTTTTATACTTGGTGCTTACAGATAACAATTGGAAATGAGAGGGGAGTTCTGTCTTTTAATAATGTGTAGTGGCTTGAAAGTAAAAAAAATCAGATGCTAGAAATCTGCATTGAAAGTTACAAAATGGCAAACTCAAAGCACACCATTTGATATCTGTAGAGGGACCAGTCAGTTGACGTTTTGGGTTCATAACCCTTTTCAGAACAGATTGTTTTAAACAAACAGTCAAATAAGGAAAACAATATTCACTGGTTCTTATCAGACAAAATTTTGAAACCAAGTTTTGTGTTATTCTTGTCTTTTTCCATCTCTATATCTGCATAGGACAGCCAAACCTCGAAGCACCAGCCTCTATTTTCAGGTTATAGAATTGCTTGCGGGTTGTGCCAGAATGTCATCTAGGCTGAGAGATGTGTGCAGGGTTGGATTTTCAAAATCTAATTTTTCAGCTTTACATCTCCGAGGGAGCAATGAAGATTTGAGGCTAAGTTGTAAATCTTAGTGTTTCCGTATATAAAGCATTTTCATTCAAGCATTGATGAAAAACGATCTAATCGTTCCGTTTTCGACTTTAATTTTGTTGCTTCAAACCAGTTTACTGACGTTGAAAGTGTCCTTTCGACGCTGCAAAAGAAAAATAAATCTGAACCTTTTTTATCTGACTTTCTTTCCTTTCTCTGCCACCAGTTTGATTTTTCTGAATCATTATAGTATATTAGAATGATGAGCTGCATTTACAATATAGTTTATCAATCTATACATCAATATTTTAAATTGTGAAGCACTAGAATTTAGCATATTAATGTGCCTCCTAGTGGAATGACAACTTGGCTCCATGTGGTAAAGGTTCCCCCCACCCCAGGTCTCAATGGAACACTTTTGGTGGGGAATGTGCTGGATGAGTTCACTGCATGTAGTTTCACACACACCTAAGTATCCAGGTCATAAATGCTGCTCACTGAGCCCTGAGAACTGGTACAAAACTCAACTGAAGTCAGTGCCAGGAAAACAAGGTGGGGAGGCAGCCTCGAATGTCGTGGTAACCTAAAAACATATCTTCACTCTTGGTGCTGTCTCCCTCATCAAAAGCAGAGCACAGGACGAATCACCAACAAAATGCAAGCCAAACTAACGGTTTGTGCTGTGGAACAAGTTGATCCAAAGATTTTAATCTCTTCTACACAGGTCTAATTCAAATCCACTTAATTGGAATGATCCTTGTGTGATCAAGGCCTGGTATGGATGCTTTGGTGTGCTTTGGCACTGGATGTTAACTGATACCTGTAGTATATTTCAAAGACGTAAGGTGTGATAATAAGGACTTCAGTTTCCTGTTGAAATCCACCAGCAAAAAGATAGAGGGACAAAAAGCCTAAGCACCTTTTTTTATTTTAATGAATCATTTGGGAAAAACTGCATGCTCCTTTAGCTGACCTTTTCCATCTAAATTCTTTTGCCCCATGCAGACATTTTCAGCCTCCTGTGCGTTTGAATATTGTCTTTAGTGAATTGCGGATATTAGATTTAAGCTTGTTTCTTGAATTTTCATGATTCCTAATTTGCAGACTGTGTCACCCTTCCATAAATGGACTGAATCCGAATTTATGTTGAATTCCAGTGGCCAGCACTTAAAGGACCCAGTGATAGCTCAGTCACAAGCAGTTGAAAATCACTGTGGCCATAAAAACCGTTGAAGACTTAGCTCGGTCAAAAATTATCAAGGACTGAACAGGTTACAATTTGATATATTACTGTTTTATTTCACTATTTTTAACTGGTCGAGAATACAATTAACACAATCGCAAACAGAAGACTGACCTGATTTGTAATTGAAATAACTCAAGCAAATTTCTGTTTGGCATAAGCATCACTGGTTTCAGGATTACCTACTCATTCTTAGTTTACGATGGCATAACTGCATCAATTGATAGAATCGTGGAAATACATCATAAAATTTATAAAGAAAGCAGCTGGTTTCGTGCATCTGGGGCAGTCAGCTGGAGAATTCCCGAGTTATATGGCGCATAAGGACAGTATTGAAGCCCTGCAATTGGCTTTTAGGAAGGGAAGAATTGATGAGGGCTTCTCTATGCAGAGCAACCCCTGTTGGAAGTGCACATGCAAGGATAATGTTGACTATGATTGTTTCTTCCCACCCCGTTATGATGAAATTTAAGCGCTAAGCAAAAGAGCTAAGTAAGTTTTAAGCAAATATATGTTACCAATAACCTTATTTCTTTTAGGTGTATCTGCATATAGTTAGGTGTAATGTCAAAAGTTTGCTGACAGGAGCTCTGTTCCATATGCGCTCAACCTTAGGCAAACTGTCCACATGCTGCAAATTAGGAACACCTGCCTACTGAAAGTGCAGCTATGTGTGAACATGTTAAAACCATTATTAAGGCTAAAGTTATGAAGATTGACTGAGAGCAAGGTTCAAACTCATTTTGGAAAAAGTAGTCCTAGTTTGCTTCATCTCATTTTTCTTTACTCCGTTTTCTCACTTCTCCTCTTCCTGGTCTTTCCCAATGATACTCGCTCCTAGCTGAGGTTTGGTTTCACCTAGAATCCCCACTTCATAACCTAAGTAGCCATTATCCCTGTGTAAACCTTGATTGTAAGAGTTGACCAGCTATTTGACCAGAAAGGGTGTCATGTCTGAACCCAGCGTTGTCTGACCTCTGGTGGCATTGTTGAATGCTGATCTGGAAAGATCACAGAATCTTAGTGCAGAAGAGGCCCTTCAGCCCATCGAGTCTGCACCGACACGTGAGAATCACCTGACCTACCTACCTAATCCCATTTACCAGCACTTGGCCCATAGCCTTGAATGTTATGATGTACCAAGTGCTCATCCAGGTACTTTTTAAAGGATGTCAGGCAACCCACCTCCACCACCCTCCCAGGCAGCGCATTCCAGACCATCACCACCCTCTGGGTAAAAAAGTTTTTCCTCACGCCCCCCCTAAACCTCCTGCCCCTCACCTTGAACGTGTCCCCTTCGACAAAGGGGAACAGCTGCTCCCTTTCCACCCTGTCTATGCCCCTCATAATTTTGTACACCTCGATCAGATTGCCCCTCAGCCACCTTTGCTCCAACGAAAACAACCTAAGTCTATCCAACCTCTTCATAATTTAAATGTTTCATCCCAGGCAACATCCTGGTGAATCTCCTCTGCACCCCCTCCAGTGCAATCACATCCTTCCTATAATGTGGTGACCAGAACTGCACACACTACTCCAGCTGTGGCCTCACCAAGGTTCTATACAACTCCAACATGACCTCCCTACTTTTGTAATCTATTCCTTGATTGATAAAGGCAAGTGTCCCATATGCCTTTTTCACCACCCCACTATCATGCCCCTCCGCCTTCAGAGATCTATGGACACACACGCCAAGGTCCCTTTGTTCCTCAGAACTTCCTAGTGCCATGCCATTCATTGAATACTTTCTTGTCAAATCACTCGCACCAAAATGTATCACCTCTCACTTTTCAGGGTTAAATTCCATCTGCCACTTATCTGCCCATTTGACCATCCCATCTATATCTTCCTGTAGCCCATGACACCCAACCTCACTGTTAACCACCCGACCAATCTTTGTGTCGTCAGCAAACTTACTAATCCTACCCCCGACATAGTCATCTATGTTTATATAAATGACAAATAATAGGGGACCCAGCACAGATCCCTGTGGTATGCCACTGGACACTGGCTTCCAGTCACTAAAGCAACCTTCTGTCATCACCCTCTGCCTCCCACAACTAAGCCAATTTTGAATCCACTTTATCAAATTACTTTGTATCCCATGTGCCTTTGCCTTCTTTATAAGTCTCCCATGTGAGACCTTGTCAAAGGCTTTGCTGAAATCCATATAAACTACATCAAATGCACTACCCTCATCTACACACCTGGTCACCTCCTCAAAAAATTCAATCAAATTTGTTAGGCATGACCTCCCTCTGACAAAGCCATGCTGACTATCCCTGATCAAACCTTGCCTCTCCAAGTGGAGACAGATTCTCTCCTTCAGAATTTTCTCCAATAGAAGGCCTTGGAGAGAGTCCAGAGGAAATTTGCTAGAATGGTAAAAGCAAAATACTGCGGATGCTGGAAATCTGAAATAATAACCGAAAACGCTGGAAAAATTCAGTGGGTCTGGCAACATCTGTGGAGAAACAGAGTTGATGTTTCGAGTCCATAATGACTCTTCAGAACTCTGAAGAGGAGTCATACAGACTTGAAAAGTTAACTCTGTTTCTCTCTCCACAGATGCTGCCAGACCTGCTGAGTTTTTCCAGCATTTTCTGTTTTTATTTGCTAGAATAGTGCCTAATTTGCAGGACTTCACTTACATGAAACCGGGGTTCATCTCCATAGAGCACAGAAGGGAAAGGGGGGATTTATAGAGCTATTCAAAATCATGAAGAGTTTTGTTAGGAAGAATAAAGAGAAATTGAATCCAGTGTCAGAGGGGTGTTGACCGTAGAGATTTAAGGTAAATGGCAGGAAAGAGGCAAAATAGCGCGAAAGGGCGGTAGAAACGTATATAATAATTTTCAAAAGGGAATTGGATAATACTTGAAGGGGGAAAGGAAGAGGAATGGAATACATTGATAACTCTTTCAAAGAATTAGAACAGAGACAATGGGCTCAATGACATAGCATGCTATGACTCCAGGAGCTGGGAGCACCATCCCTTCCCTACCTCTCCCAGCCAAATGGCACTGAGATCACTTGTAGTGACCAAGTGACATTAATGTTGCTAGCTATGTTATTGCAAATGCAACTCTCAAACAAGAATTGTAAAGCCCTGGCACCAGTCACGTATTGACAGCATTCATATGAATATTGACAACATTTACACTTGTGCCACGCTATAACTGTTCTACACAGCACCAAAGTATATCTGTTTTTCACTTTACCCATTTAGGGGTAGCTTAGAATATTATACCTGCAACTGAGTATTGACAAATATGTATCAAAGACTCCAGGTTTGACTGTCCCCTTTTCCCCACCTCCATAATCAGCCTAGAGGTACTGATGCCAATTTTAGAAGCTCAATCCATAATTTGCAAATGCTGCATAGACCCCAGGTTAAAGCTATAAGTTTCCCTACTTTGTGTGGCTCAGCTGTTTGCTCAGTAAAATTACTGAGCCACGTGTCCAACTCACATCCTTTTTGGCCTGCGACCAGGTAATGGAAAATCTTTGTGTATCTCATGCTGTAGCTGTATTTGGCTCAGTGTGAACTCTTTCATCTGCCAATGGCTTGATATTCATGAACATTCCTTTTGTCCAAAGTGTGTGTGTGTGTGTGTGTGTACACATTCATAATCATCGATCTTTTCTTTATCCCTTCTCACATGAAAGTTGTTTCTATATTAGCCTCTGTGGCTACATAAATATTTTAATATGGAAGTTAAGATTAAGTTACTGTGTTCAGTATAGCATCAAGGAGAGATTGTGCCATCAATTCCTGAAGTGCTGCTCTCAGGCAGTTTTATCTCCATAAACTTGCCATATTACAGAGTTTTCCTGGAACGAACTTCAGGTGGTACAGGGAAGGGTCACTCGATTGGATACTGGATGAGAGGCTGAGTAAATTGGCCCTATACCCTATGGAGTTCAGAAGAATGAGAGGTGATTGCTGATTGCATTGAATCATACAAGATTTTGAAGGGGCTTGATTGGGTAGACAGAGAGAGGTTTTCCCTTTGGGGCATCTAGAACATGGGGACACGGTCTCACGATAGGGAACGATCATGTAGGGCTGAGAAATTTCTTCTAATATATGGAATTCTCTACCCAGAGGGTTGTAGTTGCTCCATTGAGAGAGGCAGATTTTTGGTCTCTCCGGGAGTCGAGGGCTTTGGGAAGCAGGCAGGAAGATGGATTTGAAGCCCGAGATCATCATCATCAAAGCTTCTTAGACAGCACCTTCCAAACTTACAATCATTACCATCCAGATGGACACAGGCAGCTGATGCATGGGAACACCACCATCTGGAAGCTCCCCTCCAAGCTACGCAACATACTGACTTGGGACTATATTGCAGTTCCTTCACTGTCACTGGATCAAAATCCTGGAACTCCCTAACAGCACTGTGGGTGTACCTACACCACATGGATTGCAGCAGTTCAAGAAGGCAGCTCATTACCACCTTCACAAGGACAGTTAGTGATGGGCAGTAAATGCTGGCCTAGCCAGCGAAGCCCACATCCTGTAAATGAATTTTTAAAAATTATCATATTGGATGGCAGAACAGGCTTGCATGGCCTACTTTTGTTCCTATCTATGTTCTTATTTATGTTGGGTTGCCACTGACTGCTTGGATATGCTCTTCTAGCTAAAGTAATGAAGCAAAACTCTGGCATCATCCGAGAGGCAATAGGCCAAATGGTGGGATCATAGAGTTTTATGGAAGGATGAGCCAGATGGACTGAATGGTGTTGGGTACTTATTTTTTATGCTGTTACACTGAGCATAGTACCCTAATCAAAACCTGTAAATTAATTTTATGAAGAAATATGTCAATTGTATCATGTACGCACGAACGTGACTTCACACTATACTATTAGATCAATGGGACACTTTATTGAATGAGGGGTGGGAGAGTCATTGTAGAATACATTTAATTTTGAGGTTTGCCTTAAGCTTCTGTCTCGCAGTTTAATATTTTAAACTATTTAAATTATGGCCCAGGTATCCATTGTTCTATGTCTTAAATGTTTATTTGCCTGAGCAATTCTCAAAACAGCATTACAGTTGGTCTTAATTGGGAGTTTAGATGTCAAAAAATATATTCTGTTTGAAGATTTGCTTATCAGCAATTCCTGACTGGAAAAGCATGTCTGGAAGATTTTTCCTAAGTGCTTAGGACAGAAGACCAGAAACTGAGCTGGGCTAGCCATATAAATATTGTGGCTACAAGTGCAGGTCAGAGGCTAGGAATCGTGCAGCGAGTAGCACACCTCCTGACTCCCGAAAGCCTGTCCACCATTTAAAAGGCACAAGTCAGGAGTGTGATGGAATACTCCCCACTTGCCTGGATGAGTGAAGCTCCAACAACTCTCAAGAAGCTGAACACCATCCAGGACAAAGCAGCCCACTTCATTGTCACCTCATCCACACACATTCGCTCCCTTCACCACTGATGCACTGTGGCAGCAGCGTGTACCATCTATAAGATGCTCTGCAGAAACTCACTGAGGTCCCTTAGGCAGCACCTTGCAAACCCACGACCACTATCATCTAGAAGGATAAGGGCAGCAGATTGATGTTAACACCACCAACTGAAAGCTCCCCTCCAAGCCACTCACCTTCCTGACTTGGAAATATATCCCCGTTCGTTCACTGTCACTGGGTCAAAATCCTGGAACTCCCTCCCTAACAGCACAGTGGGTGCACTTGCATCACAGGGACTGCAGCGGTTCAAGAAGGCAGCTCACCACCACCTTCTCAAGGGTAATTAGAGATGGGCAATAAATGCTGGCTTAGCCAGCGATGCCCACGCCCCATATATGAATTTTTTAAAAATCCATCATTCCTGGGCACATAACATCTTTAATAAATAGCAAACCTTTAGAAGGCACTCTGATCAAATATATATCTGTCTTCCTGTTTCTGCCCCCCCTCAAATTGATCATATTGCCAGGAATAATTTTTGAAATATTATACTCGAGATAACTTTTGCTTGATTTCAGTTTATTGTAATGATACTTGAATTTCAGCTCATATGCTGCTTAAAACATCATTTATGCCTTTTTACCTGGAGACTTGACTATTTCAACGCGCACTCGGTCTACCTCTCCCTACCTTCTGTAAACTTGACGTTATCTAAACTCTACTGCCCACGTGCTTATTCACATTCACTGTGCTCACTGGCCTATGTTGACTCTCAGTTAAACAACTCCTTGACTTTAAATTCCTCATCCTTGTTTTAAAATCTTTCCATGGCTTCACCCATCCCTATCTCTCAAACTTCCTCCACAAAAATTACTTTTTATGACTGGAAGGCAATTTCCAGTGGGGTGCCTCAGGGCTCAGTACGAGGTCCCTTGCTTTTTGAGGTATATAACATTGACTTAGATTTAATTGTAGGGACCATGATTAAGAAGGGTGCAGATGATATGAAAATTGACCGTGTGGTTGATAGAGGGGAATAAAAGCTGTAGACTGCAGAAAGGTATAAATGGGCTATCCAGATAGGCAGAAAAAAGACAAATGGAGTTCAATATTGAGAAGTGTAAAGTATAGAGGATTCTTGGAAGTGCATGTCCACAGACCCCTGAAGGTAGCAGGACACGTAAGTAAGGTGGTTAAGAAGACATACTGGATACTTCCCTTAATTGGCCAAGGCATACAGTATAAAATCAGCTAGAACTCTGTAGATTACTAGTGAGACTGCAGCCAGAATACTGCATGGAGTTCTGGGCACCACATTATCAGATGGATGTGGTTACATTAGAAAGGGAACAGAGGAAATTTATGAGGATGCTGCCCGGAATGGAGAATAATTAACTTTGAGGAAAGGTTCGATAGGCTGGGGTTGTTTTCTTTGCAATGGAGTAAGTTGAGGGTAGCGTTAATTGGGGTGTATAAAATTATTAGGGGCCTAGAGAGGGGATGGATTGGGAGGATCCATTTCCCTTAGTAGCGAGGTCAATAATCAGGGGACATAGACTTGTAAACGTTCATGGGATGCCAGTGTTGCTGCCTAGGCCAGCATTTATTGCTTACCACTAATTGCCCTTGAGAATATGATGCTGTGCTACCGCCTTGAACCCTGCAGTCCATGTTTTGTAGGTACACCTAGAGTGCTATTAGGAAGAGAGTTCCAGGATTTTGACCCAGTGACAGTGAAGGAATGGTGCTATAGTTTGAAGTCAGGATGGTGTGTGGCTTGGAAGGGAGCTATCAGGTGGTGGTGTTCCCATGCATTTGCTTACTGCTCTCGTCTTTCTTGATGGTAGAGGCCACGGGTTTGGAAGGTGCTGTCAGAGGAGCCTTGGTGAGTTTCTGGAGTGCATCTTGTGAATGGTGCACACTGCTGCCACTGCACAAGTGGTGAAGGGAGTGAATGTTTAAGATGGTGGATGGGATGCTAATCAAGCAGGATGCTTTATCCTGGACAGTGTCAAGCTTCTCGAGTGTTGTTGGAGCTGCGTTCATCCAGGTAAGTGGAAAGCATTCCATCACACTCCTGACATGTGCGTTGTAGATGCTGGACAGGCTTTGGGGAGTCGGGAGGTGAGTTATTTAACGCAGAATTCCTAGCCTCTGACCTGCTGTTGTATCCACAGTATTTATGTGGCTAGTCCAGTTCAGGTTCTGGTCAATGGTAACCCCCCAGGATATTGATAGTAATGCCATTGAATGTCAAGGGTAGATAGTTAGATTCTCTCTTGTTGGAGATGGTCATTGCCTGGCACTTTTGTGACGTGAATGTTGCTTGCCACTTGTCAGGCCAAGCCTGGGTATTGTCCAGGTCTTGCTGCATTTGGACATGGACTGCTTCAGTATCTGAGGAGTTGCGAATGGCGCTGAACATTGTGTAATCATCGGCGAAAATCCTCACTTCTGACCTCTATGATGGAAGGAAGATCATTGATGAAGCTGCTGAAAATGGTTGGATCTAGTTCACTACCCCTGAGGAACTCCTGTAGTGATATCCCGGGGCTGAGATGATTGACCTCCAACAACCACAACCGTCTTCCTTTGTATTGGGCCCGACTCCAACCAGCCGACAGTTTTCCCTCTGACTCCTATTGACTCCAGTTTTGCTAGGGCTCCTTGATGCCACCCTCGGTCAAAGGCTGCCTTGATGTCAAGGGCAGTCACTCTCACCTCACGCTGGGAGTTCAGCTCTTTTGTCCATGTTTGAACCAAGGCTGTAATGAAGTCAGCAGCTGAGTGGCCCTGACAGAACCCAAACTGAGCGTCAGTGAGCAGGTTATTGTTGTGTAAGTGTCAATTGATAGCACTGTCGACAATACCTTCTGTCACTTTGCTGATGTTCGAAACTGATGAGGTGGATTTGTCCTTTTTGTGGACAGGACACATCTGGGCAACTTTCAACATTGCTGTTTAGATGCCAGTGTTGTATTGGAAATGTTTGGTTAGGGGCGTGGCCAGGGTGGATGATCCATCTCTGCCTCCTCCAGAGGCCCCCAGGATCACAGATGCCAGTCTTCAGCCAATTCCTTTCATTCTATGTGATACCAAGAAATGGCAGAAGGAACTGGACACTGCAAAGGCTATGGGCAGCGAAGGACAAGAGAAGACTAATTGCACTGTACCAGGATAACATGATATTCTTCTACATCAAGCTGTTCTTGAAAGATCATCCAGTGTTCCACTATCCCACATTCATAGTAAAACTTGGCTTGACATTTGTGCACATGTGCAGCTGGTTGCAGCAGTCTAGTGGTTATAACACTGGACTGGCAGTCAACAGGTAGTGAGTTTAAATCACACCATGACAGTTAATGAGATTAAATTCGATGGATGTGGTTATCTGTGGGCAAGAATTCATGATGAAAGTGGCTTTTTTGTTCTCCAGGGAAGGGAACCAACCATCTGTGTCTGGTCTTATTGGCATGACTTCAGAATGCGATTGACTCGTAGCAAGCTGCTTGATTGTCAGGATAATTAGAGGCGTGCTATAAATTCAGATTCCCAGCATTATTTACGTCCCAAGGATGAAGGGGGAATACCTGGCAGGGGTGAAACAATAATCATTAAGGTTGTGCTCCCAGGATGAGGCTATCCCATTGCATTCCGGGTGTGCTGACGCCTGCGATTTCCCCAAATGAGGGATACTTGACTGCAAAATTTGTGATATTGGGCGACTGCGTTTGTGCTTCCCCCTGGGGGTGGTGGGGGTGGGGGGGGGGGGGGGGGTGGGGGCGTGGAAACCAGTGCCACAATGCCCATCTTTACTGGAGCTTCGGGCCGTAACTTCCGAACTCCAGGGCGGTGTATCTGGGGGGTACCCCCAAAGATGCACTGGGGAACCACCCCCACCTCCAGATATTCCCAGTTAAGCATGGCAATTGCCCATGAAGTTCAAACTAATTGCCCTACACTGGGCACCATCTGAAAATGTGATTTTTAAACAAACACCGGATGGTTCCAGCTGTCAGATATTTAGCCAGAAACACTTAGAAGGGTTGAAACCACTCCTAGCCTCTGGATAACTAAAGCACTGACCAACCCTTCCCGTCCTGACTAGTGCTGTAAAAAGTGGGTGTGGCTTACTTAACAACAAGAGGGAGAAATATACTCGACCACCTCCTTGCTAACCTGTCTGCCGCAGATGCATCTATCTATGGCAGTGTTGGTAGACTGACCATCGCACAGTCCTTGTGGAGACGAAGTCCTGTCATCACGCTAAGGATATCCTCCATCGTGTTGTGTGGCACCACCACTGTGCTAAATGGGATAGATTTCGAACAGATCTGGCAACTCGAGACTGGGCATCCTTGAGGCACTGTGGGCTGTCAGCAGCAACAATACTGGGACACAGCCTGTAACCTCATGGCCCGGCATATCCCCCACTCTACCATTACCACCAAGCCAGGGGATCAAGACCAACCCTGGTTCAATGAAGAGTGCAGGAGGGCATGCCAGGATCAGCACCAGGAATACCTAAAAATGAGGTGTCAACCTGATGAAGCTACAACACAGGACTACTTGCATGTCAAACAGCATAAGCAGCAAGTGATAGACAGAGCTAAGCAATTCCACAACGAACGGATCAGATCTGCAGTCCTGCTACATCCAGTCATGAATGGTGGTGGACAATTAAACAACTCACTGGAGCAAGCTCCACAAATATCCCCATCCTTAATGATGGAGGGCCCAGTACATCAGTGCCAAAGATAAGGCTGAAGCATTCGCAACAATCTTCAGCCAGAAGTACTAAGTGGGTGATTCATCTCATCCTCCTCCAGAGTCCCCCAGCATCAAAGATGCCGGTCTTCAGCCAATCCGATTCACCCCACGTGATATCAAGAAACGGCTGAAGGTACTAGATACCTCAAAGGCTATGGGCCCTGACGATATTCCGGCAATAGTACTGAAGACTTGTGCTCCAGAACTTACCGCGCCCCTAGCCAAGTTGTTCGAGTACAGCTGCAACACTGGTATCTACCCAGCAATTCGAAAACTGCCCAGGTATGTCCTCCACCACGCAAAGCAGGACAAATCCAACCCAGCCAATTACCGCCCCTTCAGTCTACACTCGATTATCAGTAAAGTGATGGAAGGGATCATCAACAGTGCTATCAAGTGGCACTTGCTTTGCAATAACCACACTGCACTCAGTTTGGGTTCCACCAGGGCCACTCAGCTGCTGACTTCATTGCAGCTTAGGTTCAAACATGCACAAAAGAGCTGAACTCCGGAGGTGAGGTGAAAATGACTACCCTTGACATCAAGGCCTCATTTGACGGAGTGTGGCATCAAGGAGCCCTAGCAAAACTGGCTGCAGGGGTTCCTCAGGCTAGTGGCCTAGGCCCAACCACTTTCAGCTGCTTCATCAATGACCTACCTTCTATCATAAGGTCAGAAGTGGGGATGTTCACTGATGATTGCACAATGTTCACCATTCATGACTCAGATACTGAAGCAGTCCATGTTGAAATTTTTTTTTTCATTTACGGGATGTGGGCTTAACTGGCTGAGCCAGCATTTATTGCCTATCTTTAGTTGCCCTTGAGGTGGTGGTGGTGAGCTGCCTTCTTGAATCACCAGGGTCCATGTGGTGCAGGTACACTCACATTGCTGTTAGGGAAGGAGTTCCAGGATTTTGACCCAGTGACATTGAAGGAAGGTGAGTGACTTGGAGGGGAACTTCCAGGTGGTGGTGTTCCCATGCATCTGCTGCCCTTGTCCTTCTAGGTGGTAGTGGCCATGGGTTTGGAAGGTGCTGTCTAAGGAGCATTCCTGCTGTGCATCTTGTAGATGGTGCACACTGCCACTACTGTGCATCGGTGGTGGAGGGAGTGAATGTTTGTGAATGTGGTGCCAATCAAGAGGGCTGCTTTGAGCTGGATGGTGTCAAACTTCTCGAGTGTTGCGGGAGCTGCACTTATCCAGGCAAGTGGTGAGTATTCCATCACACTCCTGACTTATGCCTTGTAGATGATGGACAAGTTTTGGGGAGTCAGGAGGTGAGTTACTCACTGCAGGATTCCTAACCTCTAACTTGCTCTTGTAGCCACAGCATTTATATGGCTTGTTCAGTTCAGTTTATTGTCAATGGTAACCCCCCCCAAGACGTTGATAGTGGGGAATTCAGAGATGGTAATGCCATTGAATGTCAAGGGGCGATGGTTAGATGCTCTCTTGTTGGAGATGGCCATTGCCCAGCACTTGTGTGGCGCAAATTTTATCTGCCAGTTGTCAGCCCAAGCTTGGATATTAGCCAGGTTTTGCTGCATTTGGACATGGACTGCTTCAGTATCTGAGGAATCGCGAATGGTGCTGAACATCGTGCAATCTTCAGCTAACATCCCCACTTCTGACCTTGTAATGGAAGAAAAGCCATTGATGAAGCAGCTGAAGATGGTTGGGCTGAAGGCACTCCCCTGAGGAACTCCTGCAATGGTGTCTTGGAGCTGAGATGACTGACCTCCAACAATCACAGCCATCTTCCTTTCTGCTAGGTATGACTCCAACCAGTGGAGAGTTTTCCCTGATTCAGAAGAACATAAGAAATAGGAGTAGGCCATTCAGTCCATCAAGCCTGCCTCACCATTCAGTAAGATTATGGCTGATCTGTCCCAGGCATCAACTCCTCTTTCGTGCCAGCTCCTCATAGCCCTCAACTCACTGATTCTTTTCAAAAATCTATCTACCTGCTCTTTAAGTACTTTCAGTGATCTAGCCTCCACAATTCTTTTTGCGGTGGAGAATTCCAGACATTCAGTACTCTCTGAGAGAAGAAATTCCTTCGCACCTCAGCTTGAAATGAGTGTCCCCTTATTCTGTAACTATGTCCCCTTGTTTGAGATTCCCCCACTAGTGGAAACATCTTCTCAACATCTACACTGTCAAGCCCCTCAGAATCTTGTACGTTTCAATAAGATCACCCCTCATTCTTCTAAACCCTAATGAATAAAGGCCTAACCTGTTTAGCTGTTCTTGATAACTCAATCCCTTCATCCCAGGAACCAGCCTATTGAATCTCTTTAGAACTGTCTCCAATGCCAGTATACCCTTTCTTAAATACAGGGACCAAAACTTTACACACTACTCCAGGTGCAGCCTCAACAAGACTGTAACAAGACTTCCCTTTTTTAAAACTCCAACCCCCTAGCAATACAGGCCAAAATTCCATTTGCCTTCTTAATTACTTGCTGCACATGCATGCTAACTATTGGTGTTTCATGCACAAGAACACCCAGATCCCTCTGTGCTGCACTTTTTTGGAGCCTCTCTCCGTTTAAATAATAATCTGCCTTTTGATTCTTCCTACCAAAGTGCATGACCTCACACTTTCGTACATTAAACTCCATTTGTTAAGATTTTGCCCACCCACTCAACCTATCTATATCCCCTTGCAGATTCCTTATGTCCTCATCACAACATGCCCTCCCACCAATTTTTGTATCGTCAGCAAATTTGGATACATTACACTATGCCCCTTCCTCAAAGTCATTAATATAGATAGTAAATAATTGAGGCCCTAGAACTGATCCTTGTGGCACTCCACTAGTTATGCCTTTCCAACCTGAAAAAGACCCTTTAATCCTGTCCCTGCCTTGTATGTGTTAACCAATCCTCAATCCATGCTAATACATTACCCCAATACCGCGAGCTCTTATCTTGTGCAATAACCTTTTATGTGGCACCTTATTGAATGCCTTCTGGAAACCCAAAAACACTACGTCTCCTGGTTCCCCTTTATCAACTCTGCTTGTTATATCCTCAAATAACTTGCAAATTGTCCCTTTCACATAAGCATGTTGACTGTTTAATTGCATTAAGCTTTTCTAAATTTCATGCTATTTCTTCCTTAATAATGGACTCTAGCATTTTCCCAATGACACATGTTAGGCTGACTAGGGACACTGCTTTGAGACCAGATTTGCTCGCCCTCAAACTGAATTTGAAATTCTACCATGTTGTGATTGCTACCCCATAGAGGATCCTTAACTACGCTATCTCTTATTAACCCCACCTCATTACACATTACTAGATCTGAAATAGCCTTTTCCCGGGTAGGTTCTGCAACGTATTGCTCTAAGAAACAATCCCTAGTGCACTCTACAAATTCGTCATCCATGTTACCCCTGCTAATCTGATTTGTCCAGTCAATATGCAGATTAAAATCACCCATGAGAATTGTGGCGCCCTTCTTACACGTCTCCATTATTTCCCGATTTACTTTGTTCTACAATGAGGCAACTCTTCGGGGGCCTATGGACGACTCCCACCCGTGACTTCTTCCCCTTGCTATTCCTTATTTCCACCCAAACTGATTCCACATCATGATCTATTGCATCTATGTCATTGCTCAACAGCTCACTGATACCTTCCTTTATTAGCAAAGCTACCCCACCTCCTTTTCATTTTTGCCTATTTTTCCAGAAGGTCAAATTCCCTTGAATATTGAGTTCCCAGTCTTGGTCACCCTGCAATCACGCCTCTTTAATAGCTATCAAGTCATTTTCATTTATTTCTATTTGCGCCATCAACTCATCTATCTTGTTAGAAATGCTCCGTGCATTCCGATAAAGAGCCATAAGCTTTCACTTTTTACTACTGTTGTTCATTCTAGTTCTGATTGCTGCTGCACTCTTCTGCTTATATTTTCTGCTCCTTCCTGTCACACTTCCCATTGACTCCAGTTTTGCTAGGGCACCTTGATGCCACACTTGGTCAAATGTGGCCTTGATGTCAAAGTCAGACACTCTCACCTCACCTCTGGAGTTCAGCTCTTTTGCCCATGTTTTAACTAAGGCTGTAATGCAGGCAGGAGCTGAGTGGTCCTGGCGGAACCCGAACTTGGCGTCAGCGAGCAGGTTATTGCTAAGCAAGTGCCGCTCGATAGCACTGTTGATGGCTCCTTCCATTACTTTACTGATGAAATGCAGCAACACCTGGGCAATATCCAGGCTTAGCTAATAAGAGGCAATAACATTTATGCCAGGCAATGACCATCTCCAACAAGAGAGAATCTAACCATTGCCCCTTGACATTCAGTGACATTACCACTGCTGAAACTCCTGCTATCAACATCCTGGGGATTCGTTGAATAGAAACTGAACTGGACTAGCTATATAAATACTGTAGCTACAAGAACAGGTCAGAGGCTCGGAATCCTGCAGCGAGTAACTCACCTCTGGACTCTCCAGTGCCTGTCCACCATCTACAAGGCACAGGTCAGAAGTGTGATGGAATACTCTCCCCTTGCCTGGATGAGTGCAGCTCCAACAACATTCAAGAAGCTGGGCACCATCCAGGACAAAGCAGCCCGCTTAATTTGCACCCCATCCACAAACATTCACTCCCTCCACCACTGACGCACAATAGCAGCAGTGTGTACCATCTACAAGATGTACTGCAGAAACTCACCAAGGGTCCTAAGGCCGCACCTTCCAAACCCATGACTGCTACCATCTAGAAGGACAAGGGCAAACACTAGTAGGACTCAATTGATGAATAAAGACCTAAGGGAATAATTGAAGGTTAGGAATGAGGCATACATTAAGCACATTGACAGGAGCGGAGTGCAGGATAAGAGAAAATACAACAGATTAGGAGAATTGTCGAAAAACAATTAGGATGGCAAAGACGAACTATGTAATTAAATTATCAAGGAATGTTAAACAAAACAGTATAATATTTTCTAGGCACATCAATTAAAAAAAGGAAGGCTGTGATGGGAACAGGACCATTAGGGAATAGATTGGATAATACCACAGGTAATGAGAGATGGCAGAAATATTAAATAATTATTTTGCTTTGGCATTTGCCAGGTAGACATGACATCGAATGATACAAATAATGAGATAAGTGCATTTAAAATGAAACGAAGGAAGTATTGAGTAAACTAAGGAAATTCAAAAGAGGGTAGAGCCCCTGGTCCGGATGGATTGCATACATGAATTTACAAGAACCTAGGGAAGAGGTAGCTGAGGCATTACTATTCATTTAATTTGTTAGACAAAAGACGTAGTGCCAGAAAACTGGCAGATTGCTGATGTAATTCCTATATTTAAGAAGGGGGATAGAACATGCCCAGGAAATTATAAACCAGTTAACTTAACATTGGTAGTGGGGCAAATGACTGAACCCTTACCGAAGGAGAGAATAAAAGAACACCCAGGCATGAGAAATATAATAATGAACAGTCAGAATGGCTTTCAAAATGGAGAATCTTTCTTGACTAACCTCGTAGATTTTTAAAAATTCATTCCTGGGATGTGGGCGTTGCTGGCTAGACTAACATTTATTGGGAATAGAGAAATGGTAATGTAGTAGATGTAATTTATCTGAATTTTTAGAAGACCTTTGACAAGGGGCCCCATAATAGGTTCAAAGAATGTGCAATCAGGGGGCAAGTGACGGAATGAATTTCGAGCTGGCTTCAAGGCAGAAAGCAGATAGTGGGAATGAAGAGTAGGTGGGAAGTGGTGTTCCACAGGAGTCGGTGCTGTTCACAATTTACCTTAACTATTTGGACTTGGAATCAAAAACACAATTGCCAAATTTTCAGCTGACACCAAATTGGCAGAATAGCCAATACTGAGGAGGACTGCAACAATTTACAGGAGGAGATTAATAAACTTCAGAATAATTGGCAAATGAAGTTCAACACCGATAAATGTGAGGTAGTACACTTTGGGCGATAGGTCACTTATTATTTGGAAGGTGCAAGCCTAGGTGGGGTAGAGGAACAAAGGCATCTTGAAGTACAAATTTATTTCTAGAGGGATAAAATTAAAAAATAGGGAAGTTAGGCTAAACCTATATCGAGCCTTGGTTAGAAAACATTTAGAATACTCCGTGCACCATATTTTTCACCATATAAAAAGGATGTAGAGGCACTGGAGAGAGTGCAGAGGTTTACAAGGATGCACTAGAACTCTCCTTTTAAAAGCCTCTCTCTGCCTTTTGCTTGAAACTCAGTTGTTTGATAAGTTTGGTCACCTCTACTAATATCCTATGGGTTGGCATTCATGAGATATTTTTCTATCTAAAAGGCAATATATAGATTTTCTTAGTAGCTGTTACAGTGCTGAGATGTTGTGGGGCAGGAAAACGTCCACATGTTTCCCATCTCTTTCTGGCTATTATGTTTTACTTCCATGAATTGAAGCTGAAGAATCCTTTGTCATTTAGTGTTGCTATGGGCATGTTTGGAATTCAATTTTTATTACAGTAAAATAATAGATCTTAAGTGAACAGTTACCGCTCATAACCTTTGGCTCAAGTTTCCTGTTTTTCCCCTCTGTTTCTTCTGCCTCTCTCTGTTTCTTGTCTTTATTTTCTATTGGAATTTCAAAGTTTTGCTATGATTTATCAACTCACTGGTTTCCTTCTGTCTGTCTGGACTCTGTCTATCTGCACTGCTAGGAGTATGTTTCTTAAAACTAGTTTCAGGCTGAAAACTGCTTTCAAAATGAGATCAGGAGATGCAGTATTAGACTCAGTGAAGTTTTGTCTGCTTGCTTCATTGAAATAACAGGGCAAGCTGCTTTCAGCTTTTCTGACGCTCTTAGGGTGATGAAAAACAGATGATGACCTGATGTATTGGTAGCATAGTACCAGGCTGTTTTCTGTAGCCTGTCATGGGGTTTGGTGGGGTGGATTAAAATAGGAATTTTCCATCATTGATTTTCTCCCTCCGTAAGTGAAAGCTCTTTTCTCCATATCATGATCCAAAGGGCTAAGGAAAACAGGTTTCAGGGCGCCTGATCCTTCAAAAGATTCCACTGTTTTACTGTGTCCAATATCCTCTTGCCACATTTCGCAAAAAGTCTGCAATTTGATTTTCACCTTTGCTTCTCAGTTTCAGTGTGCACATGCTTTGTAAGCTTTGGAAACACTTTTTAGTTGACTTTAAGTGGCAATATCGCCTGTTTTGGTTCCAAACTCTGACTTTAAAATTTGTATGAATTCCAAGAAGCCCTTTTCCTGACATCAGCAGTCACAACCTTGCCTTTGATTGATATGGTGGCTGTTTCAAACTTTGTACCATTTTCATTGCAAAAACATTTGCAATAACAGGAAAATGACCAGATGTTACAATATATTAATCAAGTAGGTACCAGGATATCACATCCGTATAGATTTTCACGGAAGTGTGTGTTGCTTATCAAGCTTCAACTTTGTCCTGGCATAACTTCTGAGTTTGCAGAATTACATGCAAGTAATAGCCTAAGGAGGGGAGAATGTAGAAATCAGGATGTGACAAGGAGAAGAAAGATACAATTTTAAAATCTAAAATAGTGGAAGTCCTGCTTGTAAATGTAATTTAGAAACTGTGCCCGGATTTGTTTGCATGGTTTCCTATTCTTCTTCCTGTCCTCCCTGTTTATGTGGTGTCAGAAAAATTCTTGTATACTTTTCTTTCACAAAGGAATTTAGGGTTACCATATTTTATAAATAAGGTCTCTAGTCACTATTTCTAAGCTGATGTTAAAACTTTGGGTTTCTTCAGGTATTTTTTAGATTTTATATTTAGCATCATGAAGAAAATCAAGCAGAAATTTGTCAAAAAGCTTGGTTAAATCCAAAGAAATTTTCTTTTAACTTATTTCCTTGATGTTAAAAGTAAAGAGATGAACATGGCACTGTTAAATTCGATGAGAACCTGCAATTTTATATCTATCAGCACTGATGCATCATGGACTGCAGCGGTTCAAGAGAGTGATTCACCATCACCACCTCAAGGACAGTTACGGATTGGCAATAAATGCTGGCTTTGCCAGTGACACCCACAACCTATCAATGAATATATATATTGTAAAATGATGCGCCCAGTTTACAGGCATTTTGTGGACCACAATGAAAGTTGCAAAATGATTGCAAAATTTTGTCGCGCTATTTGCACAGTTTAGCATTTGTGAATGGACTGTGCAGTTCACAATGTTGACTGCCAAATGTTTGTTTAAAAGAACACATAACCAGTTGTATCATAACATTTCAAAGTCAAATGAAAATGTTAAATCGTTAATTAAGATTAATTTTGTGTTAAGTGCTGTAAATGTACATGGTGATCATTCATGCAATCTTAGTTAGGAAAACAACAGTAAATTTAAGGGCTTCCCCCCCTTAAATTCAGGAGGAAATTATTTTTAATTAATTAATTTCTCAAGTGTAATTTTTATCAGTGGAAACATTTAAACAAACCTCATAAGTAGAGACCCTTAACTTTGGGGTCCACCTCCATATTTGACGATGGAAGTTTGGAGCTGAATCAATCCTCAGCAACCTGAGTCTACAGTATTCTCGTATGCACCTGATGTTTGATCAGGCAGTCTGCTCATTGATGAGACCTAGGGAACAGGAATTCTTGTCAGTTTGCTTCAGATAATCATGCAAACTAATTCTGTTAGGTAGGCAGTTACTAGCTGAACAAGTTTGGCTTGGGAACTATTTAGCTTGTCCCTCCCCAGTATTATCTACCCTTCAGATCATACTACAAATTTGAGTGCTACAGTCAGCTTGATATATATGTTATGTTGGTTGCAGCTGTGACGCTAGTGTCCTATTCCTTCCTTTTTGGAAGCAATGTGAACAGGAAATGGTGTCTCTACTTTGTTCCCTGCCTACAATGCCATGGGTCAGAGAATGTGATTAGTAAGTTCAGCCAATCCAACAAGTGATTCATCCTTCAGACAGTGTTAGTGTTGTTAACCTAACCTCAAACTCATTTGTATGTTATTGAACTTCATTTTTGTTCCATACTTGACTATGGAAAGCTAATGATTCTCCCTGATCTTACGGTATCGTCCAGTGCTGTTGGGAATAGTTTCTAATATTTATCATAGCGCTTGAGCTTCAAAAGCATTTTGAAGGCATTGCTGACAATTTTGGCGTACTATGTTCGTGCACTAATTTGCCAGACACTTATGTCTCACTTTATTGAGGTTCCTAAAAGCAGATTTCACTAATCCTTAGTTGTTCATTCTGGCAGTGGACAGCATTTGCAAGAAATATGATAGCGTGTGCACTAGACTAACAATGTGATTGAACTGACGTTTGAATCATTAGAATAATACAGCACAGAAGGAGACCATTCAGCCCATCGAGTCTGCACCACTGAGTCGGAGCAAAATATATTGTGGGTTGCAGAGTTTGAAACTGAGACTGCTTTACCAATGCACATTTTCTAACTTAGTTTCAGGTAGACAAGTCTGAAACCTGCCAGCAGATTTTTCTTTCAGTATCCTGTTAGCTGTCAATGCCAATGACTCTATTGTACATTTGAAATGCACCCTTCCCCCATACATTTCCTGTTTTGTTGAAGTATTGAACGAGCAAGCTTGGTAAAACCATCAGCCCTCGGGAGAGTGGTTAAAGGAATTGATCCCAGCAACCTTCAGCTGTGATTTTTCGGTGAGCTCCAGATCCACATGGACCATGGCACCACGTTGTTGAAATATTCCACCATCGATCATGTTTCTCCATTGTAGAGTCGTGGAAAGATACAGCACAGAAGGCCCTCTGTGACAATGCCGCTCCTTTGAAGAGCTATCCAGTTAGTCCTGCTCCCATACTCTTTCCCTATGGCCCTGCAAATTTTCCCTCTTCAAGTATTTATCCAGATCTATCAATGACATTCTTGAAAATTTCCATTGATCCCAGCATCCATAGCCCTCAGGAGAGTGTGTTTCTGATTTCCACTACCCTTTGAATGAAAATGTGCTTCCTAATTTTACTCCTCAATGGTCTAGCTCTAATTTTAAGAATGTGCCACCTTACAAACATACGAATTAAGAGCAGGAGCAGGCCATTCAGCCCTTTCAAGCCTGCTCTGCCATTTAATAAGATCATGGCTGATCTGATTGTGGCCTTAACCCCACATTTCCGCCTATCCCCTATAACTTTTTGACTCCCTTGTTAATCAAAAATTTCTCTACTTATGCCCTAAAAATATTTAATGACCCTGTCTCCAACGCTCTGAGGAAGAGTGTTCCAAAGAGTCTCAACACTTCAAAAAAATTTCTCCTCATCTCCCTTTTAAATGGACGACCCCTTACTTTTGAACTGTGTCCCCTAGTTCTAGTCCCACATGGGGAAACATCCTTTCAGTGTGCACCCTGTCAAGTCTCCTCAGGATCTTGCGTTTCAATAAGATCACCTCTCATTCTTCCAATCTCCAATGGATACAGTCTCTGCCTGTCCAACCTTTCTTCATGGGATAAACCCCCCATCCCAGATATCAATCGAGTGTACCTTCTCTGAACTGTCTCTACTGCATTTATATCCTTCCTTAAATAAGGAGACCAAAACTCCAGTACTCCAGATGTGATCTCACCAATACCCTATGCGACTGCATCAAAACATTCCTACTTTTATATTCCATCCGCCTTGCAGTAAATGACAACATTCCATTTGCCTTCCTAATCACTTGGTGTACCTGCATACTAACTTTTTGTGATTCATGTACCAGGGCACCTAGATCCCTCCCTATCACAGGGTTCTGCAATATCTCAATTTAAATAATATGGTGCTTTTCTATTCTTCCTGCCAAATTGAATAGGTTCACATTTTCCCACATTATGCTCCATCTGCCAATTTTTTGCCCACTCGCTTAACCTATCTATATCCCTTTGCAGATTATTTGTCCTCTTCACAATTCTCTTTCCTATCTATCTTTGTGTCGTCAGCAAATTCAGCAACTATGCATTTGGTCCCTTTGTTCAAGTCATTTCAAAAGGCCTCAATTAGATCATCTGCAACCTTCTAAACATGAGGAAACACAAGTTTGTATAATCTCATAATTTAACCCTTTAAGTTCCAGATCCAAGTGATGTTCCTACAAGATCAAGCAGGCTGTGCAGTGGATCATGTACAGTTGAGATTTCTGTGATGAAAATGATTTTTTGACACATTGCAATCTAGAGTAAAGTATCCAGAGAAAATTGGATTTGCAGACTGCATCAAATGGTTTTATTGAGAAATGTGAATTATTTAATTATTCATCATGAATTATTTAATTCATGTTTCTCAATAATGAATTTCACATAGCCCTTAAACCATATTTGCAATACCTTATTCTGGGGTTCCTCTTTGATAGGGTATTGAAATTTGGCATAAATTGTGGACAAAAATCATTTTAATACTCTGACTTCTATGTTGGTTTGTAACTCTCAGTTGGATAAGATAATGATTTTGGATCAAGTTGTGGCATGTGAAATGGGGATCTGATTAATGGCACTTTAGTCCTTCATTGAACTGCATAGATTGAAACCCAACATGCACTGCCATTTCTCCACGCTCTGCACAATAAGTTCCCGTTCTTCCTGCTGGTTTTATCCTACTCTGAGCTCTCAATTGCCAAACAATTCATCACCCTAACTTTGATTTCTGACTGTGGCTTTGTGAAAAATCAGGTAGCTAATGGCAAATCTGTTCCAATGATAGGATGTTGAGCCACATGTGTAAGGGAACATGACTGCACATCCTGTTCTTAACAGGATCCTAATCTGGATATTTATTCAGGCACTGGGGCCATATTTTCACATCAGAAAAAGGATTAAATGCTTGTGTTTCATTACCCCCAGTTTACAGACAAAATGGAAGCATTGCATCGTTCTGAAACAAGGATCCTGAAAATGCAATTTATGTTAATAGCAACAATAAATAAATTTCTATTTAGTGCACAAAATAATTCTTTAAGACATCTCTAGTAGTTACTGAGCTACTTAACTTGTGTAAGTGTTACATTCCTTTTAATGTGGCTGCGGAGTATAAATACTCTTAAAAAAAAATTGACAATTATGGCAGGAGAAGTTTGCAACTGGGCCGAGGGCATGGTGAAAAGAGAGCTCCACTTGGCAGAGAAAAGACTGAAGATTTCCTTGAGGGGCACGGGGGAAACCACTCCTGTCGTGTTGGAAAAGCCACTTGGCTGTGGCTTCAGCCTCCCATTCTCTGTCAGGTTCCCCAGTGGCCCCAGTAACTGTTTAAATTTAAAATTGGACTCATTATATTGTGGGAGCCATATTTAAATATGTTAATAAAACACCCCACCTCTCTACTGTGGGACACCTGAACACCTTGACACTGAACACCTTGACACTGAACACCTTGACACTGAACACCTTGACACTGAACACCTTGACACTGAACACCTTGACACTGAACACCTTGACACTGAACACCTTGACACTGAACACCTTGACACTGAACACCTTGACACTTAGCACTGTACACATAACAATGACACTTACTTTGCAGGTTGGGGTTGCAATCCCTATTTTTAAATTTTTAAACCCTGAGTATAGTGGGGCGGGTTTGTCACAGATGTTAATAGTGATATATAAATTCTGCCATATAGGCAGAAAGATTTACCTGCAGGAAGGAATGGGTCAGAACAGCCTATCTAAATCCAGACAATTTTTAAGTTAAAAGATAAAACTGGGCTACACAAGTGCAGGGCTGAGCCTGGTACAGCTACTGGATTCTGGGTACGCAAACTACTCAAATTTATTCAAGGAGATTCTCTAAAGAATTGGACCTGCAGATATCGGACAGGGGTGCAGACCAACTAGCTTTTAATACATTAATTGTATGTTTGTTAAATATTTTGTACTGCATGATGTTGATACTTGCTAGGTGTCCACCAAACTTTCAGCACTGGTTTGACCCAAATAACTGGCTGCAAAGAGTTATGAGTAAATGTCAGTTTTCTCCCTGAAGACCTTCAGTAATTGCACAGTATATTGCTTAACTATCAAATTCTTGAAGAAATAGATGATAAATGGGTAGTGCAGCATCTGGTTTTCTTTGTCTCCTGAGGGAACTAACCATTGCTGGAGTGTAAATTCACTGGCACTCCCCCTCATAATATCTCTCAATTAATGGTTCTTAATCTGAGCCCAGATAGTGAATCTTGATCAACTGGTCAATCCTGGAAAACACCACTAGCATTTACTAGCAGTAGACTCTGGACAGCAATTTGGTGTAGGAATCCTGACTCATTTCCCCCACCCTTTCCTTATGCTCCTGACTGTGAGAGGCTATTAGTTTTGGATTCTGATGATTTGGCAGCAGATTGTACATGTTGTGTCACCCTTGCAACTGTGGCTCAGTGGTTAACACTCTTGCCTCTGCGTCAGGCCTCAAGTTAAAATCCAACTCCAACTGACGCATTAATGCAGTATCAAAGGAATGCTGTGATGTAAGTGCCACCTTTTGAATGAGCCCTTAATTAAGGCCCTATCTTCCCTTTCAGCTGAACATAAAAAATTCCATAGCCCTGTTTGCAGGGAGGCCCTTGCCAATATCTATCCTTCAACCAACATCCCTAAAACATGGTATGGTTGTTATCTTAAGATTAAAGCAAAAAACTGCGGATGCTGGAAATCCAAAATAAAAATACCTGGAAAAACTCAGCAGGTCTGGTAGCATCTGCGGAGAGGAACACAGTTAACGTTTCAAGTCCGTATGACTCTTCAACAGAACTAAGTAAAAATTTCACCTCTCTTCTATTTTTACTTAGTTCTGTTGAAGAGTCAAATGGACTCAAAATGTTAACTGTGTTCCTCTCTACCGATGCTGCCAGACCTGCTGAGTTTTTCCAGGTATTTTTATTTTTGTTATGGTTATTGTCTTATTTCTGTTTGTAGACCTTGCTGTGCAGAATATGGCTGCCACAATTTCTTGCACCCAACATTGACTACATTTCAAAAGAACTTAATTAACTGTAAACTGCTTTGGGATGTCCTATGATTGTGAAAGGAACTGTATAAATGCAATTCTCCCACATCCATATGTTGCCTCTTTAGTGTCTCCATGTGAAAAATTCATTGAAATGAGATAGCGCTTCGATTGAAAATTAGTTAGTGTTTGTGTTCATTTTATTTTGTTCTACGAAGTTGAGCTTGTCATGTAGCCAAGCAGAACAGGCAGGGCACAGTAAGTGTATGGTATAATACTGCTGGTCATTCTGACCTTGTTCAGCATAAAATTGCTGCATGCATTAGCAGAGCAGTAACTTATTTTATTTTCACATGTACTGACTAGCTGGGAACTTGACCAGGGAAATGTGCTATGTGGAAAATGTATTCAGATAACTGCAGCTGATTACTGTTCATAATTTTGAGAGAGATATTTAACGGAAATATTGCTTACTTTTTTAAAGCCTTTTAAATCTAATCTTTACTGTGTTTAAAAAAATATATATTATGGCTATAATACCAATCCAATTCACCCCACCTCACCCCAATGAAGAAGGCGCAGTAATCGGGCAGATTTCATTTCTGCTAAATTTTCATGACAGCAAGCTTAGCAAAACATCTTCATGGCTTTATTTATTGTTCGGCATAAGGAAGCATGGATCATTCTGTAGGAAAGATGACAAATATTCCCCGTGATTTCATTTTCACAATTAAAGGCCCAGTGTGGAAGTTGACCAAAAATGCCACCCACAAGAAGAAGATCCAGTTTTAAAACACCACACTTTTTTGTTTTGGTTGCTGGGACAAAACATTGTTCTCCAACTGTTATCTGACCGTCAATGCACTGCAATGCAAAAGCTGCTAAAGGAATGTAACTGAAACAAATGCAAAAACTGAGAGGGTGCAGGGAACTGCTTAAAAGGGAAAAATTTGCATGGTTAATGGTTCAAGAGTAGGGGAGTGAGACTACTGATAACTTGAGAGCCAGTAGAGACACGATGGACCAAATGGACCCCTATACAGTGAGATTCTATGCTGGAAATCTAAAATGAAATTGTGGAAAGGTTGGAAATGCTCTGTTAGTTTGGCAGTCTTTCGTCTCATAAGAGCTTGGTTTACACCTTGGTGTGGTAAGCATTGCCTGGTGTGTAACGGGAGGCCCACTTTGGCAAGGCAGTCTCTGCCACATTTGCCTCAGAGGAAGGCAGTGGGATGCGAAGGTGCACGATTCGCTAGCTTCTGTTTTCTCTGAGCGTCACTTCTCGCTCAGCTGAGCATTTCATTTCTAGCCACCTCTTCCAATGCACTTCCAAACACTCAATTGGTCAGATGGTTCACTAGATTGATTCCAGGGATGCGGGGCTTGTCTTATGAGGAGAGATTGAGCAGTTTAGGCCTATACTCGCTAGAGTTTAGAAGGATGAGAGGAGATCTAATTGAGGTATATAAGATGCTAAAGGCGATAGACAAAGTAGACGTGGAGCGGATGTTTCTCCTTGTGGGGCATTCTAGAATGAGAGGCCATAGTTTTAGGCTAAGGGGTGGTAGACTTAAATCAGAGATGAGGAGGAATTACTTTTCTCAAAGGGTCGTGAATCCGTGGAATTCACTACCTCAGAATGCGGTGGATTCCGGTAGTTGAATAAATTTGAGGAGATAGACAGATTTTTAATTAGTAATGGGTTGAAAGGTTATGGAGAGAGGGCAGGAAATTGGAGTTGAGGCCAAAATGAGATCAGCCATGACCGTAATGAATGGCGGGGCAGGCTCGAGGGGCTGAATTGCCTACTCCTGCTCCTAGTTCTTATGTTCTTATGTTATCTGTGGAGAGAACAGACAAGTTAACATTTCAGGTGTGGGCATATAAATAGCCTGGCCAGAAATGTCTGTCCTTTTCACTGATGCTGCCTAACCTGCTAAATGTTTCCAGCATTTTGTATTCTTGTTTATGGCTTCTAAGTACCAGACAGCAGTTTGGTCTTATACAAAGTTTCCTCTTCCCTAACTAGATTCGCATTCTGCATTGGAATTGGGCTAGATGCCTGGGAGGAGGAGAAAGTATAGAAACATCCCTGTCAGCATAGGGAATATGATTTTCTGCATTGGAATTGGGCTGGATGCCTGGGAGGGGGAGAAAGTATAGGAACATCCCTGTCAGCTTAGGGAATATGATTTTCAGGGGAACACCAGCTGAGTTGAGCCTATTGCATAAAGTAAAAATGTTGTATTTTATCTCTGAAAGGTAGCAGTTACCTAATCAGTTATCTAAAGAACCTTATTGGTTCAGCCTGCAGCATTTTCAGTATCTTGCCTGCCTTAATGATTGGCTTCCATACATCGTAAGATCACTGCGGTCGGTTTGTCTAGTTTTTATTTGTCTATGTGGTGCTATGGAAAGGAGTCTGGGGTTGCTACCTTACATCTTGAGTAGATGAGACCTATATTCTCTAGAATTTAAGAGTGATAGGTGATCTCATGGAAACATAAAATTCTTAAGGGCTTAAGGCTAGATTCTCCAAAGGATGTTTCACCTGGCTGGGGAGACTAGAACTAGGAGTCATGGTTTCAGAATAAGGGGTCATTTAGGACTGGGGTGAGTAGAAACTTCTTCATTCAATGAGTTGTGAACTTTGGAATTTTCAACCTTAGAAAGCTGTGGGTGCTCAGACATTGAGTGCATTCAAGTCAGGGGCCAATAGATTTTTGAGTACTAAGAGAATTAAGTGATATGGTTATAATGGGGGAAGTGGAGTTGAGGTAGAAGATCAGCCATTGAATGGCGGAGAAGGCACGAAGGGTCGAATGGCCTACTCCTTCAGTCTCCTTTTGCACCATTTTTATGGCCTGACCATTCTATTCACTTTCATCCTCAGTTAACATTAATGCATGCTTGAAATTAGCTTTTTTGCCTGATCCTGGCAGCTCAGGTTTTTGCCAGAGGATGTCACGAGATGCTGCTGTGCTCATGTCATATGCAGGGCATGACGTTCCTGTTCACTCTTCAGGGAAATAAACCTGGGATCACTGCAGCTCAAATGGACTAGTGCACATGCAGCTTTGATGCAATTACATTTTGTTTCTTACACAGCTGAAAACCAGCTTCGGCCCATCGAGACTGCACCGACACGTGAGAACCACCTGACCTACCTACCTAATCCCATTTACCAGCCCTTGGCCCATAGCCTTGAATGTTATGACGTGCCAAGTGCTCATCCAGGTACTTTTTAAAGGATGTGAGGCTACCCACCTCCACCTCCACCCTCCCAGGCAGTGCATTCCAGACCGTCACCACCCTCTGGGTAAAAAAAGTTTTTCCTCACATCCCCCCCTAAACCTCCTGCCCCTCACCTTGAACTTATGCCCCCTTGTGAATGACCCTTCACCAAAGGGGAATAGCTTCTCCCTATCCACCCTGTCCATGCCCCTCATAATCTTGTACACCTCAATCAGATCGCCCCTCAATCTTCTCTGCTCTAACCCCTCTTCATAACTTAAATGTTTCATCCCAGGCAACATCCTGGTGAATCTCCTCTGCACCCCCTCCAGTGCAATCACATCCTTCCTATAATGTGGCGACTAGAACTGCACACACTACTCCAGCTGTGGCCTCACCAAGGTTCTATACAACTTCAACATGACCTCCCTACTTTTGTAATCTATGCCTCGATTAATAAAGGCAAGTGTCCCATATGCCTTTTTCACCGCCCCACTAACATGCCCCTCTGCCTTCAGAGATCTATGGACACACACGCCAAGGTCCCTTTGTTCCTCAGAATTTCCTAGTGTCATATCGTTCATTGAATACTTCCTTGTCAAATTACTCCTTCCAAAGTGTATCACCTCCCACTTTTCAGGGTTAAATTCCATTTGCCACTTATCTGCCCATTTGACCATCCCGTCTATATCTTCCTGTAGCCCAAGACCCTCAATCTCATTGTTAACCACCTGGCCAATCATTGTGTCATCTGCAAATTTATTAATCCTACCCCCACATAGTCATCTATGTCGTTTATATAAATGACAAATAATAGAGGACCGAGCACAAATCCCTGTGGTACGCCACTGGACACTGGCTTCCAGTCACTAACACATCCTTCTGTTATCACCCTCTGCCTCCTACAACTAAGCCAATTTTGAATCCACCTTATCAAATTACCCTGTATCCCATGTGCATTTGCCTTCTTTATAAGTCTCCCATATGGGACCTTGTTAAAGGCTTTGCTGAAATCCATATAAACATCAACTGCACTACCCTCAACTACACACCTGGTCACCTCCTCAAAAAATTCAATCAAATTTGGTGGGCACGACCTCCCTCTGACAAAGCTATGCTGACTATCCCTGATCAAACCTTGCCTCTCCAAGTGGAGATAGACACTCTCCTTCAGAACTTTCTCCAACTGTTCCCCTACTACTGACGTGAGAACTAAAGCTACTCGTTAGCTCCACCTTTGTTATGTATGCAGAAACTGTGGTGTGTATCAAGGATGTTAGTTGACTTGGTGACTCACAGGAGCAAAGGTTGTTGTTAAGTTTCTCGGAAAGAAATAGATTGTGAATTGCTGTGTTCTAGGTGGTGGTATGGTGTGATTTTAGTCAGAAAGAGATGCTTAGCTACTTGAATAAGTTTCAGTGAGCTAAAGGATACTTTTCTCTCGCCTCTTGCTACATCTTTGATGGTGCAATAACCATTTTTAACTGGGAAATTTGCCCTGCTCATTTTAAATTCCACTTTGAGAGTTGTTGAAAGGACAAACACTGCAAATATCTAGTATTTTTGGAAAGGATTGAGGTTTGATTTCAGTTTCTCCCCATAGGTCGAATTAATTTCATATCTCTTTGCTGTAAACAGTTTTATTGCAGGGTTTGCACTGTTGTTTGTCTCTCCAAAGTAGGCTATGGGTTGCACATAATCAAGGGGAAGGCGATGGCGTACTGGTATTGTCACTGGACTAGTAATCCAGAGACTCTGGAGACCTGGGTTCAAATCCCGCCATGGCAGATGGTGGAATTTGAACTCAATAAAACAATCTGGAATTAAAAGTCTAATGATGACCATGAAACCGTTGTCGATTGTGGTAAAAACCCATCTGGTTCACTAATGTCCTTTAGGGAAGGAAATCTGCTGTCCTTGCAATGTGGTTGACTCTTAAATGTTTGTTGGAAATTAGGGATGGAGCAGGATGTAGAGGATCTGACGCAGCCACAAAAAATCGGGAGAGAAGATTTTTTAAGTTTGTGTTTTTTGAAGTTGACTTCTCTAACCCTTGTTGCAGCACCTAGAATGGAAAAGAAATCCCAATCATTTCACTGTCTTTTATCGGATTCTTTCATCATTTCATTCTTTCATCGGATGCGGGTGTCGCTAGCTAGACCAGAATTTATTGCCTATCCCTAATTGCCCTTGAGAAGGTGGTGGTGAGCTGCCTTCCACTGCAATCCATGTGGTGTAGATACACCCAAAGTGCTGTTAGGGAGGGAGTTCCAGGATTTTGACCCAGCAACAGTGAAGGAACGGTGATATATTTCCAAGTCAGGATAGTGTGTGGCTTGGAGGGGAACTTGCAGGTGATGGTGTTCCCATACGTCTGCTGCCCTTGTCCTTCTTGGTGGTAGAGGCCGCAGCTTTGGAAGGTGCAGTTGAAGGAAAAGTAATAGATAACTCTCTATCCCCATTTCCCAGAACCACAATTTACATTAATATAATGCCTTTAATATAGTAAAACATCCCAAGACACATCAAGACAAGACGTGTATATAAAAAACAGAAAATGCTGGAAAAGCTCAACAGGTCTGGCAGCATCTGTGGAGAGAGAAATAGAGTTAACGTTTTGAGTCCAATATGACTCTTCAATGCTATTCCCAACCCCCTCCCGCCACCCTCCGGCCCCCTCCTCTCTCTTTCTCCTGCTCTCCCGCGCGCGCTCCCTCGCATACCAGGCTCTCTCAGGATGCCAGTGCAATTGTGCGATTTTTTGTTTTTGACTCCGTGGTATTGACGTTACTACCTGCTGTGTTAAAATGAGTTTGGCTTATAATCAGTCAACTTGCTGTGTGATGCTGATTTGTTTTTATATTTAACGTGCAGCTGGTTAAAGCTAGCATCACAAGGTGTACATTTTGACACCGTCAGAACAGCAGAATAAACATTGCAATTTTAAATCTGCATTTATGGAAGCATTTCAAAATCAGTTCCAAACTTAACATTTTATGACTGTCTTTTGGTGACAGAGCACTTATTCGAGCGAGGCAACTTTTTGTTCAAGTCCATGCTAAGCCAGCCTTGAGTGGTAGTAACTTGATGGTAAAACTGGAACCAACGCTCGTACAGGTTAATGCAATATTTGTAGAACTATTTTGTAAATTTTGCACAGTACTTTTTTTCTCCCAGTCCTCTGCATATATGAAGAATCTGATATAAATGCTGTAACAAGTGTTGGCTTCATCAAACCCACTGATAGAGACGTATCTTCTCATTGGTTATTGCCTGAGTGCCCGGTGTGTTGTCATTTTGGGAAGCACAAGGGGGAGGATCTTCAGCTCAATAAGTGACTGGTCACCTGCCAGTAGCAGTTCTTATAAATGCTTGATTTTTCCCTCAAACCACTCACTGTGCCATTGCACTGGGGAGTGCGAAGTGGATCATCGCTGGCTTTAGAGCTACCCGTGAAGCCCGAGAAGAGGATAAAAATCGATGACAGAGCCCACTGAGGACTGAGGCAGATGAAAATTGATGTTAAGAGCCACTGTGATGCCAGAGTCAATCGTGTATGTTTGTGAGGGTACAATGTTGATGGTAACTTGTTAAATAGCCAGTGCCATCTGGACCCTCAATCACCAGAAAACTGCATGCTACGTTGATTCATTTTAAAGGGTTCAGTGAAATTATTTTAAGCCGAGTAAGTTTTCTTTTATTTTTGGGTATAGTTCACGTAACCTCCAGTATTTTTTTTAAAATCAGTGCTCACCAAGGCAAAATACTTTGGCAAGAGTTGCAGAGCTTAATTTTGGGACTAAAATAGAAAGTTTGAAGTGATTTTTATTTCAGCAATGCTGTCCCTTTGCTGTGAACACCTATGCATCGCAGGCTGCAGAAATCATAATGAAATGACTTAGTTTGCAGAGGAAATCTAAATTTCCAACTAGAAATCTGGTTGGGTGGGATTGTAGCCTATGATTTTTGTTCAGAGTTGTAGTCCAAGTGTTGTAAATTCCTGTCTCCTTTTGGAGAGACAGGTGGTTTTATCACCACGAGAACAAAAATAAGTCGTTTTTTTTTAAAAGAAGTAAATCATCCCCACCCCTCACTTTGCCTGGGCTTTCTTTTAGGATTATTTTCCGCAAGCCCTACTTGTTGTTAATAAATAAATGAATAAAATAAATTACTGAGGTGTTTCAGTTTTTTGCTTAACTAAAGTGAAAGCTGCTTTTTAACATGCTGTATCCCAAGGTAGATGCCTGAAAGCAGACAGACTGGACATGTTAACTTACCACTGCAAATCTGCATACTTGCAATGAGAATTGGAAACCAGATGTCCTGTGTTTTTTTTTGTTCCGGGCTTGAGCAGTGCCTTTATTGGAAATATAGTGCACAAGGAATGGTATATGTTTACGAACATCAGCCACCTGGAGTAGGGTTAATGAAATGTTTCTTTGTTTAGTACTCTGTCCCTGTTGAATATTTGTTCAAATATATAAAACCTAATCAGCCTGGGGTTAATGCTGCTCGATTGCAGTAACAGGTGTCTGAATTGACACTAGATTGTTAGTTCCCCCCATAGCTGGTTTCTGTTTATATGTGTGCACGTTTAGTAAAATTTGACAAGTTAAGCTCTCCAAACTATAATTAGCTTAGATTTAAGGAAACCTTCTATCCCTGCTATAAAGTGACTATTTGTTTTTGTTATCAGCCTCATAAATGATGGGCATGGTGAGGGTTTTTTTCCTTCTGCCAATACCATTCAGTATCAGTTTGAATGCAGAGCAGGTTAAGAGATCAGAGAAAACAATCAGAGGGATGGAAGTGAGGGGCTTGGTAGGGAATAGGATAAGGCCAGCTAGTTCTTGAGTTGGAGCTTATTGAGTCATATAATGGTTACAGCACAGAAGAAGGCCATTTGGCCTGTTGTGTCAGTGCCAACTCTCTGCAAGAGCAATTCATTTAGTGTCACTTGCTGCCTTTTTCTCGTTGCCCTGCAAGTTTTTTCTCATCAGATAATGATCCAATTCTCTCTTGAAAGCCACAATTGGATCTGCCTCCACCACACCCTCTGGCTGTGCATTCCAGACCCTAACCACTCGCTGCAGGAAAAACCATCTTAAATTACTGGGTTGGAGTCCAATTGGGAACAGACTCGTGATGTTAACTCTGTTTCTCTCTCCACAGATGCTGCCAGACTTGCTGAGATTTTCCAGCATTTTCTTTTTTTATTATATTAAAAGCCACATTGTTGATCTGTTTTAAACAATTGGAGTTTAGTTGGAAAACTTTCTCTTTAATGCACAGCCTCTATAATTGTTTTTGTGCCATTAAAGCAACAGTATTAAAAACTGGCTCCCATAAGCTGTCTGACAGTGATACCTTCCACAGTTCTTCATCTAGCTGTCAGTAGAGTGTGTCTCCTACAGCAATGTAAGAACAGGGGTAGAGCATTCTGCCATTATTAGTTCCTGGCTGACCTGTTCCTCAACTTCATATTCCTTGATATCTTTACCTAACAAAAATCCATTGATCGCAATTGCTGTCCTTTGCATGAAAAAGTGCTTCCTGATTTCACTCCTAAATGGCTGAGCTCTAATTTTAACATTTCATTAACTCCAACATGGAGGAAAGTTTCCCTGCATGTGTTCTGTCAAATCCTTTTATTATTTTAAGCACTTTGATTAAGTCACCCCTGACGTTTTTGCTTCTGTTATTTTAAACATGTTTCGTGGACTGTTTGGATTGTTCAATAAAGGTTGGAGACAGTTAAAAGCATGTGGCAGAGGAAAAGTTACCTTGGATTGTACGTCCTTTCAGACTTGTTCCTGTCTTGAGAGAAACTTACGTTTGCCACTGATTCTATTTCAAGCAGGTCTGCAGAGCTGTATTGTGTGATGTGCAGGCCAGAATTCTGTAAAACGCAAAACTAGAAGGCTAAAAACAAAAAACTACTGCGGATGCTGGAAATCCAAAACAAAAACAGAATTACCTGGAAAAACTCAGCAGGTCTGGCAGCATCGGTGGAGAAGAAAAGAGTCGACGTTTCGGGTCCACACGACCCTTCAACAGAACAGTTCTGTTGAAGGGTCGTGTGGACCTGAAACGTGGACTCTTTTCTTCTCCACCGATGCTGCCAAAACTAGAAGGCTGGCTGCCTTGAATTGCTTTTTTAGCCTTATGGTATTATATCAAATGTACAGCACAAAAACAGGTCGTGGACCATGCTGGCATTTATGCTCCATCCAAGCGTCCCCCTACAATACTTCATCTAATCTCATCAGTGTACTCTTCTATTCCTTTCTCCCTCATAATGTTTATCTAGCTTCCCCTTAAATGCATCTATACTATCAGCCTGAACTGCTGCTGTGCTAGTAAATTCCATATTCTAACCACACTCTGGGGAAAGCAGTTTCTCCTGAATTCCCTATTGCATATGTTAGTGATTACCTTATATTAATGGTCCCTGATTGGGTGACTTTAATCCAATCTCAGATTTGTTAACCCATGCCTTCCTTGGTCTTCAAAGTCATCACTTCCCTGGGCACAGTGCATTTACACTGAAGATTGGAGTTGTCTGCTGCATGCTGGTAATGTCACCTTATCTATTTCTGACTGTATATCTTTTCTTTGCCTACCTCCTCAATACAACTTCTTTTAAAGGGATAAGATTTTAGTTGCAAAAGAATTCAGATTACATTAGACCAAACCTTTTAAAATAATATTCCTGCATTTATATTGCAGCACTGCCTCTAGAGGGATGGTGCTACAATAAGCTAACCTAATGGGCTATTTTCTCCGTATGCTGTTGTCCGGTTATATATCTCCCAAGTATGGTTCGGCATAGTACTGTGCCCCATCCTACAGGTCAGCAGTGATACATGGGGAATGTATATGCTCCAGAATCTTTTAAGTCACAAACAAGATTTTTAAACAACCCTACATGCATAGCTTCATTGATGCACTGAATAATGTTGGGTTAATTTTTTTAAAAAGTGAATTTAGAATTCCAGCGACTCCACCATGGAGCAGAAACACGGGACACAGTTCAAAAACCTAGCATTAGTTTAAAACTCCACATGGGTCTGAAGTCATCCAGGTTGATGTGCTTTTGTAGATTTGCTGTCACTAGTGTGACACAGTTGTTATTTTTATGTTGATGACATGCAGGGAGAGAAGTTGTGTCGGGGTAATGTCACTGGACTAGTAATCCAGAGGCCCAGGCTAATGCTCTGGGGACCTGGGTTCAAATCTCGCCATGGCAGCTGGTGGAATTTAAATTCAATTAGTTAATAATTCTGGAATTTAAAACTAATTTCCATCGATTGTTGTAAAAACCCATCTGGCTCACTTATGTCCTTTAGGGAAGGAAATCTGCCATCCTTACCTGGCCTGGCCTACATGTGACTACAGACCCACAGCAGTGTGGTTGACTCTTAAATGCCCTCTGATATGGCTGACCAAGCCACTCGGCTCAAGGTGGGAAACAGATGCTGGCCTTGCCAGTGACACCCACGTCCCATGAAAGATATTTTTTAAAATGCTGTCAGTAGCGGAGTACACCTGGCACTTCTGTACTGGATAAGGAGCATCAGGGCATAACTTCCCCTGGACTCCAAAGACCCAGGTCAGAGATGTAGAAAACAAGCACTACTTTCTTTTCAGTCTTTTAGCTGGGGCACACCGCGGTGCCCAGTCATGGACAGCCCCTCCTGTGCACGCGCTACATGTAGCAAAATTCTTTTTTGAAAACCTGATTTACAAGTTTGTAACACGTGAGATACAGAGGAAATCTTCCCACTGTCAGTACAAAAGCAGGTTGTGGTGCGTGAGAATTGGCTCTCCCTTGGTCCCAGGTACTGGTATAAAAATAACTTGTCAACTCTGGAGTTCAGTGCAGCTCAGTCTACTAGCAGAAGGAATTTTTAAATCTCCCAGGAAGAAGATTTTAATGGCAACCAAAATTATGGATATAAATTTATAAAATGTAGGTGAGTAAAACCCAGAGGGAGCAGAACATTGTTTTCCTTAGTTTGTTTAAATACCTTTTTTTTTAAAAAAAGTGTTCAGCTTGTATCTAAGCTTCTGTTTCTAACTATTCGGTTAGGTTTTATTTCATCTTTCAAACCTAATTTCACTTTTGTTGAGGTTTCGTAACTATAGTCAAAATTCAAAAGCTGTGATTTTTATTATAAATGTCCTTTTCGTTTTCCATGACAGCGCATATTTAATGGTATTAATTGTGCATATTTAGGTGGGTTCATTATAAACAGTTGTGCTGCCTCTCTGGTTTAGTTCCTTCAATTAATGCTTCTTCAACAGTTCACTACAAGTCTGCTTAATTACAGAACAGTGTTTGTCTTGAAGTGACTGTTTAATAGGCTGGTAGGGGCGCTATTTGAAACAGATGAGTTTGCATATATATTTATATATTTAAATCCCTCAAGCTCTCGCAGAGTTGTGCTTTCACTACCCCCCCCCCGCTCCTTTGAGCAGTTCATTCACGTGCTGCCAGGCATGAGCTTAAGGAAAAAGGGATGTGCTGCCTTTGCTTGCATCAGAACTGGTTCAGCAAAAAGGTCGGGGTGGTGGGGAGGGGGAGCCGTGGGAGAGAGAATAGATGCCTGCAGGACTTCAAGTGGCGGCCTCATTCTATAGCAAAGCAGTTTTTGAGTTTCAGCCGGGATCAATACAGCAATCTTGCCAACCTGCTCCTCTTTGTTCTGGTCTAGGTGTACACAGAGTGTATACCGTGATGGGGGTGAAGAACCGCCCGCAATGCTACTTTGATGTGGAAATAAACAGGGCTCCAGGTAAGATTCTTTTGTTCCTCCTTTATTGTCAGTAAGTATTTTTATCTTGGTGAATATAGCATTATTTTTGATATGTCATTTTTTAAATAAAAAACAGCTCTGCAAATGACCCTTGCATTGTTTCTTGTTACGGATCAACTGTGGTAAATTGCTTTATAGATATGAAATGTTGATACTCGGGCTAAGCATATGAATTAAAAACTGCATTTATGCTGCCTTGAGGGTATTTTCAAGTCCGTCCCCGCTTCCCCCAGGACTAGTGAATAGATCAAAGCGTGTTTAGGTTTTGTTAAATGATTCATATTAACTTTGACAGTCTTGTGTAGAATAATTTAACCACTTGTATTCTTGCCTGCTTTAGAGATTAGTAGTTATCTTTAACATTCCATTATTGAGTAAAGGGACGGGTTGTGGATCCTGTGTTTACCATATGATGACTGAATCTGGAGCTGTCAGCTCTCGACACCTTCTTCACAAACTTGCAGCTGCACTTCAGATGAATGCACAAGTAACTCGTATGCAAGGCAAGGGCTAATCTGAACTAGCCTTCCCTACCTTACTAATAAAACTGCAGCAATTCAAAACTGAGCTGTTTTAGTTTCTGTTGTGTGACTGAAGGTGCAAGACTGATTTTTTTCAGTCCTGAATCACTTTGTCATCCAGTAACTTAATTATCCGGATGCTCCCCAAGGTATAAGAAGAGGAACAGAAGTATAATCATGACAAAAATTGTGATGCTGATTCTTGCACTGATTTATGAGCATATATTGGACAAGGCTGGAGTCAGACATTTGCTTGTTTCAGGAAATTAATCCTTACTCCAAATTTTCATGTGAAAAAGCTACAGAATGAAATTTGCACGACTGCCTTATATTTATAGGGAACATAGGTGCCAGTCTCCAGGAGAATGTTAAATGTTGGAACGTGGAGGGTTAACATTGGATAATAATGTGAATGACTCTACCAATGCATTTTTTTTCCCCCCTTGCTGCACTTTCCTCCCACACGGTTACAGCTCCATGCTTGCTAGAAAACTCCACTCTACCTTGGCCGAATGGCCATTCGTCATGAGTAGCCAAACCGCTGTCAACAGTCAATTCTTCCATAGGGGAGGGGTAATGTTGGACAAGCCTTGATCTGTCTTTATCCAGCACATGCTTTCCGATGAGCAGAAATCCTCTCCTTATGTGTTTTCTTACCCCTGCCACCCTTACCTCCACCTTCCTAGCTACAGAGCGCTGGGGCTAGTTCATAAAATCATGCAACACAGGAGGAGGCCATTTCGCCCATTATGCCTGTGCCAGCTTTTTGAAAAAGCCACCCAGTTAGCCTCTCTTTCCCTATGCGCCTACAGATTTTTTCCCCTTCAGGTACTTATCTCATTCTCTTTGGAAAATTGCTAGTCAATCTGCTAACCACTGTCGTTTCATATCGTTCATTCCAAACCATAACAGTTATAATGCCCTGATCAGCCAACTCAGACTGAAGTTTGAACCTAGGACCTTGTGGTTGCTGTGGCTGAGTACTGCACTGGCCAGTGCCTTTTTTTTACCTGCTAAATCATCATGGATCTCATGCTGGCATATTTAGCATTTGGTATTATTTATAGTCTGATACTAGAAGACTTGTGTAAGAAGAAACATTCCCTGTGCTATATTTTACACTTAGGATCTTTAATATCTACTTATGTGGCTCAGTATCTAATTTTATTTGGCGACGCTCCTGTGAAGTGCCTTGGGACATTTTATCACATTGAAGGTGCTATGTTAATGCAAGCTGTTGCTGTTGTAAATCTGTTGCGTTTGATTCTGTGTTTAGTGAATCATATTGACAGTTGGTTCCATTATGGTTTAAAATTTTATATGATCAAATTTATCACTAACATTTTTAGGTTAAATGGGAAGGAAATTTTAGGCGGATATTTTTGTTCAAAGCATTCCTTCATTTTACTGTAGAAAAATGACAAACTTACGGCCTTTTTTTGAAAATTTTTGTAAAATTGTGAATTTACTCAACCTCGAAGAGACTCGGGAGTGAAGTCATCCCCCCCTGCTAGATTCACCAGGGCGTCATCCCAGAGCTGCTGCAGAAAAAGCAGTGGAGCTGAGAGTTTGAACCAACCTCTGAGAGAATCCACAGCTCTGGGGTTTAGATGTAGCCGTGCTACAAGCTTGGAAATTGCAACCCTGGCTGGTATCCTGGATTGGAATTCTGCAGCTTGAGCCTACCCCCCCTCATCCCTCATCCACTCCCTGTTTCTTGTGCAGTTATTCTGGGACATTTCCCATCAGTTACATCAGAGGGCCCTGGAAGGAAGTCAAAGATTTTTACGGGATAATAAAATGGATTTTTTTATAACAACATTTTAAAATGTCATAAGTATACCATTTTGTTATATATAAAATGCGGAATTACTTTGAACAAAGAGACCTTTATTCCCTTTTGGTATTTTCTTTTTAAGTTTCCCCCGTCATTCTTTTGGCCTCCTCATCTAACAGGGCCATCTCATCCACATTTTCACTTTATAAAAATCAAAATGTTGCATAAAATTAAGGTCAACTTTAATCACCTCCTCACTCCCTTTGAAAAGTAATGACAGCCGCATAATGGCATAATTGAGGGAACTTATTTCAGACAGTAGAGTAGATGAATCAATATCATTGGCGACACTAGGCATTAAAACTGGAGTTCTGCTGCAATCCATGTGTATGTTCAGCTCCCTCATGTTGCCAGATTCAATATCTATTCCCAATCGTCACAATTATCAACAGCCGCTTTCTGGGAAAAGAAATGAAAAGCTGTTCTTGTGGTTGATGTTTCCTTCTAACTTGTTTTGAAGGTGACGCTCTTCAGAGATTTGTCGTAGTTCATCAAAAGTATGTTAAAGTTTATATCTATTGAGATAAGTTATAAATTATTCAAATATACTTCAATAACAAATACAGTTAGCATAAAGTGAACAATAAATATGAAACATTAAAAACCTATCAGTGTAATAAAAGCTTTCATGGTGTCTCAACTCCTCCCCAAAAGACTAGTGAAACTTGGTCATAAAAATATAAATTTTAATGCAAATAAATTAGTTTTAGTCAAGAGGAGCTAATGATTCATGTTTTTAATAAAAAGGTATAAAAAGTTATTAACTAGCAAACAGCGACATTCGTGTCCAATTAAGTCAAAGGTTCATGTTCTGGATGTTATTATGACTCCTTGAGGGCTGCCATTAAACTTAACTAATGCTTCTGAAGACAAAGCCTCTGATCCGACTTCCTTAGGCTATGTTAACTGTATGTGGAGTTTCCAGCAAGGCTTCTTTGGCATCTGACATTTAACTTTAACATACTTTTGATGAACTACGACAAATCTCTGTTTCTCTTTTTGTATCTAATAAATATAAGTGCAAAATGCCTGGCTATTGTGGGCTGCAGTAGCATTCATGTGTCCAGAGCATTTCATTGAGAAGTACTGAGGCCAGGAGTCCAGGAAACCACCAGTTTGAGAAGATAAAAGCAAAGGCAAATCAAGAATCATTGGATGACACTAAGAATGATTTTTTTCAAGATCTTGATAATTGCAGGAATGTTGAGTCATGTAAGGAGTTCAATAGTTTTAAGGTCATAAAGAATGAGGTTTCCTTTTGATTTCATCACAGTGGGCTTGTAGGGAAGAGAATGACCTGCTTTCTGGAGCTTAGAGTGAAAAGTTAAGAGGAGCACTCATATTAATATTGATAAAACAGAAAATAGCAAAAATAAAGGTTGAAAAGCAGAAATTGAATGTGAGAGAAGGAATCTCACTTCAGATGCAGGGGGTTTTTTTTCTGTATCCTCTACAGGAGAAATCTGACATTGACAAACTACATGTGATTACCATCAAATGGCTGTTGGTGCACTTTAGAAAGATGGAAGTGGCGCTTCCATCCAGTTTTTTAGGTCACCTCATTAGCATAACTTGGTTGTAATTTTGGACAAGTCTAAGGAGAAGATCACTGATTGGAAAGGAAAATGCATTTAAGTCTAACTTGAAGGAATGATGACTTTCACAAAAGTTTCTTAATAAGGGAGTAAACATATTGGAGAGCCTCTGATCAGCTGCTTTTCCGAAGGCCCAAGAGGCTGGGGACTAAGATAAGGGGACTAATGGAAGGAAAGAAAATTCATGGTCCAAATGTGAGCCAAGGGATAGAACTCAGCACACAAACACTCAGCCCGTTTACTAGTGCTGGTGCACGAGTTGTTTGTGAGGTCAATTCTTTGTGCCATTCCAAAGGCACCTTCCCCATAAATTAGCATTGCAGTATCCTTATATAGCTTCATGGAGGCCACTACTGAATGTGCCAACACTTGCTACATGCTACCTTACATTAAAGGACACAGCACAGCACCTACATCTGCTAACAAGACCCTGAAAAGCGAGCTTCCCACGGTCATTGCCAGGGAGTTGAGCCAGCGCCTACAGAAAACGTCAGTGACATCTTAGCATGTTTGGGAATTGGGCAACATTGGATTCTCAATCAGTCTGAAGATGGAGAGGTACACAATTTGATTGGTCACGTATGTTACTCAAGCCATCTGGGTTCCATCTTAATTGTGCTGAACCTGACCTGTAAAGTTTGCTGCTGTTCAGTATAAAGTAGGGACTTTAGTTGCCCTGTTATTCAGTAAAACAAGTGATGGGCAATAAGTACAGCCTTTCTAACATCGCCTATCCTGCGATCAAACACTTAGAAACCATCCTGATATGAGCACATTAGTACAGTTAAACAAGGTTAAATAACCAAGTGGGTTACAATTGAAAGATGATTTCTCCAAAACTAAAGATGGGTGGCATCATGCTGTGTACTGTGTAACATGATCGCACAAAATTCTTTTGCCCGTTCTTTTAACTTATGTCAATGCCCTTGGTAAAACAGCAAAGGAATTTCATATGGTCAAACTAACGTGTTTGAAATTCCACTTTGTAACATTAGGAGCATCAGTAGCATGTGCACCAAATTTGGAACAGTAATTATTATGCTCCTTCCTGTTCTTGGCTGGAGTCTTGCACCATTGAGTGGAATCCATTCATACAGATCTGCACAAGACAGAACTCATGACATATGAAGAAAGATGTCGGTTGCTAATTTATTATTGAGTTCATTGTAGATCAGTTTGAATCACACAAAATTCAGTTCCAGTGAGTCATAGTTTAAAGCTAATGCAATTCCTCCATTCAAATGAAAATAATTCATTTAGCAGCCACTGCATTTGTGAAAGAGGGTCAACGGTTCTTCAAAATATGTTGACGTAGTCCCATTTTGAATTTGGCAAAGAGCTGCAGTTCATCTGTAGAATTTTACAACCTCAGTAAAAGTGCTTGTTTCCATGGCAAGTGGCCAAATTTGTAGTTAGTTCTGCAGTAAGATTCTTGCTTATAAATCCCAGTAAGTTCTCAATCAGCCGAAGGAAAATTGGCAGGTTAGTGAATTATCACTGGGCTATTAGTAGGGCTGCAATGAGCAAAGGTTGTTTGGAGCTGGGAAACAGCCTGTGCACTCATCCTTTCCATCAGAAGATGTTGTATGACATTGAAGTTGCGTGAAGATGGGTAGGGGAGGGAAGAAATATTTTCATTTGTTTACGTCTTGTATGTGTTTTAGTCACATTTGCTCTTGTCTGAATAGCAAAAGAGTTACTTTGAACACTTGGGTGCAAATCTCAGACCATTATCTGACACAGAGTTAAACACAACCACTGATTGAAGCGGATGATTTAAATTGTTCCAGTTTTTGTTTTTGAAAGTGGCATCATCAGAACAGATGCGACGGAGGCGAAGGAACTGAGAGAATGGGATGGAGTCCTTACAGGAAGCGGGGTGTGAGGAGCTGTAGTCAAGGTAGCTGTGGGAGTCGGTAGGCTCGTAATGGATATTGGTGGACAATAAAGATGTGGTTATGGGTACCCGCATGGGCCCTAGCTATGCCTGTCTCTTTATGGGGTATGTGGAACATTCTTTGTTCCAGTCCTACTCCGGCCCCCTCCCATAACTCTTTCTCCGGTACATCGATGATTACTTTGGTGCTGCTTCATGCTCTCGTCGGGACCTGGAAAAATTTATTAACTTTGCTTCCAATCATTTTCACATGGTCCATCTCTGACACTTCCCTTCCCTTCCTTGACCTCTCCATCTCAATTTCTGGTGATAGACTGTCCACCAATATCCATTACAAGCCTACCGACTCCCACAGCTACCTCGACTACAGCTCCTCACACCCCGCTTCCTGTAAGGACTCCATCCCATTCTCTCAGTTCCTTCACCTCCGTCGCATCTGTTCTGATGACGCCACTTTCAAAAACAGTTCCTCTGACGTGTCCTCCTCCCTTAACCGAGGTTTTCCACCCATGGTTGTTGACAGGGCCCTCAACCGTGTCCGGCCCATCTCCTGCGCATCCGCCCTCACGCCTTCTCCTCCCTCCCAGAAACATGATAGGGTCCCCCTTGTTCTCACTTATCACCCCACCAGCCTCCGCATTCAAAGGATCATCCTCCGCCATTTCCGCCAACTCCAGCATGATACCACCACCAAACACATCTTCCCTTCACCTGGTGGCATTCCATGGGGATCGTTCCCTCCGTGACACCCTGGTCCACTCCTCCATCACCCCCTACTCCTCAACCCCCTCCCACGGCACCTACCCATGTGACCGCAGAAGATGCAACACCTGCCCCTTCACTTCCTCTCTCCTCGCCGTCAAAGGGCCCAAACACTCCTTTCAAGTGAAGCAGCTTTTCACTTGCACTTCCCTCAACTTAGTCTACTGCATTCGTTGCTCCCAATGCGGTTTCCTCTACATTGGAGAGACCAAACGCAGACTGGGTGACCGCTTTGCGGAACACCTTCGGTCTGTCTGCAAGCATTACCCAGACCTCCCTGTCGCTTGCCATTTCAACATTCCACCCTGCTCTCTTGCCCACATGTCCGTCCTTGGCTTGCTGCATTGTTCCAGTGAAGCTCAACGCAAACTGGAGGAACAGCACCTCATCTTCCGACTAGGCACTTTACAACCTTCCGGACTGAATATTGAGTTCAACAATTTTAGATCTTGAACTCTCTCCTCCATCCCCACCCTGCTCCCGTTTCTTCCCCCTCCTTTTTGTTTTTTCCAACAGTTTATATAGATTTTTCTTTTCCCACCTATTTCCATTTTTAAATGTATTTCCACCCATTGTTTATTTCTTTTAGTATTCCCCCCACCCCCACTAGAGCTATCTGTACCTTACCTCTGTCCTGTCTTTACTCTTAATTAGCACATTCCTTTAGATAATATCACCACCTTCAACACCTCTTTGTTCTTTTGTCTGTGACAGCTTTTGGTTATCTCCACCTACTACTTCCTGCTTGTCCCAACAAACCCCCCCCCCCCCCTTAAACCAGCTTATATTTCACCCCTTTCCTATTTTTACTTAGTTCTGTTGAAGGGTCGTGAGGACTCGAAACGTCAACTGTGCTCTCCTCCGCCGATGCTGCCAGACCTGAGTTTTTCCAGGTATTTCTGTTTCTGTTTTTGTTTTGGACTTCCAGCATCCGCAGTTTTTTGCTATTTTCTCAGAGCATTATCCTGGGTCCCTGGATTACCAGTCCAGTGACAATACCACTACACCACCACCTCATCTTCATATCTGTTTTTCCTCTGTGAAGTACTTTGGGATGTTCTCTGTTAAAGGCGCTTAAGAAACGAATAGCCACTGCCAGTCAGTCACCAGGAATTTGCAGAAAGCTTTTATATCAATTTTTCCTTATCTTCCTTCTGGTTCTTTTGATAACTTTAAACCTGTGTCCACTGGTTACCAACCCCACCCTGTCTGTGGAAATGGTTTCTCCTTATTTACTCTATCCGAGTCCCACATAAATTTGAATGCTTTATTATATCGCCAATTAACCTTCTCTCTGAAAGAAGAGCAATTCCATATTCCCTAGTCTTTCCAAGTCCCTCATCCTGTACACTCTCCAAATCAATAATAAAGGTGAAACAACAAAAGAGAGTGGAGGGTCTGTGTAAAGAGTGGGATTTTACCTGTGAGGGAGCAGAACAGCTGTATAAAGAGCAGGAGTTTATCTGTGAGGGAGCGGGGCCAGACCAGCTATGTAAAGAGTGATGCGGAGTGGCTGTATAAAAAGCTGGAATTTACCTGTGAGGGAGCGGAGTTTACCTGTGAGGGTGACGGTTCTCACCCAGACATTCGGTGGTGCTGGAATTCAAAAGGAGTGACGTCAGGACAAGGGAGAGAGCTAATTGGTAGGTAGTGGGTGAGTTATTTTTTTCCTCTTTACAGCGACATTACAGAAGGTAAGAGTCTCAGAATTTTTTTTTTAAGAAAAACTAAATAGTTTTCTACTTGGCTTAAATTTAAGGAAATAGCCTTTTAATTAAAAACAAACAAAAAGTATGGCAAGGGAGCTCAGCCCCGTGTGTTGTACGGCCTGCAACATGTGGGAATTCTTAGACACTCCTTGCAGTCTGGATCACCACATGTGCAAGAAGTGCCACCAGCTTGAGCAACGGGTTTTGGAGCTTGAGCGTCAGCTGGAGACACAGCGGTGCATCCGCGAGCTGAGGGTTATGTGGATAGCACGTTCTTAGATGTGGTCACTCCGCAGCTTAAGGAAGTGAGGTCAGAGAGGGAGTGGGTGACCAGTCAGAAGAAGGGAGGCAGGCTGGCAGTCAGGAAAGCCCCAGAGTGCACCTCACCCAAGAACCATTTTTCTGTGTTGGAAAACAGTGAGAGTAAAGGTTCCCTGGAGAGTGCAGCCAGAGCCAAGTTCACGGCACTGTGGGTAGCTCATCTGCATAAGGGGGGGAGGAGTAAGAGTGCAAGAGCGATAGTGGTAGGAGACTCAGTAGTGAGGGATGTGGACAGGCGCTTCTGTGGCCGTAGATGTGACTCCAAGACGGTGTGTTACCTCTCTGGTGCCAGGGCCAAGGATGTCACAGCACAGCTGCAGGGCATCCTGAAAGGGAAGGGTGAACAGTTCGAGGTCGTGGTTCACATTGGTACCAATGACATAGGTAGAAAGAGGGCTGAGGTCCTGCAACAAGAATGTAGGGAGCTAGGTAGCAGATTAAAAAGCAGGACCACAAAGATTGTAATCTCTGGATTACTCCCTGTGCCACATGCCATTGAGTATTGGAATAGGAGGACAGAGAGGATGAATGCATGGCTAAAGAGATGGTGCAACAGGGAGGGCTTTTGTTTCCTGGATCACTGGGTCTGTTTCTGGCGAAGGCGGGGCCTGTACAAGTCGGACAGGTTGCACCTGAACCAGAACAAGACTAACATCCTTGCGGGGAAGTTTGCTAGTGCTGTTTGGGAGGTGGGTTTAACATAATTTGGCAAGGGGGTGAGATACAGAGTGGAGCTACAGTAGGGGGTGCTGCACAGCCAAATATAGAAGAGAAACAGAGTGCCTGGAAAGCAGAGCAAATATAGACCTGTTAAGGCACAAGGGAATAATGCCAGGCTGGATTGCATCTATTTTAACGCAAGGAGTCTTACAAATAAGCCAGATGAATTGAGGGCGTTGATTAACACATGGGAATATGATATTGTTGTTATCAAAGGGACATGGTTGAGGTAAGGGCAGGGCTAGCAGTTCAATTTTCCAGGGCATAGAATGTTCAGGCGTGTAAAAGAGGAGGTGGCATTGAACTATTGAATAAGGAGTCAATTACTGCAGTAAGGAGGGGTGGTATCTTAGAAGGTTCCTCAAATGAGGCCATCTGGGTAGAACTTAAAAACAAAAGGGGGGCAGTCACTTTGCTTGGGCGTGTACTATAGGCCACCAAACAGAGGGAGATAGAGGAGCAGGTATGTAGGCAAATCTCAGAAGTGTAAAATTAATAGAGTAACAATAGTAGGCATTTCAACTTCCCCAATATTAACTGGGATAGTCTTAGTGTGAAAGGCTTAGAGGGGACAGAATTCCCAGTGCATCCAGGAGAGCTTTTTGAGCCAGCACATAGTACGTCCTACAAGTGAAGGGGCAGTACTGGACCTAATCTTGGGGAATGAAGCCGGGCAAGTGGTAGAAGTGTCAGTGGGGGAGCATTTCGGGGATAGTGACCATAACTTTGTAAGATTTAAGGTAGCTATGGAAAAGGACAAAGTTGGACCAGAAATAAAGGTCCTGAATTGGGGGAAGGCCGATTTCAGTATGATATAAGACTGAATCTGACCAAAGTGGACTGGGAGCAGCTACTTGTAAGAAAGTCTACATCAGACCAGTGGGAGTCATTCAAAAACGAAATAGAGTTAGTTCAGGACCAACATGTTCCTTTAAAGGTGAAGGGTAGGACTAACAAGACCAGAGAACCCTGGATGTCAAGGGGTATAGAGGATTAGATAAGGTAAAAAAGGAGGCTTACGGCAGATATAGAGGGCTGAAAACAGCAGAAGCCCTAGAGGCGTATAGAAAGTGTAGGGGGGTACTTAAAAAAAAATGTAGTTAGGAGAGTGAAGAGAGGGCATGAAAAAACACTAGTGAGCAAGCTAAAGGAAAATTCCAAGGCATTTTATAAATACATTAAGGGCAAGAGGATAACCACGGAAAGAGTAGGGACCAAAGTGGCAATCTCTGCGTGGAGCCAGAGAACGTAGGTGAGGTTTTAACTGATTACTTTTCATCTGTGTTCACTATGGAGAAGGACGATGTAGATGTATTAATCAGGGAGGGGGACTGTGATATACTTGAACAAATTAGCATTGAAAGGGAGGTGATATTAGCAGTTCTAGTGGACTTAAAAGTGGATAAATCCCCAGGCCCAGATAAGATGCATCTCAGACTGCTATGTGAGGCAAGGGAGGAGATTGCAGGGGCTCTGACACTAATTTTCAAATCCTGTCTGGCCACAGGAGAGGTGCCAGAGGGCTGGAGGACAGTGGATGTGGTACCATTATGCAAGAAGGGTAGTAGGGATAAACCAGGTAATTACAGGCCAGTGAGTCTAACATCAATGATAGGGAAACTATTGAAAAAAATTCTGAGGAACAGGATTAATCTCCACTTGGATAGGTAGGGATTAATTAGGGATAGTCAACATGACTTTGTCAGGGGGAGTTCATGTCTAACAAATTTGATCGAATTTTTCAAATTGTGTAGATGAGGGTAAGTGCAGTTGATGTAGTCTACATAGACGTCAGTAAGGCTTTTGACAAGGCCCTGCATGGGAGAATGGTCAAGAAGGTAAGAGCACAAGGGACCCAGGGCAATTTGACAAATTGGATCCAAAATTGGAAAGTGGCAGAAAGCAGAGGTTGATGGTCAAAGGTTGTTTTTGTGATTGGAAGCCTGTAGGAATCGGTGCTGGGACCCATGCTGTTTGTAGTGTACATTGATTTAGACGTGAATATAGGAGGTATGATCAGTAAATTTGCAGATGACACGAAAGTTGGTGGTGTCGTAAATAGTCAGGAGGAAAGCCTTAAATTACAGGACAATATAAATGGGCTGGTAAGATGGGCAGAGCAGTGGCAAATGGAATTTAATTCTGACAAGTGTGAGGTGATGCATTTTGGGAGGACTAATATGGCAAGGGAATACACAATGAATGGTAGGACCCTAGGAAGTGCAGAGGATCAGAGGGACCTTGGTGTACATGTCCATCAATCCCTGAAGGCAGCAGCATAGGTAGATAAGGTGGTTAAGAAAGCATATGGGATACTTGCCTTTACTAGCCAAGGCATAGAATATAAGAGCAGGGAGGTTATGTTATGGCACCACACCCACAAACATTCACTCCCTCCACCATTTGCTGCACAGTAGCAGCAATGTGTACCATCTACAAGATGCACTGCAGGCATTCACCAAGACTGCTTCGACAGCACCTTCCAAACCCACGGCCACTATAATCTAGAAGGACAAAGGCAGCAGATAGATGGGAACACCACCACCTGGAAGCTCCCCTCCAAGTCACTCACCATCCTGACTTGGAAATATATCACCACTCCTTCACTGTCGCTTGGTCAAAATCCTGGAACTCCCTTCCTAACAGCACTATGGGTGTACTTACACCACATGTACTGCAGCAGTTCAAGAAGGCAGTTCCACATCACCTTCTCAAGGGCAACTAGGGATGGGCAATAAATGCTGGCTCAGCCAGCGAAGCCCACATCCCGTGAATGAATAAAAAAAATAATGTTGGAGCTGTATAAAACATTAGTTAGGCCTCAGCTGGAGTACTGTGTGCAGTTCTGGTTGCCACAGTTTAGGAAGGATGTGATTGCACGAGAGAGGGTGCAGAGAAGATTCACCAGGATGTTGCCTGGACTGGAGCGTTTCAGCTATGAAGAGAGACTGGATAGGCTAGGGTTGTTTTCCTTAGAGCAGAGAAAGCTGAGGGCGGACCTAATATGAGGTATAAAAATTGAGGGGCATAGTTAGGGTAGATAGGAAGAAACCTTCCCCTTAGTGGAGGTGTCAATAACCTGGGGCATAGATTTAAGGTAAGGGGCAGAAAGTTTAGAAGGGATTTGAGGAAATCTTTTTCACCCAGAGGGTGGTTGGAACCTGGAACACACTGCCTGAGGGTATGGTAGAGGCAGGAACCCTCACAACATTTAAGAAGTATTTAGATGAGCACTTGAAAATGGGATTAGAATAGATAGGTGTTTGATGGCCGGTACGGACACGATGGGCCGAAGGGCCTGTTTCTGTGCTGTCTTACTCTGACTCTATGACTCCATGACTTAACGTCCCTTCTAAAGTGGTGCCCCAGAATTGAGCACAGTACTCTAGCTGAGGCCTAACCAATTGTTTATGAAGGTTTAGCAAAACTTATTTGCTTTTGTGCTCTCTGGTTCAGTTAATAAAGTCAAGAATTCTGTATGCTTTTTTTTAAAAGCCTTCTCAACTTTTTTATTCATTCATGTGACATGGATGTCACTGGAAAGTCCAGCATTTGTTGCCCATTCCAAACTGCCCTTGAGAAAGTGGTGGTGAACTGCATTCTTGAGCCACTGCAGTCCATGTGGTGTAGGGACACCCACAGTGCTGTTAGGAAGAAAGTTCCAGGATCACAGATGCCCATCTTCAACCAATTCCAGTCACTCCACATGATATTAAGAAATGGCTGACGGCACTGGATATTGCAAAGGCTATGGGCCTTGACAACATTCCGGCAGTAGTACTGATGACTATTGCTCCAGAACTAGCTGCGCCCCTAGCCAAGCTGTTCCAATAAAGCTACAACACTGACATCTACCTGGCAATTTGGAAAATTACCCCAGGTATGTCTGTCCACAAAAAGCAGGACAAATCCAACCCGGCCAATTACCACCCCATCAGTTTACTCTCAATCATCAGCAATGTGATGGAAGGTGTCAGCAACAGTGCTACCAAGCAGCACTTTCACAGCAATAACCTGCTCACTGAGGTTCAGTTTGGGTCCTTTCAGGGCCACTCAGCTCCGGACCTCATTACAGCCTTGATCCAAAAATGGACAAAAGAGCTGAACTCAGGAGGTGAGGTGAGAGTGACTGCCCTTGATGTCAATAGCATTTGACCGAGTGTGGCATCAAAGAGCCCTAGTAAAACTGGAGTCAATGGGAATTGGGAAAACTCTTCACGAACCTAGCACAAATGAAGCTGGTTATGGTTTCTTGGGGGGGTCAATCATCTCAGTTCCAGGACATCACTGCAGGAGTTCCTCAGGGTAGTGTCCTAGGCCCAACCATCTTCAGCTACTTCATTAATGACCTTCCCTCCATTATGAGGTCTGAAGTTGGGATGGTCGCTTACGGTTGCACAATTTTCAGGAGCATTAGTGGAGCAGTCCATGTCCATATCCAACAAGACCTGTACAACATTCAGGCTTGGGCTGGTAAATGGCAAGTAGCATTCGAACCACACAATGCCAAGCAATGACATCTCCGACACGAGAAAATCTAATCATTTCCTCTTGACATTCAATGGCATTACCATATTACCATTGCTGAATCCCCCACTATCAAGATCCTGTGGGGGTTACCATTGACCAGAAACTGAGCTGTACCAGCCATATAAATGCTGTGGCTACAAGAGCAGGTCAGAGGCTGTGAATTCTATGGCAAGTAACTTGCTTCCTATCTCCCCAAAGCCTGTGCGTCATCTACAAGGCACAAGTCAGGAGTGTGATAGAATACCCTCCACTTGCCTGGATGAGTGCAGTTCCAACAACACTCGAGAAGCTTGACACCACCCAGGACAAAGCAGGCCACTTGACTGGCACCTCATCCACTACCTTTATATTCACTCCCTCCACCATCAGCACACAATGGCAGCAGTGTGTACCATCTACAAGATGCACTCACCAAGACTCCTTTGACAGCACCTTCCAAACCTGCGACCTGTACCACCTAGAAGGACAAGAGCAGCAAATGCATGGAAACACCTGCAAATTCCCTTCCAACCCAAACACTATCCTGACTTGGAACTATATTGCAGTTTCTTCACTGAACTCCCTCCCTAATAGCACTGTGGACTGCAGCGGTTCATAAGGACAGCTCACCACTCCCTCCTTCAGGGCAATTAGGAATGGGAAACAAATGCTGGTGTAGACAGTGATGCCAGCATCCTGTGAAAGAATTTCTTAAAAATTTTGACCCAGCGACTGTGATATAATACAGTTCTAAGTCAGGATGGTATGTATCTTGGAGGGCACTTACAGATGGTGATGTTCCCATGCTGCCTTTGCCCTTCTGAGTGGTAGAGGTTGCAGGTTTGGAAGATGCTGATGGAGAGTTGCTGTATTGCATCTCGTATTTGGCACACACAGCTGCCACAGTGCTGAAGGGAGTGAATTTTTTAAAAATTCATTTATGGGATGTGGGCTTTGCTGGCTGGGCCAGCATTTTATTGCCCATCCCTAGTTTCCCTTGAGAAGGTGGTGGTGAGCTGCCTTCTTGAACCACTACAGTCCATGTGGTGTAGATACACCCACAGTGCTGTTCGGAAGGGAGTTCCAGGATTTTGACCCAGCGACAGTGAAGGAATGGCAATATATTTCCAAGTCAGGTTGATGAGTGACTTGCAGTGTGGTGGATGAGAGCCAATCAAGCGGGCTGCTTTGTCCTGGATAGTGTTGAACTTCTTGAGTGTTGTTTGAGCTGCACTCATCCGGACAAAAGGAGAGTATTTCATCACACTCCTGGCTTGTGCATTACAAATGGTGGACAGACGTTGGGAAGACAGGAGGTTAATTACTTGCCGCAGAGTTCCCTGCAGCTTTCAGGGATTTGTGAATTTGAAATTCCAGGTATCTCTGTCATGTACACCTTCATATAAATATATAAAATTGTTCTATTTTTAAAAACACTTTCTATTTTTAAAACACTTAACCGTATGTGCAACGAGATAAGATTAATTAATGACCTCATTGTGACGGTGTCCCTAGGTGGCACTAATCATAATATGATTGAGTTTTATATTCAATTTAAGGGAGAAAAGAGTGGGTCTAAGACTAGTATTTTAAACTCGAACAAGAGCAGTTATGAGGGTATGAAAGTAGAGCTAGCTGAAGTGAACTGGCAAATTAGATTTAAGGGACAGGTCAATGGAGATGCAGTGACAGACATTTAAGGGAATATTTCAGAATACCCAGAATAGATAGATTCCAACAAGAAAGAAAAATTCCCAATGGGAGGACCCACTATCTGTGTTTAACATTAAAAAGTTGCAGATAGTATCAGACTTAAAGAAAAAGCATATAATTAAACAAAGATGGGTGACAGATCAGAAGGAGCAGCAAAGGATGACTAAAAGATTAATAAGGAGGGAAAAAATAGAGTACAAGATAGCTAGAAATATAAAGACAGATTGTGAGAATTTCTATAGATATTTAAATTTAAAAAGTTACCAAAGTGAGTATTTGCCCTATAGAAAGTGAGTCTGGGGAATTAATAGAAAATAAAGAGATGGCAGATGAATTGAACCGGTGTTTTGCACTGGTCTTCGCTATAGAGGATACAAGTGACATCCCAGAAATAGTTGTAAATCAGGAATTGGAAGAGAGGGAGGAACACAAAATTACAACACCAGGGAAGTGGTAGTTAACAAATTGTTGGAACTGTTGGCTGACAAGTCCCCGGGTCCTGATGGACTTCATCCTAGCGTCTTAAAAGAAGTGGCTAGTGAGGTAGTTGATGCATTGGTTTTAATGTTCCAAAATTCACTATATTCGGGAAAGGTTCCTTTAGATTGGAAAATAGCTAATGTAACTCATTTTATTCAAAAAGGCAGGGAGACAAGACAGGACACTACAGACTGGTTAGCTTAACATCTGCCATAGGGAAAATGTTAGAAGCTATTATTAAAGACATAGCAGGGTACATAGATAAATTCAGGATAATCAAGCAGAATCAGCATGGTTTTGTGAAAGGGAAATCCTGTTTAACCAGTTTATTGGAGTTCTTTGAGGAAGTAATGTGCTGCGGATGAGGGGAGCCAGTGGATTTCAAGGAGGCTACTGATAAGGCACCATAACAAAGGTTATTGCGGAAAATAAAAGTTAATGGTGCAGGGGTAACGTGGCACGGGTAGAAGATTGACTAGCAAACAGGAAACGGGCATAAATGGATCATTTTCTGGTTCGCAAAATGTAACAAGTGGTGTGCCACAGGGATCATTGCGGGGGCCTCAACTTTTTATAATTTACATAAATGATTTGGATGAAGGGACGGAAGGTATGGTTGCTAAATTTGCTGATAAAAAATAGGTAGGAAAGTAAGCTGTGAAGAGGACACAAGGAGGCTACAAAGGGACATAGGTTAAGTGAATGGGCAAAGACCTGGCAAAGGGAGTATAATGTGGGAAAGCGAAATTATTCATTTTGGCAGGAAAAATAAAAAAGGAAGCATATTATCTAAATGGTGAGAGATTGCAGAGCTCTGAGGTGCAGAGGGATCTGGGTGTCGCAGTGCATGAATCACAAGGCTAGTATGCAGATACAGCAAGTAATTAGGAAAGCTAATAGAATGTTATCATTAATTGCAAGAGGAATTGAATACAAAAGTAGAGAGATTATGCTTCAGTTTTATAGGGCATTGGCGAGACCACATCTGGAGCACTGTGTACAGTACTGGTCTCCTTATTTAAGGAAGGATGTAAAGCGTTGAAAACAATTTAGAAAAGGGTTGCTAGACTAAAAACTTGAATGGGCCGTTGTCTTATGAGGAAAGGTTGGACAGGCTAGGCTTGTATGTGCTGGAGTTTCGAAGAGTAAGAGGTGACTTGATTGAAACATACAAGATCCTGAGGGGTCTTGACAGGGTGGATGAGGAGCGGATGTTTCCTCCTGTGGGCGAATCTAGAACTGTGGGTCACTGTTTAAAAATAAAGGGTCGTCCGTTTCAGAAAGAGATTAGGAGAATTTTTTTCTCTGAGGGCAGTGAGTCTTTGAAACTCTCTGCCCAAGATGGTGGAAGCAGTGTCTTTGAATATTTTTAGGGCAGAGCTAGATAGATTCTTGATTAGCAAGAGGGTGAAAGGTTATCAGAGGTAGGCAGGAATGTGGAGTTGAGGTTGCAATCAGATCAGCCGTGATCTTACTGAATGGCGGAGCAGCCTCAAGGGGCCAAGTGGCCCATTCCTGCTCCTAATTCATATGTTCATATGTTGCAGTTTCAAGATGAACAATGCAAATTGGCATAGGGACGCGAGAATAAGGGAAGTAAACACGTGGCTAAAGGAGTGGTGCAGGAAAGAGGGGTTCCATTTCGTGGGGCACTGGCATCAGTATTGGAACAGGAGGGATCTGTACCATTGGGACGGTCTCCACCTGAACCGATCTGGGACCAATATTCTAGCGAAAAGGGTAAATTGGGTGGTCAACAGGACTTTAAACTAGAAGGGGGGGAGGGGGGGGAGGAGGGAAGGGTAAAACTCCAAGAAGTATGACTAATGGGAAACAAAGCAGCAGGTTAGCGTGTGGGGGGGTGGATTCAACTTCATGGAAAATTATGCAAAAGCTGAAAAGAAAGGAGAGCCCAGGAGAGGCTATTAAAGTCTCCAGAACACAAAATAGGACAGAGTGTTTGGAAAGGGCTAGGAATCTAATTTCAAGCACATCAGATAAAGGGACGACAATGAGAAAGGGGACTGGAAATACAGGGCTGAAGGTGTTGTAGCTGAATGCACGCAGTATACGAAATAAGGTAAATGAGCTTGTGGCACAGATTGAAGTTGGCAGGTATGATGTGGTGGGCATTACGGAGACATGGCTGCAAAGGGATCAGGACTGGGAGCTAAATATTCAAGCATATACATCCTATCGAAAAGATAGGCAGGTTGGCAGAGGGGGTGGGGTTGCTTTGTTAGTAAGAAATGAAATTAAATCGATAGCAAGAAATGACGTAGGGTCAGATGATGTAGAATCTGTGTGGGTAGAGTTGAGAACCGCAAAAGTAAAAAAAAACATAATGGGAGTTATGTACAGGCCTCCGAACAGTAGTCAGGATGTGGGGCACAAGATACACCAGGAGATAGAAAAGATGTGTAAGAAAGGCGAGGTTACAGTGATCATGGGGATTTCAATATGCAGGTAGACTGGGAAAATCAGGCTGGTAGTGGATCCCAAGAAAAGGAATTTGTGGAATGTCTACGAGATGGCTTTTTGGAGCAGCTTGTGGTGGAGCCCACCAGGGAACAGGCAATTCTAGATTTAGTGATGTGTAGTGAGGCAGATTTGATAAGGGAGCTTAAGGTGAAGGAACCCTTAGGAGGAAGTGACCATAATATGATAGAATTTACCCTGCAATTTGAGAGGAGAAAGCTGGAATCAGATGTAACAGTATTACAGTTGAATAAAGGCAACTACAGAGGCATGAGGGAGGAGCTGGCCAGAATTGACTGGGAGATGAGCCTAGCAGGAAAGACAGTGGAACAGCAATGGCAAGAGTTTCTGGGAGTAATTTGGGAGACACAGCAAAAATTCATCCCTTAGGAAGAAGAAGTATACTAAAGGGAGGACGAGGCAACCATGGCTGACAAGGGAAGTCAGGGACAGCATAAAAGCTAAAGAGAAAGCATACAATGCGGCGAAGAGCAGTGGGAAACCAGGGGATTGGGAAGCCTACAAAGACCAACAGAGGACAACTAAAAAAGAAATAAGGAGGGAGAAGATTAAATATGAGGGTAAACTAGCCGGTAATATAAAAGAAGATTGCAAGAGTTTTTTTAGATATATAAAGGGTAAGAGAGAGGCAAAAGTGGACATTGGGCCGCTGGAAAATGACGCTGGAGAAGTAGTAGTGGGGAACAAAGAAATGTCTTAGGAACTGAATAGGTACTTTGCGTCAGTCTTCACAGTGGAAGACACGAGTGACATCCCCAAAGTTCAAGAGAGTCGGGGGGGCAGAGGTGAGTATGGTGACCATTTCCAAGGAGAAGGTACTAGGAAAACTGAAAGGTCTGAAGGTGGATAAATCGCCTGGACCAGATGGATTACACCCCAGAGTTCTGTAGGAGATAGCTGAAGAGATAGTGGAAGCGTTAGTGGTAATCTTTCAGGAATCACTGGAGTCAGGGAGGGTCCCAGAGGACTGGAAAATCGCTAATGTAACCCCCCTGTTTAAGAAGGGAGTGAGGCAAAAGACGGGAAATTACAGGCCGATTAGCCTGACCTTGGTCGTTGGTAAGATTTTAGAGTCCATTATTAAGGATGAGATTTCAGAATACTTGGAAGTGCATGGTAAAATCGGGCAAAGTCAGCATGGTTTCTTCAAGAGGAGGTCATGCCTGACAAATCTGTTAGAATTCTTTGAGGAGGTAACGAGTAGGTTAGACAAAGGAGAGCCAATGGATGTTATCTACTTGGACTTCCAGAAGGCCTTTGACAAGGTGCTGCACAGGAGGCTGCTCAGTAAGATAAGAGCCCATGGTGTTCGAGGCAAGGTACTAGCATGGATAGAAGATTGGCTGTCTGGCAGGAGGCAGAGAGTGGGGATAAGGGGGTCCTTCTCAGGATGGTGGCAGGTGACTAGTGAAGTTCCGCAGGGATCAGTGTTGGGACCACAACTTTTCACTTTATACATTAATGATCTAGATGAAGGAACTGAGGGCATCCTGGCTAAGTTTGCAGATGATACAAAGATAGGTGGAGGGACAGGTAGTATTGAGGAGGCGGGGAGGCTGCAGAAGGATTTGGACAGGTTAGGAGAATGGGCAAAGAAGTGGCAGATGGATTACAACGTGGGCAAGTGTGAGGTCATGCACTTTGGTAGAAAGAATAGAGGCATAGACTATTTTCTAAATGGGGAGAGAATTCAGAAATCTGGAGTGCAAAGGGACTTGGGAGTCCTAGTCCAGGATTCTCTTAAGATTAACTTGCAGGTTGAGTCAGTAGTTAGGAAGGCAAATGTAATGTTGGCATTTATTTGGAGAGGACTAGAATATAAAAGCAGGGATGTGCTGCTGAGGCTTTATAAGGCTCTGGTCAGACCACATTTAGAATATTGTGAGCAATTTTGGGCCCCGTATCTCAGGAAGGATGTGCTGGCCCTGGAGAGGGTCCAGAGGAGGTTCACGAGAACGATCCCAGGAATGAAAGGCTTAACATATGAGGAACGTTTGAGGACTCTGGGTCTATGCTCGACGGAGTTTAGAAGGATGAGGGGGGATCTGATTGAAACTTACAGAATACTGAAAGGCCTGGATAGAGTGGATGTGTTTCCTATAGTAGGAGAGACTAGGACCTGAGGGCACAGCCTCAGAGTAAAGGCAAGACCTATTAGAACAGAGATGAGGAGAAACTTCTTTAGCCAGAGAGTGGTGAATCTATGGAACTCATTGCCACAGAAGGCTGTGGAGGCCAGGTCATTGAGTGTATTTAAGACCGAGATAGATAGGTTTTTGATTGGTAAGGGGATCAAAGGTTACGGGGAGAAGGCGGGAGAATGGGGTTGAGAAACTTATCAGCCATGATTGAATGGCGGGGCAGACTAGATGGGCCGAATGGCCTAATTTCTGCTCCTATGTCTTATGGTCTTATGGAACACTTCTATGTACAGAATTAAAAAACTGTACCTGCTCTGATAGACTAAAGAATTTATTTCTGGTATCTTTAAAAACTCAGGTGAGCAACAAAACAAAATTGGAAGCTGACAAAGGGCCTCTTGTTTCTAATGAAGATAGAATTATGCAATAAAAGCATCAGCCAACTCTGCAGAGGGAGAAGGGAGAAGACAAATTACGATAATGACTTTTTAATGAACTTTACAGTAACATTATAAAAGCTCAATTGAGTCCAAACAAGATTAAATTCTGTATGTAATCCATTCTTAAAATGGTAAATCAAAGACGGCCTCATTTCATGTCCATGGGTCTTGCAACAGTATATTTTTTTCTTTAAAGGCAGCATGTGGCAAGGAGATTTGAAAGCACACCATTTTCGCATTTTAACTAACGAGGTTACCTATAGGTAGATAGCTGCTTTGTTGCTTATTGCGTCATGAAACAGTTTCTCAATAAATTAGATGCAAGAATTTTGTAAATGTACATTAAACATAAACATAATCAACTTCTGCAGAAACTATTTTACATTTTGAGATTTGCTGAGCTGCCATTGGTGCTTTTGGTAATAATCATCTGAGCTCCTCATTGTGGCCTATGAATTTTACATTTTCAGGAATCTGAAAAATCTGAAACCTGTCAGAGGTTTAAAACTTTATTTGCCTCAGTTATTAAGCAGTGAATCATTTTGGAAAAAATTTCCCTTTTCACAGCAGTGAAATATTTTGGATAGGTGATATTTAGCACTTATGAATATTTACCAGCACAAAATAGATGTTGTGATAATCCACACTAATTGAGATAGATCAGTGCAAGTCGACGAAAGACTAGACACATCAGCATTTTAGTAATTTATGATTTCCATCAATGTCAACCTGGATACATGGACTAATAATGCAAGATAAAGAAACAGAAAATGCTGGAAAAACTCAGCAGGCCTAACAGACTCTTCTTCATATGGACTCGAAATGTTAACTCTGTTTTTGTCTCCACAGATGCTGTTAGACCTGCTGAGTTTTTTCAGCATTTTCTGTTTTTGTTTCAGATTTCCGGTCTCCGCAGTATTTCGCTTTTATGCAATATAAAGAGTTTGAAGAGCTGTGTTTTCAATATGATTGGGTGTGTCCACAGAGCTGGTACACTGCACAAATTTGGGAAATAATAGTAAAAGGTAGCCACTGTTGAGAAAAGAACATGAAAAATAAAACCTTTTGAGTGTCAGAATGGATCCTCTTTTACAGTCCCATTTGTCCAAATTCATGAGGTAAAGAAACCCTACCAAACTGGCCGCCCTCCAAAAAGCATAGAGAACACTCCCAACACAAGAAGGCTGTGAACCACTTTGTCTGATTTCAGATAATGTGTTTACACATCCTGGTCTAATAAGCCTGTTCTAATAACTGGATACAAGTAGGGTGCAAGAAAACATAGCCTGATGCCAGTGGATGCTACAAAACATCATGTCATCAGGCAGCTTCTTGCTGGATCTCATTTGGGAGACGCAGCTAGCAGTTGAGCAGGCATAACTCTTCATTACATTTAACAAATTCTCCAATGGAGCCTTGTGCATGCCCATTTTAGTGGACTAAGACTATTAGAATGGACTGCAGCAGTGATTTAAAACTTAATTGTGTGGCGGGTACCCTGAACATATTGATGTTTGCACTTCCCAGGGAGGTCCTGACTTAATGTCGAGAAATAATCTCAGCTACCCAATGGCAACCAATGCTGTTACTGGAGAATTTTTAAACTTGTATACAGAAACAGTAGGAGTAAGTCAACACAGAAAAATTAAGAAATATGCCGAGACAAACAGAACTCTGATACAGGGACTTTATGCAATCTATTCGATGACACCTAGGGTCCAGAACTGCAGATCTGGACTAGTCAGTGGAGTATGGCACTATTGGAAAAAGAGCAGTGAAGTTCTCCTGGTATCCTGGCCAGTATTTATTCCTCAACCAACATTGGCTGTTTCATTATATTACAAGTTGTTATACGTCTCAATATAAATGGCTGTGAAATGGCTCTAGGATGCCCTGCGGTTGTGAAAGGCTCTATTTAAAAGAATATTTAATTTTTTAAGTTATTTATGCCGTTTTATGCATTCACCTTGGTGGTTTTCTTTTGCTGCGAATCCTTGCAATGCTTTCTCCAAAAAACATTAAGTAGCCACTGGAGACTAGAAGATAAACAGGTCTTCACATTGGTCCGTAGAAATCAATAAAACAAATGTTGCATTCTTAGTCCTATGGAGCAGACACTAAAAGGTAATCTCCTTCTTTCAGTTGTAATAAAATGGATGTGCAGACTGCTTCACTGGCAAGCCCATTAGCTGAAGTTATATTAAAACAGATAAAAAAAAATCTTCACAGGGTCCTTTTGATGAGTGCATTTAATTTGTTAAACATCATTCACGCACGAAAGTTCCCTTTTGTGCATGGTTGAAGGAACTGCACTCTCTCCACAAACAAGATGCCAAATCATTTTATGGCATCATTTCATGTGTATTTTAAGTCCTCAAATGCTGAAGTGCCAGGACAGCTCTCAATGTGGTGGTCTAAGCAAATGCATGTCGCTCGACTAGTACTCCAGAGACCGCGGGTAATGCTCTGGGGACCTGGGTTTGAATCCTGTCACAGCAGAGGGTGGAATTTGAATTCAATTTTAAGAATTCTGGAATTAAAAGTCTAATGATGACCATGAAACCATTGCCAGTTGTTGTAAAAACCCATCTGGTTCACTCATGTCCTTCAGGGAAGGAAATCTGCCGTCCTTACCTGGCCTGGCCTACATGTGACTCCAGACCCACAGCAATGTGATTGACTCTTAAATGCCCTCTGAAATGGCCTGGCAAGCCATTCAGTTTTATCAAACTGCTACAAAGTCTCAAAAAAGGAATGAAACCAGATGGACCACCCGGTGTCAACCTAGGCACCAGAAGCGACAATTGCAAACTCGACCCTGCAAAGTCCTCCTCAGTAACATCTGGGGGCGAGAGCCAAAACTGGGAGAGCTGGCTCACAGACTAGTCAAGCAACAACCTGACATGGTCGTCCTCACGGAATCATATCTTACAGATAATATACCAGACACAACCATCACCACCCCTGGGTATGTCCTGTCCCACCAGCAGGTCAGACCCAGCAGAGGTGGCGGCACAGTGGTATACAGTCAGGTGGGAGTTTCCCTGGGAGTACTCAACATCTACTCTGGACCCCATGAAGCCTCATGGCATCAGATCAAACATGGACAAGGAAACCTTCTGCTGATTATCACGAACTGTCCTCCCTCCGCTGATGAATCAGTCCTCCTCCATGTTGAGCACCACGTGGAGGAAGTACTGAGGGTGGCAAGGGCACAGAATGTAATCTGGGTGGGGGACTTCAATGTCCATTACCAAGAGTGGCTCAGTGGCACCATTACTCACCAAGCTGGCCAAGTCCTAAAGAGCATGGCTGCTAGACTAGGCCTGCAGCAGGTGGTGAGGGAAGCAACAAGAGGGAAAAACATACTTGACCTCATCCTCACCAACCTGCCTGCCGCAGATGCATCTGTCCACGACAGTATCAGTAGGAGTGACCACTGCGCAGTCGTTGTGCAGACGAAGTCCCATCTTCACATTGAGGATACCCGCCATCATGTGTGGCACTACCGCCATGCTAAATGGCATAGATTTCAAACAGACCTAGCAAATCAAGGATGGACATCCATGAGGCGCTGTGGGCCATCAACAGCAGCAGGATTGTACTCAAACACAATCTGTAACTTTTTGGCCCAGCATATCCCCCACTCTACCATTACCATCAAGCCAGGGGAACAACCCTTCATTGAAGAGTGCAGGAGGGCATGCCAGGAGCAGCACCTGGGACACCTAAGAATGAAATGTCAACCTGGTGAAGCTATAACACAGGACTACCTCCGTGCCAAACGGCATAAGCAGCAAGTGATAGACAGAGCTAAGCGACCCCACAACCAACAGATCAGATCTAAACTCTGCGGTCCTGCCACATCCAGTCATGAATGGTGGTGGACAATTAAACGGCTCACTGGAAGAGGAAGCTCCACAAATATCCCCATCCTCAATGATGGGGGAGCCAGCACATCAGTGCAAAAGATAAAGCTGAAGCATACAATCTTCAGCCAGAAGTGCCTAGTGGATGATCCATCTCGGTCTCCTTCGGAGGTCCCCAGTGTCACAGATGCCAGTCTTCGGCCAATTCAATTCACTCGATGTGATATCAAGAAACAGCTGAAGGCACTGGATAGTGCAAAGGCAATGGGCCCTGACAGTATTCCGGTAATAGTACGAAAGAACTGTGCTACAGAACTAGCTGCGCCCCTAACCAAGCTGTTCCAGTACAGCTACAACACTGGCATTTAGCCAGCAATGTGGAAAATTGCCCAGGTATGCCCTGTACACAAAAAGCAGGACGAATCCAACCGGCTAATTACTGTCCCATCAGTCTACTCTCCATCATCAGCAAAGTAATGGAAGGGCTCATCAACAGTGCTATCAAGCAGCACTTGCTTAGCAATAACCTGCTCACTGACGCCCAGTTTGGGTTCCTAGCACAAAGGAAGATGGTTGTGGGAGGTCAGTCATCCCAGCTCCAGAACATCACTGCAGGAGCTCCTCAGGGTAGTGCCCTGTGCCCAACCATCTTCAGCTGCCTCATCAATAACCTTCCTTCCATCATAAGGTCAGAAGTAGGGATGTTCACTGATGATTGCACAATGTTCAGCACCATTTGCAACTCCTCAGATACAGAAGCAGTCCATATCCAAATGCAGCAGGACCTGGACTATATTCAGGCTTGGACTGACCAGTAGCAAGTGACATTCGCGCCACACAAGTGTCAGGCAATGACCATCTCCAGCAAGAGAGAATCTAACCATCGTCCCTTGACATTCAATGGCATTAGCATCTTTGAATCCCCCACTATCAACATCCTGGGTGTTACCATTGACCAGAAACTGAACAGGACTAGCTATATAGATACTGCAGCTACAAGAGCAGGTCAGAGACTAGGAATCCTGTGACGAGTAACTCGCCTCCTAACTCCCCAAAGCCTGTCCACCATCTACAAGGCACAAATCAGAAGTGTGATGGAATACTCTCCACTTGCCTGGATGAGTGCAGCTCCCACAACACTCAAGAAGCTTGACACCATCCAGGACAAATCAGGCCGCTTGATTGGCACCACATCCACGAACACTCACTCCTTCCACCACTGACGCACAGTGTCAGCAGTGTGTATCATCTACAAGATTCACTGCAGGAACTCACCAAGGCTCCTTAGACAGCACCTTCCAAACCAACGACCACCACCATCTAGAAGGACAAGGGCAGCAGACACATCGAAACACCTGGAAGTTCCCCTCCCAGTCACTCACCATCCTGACTTGGAAATATATCGCTGTTCCTTCACTGTCACTGGGTCAAAATCCTGGAACTCCCTTCCTAACAGCACTATGGGTGTACCTACACCGCATGGGACTGCAGTGATTCAAGAAGGCAGCTCACCACCACTTCTCAAGGGAAGCTAGGGCTGGCCCAGCCAGCGAAGCCCACATCCCATGAATGAATAAAAAAATTCACTCCCTTCAAGCTGCTGAGCAACCCTGTTTACTTGTGGTAGCATGATGCACTGGCATAGGAGTTAATATTCACCATTATTGCCTTCGCAATGATCTGGTGGAACAGAGTACCCACCCAATATAGAACCCACCTGATTTCCACCCCACAAGAAACACAAACTTAGTTGTCCCATTTCTTTGCTGTTTAAGGGTATTTCTGGCACAGAATGACACACAATGCCTCCCAATCTCGCTGCTTTAAAAATTGTTCATTGTGTGAAACTGTTGGAGGTGTTCTGTTATAAGGTGCTACATGAATGCAAATACTTTGTGTATTAAAAGTCCCATGTTCTGTCTTTGAGTGTAGAAGTTCTTTCACCAATCAGATTTCATAATTGGAGACAGCTGCCACTTAAACCAATCAGAGACCAGCGAGCCTTCAACTGTTTGTTCAACCAGTCAGATCCGATGACCATTTCTGTGACTAAACCAATCGCATTCTGCCAAAGAGTATTTGTGTGAAAACTGTTCCTCAGCCATTCTCTGGAAATAAACTTTCTCGTATAGGCAGTATATAAATAATCCAAGGATTTACACAACCTCTCTTTTCTTGCGAAGAGACAGCATCATACATCAACCATATTCTTCAGACCATGATTCAAATCTGGTTCAGCATCCTGTGACTGCAGCGTAAAGGGCAAATGTACAGCTGGTTAAAGGCCAGGCACACACTGACTCCCATTTCTCCTGTCCCTCTGCCTCTCAACACTGCTCTCTCCTGACACCTATGATACTCTCACTTGTTCTCTCCTAGTGTCCTTTCCAGGAAGAATTCAACAAGAGGAGGAAAAGACAGAGGATAGAAACAGACAGAAACATAGAAAGAGAACAGCAGAGATTGTGAAAACGGAATATAAACAAAATAGAGAAAATCAAAGAGAAGGGCACTGAGACTCGAAGAGGAACTTAGAGTGATAAGAGCCAAACTGGTGGAAGAGACTAACAGGAGAGAGCAACAGACTAAATTTCAACTTCGTTGGCTGCAAAATACTTTAGCATCTTTCCTTACCTCAGGACATACCTGACAACAGTGGGAAGGGAGGACACAGCCCATTGAGTGGTTCTATCCAGAGCCCACAAGCCTCTTGATGTAGCCACTCATACTAACGCAGATACTGCGATGGCATGTTTCCCGAGATCACTAGCTGTCCTGAAAGTACAGAGCTCTACACAGCACTGGTTGCTTAACCACATATATGGAAGGATAAATCGGGGCATTGTATTTTGAAGGGCAAATATAACTACAATTCAGAAGTGCACAAGAAATTGAGCAACAGAAAATTGACACTAATAACTTAGATGAAATCCTGCTCAGCTGTTTGGAGAACTTGATATTCCTTTTGAAGGATGAAGATGCTACTGTCCGTCCCCCTGCCAGTTTCTCTCCTTTTTTCATCATACCTATTCTGGGCTCATTTTGTCCATGAGACTCGCCATCTGCTGCTTTGATCCCATTTCCATTAAAAAGCTGACCACCCACTTTCCTTTCCTGGTCCCATGCTACTTTGTAAACCATACATACGTACATACAAACATACATATGAATTAGGAGCAGGAGTAGGCCCCTCAGCCCCTCGAGCCTGCTCTGCCATTCAACTAGATCATGACTGATCTGATCGTAACCTCAACTCCACATTCCTGCCGACCCCAATAACCTTTCACCCCTTTGTTAGTCAAGAATCTATCTAGCCCTACCTTAAAAATATTCAAAGACTCTGCTTCCACCACGGCCCTTATTTTTATACAGTGATCCCTAGTTCCAGATTCTCCAACAAGAGGAAACATCCTCTCCGCATCCACCCTGTCAAGACCCCTCAGGATCTTAAAGGTTTCAATCAAGTCGCCACCTACTCTTCTAAATTCCAGTGGATCAAGTCTAACCTGTCCAACCTTACGCCCATTCCTGGTATTAGCCTAGTAAACTTTCTCTGAACTGCTTCTAATGCATTTACGTCCTTTCTTAGATAAGACCAGTACTGTACACAGTACTCCAGATGTGGTCTCACCAGTTCACTGTACAACTGAAGCATAACCTCCCTACTTTTGTAATCAATTCCCCACACAATAAATGAAAATGTTCTGTTAGCTTCCTCAGGAATCATTGTCATCACCCCTTCTTCTCAAAAACTATTTTTTCCTCTAACCTTACAAACTACCACCCCATCTCTAACCTCAATTTCCTTTTCAAAGTCTTTGAACATGTTATCTCCTCCTCCTAAATCGATGGCCATCTTTCCAATCGTTCACCACCCCCCCCCCCCCCCACCTCATCACAGAACTGAAACAGCACTAACCAGTCACCCACTTAAAAAATGAGGGATAAAACCAATGACTATAGTCATCTTAATATCAGTGATGGGAGAAATTTACAGAGGCAATAATCTGAGAGAAAATTAATTGACATTTAGAAAAATATGGACTGATTAATAAATTCATTTAAGGCAAATATTGTTTGACTAAATTGATCAAGTTATCTATTGACGTTATGGCGATGTTTGAGGGTAGTGGGTTTGATGTGTATGTGGACTTTCAAAAGGTATTGATTAAGTACCACATAATAGAAAATGAAAGCTCAAGATTAATGGGGCAGTGGCCGTATGGATACAAAATTGGCTAAGGGACAGAAAGTAGAGAGAAGCAGTGAACAATTGTTTTTAGACTGGAGGTGGGTGTTCCAGTCAATATTAGTGCCACTGCTATTGATGTATATTAATGACCTGGACTTGGATATACATAATAAACAATGAAGAGGATAGTCACAGACTTCAGGAGGACATATAGGCACAGACAGACTGGTCAAATGGGCAAATACATGAGTGAAATTTAATGCAGAGAAGTATGAAGTGAAACATTTTGCTAGGAAGAATGATGAGGTAATATAAACTAAATGGTGCAATGTTAATGGGAGTGCTGGGTGTGTATAAACCAATCTTAAATTTAATAAAATTAAAGATTTATTAAAATGGTACTATGGACAAGGTACCCCAGAGCAATAACCTGGATCTGTGGAGTCCAGTGACATTATCACAGTGCCACCACCTCACATAACATGGTTCAAAATGTAATGCTTTATGCAAACAGAGTTAGATCCGATACATTTGCACCACATTTTACATGAGCATAGCATAGGAGCAGAAATTAGGCCATTCGGCCCATCGAGTCTGCTCCGCCTTTCAATCATGGCTGATAAGTTTCTCAACCCCATTCTCCCGCCTTCTCCCCATAACCTTTGATCCCCTTTACAATCAAGAACCTATCTATCTCGGTCTTAAATACACTCAATGACCTGGCCTCCACAGCCTTCTGTGGCAATGAATTCCATAGATTCACCACTCTCTGGCTAAAGAAGTTTCTCCTCATCTCTGTTCTAAAAGGTCTTCCCTTTACTCAGGTCCTAGTCTCTCCTACTAATGGAAACATCTTCCCCACGTCCACTCTATCCAGGCCTTTCAGTATTCTGTAAGTTTCAATCAGATCCCCCCCTCATCCTTCTAAACTCCATCGAGTATAGACCCAGAGTCCTCAAACGTTCCTCATATGTTAAGCCTTTCATTCCTGGGATCATTCTCATGAACCTCCTCTGGACCCTCTCCAAGGCCAGCACATCCTTCCTAAGATACAGGGCCCAAAATTGCTCACAATATTCTAAATGTGGTCTGACCAGAGCCTTATAAAGCCTCAGCAGCACATCCCTGCTTTTATATTCTAGTCCTTTCGAAATAAATGCCAACATTGCATTTGCCTTCCTAACTACCGCGTCAACCTGCAAGTTAACCTTAAGAGAATCCTGGACTAGGACTCCCAAGTCCCTTTGCACTCCAGATTTCTGAATTCTCTCCCCATTTAGAAAATAGTCTATGCCTCTATTCTTCCTACCAAAGTGCATGACCTCACACTTGCCCACGCTGTATTCCATCTGCCACTTCTTTGCCCATTCTCCTAACCTGTCCAAATCCTTCTGCAGCCTCCCCGCCTCCTCAATACTACCTGTCCCTCCACCTATCTTTGTATCATCTGTAAACTTAGCCATGTCAATGTAAAATTGTAGAAATGTATGCCTTGTGGCTCCTTTACAGCCTAAAGATTTTTTTTTATCAGTACAAGAGTTGTTCAAAAAATAATATGACCTGAAAGCAGTGCTCCCAAAAGAAAGGGCTAGGCTTGGCTTACCAGTAAAGCACTAAAACTGCAGAGATGGTCATGTGGACAAAATGCATCTTACAGTTTACTTAAATGTTTTATGGATTGCACCTTGCAAATTATTTCAATAAATTGTTATGCACAATGCATTCCAAAAATTGATTTCTCTCTTCACCCTCTCCCCCTGCCTCACAATTTCAATTCCCAAGTCCCTTATTGAAGTAATGGAAGTTGTTGGTAACCTAGGAAACTGAGACAAGGAGTCAGAAGATCAGAGTAGATCTGTCTGGCCTGGGAAAACCAGGCTAGATGCTAAAAATATCCCTGCAGACAAATTGTAGTAAAACGTTGCATTTATTTATAGAGTAACATTAAATCCTGCTAGAAAAAAGAGGTATTGACGGTTGTGCTTTGTAGCAAGAGATGGCTTATGAAAATTGCTGGAAGGCGCAGGAAGGTCAAATATAAAGTGATGCAAGTGTAAGTTTTCTCATCATGCAGCAATTTTTCCCTAATGCTTGTAACCTGGGGGAGATGAAGTATTTATTTTATTCATGTTGTGTTTCTTTTGTTATTAGTTCTTCATTTTGTTTTTGTTTGGGTCACATTTTTCTCCCGGCAAGGTGGTGAGCTCCATTAACAGGCCTCCATTAATGCTGCTGTATCAACTTATTTAGGAGAGTAGCCAGGATGACTGTTTCTCTCCTCTCTGCCTCTTTGACTCATTACTGAGTAGGATAGGTGAAATGAAAAACTCATTTGTGGGGAGGTGATACCACCCCACCTCGACAACCCGATCCAAGCATGTCACTTGCTGTCTGGTATCTCATCCAAGTGGTCACACTTCATGCGTGAGCCTGTATTCGGATTGTCAGCCGGCCTTTTTGAGATGAAACATTTAACATTAAATGGAAAAGCTCCAGGAGTAATGAATTCCTGCCACACCTCCAGGCTGGTCTCAGATTCCCATTGCCTTTAATCCAGCCACCAGGTGCAATAGCTGTATTCATAACCATGGCTTCTTCATGCTGTTTACCAATCTCTCACTCACCAAGAGATAACAAAGTAATGGTTCCAAGTAGAAGATTGCACTTTGGAATTGCAGCATAAATGGTCCACGTGCACAATTTCATTACGTGTAAAGTATTTAACCATTTGTTTCTGGGAGAGAGAAAGCATGAATATGGATGTGAAAAATCACAGGGAGGCTCTCATTATTTTTTCTCTACCTATGGTTCTGGATTATTTGTGAACTATTAACAAACTTCAAGAAATGTTTTCAGCAGAACACAACTACGAAAGAGCAAACTGCAGCTGGGCACCATGAGGTGACAAAATGGGATTCCTAGGTTGCAAATTTAGGTTCAGAATCCCAACTCTATTACCACAGAGAGGCATAGGGCAGAGGAACTTCATCTGGGTGTAGGAAAGCATTTCAGATGAGTTAGCCCCATCAGCCTAACCCATCAACATTGAGGAGAGACAAGAAATCTTTTTGAAATTGAGCTGAAGAAAATTCTGACGGAGTGTTGTGCATTAATGGATCTCATGCGGCATTCCAAGTAAAGGGGTGATGGGAGAGAGTGGATAGAGGGTGGTATGTTGTCATTGAAAGGTTTTGGAAGAGGTTTGTTAGTGATGGGTTCAGAGACTGTAAAGTAATCGTTTCCTGAAAAATACATCATTATTTTCTGTAGCCACTGAATGTAAATTAAACAATTCTGACTGTACAATGGAGGGCAGGTCATCGAAGCAGTTGAAGATGGTTGGGTTGATGATGCTGCTCTGTGGAACTTCGGCAGCAGTGACCTGGCGATATGAGATAATTGGCCTCCAGCAACCACAATCATCTCCCTTTGTGCCAGTGGAAGGTTTTCCCCCTCTATCCCCATTGATGTCAGTTTCACTGGGACTCTTGGGTACCATGCTCTGTCAATTGCTGTCTTAATGCCAAATGCAGTCACTCTCACCTCACCTCTGGAATTCAACTCTTGGTGTCCCTGTTTAAACCAAGGCTGGAATGAGTAGTCCTCCAAGAACTCAAATTGGACATTGGTGAAAAGGCTATCGGTGTTCGTTAATCAGCAACTTGCCTAAGTTTGACCAGGAGCATTGAACCATGGCAGTCAGATGCCATGTTGAGAACTCCCGTGGCCACTGTTTTCCCCCATCTCTTGTTGGCCTGTCACCCTGGGGACAAGATGTACCCGGGTATAGTGCTAGAGAGTTATGGGACTTGGCTCATGTGAGAATGACTGTCAGGGTATTGCTTAAACAGTCCATGGGGGAGTTCTTTCAACTTTTACACAGGTGCCCAGATGTTAGTGGGGAGGACTTTGCAGGATCAACTTGGAAGGGTGTCCTTTGTTATGTCCTGATTCAGTGCCTAGGGTGCTACCAAGTGACCTGTCAAGATTTTATTTCCCTTTCTCGTAGTTTGATACAACTGACCTTATCCACTTCAGAGAGCAGTTAACAGTCAACCAAGTTGGTGTGGGCCTGGAGTCACGAATAGATTTATAATATGCCTTTCACAATCTCAGGATGTTCCAAAGCACCTTGAAATACTTTCGAAGTGTAGTTTTATTGTAGGTCAGACCAGATAAGGATGGCAAGTTTCCTTCCCAAAAGGGCATTAGTAAACCAGTTTAGTTTTTCCACAATCTTGACAGTTTCATGGTCACTTATACCAGTATCAGGTTTTTATTTCAAGATTTTATTCAAAGACCAAATTCAAATTCTCATACTTCCATAGTGGGATTTGAACTTGTGTTTTGCATTACTAGTACAGTAACAACTAGTCCAGTACTTCATATCTCAGACTCCTGATACAGGGAGGTTTTTTTCTCAATCAACTCCTAAGTAAGAATGTGTTTTGTTCAGAATTAATTAGCATTTTTATAGGTTTCTTATATTATAAATGTTACTTTTAACTGGTAAATTTTCAAGTTGGTAAAGTTTCTGCTGTAACTCAAGTAAACTTCACAAAACTTTTGTAGTTGTTTAATTCATTTTCTGCTACTTATTTTTCATTTGCAGTTGGCAACTGAACTGCTTTTAACTCATTGTTATTTAACTATTAAAACACCAAATATCCAGCTAATTAAGTCCTCATCTCAGCCAGTCACTAGCATTTGTCCAGTAAAGATGTGACACTTTCAGATATGGCACCTCTGGAGGGCACAAGACCAACTAAGCAGCAAAACACAAAATGAGGCCATTCGACCCATCGAGTGATCTTTACTTTAATAATCCTCCTTAGTAGGGGAAAATGTGGGCTATGCATAGGAAATTAAAACCTTCATCATTCTAGTGTTTGCATCTCTTCCAGGTTTTGATTTAGCTTATGTGTCAACTTGACTCCATGGCAACGCTTTGAGTCAGCAGGTTATGGATTCAAGGCATGCTTCAGCCCTTGGGTATATAATCCAGGCCAGTGATTTTCAAACATCTTTGGTGGAAGAACCCCTTTTCAAATGGATTAGTAATCATGGACCCACCCACCCCCACCTCCCTCCCCAACCCCACCATCCAAATTATAATATTCATAATACCTGGGCGAGCTTGTACTTTGTAGTATGTAGTACCTATATATGTTTTAATATTTTAAAATTCCCCTCTCTTGAACAAAGCTGAATTCACCCGGTGCCCACCACTAGCCTTGGCAGCTGCATTTCTACCTGCCATTTTTGCTGCTGCTCCCAGCGCTCCTCCTCGAGAAGAGACAGCCAGCCCACTTTGTGCTGCACCTATGGTGACTGCACGTCGCTCCTGCATCCCAGCTTACACTATAAACCCATGTCCAGCCATTCACATGCTGCTCAAGCATTTCCCGGACCTGAGTTTGATCGAGACTGACACCTGATGCTGAGGTGCTGGGGGCATGCTGCTTCCTCTTTCGGATGAGGACATAAAAGCTTTTGTGGAATTATTTGAAGAACCGTTCTCCTGGCCAATATGTATCCCTAATGAAAGGCAACATTTAATTCACTGCTGTTTGTGGGATTGTGTGAAAATTGGAACAGGTTCCCTAGGGAGATGGTGGAAGTAGATAGTGTTAATTCTTTTAAATGCAAATTCAATTTCTTTCAGAAAAGAACATTTTGGGATTCAGTATAAGAGTAATTAGAATCAAGACATGGTAAGTGTAGCATGATTGGGAGGAATATGTAATTTTGGATCTGTGGTTCCCAAAGCTTTCTACCACTGTGGGTTTTCCTCACTTTTATATCTTAACTAATTGATAGAGATTTATTGTCATTAATAATCTACAACTCCATTATTGTATCATGTGACTAAAGGGATGGTAGATGGCAAACGAAAAGCACTTTCTCAATTGCCTGCAATTTTTGCCTACGTTATGAAGACCACCCTTAAAAATAATTCAATCAGTATGAAGTGCTCTAGAATGTCCTGAGGATGTGTGAATGACTATGTTAATACAAGTTCATTCTTTCGTCAATTTAAAAAAAGTTTTTTTTCTGCGTACTTTTATTAAAGACATGTTTTACCAGAAAATAATGATTATAGAATAATGATTTGAAAGTGGACTTAATCTTGGAATTTGAATGACTGATCATGATTATAAAGCTGCAGGATTTATAGCCATCCTCTGAACCCCACTGATATTTGTTCGCCTGTGTTCCCTCTGTGCAGTTTAGAGAGGATTCCTTTCTCTTCCACCGTTCTCTAGCCTTATGACTGTTGTTGTCTACAGTACCTTATCATAATGCATCTGAAGATTCAAATTGTGATGATCCCTGCAAGTTTACCATAATTTAATTTGCAGCCAATCACCAGCAAACATGCAGAAAAAATGTCTTATCAGTAACTATTACAGCAGCGTTATTAATGCTGTGTTTGTTTGGGGACTATATATGTTCTGCCTTGTGAAAACATTCACGTATTGTAAAATCAGGATTTATAGATTGCTCGACGCTGCGCACTTTAATCTCCTGGAATGAATTTGCATGCAGCTGTGCTGACTAATCACATTGAATATTCAATTAAATATTTTAATGAGCAAAATGTGAAAGGATCAATTTATCTTGCCTTGCTGGCTGGGTAGATTATGGGTCTGGAAATGCACACTAACGCGCTCTCACACTTGGTTCGTTCGTTTAGATCTTGTTGCGCAGCAGACTGCCGATATAACTGCAGTGCCGAAATCACCACTCAAATGTATTTTTAGAGTTTAGGTCAGCGAATGTCTAGTGCACCACTCAGAAGATTTTTTTAACTTCCACATCGTGCTGCGGCTTTCTGCATAACCGTGTACTTACTTATCCGGCCCATTGCTGAGTAGTTCATTGATGTTGAACTTAGCAAGAAGCAGTTCTGAATATTTCAGTACAGAAGTATTCTATTGATGCAGGCCAACCTTATGCATTTAATGCATTAACCTATGCAGATTTGCATTTTAAATGCCAGATTCTTTTTTGCTTTGAACCATTTGTGTGCGCGTGCGGGTGTGTGGAGTAGGTGATAGATTTTAAGTGACAAGTAAGCTGAGAAAATGCTGTTGTCAGCGCGCTTAATTAAGAAAGCAGGAAGTCTGCTCGGGTGTCGTTCTCGTTCATTAACACGTTACTTGTGGCGCTGCTGACGCTGATCAAAGGTAAATTCGAGCTGCATATGTTTACACTTACATCCCACCCCCAGAACATGTGAGCTGATCTGCAATTTTTCTTCTCATTTCAGTGGGCCGCATTGTCTTTGAGTTATTTTCAGACGTCTGCCCCAAGACCTGTAAGAATTTCCTCTTTCTCTGCACAGGTATGTAAATGAAGTTGCATTCTTTAAGACGTGTAATAATTAGTCTTTCAGAGCTGCCAGGTCAGAAAAAAATGGGTTGCTTACACACTGAATGCAAAACAATAACAGAAGTCTTGTAAAAAAAATTTTTTAAAAATCTGAGAAGAAAAAAATATGTGTTTGCAAACCCAGCTCAAAACCTTTCATCAGAACATATAATCAGTTTTGACAAAATATGACCTTTTTCCTTTCAAAATATGCTGAAAGAACTGCTATACATTTTCAGCATTTTCTATAATGGTTAGTTTTCTTTTGGGGTAGAGTGGGGAGCAATAATAATATTCTTTGCCCTAGTTGGCTTCACTCGGTCAGTTTAGAGGCTCCAGGGCTGCTGGCTTCTCTGGCTGCCACCATTGATGGTTCTTGTCATTTGGTGGGAAGCATGCTAAGCATCGTGGGAACAGATATGTCTGCCAATAGTTTTCTTCCTCCTCCACTCAGCCGGTGCAAAGTGCTCCATCCAGTGGTCTGGATGAGTAGCTATGAAGTCCAGCCATCAAAGGTAGTTCAGGTAAAGTATTGGCTTAGTCTCTCCGCCTTCTATCCCATTAAGTGTTTTGGTTTTCTGTTACTAGAGTCATTCAGTTGCCATTTCAATATTTTAATGTTTAACTAGGGTACAATAAGCTGCACATTTTATAAATGTTATTTTACTTTTTGTTGTGCACTTCGTTACACGGGAAATGCTGGAAGCTCTCAACAGGTCAGTTAATTGACAAACCCCTTTCAGCTGCTGATCAACCTGCGTCTAAAACTGTTTGATTTCAGACCTCTGACGCATGCCATTTTTTCTTTAAGCTTCATGTGCCTTAATTAATATGCAAAAGTTTTAAAAAAATTTCTCAGTAGCACAGTGCTGTCAGGAATTTTATGACATTGAGGCTGAAGTTGTGCAGCTGTACCTGGAAGAAGGAAACCCTGCCCGCGTAGCATTCTGAAGTTCTGTGAATCTGTTGGTTGTTCTTGTAGCGTTGTTCGCAGTTTGTAGGCAGCATTTGAGACATTCGTGGAAAGGCTGTTGTTAGCCAAAGACCAGGAAAGCAGCAACAATGGGTGGTATCTGGTGGTGTCAGCCTTGGTACTGAACCAGGGGGAGGGGGGTAAATGAATAGGATTAATTTGGATATGGAGACGTGGCTTTACAAATGATATTTATTCTTCCCTGCAAATAGCTTATTCATTTACAAATAATAGTGAAACGTGTGTTTACAATCATAACCTACCTGTTTAATAACAGTTGAGATGCGAAGACTTCCCAGCATGGCTGTATCGCTAGAGAATTTGCCTTGTTACAGAATTTTAAAAATCAGAAATTACTAGTTAGCACCAATCACAAACTACATGTGCTGGCCCAATCAGAAAGATTGGGCATGAACTTGCACTGATCCAATCGCACAGTTCATGATTGAAACATCAAGCAGATGACACAGATGCAAAATGGTTATTATTATACACCCATTAGATGAGGTGTATCTCTTTTTCCTCAGTGAGTATACCCCTCTGCCAGTCTAGTCATATCTCATGTTGACAGTCTCTTCCTTTATCATTGGTGTGGTATCCTTATGTATTCCCAATTCCTCCATATACTTTAGGATAATCACCTTGCTTGATAGTTTCTGTTCCCCCCACCATATAAAGCCACAGGATCTGCACCATTGCAACAATTTCTTCCCAGCTATATTTTTCTTGTTCCTGGAGCAGAACCTCTTTTCAACTTTTAAATTTTTCAGGGGAGTTCCACCAGTTTGTATCAGATGACAAAATTCCATTTGATATATTACTAGGTTAATTCTTTTGTTTTCAGGATATGTATACATTAGAGAGAAAAATGCATTCCCTCTGGCTGCCATCGTAACACCAACCAATATTTAGACAGCAAACAAGAATATTGACTTTTTAAAATTCATTCTTGGGCTGTGAGCATCACTGGCTAGACCAGCATTTATTTCCCTTGAGCAGGTAGTGGTGAGCTGCCATCTTGAACCACTGCAGTTCATGTGAGGTACACCCATAGGGCTTTTAGAGAAGGAGTTCCAGGAATTTGATCCAGTGACACTGAAGGAACAGCGATTATAGTTCCAAGTCAGGATGGTGTGTGTTTTGGAATGGACATGCAGTTGCTGTTCCCATCCATCTACTGCCCTTGTCCTTCTAGGTGTCAGAGGTCGTGGTTTGGAAGGTGCTGTCGAAGGAGCCTTGGCAAGTTGCTGCAGTGCATTTTGTGGATGATGCACACTGCTACTGTGCGCCAGCAGTGCAAGGATGGTTGGGCTGACGATTAAGTGGGTTGCTTTGTCCTGGATGGTATCTAGCTTCTTGAGTGTTGTTGGAGTCACATATACCCAGGCAAGTTGGAGGTATTCCATCATACACCTGACTTGTGCCTTGTAGACGATGACACACTTTGGGGAGTCACGAGGTGAGTTACTCGCTGCAGAATTCCCAGCCTCTGATCTACTGTTGTAGCCATGGTATTTATACGGCTGGTCTAGTTCAGTTTCTGGTCAATGGTAACCCATAGGATGTTGGTAGTCGGGGATTCAGCAATGGTAATGCCATTGAATGTCAAGAGAAGATGTTTAGATTCCGCCATGTTGAAAATGGCCATTGCCTGGCACTTGTGATTTGTATGTTACTGGCCACTTATCAGCCAAAGCCTGAATGTTGTCCACGTCTTGCTGCAGGCAGGTATGGACTGCTTCAGTATTTGAGGAGTTGTGAATGAACACTGTGCAATCATCAGTGGAGAGTCTTCCTTCTGATTCCCATTGACTTCAATTTTGCCAAGGCTCCTGATACCACAATCAGTCAGATATGTTTTTATGTCAAGGACAGTCATTCTCGCCTCAACTCTGGGATTCAGCTTAATTTGTCCATGTTTGGATCAAGGCTGTGATGAGGTCTCGAATGGCTGTGTCAACCCAAACTAAGCATTGGTGAGCAGCTAATAACTAAATGTCACTTGATAGGACTGTCGGCGATACCTTCCATAACTTTGCTCATGATTGAGAGTAGACTGAAGGGACAGTAATTGGTGTATTAGATTTGTCCTTTTTGTGGACAGGACATACCCAGGAAGTTTTCTACCTTGTCAGGTAGGAGCCAGTGTTGGAGCTGTACAGTAACAGTTTGACAAGGGATGCAGCCTGTTTCAAAGCACAAGCCTTCAGTACTACTCTCAGGATATTGTCAAGACCACAGCCTTTACTGCATCCAGTGCTTTCAGCAGTTTCTTCATATCACATGGAGTGAATTGAATTGGTTGAAGCCTGGCATCTGTGGCACTGGAGTCCTCAAGAGGAGGCCAAGATGGATCAACCACTTGGCACTTCTGGCTGAAGGTGGTCAAAAATGCTTCAGCTTTGTCTTTTGCATTGACATGCCGGGATTCCCCAATGTTGAGAATGGGGATATTTTTGGAGTCACCTCCTCCAGTTAGTTGTTTAATTGTCCACTAACTTACACAACCGGATATGACAGGAGTGCAGATTTCACTTTTTTAGACTTTATTGTAACAAACCAATTCAAATCAACATAATTCAAACATGAATGAACAGGCGAAGGATATTTCAAACAGATAAATTTCACTTTAAATAATTAAGACAACAAAGATACACCTCAAATGGTTATAAGCATTCGCATTACTTCCCACACAAATGTGGCACCACGTGCAGTCAACAACTTGGCCGTCGCCATGTAGGATCTCTCACTTCCCACTCAATTGTTTCAGCCCTTGAATCGCATTCGCCAGCAGCAATATTCCACCCTAAGTCTGCAGATATGGTTACCGCCGACAAGGTGCGTATCTGCGAACCCACTCTCACTCAGGTCATGACAGTCTTGATGGTACGGAATCACCAGAGACTTCCTTTAAATGGTCTGGCGGGCTCTGACAACACTGAAGCGACAACAGTCTTGTCCAATCCACAATTCCATGCCCTTCCCATCTTCAGCTCTACGTCCTTTTCAACTGTGTAACACACACAGTAATATAGTCTCTGCTTTATTCTCGGAGACCTGCTTCACCACAAGGATTTGTACAAAGACTGCCAAACTTTGTTATTCAGAGAGAACCCTTGCTCGTTTTTCTCTCTAACAAATTCTCAGTGTGTTCTGAACTGCCAAATCAAAAACACAGGCTGACCCAACCCTGCTGCAATCACATAGACTTTTCTTGGAACCTAATGATGTCATAATCAGGAAGTCAGTTGACCCTTTTTCAGAATTCTCTCCAGTTCACCCAGCCTTAAAGGGGACATCGCACAAAAAGAAAATACATGCTTTTCCAAAAACACATGGGTCATCACAGAGGACTGAGAGGTAGGAGAGCAAAAAGGTGTAGAGGTGGGGCACCAGGCATTTGGAACAAGGTGGCTGAGACCCCATCACAGATGATTAGAAGAAGAGGGTGGGGTGGTGCCATGAACAGGAGGCCAGAGTTGAAGAGGATATATGGCTGGAGGAAGTTACAGCATAGAGAGGAGTTGCATCACGGGAGGGATTTGGAGATGGTGTAAGGATTTTGAAGAGGTCATGGTGTCCACGTAAGGCACCAAGGTGAGGTGTTGGGGGATAGTCAGAACAAGTTTGTTTCCTCCACAGTATGTTGTTGGTTTTTATTAAAATATGATGGATAAATGCTTACATTGAAGAGCTGCTGTTTTCTCTCCTTGCTCAGCTCTTCCTGGTCACTAAAGAATTCATTTTCAAACTTGGGTACCTGTACCCTGGTAGACCTGTGGGAAGAGAGTGTGAGGTTGTCAGATTTCTGCCCTGTTGGTACCAAGAATTCCATATTTGATTTACTAGTGTGTTATTTCTGCTATGGTAAATTATGCTGTAAAGTTTTTATTTAAAAATACTATGTGGTATCTAGTGGTAACACACCCTCTTCCATTAGGAAGTCAATAGTATCTCCTAGAAGTTTGGACAAGGGATTCCCTGAGTGTGTCAATACTTGCAGGCAAGTGTCCCAGAAGTTTGTGAAGGACCCTGGGTATGTGTACGCACTTCAAGAGGGTCCTCAGCAGAGGTGCATTATTTGAAGTGGGTGCTGGTACTGCGATTATTTGCTGGGGATTTCTCCATCCAAAAAAGTTTGAAACCTACTTAGCATACACTTGTATGAATCCTGTTTTGTGTATACTAACATTGTTTTAACTCTTGCAGGTGAAAAAGGATTAGGAAAAAAAACTCGAAAGCAGCTTTGTTATAAGGGCTCCACTTTCCATCGCATTGTAAAGGAATTTATGGTCCAAGGCGGTGACTTCAGTGAAGGTGGGAAAAACATGATTTGCGATATATATTAGTTCAGCTGAAGTGGTATCAAAGCTATAATCATTAACGAAAACAAAAAATGCTGGAAAAACTCAGCAGGTCTGGCAACATCTGTGAAGAGGGAAACAGAGTTAACGCTTCAAGTCCGTATGACTCTTCTTCAGAGCTGGACTCGAGTCAAACAGACTCGAAATGTTAACCCTGTTTCCCTCTCCACAAATGCTGCCAGACCTGCTGAGTTTTTCCAGAATTTCCTGTTTTTATTTTCGATTCCCAGCATCCACAGTATTTTGCTTTCATCGCTGTAATCACTGTAATATAGACTTATTATAGGGGCATGGCAGTTATTAAAGTTTCCCTGATATAACCATTTTGTAAATTATAGCTGTGTATAAAGTAACTAAAAATGTCAAAGAGGAAGGCAGCCTGCAGCCTTGCTTTTATAGCTGTTGCCTGATCTCAAACTGTCATTGAGCACAGGTCACTGAACTGATGCAATTGAATGCTCCACTCCCATAAGGATTGCTGTGTGTGTTCTGGGGGCAAACAGTTAGCACAGACATGCATGTTTGTAACTCATGTATGTTTGCATAATAAATGTGCATTACAATGTACACATTTTCTAGAGAGAAGGCTAGCAAGCAGCATTGGAGCACACTGTGTATTTTAACATTTTTCCCCTCCTTAGTCCTCGAACACAGGCCAATTGTAGCTTTCCAGCAGCCATCCTGGCTGTGATGAATGAAAACCAGGGATTTGAACCCGGGTCTTTCCTGGCCTGGTACCTCTGTACTATTCTCAATTGAATAGTACAAGCCCTGTGCAGAAAATTTCCCCTCAATTAAAGTCGCAGTGCGTAAGGAACATTTTTCCTCCTACCAATGGATTACTCACCTGTGACGATTAACTTCAAGGATGCCAGTTATAATAGGTTTAAGTTTTGCATGGCCCTGCTTTGCTATGTAACTTTCTTTTCCTCTCCCTATTTCTCCCACCCCCATTTAAAGTAGGCCTTGTAGAATCCAATGCCACATCGTATGCCCCATTACGCTTGCACTGGCTTTTCGAAAGAGCTATCCAATTAGTCCTTCACACCGGTACTTGCCTCATTGCCCTGCAAAAATTTTCCTTTTCAACTATTTATCCAATTTCCTTTAGTAGCTACTGTTGAATTTATTTCCAGTTTACTTCCACCATCCTTTCGGGCAGGTCAGATTCCAGATCATTGTAGCCTGCTCTGTTTTAAATAAAAAACGGCCTCATCCACCCCCTTTTACTCTTCTACCAATTTATTCTCAATCTGTGTCTTCTGGTTACTAACCTTCTGCCAGTGGGAACAGTTTCTCCCTATCTATCAAAACCCTTCATAATTTTGAACATCTGTGTTCAAAATAGTGTTAACCTTCTTTATTCCAGGTTGAACAATCCCAGCTTCTGCAGTGTTTTGGCGAATCGAATAACTAGGGCTGTAGAGAGAGGTTTAAACTGAATAGATCGGGGAGGGTTCTGGAGAGGGGATAAGTAGGCTTGCAAAGCAAAAGGATTTGGTGGCATTGCAGGACAGCTACTTAGGAAATGATGCCCAGAGTGTTAAAGGAAGGGATAGAGTGTGCAAACATTAAAAAAAAGCAGCAAATAGGGTCAAAGGGTAAAAAATAGGTAAAAAGGCAAAATTAATGGCTGTTTACTGAAATGCACGTAGTATTCCAAACAAGATAAATCAATTAATAACACAAATAGAGTTTAATGGGTATGATCTTATAGCCATTACGGAGACATGGTTACAAGATCATCAAAGCTGGGAACTAATATTCAGGGGTATGTGACTTTTTGAAAGGACAGTCAGGAAGGAAAGGGTGGTGGGGTAGCTTTGTTAGTACGAGATGGAATATGTACGATAGCAAGAAATGATCTTGGATCTGAAGATGTGGAACCCGTAGGGGTGGAGATTAGAAATAACGAGGGGAAGAAGACACTGGTGGGAGTAGTCTATTGGCCCCCTCACAGTAGCTATGCTGTCGGACAGAGAATAAATCAGAAAATAATGAGGGCATGTAAAAAAGGCAGTATATTAATCATGGGAGACTTTAATCTCCATGTAGATTGGGAAAATCAAATTGGCAGAGGTAGCCACAAGCAAGAATTAATTGTCTATTCGGTACAGTTTCCGATAACAATATGTTGTGGATCCAACCGGGGATCAGGCTATTCTGGATCTGGTAATGTGTAACGAGGCAGGTTTAACAAATGATCTCAGAGTAAAAGATCCCCTAGGAAACAGTGACCATAACATGGTGGAGTTTAGCATCCAGTTTGAGAGTGAGAAACTTAGTTCGGAAACATCTGTGCTAAACTTAAATAAGGGTAATCACAAAGAAATGAGGGTAGAGTGTGCTGGGAAAGGAATTTAGCAGAAAAGATGGTTGATGAACAATGGCAGACATTTAAGACAATAGATCATGACTCACAACAAAGATATATCCCAGTGAGGAAGAAGGATTGTAGGAAGGGGATAAACCAACCATGGTTAACCAAGGAAGTTAAGGATAATATCAAAGTGAAAGAAAAAGCATACAACGTGGCAAAGATTAGTAATAAACCAGAGGATTGGGGAAGTTTTAAAAACCAACAGAAAATGATCAAAAAAAATAGAGAGGGAGAAAATGAACTTTAAGGATAAACTAGCAAGTAATATAAAAACAGACAGTTAGAGCTTCTTTAAATATATAAAAAGGAAGAGAGAGGCCAAAGCGAACATAGGCCCCTTAGAGAATGAGGCTGGGGAAATAATAATGGGGAACCAGGAAATGGTTGAATAAGGAGTTGAATAAATACTTTGTATCAGTCTTCACGGTAGAAGACACTAATAGCATAGCTAAAATACTAAATAATAATGGGGCAAAATGGGGGGAGGAAATAAATACGATAACTATCACTAGAGAAAAAGTACTAGGGAAACTAATGGGGCTAAAGGCCAATAAGTCACCTGGACCTGATGGGTTGCATCCTAAGATATTCAAGGAAATAGCTGCAGAGATAATGGACGCACTGATAGTAATCTTCCAAGAGTCCTTAGATTCCGGAAAAGTCCCAGAGGATTGGAAAACTCAACGTAACACTCTTACTAAAAAAGGGAGGAAGACAAAAATAGGTAACTATAGGCCAGTTAGCTTAACATCTGTCATTGGGAAAATGTTAGAATCTATTATAAAGGATGTAATAGCAGACCATTTGGAAATGCATAATCTAATCAAGCAGAGTCAGCATGGCTTCATGAAGGGGAAATCATGCCTGACAAGTTTATTAGAATTCTTTGAGGAGGTAACAAGCAGGATAGATAAAGGGGAGCCAGTAGATATAATATATTTGGATTTCCAAAAGCGTTTGATAAGGCACCGCACATAAGGCTATTAATAAGAGCCCATGGTGTTGGGGGTAGTATATTAGCATGGGTAGAGGACTGGCTAACTAATAGATGACAGTGAGCTGGGATGCGGGAGAGGCAGCATTTTCAGGATGGCAACCTGTAACTAGTGGAGTGTCACAGGGATCAGTGCTGTGGCCACAATTATTTATAATATATATTAATGACTTGGATGAGGGAAATGAATGTACTATCGCCAAGTTTGCGGATGACACAAAAATAGGCGGGAAGGCAAGTGGTGAGGATGACACAAAGCGTCTACAGAGGGATAAAGACAGGTTAAGTGAGTGGGCAAAAACTTGGCACATGGAATATAGTGTGAGAAAGTGTGAGGTTATGCACTTTGGCAGGAAGAATAGAGAAGCTGAATATTATTTAAATGGAGAAAGGCTGAGGAAAGCTGCAGCACAGAGGGATTTGGGGGTCCTCATGCATGAATCCCAAAAAGCTAGCATACAAGTTCAGCAGGTAATAGGTAAGGCAAATGGAATGTTGACCTTTATTTCAAAGGGAATGGAGTATAAAAATAGGAAAGTCTTGCTAAAACTATATAAGGCACTAGTTAGACCATACCAAGAACATTATGAACAGTTTTGGTCTCCTTATCTAAAGAAAGGTATACTGCATTGGAGGCAGTCCAGAGAAGGTTCACTAGGTTGATCCCGGGGATGACGAGATTTTCTTTTGAGGAGAGGTTGAGTTGGTTGGGTCTGTACCCTCTGGAGTTTAGAAGAATGAGAGGCAACCTTATTGAAGCATATGAGATTCTTAGGGGCCTTGACAGGGTAGATGCTGAGAGGTTGTTTCCTCTTGTGGGAGTGTCTAGGACCAGAGGGCATAATCTCAGAGTAAGGGGGCGCCATTTAAAACAGAGATGAGGAGGAATTTCTTCTCTCGGAGGGTAGTGAATCTGTGGAATTCTTTACCACAGAGAGTTACAGAGGCTGGGTCGTTAAGTATATTCAAGACTGAGATAGACAGATTTTTAATCAGTAAGGAAATCAAGGGTCATGGGGAAAGCGCAGGAAAGTGGAGTTGAGGATGATCAGATCAGCCATGATCTCGTTGAATGGTGGAGCAGACTTGATGGGCCGAATGGCCTACTTCTGCTCCTATGTCTTATGGTCAGTCTCTCCACATAACTGAAGTCCCTCATCCCTGGGAAATATCCACTGTATCCTCTGCAAAGCTTTGATATCCTTCCAAAGGTGTAGTACCCATTATTAGACACACTACTTCAACTGAGGCCTCATCAGTGGTTCACGAATGTCTAGCTTAAATTCCTTGTTTTTTTTATTCTTTTGTGTTTATTTATAAAGTCAAGTTTCCTGTTTCCTTTTTTTTTAGCAGCTTTATCAACTTCACAGACTTGTGAATGTGAGCACCCCCAGGTCTCTCTGTTCCTATACTCTTTGTATTGCACAATGTGTTATTTCATATGAATGATTTAATTTTTCTGAGCAGCAAAGAATTAAACTTTGCCATTGTTCAATAATGTATATATTTTCATTAGCCTGGTATGTTGACAACAGTGAATGCTATTTGAAAAATGACATTTTTATCACCTGTACTTTATTTATAGACTTTATTTAAATTCGCATGTATATTATGTGCTCAAGAAAAGAAGGGGAAGATGCTGCATTTTCTAATGGCGATGGGATTAGATCTTTCTTTTGGGGAGGGGTTGGTATCCAACAAAGCTTCAGTAAAGCATATCTACAGCCATGTTCATGTTGTTGATATTCTCTTAACCTTCCTACTTCTGCTAGCATAAGGTGGCAAGATTTGAGAAGCACTTTCGTTGGTGTGTTCTCATGTAACTGAGAGTCAAATGGAAAATGCTGGAACCGAAGACCTTTTACTGTCATCTTGCTCATCTGTCTGGCGGTGAACCATAAACCACATATGAAAGGACATCGACTGAACCTGACTGCTTAGTTCCTGCGTAATGTACTTTTTGTTAATTGTATAGAAACATTCAGTGTGGAGCCTAGTGTTACTTACACACCTGTGGTTCTTAGGTAATGGACGAGGAGGAGAATCTATTTATGGCGGATACTTTGAAGGTAGAGACATCTTTTTAATTTCATCACAAAGCCCAAATTAAATCTGTTGATTTACTAAATAGAAGACTCCCTCTAACAATACGTGAATAGCATTGCTTTTAATTCCCTCACCTGTTGCATGTAGCTAGTGCTTGAAATGTTGCATGCACAAAATAGATGCATGAATTTGGGCTAATTGTTTCTTAGCGTGTTCACTGTTAACTACAAAAAAAAGTGAATTATAAAAGGTAAATTATTATGCAGTAAGCTCGCAACTTGCAGCATGGAGGTTAGGCAATTTATTCATGAGAAAACCTATCATCCTGCCTAAAACTTTCAACATATTCTTTTATTTATAGAGAATGTGATCTTTTGCAAAATGAAAAGGTAAGAAAAAAAAGCTAAGTAACACAATTAAAACACACTCCCTTGCACCCTCCCCAGCAAGTACCGTTATTGGCAGTGAGTTGATGGAATATATGGTCCAATTTTCTTTATTGCTTGCAGACTTTAAAGGAAAACAAAAAAACACACACAAAGACACAAAGACAAATTGAAACTGCTCACCTAGAGCATTTAGTGCACTAGTTTCAGTACTGGTAATATAAGAGAATTTGAAATTTGTGTTCCTCCTCAACACAATATTTTAGTGTAATGCTGCGGTGAGGCCTAAAGCAAGGCTGTTACTCTGTTGTTGGTGCAATGAGCAAATAGACTACAGCAATTCTGTGGAGTCTCTCAAAGCTGACCAGCTACTCCTTTCTTGGACAGATGAGAATTTTGTGCTCAAACACGACAGGGAGTTCCTGTTGTCAATGGCAAACAGAGGAAGAGATACCAATGGTTCCCAGTTCTTCATGTGAGTATGACTCTTGGTTATCTTACCAGCATCATATAGTGAGGTGCCATTCATCAGAAAGATGGTTATCCACGTACATCAATGCCTGCAGATGTTGAGCAGTTTGCATTTTTATCACATCTAACACATTATTGGGACGGGGTAAAACTTTCCAGTTTTGCATCCCATCAATTCATGTTAAGTGTGATTTTTTTTTTTATTGCAGTTTTTGTCCTCTACCCTAGAACATAAAGATGCTAAACAACATTAGTTTCTTCACAAAGCCCAGATCTGCAGGAATAGCCCAAATAATACCTGCACTTTCCTGACTTGCCTCTGAGGGATAAGAGAGGAATTTTTGACAACAGGCTTGCTAAATTCGCTACAGCTGTCCGTGTTTTTGCCCCTCTCAGGAGGCATGGAGAAAGAAGAGTAGGTTCATGACAATGAATTTAAGTTCATCATAAACCAGAGGCTGCTGCAGAGAATTATGAAACAAATCCCAATAGCACAGCTAATAAAGATTTTTATATATACCTCTATGTCTAAATATGTACTTTCAAATTCTTAAGAGAGTTTATCATTCTCAGCATTCTGGCGTTTATTTTCTTCTTCCATAATATTTCATTTTTATTTTAACAATTTTTTTTGTTTCGTGTTAATACATTGTAATAATTAATGTGCATCATTTGTTTTAATCTGCATAAAATGCTACCTCTTTCCCTGAAATGCTATCCAGTTTGTTGGTGGGCACCTCTGGCTACAATTTGGTGCTAAAGGTCACTTTTCCAGCCAATCAAGACTTGGGTTTTGAACAGTTGGCTTAATGACCAGTAAAGCTTTCAATGTACTTCGCAAATATCAACCCCAGTATTTTCAAGTTTTCCTATAAATAGCTGCAATAATATGCCCACTGCCTGCCAGGTCACTCAGAAGAAGGTAGGGCTTGGGAGCAGGAGTAGGCTATTCGGCCCTTCAAGCCTGCTTTGCAATTCAATAAAATCGGTTGTGGTCTCACTCCACTTCCCTGTCTGACCCACATAACTCTCAAGTCCCTTGTCTATCAAAAATCTGTTTAACTCTGCCTCGAATAAATTCAATGATCCAGCTTTCACTGCACTCTAGGGAAGAGAATTCCACATACTAACAACCTTCTGAGAGAGAGAATTCTCTTCATCTCAATCTTAAAAGGGAAACCTCTTTGTGTCCCCCAGTCCCAGTCTCCCCCCTGAGGGGAAACATCCATTAAGTACCCTGTCAAGACCCTCAGGATCTTTATATGTTTCAATAAGATCACCTCTCATTCTTCTAAAGTCCAATGGGTACAGACCCAAGCGTTTGAACCTTTCATCATAGGATAAGCCCTTCATCCCAGGAATGAGTTGAGTGAACCTTCTCTGTACTGCTTCTAACACAATTATATCCTTTATTTATTTTCTCTCCACGAGTGCGAAGCCAGTTCATCTGAATCTAGAGACACTGATTTAATTACCATAGAACCATAGAACACTACACAGAAAAACAGGCCTTTCGGCCCTTCTAGTCTGTGCTGAAATATTATTACCGCTATATTACCGCAACACAAGTGATTTCCACTGTGCTAATGCTTCAAGCCCTAGGTTATTAAATGTTGGGCAGAGCAACTTGGCCACTCCTATGTTGCAAGTATCCAATTGGAGCAGCAAGTAGCCAAATGTTTGTGTTCCGGAAACCGTACCATCTTGCAGGAAGCCAATGGGAAGTTGAGGGTCATTCTGCAGTTCTTTCCTTGGCATCTCAGTCAGGGTGCAACTGATAACATAAGCACAAATACCACATGGCATACTCTTTGCTGATCTACTAAATGTTACTGTTTAGATTTAACTGCATCACATGCCATTAATAAATTGGTCTTGATGCTGTTTTTATGAATGCTATTTAGGGAACATCCTCTCTCCTTACTTTATAAAAATTTTGGTAAGCTCCTAAAGTGCACAGAGGATGAAAAATGTAGAAGTATACAATAGAAGTGTGGAACTTGACCCTCAGTCTTCTGACTCCAAAGCAAGAGTGTTACCAATGAGACAGAACTGAAATTTGTTAAACTTAGCTATACCAGTCTGTGCATTTTTCCTTCATTCCCTAATTGCCTGAATAACTTAAAAGATATGTGACTTCACAAAGCCCCTAATTTCCATTTTCTTTGAATAAAACCCACCGCCTAAATGCTATGACTCATCCCATGCATTCCCTCATCTCTGTTAGTCTAGTTTTTTTGGAAGGAGAAGAGTTCATAGTAATTCCAGTTTAACTTGAAGCTAAAATGAACTGTCCCAATGATGCAGGACCTGGAGATTTACGCAGGATATACAGCACAGAAATAAGCCATTTGGCCTAACAAGTTCATGCCCGAGTTTGTACTCAGCCCCTTCCCATCTTTTCTCATCTAAATCTGCCATCATACCATCTATTGTCTTTGTCACATGTTTGTGTAGTTTCCCCTGAAATGCATCTATACTGTTGGCTTCAAGTTCAACATTCTCACTACTTTCTGGGTAAAGAGGGTTTCTTCTGAATTCTCAGTTGGATTTCTTGTATATTGGTGGCCTCTAATTATGCTCTTCTCCACACGAAAACATTCCCCCTCCATCCACTTTATCAAAACCTTTCAGAATTTTAAAGACCTCTGTTGTTGTCTAACCAAGGTTGGATACAGGTTTAGCATAGCTTCCCTACTTTTCAATGCCATCCCTCTAGAAATAAAACCTAGTGCCTGATTTGCTTTTTTTATGTCATTGCTAACATGTGGCGCAACTTTTAGTGATTGATGTATTTGTACTCCAAGACCCCTGTTCCTCTACCCCACATAGACTTGTATCTTCCAAGTAATAAGTGACCTACCTCCCAAACTGTACTACCTCATTTATCTGTGTTGAACTTCATTTTGCCAATTATTTGTGCAACCTGCAAGTTTATTAGTGTCCTATAATTTGTTGCAGTCCTTCTCAGTATTAACTATATCCCCCATCTCTCACCACTACCCCCACCCATTTGGTGTCATTCACAAATTTAGAAATTGTGTTTTTGATTTCAATCCAAATTATCAATGTAAACTGCAGTGGACCCAGCACTGATCTTAATGGAACACCACTTCCCATCTTCTCCCACTTTGAATAACTACCTTTTACTCCTGCTCTGCTTTCTGTTTTGAAGCCAATATGTGCGCATCATCCCCTGAATTCACACACACTGCATTAGTCTACTATGGGGCACCTTGTTGAAGGCCTTTTGAAAATCCATATTAATTACATCTACTGTACTACCAGTGTCTTCTTTCTCTGTTACCTCCTCAAAAGATGCAAAAGACCAATCAAGCAAGATTTTCCCTTTTGAAATCCATCCTATCATTATATTTCTCATTTCTAGATGTTCTCCTATTCTCTTCTTTAGTAAAGATTCCTTAATTTACCCACCACTGATGTTAAGCTGATGGGTCTGTAAGTCTCTGGACATGTTCTGTCCCCCTTAAATACTGGAATTACATTAACTATCTGCCAGTCCTCTGGCCTTGCTCTTTCTCTAAAGAAAAACATTAAATATGTGTAGTAATTCCTCTGCTGTTGCTCCCCTAGATTCTTTTACAATACATGGATACAATCCATCTAGTCCAGAGGATTTATCCTCTGAGTTTCTTCAGTTTATTCAATACATCACCTCTTTTATTTTAAGTACACACCTTATTGTTCGTCTCATCATTCAATATTATGTCTACCTGTTCTACCTCTCTTGTAAATACCAAAATTATTTAATATAGCCACTTGGTAGTACAGAACTTTTGAGTGTTGCTGAAGAAAGAGACATGCGGTCAAAGCTTTTCACCTTGCACTCATCAGGACAGATGCAAGAATACCAAATTTCAAAGGGAGTAGCAATTTATATTGCATGAGAAAAGGGCACTGATTGTTTGGCGAGTGAACACTGATTGGTAAAGGTGTTGCCATGGGAAATGCACCAGGGAACAGTTGTTTCCCATGCTTTTGTTGAATTGAAAAAGGCGCAATGCCTGGACATTTTCTTTCTGTTTGCAGGGCACTGTGTATGATTGTATGTAGCTTCTAGTAAGTGTAAGTAAGCCATATTGCAAGCTGACTTAACCTTAAATTGGTTATTGGTGCAATTCTTAGAACACTCTGGACAGCACTTACTGAACAGTCCCATCGCAGAATCACATCTAATGTTGGACACTTCTGAGTTCGCAAGCACAAGCTGGTTGAGAATGGTCAGTGCTGTACCTGTTGAAAACAAACAATGGGATATGCTGTTTGATATGATCCATCGGTTCTTGGAATGTATGGCCTACAAAACTGGCGTCACATCGGCATTAAAATTCATATACCACCTTGCTCATTTGTGTGGTAGATAGAACGTCTTTTTGGCTTGATGACAGCCTGTTAGTGGAGGATACCACTCATATGCCATTACTACGCAGTAGCAACAACGGCTAGCTTGACCTGTTGCTCCAATTTTTGAGACACCTTACCCTTCCAGGGTAATTTGAGGTGGACTGGAAGACTCGTACTGTAACAAATAAACTGAAGTCAATATAAATCGAACATCATTTAACGAACTATAGAAAAGGCACTTTTGCGTTAACTAACGCAATTAAGATTATGTCTTACAACTCTTTTCACTGTGCACCACAATTATAGCAAATGACAGCATTACAAGACTCATTATAAGTTACTCCTGGCTTTCCAAGCTCACTGCTACTTGCCATGCATGTCAAAACTTCCGGTGTCATTCGAAAGTCATCCACTCAGCCTGAGTCTTCCAGATCCAACGTCCACCAGCAAGGCCCACATCGGCAACTCCTAGTTCTTTAAATCTCCAAAAGTTCTGTCAGTTTTTCCCCTTGCTTTCGAACAGAAAATCAACTCTCACAAGCATCCTGCTTGTTTGTTAACCCAAAACGATAATTCCTTGCTCTTCACAGCAGTAACTGGCTTGCTTCTCCACACAGCACTAGTTGCTTTGTCTCTCTCCATTTGTCTCAAAAAACAGTTGTCCATTTACTCAATCACTGAGGAAAGGTGTATACACTCTCACTTGATTTCAGTAGGTTTCTGTTTGAGTTTCACCTCCATAGTAACCAGACCACATAGGCATGTCTCCGAGCTGGGGTGCTTCTTGAAGTCCCAATTTTACCTTAAGTTAAAGTTAAAGTTTAATAGCATTACAAAATTACTGTCTCAATCATAGGAACATAGGAAGTAGGAGTAAGCCATTCAGCCCCTCGAACCTGCTCTTCCATTCAACTAGATCATGGCTGATTGTCTACCTCAATGACATTTTCCCGTGCTATCCCCATATCCCTTGAAATCATGAGTATCTAGAAAGCATTTGAAACTTTAAATTCCCCCAAAATTAACAAGGGTGCACATTTCTGGCTGCACAATTCTGTGCATTTACATGTTCTAGTTTTCATGTTTTAAAAGGGCACATTGATTTTTTTTTAATGTACAATGTACAGCACACAAAGATAAGTCATCTCCCACCTTACTTCATCTAACCCTAGCAGTATAACCTTTTATTCCTTTCTCCCTTGTGTGTTTATCTAGCTTCCCCTCAAATGCATCTGTTATTTGCCTCAGCTACTATTTGTGTTAGCAAGTTCCACATTCTCACCACTTTTTGCATATAGAAGTATCTCCTGTATTCCCTATTGGTTTATTAATGACTATTATATTTATTGGCTCTAGTTTTGGTCTCGCCTACAAGTAGGACCATCTTATCCAACTCTACGCTACCAAATCCTTTCATAATTTTAAGGACTTCTTCACCCCTCAATCTCTTTCTAAAGAAAAGAGCTCCAGCCTATTCGTTCTTTCCTGCTGAAGATATCCTCTCAGTTTGGGGTATCATCTTTCTGAGTCTTATAAAGATTTTAATATCTTTTGATTTGGCCTCCCCTTGCCATGACTTTAATTTGCATAGTAGAGTTCTCACTCCATTTGGAGTGATCCTGCTACTGGATGACTTATTGTTAAATACAACAGCTGGTGTGGTTTTGCGCCTTACAAAGCAGCAAGAGCCCAGGTTTGAGTTATGGACTGTGTCCTGTTAACTGATCTCACCTAAAGGGAGGATCATGCTGGTGGTCATACTGTGTGTTGGCATATGCAAGTAAGGACAGTTTTAGGCTCAACTGTGGTGCCTTCCTTGAAGAAATAGACTACTGTCATTCAGTATATGAGTTCATACTTGGAAGAGTGGTCACTAAGAATTGGTGTATTGCTGTACCACACAAAACCAGACCATAAGATTAAGCACTTTCCAGCAGACCCCTGATTGCTTGTTTATACAAGGATACGTTTGAGCAGCAGGAAAAGACTAGCTTGTCTCTCAAATCTGCTCCACACTCAATGGCTGGAGAACTATGACTCGACACCTTCTAACCCCACCCAGCCATCTAATTTCGTGGTTGCAGCAAAAGAAGAGAAAACCTTATGGCCAATGTGGGTTAATGATATTCTGGAAAATGTCTCTCCGACCTCCTCAGGTCATCAAAGCCAGACCAGGAGACCACATGGACAAAGTGTTAGCTATAAAGACTCTTAGGTTCTATAAGATGCTATCTCTGCCCCAGTCAAGAACCAGTTCAGCTCCCTCTCAAAGGCAATTCAGAGCACCAGCGGACAATTTATTCCAGAGGCTTACGACTCTCTGCAGGGAAAGAAAGAACCATCGCATATCTGGCCTGTTCCTACTCCTTCTTGGTTTAAACACATCTTCCCCTGGCCTTCTCTGGAGTTAGCTGGAATATCTGGTCCTTTAATTATTGTATAGACTCTATCAAGTCACCTGTTAAGCCATTGCTGCTCTGAAGTAAATAGACCAAGTTCTTGAACCTATCTGAGCAACTGAGGCTCTTTAAGCTAGGAATCAATCGCAGCTCTTCTCTGTAACCTTTCCAAGGCCACTATAATCACCCAACCTGTGGAGAGGGTTAGTGCTGGACACAGTATTCCAGATACAGTTTTGCCCAGTGACCTGTATGGTAATAGAATGGTGACCGTTATACCGATAGGTTCTATTTTTAAATCCCAATATCCTGTGGCTTAAGTTACTGTTTCTCTACAATGGCGTTGACACTTCAGTGATCTGTGCACAATTACACCCAGATATTTTTCTCTTTCAATCTCTTTCAGTATTTTTCCCTGCAAATTATGCATGTAATCAGTATTGGCCCTATTTACATGCATGCCATTCAGTTTATCTAAGTTACATGGAGGAGATGGTTGTGTAGTGGTAATGTCACTGGACTGGTAATCCAGAGGCCCAGGCTAATGTTTTGGGGACATGGCAGCTGGTGGAACTTAAATTCAATGAATAAATCTGGAATTGAAAGCTAGTCTCAGTAGCTATGTGACCATGAAACTATCGTCGATTGTGGTAAAAATCGATTTGGTTCACTAATGTTCTTTAGAGAAGGAAATCTGCCATCCTTACCTGGCCTAGCCTACATGTGACTCGAGGTCCACAGCAATGTGGTTGACTCTTAACTGACCTCTGAAATGGCCTAGCCTGCCACTCAGCTCAAGGGCAAATTAGGGGTGGGCAACAAATGCTGGCCTTGCCACACATCCAATGAAAGAAGAAAATAAATTGCCATTGTTTGGCCCACTCCTCTTGCACGTATAGATCTTTTTGCAAATGTTTGCACCTCTCTCCTTTCTTAGCCCTTGCATAGACTTTGATGTCACCTCCAAGCTTACAGATCATAAACCCAACAACTCTCGCCTGTGTCATTCTGAAAGACAGGGTAAACTATTTTTTTCACTTGTTTAAGGGAAGTTGGCATTGCTGGAAAGACCATCATTCCTAATTGCCCTCATGAGGGTGGTGGTGAGCCACCTTGTTGAACCATTGCAGTCTTGTGACCTGGTCACACACACTGCTTTAGTTAGGAGTTTCAGGATTTTGACCCAACCATGATGAAGAACAGAGATATATTTCCAAGTCAGGAAGCTGTGTGGCATGGAGGGGAACTTGCAGGCGGTGGGTATTCCTATGCGTCTGCTGCCATTGGCCTTCTAAGTGATAGAAGTCACAGGTTTGGAAACTGCTGTCAAAGGAGCCTTGACAAGTTGTTACATTTTGTAGATGGTACACACTGGGCTCTGCGCTGGTAGTGGAGGGAGTAAATGTTTTAATGTGGTGGGGTGCCAATCAAGCATGCTGCTTTTTCGTGGATGGCATCGGGCTTGAGTGTTGTGGGAGCTGCACTCATCCAGGAAAGTGAGGAATATTCCATCACACTCCTGACTTGTGCCTTGTAGATGGTGGAAAGGTGAAAGGCAAGACCAAGGCAGTGTTAGGAGCTATTACATTCAAGGAATCTCTCACCATTTCACTGTGTATTCACTTCAGACCTTGACTCTAAATATATACTGCATGTTTAACATTGTTACAAATCAGAAACCTTTTCACACTGATCCCAAGTTTGCACCCTTTTCATAAAAATGTGCAACATTATGGAATGACTTTTTATTCTTTGTAATTCCACCAGTTTAATTTTAGTGTTTTCTGTTCAGATATTTCAATTCATTGCTAATAAAAAACCCAGTCTGTGGCCCCTGATTTTCTGACATATACCTGTTATGATTCCGTACTGTACTGGGCTCAACTGAGAATTAAAAATGAAAGCAAAATGTAGCCTAAGGAATTGTAGGGTCATATTAGAGTGACCTGTTTTGTTACTGATCAGAAGCAGGAGAAGAGAGCTGGTGAGAAATTACATAGAATTTACACAGAAACAGACCGTTTGGCCCAACTGATCAATGCTGGTTAACCTCTTTTTCATTTGTTTATGGGATGTGGGTGACGCTGACCAGGCCAGTATTTATTTCCCATCCCTAATTTCCTTTGAAATGTTGCAGTCCATAAATGTTTTCCCGCACCTTCCTTCCTCTTGCTCTGTCTTTCCCCACTTCTGACCTTTCTCCCTCACGTTTGCCCAGTCTCCCCTTAAATGCGTTAATGATGCATGTATAGTTTTTCTTTGATGTGCTTAGTTGTCAAATATGTTTAGCTACTAGCAATTTTCCCAGTGGAAATGATATGAAATCACGGAGTTCATTTTTAACCCCAGTGAGGTAAGGAATTTGAATCCATGCCTGTCGTATCAATCATTGTGTTTTGGATATGTCCATTCTCTGTTGGGTTTGGTTAATATTCCTGATGTTGTTGCACTTTAACTTCCATCTTTCTTGATGAAATGAGATGAATGGCACCTCGCTATATCTTTATTTTGCATCTGTCACCAAGGTAGGTTGTTTTATCATATGCATCTGAACTCATATACATTGCCTTTATTTTCCTCTTTGTAATGAATTCATTACCAAGAAATATATAAACCCAGGCTTTTAATTAATTGATTAACTTATGTTGAGGGGGAAAAGTTACATTATTCAGATGTTAAAAAAGAACACCCAGAAGCTAATCTCTAAGGGCTCTAAAATTTCCATATACTAGTGCCTATAATTGTTAGGGGAGTATTTTGAGTGGATAATGCCAACGGTGTACTCCTTTGTAGTGCCAAAGGCATCAATTTTACAAAGAATAGGAAGTTGAGAGGAAAAGGACTGAGTTATATCCATACAAATCATTTAAATTTAATTCTTAATATACATTCCAATTTGAAGCAGTTGGACTACATTTCTCCTGGGTAGAATATATGTATTGCAAGTCACTTGGTCACAAGTGAGTACATTCAGTTATCCTGCTTGTATAACTTGGCTAAGACAAATTTTGGCTCTGAGTGAAGTTGTATGGATTCTTTTCACAGAAATTGGAATTAATGAACATGCACTTAACACCATTATCATGATTGTACAATAGCCTCTTAACTTAAAGTTTGGAATATTAAAAAAGCTGCCTCACCCCATGAATTCACATTGCAGGACAAAGGATTGTGTACTAAATTTTAATTTGTAACACTTTTCCAAGTAGGTGTAAAGAATTAAAATTAAAGTTGAGGGTGTACTATGCAAGGATGCTAATGTGAGAGTAAGAGTACAAGTGTGCATGTTTTTGTCTGACCTTATTATCAAAGATTGAAACAGTATCTAATGACTGGCCTTGAATTACCTCCTACGTTGACAGGCGAATTTATTGACAGAGTCAGTTGAGTGTCATTTGATACTTCGTTTTGTGAGAGTTTATTTCTCATGGTACCGTTATCATGTGATTGGCCTGTTGAATGTCAGCCTGGAACATCTAACCATAGTCACCCTGCTGACAGCAGTTGTGGGGCAATTAGATCAAGCCTGCAAATCAATTTCATGGGTTTCTTGTAAACCAATTCTAAGATTTGGGTAGATTCCAGATTAATCTTGAATGGTAACATATTGACGATACAGCAAAATGGGTTGCAATGTTACTGAACCTTAAATGAGAATAATTAGGATTTGAATATTACAGGAAATCTATGCAAGTATACATAAAATATTGAGGGAAGATGAGGGTGGAAATAGCCCTGGGTTGTATACTTTTTAATTTCTTTGTTATCTGAACAGCTGTATGACTGCAGTAGGAGATTTTCAGCACCAGGGTGCTTGAGCCAAGTCAACATTTTGTTAGGTGATTGAAGGAACAGAGCTAAAGGGATGAGTTTAGGATGGACCTGTGGGATAAGGACTACTCATGAGGATAAGTGCCACCACTGACTGTTTGGCCTGTGCCGGCTGTTTCCATGTTGTAATATGTAGTTCTGTGAGATGAATTTATTTAAAAGGCTAGTCACAGAACTGAAGAAGAGCCTAAATCTACTACCAATCATGGAATTAATCATGAAGTATCAATGTCCCATATGACATTTCTTCAGTGCCAGAAATTGAAACAGAAAACAAAAATAACCTGTTAAACCTGTCTGTAGATAGCTCAGTCACTTGTTCTTAATGGTAATCTATTAGGAATGTTTATCCCGTCTTTGGCATAGAGTAGGAGATGGATTTTTGGAACCATCCACCCACAGATACACCTTATATAAATTGTGATTACAGGCAATTATGAGAAGCTATTGCACCCTTTTGACATATTAGGAAGGAGTGGTTTGGAGATGTTGCTGAGCCTCACTAATTTTAGAAAGTTGAAAATGTAAGCAGTGATATTACATTTTTTTCATGTGCTAATTCAGCTGCCTTTATTCTTTATCTGTCTTTTTATTTATCCTTTCACTGGATGTAGACGTCGGTGACTAGGCCAACATTTATTACCCATCCCTAATTGCCTTTGTGAAGGTAGTGGTGAGTCACCTTCTTGAACAGCTGCAGCCTGTCTGTACTCCCACAGTGCTGTTAGGGAGGGGGTTCCAGGATTTTGATCCAGCGACAGTGAAAGAACAGTGATATAGTTCCAAGTCAGGCTGGTGTGTGGCTTGGAGGGGAACTTGCAGGTGGCGGTGTTCCCATGCATCTGCTGCCCTTGTCCTTCTAGATGGTTGTGGGTTTGGAAGGTGGTGTCAAAGGAGACTTGGTGAGTTCTGCAGTGCACCTTGGTGATACACACTGCTACCACTGTGCATCGGTGTTGGTGGGAGTGAATGTTGAAGGTCGTGAATGGGGTGCCAATCAAATGGGCTACTTTATCCTGGATGGTGTCAAGCTTCTTGAGTGTCTTTGGAGCTGCACTCATCTGGGCAAGTGGAGAGTATTCCATCTGACTTGTGCCTTGCAGATGGTGGACAGGCTTTGGGTGGCCAGAAGGTGAGTTCCTCGCCGCAGAATTCTTAGCCTCTCACCTGCTTTTGTAGCCACAGCATTTATATGGCTGGTCCAGTTCAGTTTCTGGTCCAACAGTAACCCCGCCAGGATGTTGATCGTGGGGGATTCAGCGATGTTGATGCCATTAACTGTCAGGGGGTCGTGGTTAGATTTTCTCTTGTTGGAGATAGTCATTGTGTGGCCACTTGTTTGGTGCAAATGCTACTTGCCATTTGTCAGTTCAAGCCTGAATGTTGTCCAGGTCTTGCTGCATATGGACATGGGCTGCTTCAGTATCTGAGGAGTCGTGAATGGTGCTGAACATTGTGCAATCATCAGCGAACATTCCACTTCTGACCTTATGATGGAGGGAAGGTCATTGATGAAGCAGCTGAAGATTGTTGGACCTAGGACACTACCCTGAGGAACTCCTGCAGTGATGTCCTGGGACTGAGATGATTGACCTTCAACAACCACAACCATCTTCCTTTGTGCTAGGTATGACTCCAGCCAGTGGAAAGTCTTCCCCAGTTGACTTCTGTTTTGCTAGTGTTTCTTGATGCCACACTTGGTCAAATGCTGCCTTGTTGTGAAGGGTGGTCACTCTCACCCCACCTCTTCAGTTCAGTTCTTTTGTCCATTATAATGAGGTCAGGAGCTGAGTGGCCCTGGCGGAAGCCAAATTGAAAGTCAGTGGGCAGGTTATTGCTGAGTAAGTGCCCCTTGATAGCATTGTTGATGACCACTTCCATCACTTTGCTGATAATTGAGAGCGGGCTGGTGGGATGGAAATTGGCTAGGTTGGATTTGTCATGCTTTTTGTGGACAGGGCAGACTTCGACAATTTTCCATATTGCCCTGTAGATGTCAGTGTTGTGCTGTACTGAAACAGCTTGGCTATAGGCGTGGCTTATTCTGGAGTACAAGTCTTCAGTACAATTGCCAGAATGTTTTCAGGGCCCATAGCCTTTGCAGTCTCAAGTGCCTTCACCCATTTCTTGATATCATGTGACATGAATCGAATTAGCTGAAGACTGGCACCTGTGATGCTGGGGACCTCAGGAAGAGGTGAGATGGATCATCCACTTGGCACCTTTGGCTGAAGATGGTTTCAAATATTTTAGCCTTGTCTTTTGCATGAATGTGCTGAGCTCCCCCATCATTGAGGATGAGAATATTTGTGGAGCCTCCTCCTCCAGTTAATTGTTGTGGATGTGGCAGGACTACAGAGCCTAGATCTGATCTGTTGGTTCTGGAATCGCTTAGCTCTGTATGTCGCATGCTGCTTCCACTTGTAGCTTCACAAGGTTGACGCCTCATATTTAGGTATGCCCAGTGCTGCTCCTCGTATGCCCTCTTACACTTATCATTGAAGTAGGTTTGATCCCCCAGCTTGATGTTAATGGGCCATGAGATTGCAGATTGTGATTGAGTACAATTCTGCTGCTGCTGTCTGAGTCTCTAGCTCCTCCCAGACTTCAGTTCACAGACTTTACCACAACAGCCCAGATATTTCGCAATGTTTGGAAGATAATTCTTTGAGGCTTTTATTTTTGTTTGCGATGGCAAGAATTCTTTAACACTGTTATAGATGTATGCGGTTGATAGCTGCCTTTCATTAAAGCTTCAGTGGTAACTATCAAAGACAATTGGATATATTGGAAGGAGAAAAAAAATGACAGGGCTTATGGGGAAAGAGTAGGGAAGTGGGATGAATTGAATAGCTGTCCCAAAGAGTCAACCACAAGTGCAGTGGGCCAAATGGCCTGTGTTATCATTCTATGATCAATCCCTGGGAAAGCCATAAGAGCTTTACCTGGCATAATCCAGATGTTTACAGTCCTGTGGCTGTTGTATTATAGTGACAGTGTGGTAGCTTAGTGTCAAGTCAGATTGATGATTTAAGTGTTTTATTGCATGGAACAAGTCAAAAATGGCATGTATTCAATGGCATTTCCCCATCAATTCCCCTGCTTCTGTGCTATCACAGCTGCAAATGGAAAAATGCCATTGTTTAGCTTATCTTGGATACAAGTATAAATTCTAAACTGTCATGAAGCTTGTTAATGACAACATAGTTATAACTATAGACCTGACAAGTTAGCTGGAAGATCATTCACTGTTGCAATGATTTTTTTTCCCCCTTCATGGCCATGGGAATTCTTAATATTACTGCGAGGTATATCCTGCCTTTAATTTCAAAGAAATTTCAGGAGATGAATAAATCATTCAGCCCATCGTGCCTGTGCTCATGGTTGTGGCACATTTGTGTTTTGTGAATTTTGTGCAGGTGCATCTTGCACCCATGATTTTAATTTGCTGTAGACTAGCATCTAGTAATGGAACATTAATTATTACAAAGTGAGAATATTCTGAGACAAAGGCACCAAATTCTTCATAAACTGATGAACTGACTGTAATAGTAATGAGCTTCTTATGCTGTGACTCCTGTGACATGTATATTCAGTAATAAAGGCATTTGCATCCATTTCAATTTGTTAACCTCCACGAGTATTCTCTGAGGTAATGGCCTGTCAGTGTAGCAGTTGAAACCAACACAGCACTGTGGAACACAAGAAATGTTATGACATGCATTGAACAAGATGGTTGTTTATCGTTGGTGAGGGGACAGGTTCCTAATCTACTGATTCTGCTTCCCAGTCAGTTGCTGCCAATCCCACTTCCCAGTTAGCCACGGTGGACCTCAATTCTTTAATTTATTTCTCCACACACTAAAAACTACAAGAATCGGGAGACGTTGATTCCATAGGCAAAAGAGATGAGGATGAAAACAAAAGGGAAGGAAAAGCAGCGAATTAAAGCGAAAGGTGGGATAGGTAGTGGGAAAGAGACTAGCACCAAGCAACAAGCAATTATGACGGCGAGGGGAGGAGGAGAAGCAAAAGAGAGTGTGGCTAGACAGAAAGAGAGTCCGTTATTTGAAACAACACAATGTACTTCATCAGTAGAAGTTAAACCTGAGCAGGAGTGAGGAGTAGAGTTAAGAATGTTGACCAAGGGGTAAAGAGGTTATTGAAGGTGCCGAAAAATGTGGCATGGCAAAGGAGCTGGGAAAGAATTTGCTAGGGTCTTTGACAAGCTAACTGGAGGCTCTTACGTTAGGGAGACATCCTGTATCTGACTAGAGAACAGTGACAGATTCAAAGCTGCATGAGATTGCAGAAGCAGGATAAAGCACAACCGAGGAATGACTTTTCAACAAGTACAAAGCTTTTGATGTAAATATGTTGAGAGACAGTGAACCAGTGGAGATTACTGAGAATATGTCTCAGATTGGGGAAGGAGCAGAGGAGAACGTGAACTTGCACTTGTCCTTGATTGAAGGATCAGCACCACAGCCTTGAGGGAGCAGTTCCAGACTCTGGGTAATTACATTCCTATGGCCTGGGTGGGAGGTGGGAGAACGTGAACTTGCACTTGTCCTTGATTGAAGGATCAGCACCACAGCCTTGAGGGAGCAGTTCCAGACTCTGGGTAATTACATTCCTATGGCCTGGGTGGGAGGTGATAGAGAGAGGCAACTGGAAAAGTAGCAACTGAGAGAATGGGGGTACAGTGGTATAGTGTTAAGGTCACTGGACTAGCAACCCAGAGGCCCAGTCTAATGATCTGGATTCATGGGTTCAAAACCCACTACAACAGCTAGTGGAATTTGAAATTCTGTAGGCTATCGGCCAAGTGCTGGTAAATGAGATTAGGTAGGTAGGTCAGGTGTTTCTCACGTGTCGGTGCAGACTCGATGGGCCGAAGGGCCTCTTCTGCACTGTGTGATTCTGTGAAAGAGGTGACAAAGTATGAGTAGGTAGCAGACTTCTGGGTAAATTGGGTTTATACAGATTGTAGCTTTGGAGGCTAATGAGAACGTTAGAGAATTTGTGTACGGAGGTGGTAAAGGTGATAATGGATGTCAACAACAGTGGGGTAAAGCAAGGCAAAATGGAATATTTTCGAGACCCTGTCTGGATGGAATGAACGTAAGGTTTGGAGCTCTCAGAATGTAATGCGATATCAAGGATTCTGCCTTGGTGAGTGTTAAACTATTCAATAACTTGGTGTCAGACAGCACCAGATTGAAGATGATGGAGGGTAAAGCTGGATATCCGCATATGTGCAGGAGCTTGTTGCCAAAAAGTAACATTTAGGCATAGGAAAGGGGCAAAGGATGGATGTTTGGATAATAGGAGGAGAAACCATTCCATAAGTTATGTTAGTGACTTAGAACAAGTAGGACTCGAGCTATGGGAGGGTGGTAGAAAAGGACACTGTGGTTGAATAAGTAAAGTCAAAGGCTATAGAGAGGTTAGGGAATTTGAAAGATGAATAGCATTGTTGTAAGCAGGGTTGAGTGGCAATGACATTCGAAAACCTTGGAGAGGAACAGGAAGTTGGAGACAAACTAAAGCACAGAAAGATTTGAGAGTAGGCTATTTAGAGAACGATGACAGTCGTTTTGAAGGGCATCTGCAGGTCATTACCAATACATACACGCCATGATGATGCTAGTGATTTGTCACAGAGTGACATCTATGACAAATCCCATAATTTTCACAACCTACCATGACAATCATGATTTTTCTTCCCCAAGTATGTTAAAAGTCTATTTTGTGCAAGGATTTTACCAAATTGAGGGGGCTTTGTAATTTTTTCTAATCCTCATTTTTAAAAAGAGCAAGTGCCAGTCCCTGCGATGAAATAGCAAAAATTGTGCATTATTAATCACAATGCAGAACAGACATTTATTTATGCCTTTAGAGTTTTTAACCCTTGTAAACTCAAACACATTCAACTGGTCAAGTTCAAAGCAACAAGCTTCTCTCATTTTCAAAATTTGATTATCTTTAATTAATTGGAACTTAGTGTGTTCGATATCATTGTTATAAATCAGTGATTTCTTATATTTGATGGAATTAATACATATTTGTCAGTGATTCTACTTTTTTTAAATGCAATGATTTCTACTCGAAACGGTTTAAAATTGCTGTAATGTGACTTGAATACTATTGCTAATGGAAATAGATGAACATGAGAAATAGGAGTAGGCCATTTGGCCCCTCAAGCCTGCCCCACCATTCCATAAGATCATGGCTGATCTGCCCCAGGCCTCAACTTTTCTTTTGTGCCAGCTCCTCATAGCCCTCAACTCCCTGATATTTCAAAAATCTATCTACCTCCTCTTTAAATACTTAGTGATCTAGCCTCCACAACTCTCCCAGGTAGAGAATTCCAGATTCATTACCCTCTGAGAGAAGAAATTCCTTCGCACCTCTGTTTTAAATGCGTCCCCTTGTTCTGTAACTATATCCCCTAGTTCGAGATTCCCCCATTAGTGGAAACATCTTCTCAACATCTACCCTGTCAAGCCCCCTCAGAATCTTGTCCATTTCAATAAGATCACCCCTCATTCTCCTAAACTCTAATGAATAAAGGCCTAACCTGTTCAGCTGTTCTTGATAAGTCACCCCTTCATCCCAGGAATCAGCCGAATGAATCTCTTTTGAACTGCCTCCAATGCCAGTATTCCCTTTTTAAATATGGGGACCAAAATTGTACACAGTACTCCTCACCAACATCCTGCACAGTTGTAACAAGACTTCCCTATTTTTAAACTCCAACCCCCTAGCAATGCAGGCCAAAATTCCACCTGCCGCCTTAATTACTTGCTGCATCTGCATGCTAACTTTGTGTTTCTTGCCCAAGAGCACCCAGATCCCTCTGTGTTGCACTTTTTTGGAGCCTCTCTCCATTTAAATAATGGTCTGCCATTTGATTCTTCCTACCAAAGTGCATGACCTCACTTTCCAACATTAAATTCCATCTGCCAAGATTTTGCCCACTCACTCAACCTATCTATATCCTCCTGCAGATTCCTTATGTCCTCATCACAACATGCCCTCCTACCTATTTTTGCATCGTCAACAAATTTGGATACATTACACTTGGCCCCCCCTCCTCCAAGTCATTAATATAGATAGTAAATAATTGAGGCCCTAGGACTGATCCTTGTGGTACTCCACTAGTTACGTCTTTCTAACCTGAAAAGGAGCCGTTAATCCCGACTCTGTCTTGTGTGTGTTAACTAATCCTTAATCCATGCTAATACATTACCCCCAATACCATGAGCTGCTACCTTGTGCAATAACCTTTGACATGGCACCTTATTGAATGGCTTCTGGAAATCTAAATACACTACTTCTACTGGCTCGCCTTTATCAACTCTGCTTGTTATATCCTCAAAGAGCTCTAGCAAATTTGTTAAACATGATTTCCCTTTCAGAAAACCATGTTGATTCTGTTCCTTTGCTTTAAGCTTTTTCTAAATGTCTTGCTATTTCTTCCTTAATAATGGTCTCTAGCATTTTCCGAATGACAGATGTTAGGCTGACTGGCCTATAGTTTCCTGCTTTTTGTCTCCCTCCCTTCTTGAACAGGGGCATCACGTTAGCGGTTTTCCAGTCCGCTGGGACCCTCCTGGAATCCATTGAGTTCTGGAATATTTCGACCAATGCCTCCACTATCTCTGCAGCCACTTTCTTGTAAAACCCTTGGATGCAGGTCCTGGTGACTTATCTACTTTTAGTCCCATTAGTTTCTCCTCGTGATAGAGACTGTTACAAGATCTTTCCTCCCATTAGCTCCTTGCTTATATGATATCTTTGGGATGTTTATAGTGTCCTCCACTGTGAAGACCGATGCGAAATATTGGTTCAAATTATCTGCCATTTCCCTGTTCCCCATTATCAATTGTCCAGTCACATCCTCCAAGTGTCTCACGCTCACTTTAGCCACTCTTTCTTTTTATATATCCGTAGAACCTCTTGCTGTTTGTTTTTATATTTCTTGCCAATTTACTTTCATAATCAATTTTCTCCCTCTTTATTAGCTTTTTAGTCATCCGCTGCTGGTTCCTAAAAAATAAAATTCCCAATCCTCTAGCCTACCACTAGTTTTCTCCGCTTTGTATGCCTTAGTTTTTGATTAGATACTCTCCTTGACCACCTTTGTTAACCACGGGTGGCTCATCCTTCTCATTGAGTCCTTCTTTTTGACCGGGATAAATTTTTGCTGAGGGTTATGAAATATCTGCCTAAATGCCTGCCACTGCTCACCACTGACCTTCCCCTTAGTCTATTTTCCCAGCCCGCTTTGGACAGCTCTTTCTTCATACCTCTGTAATTGCCCTTGCCGTTATTTAAGTTGAGGATATTGGCTTGAGACCCGAGTTGCTCGCCCTCAAACTGAATTTGAAATTCTACCATGCCGTGATCGCTATCCCCTAGAGGATCCTTAACTATGGTATCTCTTGTTAATCCCACCTCATTACGCATTACTAAATCTAAAATAACCTGTTCCCGGGTAGGTTCTGCAATGTATTGCTCAAGAAACAATCCCTAATACACTCTACAAATTCGTCTTCCATGTTACCCCTGCCAATCTGATTTGTCCAATCAATATGCAGATTAAAATCGCCCATGACAATTGTAGTGCCCTTCTTGCACGTCTCCATAATTTCCCGATTTATACTTTGTCCTACAGTGAGGCAACTCTTCGGGGGCCTATGGACGACTCCCACCCGTGACCTCTTCCCCTTGCTATTCCTTATTTCCACCCAGACTAATTCCACATCACGATCTATTGCATCTATACCATTACTCACCACCACACTGATACCTTCCTTCATTAACAAAGCTACTTTCCATTTTTGCCTACTTTTCTGGAACGTCAAATACCCTTGAATATTAAGTTCCCAGTCTTGGTCACCCAGCAACCATGTCTCTGAAATAGCTGTCAAGTCATATTAATTTATTTCTGTTTGTGCCATCAACTCATCTATCTTGTTACAAATGCTGCGTACGTTCAGATAAGGAGCCTTAAGCTTTGAATTTTTACCATTATTACTCATTCTGGTTCTAATTTCTGCTGCACTCTTCTGCTTATATTTTCTGCCCCTTCCTGTCACACTTTGATTATCGTTCGCCTCTTCACTACCCTGCACCTCTGTTCTCTTGTTTCTTTTTGATTTTTTAAACTTCCCTTCAATTGAACCCTCCCCCATGCCCCACTAATTAGTTTAAAGTCCTATCTACAACCCTATTGATACGAATCGCCAGGACACTGGTCCCAGCATGGTTCAAATTAAGATAAAAGCAAAATACTGCGGATGCTGGAAATCTGAAACAAAAACAAAAATAGCTGGGAAAACTCAGCAGGTCTGACAGCATCTGCGGAGAGGGACACAGTTAACGTTTCGAGTCCGAATGACACTTCATCAGAACTAAAGAAATATAGAAATGTGGTGAAATATAAGCTGGTTGAGAGGGGTGGGACAGGTAGAGCTGGATAGAGGGCCAGTGATAGGTGGAGGCAGAGAAGAGATTGCCAAAGATGTCATAGACAAAAGGACAAAGGGGCGTTGACGGTGGTGATATTATCTAAGGAATGTGCTAATGGTGACTTTAAGGGTAGAAAGCAGGACAAACAAATGGCAGATGGCCCTCGTGGGGGTGGGGTGGGGGGGAAGGGATCGAAATGGGCTAAAAGGTGGAGATAAAACGGTAGATCGAAATAAATTTAAAAGTAGGTGGAAAAAGAAAAATATATTTTAAAAATATAAATTTGGAAAAAGGGGGTGAGGATGGAGGAGAGAGTTCATGATCTGAAGTTGTTGAACTCAATGTTAAGTCCGGAAGGCTGTAGAGTGCCTAGTCGGAAGATGAGGTGCTGTTCTTCCAGTTTGCGTTGAGCTTCACTGGAACATTGCAGCAGGCCAAGGACAGACATGTGGGCTTGAGAGCAGGGTGGTGTGTTGAAATGGCAAGCGACAGGGAGGTCTGGGTCATGCTTGCGGACAAACCAAAGGTGTTCCGCAAAGCAGTCACCCAGTCTGCGTTTGGTCTCTCCAATGTAGAGGAGACCGCATTGGGCACAGCAAATGCAGTAGACTAAATTGAAGGAAGTGCAAGTGAAATGCTGCTTCACTCGAAAGGAGTGTTTGGGCCCTTGGACGGTGAGGAGGGGGGAAGTAAAGGGGTAGGTTTAACACTTTCTGCGGTTGCATGGGAAGGTGCCGTGAGAGGGGGTTGAGGTGTAGGGGGTGATGGAGAAGTGGACCAGGATGTCCCGGAGGGAACGATCCCTGCGGAATGCCACCGGGGGGGGGGGTGAAGGGAAGATGTGTTTGTGGTGGCATCATGCTGGAGTTGGCGGAAATGGCGGAGGATGATCCTTTGAATGCGGAGGCTGGTGGGGTGATAAGTGAGGACAAGGGGGACCCTATCATGAATCTGGGAGGGAGAGGAAGGTTTGAGGGCGGATGTGCAGGAGATGGGCTGGACACGGTTGAGGGCCCTGTCAACCACCTTGGGTAGAAAACCTCGGTTAAGGAAGAAGGAAGACGAATTAAAGTTCAAATTAAGTCCGTCCCAACGGAACAGCTCTCTCCTTCCCCAGTACTGGCGCTGCTGCCCCATGAATCAAAACTAATTTCTCCCACACCAATCTTTGAGCCACACATTTACCTCTCTCATCTTATTTACCCTACACTAATTTGCACGTGGCTCAGGTAGTAATCTGGGGATTATTACTTTTGTGGTTCTACTTTTTAATTTAGCCCCCGAGCTGCTCTTAGTCCCTCAGCAGAACCTCTTTCCTAGTCCTACCTATGTCATTGGTACCTACGTGGACCATGACAACTGGATCCTTCTCCTCCCACTCCCAAGTTTTTCTCCAGCCCAGAAGAGATGTCTTTAACCTTGTCACCAGGTAGGCAACACAGCCTTTGAGACTGCCTTTGCTGCAGAGAACAGTACCTATTCCCCTAACTATGCTACCCCCTATTACTACTACATTTCTCTTTTCTCCCCTCACTTGAATGGCGCTCTGTACCACGGTGCTGTGGCCAGTTCACTCATCCTCCCTACTGTCTATGCCCTCGTTCACACCGGGAGCAAGAACCTCGTACCTATTGGACAAGGGCACTGGCTGAGGCTTCTCCAAAGCTAGATTCTGAATCCCCATACTTGCCTCGCTCGCAGTCACATCCTCTTGTCCCTGATCACCAAATTTGATGTAATTAATCTAAGGTGTGTGCTTGCCTCCTGAAACACAGTGCCCAGGTAACTCTCCCCTGATGTGTCGCAGCTCAGACTCCAGCTCATCAACTCTGAGCAACCAACACTTGCTGCAGGTGTGGTCACTGTGGATCGCACCGGCATACACCAGCTCCCACATACTACAGCTGCATCACATCGCCTGCCCAGCCATCCCTAATCTATTTAATTATTCAATTTGGATGTTAAATATTTTAAAAGTGAATTTCTTAACTCTACTCTTCAACTGTAATAACATCTCCTGATTTAACTACTTGGCCAATCAAAAGAAACACAGTGGGGATACCCACCAATCACCTATCTGCTTTCCATTGACATCACACTTCAGCACTGAAACAGGTTGAAGTGACCCTCTGCCACTGGTTTTTATCTTCCGCCTCAGCTGCCCTTCTCACACAGGTCTGCTCTCTGTGTGAACAATAGGGAAAAAAAATGTCAGCACCACTTTCTCATCAACTATCCCCCGTTCTAAATATGGAAGATGCAGTTCTCTAGAACTGTCAGAATTACGCAGAACTGCTTCTCCCCATGAATCTTTGCAATTTTGATTTAAGTTCTCTTACAACTGTGACAAACCATTTTTTATTTTTCTGGCAGTGCAGAGATAAAAGGCAAGTGAGGTGAAACTTGTGTGGTGAATGCAGCTTTATATCCTACAAAGATTGCCATAGAACCATAAAACACTACAGCACAGAAAAACAGGCCATTCGGCCCTTCTAGTCTGTGCCGAAATATTATTCCGCTAGTCCCATTGACCTGCACCCAGTCCATAACCCTCCAGACCTCTCCCATCCATGTATCTATCCAATTTATTCTTAAAACTTAAGAGTGAGCCCGCATTTACCACCTCAGATGGCAGCTCGTTCCACACTCTCACCACTCTCTGAGTGAAGAAGTTCCCCCTAATGTTCCCCCTAAACCTTTCCCCTTTCACCCTAAAGCCATGTCCTCTCGTGTTTATCTCTCCTAATCTAAGTGGAAAGAGCCTACTCGCATTTACTCTGTCTATACCCCTCATAATTTTGTAAACTTCTATCAAATCTCCCCTCATTCTTCTACGCTTCAAGGAATAAAGTCCTAACCTGTTTAATCTTTCCCTGTAACTCATCTCCTGAAGACCCGGCAACATCCTAGTAAATCTTCTCTGCATTCTTTCAATCTTACAGAGAAGATTGTTAAGTATCAGAAGAGCTGTTTGTTTCCCACTCATTGCTGTATTAAAGATAGCTTATTTGGAACCTTTTTTTTCATATGGCAACTCCCAAGCTGTGACATGCAGATTGTAAACTTGTACATCAGACTGATCGGCAGGACTCCCTCTGCTGTGATTTTTCAGCACATGGTGAAAAGCTCTTTTTTTATTTTATGTAATTTCAGTTGAGGACTTTTTTTTGGATTTTCGTTTTGGAGACCGAGAATTGCCATTTCAAACCGATTAATTATATTCTGAGTGTGCTATCTGGGAAACTGTTTCTTTTCTGAAGGGAGGGAAGCTGTTCAGAGCACTGGAATTCAAATAGCATTATCCAGTGAAGAGATGTGAATATTAAGTATCAGTGCACTTTATCAGAAGCAAGAATAGAAAACCTGGTGAAGGTAGAATTTCCTGATAGAAACCAAACAATCTTTCCTGCAAATACGTTACTTTTCTGATGCATATATAGTTTTTTTTTAAAACTAATTTGGTTATTACTTTTCATTAGATCAGTAGCTTTAATATGATAGCTATTTTTCAATCTGGCATAAGTTGATACGGATACTGTTTGTTTTCTTTTAAATGTTGTTAGATTTCCAAATATTCTAATTGAGCATTTTTAAAACTGATACAAAATCTAGATAAGCAAAGTAGTTGATCCTTAGATTCATGTGATCATAGAATTCCTGCCCCAGAGCTATGATTATTGTAAAGAATCAGATATAATTGTAGTAAGTCAGTTCTTCATTTCAGCATCCTCCACATGTCATATTATGGAAAAATCACCTAGGGCAGTTGTACTTAGAATGATTTTTCAAAGTTGGAACATTGCCCAAGTTGCCTTGCCCACTCCTGCGGGCTACAATGGCTGCTCCCCAATTAAATTATAGCAGAGGTTGGAAGGCTTTTCATCGGAGTTGGCCGTTTTCCTTTTAAGTTTGAAAACAAAATAATAATGTCTGGATTTTCCCTTTGCTTTACTGGTAGACACAGCAGGTGACGTGATGATGAACACATCTGGTACATACAGACTAGAAAGATCCTTGGTGATCTCACGCAGACAACATTAGAGGCAAAGGAATAGGCCAGGGGGGGAAAAAGCCAACCGTGGTTCTTAATCCAGATGACCACACAGTGACTTCCATAATCCACCAGTAGGTGAATTTGTATGGACATCAGTTGGACGCTTGGACTCGCTGTTATGCAATCATTCCCAAAGAGTACCTAGGCACAGATGTGAAAAAGATCACATAAATGACTGCAGGTGCCCATGAACACACATCTTGTCATTGTTCCTGGAGGATAAAAGATCTTAAGGACCAGTGGGATTTAAATACTGTTCCAACTGCGGTTAAACTTTTGCAGTTCCTTGGCGGGCCTTGCTGCTCAATCACGTTAGGCTTTGTGATAAATGGCTAGTGAACCTGATGATAATGCCTTTATCTAAATCCATTTGCATCTCAAGGGTTAGCACAGCAGATCTTAAGCTTCTGCTGATATGCAATCACCCAAAGCCCTATCTGACATTATGAGGCTTCGTTAGTAACCATTCTGGTCAGCGTTAATCAATAAACAGAAAGAAATGATCTATCATGACAACCAGTGCCAAGTGCCTCTGCGAGATAGATGCTGAGAATCATCTTCCCATTTGCTGTGATGCTGACTGCACTGCTCTCTCTCCAATCTATTTGTCTCTCTGCCATCATGGTCTAGTGATGATTGACAGAAATACTATTTTGGAATCATCTCTATCTGAAGAAGAGCTTCTGAGTGATTGAGAATCATCATCTTAACTCATGAGTTGTGGTGGTCCCTTAAAATGGACTAAAGGCAATATTTATCCATGCCGTTCTAGGACATTCAAACTAACAGTTAATCCTGGAAATTCTATGGATCACCAACATCAGGGTCAGAGACTTGGCAGGAAGAAGAGCAAAAATCCAATTATTTGATTGTACTCGCAGAGGTCCATCTCTATTCCTTCCTGGTATCTTCAAGGATCCAAAGTCTCAAAATAGCTTGCTGCACACTTCTGCTCTGACTCTGTTCCAGATGTTGCATAGCTTGCTAGTGCCAACCTTTGTACATTCCATCTCAGCCATGGGAGGCTTTGGAGCAGGTATAAATGACATCTTGGTCCTAGCCAAGATAGACCAAATGGAGGTAGACAGCAGTTATTTTAGTTACAGTCCCAACATGACGGCACTTATGCTCAGAATCCAAATCCTGTTGCTCAGAGTTCAGTCCTGTTCACTGGATTGGGAGTCTAAATTGTGAGCAATGTGGGTTGGAACTTTTAGCACATAAGAGAATAATCCGTTTAGTCCTTTAAAGCTCTTTAACTCTCCTATCCTAGTACCTAGTGTTACTTTGAATGTCCCAAATGTTTTTGCCACTGTGATCTCACTGGCGAGTTGCTCAAACCTTTTGGGGGTCCCATGAAAGTTTAGCATGCAGATTCATATCTGTGATTTTCCTCATGCTGAATTTATGATCTTAATAACGGTACCTTTGGGAAACACTTTTGGAAGAAGTCTTAGGGACAGACTGCCATAACAACAGGTGGATGGACAAGTAGGTTCCTAAATTTATTACCCAGAATTTTGCTACATTGATGGGCTTAATTCTATCACGGTTTCCCTTAGACTGGTGGACAAGCCATTTCATTTTTTAATGAAAGTTGGGAACCTGATCGCAAGGCACTTACTGGTATGAACGCCCATCAGCCAATTGTAATTCATTCATTCAGTAGAACTCCATAGTTCAGCACTTAAAATACATTCAGCAGAGATTTTGCCAAGAACACTTAGGGAAGATCCGAGATAACACTAACCTCCTACCTACAGGTTAAATCAGCCTGCCTTTGACTTCCTCATGAGCTGGAACCAACACTTATTCTAAACTTGGACTAATGTTAGTTCACTAAAAACCCCCTCTTGTGGGATCCAGCTTCACTCCAACCACCCACCATTGAGCCCTCACTGCCACCTACACCCAAATTGGAGTAGTTGATACCATTTTGGCAGCAGAATGGGAGAAGATCATGTCAAGCTGGGTCTAGGGAACCAGTTATCAAGAATTATATTTCAAGTTGGACCTATCCCTTCCTTGCACAAAATTCAATGGCTTTCCCTGGTCCATTCATCTTGAAAGATTCCATGTTGATGCCTTGGCCAGCAGAAATCAGAGATGGAGCAGATTCAAAACTGGTTTTTAATTATGTCAGCTAATGGAGCTCGCTGGAGTTTCAACTCAGGATATGATATGATCATCTGAGAATTCCCCTGCAGCCATGTCTTTAATGTTGATAACAGATTCCTTCATACAAGTCTGCAGAGCTCAGAAATCTTGAACCCAGCCCAGCTGGCCTCCCAACTGGATTACGAATTTGAGCAGTCCTGTTGACTCCCCAGCTGCAAGGTTCTAGCCTGGCACTCAAACTAGACAACATGATCTTAGTGTGATATGACGGTAAATGGGATGAAAACTAATCACATCTGGATGTGGTATTTGTTGTACCCTGGGCTAGGAACATGTTGCGATGATATGAAAATGGACTACAGCCAAATGAGAAGGTCATCCAATGCAGTTGGATAAATTGTCAGGACAGAGATATCCACCAAAAGGATTTCCTTCCATTATCAGAGAATCTATCAACTACTTTCGTTCAGGCACAAATAAGATTGGAGGCTGGATGAACTCTTAGTGTAAACATGTGTTCCTGCAAACTATCCTTCTCGAGTTTTGGGCAGAAGTAACTGATGTGGGAAGTAGGGATAGAGAAAAGGAAAACTTCTTCATTGCACTGACAAACAATCCACATTATGGACTACATCCATTTAATCTGCAAAGAAAAGTTTTTGAGAAGTTTCTCCTCATCTTTAAAAGGTAAATTAAGGAAACCTCCAGAATACCATATCTAACTTTACACCCCCCATCTTTAACCTTTGACCAGTTCGATGACTCCAACAAATCCAGAACCATTTTTCACCAACTTTGTTGCTTATCCATGTAACACTCAATCCCATTCCTAACCACATATCCATCCAATCCTGATTTTTTTTAAATTGTCATAATCAATATTGTGTTGACAGCATTAACTGGGAGTCTTTCCAAAAATCCTTTGTTTTTTGGGGTTGAAGGAAGAAGTCTTTCGTGTCGTATCTGGACGACTTGGTTTGGAAGTTGTGTGTTCTAACCTTTATGCCAAATTAAGCTTTTTGTTTACATTATCCATTCTTCTTGACTTTTTTAAAAATCCAGATGATCTCTCCTGAACCTTATCCAATATGCAGTCATATGGAATTAAACTTGGGGTACCAAGAACTATACACACAGTCTAAATGTGACTTCACTAAAGATTATATTAACCTTTTGTTGCAGTTCCTTGAAATACATTCCAGTTCATTATTCGCCTTTTTAATTAATTCTTCACATTGACTGGATAATTTGAATGAAATCCCTACCCCCATTAAAAAAATATCCTTTCTGTTCTGCATATTTGTAGAACTCTTTGATTCTGTACACAATTCCCATAAATGTGCATAACCTTACATTTATACTAAAATCCATTACATTAGTCACATCTACTTAGTTGGCCCTCATTGTACTGGATGTTAAGATGTTGTTATCGCCAAATACTATAATACATTAGAAATGTCCCTCATATCTTCTCAGAATAGTATTAGCCAATAGGAAACCCAGACCATACTCTAATAGAATGAACCCAAGAGACAGAGAGCAGACCCAATAATTGACCACTTAAAGCAGACACCTGTGAAAATCCCTTTGTCAGAGTTTTCTGATTTTACTAGTAACTTTCTGTTAGAAACACAGTTTTCAATTCAAGTAAGTACTTTGTTATTCATTGTATATAGTGTCTCCAACTCCTTGCACTGCAGGAAAGGGATACCTTTTGATAACTATCTGTCTAGATCTTTCATTTGAACACTGGAAGCTTCTGCCTGATGACGTCTGTTGAGAAGCAAGGTTTTTTACTTCCTGAAGATTGGCTTCTTATTTGCTTTTGTTTTGCTTAGACAGCTTATACTCGTAAGTGAAAGAAGTCTGACCACTAGCATTTAATATCTCTCGATATCGAGTATCTTCGGCACCTAGAATTCTTCGTAAAGAATGAACTTTTCCTCACTGTACCCCATTGTTTGTCCATTTGACTTTAAATTTAATATTCATAAGTAGACATTCTCACATGGTCAAATTTATATTCTGAAAAACTGCATTCCTCACAATTATTGAATCTGCACACCTCTCTCTCCATGTTGCATCCTTATTGTCCAAGGGTTGCTAATCATGGCTCCATAATGCCAGGATATTACAATCTGGCAAGGAGAAGAGGCAGGTGCCAAGAACTGCCTCAGCTGGTATAGGGTTTGAATGGTGTTGGCATTATTAAGCGCACACAATCAACTGAGCTAACCGGCTCCTCTGTTGTGGTCTTCAGGCATTAGTTACTGAGCAGCACTTTTTTATTTCACACTGGTCAGACAGGACTCGGGGCCCCATTCTAGATTCTTCCCAAAGGTCATCTCGCATCGTTACCTGAAGCAGAACTCTCTACGTCCTTTCATTTACTCTATCACGGGAACAGGAGCACAGTAGGCCTTTCAACTCCTTGAACCTGTTCTGTTGGTCATGGTTGATCAGTACCTAAACTCCATTTACCCATCTTTGATCAATATCCCTTGATGCCATGACCTAACAAATGTCTATCGATTTTCAGTCTTGAAATTTCAATCGTATCAGCATCCCTAGTCTTTTGGGAGGAGACATCCAGATTTCTACAACCCTTTGTGTGAAGGAGTGCTTCTTAATTTCAGTCCTGAATGACCTGCCTATAAATTTTAGTTTCTGTATCCTTTTGTCCTGGATTCCCTCACCAGAGGAACTAGATCCTCTTTACTTACCCTATCAAAGCCTTTTATCATTTCAAGCATCTTGATTTGTTCACCTCACAGCCCTGTACTCAAGGGATTACCAGTCAAGTTTATGCAATTTATCCTCATAATTTAATCCTCTAATACCTGATGTCATTCTGGCGAATCGGTGCTGCACCCACTCTGGGGTCAAAATATCCTTCCTGAGGTGTGATTTCCGAAAACTGAACACACTACTCAACCTGGTGTCCAGCCAAGGCTGTATAAAACCAAAGCATAATTTCCTTTCTTTGCATTCCAGCCATTTTGAGATAAAAACCAATATTTAATCTGCCTCTGATTGCTTTTTGTATCTGCTAACTTTTGTGTATATGGGCAGCCAAATCCCTTTGTTCCCTAGAATCCCTAGTTTCTCACCATTTAGTAAATGTTCTGACTTATCTTAGGCCCAAAGTGGATGACCACACTTCCCCACATTGGACTGGATTTGCCACAGTTTTGACAGCTGAGCTAAATCTATCTCTGCCCCCTTGTAACTTCATGCTCCCATCTGCATTATTGACTGTGCCTCCCAACTTAGTGTCATTTAAACTGGATCAGTGTTTTCTGTTGCCATGTCTAGAGGACATTCTTCACACGAACCTAGTCAATCATTGTTATCAAGTTCATGTCTCATCAGGTTAAGATCTCTTGCTTATCCATGATTCTGTAATTTCAGATGCCTTGGAATATGAATCACCCTGCATTCCTTCCTGCATAGTCCTCAACTTGACCATCTTTTCCTAAAAGGTGACGGTGATTGGCAAGCTGTTTTACTGGTCATGCCCTCATCTTGTACTATTACTTAAATTGAAACACTCAGGGAGGGCTTCTCAGGAACTTTTACAACCTAACTCTATGCCATGCTTATAGGGCTTGGCAAAACAGGACACCTTCTCTTCCACCTTTGTTACCAGCAGCTGTCTGTCCAATTCAAGCCACTTACTTTCTTTTTGGCAGGAAATGTGAGGATTTTGCCCTTCTTGTAACCTTGGTCCCAGACATTTGATTTCCTTACATTGCATGTTTCTATTGCCTTTCTTAGTATACTTCACCTCAACTGCTGCTGAGTCTCTGAATCATTGCATTTGTCTTTGAAGTTATGCACACCCAGTGCTGAATTCTTGTACTGACGAAGGTGTTGTTAGGCTTTGCAAGCCTGCATGTGTTTTCACACTATAAAACTGAGAAGAACATGATGTGCGTTGCTTGGCTGCTGAAGCTCCCATGGGAATGAATGCAAATTATGGACCTTTGTGGTTTATTCTTGGACCACATTCATCGTGATAAATGTATGCAGTGGATTACAGTAAGTACTGCTCATATTTTATAGCCTTTCTGTTCATTGGTTACACCAAAGTCTCAGCTGTAAGCCACAAATAAATTGTGGTTTTGCTTTGAATTTTAAAAAATGGAAAATAAGAAAGTGCTCAAAATGTGATTGAAATAATACTGTATGATAGCTTATAAAATTAAACGCAGGCAGACTGAGGCACTTCACTGTCATTTCTGTTGAATTATCAACATTGCCCTTTATCCGGCAAACCCTCTTTATCAAATTTAAAGGCTTGTGTCAAAACTATGTACCTTTCTTCAGACATGAGGAGAAAGATGCAGTTGTACCCATTGCACTACAGCCTGGAGCGAACAGCTAATTCTTCTCCTGGTATCTCCTCCCTTCCTGAAGGCGGTGTCTCATGCTGGATGGAGTTACGGCTGTGGGTAGGGTTCCACAGGTGCCAGCAGCCCTCCGGAACCTCACTCATGCCAACTGATCCATGAAAGAATGGTGGTAATGAAAGGCTTGAAGAAGGCCACAGTCTGCTTGGCAAGTTGAATGCAGATATACAGTGGTTGTGTTGAGATGAGGGGTGGGATGGTGAAGTGGTTCTAGCAATAGATATAAAATGTAGGAAGAGAAGAAGCGAAAGAATAACAGAAGCATTAATTTGTAAATTTTGCGTCAAAACTAAACAAAATAACATAATCTGAAGAAAAATTTTAGAGCCCTCTGTCCACAAGCTTCAAGTACATTTAATACAAACTGCTTTTGTGCATCACATTTGTTTTTTGACTGCTTATAAAAAAAAAACTATCCTCTAGTGTTGTGTTGACTTTTGATGTCTTGTGATTTAATGTTATGTAAAAAAAAGAAAATTGGATTTTTTTTGTCTGGAATGTATTACAATTTTTCTCTTGCCATTTTTGTGTAAAATTTACAGAATCAGTGTTACATCCTGCGCTGCAAAGGTAATGTGCCATTACTCTAAGGCTGTCCTTATTTGCTCAGTATGTTGATTTCTCTTGAAAACAAAATGTCTTTGCACTTTCTAAATCATTGTGGAGGGAGGGCAATGGGTCTCATAAAATCAAAAAACATTTGTGATTCTTTTACCACCCGATGAGGGGAGTGAAAGGAGAGAGAGAGAGAGAATAGATCACAAAACAGAAAATGCTCATAACACTCAGCAGGTCAAGCAGCATCTGTACAAAGAGGTAATAGGGTTAACGTTCTGGGTCAATGATCTAGTGTCAGAATCCTTTCGCCTGTCAATGACCTTTCACCCACAACATTAACTCTACCTTCCCCTCTCCACAGATGCTGCCTAACTGGCTGAGTGTTTACAACGTTTTCTGTTTTGGAAAGCAGCATTTACCAGCATCATTTCGTCTAACAGTGTAACTGGTACAGTACAGGTACCACTGGCATTAAACAGCTAATGTGGGAGAGGAGAGAGATGGCTGCTAACCTAAGTAAACATGCCAGCATTCACCAAGACTTTCAACTGGGAAAACCTGGTTTAAAAATAGTCTTCTGGGTTGCCGGCCTCGGCAGAGCCCATTGAGTTTATTTTTTGGATGCTGCTAGCTGTTAAAGACTCTCCAATCAGCAGCCGACGTCACTAGTGCAAGGCTGGAGTGACGTTAAATCAGTCATTAACTCTTCAAAGCACTGTCAAGCCTGTGGTGGTTTTACCAGGATCCTGTACATGAGTCCTGTATTGCCAATGTAAGACTGGTAACAGCCTGGCACTTTTTAGTTCTTTCACGGGATGTGGGCAACACTGGCTAGGCCAGCATTTATTGTCCATCCCTAATCGCCCTTGAGAAGGTGATGATGAGCTTTCGTCTTGTACACCCACAGTGCTGCTAGGGAGGGAGTTCCAGGATTTTGACTTGTACCTATCACTAAGCTGGTGTGCTTCATTGTAATAGTAATTGGCTTCACTTCTTTGATGTTTAATAATAACAACTTATGAGGGTAGATGGAGAGAAACTTTGCCCAGGTGGAGGTATCAGAAATTGGGGACATTACCTTAAAATTAGAGAGAGGCCATATAGGCATGATGTCAGGAAACATTCTTGTACACAAAGGGTAATGGAAATCTGCAACTCTTCCCCCCCCCAAACCCCCCCCAAAAAAAACTTGAGGTTGGATCAATTGATAATTTCAGTCCTAAGATCGATAGGTTTTTGTTAGGCAAGGGTATTAATAGTGACGGAATCAAGCCGGGCAGATGCAGTTCAAATACAGATCAGCCACAGAACTAATTGAATGGCAAACTGGTTTGAGGAGCTGACTGGCCTCCTTTTGTTCCTATGTTTCTAAATACTCTTTCTGTAATGGATCTTATTCAAGGTTTCACATGTTTATCTATTGTCACCTGGGCACAGACACTTCAATCCAAGAGCACATTCAAGGCAATTAATAAGGTTTCATGTCCCGACCCATCCCCCCAACTGAGTACAAGAGGCACTGATCCAATTAAATTAATAATTATTTTAAGTTTTGATCAGGACTTTGAGTTTCTGTCATCTGCAGCTGCTGGCCACCACCTAACCTCATCAGATATGACTAAAGCTTTTTTAAAACTGCTATCACTTACTGGAAACAATCCTGCTGCAATCATGCAAGTAGAGCACAAAGGTTCTTGTGGAGTCTTCGCCAAAGAAGTATCGTGCGCATTGACAGATGGTACTGCACCTGTATTGCTCTGTACCAGGAATGCAGCTTCTGGGCCTAAAGTTGATTGTAAAAATGGCCCTATTGGAAATTTAATCAGATTTGCTCCATTGGAGGAGCTTATCATTAATCGTGATCAAACTTTAGCCTTGACCCACACTTCTGCCCAGCGTTAACCTTAAATATGTAATTGTATAATTTTTTTCTTGAACTACTTGATCTAAATACAAGAGAACTGGAAAGACACGGTAACTTTAAAGCCTGCCGTTCTTGCATACATTCCGAGGGAAAATTAGCTTGTTGCAAATGGCTTTGAGTGGAAAAGTGTTCCTTCTTATTGCAGGTATATTAATCAGGAACGTTTGCAATCAACTTTGGATTAGAGTGTCTGTGACCTACTTTGTAAAATGATGAACACAATTTCTGGTGGTGTAACTGGAGTCAAATCTAGGTGGCACATCCATGTTGTTTAATTGCATTGACTCCAGAGACCATAATTCCTGACTATTTTTAATATAGTGGTAAGAGCAACTATATAGTGGAAGCCACTCTGCAGTAGTTGTGGTTTTTATGGGGAGAAAGTGGGTGTTAATGAAGATGACTTTCTAAATGCTTCCCAATCCACTGTACTAACTACAAACTCTGCTTTCATGCGAAATTTGCTGTGTTACTAAAAGTTTTTGTCATTCTCGCTTGTTATAGATTCTTCATTTTTAAAACTACATGCTCCAGAAGATTTCTTAATTCTAGATTTGCTTCGTACACTGTTAGCATCTGGAAATTCCTACAGTCACAGTCCAATTAATGCCACTTCTCTGCAGTGTTGGCATTGTAGATTAATATTTTGGTTGTGCGCCCATTTCAGGATGCCTGTCCTTTCAATGCATACAATTCCAGTTGTGCAATCTCCAAAAATTCTTAAATGTGTTCAAATAATGAAGGTACAGAATTGTGCAGGATAATGTCAACTTTATTTAATCATCAAAACCAGTTAATCTAAAAGAGTAATTGATTCTCTCTGTTTTGCCATTAAATTTCCAGCATAGCATTTTACTTAGGAGAGTTTTTACTCAAACTCTCATCATTTTTGGTACTCAATCAAGCCCAATTAACTCTCAGTTTACTGAGTGATATGGTATTTCTTGCTTATCTAGCAGATGAAGCTCCTCTCTGAACTGCATTATTATAGCTTGATGGAGCTTACCGTGGGGAAAGCTGGAGACACTTGTAGGACACAACAAAAAGGAGCTGCAGTGTTATTTTCAGAAGGTCAACTTAAGTATATAGCAGCACACTTGCATTAAATTACTGAAAGAATATCTTCCCTCTACCCAATTTGGTCATCTTGCTAGTGACTAATTCATAGAAAAAGCTACAGGACTGATATACCTTAGGGCCTTCAATAAATCACCAAAATTAAAAGTGTGATTAGTTAGATTTGGTACAAAATATGCCAGTAGTTAAATTTTGCAGTGTTGGGGTGGGGAAATTGTTCTAAATTTGTGAATTAGATACTGAGCATGATGAGAATTTAATTGTAAAATATAAAGTGAGCAAGATTTTTTTTCTCCCCGTGCATTGCCATTACACTTAAGCCACTGCATGTTGTAAAATGCATTGACTACTATTTGGACTACCACATGACTAGACCGTCCAAAAGAGCATTTATCCCCTAGAAAGCCAAACTGTTTTAAATAAAAGACTGTATTGGCTATTGATGCAAGTAGAAGTGAAATAATTGAGGTCCAGTAGCACTAGCTTTGTAAACACAGTGCCATAAAAATATCCAGACCAAATAACACATGAAAATTTAAAATTGCCCCTCTTCCATAAGGACTAGGTAAACCCTGACAGCAGAAATAATTTGAGGGGCCATAGTGGGAAGTAAGCACACATTGCACACAAATCTGAAAGTTTCCCAAGTGTCCTTTTATCCGCTCACCAAATAAACTCTCCTACGATTAAAACATTTCACCAATAAGAGAATGAAGCATTCACGATTTATTATTTTTTTAAGGTTATTGGTCATTGCAGTGTCTTCAGAACCAGGTGGTGTTCAAGGCTCCAGCCCCAGTGCAAGAGGGGAGCCTTGCCCAATTTCCATTGGGAACTGGTAGGTGGTTGTAGAGTAACATTTGAGACCCTGGATCAAGCATCCCCCAAAGCTGAAAGAAAGCCCACTAGAAATGGAGCATAAGGCCACGACACGCCACTGGAAAAATTTGGGTCCCAGGATATTAATGGGCATTATGGGTTAAACATAGTGAAATCATCAGCTCAATGCATGAAGAGTAGTTTATGTGTGATTGATTGAGTTTTACAGGGCAGTTGTTTGAACTAACTTTTTTCTTTTTCTTTCATATTTTTAAATGCCCTTCCAAACCCTGACATTAAAAATGATCCTTACCTCTGTGCCCGAATTCGTGACACCCTTCCTATTCTTTTTCAAATCATCCTTCCCAAAAATGGATTCTTTCAACGGAACAGAACTACAAAGCCAGCTCCACATCTGGATGGGTAAGTCTTGTCATCTTTTTATTGTCCAAGATGTTTTAACTTTATTGAGGTGCATATAACTTGTAGTCCAAACTGCCCTGCTCTTTTAATCTGGAACTCAAACTTTCCTGCTCTAACTCCGGTGCCTGCTAACAATGGTGGTATTGCTGCTGAGGCCTTCCTGATTTATATGGCTTGGCTTGCTCACTGCCTTACCCAGCTGAACTAACAGAATGGCTGACTATTTTTGAAAGCAGATCCTTTTTGTCATATGGAAAACCCTGGATCTGATGATCAGGCGTTCTGCAATTATGAGTAGCATCAATGTTAGCAGTAAGACTGCTCAGCATTTTTTTTGAAAAGGGAATTGTCTGATTAGCCTCTGGTACTACATCTATTGCTGTATTGGATTCACATTTGAAAACAAACTATTGGTTCTGTATCTGCTGTTGCGCATTAAAATAGATCTGGAATCTCTGTTCAGCTAGAGATTTGGTAGGACTGTAATAAAGCATAAATGAGGAGTGTTCAATATTAACTATTTTTTGAATGGCGCTATATCCCATCTCCATAGAGCTGATTAATAAGCCTCGGTGGAGACAAATTAATTTTATCCATCTCAGTCTCTTGATATTAATCTGTATTCAATATATGTCCTGTTGCTGTGTAGGAACATTAACGCAAACTCCAGTTTTAACTCTGATTTTTAGTGTACATGTTGTCTTCGGTCAAGTAATAACTGGCTTTGACACGATAAAGGAAATAGAAAACCTGAAGACAGATGCTGCCAGCCGACCATATGCAGATGTTCGAATCATTGACTGTGGAGAGTTTGTCCCAAAGTCTGCAAGTCATGGTGAGTTTTTTCGTTGACCCAGATCTTTTCAGAAAGGAAAAGTCTGTAATAGATTTTCAATCTCCTCTTGCTGTGCAGCTAGGATGCTGCCCTGACTAACTCCAGCAGTGATGTCCCAGGGCTGTGATGATTGACTTTTGACATAGGGCAACAAATGCTGACCTTGCCACAGGTGTTCACATCCCATAAAAGAATACAAAAAAATTGTGCCCATCTTCCTGTGTCTGACAGGTTCAACTCCACCCGTGAGAGGGTTCCCCTTGACCCCCCAACCCCCACCAATGACAGTAGTTTTACTCAGGCTCCTGAGATCTGCACTTAATCGAATGCTGTCAAAGATAGTGAATGCCACCTTTCCTTGACAATTGCCTTTTGTGTCCAAGCTTGGATTAAGATTGCGGAGGCGTGGAGCCAAATTGTTCTGGCAAAAGACAAACAGTACAAGGCTGTCAGTGGTGATGCTGAAGGGAGGGAAGTGCATGAGATGTTAGAGTCAGAAACAGTTTGGGGTTATAGGACATGGAGGACAGTACAGGTAGAGAGAGGAGAAAGGCCACTCTCAGAAGGATGAACATTTTAAATCTGAGCTCTTGAGGGACCAAGAATCAATTCGGTCAGCAAGGAGAGATGAAAGAGACTTAGTATGATATGCGGTACAGAGTTTTGGATAAGATAAAGTTTAACTAGGATGGTGACTGGAAGGTTAACCAGGTGAATCTGCCTAGTAGAGCCTGAAAGGAACAAAGGCATGGATTCAGTAGCAGATAGCCTGACATAAAAGCGGTGGCGGACAATATTATCAAGGAAGTAAACTGTCTCAAGACTGATATCGATAGATTTCTACATACTAAAAGCATCAGTGCGGGAAAATGGTGTTGAGGTAGAAGGTCAGCCATGATCTCATTGAATGGTGGAGCGAGCTCAAAGGGCTGAATGATCTACGGCTCCTATTTCTTACATTCTTATGCCTGTAATAGAGGGGTTATGGGTTAGAAAATTGGTCTGGGATCAAATAGAATGCCACAGTTGTGAGCTGTGTAGATTAGCCTAAGACAATGCCAGAGCAATTTGGTGTGTGCAGTCTTTTTATTCTTTCATGGGATGTGGGCATTGCTGGCAAGGCCAGCATTTGTTGTGTATCCCTACTGATTGGCTTGCTCAGCCATTTTAGAGGGCAGCGAAGAGTCAGTCACATTGCTGTGGATCTGGAGTCACATATAGGCAGATTTCCTCCCCTAAAGGGACATTAGTGACCTCGATGGGTTTTTACTACAATCGACAGTGGTTTCATTGTCACCATTACCGAGACTTTCAGTTCCAGATTTTATTAATTGATTTTAAATTCCATCAACTGTTGCGGTGGGATTTGAGCCCATGTCCTCAGAGCATTAGCCTGGACCTCTGGATTGCTAGCCCAGCGACATTACCACAACCCCACCTCCTCCCCAAAGATAAACAAGGTGATAGATTCACAATAGTTTAAAACAGCAGTGTATAAAATTTTTAAATGGTTGGGAAAATGGGATTAAAAGGATAGCTCTTCCATTGAGGCAGCATAGGTGTGATGGGCCAAATGGCCTCTTGTGCTGTAAAATTCTGTAATTTCTGATTTTACAATTCTGGAGAAGACCTACCATGATTTAGGGCAGAGGAAAGTTTAAAGGCCTTTGCATACTGTTTTGGCTTGTGTCTACTACTTTTCATCTGCTCGAGTGTGGCTTTTGGAAATAAGATGCTGAACTGTATGTAGCAATATGCATTTACTCAGCTGTGCCGGTTTTCTCTTCTCCCCATGCTTTACTGGGATATCGTTCTGCACTTGTTTTGCTGTAACTCAACCAGGAAGCTGTTGTTAATATGCGAGCCAGTGAGTATTCACAGTTCATTTGACTGTGGAGCAATCCTGGCTTCACCAAATATTCACACACAAGGAGTCACCTATGGCGATCAACAAGCGGGATCTCTGACTGAATTTCTGTTTTTGTTCCCAATCCCTGTCTTATATCCGATTATATTCAATCCCCTTGGCTGCAAACAGCTAACTTAATTGCTATTAAAAGAGAAGTCTTCAGATTGCGAGCTGCCTCTAAATTTCCAGCTTGAGGTCATCAGAAACAAACGTGAAATGATTTCGCTTTTCAATATGTAATTTTGAAACTCTGAAATGTGATGAGCACCAGCGTATCTGGTGTATGAAGGTGGTTTACATGGGGGCAGTTGACTGTATTTCATATCTTTCAGTGACCGAACGCAAGAAAAAAGTCACTGCCGCCTACTCCTCGCACGAATCCGAGACCAGCTCAGATTCTTCAACGTCTTCCAAGTCCTCAGAGTCTGAGACAGAAACCGAAGAAGAAAGAGAAAGGAGAAGGAAACGGAAAAGGAAGATGAGAAACAAACATTCAAAAAGACGGAAAGAAACCAGAAGCAAAAAGAGAAAAATATCTTCCAACCAGAAGAGGTGCAATAATATCTTTTTATCCATTCCTATAACCCATGTATTTGCGTGCATGTGTATTTTATAATTGAAGTATATTGGAGTAATTTCCTATCTGATATTTCTACTGTGAAATTTAGTCTAGCCTGGGAAACTAGGCTTTATTTATACTAGCTGTTTCAGTGCAGCCTGTACTGCCGTATTCCTGAAAATCAACTGAAGGTGAAAATAGAAAGGGAGATTGAGTGAGAAAGTCACTGATTTTAAAATTTGTCCCACTGTGAGGGTCAGTTATCACCTTTTTGTAACTTGAATGGTTTGTATAGAGCGGCCATGTGTTGTGAGCAGCTTCAAGCAAGACTGCAGCACCTGAGAAAACAATATAAGACTGACACAAAGTGCATTGCTGACAGACTGCTGCATTATTGGAGGTGCCAACCTTCAGATGAAATGCAATATCTGTCTGTCTTTTCCAGTGATTCGGATGCATGTTGAAACGCCCACAACACAGTTAAGAGTTGTCCCAGATTCCAAATCGATATTCCTACCCTCAGATCAGTTAACTAACCATCAATCTCATTGCTATTTGTTGGATCTTGCTTTCTGCCAGCAACTGCCCCCTAAAAACAGTGACTCCGTTTCAAAATATTGTCTTTTATCTGATGTGTTTTGAGGTATTCTAAGAAATGTGATAAAGTGCCATATAAATGCAAGCTTATTTTCTTTGTTCGTTTAATCTAGGAAACCTGTGTTAATGCTTTGGAATTCTGAGTTGCTTTATTGAAGAATAAATCTGCTCAAGAATATAATTAGGTGTGTTGGGCCTAGGGCATCTCAGCTGAGAGGACGATGGAGGTGGCGAGCTACGACAATGAAGAAGATGTTATGAAAAAAAATTGTTAAACTTGGATAGACCACACTTGAACCTGTCCAGCCGAATGACCTGTTTCTGCGCTTTAGATACCGAGTAATACTTATGTTAGTGAAACCCGACAGCTCCCTCTAATGGAGTGGAGGTGGCACATCAGCTGCTGTACACAGAGTTTCATTAGTATAAGACTTTCAAAAGGCAAGATAATATTATACAATTAAATACACATTTTTGTTTAGCACCTTATCATGGCGAGCTAAGTGGCAGTTCTTCTGGGAATCTGAAATCTATTCCATTCTCCTAATTCCTCTGTATCCATCACATCTGTTCTGACGATGCCACCTCCCATACCAGTGCAGTATTTTGCTCTTGAATGAAAAAATCATTGGCAGCAAATTACCATTTTCTATTTTTATAGATAGACTCTCTTCTCTCCTGCCCCTAGAATAACAACAATCAACTCTGCTTCAAAACTTATGGTGTCAAGAGCTGTAACACAGTCGCCATGATAAGGTGCTAGATAAAAATATGTGTTTAGTAGTTTAATATTATCTTGCCCGAACATCCTTTTGAAAGGCTTTTTGAGGATTTCCTTCCACCGTGGTTGACAAGGTTTGAATGGATCACTATCTGCCAATTTCATCACTAAGTGTGATTCCACCACAAAACGTGAATTCCCTTCCCTCCCCTTCCAGCATCTGAAAGGGACCATTTCCTCTGAAATATCCTGGTCCATTCCTCCACCCCTGACACCGCTTCCCCTTCCCAAGGCAAGTTCCAATCCTCGATACCATCCAGGACAAAGCAGGCTACTTAATGGGCACCCCACCCATCACCTTAAACATTCACTCCCTTCAGCACCAATACACAGTGGCCGCAGTGTGTACCATTATCAAAATGCACTGCAGAAAATCACCAAGGTTCCTTGGGCAGCACCTTCCAAACCCACAACCACTACCATCTAGAAGGAAAAGGGCAGCAGATAGGTGGGAACGCCACCGCCTGCAAGCTCCCTCCAAGCCCCACACCACCCTGACTTAGAACCATATCACCATTTCTTCAATGGCACTGGATCAAAACCCTGGATTAAGCTTCCGAACAGCACTGTGGGTGTTCTTGCACCAGATGGGCTGCAGCAGTTCAAGATGGCTCACCACCACCTTCTCGAGGACAATTAAGGATGGGCAACAAATGCTGGCCTTACCAGTGACACTCACATGCCACTAAAAAGGTTCTAAAAAGCAAAAATGCAACATTTGCCCTTTTGCTGCCTCCTTTTCCACTCTCCAGGGCCACAAACTCTCCTTCAAGGTGAAATCGAGATTTACTGGTCCTTCTTTCAATATATTTAACTGTATAATAAGGGGGTGGCATAGTGGTATTGTCACTGGACTAGTACTCCAGATGGATGTAACCATTCATGGTTCACTAATATCCATTAGGGAAGGAAATCTGCCATCCTTACCTGGTCTGGCCTACATGTGACTCCAGACCCACAGCAGTGTGGTTGACTCTTAAATGCCCTCTGAAATGGCCTAGCAAGCCTCTCAGTTTTCAAGGGCAATTAGGGATGGGCAATAAATACTGGCCCAGATAGCGATGCCCACATCCCATGAGCAATTTTTTAAAAAATTCACTGCTCATGATATAGCCCCGACATGGGGAAACAAACAGCGATCGGTGACCACTTTGTGGCACATCTCCATTCAGCCCATAAGTATGAGTAAGCTTCTGGTTATCTGCCTTTTTAATTTTCCACTTTGGCTCTGCCCTCACCCTGTTCTGACGGAGGTCTCAAGGAAGCTCAAGTAACTGCACCTCATCTTTTCAGTTAGGCATCTCACAGCTTTCTGGGCTCGACAGAGAGTTTTAACAATTTCAGATCATAACCTTGGACCCCATTTTTTTTCATACAGCAGCTTTTAGTAATGATTCTGCTTTCCCATTTACAACTCCTCTAGACCCATGTTTTGTTTCTTTACTTCCTCCATTACCAGGCCCTTTTGCCTTGCATCTTCATCCCTTTGTAATTTAATCTCTTCTACCTTCCACCTTATCGCAGACCTTCTCTTTTGTTCTTCACCCCCCTCTCCCCCCACTCCATTTCCCTGCCTCTGTATTTGCTTAATCTCTGTTAATCCCTAATTTTTTCCAGTTTTGATGAAAGTTGAGCAAGCTGAAACGTTAACTCTCTTTTTCTCTCGCCACATCTGAGCATTTCTAGCATTTTCTGTTTTCTGTCCCCTTAGAAATTTCCTGTGGATTTTTCTGTAGCAACCAATTTGCTTAAAGAAACATTCATTTGTAGATATAGTCATAGATTTAGTGCTATGAGGAATCATAGCTTCAAATAGTGCACCACTTTGATGGCTGTTTATTTATCACTTTTGAAATGGTCTCTGGGATGTATTTAAATGCGCTTGTGTGTGCACATTTACTGGTAGCTCTTAAGTGTTTCGTGAACTTCAGTCTACTTTTCTTGCCCCAGCAGCCACAATGGTGTGGGCGAAGAGGATGATAAAGACAAAGAATTAAACCCAAAGCGACAGAAACTGTCAGTAAGGCCCGAAGAGATTCCTCCGGTACCAGAGAACAGATTTTTGCTCAGGCGGGATTTGCCAAAACCAGATACTGAACCGTGAGTGAACTGTAGCGACGTTGCTTTAAATGTTGCCGATACTTGTTAATGTTTGTTTTAAAAAGATAAGAAATGGTATTGCTCTGCATCAGTATGTGCTAACCCAACATCCAAAGCATTTAGCAAATTGTAATTGGGGAACATGATTTACACGTTAGATTTTTTATTTATTTCATTTTATTAGCTGGAAACGTTCTTAATAAGATTTTCCAAACGAGGGAAATTCTTCAATTTTAGCTTTCTTGTACATGCAACTAATCAGTAAGATGGAATCCATTATTAAGGCAGTAGTAGCAGGATATTCATAAAATCATAATACAATCAAGCAGAATGAACATGGATTTATGAAAAGGAAATCGTGTTTAACAGATTTGTTAGAGTTCTTTCAGGTTGTAGCAAGGAGAATGGATAAAGGAGAACCAGTAGATGTAGTGTATTTGTTAGAGTTCTTTCAGGTTGTAGCAAGGAGGATGGATAAAGGAGAACCAGTAGATGTAGTGTATTTGAATTTCCAAAAGGCATTCAATAAGGTGCCACATAAAAGGGTGTTGCAAGAGATCATCGTGTTGAGGGTAATATATTGGCATGGATACAGGATTAGTTAACAAACGGAGAGCAGAGAGTCAGGATAAATGGGTCATTTTCAATCTGGCAAACTGCAGTTAGTGGGCTGCTACAGGAATTAGTGCTGGGCCTCAACTATTTAGAATCTATATTAATAATTTGGTTGAAAGGACCAAGTGCATTGTAGCCAGATTTGTTGTTGATACGATGATAGGTGGGAAGGCAAGTTGTTAGGATGATGCAGAGTCTGCAAAGAGATATAGATAGGTTAAGTAAGCAGGCAAAATATTGGACAGGTGGAGTATAATGTGAGGTTGGTAGGAAGAATAGAAAAGCAGAATATTATTTAAATGGAGAGAGACTGCAGAATGCCGAGGTACAGATGATCCAGTTGTCCTCATCCATGAAACACAAAGTTAGTATGCAGCTACTGCAAGTAACTGGGAAGACAAATGCTTTGTTGACCTTTTATTGCAAGGGAAATAGTGTGTACCTATAGGGAAGGTTTGCTACAACTATACAAGGTGCTGGTAAGATAACACCTAGAGTACTTTGTGCAGTTTGGGCCTCCTAACTTAAGGAGGGATATACTTGCATTGGAGACAGTTCCAAGAAGATTCACTGGGTTGATAGAAAAAGAACATTAGGAGCAGGATTTGGCCCTTTGAACCTGCTCTACCCTAATGGTTACTCTGATCATGTCCTTTCCTCCACCTTTCTGCATGCTCCCCATAACCCTTGATGTTGCAGATGAAAAATATGTCTAACTCGACCTTGAATATATTCAATGGGCCAGCCTCCACTGCTTTCTAGAGTAGAAAAATCCCGAAGATTAAAGGTCCTCTGAGAAAAGAAATTCCTCTTCATCTCAGTCTTAAGCAGGAGACCCCTTATTTTGAAACTATGTCCCATAGTTCTAGGTTTCCCCACAAGGGGAAACACCCTCGTGCATGAATCACAAATAGTTAGCATGCATATACAGAAAGTAATTAGGAAGGCAAATGAAATTTTGACATTTAATACCTGCACCCTAGGATTCTAAAAGAAGTGGCTGCAGATATAATCTTCCGGAATTCTCTAGATGCTGGAAAGGCCCCGGCGGATTGGAAAACCACAAATGGAGCACCTCTAGTCATGAAAGATATGAGACAGAAAGCAGGAAACTAATATGCAAGTCAGCTTGACATCTGTCATTAGGAAAATGCTAGAATCCATTATTAAAGAGGTAGTAGCAGGGCATTTAGTTATAATGCAATCAGATAGAGTCACCATGGCTTTGTGAAAGGGAAGCCGTGTTTGACAAATTTATAAGAGTTCTTTGAGAATGTTACAAGAAGGGGGGCTAAAGGGGAACCAGTAGATGTGCATTTGGATTTCCAAAAGGATAACATGCCACATAAAAGGTTACTAACCAAGATTAGAGCTTATGATGTTGGGGGTGATAAATTAGCACAGATAGAGGACTAGATAACTAACAGGAAGCAGAGAATTCAGGATAAATAGGTCATTTTCAGGATGGCACACTATAACTAACGGAGTGCTGCAGGGATCAGTGCTGGGGCTTTACCTATTTACAATCTAGAGTAATGACTTGGACATAAGGAGAGACTTTATTATAACCAAATTTGCTAACGATACGAAGATAAGTAGGAAAGCAAGCTTTGAAGAGGATACAAAGAATCTGCAAAGGGATATAGATAGGTTAAGTGAGTGGGCAAAAATTTGGCAGATGAAGCATAATGTGGGAAAATATGATGTTGTCCACTTTGGCAGAAAGAATAGAAAAGCAGGGTATTATTTAAATGGAGAGAGACTGCAGACTTCTGAGGTACTGCGGGACCTGGGTCTCCTTGTTACATGAATCACAAAAAGTTAGCATGCAGGTACAATAAGTAGTTAGGAAGGGAAATGGAATGTTACCCTTTATTGCAAGGAGGATGGAGTATTTAAGTATGGAAGTCTTGCTACAGCTTTGTAGGAAATTGGTGAGATCACACCTAGGATATTTTGTATTTTTAGTCACCTTGCTTAAGAGGGGCAAATTTATATTAGAAGCAGTTTCTTGAAGGTTGACTAGGCTGATTCCTGGGATGAGGGGTTTGCCTTATGAGGAAAGGTTAAGTAGGTTGGGCCTATCCTCATTGAAGTTTAGTAGAATGAGAGGTGATTGAAACACAAGATTCTGAGGGGCCTTGACAGGGTAGATGCTGAGAGGATATTTCAAATGAGGATATCTAGAACTAGGGGGCACAGTTTCAAAGTAAGGGGTGTCTCATTTAAGACACAGATGTGTAGAAATTTCTTCTGAGGATCACTAGTGTTTCTAATTCTCTTCCCTTGCAATTGGTGGGGGCTAGGTCTTGATTATATTCAGGGCTGAGTTGGACAAATTTTTGATTGACAAGGGAGTTTAGGGTTATGAGGAGGAATTTCTTCTCTCACAAGGTCATGGATTTTTGGAGATCTTTACCCCAGAGATCTGTGGAGACAGAGTCATTGAATATATTCAAGTCTGGGATGGATAGATTTTTAAACCCGAGTGGTCCAGGGTTATGGGGAACAGGAAAGAAAGTGGAGTTAAGGCCCCAATCAGATCAGGCATGATATTGAATGGTAGAGCAAGCCTGATGGGCTGAAAGGTCAACTCCTATTTCATATGTTCTTATGGGATGAACTGGCATCAATCTGTAGCAATTTATGTATCAATATCAGTTTTGTTTAGGATCGAGGGTGATTTTAAATGTGCATTTATGTTACTTTAACGGACTGGCACTAAAGAGAACATCACAATAGCTATAATTCTGTCTATGGAGTATTTTGGTTAATTAGTGTTCATATTAAGTTTTGGCCTGCAACCACGGAATGTTGGAGATCACAAGGGGGAAACATAAAATATCCATGTTCAGATTAGAAACATATAATCTGTGTCAATGAACACTCTCATCATTCATGCGAACGTAGGAGCAGGAGTAGGCCACTCGGGCCTTCCAGCCAGCTCCACCATTCAATAAGTTCACGGTCGGGTTGGTTTGTCCTGCTTTTTATGTACAGGACATAACTGGGCAGTTTTCTACATTGCAGGGTAGATGCCAGTTTTGTAGCTGTACTGGGGTGCGGCACGTTCTGGAGCACAAGTCTTCAGTGCAATTGCCGGAATATTGTCGGTGCCCATAGCCTTTGCAGTATCCACTGCCTTCAGCCGTGGAGTGAATCAAATTGGCTGAAGACTGGCATCTGTGATGCTGGGGACCTCCAGAGGAGACCGAGATGGATCATCCACTCGGCACTTCTGGCTGAAGACTATAGCAAATGCTTCAGCCTTATCTTTTGCACTGATATGCTGGGCTCCTCCATCATTGAGGATGGGGATATTTGTGGAGCCTCCTCCTCCAGTGTATTGTTTAATTGTCCAATGCCATTCACAACTGGATGTGGCAGGACTGCAGACCTTAGATCTGATCCGTTGGTTGTGGAATTGCTTAGTTGTGCCTATCACTTGCTGCTTATGCAGTTTGGCATGCAAGTAGTCCTGTATTGTAGCTTCAGTAGGTTGACACCTCATTCTGGCTGAAGATTTTTTTTTGTAGGCCAGACCAGGTGAGGACGACAGGTTTCCTTCCCTAAAATGAACCGGGTGGGTTTTTACGATCTGCCGTGGTGGGATTCAAACCCGAGTCCCCAGAGCATTACCCTGGATCTCTGGATTACCAGTCCAGTGACGATACCACTATGCCACCATCCCCATGGATATAATTTGACTTGTTAATCACTTACATGTAAGAATTGTGTGGTATTGCAGTGTATACATTTTTCATTCAATTTGTTTCATCATTTTAAAAGTAAAATTTCACCTTTTTTTCTTCCCTTACAGAAAAGTTCAGGAAGCACCCTCAACTCATAATGACCAGAAACCAGTGGTGTCAAAATCGGGCCGTAAAATTAAAGGCAGAGGCACAATGGTACTTTTACTTTTACTTTTATCTATCTATGACTCTTTAATCTTCTGATGCTTTACTCCTTCAAACATTGGTCGAGCCTTACTCTTTGGTCTTTGGGTTCTACATGTAGATGTCTCTTATTATAAAGAGAAATGGAGCTTATTTTGTGCTCGTACAAAAGAAGGCCCTTTAATTCATCATTGGCTGCAATATTGGAGTTAAAACAAACAATGTTTTCTCCCTTCATAAAGATTGCTGATCTTTATTGTGTTTCAAATTATGTTTTGCCTATAAATACCTATATGGAAATACAGGCACACATCAAAAGAGAACCATGTATTATTCATAATCCTTTCATAAAATATTGACAATGTCTGATGGCTCAAAGTGTTGTTTGATAATGAGCCATCAGTAACTTTTATTGTGTGGGTCTCTTTAATGAACAACTGACTATCCTTGTGGAGGAGGAGGCAAGCATTTTTTTTTGGCTTGAATTAGGTTCAATCTTGCAATGGCAGGTTGACATGGAGTTGAGTCTCTGTGGAAGATTTTATATTCCAATTATTGAGCCAAGCAATTCCAGCGGGTACTCCAGAACACTGACGATGGACAAGCCAGCCTGGGTCTACTGGCATCCAGTAGAGTTGGCCCATCACTAGAGGCTTGGCACCAGGCAGCCCTGTAAGCAAATGTTTGGGAGCTTCGTAGTCTAGTAAGCTGAGTGGTTTTAGCCAGTTAAACTTAGTCACTATCACCACAAATCCTTATCCCTTTTCTCTTCCAAATCTAATTTCTCTGGACCTAGATAATTGTGCAATGTCTCTATGGCATAAGAGGGCACAGGCTATCAGGCAAATGGAAATGCTACTTAAGTAGAATTTTCAAGTTGATTAGCCAGAGGATTCTTAAGTTGTTGGGTTACTTTCCAGTGCCCAATACCCAATGTTAAAAAGCATGGTTGTCTGTGGTGACCCTGTGATGCACGTTTGAATGCAGCATAGGGGCCTGCCATCATAGCACACCATCTGGTACCGCACTGAGGGCATGAAGTTTATTGAGCTCAGTCTTCAGTTTATGCTACATTTAGCTGGCCTCAGCTGGCTTGGTAACAGGGCACTTGGAGGTGGGCTTGGTCTCAAGATAGGGAGAATCAGCCAAGGTTCTGACAGTCCATGGACTTATGTTGTGAATTGCCCCTCCGTAAACATTGGCCAAGCAGTGTTGCCTCACCCCATGCCTGCCAATCCTCAACTGGGGTTGTACAGCTAAGTTAGCTAACATGAGGTGTTATAGAATTACCTGCAGCTGTGCGCCAGTATGTGTTGAGTTTTCCAAATTAAAGAAAGGAAATTAGGGAATGTACTCTGCTGGAGATTTCTGTGTTCTATGTTGGGTAGTGTGGACCCAATCTGACGAGCAGGGCAGCAGGTAGAGGAATTTAAGGGATGGGCGGCGGGGGGGTGGAAATCAAATCTAATGTCCACAATTGTCCTTCCAAGCCAAAAGGTTGAGAAATTAAATTTCTTTCCGTTTGTAACTTTTATTCTTTTTTTTCTGGCTTAGCGCTATCGCACTCCTTCAAAATCTAGGTCACACTCAGAATCAGAACTGGATGAGGAAAGTAGTGAAACACCACCTCATTGGAAGGAAGAAATGCAGCGAGTTAGAACATACCGTGCTGCCAGCTTGGAGAAATGGACTAAAGGAGACAAGTATGAACTCTAAGATGAGACTTAGAATATATATATATATATATATATATATATATAAAAAAACTTTTTTTTAAAACGTCGAGTGAACTTGTGTTTCTGAGGACCTGTAGTTCAGAGAAGCATTCATCAGCCCTGTTAAAATGTCACAGCGAATCTGTCATCTGCATGTTGCGTACTTTGTAGTATTCTGCTTTGCTACAGAGCACATGCTTCTGTTATGTAACCCTTATACATGTCATGTTACTTTATTACCTTTTAAACTGTTGACCAGGCTCAAGGGGCCATATGCCAGCTCCTGATCCTATTTCTTATGTCCTTAAAACATGATTATATTAATTTTTAATTAAATCACACTATGAATTTGTGGAATTACAAGCTGCATTTGTCTGATTTATAAACTCCGATTAAGCAAATCCCATAAAAGGCACTCTGTTTGGAAATGTGTTGCGCCTAGAATCACAAATTACAGCTGAGGGGGAAATTGCACACTTGCATTCTTGGTGGCTAACCATTTGTTGGGGAATGTAACTTTTTTTAGTTTATTCATTCATGGGATAGGGGGCATCGCTGGCTAAGCCAGCATTTATTGCCCATCCCTAATTTCCCTTGAGAAGGTGGTGGTGAGCTGCTGCTTTGAACCACTGCAGTCCATGTGGTGTAGGTCCACCCACAGTGCTGTGAGGGAGGGAGTTCCAGAACTTTGACCCAGCGACAGTGAAGAAACAGCAATATAGTTCCAAGTCAGGCTGGTGTGTGACTTGGAGGGAACTTGAAGGTGGTGGTGTTTGCAAGTAAAATGGTTCTATGCTAAGAATTAAGTAATAAGAGATGAAATTTTATCTTTATTGGCTCTAGGTTGATGCTGTATCATCAATTGAGCTTTATTTCTCCCAATCTGTAGGTTGAAGTCAGAGTCACGTCGGTGGAGCGACAGATCTGCTTCGCCATGGTCTCGGTCCTGGTCACATGATGGTTATTACTCAGATGACCACAGCAGACGGAAATCCAGCCACAGTAAGAGACCTAAAAAGGAAAGAAGGAAAATCAAAGCTAAGAAAAAATCCAAGAAGCTGAAGCATTCCAGAAGGCATAAAGTGCACAAACATAAGACAAAGGAAACCCCTGTACCTCCAGAATCTGCACGCTCATTAAGCTGTAAGACAAAGTCTTCGCTTGAGCATGAAAAGAAATCTCCTTCATCGGTCTCTTCAAGACACTCATCAGAAAGTGCATGGTCTGAGTCTTCTAGTCATCAGTCGTCTTCAGCCAGCACAGCTTCTCGGTCCTATTCGAGATCAAAGTCTAGGTCTCGATCCAAAGGAAGATCCAGGTCCAGATCAAGATCCCGGTCTGGGTCCAGATCAAGATCCAGGACAAGATCTAGGTCCAGATCCAGGTCCAGGTCCAGATGTAGTTCAAGCTCTAATTCATCAAGAAGTAGATCCACGTCTAGATCTAGCTCAAAATCCAGGCATGAAAGAAGGCGAAGTACCAGAACACACTTTGAAAATCTAAACCAAACAAAACTCGATACTTCAAGAGTAGCTGCCAAGGAAAACGAAAAAAATGTGACACTCACTGCTACAGTCGAAGCTGTTCCTGCAGTTCCTTTAAGTGAGAGTCCTCCACCTTCAAGATGGAGACCAGGCCAAAAACCGTGGAAGCCCTCTTATGTTCGGATACAGGAAGCTCAGGCAAAACTAAGTGAAACGACACCTACATTGAGCAGTAGGGATTCAAGATGTTCACGGGAGGATGACCTGTCTCCATCTTTACGGAAACAGCATCGCAGTTCAGATACTAGACGGCATTACAACTCTGACCGTGAAAGCGATCGAAGTTCAACCTCAGACTATCAAAAGAGTTCAAGGAGCAGAGGGTTTAGTTCCAGGTCAAGGAGTCGGTCGTATTCCAGGTCAAGGAGCCGGTCTAGTTCAAGGTCATGGTCACCAACTAAATCCCCCTACCGTGAATCCTCCTACTCTAAATCATCCAGTCATTCATACGAATCTGTAGAACTGTGTGTAGCCAGCAATGAAGAGAAGTACGGCAAAATTCGAAAGAAGAATTCTGTTTCTAATAAACACGATAAAAATCAGCAGGCAATCTCTACAACTAACCATGCAAATAAAGAACGTGCCACTGGAAAAAAATATGAAAAGGAGCATGCTTTGTTATCTTCACACTGCTCCAGTGGGAGCGACTCAGTTAGGTACGACAGAGAAAAGGGGAAAACTGAATCAAAAAGACACAATGTGTCAAACTCTCAGACGGAATCTCTCAAAAAAAACCACAGTAGCAAAAAAGCAGAAGGAAAATGTGAACGTTCCAGCAAAATTTCTACCAGGGAACATTCAAATGTAAAGTATGGTTCATCGAATGATCGTGTACAACGACCAAGAAAGAAATCTGCAAGGAACAAATCCACTGAAAGGAAATCTTCCTCGGGGTCTTACAGCAAGGACGAGGAAACTACAAAGAAAGTTCACAAGAAAGCGAAGTCGAAATCTGAAACTGAGTCCGAAACAGAACAGAGTAAAAGCAGCAAAGTGCAGTCTGGGTCCACCTCCGAGGAAGGAGAAGTGGTACAGAAATCTGATGGCTGTGAAACTGAAGGGAAAACATCGAGCAGAAGACCGGATTCAAGACCTGAGGTGTGCAGCGCCAAGTCTTCTGCATCGTCCAGCTCAGAAGCGAGCAGCAGACAACCATCAGTCAGAAGGTCCTCTGTTGCCAGCAGTTCTTCAGGTTCGGCAAGGGAAAATGAGAAGAGGCGAAAGAAGAAGGTGAAACACAAACTTAAGAGTAAGAAAAGGTCAAAATCAAAGGGCACCAAGTTTAAAAAGAAAAGCGAGAAGAAAAAAGTCAAAAAGGTTCCAAAAACAAAGGAGAAATTTCATTGGCAGCCTCCTCTGGAGTTTGGGGAAGAGGAGGAAGAGGAGACAAAAACTGACGGGCCTGGCGCAAGCGATGTTAAATCAAAGGTCAGGAACACGCTACCCAATGTGGGAAGGCATGATGCTGAAAACAGTGTCGTAAATTGTGCTGCTCCAGTAAAGGTCAGCCATCCAGGCAAAGAGAGTGCAGAGATGCATGAATCACCGACAAGTGCCTCGGGCCTCAAATGGGAAGCAGAATCTCCGCCAAAACAGAAGAAGAGCGATTCGGCAAAGGCTGAAGCCACAGTAGCAAAATCACCAGGAGTTGCAGACAAACCCAAGCCCCCAAACCAAAACATTAGGTGCGCCACCCCGGAGAAGTGCACTTCCTCCTCGTCAATGCAGAAAAGCAGTGAAAAAGAAGCATCTGCCTCTGAAGCTGGAGGTTCCAAAGGAGCAAAAAGCTCAGGAATCAAATCAGAGAGTGACCCCACAGCAGAGAAAGCTGGACAGAATAAGAAAGAGCCAAATGGTGCTGAGACAGTCCAACCATCTGACCTCAATGGGAGCACAACAGAAAGTGGTACGAGAGCAGAAAATGAGCTAACAGACAGTAACAAATGGAAACCTTTAAAAGTATTACCAAGTGTGCCAGCAGCCAGCCCCATAGTTAATACAGAGGTTAAAGTAGAGGCTACTGAATCTGATAACAAACCCCAGGGACTGAAAATAGAAATTAAAAGCAAAAATAAAGTCAAGCCGGGCTCTCTCTTTGACGAAGTTCGGCGGACAGCGAGGTTGAACCAAAGGCAGAGAAACCAAGAAACCTCGAGCGAAGAAGACTCGCCATCCAGAGATAGCAATAGCAGGTCTCGAAGTCGAAGTTCCTCACGTGGCCATTACAGATCCAGTTCAAGAGATAGAACGCATTCCCGCACAAGGTCCCGGTCAACCAGTAGATCAAGGAGCCGATCAAGAAGCTACAGTTCTTCTTACAGGTGGGTACAGCCTGTGCAGAGATAAGGTCAAAGTTTGTAACTTTTTGAACTGGTCTTTAACTTGCAGTAAACCGATTATATTGTTTTTCCATCTTCCTGCTCATCTTATTTGATCCCCTTCATAATTTTGAGAATATTTTATTAGGTATTCCAAAATCTTCCCTCCCACCCCCGCACCATTCCAGTGAAAGGGAGCTCCAAATTCTCCACTGTTACTGATAACCCCAATCCTTGAAGGCTTTTATCTTGGCTGCGCCATAAAGATTGCTTATTCAGAGGTATCTACAGGATTCTGGTATCTATCCAAGGGAAAATCATGTCCAATCTGCTGGCTTCATTTTTTAAAATCTCCCTGCTGAGTACGTAGACTTGAACGCTGTGGCTCTAAACTGCTCCTGTTGGATTGTAATTAGTCATTCAGCTTCCTGGAGTTGGGAACAATCCCAATAATTTGCTTGAATATCTGCACCACTACCAGAATCTACAGAAATGAAGAAAGAAAAGATTGGAAACACCCTCTCATTTACTCTCATTCACATCCTCCCTCAGTAACTTCTGAAAGTGCTGACTGAATTTTTAAAATATTTGTTCATGGGGATGTGGGCGTCGTTGACTAGACCAGCATTTATTGCCCATCCCTAATTGCCGTTGAGAAGATGATGGTGAACTGCCCCCATGAACCACTGCAGTCTATTTGGTGTAGGTACATCCACAGTGCTGTTAGGAAAGGAGTCCAGGATTTTGACCCAGCGACAGTGAAGGACCTGTTGTGCATTTCCAGCTCTCTCAATTTCTCTCTATCCCCGCAGTAAACCCAGCATTGGTCTTCCCAACTACTCACTTGTTCTGATGATAGGTCATCAACCTGAAACATTAACTCTGTTTCTGATTCCACAGATGCTGCCAGGCTTGCAAAGTACTTCCAGCATTTTCTGTTTTTATTTGTGCCAGTCACCTTAATTATTCCTTGTGAAAGCCAGTTCTACTTTATGCCACTCTTTGGGTGTTACTGGAATTATTAGTGGCCATTTTATATTTATGACCCTATCAAACCTTTCATGATCTTAAAAACGTCCATTAGGTCACCCCTTGGCCTTTTCATTTCTGGAAAAAAGAGCTCCAGCCTGTTGAGCCTTTCCTGATAGGTTATGTTCTCAGTTGCCGAATCATCCTAAAATACATTTTTTTTTTGCACCTTCACTGCTGCCTTTATATCCTTTTTTTAAGATGGAGGCCGGGACAGCGCATAATACTCCGTGTATTCTAACTAAGGTTCGATACAATGTTAAAAGGTTTACATCACTTCCCTGCTTTTCAATTATATTGCTCCAGAAATGAACCCTAAGTGTTTGGTTTGCTTTTTTTCCTGTTTGGATTGATGTGCATTCAACCTTTTAGTGGTTTACGTGTATGTAGCCTGGGATCCCTTTGTTCTTCTACTGCATTTAGACTTTAATTATCCAAGCAGTATGAGCCTCAATCTTGTTACCTAAATGCACCACATCATACTTACTTATACTGAAATTAATTTGTCAACTCCACACCCATTCAGCAAGTTTGCTAATGTTTTATTGTATTTTGGTGCATTCTTTCTCAGTGTTAACTATACCCCAAATTTGGTGTTGTCCACAAATCTTGAAATTGTACTTCTAATTTCTGTGCCTTGTTTATAATTTACATCAATGATAAACAGTGGTCTCAGCACCAGCCCCTGTGAAATACATCTTCCCACCTTTTGCCAGTCTAACCTTAACTCCTCCTCTCTGTTCCTGTGTTTTGTCAGCTTGCTATCCATTTTGTACTTGTCACCCGAATCCACTTCCTTTGACCTAATCATGAGGCTATTAATGTTGTTATCCTTTTTCCCTTTCTGTGCAGAGTTCTTTACTGCTATCAGGATGAATTTAATCTCAAAATCGCAGAATTGTTACAGCACAGAAGGAGGCCTTTTGACTCATTGAGTTTGTGCTGGCTCTCCAAATGAGCAATCCATCTAGTGCCATTTCTCACCACCACCCTGTAGCCCTGCACATTCTTCCTTTTCAGATATGACTTTTTCTAGCTCTTTCTGTTTTTATTTAACATAACTTCCTTGCCTTTCTACTCAGTGCCCCTTTTAATAAAGCCCAGGATACTGTATGCTTTATTGCCCATTCTCTCAACTGCTCTTGCCACCTTCAATGATTTTTGCACATATACACCCAGGTCCCTCTGCCCCTGCACCACTTTAGAATTGTACCCTTTATTCTATCTTTCCACATTCTTCCCACCAAAATGAATCGCTTCATACTTCTCTGCATTAAATTTCATCTGCCACATGTCCAATCGTTCCATCGGTCTGTCTGTGTCCTTTTGAAGTTCGATGCTATCCTCCTCATGATTCACAATACTTCCAAATTTTGAATCATCTGCAAATTTTGAAATTGTGCCTTGTACGCCAAGGTCTAGGTCATTAATATATATCAGGAAGAACAAGTGTCCTAACACTGACCCCTGGGGGTCTCCACCACAAACCTTCCTCCAGTCTGAAAAACATGAGTTAACTTCTACTTGCTGTTTTCTGTCACTCAGCCAATTTGGTATCCAAGTTGCAATTATCCCTTTTATTCCATGACCTATGACTTTGCTCACAAGCCTGTTAGGCGATACTTTATCAAATGCCTTTTGGAAGTCCATGTACACCACATCAACAGCATTACTCTCATCAACCCTCTCTGTTCCTCCTCTTAACAAATCTGTGTTAGCTTTTCTTAATTAACCCAGATTTGCTCAAGAGACTATTAATTTTGTCCAGAATTATCATTTCTAGAAGTTTCCCCACCACCATCAGGTTAAACTGACAGGCCTGTAGTTATTGGGCTTATCTTTACACCCTTTTCTGAATGAGGGTGTAACATTTGCAATTCTCCAATCTGGTACTACCCTGAGACTAAGGAATATCGGAAAATTCTGGCCAGCAACTCCACAATTCCCATTCTTCCTTCCCTCCGTACCCTTAGATGCATCTCATCTGGTTATGGTGCCTTATCAACTTTTAAGTACGTATAGCCTACCTTATCTGTTTTAAACCCTTTTCAAGTGTCTGAATTAATTCCTATTTCACCATAACCTGTGCAGTCAGTTGACTAGTATTAAAATTTGACTGTATAGCCCTCCATTCTGCAACTGATTGTCCTGTGAAACCCTTGCCAATGTTTTTTTTTAAATGGATCAAAACCAATTTAAGATGCTGGCTACTCCCACATTATTAGAGATGCAAATTAGTAATTTTTAAACTTTTAAGGCAAGTAAATTGATGTTCATTGATATTAGACTTCTGTTCCTGACCTACTGCCAGCAGCTAGCTGGCATGACAACTTCCACAGGAAGTATTTTCAGTACCCACTACCCCGCATGAGAAAGCAATATCTAATGACCTGATGACACAACCAAAACCCTCCAAGCATTGCACACTACCACATTGACACCCCTTGGAATCAGCCCCCAAGATTTTCCACAGTCCTGGCCACTTGGGAAAAATAAGGAATTCCCCCAGTGTCATCCCTCAGCCAACACTGCCCAAAACAGATTGCAGTTTTTATGAGATATTGCTGTGGACACATTTGGCTGCAAAACAATTATTCTTTGTTTCTGAAGCACTATAGTGTTCTGAGGATGTAAAATGTGCTCCGTAAATGCTATTTCTGTCCCTGTTCTTTCTCCCTTTTGCTCCCCTCCCTTTTACCTCTCCCTTTTTCTCATCAGCATCACTCTTAACCGATTTAGGGTTGAGCCGGTTCTTTGTGATGTGCAGAAATGTGCATCTCTTATTGTGGTGTACACTTCATTTTCCTTATCACAGGAGCAAGCAATTTTGTTGTCAAACATGCAGCCTGGACTGCCGAATTATAAAACCTAGAGTGGCTGAAAATGTCCCCTGTCATGTTTTTTGAAGCCATTCATGTTTATGAATGTTTATGTTTAATTTTAGGTCACGGAGTTACAGCAGAAGTCGAAGCCGGCGTAGGCACAGCAGAGGTCACTCAAGTCATAGTAGCTCTTACAGAAGCTATAGAAGCCATAGGTAACCTAATTTCACATGACCCTTATTAATGATATTGGATTTTAATTTACCCACTGTCATAAATGCAATGGTGCGTTTGACAGAAATGAATGGCGATTTGAAAATTGTATTTTATAGCGCCTATATTTTGAGTGTAAATCGTTAGGAGTGATTTGGAATCTATATCATGTTTTAGCCAGACTGAAGCTGGCATACTGCATACAGTCTTGCCTCAAGGACAGAAGGGATGATCCAATTATGCAGAGCCAAGATAAGAGCCCTATCCAGAGAATTGTGTTCCATTTTGGGTACTGCAGCTCAGCAAAGATATGTCTAACTTGGAGAGGGCGCAGCACAGATTTGCCAGATTGACACCAGGGCTTAGAGACCATAAGCTTTAAAGGCAAGATATATAAATTTGGCTTCTATCGCCTTAAGTATCAAAGATTGGAAGGTGATCTGGTAAATGTTAAAATATTCGATAAGATAGATACAGAGAAACTATTTCCTCTGGTGGAGGGATAAAGAATGAGAGGGCATGTTCTTAAAATTAGAGTCAAGCCAATTAGGGGGAAAGTTAGGATGTACTTTTTCACACATGAGTCGAATAAGTCTGGATTCTCTTCCCCCTAAGAGGTCTTGGATGCTGGGATAAATAGAACTTTCAAGACTGAGTGATGGATTTTTGTTAGGTGATGGCATCAGGGATATGGAGCTATGGTGAGTAAATGGAATTGGGTGTGCAGAACAGCCATGACCTAAATGATTGCCTGAGTAGGTTTGAGATCCTGAATAGCTGCCTCCTGTTCCTAAGTTCCATGCCAAAGAGCCATTGCACATAAGAGCAATGAGACTGAACTCTGATGTAGGAGACAAGAATTGGAAAGAGTCGTTAAATATGCTGGATTTTTCCGCCCTGAAAAAAGATGTTCGGAGAATAGTTTGGGTGACATAATAGGATTGCGGAGGTGGATCTGGAACAATACTTTCAAATACCCCTATGCAGTATAATAGGAATTGCCAGCATTTTGAAGAACAAGGGTCGCGAGTGTTAAAGTTTACAACAGATGCTAGCATGCATATCTTTACAGGGAAGAATCAGCGGCTGGATCATGTTGGCAAGAGTTGGGGTTGAGGCTGGGACACGACTCATTTAAGAAGCAGCTAGATGCTGTGCTGGGAGAATTGATAGCACCTAATAAAGTCATAGAGGTCTACAGCACAGAAAAAGGCCCTTTGGCCCTCGAGCCTGCACCGGTCAAACAAGTACCTAGCTATTCTAATCCCATTTTCCAGGACTAGGCCCATAGCCTTGTATGCCATGGCATCGCAAGTGCATATCCAAATACTTCTTAAATGTTCTGAGGGTTTCTGCCTCTACCATGCTTTCAGGCAGAGTTCCAGATTCCCACCACCCTCTGGGTGAAAAAATTCTTCCTTACATCCCCTCTAAACCTCCTGCCCCTTACCTTAAATCTATACCCCCTGGTTATTGATCCCTCCACCAAGGGGAAAAGTTCCCTCCTGTCTACCCTATCTATGCCCCTCATAATTTTATACACCTCAATCATGTACCCCCCTCAATCTCCTCTGCTCCAGGGGAAATAACCCCAGTTAAATGATGAGATCAGCAGGCTAAAACCTGAGATGAGGGGAAATTCCTTCACTCAAAGGGTTGTGAACTTTTAGAATTCTCTACCATTAAAGAGCTGCGGTATTCAATTGCTGAGTATGTTCAGGCTCAATAGATTTTTGAATACTAACAGAATTGAGGGATATGGGAATAGTGCAGGTAGGAATAATTGAAGTAGAAAATAAGCTATGTTCTTATTTAATGGCAGAGCAGGCTCCAGGGGCCAAATTGCCCACCCCTGCTCTTGTTCCTTAAGCTCTTTAAAGGTTTACTTCATCGGACATGTCCAGTATCATGTGGAAGGAGGGAATAATAGTTTTGTAGTGATAGCCTTTTCTCTTTGCTCAAATCTGCACTGTGACCTGTGGATCCTGCACATCACCAGACTGCGGTACAATGTAGAAAAATACTAAATAATATAGCTATAGTTACACTTGCATAACACCCTGGTTCTATCCCATCTGCATTCCATTTTTGCCATCACAGCTCAACAAGGATATGTTTTTATTAAGGATACGTTGGCCTTGGAGAGGGTATAGCACAGGTTGCTGCCTGGACCAGAAGAATTCAATTAAGGCCAGTTTATGTAGATTCAACTTGTGTTACTTTGAGTGTAGTTGGGTTTTTTCAATAATCTGGCAGCTTCATGGTCACTGATAAATCACCATTCATTTTCGTTAACGTATTTTTTAAAAAGAAATTCCTTCATTGTTCTCCATAACTTAACTGATATTTTTGTCAGGATAATTGTAGCTGTTTTGTAGTACAGAACTTGCTGAAAAAAGAGACATGCTATCAAAGCTTTTGTCTTGCACTCACCAGGATAGCTCGCAAGAAATTTCCAACCATAATGAGGGGAAAAGCAATTTATACTATGTGAGAAGAGAGCTGATTGGTTGGCAAGTGGACTCTGATTGGTGGAGGCATTGCCATGAAAAATGCAGCATGGAACAGTTTACTTACCAGAAAAAGCAAAATACTGCAGTTGCTAGAAACCTGAAATAAAAAATGAAAATGCTGGAAAAACTCAGGTCTGACAGCATCTGTGGAGAGAGAAACAGAGTTAATGTTTCAGAGATCTGAAGACGAGTCATATGGACTCTAAACGTTTATTCTGTTTCTCTCTCCACATGCTGTCAGACCTGCTGAGCTTTCCAGCATTTTCTGTTTTTATTTGTTTACTTACCAGCTTTGTTCAAATTCAAACCAGACAAAACTCTGGTTAAGGCATTGCCCTGGGGAATGAACCAGGGAATGACTGTTCCCTAAGCTTTTATTTAGTTGAAAAAGATGCAGTGTGTGGACATGTTCCTTCTGTCTGCAAAAGACAGAGCTCCGTGTGAATTTATGTGGTTTCTAGCGTGCGTAAGTGAACCACACTGTGAGCCCAAATGACAATCTTAAATTGGTTTTCAGTGTAACTCTTATCACAATCAGGATTATTTAACAGGTGCTGTCCATCACGGAATCACATCTAATATTGAACACTGTTTTTAGTTTTTCACGCATGGGCTCATTGGATACGATCGGTACTTTGCCTGTTGCATAGTTTTGGCAAAGAGTGGGAGATACTACATGGGACCTGGTACATAGGTATCAAGGTTGTACGTCACAACAATTGGTGGATTGTATCAAACAGCTCGTCCCTTAGACTGTTTGCAACATGCTAGAAGCCACATATATTACATACATTCTGTCCTTTGCAGACAGAAGGAACATGTTCACACATTGCACCTTTTTCAATCAACAAAAGCTTAGGGAGCAGTCATTCCTGGTTCATTCCCCAGGGAAATGCCTCAACCAATCAGAGTCAACCTGCCTGGTTTGCATTTGAACAAAGCTGGGCAGTTAACTGTTCCACGCTGCATTGTGCATGGCAACACCTCCACCAATCAGAGTCCACTTGTCAACCAATCAGTACCCTCTTCTCATGCAGTATAAATTGTTGTTTCCCCATTACTGTTGGAAATTTCTTGTCAGCTATCCTGATGAGTGCAAGACAAAAAACTTTAATAGAATGTCTCTTTACTCAGCAATCCTCAGGATAATTGTCTTCATTTAATAATGGCATTTAAGCACCATTTTGATAGCTCAAATATGTGAAGCACTAAACAGCTGTTCTGTGATGAAACATATCCCTTTGTAAGAGTTAGTAAAACGTATCGCTCCATTTTATAAATTGCAGGTGAGGTTTGAAATTAAATATCAAAATGAGACTCCTTTCCCCTCCCCCCTCCTCACCAAACCTAGATTTCTTCAATCGGCAGTGACCCGAAACACAAACGATATCTTTTGGAAACAGAGCATGGATTTTTATTTCAAATGTTTTCCCTCCTCATCCCAAGGTGTAAGCTCTGGAATGGGATGCAGTTCTGCTGGTGTCAGTGTTCTCCTGTACCTTTCAGTCTTCATTTGCAAGTTTCGTCAATGATCATTAAAAGGATATTGGATCTCGGAGGGCAATTCAGCCAAGTGCAATCCTGTCTTGGCTGAAAGTCCACTTTCCAGCATATGCCACCTGATAGCATAAGCCCCTGGATGATTTTGCCCCAATCCCCCTTCCCTCTTCCCCATGCCCAGGAATGTTAAGGTCCCATGTAGTGTCTCCCACCCTTTGCCAAAACTGAGATCAGCTCACTTGACACAACCCAGGAATCAAATGTGCCCTGAAAAGGATTGTTCAGGTTCATTGTATTATTTTTATTACCATGTTATTGGAGCTACTTGATGTATTAGTTATCTTGCTTCAGAGTTATTACATATTTATAAAGTGCTCTGCACACATTTCCATCCTGGATTACTGACTGCTATTTATTCATTACTCTCATTTTTAAAAAAAGCTGCCACCAAATGCAAAGCATAGAAACGGTTTACCAACAGCCCCTTTGGAGCTGATTCTTCCAAGTAATTTAATAATTTAGGCTGTTTATTCAGTTGTGGGTTGTGCTGAAATTATTTGCACCTATACTGGGGCTTGTCACATACAGTAACTTGGAGCAGAGAAAAGTTGCCTCAATATTGAAGTTAGGCCATAGCTCTCCTGCTGGCTTTAGAAAATAGAGATTTTTAACCAACCGCTTTCTTCAACTTAAAAAAAAAATTATGCCTACAGCCTCTGGGTGTTTGTCTACATTTTGCTATTCACTCCGTACTCGCCATGTCTACCATCTTTTGTGTATGTGTGTAAGGCAATGTTAACCCCTCTGCACCCAAGGAAATTAGCCAGTAGTCTGGAAACGGTTCATGCTTTGACTTTCTCCTGTTCAGTTGGATTATTGCAATGTAACTCGACTCCAGACATCTGTTTACCTCCATGTTTAGCACTGTTTTCATAAAAGTTTACTGCTTTCCGTATAAACCTTTTTTTTGCCATCAAAGCCCCTTTGTCAGTTGATTAATTTCAGTGAACAAATAGTGGTTGGCTTCATTTGTTGGAGAGAATTTCCTGCCCTTCAGTTATTTCTGGCCTATGCAGCATTTTTGATTAAATGAAAAAAGAGAAGAAACACATGCACTCATGCAGCACACTTCACAATCTCAGGATGCCCAAAGCATTGTACAGTTCATTACTTTTTCAATGTAGGAAAAGTAGCAGCCAATTTGCTCAGCAATGCAACAATGAACAGATAATCTGTTTTTCTTTTAAGTAATGTTGGCTAAGAGAGAAATCCTGGCCAGTACACGAGGAAGAGCTCTCCTGCTCATCGTTGAAACAGTGTCACGGGAACTTTTACATCTGCTGGAGGGGGCAAATGGGGCCTTGGTTTAACGTCTCATTGAAAGACAGAATCCCTGAGGGTGCATCACTCCCCTCAGTACGGTACTGGAGTATCAACCTAAATTTTGTATTCGGCTCTCGGAAGTGAGACTTGAACCCACGACCCTCTTATTCAGAGGCGAGAGTACAACTGCTCAGCCACAGCTGATAACCTGGTCATCTACTCTGTGTACTGGACCTGATTCTCAGCTGTAGCCTTAGGTTTTTTTTTCTCCTTCTGTCGCTAGTAGCAATGATCACTGTTTTCTAGAAATGCTAGAAAAATTATCTTTGCTCGTTTCAAACAGTTCTTTCTAATTCTGTCAACATCGGTGGAGAGAGAAACAGCGTTAATGTTTCAAGTCCGTGTGACTTTTTTTTTAATTTCAGATTTCCAGCGCCCACAGTATTTTGCTTTCATCTTTCTAATTTGTGTAGTTTAGACATTTGGACCCCGCTTTTAGCTGGGGGCAGGGGAGGGAGACGGTGTGTGGAAACCCTGAAGAAATCAGCAAATTTGGGGAGACCGGGATCATGCACAAGTTGCCCTGGCGTCTCGGTCAGATTCATTACCTGTCCAGCAGGTGGGAATGAGAATATGGTTGAAGGGGAGGCTGCAACTGGAGACTAGTGGGAAACAGGACTTGGCAGACATTTAGTGTGAGGGGTTAGGTACTCTGTCCGCAGTAGGGGGATGGTGATTCCTGGCAGGGGAGACCTGAGGCTTCCACATGAAGTGGAAGGGAGCGCTCCTGCTCTTTGTGGCCCACATGAAAACCTAAGGTAAAGTTATAAAACTTCCCTGCCTGGGTCTCTCCTGGCTGGCTAGCCTGATGGAGGGGCCATCACTCATCCCTTTTTTGGCCTTGGACCCTGCTTCATTCCTGCCAGCAACCTGCCTGCCTGCTCAAAAGACTAAGTTAGTTAAGATTGAGAAATGTCAAGAAGTTGGCAGGTTCAGAAAGTGTAAGGAACTTGCCCACATTTTAACTGGCTCCTACCAAGTGAGCTGAGCTCATATTGGGGCCTTTCAATCTAGAAATAGTATTTTAAACTTTATTCACACAAAGTTTTGCAAAAAAATTTTCTGCCCTGAGTTAACCACCAGCGTTGCTTTATGCCAGCCAATAGCTGATTGAGACCTCTCCAAGCCCTCTACCTGGCTCAATCATCTTTGCATTCTGCTGGGCATTGGGTACCATGCCAGCATTATTGATATTCCCATTGAATGCATACAATTTGTGTTATCTTGAAATATTACGTAATTTGCTTAAGAGTGAAACATGCCCCAAATTCAGTAAAAATACTGACCTGGCATTTATATTTTTGAAAGGCTATCCTGCCTGCAAGGATGTTCTTGTTAATATGAAGGAATTCTAGGTCTGCTCAGAATTACTCCTCGAGTTTCGGGGAATCTTAATTAAACGTGGAGTACACGGGAACAACGCAAGGGAAACAACTGGCTAAACTGTGTTTTCTGATATGGTTACAGAGTACACATGGGCTCCTTGCTTCAGTGTTAATCACAAACCTGCTTGATCATTGCTCTGATGCTGTTAGAGACCTGTTCCAAGCAGGGGAGCCAGGAATCCGTGTCTGAAGTTTGGGTGATTTTCTTGCCACAACCTAAATCAGTTGCCTTGAATCTAGAGCTGATTTTGATCCACGGCACATTAGAATCGTTGCTGACTGCTGTCCTCTCACCAAACTAGGCCTGGGGTGGGAGGGAAATAACGAAGGACACCTTCAGCATTGTGTAGTTGGCAAGAGAGAACTACTCCCAAATCAGTAGCTCTGAAAAAGGGTCATACGGACTCAAAACGTCAATTCTGTTTTCCTCTCTACAGACGCTGTCAGACCTGCTGAGTTTTTCCAGCATTTTCTATTTTTCTATTCCCAAATCAAGCTGCCATAACGTGTGGAACGTCATGTCACATCCCAAATGGCACCAGTATGACACCCATAGAGAACATGTTCAAGCCTGATTCACCTGAGAACCCTTATTTCAGTTTTCCTTGATCACTCACCTTGAACAGGAATGGCATTTAGTGCACCCATTAGTTCACAATATGAAAGGAATGTGGAAAATATCCATCTTGCCCCTCAGATAATTCTCAATTGGGATTTAAATCTACTTAACGAGCCGAGTTGGAGGGGAGGTAACAAAGACTGGTCAGAATTTTACAATCTTCATTAAACATGAAAATTGCGCTGTTGGACTGGAACATAGGACGTGTAATGCCTTTAGTCAAACAGGACAGGAAGGATGAACCAGTTAGTTTTAGGACAAACGTGGACACTGTTAGAATCCTTAATTCAAGATAAAATTAGTGAGCATTTGAAAATGTATAGGTTTATCAAGAGCAACCATCATAGATTTGTTGAAAGGACATCAGGTTTGATAAATTACAGTAGTTTGACAGAAATGCTCAGTTAGATAGAGAATCTAATAACTGCTGTACGTAGATTTTTAGGCACTTTCTATAAGGTGTCTCTTTGTTAGGACAGGTGTGTGGAATTGGGGGGCAATGTAGCGACATTGATAGAAAAATGAATAGAAAGTAAGTAGTTAGGGGAATTGGGTGTTGCTTAGATTGGAGAGGGTTTGGAAGTTAGTACCCCAAGGATCTGAGCTGGGTTCATGCTTTTTCTTGTTTGTATATAATTTAGACTTGGGTAGAAGGAACACGATCATATGAACGTATGAATTAGTAATGGGAGTAGGCCACTCGGCCCTCGACCTGTTCCGCCATTCAATAAGATCATGGCTGACCTGATTGTAACCTCAACCCCAGATCCCTGCCTACCCCCAATAACCTTTCACCCCCTTGCTATTAAAAGAATTTCTCTAGCTCGGCCTTAAAAATATTCAAAGACTCTGCTTTCACCGCCTTTTGAGGAAGAGAGTTCCAAAGACACTCAATCCTCTGAGAGAAAAAATTTCTCCTCATGTCTGTCTTATTTTTAAACGGTGACCCCTAGTTCTAGATTCCCCACAAGAGGAAACATCCTCTCCACATCCACCCTGTCAGGACCCCTCAGGACCTTTAACGGTTTCAATTATGTCGCCTCTTACTCTTTGAAATAACAGTGGATACAAGCCTAACTAGTCCAGCCTTTCCTCATAAGACAAATGTCTTGTTCCTGGTATTAGTGCAGTAACGCCAGCACTGTACACAATACTCCAGATCTCAAAATTATATTTTTTTATTCATTCACGGGATGTGAGCTTCTCTGGCTGGGCCAGCATTTATTGCCCATCCCTAGTTGCCCTTGAGAAGGTAGTGGTGAGCTGCCTTCTTGAACTGCTGCAGTGCAAGTGATGTAGATACACCCACAGTGCTGTTAGGAAGGGAGTTCCAGGATTTTGACCCAGCGACTGTCAAGGAACAGCGATATATTTCCAAATCAGGATGGTGATTGATTTGGAGGGGAACTTCCAGGTGGTGGTGTTCCCATTGATCTGCTGCCCTTGTCCTTCTAGGTTGTAGTGGTCATGGGTTTGGCAGTTGCTATCTAAGGACCCAGAATTCCTGCAGTGCATCTTGCAGATGGCGTACACTGCTACCACTGAGGGTCAGTGGTGGAGGGATTGAATGTTTTTGGATGTGATGCCAATCAAGCAGGCTGCTTTGAACTGGATGGTGTCAAACTTCTTGAGTGTTTTGGGAGCTGCACTCATCCAAGCAAGTGGGGAGTATTCCGTCACATTCCTGACTTGTGCCTTGTAGATGATGGACAGGCTTTGGGAGTCAGGAGGTAAGTTACTTGATACAGGATTCCTAGCCTCTGATCTGCTCTTGTAGCCACAGTATTTATATGGCTGGTCCAGTTCAGTTTCTGGTCGATGGTAACCCCCGGGATGTTGATAGTGGGGGATTCGGTGATGGTAATGCCATTGAATATGAAGGGACGATGGTTAGATTCTCTCTTGTTGGAGATGGTCATTGCCTGGCACTTGTGTGGCACGACAGTTACTTGCCACTTGTCAGCCAAAGCTTGGATATTGTCCAGGTCTTGCTGCATTTGGACATTGACTGCTTCGGTATCTGAGGAGTCGTGAATGGTACTGAACATTGTGTAATCATCAGCGAACATCCCCACTTCTGAGCTTATGATGGAAGGAAGGTCATTGATGAAGCAGCTGAAGATGATTGAGCTGAGGACACTACCCTGAGGAACTCCTGCAGTGATGTCCTGGAGCTGAGATGACTGACCTCCAACAACCACAACCATCTTTCTTTGTGCTAGGTATGACGGGTAGGTGCCGGTGTTGTAGCTGTACAGGAACAGCTTGGCTAGGGGCGCAGCAAGTTCTGGAGCACAGGTCTTCAATACTAATGCTGGAATATTGCAGGGCCCATAGCCTTTACACTATCCAGTACCTTCAGCCATTTCTTGATATCCCATGTAGTGAATCAAATTGGCTGAAGACTGGCATCTCTGATGCTGGGGACTTCAGGATGAGGCCAAGATGGATCATCCACTCGGCAGTTCTGGCTGAAGATTGTAGCAAATGCTTCAGCTTTATCTTTTGCACTGATGCACTGGGCTCCTCCATCATTGAGGATGGGGATATTTGTGGAGCTGCCTCCTCCAGTGAGTTGTTTAATTGTCCACAACCATTCACGACTGGATGTGGCAGGACTACAGAGCTTAGATCTGATCCATTGGTTGTGGGATCGCTTAGCTCTTATCACTTGCTGTTTATGCTGTTTGGCACACAAGTAGTCCTGTGTTGTAGCTTCACCAGGTTGACACCTCGTTTTTAGGTATGCCTCGTGCTGCTCCTGGCATGCCCTCCTGCACTCTTCATTGACCCAGGGTTGATCCCTGGCTTGATGATAATGGTAGAGTGGGGGATATGCCAGGCCACGAGGTTATAGATTGTGTTCGAGTACAATTCTGCTGCTGATGGCCCACAGCGCCTCATGTCTTGAGTTGCTAGATCTGTTCGAAATCTATCCCATTTAGCACGGTGGTAGTGCCACACAACACGACGGAGGCTATCCTCGATGTGAAGGTAGGATTTCACCTCCACAGTGGTAGTTACTCCTACCGATACTGTCATGGACTGATGCATCTGCAGCAGGAAGGTTGGTGAGGATGAGGCCAAGTATATTGTTCCCTCACCACCTGCCGCAGACCCAGTCTAGCAGCTATGTCCTTTAGGACTCGGCCAGCTGGGACAGTAGTGGTACTACCAAGCCATTCTTGCTGATAAACATTGAAGTCCCCCCACCCAGAATACATTCTGCACCCTTGCACCCTCGGTGCTTCCTCCAAGTGGTGTTCAAAATGGAGGAGCACTGATTCATCAGCTGAGGGAGGGTGGTACGTGGTCATCAGCAGGAGGTTTCCTTATCCATGTTTGATCTGATGCCATGAGACTTTATGGGGTCCAGAGTCGATGTTGAGAACTCCCAGGGCAGCTCCCTCCTGATCACTGCACTGCCACCTCTGCTGGGCCTGTCTTGCCGGTGGGACAGTATCTGTGATGTCAGGGGCAGCATACCTAAAAATGTGGTGATTCCATGAGGATGACTATGTCAGGCTGCTGCTTGACTTGTCTGTCAGACAGCTCTCCCAATTTTGGGACTAGCCCCCAGATGTTGAGGATGACTCTGCAGGGTTGTCATTTCCAGTGCCTAGGTTAATGCCAGTGGCCTGTCCAGTTTTATTTTTTTCATTTTTTTTGAGATTTTGTTGCGGATTGATCCAACCGAGTGGTATGCTAGGCCATTTCACAGAGCATTTAAGTGGGTGTGAGTCTGGAGTCACATGTCAGCCAGATTTCCTCCCTTCCCTAAAGGACATTAGTGAACCAGAGGGGTCTTTACAACAATTGACACTGGTTTCATGGTTATCATTAGACATTAGTCCAGATTTTTATTGAATTCAGATTCCACCATCTGCCGTGGCGGGATTTGAACCCTGGGTCTCTGGTTGACTAGTCCACTACGCCATTGCCTCCCTATTTGTTGATGACAATAAAGGTAGGATGTTTGACAACAGTGAAGAGGACCGTAAGAGAGATCAGGAAGACTGAGACTGATTCGTAGAATGGGAAAACTGGAGGCAGATGCAACGTAGCATTGAGAAGTGGGAGGTAATACATCTTGGTAGGAGAAAGAAAGAGTGGGTATGCATGGAAAGGTGAATGAACAGAAGCACTTTTGCAAATGCATTACTCACTCAAAGAGCAGCTGCAGATAGGTGAAGCTGTAAGAAAGATGTATATGGGCTTTACATGTAGATGCATTGAGTATGAGAAAGAAGCAGTAATAATAATTGTGTACGGGGCACTGGTTATTCTATGGAATTTTCCATTATAAAAAGGACATTTAAGCTACAGAGATCACATTGTGAATTTATTCAGATGATGCCAGTGGTGGTTTTGAGGAGAAACTTAAGAAACTAGGACTATTTACACCAGGTTTTAATGGGGTTTGTCCAGATCCTTATGGTACCAATAAGCCAAGTGACCAATAGTAGTTGGAGCTTCTGGGCTGCCTGCAGCAGTCCAAGTAAAACGACAGAAATTCAAAATGAGACCCGTGGGGGAAATCGGCTCCTCAAAGTGGCTTTAACATTCCTAAATGAACAGAATTGCTAAGTGACTCCCTGTCCCCGGGTGCAGGCACACTCTTTCACTCATCGTACAGGCCAATATGAATGAACACACAGTGAATTTCGACAAGTAATAACATATTGTAACCTAGTTACAGCTAATTCCCCCATATTACACTTACATTTAAATGTATGTAAATAGGAAACTGGTGACACAGTGAGTTAATGCACTGTCCTTTCCATATTGATAATTGAACAGGCTGAAAGGAAAGGTCTCCACTGTCTGCGAGTTGTAAGGGCGTGATGTGGAATTAATATAAGGCCTGGGTTTTGGAGAATTTCCAAGTGGGTTTGGAGGCGGGGGGATCTCGATGTGAGTGGTTTGAAACATTCCTCAGGGTTTGGGGAGCTTTTGTTATCTTTAGGGGTCTCAGCATGGGTGCGTTTGGGGGGTCTCAGCATGGGTGCGTTTTGGGGGGGTCTCAGCATGGGTGTGTTTGGGAGGGTCTTGGTGCAGGTGCGTTTTACGGGGCCCTGGCGTGGGTGGGTTTGGGGGGGTCTCGGCACGTGTGGGTTTGGGGGAGTCTCGGCAAGGGTGGGTTTGGGGGGGTCTCGGCGCGGGTGGGTTTGGGGGGGTCTTGGCGCGGGTGGGTTTGGGGGGGTCTCGGCGCGGGTGGGTTTGGGGGGGTCTCGGCGCGGGTGGGTTTGGGGGGGTCTCGGCGCGCGTGGGTTTGGGAGGGTCTCGGCGCGGGTGGGTTTTGGGGGGTCCTGGCGCGGGTGGGTTTTGGGGAGGTCCTGGCGCGGGTGGGTTTTGGGGGTCTCGGCACGGGTGGGTTTTGGGGGCTCCTGGCGCGGGTGGGTTTGGGGGTGTCTCGGCGCGGGTAGGTTTGGGTGGGTCTCGGCACGAGTGGATTTTTGAGGTGTCCTCAGCGCGAGGTGGGTTTGGGGCAACTCGGTGCGTGTGGGTAGTGGGGGTGGAAAAGACCTGGGTGGGTCTCAATATAAGCTCTGAAGGAATGGCAGAGGGAGCTTTACAGTATACGGAGTGCTCATCATTCCAAACTTCATAAATCACCATGAAAATAGTCATACAACAAAACCATCCGTGTTGAAGGTGACAGAACTTTTATCATCTCATATATTGTGGAGAAAGGAAATGGTGGGGTTGGGGGCGTGGGTAGAGGTTAGCAGTTTGAAGCATGAAGTGTCCAGAGGTGTTCACTCTTGCTGAATTCTGTCTGTAGCTGTTTCTGCTCCAAGAGTGAGTGAATCATTATTGGACTGTTGTTGACATTCTGATTTAATTCCAGAATCTAAAGCTCAATGGCAGGTTCCATAGAATTACACAAATTAAATATATATGCATCCTAACAATGATTGATTTCATTGTATGTTTTGATGTTGACTCTCATTTCTCAGTTTCTAGCATACATTAAATCTCACCTGTGTACACCTACAAATAATCTCTATCAAATATTTGTTCCTGTCGTCCTTCCCCTACATTTTACTCCATCTACCTCTGTCTGTACTGTCCTCGCCAATCATGAATGCAGGCCTTAGACCATCACATAAACACTATCACTTTCGCCAACAATACTGCCCCATCCAACACTTACTATTAAACGCAGGGGATGTGACCTGGCCAGCAATTCGGACCCACACCCCACGATCTGGCCTGCTCTTAGAAAATCCAGGGTTGTCAGTCCAGTTTGTTCCGCTGTGTCTCAAATGACCTAGAGGCTCAATGGGCCATTCCAAGAGCCATCCAAACCAGGAAAATCCCAGCTTCAATCTTGGTTAACATTCTGAACCAGCCCGGTTTTAGCCGGGGTGATGGTAGGGATGCTACAGTCTGCTTCTGTATCCCTAAGCCAGTCAAGCTTCCTACTTCATGACCCCTGCTGAAAATTGCATGTGTGGCATTGGGTTGTAGGCAGGATCAGATGCCAATGTAATGCTCTCCATTTCTGAATAACTTGTCCTTTCTCACCGTTTTGGAGAGACCAATGGCACCAATGGAGCTGTACCCTGCAGTAAAATGGAGGGAGAATTAGGTGGGTAGAGCTGAATTCATTGCCAAAATGCATACAAATATTTATCTCGGTAAATAGCCCAAAGCAAAGGCAAAGTAACAGCTCTCCTTGGGATATTTGTTAACCAAAAACATACACCAAACAGCAAACCACTCTGAATGAACATCGATTTCCCCGGTAGCTACACCTAATATTAAGGTGGTGACAACTCGTGATTCAGATGATGTCAGCTGGCACTTGCAATTCCCGGCAAAGAACATCTATTTTGAACCTGGCCTTGCAAGCAGTCATCGGGTGGCGCGTCAAGCAGTTCTCTGCGGGCAGTCACCTCGAGCTCTTCTCCACACCTACCGGATTACTACACGTGCTTTGTAGAGCATTGTCCGAGACTCGCATCAGGATGTCCTTTACACATCCCTGGCTGCCAACCGTGTTTCTGGAGGACAGTGAGATGAAGTCAACTCAGGCTGTTCTCTACTCCTCCCGATTTATCAACTAGCTAATGCAGCGAGAGAGAGAGACAAAGAGCATCTCCCCGGACTGCCCTCATATTTGTGAAGTGTAGTATTAATTTGGATAAGGACATATGTAGCAGTTGGCATAAGTTGGAATCAGCTTTCATGGTTGTCTTGTTTCATGCATGATGGTTTACTTGTCTATTTTTTTTCTTCAAACAGTAGAACCTATAGCCGAAGTCGTTCTAGAAGCCTGTCTTCTAGACGTCACCGGAGGTCTAGGTACGTATTCGGTGTAACCTACAGCTGTTAACACAGTCAGAGTCACAGAGAACATTTTTAGCATTTAATTTTCAAATAATATTCTTGAGTGTATCAATATATGCACTCAGTTTTTTTGAGGCCGTGTAGTTCCAAAGGAGGAGCTTTTTGTCCTGTTTACTTGTAAAAGGGTTCCTACATTCCTCCAATTTAAATAAAAGGATTTGATTATCCAAGGCCCAACCTAGATGGCTAATGACATGGTTTTTGTCACCTGTACTTCAGTACCCTCACTTAGAATGGGTTTTAGAATCATTTTTCCTTGGGCAAGAACCTTGTATTCCTGTAAGAACTAAGAGCCTTGGGAAAGCAGCTGAACAATTTATCTCACATTTATTCAGTATTCTCCTCGTTCCGGTTTGTACAATGCCTGCAGTGCCTCTATCAGTTCGCAAGAGAGCCTTCTAATACAGTAAACGGCCAAGAACAGAGGAGCGTTATCTCTTGGGCTACTGAGAAAGCGCTATCGATTCTAGGGTGCCTGAAACCACCCCTCCCACCGCCCCGAGATAATCTCTGTCAGTGTATCGACCGGCTGGCATTAAGGCCAGGGTTTGGCAGAGATGGCTGACCTCTGCTGTTAGGCGTGGTTAGTGCAGCACACAGTGATGCAGCTTGCCAGAGCCCTGCAGAGTAGGGCGAGGGCAGCATTGAGAAGCTTACTCTGCCAGGTTCTCAATCTGGAGAGGTGGGCACAGCATCACGAATCACTATTGCACGCTTCCAGCTGGTGGTGGAAAGGTGGCATTGACAAAGATCTGGCAGCACATTGCCAGCTGTGTGAGGCATATAGCCTGAGAGGCACCCTGATGTTTGAGCATCTGGTACATGCAGACATCCTCTGGTGGTTTTTTCTTATTCTCCACTAAATCCGTTTTCTTCCACTAGCAATCATTTACATTTCCATCCCTTCTGGACCTTATTACGTGGTGCGGTTAGGGAGATATGATAACACTGGGGTTCTGCAAATGGCTTTTGCCAGAAGCAATTGTAGCACATCAACTGTACATAAGACCACAGTAAAGGACAGTGGCATGTAGGGCACACAATGTGTAGTGGCTCAGGATGACGATTCAGGAGTCTCTTATCTCGGATGGGCTGTTCGGTGAGTTTAGTGTGCTTGGTAAAAGGTAGTAAGCGCATGTTTTTGTGAGACCTGCAATGAAATAAACCCTAAAGTTGCTGCAGCTCACATTGTGTAATTTAATCCATTGTTGCAGTCACTGGAGCAAAGATCACTCCATTCAACTGCCTGGTTTAAGTAATGATGTGAGTGCATTACTGGGTTTGGTTGCTGAAGCTCCACTGTTGTGGCTGATATCTGAATTTTTCCTTCATCAACCATGTGAAGTACTGTCTTGTTACACTTAAAAAGCATAAATGCATTGAGGTAATGGCCGTGACTCTCTGTTGATTGTAGGTCTGATTCATATGATAGCTATGACAGCAGGAGCAGGAGTCGGAGCCGTAGCTACCATAAATCTCGAAGGTCCAGGTAAGAGCGTGTTTGTTTTTCCCTCTGCTTTAGCACTCCATTGCCTTCCTGTCATGAAGGTGCTTCCATAATGCTGGGGTGGTGGACAAGGGGTGGAAGAGGAGAGGTTGGGTCAGGGCGGGGGTTGGGGGAAGTGTGATTAAAAGGTGCCAGCCCACCAGCATCCTCTGATGCCTTGCCCATGTGCCCATTTCTTGGTGTGTGTGAGTCGAAACATTGACTGTCACAGCCCATCAACATGGAGGACATCACAGCCATGCGCAATCCCTTTCTCACTAAAAGCCCATGGTCTGCACATTTGCAGCACAAACCACTGGGTCAAGAGCGATCAAGAGCTGGACCCCTAGCTGTTTAGTCCTCATTTTCCCTCACCTCGTTCTCCCTTCTTTTCACTCCCCATCCCTCTCTCCTACCTCTCTCTTTCCCTCTCCCTTCCCCCCTCCCCCTTGGATTACAAATAAGTAAGACACATCATCCATTTTAAATGTGCTCTAAAATCTTCAGAGAGCAGTTTTTATTATTTGGCACAGGTCTGGTCTCTATATTATGAAAAGGATATAGATAAAGAAGATTCACAAGGTTGATGCCAGAACTATGAGCATATACTTATCTAGAAAGGCTGAAGAGGTTGGGGCTCTTTTCTCAGGAACAGGGTTAACCTGGATAGAGGTGAAGAAGTTGTTTCAAATAGGAAATTCAGGAGAATCTTCTTTACCTAGAGAGTGGTGCAAACATGGAGCTCTGTACCACATGTGGGGTTTGAGGTGAATAGCATAGCTGCATTTAAGGGGAAGATAAATAAGTACATGAGGGAGAAGGGAATAGGAGGATATGTTGATCAGGTTAGGTGAAGAGGGATGGGGCTAATGTGGAGCATGAACATCAACATAGATTGGGTAGGTCTAGTTTTTATTCTTATGTCTAAAGTGTAAGATATAATACCTGGGATATAAGGAACAGCAATAAGCTTTCTCTGACAATGTAACACCAAGCTTTACTGAATTTGAGTTTATGACGCACAGTTGTTTGGCTTTTAAGCCAGTGAATTTAATATAGATTGCCTTCCATGTAGAAACTATGCCGTGAGGAATGATACCAGGGCAGCTATATTTGCATTTCTTTATTATCTTTGGCCCTTGCATGATCGCTTATCGGTGCCATTCTTCTCTTTTCAATAGTGCTAGAGCAGCACCTGCTATTCACATTCTACTGGTTGGTCACCCGCCCCATGTCAGCCTGCAGAACATTTACGAACATACAAACAAGGAGCAGGAGTAGGCCATTCAGCTCCTCGAGCCTCCTCTGCCATTTATTAGAATCATGGCTGACCTGATAGTAACCTGAAATCTGCATCCCGCCTACACCTGATTATCTATCACCACTTTACTTACCAAGAATCTATCCACCTCTGCCTTAAAAATATTCAAAGACTCTGCTTCCACCCCCTTTTCAGGCAGAGAATTCCAAAGAGTCACGACCCTCTGAGTGAACAAATTTTTGGTCTCATCTCTGTCTTAAATGAGCGACCCCTTATTTTTAAACAATGGCCCCTAGATCTAGATTCTTCCACAAGAGGAAACATCCTCTCCACATCCACCTTGTCAAGACCCCTCAAGATCTTATATGTTTCAATCAAGTCACCTCTTAGCCTTCTAAACTCCAGCGGATACAAGCCTAGTCTGGCCAACCTTTCCTCATTAGATAACCTATCCATTCCAGGTATTAATCTGGTAAACCTTCTTTGCACTACTTCCAATGCATTTACATCCTTCCTTAAGTAAGGTGATCAATACTGTACACAGTACTCCAGATGTGGTCTCACCAGTGCCCTGTACAACTGCAGCAAAACTTCCTGACTTTTGTATTCAATTCCCCTCACAATAAATGATAACATTCTATTAGCTTTCCTAATAACTTGCTGTACCTGCATTCTAGCCTTTTATGATTCATGCACTAGGACACCCAGATCCCTCTGCACCTCCGAGCTCTGCAATCTCTCACCATTTAGATAATATGCTTCTCTTTTATTCTTCCTGCCAAATGGGCAGTTTCACATTTTCCCACATTATACTCCATTTGCCAGATCTTCGCCCGCCCACTTACTTAACCTATGTATTTTTGTAGCCTTCTTATGTCCTCTTCACAACTTACTTTCCTATCTATCTTTTTGTCATCAAATTTGGCAACCAACCCATCCATCCAAACCATTTATATAAATTGTAAACAGCTAAGGTCCCAGCGCTGATCCCTGTGGCACACCACTCGTTACATCTTGCCAACCTGAAAAAGACCCATTTATGCCTACTCTTTGCTTCCTGTTAGTCAGCCAATCTTCTATCCATGCCAATATGTTACCCCCTATACCATGAGATTTTATTTTCTGCAATAACCTTTGATGTGTAACATGGAGTAGTGCTTATCTGTACAAAGCAGGGAAGTCCCAAAGTCCACCGTCGGTTTGCACTGCGAACGAGTAGTCGGTTCCACACTGCCCTGGTGGCCAGGGCTAGGGATAGAGACGGGAAGAAGTGAGCCTGGATTCTGCTGGTGATGCCTGTTGGCAGCCACTGTGGGAAAGTGCATTTGTGTTCAGCAGGATTTGGTTAAGATAGTCTTGCCCCTTTGCTCTCTTGCTCCCTGCTACCCCAACCACAATTACTGTGCAGCCTCACATGACAATGAGGTACTGGAGGGCCAACGGAGAGTGGCGCCTCAGGGAAAAGATGGAAGAAACTAAGTTAAACAAAATTTGTATGGTATGGTAGTGTACAGTTATGTCAATGGACTAATCCAGAGAACCATGGTATTGAGTGAGTTTTGAATTTGGATTTTAAAAAGAAAGCTAGAATTTTTTTAAAAATCTTCTCAATGGAAGTGACTGTGCAGCTTTCGATTGCCATTTCACAGAATCACAATTCTTAACGGTACAGGAGGTGGCCTTTCAGCCCATCATGTCTGCACAGGATTTAAAGCCAGCTGGTTCACAAATTCCCTTTAGGAAAGGGAATCCTGGCATCCTTATCCAGTCTAGCTTACATGTGACTCCAGTCCCAAACCAGCATGGCTGATCGCTTATATGCCAGGCTGAAGTGGCCTAGAAAGGCACTCGGTTATGCAAGCAGTGGGCAATAAATGACAGCCCTGCTAGCGATACTTGCATCCTGAATATGAATTCTTTTAAAAATTAAAAATATTTCTTTCTTTTGTTTTCCTCGAAGGTTTTATATTTGAAGAGAGTAGAGATTGTAGATGGGAGTGCCAGTGTGAGCTTACCCCTCTAGAACAATCTGCTTCAGTCTCATTCCTTTGCAGTAGCCCTTAGTTGGAAAAAGGCGCAATGTGTGAACACGAATGGGCCCAAGGCCACCGCTTTCGGTCCTGGAAAGTGCCCAGTCTACCTCAAAAATTTTAGCAACAGGTAAAGCTAGCCGTTTTACGCTGTTACTATGCAGTAGCAACGTGAGTGATATTCTCCGCTAATAGGATGCTGCCGTCAAACCAAAAAGACGTTCTGCCTATCATGCAAATGAGGAATGTGGTATATGAATTTCAGTACATTGTGATGCCAAGTATGTAGACCGTACATACCAACAACTCATGGATCGTATAAAGCAGCACATACCTTCAGCTATTCATAACAGCTGCAGTGGTTCAAGAAGGCAGCTCACTACCACCTTCTCAGGGGCAACTAGGGATGGGCAATAAATGCTGGCCCAGCCAGCGAAGCCCACATCCCATGGATGAATTTAAAAAAAACAGCAGGCAAAGTACTGACCATACCCAACAGCCTGTGCTTGCAAAACTCAAAAAGTAGTGTCCTACATTAGATGTGATTCCACGATTGGACAATACTTGCTAAACAATCCTAATTGTACTAGGAATGACACTGAAAACCAATCTAAGGTTCAGTCGGGCGTGCAGCGTGGTGCATTTATGCATGCTAGAAGCCACAGATATTCTCACACAGGGCCTTGTCCTTTGCAGGCAGAAGGAGCATGTTCACACGTTGTGCCTTTTTCAGCTAAACAAAAGCTTTGAGGACAGCCGTTCCCTGGTTCAGTCCCCATGACAAAGCCTTGACTGAGTCGACTTGCCTGGTTTGAATTTGAACAAAAGCTTGGCAGTTAACTGTTCCCTGCTGCATTCTCCATGGCAATGCCTCCACCAGAGTCCACTTGCCAATCAATTAGCACTCTCTTCTCATGTAGTATAAATTGTTGTTCCCTTTACTGTTGGTAATCTTGCGAGTTTTGTCCTGATGAGCACAAGACGAAAAGCTTTGACAGCATGTCTCTCTTCTTCAGCAATACCTTTAATGTTTGTTCTTTTAACTGTTGTGAAGGTTCCTGCTGATGTGCATTCTTGTGAAAAGGATATGACCATCAGGCCCACCCCCTTCAGACAAAACAACCCCACACGTCATTTACTCACAGACCCCCCTCCCCCAAACATTACTCCGACCTAATACTTAACCTAATACAGTCTTCACATGAAAAATGTCTTTACTTCCTCCTCCAAAAGCAGAAAGACTGTGGGTGGGCACTCAGACGGAGTTTATCATGCTTTTCTTTCTCCCTTGAATCGAATAGAAGCTGGGACCGAAGCTACAGGTCATACCGATCATATAGCAGAAGTGATCGGAGCTACTCTCGCCATCGGAGCCACAGCGAGAGCAGCAGATACAGCTGATGGACGGAACACTGCCTCGGTCTCGCTCGTTCTTGCAGAACACTTTCCTCCTTTCCCTGCACAGATTCAGAACTATATTTATTGGTGACCGATTCATTAGAACTGTTACATTAAACATTGGGGACAAAGACTGCAGCGAAACAACTCCGTGCACAGATATTACAGCCGTTGGGGAGGGGTTTGTTTTGATTTTTCTGTTTTTTCTCTTTTTTTTGCAAAAGACATGAACTAAACTCTTGGCAGTTCTTGCTGAGAGGAAATGTATTTGTATCTGCAGTTTTGTATGTAAGCAATAATATTTACCTTTAATATGTACTGTACTTAACTGCATTATTCTGTCATAGTTTAAAGTGAAAAAAGTAAATTTTCATACATTCTACCTGGTCTCTGTTCATTTTTCTCTTCAGCCCTGTCTATTGAAAGGGCCCATATAAAAGTAATTAAAATGTATATTTTAAAAGAACGAGTTGAAATGATTGAAGTATATCCATGTAGTAAACATACTCTGATCATAGAGTGATTGCAGAATTATATCCCTTTCAGCGCATTGGAAATATCGCAGTTCCTTCACTTGTCGCTAGAACTCCCTCCCTAACAGCACTGTGGGTGTTCCTACCCCACCTGGACTGCAGCGGTTCAGGCAGGCAGCTCACCACCACCTTCTCAAGGGCAATTAGGGGCGGGCAATAAATGCTGGCATGGCCAGTGATGCTCACATCCCATAAAAGAATTTTAAAAAAGGAAATACTGAGCCCAGCAGGCCTGTGGCAGTGCGAACACACTGCTGGAACAATCTGCTCAAATTACACTCAGATTGACGATTGCACCATATATAGAAACTCTACCCCACTGTTGTGCTTATCACATTTCAAATAGAAATAGTCTGAAAATATGACGCTGCATGTCATTTATACACAATGAAACTTTTCCTCGGAAAAGTGAGACAGAGACTGAATTTATTGTGGATTTAATGACACAGGTCAGACCCCACCTTGTCTCCCATTAGTGAATGCACCTATGGATTTTAACAAATGTATCTTCTGCAGTAAAGACATCTATGGTGACAGCTGTGGCCCAATTGGAGCACCCTCTGCTCTCAGTTAAAAGGGAATGTGCAATCCCACTCAAGAAACTTGAACATAAAATCTAGGCTGACACTCCAGTAAAGTATTGAGGGAGTACTGCACAGTCCGAGGTGCCAATCAACATCACTAAATCAGATTATCTAGTCATTATTACATTGCTGCTTGTGGGAGCTTATTATGCATAAATTTGTAGCCGAGTTTCCTACATAATAGCATGGACTACACTTCAGGAACAATATTTCATTGGCTGTAACGTGTTTTGAGACATCAGGTGGCTGAATGCTGTCTTTTGTGTTTTTTCATTGCTGTTTGTGGGGCCTTGCTCTGCATAAATTAGCTGCCAAGTTTCCTACATTACAGCAGTGACTACACTTCAAACAATACTTCATTGGCTGTAAAATGCTTTGGAATGTCCCGAGCTGGTAAATGGTGCTCCATAGATATAAGTTCTTTCTTCACTAATTCCAACAATTTACTAACAAGTTGAAGATGGAGTTGTGGCCATTATGTTAAATGAATTTATTAACTTTAATCATTGTTTTTCAGTCTTTGTAATTGTTATGACCAATCGCAGTTGGTAAAGCAGAGTTATTTAAAATTCCCAGAGGGAAACTTTAAACAACTGTCATAACCTATAATTTTAAGTGTTATGCTTGAGATGCGACTCTAAATTCAGGAATCAGACCACCAGTTCTCGAGGCTTTACACTGAACTAAATGAAACATTTTATTAATTTAAACAGGTTAAAATATATATACACATGGCTTCAAATTACTACTATCATAACTTTTAACAAATTCACAAATTAATCACCGTTAAGGCAACAGCAACCCATAGACTTAACCAAACACCAGGCAAAGCATTTTCACCTTATGAATTCAAAATGAGGTTCTTTTCACTTTGGTTCCTGTGGAGACAGTTGGAGGCTTACAGCTGCCTTTTGACCTCACATTGCCTCTGCTCTGCACACCCGAAAACTGAAGTTATACCTACCACTGCCCATTGAATGTAAATTCTCATTGTATCACCAGCCTCTTTGAACTCCACCTTTTAACAATGAAACCTCTTTCATAGTCCAAATTTTATTAGTAATATAAATATATTTCTTGGTAGCTGCTTGATAGGCGTCAGTTTTCACGCAACTTCTTGAATGCCCTATTCAAAAAATTCAAATGCACTCTACCTCTCTGTTTACATCTCAAAACTAGTACACATCAAAGCACCCAGACTAGCTGCTGGCTTTAACCCAATTAAGACTCACCCACAGACTAAACCTCTATTTTAAGAAAAATATTTCCAAAATATTATATACATTAATAGCTTCATGACATCCCCCTCCTTCTTGAAGAATGAACCATCATAATTCTAAATTCATTTTAATAACCCATCTCACACTATCTCCTATATTTTTTGCACTATCACATTACCCAGATGCATGTATTAACAAAATATATATACACAAATCCTTGGTATCAGCAGAAATCACTCTAGTTCAGTGTCCAGGTTTTTTTTAAAATGTCCCATTTTCCTTTAAGCTTCAAACTCTTGACAATGCACCTGCGAACAGATTTTCTCTTCCAGCAATATGTATAATATGTAGATTAAATGGTTGTAATAATAGACACCATCTGAAAAGCCTCACTTTTATCTTGAAATTTGTCCAAAAATTTCAACGTTTATGGTCTGTATAAACAATTGTTTCTGATGAATTGTTTGCAATATAAATTTCAAAATGTTGCAATGCTAACACCAAACTCAAAGTCTCTTTTTCGATCGTTGAATATCTTCTCTGTTGTACATTAAGCTTCCCTGAAAAATACCCTATCGGTTTTCCAATTCCAGTATGGTCATCTCGTAACTGTATAGCCCCAATGCTTATATCGCTTGTGTCAACAGCTAATTTGAATTGTTTGGGATAATTAGGTACTGCCAACACTGGTGTCGTAGTTATTACAGTTTTCAAACTATCGAATGACTTCTGACACTCCTGTGTCCATTGAAATTTCTTGTCCTTTTTTAATAGTTCAGTCAGTGGAGCAACCACTTGGCTAAAATTTGGTGCAAATTTCCAGTAAAACCTACTCATGCCCAAAAATCTCAAAACTTCTCATTTTGTTGTAGGCACTGGGAAACTAATTCCACTAACTTCTTCGAGTTAAACATTTCAACTGAACTGTCCTGCATTCGTTCCTCCTGAACAATGTTATCAAATACAGTGCCAGCTAATTGGATTTCAACACCACCACCTTGCCTTTGAACTGCCTGCTTATCTTGTTTAATTTGTTCTTCCCTATGGACCTTTTATCTTGTTATAACACAATCAGGAAACAATCCAGGATGTTCCTTCTATAGCACTTCTGTTGAAAACACTTCTACAGCTGCTCAACTACCATAGGCATCACCCACATTTGCGATGCAGCTATATCATTACCCAGAATAAATTGAACCCCTGCAATGGGCATGTTTTCCACCACTCCAACTATAACCACACCAATCTTCCATTTGCTCTTTAAATTTACCTTCCACAACGGAATAGATTTAGCATCTCCATGAACCTCACATTATTACCACCTCCTGCAACACTCCATCTGAACAAATATCACTATCCCACAACGTTAAGGATTGACTAGCCCCTGTGTGTCAAAAGTTTTAACATCTTTACCTACTCTGCCCTGTACAGATGGAAAGACTTTCCCTTCACATTAAAAATCTTTAAACATTTCTGCAACCTGCTCCTCAGAATTCTTGAGTAAACTGCGAACACATTCCCACTTCTTTATCTTTCACTGATTCTTTCTGTTTCACCTGTACACAAACCATTGGTTTCTCCTGTGCCTGAACCTTAGAACCCACAGTACTTTTACTTCCAGAGGTTTTCTGTACGCCGATAATTCCTACAGATTTTTCCTACAATTTCCAACACACTGACTTTGTGTGTCCCACTTTATTACAATGAAAACACCTCAATTTTCGAATGTCACTTCTACCTTCAGCACCTTCCTTTTCATTCTGAGAAAAAACTTCCTGGGAACTTCCAGCTACTCCTCTTCCCTGACTACCTGCCTTTCTTTCACCATCCCACTTTTTATCTTTTTCCAATTTGAAAACGTGATGAAAAAAGGTTTAGCTCAATGAACTAAGTCATAATCATCAGATATCTCTGCTGCTTGTCTTACAGAATCGCCCCTCTGTTCCTCCACATGAGTTCTCGCTACTGAAGGGATTGAATCTTTAAATTCTTCCAAAAGAATTATTTCCCTGAGAGCTGCATAGATTGTCTCTATTTTTAACGCTTGTATCCACCTGTTAAAATTACTTTGTTTTACTCTTTCAAACTCAGTATAAGTTTGCCCAGGCTGTTTTCTCATATTCCTAAATTTCTGCCTGTATGCTTCTTGTCTATGACATCTTTTGGCTATCTCCACCTATCACTGGCCCTCTATCCAGCTCTACCAGCTTATATTTCACCTCTTTTCTATCTTTACTTAGTTCTGTTGAAGAGTCATACGGACTCGAAACGTTAACTGTGTTCCTCTCCGCAGATGCTGCCAGACCTGCTGAGTTTTTCCAGGTATTTTTATTTTTGTTTTGGATTTCCAGCATCCGCAGTTTTTTGCTTTTATCAGATCAGCTGTGTTCTTACTGAATGGCGGAGCAGTTTTGAGGGGCCATATGGCCTACTCCTAATTTATATGTTCTTGTGTGTTTTATATTCAGATAACTAAAGTCCCCCATTATAGCTACTCTATAATTCCTGCATCTCTCTAATTTCCTCGCAAATTTCTTCCTCTACACCCTTCCCACTAGTTTGTGGCCTATAGACAACGCCGAGCAATGTAATTGCATCTTTTTTGTTCCTTAGCCCCAGCCAAATAGATTCTGTCCTTGACCCTCTCTGGGACATGTTCCCTCTCCACCACTGCAATGTTCTCCTTAATCAATACTGTCTTTCCTGAACATCTTGTATCCAGGAATATTTAACACCCAGTCCTGCCCTTCTTTGAGCCAGGTCTCTGTTACAGCCACAACATCATATTTCCACATGGCAATCTGCGCCTGTAACTCCCCAATCTTATTTACCAAACTCCTGCATTCACACACATGCACAGTAACCCTGATTTAGATCTCATTACTTTCACCTTTACTCTGACCCCACCTACTAGTTTACTATTCCTTCCCCTAATGCTATCTATCTATCGCTCCCAGTATTCGGTGTACCTTGGTATTCCTCTCTGATATGTCCTGGTTTCCACACCCCTGCCAAGTTAGTTTAAACCTTCCCCAGGAGCACGAGCACAACACCCCACAAGGAACTCAGTCCCAGCTGTCTTTAGGTGCGACCCGTTTGGCCTGTGCAGGTCCTAACTCCCTCAGAGCCAGTCCCAATGTCTCAAAAATCTAAAGCCCTCCCTCCTGCACCATCTTTCCAACCACACATTCATCTGGTTTATCCTCCTATTTCTATAGTCACTTGGGCGCGGTGCTGGGAGTAATCCAGAGATTACTACTTTTGAAGTCCTGCTTGTTAATTTCCTACCTTGCTCCCTAATTTCGGACCACATCCCTCTTTCTGCCCACACCATTCCTACCCATGTGGGCCATGACTGCTGGATGTTCACCCTTCCCCCTCAGGGTGTTCTGCAGCCGCTCAGTGACATCCTTGACCCTGGCACCCATGCATTTTAAGCAGATGTTCCTGGTCCGGAGAGTTTGGAAGGCGCTGGGATGCGTGGGGGTCCGTTGGTCAGAAGTCCCTCTCCAGTGAACACAAGTGGCAGAGGAGTGCGTGCAAGGATTCTCGTAGTCTCAGAGTTGGCGTTAGGCACTCCCAGGCCGGGCACAGAGTTAAGCTCCCTACAGCCTGCATCCCTCAACTGCACCCCTTAGTTCCAAGCACAGAAAATTCACTGCACTCCTCACCCCACCCCCCAGTCAATGACACCAATACCACCAGATGCCCAGTGCTGTGTGTCAACTGAATTGAGGATGCCCAAACACATTTAATAAGGCACCCAACAGAGGGAGCTCCTGAGATACATTTCACCTCCGGCCCAAGTAAATGAAAGACTCAGCGATGAACCCACTGCAACATTCGGTTTCCCCTGTGGAAAATGGAGCATTCCAGTGGCAGGATCTCCAATTGTAACCAGGTCGTTCCTACAGTATTTACAGTTTCAAGAAGTGTTCACTATCGCTGAATATTTAATGAGAGGAAAACAGCTGAAGAAAAGAAAGCAAATCTCAGCATAGAGGTGTCAGCTGGGGCTCGGTGTGCCCTCTCTCCTCCGAATCACACGACTGTGGGTTCAAGTCCAAATTCAGAGATTGAAGTGCACAGTCTAGGCTGAGGGAGCAATAAATACGCTGTTCGTGATGCTGTCTGTCCTTTTGTTGAGACGTTAAACTGAGGCCATGTCTGCCCCCTCTGGTGAGTGCAGGATGGTGCTGTTTCTAAGACTGAGCTCTGTCCCATGCTCTTTACCAATATTTATTTCTCAAACAACATTACTTAAAATAACAAGTGATCTGGTCATTATTGCACAGCTGTTTGTGGGAGTTTGCTGAGCACCAAGTGACTGCCACCCTTCCATTACTACAGTAACTACATCTCAAAAAGTTATTCATGCTTTGGGTCATTCTGAGATTGTGAAAAGTGCTACATGAAGGTAATCGGGGAAAACTTTCCACTGGTTGGAGTCATACCTTGCACAAAGGAAGAGGGCTGGAACCATTTATGGAATGTGGGCGTTACTGGCTAGGCCCAGCATTTATTGCCCATCCCTAGTTGCCCTTGAGAAGGTGGTGGTGAGCCGCCTTCTTGAACTGCTGCAGTCCCTGTGGTGTAGGCACACCCACAGTGCTGTTAGGGAGGGAGTTCCAGGATTTGCCAGGAGGTCAATCACCTCAGTCCCAGGACATCGCTGCAGGGGTTCCTCAGGGTAGTGTCCTAGGAGGCTCAACCATCTTCAGCTGCTTTACTGACCTTCCCTCCATCATAAGGTCGGGATTGGGAATCTTCGCTGATAACTGGTTCCGTTAGGCTGGCAGCCTCTCCGTGCGGCGGGGGGGGTGGTGGGGGGAGGGGGTGGGTTACTCCAATGTTCCGAAATGCGCAGCAGGCCCTTTAACTGGGACTTAACGGTGCTAATCAGCTGCTTGTCTCCTCGGAGCGGCAGCCGATCAGCCTCGCAACGTGCAACAGAGAACCCTCCCCAGGGTTAGGATGGCATCAGCTAGCCCCTCCTGTCGCCGCTGTCCCCTGTTACCAGCCCCCTCCCTCCACCTCCCAGCCCACCAAACGGCCAGTGAAATTCTGCCCTGAGTCTACCACATACTGCGAGGCGGCCTAGATGGGGCCAAGAACGATTGGCTGATTCTCCTCCCTCACGGGCATTCATGAACCATTTGGGATTCGTGGTCATTATTAGCAGATTCATTGAATTCAATCTGACCACTTGCGCCCCTCCAATTCTGGCCCCTTGGGTATCCCTGATTTTCATCACCCTTCAGCTGCCTGAGCCCTGGAATTCCTCCCTTAAACCTCTCCGCTTTAAAATGCTTCATCAAGCCTACCTCCTCGAGCACATGTACTGGCATCTCCTTCGTGTGGCTCAGAATCAAACTCTGTCCGAAGGCAATGCTGTCAAGCCGCTTGGGATGTGTTTAATACGTCAAAGGTGCCATAAAAATGCAAGTTGTTGTTGTTGTTTGCTGTTGGACTTTGGCTGATATGGGTTTATCTATAGCTGAAATCCATTGGCTGGGAAAGACCTGGTTGGCAGCATCAGAATAGCCAATGGACGTAAATCAGTCATAAAACCTCCACTCATTTATGAACAAGATTTGGTTTCTATTTCTTCAGGAGTTCAGTGTTTCTAGATTCTTGGGCCTAGTTTAATTCAGACGAGAACACTTAGTGCCATCGCCTCCAAAGTACAAATTTGCATCTGGGTGTGGAACAGCTGTGAGTGACGAGGCTGCAGATAGGAACATAGGGCTTTGGAACAGGAATAGGCCATTCAGCCCTTCTAGGGGAGGCAGTGGTGAAGTGGTATTGCCACTGGACTGGTATTCCAGAGACCCAGGGTAGTTCTCTGGGGACCTGGGTTCGAATCCCACCACAGCAGATGGTGAAATTTGAATTCAATAAAAATCTGGAATTAAAAGTCTGATGATGACCATGAAACCATTGTCGATTGTTGTAAAAACCCATCTGGTTCACTAATGTCCTTTAGGGAAGGAAATCTGTCGTCCTTACCTGGTCTGGCCTACATGTGACTTCAGACCCACAGCATTGTGGTTGACTCTTAAATGCCCTCTGGACAAGGGCAATTAGGGATGGGTAATAAATGTTGGCCTAGCCAGTGACACCCACATGAACGAATAAAAAAAGAGTCTGCTCCATCATTCAATAAGATCATGGCTGAACTGGTTGTTCTTAACTCCGCTTTGCCATCTGCCCCCTCATAACCCTTGACTCCCTTGTCCATCAAAACTCGGGCTTGAATAAATTCAATGACCCAGCCTCCACTGCTTTCTGGGGAAGAGAATTCCACATTCAACAACCCTTTGAGAGAAAAAAATTCTCCTTATCTCCATCTTAAGTGGTAGACCTCTTACTCTTAAACCGTGTCCCTTAGTTCTAGTCTCTCCCACAAAAGGGAAACATCCTCCCAGTATCCACCCTATCAAATCTCCTCAGGACCTTAGATGTTTCAGTAGGATCACCTCTCATTCTTCTCCAAACTCCAATGGGTATGTCCCAACCTGTTCAACCTTTCCTCATCCCAGGAATGAGTTGAATGAACCTTCTCTGAACTGCTTCTAAAGTAATTATATTCTTTTTCAAACAGGGAGGCCAAAGCTACAATTTAGACAAGATATTGGCCTCCAGGTTGTGAATAAGAGATCTTTTGGTCCAATGGGTAGTGTCCTCGCCTCTGAGCCATTAGCTCCAGGATTGAGTCCCACCCGAGGACTTGATGGCTATGGAAGGTTTTTTTTACCTTTATTAATTCACGGGATGTGGGCTTCGCTGGCTGGGCTAGCATTTATTGCCCATCCCTAGTTGCCCTTGAGAAGGTGGTGGTGAGTTGCCTTCTTGAACCGCTGCAGTCCAGGTGGGGTAGGAACACCCACAGTGCTGTTAGGGAGGGAGTACCGGAACAGCTTGGCTAGGGATGCAGCATGATGGAGGGTATCCTCAATGTGAAGGTGGGACTTCGTCTCCACAATGACTGTGCAGTGGTCACTCCTATCGATACTGTCATGGACAGATGCATCTGTGGCAGGCAGGTTAGTGAGGATGAGGTCAAGTATGTTTTTCCCTCTTGTTGGTTCACTCACCACCTGCTGCAGACCCAGTCTAGCAGCTATGTCGTTTAGGACTCAGCCAGCTCGGTCAGCAGTGGTGCTACCAAGCCACTCTTGGTGATGGACATTGAAGTTCCCCCACCCAGAGTACATTCTGTGCCCTTGCCACCTTCAGTGCTTCCTCCAAGTGGTGTTCAACATGGAGGAGCACTGATTCATCAGCTGAGGGAGGGTGGTACGTTGTAATCAGCAGGTTTCCTTTCCCGTGTTTGACCTGATGCCATGAGACTTCATGGGGTCCGGAGTCGATGTTGAGGACTCCCAGGGAAACTCCCTCTCGACTGTATACCACTGTGCCGCCACCTCTGCTGGGTCTGTCCTGCCGGTGGGACAGGTCATACCCAGGGATGGTGATGCCGATGTCCGGGACATTATCTGTCAGATATTATTCTGTGAGGATGACCATGTCAGGCTGTTGCTTGACTAGTAGCTTGGCAGTTAAGAGTCAACCACATTGCTGTGGGTCCAGAGTCACATTATTCCAGACCAGGTAAGGATGGCAGATTTCCTTCACTAAAGGACATTAGTGAACCAGATGGGAAGTCAAAGGGACAGACCGGAAAAGTGGGGTTCAGGTCACAATCAGTACAACCACAATATTATTGAATAGTGGAGAAGGCTTGATGGGCTGAATGGCCGACTCCTGCTCCTGTTTCCTATGATCTTAGGTGCAAAAAAGATTTACAGGGATGATACCAAACTGACCGATTATGACTATGAGGAAAGGACGAGGGCTGACATAATGGAGGCCTTCAAGATTTACGGAAGGGTTTGATAGGATAGACCAACAACAACTTGCATTTATGTAGCACCTTCAATGCAATAAAACTCTCCAAAGTTCTTCGCGGGACAATTATACAATATGACACCGAGCTACATAAGGAAATATTTGGTCAGGTGCCCAAAAGTTTTTTTTTAAAAAAGGTTTTAACGTGTGTCCTAAAGGAGGAAAGCGAGGGAGAATACTGGGGAGGTTTAGGGAGGGAATTCCAGATCTTGGAGCCCAGGCTACCAAAGGTGGTGCGATTAAAATTGGGGATGCTCAAGAGGCCGGGATAAGAGGATTGTGGGGCTGGGGCAGATTACAGAGTTAGGGAGGGGCGAGGCCATGGAGGGATTTGAAAGGAAGGATGAGAATTTTAAAATCGAGATGTGTCCTGAGCAGGATCCACTGCAAGTCAGCAAGCACAGGGGTGATAGGGGCGCGAGTCAGGACATGGGCCACAGAGTTTTGGATGGCCTTAAGTTTACGGTGGGTAGAATCTGGGAGGACAGCCAGGAATGGGTTGGAGTAGTCGAGACTAGAGGAAGAGTAGATGTTTCCACTTGTCGGGAGAGTCCAAAACTAGGGATCATAAATACAAGATAGTCACTTAAAAATCTGATGGGGATTTCATGAGATACTACTTTACAGAGAGAGAGGTTACAATGTGGAGCATGCTGCCAAATGGAGTGGCTGAGGTGAATAGCATAAGGGGGAATATTAACATGAGAGAAAGGAACAGGAGGATACTTTGGGGTGTGTTGAAGTAAGGGTGTGAGGGAACTCATGTGGAACATAAACAACAGTACAGACAGTTGGACAGAATTCTGTAAATCCCTCAAAACTCCCTGACACTAGTGAGAGCCCCATAACTTCCATATCTGCAGCCACCCTGACTTGGAAATATATCGCCGTTCCTTCACTGTCGCTGGGTCAAAATCCTGGAACTCCCTCCCTAACAGCACTGTGGGTGCACCTACACCACAGGGACTGCAGCAGTTCAAGAGGCAGCTCACCACCACTTTCTCAAGGGCAACTAGGGATGGGTAATAAATGCTGGCCCAGTCAGCGAAGCCTTCATCCTGTGAATGAATTTTTTAAAAAGATCACTGATACGTAGGGGGGATAGTATAGTGGGGGATTCAGCAATGGTAATGCCATTGAATATGAAGGTGCGATGGTTCTCTCTTGTTGGTGATGGTCAATGCCTGACACTTGTGGGACGTGAATGTTACTTGCCACTTGTCAGCCCAAGCCTGGATATTGTCCAGGTCTTGCTGCATTTGGACATGGACTGCTTCAGTATCTGAGGAGTTGCGAATGGTGCTGAACATTGTGCAATCATCAGTGAACATTCCCACTTCTTGATGAAGCAGCTGAAGATGGTTGGGCTGAGGACATTACCCTGAGGAACTCCTGCAGTGATGTCCTGGAGCTGAGATGACTGATCTCCAACAACTACAACCACCTTTCTTTGTGCTAGGTATGACTCCAACCAGTGGAGATTATTCCACCTGATTCCTATTGACTCGAGTTTTGCATAGGGCTCCTTGATGCCACACTCGGTCAAATGCTGCCTTGATGTCAAGGGCAGTCACTCTCACCTCACCTCGGGAGTTCAGCTCTTTTGTCCATGTTTGAACGAAGGCTGTAATGAGGTCAGGAGCTGAGTGACCCTGGTGGAACCCAAACTGGGCATCAGTGAGCTGATTATTGCTACGCAACTGCCGCTTAATAGCACTGTGGACGACCCCTTCCATTACTTTACTGATGATGGAGAGTAGACTAAAACAAAAATAAAAATACCTGGAAAAACTCAGCAGGTCTGGCAGCATCTGCGGAGAGGAACACAGTTAACGTTTCGAGTCTAAATGACCCTTCAACAGAACTAAGTAAAAATAGAAGAGAGGTGAAATATAAGCTAGTTTAAAGGGTGGGGTGGGACAAGTAGAGCTGGATAGAGGGCCAGTGATAGGTGGAGATAACCAAAAGATGTCACAGACAAAAGGACAAAGAGATGTTGAAGGTGGTGATATTATCTAAGGAATGTGCTAATTAAGGGTAGAAAGCAGGACAAGCAAGGTACAGATAGCCCTAGTGGGGGTGGGGTAGGGTGAAGGAATCAAAAAAGGCTAAAAGGTAGAGATAAAACAATGGATGGAAATACATTTAAAAATAATGGAAGTAGATGGGAAAAGAAAAATCTATATAAATTATTGGGGAAAAAAGTGGGGGGGGGATCGGAAAGGGGGTGGGGATGGAGGAGGGAGTTCATGCTCTAAAGTTATTGAACTCAATATTCAGTCCAGAAGGCTGTAAAGTGCCTAGTTGGAAGATGAGGTGCTGTTCCTCCAGTTTGCGTTGAGCTTCACTGGAACAATGCAGCAGGCCAAGGATGGACATGTGGGCATGAGAGCAGGGTGGAGTGTTGAAATGGCAAGCGACAGGGAGGTCTGGGTAATGCTTGCGGACAGACCGAAGGTGTTCTGCAAAGCGGTCACCCAGTCTGCGTTTGGTCTCTCCAATGTAGAGGAAACTGCATTGGGAGCAACAAATGCAGTAGACTAAATTGAGGGAAGTGCAAGTGAAATGCTGCTTCACTTGAAAGGAGTGTTTGGGCCCTTGGATGGTGAGATGGGGGTAAGTAAAGGGGCAGGTGTTGCACCTTCTGCGGTTGCATGGGAAGGTGCCGTGGGAGGGGGTTGAGGTGTAGGGGGTGATGGAGGAGTGGAACAGGGTGTCCTGGAGGGAACAATCGAGTAGACTGATGGGACAGTAATTCGCTGGGTTGGATTTGTCCTGCTTTTTATGTGCAGGACATACCTGGGCAATTTTCCACATAGCTGGGTAGATGCCAGTGTTGTAGATGTACTGGAACAGCTTGGCTAGGGGCATGGCAAGTTCTGGAGCACAAGTCTTTAGTCCTATTGCTGGAATATTGTCAGGCCCCATAGACTTTGCAAGATCCAGTACCTTAAACTATTTCTTGATATTACGTGGACTGGCATCTGTGATGCCGGGGACCTCTGGAGGAGGTCAAGATGGATCATCCACTCGGCACTTCTGGCTGAAGATTGTAGCAAATGCTTCAGCCTTATCTTTTGCGCTGATGTGCTGGGCTCCTCCATCATTGAGTATGGGGATATTGTGGAATCTCCTCCTCCAGTGAGTTGTTTAATTGCACACCAACATTCACATCTGGATGTGGCAGGACTGCAGAGCTTAGATCCGATCTGTTGGTTGTGGGATTGCTTAGCTCTGTCTATCACTTGCTGTTTATGCTGTTTGGCACGCAAGTAGTCCTGTGTTATAGCTTCACCAGGTTGACACCTCATTTTTAGGTATGCCTGGTGCTGCTCCTGGCATGCCCTCCTGCACTCTTCATTGAACCAGGGTTGATCCCCTGGCTTGATGGTAATGGTAGAGTGGGGGATATGCTGGGCAATGAGGTTACAGATTGTGTTCAAGTACAATTCTGCTGCTGCTGATGGCCCACAGCACCTCATGGATGCCCAGCCTTGAGTTGCTAAATCTGTACGAAATTTATCCCATTTAGCACGGTGATAGTGCCACACAACACGATGGAGGGTATCCTCAATGTGGAGGTGGAACTTTGTCTCCACAAGGACTGTGCGGTGGTCACTCCTACCGATACTGTCATGGACAGATGCATCTGCAGCAGGCAGGTTGGTGAGGATGAGGTCAAGTATGTTTTTCTCCTCTTGGTTCCCTCACCACCTGCCCATACTCAGTTTAGCAGCTATGTCCTTTAGGAATCAGCCAGCTCGGTCAGTGGTGTTGCTACTGAGCCACTCTTGGTGATGGACATTGAAGTCCCACAGAGTACATTGTGCGCCCTCTGTGCTGGGTACTCTGCTTCCTCCAAGTAAGTTGTGTTCAGCAGACCAAGGATGGCTAAAGTGAATCAGATGGCTTTTTACGACAATCATTATCCTTTTAATTCCAGATTTCTGTCAAATTCAAAATTCCACCATCTCTGTGGTGGGAATTGAACACAGATCCCCAGAGCATTATGCTGGGTCTCTGGATTACCAATGACATTACCACTATGTCACCATCTCCCTCTGGGTATAGTAGCACCGATATTGACTGGTACTTGGTACAGGAGCACAGGCACCAATTAGGTACTGGGTAGAGTAACACTGGGTACAGTAACAGGCACTGTCGGGGTACAGTGACACAGACATTGGGTGTAGTAACACAGACACTGGGTACTGGGTACAGTAACACGGATTCTGTCTGGGTACAGTGAGACTGAATACAGTAACACGGACACTGCCTGGGTACAATAAGATGGGGTACAGTAACACGGATACTGCCTGGATACAGTAACATGGACACTGGGTACAGTAAGACTAGGTACAGTAACAGACATTGCCTGGGTACAGTAACACGGACACTGCCTGGGTACAGTAAGACTGGGTACAGTAACAGTGCTTGGGTACAGCAATACTGGGTACAGTAACATGGACACTGCTTGGGTACAGTATGACTGGGTACAGTAACACGGACACTGCTTGGGTACAGTATGACTGCGTACAGTAACACAGACACTGCCTGGGTACAGTAAGACTGTACAGTAGCACAGTACTTGGGTACAGTAAGACTGTGTACAGTAACACATTGCTTGGGCACAGTAACATGGATACTGCCTGGGTACAGTAACACGGTACAGTAACACGGACACTGCCTGGTTACAGTAACACGGTACAGTAACACAGACACTGCCTGGGTACAGTAACAGTACAGTAACATGGACACTGCCTGGATACAGTAAGACTGGGTACAGTAACACGGACACTGCCTGGGTACAGTAACACTGGGTACTGTAACACGGACACTGCCTGGGTACAGTAAGACTGGGTACAGTAACAGACACTGAATACAGTAACACGGACGCTGCCTGAGTACAGTAAGACTGGGTACGGTAACAGACACTCTGGGTACAGTAACACGGTACAGTAACACGGACACTGCCTGGGTACAGTAACACGGTACAGTAACACGGACACTGCCTGGGTGCAGTAACACGGTACAGTAACACGGACACTGCCTGGGTACAGTAACACTGGGTACTGTAACACGGACACTGCCTGGGTACAGTAAGACTGGGTACAGTAACAGACACTGAATACAGTAACACGGACACTGCCTGAGTACAGTAAGACTGGGTACGGTAACAGACACTCTGGGTACAGTAACACGGTACAGTAACACGGACACTGCCTGGGTACAGTAACACGGTACAGTAACACGGACACTGCCTGGGTGCAGTAACACGGTACAGTAACACGGACAATGCCTGGGTACAGTAACACTGGGTACTGTAACACGGACACTGCCTGAGTACAGTAAGACTGGGTACAGTAACAGACACTCTGGGTACAGTAATACGGACACTGCCTGGGTACAGTAACACTGGGTACTGTAACATGGACACTGCCTGAGTACAGTAAGACTGGGTACAGTAACAGACACTCTGGGTACAGTAACATGGACACTGCCTGAGTACAGTAAGACTGGGTACAGTCACACGGACACTGCCTGGGTACAGTAAGATTGGGTACAGTAACAGACACTGAGTACAGTAACACGGACACTGCCTGAGTACAGTAAGACTGGGTACAGTAACAGACACTGGGTACAGTAACACGGACACTGCCTGAGTACAGTAAGACTGGGTACAGTAACAGACACTCTGGGTACAGTAACACGGACACTGCCTGAGTACAGTAAGACTGGGTACAGTCACACGGACACTGCCTGGGTACAGTAAGATTGGGTACAGTAACAGACACTGAGTACAGTAACACGGACACTGCCTGAGTACAGTAAGACTGGGTACAGTAACACGGACACTGCCTGGGTACAGTAAGACTGGGTACAGTAACAGACACTCTGGGTACAGTAAGACTGGGTACAGTAACAGACACTCTGGGTACAGTAAGACTGGGTACAGTCACACGGACACTGCCTGGGTACAGTAAGACTGGGTACAGTAAGCCTGGGTACAGTAACACGGACACTCTGGGTACAGTAAGACTGGGTACAGTCACACAGACATTGCCTGGGTACAGTAAGACTGGGTACAGTAAGACTGGGTACAGTAACACGGACACTGCCTGGGTACAGTAAGACTGGGTACAGTCACACAGACACTGCCTGCGTACAGTAAGACTGGGTACAGTAAGACTGGGTACAGTCACACGGACACTTGGTGCTGTAAAACGGGGGGGTGTTACAGAATAGACTGATTTGATACAAGGAGTCTTTGTGGCGGATTCCATTGCCTTGTCCAAATTGCAGGTAAACCATTCGCAAAGAACGACTGAAGCCTGGAAGGAGAAGCACTGGGCAAAGTGCAGGCGGAGGCACGTTCAGCCCAGCTCGGGTCTGAAGTGAGTGGCCGGGGTGGGGATCAGGCTCCGGATGTGAAACTCCTGCTTCGAGTTCCCGGGCGGGCAGACTTCATGGACATTCTTCATGCAACAGCAGCGTCCAAGTCATGGAGACAGAGCTTTGAGTGTCTGTCTTTAATCGCAGCTGCTGGAACTTCATCAATACTTTACATTTTAGTTTGGATTGGATTATTATTTTTTTTTTAATATTATTTTTCAACCTCCCCCCAATCATCTTGTTTTAACTTTTTTCCCCCCTCTTGCTTCGTTGCAGCCATATTTAGTTTAGACTTAGCCCTTCCCCATCCTGAGTTAACACAATCCCCTAACTCAGGGTGGATATCCCCTTGTCTGCTGCTGCTGTGGACATCTGCAGCTCTCACTGGCAGGGGTTTTGGGGGGTTGTCCTGTTGTTTTCTCACCTCCTATTGTTAGGACACCTTTGGTGAGGCAGAGCCGGTGGTTTACGGGTTAAAACAGAAGCCAGGATTATTAGGGAAGCGGTGATTCGAGTGGGGGGGGGACGGGGGGACGCGATGTCTTTAAAAGTTACTCCGCCCTGTAACAAAGTGACATCGAGCCAGTGGCTCAGAATGCGGAAGTGCTCCAGACTTTTCCAAGTGCAAAGTTTACACTTGGGGTGGTGGTGGTGGTAGTGGGGGTAAAAAAAAAAGTTGGGTGGGGGAGAGAGAGGGAAAAACACACACACAAAAAACTTGTGTTTTTTTTTTCCAAAAATGGGTTTTGTTTTTTTAAACTCGAAGACCGCACTTGTGATTTAACCTTTGGGTGCATTTACAGAACAAGGGCTGCACTGGGAACTGGGAATTGCAGACGAGTCGCTTTAACTACACTCCCCAGAACCATATTTGGTAAGTTTTACGAAGTGTCTCTCTCTCTCTCTCTCTCTCAGCACCAACCTCCTTTCTGTTCACTTACAAGTCGACTCGTCTGTGCATACATTTGCATTTCTCCTTTAAGCAATGTTAAATTATTGACGAACTCTTTTTTTCCTCCCCAAACTTAAAAAAAGTTTGCTGACTCCCATTTGAGCAGTTTTCAATCAAAAAGTTTGCTGACTCCCATTTGAACAGTTTATTTGATTGCAGAGTTTGCAATTCTATCCGGTGGCGGGTTTAACAGAGTAACCCTTTTTTAAAAAAAAATGAACATTTATTTATTTATTTATTTATAATGTAAATACTTTCATCTGGGGCCTCTTGTTTTTTTCTCTATCCCTCCTAGTGGTGTTGAAGATATGGAAATAGTGTAATGCACTTCAGACTGTTGCTGCTGATAGTAACTGAGTCGATTTTTTTCTCTCTTACCTGTGTTCGTGTTCTTCCTGCCCCTCCCTCTCTCAGCGGTAAGATTGCTTCAGATGTTGGGTGTGTGTTTAAGCAGTCTTGCCACTGTGCCTGGGCTGTTTGTTGGAACTGCAATGATCACCACCCCCCCCCCCCCCCCCCCCCTCCTCCCCTTTTTCTGAACGAATGTGATATCTACTCCCGAGGAATTTAAATTGTATTTCTTAATCGCGTTCTAGTTCAGAAGGAGGCCATTTGGCCCATCGTGTACATGCTGGCTCTCAAATGGAGAAAGTCTGCAGAACGCTGCAGCACAGAGGGATTTATTTGGGAGTCTTTGTGCATGAATCCCAAAAAGCTAACATACAAGTTCAACTGTTAATCGGGAAGGCAAATGGAACATTGGCCTTTATTTCAAAGGGAATGGAGTATAAAAATGGGAAAGTCTTGCTAAAACTATACAAGGCACTTATCAGACCACACCTAGAATACTGTGAACAGTTTTGGTCCCCTTATCTAAGGAAAGATATACTGACATTGGAGGCAGTTCAGAGAAGGTTCACTATGTTGATTCTGGGTATGGAGGGATTTTCTTATGAGGAGAGATTGCATCAGTTGGGCCTGTACTCATTGTAGTTTAGAAGAATGAGAGGCGACCTTATTGAAACATCTGAGATTCTTAGGGGGCTTCACGGGGTAGATGCTGAGAGGTTGTTTCCCCTTGTGGGAGAGTCTAGGACTAGAGGGCATAATCTCAGAGTAAGGGAATGCCCATTTAAAACAGAGATGAGGAGGAATTTCTTCTCTCAGAGGGTGGTCAATCTGTGGAATTCTTTACCGCAGAGGGCTGTAGATGTTGGGTCGTTAAGTATATTCAAGGCTGAGGTAGACAGATTTTTAATCAGTAAGGGAATCGAGGGTTATGGGGAAAAGGCAGGAAAGTAGAGTTGAGGATTATCAGATCAGCCATGATCTCATTGAATGGCGGAGCAGACTCGATGGGCCGAATGGCCTACTTCTGTTCCTACGTCTTATGGTTACAGCAGACAGTCCTCTCGCCCACTGAGATATAAATGGAGAGGAATGGGAGAGCGTGCCCATGGAATAACTGACACGACCGGAGGTAGGGGAGGGGGCCAATGCTGATTTTACATCCTGCTTGATTTTATATAGTTGGGGATGTTGTCTGTGGATTCCTGAGCTAGAAAGAGGGGGGGAGGGAGGAAGGGGGGGGGGGGGGGTGGTGTAGAAACGGGAGTGTGTGCGGGGGGAGAAAAATCAGCCATGGTTTGTATCCTCCCTCCCACTCCCACACCCTTAGAGGCTGACTGTGGGAACTTGCCCCTTATGTGTGTGCCTGTTTAGCTAGCGCGCACTGAGGTCTTAAATCAAACAGTGTGGGCCCACGTAATGCAGGTGAGGCACTCCAGTGCTTCACTGAGAGAGTGCTGCACTGTCAGAGATGCCATCTTTTGATGTGATGTGAAACCCATACCTTGTTTGCCCTCTTGGAGACCATGCAGTGCCACTGGTAATGCCAATCCAGTATCCACCAAAACAGCTGAACTGGCCCCTTCATCTCATTGATGTTTGCAGGATTTTGCTGAATGCAACATTGACTGCTGCATATCCTCATATAGCAACCACACTTTAGTGGTTCATTGCCTGAGGGTGTTACAGAAACATTAATCTTTCTCTCCCCCCACCCCCCACCACTGCGGCTGTGATCAGCTGACCATTTATAGGTGTTAGTTCACTATTCAGCTTTTAGCATGGATTATAAATCACAGTCATCCCGACACAGAAGGAGGCTATTCACTCCATCGAGTCCATGCCGGCTCTCTGTAGAGCAATCCAGTCAGTCCCGATCTCCTGCCCTATAGTAGTCCTGCAAGTTTATTTCTCTCAAGTGCCCACCCAACTGCCTTTTGAAATCATTGATCCACTCCGTGTTCACCACCCTCCGGCAGTGTGTTCCAGCTCATTACCACAGGCAGCAAAAAAATTCTTCCTCACATTATCCCTGCATTTTAAAAATTATTCTTTCATAGGAAAGATTAAACAGGTTAGGACTTTATTCCTTGGAGCGTAGAAGAATGAGGGGAGATTTGATAGAAGTTTACAAAATTATGAGGGGTATAGACAGAGTAAATGCAAATAGGCTCTTTCCACTTAGGTTAGGAGAGATAAACACGAGAGGACATGGCTTTAGGGTGAAAGGGGAAAGGTTTAGGGGGAACATTAGGGGGAACTTCTTCACTCAGAGAGTGGTGGGAGTGTGGAACGAGCTGCCATCTGACATGGTAAATGCGGGCTCACTCTTAAGTTTTAAGAATAAATTGGATAGATACATGGATGGGAGAGGTCTGGAGGGTTATGGACTGGGTGCAGGTCAATGGGACTAGCGGAATAATATTTCGGCACAGTCTAGAAGGGCTGAATGGCCTGTTTTTCTGTGCTATAGTGTTCTATGGTTCTATGGATGTGGGTGTTGCTGGCTAGGCCAGCTTTTATTGCCAATCTCTAGATGCCCTTGAGAAGGTGGTGTTGAGCTGCCTTCATGAACCGCTGCAGTCCATGCGGTGTAGGGAGGTAGTTCCAAGATTTTGACCCAGCGACAGTGAAGGAATGGTGATATATTTCCAAGTCAGGATGGTGAGTGACTTGGAGGGGAACTTCCAGGTGGTGGTGTTCCCATATGTCTGCTGCCCTTGTCCTTGGATGGTGGTGGTCAGGGGTTTGGAAGGTGCTGTTGAAGGATCCTTGGTGAGTTGCTGCAGTGCATCTTGTAGATGGTACACACTTGTTGTCACTGCATGTCGGTGGTGGAGGAGTGAATGTTTAAAGTGGTGGATGAGATTCTGGTCAAGTGGGCTGCTTTGCCCTGAATGGTGTTGAATTTCTCGACTGTTGTTGGAGCTGCACTCATCCAGGCAAGTGGGGAGTATTCCATCACATTTGTGCCTTGTAGATAGTGGACAGGCTTTGGGGAGTCAGGAGGTGAGTTCCTTGTCACAGGATTCCTAGCCTCTGACCTGCTCTTGTAGCCACAGTATTTATATGGCTAGTCCAGTTCAGTTTCTGGTCAATGGTAACCCCCAGGATGTTGATAGAGGGGGATTCAGTGATGGTAATTCCATCTCTTGCCCAAAATTTTTAATCCATGTACCCTGGTCATTGTACCATCGGCTAATGGAAACAGCTTTTCCTTGTCCACCTTTTCCAAAACTGTCATAATCTTGTTCACCTGAATCAAATCTGCCTCAATCTCCTTTGCTCCAAGGAGAATAATCCCAGCTTCTCCAACCTAACCTTGTAGCTAAAACCCCTTATCCCTGGAACCATTCTGGTAAATCTCTTCAGCACTCACTCAGTGCAGGTTGTGCATGTTTTAATTTCTTATCGAGTATGTCAGAGGAGTGTATGTGACTGGTTTTAAATGTAGGGGTGAGATGCAGCCCCCTAATAATGAGGACGTGCTCCAAGTTTCAGTTTGGAATGATTTACTGTGGGGGTGGGGCAGGGAGGGGAGCAGCAATATATTTTTTTTTTAAGTTATTCCTAAACACAATAGTATATTGCTGAAGAAAGACATTTTGTCGAAGCTTTTCGTCTTGCACTCATCAGGACAATCGCAAAAACACCAATGTCAGGGGAAGCAACAACTTATACTGTATGAGAAGAGAGTGTTGATTGGTTGGCAGGTGGACTCTGGAAGAGGCTTTGCCATGTAGAATGCACCAGTTAATGGTGACTGACAGTTAACTGCCAAGCATTGTTTGAAATTTGAACCAGGCAGCTTGACTCTGGTTGGTTGGCAAGTGGACTCTGGTACGGGCATTTGCCATGTAGAATGCACCAGTTAATGGTGACTGACAGTTAACTGCCAAGCATTGTTTGAAATTTAAACCAGGCAGCTTGACTCTGGTTAAGGCATTGCCCCGAGGCATAAGCCAGCAAATGGCTGTCACTTATTTTGTTTAGCTGGACCACACAATGTGTGTACATGTTCTTTCTGTCTGAAAAGAACTGGGCCCTGTGTAAAAACATATGTAGCTTCCGATACATGCACATGCACCACACCACGAGCCTGACTGACAGCCTTAAATTGGTTGTCAGCATAATTTTGAGCACATTGAGGAATAGTTAGCAAGTGTTGTCCAATCACGGAATCACATTTTTAAAAAATTCACAGGATGTGGGCGTCGCTGGCTGGGCCAGCATTTATTGCCCATCCCTAGTTGCCCTTGAAGGTGGTGGTGAGGCTGCCTTCTTGAACCGCTGCAGTCCATGTGGCGTAGGTGCACCCACAGTGCTGTTAGGGGGGCAGCTCCAGGATTTTGACCCAGCGACAATGAAGGAACGGCCGATATATTTCCAAGTTGGAATGGTTAGGGTTGGGGTTGCTCCCAATGAGCTGCCGTACGATATATATGACAGGGTTTGTCCTCGCAGCTCGCTGATGTCCCTTTACACCCTATCATGTTTATGACCAGCATGAATTGACCAAATGGTTGGGTGAGTTGTTGCAAACAGTTTTGAACAAGCTTTCCAGATACACAGTGAAGGATTCTTTCACATTTCCGAAGGCCACGACTTGCATATTGATAGCAATGCTTTGTCCATGTGCTCATTTGGCATCACTAGCCAATTCATCAATGTTCCACTTAAGGAAGCCATAGATGCTTGTGCTGCAGCTCTATGTCATGGCGATCTAGACCCGTCACTATTGCGTGAATCAGTATTCGTTGAGCTTATGGACTTGGCAGCTCACACAGTTGAGTTCAGTTTTAATGACACCATGTATGCCCAAATAGATGGTGTCGCCATGGGATCCCCTCTAGGCCCAGCGCTCGCAAGCATCTTTATTGGGTCTCATAAGAAACATCTCTTCGATGGAATGACACCCAACAACCTCCTCCTCCTTGCATATTTCTGATATGTGGATGATATGTTTTCTATATCTAAATCTGTAGCAGCATGTAACAATTTCCTTGCATGTCTTAATGGGCTGCATCCTACACTCAATCACCTTTGAAATGGAGTCAAATGAACTCCTTTTCCTTGACGCACTAGTTGAGAAATCTGCCAGAGGGATTCTCTACCTCAGTCTACCACAAACCTACCTTCACTGGTCAATATACGCGTTGGGATTCTTACAGTTCCACACGCTATAAGATTGGTCTTATCGGCAACATTTTCGTAAATAGGGCCCAAGCCATGTGCTCACCGTACAAGCTTAATGCTGAAATAGGGGCATCAAAGGCATCCTGCAGAATAATGGCTACCCTGACCAATCATTTCTCGCTGTATATCGTGCAAATGCATGAAGGGGCCTAAGGCTGTAACCTTTGGCTCTGAAAAGTGCCCAGTCTACCTCAGATTACCCTGGAAGGGCAAGGTATCTCAAAGATTTGAGCAACAGGTGAAGCTAGCTATTTCACGCTGCCACTATGCAGGAGCAACACGAGCGGCATTCGCCACTAACAGGATGCTGCCGTCAAGCTAGGAAGACTTTTTGCCTATCACACAAATGAGTAATGTGGTGTATGAATTTCAGTGCGAGTGTGATGCCAAGTAGGCCGTACGTCCCGTAGACTGACAGATTGTATCAAACAGAATGTCCCTTCTGCTGTTTGCAACAGGCAGGCTACATTCTGTACCCAACCAGCCCATGCTTGCAAAACTCAAAACACAATGTCCAACTTTAGATGTGAGTCCGCGATTGGACAGCATTTGCTAAAGAACCCTCAGTGTGCTAAAAATTATGCTGACCACCAATTTAAGGCTGTCAGTCGGGCTCGTAGTGTTACACGTTTGCACGTACTGGAAGCGACATATATTTATACACAGGGCCCTGTTCTTTGCAGGCAGAAAGAACATTGCGCCTGCTTCAGCTAAACAAAATAAGTGATAGCCATTCACTGGTTCATTTCTGAGGGCAATGCCTTGACCAATCAGAATCAAGCTGCTGGTTTAAATTTGAAACATTGCTTGGCAGTTAACAGTCAATCGCCATTAACTGGTACATTCTTCATGGCAACGCCTCTACCAATTAGAGCCCGCTTGCCAACCAATCAGCACTCTCTTCTCATACAGTATATAAAATTGTTGCTTCCCCTGACATTGGTATTCTTGAGATTGTCCTGATGAGTGCAAGACAAAAAGTTTCAACAAAATGTCATCATTCAGCAATACTCAAGCTCTGTGCTACCAAATGACTACAATAGTGTATTTTTTTAAAAATTCATTTATGGGATGTGGGCATCGCTGGCTAGGCCAGCATTTATTGCCCATCCCTAATTGCCCCTGAGAAGGTGGTGGTGAGCCGCCTTCTTGAACCATGATTCAACAAAACGCTATTGTACTGACATTGCTGATAACATCAGAATGTTTTTGAGATTATGTACTGTTCTGTCTCAGTGCTATTATGGTGCTTTAATTACTGACGTACCCCATCTGAGATCCCTGTATGGGTTAATTGTGTAATGTGGAGTAGGAGGGGAACTGCTGTTATGTTTTGATCTTACAACTTCCCATAGGAGACTTTTTGCTTCTGGGTGACTGGAAAAAGCATCTAGTCTGAAAAGATCATGTTGACAACTAACTAGGCCCTGATTAGATAATGCTTCTCAAATTCATTTCTCCTTTTCAAGACTACACTGTTTCGACCCGAGTGTCCTAAAGTAAAGCGGCTTCAGTAACTATAAGGGCAAGTTTTTAACTCACTCGAAACCCAGAGTTAAAATCGGACCCTATGTCTCATGGTGGGGCTGGATGGCTATGGGCTTTGTTGAATCCAAACCCAAGAGACCATCAGCTAACTGCCCTGTCCTGTGGTTTGAAATGAGATTTGACTTGCACTGTTTAGCCAGAATTCATATCCATGAACACAAACAGACACTAGAGACAGCGTATGCAAACCTCACTCGTATGTGTACAGGTGATCCACAATACCTTTAACCCCGGCATGTACAAACCTGACTTACGTGTACAGGTGATCCACAATCCCTTTAACCCGTGTGTACAGGTTACCTATAATATCTTTAACCCTGGATTCTTAGATGAGAGTTTCATGGTGAACAAACAGGGGATATGGGCTAATTGGACAGCTCTTCCAAAAAGCCAGCTCACACATGATGGGCCGAATAGCCTCATTTTCTACTGTATCATTCGAAGTAATCTGAGTACAGGGACACGATCCAACTTGAAGTCAGGGCTAGGCGCTGGCCTGAATTGGTTGTGTTCTAGATGGGCAGGGGCCAGGTGTATTCCAGATAGCCCTAGTTTTTTGGATAGTCCTTTACTCACTTATTCTTGGTGCTGAGCAGTTTACCAACCCTTTGCAGGTCTATGGGGAAAGAGCGGAGGAGTGGGACTGATTGTGTCACTTTTGTTAAAGAGCCGGCACAGGCACAATGGGCAGAATGGTCTCCTCCTGTGATGTATGTCTATGTTTCCTGTGCCAACGATTTACTCTTTTGATTAGATTTGATCATGCGTTTGCCTACTTAACAGTCGCTGGACTCAAAGCTGCTGATTGTTCCCCAGGTTTGGATGATGCAACGAAGCGTTAGTAATTGCAAGTTAGTCTGTCTGGTTGGATGTTGCTGGTGCTGACTGTTTAGCAATTATCTCTGTTGTCACTATTTGGGAAAGGTGGCTGTTTTTGCCTTTTTAAAATTGTTGTTCTAGTTTACTGAGGTCTGCCCTTTCTCGATTTGTTGCAAAAATTGATGACGTGCCCGTTTTCCTTGTGAAAGCGGCTTTGCTGTTCCTGTGAATTTGCCTGTCTTGTGTGCCTGTGCGATCAGAAACAAACTGTCCCTGACTGTAGGCGTTCAGTGTGGGGCAGAAGGGACGGGGGGTGGCAAGCGAAGCATTAGCCTAACAGCAAGCTGGATCGCGTACCTGTACTCGGACTGCTATAGAATGAACCCGAATAAGGACAGGAGTAGGTCAAAGCCAACATTTCGGTGGAGCACTGAGGGCGCGCTGCATTGAACCAGCAGATGATAGATTGATGGCCTCGTTCAAATGAGTACAAGAAATGCAAAGAACTACGGACGAGTCTCCAGGGCCACTGCCCAATATCCCTCTGATCATTCGCCGTTGTTTTTGTGCGATCCTGCTCTGCACAAATTGGCAGTTGCCTCTTCCTGCGTAACAATAGGTACACTTGAAACAGTGATAGATTGCTGTACACAAACAGGTTCATGGTGAACGCGAATATAGTCGTGGTGAAGGTGTCACGATTTCGAATGAATTCTCCAGGATGATTCAGTGTCACTGGGGGAGGTGGGTTTAAAAAAAAATTAATCGGAGCTCCTCGTATTTCATGGTACCCGGCCCACTTTTTTTTGAGGCGGAGATTTGTGTGAGAATTCCTCACTGATTTGGTCATTATCGCATTGCAGTTTGTGAGAGCTTGCTGTGTGTAAATTGGCTGTTGCGTTTCCCACATTAGAACAGTGACTACACTTCAAAAATACTGCGTTGGCAGTGAAGTGTTTTGGGAAGTCTTGAGTCATGAAAGGCACTATGAAGTCTTGTGTTTTATAAAGGGTATGAAAAGGCTTGAAATCAGCAGAATTCAAATCCTATTCCTGGTTTTGACCCACCATTTTGCCAGTCAGTCCCAGTGCATGATTCCTTTTTATGGAGAGCGAAGATTTCCAGAATTGTGCTGAACATGGGGAGGCGATGGTATTGTCACTGGACTAGTAATCCGCAGACCCAGGGTAATGCTCTGGGGACCCGGGTTCAAATCCCACCACGGCAGATGGTGAAATTTGAATTCAATAAGAATCTGGAATTAAAAGTCTAGTGATGACCATGAAACCATTGTTGATTGTTGTTAAAAAACCCACCTGGTTTACTGATCCCCTTTTGGGGAAGGAAATCTGGGGTCCTTACCTGGTCTGGCCTCCATGTGACTCCAGACCCACAGCAATGGTGGTTGACTCTTAAATGCCGTCTGAAATGACCTAGCAAACCACTACAAAGTCTCAAAAAAGGAATGAAGCTGGCCGGACCACCCGGCATGGAAACGACAATGACAAACTCGGCCCTGTCGACCCTGCAAAGTCCTCCTTACTAACATCTGGGGGCTAGTGCTGTCTCAAACTAGTCAATCAACAACCTGACGTAGTCATCCTCAAGGAATTATATCTTACAGATAAGGTGCCTTACAGACACCACCATCACCATCCCTGGGTCTGTCCTGCCGGTGGGACAGGACAGACCCAGCAGAGGTGGCGGCATAGTGTACAGTTGGGAGGGAGTTGCCCTGGGAGTCCTCAGCATCAACTCCGGGCCCCATGAAGTCTCCTGGTCAAACATCAGGTCAAACATGGACAAAGAAATCTCCTGCTGATTACCATGTACCTCCCTCCCTCAGCTGATGAATCCGTGCTCCTCCATGTTGAACACCACTTGGGGGAAGCACTGAGGGTGGCAAGGGCACAGAATGTACTCTGGGTAGGGGACTTCAATGTCCATCACCAAGAATGGCTCAGTAGCACCACTACTGACCGAGCTGGCTGAGCCCTAAAGGACATAGCTGTTAGACTGGGTCTGCGGCAGGTGGTGAGGGAACCAACAAGAGGGAAAAACACACTTGACCTCATCCTTACCAACCTGCCTGCTGCAGATGCATCTGTCCATGACAGTATCAGTAGGAGTGATCACATCACAGTCGTTGTGGAGCCGAAGTCCCACCTTCACATTGAGGATACCCTCCATTGTGTTTTGTGGCACTACCACCATGCTAAATGGGATAGATTTCAAACAGATTTAGCAACTCAAGACTGGGCATCCATGAGGTGCTGTGGGCCATCAGCAGCAGCAGAATGGTACTCAAACACTATATGGAAAGAGAGTCTGGAGAATTGATAATGGAAAACAAGGAGATAGCAGATGAATTGAACAGGTATTTTGCATCAGTTTTCATTATCGAGGATACAAGTAACATCCCAGAAGCAGCTATAAACCAGGAAATGGAACTGGGGAAGGAATTCAGGGAAATTACAATCACCAGAAAAGTGGTACTGAGTAAATTGTTGGAGCTGCAGGCTGACAAGAGCCCAGGTCCTAATGGACTTCATCCTAGGGTCTTAAGAGAAGTGTCTAGTGAGATAGTTGATGCATTGGTTTTAATTTTTCAAAACTTCCTAGATTTGGGGAAGGTCCCATTAGATTGGAAGACAGCAAATGTAACTCCTTTATTAAAAAAGGGAGGTAGACAGAAAACGGGAAACCACAGGCCAGTTAGCTTAACATCCGCCATAGGGAAAACATTAGAAGTTATTATTAAAGAAGTTATAGCAGGGCACTTGGATAACCTCAAGGTCATCAGGCAGAGGCACATGGTTTAGTGGAAGGGAAATTGTGTTTTACCAACTTATTGGAGTTCTTCAAGGAAATAACATGTGCTGTGGATAAAGGGGATGTGCTGTACTTAGATTTCCAGAAGGCATTTGATAAAATGCCACATCAAAGGTTATTGCGGAAAATAAAACCACATGGTATAGGGGGTAACATACTGGCATGGATTGAAGATTGGCTGGCTAACAGGAAGCAGAGAGTAGGCATAAATGAGTCTTTTCAGGTTGGCAAGATGTAACGAGTGGTGTGCCACAGGGATCAGTGCTGGGACCTCAACTGTTTACAATTTATATAAATGACTTGGATGAAGGGATGGATGGGATGGTTACTAAATTTGCTGATGACATAAAGATAGATAGGAAGGTAAGTTGTGAAGACGACTTAAAGAGGCTACAAAAAGACATAGGTAGGTGAAGTGAGTGGACAAAGATCTGGCAAATGGAGTATAATGTGGGAAAATGTGAAAATGTCCATTTTGGCAAGAAGAATAAAAGAGAAGCATATTATCTAAATGGTGGGAGATTGCAGAGCTCAGAGGTGCAGAGGGATCTGGGTGTCCTAGTGCATGAATCACAAAAGGCTAGTATGCAGGTACAGCAAGTAATTAGGAAACCTAATAGAATGTTATCATTTATTGTGAGGGGAATTGAATACAAAGTAGGGAGTTATGCTTCAGTTGCACAGGGCACTAGTGAGACCACGTTTGGAGTACTGTGTACAGTATTGGTCACCTTACTTAAGGAAGGATATAAATGCTTTGGAAGCAGTTCAAAGAAGGTTTACCAGACTTATACCTGGAGTGGATGGGTTGTCTTATGAGGAAAGGTTGGACAGGCTGGGCTTGTGTTCACTGGAATTTAGATGAGTAAGAGGCAACTTGATTGAAACACATAAGATCATGAGGGGTCTTGACAGGGTGGATGTGGAGAGGATGTTTCCTCTTGTGGGAGAATCTAGAACTAGGGGGTCACTGTTTAAAAATAAGGGTCGCCAATTTAAAACAGATGAGGATCGTGAGTCTTTGGAACTGTCTTCCTGAAAAGGTGGTGGAAGCAGAGTCTTTGAATATTTTTAAGGCAGATGTAGATAGATTCTTGGTAAGTAAGGGGGTGATAGGTTATTGGGTGAAGGTGTGATGCAGATTTGAGGTTACTATCAGATCAGCCATGATCTTATTAAATGGCAGAGCAGGCTCGAGAGGCTGAATGGTCTACTCTGCTTCTTGTTGGTATGTTCATACTTTGAGTTTCTCTAGGTGCCCAACTATAACCTCCTTAATGATCGATTCTAACACCTTCCCCACAACAGACGTCAAGCTAACTGGCCGATAGTTTCCTGATTTCTGCCTCCGTCCCTTCTTGAGTAGAGGAGTTATATTTGTTACTTTCCAGTCTGATGGAACCTTTCCAGAATCTAGAGAATTTTGGAAAATTAACACCAACTCATCGACTATCTCATTAGCCACCTCTTTTAAGGCCCTAGGATGAAGTCCATCGGGACCTGGAGACTTGTCAGCCCGCAGCTCCATCAGTTTGCTCAGTACTATTTTCCGAGTGATTGTAATTTCACCAAGTTCCCCTCTCCCTTCCACCTCCTGATTTGCAGCTATTACTGGAATGTCTTTTGTCTCCTCTATAGTGAAGACAGAAGCAAAATATTTGTTCATTCCATCTGTCATTTCCTTATTATCTACTATTAACTCCCCACTGTCACTCTCTAGAGGACCAACACTCAACTTTACTTACTCTTTTCCTTTTTAAATACCTGTAGAAACTCTTGCTATCTGTTTTTACATTTTCTAGCTAGCTTCCTCTCATACTCTAATTTCTTTCTGCTGATTAACCTTTTAATCATTCTCTGCCGATCTTTATCTTCTGACCAATCATCTGACCTGCCATTCATCTTTGCGCAGTTATATGCTTTTTCCTTAAGTTTGATGCTTTCCTTAACTTCTTTAGTTAACCACGGATGGTGGGTCATCCCCTTAGAATTTTTCTTTATAGTAGGAATTAATTATTCTGAATATTCTGAAATATCCCTTGAAATGTCTGCCACTGCTTCTCTATTGAACTATCCCCTAGCCTAGTACCCCAGTTCACTTCAGCTAGCTCAGCTTTCATGCCCACATAGTTGCCCTTATTTAAGTTTAAAATACTAGTCTTAGACCCACTCTTCTCCCTTTCAAACCGGATGTAAAATTCAATCATATTATGGTCGCTGCTACCTGGGGTGCCTTTACTCTGAGGTCATTAATTAATTCTGTCACATTACACAATATATCTAATGTAGATACGTTAGTCTAATATAACCTGCTCTCTGGTTGGTTCCAGAACATGCTGCTCGAAGAAACTGTTGCAAAAGTATTCTATGAACTCCTCATCCAGGCTACTACTGCCATTCTGATTTTTGTGGTTTATATGTAGATTAAAATCACCCATGATTATTGCCCTTCCTTTATCCCAAACACCCAATGTTTCTTCTTGTATACTTTGTCCTAAATTGTGGTTACTGTTAGGGACCACTTCCACTAGAGACTTCTTTCCCTTACTATTCCTCATCTCCATCCAAACCGATTCCAGATCCTGATCTCCTGAACCAGGGTAATCCCCAACTATTGCACCAATGCCTTCTTGGGATGTAAGTGTTGCTGGCAAGGTCAACATTCGTTGCCCATTCCTAAATGCCCTTGAGAAGGTGGTGGTAGGAACATAGAAAGAGGCGTAGGCCATTCAGCCCCTCGAGACTGTTCTGCTATTCAACGAGATCATGGCTGATCGTCTACCTCAATGTCATTTTTCCCACTATCCCCATATCTCTTGATGTCATTCGTATCTAGAAATCTATTGATCTCTGATTTGAACATGCTCGATCACTGAGCTTCCACAGCCCTTTGGGGTCGAGAATGCCAAAGATTCACTAAACTCTGAGTGAAGAAATTCCTCTTCATCTCAGTCCTAAATGGTCTGCCCCTTTATGATGAGTCTGTGTCCCCTGGTTCTAGACTCCCCCGGCCAGGTGAAACATCGTTTCTGCGTCCTTTGGTGAGCCACCACCTTAAACTATTGCAGTCTGCCTGGCGTAATTGCTGTTACAGAGGGAGTTCCAGGATTTTGACCCAGTGACAGTGTAGGAATGGTGGAATAGTTCCAAGGCAGGATAGTGTGGCTTGGAGGGGAACTTACAGGTCCTGGTGTTCCCATGCATCTGCTGCCCTTGTCCTTCTGGGCAGTAAAGGTCATGGTTTTGGAAGATGCTGTTGCTGGAGACTTGGTGAGTTGCTGCAGTGCATCTTGTAGATAGTACATAACCGTGCGCTGGTGGTGGAGGGAGTGAATGTTCAAGTGGTGGATGGGGTGCCGATCAAGCGGGCTGCTTAATCTTCTCTCATCCCTATAACTTGGCGATGGAACAGGATTTTGGAAGAGGAGTGGGATTGGGGAGGGGAGTGAAAATGCCTTATTTAAGGGTGTCTCCTTTTCAACCCTGCGACCAGGATTTGAATCCAGCCAAGGCTGCCTGCCGCTGTCTGTTGGCTAAGGTTGTTCTGCAGAGTGGGCTTGGATAGTCTGTGTGTGTATGAGTATGAGTCCCCTGTCTAAAGACTTTACCGAAATTGACATTAGCTGCAAGCAAGCTTGCAACCTGCAGTAAGATCAGAGAATGGCAGGAGTGGGAAACTAGAAGATGTTGGGTTGAGACGATGGGATTGATCTACAGGGAGCAGGCATGGTCTCAATGGGTCGAACTTCTTCTGTGCCATAATGAATCTGTGTTCCACTGGTGCAGCAAGGGGGTGCTGTTTTGAGGTTGAAACACATTGTTGAACTAGAGAAGGAGTTTACTCTGTTCGTAACTACTCTATATCTATTCTAGCAGTGCTTGTGCTGATAGCCTTCTACTCCCTTTCATCTCCATGAACAGAAACAATAGATCTAACAGATTAACAACCAGCTGTAAATTGGTGAAAAACCCCTCCAAAGATGAATTGTGCCTCGTTAAACAGTGTTCCTCCTTAAATAGAGTGTGCCAGCACTGAAACCAAGCATGCAGTGATTTGAAGCGGACTCCCCAGTGAGAGTATCTGCTCAGTGGGTAGCTCTCTCGCTTCAAGGTTGTGAGTTCAGGCACCGCTCCAGAGACTTGAACACATATATTCCAGGCTGACACTTCAGTGCAGTACCAAGGGAGTGTTGTACTGTTGAAGGTACAGCCTTTCGAATGAGAGGTTAAGCTGAAGCCCTGTCTGATGTCCTGGTCAATGCTTAACTCCCTAAAAGTGAGCTTTTGTGATTGTGTACCTGCCGTATCAACACACACCTGTCACATTTCAAACGTTAGTGTTCGTGGGGCCTTGCTGTGTGCAAATTGGCTGCCACATTACGATGGTGACTGTGCTTCAGAAGTAATTAATTGGCTGTAAAGTGCTTTGGGATATCCTGAGATTGTGAAGGGCGTTATATAAATGTAAATCCTTTGGGTACCGATAAAAAACGAGTTTGGTTATTCTGGCTGGAGGACGACCAGTGAGGAGAGAGAGATAGAGTCTGTGTGCGCATGCCTGACAGAATGGTGACCATACGTGCTGCACTGTACGGGGCGGGTGGAGGGGAGATGACGAGGCTGGGTGTGCAATCGAAAAAGAACAGATAGTCATTCTGAGCTGGCAACCTGTGGTTCATTCCCGAGGAAGCTTTCAAATGGAGACAGGTCCCAGTTAAAATCTGTTTAAAACCAAGGCGGGCAGTCGAGCTTTGGATCATAACGTTTTCCTTTTCTCCTTTTGGATTGGTAAGAGCGGTGAGCAGTTGCGCCTGACTGTTGACAGGATGACGAGAGGCTAACACTGCAAGTGTTTGATGCCACTTGGCAACTTAGTGAAGCTAAAGGTGAAAAAGTGCTGCAAGTTTGAAATTTATGCAGCGTCTGAAAGAGAAGCGATGGGTTAATTAAAGCATGGGAAATAGGAGCAGGATAGGCCATTCGGCCCCTCAAGCCTGCTCAAGCCTTCAATAATATCATGGCTGATCTTCTACCTCAACTCTACTTTGCCGACCAGTCCCCGTATCTCTTTATTCCCAGAGAGATCAAAGCTCTGTTGCTTTTCATCTTGAATACGCTCAACAACTGAGCATCCAGAGCCCTCCTGGAGTAGAGAGTTCCAAATATTTGCAGTGATCTTTTCTCAGCCCATGACCTTGCGTTCTAAATTAAAACTGGGGTCTCCGTTGAAGTTCGTTTTCAAACTTAAACAGAAAATGCTGGAAAAACTCAGCAGGTCTGGCAGCGTCTGTGGAGAGAGAAACAGAGTTAACGTTTCAGAGCTCTGAAGAAGAGCCACACAGACTCGAAACGTTAACTCTGTTTCTCTCTCCACAGACGCTGCCAGACCTGCTGAGTTTTTCCAGCATTTTCTGTTTTTATTTTGGACTTCCAGCATCTGCAGTATTTTGCTTTTTGTTTTTAAATTATTCATTTTCGTACTGTGTTCAGCACCATAAGTCGGTATTTATTGCCTGTCCCTCATTGCTCATGAGAAGGTGGTGGTGGTTGGTTATTTATTGATTGATTGAATGTATGCAAAGCCCAACAATCGCCATCTCATTTGCTGAGTTTAAGGTGATTAGTCTGCAATTTAGTCCATAGAGGGGACACACTATAGCAACAAGGTGGTAGTGAGCTGCCATCTTGAATTTCTGCAGTTCTCCTGATGCCACTCACACACCCTCACGCTCGGTCGCTCACTCATTGACACACTCACTCACATACTCACTCAATCACATACTCACTCACTCACACCTCACTCACTCACACATACACATTCACACGCATACACACTCACGCTCGCTCACACTCACTCGCATACACACTTTCACTCACTCTCACAAACGCTCTCTCTCTCGCACACTCACACTGCTGTAAGGTGGGGACTGATGTAACTGAGTGGCTCCCTTCTCAACAGAGAAGGGCTGTTTAGAGTCAACCACAGTGGACTGGGACTGGAGCCATGTGTAGGCCGGAACGGGTAAGAACGGCAGGTTTCCTTCCCAAAAATACATCTGTTTTTACGACAATCCGACTGCTTTAGGGCCACTTGCATTTTAATTTTTAAAAAAATCTGAATTCATATTCTTAAACAGCCCTAGTAGGATTTGAACCCTCATTCTCCCAATTACTGATACAGCAACACAACCACTAGGCCCACTGTACCTGGTGTTGTGTAGTGAAATTTTGACCTTTGTAGGATGACTGATGATGTTTCTGTTCCCCCACCTCACCCCACCCCACCCCACCCTCCAGCCACAAAAGGTGAACAGAGGGCCTGGTGTAGGGTCCTGATGAAGCTGCTCTTACTGGGACATGAGTCCAGTGAGAGACAGTTTCTCCAGGTCCTCTTTCAGTACCCTATAGGCTCTTGTCATTGAATGTAAACTGGGTCAGTTTGTTTAATCGGAAAATGCGCCATATTAGCAGCAGTCCACAGCGGCCTGGCTCGCTTCAGCTCTGTTTTGCCTGCTCTATCCACTATATCCCTTGACCCTTTTGACATTAGTGACCACTTTGGAGGGGAGGGCGGGGTGGGCGGTGGGGAAATAGATTTGTGTTTTTCATTTCTATGGAGTCAACCTCAGCAGTTCTGCTGGGCAACCCACTTGCTCTGCACAGCAGCAAGGTGCCTCATGACATTCCATTGTGTGTCAAGTGCGAGAGGGAGAGAAGTTCCTGACTGGTAGCACAGAACTTCGGTATTTACTGAAAAAAGAGACACGCTGTCGAAGATTCAGGACAGACGCAAGAATACCAAATTTCAAAGCTTGCATCAATTTATTTTGCCTGAGCAAAGGGTGATGACCCACTTGTCAACCAATCAGCGCCCTTTTCTCACGCAGTATAAATTGTTGCTCCCTTTGAAGTTTGGTGTTCTTGCGTCTGTCCTGATGAGTACAAGATGAAAAGCTTTGACGGCGTGTCTTTTTTTTCTCAGCAATACTTGAATTCCTGATTTTTGTTTCGTGCATCCAGTGAATTCATTTCAGGCTTAACAGACATGGGAGAGGGTTCAGAGGAGATTTACTAGGGATTGTACCAGGGTTAATGGACCTTCTGTTACGTGGCAAGACTACCGAAGCCGGGAGTGTTCACTTTAGGACAGAACAAGTTAAACGGAGACTTGATAGAGATGATTTGAGGCAATTATCAAAAGAACTAGAACTAGAGGGGAAATGAGAATTTCTTTTAACACTGTGTTGTCATGATCTGGAATGCACGGTGTGAGAGGGCGGTGGGGACAGATTCAATCGTAACTCTCAAAGGGGAATTGGATAAATACTTGAAGGGGGGAAAACATTGCAGGGATATGAGGAAAGAACCAGGGTGTGGGACTAATTGGATAACTTTTTTTTTAAAAAAAGCTGGTACAGGAACGATGGGCTGCATGGCCCCCTCCTGTGCTATGTTGTCCTATGATGCTACTACAATTATGGAAGCAGTAAGATCCCACAAACAGCAGCGAGATGAGTGAAGTGAGCTAGGAGCTAGGAGACGAGTGAAGTGAGCTAGGAGTGCGAAGTCATGCAATGGGGAAACTTTACAGAATGGAGGACTGATCTTGCATTCCTGTAGCATCTTTCTTGACCTCAGGGCATCGCAGAGTGCTTCATGGCCAGTGAAGTCCTACAGCGTAGTCACTGTTGTGAGGTAGAAAACACGGCAGCCAATTTGCGCACAGCATGCTCCCACAAGAAGCAATGAGAACATGACCAGATAACCTGACTTTAGGTGTTGGTGGAGAGGATAAATATCAGCCAAGACACCAGGGAGTTTTTTTGCAATAGTGCAGTGGGAGAAGCAGGGTTCTGGCTTAGTGTTTCATCTGATGGTAGTTTGGACCGTGCAGCTCTAACCCAGTACTCCAGTGGAGTGTCAGCCTGGACTTTGTACTCTGGGTTCCAGTCACACTGTGGAAACCGCAATTTCCTGGCTCAGAGGTGAGAGCCACTGAGTCATAGCTGACACTGACAGAAAGTTCCTGTGATCAGAATTATCTCAAATATTTCAGAGGTTATAGCTACTGGGAAAGATTGAACAGGCCGGGGCTCTTCTATTAGCTGTCTTTACGGAATCACAAAATCGTTACGGTGCAAGAGGAGGCCATTCGGCCCATCGAGTCTGCACTGGCTCTCTGAGCATTTTAACTTGGTGCCAATCTCCTGCCTTTTCCCTGCAAACCCTGCACGTTGTTTCCATTTAGATAATCATCCAATTGTCTTTTGAGAAAGGAGTGACCTGGCGGAGACCCTAATGATTTTTGAAAGGGTTTGGTGAGGGTCGGTCTGGAGAAGGAGTTTCCACTTGGGGGAGACCGAAACTTGGGGACATAAATGTAAGATCGGCGCTAATAAATCCAATAAGGAACACAGGAGGAACTTCTTTACCTGGAGAGCGGTTGCCGTTTTGAACTCGCTACCACAGGGAATGGTTGAGGTGAATAGCATCGATGTATTTAAAGGGAAGCAGGACAAACACAAGGAAAAAGGAATAGGAAGATATGCTGACTAGGTGTGATGAAGTAGGGGTGGGAGGAGGCTGTGTGGAGCATAAATACCAGCAGGGCCGAATGGCCTGTTTCTGAGCTGTGTTCCATCAATGGTTACTTCGCAGGCAGTTGCAGTGACTGCTTTTGTGCGCAGCGCGATCCCACAAACAGTAGTGAGGCCAGCGATTCAAGCTGGCCGTACTCAGTTACTCTAGCCGTACTGGGCTAAAGTGCATCTCCACAAATACGCACTTTAAAAAGCAAAAGCCTGTGGCTTCTGCAGCGCCTTTCCGTGTTTGCAAGGGATGATTGAAAACTCATTAGCTGGATTGCTCGTTGAAGTGCTGCAGCAGCTAATTTACATGAAGCGAGGTCCCACAAACAGGCATGAGCAGTTAACCTTTGTGTGATTTAATTTGGTGCTGTTGGTTTGAGGAGTGCATGTGCACAGATTGACTCAAGACACTGTTTACAATCTGTAATTGGTGAACAGCTGGGACCCGCCTGTTCTCACACTTGTCATACTGGGTGCAGGCTTGAGGATATTAGATATTACGGACTGTAAGATGATAACTTTGTGAAAGTGGTCACAAACCCGGTTAAAATGGGGGCTGCAGCATAATGTGGCTCTGGACATTTAAACTGTGGACAGTGTTCGATTCTCTGGCCACTATTTAGTCAAACATGGGACCTGAATAAGGGAACTTTGCAGCCACCCTGTGAAGCTTAAACATCTGATTGTTTAAGGATGAACCAACATTTGTAGAATATGGGATCTCTAGACTGTTGGTCTTGGAGTGCCACATTGAACATGGGAGATTATTTGACCTCCAGTCGGGGCAAAGATAAGAGTGAGTGACCATTTTCAATTGCTATTGTATCTTGGTGGTCTGGACCCCAGAAGTGTGAACCCTGCAGGCATGTGACTGAAACTAACTTTCGGGGACTGCAGTTTAAAATATCTTGAACAAAGCAAATCCGGCAGAGAAACATCTGAAACAGCTGAGACATCATAGTTGAAAGTCTCCTGATGTAGCCAAAGTACTGTACTTGTTCCAGACTAAGTCCACCTTAAAATCAATCTCCTGGCTATTCATCTACAAGAGGCTTTTCAGCTGCATGAGAATTGCCTGATTCTAAAAGACTTTCACTCCAACTAAAGTATCAACTTAACTAAGAAGACATCAGACCTGCATCGACATAGGGACTGAGTTATAAATTCTATTTTTATAATTAACGGCTTTAACTACACCTGTATCTAATCTTTGCTGGTGTGATAGTATAAGTGAGGCAAGTGATTGAGACACTGCATTTCAAACATCCAGGGCAGGTGTGTGGTAATAAATAACCTCCTTTATCTTTAAAATCACCAAAAAACCTGCTGCTGGAATTTTATTTTAAATGGGGATAAATCACTCTGCAGGTAAGGAAATCCACACACCTTACACACAAACATATAGGTTATGGACTGGAAGGGACTACACACATTCTGTCCGTAACACTCCCAAAATTTGGGAGCGGAATGGGTGGGGTTTAAACTCTTGCGTCTCTAAATATTTTAAACACTATGCATTTTTGGAAGTTTGAGAAAAAGGTTGTTATTCTTTTATTTGTTCAAGGGATGTGGGTGTCGCTAGCAAGGCCAGCATTTGTTTCCCATCCCTAATTGCCCTCGAGAAGGTGATGGTGAGCTGCCTTCTTGAGCCACTGTTGTCCATGTGGTGCAGGTACACCCACCGTGCTGATCAGGAGGGTGTTCAAGGGTTTTGACCCAGCGACAATGAAGGAACGATGATATATTTCCAAGTCAGGGTGACGTGTGGCTTGGCAGGGAACTTGCAGGTGGCGGTGCAGCCGCTGCCCTTGTCCTTCGAGGTGGTAGAGGTCTTGGGTTTGGAAGGTGCTGTTGAAGAACCTTGATGAGTTGCTGCAGTGGATCTTGTGGATGGTACACACGGCTGCCACTGTGTGTTCGTGGTGGAGGGAGTGAACGTTTAAGGTGGTGGATGAGATTCTGATCAAGCGGGCTGCTTTGTCCTGGATGGTGTTGAGCTTCTCGAGTGTTGTTGGAGCTGCACTCATCCAGGCAATTGGAGAGTATTCCGCCACACTCCTGACTTGTGTGTTGTAGATGATAGGCAGGCTTTGGGGAGTCAGGAGGTGAGTTACTCACGGCAGGATTCCTAGCCTCTGACTTGTTCTTGTGGCCTCAGTATTTATATGGCTAGTCCAGTTCAGTTTCTGGTCAATGGTAATTCCCCAGGATGTTGATGGTTGGGGATTCAGTGATGGTAATGCCATTGAATGTTATGGGAAGATGGTTAGATCCTTTGTTCAGCACTTGGATGACATGAATGTTATTACGTGCAGCATAGCATTACAGCGAATTTACAATGCTGGCCAGCTGGTTTATGTTCCATAGTAGCTTTCTCCCACTCCTCCTCATCTCACCCTGTCAGCATAACCTTTTGCTCCTTCTTCCTCTTGTGTGTTTTTCTGGTTTTCCCCCATAAGTGCCTCAATGCTATTTGCCTCAACTACACCTCGTGGTAACAAGTTCCATCACACTCTCTGAGCAAAGACGTTTCTCCTATATTCATTATTGGGTTTATTAGCGACCTTCTTGTATTTGGGACCGGACTAGTTGCAGTCATTACTGCTGCTGGTATTGAAGTGAAGTAATGTGGAACTACAGGGGTAATCGTGCAGTCTGTTGCTCCCTTTAGAAAGCAGGGCTCTCCGAAACTGCATTTTGGAAAAATTGCAGGTTTTTGGAATTCCTCTCTCCCAGGAGCACTGGGTCAAGGAATCACCTTCTAAACTGAAGCGAAGCATGGAGGAGTAGGAGGTCTTGTGGCGCGGTGGTAGTGTCCCTACCCCTGGGCCAGAAACTCTGGCTGAAGTCTCACTTCAGGACTCGATGGCCATAGCAGATGTGTCCACATTGTTGATTCATCAGCCTGTCAATCTTTCAGACAGTAAGAGCAGGAGAGTTTCCTGATCAGCCATACTGCAGACGGCAAAAGCAAACCACTGCTTTGCCGGGCATAATCATGGAACAATCTGAAGGAAGTCCTTGGGTCACCAATGCCCTCTTAGGCCATGGTACCTGAAGGAGAGGGAGGCACATGAAGTTCTCCTGGTGTACTGGCCAACATTCCTTCCTTAATCAACACCACCTCGACACCCACCCAACTAATTGGTATTCTATCTATTATTGTTTGTGGGACCTTGCCGGTTGCAAATTTGTTGCCATATTTGCCTATATAACAGCAACTACACTTTAGAAGAAATTCATTGCATTAGGGCATGTTTTTCCCCCCCTCCTTGAGGTGGGCTTGTACTGTGCTCCTCAATCAGAAATATCAGTACCCCACATTATAATGACACACCCCTCTCCTGATTTATCACCTCATTTCTTCATTTCTTTTCCTCCTCCCCATTCTCTTGCCACTATCCCAAACAAATGTAGGAACAGCAGGAGGCCACTCAGTCCCCAGAGCCTGTTCTGCAATTCAGTTGGATCATGGCTGATCTATACCGAAGACTCCATATATCCACCTTGGTTCTGTATCTCTAAATACCCTGACCTAACAATTTATCAACCCCCCCAGTTGACCTTGCCTGCCAGCCCTCAGTATTTTGGGAGAGCGAGTTCCAGATTTCCACTACACTTTGTGGAAGAGATGCTTCCTGACATCAACCCTGAATGGCCTAGGTTATGCCCCCATGTTTTTGGACTCATCCAGCAGAGGGTCACATTTTCCCTCTGTCTGCCTTATCTCAATTACTCAACTTCAACACCTGGAATCAAAGCAAAAACATAAAATGCCGGAAAAACTCAGCAGGTCCAACAGCATCTGTGGGGAGAAAAAAAGAGTTAACGTTTCGAGTCCTTATGACTCTTCTTCAGAGCAGAATCAAAGAATGGTTTCAGCGGACAAGGAGGCCATTGGCCCTATCATATCCAAGCTGGCTCTAAACAAGAACAACTCAGCTAGTCCCACTCCCCTGTCCTTTCCCTGTAGCCCTGTGAACTTTTTTCTCTTCAGTTCCTTACCCAATTCTCTATTGATTGACCCTGCTTCAACCTCACTCTGAGGCAGTGCACTCCAGATCCTAAGCACTCGCTGTGTGTGTGTGTGTGTGTGTGTGTGTGAAATCTCTATCAAATCTCCCCTCGACTTCTCTAGCGAGTAAAGTCCCAACTCCTCTAATCTATCTTCATAACTGAAGTTCCTTAGCTACAGAACTATTCTCATGAATCTTTTCTGCACTTTCTCCAATGCCTTTGCGTCTTTCCTAAAGTGCGCAGCCCAGAATTGAACACATATGAGCATATGAACATACAAAATAGGAGCAGAAGTAGGCCATTCGGCCCCTCGAGCCTACTCCATCATTCATTAAGATCATGACTGATCTGTTTGTGTTTCAAATTCCGCATTCCCCTCTACCCCTGATAACTTTTGATGCTCTTGCCTAACAAGAATCTATCAATACTCCAGTTGACACGATACTCTAGTTGAGGCTGAACCAGTGTTTAATAGAGATTCACCATAACTTCCTTGCTTTTTGTATTCTATACCTCTATTTATAAAGCTCGGGATCCCTTATGCCTTTTCAACCACTCTTTCAACCTGCCCTGCCATCCTCAATGATTTGTGCGCATATACCCGCAGATCCCTCTGCTCCTGCAGCCTCCACTGGGGGAACAGTATCCATTGTTTCCTTGTTGTTCCTACCAGAGTGAATCACTTCACACTTTCTGCATCGAATTTCATTGACCACAGGTCCGCCCATTCCATCAGCCTGTCTATGTCCTCTTGAAGTCTATCACTGCCCTCAAAGTTCACACAATTTGTGTCATCTGCAAATTTTGAAATTGTGCCCTGCTCACCTATACTCTCAATTTGAATCAAGTAACAGGCAAAGTTTCAATTAAAGATACATCTACATGTTTGGAAGTTTTAATTAAAATGTAATTTTTGGGCCCCCAGCTGATCTAGTGTATGTGTGTGTTTTTGTTTTGTAACTGGGATGTGCACTCATATTCCTCCTGATTGATGTCTCTGTCCTTGGTGCCAGCTCCCTGACATGAGCTTAGAGGCATTTCTAGCTGCTGACCACTCTTCACCAATTGTCAACTTGAGGCTAAGGGTCAAGGGTGTGATTGATGAAGTGCTGGGACCCATTCTGAATCTGCTTGGTGCTGATACTGCCTTGACAGACCTGAGAATGGGGTTGGGTGCTGAATATCGATTGTTCATTTCTCCAGCATTATCCAGAGACTCGCACACAAAATTTGAATGAATACTAAAACTTTGAAAGATAATTTTCAACTTTGTTTTGGCTCGTCAGTCAGGGACGTGGGAATTCCCCATTTTGGAAATCTGACCTGCATCAGTCACTTCTAGGTTGTGTGCTGAATAAAACTCCCTCTACACTCTTCCAGTGTGGGGCCCTCCAAACCGGAGTGTGCCAGTATGCCATTTTTCCCCACTCCTGGGCCAGCTGTCTGGGAGTGAGATTGCCGGTTTGTCACTGTTGGCTGTGGTTCCATTAGCAGCATTCGAGCCTCCAAGTTAGAAGGGTTCAAGTCCCATTTTGGAGACTTGGTCATAAAAATCTTAGATTGACATTCATGCACTGTCGGAGGAGGCATCATTCAGATGAGATGTTAAACCAAGTTCCCGTAGAGATAAAAGATCCCATGACACAGCAATGGCAGGAGTTTCTGGGAGTAATTTGGGGGAGACAGCAAAAATTCATCCCTAGGAAGAAGAAGCATACTAAAGGGAGGACGAGGCAACCATGGCTGACAAGGGAAGTCAGGGACAGCATAAAAGCTAGAGAGAAAGCATACAATGCGGCGAAGAGCAGTGGGAAACCAGGGGATTGGGAAGCCTACAAAGACCAACAGAGGGCAACTAAAAAAGAAATAAGGAGGGAGAAGATTAAATACGGGGTAAACTAGCCAGTAATATAAAAGAAGATTGCAAGAGTTTTTTTAGATATATAAAGGGTAAGAGAGAGGCAAAAGTAGACATTGGGCCGCTGGAAAATGACGCTGGAGAAGTAGTAGTGGGGTTAGAAAGGCACGATATAAATGCCAATTCTTTCTTTCTTGGGTCCATGCCCACTAGGTTAGTAGGTAAGAACTCCCAAACTCAGCATAGTCAACAGATTATGTCCCATTGTGATTTTAGCCCTGCCCCAGAGGGGAAAGGAGTAGTGTGCGTTAACCCACTAGATCACGCTAACCCCTACGATATTTCTTTAAACCTAAAGCAAGAGGAATGTGTTGGCAAAGAGCCAGTTAACTACTAATCTTGCTTTATTTTTGCGTCTCACTTAATCAGAGAGGGAAAGAAATAAATCTTATTTCAGAAGTGTCTGTCCCTGTGTCCACATCTGCCTGTGTGTGGCTCTGTTTCATGCATTTGCAGTTTGCCACTGCCCTTCTTTCTGGTCTTCTGGTCCTCTGCTCACCAAGTGCCTTGGTGAGACCGCACCTGGAGGTTTGGCGTACAGGAAAGATGTACTTGTGTTATGATATGGCAGGTAGTAATTGCCGGGCTGACCAAATCCCAAAGGGAAACTTGGCCAAGCTATCACAACGATTTCCAATTTGTATTTTCATTATGAGAAGGTATGTGCACTGAAGTGAGAAGTAAAGATTCCACTACCACTTTTGGAGTTTTTAAATATGAAATTAAAACATTTATTAACAAAAGAAAAGAAAACTTAAACACAAAAGATTGTAGTTACACAGTTAAATTTAGTCTTACAATATTTCTCAAAAGATTTCTACTTAGCTAGACTCACAAATAAACATCTTTTCCCAGTCAACACTCCGATACATTCTTAATCTATCTAACAACCTGTAATATTACCACAAAGCATCCACTGTTGCTATAAGGGAGGTAATTCACAGCTTCCCTCTTACTCTCACTCAACAATGGAAATTCCAAGGCTTTTAACAAAAACTTGTTTTCTGGAACAAGCAAGCACTTTGATGGGGTGGCCAGAGGCTGCTTTTCATAAGTTTGTCTTCGCACAGCCCACCTTTCAAGATCTCACATGGCCATTCACCATACAGCTTTCAATCTTTCTTTAAATATATTTTCTCCAACTTTTGATCTTTAAAACCCCAATGTTTTAAACTTTCTTTGGAAGTTACCTTCCCCAGAATATAAAAATCTTTCATGTTGTCATTATGGCCAGCACTTTCTGGAAAAATAAACTTAACTTATTTATTTATGATTTTACCAGTTGTAAAACTTCCAGTCATGTTTCTTTGAAATTCAAAGAGCTAACGCTTCACTCCCCAATTGTCTCTTAATACAAATTTGCATTCGTACTGTATCTACTGGGATCTCATCTTAGCTTGCCCATCTCCATTTCAAAATGCCTGCATTCACACCTATCCCTTTTGATGATTTAAACCTTGCAGTCTGACTGTCTTCAGTTTAACTAAATTACACGCACGCATGCTCAAACACACACACACCTCACAAGCCTGCTTCAGTGTCCCACAGTAATATTAGAAAAATGACATTTCCTTTACACTTGCCATAGAGGGAGTGCACCAGACTGATTCCTGGGATGGCAGGATTGTCCTATGAGGAGAGATTGAGTTTTTTCAGCACTTTGTGGATTTCTGCTTAGAGCTGGTGTGCTTGGTCACTGCCTTTGTGCCCTCCAACACAGCGTGCTTGGCCAGTTCCCTAGACAGCAGCAGATGCACGGTGATTTGGATCTCCCTGGAGCTGATGGTCTGGCGCTTGTTGTAATGGGCCAGACAGGAAGCCTCACCCGTGATGTACTCGCAAATGCCATTGACGAACAAGTTCATGATGCTCATGACCCATGAGGAGACACTCGTGTCGGGGTGAACCTGCTTCATCACTTTGTAGATGGAATAACTCTCTTTCCTGGCTCTCTTCCTCTTCTTGACACCCTTGGGTGGTGTCCTCTTGATGGCTTCCTTGGTACCCTCCTTGGGAGCTCCCGCTTTCTTCTCGTCAACCAAAATTGAGGAGACTGGCTCTGTATTCACTAGAAATTAGAAGAATGAGAGGTGATCTTACAGGGCTTGACAGGGTAGATGCAGGAAGGATGTTCCCCAGCTGGCTGGAGGATCTAGAACCAGGGGGGACAGTCTCAGAACAAGAGGCAAACCATTTAGGACTGAGATGAGAAGGAATTTCTTCACTTGGAGGGTAGTGAATCTTTGGAATTCTCTACCTAGAGGGCTGTGGAGGCTCAGTCATTGATTATGTTCAGGACAAAGATCAATAGATTTTTAGCTAGTAAAGACATCAAGGGTTATGGGGATAGTGAAGTAAAATGGTTTTGAGATATTAGACCATGGCTGATCATGGATGGTGGAGAAGGCTCAAGGGGCTGAATGGCCTACTCTTCTTATTTCCTATGTTCCTATGGTCCATGTTGTAAATCTGAGGGTTCTTCAGGTTGGGGCTGATCGACATAATGACTGAGAGGGGAAATGCTCTGCTCCTCGCTCCTCTTTTCCCCATAGCCCTGCAATTTTTACCCCTTCAAATATCCAATTCCCTTTGGAAAGGTACTATTGAATCTGCTTCCGCTGCCCTTTTGGGAAATGCATTTCAGATCATCATAATTCACTGAGATTTTTTTAAAAACTCTCCTTATCTCTCCCCTAGTTCTTTTGCCAACTGCCTTTGACTCTCTGTCCGCTGACTGCTGATCATTCTGCCATCGGAAATGGTTTCTCCTCATTTACTCTATCAAATTCTTTTCATAATTTTGAACATCTGCATTAACTTTCCCTTTAACCCTCTCTGCAGGCTCCATGCAGTTAGGGCTCAAAAAAGCCCAAGGAGCTGTTCAGTGTCGCTGAGAGTTGCAGTTTGGACCTTGTGTGGTTTGCAGCTCACAGAGAAGCCCTGGGAGCTGTTAGCAGGATCCAGGCATTGAGGGCTCAAAAGTCCTGGGGAAACGTTGATAGCTCAGGGTAGCCTGGAGACTGGAGTTTTGAGAAACCCAGGGTCTGTGCCAGATTAGTGAGGCTAGCGGTCTGCAAAAAGACTTAGAAGTGTGCAGGTAATTTGAAACAGGAGTGCAGCTTTGTGAGTACTTTGGAATGCACTCTCAGGAGAAGAGATTGAATAATCAGGATGTGAGCAGTCTAAGTTGGAGCAGCATTTGAGGGAATTCAGAGGCTAAATGTTAAAGTGAAGAGTTGAAATCCCTTGTGTGGGAGACTGAGTTTTAACAAGATATTATGATTCTCAGTGGTAACTGACATCTGGGTGGATTGCTGAGAAATCCATGGGCCCTGTCTTTGTTGTACCTGCCATTTAATGTGCAGTGTGGTGTGTTCGACCACAGTTTGCCTGTTAATTCATATTTTCCTCGTGTTAATTCGAATGTTAGAGTTTAAGATGGATGTTGTAGATTGTTTTAATTTGCTGACTTTGTATAGTAAAGTTTGTTTTGTTTACTTAAAACCGTGGAATCTTTTGTGGTTTTATTCTCCTAGTGGGTAACTGGAATTTCAAACTTTGTCTACTTTAAACAAAAAGTCACTGGTCCCTAATTGGATTGTAACACACAACATAATGGTGACGGTCAAACAGTGCCAAATTTGAGTTTAGCAAGGTTATTGATTTCAAAGGAAGGAGGGGGAACCCTGAGGGGCAGCCCCAAGGTTCTCCAAGACCGAGGATGGAGTGGGGGGTGATGGGGGTCAGGGACGGTATACATGTGTTGCATAGGTATATGTCTTGGGGGGTGGGCGGTGGTGTGTATGTGTGTGTGTGTAAAACTTATATATAACTTTACATGTACATTATGTTACTGTAAACTTTAGATACACCCACACAGTCTAGCTCCTTTTTAAATGTTAACCACAGACTTAACTGCGAAGCAGAAAGCAGAGCTTTCAAGATGCACAGATTTGCCTGATCTTTAGCAAAGGTCATTGTCGCACTTTTTACACAAACTATAAAAAATTATAAGTATTTTTCGTTCATCCCCTGATCCTTTTGTCCCCTGAAACCATTGAGCCATAATGAGGTACAAAATCCAGGGGTGATCGAGCAGCTGATTTAACCTCTCCCAAGAGCCTATTCTTTTTGCTTGAGCATAGGTAGCAAGTATGGTTTGGTCTGTTTACTGAGGAAATGTGAAAACATCAGAAGCCCTTTTTTAAAAAAAAAAATAAGATTAAAGTGTGTCTGAAAATGAGTTCAATCCCTCTTCCTTCAAATATGTTATGTGGGAAAATATGCCTTGAAGCTACAAACACTCCTTGTACAACCTGCTCCTGATCAAAGTCACAATGCATTATAAGTACTTGAGGTTGCAGACACTTCCTGCCTGTCACACCTGGGCTAATGTAAATTTGTTTGTCACCCTTTTGCAAAAAAAAAATGAAAGGAATCGAAAGATTCATTTGCAATGCACAGAAAAATTCTCATGGGACAGAAGCTATAGGAACAGACCATCCCACAAACTGAAACCCGGATTCTGACCTCCAGCACGAATAGTAATTCCTCGTGGAATTGACTGGCCCGATGTTTACTTAATATAAATTGAATTTTGCAGCCTTAAAAGAACTCATGACTATATTTAGTAGAATAATTTGCATTGTTGCGTGCTGTCCCTTTTGTGTTCTAAGTGTCAGCAGTGGCTGTGTGGTCTCACTCTCACCTCTGAGTCAGAAGGTTGTGGCTTCAAGCCTCACTGCAGGGACTGGTCCAGACTGATTCCCTCCCCCCCCCTCCCCCCCCCAAAAAATATACTTCATTCATAAAGTTTATAAAAGTACATTACATGACCATTCAAAGTAAGGTGCAAAAACCAAATTAGTTTCTTCCAATCCTTTATTGTTACTCATGACAGTTACAAATGCAGTTAATATTTACGATATACATTACAGGTCAAACATAGAATCTGAGGGAAAAGATAAAAGCAAAATACTGCGGATGCTGGAAACCCTGAAATAAAAGTAGAAAATGCTAGAAAAACTCAGCAGGTCTGACAGCATCCGTGGAGAGAGAAACAGAGTTAACGTTTCTAGTCTGTATGACCCTTCTTCAGAACTAAAGGGAAGTAGAAACGTGATGAAATTTAGACTGTTTAAGGGAGTGGGGGGGAGGGGGGAGCAGGTGAAGCTGGATAGAAGGTCAGCAGTTCCAGTGAAGCCCAACTCAAACTTCAGAAACAGCACCTCACCTTCCGATTAGGCACTTTACAGCCTTCCGGACTTAACATTGAGATCAACGACTTCAGACCATGAATTCTCTCCTCTATCTTCACCCCTTTTTTAATCCCCTTTTTAAAAATGTATTTCTATTTTTTATCCACTTATTTTCATTTTTATTCGTTTATCCCCTTTTTCCATCCTTTTCCACCCCCCCCACTCCCAAAATCGACGTTACTTGTTCCATGTTGTTCTTTCACAGAGTGCTTACCCTTGTTCTGCTATTAACACATTCTGCTTCCTTATCTTTATGGCGCTATCACCGCCTCCTTTAGCTCTCACCACTACCATGACACCTTTGTCAATCTCTCCTTGGCCCCCGCCTATCGCTGGCCTTCTATCCAGCTTCACCTGCTCCACCCCACTCCCTTACTAATTTCACCACGTTTCTACTTCTCTTTCGGACTTGAAACGTTAACTCTGTTTCTCTTTCCACAGATGCTGTCAGACCTGCTGAGTTTTTCCAGCATTTTCTGTTTGTAATACAGCCTGGCAGGTTTTACCCAGTTTCTAACTCCTCCGTTATACCATGGCTGAAAGGCCTTAGACAGTGTGCCGTAAACTTTCTGTGATGATATACTTTCAATGATTTCTAATGTTATGGGATTTTTTTTTACATCCGCCCGAGAGGGGCAGATGGGAGCTGGATTTAATGCCTGATCCGAAAGATGGCACCTCTGACACTGCAGCATGCTACCTCAGTACTGCAGGGGCAGTGTGAGCCTAGATTTTGTGCACGTCTCTGGAGCTGGGGCTTGAACCCATGACCTCTTCTGACTCTAGAATAGTTTAACTTGTATCGCAGACTTAATTCCGCTGCGGCCTCCACGGTGAACACCTCTTACCTTAAATTACAATACTTTTGTCTCCTGAATCTGCCTCTACAGCCACAACAGACGATGTTCAATGCCGAAGCAACAGACTTTTTTTTAATTCCAAAAGTATACTTTATTCATAAAATTTGTAAAAGTACTTTTTGAAACATTATGATTGAAAATGCAGAAAGCGCAATAAAATTCAACTCATCTCCTTCCGCTCCACTCGTGGGTGCCTCCTATACGTTTAGCCAAGGCAGCACCATTTCTCTCTCAGTTTAACCCTTGATGTTTACGAGGTACATTCCACGTCAGGCACACAGCCCACGGGGCCGTACAAATTCACCAGCCCCCTCAAGCGTGCCGTGGCTGAAAGGCTTCGGACAGCGACCTTTCTCCGTTGCGCCCTGGGCACAAGGTGCATCGTCTCCCGAGACGGACGGATGCCAGACAAGAATGCCTATCAAAGTGCAACAACTTTGAAGTGTGACACTTAACTTTTGTTTTTATTTAAAAAAAAACACCCATGAAATAAGGTAGTTGCAGAGAGGAGCAAAAAAAGCTGGTGGGATCAAAATTTGCAACAAAAAAAAAAGGAAGAGGAGGAGGAGAGGGGGGGGAAGAAAAGTTTTTTTTTGTCTGCTGCAACAATACAGCAGGGGAGAACTTGGAGAGAGAGGGAGAGAGAGAGAATTGGCTGATTCTAAATCCAAGCAATCCTCATCTGATCGAGAAGCTCCAATCAGGGTTTGCAGTGTGTGAGGTTCTGCCATTGTGTGTGTGTGTGTGTGTGTGTTTGTGGTGTGTGTGTTGCCTCTCCTCTTCCCTTGGTGTGAACATGCTGGATGAGCCAGTGCAGAGAGGGAGCTGAGGCTGGGCTGGCTGGGTGAGGAGGGGGAGAGGGGGAGAGGGGAGGGGGAGGGGGGTAGGGGGTGGAGGGGGGGTGAGGTTGAGAGACTGCGCATGGACGGCGCAACTTTCCCGCACGCCTTGTGCTCGCCTGAGAGTGCGGGAGGAGGAGGAGGAGGAGGAGGAGCAGCTCTGCACCGCCAAAAACTGGCCTCAAAATGGTAAATCTCAAACCCCCCCCCCCCTCAATAATCTCTCATTGTCCATTTTATTACCATTTGCTGACGATTCTGCGTCTCACCGAAAAAGAGCGTATTTAAAGGACTATGGATGCTTGTTGGAAGCATGTTTGTCTGAGGGGGGGGGGGGGGGTGGATGTAGTGGTGGAGGAGATGAGGGGGTGGGGGGGGGGGGGAGAAGGCAGGCGGTGTGTTTTTCTTCTGCAACACTGCGGATTTTTTTCCTTCGCAAATATTATTTTTTTTTTTGGCCGGGATGAAGGGGAGGGTAAATGTTTTTTTAACCCCCTCCCCTCTCCTCCCGCCAGCCCCCCCCCCCACACACACACACACACACACACTGAGAGGAGGCGGTGGGGGAGAATTCCATCCTTCACTCCCGGTAAAAACAATGGGACTCAGTTGGTAACAAAGAGTTAAATTCCTTAAGATGGGAATGCTAAGGGGAGTGGGGGAGGGTAGGGGGGGGGTGGGAGGGGGGGGGGGGTTGTTGCTGCGGGAATAGACCAGGCCCGCCTGCCTTTTAAAGCAAGTTTTTTTTTTAAAATTAAAATTGTGGTTTATTGTATTAATCTGTTCAGATCTATGGCTCAGGGAAGAGGAGAGAAAAGGATACAGGCGGCACTTTGATGTTTCCATTGCTATTTAATTGTAACAAGTTCTCTCCCCCCCCCCCCCCCCCTTCTCTTATTCTGTCTCCATCTCTTCTGGGATACATTGTACATGGTTACATGGTCAGGCCACAGGGAATCCCCTGGCTTTCTCTTCCTGTCTTGTGGTTTTGAGCTGCTCTGGTGGGAGTTTATTGTCTTGTCATCTCTCACTCCTCTCTTTTGTGTTTTGCCTTTCTGTTTTTTCTCTCTCTCTCTCTCTCTCTTTCTCTTTCTCTCTCAATGTTTAGCTGAGGCAGCGCCATTTCTCCCTCAGTAACTGCTGAGTGACATCTTAGGACAGAAATAGTTAAAAAAAAAGAAAGATTCCCCTTTGCGATGGATTTCAGATTAAGAAATGTTTTGTGAGGTGGTTGTTTCAAATCTTCTGATGCTGTTTAGTCTCCTGTGTGTGTGTGTGTGTGTGTGTGTTTGTTAAATTAACCATTTTAATTTTGTGACATTTTTTTAAAGAAAAGTTGTTTTGCAAAATTGGAATTGTTAGCGGATTTAGCTTTGGTGCAGGTGCCTGTTGAAGAAACTTGTTCGTTTTTTTTCAAGATGCTATCCGGTTTGCAGACATTCAAGTTTTTAATTCTGGTTTTTGCAATGTAGATTTTTTGTTAATGAATGATTATGAATGCCTTTTGCTCTCTCCATCTTCTTGGGTCTGGTCCGTCAGCCCAGAACCCCTTTGAGGTGGGGGGAGAGAGGAGGGTGAATAAATTGAGTATAGGATTCTGGCAGCCAAGTACAATGGCCTATATGTAAACAAACTTTGGTACCTTCAAAGCAATGTGGTTGGACGCTTGCTTCCTTGGCTGACACCTAACACATTCCTAGGTGTAGCACTAATGATGGCTGAGGATTAAAGTGAGTCGACAAGGCGGTAAAGAACGTGCGTTTATAAAGCACGTTTTGAGTCTTCAGGATGTCCCAAGACATTTCATAGCCAGTGAAGTACTTTTGAACTGGAGTTACTGTTGCAACATAGGAAATACAGCAGCAGATTTGCTCGCAAGTAAACTCCCACAGCATGGATGTGATAGGGAGCAGCTAACCTGTTTTCAGGTGTTGGTACACCAGGGAGAACGTCTCTGCTCTTGGGAGTAATGGTTGTTTACCACCTTTGAGGGCAGCTGAAGCCTCAGTTTAACATCTCACCTTTAACAGTGCAGCAGTCCCGTGATTCTGCCTGAAGTGTCTGCTCTGGAGTGGAGTTGAACCCAGAGCCCTCTGATTCAAAGGCATGAGTGCTGCCCATTGACACCTTTCCAAGGGCATTCTCCCTGTGTGAAGTTTTTAGGAGTTATACTGGAGGTTGTTCAAACTACTAAAAGATGCTCCGACACCACTTCAGCGTTAGCATGTGATCTGACCCCTGGAACTATATTGCCACCTTGCATGTTGACGTGTGCCAGAAGTACTTTGGACAGATGTGGGAGTTGCAATATAACATACGAACATACTAATTAGGAGCTAGGAGTCAGCCATTCAGCTCTGGCATTCAATAAGATCATGGCTGATCTGAATGTGACCTCAACTCCACACTCTGCCTATCCCTGATAACCTTTGACTCCCTTGTTAGTCAAGAATTTATCTACTTTGGCCTTAAAAATATTCATTGACCCTGCCTTCTCCACTCTGTGCAAGAGAGTTCCAAAGGCACACAACCCTCTGAGATGAGAAGAAAATTTTCTCTCCGTCTTAAATGAGAGATTCCTTATTTTTAAACTGTTTCCCCTAGTTCCAGTCTCTCCCACAAGGGGAAACATCCTCTCAGCATCCACTCTTGTCAAGTCCCCTCAGAATCTTTCAGTAAGATCATCTGTCAATCTTCTAAACTCCAATGAGTACAGGCCCAGGCTGTCCAACCTTTCCTTGTTAAGATAACTTCCCCACCACCACCCACCATCCCCAGGTATCAGCTGAGTGAGCCTTCTCTGAACTGCTTCTAATGCATTTATATCCCTTCTTAAATAAGGAGACCAAAACTGTACACAATACTCCAGATGTGGTCTCACCAGCACCCTGTACAACTGTAGCAAAACTTTTATATCCCATTCCCCTTACAATAAATGACAGCTTTCCATTTGCCTCCCTAATCACTTGCTGTACCTGCGTACTAACTAATTCTGATTCATGCACCAGGACACCCACATCCACCTGTACCACAGAATTCTGCAATCTCGCTCCATTTAAATAATATTTAACTAGTACTTTAATAACTAATATTTTAATATACAGCTACAGCAACAGAGAACCTGTAGCTTTTCACCTACCCATGGCCCATCGAATGCAGTATTTTGCAGACCTCATTGAGTTGTGGTGCTCACCTGTTGAAAGGGGAGCCTGTGCTTGTCTCAATCTGGCTGCAAATTTTATAGTGAGTTCTGTGCCCCAAGGTTTCTCCTGGCATCAAGTCATCCTAGAGTGAATCTGTTGGGTGTCCGTTTTGGACTGGTTTGGATGCAGTGCCTTGTAGTGTACAGATTTGCTTTTGTACGGTTTTGCCATGACTGCTGCTTCATGCCAATTAAATGTGTATCTGACGTGAATATATCCCTGTTTGCCTCTAACGATTCTCTTGTGCCACTGTAGACCGAGGACTAGGTAGTGTTGTGTTGTCATCTTCCGCTTTCTCCTTCTCCTCACTGTTTGATACATTTTTTAAAAATTCATTCACGGGATGTGGGCTTCGCTGGCCAAGCCAACATTTATTGCCTATCTCTAGTTGCCCTTGAGAAGGTGGTGAGCTGCCTTCTTGAACCGCTGCAGTCCATGTGGTGTAGGAACACCCGCAGTGCTGTTAGGAAGGGAGCTCCAGGGTTTTGACCCAGCGACAGTGAAGGAACGTGATATGTTTCCAAGTCAGGATGGTGAGGGACTTGGAGGGGGACTTCCAGTTGGTGGTGTTCCCATCTATCAGCTGCCCTTGCTGTTCTAGATGGTAGTGTTCTATATCCCATAAAATCTGCCTTTGTTAGGGTCCTATTTTAAATTGGGCAGGTTAATGATCACCCCGTTGCAGCTGTAAAGACCCCGGACTGGTCAGTAAAACATTTTGGGGCTTAACAATGGCTATAGGTAGAAAATTGTTAAAAGGTAAGCAGAGGACTGATGTCAGGGAGTCAGTGTGACCAATGGACTGATCTTCTGAACAGAGGAGTGGAAATGCAGGAACAAGCATTTCACTTCCAACCTCTGCTGCCTGGTCCGCCCCATTAAATTAGATCAATATCTCATAAGAAAGAGGAGCAGTGGGTAGGTCTTTTTGCCCCTTGAGCCTGCTCCACCGTTCATTGAGAACATGGCTGAATTTTTACACTGGCTCCACTTACCTGTGCTATTCCTATACCCTTGATTTCTTTAGTGCTCTGGGATAGAGAATTCCAAAGATTCCCCCCCGCCCCCTCTTAGTGAAGGAATTTCCCCTCATCTCAATCCTAAATCATTCATTGTCACCACAGCCTCAGTGGGGCCGTTGGCATTGTCATCGTCTTCTCTGGCTTTCTTCAAGCCTCCCTCTGTCCACGTCTCAAAGTTATCCACCCATTTGATTTCTCTTCTTCCTCTTCTATTTTTACCCTCAATTTCTCCTTCAGTTGTTGCCCAAATAAGGCTGTCAGGTCTTTGATTCCGATGTCCGTACTTGCCTATCTTTCCTTCTCTAACCGTACCTAATGGATGCTTTTTGATTCCTGAACTTCTACTCTTCATCTAACCCACTCAATTGTCTTTCTGCCCATCCAGCAGATCCTGAGTGCCCTCCGCCGTGCCCACTTTTCAAAAGCTGCTATCCTCCTCTCATCCTCTTTCTTCATAGTCCAACTCTCGTATCATAGAATGCAACACTTCACACTCGCAACTCTACTAGACGTGTTTTTCAGCTTCATGCTGATGGTTTTGGACTCCCAGGCGCTACTTAAATCATGGGTCACACCTCTTGCCATAGCTATTCTAACCTGAATTTCATCCTTGGATGTGACTTTGGTGTTTATCATCGACCCAAGATGCTAAATGGCCAACCCCTTATCCTGAAACTATAACCTTGAATTCCACTCTCCGGTCAGGGTAAAAAGCCTCTCCCATGTTTATCCTGTCAAGTCCTCCAAGAATTTACTTTTCTTTCAATGAGATTGCTGCTCATTCTTCTCAACTTCAGAGAATATAGATCCAATCTACTCAATCATAACTGATCTGTATCCTTTAATCACCTTAAACACCTCAATTGAATCACCCCATAATCTTCTGTGCTCAAGGGAACGTAAGCCTAGTCTATGTAACCAGCCCTTGTATTTTAACCCTTTGGGGGCAAAAAGTCATGGATGAAGAGATGATGGAGGCCGATTGGTTTCTGTGGCAGGATGAACAATGTGGCTTTTCTCTTCAGTATTTGTATTTTGATTTCTGTTAAATGTTGGTCTGATTTTGGTTTAAAATGGCTTATGGTTTTTTGATATGGGTTAGGGTAGTGGTCAACTTTGTGAGGAGAAATGCACTGTTAATCTTGAAATTTCTTCAGTGGTAAAGGAGGTTGACCCTATCATTTGTGCATCACTTTTGAGATACTGAATCTCATCTAGGGCTATGTAACTGCTGTAATCCCCTCCAGCCCTTACAACCTCCCCCCCATCTCTGTAACCCCCTACAGACCTACAACCCTCCTTTCTCTGTAACCAGCTTCAGCCCCTACCACCCGCCCTATCTCTGTAACTTCCTCCAACCCCTACAACCCTCCCTATCTCTGTAACCTCCTCCAGCCCCTACATCCCTCCCTATCTCTGTAACTTCCTCCAGCCCCTACAACCCTCCCTTTCTCTGTAACCTTCTCCAGGCCCTACAATTCTCCCAGATCACAGTATCCCTCTAATTCTGGCCTTGTGAGCATCCCTGAGTTTCATCACTGTTGGTAGCCATCCTTATCCTGCCTGGACCTGAAGTTCTCTTCCTTCACCTCTCTACCTTTCTCTCTCATTCTTTAAGTCACTTCTTAAAAGCTACCTCTTTGACCAAGCCTTTAATCATTTATCCAAGTATCTCCAAAAGAGACTTGATGTCACGTTTTGGTTGATAACGCTCCTGTGAAGCGCTTTGGGATGTTTTACAACATTAAAGGTGCTATATAAATGCAAGTTACCTTGAATCCACCAAATCCAGGGATTGGCTACAGTCTCGTAGGAAGGTATGGTTGTTGGTTAGGGACAGAGAGTTGGAAATGGAGAATAACAGGAATGTGTATTTCATCCTACTCAATTTTAAAGTCAACGGAGCCTAGAATAGTGCTTGTGGTGAAATTGTGGATGAGTCACTTCTCATTACTTGTGCTGGCTGTGATTGGAGCTGTGTGGAAGCAGAGTAAATTGGATAAACCTGGCTATTGGCTCAATTGAGATGGCACCAAACCTGAATGAACCTCACAGTTTCCTCGGTGCTCAGGTGTTGAGGCAAGCTGTGAAACATTGAAACTGATGTTCCAACATCTGTGTGCACACAGCCCGCTGTCTGCTTTGACTCGATCCAGCATCGCTTTGTGGAATCGCTAGGCTCAGTTTTTAACTTCCCGTGTGGGAGCGATGGGTTGGGGGGGGGGGTCAAAATCAAAAGGGTCGTGTAAGAATTCACGGAAGTTATTTTTTGTGTGTGGTGCATGGTGTGTTTGGAGGAAATGCAGCTCGAACAGCAGATCAGGCGGCTTTCCCAATCATTGATCCACACACTCGGACCGGGAATCTTCCAGATTTGAAGCTTAGCTGACGGCGTTAACTGAACAGGACAACAGTACAGTCAGCTTATGCTCACGAGTGGAAATACAGCCAGGGTTACAGTTCCATTTCATTATCCAGTGACCCCCTTCCTGGAAAGTGATGTGTGTATATACAGTCTCTCATTATGTCAGGACAGGATTGGCTCTGCCTTGTCAACTCCTGTACTTGTCTGATGCTTAACAGTTTCTCATCAGGCTAATCACAATTATAGGAACAGGAGAAAGCTGTTTCGCCCGTCGAACCTGTTCTACCATTCAACGTCTATACCTGCCTTCGCCCCACATCCCTTAGATTATTGTTTACCAAAAGTGATATCAATTTTTAATTTAAAAATTGGCAATTGATCTAACATCTGTCATTTGCAGAAGAGAGCTCCAAACTTCAACCACTGCTCGCATTTACTAACTTTATTCCTGAAAGGTGCTTCACAGGAGCAGTACAAAACAAAATATGACACCCATCCTGACCACACGTGGTAAAGAGGTTACTCAGGAATTCCTGACTGGATTTATTTTGTTTTTATTCATTCATGGGAATTGGTCGTCACTGGCTAGGCCAGCATTTATTGCCCATTCCTAATTGCCCTGGAGAAAGCAGTGTTGAGCTACCTTCTTGAACTGCTGCAGTCCATGTGGTGTAGGGAGGGAGGGAGTGCTGTTAGGGAGGGAGTTCCAGGATTTTGACCCAGTGACAGTGAAAGAATGGTGATATATTTCCAAGTCAGGATGGTGAGTGACTTCGAGGGGGACTTCCAGGTGGTGGTGTTCCCATATGTCTGCTGCCCTTGCCCTTCTAGATAGTAGCGGTCGTAGGTTTGGAAGGTGCTGCCTAAAAAGCCTTGGTGAATTTCTGCAGTGCATCTTGTAGATGGTACACACTGCTGCCACTGTGCGTCAGTAGTGGAGGTAGTGAATGTTTATGGATATTGTGCCAATCAAGCAGGGTGTTTTGTCCTGGACAGTGTCGAGATTCTTGAGTGTTGCAGAAGCTACGCTCATTCAGGTTAGTGGGAAGTATTCCATCACACTCCTGACTTATTCCTTGTAGATGGTGGACAGGCTTTGGAGAGTCAGGAGGTGAGTTTCTTGCCACAGGACTCCTAGCCTCCGACCTGCTCTTGTAGCCACAGTATTTATATAGCTAGTCCAGTTCAGTTTCTGGTCAATGATAACCCCAAGGTTGCGATAGTGGGGTATTCAGTGATGCATCTCGTGTTGGAGATGGCCATTGCCTTGCACTTGTGTGATGTGAATGTTGCTTGTCAATTATCAGCCTAAGCCGGGATATTGTCCAGGTCTTGTTGCGTTTGGACATGGACTGCTTCAGTATCTGAGGAGTCGTGCATGGTGCTGAACATTGTGCACATCCCACTTCTGACCTTATGATGGCAGGAAGGTCATTGATGAAGCAGCTGAAGATGGTTGGGCCTGGGACACTAGTGACTGAAGGGCAAGGGCAGCAGACATATGGGAATACCACCACCTGGAAGTTCCCCTCGAAGTCACTCACCATCCTGTCTTGGAAATATATCGCCATTCCTTAACTGTCGCTGGGTCAAACTCCTGGAGCTCCCTCCCTTGCAGCATTGTGGGTGTACCTACACCACAGGGGCTGCAGCGGTTCAAGGCGGCGGCTCACCACCACTTTTGCCAGGGCAATTAGGAATGGGCAATAAAAACTGGCCTAGCCAGTGACGACCAAATCCCATGAAGTATTAAAAACAAAATAAATCCAGTAAGGAATTTCTGAGTAACTTCATTACCACCATATTTTGTATTTTTATTATCTAGCATTGGGCTTATCCACAAATGGAAACAAATTTCTACCTATCAAACTCTTTCATGATCTTAAATCACTCCTCAGCATTCTCTTGTCGAGGGAAATGAGCACTAGCCTGTTCAGTCTCTCAAGGTAGTTAAAGCTTTTTAGCATACTAACTTTCCACTAATCTCGATCTTGCATTCAGCCTGTGCTGTTGCACGTTTTAGTAACATTTTGGGTTCATCTGGTCCATACCACTTAATAATTTATATGGTCCGAAGTTCTTTTGCCCTCTCAAACCCAACTGTTTTCTTTGGCATTATCAAGTTGGAGTCCCTGGAATATTTGAGCAGCTTGTTTTCATTTTATTTATTGCAGCATTTTAAAATGTGAGCTGTTTTAAACAGATGGACGCCTGGTAACCCAAACTAGTCCATTATATTTGGACATTTTAAGAGTGGGAGTTTTGAGGCCGACCGCAAGATGTAATTTTAACAGGAAAAGCTGAGGGAGAACGTATGGAGAGAGAACAATCATCAAAATAGAACTTTGTCCATTTCAGTCCTCTTTTCTAACCTTTCACCTTTTTTGCTTTGTTTTCACCTTGGTTTGTATATGTGAAAAAAAAACCCCTGGCAGAGTATTGGGTATTGCACTGTGCCATATAGAAGGAGAAAGCCCCTGGTTTGACTTGAAATCTACATTTAGCTCCTTTTTTGTTCATTCGTTCATGTCACGTGGGCATCCCAATCCCTAACTGTTTTTGAGAAGATGGTGGCGAGCCACCTTCTTGAAGAAAGCTAAGTGGCTTGCTAGGCCAATTCAGGGGACATTCAAGAGTCAACCGCATTGAAAAGAAAAAAAAAGTGCATTTATGTAGCACTTTTCATGCCCATTGGACGCCTCAAATACTGAAAGGCCTGGATAGAGTGGACGTGGGGAAGATGTTTCCATTAGTAGGAGAGACCAGGACCCAAGGGCACAGCCTCAGAGTAAACAGAGAACAGAGATGAGGAGAAACTTCTTTAGCCAGAGAGTGGTGAATCTATGGAATTCATTGCCACAGAAGGCTGTGGAGGCCAGGTCATTGAGTGTATTTAAGACCGAGATAGATAGGTTCTTGATTGGTAAGGGGATCAAAGGTTACGGGGAGAAGGCGGGAGAATGGGGTTGAGAAAGTTATCAGCCATGATCGAATGGCGGAGCAGACTCAATGGGCCGAATGGCCTAATTTCTGCTCCTATGTCTTATGGTCGAAAACGCTTCACTTTTGTGTAGCGGAGTTGCTGTTGTAATTTGGAAATGCTGCAGCCAATATTTGCACAGCAAGCTCCTACAGACAATGTTGTGATAATGAGCAGATAACCTATTTTATTCTTTCATGGGATGTGGCAAGGTCAGCATTTGTTGCCCATCCTTAATTGCCCTTGAACGGAGTGGCTTGCTAGGCCATTTCAGAGGGCAGTCAAGAGTCAACCATATTGTTGTGGGTCTGGAGTCACATGTAGACCAGACCGGGTAAGGATGGGCAGATTTCCTTCCCTAGAGGACATTAGTGAACCAGATGGGTTTTTCGAACAATTGGTGGTAGTTTCATGGTCACCATTACTGAGACTGGCTTTCACTTCCAGATTTTATTAACTGAATTCAAATTCCATCAGCTGCCGTGGTGGGATCTGACGTTTATTGAGGGATAAATACTGGCCAGGACACCAGGGATAACTCCCCTACTCTTCTTCAAAAGAGTGCATGGGATCCTTTACATCCATCCAAGCAGGCAGATGGGGTTGGGAGGTGGTGGGGCCTTGGCTTAATGTCCCATCCGCAAGACGACAGCTCCGGCAGCGCAGCGTCCCCTCAGCATTGCAGTGGATTGTCAGCCTTGAGTTTTGTGGGACTGGCGTGGAGTTGAGTCCAGGAATGGTAAGGATAGCAGAATCCCTCCCCCAAAGGATATCCGTGAACCAGATGGACTTTTATGACAGTCCAGCAGTTTTATGGTTACCGTTACTGATGTTAACCTTTTGATCAAGGTTTATTTAATTCACTGAATTTGAATTCTGCAGCTGCTGTGGTGGGATTAGAACTTGTGTCTGTGGGTCTTTCGGCCTGACCTCTGGATTATTAGCCCAGCACCATAGCCACTATGCTACTGTGAGATGTAATGTTTGGACTATACCTTTTAGCTTAAGAACAGAACATTTCTAACACCCTCCACTATCATTTGTTTTTACTTGTGGTAGAAAAGTGTTGTAGACACTCGGGTAAGGACTGGCTCAGGCTCCCAAGCAGTGCCTCCCAAGGTTGAAGAGCCAGCTGACGCTTGGTGAGTGACGCTTGGTGGCGACCATAATTTGGACAGTCTAGCGTTTAGTTGTTAGCTGTGGCTCAGTGGGTGGCATCCCCATCCCTGAGCCAGCCAGCCAGCAACAGGCTCAGGTCCCATTCCTGAGAATTGAGAATGGAATCTAAGCTGACACCCCCGCCGCTCAGTACTGAGATGTCAGAGGATGAGACGTCTTTAGGATGAGGCGTTAAATCGAGGCCTTGTCTCCCCTCAAGTGAGTGTAAAAGATCCTGTGGCACTATTTTGAAGAAGAGTTATCCCTGGTGCCCCACCAATATTTATCCCTCAACCAACACCATTTAAAGCAAAAGATTATTTGGATGTTATTAAATTGCTGTTGGTGGGGAGCTTGCTGTGTGTAAATTGGTTGCTGCATGTCCTATGTTACAGCAGTGCCAAAAAGTGCTTTATTGGCTGTGAAGCACCTTGGGAATATCCGGAGGTTCTCAAAGGCGCTATATAAATGCAATTTTTTGTTTTTAGTGATAGGGTGGGTCTGGGAATTAAATAAGGAAACAAATGGGAAACCTTTTTTTTGGGGAGGAGTTTGATGTGAAGCTGCAGCAGGATTAGAAATTCTTGGCAGGGATGAAGAGCGCCCAAGCTGGTTTGCTGAGATTGAAATGGACTTCAACGGTCTCTCTCTCTATGATCCACGTGTCTCACGCACAAGTCCCTTAAGAGGGAAGTGAGTGAGTGAGTCACTGACTTATGAAGTGTGAATGCATTGTCTGAGGAGATCCCTTGAAGGTTTGGGTTAACCCATTGAGTGACTCAACCATCAGGAAACAATGAGATTTTAAACTCCTGGTTTCTGCTGAATGACTTGATCTGTGTTGAAGGAGCGTGTGGGAGTTTGCAGTTAGGCTTGTTGTCCCTGGGCTGAGGAGTGATATTTCAGATGAGGTTGTGACTCCTTTCTTATAATCTACATTTCATGGACATGAGATTAGCACAGTGCTGCGCACTGCTGTGATTGAGTGGCCTTGTTATTCACCCTCAAAACTGGTGTATACGATGTGCGTTTGAATAAGGGAGCAGAGAGGAGCCAGAAGCCTGTGAGGTTCCAGCAAAGTGATCCCTGTATTACACAGGCTCATTTTGGGCTTGTGTGTGTGTGCGCGCGTTTGTGTGTTCTCTCTTGCCTTTGTTTCTCCTCTCTCAACTAATGTGCGTTCTTGCTGTGTATTATCTTTCCTTGTTCCTCTTATTTTCCTCTGCCACTTCTCCTCTGTTGAATATCTCTATGAGACTACCCTTCCTGCTCTCCTACCTGTCCTTCTACTCCTCAGCTCGACTCTGGTCAAGAACATAGGAAATAGGATCAGGGGTAGACCATATGGCCCATCGAGCCTGCTCCACCATTCAGTACGATCATGGTTGACCTTGGGCTTCAACTCCTGGCCACTCCTCGTAGCCCTTAATTCCCCGAGAGACCAAAAATCTATCTATCCCAGCCCTAAATGTATTCAACATTGGAGCGTCCACAACCCTCTGGGGTAGAGAAATCCAAAGACTCATAATGCTTTGAGTGAAGAAACTACTCTTATCATGAGACGGTGTCCCTGTGTTTTAGATTCCCCAATCAGGGGAAAAGTGTAAAGGTAGAAGCATAGGAGTAGGCCATTCGGCCTTCCAGCCTGCTCCGCCATTCAACTAGATCATGGCTGATGTACCTCAATGTCATCTTCCTGCACTATCCCCTTATCCCTTAGTGTCATTGGTATCTAGAAATCTATCGATCTCTGCTTTGAACATACTCGATGACTGAGCCTCCACAGCCATCTGGGGTAGAGAATTCCAAAGATTCACCACCCTCTGAGTAAAGAAATTCCTCCGCATCTCAGCCCTAAGTGGCCAACCTCGTACTCTTGAGACTGTGCCCCCTGGTGCTAGATCACCCTTCCAGCCAGGGGAAACATCCTTCCTGCATCTACTCTGTCAAGACCTTTAAGAATTTTTTAATGTTTCGATGAGATCACCTATCATTCTTCTAAGCTCTAGAGAATGCAGGCCCTGTCTCCTCAATCTATCCTCATGGAACAATCCCGTCATCCCAGGGATTAGTCTGCCAAACTTTTGTTGTACTCCCTCTATAGCCAGTATATCCTTGCTTAGGTAAGGAGACCAAAACTGCACACACTACTCCAGGTGTGGACTCACCAAGGCTTTCTAAAACTGCAGCAAGACTTCCTTACTCTTGTACTCAAATCCCCCTGCAATAAAGGCTAATATACTGTCTGCCTTCCTAATTGCTTGTTGCACCTGCTTGTTAGCTTTCAGTGACTTATGAACAAGGACACCCAGGTCCCTTTGGACAACAACACTTCCCAACCTCTCCTCATTTAAGAAATACTCCAAAGTAGATTACTTCACCTTTTTCCACATTATATTCCATCTGCCATGTTCTTATCCACTCACTTAGCCTGTCTAAATCTCATTGAAGCCTCTTTGCATCCTCCTCACAACTCACATTCCCACCAAGATTTGTGTCATCAAATTTGGAAATGTTACAGGACTGTCCCGGCAGACCGATCGTGTCAGCCTGTTCCTGCCCCACGGAACTCATTTCTTGCTATCTTGACTCCATTCTCTCTCCCCTTGTCCAGTCCCTTCCCACCTACATCCGTGATTCCTCTGACACCCTACATCATATCAACAATTTCCAGTTCCCTGGCCCCAACCGCCTCCTCTTCACCGTGGACATCCAATCCCTCTACACCTCCATCCCCCACCAGGATGGTCTGAGGGCTCTCCGCTTCTTCCTCGAACAGAGGCCCGAACAGTCCCCATCCACCACCGCTCTCCTTCGTCTGGCTGAACTTGTTCTCACAGTGAACAATTTCTCCTTAAACTCCTCTCACTTACTCCAAATAAAAGGTGTGGCTATGGGTACCCGCATGGGCCCCAGCTATACCTGTCTCTTTATGGGGTATGTGGAACATTCCTTGTTCCAGTCCTATTCTGGCCCCCTCCCACAACTCTTTCTCCGGTACATCGATGATTACTTCGGTGTTGCTTCGTGCTCTCGTCTGGGCCTGGAAAAATTTATTAATTTTGCTTCTAATTTCCACCCCTCCATCATTTTCACATGGTCCATCTCTGACACTTCCCTTCCCTTCCTTGACCTCTCTGTCTCAATTTCTGGTGATAGACTGTCCACCAATATCCATTACAAGCCTACCGACTCCCACAGATACCTTGACTACAGCTCTTCACACCCCGCTTCCTTTAAGGACTCCATCCCATTCTCTCAGTTCCTTCGCCTCCGTCGCATCTGTTCTGATGATGCCACTTTCAAAAACAGTTCCTCTGACATGTCTTCCTTCTTCCTTAACCGAGGTTTTCCACCCACGGTGGTTGACAGGGCCCTCAACCGCGTCCGGCCCATCTCCCTCGCATCCGCCCTCACACCTTCCTCTCCCTCCCAGAACCATGATAGGGTCCCCCTTGTCCTCACTTATCATCCCACCAGCCTCCGCATTCAAAGGATCATCCTCCGTCATTTTCGCCAACTCCAGCATGATGCCACCACCAAACACATCTTCCCTTCACCCCCTCTGGCGGCATTCCGCAGGGATCGTTCCCTCCGGGACACCCTGGTCCACTCCTCCATCACCCCCTACACCTCAACCCCCTCCCATGGCACCTTCCCATGCAACCGCAGAAGGTGCAATACCTGCCCCTTCACTTCCCCTCTCCTCACTTGGTCCAAGGGCCCAAACACTCTTTTCAAGTGAAACAGCATTTCACTTGTACTTCCCTCAATTTAGTCTACTGCATTCGTTGCTCCCAATGCGGTTTCCTCTACATTGGAGAGACCAAACGCAGACTGGGTGACCACTTTGCGGAACACCTTTGGTCTGTCCGCAAGCATGACCCAGACCTCCCTGTCACTTGCCATTTCAACACTCCACCCTGCTCTCATGCCCACATGTCTGTCCTTGGCCTGCTGCATTGTTCCAGTGAAGCTCAACGCAAACTGGAGGAACAACACCTCATCTTCCAACTAGGCACTTTACAGCCTTCCGGACTGAATATTGAGTTCAACAATTTTAGATCATGAACTCTCTCCTCCATCCCCACCCACTTTCTGATTCTCCCCCCCCCCCCTTTTTTTTCCAATAATTTATATAGATTTTTCTTTTCCTAACTATTTCCATTATTTTTAAATGTACTTTCATCCATTGTTTTATCTCTACCTTTTAGCCTTTTTCAATTCCTTCACTCCACCCCACCCCCACTAGGGCTATCTGTACCTTGCTGGTCCTGCTTTCTACCCTTAATTAGCACATTCCTTAGATAATATCACCACCTTCAACATCTCTTTGTCCTTTTGTCTGTGACATCTTTTGGTTATCTCCACCTATCACTGGCCCTCTATCCAGCTCTATTTGTCCCAGCCCCCTTAAACCAGCTTATATTTCACCTCTCTTCTATTTTTACTTAGTTCTGTTGAAGGGTCATTCGGACTCGAAACGTTAACTGTGTTCCTCTCCGCCGCTGCTGCCAGACCTGCTGAGTTTTTCCAGGTATTTTTGTTTTTGTTTTGGAAATATTACATTTGATCTCCACATCTAAATCATTGATATAGATTGCGAATAGCTGGGGCCCAAGCACTGATCCTTGCGGTACCCCCTGGGATAGTCAGATTTTTGGTCTCTCAGGGAATTAAGGGCTATGAGGAGTGGCCAGGAAGTTGAAGCCCAAGATCAACCATGATCGTATTGAATGGTGGAGCAGGCTCGATGGGCCATATGGTCTACCCCTGACAACTTGAGAATGATCCGTTTGTCTCTACTCTGTTTTCTGTCTGTTAACCAATCCTCAATCCATGCCCAGTATATTACCCCCAGTCCCATGTGCTCCAGTTTTGCTTACTAGCCTGTGTAGGACCTTATCGAAAGCCTTCTGAAAATCCAAATATACCACATCCACAAGTTCTCCCTTATCTATTCTGCTAGTTATACCCTCAAAAAACTCCCAACAGTTTTGTCAAATATAATTTCCCTTTCATACATCCAAGGTGACTCAGCCTAATCTCACCATTATTTTCCAAACGCCCAGTTATCCCATCCTTTAGAATAGATTCTAGAATTTTCCCTACTACTGATGTCAGGCTAACAGGTCTGCAGTTCCCTGTTTTCTTTCTCCCTCCTGTCTTAAATAGTGGGGTCACATTTTCTATCTTCCAATCTTCAGGCACCATTCCAGAATCTGTAGAATTTTGAAAGAATATTACCAACACATCCACTATCTCTACAGCCACCTCTTTCAACATTCTGGGATGTAGATCATCAGGTGCAAGGGTATTTAGCAACTTACAGCCCCATTAATTTTTCCAGCGCTACCTTTTTAGTAACACTAATTTCTCTCAATCTCGCTAGGTCCTTGGCTTCCCAATATTTCAGGGAGGCTTTTTGTACCTTCCTCTGTGAAGTCAGACACAAAGTATTTGTTTAGTTTCTCTGTCATTTCCTTATTACCCATTATAAATTTTCCATTCTCTGCCTTAATGGGCCTGCATTTGTCTTTACTCACCTTATCCTTTTCATGTACCTATACCAGCCTGTTTTTATATTCCTCCCTAGTTTACTTTAATGTTTAATTTTCTCTTTCTTTATCAGTTTCTTGGTTCTCTTCTGCTGAATTTTAAAATGTTTAATGTTAAAATGCTCCCAACCCTCCGGCTTATTACTTTTTATGGCAACTTTATCTGCCTCTTCCTTTGATCTGCTCGAACCCTTAACTTCTCTTGTTAGCCATGGTTGAATCACTTTTGCTGCTAGGTTTTTGTACCTTAAAGGAATGTAAATTTGCAAACTATGTATTAATTCTTTAATCGCTAGCCATTGTCTGTCTGCCGTCATACCTTTTAATGTAGTTCCCTAGTCTACCTCTGACAACTTGCCCCGCATACCTTCGTAGTTTCCTTTGTTTAGATTAAAGACCCTAGTTTCGGATTGAACCACATCACTTAATGTAAAATTCTATCTTATTATGGTCACTTTTCTAAAGGTTCCTTTTACAACAAGATTATTAATTAGCCCTTTATTATTGCACAATACTAGATCTAAAATAGTCCTTTCCTTCGTTGGTTCCTAAACCTACTGTTCTAAAAATCCATTGCATATACATTCCAGGAATTTGTCATCCTCGGCATTGGTGCTAATTAGGTTTACACAGTCTATATGTAGATTGAATTCCCCCATGATTTTTTTTCATTCACTCATGGGATGTGGGCATCGCTGGCTAGGCCAGCATTTATTGCCCATTCCTAATTGCCCTGGAGAAGGTGGTGGTGAGCTGCCTCCTTGAACCGCTACAGTCCATGTGGTGTAGGTACACCCACAGTGCTGTTAGAAAGTGAGTTCCAGGATTTTGACCCAGCGACAGTGAAGGAACGGCAATATATTTCCAAGTCAGGATGGTGAGTGTCTTGGAGGGGAACTTCCAGGTGGTGGTGTTCCCACCTATCTGCTGCCCTTGTACTTCTAGATGGTAGTGGACGTGGGTTTGGAAGGTGCTGTCTAAGGAGCCTTGGTGAAATCCTGCAGTGCATCTTGTAGATGGTACACACTGCTGCTATTGTCTGTTGGTGGTGGAGGGAGTGAATGTTTGTGGATGTGGGGCCAATCAAGCGGGCTGCTTTGTCCTGGATTCAAGCTTCTTGAATGTTGTGGGAGCTGCATTCATCCAGGCAAGTGGGGAGTATTCCATCACTCTCCTGACTTGTGCTTTGTAGATGGTGGACGGGCTTTGGGGAGTCAGGAGGTGAGCTAGCTGTCACAGGACTCCTAGCCTCTGACCTGCTCTTGTAGTATTTATATGGCTAGTCCAGTTCAGTTTCTGGTCAATGATAACCCCCCAGGATGTTGATATTGAGTGATTCAATGATGGTAATGCCATTGAATGTCAAGGGGCGATGCTTAGCTTCTCTCTTGTTGGAGATGGTCATTGCCTGGAATTTGTGTGGTGCAAATGTCACTTGTCACTTGTCAGCCCAAGCCTGGGTATTGTCCAGGTCTTGCTGCATTTGAACATGGACTGTTTCAGCATCTGAGGAGTTGTGAATGGTGCTGAACATTATGTAATCATCGCCACTTCTGAGCTTATGATGGTCATTGATGAAGCAGCTGAAGGTGGTTGGGCCGAGGACACTACCCTGAGGAACTAGTGCAGTGATGTCCTGGAGCTGAGATGACTGACCTCCGACAACCACAATCATCTTCCTTTGTGCTAGGTATGACTGCAACCAATGGAATGCTATTCTTTATTACGAGAGGAATTGAACATAAAAGTAAGGATGTTATGCTTCAGTTATACAGGGCATTGGTGAGACCACATCTCGAATACTGTGTGCCGTTTGGTCTCCTTATTTAAGAAAGGATGTAAATGCGTTGGAGGCGGTTCAGAGGAGGTATACTAGATTGATATAAAAACAAGATTTAACATAAGCATCCATATGATTCTTTTAAGAAGACCATTTCGGATCTTATATACTTCAATCAAATCACCTCTCACTCTTCTAAACTCCAGTGGAAACAAGCCCAGCCTGTCCAACCTTTCCCCATAAGACAACCCACTCATTCCAGGTATCAGTCTAGTAAAAGCAAAATACTGCGGATGCTGGAAACCCGCAATAAAAACACAAAATACTGGAAAAACTCAACAGGTTTGGCAGCATCTGTGGAGAGAGAAACAGTGGTAACATTTCAAGTCCGTACGACTCTTAGTTTAGAAGAGTGAGGGAGTGGTTTGATTGAGATCCTGAACGGCCTTGACAAGGTGGACGTGGAAAGGATGTTTCCTTTTGTGGGTGGGTCCAGAACTAGGGGGGCACTGTTTTAAAATTAGGGGTCGCCCTTTTAGGACAGAGATGAGGAGAATTTTTTTTCTGAGGGTTGTGCAACTTTGGAACTCTCTGCCTCAGAAGGTAGTGGAGGCGGGGTCATTGAATATTTTTAAGGCAGAGGCAGATAGATTCTTGTTAGGCAAGGGAATCAGAGGTTATCGGGGTTAGGTGGGAATGTAGAATTTGAAACAGAAGCAGATAGCTGTGATCTTATTGAATGGCAGAGCAGGCTTGAGAGGCCAAATGGCCTACTCCTCCTATTTCTTATGTTCTTATCGCTACTGTTTGGTGCCTCACCTCCTACCTCACTGCCCCTACGGTGGCATCAGCTACAGGTCAGCTCTCTTATGTCTACTGATGACTTCTAGCTTTGCGTCTTTCATTGTCATCTTTGATTCCATGACCAAATCTGTGCTGTCCAAATGCTTGGCTGATGGTATGTAGGGCAGTCAAAATTTCCCCCACCTGAATATTGGGAAAACCAAGTGTAGGGCAGGGTTTTTCTGATGGCGGGGTTCCCCACCAATCGGGGCAGATCCGGTGCCATTTAACCCTCTGAGGAGTGTTAATTGGCTGGAGGCAAGATTTCCGCCAGTCACTCGGGAGTACGCCCTGCCTCAGAAAGTTGCTGGGCCAACCTGATTGACCAGCAGCTCTATAGTGCCAGTAGCACCGCTCGGACCGTTGGTCACTGATAGGACTATAGGCAGTCCCACCAGTCCAAGTGCCAGAGCCCACAGGCAAGGTAGGTATGGGGTTAATGATGGGAGGCCCAGGGGTGGTCAGGAGAGGTGGATGGGGCCTTGGGCAGGGAAGGAGCACCCCGGGTGAGGGATTATACCTTGGGGAAGCGAGTTGCTCAATCTGGAAAGGGGGCCACTGATAAAGGCACCTGCCCCCTTTGTCGGGCTCCACCACCAACACCCACCCCCCGCAATCCTCGAGCTCCTCCCGCTGGCTGAAAAATTGTAGGTGAGTGGGAAGCGAACAAAAATTGACTATTTCAGGGCCTCAATTAGGGCAAGAATGGGGAGGCTGCCCTTGGCCTTCCCTGACCCCTGTGAAATTGTGCACTTCGGGCGGGGAGGGGCAAGGCAGCAGCAAGGCCGATTATGAAAACGTTACGGGTGGAGAACTGCTTGTTGCTTTTGTTGTTTTGGCCCTTTCGTGAACTTCACTTTCTTGCTCTTCCCCAGCTCTGCTCTTAGGCTGAATCCAAGTGTGCAGTACCTTTGGTATTGCCTTTGCAGAGCTAAACTTCAAACATGGGGTGTGGGCATTTATGCTAGGCCAGAATTTATTGCCCAGCGCTAATTGCCCTTGTTCAGAGGGCATTTGAGAGTCAACCACACTGCTGTGGGTCTGGAGTCACATGTAGGCCAGACCAGGTAAGGACGGCAGATTTCCTCCCCGAAAGGACATTAGTGAACCAGATGGGTTTTTACAACAATCGACAATGGTTTCATGGTCACCATTTTTATTGAATTCAAATTCCACCATCTGCCTTGGCAGGATTCGAACCCGGATCCCCAGAGCATTACCCTGGGTCTCTGAATTACTAGTCCAGCCATCACCTCCCCTTGCGTGCCCTCTCCCCTTTGTTCCGCCCCTCTCCCCTGTTTTACCTGCTTGCTCTCTTTGTCCTTTCTCAATCTTGCTCTCACCCCCGCCGCCTCTCCCTCCTCTTCCCCCCACCGCCCACCTCCTCTCCCTTCTCTCTCCCCCGCCCCCTTCATTTTTACTACATTTTGGCTTGATTACCACAGGCTATTGTAACGACGCAGAGACGGACTAGCCCACAGCTCAGAGAAAACTGCACACCAGTCAGCTTAATTCAATGTGATTTCCACGCATAAAGAACATGCTGACTTTTAAGTGCACAACTTGGCTGTTCCAAATGCAGTTTGTTAGTCTCCGCCAGGTCTGGTGGGGGTGGGGACTGGGATTTTCTCCGAAATATTTATAAATGTGCGGATCACATGTAAAATGATGCACTCGCAGTGCTGCTGTGCTGTGTTATGGGACCGCTGGAGCAGGGACTCTGGGAGTCTACTGGCCTCTGAGTTGGTGTAAAAGTCCCTTTTTTGGCTCTAAACTCATGTTTGAGATGGAATGTTACTGATTCGAGGCCAGCTCAGTCTGGCTGCTGCTGCCATTAGGAATTCTGTCCGGAGTTTGCCTCTGTGTGTGTGTGTGTGTGTGTGTGTGTGTGTCATTGTCCTACCTCAAACGATGGCAGGTGGCCATTGGGCCTATCATACCTGTGCTGGATCTTTTGAAAGAGCACGAGAACATAAGAAATAGGAACAGGAGTAGGCCATTGGGCCCCTCGAGCCCGCTCTGCCAATCGATAATTTCCTTCCCTCCAAGTACCTGCCCAACTCCCATTTAAAGTGATTGATGGAATCAGCTGAACCACATTGACAGGTGGAACTTTAGAGTTGCTGGCAGCTCGAGTGAAAAGTATTTTCCTCATCTCATCTCATCTCATCTCTCTCAATCTTCTTATCAATGATTTTAAATGTGTGACCCCTGATTATTGACCCATTCGGCAGTGGGGGATAGTTATTAATACTGGGGGGCTTTGTAGGTGTCAAACACCCTGTGTTTATTTGGAGACTCTTGGTGCTAAGCAGGAGTGGTTGCTCCGCAATTAAAAGTCAGTTCCACATTGTGCTGCTGCTGCTGCTGCTCCTGTCGTAGTCTGCGAAAACTTTGTTTTCTGAGACAAAAAAAACAATAACCTTCAGCCTAGGCCCTGTTTTCAGACGTGAGCTGCCTTTGTTCTGGGTTAGGTATTTGATTGACGTAGAACCTTACAGCACAGGAACAGGACGTTAGGCCGAACTGGGCTGTGTGGGTGTTCGTGCTGCACGTGAGCCTCCTGCTACCCTCCTTTTAAACGATGCCAGTTTACCCTTCCATTCCTTTCTGCCTCGTGTACTTATCTGACACCCCCTCAAGTATACCTGTGCACTCAGTCGCTCCACGCGGGAATGAGCCCGGGACAGTCCTCGTTAGCGAGGCTCAGCTATTGAGGTAGCGGGAAAGTCAGGGCGTTGTTAAGGTCTTAATGATGCAGCGATTCTGTCCTGGGAGCTTGGACAATCTTTTCCGTTCTTGGGCAGTGTGGTGACGACCAAGGTGCCGCACAGGAGGAGGCCAATCAGCTTGCCATTGCCGTGCCGGCTCTTTGAAAAAGCGACTCAGTGAGCTCCAGTCCTCTGTCCTTTCCCCGTAGCCCTGCAAATGTTACTTTCCACGTAACTTATCCGATTCCCTTTTGAAAGCTACTGTCCAACCTGCTTATGCCGCCCCATCTCGGGCAGCACTGTGGTTGAGGAGAAAGGAATGGTCCACGCCAGTGCTTTCGTCGGCTCTCTTAAAATAAAACGTCCGGTTTGGAACTCGACAAACCGGTTTTATTTGGGCCGGAGGTACTGGCACATTTGACAGCTTAAAAAGCCAGGCAGTGAAAATCTGGTTGTTAGTGCATTCGCGGAATAATTTCTTTGGCCATATCTGGGCACTCACACGCTGACTCAACATTCTCTCTTCGTGCAGTCACCACAGTGCCCGAACTCTCGTGCTTCAGGCCAACCCAACCCAGCCCAGCAGTGGCATCCCCTCTCGGTGAAGTGCAACTGGTGACGATGTACCACTCGTGACTGTGGAGTCCCAGACCGTTTGATCTCTGGCTGCCTGCGAGATTTGATTACTGTCATCAATTCATGGATTCTCATTAGATGATTATCAGCCGGGTTGCTCCACGGGCCATACCTGACCTTTGACTCCAGGCAATTTGGCCTTCACAGCCCAGGCAGGCTATTAGTTGCATGTATTTCTAATTTGCTGCTTTGACATCTTATTTGGAATTTGTGGGTCTGGCATTTATGGAAAGGGAGATTTGTAGGTCTATTCGTAGATAAATCTTAAATATAAATTCCCTTTTTAAAATTTATTTGTGTGTGTGTGCCGCTGGCACATTCTCTGTTTATTGCTCATCTCTAGTTGTCCTTGCGAACGTGGTGGTGAGCTGCCTTCTTGAACACAGCTGAGTGACTTGCCAGACCACTTCAGAGGGCAGTTAAGAGTCAACCACGGGTCTGGAATCACATATAGGGCAGACTGGTTAAGGGCGGTGTTGTATATTTTGGACCTCTGAGCTATGCATTGATGACATATAAGTTTCGATGTTTGTGGGAACTTTACATATGAGGATCTTTTTAAAATGTCTGCTCCATGCTTACAGCTCTTTGTTTCCACAGTTTCTATAGTTTGTTTACTTTTCTCTGACTCCACAGCCAGATATAAATAATCAAGCACAGTGAGCATCTATAGTAAACAGACTGACATAGCAAACCAATTGTTGCAGACGGAAGGTTTCCTTCCCTAAAGGACATCAGTGAACTAGATAAGATTTTACAATTTACACGTTTCCACAGTCACCATAATTTAGCTTTTTAAAAATCCCAGTCTCTCCACATAACCGAATTCCCAGATTCGTGGTATCATACAAATAAGCAGGAGTAGGCCATTTAACCCTTGGAGCCAGTCAATCAGATCATAGCCAATGTGTAGCTCAATTCCATTTATCTGCCTTGGCTCCGTAGCCATAGGTAACCCCACCTAATAAAAGTTAACTGCTGATTGCCGCCTGATAGATCTCCTCGAGCAGATGCTATTTTGAGATTTCATTGGGGATGCCCAAAGTCGTGGCTGGTCAAACAAAGGGTTAAAATGTTTAACTAGATTTTCACTGGGCACTCTACACATAAAGTGCATTAATGAACTTCTAAGCAAAGAACAATTCCAGTTAACTTGGGACTTTGTTCAAAGTGATTTTGGGGAGTTGACCATGTAGAGTAAAGGGCTAACACTAATGATAGCTACTGAGCATGTGCATAAGGAGCTATGTCACAATGATGAGAGAAGATGACTGAGAAGCATCTTGGAGAGTCGCTCCAGGCGAGGTCTCGGTTCTTGTTTAACCTTCGTGAATAGTTAGAATGTTAAATAAAGGTGTTTTCACCAAACGACCATTGCTTGAAGCTAGCGAACCCTGAGACAAAGCCACGAGTACAAAGACAACCAGGCCTGTAACAGGATCCTTTAAAAAGGATACAAACAAAAATGTACCACTTAATGGTAAATAATCCAAAGTACAATGTAGAGCGCGGCTGAGGAATTGTGAAATGGCCCGCAGAAGCCTGGTGGATATAATATCGATGAGCTTTGATCTCCCTAAAGTTGGAGGAAGCAAAGGGTTAATTGGCCAGTATTGCTTTGTGCTTTAGGGAAGGTTGCAATTAACATTGGATGCATATTTTGAGAGTGTAAGCAGATGGAAATTGAGAGTGTTTCTGTTTATAAGGTAATTGTGCGTAAGGCTGTGGAAGCATTTAAGAATTGAAGTTGCTGAAGCCTTGGTTTTTTTTTAAACGCATGCACACAATCGAGGCTTTTAAAAAAAAAAAAATCTGTGGGTCTCTAAATGGTGTCTATCACCTGTGGCTCAGTGGGAGTAACACTCTCACCTCTCAGTCAGAAGGTTATGGATCGAGGACTCACTCCAGAGTCTTGAACAGAGTCTATGCTGACAATTCAATGCAGTACTAAGAAAGTGCTAGACTGTCGGAGGAACACCTTTCAGATGGGAAATTAAACGAGACTCCGTCTTCCCCCTCAGGAGGGTGCTCCCTCTCAGATCGTTCTATTTAACGAGGGAGGTCTCCTCTCGAGTCCTGGCTAATATTCAGCTTTCGACCAACATCGCAAAAACAGGCTCTCTGAACTTCACGTTTCTGTTTGTGGTACTTTGCTGTGCGTAATTTGGTTGTCACATTTCCTAAATGGCAGCAGTGAGTATTTGTTGGCTGTATCTTCAAGATTGAGCTAGATGTGTTACTGCATATTAAAAACATCAAAGGATACGGAGATAGTGCAGGAAAATGGTGTTGAAGTCGAAGATCAACCATGATCTCATTGAATGGTGGAGCAGGCTCGAAAGGGCTGAATGGCCTACTCCTCCTATTTCTTGTGTTCTTATGTGAAGTGTTTTAGGACGTCCCAGGGCTGTGAAAGGTGCTATATAAATGCAAGTGCTTGGAACTTTTCTGAATCTCTGGCCTAAGCATTGTGGCCAAGGGAACAAGATACTTGGCCTTGGTGTCCCTGGGCTAGGGGCAGGTTTAAATGAATGAAAGCTCACACTGCTGATTGTACAATAAACCCTGCTGTGTGGACGACCTGGGAGAACAGGATTGGGCTCAGTCTCACTGTAAAAGTCAGATGTCCCGCTGGCACTCGCATGTAAGTGTAGAATAACCTCCAGTTTGAAGGTGTTAAGTGGGTGAGCGTGACCTTGTGGCTGCAAACTCCAGTCAACACCTTATTGGAGAAGAGGAGAGAAAATTGAATCTACTTGTGGCCTGGTGACACCTTTTGCTGGGCTTGTAGAGATCGTCCAACCAAGGTACCAGATCAGTGTGTGAGGTTAGACCTTGACTTGTCCGATGGCTATATGACTGCATGGAGCATTGTAGCTGAGCTGTATACCCTGTTCTGATGTAGCATCCGCATTCTCTCCATTTTGTGGCAGGAGTCAGAGATTATTGATGCGCCCCTGACCCGGAGTAGGGCTCGAACCTAAAACCTGAAGGTAGGACTGCCCCCAGCTGAGCCAAGTTGGTGGCTTGCTGTAGAATCAATTGAAGGCGCATCTCAATGGAGGGACAATGTTTGAAAGGACTTGCCCCTCCTCATACAGGCACTGAGTGTAACAAAAGGAACCAGTAATGTCCTCTTCCCTTGAAGTCAACTTTATACCTGTAAACAGTCACCATTCTGGATCGGGCTGCATGGGGGGGGATGTTGCTGCTCAGTGGACGTTGTGTGTAAACGTTAAGAGAACTCTGTTACGCCATTGCAGGAACATCCCTCCTATCATGTTTCAAAGCTTGAGCTATTGCTTCCAATTCAACCCATTTTAGTGGCGTTGATGTCACAGGTGATGTGGTGTAGTGATCATGCTCCTAGATTAGTAATACCAACAATCCAAATGCCTGGACTGAAAATCTGGGGGACATGAGTTCAGAGCCCACCATCGCAGTTTGGAAACAGAGAATGACGTCAGTAGAAGTGACCGTGAATTTATTAGATTGTCACTAATGTACTTTAGGGAAGGAAACCGACTGTTCTTACGCAGTCTGGTCTATATGTATCGGCTGTGGCTCAGTGGGCACCAGTCTTCGCCTCTGAGCCAGAAGTTATGGATTCAATTCCAGAGACTTGACCACAAAATCTAGGTGGTGACCTGACCGAGGAAGTGCTGCGTTGTCAGAGGTGCTGTATTTTGGATGAGACACTAAGCTTTCTGCCCTCTCGGATAAAATACCTGCCTTGCCAGTGCCACTCACACCCCGAGAATGAAGGAGCCGTTGCAATCATTTCCATACACAAGGGTAATTTGATGCCTTCTTTAACTTCCTGTTGGCTATGACCTCATCCTTCCTGGGTCTGCAAGGTTCTAATTCTTTGTTTCCATCTTGTGATTTGTGTAAATACTCGACTTTATAAACAATTACATAGCATCTACAGCACAGAAACGAGCCACCATTTGGTTCAACTGGTCTATCCCAGTGTTTACGCTTTACATTTGCTATCAGCGTACCCTTTCTTCCTTATGTACTTTTCTACCTTTCAGCGAAACCTTTCTTCCCAAGAGCGGCATAATGGAAACTGCGCCGATAAGAATTCCCATTCTGGACTTTGACTGTGGTCGGTTCTGTTTCCTGGCTTGCTGCGTGAGGTGAATGTCGGCACTGTTTGGAAATTCCCCTGGGACAGACCTTAAGCGCGCCCGTTGCCTGCGAAGGCTGAGGCCGAAGTCAGCCTCACCAGCGATCAAACGCGCGTCCAAATCTGTGGTCACGGTGCCGAGCCACATAGAGCGGAGGCGGGTTCACCGTTTGATCGGCACTTAACCGTTCACTGAGGATGTAACAGATGTACAAAATTGTGAGGGGTTTTGACAGAGTAAATAAAGAGAAACTTTCGACTGGCGGGAGGGTTGGTGGAATGCAAAGGCAAGGATGCTAAGTCTTAATAAATCACTGGCTCGGTCCCAGCTGGAGAATTGTGTCCAATTCTAGACACCACGCTTCCCTTTAAGGCCTTGGAGAGGGCGCAGAGGATATTTACTAGGATGGTGCCAGGGACGCAGAGATTGGGGCTGTTCTTCTTAGAGCAGAGAAGGTAAAGGGGAGATTTAATAGAGGGGTTCAAATTTATGAAGGGTTTTGATCGCGTAGACAAGGCGAAACTGTTTGCACTGGTAGGAGAGTCGGTAACCTGAGGGGACGCAGATTGAAGGCAATTGACAAAAGATGCAGAGGTGAGGTGAAATTTTTTTAAAAAATGCAGTGAGTTGTGATCTAAAGCGCGCTGATTGAAAGGGCAGTAGCAGTGGCTCGACAATGACTTGCAAAAGGAAATTGGCTACATGTATAAAGGGTGAAAATTTGCTGAGCGATGGGGAAAGAGCAGGGAGGTACAGGAGTACCGGATACTCTTTCAAAGAGCTGGCCACAGGCATGATAGATCTACCTGTATGATTCTATGATTTACAGCGGTAGCACCACCACTAGACTCCATGTCCTCAGGTTGACCAACCCCTTGACAAGAGTTGTTTGGGTTGATCAGCGGTCGGGACTCAGCCCGGTCAGGCTGGATCTGCAGGGGTGTGGCTGGTCGTTTTCGGGAATGTTAATTGGACGGAAAGAAAAGATACAGGTTTTAAACTCTCTGGAGAAGAAAATAAATGCCATGTGCTTATGTGGCAGAACTTGTGCATACTCTTTTTGTAAAAACAGTGCTTCCGTTTTCAGGCCAGTGACCACAACTTACATTGATATAGCACCTCCGTAAGACGCTTTATGGGAGCGTTAGCAGAAAGAAACTGACACTAGGCCAAAGAAGATGACAGTTCTGTCCCAGAGATTGCACGTATGTCAGTGACGTGGATGGGATTTTAGCAGTGCAGCTGCATGACAGTTCAAACTGCCTGTGCAGCCTGGCTTCCTCTTGAGCACGTAGTTCCCTGCAATGAATTTCTCTGTTATGGAAATGAAAATGTAGAGAGATGCAAAACAGGCTGCCAATTTCCTAACACCCATTCTGCACTCTCTCTCTCTCTCTCTCTCTCTCTCTCTCTCTCTCTCAAAGTCTGCCCCATTCTCTTCCCACTCGTACCTCGCCTCTGGCTCCGTTTGCCTGCTGCTCTCCCCTTCTCTGCCTCCCTTTTTTTCTTTTTCTCCCTGCCTCTGCCCCGCGTGACCTTCCCGAAACAGGGCTGCTAGGCTATCGTCAGGAGTGGGTTAATCAGGCTAACTTGTTCTGCTGTTGTGTTTTTTTTTTAAATCCTATCCCTGGAGCTGGTGCTGAGCCACTTTAGTCTCCTGCCTTCCCCACAGATTGGCGATTCAGTCTGGGAACTTGTGGCTCAGAGACTGTGTGTTTTCCTGTGGATATTTGGGGAACCCACACGTGATTCTACCCTTGATCCCCAAGTTGTCCTTTGGCACAGTCATTTGATTGCTGGCAACTCCTACACTCGGTGATGGATTTTTGTTCTCAAAAAGATACATAAAGTGTGAAATTTGTGCTTTTACAAATTTTGTGGATAAAGTGCAATGCAGATCAGTTTCTTTCCATACAGTACATGAGGTGCCTTTCTACACACGCCATTCCGGGTTATATTTACAATGCATATTTACGTGTCAGATATTCTCTGCACACAGCCCAAAGGGCTTTCCATGGTTTCCAGCCACTCAGTATAGTTTGGCAAGAGGGCCTTAGACAGTCCCCTTTCCCCATTGAGCCTCTGCGGCAGTTGCCCCAAGCTTTAAGCCATCCCTCAGAATGTAGTCATGGAACTCGGAATGTGCCTGTCTGCAACACTCAGTTGTTGACAGCTCCTTGCGCTGGAAGATGAGCAATTTTTCAGGCAGAGCCAAGGACGTCTTTCGCTGAGTTGATGATTCTCCATGGTTGACGTTTATCTTGCTGTGCATTCCTGGGAACAGCCCGGAGAGCACAGAGACCTGCGTCACGGAGCTGCTCGGGATGAACCGCGACAAAAAAACACTGCACCTCTTTCCAGACATGCTTTGCAAAGGCACGTTCCAGGAGGAGGTGGGCGATGGTCTCTTCCCCACTCCAGCTTCCTCGGTGGCAACAGGTGGAGACAGTGCGACTCTGAGGGTGCAGGAAGGATCCGATGGAGAGGGCCCTCCTCACCACTAGCCAAGCTACGTCTTGGCGCTTTTTTTTTGGAGTTCTGGCAATGAGGCATAATGCCAGTCTGCTCAGGGAATCATCGGACAGAATCCACCATCTCTTTTTCCCGCATGGCCTTGAGGACATTATGCGCAGACCACTGCCTCCTGGTCTTTGAGGTGTTTCCACGAGGGACAGGTGGTGTGGCACAGCCCAACAGAATGGAGCCTTCTGCGGCAACATGGCCAGACACATCATTTAAGAACAGGGGCTAATAGAACCTCAGCACTTAATGACCTTTGGTGTTTGCCTCGCGATGCAGCCCCACATGAAGGTGATCATTGGGGTGAGGGCGATGTTGGGTATGTTTTTCCTCCTTAACTGGAGATTTGTACATGGTGTCCCCAGTGGAGGTTTGATGACTGTATTGGGACTCGCACCTTGAACCAGACAAGCTTGAAGAGATGTGCTCTGCTTGGAGAAGACTGTGCTTTACATTTAGCATTTACTGTTGTTCCTCTTGACTGTTAGAGATAAGGAAAAAGGATGACACAGGAAGTAGGTATTTTGGAATTTAATTTTAATTTGCAGCCTGTGCTTTGCAAAACTCTGAATGTGGGGGATGGGCAGGGTGAAGTCGCCCTGGATCACTAATTCACTAAATCTTGCCACGCGTACGTGGGTACTTGAGGACAGAATCTGACTCCTCTACCGTTGAAAATCTTGCTGCCTCTCCTGGTCTGGGCCTACATAAGGCACATCGGTGCTTGACCCTGAGAGTGGGAGGTGCCACTGAAGGGAGTGGCTCAGTACATTGCACTCATGCCTCTGCGTCAGAAGGTTGTGGGTTCAAGTCCCACTCCAGAAACCTGAGCATGCAATCTAAGGTGACACTCCACTGCCGTGCTGAGGGAGTGCTGCACTGCTGGAGGTGCAGAGGGCTCCATCTGTCCACTCAGGACAGATGAAATAGTGCCGTGGGATCTTTTACAAAATAGAGCAGGTGGGTTATCCTCGGTGCCCTGGTCAATATTTATCCCTCAACAACAGCATCCCTCATTATCTCATTGCTGTTTATGGGACCTTGCTGTGCTATTCATCTCAATTTTCAATTGACCTCCCAGCCTCAACAGCTTCTGGAGAGAAATGAGAGTTCCAGATTTTCACCACCTCTTTGTGTGAAGAACTGCTTCCTGACATCTCCCTTGAAAGGCCTGGCTCTAATTTTAAGGTTGTGCCCCTTGTTTTATGTTCTCCCTCCAAAGATTCATGGAATGGTTACAGCACAGGAGGAGGCTATTTGGCCCATTGAGTCCATGCCAGCTCTCTGGAAGAGGAAGAGTCCCACCATAATACAAGGCCCCATCTGCTCTCTCAGGTGAATTCAGAAGATTCCCTGGCACTAATGTGAAGAGGAGCAGTGGACCATTCCCAGTGCTCCCGGCCAACACCAATCTCTCAGTCAACGCTACGAAAACAGACCATGTGTTCGGCACCACACTGCGTGCAAGTAGGCTGCTGCCCCCTCCCCACATTAACTGAGGTCGGTTAATATGGTGCACACTATGCTCATCAAATTGCCCAAAGTCCATGATGTCTGAGAAAATTGGATTGGCATAAATACGAGTCATTTGAACACTGAAGCTGCTCTTTATTTCATTGCCTTCTTGGTAGCAACAGTGACTGACTTAAGTTTGCTTATTTAAAAAAATGCTAAAATCCACAAGCTTACCTCTGATGTGGTTGACTTAAGCCACGAGGCAGTGATGTCTCTCTGGGTTGAGATGACCCTGATACAATTGCATGTCATTTGACCTTGATCCCTCTGTGCAGCTGCTGGCTTTTATAATACACTTCCATCACTCTGCACTACCTTAACTTTATACATTGACCTATGGAACCTACTGGGTGCATTGACGATTTTAGCATGTGCCCAGTAGCAAACCATTCCATGTGATATTAACAGAAAACAGCCAAATTGCCTGGAATGGATGGAGTGAGTGATGTATCAAAAAAGAAGTTGCAATCTGTCCACAACAACAACAACAACTTGCGTTTATACAGCACCGTTTAACGTAGTGAATCGTCCCAACAAGTGCGGTATCAACAGAGATATTTTTGACACTGAATCACATGAGATATTGTGACAGGTGACCAAAAGCTTGGTCAAAGTTTCAGATTTTAAGGTTAGCGTTGAAGGAGGAGAGGGAGGAGGCACATTGATCTGCACACCTTGTTTGCAAAGCTTGCTGAAGGCTTCTGTGGGACAGAAAGTCTTTGCTGTACCAGCTCTTTCTCCCTTTTGGCCCCCTGTATTTTAACTTTAGATATGGGAGTGTTAATGGGACCCTTGCTTTTAGAAAGCCAGCTCCAGCAAAGCCCAGTGGAAAAACACTGCTGCTCACTGACCGACATTGGTCCCCAGTCCACCGACGCCTTCCTTTTTAAAATTCTTATCCGCGTGTTGGATTCCCTCCACTGCCTCGCCCCTCCCTATCCCTGTGACCTCCAGCTGTACAATCTTCCTGAGCTTTCTGCGCCCCTCCAATTCTGGCCTTTTGCCCATCCCTTGACCACTGGTGAGCATGCCTTCAGCCATCGAGGCCTCAAGCTCTAGAACTCCCCCCCTAACCCTCTACACCTTTCCCCTCTTTTAAGACACTTGACCTTTTTGACCACGCTTTTGGCCACTTGTCCTAATATCTCCTTATGAGACCATGTATCAAATATTCTTTAATAATGCTCCTGTGAAACATCTTGCAAACTTTCCTTCGTTGGAGGTGCCGTATAAATGTTGTCCAAGACAATTTTATCAATCCGAATGAATTTGATCTAAAATTAAATAATTCGCTGTAAAAGCACTTGGGGCTTCTCGAGAGTGTTGTACAAAGAATCGTGTGAGCCTAACTTGTGGCACTTTACTGCAATAATGAGGGAGAGTGCCAGCTGGGATCGGGCTTCTGTATTTCCTCCCTTTTTGTAAACGGAACAAATTTTGGGGTTTTGCTTTTAGCTCCATTCAGTAATTTGTGGGTTAAATAATCTTCAAAAGGTTTCAATCGTGAAATTGGCAATAATTAGAAACCCATCTTGATGCCAGTGGTATGTGATGTGTGTTTTGTGTTTATTTTTGAAATCGGCCACTCTATAATTTGATATTTTGCCCGCGTGCAACATTGTCTTGTATTTTTTTTTGGATTCTCTATTTATACACATGCTCGGCAGGGCAGCCTCAGCATTCTCAATGTCAAGTTGCAGCCTAGAGACCCAAACACAGGCTGATGCTGCAGCGCAGTACTGAGGGAGTGCTGCACTACTTCTCTCAGATCGGATATTAAACGGAGGCTCTGTCTGGTGGACATTATTCCGTGGCACTGTTTGAAGAAGAGCAGGTGGGTTCTCCCTGGTGATGTTTATCTCTCATCGAGCATGCTCAGGCGGTTTATCTGGTGATTATCTCATTGCTGTTTGTGGGCAAATTGGTAGTTCCTACATTGCAACAGTGGCCACAGCTGAAAGGTGGCAGTAGTAGGAGACGTATCTTGATGTTTTTTGGTGTTGATGTACTCTCTGCATGCCACGATAAATGTGACTGAGGGCATGCCTAGCTTTGGGAGTCCTCTTTAAATGTGGCACAAGCCAATTCGAACTTTTGTACACTACCAACAAAGTAATTTAACTCTGAGATGGAACCCTCTGTTATGGTGAAAGTCTTCATTGTGTGACTTGAGACTTGATAAAGCCAATACCTTATTTATGCCAAGGACATTTTGTCATCACCCAGAATTGGCAATTGAATCAGTGCGGGTAATTTATTTAAGAAAAATGAAAGTGTCAACACTAAAGGCAAACCTGTAGCCAGCATTATGTCAAAGACCCCCCTCGCCCCTGCTTCTGGACTGTTACTGCAGTGCTGTAAGATGACGTGCCTCCTTCAGTAAAAATGTACAGTTTTACAGCAAAAAGAGAGTGTTGAGCCCAGCGGGATCTTTTTCAGCATTTATGGTCCACGTGAGCCTCCTACTGCCCCTCTTTATCTAACCCTATCAGCATATCCTCTATTCCTGTCTTCCTCATGTGCTTATCTAGCTTCCCCTTATGTTGTTCACCTCAACTACCCCTTGTGGTGGTGAGTTCCACATTCTAAACATTCACTGAATTGACGTAATTTCTCTTAAATTTCGGATTGGTGACTATACTATATTTTATTATACATCTTCTCGGCAATATACATATAAGCTCAATGTTAGAGAGTGAGACATTACACAGTGTTGTGTATTTATTACTGAATATGTCAGTGAAGGCCCCAGACCCCTCATAAGTTTGGGGTGGGGCCGGGGGGGGGAATGTTTTTTCACTACAGCTGGGCAAGTGAAGGGGTGACCAGCCAGAGGTGTTACATGACTAAATTGTGATGAATTAAACTTTGAAAACTTGTTTCGTTGGTTGGCAATGCGGCGATGAGCCTGCAATCTTTGGAAGTCATTACGAAAGAACTTAAATTTACAAGAAAATTCATTGGCGCAGAGGGCGGATCTGATGTGGAATTCTCTGCCACAAGTTGGATCTGTAAAAGGGGGGTTAAACCTTGCTTGATGAACGCGACTATCAAACGGTGTGGGAATTGGGCATGGTGTCATATGGACTTTGATAGTTTTGTTTCGCTGCTTGGGCAGTGTAAATTGGGTGTCAAAGGCCTGAATTGACTCTCAAGTGGATTGAGACATCCTCTTCCAGAAGTGTCTCTTCAGAAGTGTTGGGTAGGTCTAAGTCTGAGCTGGTTTCGTTCTTCCATCGTAGCAATAACAAACTGGCATTTATGTAGCAGCCTTTAAGGTAATAAAACATGCTAAACTGCTTCGTGGCAACCTAATCGAACACACCGAGCAGCAGAAGGAACCATTTAAGGGTGCAAACTTGATCGAACCTCCAGCGTGACTTTGATTTGGCTGAACCGTATCAAGCACCAGCCACCCTCCTTTGTCAATTCCAGCATTGTGTAAAGAAGCAGAGATGACCCCCACCTGGCTTCCTTTCCCCATTACCAAACATCCTCACCACAACTATAGATGCAAGAAGCTCATGGGCCTGAGGTTTCTGCTCGTCAGGCGCACGCGATTGGCGGGTCCAGGAGCGGATGGGAAACGGGGCCCCTGACTGTGACCCCTCCCCCCCACCCCCCGACCATGATTTCACGCTGACTGGCCAATTAACGGCCAGCCAGTGTGAAACGCGCGAGAAAGGCTCAGCACTGCTGGTGGGGGTGGGAAGAGAGCGGGCTCCGATGTCACCGCTGGTGCTAGTGAGCGTTTCCAGTCAGCTCCCCAAAGCCAGTGGCCTCAGGGAGCTGCAGACCTCCACTGAATAAACAACAAAAATGCCGCAAAATATGTCCATGCAGCACGATCAAGCACCTGAAAGCATACCTCATTTTAAAACAAAAAGACTAGTTCCCAAATATCTCCTTTTTGTTTCATTTCCCCATGGAGATTTCATCCCTCCCTGGATCGAGGTTTGAGCAAAAATGTAAAGGCTACTTGGCCTTTTGTGTTTGGTGGACAGGCCACGAAAAATCGCTTTCAATTGCCTCCTTAATGGGCTTAATTGTTGGTGGGCACACCCGCCGAGCGAGTGCATGATGACATTGGGACACTTGTCTGACGTCGTCTCGCGCTATTTCGTGGCCAGACAGGTCGGGTGCATACCCGCCCGCGGGATGTCAAATTCTGGCCATGGTTTTTTTTTTTGTCACCATGTTGTGAATCAACTCCTTCACCTGTCTACTTTGCTTCTTTCCCTTCACCGTCGAGATAAACCTGCCGGATTGTCTCATCCTTCTGGCCAACTGCCTGTTACCTCACACCTGTTCCCTCTAAACTGCGAGCCACCAAATTTCCCCTTTCCAGCCCTGATGCTATCATTGCACATTGTTCTCTCTTCTCAGACAATCTTTGTTACTCACTTTCAAAACCAGTCATCGCCACCTGCCCCTCTGTCCATGCTACAACCCTGTCATGTCTGACCTCCTTTTCCTCTCAAGTCCTTGAACGTACTGGTGTATTCTAGGTTTTTAGCCAAAGCCTTGCAATGGAAAAAAGCTAACTCTACCTCCATTATACTACCATAGTCCATCTGCTGTTGAAACCTCATTCATGCTTGTAATTTCCAGGCTCAACTACTCCCAACACCCACAGCAATGTGGTTGACTCTTAAAAATGCCCTCTGAATGAGGGCAATTAGGGATGGGCAATAAATGCTGGCCTAGCCAGTGATGCCCACTTCCCATGAACAAATTTTTAAAAAAAAATCTCTCAACCCAAAGCTTTACAACCCGTGAAATGCTTTTGAGATTGTATGGTCGGAAATGCAGCAGCCGATTTGTGCACTTGCTCTCTCAAGCTGCAATGTGGATAATGACTGGATAATCATCAGTACTTGTAATGATTGTAACATTGATTAAGGGATAGATATTGGCCAGGGTACCAGGGAGAACTCAACCGCTCTTCTTCAAAATAGTGCCGTGGGATCTTTGACATTCACTTGAGGGGACACATGGGGCCTCGACTTAACTTTTCATCTGAAAGATTGACACCTCTGACAATGCAGCACTCCCTCAGTCCTGCACTGGAGTGTCAGCCTGGATTTTTGAGATCAAGTCCTGGAGTGGGACTTGAACCCACAAACTTGCGACTCAGAGGCGAGAGTGCTACCAGCTGACACCAGAAACAGTCTGCCTGCCTCGTCCACTGGTTAACTCGTAAAATGTTAACAGCGGTGAAGTATTGAAGTCCGTTTTGCACAGTTCTCTGTGTGGTTCAGACTCGTTCCCTTTACTTCCTTAGCCAACCAGCCAGAAGAAAATAATTAGCAACTACAAAACTGAACAGCCACATATGCAGTGAAACACACAGCACAAGGAATGCGGATAATCTGATGTGCAACTATTTAAGAAGACTAGGTTGAAAGTACAGGCTGGGGGTGGAGGGTGAACGTATTTATAACTTTCGCTCACCCTTTTGCTTTGTGGCATTTACACAAACTTGGAGTTTCTCCAAGTTCTTCTGTATCATTTGGCTTTCATCTGTTCTCTGCTGGCCCTGTGGTTCACATACTTCCTGATTCGAACCACACTGACCTGAAGGCCTCGGGCTCGATTCCTGAGCTGACTGATCTTAGTCAATGGCATCGGGATGATGGGGTGGGGTGCAGATGGGTTAGGAGGATGGGGGCTGTGTTGGTTACAAATTGTTTCAACATTCTTGGGCTGTTGAGGGAAGGGAATCAACCAGTATTACTGTTCCTGATTACTACCTGCTGTAAAAGTGCATGCTGGTGGGGGTTTGGCAGAAGCCAGGATCAGATTTTGTTGTCATGCTAGTTTGAGAGAGTACATTGCTGGCACTTGATGTTTCCCCGGAGTTGCTGATCTCTCTTTCAGTGTATTGTTCTAGGTTAGCTATAATTGCCAGAAAATACAACTGCAAACTTTAACCTTCCAAACCTGGTCGGTGCTGGGACAGTGTTTTGAGCTGTGTAGCAGGGGGTGGTGGTGGGGTGGGGGGGGTTTGAATTAGAGTGATTGGTAGTGTTAGTGCTGGAAGCAATTTGAGGTGATAATTTAAGTGCCTCATACAGGAAGCATATTAACACAACGTTTCAAGTGTGTTGGATGACACTTGATTTCCTGCACTATGTGGTATCGATACCCAGTGTACAGTCCCTGGTCATGACCTTGGTATGGCTAATCAATGTTTCCTACAATACCACAGTGAATCCACTTCAAAACACATTCAATTTGCTCTGAAGTGCTTTGGGTTACCCTGTATGTAGTCATAAAAGGATGCTGCTGTGTATGCCCTATCTGGCTTGATGACAAGCAGCAGCCCTGTCCTTGAGACTCTGGGCCTGTTACGACATTAGATTGCCTACTTCCTCAAATTTAATTCAGAAGCCCAGTCCTTTCACTGCTTAGATCTGCAGGGATAAATAATATTAACCCCAGCTACTTCATATAGGACCGTGCAAACCCTACTCCCAGAGAGTGGACACGTCACTTTTTTTTCCTGGGCCTCTGCCGAAGTTATTTTAAACGTTGGGCCAGGATAAATCTTCAGTTTCCTAAGTCAAGTACCAATATGATTTATCTGTGTGTTTAGAACTCGAGGTCTATTTTGTGACGGGCCTACTCTCGTAGTTAGTTCTATCTTCTAATGCAATGCCAACTACATTTTGTACCTTCCTTCTGTATAAAGGGGCTATTTATTCCACATCTTTGACCCATGATGGACTTTGTATCATAAGCCTTGTCTCCCCTTTCACTGCTGCTCATCCCACAACCCCTCCCTTTTGCTTAATTGAAAAGCATTTTGAGACCTCTGTATGAACTAAGGAATACTTATTGTTGCTACCATTGGGCTTGTACTGCCTTGTGGAGTCAGGCACCTCGGATTCACACAGCCTTCCTTGTAGCTTTTTGTTTTGACAATTGAATCTTGGAAAGTGTAATTGTGGATGTTCTAAAACTGTAGAGCTATGTCCTCTCATGCTGCAGCGGGAATAAAGCAGCTGTCAGTATATTATGGTCAGAGGTTATGTTGTTCAGCAACAACTTGGATTGATCGAGCGCCTTTACTGTTGTAGCATATCCCTAGGCTCTTCATGGGAGTATAATCGGGCATTGAAGCAAAGGAGGAGGCGGGAATCCAGAGAGGAGCATCTTGCAGTGTGCCCCGTTAGTTAGACTTTGTGCACATTCAGGTTTGAGGTTCTTTATTTGTGGAAAGTGAGAGCTGGTAATGGCGCAGCAATGGCAGCAGGACATCTGGGACTGTTGTGGACAATGGAGAAGCGGTGTATCCCCATGGCCAAATAAATTTAAGGATTGTGAAATTAACAGAGGAAGGTGGACTAGAGCGGGCAATTTCAATGCTGAATCAGGCACAGAATAAAGAGAGGGAAAGAAAGACTGAATAAAGAGGGAGAAGAAAGGAAAGGTAAGAAAAAAATTAAATTCAACACTTGACATTTAAAAAATCTCCCAAAAGATTTCACAACCTGAAAGAATGAGGCTCCGCACTAATAACTGGGCAAGAGAGAGATTGATTGTCAGTAAGTAACAATTATCACACTGTTAAAGGGTATTTGAGCATTGCTGTTAATTACTGGACTTAATTACCTGATAAACACACACAGAAAATTAACGTGCAAATGTACAGCTTCATGACAATCACAGAGGTTAAGCAATACATGTCAATTTTTGCCAAGTTAATGGCGGACTGGCACAAATTGACCAGCAACTTGTTATGATTTGCAGGCTACCTCTTCCTCCAAATTGGCCCATTTGTGCGTGAATAATGCAGTTTGTTGTTTAGATTTTTTTTTTCAGTAAAATCAATCCAATTAGGACAGGTGACAAATGCTTGGTCAAAGAGAGAAATTTTAAGTAGAATATTGGAGGAGGAGAGAGTGAAATGAAGAGGTATGGGGAGGGAATTCTGGAGACTAGGGGTCTGGATGGCTGAAGGCACAGCTGCCAAGGATGGGGGTGGCAGGAGAATGCCTATGAAGCCAGAGGTGGAGGGATCGTAGGGCTTTTTGGAACTTGATGCGTCTAGGAAGAGCATTTTGCACTTCTTAAATTAAAAAAAAAAGTGAATAATGGTGGATTGGCGAGCTGACAGGAAGGATGAAGGATTGGTTAGCTAACAGGAAGCAGAGAGTAGAGATAAATGGGTCATATTCTGATCGGCGAGCTATAACTCGTGGAGTGCCACAGGGATCAGATCTGGGGCCTCAACTATTTACCATCTAGATCAATGATTTGGACGAAGGGACAAAATGTACGGTGGGTAAATTTGCTGATGAGACAAAGATAAGTAGGAAAGTAAGTTGCCAAGATGTGTCCACGAAGGAATTCGGATAGGTTAAGCGAGTGGGCAAAAAATTGGCAGCTGGATTATAATGTGGGAAAATGTGAACTTGTCCACTTTGGCAGGAAGAAAGAAGAAAAGCAGCATATTATTTAAATGGAGAGAGATTGTACAACCCTGCTGTACAGAGGGATCTGGGTGCCCTGGTAAATGAATCGCAATAAGTGAGTATGCAGGAACAGCAAGTGATTAGGAAGGCAAATGGAATGTTGGTATTTATTGCAATGGGAATGGAATATAAAAATGGGGAAGTTTTACTACTGTTGTACAGGACCTTGGTGAGATCACATCTAGAGTACCGTGTACAGTTTTGGCCTCCTTACTTAAAGAAGGATATCATTACATTAGAAGCAATTCAGAGAATGTTCACTCAGCATATTCCTGTGATGAGGGGGGCTATGTTATGGGGAAAGTTCGTACAGGTTGGGTCTGTATGCTTTGAAGTTTAGAAGAATGAGAGGTGATCTTATTGAAATATATAAGACCCTAAGGGAACTTGACAGGGTGGATACTGAAAGGATGTTTCCTCTTGTGGGAGAGACTAGAACTAGGGGACGTAGTTTAAAGATGAGGGGTATCCCATTTAAGACGAAGACGAGAAGAATTATTTTTTCTCAGAGGTTGTTAATCTGTGGAATTCTCTTCCCCAGAGAGTGGTGGAGTTTGGGTCATTGAATGATAGATTCTTGATTGACAAGGGAGTCAAAGGTCATAAGGGGTAGTAGTGTTGGGAAAGTAGTGTTGAGCTACAAGCGCATTAGCCATGATCTTATTGAATGATTCAATCAGTAGGCCAAAAGGCCTACTCCTCCTAATTCATATCATCTTGTGTATGTTCCAGGCCTGTCACACACCGGTGTAACAGATGAGAGTAAATTGAAGCGACAAAGTGTTTATTAAAATATTGGCTAAAGAATGACAACTGTATAGGAACATGGGAATTGCTAGACCAGTTAAAGGCCACAGTCTAATTCACCTTCTACTATCCTGATAGTCGCACAATACAATGATAATCAAATTGATGACTGACTGATTATAACAATTAAACTTCATCAATTAGTCTACAACAGACCCTGACATAATGGAGGAAACCCCCTCCAGTGGTGGAGAGTTTTATGTTCAATCACACCCTCCTTTCCTCCCAAGCATGCTATACTTACCAATGCCATGTCTCAAATTATTCCTATATCATAAAATTATGAAAGAAATCTATCTAATTTGAATGAATTGATACTAACTGCTTCCACCCTCTCCTGAGAGAGCTTGTTCCATAGATTGACCATTTTATAAGCTCAGTAACAGCATTGCAGTTAAATTAGCCCTTTGCACACAGTATCTTTGGGTAGTTATAGTCTTGATACTGTCAGAAGTTAATTGCATGTAGCAAATATTTTTTGGTGAATTTGGCCCTCTGGTAAGAAGAGTGCTTTAATCCAACACTTTCCAATTCCTAGAATCTGGAATTGCCCAGCACAGGAGGAGGCCATTTGGCCCATTCGTGTCTGTGCCAGCTCTTTGAAAGTTCTGTTCCATTAGTCCCACCCACCTTGCTCTTTCCACATAGCCGGCACAAGATCCCATTTCAACTATATATCCAATTTCTTTTTGAGAGTTACTATCACTATCAAATGCAATAGGGAATTCGTTCGGGAGCAAGTTTGTTACCTACAGAGTGGTGAGAACCCATTAGCAACATGGACTAGTTGAGGTGAATAGCTTAGATGCATTTAAGAGGAAGCCAGCTAAGCACATGAGGGGGGGAAAGAATGAAGTAAGATAGTGGAAACTCATGGGGAGCATAAATACCATTGGGCTGAATGGCCTGCTTCTGTGCGGTAAGATTCTACGTAATTCAATAGAATCTGCTTCCACCATCACTTCAAGCAGATAACTCATGGCTTTTTAAAACATTTATCCTCATCTCCCCTCTGGTTCTTTTGCCAAATACCTTAAATCCCTGTCCAGTGGTTATCGATCCTTCTGATGAATTCTGTAGGAAGTGTTCCCATTTCAGCCAGATGCACTGAGGTTTCCTCTGAAAGAAGCCCTAACCCCAGCCTTGGAAGAGCGCTACTTGCTGGAAGAGCGCTACTTGCTGGAAGAGCGCTACTTGCTGGAAGAGCGCTACTTGCTGGAAGAGCGCTACTTGCTGGAAGAGCGCTACTTGCTGGAAGAGCGCTACTTGCTGGAAGAGCGCTACTTGCTGGAAGAGCGCTACTTGCTGGAAGAGCGCTACTTGCTGGAAGAGCGCTACTTGCTGGATCAGCTTGACACTCTGCGATGCGGTAGTGGCATTTTAAAATGCATTCTTTTTGAAGATACTTTAAGAATTCTGCTTCAGTCTTTCCCACGTTTGCTCGTTACCAGCTTGTGGCCATTTGATTGAGCTCCTCCTTGAGCCCAGGGTCCATAGTGACTGTATGGAGGAGCGGCCTTGCCTAATTTCAGAGGTCCACAGGCAGGCAGGAGGGCGGGGAAAGCTATGTTGCATCAATGTGAGCTGCAGTGGTGCTTAAGAGGTGATTTCAAGAAAATAGAAAGTGACAGTGCTGAATATATGAAATGACGGAAAGTGGGAGGCCGAAGAGCGTCTGGAAAAAAAGCACGGCTAAAGTTGTTCGGTTGACCCTTGCTGAAGATGTAATTCCCCTAAGAAAGGGACTACACCCAAAATACCATCTAGCATTTTAGGTGCTCACTGGGTATTTCCAGCATTTTCTATTGACTATGATTTCTTTTTGTTGGTCATGAGGTGGATACTGGTTGCTGCAAGCCTTAAAGTGAAAGCATGCAATTTGTATTTTTTTTTTAAAGAAGTGTCCTGTATGACTTGTGTGTCAGTTACTCACTGCCCTTTAATGATGAGATGTTTAGTTTCTGAAGGACTGGTGCATAGAGCAGGGCTGTCTGTGGTGGTTCAATATATTTACGGCAAAACAATGGGCTTTGAAACCTGGCGTTTTGTCTTGGTGTTTCCACCAGGGTTGCAGTGAATTTGTCAGGACTCAGCATCACCTATGTAAGTCATGCCATTTATTCTCGCCTGCCTCTACATCACTCCATTTTGAAAGGTAACATTTTAATTTTGTTGTTTTGAGGATGTTGAAGTTTTCACTGGAGCTTCTCCAATGGCCCAATGTTTAAAGAAAGACAGAGTTGCATTTATATAGTGCCTTCCACAACCTTGGGGTTGTAAACCCAACGCACTTTACAGCCAATGAGGTTTTTTTTAAGTGTAGTTACTGTTAGAATATAGGAAGTACAGCAGCCAATTTGTGCAAAGCAAACTTGCACAAACAAGCAATATAATAGTGACCTTAGATATTGGCTAGGGGATAATTGCACTGTTCGAAATAATGCCATGGGATCTATTAAGTCCACCCGAGGGAAGACAGGCATAACGTTTCATCCGAAGGACAGCAACTCTGACAGTGCAGCACTCCCTCCGCATCTGGCTCTCAGGAGTGGGACTCTAATCTGCAACTTTGTGATTCTGCAACTGTGTGATTCTGTGGTTGGGAGTGGTATCTACTGAGCCATGGATGGTTGCCCTGTCAGCGTAGTGCTGAGACATTATAGACCAGAATATTCTTCATTTTAATCCCCAGAGTTTGCTGCTTTCAGCCAAATTAGCAGCTGAACTGCTGTCATTACGGCAAAAGGGGGGGGGGGGGGGGTGAAAAGTAAGTCGGGGCTTCGGTTGAGTGACTCCTGCTGACGCACACGCACACAAACGTGGATATTAGCCGAGGACAGGAACAAACTTTGCGGTGAAGCCATCTGCAGTTGGATAGCATGTTGCTGCTTACCGACCAGGCTTGTGCTGGAAGAATAGGCACTGGAATAAGGGGATGGAGTGGGCGTGGGGGGGGGATTCCCTTGACAATGTTGCCTTATCCCAGTGTGAGAATCTGTGCCTTCGATTCTCCGCATTGCTGAACTGGGGTTGGGTGGGCTGGGGTGGAGGATGAATTTCAGAGCTCGGGGGCCCATACAGCTGAAGACACGCGCTGTCAAGGGGTGGAGGAAGCGGATGACAAGCAAGAGCCAGAACTGGAGCAACACCGAGTACTGGGAGGGTTGTCACGCTGGAGGAGGTTACAGAATTAGGGAGGGATTTGAACCTGAAGGTGGGAATTTTGAATTTTGAGGTGGTGTTGGACCGCGGACCAGTCACCGAGCACAGGAGAATGAGCAGCAGATTAGGATACAGATGGTGGAATTTTGGATACGCTCAAGTTTATGGAGGGTGGAAGTTGGGAAGCCGGTCAGGAGAGTGCAGGAATGGCCAAGTCTAGAGATGAAGGTTTGGATAAGGCGTTCAGCAGCAAATGGACAAAGACGGACTATTTTGCAGAGGCATACTATGATACCTCGCCCGAGTGGTCAAATGTGTGCTGGGGACAGTGGGTATTGACAGATTGTGGATAGAGGGGATGAAGTTGGCATTAGGGGGGAGCCCTAACCCGTCATTTTCTGACATCTACAAGTGCAGGGTGGTGGGGGAGGGTATGGTCAAAGGATTGTGATCAAGAGCAGGAACGCTGGCTGATGTTATTATTTCCTTACCTCTGGCTGCTGAGATAGACCTGGTGCTCCTAACTGGGCCCTTCTGAGCTCTCGTATGTTGACATGGCTGTGCTTAGCCTTTGCTAATTTGAAACAAAAATGGGCAAGTGACTGGCAAGTGAAGCCTTGGTTCTCTGAGCTCTGGGGTTACCTCCTTAAGCCTCCACCTCCCTCATTTAAGATGCTCCTTCCCCCCTCCTAATTGCCTTAAGTGGCTCTGTCACGTTTTGTTTGATAATTCTCCTTGGAACATTTTTGCTACGTTTTAAGGCGCTAGGAAAGTGCAAGTTGTTGAAGGTAGTTAGAGAAAGCGTTTGTAGACTTTCATTTCCCCCTTCCTCCCCCAAGGTATAAATGCTTGTTCTAGTTTGGAGTTGGCCAGCGTTAATTGGGCTATGTTGCTTTGAGGCCACAGCACAGCCAGTGTGGGAAATAGAAAAAATGTCACGTTGGGAAGGGAAGTGAGTAGGACAGTGTTTTTTTTTTAAGCTCTTTTGTCTGGAACACTGGAGATTGGCAATAACTGGGGCTCTGCCAGCGTCACCCACCTCCCAAGAACAAAAAAAACATGAGGGCTTCCTGCAAATATTTGCCACTTCCAAACAGTCCAAAGGAATCATTGTTTGCAAAACCCCCATGTTTGCAAAGTTTAAAAAAAAACCTGTTTTATTAGCGCGTAACAAGTCGACAGACGCATGGATTCTGTTGAGGTGGACGAGGAAGCTGATAACCTTAGGAGGCCCCCCCCCCACCCCCGTATCCAGTTTCATGGAAAATCTGAAGAAGCTACAACATCGAAATGCATTTTAAGCCCAACCAATGCATGTGTGTTTACCCTTTACACAAGCAACTATTACAGAATCTCTCAGTGCAGAAGAGGCCCTTTGGCCCATCGAGTCTGCACCGACACGTGAGAAACACCTAACCTACCTACCTACCTAATCTCATTTACCAGCACTTGGCCCATAGCCTTGAATGTTATGATATGCCAAGTGCTCATCCAGGTACTTTTTAAAGGATGTGAGGCAACCCGCCTCCACCACCCTCCCAGGCAGTGCATTCCAGACCATCACCATCCTCTGGGTAAAAAAGTTTTTCCTCACATCCCCCCTAAACCTCCTGCCCCTCACCTTGAACTTATGCCCCCTCATGACTGACCCTTCAACTAAGGGGAACAGCTGCTCCCTATCCACCTGTCCATGCCCCTCATAATCTTGTATACCTCGATCAGGTTGCCCCTCGGTCTTCTCTGCTCCAATGAAAACAACCCAAGTCTATCCAACCTCTCTTCATAACTTAAATGTTTCATCCCAGGCAACATCCTGGTGAATCTCCTCTGCACCCCCTCCAGTGCAATCACATCCTTCCTACAATGTGGCGACCAGAACTGCACACAGTACTCCAGCTGTGGCCTCACCAAGGTTCTATACAACTTCAACATGACCTCCCTACTTTTGTAATCTATGCCTCGATTGATAAAGGCAAGTGCCCCATATGCCTTTTTCATCACCCCACTAACATGCCCCTCTGCCTTCAGAGATCTATGGATACACACGCCGAGGTCCTTTTGTTCCTCAGAACTTCCTAGTGCCATGCCGTTCATTGAATACTTCCTTGTCAAATTACTCCTAGTCCCAGTCTCTTTCCCAATGGTGGGGGGGGGCGCGGTTATTGCTCGCAACTAAGGTCTTTCAACTCCGCACTGATGGATGGTAATTCTGGATCCATTCTGCTACTGGGGAATATCCTGCTCCTTTCTCCCCCCGCAGCTCAAAACACCTTCCAATCATGTCCTGTACTTTGGAACCCCCCCTCTACCTTAATTCCTTCCTCTCAATACTCTCCCCAGTTGCTTTGAAAGATGGGATTCTCTGGATCCCAAGTTACTATAACCAATCCCTTTTAGTGCCAGAGTATGATCTTTTCCTATAGCTGTAATGGCCACACACTTGCTTATATTTCTTTGGCTTTGAAACATTTAATAATGTCCTGCGGATGTCATAAGATACTTTATTGATAGAAGCTTGTTCATTATAAAAACAGTTCTTGCTGGTACAGCTCCCAATCTGTAAATGCCACAGTAGTTTCTGATTCTGGGGGTGGGCTCAGTCTCAATTGACTGCATTCCCTCTCAATGGTTTTTAAGGGCCTTATTTCAGCGACACTAAAGATGGTTCAGTCAGAGATTTACTTGACAGTGGCGATGGATGCTCCCGGCAGCTCGGTGGTATGAAGGAGGTTTCCTGTCCTTAAGGCAAGGGAGTGGGACTATCTAAATTGCTCTTGCAGTGAGCTGCCATGGGCTCAATGGGGGTTTTCTGTGCTGTAACCATTCTCATTACCATGGGGTGGGGTGGGGTGGGCGGGGGGTTCTCCTATTCTCTTTAATCGCTACACCTCCCCCTCCGGCCCCCGACTTTTGGAGTAACCACCCCTCCTTACAATCAGTAATTGCAACACCCCCTTGTTGATATTTGGTAAGAAGGGGAAGGGGGGGGGGGGTCGCCCAATCTGTAATTGGCACCCCCCCCAGGTGATATTGGTGGAGGTGGGGTCTCCCAGTCTGCAATTGCTGCACCCTCTGCTGACAAAATTGATGGGGAGGGGGCTGTATTTTGCATCCCCCCTCCCCCCTCGGTTACATTGATGATGGGGGGTCTCCCAATCTGTAACTGACACACCCCCTCCTGGTGATATTGATGGAGGTGGTCTCCCAATCTGTAACTGACACACCCCCTCCTGGTGATATTGATGGGGGGGGTCTCCCAATCTGTAATTGACACCCCCCCCCCCCCGATGATATTGATGAGGGGGAGGCGGTCCCAATATCTGTAATTGACACACCCCCTCCTGGTGATATTGATGAGGGGGGGGGGGTCCCCCAATCTGTAATTGACACACCCCCTCCTGGTGATATTGATGAGGGGGGGGGGTCTCCGAATCTGTAATTGGCACTCACCCGCCCGATGATATTGTTGGGGGAGAGGGGTCTCCCAATCTGTAATTGTCTCGCCCCCTCCCGGTGATATTGATGAGTTGGGGGTGGGGCCTCCCAATCTGTAATTGACACACCCCCTCCTGGTGATATTGATGAGGAGGGGTCTCCCAATCTGTAATTGCCACACCCCCTCCCGGTGATATTGATGAGTTGGCGGTGGGGCCTCCCAATCTGTAATTGACACACCCCCTCCTGGTGATATTGATGAGGGGGGGGTCTCCTAATCTGTAATTGACACACCCCCTCCTGGTGATATTGATGAGAGGGGGTCTCCCAATCTGTAATTGCCACACCCCCTCCTGGGGATATTGATGAGGGGGGGTCTCCCAATCTGTAATTGCCACACCCCCTCCTGGTGATATTGATAAGGGGGGGTCTCCCAATCTGTAATTGTCACACCCCCTCCTGGTGATATTGATGAGGGGGGGGTCTCCCAATCTGTAATTGTCACACCCCCTCCCGGTGATATTGATGAGAGGGGGTCTCCTAATCTGTAATTGTCACACCCCCTCCTGGCGATATTGATGAGTTTGTGGGGGTTGGGGGGGGGGTCTCCCAATCTGTAATTGTCACACCCCCTCCCGGTGACATTGAGGGGGGGAGGGGTTCTCCCAATTTGTAATTCTTCCCCCCCCCCACCCCGCCCCCGGTGAGTTTTCGCCTGCGGAGTGCCCGCCCCCTCGGGCTCTGAGTGACAGCTCTCGGGACAGCGAATGGTTAAACGGGGCTCCGCCGGTCCGAGCGGGCTGGGTGAGCCGAGCCGAGGCGCCGCTCCGGTCGCCAGAGCCGAGTGATGTGGGTAAGAAAAATCAAAGGCCGGCGTTAAATTAACCCTTTCCGCCCCCACCCTCGGAGGGGACGGGACTCGACTCGACACGGCACCTCTCTCAACGCCCCCCCCCTCTCCTCAGCCGCCGCCGCCGCCGCTCCGGTGTCGTCCTCACCGGGGGTCGGTGGAGGGGGGTGTGGAGGTGGGGGACGGGTTGGTAGGGGAAGCCTTGTAGGCCGCTGCGAGCCTCCGGACTTGGATAGCCAAGCTGCGGCGGTGCTGGAAATCGAGGCGCGACGGGTGTCGTCTGTTCCTCCGGGCTGTTGTTGGGGAGGGAGGCCGGGGCCTGGCCTGGGCTGGACTGGGCCTAACCCCGGGGATGTGGTGCTGCTGCTGCTGCTGCTGCCCCGGGAGGCCGCTGACAGCAGAGCCTCCTTTAGCTGCAGTCGCAGCGCAGACTTGTTGCGAAAGATTTGGTGTAGAGAATGTGGACTTTTCCCCCTCTCTCCCTCTCCAGCGAGAGAAATAAGAGGAATGTTCATATGGAATACATCAGCTAAAGATATTGTTCACATGCAATATATTAATACCCGAATATTCTTGTGCAATATTATCCAGAGGGAAATTTCATAATTAATACTATCCAGTGATTGTTCTTATTATCCACATTATTTTTGTATTATCCAGAGAGATTGTTCTTATCTAATATATTATCCAGAGGGATTGTTCTTATCTAATGTGTTATCCAGAGGGATTGTTCTTATGCAATATAATATCCAGAGAGGCAGTTCATATCGAATATATTATCCAGAGAGATTGTTCATATCTAATGTATTATCCAGAGGGATTGTTCTCATGCAATATAATAATATCCAGAGAGGCAGTTCTTATGCAACATAATAATATCCAGAGAGGCAGTTCATATCGAATATATTATCCAGAGAGATTGTTCATATCTAATGTATTATCCAGAGGGATTGTTCTCATGCAATATAATAATATCCAGAGAGGCAGTTCTTATGCAACATAATATCCAGAGAGGCAGTTCATATCGAATATATTATCCAGAGAGATTGTTCTCATGCAATATAATAATATCCAGAGAGGCAGTTCATATCGAATATATTATCCAGAGAGATTGTTCTCATGCAATATAATAATATCCAGAGAGGCAGTTCATATCGAATATGTTATCCAGAGAGATTGTTCATATCTAATGTATTATCCAGAGGGATTGTTCTCATGCAATATAATAAAATCCAGAGAAGCAGTTCGTATCGAATATGTTATCCAGAGAGATTGTTCATATCTAATGTATTATCCAGAGGGATTGTTCTCATGCAATATAATAATATCCAGAGAGGCTGTTCTTATGCAACATAATAATATCCAGAGAGGCTGTTTATATCAAATATATTATCCAGAGAGATTGCTCATATCCAATGTATTATCCAGAGAGATTGTTCTCATGCAATATTATAATATCCAGAGAGATTGTTCATACCGAATATATTATCCAGAGTGATTGTTCACATCGAATGTACTATCCGGAGGGATTGTTCTAATGCAATATAATAATATCCAGAGAGACTGTCCCTTAGCATAATACCCAGAGGGAGATTTTCATATCTAATATATTACCCAAGAATTGTTCGAGTGAGATTTTTTCATATCTAACGTAATATATTATCCAGAGAGATTGTTCTTCTTATCCAGATTATTCTTGTTACTTCAGAGAGATTGTTCATATCTAATATATATAGAGATTGTGCTTGTGCATTGTATTATTCAGATTGTTCTTATCTAATATATAGAGATTGTGCTTGTGCAACATATTATCCCAAGATGACATGAAATATCATCCAACATTATTTTAAAGCTGTTTAATTGTTGTGTATATTTAAAGAAAATTTGTATATTTTAATGTTTTTCCACCCTTGAGCTTGTCTTGTTGAAGCAAGTTGGGAGGCATTCTTGTTTTCTTCAAGTTTTACCAAGATGTTGGAAAAGTTTTATAGCACTGTACTGTAAAGATTGGAATATTTCACACAACTCAATGCTCCTTTTTGCTCATAATTACATTTGCAAGCAACATTGCAATAAATTTAAATTTTGGGTGTGTTTAAATAAACAATGAAGTGTCAGTAGCCAAATTTGCCAACACTTTTCCTGATTGTTGAAAAAGGTTAGAAGGTTGCAGTAATATTGATACATATTTAAGTTGCTAACTGCTTAATTATTTCCTCTGCATTGAACATTTAACGTATTTATTTTTATTTAAATATGATAATTGCATTCTTTCAAACATGGAAAGGACGTGGTGGAAAATTCTTGTCGATGGGGTCAAGTGGCTCTGGTTAAAATTGCCATTTTTGAAAGAAAAAGTGAAGTCAAGGCGAGGGAGGGGCCAGGAGGATGACATGACAGGGGCCCAGGGAGAGGTATGTTCACATCCAGGGATAGGTGGGAGGTTACAGTCACATCAGCCAGATCTTATTGATTGGCAGAGCAGGCTCGAAGGGCCGAGTGGCTTTCTCCTGCTCCTTGTTTGTCTGAAAGCAAACCTCATACTGCATGTACACAACAATACCGGCAGCATCTGTGAAGAGAGAAACTTGGTTAAGTTTCTGATGAAAGCTTATTGACCTGACATTTTAATTCTGTTTCTCTCTCCACAGATGTTGCCTGACCTGAATATTCCCAGCATTTCCTGTTTTTATTTCAAATTTCCAGCCTCCAAAGTGTTTTGCTTTGATTGCTGCATGTTTCAATTTCAAATTTGGGCGAGATTTCATCCTTCCCCGTCCTCCCCTACTTTAATAGTCGGTTGTTGGCCTCCAGTATAGAATGTATTTTTTAAGTGAGAAAACTGCTCAGCAGTGAAAATTTAAAATGTTACATCTTTAAAATAAAATCAATAACATTTACAGTGAGAATAGCAATAACCATATCTCAGATTCAAGAGTCAACTTGTTTCTCAGTATCTCACTTGAGTTGTTATTTCCTTCTGATGTCTGGAGAGCAACCTCTCCAAGTCAGTCTCATTTTACTTATATTTCTATTACTGGTTCCACTGGGCTGCCCTGTGTATATGTAGACTGAGTTGCTATATCATTGGATACAGTGGAAACTGGTTCCGTGAACATAAGAACAGGCAGGGGCCATTCAGCCTTTAGAGCCTACTCGACCATTCAATTAGATGAATGGCTGAAAATAAAATACTGCGGATGATTCTGAAGAAGAAAACACTGAAGAGTCATATGGACTCTTAACGCTAGCTCTGTTTCTCTCTCCACAGAGGCTGCCAGACCTGCTGAGTTTTACCAGCATTTTCTGTTTTTATTTCAGATGAATGGCTGATCTGTGCTTTAATCACATTTACCCACCTTCGCTCCATATCCCTTGTTAGTCATATTTTATAAAAATGTATTGATCTCAATCTTGAGCACTCAATTCATCCAGAGTCATATTGGGATCGAGTTTTCCAAGTTTCCGTTTCCCTTTGTGAAGGACTTCCTGATTTCATTGCTGAACAGAGGAACTTGAATTTTAAAATGATACCCTCTACTGGATTCTTCCACTAGAGGAAATAGTTTCTCTTTATCTGATCTAATTCTTATATCTTTTTCGACACCTTGATTGGATCACCCTTCAATTTTCAATATTCAGGTGAATGCAAATCAAGCCAATGCTACATATCCTCAAATTGTTACCTTAAGCCCTGATATCATTCCAGTGAATCTGTGTTGTACGCCCTCCCAGGCCAATATATTCTTCCTATGGCATAGAATCCAGTGTCATATTCATAGACCTGCAAAGGGAGTTGTGAGTTTCTTGGGGGGAGCGGACACCGAAAGACTGATTAAACTTTTGATGTAGATGAGTGGAGGTGAGCTGGGCAATGGTATTACCTATTGATTGATTGCTCTTACAAAGAGCCAGGGTGGTCATGGTGGGCTGTGTTATCCTTCTGTGCTGGAAGTGTATATAATGACAGTCACCTTAAATAAGAAAAGCTTACAAAGGAGCTTCAGCTTTTTGAACAATTGTAGAGGGGAAGAGGATAGAACAAGCGATCCAGACAATCTGTTTTGATATTTTTAATGCTGCTACTCCTTAGGTCAGTGTTTCACTTCTCTTGCCTGGCAAAGACATCTCAGGGCTTTAATTTTGCTCAGAGTTTTTGCCTTCCATTTCCCCGGTGTTCAGTCTTAGTTATTATTCTGCTCAATTTTTTGAGCTGGTGCCTGAAAATTCTCCACCTAGTTGCTATTGCTTTAATTATTTGAAAGTAGCCTGAGCCACTCCTCCTGGCACAGCTCCAGAATTAATTTTTTTCAGTATTTGTCTGATTCACTTTTTTATTTTTAGGAAAGTTAACCCTTGCTTCCCCCCATCTCACCCCAAGTTAGGTTTCCAACTAGTGCACAGAATTTTTTTTCGAGAGACCCATTTTTATAAACATATTTCTCATAAGCCAAACCCTTTATGTCGTGTATTTTGTTTTCATGTTGTTGCTATTCTGTGCAAGAAGTGTTGTTAAGATAAAATATTTCAGTTTTTAAATCCCCTCTGTTGAAAGGGGCTGGGGTCAGTTGTCCTTGCTGCACTCGCTCCTTCTCCAATACTTGGCACAGTTCATGGGTTGAAACCTGTAACCTTCCAGACCTGTAAAAGATTCCTCTATTCACAGGACAGATTTCCAGAACCATTGCAGAAACTTGATAAATTATTGGTGAATGACTCGCTGTTAATCCTAGTCTCGTCAAATAAAGAAGGTTGCAAGACGGTGTGCAAAAAGCTGGTTGCTAAAGCAGCAATGAGACAGTCAGAACCTGATGAGGCTTGTATGCTCAGCTCCTGCTTTCTCATATGTTTCCTCTCCTGGTTGCTTGGTGTTGAGTGGGTAAATTCCTATTCATTCAATGGTATGACCTTTCTGGCACATGCCTGCCACAGCCTGAAGTAGATTATTCTACACACAGTTCCTTGCAGGTTTATTTGTTAAAATATAGATTTCTCTGCAGAGCAATTAAAACAAAATCTGCAAATAAAAGTCCAAATGCAAATATGAACAGACTGTAAAAGTGACTGTTTTCCTCCTTTTAAAAAACTCCATTGTCTTCTTTAATATGTACACATCTTCCCTTCCCCCTCTCACTCATCCAACCACCCCCCCTGCCCAATCCCAAACAAACAGACACACTTTTGTGACTCCCTGTTTATCTGGGTTTTTTGGCTTGCCGTGACTTGTGCTTAGTTCCACTGGTGACTTATACTCTAGTCATGTATTCTACTTATGCCATTCTTTAATATTGAGTTTTTTTGTAGCTTTTCCATTGCACAGCCTGTGACTGATTCAGACCACATTAGATATATCCCCCCCACCACCATCATAGGGAGCTATTTATTTTCATATATGAATGAATTCTACATATGAAAAATATCATGCCTTCCCCAATTGCTTAGTCTGCAGTTGCACCACATGATGTAGTAATGATCCATCCAAACTGGAAAGATAATGAGGCTACCTGTGAAATTATGCCCCCTGCAGAAGTTTCCATCTTCAAAAGAGGCCAGAAATGAGAGTGAAGTTGTGAAATATAATTTTCAGAAATGCACTTTATAGAAGTAAACAAAGTTGCTTTTGTATACTACTGTTAATGTAGAAAAATATCCCAAATACTGCACAGTAGCAAAAGTTGACATTAAGCCACAGAGGTTTTTTAAAAATTCATTCATAGGATGTGGGCTTCGCTGGCTGGGCCAGCATTTATTATTGCCCTTGAGAAGGTGGTGGTGAGCTGCCTTCTTGAACCGCTGCAGCCCATGTGATGTAGGTACACCCACAGTGCTGTTAGGGAGGGAGTTCCAGGATTTTGACCCAGCAACAGTGAAGGAACGGCAATATATTTCCAAGAAAGGATGTTGAGTGACTTGGAGGGGAACTTCCAGGTGGTGGTGTTCCCATCTATCTGCTGTCCATGTCCTTCGAGATGGTAGTGGTTGTGGGTTTGGAAAGTGCTGTCAAAGGAGCCTTGGTGAATTCCTGCAGTGCATCTAGTAGATGGTACACACTGCTGCTACTGTGCGTTGGTGGTGGAGGCAGTGAATGTTTGTGGATGTAGTGCCAATCAAGCGGGCTGCTTTGTCCCGGACAGTTTCAGGCTTCTTGAGCATTGTGGGAGCTCTACTCATCCAGGCAAGTGGTGAATATTCCATCACACTCCTGACTTATGCCTTGTAGATGGTGAACAGGCTTTGGGGAGTCAGGAGGTGAGTTACTTGTCACAGGATCCCTAGCCTCTGACCTCTTGTAGCCATGGTATTTATATGGCTAGTCCAGTTCAGTTTCTAGTCAGTGGCAATCCCAGGATGTTGATAGTGGGTGATTCAGTGATGGTAATGCCATTTAACATCAAGCAACGATGGTTGGATTCTCTCTTGTTGGAGATGGTCATTGCCTGACACTTGTGTGGCGCGAATGTTACTTGCCACTTGTCAACCCAAGCCTAGATTTTGTCCAGGTCTTGCTGTATTTGGACATGGACTGCTTCAGTATCTGAGGAGTTGCGAATGGTGCTGAACATTGTGCAATCATCAGCGAACATCCCCATTTCTGACCTTATGGAAGGAAGGTCATTGATGAAGCAGCTGAAGATGTTTGGGCCGAGGTCACTGCCTTGAGGAACTCCTGCAGTGATGTCCTGGAGCTGAGATGACTGACCTCCAACAACCACAACCATCTTCCTTAATGCTAGGTATGATTCCAACCAGTGGAGAGTTTCCCCCCTGATTCCCATTGACTGCAGTTTTGCTAGGGCTTCTTGATGCCACACTCGGTCAAATGCGGCCTTGGTATCAAGGGCAGTCACTCTCACCTCACCTCAGGAGTTCAGCTGTTTTGTCCATGTTTGAACCAAGGCTGTAATGAGATCAGAGCGGAGTGGCCCCGGTGGAACCCAAACTGGGTGTCGGTGACCAGATTAATGCTAAGCAAGTGCTGCTTGATAGCACTATTGATGAGCCCTTCCATTACTTTACTGATGATTGAGAGTAGACTGATGGGGCGGTAACAAAAACAGAATTACCTGGAAAAACTCAGCAGGTCTGGCAGCATCGGCAGAGAAGAAAAGAGTTGACGTTTTGAGTCCTCATGGGGCGGTAATTGGGCAGGTTGGATTTGTCCTGATTTTGTGTACAGGACATAGCTGGGCAATTTTCCTCATAGCCAGGTAGATGCCAGTGTTGTAGCTGTACTGGAACAGCTTGGCTAGGGGCGCGGAAAGTTCTGGAGGCCCATAGCCTTTGCAGTATCCAGTGCCTTCAGCCATTTCTTGATATCACATGGAGTGAATTGAATTGGCAGAAGATGTGATGCTGGGGACCTCTGGAGGAGGCTGAGATGGATCATCCACTCTGCACTTCTGGCTGAAGATTGTAGTAAATGCTTCAGCCTTATCTTTTGCAGTGATGTGCTGGGCTCCTCCATCATTGAGGATGGGGATATTTGTGGAGACGACGACTCCAGTGAGTTGTTTAATTGCCCACCACCATTCATAACTGGATGTGGCAGGACTGCAGAGCTTAGATCTGATCCGTTGGTTGTGGTTGTGGCTTAGCTCTGTCTATCACTTGCTGCTTATACTGTATGGCACGCAAGTAGTCCTGTGTTATAGTTTCACCAGGTTGACACTCATTTTTAGGTATGTCTGGTGTTGCTCCTGGCATGACCACCTGCACTCTTCATTGAACCAGAATTGGTCCCCTGGCTTGATGGTAAAAGTAGAATGGGCGATATGCTGGGCCACGAGGTTATAGATCGTGTTCAAGTACAATTCTGCTGCTGCTGATGGCCCACAGCACCTCATGGATGCTCAGTCTTGAGTTGCTAGATGTGTTCGTAATCTATCCCAATTAGCATGGTGGTAGTGCCACAACATGATGGAGGGTATCCTCAATGTAAAGGTGGGACTTTGTCTCCACAATGACTGTGCGGTGGCCACTCCTACCGATACTGTCATGGACAGATGCATCTGCGGCAGGCAGGTTGGTGAGGATGAGGTCAACTATGTTTTTCCCTCTTGTTGGTACCTTTACCACCTGCCGCAGACCCAGTCTAGCAGTTATGTCATTTAGGGCTCGGTCAGTAGTGTTGCTACCGAGCGACTCTTGGTGGTGGACATTGAATTCCCCCACCCAGAGTACATTCTGTGCCCTTGTCACCCTTGGTGCTTCTTCCAGGTGATGTTCAACATGGAGGAGCACTGATTCATCAGCTGAGGGAGGGCGGTACATGGTAATCAGCAGGATGTTTCCTTTCCCATGTTTAACCTGATGCCATGAGACTCGATGTTGAGGGCTCCCAGGGCAACTCCCTCCTGACAGTATACCACTGTGCTCGCACCTCTGCTGGGTCTGTCCTGCCGGAGGGATGGTGATGGTGGTGCCTGGGACATTATCTGTAAGGTATGATTCCATGACTATGACTATGTCAGGCTGTTGCTTGAATTGTCTGTGAGACAGCTCTTCCAATTTTGGCACTAGCCCCCAGTTGTTAGCAAGGAGGACTTTGCAGGGTTATCAGGGCTGAGATTGCCGTTGTCGTTTCCGGTGCCAAGGTCGATGCTGGGTGGTCCATCCGGTTTGAGACATGACCAAAGGCTTGGTCAGTTACAGAAGTAAACAACAACTTTGAGGGGAGTGAGAGAGAGTGTGGTTTAGAGGGGAAATTCCAGAGCTTAGAGCCTAGACCGTTGACAGGATGACTGCCACTGGCGAAGCAATTAAAACCGAGGATGTGTAAGTGGCCAGAATTGGAGGAGTGCAGATATTTCGGAGGGTTGTAGTTTTGGAGAAGGTCATAGAAATAGGGAGAGGTAAGGCCATGGAGGGACTGGGAAATAAGGATAAGAATTTTAAAATTGTGGCATTGGTTCCCAGTCTGCTTTCCTTCTTTAAGACATTCCTTAAAACCTACCTCTTCGACCAAGCTTTTTGTCATCTGGCCTAATATCTCCTGTGGCTCACTGTCATGCTTTGTTTTATAATGGTCCGTTTTGTCACATTAAAGGTGTAATGTAAAGATAAGTGTGTATTGGCATTCCTTGACCTTGAGACCGGCTGGCTCTATTTTTCACGAAAAGCATTCACAAGTTCTAATACCAAATTGCCCTTTTTAAACCAGATGTGATTTTCAGGCAGTAATCTCTGTTTGCATTCGGTGTTTGGTGCGGTGTTGCAGTTTGTTGATTAGTGCCGCCTTTAAAAAAAAAATGCTAATTTTAATGCTATTGTGGTAAAAGAAGGGTTGACCACGTGTCATATACGCATGCATCTTTTGTCAACGTTTTTAAGTGTGGATTCCTGTGGTCAACTGACTGCTAAGGACAGAGAACTGTGATGCTCATCAAATGGCATTTTTGTCACATCAGTGCTGTATTTTCACAGGAAATCTCTTTTTTAATTATGGACAGATTTGTTTTTCTCTTCTGCTTCCCCCTCCCTTGTCATGAACACAAGATATTTATGGATGAGGAAAGTCATTTAACCCATCTCAGTTTATCCACTCAAAGACCTTCCAGTTTCTCCCGATGGTTATTAAATGCTTTCAGCATTTTTGCATCAACTGTTCTGTATTGAATTTCATTAAATATATTGATTTGTGTGAAGAAGAGCTTTCAGATTCAATCCTAAATTATCTAAAGAAAGACTGGCATTTATATAGTGCCTTTCATGACGCTAGGACATCCCAAAATGCTTTACAGCCAATGAGGCACATTTATTTTGCAATGTAATCACTCTGGTAATGCAAGAAACACAGCAGCTGATTTGTACACAGCAAGCTCCCAGGCACAGCAATGGGATAATGACTGGATAATCTCTTTCAGTGATGTTGGCCTCAGAGATAAATACTCGGGGAGAACTCCCTGCACTTGCATCCACCTGAAAGGGGCAGTCAGGACTCAGTTTTAAGTCTTAGCCAAAAGATGGCATCTCTGACTGTATTGCGCTGGCGATTATTTGTGCTCAAATTTCTGGAGTGGGACTTGAACCCCTTGACCTTTTCACTCATAGGCAAGAGTGTTACTACAGGGCTGATGCAGTATCTTTGAAGTAAATTGCATGAGTAGGTTAAAGGATTTTTTTTCATATTGCTGTATACCTCTATGAACAGTTTGCTCTGCCCATGGCTAGCCATGGGATCAGCAAGTATGCTTACTGGCTGGATCAGAAGTGGATTGATTCAATGTTGGCAAAGATGCTGTGAGGCAGTACTGTTCTTCTCCTGTTCATTGTAAGTTTATTTCACTATGTAATGTCAATTCAGGTTAACCCTCAAAAGATCAGTTTGTTCTTTGCCGGAGAGAACACTTATCCTTGGTGGGATTTAACCTTTAAATGACCTAACCTGAAAGTGGGCTTTCTCTTAAGTGTTTCGCCCTATCTGTAGACGTGAAAATTGGTGGGGTGGTAAATAGTGAGGAGGATAGCCTTAGATTACAGGAGGCTATAGATGGGCTGGTCAGATGGACTGATCAGTGGCAAATGGAATTTAATCCTGATAAGTGTGAGGTGATGCACTTGGGCAGGACAAACAAGGCACAGGAATACACCTTGAACGGTAGGGCCCTGGGAAGTACCAAGGATCAGAGGGACCTTGGTGTGCATGTCCACCGGTCCCTTAAGGTAGCGGGACGGGTAGATAAAGTGGTTAAGAAGGCATATGGGATACTTCCCTTTATTAGCCGAGGCATAGAATATAAGAGCAGGGAGGTTATGCTGGAACTGTATAAAACGCTGGTTAGCCCACAGCTAGAGTATTGCGTGCAGTTCTGGAATCTGCATTAAAGGAAGGATGTGATTGCACTAGAGAGAGTGCAGAGGAGATTTATCAGGATATTGCCTGGGCTGGAGTATTTTAGTTATGAGGAGAGATTGGCTAGACTGGGGTTATTTCCCCTTGAGGAGAGGAGATTGAGGTGTATATAATTATGAAGGGTGTAGATAGGGTAGACAGGAAGGAACTTTTCCCCTTGGTGGAGAGATCAATAACCAGGGGGCAGGAGATTTAGAGGGGATGTGAGGAAGACTTCTTTCACCCAGAGGGTGGTGGGAATCTGGAACACTCTGCCTGAAAGGGTGGTAGAGGCAGAAACCCTCATAATGTTTAAGAAGTATTTGGATGTGCACTTGTGATGCCATGGCATAGAAGGCTATGGGCCTAGTGCTAGAAAATGGGATTAGAATAGTTAGTTACTTGTTTGACCGGCACAGACTCCGAGGGCCGAAGGGCCTTTTTCTGTGCTGTAGGCCTCCATGACACTATGGCTATGACCTTCTCTTTGATACCACTAAGTACCTGCAGATTTCTGGCACAACCTCAGACAGTGTTGCCAATCTCTGCAACTCTCTTGGCGATGAGTACAGGGATAAACTTGGCTGCTAATCTGCTAGCTGAAACGTTCCATACACATTATGGCCATGGTACCTGTATTTGGAAAGTTCCTCATTGTGGCTCAATCACATCGCTGGGTGAAGAAAAGAGGTGAGGAACAGAAGATATATCTTTTTACTGAGTTTGGAGGGGTGTAAAGGGGGTTGTGGAGGGTGAGAAGAGGTGTAAAGAAGGGCAGAACCGAGCCAGAACCTATTTCAAAGAAGCCGTGGACACAGGAGCATCGGCAAAGATTTAAGAATGAAGATTGAGTGCCTTGGGATCCCTGTGCAGCCTGGAAAATATATTTGCCTTTAGAAGGGATGTGCTTACCTGTCCTATGTACATCTTGTTTCATCCTCTCTCAACAAAACCTGAACTATCCTGTCTGTAGCCTGAGCATTTGAATACAGACTTATACTTGTAGTGCTGCGCAGTGATTTTGTTAAAATACAGAGTGCATGCCTCACTGTGCCCACCTACTCATTATGAAAGCAATGTTTAGTGTTTGTCAAACTGAGAATTTTTAACTCTCAAACTTTGTAGATTTGCCTTCTCCTTCTGATTCTGGGAAACATGCCTGTGGTATGCAGTGACATCGTAAGGTATAGGGAAAACGGCACAATTTGACTGCCTTTTGCCTAACGGTTGATGTTTGGTGTTGGCTTTGTAAAGATGGGGCTTAAACTGTAATTTAACAGATTTTTCCCACTACACCAGACCCAACATCCCTCTCTCTCCAAATAAACTGTTGCCAGGCTGCTAAATGGTGCCATTTAAATAGTTGTACAATAGTTCATCATGGTGATTTTTGAATGTTTTAAAATTCTCTTTCTGGGGCACATGGGGAAATTGTGGCTGTGGAGCACATGGCGAGTCCCTGATAAAATGCGATTTAACCTCCTTGGGCTTCATCTTGAATGGGTTCTGCTGTGCTGGCAATCGACAAGTAGCCAGAAGCAATGCTGCTGAAATTCTGTTTTCACTTTCAAAGAGCTAATTGATTACACCAGCTAAACAGCACAACCTCTAAACAGGCTGTCTGGTGTTATTGGTTAACTCTTGTTTTTGTTCTTTTTTCGCAAAAGCATCAGCAGGCACACCCAAAATTGAGATAGAGATAAATGGATAGAGATTTCATTTTATCTTGTTGATTGAATATGCTACTGCAGCTCATTAAGCTTTAAATAACAATATCTCTTAATTAACAACTTCCAGTTAGGATGTTTTACCTGACCCCAACCCCCCTCTCTCCCTTGTGCTTTTTAAAAAAAAAAAAATCCCTTCCCAAGAAGTTAATGGTTTCTGTGAACAGTTAGCTGATTTTTAATGAGGCCAGGAAGCCAAAAATTGTTTGGCTGGCCATGCTGAAAGCTTTGTACAGATAAGCACCGAGATTCATTGAATCCTTATACTTTCACCTGTGCGGCGCACAGTCAGGGAGGTTAACATTTGGAAGGGAAAGTGGAACGCCTACCCAGTTCTGGTGCTACCGTAGGGAGGTCACTGTTAAAGCTGCTGCCTCCATGCATTGCCCAAAGAATTGCACCCCTAACGTTGATGTTGCCACCAACACTGTCCTGGCTTGTTTGCTGGCGTATGTCGTTTACATAATCCAAATAATGGTTATCCTTACCCAAGCAAAACTGCTTGTGTAAAACTGAATGTGTTGCAAGGAGCTATTGCAATTCTTAGACTTAAAATTTCTTGGTATGAGAAAATCAAAAATGCAAAGAAATTCTTAGAAAAATGGGGCACTTTTGCATTCGATCAGAGAATGCTCTGGGGATGTTTGAACGAACTGCCTAAGATCATGACTGGATGGGGCAGAATAGTTAGAAGTATTCCATTTTCAATGGTCGGTGGATCTAGACAAAAGGCCATAGACCATCTTTAGTGTAAGAGGTAATTTAGGAAAGACAGCAGCCGCACCATTTTTATTTTAAATATGAGCCTCAGATGTGCATAGTGTTTGCACTTAAGATTAGGTTAGCCGAGTGCTTGAGGATGGGGAATTGAAGGCATATGGGAGCAGGGCAGGAACATGGGCAGAGGCTGTTGCTCGTATGGGATATAAGCACCAATATTGACTGATGGAGCAAAATGGCTCTCTTCCATTCTGCAATTCAATGTGAAAGTCTGCTCCCTTTCCCAAAAGAAATATGGGAAGAGAAATATATAGTGAAAGTAGAAAAGGTAGACAAGAAAGATTCCCAGGAGAATGGAAGGGGCAGACTGTATTATATTGGATAAACTCTACACCATTGTATCTCAGCAAGTTCAATTTTTAGATAAAATAACTGAAAAGCAACCACTGTGCAGTCTTGACTCAGTGAGTTGCACTCCCGCCTGTTGAGTCTGAAGGTTCTGTGTTCAAGTTCTGCTTGAGACTTGAGTGCACATCTGGGTTGACACTGTAGTGCAGTACTGAGGGAGTACTGCACTGTTGGTTGTTCTGTCTTTTGAATGAGACATTAAATTGAGACTATGTCTTTTAAAGAAGAGCTGGGCCGTTCTCCAGTGTCCAGGCTAATATTTATCCCTCAACTAGCATCACCAAAACACAATATCTGGGCATTATTACATTGCTCTTTGTAGAAGTTGATGTGTGTAATGAGCTGCAGTGTTTCCTATGTCACAACAGTGACTAGACTTCAAAAGTGCATCATTGGCTGTTAAAGTGTTAACCTTTCTTTTAGCCTTGCCTCTGGCCAGCAGAGGAAGGCAGGGTGTTGTAGCTGTGGAACCTTTATGATCGAGGAGTGAAGTATTGCATGAGATTGAGTTAGTATCCATCAACATTCTAGGTGATACTATTAGACATAATATTGGGCTTTTACTGAACCATTTTGGGTGTTGAAAGGTCCCAAGTTCAAACTCATTTTGTGCATAACTCAAGTGCCCTGGAAGAATTAGGCCAGATCCCTGCTGGAAGTGCACATCTGTCTATGCTGGGGCCAGTATTGGGCCTGGTTGTGATTTCCTCCACAGAGTTGGTTAGTTTGCTGTAGTGGTTGTGCAGGCTCACTTACAAATCTATTTGAGCCAGGTGCCAGAAGGCTTTCAAGAAAACGTCGGCACATTATGAAAAGGGAGAAAATTGGTGAGAGAAACAAATGTCTGTGTAAACAGATGTTTTGTAGGAATCTTTTGTACGGTATAATAGGCACTAGTGTGACACATACCTGGAAACAGTGTTTCCAAATAGGAAGTAAATTGATGTTCCAACCTCTAATCAATCTTGCTGAGATGAATGAAAGTACTTGGCAGCACAGCTGTGCAAACAACTGCTTCAGCAAAAAGACTGAAGCAATATGGGCGTTAGGAAATACTTCTGAGAGAAAAAATAACTTTTTTGTCAGAGCCATTACACTTAGTTCCAATGTTCACTAAATGACCGTGCAGCAGAATGTGGATTCCTGAACATGCTTTCTGGATGGCAAATCTAACCAGAGGGCTTGGCAGTCTAATAATTGATACCTGCCTGGGCAGTAAGCTGAATCATGTGATCCAGTGATAATTTAGTTTTAATTTCACATTGTTTGCAGGGTTTTTAATTTGTGGATGGTGGCTGTTCTTTTGTTTCACAAAGTTAATTTGAATTGCAGCAGGGAGAGGAGGATTAGTAACACTATTCTCACCAATGCTTTGCCAAAGAATCTGCAGGTGATTGGTGAGCAATTTGAATATCTAGTTTGTGATTACGTGGGTTCGAGGAGCATTTCAGTACATTTTGCAGCTGGATACTTTTAATCTGCTCAAAATTTGGCGTGTATACACATTTGGAATTAAACTTATATTGTGGGCAGCAGAATTGAAAACAGGTCAACAGTTCACAACATTTTTAAAGCAACATATTTGATCTGTCAAGTTTGTAAGAAGAATATGAGAATTTGGCTTGCATTATTGGTTGCTGTGCTTTCCAATTCGGTCAGTTTTATTTCTGATAGGTTTCTGTATTGATATGCAATTTGTTCTATTCATCTTAATTGATTTTAATCTCCCATGCTTTTAGTTGAATTTCTGAATGAATGAAATGATCTTCCACACCAGTGTGCAGTTGTTATGGTTTTGGTATTACTGAAGTACCGCTTGGACTGTGTTATATGAGAGAGGGCCTAGCTTTTCATTTGACAATCGTGTCCTCAATTATAATGTCATCTAAGGTTTTTATATCCTGTTGTTTGGGAATTTTCATCTAAGTTGGTGGAAATTTAGAATTGCAAATAGTGTGGAATTATTTTGGGTGCATTCAAGTCAAATAAATATTGCCTGTTCTCCACTGCCCTATGTTGATCCCCCTCACCACCATCACTCATACTGCTGTTTTTCTTGGCTTCACACCCAAAATTTCCCTTTCTGGTATCATGTATAAACTATGCTTGTTAGGGATATGGTGATATATATATGGTGGTCTTGGGCAGGTACCTAAATACAGGGCAAAGGCAAAATAATGTCTTAGTGTCCTGGCGATGGCGAATTGAGGTTAATGTCGAGCATGCTGTCTGGATTTTATTTTCCTCATCATGCATGTGTTGGGGTTTAATCTTGCTTGAGCTTGCATCCAGTTCAGATAGAATGGAACCTCTTGTGTTTTTATGGGAGGTGGGGGAATGAGATGGGGAGGTTGTCCAACAGTTAGCACATGATCTACAAAATCCATTGTAATCACTATTTTGGGCAAGTTGAGGATTTTGAGTATACTTGGTGAATTGAATGATATAAGTCTCTTGTTTTGAACCTGAAGGAAGTGCTTGTTTTCATAATTCTAAAGCATTTTAAGCAAATTGTATTGGATGGTTTATGGCACCCGACTATGTGGAATGGAGAGCATAACTTTAGGTTGGTATCCTACCCTGCAAAGTATTTTTGAACCCAATGTCATGAGATGATAAAAGTAGCGAAGAAGCTTAAACCTATACACCCACGTTATGTATATTTTTGTACATTGAAAAATATTGGTTTTATAGAATGCAGTTTGAGGTTGGGAGATGACCTTTACTTTGCAAACCACAACCGCCTTTTTAGTTTTCCTTTTATAAAAAAAGGTTGCTATTGTTTTCCCCTGTTCTGGGGTAGTCTGCAAACAGGTAACTTTTGTGCTTGTTTTGTTTAACCTGACAAAGTTGTTGGTTGTCATTTCATTGGTGAGACTGTCTGCGAATGTAAACCTTCAATGGTACTTTGGAATTTATTGATAGCCCTTTTTTTTTGCAAAAAATAGACTCCACTCAATCGTTTGACTTGTTTACCCAAGTTGCCAACGTCTGCTAGATCAGGGGTGTCCGACCTTTACTCATGAAGGGTCACAATTTTTTCTCTCTCGCGGGCTCAGTGAGAAATTTTGGGAAGGTAAAGCATTAGAAATTTACCTTGCAATTATCAGAACAAAAAATGTGCATTTTTGTGAACAAACTTTAAATACTGCAGAAGTTCAAGAAGGCAGCTCACCACCACCTTCTCAAGGGCAATTAGGGATGGGCAATAAAAATGCTGGCCTAGCCAGTGACGCCTATACCTCATGAAAGAATTTTTTTTAAAATTAGAAGACTAATTTATTAGCTTACTTTCTCATCACAATATTGAACAATGATTTGGTGATATACCTGGCATTGTAGCTGCTACACCAAGGTGGTAGGTGATCCCTAAATGACCTGACACTGCTAAAAGGATTGCCCATCATGTATTTGACTACCTATACAGAAAATCATAGAGGACATTGCCAACTTCCTGACTGCTCCTACCAGGCAACCTCTTTCCCCAGCCTCTCTATTTCTCACCCACCACCCCCCACCCTTGCAGGAAGCCCCTGCCTTACAACCTCCCTTTACCCCCCACCCCCAACCCCTAACTCCAGCCAAAACTGGAGAGGGCTAAGGTGCTTGATCTACCTGAGGAAGGGTCTGTTTCCAAGATGTAGTTTCGGAATGCAGCTGAACTGAGTGTTGCTGTTTTTGGCTGCAAAGCTTATTGTCCTGGAAATGCGACCTGAATGAGTAAGAGGTTGTAGATCAACTCGGATATCAGACCGAACACCGCAACTAACCTTTACGCTGCTCCCCCAATCACGCTGTTTCTCTCTTGCGTTTATTGCCAATAGGCTCACTAGTGAACAAATGTGGGAGAAAAACAGCCTGAGCGCCTTGAAGAATCTATCATTTTAAACTTACCTGTATTTTGAACACTGATCTGGACTGCAGGCTTTTTTTTTTCATTTACAGGATGTTGGCACCGCTGAAGGCCAGCATTTATTACCAATCCATGATTGCCTTTGAGAGGATGATGTTGAGCTGCCTCTTGGACTGCTGCAGGCCGTGTGATGTAGGTACATCCACAGTGCTGTTAGGGAAGGAGTTCCAGGATTTTGACCCAGCGAGAGTGAAGGAACAGTGATATATTTCCAAGTCAGTGTGGTGAGTGGCTTGGAGGGGAACTTCCAGGTGGCGGTGTTCCCATGTGTATGCTGCCCTTGTCCTTTGAGATGGTAGCGGTTGTGGATTTGGATGATGCTGTCTAAAGAGCTCGGTGAGTTCCTGCGGTGCATCTTGTAGATTGTATACACTGCTGCTACTATTCGTTGGTGGTAGACGGAGTGAATGTTTGTGAATGTGGTGCCAATCAAGCGGGCTGCTTTGTCCTGAACGATGCAAAGCTTCTTCTGTTGTTGGAGCTGCACTCATCCAGGCAAGTGGGGAGTATTCCATCACACTCCTGACTTGTGCCTTGTAGATGGTGGACAGGCTTTGGGGATTCAGGTGGTGAGTTACTCGATGCAGGATTCGTAGCCTCTTACCTGCTCTTGTAACCACAATATTTATCTGACTAGTCCAGTTCAGTTTCTGGTCAATGGTAGCCCCCCAGGGTGTTGATAGTGGGGGATTCAGTGATGGTAATGCCTTTGAATGTCAAGGGGCGATGCTTAGATTCTCTCTTGTTGGAGATGCTTATTGCCCAGCACTTGTGTGGTGTGAATGTTACTTGCCACTTATCAGCCCGAGCCTGGATATTGTCCAGGTCTTGCTGCATTTGGACATGGACTGCTTCAGTATCTAAGGTGTCATGAATGGTGCTGAAAATTGTGCAATCATCAGCGAACATCCCCACTTCTGACCTTATGATGGAAGGAAGGTCATTAATGAAGCAGCTGAAGGTGGTTGGACCTAGGAAACCACCCTGCGGAACTCCTGCAGTGATGCCCTGGAGCTGAGAAGACTACCCTCCAACAACCACAACCATCTTCCTTTGTGCTAGCCCAGCACATCAGTGCAAAAGATAAGACTCAAGCATTTTCTAGAATCTTCAGCCAGAACTGCTGAGTGGATGATCCATCTCGGCCTCCTCCAGAGGTCCCCAGCATCACAGATATCAGTCTGCAGGCAATTTGATTCATCCGCGTGATATCAAGCAATGGCTGAAGGCACTGGATATTGCAAAGGCTATGCGCCCTGACAATATTCCAGCAATAGTACTGAAGACTTGTTCTCCAGAACTTGCCATGCCCCTACCCAAGCTGTTCCAGTACAGCTACAACACTGGCATCTACCTGGCTATGTAGAAAATTGCCCAGGTGTGTCCTGTGCACAAAAGCAGGACAAATCCAACCCAGCCAATCACCGCCCCATCAGTCTACTCCCGATCATCAATAAAGTAATGGAATGGGTCATCAGTGCTATCAAGCAGCATTTGCTGAGCAATAACCTGCTCATTGATGCCCAGTTTGGATTCCACCAGGGCCAGTCAGTTCCTGACCTCATTACAGCCTTGGTTCAAACATGGACAAAAGAGCTGCCCAAGATAAGGTGAGAGTGACATCAAGGCAGCATTTGACAGAGTGTGGCATCAAGGAGCCCTAGCAAAACTGAAGTCAATGGGAATCGGGGGGAATACTCTCTGCTGGTTGGAGTCATACCTAGTACAAAGGAAGATGGTTGTGGTTGTTGGAGGTCAGTCATCTCAGCTCCAGGACATCACTGCAGGAGTTCCTCAAAGTAGAGTCCTTGGCACAGCCATCTTCAGCTGCTTCATCAATGACCTTCCTTCCATCATGAGGTCAGAAATGGGGATGTTCACTGATGATTGCACAATGTTCACCATTCGTGACTCCTCAGATACTGAAGCAATCCATGTCCAAAAGCAGCAAGGCCTGAACAATATCCAGACTTGAGCTGACAAGCGGCAAGTAACATTCATGTCAGACAATGACCATCTCCAACAGGAGAGAATCCAACTATTGTCCCTTGATGTTCAGTGGCATTACCATCACTAAATCCCTCACTATAACCATCCTGGGGGTTACCATTGACCAGAAACTGAACTGGACTAGCCATATAAATACTGTGGCTACAAGAGCAGGTCAGAGGCTAGGAACCGTGTGACAAGTAACTCACCTTATGACCCGAAGCCTGTCCACCATCTACAAGGCACAAGTCAGGAGTGTGATGGAATATTCCCTACTTGCCTGGATGAGTGCCGCTCCCACTACACTCAAATAGCTTGATACCATCCGGGACAATGCAACCCGCTTGATTGGCACCACATCCACAAACATTCACTCCCTCCACCACCGACGCACAGTAGCAGCAGCCTGTACCATCTACAAGATGCACTGCAGGAATTCACCAAGGCTCCTTCGACAGCACCTTCTAAACCCATGACCAATACCATCTAGAAGGACAAGGGCAGCAGATAGATGGGAACACCACCAGCTGGAATTTCCCTTCCAAGTCACTCATCATTCTGACTTGGAAATATATCGTCGTTCCTTCACTGTTGCTGGGTCAAAATCCTGGAACTCTCTTCCTAACAGCACAGTGGGTGTACCTACACCACATGGACTGCAGCAGTTAAAGAAGGCAGCTCACCAGCTCAAGGGCAACTAGGGATGGGCAATAAATACTGACCCAGCCAGCAAAGCCCATGCCTCGTGAATGAATTTTTAAAAAATTATGACTCCAACCAGCGGAGAGTTTTCTCCTTGATTCCCAATGACTATGGCTGAAGGAGCCCTAGCAAAACTGGAGTCAGAAAATGCTGCCTTGATGCCAAGGGCAGTTGCTCTCAACTCACCTCTGGAGTTCAGCTGTTTTGTCCATGTTTGAACCAAGGCTGTAATGAGGTCAGGAGCTGAGTGACCCTGGTGGAACCCAAACTGAGCGTCAGTGAGCAGGTTATTGCTAAGCAAGTGCTGCTTGATCACAATGTTGATGATACCTCCTTTCACTTTACTGATGATGTAGAGTGGACTGATGGGGCGGTAATTGGCCTGCTTGGATTTGGCCTGCTTTTTGTATACAGGACATGGCTGGGCAAGTTTCCATTTTGCCAGGTAGATGTCAGTGTTGTAGCTGTACTGGAGCAGCTTGGCTAGGGGTAAGGTAAGTTCTGAATAACACAGCTTCAGTACTTCAGTATGTTGGACAACCCTGTGTTTGATTGTATTCCTTGTCCATACGTTCTGAAATCCATCACTAAAGCCCGTGGTGTTCTTGGCATATATGTTGCATGTAGTTTTTTTTTTCTGCATGGTGGTTGAGAGGAGTGCTGTATTGTCGAAGGTGCCATCTTTTGGTTAAGATTTTTAAACTATGTCCCTGCCTACCTGGTCAGGGGTTTGGATGAGAAAGTGAAGTTAACTTGAAGATCAGCCATGATCTTATTGATTGGTGGAGCAGGCTTGAGGGGCCATATGGCCTACTCCTCCTATTTCCATTGAACTTATAATATTGAATATCTGATCGTCATCATTTGAAGTGGAACCAGTTTTTGTATCCTGTCCAGCAACCCCCCTCTCAACTTGATTTTTAGTGGTGTTACTTGTCAGACCATTTATCTCATTTTTGTTTTTGTGGCACCTTGCTGTGTTTAATTGACTGACATGTTTGCCAGTATAGCAGAGATAGCTGAAAAGAGGCATTTGTTTTTCATCTTGCATTCATCAGGACAATTCGCAAGAATACTGTATCAGAAGAGAGTGCTGATTGCTTGGCAAGTGGACTCTTGATTGGTAGAGGTGTTGTCATGGAGAAAGCACCAGTTGATGGTGACTGACAGGCATTGTTTGAAATTTAAATCAGGCAGCTTGACTCTGGTCAAGATATTGTCCAGAGGATGCTTGCAAAATTCGAAATACATTGTCCAACTTTAGCTGTGATTCCGCAATTGGACAACATTTGCTAAATAATCCTCCATGAACTAAGAATTAAGCTGACGATCAATTTAAGATTGTCAGTCGGGCTCGCAGTGTGGGGCATTTGCGTGTACTGGAAGTTACATATTTAATACACAGGGCCCTGTTCTATGCAGACAGAAAAATCATGCACACACATGGCGCCTGTTTCAGGTGAACAAAATAAGTGACAGCCATTCACTGCTTCATTCCTCAGGGCAATGCTTTGATCAACCAGAGTCAAGCTGCTTGGCTTAAATTTCAAATAATGCCTGGCAGTTAATTGTCAGTCACCATCAACTAGTACATTCTCCGTGACAATGTCTCTACCAATCAGAGTCCACTTGCCAACCATTTAGCACTCTTCTCATACAGTACAAATATGCTATATCCCGACATTGGTATTTACTTGCAAATTGTCTTGAATGCAAGTTGAAAAGCTTCAACAAAATGTCTTTTTTTCAGCCAGACTACCAAACGACTATAGCAGAGATTGCAAATCAGAAAGATTCCTTTAGTTGTGAAGTACTTTGCAACATGTGATAAAGCTCTATATAAATAAAACCATTTGATATAACTGAGGTAATCTGCACCACCATTGTAATGACCCCATTGTATGGTAGTTCTTCCCTCAGTTTCTATACTGTTTCTGTTGTTAGGCTATTTTCCCTCCATATCTGTACTATTTACACTGTCGTGATGTTTTTGCCTTTTATTTGCGCTGTTGTGTGCTTTGCCTAGAATCTGATGGTTATCAGCCACTTCCAATAATACTGTATCACAAATCTAGCAGGTTATTTAGACTAGCAGCTAATTGGACATAAACTTTAGTGAATGGAATTCAAAAATATTGCTGCAAGCACTTCAATTTTTCTAAGAATGCCTGAAGTTGTTTAAGTTCTTTTGCTCAAATTGATCGTGTTGACACACTAGCTCCTGCATGTGCATCCGGCGGGGAACAATGAGTCACGTTGAGTACATGTCATTCCACTTTAAAAACTAACTGTATTAGTGCTACTTTAGATAATGAAGCAGTCTGTACCCACATGTAGCAAGACCTGGAAAATATTCAGGATAAACGGCAAGTATCATTTGTGCCACACAAATGCCAGGCAATGATCATCTCCAGTAAGAGAGTGCCTATCAATTTCCCCTTGACATTCAACTGCAGTACCATCATCTGACTCATTCCACCATCAACATCCATGAGGTTACTATTGACTAAAAACTTAACTGATCCAGCCAGACTCATATCATGGCTACAAGAGCAGGTCAGAGGCTGGGAGCTTTCTGTGGTAAGTGACTTGCATCTTGACTCCTCAAGGCCTTTGCACCATTGCCAAAGGCGCAAGTTAACACCATGATGGAATTCTCTCCACTTGTCTGGATGAGTGCAGCTCCAATAACAGTTAACAAGCTCAACACCATACAGGGCAAAGCAACCAGTTTGATTGGCACTCTGTCCACCATCTTAAACATTCAGTCCCTCCGCCAACGCACGCAGTGGCTGCACCAAGTACCATCACAAGGTGCAATGTAGCAAATCACCTCCGTTTCTTTGATAGCAGCACCTGATACCCATGACCTTTACCACTTGAAAGGACACGGGTAGCAGGTGCATGGGCAGACAACCAACACCCAAGTCGCACACCATCTTGGTTTAGAGATATATCATGGTTCCTTGATCATTGCTGGGTCAAAATTGTGGTACTTCCCATCGAATAGCACCACAGTGGTGATTCAAGAAGGTGGCTGCCATCTCAAGTTAGGAATGGGCAATAAATGTTGGCGCAGTGGCACCTACATCACACAAAACAAATTTTTTTAAAAACTGAGCACTGTATGTGGGTGCGATGTAAACAAGGTTTTGTATTTGCATATTAAAAACAATTGACAGTAAACAAAGAGCTTATTTTAGTCTCTTTCATCTCCCACTCGCACCCCCACACCACCTCCCCAAGATATACAATGTAATGCAATGTAGCTCGACTCAAAATAGCCAGTGTGCTGTGGAATTGTGATTTACTGTGCAACGTGTTCAGATTATACACAACATTAGTATTTGTGTGAATTGTTGGTGGGCTGCTGTGTTTCTCTGCATATGATCGGTGGCCTCATTCTCAAACTGCTTAATTGAGTCATGCAAAAATGGTGACCACCAGCTCGTTTGTTGCTAATCAGGTCTCCAGTTACATATGGTCATGCTGCTAATCGGGTCTACAACATCTGTTTGAGCACTGAGTGTACAGAAATAAATTATTTGCATCTTTTTAGAGGGCACAAACATTGACAGACTTTGGCAGGAAGCAAAGTAGGTCATGTCAAACCAGAAATCTGCTTATCCAGTTTTCCATTGTTTGGTGATCATTTCAGAGGTTGTAAAGAAGATTAAACATAAAGTCATAATGAATGGTCAGAAGTAACTAACACTGTGCATTTATTTAACACTTTTAACATAAAATAATATTCCAAGTCATTTCATAGAAGAGGGGGAAAGAAAGTATATATGCTAGGCAACAGAATTGGAGAAGCGATTGATAGTCTTTTGAAAATGGTTTGACCCCAGTATGATTCTCAGTCTTTATTGGAGTTAACTGGTCTCAGCTTGGGATGTTAGATACCGCCGTACCCTGAATTAAAGATGTAGAAAAAAACGCAGCCAGTGTTCTTTGTTCCTGCTAATAAACGTGAACCTTCTCCAGTTCTCAAGGTCAGGACTCATTGTCTTGCCTCTCAAGTAATGCTTCCTTGCGTACCCTTTTTTTTATTCTTGCATGGGATGTGGCATCACTGGCTAGGTCAGTCTTTGCTGACCATCTGAAATTGCCCTTGAGAAGGTGGTGGTGAGCTGCCGTCTTGAACCGCTACAGTCCATGTGGTGTAGGTACACCCACAGTGCTGTTAGGAAGGGAGTCCCAGGATTTTGAACCAACGACAGCCAAGGAACAGCGATATAGTTCCACATCAGGATGGTGTGTGGCTTGAAGGGCAGCTTGCAGGTTGGGGTGTTCCCATGCTTCTGATGTGTTTGCCCTTTGAGGTGGTAGAGGCCACTGGTTTGTAAAGTGCTGTTTGAGGAACATTTAGGGGACAGTGATATTTGTGTCATAAGGTTTAGGCTAACTATGGAAAAAGACAAAGAGCAATCCAGAGTAAGAATAATTAGCTGGAGAAAGCCAACTTCAATGGGGTAAGAATGGATCCAGGCTGAATTAATTGGAGTCAAAGGATAGCAGGAGAAATGGTAGTTGATCAATGGGCTACTTCAAAGAAGAGAGGTCAGGCACAATCAATGTCTATTCCCTTGAGAGGAAAAGGTAGGGCAAACAAATTCAGAGCTCCCTGGATGACAAAAGAGATAGTAATTAAGGTGAAAAAGAAAAAGTATGCTTGCAACAGGTGTCGGGTAGAAATACAATTGAAAACCAGGCTGGATAATAGAAGGTTTAGAGGACAGGTGAAAAAGCATATAAGAGAAGCAAAGATGGAGCATGGATAGAGACAGGCAGCTGACATAAAAGGGAATCCGAAAGTCTCCTATAGGCATATGAATAGTAAAAAGAGTAGTAGGGCAGTTTAGGGTCCAAATCACCATCAATATCCTGGGGGTTCCTATTCACCAAAAACTGAACTAGACCAACCATATAAATACTGTGGCTACCAGAGCAGGTCAGAGGCTGGGAATTCTGCAGAGAGTGACTCACCTTCTGACTCCCCAGAGTCTTTCCACCATCTATAAGGCACCAGTCAGGAGAGTGATGAAATACTGTCCATTTGTCTGGATGAGTGTAGCTCCAACAAAACTCAAGAAGCTCGACACCATCCAGGACACAGCAGCCCATTAGATTGGAACTCCCTCCACCACCAAAGCACAGTGGCAGCAGTGTGTGCCATCTTCAAGATGCACTGCAGCAATTCACCAAGATTCCTTCGCCAGCACCTTCCAAACCTACGCCCTCTACAACCTCGAAGGAGAAGGGCAGCAGCTGCATGGGAACATCATGCCTGCAAGTTCCCCTCTAAGTCACACACCATCCTGACTTGGAAACATCTCTTCACTGTGACTGGGTCAAAATCCAGGAACTCATAGAAACTAGGAGCAGGAGTAGGCCATTCGGCCCTTTGAGCCTGCTCCGCCATTCATTATGATCATGGCTGATCATCCAACTCAATAGCCTGCTCCCACTTTCTCCCCATACCCTTTGATCCCATTCGCCCCAAGAGATATATCTAACTCCTTCTTGAAAACATACAATGTTTTGGCCTCAACTACTTTCTGTGGTAACGAATTCCACAGGCTCACCACTCTCTGGGTGAAGAAATTTCTCCTCATCACAGTCCTAAATGGTCTACTCTGTATCCTCAGACTGTGACCCCTGGTTTTGACTCCCCCACCATTGGGAACACCCTTCCTGCATCTACCCTGTCTAGTCCTGTTAGAATTTTATAGGTTTCTATGAGATCCTCCCTCATTCTTCTGAACCCCAGCGAATATAATCCTAATCGACTCAATCTCTCCTCATATGTCAGTCCTGCCATCCCAGGAATCAGTCGGGTAAACCTTCGCTGCACTCCCTCTATAGCAAGTACATCCTTCCTCAGATAAGAAGACCAAAATTGCACACAATATTCCAGGTGTGGTCTCACCAAGGCCCTGTACAACTGCAGCAAGACATCCCTGTATGCAGAGATATACTCGAATCCTCTGGCTATGAAGGCCAACACACCATTTGCCTTCTTTACCGCCTGCTGCACCTGCATGCTTACCTTCAGTGACTGGTGTACAAGGACACCCAGGTCTCGTTGCACATTCCCCTCTCTCAATTTATAGCCATTCAGATAATCTGCCTCCCTGTTTTTGCTACCAAAATGGATAACCTCACATTTATCCACATTATACTGCATCTGCCATGCATTTGCCCACTCACTTAGCTTGTCCAAATCACACTGAGCATCTCTGCATCCTCCTCACAGCTCACCCTCCCACCCAACAGCACTGTGGGTGTTCCTACAACGCGTGGACGGCAGCGGTTCAAGAAGCCAACTCACCACCACCTTCTCAAGGACAATTAGGGATGGGCAATAAATGCTGGCCCAGCCAGCGATGCCCACATCCCATGAACAAGTAATTAAAAGGCAGGATTACCCATCATTAACATCTTAGCGGTTACCATTGACCAGAAACTGAACTGGGCCAGCCAAATAAATACTGTGGCTAGAAAAGCAGGCCAGTGGTTGAGTCAGGAATGTGATGGAATATGCTCCACTTTGCCTGCATGACTGCAGCTCCAACAATACTCTTTTTGATACCATCCAGGGCAAAGCATCCCGCCTGACTGGCACCCATCTACCACCCTCAACATTCACTTCCTCCACCACCAGCACACATAGGGCAGCAGTGCATACTATGTGCAAGATACACTGCAGCAACTTGCCAAACCTCCATTGACAGCACCTTCCAAATCTGTGATCTCTGCTATCTAGGACAAAGGCATCAGGCGCATTGGAACACCATCACCTGCAAGTTCTCCTCTAAACCATGACACCATCCTGACTTGGAACAATATCATTGTTCCTTCAAAATCCTGGAATTCCCTTCCTAACAGCACCAGACGCACTGCTGCATTCAAGAAGGTGACTTACCACCAGCTTCTCAAGTGCAATTATGAATTGGTAACACACGTTAGCCTTTCCAGTGTTGCTCGCATTTCATGAAAGGGACAAAAACACTACATCCTTGTGATATATATTTGTATGCGCTGACCTGTGACTACAGTAAGTTATTAAAGCCGTTAACCAGCCTTTAATGGTGACTTTTATAAAATGCCAGATTTGTTTTAAAAACATGAATGAAAGATGATCCTATTAATTCTTCATATCCATAAAATGGCTGCTGGATTTTGCCGACATAAGTCAGTGCAATTGAAAACCATGTATTTGTGCATTAGATGCCTGACTTGTTTCAGACACGGGTCTTCTGTTTCATGATTATCTTTGTCCAAATTAAAATAGCACAATTACTAAATTAAAAAGAAAAAAATCTTCTGCATTTTTGGTGTAATACAATTTTCTTGCTCTTTCCCTTTTATCCTTTAGTATTTCTTTTCAAGTGTTTGTCTAACTCCCTCTTAATGCAATTGACTTTTATCTGCTAGTTGTTTGGAAATTCCTTATTTATTCTTTGTGAAGAGAATGAGAAAATATCACAAAGACAACCTCAGAATTGACCCTAGTGCCCTGAAAAACAGGAGTTGACTTGCTTCCCCTGCTCTTGCTTACTTTGTCAGTTTGTGGATTTGGCTGGAGCAAGAGTGATGAGAATGTGGTACTCACTATTACAGAGTGGTTGTGATGAAGAGCATAGATGCATTTAAGGAGAAGCTAGATAAGCACGAGACAGAAGGGAATAGGAAGATATGCCGATTCCTATCATGAAGGGGTTGGGGCGAGGACGTTTGTTTGGAGCATAAAGAGCAGCATGGAGCAGTTGGGCCAAATGGCCTGTTTCTGTGCTGTAAACGTCATTAATGTTTTCCTGTTGTGAAAAATAATCAACTTTCAACATGATTGAATCCCCGGTTGGTGAAGGAGCTGAAAGTCTATGCCTGGTTTCTCCTTTTTAAAAAAATTTAAATGAAGCTCTCTTTTTCACCATTCTCTGCTCCAAGCCCTCTCTTGGAATTTAACACTGCACTGCAGTAAAAGAACGATGTGTGCAGATGAGAGCAATCTGTGCCTGTACTAAGGAAAGGTAACCTTGTCATCAGTTGTTGACTGGGAGTAGCAAAGCCACTCCAGACCTCAGCGGAGGATGTATTGTAGGGGAGCAGTCAAGATTATCCAATTGCTGCTTGTGCTCATGCAGTTTGAAAAGATGCCAGAAAGCCTTGACTGTGCAGTGTAAAATATAATTTAGCTTTTTGTTGAGCGAATCAAAGAAGAACTTTAATTAAAAACCAAAAAAGAAATTGGAGTGCTTAAATATACTGATAGAGGCGTGAAGAGTATCTTCCAAGCATTTTCCGGTTCCCTAACCATCTCGCCTGAACCAGATTTTAGCAGGAAGTTCAGTAGATGTGTAAAGAATCTTTTAAAAGGTGCCATGATCATGGTCACCGTGAGTCAGTGAAGTTGGTGCCTTGTGGATGTACTTCACTTGTACAGCTTAAAAAAAATGCAGCACCTTTTTTCTGAGCCCTTCTGTTGAACTGATACTGAATTTCAGATTAAACCAGGTGAGAGATAAGCCTCAAAATTAAGAGTTGACAATATTAGGCAATAACACTCATCTGAGACTCCTTTACCAGCTTTATAGTGGAGATGTTAATCCATTAAACCATTTATTTTAAATATCCAATATAAAATGAATGACATGCAAATGCAGTAATCTTCAGGGCTTGAGACTCTGAAATAGTGCCTCCAATTAAAATAGAGAATGATCTTTTTGTTTCATCAAAAGGAAAATAAAACAACCTAAAATGGTTAATTTTTTCATCTGTCCTGATTTTCAGAATGTGTGCTTTCCTTAAGGGCAAATAATAACTGATAGAGTTAAGAAACCAAACTTTCATCCTATGGCAGGCTTGCTATCATCTGAAAGTAATTTAGTGGATAGATTAGATTTCTTACCTGTATTGATGATTGGATGTTTTATAGCTGTTTTCATGCATTCATTTTTTTCAGTATCACTTATACTTTGTAACAGGCCACACCTGGCATGTACTTGGGATTGGAAAAGTTCAAAATATAACATGCAGTAGCCGATCAAGGCTCAAAAGCATGGTATATGTACCATGTGATAACTGGCATGTTTTTGGACTTTTAAAGTTAGGCTTTGCTGAAGGAGCAGAAGTTTCCTGTCTGTAAACATTGCAAAATATTCACTGGCTCCTTCCTAAAGAGTGCACCAAAAAGGGTAAAAAAAAACCTGAGCTTGTGATTAGAATGATGCCTAAACATCCTAGGGAATTTTACTCATCCTCTCCATTTTTTCTGTATAGCTTCTTCCCCTTTACTCCCTCTTCCCAAGACTTTGACCGCACAGCAGTGCTTCAGTACACTGTCCAAATGAGCATCGTTCTTGTAAGCATGCCGGCAGGCGCTCTAACTGTGAAGGGCGTTTAGCTGAGTTTGAATTTTTCGCCCAGCATCGTATGCACTTCCAGCAGAGTTTGCTGACTTGCAGCCGTGATAAAGACTTGCATTATGCGGTGTCCTTTTGTGATTTGGGAAGTCCCAAAACATTTTGCAGTCTCTGAAGCACCTCTGAAATATTTTTCTTGCATAGCAAAAGCAACACCACAGCAATCAGTAATGATCTGACCTGTTTTTAAGCTATTCTGCTTTGAGGAGAAAATATTGGCCAGGATGCCAGGGGAGAATTCCTCTACCCTTCCTTGAAATATTGCTGTGTGATCTTTTACATCTACCTGAATGGGCAGAAAAGGCCGCAGTTTATCTTTTCTTCCAAACGATAGCACCTCTGACAGTGGAACAGGACCCCCTCAGTACTGCACTGGAGGGTCAGCAAAGATTTTGTGTTCAATGCTCTGGAGTGGATCTTGAACCCACAAACTTCTGACTCTGGTAAGTGTGCTACTGACTGAGCCACAGCTGATATCATGCAGAAGCCTTGGTTGATTTCTCTCCCCCCACCCTCTCGTCTGCTTGAAGAAAATTAGTTATCCCAGCCTGGAAGTTGGAATAAACCTGTTATCTTCGGCGATCAAACCCTGCTGTTTTTTGGGACCATCCTGTTCTGTATAGCTACTTCATCTTTTTGAACCAGCAGCAATTTCTTTGTCCTTTTTTAAAACGTTTCCTTCTAAGCAGCTGCCCGAGTTCAAAAATGCAAATTGCATATGAATTGTTTTATTGTAAAACATATCCTTTGAAAATATTTAACATTGGGATGTAGTCTTTGCAAATCAATTTTGCTGGTTAAAATTGAAAAATCTTTTTTTTTAAAGGAAAAAAAATGTTATTTATTGACCAGAGTTCTTAATGCTGCCATCAGGCTGATTTGGCAGAAATGTTAGCAGGAGGGAGTACACTTGATAATCATGAGTGTCCTGACAAAAATTGGCAAAGCTACATGTTGGGTAATGGCCAAGGGCATTTCAGCTGATCATGCCCAGCTCAATCTTCAGTGACAAAGTAAAAGAGTACATCAAAACAAAAGCAGAGTACATTAAAACAAAAGCAAAGTACTGCAGATACTGAAAATCAGAAAAGAAAACAGGAAATCCTGGTGTGATTCCAGCATTTTCTGTCTTTAGACTAGAACACTGCTCTAGCCAATTTTGGTGCCTTTAAAGTAAGGATACCAATTAATGCTGACATTTTTGTCCTATAAATTAGTGTTCACCAGACTGGGTAGTCTCAACCTGTGGCATGGGCACTATTCATACCCAGGCCCCAGCAAAGAAAGAACAGCACTGTCTTGTGGATCTTGCCCACATAGGGATGAAATCTCTCTCTGTGAAGCGTGAGCCCCCATGTGTGATGAGGTTGGAATGCTCTCAGCTAAGATCTTGGCACGAAATAAAAAGATGTCCACAGCTTGAAACCTAATTGACTTATTCAAGAGACTAGAAGAGGCAGCTGCAAAGTTTGCTTTTGAGGTTGTTGTGCAGGCACCTGAAATGCCATTTAAACTTGAGCATGTGGGCAGTATTAGAATATGTGGGTGAGTTGAGGTTTGACGTTTAGTGCATTATGAGTCTCATGGCCTCAAACTAAGTAGAAGTTTAAATAATATAGAAACAGAAAATGTTGGAAATACTCAGCAGGTCAGACAGCATATGTGGAGAGAGCAACAGAGTTAACATTTCTTATGGTGACTTTTCATTGGTATGTTTAAGCAAAATGATTGTTATTACATATGACCGTGTTATAATTGAAACACTAACCCCTCCAGTTAGTGTTTTTTCTAAAGAATGTTTGGTAGGTGTTGCAGGTTTGCACATTTGATATTCTTCCTCTAGCTCGCCATGTATGGGTGTGTCTCGCCCTCATTTGTGTGCTCTTTGCTATTACAAACACATCAATTGTACCCTTATGGCATGACTTAAAGTGGAGGTTATTAGCAAGTCACCATGATCTGTTAAGTCCCGCTTTTCAGCAGTAGACTTTAGAACAGTACTGACAGAGCTCTCCAGTACAGTGTTTTATGAGTTGGCCTGTGCACCTAAACATTTCATTGAATTATAATTTACAGCGCAGAAGGAAGCCATTTGGCCCATTGTGTTTGTGCTGACCACGAAAGAGCTGACCAGCCTAATCCTAGCTCTTGGTTTGTAGCTTTGTAGTTTACAGCACTTCCAAGCACTTCTTAAACATGACTGACCCAAGCCATAAGTTTTATACTCCCATCATTCTCTGGGCAGAAAAGATTCTCCTCTCTTTCTTTTACCAATTAATTTAAATCTATGTCCCTTGGTTATTGACCTCTCTATTCTCCTATCCAGTCCATCTATGCCCTTCAATTTAATGCACCTCAATTAAATCTTCCCTCAGCCACCTCTTCCAAAGCAAACAACCCAACCTATCCAATCTTTCTTAATAGCTAAAATTTTCCAGTCCTGGCAACATCCTTGTAAATCCCCTCTGTACTCTCTAGTGCAATCATATCCTTCCTGTGATGCAGTTATCAGAACCGTATGTAGCTGCAGTCTAACTTGTGTTTTATAGCAGAGAACTTGAGTATTGCTGAAAAAAGAGACATGCTATCAAAGCTTTACATCTTGCACTTATCAGGATAGCTCACAAGAATTTTCCAATAGTAACTGGGGAACAACAATTTATACTGCACGAGAAGAGTGTTGATTGGTTGGCAGGTGTCCATCTACAAGCTGTTATTACCCTGTTAATGTTGGAAAATTCTTGTGAGCTATCCTGATGAGTGCAAGACAGAAAGCCTTGATAGTGTTTTATATAATTCTAGCACAACCTCCTTGTCCTTGCATTCTTCCATATCAGCTAATGAAGGAATGTATCCTGTATGTCACCTTAACCACCTTATCTAATGGCCCTGTTACCTTCAGGGATTTATAGCACTCACTTACTTCTAGTTTCCTCTGTTTTCCTTCACTTGCAATTATTCATTGTGTTTCCTTGCCTTGTTTGCCCTTCCCAAATGCACTGTCATTACATCCTTTCCAGATTAAATTCCATTTGCCATTTTTCTGCCCTCCATTTTCCACCTATTTGAATAGAAACAGCAAACCTAAGCTATATGGACCAGAAAGTTTACTTACAGCAGTCACCTCCTGACTCCCCAAAGCCTGTCCACCATTTACAAGGCACAAGTCAGGAGTGTGATGGAATCTGTCCAAGGTCATCGCCAACCGGGTCAAATCCGCTCTGTAATTGGTGATTCACCCTGACCAGACCTGCTCTGTGCCAGGCAGGAAGATCTCTGACAGCCTGGCGCTGCTCAGGGATACGATTGCCTATGTACAGGACAGGGGTGTGGATACCTGCCTCATCAGCTTGGATCAGGAGAAGGCCTTTGACAGAATATCGCACACCTACATGGGGGATGTGCTCTCCAAAATGGGCTTTGGGGAGGGAATTCGAAATTGGATCCAACTGCTCTACACTAACATCAGTAGCGCAGTCTCAATCAATGGGTGGGAAACAGATAGCTTTCCGATTAAATCTGGAGTCAGGCAGGGCTGTCCTCTCTCGCCTGTCCTTTTCGTGTGCTGCATAGAACCCTTTGCCGAGTCCATCAGGAAGGATCCGGGCATAAGAGGAGTGACGATCCCAGGCAGTGGAGGCACTCAGGTAAAAGCCTCCCTGTACATGGACGACGTCGCCGTTTTCTGCTCGGATCCGCTGTCGGTGCGCAGACTGATGCACGTCTGCGACCAGTTCGAACTGGCCTCGGGAGCCAAGGTAAATCGTGGGAAGAGCGAGGCCATGTTCTTTGGGAACTGGGCTGACCGATCCTTTGTCCCCTTCACTGTCAGGGCTGACGGCCTGAAGGTGCTGGGGATATGGTTCGGAGGGACCGGGGCATGCGTTAGAAACTGGAAGGAGCGAGTGGCTATGGTGAAAAGGAAACTGGGCATGTGGGAGCGACGCTCCCTCTCCATTGCGGGTAAGAACCTGGTCATCAGGTGTGAGGTACTCTCGCTGTTGCTGTACGTGGCGCAGGTCTGGCCCATTCCACACTCCTGCGCGACGGCGATCACTCGAGCCATCTTCCGCTTTATCTGGAGGTCGAAAATGGATCGTGTCTGCAGGGACGCGATGTACAAGCCTCTAGATAGAGGGGGAAAAAATGTGCCCAACATCGCCCTCATACTGATGGCCACCTTTGTGTGTGGCTGCATCAAGCGGTGCGTAGACCCTCAGTACGCAAACACCAAGTGTCACTACGTGCTGAGGTTCTACCTGTCCCCGGCGTTGCGAAGGATGGGTCTGGCCACGCTGCCGCGGAACGCTCCAAGTAGTTGGACCGTGCCGTACCACCTGTCCCTGGTGGAAAAATTTATGCAGAAAAACACCTTTGACCACAAGTCCATCAGGCAGTGGTCAGCACGTAACGTCCTAGAGGCCCTGAGGGAAAAGGAGAGGGTGGACCCTGTGGGATGGTTCCCCGAGCAGACTGTCAAAGTCATTTGGCAGAATGCCTCATCGCCAGAACTTTCCAACAAGCACCAAGACGTAGCTTGGCTGGTGGTGAGAAAGGCCCTCCCCGTCAGATCCTTCCTACACGCCAGGAATCTCACCCCCTCTGCACGTTGCCCTCGAGGTGGCTGTGGTGGGGAAGAGACCGTTGTTCACCTCCTTGTGGATTGTGCCTTTGCAAAGAAAGTCTGGAGAGAGATGCAGTGGTTGCTGTCGAGGTTCATCCCGAGCAGTTCTGTGACACAGGACTCTGTGCTCTACGGGCTGTTCCCAGGGACACACACCGAGACAAACATCGACTGCAGCTGGAGGATCATCAACTCGGTGAAAGACGCGCTTTGGTCTGCCCGAAACTTGTTGGTCTTCCAGCACAAAGAGTTGTCCCCGACCGATTGTTGCGGACTGGCACAATCCAAAGTCCAGGACTACGTGCTGAGGGACGCACTAAAGCTTGGGGCAGCTGCCGCAAAGGCGCAATGGGGAAGGGTCGCTGTCTAAGACCTTTCTACCACAGCGCACCGAGAGACTGGGAACTGTTTAGAGCCCCTCGGGCTGTACAGATCAAAATGAAAGGCTGTAAATGATTGTAATATTGTTTGTACTGATGCACCTGGTGATACAATTTGTAAAAGTTTAACCTGGATTGTACCCTTGTAATGTTGTTTTTGAAATGGTTTTGAATGTGATTGAAGATTTTTTATGAATAAAGTATATTTTTACAAAAAAAAAACTTCCCACTTACCTGGATGAGTGCAGCTCCTACAATACTCAAGAAGCTTGACACCATCCAGGACAAAGCAGCCCGCTTGATTGGCATCCCATCCACAAACATTCACTCCCTCTGCCACCAACAAACAATGGCAACAGTGTGTACCAGCTACAAGATGCACTGCAGAAACTCACCAAAGCTCCTTAGGTAGCACCTTCCAAACCCATAACCACTACCATCTAGAAGGATGAAGGCAGCAGATAGATGGGAATACCACCACCTGGAAGTTCCCCTCCAAGTCACTCACCACCCTGACTTGGAAATAAATCACCGTTCCTTCACTGTCATTGGGTCAAAATCCTGGAACTCCCTTCCTAACAGCACTGTGGGTGTACCTACACCACAGGGACTGCAGCGGTTCAGGAAGGCAGCTCACCACCACCTTCTCAAGGGCAATTAGGGATGGACAATAAATGCTGGCCCAGCCTGCGAAGCTCACATCCTGTGAATGAATAATAATAATTTTTTTTTTAAAGAACTATGCTGAATTATTTCTTCAGAGGGGAAAGCAGCTGTGATGCTATAGTTGGTGCCCGGGTGACTGAGGGGTAGAAATCAGCTGAGATGTCTACACATTCTGATGGAAGGTCATCGACCTGAAATGTTAACTTTGTTTCTCTTTCCATTGATGCTGTTGAGTGTTTCTGGCATATTCAGTTTTTATTTCAGATTTCCAGCATTTGCGGCATTTTGCTCTTGTGTTTTGTGAGGCTCCTACTCCATCAGTGTGGTTGAGGTAGAGCTGCATGATCAAAGTTTTGTCTTTAAAATGAGATGTTAAACTGAGGCCCTGTCTGTCTTTCAAGTAGATGTATAAAAATCCTGTAGCACTATTCGAAGGAGCACAGAGGAGGCCTCCCTGTGCATTTGCTAATATTTATCCCTCACTAAAATAGATTATCTATGGGGAGATGGTGGCATTGTGTTAATATCACCGGGGTAGTCATCCAGAGGCCCAGGTTAATGCACTGCGGAGGTGGGTTCAATCCCACCATGACAGCTGGTGGAATTTAAATTCAATTAAATATTATATCAGGAACTGAAAGCTAGCCTCAGTAATGGTGACCATGACAACTATCATCGGTTGTTATAAGAACCCATCTGGCCTTCTCAGGAAGGAAATCTGCTGTCCTGACCTGGTCTGGCCTACATGTGAATCCGGATCCGCAGCATTGTGGTTGACTCTTAAATGACCTCTGAAATGGCCTTCCAGCAAGGCCACCCAGTTGAACTGAACTGCTGCAGAATGGACTGCAGTGGTTCAAGAAGGTGGCTCACCACCACTACCTACTCAAGGCAACGAATGCTGGCCTTGCCAATGTCACCCATGTCCCATGAAAGAATTTTTTAAAAATTCTGTTCATCTATTGCATTGCATTTGTCATACCCTGCTGTGTGCAAATTAACGACCACATTTGCAAAAGTGGCTGTTCTTCAAACGGTGCTTAATTGGATGTTAAATGCTTTGGGACGTCCTGAGGTTGTGAAAGGAGTTATATAAATGCAAATTCTTTTTGACTGGTTGGTATCTAGTATCATGCTGGAAAATGCATGAGTGGAGGTTAGTTTACAACATAAAAGCAAAAAACTGTGGATGCTGGAAATCCAAACAAAAACAAAAATAAAAATACCTGGAAAAACTCAGCAGGTCTGATAGCATTTGCGGAGAGGAATACAGTCAACATTTCGAATCCATTTGACTCTTCAACAGAACTGTTGAAAAAGAGTCATACGAACTCGACTGTGTTCCTCTCCGCAGATGCTGTCAGACCTGCTGAGTTTTCCCAGGTATTTTTATTTTTGTTTTAGTTTACAACATGATTGGGCTCAACTGCAATGGTCTCCATTTGCCGATACCTCATGACTGCTAATTGTTCATTCTTGGACACGAGGATACCCAGTGGTATAAGGTAAGGGAGCTGTCACAGTAGGAATTGCTGCATTAGAGAGGAAGGAAGAAACCTTTAGAGAGGGGAGCTGCAAACCGTATCCACTTAATGTCTTCCGACTTCAATAAGTTAAGACTTTGTAAAATTTTAAACCAATATTAACTTTTATTTGTGTCAGACAGTAGGTATATTACTAAAAGCACAATGGTAGGTTAGTGAGTATTATTACTGACTGAAGTCTGTAACCATTACCTCAAATTGAACCTTGCCAAACACACCTGAACTCTTCTCTGCCACTATTTTCATGCCTGCATACTTTTCTAAATATCTGTTAGATTAGTCCTTGGTAAGCAAAAAAAAAAATTGGAAAACATTTAAAATGCCTTGTTAATTTTATCTGTGACTTTTTAATTATTTCTGTAAGATTGCCACTTCTTCCTCTTAATGGCAACTTTTACAGACTGATTTTTTAAATTTCTAGGTGAGATGTCTCTTGGAAATAATGGCCACACAATGACAAACTAAACCATTAAAATAAATGGGCTATTTTTTGAATATCCTGCTGGGTATTAGGGGAGCAGAGACTAGGAACCTCTTTCTCCACCATTGGTGGCTGCACCTTCAGTTGCCTAGACCCTAAGGCATGGGGAGGGTTTTCCAGAGCTCCCTGGCTTTCCTCCTTTAAGCCACTCTTAAGACCTAGCTCTTTGGCCAAGATTTTGGCCGCCTTATGTGGCTTGTTGTCATATTTTGTTTTACAATGTTCCTGTGAAGTGCCTTGGGATGTTGTATTAAGTTAAAGACGCTATATAAATGCAAGTTGTTCCTTCTTTCCCTTCTTCCCCCCTCACCTAATCAGAATTTCAGGTAAATTATGAAATGCTGTTTCCATGATTTCGCATTACTAAATAGTGGCCTGGATTTTACAGTAAGGATAACGATCGTCGCTCAGGGTTATATGGAGTAAATTGGACAGCAATTTCTACCATCTGTACATGTGCAGTTACAAGTGAAAGTCAGAAAGTTGCTGTCTGAGTTGCCCTCCTCCTGCAATGCTTCTGTTACACCGGCATCTCACCTGTAGACTTTATATTCAAACGCATGAAGGGTATGAATTTGACGTACCTGCCACTAGACACCCACTAAACACATGAAAAGTTAGGGCTTCAAGTGTAAGTGATTTTTAAAAATAATGTAATAAGCCTACTTGCTACCAAACCTCCCTAGAACCCCAAGTTATTTTTTACAAGTGTGGAGTCTTATTGCCTCAGAGTTTAATGGCTGTTTTAGAGTTTAAAAAAAAAATTAAATCGTTTATATAATTTTTTTCTTTGTCTCATCTCTCAACCTAATCTTTCTTCCCCTTTTATTTTGCTTGCTGTACATAATTTTACATTGAAATATTCAAGCTTGCATTTCCTGGTTTAGATTCAGCAGTGTTTCATCTGGCTGAGTAGATGTATTATTCACACAGGTCCCAGATTCCCTAACCACACTGTATTAGACTTCTGATAGACATAATTTGCCATTCAAAAGCCCGTGAAAAGCCTATGGGCAGCTGTAAGTGTAGTGAACAACGAGTGCCAATTTTTTTGTTACTGACTCAAATTCTGGGCTAATCTATTGTGAAAATTTGAGAAGGGCGCAAGGTGGTTTGGTGCAAAGTTATCATGGACTTAACTTTGCACCAGTGGACGGAATACAGCTAGACTGAAGGCCAATGGCTCCCTGAAATTACGAAGGTTACACCAGTTTATTGAAATGTAAGTTTTAATTTCTTATGGTTGTGGACATGCTCCATTAACACCTACTCATATATTTATATAGCACATCTAGTGTAATAAAACATCCAAAGGCACTTCACAGGAGCAGTATCAAAAAAAAATTGAGAGACAGCCTCATGAGGAGATATTAGGGCAAATGATCAATTGCTTGGTTTAAGGTGAGTTTTAAGAGTTATCTTAAAGGAGAGAAGAGTAGTTTAAGGAGGGAATTCCAGAGCAGGCCTTGGCAATTGAAGGCAGTGGTGAAGCCATTACGATCAGGAATGCTCAAGATGCCATAATTGGAGGAGCGTAGATAACTCGAAGGGTTGTGGGACGGAGGAAATTGGAGAGGTAGGGAGGGGCAAGGCCATGGAGAGAGTTGAAGTCAAGGACCAGCAAAATCATTTAGGATTGCTTCCTTGATGAGGTTATGTTTTGATAAATGTTCAGAGCTCTGTTTAGTGCCAGCATCCAATCTAAACCCAACAGATTGGATTGTCCTCTCCAAGTTATACAGCGAAGATAATTGCATTGCAGAGGGGAAAAGTATGACTGCTTTACTTTCTTAAATAGTAGGAGGCTGAGGTAAAAGAAGTAGGCGGTTTAAAGAATATATTTGCATACTGTGGTCGAGGCAGTAGTAGTCTGTGGTTTGCACAGTAAATATGAGTAGTGTTCCACTGGGGTTTCAGCTGGCAGTTTCAAAAGGTTGCACATGGGGAACTGTAAAATGTTTGTTTTCTTTCTTATCCTTCCCTTCCCCTTTAAATCTTTTGCACAATTTTTAATTTGACATTTGTGCCAAAACATTTGTGTCGAATCCATTCTACGTGCTTAAGATTTAAAGCATTGTGTAGAAAATTCTGAAAGAAAAATGCTTCTTGCACAAAATTGGATAGTAATGCTAAGGCCCATTCCTCCCCACTGCCCCCACCTGAAATATGGCTCTGCAGGCACCAATACCTTGCCAGTATCATGTCTCATGAAGTCTTGACACTGAGCATTGGCAGGCTGTTTGATTGTTCAACAATCAGCTTGAAGAAAAATAGAGAAAATAGAATCTTAACAAAGGAGTGACTAGATTGTCAAATGTTATGTGCAGTGCTGAGGATATCTGTAATCCACAGAAGAAACCCTCAGCAATGGACATAACGTTTGACAAGCTAGTCACTCCTTTGTTATGATTCTATTTTTATTTTTTCCTGTAATCCACAATAAAGGACAGATGGTGGGAAGAGAAAGCCGGAGAGATCCCAACAGTATGTTGACTGTCCTGATGTGAAACTTTCTGAAGTCACCAGAGCCATCTATAGACCAAGGCCAAATGGACAAAATCCCCTTCGCTCGCAGGGTGATGTCTCTTTTTATGGATGACAAGGCCATCCAACAACACTGGAAAAAGCATTTCCAACAACTCAGCTGTGAATCCACAGTGGCAGCTAACGTTCTCCAGGCTATCCCCCAATACCCTATAGTGGAATCATGAGTGAGCCACCATCAATTGGAGAACTGCAACAAGCAATCAAACAGATGAAAAACAGCAAAGCTTGTGTCCCCGATGGTACTCCATCTGAGGTCTTCAAAGCTGGTGGGTTTTTGCTCACGCCAGGACTCCATGTACTCATTCTGCGGATTTGGGAGTTAAAAAGAACTCCCCAGACAGCCTAACTTCAGGGATACAACAGCTATAACTGTCTTCAAGAAGGGAGATAAACCATGCTTTGGAAACTATTGAGGTATTTCCTCATGACAATAGGAGGGAAAATCCTGACATGCATTCTCCTGAATCACCTCCTTCCTGTGGCTGAGCAAATCCTCCCAGCGACACATCGTGGTGTTAGGAACCTCTGACATGGTTTTTATTGTCAGACAAATCCAGGAAAAATGTCAAGAACAAATTCATTGCACTCATTGACCTGACCAAAGCATTTGACTCAGTAATTTGAGATTTGGATGTCCAAGAAACTTCATCACAACCCTGCAATTGCTCCATGATGATATGACTGCAACTGTCTTGACTGGGAGATCTGAAACAGCCCCCTGTAAAACCCAGGCAGCTGTCAAGCAAGGCTGTGTGATAGCTCCCATAATATTTGCAATCTGCTTGGCAATGGCTATTCACCTCATCAAAAGCTTAACGACTCTCTGGTGTGAGTATTAAATACCGCCTAGATGGTAAACTCTTTAACCTCTGTTGCCTCTGCGAAAACTAAACTGGCCACCACAGACATACATAATCAAGAGTTTGCAGATAACTGTGGTGTTGTTGCCCACACTGCTGTCGTCCACAGACTTGCAAGCCACTCTTGTTCTCTTCAGTTCTGCATACAAAAAACTCAGCCTGCCCTTGAACCTTACCAAAACAAAACTTGGATATCAATACACACCCGGTCAGCCAAGTATTCCAACTCTCATATATGTTGAAGGAGCTGAAATATGTTGGGGACTTAATGACCATACCTTAGCAGCCACCTCTCACAAAAGACCACCGTTGATGAGGAGATCCAACACCGGATGGGCTGCATCAACTCGGCCTTCTACAAACTATGGGAGCGAGTGTTTGACAACAAAGATCCCCACAAGTGAACAAAAATCCTAGTCTACAGCACAGTTGTCGTCACCACACTGTTGTACTGTAGTGGACACATAAGAACACTACCGAAATTCCACCAGCAGTTGCATCCTCTGTCCCATAGGAGGACCAACAAACAAACGCTAGAGTCCTTGAAGCCAGCTCCACAAGTGTTCAGGCAAAACTCCTGCAAATCAACTTCGATGGACTGGACACTGCATCCGGATGGCCGAAAGTGTTTTTCCCGCCAAGTCCTGTTTTTAAACTCTCGCATGGCCAATCTTCCTGGTAGAACAAAGAAAACGCTTCAAAGACTCTCTGAAGCTCTCCTTGAGGCATTGACATTAATGTCTGGGAGGAGCCTGCTTCCAAAATGGCCACAACTTGTTCGTCACGCTGTGTCACGCTTTGAGTCAAAATGCCTTAATGATGAGGCAGAGCGGCGGCAGAGAAGGAAAGAAAAGGAAGCCCACCTGCACTTCGGATCCCAATACCTGGTGGGAACATCCTGCCCCATGTGCCCAAAGATATGCAAGTCACGAACCAGCCTGTTTAGTCACATGAAGACCCATGACAAACTCGCAACCCTGAGAAGACTTCACCCTCAAATCGAGGAACAGCCGGTGATTTAATCCACAACAGGATCACCGTAGCCATTTTGGGGCAAAACCTATTTATTCATTTCAGCAACAGAAACCCTCAGCTAAAACAGGCCTGTAATCACAAAAGCTTATCAACGTGTGATTAAAAGCAACAACAATAGAAGCCAATTGCAGAACACTCTGTTCTGTTCAGGGTTTATATGCTTTTCAAGAAAGTTACCATATTTAATTTTTTTTCACTTAACCTGCTTCGGCCCACCCCGCCCCTCGTCCATCCCTTCATGATGCATGCATAATCTCTCAACATAGCCCGCTCACAGCCCTATCTTGCGCAAACTTTAGTCAGTGTTACATGTGGAATTTATGTTTTGAAATCAATGTTTGAAACGTGTACGGTGTTTAAAGTTGTTCCGTCCTGATTGGGACTGTGCCTTCACCTACTGAGGCCTTGAACCCTGGAATTCTTTCCTAAAACCTACTTCGGTCATCTGCCTTAATGTCTCCCTCTGCGTCTTGGTGTCAAATTATTTTATATAATGCTTTTGTAAAGCCCCTTGGGATGTGTGATTCAGTTAAAGCTGCTATCTAAATACAAACAATCATTGTTATTAAGTGGCTGAAGTAAATATTCCAATTTCCATCAGGTTAATGTTCTGCTTTTTCAGTTGGCATCATAGAATTACATATATTTTACGGCACCGGAACAGGCCATACGTTCCAATTAGCCTATCAGTGTTTGTGCTCCACTTGACCTTCCTTCCACCTCACTTCATCTAACCCCATTCCTTTCTTGCATGACTGGTTGAACTCCCACTTAAATGCATCTGTGCTATTCACTTCAGCTACTTCCTGTGGTAGTGAGTTTCCCATTCTAATTACTCTCTGGGTAAAGAAGTTCCCTTGAATTTCTTATTGGTCCAACACATTGGCTCCGGTGTGATGCTGTGACCTTATATTGCTGCCTGGTCATTGAGAGATTTGAGTTTAACTGTCCAGACTTATCCTATTTAAACATTCAGCTTGACCTCTTGACCTGTGTGCTGACTCCATGTGGATCTCCATTCTGAATGTGTCGTGATATTTTTGTATCTTTTAAGGAACCATAAAGTCATGCGTATAACAATCTAGTATTCTGCAAGGAGAATGTGTTAATTAATAACCTTGTAGTAAAGGGACCTCTAATGTAGAGTGATCGTAAAATGACAACATTCTATGTTGAGTTTGAAAGTGATTGAGTTAGGTCTGAAATGAGGATTTTAAATTTGAACAACGCAAGGTACACAGGTATGAGGGTGATTGGCTAAGGTAAATTGAGAAACTGCATTAAAAGATATAATGGTAGATAAGCAATGGCAATCATTTAATTTGTTTATAATTTACAACAAATATATATTCACCTAAGGAATGAAAGCCTTAGAAAAAGTGGTCCAACCATGGCCAATAAGAGAAGTTAAAGATAGTAGCATAAAAGCAAAATACTGCGGATGCTGGAAATCTGAAACAAAAGCAGTTATTTTATTTCATTCACGGGATGTGGGCTTCGCTGGCTGGACCAGCATTTATTGCCCATCCCTAGAAGATGGTGGTGAGCTGCCTTCTTGAACCGCTGCAGTCCATGTGGTGTAGGTACACCCACAGTGCTGTTTGGAAGGGAGTTCCAGGATTTTGACCCAGCGACAGTGAAGGAACGACGATATATTTCCAAGTCAGGTTGGTGAGTGACTTGGAGGGGAACCCCCAGGTGGTGATGTTCCCAACTATCTGCTGCCCTTGCCCTTCTAGATTATAGTGGTCGTGGGTTTGGAAGGACCCTGCAATGCATCTTTTAGATGGTACACACTGTTGCTACTCTGCTATGGTGGTGGAGGGAGTGAATGTTTGTGGATGGTGGTGACAATCTAGCAGATTGTGTTTGTCCTGGACGGTGTCCAGCTTTTTCAGTGTTGTGGGAGCTGCACTCATCCAGGCAAGTAGGGAGTATTCCATCACACTCCTGACTTATGCCTTGTAGATGGCGGACAGGCTTTGGGGAGTCAGGAGGTGAGTTACCCGTCGCATGATTCCTAGCCTCTGATCTGCTCTTGTAGCCTCAGTATTTATGTGGCTGGTCCAGTTCAGTTTCTGGTCAATGGTAATCTCCAGGATGTTTATAGTGGGGGCTGTTGAACATCAAGGGGCAATGGTTGGATTCTCTCTTGTTGGAGATGCTTATTGCCTGGCACTTGTGTGGCATGAATGTTACTTGCCACTTGTCAGCCCAAGCCTGATATTGTGCAGGTCTTGCTGCATTTGGACATGGACTGCTTCGGTATCTGAGGAGTCGCGAATGGTGCTGAACATTGTGCAATCATCAGCAAACATCCCTACTTCTGGCCTTATGATGGAAGGAAGGTCATTGATGAAGAAGCTGAAGGTGGTTGGGCCTAGGACACTACCCTGAGGAACTCCTGCAGTGATGTCCTGGAGCTGAGGTGACTGATTGGAAATGCTGGAAATACTCAGCAGGTCTAGCAGCATCTGTGGAGAGAGAAACAGAGTAAATGTTTTGATTTTGTATGACCCTTCTTCAGAGCATACGGACTCGAAACGTTAACTCTGTTTCTCTCTCCACAGATGCTGCTAGACATGCTGAATTTTTCCAGTATTTTCTGTTTTTGTTTCAAGTTAAAGATAGTATTTGATTAAAGGAAGAGGCTTGTAATGTTGCCAAAAAGAGCTTACATACGAACATACAAACTAAGAGCAGGAGTAGGCCACTCAGTCCTTCACGCCTGCTCCATCATTCAATAAGATCATGGCCGATCTGATTATAACCTCCCATCTACTCCAATAACCGTTCACCCCCTTGTTAATCAATAATCTGTCCATCTATGCTTTAAAAATATTCGAAGACCCTGCTTCCACGGCCTTTTGAGGAAGAGAGTTCCAAAGACTCGCAACCCCCTCAGAGAAAAAATTTCTCCTCCTCTCTTTCCTAAATGAGTGACCCCTTATTTTTAAACAGTGACCCTAGTTCTAGATTCCCCAACAAGAGGAAACCTTCTCTCCACACCCACCCTGTCAAGACCCCTTAGGACCTTAAAAGGTTTTGATCAAGTCACCTCTTATTCTTCTAAACTCCAGTGGTACAAGCCTAACCTGTCCAACCTTTCCTCATAAGACAAACTGCTTATTCCTGGTATTAGTCTAGTAAACTTTCTCTGAACTGCTTCTAACGCATTTACATCTTTCCTTAAATGAGGAGACCAGTACTGTACACAGTACTCCAGATGTGGTCTCACCAGTGCTCTATACAACTGAAGCATAATCTCCCATACTTTTGTATTCACTGCCCCTCACAATAAATGATAACATTCTATTAGCTTTCCCAATTACTTGCTGTACCTGCATACTAGCCTTTTGCAATTCATGCACTAAGTCACCCAGATCCCTCTGCACCTCAGAGCTCTGCAATCTCTCACCATTTAGATAATATGCTTTTTTATTCTTGCTGCCAAAATGGACAATTTCACATTTGCCTATATTCCGTTTGCCAGGCCTTTGTTACAAAATTAGTGCTCATCGACTGGGGATAATCTATTAGCATGGATTGATGATTGGATAATGGACAGAAAACTGCAGAATAACGATTCATTTTCAGGTTGGCAGGGTGTAACTTGTGAGGTACAGCAAGGATCTGTGCTTGACCTCAGCTATTTGCAATACGTTTTGAAGGCTTAAATGAAGGGGCTGAGTGTAATATATCCAAATTTGCTGTTGATACAAAGGTAGATGCTAAAGGGCTTATAGACATTTTAAATGAGTGTACAATAACTTGATAAATGGGATATAGTTTAAAGAATTGCAAAGTTATCCACTTTGATTGGAAATGTTTTAAATGTGGAGTTTGGAAAATGTTGGTATTCAGAGGCATCTGGGTGTCCTGTAAGCAAATCACAAAGCTAACATGGAGGTACAATAAGCAGCATGGGAGACAAATGGTACGTTAGCTTTTATTATAAAGAGATTGGAGCATAAGAGTAAAATGTCTTACTAAGACCTCTGTGCAGTCACCCTACATCAGTCAGGTTGCCAAGACCACCCTGGCTGCAGCTGAGGTAGAGTCCAAACAATGACTCACATTGTTGAGGAGTTTCTATTGACTAAACCTGAAGGTGGGCTTAAAGAACTCCATCTTGACACTGACAAGGCTATTGATTGGCTCTGTGACTATGCGCATGCTAATACTACTAGTTACATATGGCCTTAGTGAGACTACACCTGGAGTACAGGGTACAGCTTTTGATTTTGATCACCACCACCACAGAGGCACAGTGGCAGCAGTGTGTACCAAATACAAGATGCAGCTCACCGAGGCTCCTTTGACAGCACCTCCCAAATCTATGTCCTCTACCACCTAGGAGGACAAAGGCAGCAGACACAGAGGAACACCCCACCTGCAAGTTCCCCTCCAAGCCTCGTACCATCCTGACTTGGAGCTATGTTACCATTCCTTCGCTGTCATTGGGTCAAAACCTGGAATTCCCTCCCCCACCCCCCGCCCATTCCACTTGGACTGCAGTGGTGCAAGAAAATGGCTCACCACCAACTTCTCAACGGAAACTAGGGATGGGCAACAAATGCTGGCCTGGTCAGTGGCACTCGTATCCAGGAATGAAAAAAAGTAGACTGATTCCTTGGATAGAATAGATTATCCTATAAGGAGAGAGAGAGAATTGACTAGGCCTACATTCCCTGAAGTTCAGAAGATTGAGCAATATAAAATCCTTAAGATGCTTAACAGGTTAGATGTTGGGAGGATGTTTACCATTGCTAGGGAGTCCAGAACAAGGGATTAGACTCCAAATAAGGAGCTGGCTATTTAGGACTGGGATAAGGAGAAATTTCTTCACTCAAAGGATTGAGAGTCTTTGCAGTTCTCTACCCCAGAGGGTTGTGGAAGTTCCTTCATTAAGTATTTTCAAGGTTGAGATATCTATTTGTTGCCCATCCCTAGTTTCCCTTGAGAAGTTGGCAGTGAGCCATTTTCTTGAGCCACTGCAGTCCATGCGGAATAGGCGCTGTTGGGGAAGGATCTCCAGGTAGATGATCAGCTGTGATCTGACTGAATGGCAGAGCTGGCCTGAAGGTCCAAATGGCCTACTCCCATTTGTTTCTTATGTTAGCAAGATGAAAATTTGAAAAAGGTTTAATGTTAAGATCTGGAATGCACTGCCTGGCAGAGTGGGAGATGCAGATTTAAGAATAGCTTTCCAAAAGGAATTGGATCCATACTTGGAAAAAAAATGCAGGGCCATGGGGAAGAAGCTGGAGTGTGGAACTAATTGGATAACTCTCAAAAAGCTCTAAATGGTCTCTCTCTTTTATGCTTTGATTCTGTGAATTGTAACATGGCGTTGTATACAGAAGTCAACGCTGATGTGTTTTGTGGCTGCTAAACTGTTCATTGGCCCCAGGAGGATCTACAGTAGTTCTTTTAAAAAAAAAATAGTTTTGCTGGATTCTAGTTTAAAGGGGATTTCAAAAAAGGACTGGCAGGTTTGTTTGAATGTGAAAATCACCTTTAAGGAGCTGGCAGCCCTACACCAAATATGTAAACAGCTTTGAATTAGCTCATGGCAGTGCAGAGATTTTGCCTCGGCTGAAATAGTTCACCTCTCGAGGAGGAGGGAGAACAAACCTCACTAAGAATCAGACTGAGTCAGGAGTTTGTTAGCTGCAGAATTTAATATATTGTGCTCTTGAAAGAAAACGATCATGAAAACAATACAGCAACTTTATCAAAATATCATGCTGCATTATAATTTGCTAACCCAACAGGGACTGGACTTGGGACTGAAGTGGAGATAAAAGTAAAAATGATTAAAATTCTAAAATTTGAATGTTTTTGCATGTTCACCTACTGCTGACTCCAGCATGGGCTAGCTCTGTGATATGATCTTTAACAAAATCACCGTTCTGTGCTTATAAAATGGCTTCTTTCAGCAAGAAGCCAGATTGCTCACTGGGAATTGAAGATACTTAACCACATTTAAAACAAAAAATGGCTTAGCAATACACTTCTCTGGCTTTCTCTGCACTTTTTAAAAAAATATTTTTGTTTAATGCAGGACTACTAGTGCTCAAACTCCTACTCATTTAGAACAGCTAAAGTTGTTTCACTAATGTTAATGACTTCACTTGTGAAAATAGTTATCAGTTAAAGGTAACGTTATTTAGCCAGTGGTTATAATTGTGACTTCAGTAACAATGTTGTTTGCATGGAGTTGGACTGATCACAATGAATCCTTAAGTATATGTTAATTCTGATCCTGCTTTTGTGCGGAGCGGAATACAGACCCTAGTTTAAAAAAAATTAGCAAAGCGTAGTCTAAGAGGGTGTTAAATTGTAAGAGATGTGCATCTTTGTTATACAGGTACAGTGTCTCAAAACCGGCAACCTCGGGACTGAGGCCGTGCCGAATTTCAGATCTTGCCGGATTTCGGGTCGGGCGGTTCAGGTCAAGCCGGGTCGGGTGGGGTCAAGGGTCGCTTGGAGCGCGGGAATAGACTGGCGCGCAAGCAGCGAAGGGGATAACTAGTCAGGCTCCACACCACACCAATGCAGCATCTAGCCAAATTGTCCCGGTAAGTTTTTTTTTAACTTTACTTAGTTAAAATTGATGCATGGGCTAAAAATGTCCAGTTTTTGGACAGCTGTATTTGAGACACTGTACTGTAATACTTTTGAGTTAATCAATTCAAAAATATTCAGGGCAAATAAAATTATATTCAAGTTGATACCGTTAACCATTCTGTTTGTTGCGCAGAACATTACGGCGCAATGCACAGGTCTCTGAAAACCATAGAGTACAAAAGTTAACATGATCAAGCTGATGGCTGGTGGCAACTTATGTATGTTGTGATGACAAAGTTTCCACCTCCCATAGGTTGTCTCTAGTGACCTACGCCAATATCACAACCGTGACCATCGTTGGATCCATCATAACAGGTGCTTCATGGCATCTTTGGAATTAATTTCAGTGGTAATGACAAATGGTTTGTGCCATTTGTCCACAGAATCAGAGAATTGTTACGGCACAGAAGGAGGCCATTTGGCCTATCATGTCTGCACCGGCTCTCTGAATGAGCAGTTCACTTAATGCTGTTCCCTAGCCTTCGACCCATAACCCTGCATATTCTTCCTCTTCAGGTAACAGTCTAATTCCCTTTTGAATGTATCACTGCACCGATGATAGGTGATTGCCTGTGATGAGCGTGCATGGTAATGCTCGTATTACATTGTGCAACTAAAATTTAAGCTTGTGAGTCTCTATCCCAACCTTAAATATGCACAGTTCAATCCAACAGCCTAGTACTCACCAACTAATTTAACAACTTGATGACAACAGAAAGACCATATACCATACAATTTTTTTTTCTATTTGTTCATGGGATGTGGGTGCGCCTGGCTAGGCCAGCATTTATTGCCTACCTCTAGTTTCCCTGGAGAAGGTGGTGGTGAGCTGCCACCTTGAACCGCTGCAGTCCTTATGGTGTAGGTACGCCCACAGTGCTGTTCGGGAGGGAGTTCCAGAATTTTGATCCAGCGACAGTGAAGGAACGGCGATATACTTCCAAGTCAGGATGGTGAGTGGGTTGGAGGGGGACTTGCAGGTGGCGGTGTTCCCATCTATCTGCTGCCCTTGTCCTTCTAGATGGTAGTAGTTGTGGGTTTGGAAGATCCTGCCTAAGGAGGCTTGGTGAGTTGCTGCAGTGCATCTTGTAGATGGTACACACTGCGGGCACTATGCGTCGGTGGTGGAGGGAGTGAATATTTGTGGATGGGGTGCCAAACAAGCAGACTGCCTTGTCCTGGATGGTGTCAAGCTTCTCGATTGTTGTTGGAGCTCCACTTATCCAGGCAAGTGGAGAATATTCCATCACGCTCTTGATTTTTGCCTTGTAGATGGTGGACAGGCTTTGGGGAGTCAGGAGGTGAGTTACTCGCTGCAGGATTCCTAGCCTCTGACCTTTTCTTGTAGCCACAGTATTTAATGGCTAGTCTAGTTCAGTTCCTGGTCAGTGGTAACCCCCAGGATGTTGATAGTGGGGGATTCAGTGATGGTAATGCCATTGAATGTCAAGGGGCGATGGTTAGATTCTCTCTTGTTGGAGTTTGTGATTGCCTGGCACTTGTGTGGCATGAATGTTACTTGCCACTTATCAGCCCAAGCCTGGATATTGTCCAGATCTTGCTACATTCGGACATGGACTGCTTCAGTATCTGAGGTGTCGTAAATGGTGCTGAACATTGTGCAATCATCAGCAAACATCCCCATTTCTGACCTTATGATGGAAGGAAGGTCATTGATGAAGCAGCTGAAGATGGTTGGGCCTAGGACACCACCGTGAGGATTGACTTCCAACAATTGCAACCACCTTTCTTTGTGCTAGGTATGACTCTAACCAGCGGAGAGATTTCTCCCTGATTCCCATTGACCACTTTTTTGGAAGAAATAAAGGGAGCTTGTCAGAAAGACACAGTGATAATCATGGGAGATTTTAATCTACATGTGGTCTGAAAAAGTCAGATGGGAAAGGGTAGTTTAGATGAGTTCATAGAATGTTTCCGGGATAATTTCTTAGAACAGCATGCTCTGGGGACAACCAGAGAACAGGCTGTACTAACCTGGTATTGTGCAACGAGATGGGATTAATTAATAACCTTATAGTGAAGGCACCCCTAGGGAGCAGCATCCATAATATGAGAGAGGAGTGGGCCTGAGACTTTGTTTTTAAACTTAAATGAGGGCAATTATGAAGGCAAGAAAGCGGAGCTGGCCGAAGTGAATTGGCAAATTAGGTTAAGGGATAGGCCAATAGAGATGCAGTGGCAAACATTTAAGGGGATATTTCAGAACACACAGAATAGATACATTCCAACGAGTAAGAAAAAGTCTAAGGGATGGACACCATCCGTGGTTAACTAGAAAGGTTAAAGATAGTATCAAACTTAAAGAAAAAGTATACAACTGTGAAAAGATAGATGGAAGGTCAGAAGATCGGACAGAGTATGAGGAACAGCAAAGGATGACTAAAAGATTAATAAGGAGGGAAAAATTAGAGTAGGAGAGAAAGCTAACCAGAAATGTAAAAACAGATAGTAAGGGTTTCTATAAATATTTTTTTAAAAAACAAGTTAACAAAGTGAGCATTGGCCTTATAGGAAGTGAGTCTGGAGAATTGATCATGGAAAACAGGGAAATAGCGGATGAATTGAACAGCTAGTTTGCACCAGTCTTCACTATAAAGGATACAAGTAATATCCCAGAGGCGGTTGTAAATCATGAAATGGAAGGTAGGGAGGAACTCAGGAAAATGACCACTGCCAGAGAAGTGGTACTGGGTAAGTTGTTGGAGCTGTGGGCTGGCAAGTGCTGGGTCCTGATGGACTTCATCCTAGGGTCTTAAAGGAAGTGGCTAGTGAGATAGTTGATGTATTTGTTTTAATTTTCCGAAACTCCCTAGAATCGGGGAACGTTCCATTAGATTGGAAGATAGCAAATGTAAATCCATTATTCAAAAAGGGAAAGGGACAGAAAGCGGGAAACTACAGACCAGTTAGCCTAGCATCTGTCATAGGAAAATGTTAGCTATTATTAAAGAAGCTCTATAGCAGTGCACTTGGATAAGTTCAAGGTAATCAGGCAGATTCAACATGGTTTTGTGAAAGGGAAATTGTGTTTAGCCAACTTATTGGAGTTCTTTGAGGAAGTAATATGTGCTGTGGATAAAGGGTTTCCAGATTTATTCAGATATCAGATATCCAGACTTAGATTTCCAGAAAGCATTTGATAAAAGTGCCACATCAAAGGTTATATGGATAGAAGATTGGCTGGCTAACAGAAAGCATAGAGTAAGCATAAATGGGTCTTTTTCAGGTTGGTAAGATGTAACGAGGGGTGTGCCACAGGGATCAGTGCTGGGATCTCAACTGTTTACAATTTCTATAAATGACTTTGATGAAGGGCTGGACGAAATGGTTGCCAACTTTGCTGATGACAAAGATAGGAAAGTAAATTGTGAAGAGGACATATGGCTACAAAAAGATATAGATAGGTTAAGTGAGTGGGAAAAGATCTGGCAAATGAAGTACAATGTGGGCAAATGTGAAATTGTCCATTTTGGCAGGAAGGAAATAAGAGTAGCATATTATCTAAATGATGAGAGATTGCAGAGCTCTGGGATACATAGGGATCTGGGTGACTTAGTTCATGAATTGCAAAAGGCTAGTATGCAGGTACAGCAAGTAATAGGAAAAGCTAATAGACTGTTATTATTTATTGTGAGGGGAATTGAATACAAAAGCAGGAGGTTATGCTTCAGTTCTACAGAGCACTAGTGAGATCACACCTGGAGTACCCTGTACAGTATTGGTCACCTTATTTAAGGAAGGATGTAAATGAGTTAGAGACGGTTTACTTGGTTAATATCTGAAATGGGCGGGTTGTCTTATGAGGAAAGGTTGGACAGGCTAGGCTGGTATCTGCTGGATTTCAGAAGAGTAAGAGGTGAATTTTGATTGAAACATATAAGGTCCTGAGGGGCCTTGACAGGGTGGATATGGAGTGGATGTTTCCTCTTGTGGGAGAATCTAGAATGAAGGGTCACTGTTTAAAAATATGGGATCGCCCATTTAAAACTGAGATGCGGCATAATATTTTTCTGAAGGTTGGAAGTCTTTGGAACTCTGTTCCTGAAAAGGTGGTGGAAGCAGAGTCTTTGAATATTTTTAAGGCAGAGGTGGATAGATTCTTGGTAAGCAAGGGGATGATAGGTTATTAGGGATAGGAGGGATGCAGACTTGAGGTTACTACCAGATCAGCCATGACCTTATTAAATGGCAGTGCAGGCTTGAGGGGCCGAATGACCTATTCAGCCTCGTTTGTATGTTCAAGGAGCTAGGGCTCCTTGATGTCACACTTGGCCAAATGCTGCCTTGATGCCAAGGGCAGTCACTCTCACCTTGCCTCTGGAGTTCAGCTCTTTTGTCCATGTTTGAACCAAGGCTGTAATGAGGTCAGGAGCTGAGTGACCCTGGCGGAACCCAAACTGAGCATCAGTGAGCAGGTTATTGCTAAGCAAGTGCCACTTGATAGCAGTGTTTATTATCCCTGCCATCAATTTACTGATGATCAAAAGTAGTCTGATGGGACTGTAATTGGCTGTTAGATTTGTCCTACTTTTTGTGTACATGATATACCTGGGCAATTGTCCACGTTGCCAGGTAGATGCCAGTGTTGTGGCTGTACTGGAACAGCTTGGCTAGGGACGCAACAAGTTCTGGAGCACAAGTCTTCAGTACTTTTGCTGGAATGTTGTCAGGGCCCATAGCCTTTGCAGTATCCAGTGCCTTCAGCCATTTCTTGATATTACATGGCACCTGTGATGCTGGGGACCTCCAAAGAAGGCAGAGAAGGATCATTCACTCTGCACTTCTGGCTGAAGATTGGTGCAAATGCTCCAGCCTAATCTTTAGCACTGATGTGCTGGGCTTCTCCATCGTTGAGGATGGGGATATTTGTGGAACCACCTCCTCTAGAGAGCTGTTTAATTGTCCACTGCCATTCACGACTGGATATGGCAGGATTGCAGATTTTATATCTGATCCGTTGGTTGTAGAATCGCTTAGCTCTATCACTTTCTGCTTATGCTGTTTAGCACATAAGTAGCCCTGTTATAGTTTCACCAGGTTGACACCTCATTTTTAGGTATGCCTGGTGCTGCCCCTGGCATGTCCTCCTGCGTTCTTCATTGAATTAGCTGAGGAAACAACAGACTTGTTAGGATAGGGTGCGTGTGGAGATAAACTTGAAGTAGCAGTGGATGAATTTGCTTTCTTCTGGATTAAAGCATGAGTGAAGTGTGGCCAAGTTCTGAAGTTTTTTCCGTTTGAAGGAATCTAGCCAAAATACACCAAAGTATAATAAAATTATATTGCACCTTATGTAGAAAAATGTCCCATGGCACTTCACAGGACACCTGAGCTAAATAAAGATAGTTGGAGGTGTGACCAAAAGCTTGATTGAAGAGGTTGATTTTAAAGAGATTTTTGAAGGAGCAGAGCAAGGTGGATGGAAATTAGAGTTTAAGGCATAGAAGGTTGAAGGCACAGCTGCCAATTATTTTTCTCTCTATTCTTTCATGGAATGTGGGTGTTGCTGGCAAGGCCATCATTTGTTACCCATCCCTAATTGCCTTTGAAATGAGTGGCTTGTTCAGCCATTTCAGAGGGCAATTAAGAGTCAACTACATTGCTGTGGGTCTGGAGTCACATAAAGGCCAGACCAGATAAGGATGGCAGATTTCCTTCCATGAAGGACATTAGTGAACCAGATGGGTGTGTTTTGACAACAATCAATGATAGTTTCATTGTCACAATTATTAAGTCTAGCTTTCAATACCAGTTTTATTGATTTGAATTTAAATTCCCCCAGCTGTCATAGTGGGATTTGAATCCATGTGCCCAGGGTGTTATCCTGGGTATCTAGATTGCTGATTCAGTGAACTTACTGCTATGCCATCATCTTCCCAATGAAGCAGCTAGGACAATACCACAATACCAGTCTCCTAGGAGTGTTAATTTTGGAGGGGTGATGTTGGGAGTGATTTGAATGAGAATTTCAAATGGGTGTTGATGAAGGACTGGGAGCCATTGTATGATATGTGCCGGTGCAGAGATTTTTGAGCTTTTACTTTTATACCTTCTCCCTTTTTCCTCTCCCCTCTCTATCAATTTCTCCTTCTCAAACCTCTCTTGCATTAATGTAGCCTTTTTCATGACTTTAAGAAAATTGAACATGCTTCGCAACCAATGAAGCATGGTCACTGTTGTAAATATAGGGCAATGCAGCAGCTAATTTGCATACAAGAAGGTCATACTAACAGCAAATATCAATTACCAAATTATCTGTTTCACTGATGTTGGTTGAGGGAGAAATATTGGCTAGAACCCCCGGGCTAACTCCTTTGCTCTTCAAAAATTGCTATGGAATAGTTTCCATGCACCTGAGAGGCCAGATGGGTATGACCTTGCTTTAATGCCCTGTCTGAAAGACAGCATCTCCGACAGTGCAGCAGGACACTGAAGTGTTGGCCTGGATTGAGTGCTTAAGCCTCTGGAATGGGTCTTGTGGACTCAAGCTTTCAACTGAGCCAAAGCTGGCACTTAAGTATCAAGGTGATGCTTGGTCTCCCCATCTGCTTTAGTCTAGTTTTAAAAAAATGTCTACCCACTTTATTCTGACAAGTATTGCTCACTTCACTCTTGCTTAACCAACGGTCCAGTGAACAGCACATTAATTTTTAGACTGAAATATAAATCCTTTTCTCTGAAAGAACGTGTTTTCAACTGGGAATAGTGGCGAATGTTGCAGATTTGCATTAGTCGCATCTTTTTCCATTTCCTTTCTCTTACATTTTTACAAAGGGGAGATGCTCATTTTCTGTATGTGTTGTTGAAAATGCATTCTTCTGCTAAGAATCACTTTGAGTCCTTCAAAAGTACAAACTGTACAAAAATCCAGTATACGTACTTCCCACTTCATATCATGCATATATCCACCCTCCTTGCTTTTCTGTTCAGAGTGAGAAATACATCAAGTTTGAGTACTAGACGTGAATTGAGCTTTAGATTTTTTCTCACGGCATGTGGGTGTCACTGGCTAGGCCAGCATTTATTGCCCATTCCTAATTGCCCCTGAAAAAGTGGTGGTGAGCCATTGATTTGAACCGCTGCAGATAGGAAGGGACCGCCAGGATTTTGACCCAGCGATATGAAAAGAATGGTGACATGGTTCCAAGTCAGGATGGTGCGGGACTTGGAATGGAACTTCCAGGTGGTGGTGCTCTGCTGGCATCTGCTGCCCTTGTCCTTCTAGATGGTAGAGGTTAAGGTTTTGGAAGTTGCTGTCGAAGGAGCCTCGGTGAGTTGCTTGGTGAAGGATGCACACATTCCAAAGAGCAGGTGTAATTCCACTTAACAGTGTTGTTAGTCGGATTCCAGTTAAGCATAATAGCAAGTGTTTGACATTTTGGATACTATGCCCATTTTATTTGTGCTGTTATAGATTTTTGTCCTTCAAGTTTGGGCTTTGTTGGAAAATAGTTTTGAGCTTTACAAATTGCTTGGCTAAAATACTGGCAATGCGCAACTTGAGGTGATAATTTTTTTAAGAGCATCAAGTAACGGACTGGCTCAACATTAACTTGTATTGGATTACTTGTGATTATCTATTATGTCTAATTGCTGGAACTGATGAGTAAGATTTGATGGCTAACAGCAGTAGCAACAATGCCTAATATTTACTGTTGCACTGTGTAACAGTTATGCACTGTTCTAGCCAGCTACTGTTAATGCTATAGTGCTCAGCAGTTACAGTTTGTATCCCATTTATAATGTTCTGTCTCCAGCGGCAGGCAGTTAACATGAAAGATTCAGAAATGAATTACACCTTTCCAGAAGCACACAACATAACTTTACAAAGTGGTCATGTTAAGCATTAATCAGCGAATAATTTCACACTGGTTGTGTCCAGAACATAATGAGCTTCCATCTTAAATGATTTAATTGTCGACTTTCTAGGGCCCATGTCTGTAGGCTACAAATGAGGAAGGAATAAGGGGCACATCTAGGATATTGCAATCACAAAATCATTAGGTCCAGTATAAAAAATGAGAGGCAACATTCAAAGATAAAGAAATCAATGACTGAATAAAAGGAACTGTCAAGAAGGTAAGAAGGGAACTGACCCAGATAAATTGGAAAGGAGATCTGACAAATGTGTGAACAAATTGGGAGCTTGCAACTCGGAGGTGATTGAAGAACAGCCTGGAGATATCTCCACAAGAAGTAAAGAGCACACAGCAAACCTGGAGTTTTTTTATTCATTCATGGGTTGTGGGTGTCACCCACAATGCCAGCATTTATTGTTGATCCCTATTTATCTAAAGGTTGTGGTGAGTTGCCTTGACAACAACTGAGTGGCTTGCTAGGCCATTGCAGGGGGTAGTTGAATCAACCTCATTGCTGTGGGTCTGGAATCGCATATAGGTTAGACCGAGCAATGACAGCAGATTTTCTTCCATAAAGGACATCAGTGAACAACAATCCAGTAGTTGAATGGTCAACATATACTGATATCAGAACATAAGAACTAGGAACAGGAGTAGACTATTCGGCCCCTCGAGCCTGCTCCACCATTCAATAAGATCATGACTGATCTTGTGTTTTGATTTCCACACTCTCATCTAACCCTGCTAACCTTTGATTCCCTTACCTAACAAGAATCATTAGAAGCAGTACAGAGAAGGTTCACTCGACTCATTCCTGGGGTGAAGGGCTTCTCCTATGAAGAAAGGTTCAACAGATTGGGCCTATACCCATTGGAATTTAGAAGAATGAGAGGTGATCTTATTGAAACATAAGATTCTGGGGTGACTTTGATAAGGTAGATATCCGGAGGATGTTTCCACTTGTGAGGGAGACTAGAACTAGGGGACACAGTTTAAAAATAAGAGGTCTCCCTTTTAAAACTGTGATGAGGAGAAATCTTTTCTCTGAGGGTCGTTACTGTGTGCAATTCTGTTCCCCAAAAAGCAGTGGAGGCTGGGTCATCAAACTTATTCAAGGCTGAGTTAGTTGTTTTGTTAGACCAGGAAGCTGAGGGTTATGGGGTGAATACAGGAAAGAGGAGTTGAGACCACAATCAGATCAGCCATGATTTTATTGAATGACAGAGTAGGCTCGAAGGGCCAAAAGGCCTACTCCTGTTCCAAAGTCCTTTGTTCCTATTTACTTACTTGAATTTAAATTTCCAAACTGCTGTGGTGGATTGTAAACTTGTCTCTCCTGGTATCAGTCCAGTCTTCTAGATTACTAGTCCGGCAGCATAACCACTAGTACCATGCCCCTTCAGTTACAAATACTGTGCTGTGATACTCCTTGGATGAATAATAAATTTATATACATCATTGAATAAATTTTTTTTTAGTGAACCTCCTTTAAGAAGCATGTCAAATTTGTGAAAGTAGCATGAAAGAGATTTACTTAATGACATTGAAAAAAGGTCTTGCAGCTCCTACAATGACATTGTGACATCGTAAATAGCTTTATAGTCAATGAAATACTCTTGAAGTGCAGTTACTCTTGTAATGTAGGAAATAAAGCATCCTAATTTGCACACAGCAGGCTCCCACAAGCAGCAATTTGATAATGCCCAGATAATCTGTTTTGTACCTCGATCAACATCACAAAAAACTTAACCAGGACACCAGGGGTAACTCTCCTGCTATTGGAAGCACTGTCATGGAAAGTTTTACATCCACCTGAGAAGGGAGATGGGGCCTCTCATCCAAAAGGCAGCACTCCCTCGGCATCAGTCAGTACTAGAGTGGAACACCTAATTTTCTGACTCCGAGGTGAAATTGAGCCAGTACTAACAGCTCTAGGGCTAAGAGACTTTAGTTATGAAGAAAGACCAGAGGAATTTGGGGCTCTTTTCATGCGAATAGAGAATTTTCCAAAGATTTTAACAATTATTGAAAAAAAAAGACATCCTGTCGAAGATTTTCACTTGTTGGAACAGATGCAAGAATGCCAAATTTCAAAGGGAGCAACAATTTATACTGCATGAGAAAAGGGTGCTGCTCTGATTAATAGGCAGCTATTAGCTTCCCCACTCTTTTTAATTCAAAAAAAGGCATAATGCCTGGACATGTTCCGTTTGCCTGCAGAAGACAAGTCCCTGCTTATAAATATATGTAGCTTCTGACAAACATAAGTGAACCACATCAGAAACCCACTGGTCATCTTAAACTGTTTGTTCGTGTAATTATTAGCACACTCTGGATTGTTCAACAATTGCTATCCAATTATGGAATCGCATCTAACATTAGACATTACGTTCTGAGTTTTGCAAGCATGGGCTGGTTGAGTATGGTCAGTACTATGTCTATTGCAAACAGCCAAAAGGATGTGCTGTTTGATACGAGCCACCAGTTGATGGGATGTATGGCCTCCATACCTGATATCATACTGGCACTGAAATTCATATACCACATTACTTATTTGTGTGGTAAGCAGAGCGCCTTTCTTGGCTTGATGGCAGCATCCTGTTAGTGGAAAATACCAGTTGTGTTGCTACTGCATAGTAGCAGCATGAAATACCTAGCTTCACCCATTGTTCAAATTATGACCTTAATTTGAGGTAGACTGGACACCTTGCAAGTGAGAAAGTGCCAGCCTCAGGCTCATTCGTGAGTAGGTGCGATACATAGCAAGCATTGGTCTGTTTGGGGTACATACATGTGAACACATGAACATACAAGTTAGGTTCAGGAGTAGGCCCTTCAATACTGCTCCACCTTTCAATAAGATCATGGCTGATTTTGATGGTAACCTCATCTCCACATTCCTGCCTACCCTGATAACCTTTCACCCCCTTGCTTATCAAGAATCTATCTAGCTCTGCCTTAAAAATATTCAAAGACCCTGCTTCCACTGCTTTTTGAGGAAGAGAGTTCCAAAGATCCGCTACCCTCTGAGAGAAAAAAATTTTCCTCGTCTCTGTCTTAAATGGGAGACCCCTTATTTTTAAACAGTGACCCCCTACTTCTAAATTCCACCACAAGAGGAAACACTCTCTCCACATTAACCCTGTCATGCACTTGGACACCTAGATCCCTCTGCATCTCCGAGCTGTCACCATTGAGATAAAATGCCTTTTTATTCCTGCCAAAATCGACAAATTCACATTTTCTCACATTATACTCCGTTTGCTAGATCTTTGACCACTCACTTAACATATCTATATCCCTTTGTAGCCTCATTATGTCCCCTTCAAGACTTACTTTCTTACCTGGTGTAGCTGTTATCCCTTGGGATAGCTTTGCACCCTGTTTCAGTGTCAAACTTGCACAGTCAGCAAATGGCTTGGGCCGTACTTACGAGATTGAGTTAGTCTACCTTCACTGGTCAATACATGCGTTAGGATTCATACAGCTCCACGCGCTATAAGATTGGCCTTGCAGTATCTGCAATCTTCTAAATGATACAACGCAGAATGAGATCGGCTTTTTGAAAGAGTAATCCAATTCGTCCCATTCCCCTGATTTTTTTTCACCGTAGCCCTGGTGAATTTAGCAGGTTTTTTTCGCCCTTCAAATATTTACCCAATTCTTTTTTGAAAGTTACTTTTGAATTTACTCTTCAGGCTGAAGTCATATTGCTATTAAGCTCTCTTTCAGAGTGACAGACATTACGTTCAGACTGAACGCATTTATTTATACATTAACCAAGTTGAAGCACAGTGTATTCAAACACTGGAAAGTGCAAATATAAATATAATATCTCACCAACTTGCATTTAAAAATAAGTTCCTGGTCCTTTTGCATGTTGCCCTAAATCTGTAGCCCCTGACCCCTCTGTCACTGGAAACATTTCATATTATTTACAGGAACAATATTATTTACAGTAACAATATACTTGATCTTGAGGACTTCTAAATCTCCCCTTAAACTCCTTTGTTCAAAGAAGAACAATCCCAGTTTTTCTAGGCTCTCCACACATAACTGAAATCCCACGTCCCTCGTCCCATTCTGATAAACCTCTTCTACACCTTCTCTCAGCCTTTCACAACCTTCCTAAAGTATGGTGCTCAAGACGCATCTTGCTATTTAATTAGCTGGGTTGATAATCACTTAGTGTTCAGGAATGTCAATGACTAATCAGGATTCCAATCAAATACTTTTTCACCTTTAGCTTTGCCAAGTTCCAAACCTGTATCAGTTAGCATCAACTCTGCACATGATGCCTGCACCCTCAGGAAGATTTAAGCAGTAATGTGATTATCAGTTTAGATGGTCTTAGCATTTACAGTATGTGCTGGTAGCTCTTTATCCCTAAGGAAAAAATTGCCTTGCTTCACAGAGGAAGCGGATGCAGGTTTTTCCCTCTCTCTGTTGATAGAAACTCTAACAGTTGGTTTTATAAACTGTTGACTTCCATTATATAATCTTACAATGTGTGAATGGTCAGAAGCAGAGGCAGCAAAGAATTTAGCCAGTCATTAATGTAGTTGTGAGTGGCAGATTTAAAAAGAAAACTGCCTTACTGCACAGGCTGCTACAGCTAAATATGTGGCAACTAAAGGCGATGGTTTTGGGTATTGTATCCAGCAAATGTGTACAGTTAATATTCAGAGTGTAAAAACTGGTAAATAATCTTGGTTTCTCATAAAATTTGTCACTTTATTTTTTCTACCATAAGTAGTCATATATGTTGCTCACTTAATTCTTGATTACAGAATAGATTATGGCTAATGTTATGGAGATTAACGGGTGTTCTTTACGTCCTAGCTCAGTGTTATTTTGCTGATTTAAATTGCAAATCGCTGGCATTACATGTAAATAGCTGCGATTCCTGTAATTAGATGTTTCTGTTATATTGTCACGTTATATTAAAATTCAAATACTAAGCTTGGCTGGAAATCTACCTTCACAGAAATTAAGTGGACAATAGCCGGGAGTTTTTGCAACTCATTCTTTTTGTTTGAGTTGGCAAAAGACCTAATGGTAAACCCCGAGAGATATGACACTGCAAAGAATGTGCAGAGATAAAGCCTTTGAATTTACCTAATCAGTTACCAGGAATTTGCTTCTTTTCCTAATATAGAAGAAATCATATTGTTTTCAAAAATACCCATTCGGAATAACCCATTTTGGGCTTTTTTGGTTATGCATGCAGTTTGTTTTTGCACAATGCATAATTTTGAATATTCTGTGCTTCAATTTGATTACGTTCAGATTGAACATATTTATAAATTAATGTCTGATGCTCTGAAAGTGAACTTAATAGCATGATGACTCAGCCTGGGCTCAGTTGCTAGCACTCTCGCCTCTGGTAGGAACTAGTCACGTCAGCAAGCCGACAGCCCAGTGCAGTACTGAAGGAGTGTCGGTCGCACTGTTGAAGTTGCTGCCTTTTGGATGAGACATTAAATCAAGGCCCTCTCTGTTGGACGTAAAAGATCCCACAGCACGATTTCAAAGAAGAACAGGGGAGTTATTTCTGGTATTCTGGCCAATATTTATCCCTCAATCAATATCACAAAACCATTATCTGTTCATTATCACATTGCTGTTTGTGAAAGCTTGCTGAATTGGTTACCACATTTTCCACATCACAAAAGTGACTACTCTTAAAAGCTTTTTTTGGCTGTAAAACACTTTGGGACACCTGTCATCGTGAAAGCAACCTGCAAATACAAGTTTTTCTTTCATAGTGTAAAACCACATCATACAGATAACTGGAAATGGGATAATTGTAACCATCTCAGCATGCATCTTTGCAACAGAAAATTATCTGAAAGGTATAGTTTGGAGCATTTTTTTTCTATCGCTGAGAAACTTCTTCAGGGAACAAAAAAATTCCTGAAATTGTAACATAAGAACACAGGACTTAGGAGCAGAAGTAGGCCATTTGGTCCTTTGAGCCTCCTCTGCCATTCAATAGGATCATGGCTGCGTTTGCTCCCAACGCAATGCACGCGCAGTTGTACCGCAGAAGTTAAACTTTCAAAATTTAAAAGCACGCAGTTTAACAGAAAAAGGTTTTCCAGAAAAAACCTGACACAGAAATTTTAATGTGATGAGCCAGAAACTAGGTGCATGTACCACTTTCCCCTCGATCTCCAACTCCGTTCAATGCAATAGGTTTGTCGCAGCAGTTATATACACAGTCCGCGAAATTCAGGTTTTTTTTAACTCTGCTTATGTAATCGGGAAGGGAAAACAAAGTATCTCTGTTTTAATATTACACCCCACCCCCCATCACAGAAGTTTTTTTTAAAGGCGTGGCTTGCTAGCACTGTGTCTCTGGCCATTTGTTTTCTGCATATGAGCAGACAAATATTGGTGGTCATCTTGAGTGGCCATCTTGCGTTGGCAGGGGACAGAGTGTATGATTGTGGCTGACCTGGTTGTGGCCTCAGCTCCACCTTCCTGTCTGTCCCCATTAACCCTTGACTCCCTTGTCTCAAGAATCTGTTTAATTCAGCCTTGAATACATTTAAAGACCCAGCCGTCGCTACTTTCTGGGGAAGAGAATTCCACAGACTAAACACCCTAAGAGAAAAATATTCTCCTCATCTCTGTCTTAAAAGGGAGAACTCCTTATTCTTAAACTACGTCCTCTAGTTTTAGTCTCCCCCACAAGAGGAAACATCCTCCGGGTATCCACCTTATCAAGTGCCCTCTGGGTCTTATATGTTTCAATAAGATCACCTCTCATTCTTCTAAACTCCAATGGGTATAGGCCCAACCTTTACAATCTTTCTTCATAGGTTAAGCCTTTCATCCCAGGAAATTGAGGATTAATTTTATTCAAATAGTGATTACAGGTGAAACAGGGTGAACTGCCCTGGTCAAGTAATTGGGGAGTTGAATTTGCACCAGTAGGGCTAGCTTTTAACCCAAGACATTTCAGTGGACCTTTCATTTCAGCTCATTGTAAAATTTGGATGCGGGAGGTAGCAGCATCCTAGATAAAACACTCCGCATAATCCCAAGTGAAATGATTTATGTTGATAAAGGTGTGAAGGCAGCTAGTGAAAGTCGTCCTGGTTTGTACTTTGTTAAGCAGCTGGATGGACATGCAGGAGCAGGGAATGGTACCAGAACTGCTTTTGCAGTGTGTTTTGGAAGTAGGGGACCTAACATCTCAGACACGCATTCATTGTTGAGTTTAACTTCTCCTGAAAGATTGTCTCCCAACAATGTTAGCTGAATAAACAAAAACAGTCTGTAACTCCTTTCTTAATGCAAGTTTATAATAGTGGCTTACTCGTCTTGAAATAGTCAAATTCAATGTTGTGGACATTGGCTTTTTTATATATTTATATGTTAAATGTTGGCCAGTTTACCTATTGTTGAGCTTGTCACTTTAGGGACAATAAGGATCATTTCTTTGGTAAAGAACTCAACAGCACGGTGTCAGACTGTTTAGACTAGAAGGCCCAAGCTAGTCAGCTGGGCTAACCTCTTAGGTCGGGACAAGGTAAAATCATCGGAGGGTCCTGTCTTCAGATGTGTGGATGTCCCCATGGGTGTGAAACCCTCCGATGCTCACATTTAAAAAGCTACCATAAGATACATAAGAGCAGAAGTAGGCCGTTTGGCCCATTGAGTCTGCTCCGCCATTCAATGAGACCATGGCTGATCTGATAATCCTCAATTCCACTTTCCTGCCTTTTCCCCATAACCCTTCATCCCCTTACTGATTAAAAATATGTCTACCTCAGCTTTGAATATACTTAACGACCCAGCCTCTACAGCCCTCTGCGGTAAAGAATTTTACAAATTCACTACCATCTGAGAGAAGAAATTCCTCCTCATCTCTGGTTTAAATGGGGCAACCCCTCAGTTTGAGATTATGCCCTCCGTCCCTAGACTCTCCCACAAGGGGAAACCACCTCTCAGCATCTACCCTGTCAAGCCCCTTAATAATCTTATATGTTCAATAAGGTTCTAAATTCCAATGAGTACAGGCCCAACCTACTCAACTTCTCCTCATAAGAAAACCCCTCCATCCCCAGGATCAATCGAGTGAACCTTCTATGGACTGCCTCCAATGCCATTACATCTTTCCTTAAGTAAGGGGACCAAAACTGTTCACAGTATTCCAGGTGTGGTCTAACTAGTTCCTTGTATAGTTTTAACAAGACTTCCCTATTTTTATACTCCATTCCCTTTGAAATAAAGGCCAACATTGCACTTGCTCTCCTTATTACCTGCTGAACTTCATTGCTAGCATTTTGTGATTCATGCACGAGGACCCCCAAATCCCTCTGTGCAATCTTTCTCCATTTGAATAATATTCAGCTCCCCTATTCTTCCTGCCAAAGCGCATAACCTCACATTTTCCCACATTATATTCCATCTGCCAAGTTTTTGCCCACTCACTTAACCTGCCTATATCCCTCTATAGACTCTTTGTCATCCTCACCACTTGCCTTCGCACCAATTTTTGTGTCATCTGCAAACTTGGCGATTGTACACTCACTTCCCTCATCCAAGTCATTACTTTATATGATAAATAATAGTGGCCGCAGCACTGATCCCTGTGGCACGCCACTAGTTTCAGGTTGCCATTCTGAGAATGCCCCCCTTATCCCAACTATGTCTTCTCTTTGTTAGCCAATCCTCTATCCATGCTAATAAAATGCCCTCAACACCATGGGCTATTATCTTAAGTAGCCTTATGTGTGGTACCTTATTGACAGCCTTTTGGAAATTCAAATATATTACATCTACTGGTTCCCCTTTATCGATCCTGCTTGTTGCCACCTCAAAAAATTCTAATAAATTTGTCAGGCATGATAGCCCCTCAATGAAACCATGCTGACTCAGCTTGATTATATTATGCATTTCTAAATGCCCTGCTATTGCTTCCTTTATAATAGACTCCAACATTTTCCCAATGACAGATGTTAAGCTAACTGGCCTATAGTTACCTGTTTTTTGTCTCCCTCCCTTTTTGAATAAGGGTGTTACATTGGCAGTTTTCCAATCCTTTGGGACTTTTCCAGAATATAAGGATTCTTGGAAGATTACTACCAGTGCATCCGCTATCTCTGTAGCTACTTACTTAAATATCCTAGGATGCAACCCATCTGGTCCAGGGGACTGATCGGCCTTTAGCCCCATTAGTTTCCCTAGTACTTTTTCTCTAGTGATAGATGTTGTATTTATTTCCACACCCCCCCACCCTTTCCCTCTTGATTATTCAGTATTTTTGGAATGCTATTAGTGTCTTCTACCATGAAGACTGATGCAAAGCTTTTATTCAATTCCTCTGCTATTTCCTGGCTCCCCATTATTATTTCCCCAGCCGCATTCTCTAAGGAACCGTTCACTTTGGCCTCTCTTCCTTTTCATATATTTAAAGGAGCTCTTAGCTGTCTGTTTTTATATTACTTGCTAGTTTACCCTAAAAGTTTAAATTCTCCCTTTTTTAATTTATTTTTTGTCCATCTTTTGTTGGGCACCTGGGTAGCCACCCTGGAATACTGATAGCCAAGGTACTATTTGCTGATAAGAAGGTGGTGTGTTCGAGGGAAGAGGGAAAGAGAGGAGGACACAAATTGAAACAAATTTCATGGAGTTAATGAGTAAAACAAGTCAGTGTCATGGACCAGTTGGGGTGCATATCCTGATTCCCGTCTGTGTAATATAATTGTTTTGGTCAAATTTAAGTTTTGGAAAGGTGTTTGGTCACTTTTTCAGATTGTCATTAGCTACCTGATTTTATATATATATATATATATATATATATATATATATATATATATATAAAAAAAACACACTCCCAATGTAAAAAAAAAAATCTTTCTGCAAAGTTTTGATGTTATTTTCCCTTTTTTCTTTCAGCTGATAGTTGAAAAGACCACTGACTACCCTTCCACTGAGTATTCTCTGGTGGAGGATGTTGCCCTCCACTTTACTTGTTTGATGGACAGACTGAATGAGCAGCGCCTGTTTCAACCAGACCTGTGTGATGTAGACATTGTATTAGTGCGCCAGAAGAACACGTTCCCTGCTCACAAAGGGGTGCTCGCAGCCTACAGCCAGTTCTTTCACTCCCTCTTCACACAAAACAAGCAGCTTCAACGTGTCGAACTTTCGCTCGAAGCTTTAACGTCTCAAGGGTTTCAGCAAATCCTTAATTTTATCTACACTTCAAAACTGCTGGTAAACGCCTGCAATGTGCAGGATGTGCTGAATGCTGCTGCAGTTCTGCAGATGAATGATATTGCCACTTCTTGTCAGGAATTAATAGATAGCCGGTCTTTAAATTTGACAACGGTGGCTAGCGATATGTCAAAACAGGAAAGCCGCAGCAATCCCCTCGGCTCTCAGTTTTACCGTGAGATCAAGCAGGAGGTGGATTCGCACCCAAAAATCTATGCTCGAGAGGGCAACAATCCATACTCAGTGCGTGTGGAGGACAACACTGGGAAACAGCACTCGCCAATTCAGCCAAAACAACAGTATTATAAGGAGGAGAACGATGACCAAACAGTGTGCAAGATTGAGGGAGATACTGAGCAGTTGGATGATGATTCGGACAGTAGGGGCTCGTACAACAGGGAACAGATTATCGTGGAGGTTAACCTTAACAACCAGACACTGAATGTTTCTAAAGGGGCTGAGGGTATGTCTTCACCTTCAGAGGCTACAGCCGTATTAGGTAGGTGCCCTGAAGATGAAGAGGAGGACGATGAAGAAGACGATGACGATGATGATGAGGACGAGGAGGAGGAGGATGATGACGATGCTGATGATGGAGATGAAGAGGAGGATGAAGAAGATGTTAGTGAAGAAGAGGAGGAGGAAGTTGAAGAGAGTGATGAAGATGTCAATGAAGGTGATAATAACCCTGATACTCCAGAAGTTAAAACTGAAAGTGGGCAAACAACGCGAAGAAGAGCAAGAGCCTCAACTGCTTCCAAAGGCTCAACTCCTGCAGCTCCCAGCAGGTCACGGAGACAGTCCAAACAGGAAGTGAGCACGCGAGGTCGGAAGCGGAAGAAGGATTCTGATGGCTCAAATCAGAAGGTGAAAATTGAAGAGAAACAGCACTTCCCCTGCAAAAAGTGTCCCCGGGTCTTCAATAACCGCTGGTACCTAGAGAAGCACATGAATGTCACACACAGCCGCATGCAGATCTGTGATAAGTGTGGCAAGCGATTTGTACTGGAAAGTGAGCTATCACTGCATCACCAGACTGACTGTGAGAAAAGTATTCAGGTAGGTTATTAATTTTCACTCACAATCTCGATTTTAGTCACCAAATGACATTTTGGTTTTAAAGCTAAACTCATGCCCCTTCATTATACGTAACACTTTTGAAACCAGAGTGATGATGTCTTTAGAGTTCTAATTCAATCCTGTAGTAGATGCCTAGCCATTTTACCAATGCAGAGAAGGCCAGTTGCAACTGATGAATTTGTACTAAGTTTTCTTTCTGCTGGTTGCTATGTAGATTTCAGGCTAATCTCCATAATACTCTTGTGCCCTACAGAATTGGTAATTATGTTTCTCGAACTTTGGTACTGCAATTCTTCTGGTTAAAGGGTAATTTAAAAAGTTTAAATTATTTCCACAACCTACTTGATGTATTTGGGTCAAAATCTATTGATAATGTAAAATAGCATCACAGAATGGACAGTAATAATTAGCCTGACTGACCATTCAACAATGTTTTCTCTCTGGGATGAAGGAATGCAGCATTGGAGGAATGGAGAGTTCTAGAGGGTTGTAGGGCTTGTGGTGAGTGAGACCTTTGGGGATTTAATTGTGAGGATGAGAATTTAAAACTGTAGGTATTGGAGCATCAGAAGCCAGTGACTATCAGCAAGAACAGAAGTAATGTTGAAATGAGGGAAGGGAGCATAGGGACAGGAATAGGCTGTTCTGCCATTCAAATAGATCATGTCCAATCTGTATTTCAATTCCACTTTTGCCCTTGCTTTGCTCCATAGCTCTTCATAACTTTACAGAACTTTATGTAACTCAGTTTTGAAAATTGCAATTGACCCAGAATCCTTTTAGAGGAAAGTGATTCCAGATTTCTCATACCCTCGAAAGCGGGTTATAATGAGAGAATATGAGCGGACTATGGAGGGTGTAAGGTTGGGCAGTAGAGTATTGGGTAAGAGTTTTTTATTCATTCATAGGATGTGGGCGTCGCTGGCTAGGCCAACATTTATTGCCCATTCCTGAAGGTGACAAAAACATGGATGGGGGTTTCGGCTGCAGATTGGCTGAGATGGTACGATGGTCTATGGAGTTTGAAACCAAGCTTAGATCCACTTGACCGCAGAGGTCACATACAGCATGGCTCAACCAGACACAGTGGGCAAGATGGCGGATGGAATCTGTTCCCACCTTAGATATTTACTCCTCCTGCCAATGCACAATGGCAGCAGTGTGTACTATCTACAAGATGTACTGCAGCAACCTACCAAGTCCCCTTTGGCTCCTTCAAGACCCACAGCCTTTACCACCTAGAAGGACAATAAAGTTTAGAAGAATGAGAGGTGATCTCATTGAAGTGTACAAAATTCTTACAGGGCTTGACAGGGTAGATGCAGGAAGGATGTTCCCCTTGGCTGTCAGGGGGAGGCCCAGAATCAAGGGGCACAGTCGCAGAATAAGACTGAGATGGGGAGGGATATCTTCTGTCAGAAGTGAATCTAAGAATTCTCAGAGGGCTCTGGAGGCTCAGTCATTGGGTATATTCAAAGCAGAGTTCGATAGATTTCTAGACACCAATGACATCAAGGGATACCAGAAGTGCAGGAAGATGGTGTTGAGGTAGAAGATCAGCATGATCCAGTTAAATGGCGGAGCAGGCTTGAGGGGCCGTATGGCCTACTCCTGCTCCTATGTTCCTACAAAAGCAGCAGTTGCATGGGAACACCATCACCTGCACGTTCCCCTCAAAGCCACACACGATCCTGACTTGGAAGTATGTCGCCATTCCTTCACTGTCGCTGGGTCAAAATCCTAGAACTCCCTAGCAGCATTTCGAGTGCACTTACACCGCATGGATTGCAGCGGTTCAAGAAGGTGGCTGAAGGCCAATTAGGAATGGGCAACAAATGCTGGCCGAGCCAGTGACGCCCGCATCCCATGAAAGAACAAATTTTTAAAAAGTTTCAAGGTGCCGATTGTGACTCATCTAAGAATTGGCAGGCATATAGAAGTCTTGACAGCATGTGGGACAATTTCTTAGAGCAGGTACGTTCTAGAGCCAACCAGGAAGCAGGATATTCTGTACCTAGTAATGAGCAATGAGACAGGATTAGTCAATAACGTCATGATAACGGAGCCTTTACGTGACAGTGATCATAACATCATAGAATTTCATGTTCAGTTTGATGGAGTGAAGAGTTGTTCTAAGACTAGCGTTTTAAACCTGAATAAATGTAATTATAAGGATAGTGACAGCAGAGCTAGCTGAAGTAAGTTGGGAAACCTAGGTTAAAAAGTAGGACAGTTGAGATGCAGTGGCAGACTTTTAAGGAGATATTTAATCTCAGCAAAAATGTATTCAAGTGATGAAAAAAGAGATGTTGAAGCTTTTCGCCTTCCACTCATCAGGACACTTGCAAGAATACCAATATAAGGGAAAATACTGTAAGAGATGAGAGTGCTGATTGGTTGGCAAGTGCACTCTGGTCGAGGCATTGCCATGGAGAATGCTGGTGACTGGCAGTTAACTGCCAGGCTTTGTTTGAAATTGAAACCAGGCAGCTTGACCCTGATTGGTCAAGGCATTGCCTTGAGGAATGAGTCAGTGAATGGCTGTCACTTATTTTGTCGCAATCTGTGGACATGTGTTTTTCTGTCTGTTAAGAATAGGTCCCTCTGTATTAATATATGTAGCTTCCAGCACGCACAGTGGCACAGCCCCACTGACCATCTTAAATTGGTTGTCAGCGTAATTTTTAGCACTCCTGAGGATGGCAGTAGTTTTGAAAGGAAGGTGGTCAGAACCTGAGGAAAGTTAACTGTTCCTAAGTCAGCGAGCATTTGAGGCACGATGGGAGGCTGGATGGTAAGCATTTCAGTGACACGGGGATTAGTACAGTGGGGGGGTGGGCTTGCGAGAGATCCAAGAGAAGGACATGAATTGGGCCTAAGGAAGGGATGCCTGATGGGAGGTTTGGGTTTTCTGGCAAGAGGTAGGGGCTTAAATGCAACCACTGTAACCAATGTAATAAACTTTCAGGTAGCAAAATTGGTTTTAAATTTTGTCATCTTATCCCAGATTTAGGTGAATTAAACTGAGTCTACTGTGTTCCCAATTTTAGGTCACTGTGAGGAGTTTAGGATTCACATCACAAAATGCCTTGTGTAATTCAGGAATGTAGCAGTTAAAGTAAAAGCAAAGTCCTTAAGCTAATAGTGCATCATATTTTAGTAAGTGGTGTGAGGCCATCACAAGGTTTAGTCCTCGACCGCTTTACCTTATCACTGGATGTGTTAAAATGCTAAGAGTTCCCAGGTGATCCCATTTACTTTCTTAACTTGTTAAATTTCATTGTTAACCATTTTAGTGTTAAAAGGGAGAACTAGCTGTCTTGTCGGTTTGACACCACAAAAGTTTAACAAACACTTGCTTGGAGAGTGATTCAAGAGGTAGTAACACTTGAATGCGATGCAGAGCCAGCAGATCCATCAAATACCTGTTCCAAAGCACAAGCATTATGCTTTTACAAATCACCTTATTCATTCACAGGATGTGAGCATCACACCAGCATTTATTGCCCGTGTAGTGAAGGTATGCTCAGAGTGCTATTGGGTCAGCAGTTTCAGGATTTTGACCCAGCCTGAAGGAATAGCAATATATTTCGAAATTAGGATCTTGCAGGACTTAAAGGGAGTATTGTTCCCATGCAACTGCTGCCTTTTCCCTAGGTGGTAGAGATCATGGATTTTGATGGCACTGGAAAAAATTTAGCGAGTTGTTGCAGTGCATCTTGCAAGTGGTACACACTGCAGCTATGGTGTGCCAGTGGTACAGGTAGTGAATGTTTCAGGTGACGAATGGGGTGCCAATCAAGTGGGCTACATTGTCTTAGATGGTGTCAAGTGCCTCGAGTGTTGTGGGAGCTGCATTCATCCAGGCAAGTGGAGAGCATTCCATCACATTTCTGACTTGCGCCTTGCATTTGGTCAAAAGTCTTTGAGGAATCGAGAGTTTGTAGAATACTTTCATGACAGTTTCTTGGAACAATACATTGTGGAACCAACTGGGGATAAAGCTATTTTCGATCTAGTATTGTGCAAGACACAGGGTTAATTAGTAATCTCATAGTAAACGATCTGCTGGGAAAGGGTGATCACAATATAATTGAATTCCAGATTAAGTTTGAAAGCAACATGCTGTAGTCCCAAATCAAAAATAAACAAAACCAATTAGATAGGTCGGAAGGGGGAGCTGACTAAAGTTGATTGAGTAAATAGACTAAAAGGTACGGTGTGGGAAACATTTAATAAAGGGATTTGAAATATTCAACTGAAGTATGTTTCATTAAAAAAAACAAGAGCACAGCAGGAAAGATCCATCCATAGTTAACAAAAGAGATTAAGGATTTAATCAGATTAAAAAAGAACCTTATGACGCTGTAAAGAACCTGACGAGTGGAGTGTGTTAGAAACCAGCTAAGGGCCACTGAAAAGTTGATAGAGAAATTAGAATATGAGAGTAAACTAGCCAGGAATATCAACACAGATTGGGAAAGCTTCCCCAAGTATATAAAAAGGAAGAAAGTAGCTAAAGTAATTGTTGGCCCCTGAGAGGTAGAGACAGGAGAAGTTACCATGAGCATTGAGGAAATGGCAGGGACGTTGAACAAATATTTTGTCTCTTCACAAGTTATCTACCGGAAATAGAGGGTAATGAGAGGCTGATAAGAGTGAGGAAATTAAGGTAATTAATTTCAGCAGAGAAAAAATAGTAGAGAAACTCATAAGAAATAGGACCAATAGCAGACCATTGAGCCCATTGAGTCTGCTCCGCCATTCAATAACATCATAGCTGATCTGATTGTGGCTTTACCTCCCAGTGGACTGGAAATGAGCAAATATTGCACCGTTATTCAAGAAAGGACGGAGAGAGAAAACAGGGAACAACAGGCCCGTTAGCTTGATGTCGGTCATTGGCAAACCGCTATGATTTATTATTAAGGGAATCTGAACAGTGTACTTAGAGAATCATAGCATGATCAGACAAAGTCAGCACAGTTTTACAAAAGGGGAATCAGTCTTGTTTGACAAATTTATTAGTTTTTTGTGGATATATAGATAGAGGATTGGTTAACAAACGGGAAGCAGAGAGTAGTGATAAACGGGACATTTTCAAGTTGGCAGGCTGTGACTAATGAGTGCCACAAAGATCCATGTTGGGGCCTCAGCTATTTAGTAATGACTTAGATGAAGAGACAGAGAGTAATATATCTCAGTTTGCTGATATAAAGATAGGTGAGAATGCAAGCTGTGAGGAGGACTCAGAGGCAACAAAGAGTTATAGACATGTTAAGTGAGTAGACAAAGTGATAGAAACATAGAAAATAGGAGCAGGAGTAGGTCATTCGGCCCTTCGAGCCTGCTCCGCCATTCAGTATGACCATGGCTGATCCTGTATCTCAACGCTGTACTCCTGCACTCTCCCCATACCCCTTGATGCTTTTAGAGCCCAGAAATCTATCTCTTCTTAAATATATTTAGTGACCTGGCCTCCACAGCCTTCTGTGGTAGACAATCCCATAGACTCACCACCCTCTGAGTGAAGAAGTTTCTCCTCACCTTTGTCCCAAATGGTCTACCCCGTAACCTGAGACTGTGACCCCTTGTTCTAAAACCCCCAGCCAGAGGAAATATCCTCCCTGCACCCAGTCTGTCCATCTCTGTCAGAATTTTAGTAGATGGAACATATGTGGAGAAGTGTGAGGTTTTTCACTTTGGCAGTAAGATAGGAAAGCAGAATATTTTTAAAAAGACGTGCAACATGTAAATGTTGATGTTCCAGAGGGGATTGCATGTACTCATACAAGGAATACGAAGTTGGCATGCAGGTACAGCAAAGAATCAGGAAGGCAAATTGCATGTTAGCCTTTATTGCAAGGGGAACAAAATGGACCCATTCATTTTTAAACTCCAGGACTAATTTATAAAGCAACCAATAGTTAGGATGGTGTGTCAGATCAATCCAGGTTGAAATCCAATCCATTCAATCCAATCAAAAATCGAAGTATGGCCAGTTCCAAAGTGTCAGAGCACTTTGACCAATGGTCCATTTACTAAGAGCCACTGGAAGAGTTGCACATTGGGGCGTAGTGGTAATGTCACAGGACTTGTAATCCAGAGGCCCAGGCTAATGCTTTGAGGACCTGGGCTCAAATCGCACTACAGCAGCTGGTAGAATTTAAATTCAATTAATAAATCTGGAATATAAAGCTAGCCTCAGTAATGATGCCCATGAAACTATCATTGATTGTTGTAAAAACCCATCTGGTTCACGTATGCACTTTAGGGAAGGAAATCTGCCTCCTTATCTGATCTGACCTACAAGTGGTTCCAGGCCCACAGCAATGTGGTTGCCCTCTGGATTGTGGATCTTAGCACCTTCATCTTGATTTTTCAATTTATTTTTAAAAATCATGTAAAGTTGCTGTGCTCTGTGCATTTTGCACATTATGCTTAGAGATTTAGCAACCCCGTACCTACTGGGCATTTTTCACCCCGGCTTCATCAGGCATGAAGTTACTTTCAGGTTTCTGAACTGCATGTCAGCCTCAAGAATGTGCTTGTTTTCTGTGCTCACACTGCTGACCTTCATTCACTTGCTAGTGGGTTTGGTTTTTTTTTTTGCGGTTGGCAGGAGCTATGGGGATCAAGTATAGAGGTCAGCAAAGTTAAATATAGCATTTTTGTGAGTTCCTGCAATGAACCATCCCTGTCACACTTTGAATACCTTTTTTTTGCTGTGAACAGCATTTGTATGAATTACATCATGCTGACAAGTAGGCTTCACTTATTCATGCAGTTTGTTAACTTTTGCTGAAAGTTGTGGAGGCCTGCAGTATTTTTTTTAAATGCTTACAGTGTCTGACAGCCTTCCAAAGCTAAAACTGCTTTCAGATTCTATTGGGTTGCTTTGCTTTGCTGTACTAGGACTTTGCGTTGTTTGTCCCCCCTAGTGTTGTGATGCTGAAACTGGGATATCAGCTAGAATTTTTGATGAGATGTAATAAAGCGTATGACTGCCCAACATATCTGAAATTTGCTTTCATGCTCTTTTCCTCATTTTTTATTTCTCCTTTTGCTTTACTGTAAAAAATACCTTCCTTCTTGCAGCTGTACAATCCACCCTCCTTCCAGTTTACATTTCTATTCTCAATTCCCCCCTCCTCCTTGCATCTCTCCTAACGTTCAAAAGCTCTTCTTAAAATCTACTTCTTTCATCCTCCCCTTAACCACCACCCCTTTTCTACTGTTTGTGTTCAGCTCCCACTTTGTGAAGCATCAGAGTGTCCCTTATGTTAAAGGTGCTGTACTCAAGATATCTGATATCCTTTTAAGCATGCTGCTGGTCTTATTTATTATGCAGTGTGGTGCTGCTGCCCCTCTGTTAACAAAGCTCTTGAACATCATGTATAATGGTTTTGCCTATTAACATCCTTGAATATGTATTTTTCTCCCTGCTAATTTTCGATGATGTGGCTTTTCTGTGTAACCTAATAGCACAAAATGCCTGTTGTCTCAGTCAGCTTCGCGTTCTTCCTAAATTGTTTAAATTGGCCCATGAGCTCAGTAACTTCAAAATGCTTTAAGTTTGTGACCCAGCTTCCTTAATGGCTTCCTCTTAGAAGACCCCAAGTTCCTTTTAAAAGTGGGCCTGCAAGGCGTCATATGTGTGCCAACTCCTAAAACAACAGTAGGGGCTTTTTGTCAAGCCGCTTGGGAATTTTTCAAAAATGTTCACTTGAGCATCTGATTGTGGTTAAGAGCCTGTGTAAGCTAACCAAGCAATTCTGGCTGGTAATACACGTCACTCAGAAATCATGCTTTTGGAGTACAGAATAGTCAGGTGCAGTCTGCAGTCATGGATCAGATAGAAGAAAGGAAAGAAACTGTAAGTGGTACCTTATGATAAGAGAAGTGCTGTGCAAAGCAGTGGATGATTTGTTGATGTTTGGGTGGGGCTACCAGTTGACCCATTTTCCTCTTTGCACTCACAGTTGGCAAATTCTCTATGTTGGCATTTCAAAAAATAAATTCCTATATTTCCAAGAAATAATTAGTGTGAACCTTTCTGCAATGTCTGCACCAATGATTTAGTTTTTAGAAGTTTGCATTTTGTATTTTTCACATGGTGGAATTTATGCTCACTTTTTTAATATTGAGCCAAGGTTGACGTAGCAACACGGAGGCCTGGTGCAGATTGGAGGGTTCAGTATTCGTGTAGTCCGGTTACTGAAGCACAGATGAGTCTTGATGCGTTGATTTGACTTGTACTCTTGTGCTCTGGGTCGGTGAATGCAAATTTAATGTACATGTTTGCTTCTTTAGGTCCACAAATGGACTCCATGCTTTTTCCACAATGATGTTCTGTACTCCTATTGTATAGCTATTGGATGAATCTTGATACAGCCTCATACTTGATAGAATGCTTTACAGTATTAGCTCGTTTGTATGCTGATTTGTTTGTCTCGTCTTTTTGCAACTGCTTTTGAAAGTTAAAGTTTTAGGATGGAATTTTCATGTGCACCCAACTGCTGCTACCTCTTAAGATAAAAGCAAAACACTGTGGATGCTGGAAACCTGAAACAAAAACAGAAAATGCCGGAAAAACTCTGCAGGTCTAACAGCATCTGTTGAGACAAAAAAAAACGAGTTAACGTTTCAAGTCGCGTTTTTTCCCTGCACAGGTGCTGTTAGACCTGCTGAGTTTTTCCAGCATTTTCTGTCTTTGCTGCTACCTCTCTCTCAATTAACTTGGGGTTACCTGATATCCCCCCAGTTCAGCATAGATCAAGGTTCAACGCTGGAATATCCCTGGCCTGTGTATTTGCATTAATCACCAAGGGAAGCTGATATTTTTATGAACCCATTGCATGTGCTTCAGGAGCAGGTGCCATTGTTACTTGTCCAGTACAAGGTTCAAGAATTAGAGTACCTCAGTACCACCAGCAGGCTAATGTTAAATATAGTCTGTTTTGTTTCTCTAGCAGTAAGCTCAACTACACACCCACCAGTGCCATCTTAAATTCATTATTGTAGGTTTGCTTCTAACCAATAACATCATCAATTACTGGTCCCACTAGTATTGTATAATACTGTAGCTCAAGTTGCCTGAACTTGGTAATTGGAGATACAGGCATAATGAGCTGGATGACCGTCTCCTTTGCTGTAAGATTCCAAATTGGGGAAATCATTAGGAAGGATGCCACTTTAATATTTCTACAAAATACATCAGTTTGTTCTGGTTATACAACATGCTCCTTTTGCCCTCATCACCAAACTTAAAGAAAAGTTCTTGAAGCTAGTTTGTTTTTCCTTTCCTTTTGCTTCATTGCATTTTATTGTTTGGTTTAGTTGTCGCTTATACCTGCAGCTTTTTTTATGTTTCCCCACCCACACCGTCCTATGACTGTCCACAGTTTTGATGTCAGTATTGAAGGCAACAAGTTGTTTTGGGCACACTCTCTGGGAGTTAGCTGTTGCTATTTAAAGGTTTCTGGGAGAATTCATGCTTTTGGCTTACACACGTTTTGTTTTTAACGTGTGCAGTCTGCCTGCCCGTTGGGCCAGCCAGTGGGAAGAGAGCAATACTGATCCTCAATGTTAGCAACATATGGTGCAGACATGGTGACAATTATATCTGTGGCAATTATAAGTCCATCCTGTATGTTGCTGTGAATTTAACCGGTTACTACGACAGTAAGTACATGAGAATCTGCAAGTAAGTGGTGACCTATTGGACAGCATGGGATTGCAGACACTTCCTATAAATTCCCTTTGAGGGATACCTCTTCAGGAAACATGGTGATAAAGTGCTGGAAATTTTCAAGTAATGTCAGCAGGACCTCAAAGGGATAATAGGCAGGGCTCTAAGGTGACCTTCTGGAGGATGTGGTTTATTTTAAACACGAGGATGTGAGATTGGGGTACCATTACAGCTAGGTTCTAAAGAACTGGCAAAGTCCTTGAAGAAATAAAAAGCCTTGTTATGTTCTCTTCCTCATATCAATGCTTTTGTAACATTTGTTCCTGTTTTACTTGCCTGGGGCAATTGTATTTTATATTTGGCAATTGTACTCGAACCTTGTCAGATGCATGGTTGATATTCCTTTCTTCAAGCCTTTTTTTTTGTGTATTGTGTAATTTAGTGGGCTAATTTTTTGGGATGGCGAAGAAATTACTCACTAGTCAATTCTTAGAATGGAGTCCCAAAAGCTGAGAAAATTACAAGTTTTACCTCCTTTTGCAGTCAAGTGGAGATGGGAGGTGTTTAATTCACACCAGAATGCTATGCCCCATCATTACTATGAATACTATGCCCCATCATTAGGGCAGTGACTCAAACAGGCTGGCCAGCAGCCATATACCTCAGTAATAATGTACTTACACATTAAGATAAAATTTGACCCATGGCAACATTTGGCTATTAATTTCCCTGTTTCAGATCATCCAGTCCCAAATCGCAGTTCCTGGCATTCCCATATGGACCTTCTTCCACATGCAAATGTAATAATACCAAAGACCCCCAGGAAGATTCAAATTTGTCTCTTTCCTCCTCCTCCTCCCACACCTACCTCTCCCTGTCACCCTAGTGGGATGACTGAGTATAAGTATCGAAAGAAATGTTACAAGATAGAAAGTTTTTATCTATGTTTAGTAATATGGAGTATTACACTCCTATATTTAAAACACTTCCTATGTTCGCCAAAGAAAATTGTCCTTGATTTTCCCTTTTGATCAATTATTGACCTCTGCGGAGGTGTGAGCTATATTTATAGATTGGGAAGCTATCTCACTAGCTGGCATACTGCGATTGCTCATGTTTCAACTTCTCTACCAGAGATCACCTGTCACATCACAGCCTGATGCAGAATAAAGGTTATCTACACTATATCTCCAATAATGTCCTTGCCTCCATAAAGCACATCTTGCTGCTTCAATGTGATATTTCCTTTTCTCAAACAAACCACCCTTATGACCAGTTAGTGTTGCAGTAATGAAAAGTAAGTTATAACATGGATTGGGTTTTTATACCTGCAGTTTCTCCACCAATCGCCGTTCCTTCATTCTCGCTGGGTCAAAATCCTGGAACTCCCTTCCTAACAGCGCATGGACTGCAGCGGTTCAAGAAGGCAGCTCACCACTACCTTCTCAAAGGCAACTAAGGATGGGGCAATAAATACTGGCCCAGCCAGCGAAGCCCACATCCTGTGAATGATTTTTTAAAAAAAGCTGCTGAGTTTCTGAACGCAGCCTGTGCAGAAATGTCCAGAGGACCGTAGCCACACGCCTGTGCTGGAGAGGACTGTCAGAAGTTGACGAGACAATCATTTCAGGCTCCTTTTATGCACTTTCTAGCAACCACTCAGATGTGGTAACCACCAGTTTAAAGCACAACTCAGCTTTGGTTTAGGCAATTTTAATCTTTGGCATTGGGAAAGAAAGATGAATAATCTTGCCTTCCTAACATGCCTTTCAGGTCCAGTGAATTACTTTGGAAATGTAATTATGTAGCCAAATCTAGTAATCAATTCGGACACAGGAACATGCCAAAAAACAAAGATAAGTTTAGTAATCATTTAGTAAATTAGGTAATCATTTCTTGGTGTTGTAGAACGAATGCTGACCAAAATATTGGGAGAACTCCTTCATGGGATGTTTAAAAGTTCCTCTGGACAAGCTAAGTGAACCCTGACTTAATGCCTCACCCTAAAGAGGGCGCTTTCAACAATGCCGTATTCCCTCGTGTTACATTGAAGTGTCAGTCATGGTAATGTGCTCAAGTCCTAGGACTTGAACCCACGTATCGCTGGCGAGGCCGGCATTTATTGCCCACCCATTATTGGCCCGAGAAGGTGGTGGTGAGCTGCCTTCTTGAACCGCTGCAGTCCATGTGACTGAGGTGAGATTGCTAACACCGAGCCAAACTGACCGAGTTCTGATGAAGGGTTTTCTATCTGAAACCACTGATACTGCCTAATCTATAAAGTATTTTCTATTTTTAATTTTGACACCTTGAGGTTTTTTTTTTAAAGCACAATGGAGGCATTTCTAGTGATGTTCTGTTCATACGTGGTCATGCTCATTTCAAAATGTAGTATGAAAGTTTTCTCTTTTATACTCTCCATTTGTGGCGCAAGAAACTAATAAGACTTGAACATTTTCACACTGCAATCATGTGGAAAGTTGTACATGTCCAAAGTAAACATTGTTTAAAAACAGCTTCCTTACTATGCAATTCAACAGAAAACGCAACATTGGTAGATTCAGGTACCAAGAGTAGGGTATGGTTCCTTTCCCCAGCTGTCTTCTCACTTAGCATGCTGTACTCTAGGTAAACTTTAAAAATACAGTAATTTGTAACTGCTGTAAAGTAGAAATTTAATGCTAGAAGACTGAAACATTTGTTAATTTGAATTAAGCAACTTTAGATTACAAGGAATATACTAAATTGTAGAATATCCCACATTTTTCTAACTTTATCAGCTAGGCAAGGTTTTGTCAATACTGCAAATTTGGACGGATTGGATCTGATCCTACTGGATGTCTCAGGAAAAAAACCATTCATCTCATTAAGTCTGATCGGTTCTTTGCTGGACCAATCGGAAACTAATTCCATTGCCCCACTTTCTCTCTGTGGCCCTGTGTCTTCAAATATTTATTTTTCCTCTAAAAGACGCAGTGATCGCTTCTCAACTATTCCATGGTAAGACTTTCCATGCTGTAACAATTTTATATGTTAAAGACACTTCTACCTATCTCATTCTTAGCAAATATTTAAAAATGATGGCCTCTCATCACCTTTTCCAACCAATGAAAGGATGAATTGGGGAAGATTAATCTCAAAACTCTGCATAATTTGAAAAAATCTGTTTAAGTTCCCTTTTGGCCTTTGTTGCACCAAAATCTCGTATATTTCTTCATAAAACAAGTTTCCTATTATTGCTATTATTCTGGTAAATCCACACAGTGTACTGTATGTTTTAATGTCCTTCCTAGAATCAAGTGCCCAAAATAACACCAAGGAACCTCTTACCCAGAAATAAGCTCATTCCTTGACTAGTTTTGCATGGGAAGCCTCCGGCGGTCGTTCTGAACTGAGGGTAATCTGATAAAAGGAAAGCAAGGAGAAACTAACCTAGAATAGAAAAGTGAACTTCCATGTGTACCTGGAACAGAGCGCACACAAAGCATTTCTTACAAAGGGTGATTTTGGCAGTGAAGTCTGTTAAAGCATGAAAGTACATCAGTAAATGATACTGTGATTACTGAGCACAAAACCATTACTGGCTTTAGTGGTTGTTCCTCATAGCTTTTTTTTGTTGTTGGGAATTGAGAGGTCTTGGCATCAGAATGGCGTAATTAGACCAAGGATTTGTAATCTGGATGTAATTTTTCCATAGTTAGAGTAAATTGCACATTTGGTGTGGTAATAATTTATAAAGAGAATTTTGTGTGCTAGAGGTTAAGATTTGCTAGATGGCAATGAGCACAAAAATAAAATTGCTGGCACTGGAGAAAACCTTTCTCCTCTACCCACCCACCCCTTCTCCCCTTCTGTAAACTTTGCTCATCTATTGAACGGTGTTCAAGCGACTGGAAATTTCTGACTTTAGACACCCAGTGTTGTTGATCATGCACCACCAGGAGAAGGAGATAGCAGAAAATTTTTAACATATGTAGTTGCTAAAGCATAGAATGCTTTGCCAGAACAGGTAAAATATGAGCAGGAGTTTTCATACCACTACCAAAATAATGAACTTCAGCCTCAAAATCAAAGTGCATCCATTCACCTCGTGTGACCTTCATTTCATCATGGTGTGCGACTGCTAATTAACATCAGATTTTGTACTGAATTGAGAGAGATTTGTGAGATTCTTATAGCCAGCAGACAGGAGAACATATCTGTTTGCCACGAGTAGATTTGGTCCATATCAACGGGATTAACCTCATCAACCCTTCTGTCACATTATCAAAAAATTCAAATCAAGTTAGCTAAACACGATTTGACTTTAACATATCCAAACTGACTTTCCCTAATTCATTACTAGCAATGCAGAGACCCAGGGTAATGCTCTGGGGATGCGGGTTCGAATCCCGCCATGCCAGATGGTGGAATTTGAATTCAATAAAAATCTGGAATTAAAAGTCTAATGATGACCATTAAACCATTGCCGATTGTTGTTAAAAAAAACACATCTGGTTCACTAATGTCCCTTCGGGAAGGAAATCTGTCATCCTTACCTGGTCTGGCCAACATGTGACTCCAGACCCACAGCAATGTGGTTGACTCTTAAGTGTCCTCTGAAATGGCCTAGCAACACACTCAGTTGTATCAAACTGCTACAAAGTCACAAAAAAGGAATGAAACCGGACGGACCACCCGGCATCAACCTAGGCACCAGAAATGGCAACGGCAATAGCAGCCCTGTTGACCCTGCAAAGCCCTCCTTACACACATCTGGGGGCTAGTGCCAAAATTGGGAGAGCTGTCTCACAGACTAGTCAAACAACAGCCTGACATAGTCATACTCACGGAATCATATCTTGCAGATAATGCCCCAGACGCAACCATCACCATCGCTGGGTATGTCCTGTCCCACTGGCAGAACAGACCCAGCAGAGGTGGCGGCACAGTAGTATACAGTCCGGAAGGAGTTGCCCTGGGAGTCCTCAACGTCGATTCCGGACCCCATGAAGTCTCATGGCATCAGGTCAAACATGGGCAAGGAAACCCCCTGCTGATTACCACATACCGCCCTGCCTCAGCTGATGAATCAGTGCTCCTCCATGTTGAACACCTCTTGGAGGAAGCATTGAGGGTGGCAAAGGTGCAGAATGTACTCTGGGTGGGGAACTTCAATGTCCATCACCAAGAGTGGCTCGGTAGCAGCACTACTGACCGAGCTGGCCTTGCCCTAAAGGACATAGCTGCTAGCCTGGGTCTGTGGCAGATGGTGAGGGAACCAACTAGAGGGAAACACGTACTTGACCTCCTCCTCACCAACCTATCTGCCGCAGATGCATTTGTCCATGACTGTATCGATAGGAGTGACTGTGCAGTCGTTGTGGAGGCCAAATTCCTCCTTCACATTGAGGCTACCCTCCATCGTGTTGTGTGGCACTACCACTGTGCTAAATAGGATAGATTTTAAACAGATCCAGCAACTCAAGACTGGGCATCCATCAGTAGCAGCAGAATTGCACTGTAACTTCATGGCCTAACATATACCCCACTTACATTACCATGAAGCCGGGGATCAACTCTGCAGGAGGGCGTGCCAGGAGCAGCACCAGGCATACCTAAAAATGGGATATCAACCTGGGAAGCTATAACGCAGGACTACTTCTGTGCCAAACAACATAAGTAGCAAGTGATATACAGAGCTAAGCGATCCCACAACCAACAGACCAGATCTTAGCTCTGCAGCCCTGCCACATCCAGTTGTGAATGGTGGTGAACAATTAAACAACTCACTGGAGGGGGAGGCTCCACAAATATCAGCATCCTCAATGATGGAGGAGCCCAGCATATCAGTGCAAAAGATAAGGCTGAAGCATTCGCAACAATCTTCAGCGGAAGCGCCGAGTAAATGATCCATCTTGGCTTCCTCCGGAGGTCCCCAGCATCACAGATGCCAGTCTTCAGCCAATTCGATTCACTCCATGTGATATCAAAAAACGGCTGAAGGCACTGGACCCTGACAATATTCTGGCAATAGTACTGAAGACTTGTGCTCCAGAACTCGCCACGCCCCTAGCCAAGCCGTTCCAGTAGGCCTACAACACTGGCATCTACCCAGCTATGTGGAAAATTGCCCAGGTATGTCCTGTACACAAAAAGCAGTACAAATCTAATGTGGCCAATTACCAGCCCATCAGCCCGCTCTTGATTATCAGTAAAGTAATAGAAGGGATCATTAGCAGTGCTATCAAGCAGCACTTGCTTAGCAATACTGCTCACTGACACCCAGTTTGGCTTCTGCCAGGGCCACTCGGCTCCTGACCTTATTACAGCCTTGGTTCAAACATGGACAAAAGAGCTGAACTCCTGAGGTGAGGTTAGAGTGACTGCCCTTGACATCAAGGCCACATTTGACCAAGTGTGGTGTCAAGGAGCCCTAGCAAAACTGGAGGGGAAAACTCTCGGTTGGTTGGAGTTATACCTAGCACAAAGAAAGATGATTATGGTCGTTGGAGGTCAGTCACCTCAGCTGCAAGACATCACTGCAGGAGTTCCTCAGGATAGTGTCCTCAGCCCAAGCCAACTTTAGCTGTTTCATCAATGACCTTCCTTCCATCATAAGGTCAGAAGTGGGGATGTTCGCTGATGATTACACAATGTTCAGCACCATTCACAACTCCTCAGATACTGAAGCAGTCCATGTCCAAATGCAGTAAGACCTTGGCAATATCCAGGCTTGGGCTGACAAGTGGCAAGTAACACTCATGCCATATAAGTGTCAGGCAATGGCCATCTCCAACAAGAGAAAATCCAACCATAGCCCCTTGATGTCCAATGGCATCACTGAATCCCCCACAGTCAACATCCTGGGGGTTACCATTGACCAGAAACTGAACTGGACTAGCCGTAAAAATAATGTGGGTACAAGAGCAGTCAGAGACTAGGAATCGTGCGACAAAACTCACCTTCTGACTCCCCAAAGTCTGTCCGTCCATCTACAAGGCACAAGTCAGGAGTGTGATGGAATACTCCCAACTTGCCTGGATGAGTGCAGCTCCCACAACACTCAAGAAGCTTGACACCATCCAGGACAAAGCAGCCCACTTGATTGGCACCACATCCATAAACGTTCACTCCCTTCACTACCGACACACACTGGCAGCAGTGTGTACCACCTACAAGGTGCACTGCAGGAATTCACCAAGGCTTCTTCAACAACACCTTCAAAACTCACAACTGCTATCATCCAGAAGGACAAGGGCAGCAGATAGATGGGATCACCATCACCTGCAAGTTCCCTTCCAAGTCACTTACCATCCTGACTTGGATATAAATCGCAGTTCCTTCACTGTCGCTGGGTCAAAACCCTGGAACTCACTTTCTAATAGCACTGTTGTTGTATGTTCATCACATGGACTGCAGCAGTTAAAGAAGGCAGCTCACCACCACCACCTCAAGGGCAATTAGGGGTGGGCAATAACTGCTGGCCCAGCCAGCGAAGCCCACATCTCGTGAATGAATTTTAAAAAAACTTGTCAAAGTGACTGTTAATTTTGTCCCAGATTATTGTCTCTATTAATCTCTGTCGAGATTAAACTAATTTCCTGCAGTTGCTGGATTTACCCTTAAACCCTTCTTTGAACAAGGTTGCAACATTGGCAATTCTCCAGTCCTCTGGCACCACCCCAATATCCAAGGATGGCTGGAAGATTATGGCCAATACATCTGCAATTTCTACCCTTATTTTACTCCTCATCTTTGGCTGAATCCCACCAGCCCTGGTGACTTGAAGTACAGTTGGCCCCTTATAGCTCCCTTTAATCAATTTTTAGCCCATCCTCTGTCTCCACTAACTCCCCTTTCATTATGACTTAAGTAGCATCATCATCCATGTAAATAAAGACAGATGCGTTGTACTTATTTAGTACCTCCGCCCTGCCCTCTGCCTCCATGTGTAGGACTCATTTTGGTTCCTAATCAGCCCCACCTTACTATGCTTTTACTGTTTATATGCCTGTAGAGGACTTTTGAGTTCCTTTTTATGTCAACTGTCAGTCTTGTCTCATTCTCTCCCGTTGCGCCTCATTTCAGAGAAGTGAAGAAAGAACTTTCTGGCTAGCTTGGTCCTCACTAGTATTATCAACCTTCCATCTGTCATGCATTGCAGCTTCATTCCTTTTATCATTTCATCACTCCTGCCCTTCATCCTCCCACAGATCTTCCTTTTGGTTCATTCCTTCCATCCCAACCCTCCCCCCTACTCCTCCACCTTGACCCCGGCTTTGCACTTGCTTATAAACTGTCGAATCTACAACTTCCGCTTCTGAAGAAAACTGAGCTGAAACGCTAACTCTGCTTCTCTCTCCTTAGCTGCTGTCTGACTGTTAAGTATTTCCAGCATTTTGTTTTTGTTTCCGATTTCCAGTATCTGCGCTACTTTGCTTTTGTTGTAAATAATTTGTACTCCGGCTGAGAGAACACATGTTTAGTAAGTAAGGAGACTTGTTAATGGCTTAAAAACAAAACCAGGTTATTAAAGTGGGCAGCTGCAATTTAATAAGTGTGAAGCAATACATTTTGAGGGGACAGGAAGGAATGAGACAGAAACATGCTGAAGGCTGTGAATGAATCTAAATGCATGAAGCTTACATAATCCCCTGAAAGACTGCATGCAAGTAGATAAAGCCATTAAAAATAGGCCACCAGCATTTTGACTTCTCTGACAAAAGGGTACAGAGTTACAATTTGTACAAAATTTTAATGAAGTCAAAACTGAAGGATTTGTACCATTTTGGAGATTCATGTTATAAAAAATACATTAAAACTATAGACAACGCATGACATAGATTCACCAAGGTGATGGGAAGCTAGTTGTGAGGAGACTTGAGAGACGGGCACTATTTCCAATTGAGCAGAGAAGACTTGACTTTTTTTTAAATTATGAAGGGTTTTGATAAAATGAATAGGGAAATAAATGTATATCTTGGCTTGGAAGACAGTTAGAAGGAGACATCAATTTGAAACATGAAACATAGTCTTGCCACGGGGAATAGCTAAGACCACTGCATTGTTTAGGGGCAAAATTGGATAAATATTTAAAGCAAAGGAAGATACCAAGCTATGGTGCTCTCAAAAAGTCAGCACAGACACAATGGACCTAATGGCAGCCTCCTCTTCTGAAAAGCTCAGTGGTTTCTTCAGCTAAAATGTTTCCCAACAATTGCCCTCAATTCTGAAACACTGCACTTCCTTAACACACTGGAAGTGACTTTGCTCAGTACGATGTGCTTATGAGTAATGAGTAGGACGTGAACAATGAGATCGTTATCATATTCAGCAATGTTAGGTTAATGCTTTTTAAAAATCAATTGTTTCTCTTGGCTGTATTGTAACTAATAAAAGGCACCCATGAAAAGCTGACCTTATTGTGATGAGTAAAGCACAGAGATCTGAAGGAGGAAGGTCGAACTCCCCCTTACTTTGCTTTACTGGTGGAGCCCAACTAGTGGCAAAATGTTTGCAGTTTTTTACAAAGCCAATTGCGTAGGAGAGGTGTGATCTACTTGGAAATTAAACAAAACCGCACAGGAGCCAGTTTGGTGAATGCTTCCAATTTGGATTGAGCAATTACTGCAATGAAATCAAAACAGTATTATTGTAGATATAACGAGACATCCTTTTCTGATATCAAGTCTTTATTAAATAATTTTGATGGTGAACATATAATTCAAGGATTATGGCTTAAAAATTAACCTCTGGATGCAGATCAAGAAAATGGCTTGATTGAGAATGATAGCAAGGAAGGCAAAGGGGAGGATGACAGAGTGATAACACACATTTGTTATCATATTATGGTATGAGTTTTCTCCAAATCTTTCATTCCTGATGGACTTCCCCATAGCCTTGCATTTGTTTTCCCTTCAAGTATTTATTCAACTACAATTTGAAAGTTATTATTCTGCTTCCACTATCCTTTCAGGCAGAGCATTCCAGGTCACAACAGCTGAAAAATATTTCTCATGTCACCCCATTTTGCCAATCACCTTAAAATGTGTCAAGCGACTTGCCCTTCTGGCACTAAACGCAAGGACCTCCTTGTTTACTCAACACGTATAAACTTCATCAACATTTTCCATTGCCGACTCAATCAAGTTAGTCAAACATGATTTGTCTTTAGGCTTGCTTAAATTAAGAAAATTAAGAAAGATTTGTTAATTTTAAATTTACTAACCCAAATTTTTCCAAAAGACAAGCAATTTTGGTCCTTGACAACGCACTCCAAATGTTTCCCCAACATGGGCTGACTGGCCTGTTATGACTGGATTTACCCCTCTTCCATTTTTTAAAACAGGGGTGTAACATTTACCATCCTCAGTCTTCTGGCATGACTCCCATATCAAAGGAGGTTTGGAAGATTGTGGCCAGTGGCTCTGCAATTTCCACCCTTACTCCCCCAAGTGGCTTAGGATACATCTCATCCAGATTGGATGACTTTTCTACCTTGCAGACTGCCAACCTTTTCAGTACATACTCTATTTTTATCTAATCCAATATTTTTGCTACCCCCACCTTTACGACTGCTTTGCATCTGCCTTCACCAGAGAAGAGGATGCTGCCAAAGTGCTAATTTAGTGCCTCAACCATACCCTTTGCCTTCACAAGAATCACTAACTCACCATCTCTACCTGATCTAGCTGACAGGTGACTCCAGTCACATACAATGTTGGTGAATCTTAATGCTGTAAGGGCAATAAATGCTGCTTTACCAGTATCACTAATATTTCAAGACTAAATACAAAAATAAGTGGCCTTGTCAGTATTCCTAAATCTTTTGACTATAAAGGAGCTGTTAACTGGTTCATGGACTAGAATGAAAACGCCACAAAAGCTGGTTAGTTAACAGAAACCTGTCCTTTATTTTCAGGTGGTGACTGATTTAAGAACTTAAGAAATAGGAACAGGAGTAGACCATTCGGCCTCTCGAGCCTGCTCTGCCATTCAATAAGATCATGGCTGATCATCTTGTATTTCGATTTCCACATTCCCATCTAACCCTGATAGCCTTTGATTCCCTTGCCTAACAAGAATCTATCTACCTCTGCCTTATAAATATTCAATGACCCCGCCTCCACCACCTTCTGAGGCAGAGTTCCAAAGTCACACAACCCTCAGAGAAAAAAATCCTCCTCATCCCTGTCCTAAAAGAGTGACCCCTAATTTTAAAACAGTGCTCCCTAGTTCTGGACTCGCCTACAAGAGAAAACATCCTTTCAACGTCCACCTTGTCAAGGCCCTCACTCTTCTAAACTCCAGTGGAAACAAGCCCAGTCTGTCCAACCTTTCCTCATAAGACAGCCCACTCAGTCCAGGTATCAATCTAGGAAACCTTCTCTGAACCACGTCTCACACATTTACATTCTTCCTCCAATAAGGAGACCAAAACTGCACACAGTATTCGAGATGCGGTCTCACCAATGCCCTGTATAACTGAAGCATAACATCCTTACTTTTATGTTCAATCCCTCTCGTAATAAAGGATAGAATTCCATTAACCTTCTTAATTACTTGCTGTACCTGCCTACTAACTTTTTGTGACTCATGTAATAGAACACCTAGATCCCTCTGCACCTCAGAATTATGCAGCCGTTCTCCATTTAAGTAATACTGTGCTTTTTTGTTCTTCCTCCCAAAGTGAACAACTTCACATTTTCTGACATTAAATTCCATTTGCCAGATCTTTGTCCACTTACTCAACCTATCTATATCCGTCTGCAACCTCCTCGTGTCCTCTTCACAACATAATTTCTATCTTTGTGTCATCTGCAAATGTAGCTACCATGTCTTCACTCCCCTCATCTAAGTCATTGATGTAAATTGTAAAAAGTTGAGGCCCCAGTACAGACCCCTGTGGGACTCCACTCGTCACATTCTGCCAATCCGAAAAAGACCCATTTACGCATACTCTGTTTCCTGCCAGCCAGCCAATTTTCTATCCATGCTATGTTACCCCCAACACCATGAGCTTTTATTTTATTTTCCGTAATAATCTTTGATGTGGCATCTTATCAAATACCTTCTGGAAATCCAAATACAACATGTCTACAGGCTCCCCTTTATCCACTGTGCATGTTATTTCTTCAAAAAATTCCAATAGATTGACTAAGCATGATATTCCTTTCGCAAAACCATGCTGACTCTCCCCCATTGCCTTGACCTCTTCTAAGTGCCCAGCTATAACCTCCTTAATGATCAATTCTAATAACTTCCCCACGATAGATGTCAGGCTAACTGGCCTATCGTTTTCTGTTTTCTGCCTCCCTCCCTTCTTGAATAGAGGGGTTATATTTGCTACTTTCTAATATGATGGAACCTTTCCAGAACCTGGTGAATTTTGGAAAATTAACATCAGTGCATTGGCTACCTCATTAGCCACCTCTTTTAGATTCTAGGATGTAGTCCCTGCCAGCCTGTAGCTCCATCAATTTGCTCACTACCATCTCCCTAGTGATTTCAATTTCACCAAGTTCCTTGCTCCCGTTCACCACCTGATTTGCAGCTATTACTGGAATGTTTTTTGTATTCTCTATAGTGAAGACAGAAGCAAAATATTTGTTAATTTCCTCTGCTATTTCCTTATTATCCACTATTAACTCCTCACTGACACTCTCCAGAGGACCAACACTCACTTTTCTTACTTTTTTTCCTTTTTAAATACCTGTAGAAACTCTTGCTATCTGTTTCTACATTTATAGCTAGCTTCCTCTCATACTCTAATTTCTTTCTCCTGATTTACCTTTTAGTCATTCTCTGCCATTCTTTATGTTTTGTCCAATCATCTGTCCTGCCGCTCATCTTTGTGGAGTTATATGCTTTTTCCTTAAGTTTGGTGCTTTCCTTAACTTCTTTAGTAAACCACGGATGTTAGGTCCTCACCTTAGAATTTTTCTTTATAGTAGGAATGTACTTATTCTGAATACTCTGAAATATCTCCTTAAATATCTGCCACTGCTCTTTTGATCTATCTTCTAGCCTAGTCTCCCAGTTCACTTCAGCTAGCTCAGCTTTCATCCCCACATAGTTGCCCTTACTTAACTTTAAGATACTAGCCTTAGACCCACTCTTCTCCCTTTCAAACTGGATGTAAAATTCAATCATATTGTGGTTTCTGCTACCTAGGGGTGCCTTTACTCTGAGGTCATTAATTAATCCTGTCATTACACAATACCAAGTCTGATATAACCTGCTCTCTGGTTGGTTCCAGAACATGCTGCTCTAAGAAACTATCTCGAAAGCATTCTAAGAACTACTCATCCAGGCTGCTCCTGCCAATCTGATTTTTCCAGTTTATGTGTAAATTAAAATCACCCATAATTATTGCCATCGCTTTATCACAGGCACATAATATTTTCTCTTGAGTACTTTGTCCTGCACTGTGGCTACTGTTAGGGGGCCTGTAGACCACTCCCACTAATGACGTTTTTCCCCTATTCCTCATCTCCACCCAAACCGATTCCACATCCTGATCTCCTGAACCAAGGCCATCGCTAACTATTGCACCAATGCTCTCTTTCATTAACAGTGCTGCTCCTCCACCTTTACCTAGCTTCCCATTCTTCTTGAATGTTATATGCCCGTCAATATTAAGGACCCAATCTTTGTTGTCCTTTAGCAACGTCTCTGTAATTGCTATCAGATTATATTTATTTACTTCAATGTGGGCCATCAATTCATTTACTTTGTTATGAATGCTATGTGCATTCAGATAGAGTGCCTTCAATTTTGCCTTTTTGTTACCTTTGTAACATCTAGTCTTGACTGTTGATGTATTCTTAGGCTTTTCTCTCTGTGCCTTCCTGCCATTCTCTGACGCTCATTTCTCAGATTACTATTTTGCTCTCCTGTCTTGATTCTACACCTTGAATTACTATCTCTACCCAAGCTTGATCCCTCACCCCTCTTGTTTAGTTTAGTTTACTTTATGTTGTCTTAGTGCTGAGCAATTTGGCTGAAATAGCATTGAACAATAGTTATTATCAACTAGTCATACTGACAGACCACAGTCACAGCAGTTGCCTGCCTAGGGATTGAGCAAAAAGGTATTATTAGATTCTGCTGACTTGGGGGAGGAAACTGCTTTTGAATCGTGTAAATGTTGTGAAGAATACAGCCAGTCAGATTCTAAACTCAACACTCAAAATCTATTACAAAAACAGAATTACCTGGAAAAACTCAGCAGGTTTGGCAGCATCGGTGGAGAAGAAAAGAGTTGACGTTTCGAGTCCAACATGACCCTTCAACAGAACTGAAGTATAGTTAGGAGGGGGGTGAAATATAAGCTGGTTTAAGGTGGGGGGCGGGGGGAGAGAAGTTGAGGGTGGGGTGGTTGTGGGGACAAGCAAGCAGTGATAGGAGCACATAATCAAAAGATGTCACAGACAAAAGGATCAAAGAGGTGTTGAAGGTGGTGATATTATCTAAGAAAATGTGCTAATTAAGAATGGATGGCAGGACACTCAAGGTACAGCTCTAGTGGGGGTGGGGTGGAAAGACTGGCAAGGTATTAGTTGTAGATTTAAAAATAGTGGAAATAGGTGGGAAAAGAAGAATCTATATACATTATTGATTATACATTATACCCTTTTTCAAAGCTGCGCGTGCCCCCAGTTTCATTTTATTCTTCGCCTCATCCGACGCCTCAACAAGAAACTTTTTCTCTTTCTCTCAAGTGCTAAGGAACGCAAGCTCCAACAACTCATCGACACCAACACCCATTTGGGACCCTCCACCCCTGCTTGTCCCTCCGTCCCCACCCCATCTTCCAATCCCAGCCCCAGCCGCGTATTCACTATACCCCCTGACCTTCCCCTCTCCGATGCTGAACGTACAGTGCTCAGCAAAGGACTTAGTTTCATACCCTTACGCCCTCATCTCAATGAATTTCGGGCTCGGCATGATGCTGAACTCTTCTTCCGCCGTCTTCATCGCCGTGCTCACTTCTTTGGGCAGGAGTCCTCTCCCCGTTCAACGGATCCTTTTACCCACCTCCAATATTCTCCCTCCACCTGGACCCCTCCCTCTGGATTCTTACCTTCTCTTGATCTTTTCATTGAGAACTGTCGGCGTGACATTAGCCATCTCAATTTCTCTGCTCCTCTCACCCATTCTAATCTGTCTCTCTCTGAACTTACTGCACTCCGTTCTCTCAGGTCCAACCCCAACATTGTCATCAAACCCGCTGACAAGGGTGGTGCTGTTGTTGTCTGGCGCACTGACCTCTACCTCGCGGAGGCTGAGCGTCAACTCGCAGACACTTCCTCCTACCTCTCCCTGGACCATGACTGCACCACGGAACATCAAGCCATTGTTTCCAGGACTGTCACTGACCTCATCTCCTCTGGAGATCTTCCTCCCACAGCTTCCAACCTGATAGTCGCCCAACCTCGGACGGCCCGCTTCTACCTCCTACCCAAAATCCACAAACAGGACTGTCCTGGCAGACCGATCGTGTCAGCCTGTTCCTGCCCCACGGAACTCATTTCTCGTTATCTTGACTCCCTTCTCTCTCCCCTTGTCCAGTCCCTTCCCACCTACATCCGTGATTCCTCTGACACCTTACGTCGCATCAACAATTTCCAGTTCCCTGGCCCCAACCGCTTCCTCTTCACCATGGGTGTCCAATCCCTCTACACCTCCATCCCCCACCAGGATGGTCTGAGGGCCCTTAGCTTCTTCCTTGAACAGAGGCCCGAACAATCCCCATCCACCACTACTCTCCTCTGTCTGGCTGAACTTGTTCTCACACTGAACAATTTCTCCTTTAACTCCTCTCAGTTCCTCCAAATAAAAGGTGTGGCTATGGGTACCCGCATGGGCCCCAGCTATGCCTGTCTCTTTATGGGGTATGTGGAACATTCCTTGTTCCAGTCCTACTCTGGCCCCCTCCCACAACTCTTTCTACCCCCACTAGAGCTGTACCTTGAGTGTCCTGCCATCCATTCTTAATTAGCACATTTTCTTAGATAATATCACCACCTTCAACACCTCTTTGATCCTTTTGTCTGTGACATCTTTTGATTATCTGCTCCTATCACTGCTTGCTTGTCCCCATAACCACCCCACCCTCAACTTCTCTCCCCCCGCCCCCCCACCTTAAACCAGCTTATATTTCACCCCTCTCCTAACTATACTTCAGTTCTGTTGAAGGGTCATGTTGGACTCGAAACGTCAACTCTTTTCTTCTCCACCGATGCTGCCAGACCTGCTGAGTTTTTCCAGGTAATTCTGTTTTTGTTTTGGATTTCCAGCATCCGCAGTGGCTTTTTGTTTTTAACTCAAAATCTATTGCTTCCCATAAAGTAACTGTACAGCATTTCCAAAGCTGGACTTTACAGTTACATTAAAAGGGTCATTGGAATGGAAGAGAATTGGATCTCCTCGCCAGAACTGAACAGAAAATAAAATTGACAAGGGGCTAATGGGTAACATATTTACACGTTTCTCAGTATCTTGCTATTTATTATGCATTCCCTTGCCTCTTTCCTCCTCCCCATGCATGACCTCACACTTCTCCAGATTGAATTTTCTTTGCCACTTTTCTGCCCACCTGACCAGTCCATTGACGTCTTCCTGCAGTCTACAGCTTTCTTCCTGCAGTCTACAGCTTTCTTCCTCACAAGCAACCATATGGCCAATTTTCACATCATCTGCCAACTTGTTAATAATGATTTAAATTTAAGGGCATAGATATATACCACAAATAGCAAGGGATCCTGTACCGAACCCCGCAGAACCCCAATGGAAACAGCCTTCTGGTCACAAAAACACCCATCAACCTGTGTTTCCTGCCACTGGGTCAATCTTGAATCCCACTTGCCACTTTCCCTTGGATTACTTTTCTGACCAGTCTATTTTGTTAAAAAAGTCTACATAAAATCCATGTACAATACATCAAACTTCCTACCTCATGACCTTTCTTGTTACTTCCTCAAATAATTCAATCAAATTAGTCAGACTCAAAAAGTTCAAACAAGGTAGTCAGGCTTAAAAAATTGAATTGAGTTAGTCAGACTCAGAAAATTCAATCACAAAGAAGACATTCCTGTCATAGAAACAGCACAATGAGCCACCAAATTGAGTTGAGCATTGTTATGAGAAAAGACTGGAAAGTTGTAGGTTCCTCAGCCTTGACAGTAGGTAAGTAAGGTAACCTAGAGGGTCTCCATCACAGTACAGTATTCAACATTAATTTGTATATACAGATTTGAAGCACTGTTTCTAGGTAAGTGCAAAGGCAGACAGTGGAAAGACAGCCTATAACTTGAAGATCACTTCAGGACTCAAGTCACACAGACATTTGGAATTGTTGTTTGGAGAGGTGAGCAGCAGCAAAACCATTGTTTTTTATTTCAAGATCCAGAATAATGTGAATACAATGAGCTAAGATGGACTGACTGGCAATGTTTTTCTTGTGATTATGTAACCTCATCATGCAGGGAGAACCATGGAGCCTACATCGCAGGCGGCTTATTGTGCCTGTGACAGATTGTTGCTGGAGCAATCCAAAACTAAAACTACTTCCCCTGCTCTTTTACCATTACCCTGAATGTCACTCATCCCTTAAAAGAGATAGTGGTCTCTGCTTGTACCAATCCCTGTAGCATGCCAGTTCAGACAATGGTATAAACTGGGTAGAAATACTGGATTTGTTGGTTGTCATCTTCCAAAATCCTGTAGATGCTGGAACAGTCCCAGCAGATTGAAGGGTGGCAAATGTAACTCCACTATTTAAAAAGGAGGGAGGGAGAAAACAGGGAATTACAGACCAGTTAGCCTAATATCAGTCGTAGGGAAATTGCTAAAGTCCATTTTAAAGGGTGTGATAACAGGACACTTAGAAAATAACAACGGGATTCGACAAAGTCAACATGGATTTATGAAAGGGAAACCATGTTTGACAAACCTGCTGGAGTTTTTTTGAGGATATAACGAGCAGAATAGATATGGGAGAACCAGTGTATGTGGTTTGTTTGGATTTTCAGAAAGCTTTTGATAAAGCCCCACATAAGAGGTTAGTATGCAAAATTAAAGTACATTGGATTGGGGTAATTTATTGGTATGGATTGAAAATTAGGTAGCAGACAGGAAACTAGAACTCTTGCCTCTCTCTGCCCTTTACAGTACTACTATTCCAGCCTATATTTGGTAATTAAAGTATCCCATTATAAGTACTCTATAATTTTTGCACCCGCTGTAATTTCTTTGCAAATTTGTTCCTCTACATCCATTGGTGGCCTATAGACTACACTGAGCAATGCAATTGCACCTCTTTTGTTTCTTAGTTCTAGCCAAATAGATTCTGCCCTTGTACCCTCTGGCTCCTCTTTCTCTAGCACTGCAATGTTCCCCTATATCAATACCACCACCCCTCCCTCCTTTTCTTGTTATCCTATCTTTCCTGAACACCTTGTATCCAGGGATATTTAACAACCAGCCCTGCCATTCTTTATATATGGGTCTCAACTATAGCCACAACATCATATTTCCACATGGCACTCTGCACTTGTAACTCACCAGTTTCATTTACCATACTCTGCATTCATATACATGCACAAAAACCCTGATTTAGCCTCTATTATTGTCTCCTTTACTCTGACCCCACCTATTAGCTTATTATTCCCTGCTCTAGTGCTGTCTAGTATCCTGTGCCAGTTAGTAATTCTCTCCGATATTATCTCCTGGTTCCCATACCCCTGTCGAGTTACTTTAAACCCTCTCCAACAGCACCAGCACAATGCCCCTCAAGGAACTCTGTCCTGGCTTTGTTTAGGTGTTCAGCCTGTGCAGGTCCCATCTCTCCCAGAGCCAGTTCCCTTTATATTAATCAGCAGTTAACAACTCTTGCTGTGACTCAACTCCACATTGTGTGCATGTGTATATACTTGTGTCCACTAGGATATAAAAGCAAATTTAAATTTACTTTAAATAGACTGACTCCTCCATAGAAGGGAATTGAGAAGCTACATTACACACTCATACCCTTTGTCCCGTAGTGTGATTTCAAGACCCAAGTTGAATGCTTAAAGTAAGCTGAAGTTAAGATAATATATGAAGTGCTCAGCTGCACCTATTAAACTAGTCAGCCATCCACAATTGACCCCTTGCCTATCCTGATGCTTTTGACCCCAAATGCTAATGTTGTCACTTCAATTGCAATGAACCTGAGCAAACATCTGTAAGATCCTAGCACCTCCTATATTTAAAGGTGATGCATTAGTAGATAGGGATTTCTCAGTCTGTCCTCTTCCCCTCCAAGCAAACAAAACTTGACACACAAGTTAGCAAATTAAACCTAGCAATTGTAGTTAGCTAGGCCAACAAAGCTGAGGCCCGTAGAATAAAAACAAAAAACTACTGCGCATGCTGGAAATCCAAAACAAAAGCAGAATTACCTGGAAAAACTCAGCAGGTCTGGCAGCATCGGCGGAGAAGAAAAGAGCTGACGTTTCGGGTCCATACGACCCTTCAACAGAACTGAAGTATAGTTAGGAGAGGGGTGAAATATAAGCTGGTTTAAGGTGGGGGGCGGGGGGAGAGAAGTTGAGGGTGGGGTGGTTGTAGGGACAAGCAAGCAGTGATAGGAGCAGATAATCAAAAGATGTCACAGACAAAAGGATCAAAGAGGTGTTGAAGGTCACTCCACCCTGCTCTCTTGCCCACATGTCTGTCCTTGACTTGCTGCATTGTTCCAGTGAAGCCCAACGCAAACTGGAGGAACAGCACCTCATCTTCCGACTAGGCACTTTACAGCCTTCCGGGCCGAATATTGAATTCAACAACTTTAGATCTTAAACTCCCCCTCCCACCATCCCCACCCCGTTTCCTCCCCCCACTCCCTTTTGTTTTTTTTTTGTTTTCAATAATTTATATAGATTTTTCTTTTCCCACCTATTTGCATTATTTTTAAATCTACAACTAATACCTTGTCAATCTTTCCACCCCACCCCCACTAGAGCTGTACCTTGAGTGTCCTGCCATCCATTCTTAATTAGCACATTCTCTTAGATAATATCACCACCTTCAACACCTCTTTGATCCTTTTGTCTGTGACATCTTTTGATTATGTGCTCCTATCACTGCTTGCTTGTCCCCACAACCACCCCACCCTCAACTTCTCTCCCCACCGCCCCCCACCTTAAACCGGCTTATATTTCACCCCTCTCCTAACTATACTTCAGTTCTGCTGAAGGGTCGTGTGGACCCGAAACGTCAGCTCTTTTCTTCTCCGCCGATGCTGCCAGACCTGCTGAGTTTTTCCAGGTAATTCTGTTTTTGTTCCAGTAGAATAAAAGTTGGCTGAGTGAAGGAAACAGTAGTGAAACAAACTGGAGGAAGGCATACAGTGGGATTCCCCAGAAGCCAGTACTCCGTTCGCTGGTGTGAATGCTGCATATTCATGACTTTTACTTGGCTGTTCAGGGTACAATTTCAAGATTTGCAGATAACAAACTCCGAAAGTGTTGTGAACTGTGAGGAGGATAGTGATAGACTTCAAGAGGACATTGACAGGCTGGTAGAATGGGTGGACACAAGGCAGATGAAAATTACTGTAGAGAAGCATGGAGTGATTTTTTTTGGTAGGAAGAATGAGGAAAGGCAGTATAAAACAAAGGGTACAATTCTAAGGATGTTGCAGGAAGAGAGAGACTTGGGGGTATATGCGTGCAAATCATTGAAGGTGGCAAAGCAGGTTGAGAAAGCGGTTAATAAGGCAAAAGGGATCCTGGGCTTTAAAAATAGAGGCATAAAGTGTAAAAACGGGAAGTTTTGATGAACCTTTATAAAACTCTGGTTTGACCTCAACAGAAGTATTGTGTATGATTCTGGGCATTGCATCTTAGGAAGAATATTGGGTTTTTTTGTAATTTACACATCTACTATTGGGGTTGGCGAGTATGTCCTGTTGTGGATTGCTAACTGATGCGGAAGGTTTTAATGCTGCCTGAAAAAATGCAGGTGCTGATGGTGAGCATGAGGTAGCAGGCCAAATGAGTGGGACAGTGCGCTGGCGGAAGTAGAGAAGCCAGCCCCTTTCGTGGCCCTGAAGTGCAAACTGCGATTGATGGGGAAATGGCTAACAATTAAGCCAGATGTCCCAGTGGAAATTTTCTCTGCGTAAATGCTTTGTTGATGAATGTGCTGTTGGCAGGAAGCAAGCCACAATCTGATTATTTGGGCAAGTTACTTTACTTAACATTACACAGCTAATACAGTACTCAAGTTTCCAACACTCACTTCCATATTTGGCTTGAAGTTTTATGGTGTTTCATAGTGTTCCTGTGTTGTTTTATTAAAACTGCTTAATTCAATCAATATTATCAAACATAAGGAAGAAGGTTAAGAGATCAATTGATTCTATCCGGCCATTCCATGCAGACATATGTAGCCTTAACCCCCTCAGTCCTGACCCCACTCTCACATAAGCTGATAAAGGAGACAAAAGGAGAAAAAAAATCTCTCAACTTTTTAGGGAAAATAAAGTTCTCTTTGGTCTCTGAAATTAAACAAGCTCCGGCAGACTGCAGTAGTCACAGCCAGCCCCACCTAACTTCTAGAACTCAAAATATCTACCATTTTTAGTACCTCTGCCTTGAAGATTCTTTTGCTCGTTCAACTTCTTCCCATCTCGCCCACCTGAAACCAGGAATTCACTCTTAGACAAGCCCAAGTTCCACTATAGTGGTGCAGCATGTTCCAATCCATTTAACACACTGCTGCTCTTGCCCTTTTTTCTACCAACATTTTCAAAGTTAAAGACCTGTGTACCTGTTGAGGTTAGCAATACTTCAAAAGTTGGCTGCGAATCTATCAAGCTGTGGTGTTTGTGGAGGCGAGAGCTGCTGGAAAATGCTTGCAGCCTTGCACCTTCATGTTTCTCCGGTGATCTTTCAGCTAAAGCTTGTAAACTGAAAGACCTAGTTATGAGCAGATTTGGCAAGGCCGAGAGTAACAGTTCAACTCTGTTTTGCCCCCAGGTTTTTCTTAACATGCTGACCCCATATTCTGCTCTGATTTCTGTAGTTCCAGGAATACCGTGCTCTTCTGCTTTTGTGTAATGTGAAGTTTACCACAAAAACTCCCCAAACTTCCAACCCCTGATTTATTAGTGAATATTGTGCACTTAAAAAAAAAAAATGTTGTAAGTGTACTGCCACAACTATACATTCAACTAATTGCAGTACTATGAGAAAGTGTGTTTGGTTTTTAATAGAAACAGGCCATTTGACCTAGTGCTGGTGTTTATACTCTACACAAGTTTCCTCCCATCTTATTTCATCTCATCCTATCAATATATCCTTCTGTTCCCTTTTTTCTCATGTTTATCCGACTTCCCCTTGAATACATATATGCTCTTTACCTCACCAACTCCTTGTGGTAGCGAGTTCCACATTCCAAGTTATGAATTTTCTGATGAATTCCTTATTGCATTTATTCATGACTGTCTGATACTTGTAGCCCCTGGATTTCTTCCCCCCCACATAGTCAGTCATGAATCCTTCTGCTGTCCTGTTCAACTCCGTAGTTGGATCACTGATTTTCTGATTTTGCCCAGAATTAGCATGAGCCTATTTGCCATGATCTGTTCTAAACAATCAAGCTATCATGCTGTGAAACCACACTGGCCTTCTAGTATTGTCTGTTGGTTTAATAGATATAATGGGGCCTGTGGTCTTTTCTTGTTTGATAAGCTGTGTTAACTAATTATGTGACACAGTTGATATTGTCATCTATTTACCAACATTAGGAAAAGTTTGCATGATACTTCTACTGCTTTTTTCCAATGGGTTAATGTGTTATGGTACTGTCTGGTGCACTGCTATATTAACTCATGTATTGGAGATTCCAAGTTTAATTCCCAGTTTGTGCTAGGCTACCTGATTTCAGCTACAGCAGCTATTAGTCTCCTGTTCTTGTCCTCATTTGCTCAAGGCTAAAGAAGGGGGGAAAGAAAATCAGGTGTATGTGTGTGCGCACGCACATTTGCAAAAACTAATGGCACCAGCTTATTTAAGAATATAATGACTTATTGGGAAAGGTACTGGAGTCCATGGAACGAGACTTGGGCAAATGGCAGGTAGTATTTGGGCCATTTAAACACTGGGTAACGACCATATCCAAATTAAAAAGCAAAAACTCAACCACACACAGTGTCCACCACCATTATCAAGTTTCCCATTATTCTAGGGGTACTTTGGACCAGCTATATTAACAAAGTGAACACTAGAGCAAGCCAGACATATCTACTGTCACCTAGTTTCCCTCTTAAGGTGTATATCATTATGGTTTAGACACCCTTGGGAAACTGGGTCAAAATCTGGCAATCAGCAGCATTTGTTGGGAACACCATTGCACAGGGACCACAGTAGTTCTAGAAGGCCCATCTCCAAATTCTCAGGGTAACTAGGGACAGACCATATAAGTGTCATTCACATACCAAGAACAAATTAGAAACAAAAAATAGTGTAGGACACCTTCCTATTACACACTAACAATTGAATTCAGTGCAATGTGGGAAAGATATTAAGGAATACATTTTTCCCACCATTAATATTGAATTGTGTTCTTCCTTTATTGTACCAGTGAATGTCAAATGACTGGCAACATTATTATCACTTCCATTAATCAGGAAATCTCACTACAACAGTGCTTGAATTGTGAAGAAATTCCTGACACCCACTCTGAAACCAATAAAGAACGAGTTTTGTTCCAGCTCAACGCCCCACACCACCATCCCCACTCTGGACCAGAAATTATCTGTGCTTTAAACTCTATTGCATTAATTTTGTCAGAGCCCCCAGTCGGAACAAAATATTGATGTTTTATGTTTAAATGAAACCTCAACGACCCAGCTACCTAAGAAAATAACATAAGTGATAGGAAGCAGGAGTAGGCCATTCAACCCCTTGAGCCTGCTCTGCTATTCAATAAGATCACGGCTGATCTGATTATAGCCTTAACTCCACTTTCCTGCCTGCTCCCCATAACTCTTGACCCCCTTGTAGATCAAAACTCTGTCTAATGCCGCCATGAATATATTCAATAGCCCAGCCTCCAGTGCTCTCTTGGGTATTAATTAATGACCCTCTGAGAAGAAATTCCTCCTGCTCCTTAAATGAGAGACACCTTATTTTGAAACTGTGCCCCCCTGTTCTAGATTTCCCCGCATAGTTTAATTTAAACAAGGAGAAATATGAGCTGTAAGTTGAGCAGTCCGTACAACAATTGAGTAGAGTATTTACACCAGAAGACAGGAAAGCAGACTATAATCAAACTGGTGAGACGTTAATTTTAAGCGCTGGGATTTTCGACATGACGTTAAACCATGGCACTAGCAGGACATGAAAAGGAGGAATGTTATGATTCTGTTTGTTTGCTTCTATTTAATTGTTAATTCAGGTAAACGGTTGAGGGCTTCAAAAGTGCATTTGTTCACATGATACTTGTACAAGACTAGACACTGGAAAGCCTCTGCCTAATGACTATTTAAACTCGGGCACTCCACCTATGGGATGTGTGCAGTAGTACAGAGGCCAGCTGCAAATCATGTAACTAAAGTCGGTTTGGGTCTGAACATTGGAGTTATTGGTTCTTCCCTTCCACATTCCCCAGCCACCCCCTCAGTGCTGTTATGTAGAAATGCCTGTCCCTCAGCATTGCTCCTGCATCAATTTTTGTCTCAAAAATACAATGCACAATCTACAACTCTAAGGACAATCAGAACAATATTTTTATTGAGGTCATGTCAATCCTAATTTTGAGTATTATGCTTCTTTTGAAACAAAATTAAAAATGAGCTTCATTAGCAAAATGTGCAAAGGGAAATCTGCTGAAGGTTATGATATCTATTTGGTACATCTTTATTGGTAAAGCCATGTCAGCGATGCAATTGCATTTTTTTTTAATTCCTGAAAAGGATTTGGGCATCACTAATGAGGCAGTTTTTATTTTCCATTCCTGGTTGCCCTGAGAAAGTGCTGGTGGACCTTACGAATGGCTTGTGAGGACAAGTCACAGCATTGAACGTGGGGCTGGAGCCATAGGTAAACTCCAAGCAGGAGTGTCCAGCTTCCTTCACCGAAGGATGTCACTAATCCACTTAGGTTTTCACCAAAATTGTTGGCTGCCTTGGATATTTTCCTGGTGCCTCACATGTTGCCAACAATTTATCATGGTGAGATTTGAACTCATGACCTCTTGAGTTGTTCCAGTGCCATAACCACTGTTATCGTGTAAGGCAGTTTTTTTTCTTTCTTTATAAGAACCTGTGTGGATTAAATTTAGAATCAGCAAGATCTGTTTCATCAGCATCAGGCTGACCATGATTCAGTTATAATCCCATCAGGTGGAAATTACCCATTTATCTTCCCTCATGGAGATTTTATTAATCCTCAAAGTGCCACTGTACTTACACACCTTGTAGCCTGCGATGCAGTGGAAGGAAAGTGACTGTTTTACTCGTTTGTCTTCCTGACCCCACACCCCCTTCCAAAACAAGTGCCTCTTTGTCGAACTTTAAGTTCTAAAAATTATAAATAATTCTGAAAGAAGCAGATTCTGATTGGTATAGGAACAGGAGGAGGCCATTTAGCCCCTTGAGCTGGTTCCACCCTTCAATGAGACCATGGCTGATTTGTAACCTAGCTCCACGTACCGACATTTACTCCAAATTTACCAATCTCCGTTTTCAAATTAGCAATTGATCTCTCATCAATTTCCGTTTGCGAAAGGGAATTCCAAATGTCACCACTCTTGTGTATAGAAGTCTCTTCTAATTTTACTTCTGAAAGGTCTGCCTCTAACCTTTAGACCTAGTCCTAGACTCCATATCTAACAGAAATAGTCTCTATCTATCCGCTGCTCTTAATATCTTGAAAACTTTGATCAAATTAGCCCTTTCCCTTCTAAATTCCAGGGAATGCAACCTCAAATCTCAAATTGTAATTTAACCCTTGGAGTCCAGTGCCGTTCTGGCAAATCTACGCTGCGCTCTCCAAGGTCAATATATCTTGCCTAAGGTGCAGTGCCCAGAACTGCTCACTGTACTCCAGATGTGTGGTCTAACCATGGCTTTGTATCACTGAAGCATGAACTTCCTCCTCATGGCATTTTAGTCCCTTAGATTTAAAGGTCAGCATTCCATTTTGATTACTGATGACATTTTAATGAACCATATATCTGGACCCCATGATCTACGTACCTAGATCATGAAATAAAAATTGTGACCTCTTGAGTTGTGGAACGGCAATGTGTGTTTTACTAAAAGTGTAAGTACTGTGCACTGACTGGGAAACTCAACCGTGACAGAGGGAAAATAGTCAGTGTCGGGAGATGCAATAAAGTTCTTCACAAATGAGGCAGAACAGATAGCTATCAGACAAAGGCACCTGATTTCTGGCACTAACGTATTCTGTTTTTGTTGCCTTTTTTAAAAATAGACGCTTTAGCCCTCTGCTGATAGCGTAAAGCATGATTTCACAGCTCCAAACTGCACACCTAAGTAATGGTGTCTTACCAGTGTATACAACATTGCTCAACTGATGATCTCAAGGTTAGAAATTAAATTCACTTTTTGGCTTGTAGTCTTGGTGATATCTGGAATTTGCACAGAAAGAGAAGATGACTTGGTATTTTGGATGTATTCAGCATGAGAAGAAATTAATGTGAGATGTGCAACTGAATCTCTGTTAAGGATATTGCTTCTAAGGACATTGTTCCTGCAAAATGCCTATTTGATGCAACAGTTTAGTTAACCTATCGTGCTCTTAATAACACAAATTATAATATTGGCATAAACATCCACCTCTTCCACCAGTCTGCCATGATTGTAGTGGATATCTGCAGAATGCACTGCAGCAATTCAGCAGCACCTCCAAAACCCGCGACTTTCACCACATGGAAGAACAAGGGCAGCAGGTGCATGGAAAATTCCCTTCTATGACTCTCGCCATGTTTTCATTGTCCCTGGGACCAAACCTTTGAACTCTCCATCTAACAGCACTGCCGCAACACCTTCACTTCTCTCACTGCCGCAGTTAAGAAGAAATCCCACCAGCAGCTTCTCAAGGGCAACTTGGGGATGAGTAATAAATGCCAGCGATGCCCATATCCCGAGAATGAATTAAAGAAAAGAACCAATATCCATTGGTTTCCATGTGACCTGTAATTTCAGTATATTTATTTTAATTTCATTTACAGAATAGGAATATAATCAAGTTTGCTAGGCTCCAAATAAATCAAGTGCCATTCAGTTATGTAAAAAAAAAGTCAGCATGTTGCAGATAGATGAACCACATGTGGTCTCCTGCTGGGTTAAATGAATCACTACAAATGGTTTGCATCAAAGATGTTAGTTTTGGCTTGAAGCTAACTAACTGCTGTCTCCCAACCCACCAACCTCTTTAAACAAAAATAGCATCACTGTTGGGTCTATGAGGTGGATGGTGTAAATGAGGTGGTGGTGAATGCGTATTGCTCAAAGAACTAACCTGTAGCTAATTTATCTTTCCTCATTCCACATCCTCCACAAAAGATTAGGAGCATCCCCAAATATTACAGAGAGCAGAATCTAACCACTTCACCAGTGTCAGGACTGATGTATTGAAGACGTTGCAACATGCTACATTTAAAGTTAGACCTTAAATGTTTATTAAATGCATTTACTGCATGAACCTTTATGTGTAAGGTATGTTTATTAGAAGATGACTATCAGGAAGGTGATCTGTGTCTTTTTAAATCTTTGGGTGCCATGATATGAGAAATACCATTCAGCACACGGGAAATCACACTCCTAGCTTATGTACAGGTTTTGAGTTTAGTGTGTCTTGTATATTTTCTGTGATTCTGCTACTGTCCCTTAGTACTGCAGTGGAAGTTGCTCAATTGTAACTGCTCGAGACAACCTGCAGATTGCGATAACACTGGAAGTAATCAAAGCAACAATCATAAAGATTAGATCTGGCACATCACAACCTTTTATTTCTGTACATCTTGAACAGCAACACCTAGTACGTGCAAGCAAGTAAGGGTTAAGGGTTACTGCTCAGCCTGATGAAAGGTGGGCAGTGGTGTTCCACAGGGGTCAGTGCTAGGAACCGTGCTGACACTAACAATTTGGACTCTAGAATCGGAAGTACAATTTCAAAATTTGCAAATGACACAAAGTTGGGTGTGGTTAATACAGTGGAATAATGTGACAAAATACACAAAAGTCAGTAAATTGCATAATGAGCATGTAATTTGTAAATGTGTTTTAATAGAGGTAAATATGAGGTGGTGTTCTTTGGAAGGAACCATGGAAGCCTCATGCTGCTTGAATAATAAGAGTTTAATTAAAAAATGGGGTAGAAGAGCAAAGGGATCTAGGGGTACACATTCACAAATCACTAAAAGTAGTTGATAAGTCCATTTCAAAACAAAGCAAGCTAAGTGCCGAGGTTCATGTCTCGAGGGATAAAATGAAAATCAGCAAAGTTATGCTAAACTTGTATTGAATCTTGGTTAGACTGCACTTGAAGTACTGTGAGCAGTTCTGGTTTCCGTATTCTGACAAGAATATAGAGGCATTGGGATGGTGAATATACCAGAACTGGGCGGACATACTTTTCAGGTAAGACTGAACTGGCTAAGGCTCTCGTCCCTAGAAAGGAAAATGCTGAGGGGTGACCTGACACATCTTTAAGATTATGAAAGGGTTTGATAGGGTAGATTTGGAGGGGACGTTTCTGCTTGCAGGTGAAATCAAAACCAGGGGTCTTAAATATGAGATCATCACTAATAAATCCAATGGGGGAATTCGGGAGAAACCATTGCTATGTTACTGTGTATGAACTAGTCACTACAAAATCATTTCATTTGTGATTTTCCCCCAACCCACCGCCACCCATAGACACCAGATTAACCAAGGATTTTTTATCCAATCTGACACAACTCTAATCAACTGTCACCCAATTTCCAAAACGTAACAGTTTTTCTTCTCTGTTCCCTGGCCCCTGTTCTTCTCACTCCACTTGCCTCCCCCGCTAAGTGTTTTAATTTCATGCTTGGACATATTTCCTTGCTCAGGTGACCATTCTCTGCATATGAATCCACAGTGAATGTTAGGCTGTTGAACTCTGGGAGGGAGAAGGTGAAGGGAACTGTCATTGACCTTGAATATTTTTTCACCTAACGTTCTCATGTGATTTCGAACAGGGTTTGCTGAATTGTGATCAGGAGCAGAAATCTTGACCAATGTTGCTTTTTCTGATCTAAGGGCACGATAGCATCCCTGCTGCTGCCCTAGTTAAGATCAGCTAATCCAATATAGACCAGAAATTAAATCTGGAGCTTTCCTGTTCTGTATATCAGCTACTTTCTGCCTTAATTAGCTGAGTCATCAACAGTAGTTGTTAAGTAGCAATCTTTAAATATCGATATTTAGCAAGCTGTTCAGGGAGTTTCTTTTTTTTAAATAAGTCAAATGTACTCTCAGCTCCATATAGAATAGAGGTTGCAGTGACTATTACTAATGTACTGTGTTTTTTTTTCATTAAAACTTCCGTCTTGGGATGTCTAAGTAGTCATATTTCTTTGAAAAATGGCCTCCTTTTAACCAACTGAGATGTTGTGCACTGTAAAGATAATGGGTTAGGATTCAGGCTTGTTTTTCTGGGGTCTTTATGTATAGTGACTAATTTGGCAATCAAGTCCTACATAAATCAGCGCAGTTCTGAGAATATATTTAACTGTTGGCCTACCTCAAACTAAACAGGACACGGTTTGATGTACAACTAATTGCTTTATTGCAGAGCTTTTAAAAAAAAATTGTTGAACCATAGAATGTTTCGAGCACATAGGAGGTCATTCAGCTCACTGTGTCCATGTCCACCCTCTGCAAGGGAAACTCAGCTAGTCCGGCTGCCCAGTCCTTTCTCCGTAGCCCTGCAAATCTTTTCTCTTCAGGTGCTTATCCAATTCCCTTCTGAAAATTCCAGTTGAGTCTGCCTCCACTCAAGGTAGTGAATTCCAGATCTGAACTACTCGCTGCATTAAAAAAATCATTTTGCCATTGGTTCTTTTGCCAAACACTTAAATCAGTCTCCTCTGGCTCTCAACCATTCCCAACAATGACAACAGTTTCTCTTTATCTACCCTGTCCAGATACTTCATTGTTTTGAACACTCATATCAAATCTCCTCTCCTCTGAGGAGAAGAACAACAGCTTCTCCAGTCTCTCCAGCAAAACATATGCACGTGTACACAAGGAGCAAGAGTAGGCCATTCAGCTCATTGAGCCTGCTCCTCCATTTAGTAAGATCATGGCTGATTTGATACTAACCTCAAATCTGCATCCCGCCTACCCTGTCACCCCCTTGCTTACCAAGAACCTATCCATCTTTGCCTTTACAATATTCAAAGACTCTGCTTCCACTGCCTTTTCAGGAAGAGAGTTCCAAAGACTCAGGACCTTATTGCCCTGACAACATTCCTACTGAAAGGTTGATGAGCTCCAGAACTAACTGCACCCCTAGCTAAGCTGTTCCAGTACAGCTACAGGCAAATGCCGAGGTATATCCTGCCCACCAAAAGCAGAACCAATCAAATCCACCAATTACTGTCCCTATCTGTCTACACTCAATCATCTGCAAAGTGATTGAAGATGTTGTTCACTGTGCTATCAAGCGGCACTTAAACAGCAATAACCTGCTCACCAATTGTCAGTTTGATTCTGGCGGCACCCAGACAGCACGAGACCTCATTACAGCCTGTGATCCAAACATGGACAAAGAGCTGAATTCACAAGATGAGGTGAGCATGACTGACCTTTACATCAAGTCAGCATTTGATCAAGTGTGGCATCAAGGAGCCTTGGCGAAAATGAAGTCAATGGGAGTTGATGGGGTGGGGGTGCAAATTCTCCACTGGTTGGAGTCATGTCTAGCACAAAGGGAGATGGTTGTGATTGTTGAAGGCCAATCATTTCAGCCCCTGGACATCGCTGCAGGTGTTCTTCAGGGTAGCGTCCAACCAACCAAGGCTCAACCGTTTTCAGCTACTTCATCAAGGGCCTTCCCTCCAACAAGACCAGAAGTGAGGATGTTCGCTGGTGATTGCACAGTATTCTGTACCATTCTCAACTACTCAGATACTGAAGCAGTTTGTGCCTGTATGCAGCAAGATCTTGACAACATTCTGGCTTGGGCTGATAAGTGGCAAGTAACATTCATACTGCTCAAGTGCCAGGCAATGCCCCTCTCCAACAAGATAGAATCTAACCATCTCCCCATGACATTCAATGGCATTGCCACCACTGAATCCCCCACTATCAACATCCTGGGGCTTGCCATTGACCAGAAATTGAACTGGACCAGCCATACAAATACTGTGACTACAAGAGCAGGTCAGAGGCTGGGAATTCTGCAGTGAGTGACTCACCTCTGACACCCCAAAACCTGTCCACCACCTACAAGGCACAGGTCAGGAGTGTGATGGAAACTCCACCGCCTGCAAGTTTCTCTCCAAGCCACACACCATCTTGACTTGGAACCACATCATCGCACCCTCCCTAACTCCCTCCCTAAGAGGGTGGGTGTACCTGCATGACACAAACTGCAACAGTTCAAGAAAGTGGTTCACCAACACCACCTTAAAGATAATTAGAGGTGGGCAATAAATGCTGGCCTTGCCAGCAATGCTAACATCCCATGAAAGAATAAAACAAAGTTCTCGAATCTTTCCTGCACCTTTCATATCCTTCCTAAGATGCAGTGCCCACAATTGATCACAATGCTCCAGTTGAGGCAGAATTAGAGTTTTATACAGGTTTAACATAACTTCCTTGCTTTTGTATTCTATGGCCTTATTAATAAAGCCCAGAATGTTGTATGCCTAGGCACTCTCAACCTGTCCTGCCACCTTCAATGATTTATGCACATAGGCACCAGGCCCTTCTGTCCCTGCACCCACTTTAGAATTGTACATTTTATTTTGTATTGCCTCTCCCCGTTCATCCTGCAAAAGGCATAACTTCGAACTTCTCTGCATTAAATTTCTTCTGCCGCATCTGTCCATTGCCCCAGCCTGTTGTTTTGAAGTCTACCATTCTCCTCCTCACAGTTCACAGTACTTCCAAGGAGAAGATTTGCAACTAATTTGTTATAAACCAAACAAAAAGTTTGTTTTGGCATCATGGAAACGTTAAGTTAACTGCATTCAACTTAACATGGCATCTTCATATTCTTTCCAAGGTTCATGGTTGGGGTTTTATTTTAGCTAGGAATAAACCGCCCTTTTATTTAAGTATCTGTAATATACAACCGACACAACCTGTTTAATCCAGCAGCTGTTTGACTGCTGCATGAAACATGTTCTTTCTTCCTTCCATGCACCAGAATGTGTTGCTTTCTACTTCATTTTCCTGCTCAATCCTAAGCTGAACCTCCAATACCATATCTTCTCTGTTTCAAAAGCCACCTATTTCCACCTAGGTAACACATCCACTTCAACTTTAGCCCATTGGCTGCTGAAACCCAAGCCTATGTCGTTTCCAGATGGGATTATCCCGATGCTTTCCTAGTCTCCCACCCTCCATAAACTTCAACACATTCATATCATCGTATACCACATCAAGTCTCATTCGCCCAGCTCTTGTACGTGAACACTTATATTGCCTTCCAGTCTCCTGGCGCTTGCAACTTAAAATGTTTAAGCTCCTCCATGGCCTTGTGCCTCCCTGACTCAAGAACTTTCTCCAGCTACAGCTATCTTTCCAACTTCTCACGCTGGCCTCTTGTGCATTCACTCTCCCCTTTTCTATTAATAGCAGCTATGGCTTTAGCCATCAACGCCTCATGCTCTTGAATTCCCTCCCATCTTCCACCTCTCTTCATCTTTGACATTTTCTTTGACCAATCTTTTAATAGAACAAAACATACATGTGAGGTCCTAATATTCCCTTTTGCATAGATGTGTGCTTTATGCCAAATAATGTTTTTCAGTCCACCGGCTGGGAACCTGAATTTTTTAAATTCATTCACGGGATGTGGACTTTGCTGGCTGGGCCAGCATTTATTGCCCATTCCTAGATGCCCTTGAGAAGGTGGTGGTGAGCTGCCTTCTTAAACCGCTGCAGTCCCTGTGGTGTAAGTACACTCACAGTGCTGTTAGGGACGGAGTTCCAAGATTTTGACCCAGCAACAGTGAAGGAATGGTAATATATTTCCAATTTGGGATGGTGTGTGGCTTGGAGGGGAACTTCAGGTTCCCACCTATCTGCTGCTCTTGTCCTTCTAGATGGTAGCGGTCGTGGGTTTGGAAGGTGCTGTCTAAGGAGCCTTGGTGAGTTTCTGCAGTGCATCTTGTAGATGGTACATGGTGCTGCTACTGTGTATCGGTGGTGGGAGTGAATATTTGTGGATGTGGTGCCAAGCGAGCTGTTTTGTCCTGGATGGTGCCAAACTTCTTGAGTGTTGTTGGAGCTGCACTCATCCGGGCAAGTGGGGAGTATTCCATCGCACTCCTGACTTGTGCCTTGTAGATGGCACAAACAGACTTTTTAAAAACAGAGACTAAAGTGACTTGAACTCTCAGCCCAAGATGGCTAGCCCCAATTTGTATTATGTTCCACATTCCAATTCATTGGAGCAGAATCAGTCTTATCTGCAAAACCCATCAGAGACAATGACTTCAGGGGAGTGTGAAGGATTTGTATCTCCTGTCTCATTAGCAAAGCACCTATGGCAATTACCTGAGGTATTCAATTGTTGGAGCCGGGCCATTAAGACTAATTGCTTGGACAGTGGGACCCTGGGTGAGTTTGCTTCCAAACATGAGCTACTCAAGTCACCTTTGGAATCTACCTCGGCCTCCTCCGAAGGTCCCCAGCATCACAGATGCCAAGCTTCAGCCAATTCGATTCACTCCAAGTGATATCAAGAAACGGCTGAAGGCACTGGATACTGCAAAGGCTACGGGCCCTGACAATATTCCGGCAACAGTACTAAAGACTTGTGCTCCAGAACTTGCTGAGCCCCTAGCCAAGCTGTTCCGGAACAGTTACAACACTGGCATCTACCCAGCTATGTGGAAAATTACCCAGGCATGTCCTGTACACAAAAAGCAGGACAAACCCAACCCGCCTCATCAGTAAAGTAATGGAAGGTGTCATCAACAGTGCAATCAGCACTTGCTTAGCAATAATCTGCTCTCTGATGCCTAGTTTGGGGTCCACCAGGGCCACTCAGCTCCTGACCTCATTACACCCTTGGTTCAAACATGGACAAAAGAGCTGAACTCCCGAGGTGAGGTGAGAGTGATTGCCCTTCACATTAAGGCAGCATTTGACTGAGTGGGACATCAAGGTGCCCTAGCAAAACTGGAGTCAGAGGGAATGGGGGGAAAACTCTCCACTGGTTGGAGTTATACCTAGTGCAAAGGAAGATGGTTGTGGTTGCTGGAGGTCAGTCATCTCAGCTCCAGGACGTCAATGCAGGAGTTCCTCAGGGTAGTGTCCCAGGCCCAACCATCATCAGCTGCTTCATCAATGACCTTCCTTCCATCATAAGGTCAGAAGTGGGGATGTTGTGTTCAGCACCATTCGCGACGCCTCAGGTACTGAAGCAGTCCATGTCCAAATGCAGCAAGACCTGGACGATATCCAGGCTTGGGCTGACAAGTGGCAAGTAACATTCGCACCACAAGTGTCAGGCAATGACCAAATCCAACAAGAGAGAATCCAACCATTGTCCCTTGATGTTCAATGGCATTACCCCATCACTGAATCCTCCACTATCAACATCCTGGGGGGTTACCATTGACCAGGAACTGAACTGGATTAGCCATATCAATACTGTGGCTACAAGAGCAGGTTAGAGGCTAGGAATCCTGTGACGAGTAACTCACCCCCTGTCTCCCCAAAGCCTGTCCACCATCTACAAGGCACAAATTAGGAGTGTGATGGAATACTGCCCACTTTCCTGGATGAATGCAGCTCCTACAACACTGAAGAAGCTGGACACCGCTCAGGACAAAGCTATCCACTTGATTGGCACCACACCCACAAACATTCACTCCCTCCACCACTGATGCACAGTAGCAACAGTGTGTACCATCTACCAGATGCACTGCAGGAATTCACCAAGGCTCCTTAGACAGCACCTTCCAAACCCACTACCACTACCACCTAGAAGGACAAGGGCAGCAGACAGATGGGAACACCACCACCTGGAAGTTCCCCTCCAAGTCACTCACCAGCCTGACTTGGAAATATATCGCCGTTCCTTCACCGTCACTGGGTTAAATCCTGGAATTCCCTTCCTAACTGCACTGTGGGTGTAACTGCACTGTGGGTGTACCTACACCACATGTACTGCAGCAGCTCAAGAAGGCAGCTCACCACCACCTTCTCAAGGGCAACTAGGGATGGGCAATAAACAGTGGCCCAGCCAGCAAAGCCCATATCCCATGAATGAATTAAAAAAAAACATGGCCAATATGTTATTTTAATCCGCTGCCAGTTGAAGAAGGAAGGTCACATGACAAGCCAACCCTTTGTATGTTTTAAACGTGTGTTTTCTCACCAGAACTGAGGGCAAGTAGCCTGGGGAGAAAGCCCAGTGAGCCTAAGTGGGGGCCCTCCTGCCTCCTTTATTCTCTAACCCACCTGGTAAGCCTCCGAGCCCTGTTTGCTAACTGTGATCATCCAGGGACACCCTGTTGCCGACAGAGATTTCTTTTAAAAAAGAATCCCAACCCAACACTACCACCCCCAAAGAGCAACCAATGCAATTGTCTACATCTTTAAATGGGAAGCATTGAGACCATCAAATTCTGCCCAAGGTCAGCTAAGCCACCAAACGACAGACTGTACTCTTTTACATTTTTTATGGACTCGAATTTGACCGACCTATTGTCCCCGTTCTGTAATCTGTATTTGTAGGCGTGAAAGTTGGGACGTATTTTATTATTATTTTAATTAGATCGGTTTAAGTATAATAAAGCTAACCTCTTTCTATGTTAACCTCAAGAAACCCTGCCCTATTGGTTCATTTTTGATAACAGTGCGTAAATAGTTAAGCACTTGTTGAATTGGCAAGTATATCCTTTTCAAGCAACAAAAAACCTGTCACGGTCAAACAAGGAGAGGGAATCCAATTGATCCCTCCTCACCTGGTCGTAACACCTAATATTTCCTTTTTGGCCCAGTGTCCATTTTTTTAGATTGTGCCTCTGAGTCAAGATTTTTCCACATCAACAGTTTGACAAAGGGTTAGGTTGTAATATTTTTGTAGTGTTTAACCAAAACCCTCAATTTAGCAGTAGGGTTGGGCAGTAAAGGGGGTTGTTTTTGATTTAGGACCGGATGGGGCCTGGTGGAGTGCCTAAAAGTTCATTGATTTCATTTGGCATTGAAAAAATATTTTTAATTGATAATACACTTGTGGGGAAATGGAGAATTATATATAGGAATAAAACAAGACGAAGACCATGCCGAGGTAAAAGAGGGAGGGAGCATAAGGCAAAACCACTTGCTCAAAGGCAATAAAAATAAATTTGGATATGTCAGTTGGAATAACTGCTAAATACGTATTTGCTTTGTTCTTCACTGGAACAGGAGAATTTAACACCAGAACAAAGGCTACAGATTAATGAGGGAAAATAACTTATTGGAAAATCAATTTGAACGAGTGATATTGAAATCGGACAAATCAACAGGCAGAGTTTCCATCTGAGGATGCTAAAAGTAGTAATCAGAGAAATCCCTAAAAACTGGCAGGTTATTGACAATAGTTGTGAACATACCTTGGATTTGTCACATTCCTTTAGCCGTAAAGCCGGTTTGGAATATGGCTGACTTGGAGCAGCACAATGAGTGGTCTATAGGGAAAGGCACAGTGGGAATTGACAGTGTACATGGGGAAACACAGTGACACTATACGATATCTGCATGGGCAAACGCAGTGGCACTGTGCAGTATTTGCATGGGGAAACGCAGTGGCACTATGTGGTATCTACATAGGCAAACGCAGTGGCACTGTGCAATATTTGCATGGGGAAACGCAGTGGCACTATGTGGTATCTACATAGGCAAACGCAGTGACACTGTGCAGTATTTGCATGGGGAAACGCAGTGGCACTATGTGGTATCTACATAGGCAAACGCAGTGACACTGTGCAATATTTGCATGGGCAAACACAGTGGCACTGTGCAATATCTGCATGGGCAAACGCAGTGGCACTATGCGGTATCTACATAGGCAAACACAGTGGCACTATGTGGTATCTACATAGGCAAACGCAGTGGCACTGTGCAATATTTGCATGGGGAAACGCAGTGGCACTATGTGGTATCTACATAGGCAAACGCAGTGACACTGTGCAATATTTGCATGGGGAAACGCAGTGGCACTATGTGGTATCTACATAGGCAAACTCAGTGACACTGTGCAATATCTGCATGGGCAAACACAGTGGCACTGGTCAGTGTTCCAGGGGAAATTCTGCAGTGGTTTAGGTTCCAGGTACTTTCCAGAGAGTCTCATTTCACTTTGCTGTGGTGTCTAGCCAAGTTATAATTCTGATATCAAACTGTATTTACTCTACAATTGTGATGCTGGTGTGAAGTAAAACCACTTGGGTAAATTTATTTTGTTTTGTTCCAGGTGTGGCCTATTTGTCAAGGGTGCATTTGTTGGTGATCCTTGTTGCTGTGAGATATTGGTGTCTAGCCTTCTGGGAATTGCTTTCATAACTGAGTTGCTTGGCCAGTTCAGATGGTATTAGGAGTCAACATTGCATAGTGAGGGACTGAAGGACATAAGCTAGACCTGTCAGGTTTCTTTCTCTGAAGGGCAAGAATGGCTCCAGTTGTCACTTGAGCTCGTTTTTCCTGTTCTTTTCAAAAGCCTTGCTCAGAAATTATTTCCACAAATTTATTTTAGCTAACTTCCTGATTTTTAATTTGCTTCTTGAAGTTGAAAGAATGCAAAAACTAGAGAGGTTGGCAACAAATGAAGCAAACTCTAAAAGACCCTCAGGAGGTTAGTGGAATGGCCATAAAGCTGATGCAGGGAATGTATAAGAATTTTGAGGTAATGTGTTTTAGGAAGAGAAATAAGGAATTAGAGTTTACCCTTAATGAAAGAAAGTAAGTCTTGCATTTCTGTAACGGCTCTCATAACCTCAGGATGTCCCAAAGTGCTTTGCAGCTAGCAAAGTCGATAATGAAATGTAGTCACTTTTGTAATGTAGCAGATATGGCAGCCAGTTTGCACACAGCAAATTACCACCCACAGCAGTATGATAATGGTCAGATTCTGTTTTTGTGATGTGAATTGAAGGGTCTATATTGGCTAGGGCGGTGGGAATAACTCCTCTGTTCCTCTTTGAAATAGTGCCATTTACATGCATGTTAGAGAGTGGACAGGGGCCATAAGACGTAGGAGCAGAAGTAGGCCATTCGGCCCATCAAGTCTGCTCCACCATTCAATGAGACCATGGCTGATCTGATAATCCTCAACTCCACTTTCCTGCCTTTTCCCCATAACCCTTGATCCCCTCACTGATTAAAAAACTGTCTATCTCAGCCTTGGATATACTTAACGACCCAGCCTCTACAGCCCTCTGCGGTAAAGAATTCCACAGAGTCACTACCCTCAGAGAAGAAATTCCTCCTCATCTCTGTTTTAAATGGGTGACTCCTTACTCTGAGATTATGCCCTCTGGTCCTAGACTCTCCCACAAGGGGAAGCAACCTCTCAGTATCTACCCTGTCAAGCCCCCTAAGAATCTTATATGTTTCAAAAAGGTTGCCTCTCATTCTTTTAAACTCCAGTGAGTACAGGTCCAACCTACTCAACTTCTCCTCATAAGAAAATCCCTCCATACCCGGGATCAACCTAGTGAATCTTCTCTGGACTGCCTCCAATGCCAGTATATCTTTCCTTAGTTAAGGGGACCAAAACTGTTCACATTATTCTAGGTGTGGTCTAACAAGTGCCTTGTATAGTTTTAGCAAGACTTCCCTATTTTTATACTCCATTCCCTTTGAAATAAAGGCTATCTTCCATTTTCATTCCCTATTACCTGCTGAACTTGTTTGCTAGCTTTTTGTGATTCATGCACAAGGACTCCCAAATCCCTCTGTGCTGCAGCTTTCTGCAGTCTTTCTCCATATAAGAAATATTCAGCTCCTCTATTCTTCCTGCCAAAGTGCATAACCTCACACTTTCCCACATTATATTCCATCTGCCACATTCTTGCCCACTCACTTAACCTGTCTATATCCCTCTGTAGATTCTGTATCATCCTCACCACTTACCTTCCCACCTATTTTTGTGTCATCTGCAAACTTGGCGAGAGTACATTCATTTCCCTCATCCAAGTCATCAATATATATTGTAAATAATTGTGACCCATTGCACTGATCCCTGTGGCACTCCACTAGTAACAGGTTGCCACCCTGAAAATACCCCACCCCGTATCCCAACTCCCTGTCTTCTATTAGTTAGCCAGTCCTCTATCCACGCTAATATACTGTCCCCAACACTATGGGCTCTTATCTTATTAAGTAGCCTTATGTGTGGTACCTTATCGAACATCTTTTGGAAACCCAAATATATATGACATCTACTGGTTCCCTATCCTGCTTGTTACCTCCTGAAAGAATTCTAATAAATTTGTCAGGCATGATTTCCCCTTCATGAAGCCACGCTGACATTATTAGATTATGCATTTTTAAATGCTCTGTTATTACATCCTTCATAATAGACTCCAACATTTTCCCAGTGACAGATGTTAAGCTAACTGGCCTATAGTTACCTGTATTTTGCCTCCCTCCCTTTTTGAATAAGGGTGTTGCACTGGCAGTTTTCCAATCCTCTGGGACTTTTCCACAATCTAAGGATTCTTGGAAGATTACTACCAGTGCATCCGCTATCTCTGCAGTTATTTCCTTTAATATCCTAGGATGTAACCCATTAGGTCCAGGTGACTCATCGGCCTTTAGCCTCATTAGTTTCCCTAGTCCTTTTTCTCTAGTGATAGTTATTGTATTTATTTCCTCCCCCCTCCCTTTTTGCCCCATGATTATTTAGCATTTTTATTGTGTTATTAATGCCTTCTACTGTTAAGACTGATGGAAAGTATTTATTCAACTCCTCTGCCATTTCCTGGTTCCCCATTATTATTTCCCCAGCCTCATTCTCTAAGGGGCCTATTTTGACTTTGGTCTCTGTTTTCCCTTTTATATATTTAAAGAAGCTCTTATTGTCTGTTTTTGTATTACTTGTTAGTTTACCCTCAAAGTTTATTTTCTCCCTCTTTATTATTTTTGTGGTTGTCATCTGTTGGTTTTTAAAACTTTCCCAATCCTCTGGCTTACCACTAATCTTTGCCACATTGTATGTTTTTTCTTTCACTTTGATACTAGCCTTAACTTCCTTGGTTAGCCATGGTTGATTTATCCCCTTCCTACAATCCTCCTTCCTCACCGGGATATATCTTTGTTGTGAGTCATGAACTATTTTCTTAAACATCTGCCATTGTTCATCAACCGTCTTTTCTGCTAAATTCCTTTTCCCAGTCCACTCCAGCCAACTCTGCCCTCATTCCTTTGTGATTACCCTTATTTAAGTTTAGCGCAGATGTTCCCGAGCTAAGTTTCTCGCTCTCAAACTGAATGCTAAATTCCACCATGTTATGGTCACTGTTTGCTAAGAGATCTTTTACTCTGAGATCATTTATTAAACCTGCCTCATTACACATTATCAGATCCAAAATAGCCTAATACCTGGTTGGTTCCACGACATATTGTTCTAGGGAGCTGTCCCGAATACACTCTATGAATTCTTGCTCATGGCTACCTCTGCCAATTTGATTTTCCCAATCTACATGGAGATTAAAGTCACCCATGATTAATATACTGCCTTTTTTACTTGCCCTCATTATTTGTGATTTATTCTCTGTCCGACAGCATAGCTACTGTTCGGGAGCTGATAGACTACTCCCACCAGTGTCATCTTCCCCTTGTTATTTTCTTCCTCCACCCTTTTGGATTCCACATCTTCCAATCCAAGATCATTTCTTGCTATTGTACTTATTCCATCTCGTACTAACAGAGCTACCCCACCACCCTTTCCTTCCTGCCTGTCCTTTCAAAAAGTCACAAACCCCTGAATATTTAGTTTCCAGCTTTGATCTCCGTGTAACCATGGGGAGAATTTTCTCCCCATCGGGAGTGGGCGCGGGCGGGCGCACGGCCAATCGCTGCCTGCACGCCACCATTTTGCGTGGGCGGACCAATTAAGGCCCGCCCAGCGTGATGCAGACCCAAAAGCGCTCAGCGCTCCCTGTGCGGGCGGGGCAAGCAGGCTGAGTCGGGGCCTGCGCTCTTTCGCGACATCTCCCTGAGGCACAGAGCTGCCTCAGGGAGATTAGTCTGATTTTTAAAAATTTTAACAAAGAGAAAAAATTTTTTAAGACGTGGCCTCATGTGACAGTGCCACATGAGCTGGGACATGTCAATGAACTTTAATAAAAGCTTTCATTCAATTTATAAACACTCCATGAACCTCATCCCGCCTGTGGATGAGGTTTCATAATAAATGTGAAGGCCGCCTGGGCTCTTCACCTGCCCGCCAACCTTAAGGTTGGACAGGCAGCTCAGTTAATTATTTACCAACGTGGTCGATGACAACTGGATCCCTCTCCTCTCACTCCAAGTTCCTCTCCACCCCTGAGGAGAGGTCCTTCACCCTTGCATCGGGCAGGCAACACAGCCTTCGGGACTCTCACTCACAGCTGCAGAGAACAGTATCTATCCCCTTAATTATACTGTCCCCTACCACTACCGCATTCCTATTTCCTCTCCCCACTTGAATGGCTCCCTGTACCACAGTGCCGTGGTCAGTTCATTCATTCCCCCCTGCAGTCCCTGCTGTCGTCCACACACCTTGCAAGAGCCTCGTAACCGTTGGACAATTTCAGGGGCTGAGGCTCCTTGAATGCTACCCCCTGGGTCCCCATACCTGCCTCACCTGTAGTCACATCCTCCTGTCCCTGATCACAGACCAAATTCGAATTATCTAACCTGTGGAATGTGACTGCCTCCTGGAGCAAAGTGTCCAGGTAACTTTCCCCCTCCCTGATGTGGTGCAATGTCTGCAACTCAGACTCCAGCTCCTTAACTCAGATCCAAAGTTCCTCGAGCTGTAAACATTTACTACAGAAAGAAAAATAGCTGGAAAAGCTCAGCAGGTCTGACAGCATCTGCGGAGAGGAATACAGTTAACGTTTCGAGTCCGTATGACTCTTCATCAGAACAGGATGTGTTTGCTCTGGATCACCTAGGTGTCCAGCAGTTCCCACGTGCTGCAGCAGCAACACCGCTTTTTTATTTTAATTTATTAATTAATTCTCTAGTATCCCTGCTTTTTACACTTTATTGAATTTAATTATTTATACCAGTATCGATCTTATGCTTAACAGGCTATTTTTAAGAATAAAATAAAACTAGAGATCTAAACACTAATTATAGACCTTAAGTTTAATCTCAAAGACTAGAAATACTCACCAGTTCAACTCGCCAATCTCTGCTCTCCGCGCTCTTTTTAATTGAAACCTCCCTGCTCTGTTTTAAATTGAGTCCACACACTCACCCACTCTCTGTTTTAAATAAAGTTCATGCTCACCTACTCTCTGTTTAAATGAAATCCATGCTCACTCGCCCTTTGTTTGAATGGTTTAATGGGCCTGGTTTAACGCCTCATCTGAAGACGGTACCTTCAACAGTGCAACAGTTGCTCAGTACAATGCAGGAGTGTCAACCTAGGTTATTATGCTCAAGTTCCTGAACTAAGCCTCGAACCCCAACCTTCTGACTCAGGCGAGAACGCTGCCAGCTCAGCCATGGCTGAACACAAAGGTGTGAATGAACAGAAACAGGAGGACAAAGGTACAACAGAATTTTGGATTTCATAAAATAATGACATACAGTACAAAGAGGAAGAACTAATAAAGTTGTATGTGAGAACGTGGTACAGCCATAATTCAAGTACCGTGTACTATTATGGAAAGGACATTAAAACCATAGAGAGCGTACAATGTTGATTCAACCAGGATGATACCGGTAATATGGAGATATCGTGACAGGCTGGAGATTCTTGAACTGTTTCACTTGGAGTAGAGAGGCCTAAAAGGAAATTTTTTTAATTTAATTAGAGGTTTTGAAAGGGTGAATAGGGAAAACTTCCTTTGGTTGGGGAGTCAAGATCAGGGATCATGGATTTAGAGTTGTCAGATTATAAGATTGGGAGAAACTTCTATACTCAATGAGTTGAGTTGTTGTATCTTGGAATACTTTCCTAAAGGGTGTGGTTGAGGCAGAGACCTCAATTGCAATTTTAAGGTAACATTGCATACGTATTTGAAGCAGAGGTAGCTGTAAAGTAGTAGAGAGAAATTGGTCAATTGGGATTTGCTTTTGGTCTGCTTTAGCAAAGAACTGGATGCAATGAGCTAAATGGCTGCCTGTGCTGCAAATGTGGCTTCCCTTTCCCCTGTATTTGAACTGTTTCCAGATCAACGTTAATTCTTTTCTGTTTGTAATCTCATAACTTCTTTTGGATATCCCAGGGGCCTTTTCTTTTTGCAAAGGAAAAGAAGCCCTATTTGCTTAATCTTAACTCATAAATTAAATTTTTGATATCCAACATCACTATTGTACACTCCTGGTCACCTCTTCACAGAAAAGATATTACTCCTCAAGAGTATAGAGGTGAGCAGCATATACCTGCCGATGAGGTACTACCTGAACCTTGTACAGCAACAACTTTTCATTTGGTCCCTATTCCTAAGCTAACATTCACACAGAACATAGAAATTCTCAGCATCAAGAGCTGGAGGGCATTAGAACCCATAAAATACACTTTGATTCAAGTGTTTTCATGTCTGTATTTTTTGGTTAGTGTTATATATTTGAGACTTGATCGAGTGCCAAAGGTAGAATGGTACTAGTCCAAAGTAATTTTCTTAATGCCCAGCTAGCACATATTGTTCCTAGCCCTGAATTGGCTGGTTGTTCAGTGATTTTAATTACAAACTTTGAGAAAATTATAGTTCTTTGACACTGATATCCAAACCAATTGCAGTCATAATATTGCTTCTTGACACAAAGGAGCACACAGGAAATAAAAGGACCAGGAGTTAACTCATGGAATGCTAATTATTTTGCATATGAAGATGGGAATTGACAATTTGGGTACCTTTTTGTCAAGAGAATCTTTTTTGTTCCTGACATGACATACTCTGAAGATATTTTTGGAAAAATCTGCTACTCTTATACCAGAGAGTGTTTCCGAAATGCTTACCTGTGCTGCCACGTGTCAAGAATAATTGCACAGCTGTGAAATTGTTGTATCTGGGCTCTCAGCTATCCTTCTGGCAGGTAATCAGCATTCGCCTAGAATTGAGATGTGTCGTAAACCATTAGGATCACGAGATGCAAACTCAAACTTGTGTTGATTAGTTGTTGAGTAGAAGGAGGGGATCAAGATTTATAGTGTTGTTGAAGATCAAATCTCAAATATCATGCCCAGTTCTGGTTGCTGAGAGACATGGGAAACATTGAAAAGCAGCACAAAGGCCAAGAACTGATTCCTGAGTCAGTGAAAGACTGGATAGAGAAAACTTTCAACCCAAGAATGAGAGATGATTTTAACAGAAGTATGAAAGGTTATTCAGGGTATAGAAAAAATTAACCGAGCTATTACTTAAGGAGCGCACAGGTTTAAAAAGTAGAGAAGGATCACTTTAGGACAGACATTAGGAGATTTATCTTCTTACCCAGTGATAAGCATGTTGAATAAATTTCCGGATAGGGTAATGGAAACAAAATTCATAGAATCATTTAAGAAGCAGTTGCATGTTACAATAGACTAGTAATAGGGAAAAGAAGACATTGTTCAAAATCTGAAAACAGTGGATCCAACGGAATACAAGAGAAGCTGCTCAAGGCTATTAAATATTTAACTTTCACTGTAATCCAGGGCCAAACATACCCCACTCACACAAATAGTTGAATAACTCACAACTAGTAGTTGAATATCACAGGCCCATACCTCCAGAGGTAGTCACTAATAGACAAAGCTCAGACTCCTGAAAAATCCTTGCACCTATGAACAATGTATGTACTGAAAGCGCAAGTAATCAAAGTTCCGTTCTATGTTTACTTGAAATTTGAAAAGCACGAAGCTGTTCAATTATAGATTTCACCCTTCAAAACTTGGACTCTGTTTGTAGTGTTTTATACTGTGTAACACTTGGATGCAATTGTGGCAGTTAAAAATCTGTTGGTGGTGATGTTAATCGTTGGAAGCAATTTGAGGTGACTTAAGAGTATCCCACAACATTAAGCCTTCCTGGTTGAAGTGTCACTTTTTCCCTGTAGCACAATTGGCATGGATACATATCGAGTAAGCCCAGTGGTAACGCTGCTTATTGTTTCAATTGAGTTAACAACCAAGCAAGCAGTCTGTCTGTAAAGCACCTATTGTTTCAAAGTGGAGTTCATGTGCAATCTGGTGCAGTTTCCCACACAGCTCACTTGTATAATGCTATATAGCAGTTTATTACCTCTTTTGGTGCAGCGTTGTGATGGCATATGTGCTGCTCATCCCTCTTGTCTGCAGCAGAATATGTCCTTCTTCTTAGGCAGCCCCTTGGGATCAAGGGCAACTTGCTTCCACTCCAGCTCAATGGGTTCTGGGATGGCTGATTAAGTCCAATGTGCGATCTGCAGACTCTGCCAAATGCAGGGCAAGTGGTCCTTGAAGGGTCAGGCAGATGAGATGTTTGAGTGTTTTTGCGCTTTGTCCAATGCCTCAACTTTATCTCTGTGTTCCCGATGCAGTGTCTCCAATTGGTCGGTGCCTTCCTGAATTAACTTTCTCTATTTTGGTTGGTCACAAGCTGGAGACTCCCATGACCTGATGTTTGACCTCTTCAGGAATGCTCTGAAGACATCTCTAAAGTGTTCCAGCTGTCCTCCATGGAGTCTCTTGCTGTGACCATTTTCTGAGTAGTGCAGTTTTTTCAGGAACCTGGTGACAGACGTAAAAACATGTTCTACCCAGTGGTCCTGGTTAAGAGTGATTAGCACCTCGATATTAGGCATCTTGTTTTTGGAGAGGGTGCTGCTGTTGGACTGCCGATCTTGCCACTGGATTTAGAGGATCTTGAGAAGGCACCGCTAGTGGTATCTTTCTAGTGCTTTGAGGTGCCTGCTGTAGGTTGTCCAAGTTTCTGAAGCATATCGGAATGCAGGGATCACCATTGCCTGGTAAACCATGCAGAATATGCATTTCAACAACAATTTCTGTTTATATAGAAACTTAATGTAATAAAATGCCCCAAGATGCTTCCCAGAGCTTTATAAATCAAAAATTTGACACTGGGTCATATTAGGTCAAATGACCCAAAGCTTAAAGAGCATCTCAAATGAAGAAAGTGAGATACAGGCAGAGAGTTTTGGAAGGGAATTCTGGAGCTTAGGGCCCTTGCAGCTGAGTGGTGGAGCGATTAAAATCGGAGCAGCTCAGGGCCAAAATTTTATTGTTAATTCGTTCATTTAATGTGGGCGTTGCTGGTAAGGCCAGTACTTATTATCCATCGCTGATTGCCCTCAAGTAAGTGGTGGTGACCTGCCTTCAACTGCTGCAATCTATGTGGTGGCTAATAGTCAAAGTCAGAACTTTGCCTTTTCGACCAGAAGAGTTCCAGGATTTTGACCCAGTGGCAGTAAAGGAATGGTGATCTAGTTCTAAGTCAAGATGGTGTGTGGCTTTGAGATAGCAGTGGTACAATGCATCTACTGCCCTTGTCCTTCTGGGTGGTGGAGGTTGTGGGTTTAGATGATGCTGTTTAAGGAGCCTTGGTGAGTTCCTACACTGAATCTTTTAGATGGTACACACTGCTGCTAGTGAATGGAGCAAGTGAATGTTTTAGACTGATGAGGTGCTGATTAAGTGGGCAGCTTTGCCCTGGATGGTGTTGAGCTTCTTGAGTGCTGTTGGAGATCCTCTCATCCCAGCAAGTATTCCATCACACATCTGATTTTTGCTCTGTAGATGATGGATAAGCTTCGGGGGGTCAGGAGGTGAGTTACTCGTCGCGAGTTACTAGCCTCTGACCTGCTCTTGTAGCCACAGTATTTATATGGCTAGCCCAGTTTAGTTTCTGGTTAATGGTAACCCCCAGGATGTTGAGAGTGGGGGATTCAGTGATGGTAATACATCAAGGTGCGATGGTTGGATTCTCTCTTGTTGGAGATGGTCATTGCCTGACACTTGTGTGGTGCTAATTTTACTTGCCATGTGTCAGTCCAAGCCTGGTTATTGCCCAGGTCTTGCTGCATTTGGACATGGGACTGCTTCAGTATCTGAGGAGTTGTGAATGGTGCTGAACATTGTGCAATCATCAGCGAACATCCCCACTTCTGACGTTATTTTGGAAGGTAGGTCATTGATGAAGCAGCTGAAGATTAGTTGGGCCTAGGACACTACCCTGAGGAACTCCTGCAGTGATGTCCTGGAGCTGAGCTGACTGAACTCCAACAACCACAACCATCTTCCTTTGCGCTAGGTATGACTCCAACCAGCGGAGAGTTTTCCCCCTGATTCCTATTGACTCCAGTTTTGCTAGGGCTCCTTGATGCCTAAAGATGATGGCTTTGGTCTTCCCAATATTTAGTTGGATGAAATTTCTTCTTATCCAGATGACGGACAAGCAGCCTCATAACTTAAGAGATAGTGAGGGTCAAGAGAGGTGGTGGTGAAGTAGAGCTGCATGTCATTGATGTACATGTGGAGACTGACTCTGTTTTTGGATGATACCAATGAGAGATGGCCTGTCAATGAGAAATTGGAGGGATCCAAGAATAGATCCTTGGGGTCACCAGAGGTAACTGTGTGGGGCTAGGAAGAGGGATTATTGCAAGTGATTCTCTGGATAATTTAATTAAGAATGGAACCAGAAGAGTGCATTCCCACCCAGCTGATAGATGGTGGCGAGGCATTGGAGGAGGATGGTTTGATCAACAGTGTCAAAGGTTGCAGAAGTAGCACTGTTCACGGCCACCAGACGTGTCAAAATGCTTTACAGCCAATGAAGTACTTCTGAAGCGTGTTGTAATCTAGGAAATATGGCAGCACAGCAAACAGCAATGTGATGATGGCCAGATAATCTGTTTTTGTGATGCATCGGGATAAATATTGGCCAGGACACCGGAGATAACGCCCCTGCTCTTCTTCAAAATAGCGCCATGGGCCCTTTTGCGTACAGACAGGGCCACAATTTAAAGATAGTGAAGCACTCCTTCAGTACTTCACTGGAGTGTCAGCCTCAATAATTTTGCTCAACTCTTGGAGTGTGACTTGAACCCACAAACACCTGAGGTAGTAATTTGCAAGGATGGAGGGGTCAAGGGCAGATTTGAAGGAGAGTGGGTACTATCTGAAAGAATTGATAATGGTATCAGCTAACATGGGAACCAGGAAGAGATTTTGGATGGTGAGCGTTGAGAGAACTTGAGATGGGTCTCATGGATGAGAGGGCATGAGGAGATATAGAATAGGAACTAGAGAAAAAAAGCAAGTTCAGGATTTGGGCAGGTATTTTGACCAGTAGTCCAGGGGAAGTGACAGGGATAGCTGATGGGATGATCTCAATCTTAGCTGCAAGAAGTTCACAAGCTCCTTGCACTTAACTGGAGGAGACAGAGGTTTAATAAGTCAGTTTGAAGTAGAGGAAAGAAGCTGGGGGTTATCTGCATTCCAGGATGATCCTGGAATAGAGAAATTTTGGCAGACGAGAGCAGGATCCAGTAGTGCTTTATATGGTCCATCCATATTTCGTGTTGAATGGCAAAATCAGTCATATCTGTTCACGTCCGTGTTCCTTGGCCATACCAGGGGGACATATGTATGGTTATGATCCAAAATCAAAATTCTAATTTAATAAATAGTCTCTGATTTATTCTTAGTTCCTAACCAAGAAAGATAAATGTGAGCTTAATTTTTTGCTTGCAGTTCAATATGCCAATCATTGCCACTCACTGATTTTTAAAAAAAACACAGAAACAAAGATAAATTAGGCCTTCTGTACAATAAATTTTGAGTCTGTCAAAACAGAGCGATCCAGCCTAATCCCACTTTGCAGGCTACTTCAAATGCGTATTCAATTTTTTTTAAAAATGTAATTGATTTAAATGAACGCACATGCTGGAAATTAAGTTTAAAAATATAAAATGCTGAAGCTGCACAATAGAACTTCATGAGCTGCAGGCACGATAACATAGGACTTGAACTCAGGGCATCAATTTTTTTTTATCTTCCTGATTTGCTTTTCCAGCATTAACTGTTTTAGTTTGATCTGGTAATCATTCTGATAATGCAAATCAACAACTCCACCTACATACATAACCAAGTGACTTCCCATATATTGGTGTTCTCCTTAGAGATTGCAGACTTTTAAAAAAAATTCGTTCATGAGGTGTGGGTGTTGCTGGCTAGGCCAGCATTTATGGCCCATGCCTAATTGCCCTTGAGAAGGTGGTGGTGAGCTGTCGTCTTGAGCCGCTGCAGTCCATGTGGCGTAGGTACACCCACAGTGCTGTTAGGGAGGGAGTTCCAGGATTTTGACCCAGCAAAATGAATGGCAATATGTTTCCAAGTCAGGATGGTGAGTGGCTTGGAGAGGAACTTACAGGTGGCGCTGTTCCCATGTGTCTGCCGCCCTTGTCCTTCTAGATGGTGGCAGTCCTGGGTTTGAAAAGTGCTGTCTAAGGAGGCTTGGTGAGTTCCTGCATCTTGTAGATGGTACACAGTGCTGCCACTGTGCGTAGGTGATGTAGGAAGTGAATGTTTGTGGATGGGATTCCAATCAAGCGGGCTGCTTTGTCTTGGATGGTGTCAGCTTCTTGAATATTGTTGGAGCTGCACTCAACTAGGCAAGTGGAGAGTCTTCCGTCACACTCCTGACTGGTGGACAGTCTTTGGAGAGTCAGGAGATGAGTTGCAGGATTCCTAGCCTCTGACATGCTCTTGTCGCCACAGTATTTATATAGTTATTCCAGTTCAGTTTCTGGTCAATGGTAACCTCTGGAGGCTGATAGTGGGTGATTCAGCAATGGCAATGCCATTGAATGTCAAGGGGCAATGTTTAGATTCTCTCTTGTTGGAGATGGTCATTGCCCGGCACCTGTGTGGCGTGAATGTTACTTGTCATTTGTCAGCCCAAGCCTGGATATTGTCCAGGTCTTGCTGCATTTGGAGATGGACTGCTTCAGTATCTGGTGAATATTGATGAGTGGTGCGGAGGATTGTGCAAAAATCATCAGTGAACATCCCCACTTCTGAGCTTATGATGGAAGGAAGGTCATTGATGAAGCAGCTGAAGATGGTGGGCAAAAGACACTGTCCTGAGAAACCCCTGCAGAGATGTCCTGGAACCGAAATGATTGACGTCCAACAACCACAACCATCTTCCTTTGTGCTTGGTATGACTCCACCAGGGGAGAGTTTCCCCTGATTCCCATTGACTCCAGTTTTGCTAGGGCTCCTGGATGCCACGCTCGGTCAAATGCTGCCTCGATGTCGAAGGCAGTCACTCTCACCTCACCTCGGGAGTTCAGCTCTTTTGCCCATGTTTGAACCAAGGCTGTAATGAGGTCAGGAGCTGAGTGGCCCTGATCGAACCCAAACTGAGTTATCAGTGAGCAGGTTATTGCTAAGCAATGTGAAGGAAGTAATATTTTTTCCCTAATATTACTGTGGGATACTAAAGCAGACTTATAGGGCTTGGTGTGTGTGCCTAGTTTAATTAAACTGCAGACAGTCAGACTGCAAAGTTTGAATCATCAAAAGGGATTAGGTGTATCACAGAATTTTTTTTTTTACAGTGCAGAAGGAGGCCATTTGGCCCATCAAGTCTGCACTGGCTCTCTGAAAGAGCATTCCCCCTAGTCCCACTCCCCTGCCTTATCCCCGTAACCTTGCACATTCTCTCTTTTCAGGGAGCAATCCAGTTCCCTTTTAAATACCTCGATCGAACCTGCCTCCACCACCCTCTCAGGAAGTTCATTCTAGACTCCAACCACACTCTGGGTGAAAAAAAATTTTCCTCATCACTATTTACTCCTAAAACAGGCATTTGAAATGGAGATGGGTAAGCCAGGATGCATTTTTAGATAAGTTGAGAAGATGTTTGATTTTCTAAGGGACGTGATATGTTTCCAACTGGCAAGATAAATAAGGCAAAGTTGTTAAGTTTATTTTTCCCGATAGTGCTGGCCATAATGACAATATGAAAGATCTTTATATTCTGGAAAAGTAACTTCCAAAGAAAGGTTGAAACAATGGGATTTACAGATCAAAAGGGAGAAATATATTTTTTTAAAAGATGGAAAGCTGTGTGGGGAGTGGCTGTGTGAGATCTTGAAAGTTGCACTGAGAAACAGACCTGTGGAGAAAAAGCATCTAGCCACTCAGGAGAAATTTGCTCTTCCAGAAAGCAAGGTTTTGTTAAAAGCTTTGGAATCCCATTGTCAAATGAGAGGAGAAAGAAACTATGAAATACCTCCCTTATAGCAACAGTGGGTGCTTGTGGTAATATTGCTGGGTGTCTTACAGATTAGGAATCTATTTTGACTGTTGCCTGAAAGGAGTGTGTGATTGAGTAGAAATCCTGTGAGAACTGTTATAAAACTAAATGTAACTGTAGCCTTGTATATTTAAATTTTCTTTCCTTTTGTTAATAAATGTTTAATTTAATCTTTAAAATTTCTAAAGGTGTAAAATACAAATTGCAAAATCATTGCGATAGCTTGGCCAAGTTTCCTTTGGGACTGGGTCATCCTGGCAAATACCACTTGCCATATCGTAACAGCAAGTGCTGCTTGATAGCACTGTTGATGACCCCTTCCATCACTATACTGATGATCGAGAGTGGACTGATGGGACGGTAATTGGCTAGACTGGATTTGTCGCACTCCTTATGTACAGGTCATACCTGGGCAATTTTCCACTTTGCCGGGTAGATGCCAGTGTTGTAGCTGTACTGGAATAGCTTGGCTACGGGGGCAGCAAGTTCTGGAGCACAAGTCTTCAATACTGTTGCCAGAGTATTGTCAGTATCCAGTGCATTCAGCAGTTTCTTGACATCATAGAATCCTTACAGTGCAGGAGGAGGCCATTCGGCCCATTGAACCTGCCCTGGCTCACTGAAATTCTACCTAACCCCGCTCCCCTGCCTTACCTCTGTCATCTTGCTCATTCATTCTTTTCAGATAGCAATCCAATTCCCTTTTAAATACCTTGATTGAAACTACCTCCACCCTTTCGGGAAGTTTATTTCGGACTCCAGCCACCCTCGTAGAGTGAATTGAATTGGCTGAAGACTGGCATCTGTTATGCTGGGGACCTCCGGAGGAGGCCAAAATGGATTATGCACACGGCACTTCTGGTCAATGTTTCACCCTTATCTTTTGCACTGACGTGCTGGGCTCCCCCATCATTGGAGATGGGGATACTTATGGAGCCACCTCCTCCAGTGAGTTGTTTGATTGTCCACCACCATTCACGGCTGGATGTGGCAGGACTGTAGAGCTTAGAACTGATCTGTTGGTTGTGGAATCACTTAGTTCTGCCTATCACTTGCTGCTTATGCTGTTTGGCTGGCAAGTCTTCTATGTTGTAGCTTCACTAGGTTGACGGCGCATTTTTAGCTATGCCTGGTGCTGCTCCTGACATGCCCATCTGCACTCTTCATTGAACCAGGGTTGATCCCCTGCCTTGGTGGTAATGGCAGAGCGGGTGATATGCCAGGCCATGAGGTTACAAATTGTGGTTGAGTACAATTCTGCTGCTGCTGATGGCCCACAGTGCCTCATGGTTGACCAGTCTTGAGTTGTTAGATCTGTTTGAAATCTATCCCATTTAGCACGGTGTTAGTGCTACACAACACGATGGAGGGTATCCTGAATATGAAGATGGGATTTGTCTCCACAAGGACTGTGCAGTGGTCACTCCTGATGAAGAGTCATTCGGACTCAAAACGTTAACTGTATTCCTCTCCGCAGATGCTGTCAGACCTGCTGAGTTTTTCCAGCTATTTTTGTTTTTGTTTTGGATTACCAGCACCCGTAGATTTTTGCTTTTATCACTCCTATCGATACAGTCATGGACAGATGCATCTGTGGCAAGCAGGTTGGTGAAGATGAGGTCAAGTATGTTTTTCCCTCTTGTTGGCTCCCTTGCCACCTGCCGCAGACCCAGTATAGCAGCTATGTTCTTTAAGGCTCGGCCAGCTCAGTCTGTAGCGGTGCTACCGAGCCACTCTTGGTGATGGACATTGAAGTCCCCCACCCAGAGTACATTCTGCACCCTTGCCACCCTCAGTGCTTCCTCCGAGTAGTGTTCAACATGGAGGAGCACTAATTCATCAGCGGAGAGGGGACAGTATGTGGTAATCAGCAGGAGATTTCCTTGCCCATATTTGACCTGATGTCATGAGACTTCATTGGGTCTGGAGTCGATGTTAAGAACTCCCAGGGCAACTCCCTCCTGACTGTGTAGAACTGTACTGCCATGGCTGCTGGCTCTGTCCTGTCGGTGGGACAGGACATACCCAGGGATGGTGATGGTGGTGTCTGGGACATTATCTGTAAGGTATGATTCCGTGAGTATGACTATGTCAGGCTGTTGCTTGACTTGTCTGTGAGACAGCTGTCCCAATTTTGGCACTAGCCCCCAGATGTTAGCAAGGAGGACTCTGCCGGGCTGTCAGGGCTGAGTTTGCTGTTGTCGTTTCCGGTGCCTAGGTCGATGCCAAGTGGTTCGTCTGGTTTCATTCCTTTTTGACTTTCTAGTGGCTTGCTAGGCCATTTCATAGGGCATTAAAGAATCAACCACATTATTGTGGATCTGGAGTCACACGTAGGCCAGACCAGGTAAGGATGGCAAATTTCCTTCCCTAGAGGATCAATTATAATTATGGCTACAGCGATGCTGTTTTTAGCTACGTGCATTAATTTTAGTAGCCTGTGTACAATATAGGTAAATGTACTTCACATCTGTATGTATTTTACGAAGATCCACTGCCATTCAGTGCAAAACATTGCAGCCCTTCTCTTTCAACAAAGTTTGGAATTCCAGCGTGTATTTTACCTGACACAACACATCTTAATGCAGTGCCTAGGTTTTAGCCCAGAAGTTGCAAGCCAAATTTTGAGTTCACTAACAACACTGCTGAGAATGTTGACTCACGTGACATTGTGTGCCAGACCCATCTCTGCGTGCCATCCAGAATGTGGCTGGATGTCGCTCTCTCTTAACGATGACGTGTAGGGACATCTCGTTATTCGTTGGGATTTCTTCTGTCCTGGAGCATTTATTTCCATTGGCTGAGCTGACTGCAATAACAATTTCCCTCTCCATACAGTGTACTGATACATACATGGTGCTGAAGTCTGACATTTCCACCCTTGTTACACTCCATTTTGGCAGATAATCAAATGCAGTAATCAGGGAATTAAGATACATATGATGATCAAAAACATTCCTACTCTTCCTTTTGCCTTAACATTTTACCAACAGTGCACAAAAAGGTTAAAGCCAACAAGCATATTACATAATAAAGGACCATGTCTTGTATACATTTTTATTAACCACAAAGGCAGTTAGCTACATGACTAGTGGTTAACTAATTTGACAACACTGTCATATAGACATACTTTGATATAATCCAGCTGAAAAAAAACTTTTCTTTAAACAAATGCAGAGACAACCTCTTATCATAAAGGCACTGATTTATTTGGTGCTGGCTGCCCTTGTGTGAGCTTGTCTGAGTATGGGGAGACTATTCAACGGTAAAGGGGAAGTTCAAGGGGTCATCGGAGCCCAACCTGATCTTACCTTTGGCAAAAGTCAATGGATATTCCAGCAACCCCCAGGCATTGATCAGGAGTAGATCCCTGGCAAATTGTTATTAGTTTTCTATGGGTCCTTTTAATTTAGCAAACTAATCCAAAGGAACTTTTCTCACTCTTAAGTTTTAAGAATAAATTAGATAAATACATGGATGGGAGAGGTCTGGAGGATTATGGACTAGGTGCAGATCAATGGGACTAGCGGAATAATATTTTGGCACAGACTAGAAGGGCCTGTTTTCTGTGCTGTAGTGTTCTGTGGTTCTAACTTCACAAAGTGTTTGGGCGGAGGGAGTATTGGACACCAAACGCCAGTGGTAGGAGAGTCATGGATGTGACCAAGGGAAAGGAATAGCCTTTAAAGGAGGCTTATGAAGGGTGGCAGCACTGTACCAAGGCAAAAGTAGTTGAAGAGTCCCAACTAAAGCCTCTGTTACCAGTGCTGGAATGAACAGTTAGGGATACATAAAGCAATTGGAAGATTACAGTCTGCAAGCTGTGATGCGGGAAAGGAGATAACAGTGTTGAGACGGAAGGTTTTGTAATGCATTCAGGAAAAAGGAGGTCAGCGAGGACAGAAGTGCAATTGTACTGTTCCCTGCAGCTACCTCTGCTGAGTAGCTAAATTAGCACGGACTGGGCACATAGTGCCTTCCTAGCACATAGTACCTTTCTACCTCGTAAAACTGTGTACTCATAGGAACTTCTCTTATAGATTTTACCTTCAGATGAAGGTGACGAGCAGTTTCTAGTAGCACCACAGCAGTTTAAAAGTATACCACAATCCATAAAGTTCATTCATGTGTGTTCTGCCTGAAGGCAGATCTTTAGCTCGTTGTATCTTTAGCTCGTTGTCTGCTGATGCTTCATCCTGAGCCATTTTCTTGGCAGATTTCCTCAGTGGTGGTTTGCCATTGCCTTCCACTTTCAGGGGCAGGGTGAGGGGGCAAGTCCCAAGACCACCTCAGCCGAACAGGGATCGAACCCGCGCTGTTGGTGTTATTCTGAACCACATGCTAGCCATCTAGCCAACTGAACTAACCGGCCCTTTAATCTATAAAGTAAAATCCATTATTCTGGGATTTGGATGACGCACAATGTGTCTCATGTTAACTTTCAGTATTTATTTCTTCCTTAGCCTTTTGATTGTTATGTGTCACCTTGCCACAACTTATTAGCATTCATTCTAACTGGCAACGCACAGCACTTTTGCAGATTCCTGAGGCTTGGCAAAGTACCGGTTTGGATAGTTTTATGTACATGAATTTATTGTTTTTTACAGTCCGTTTCCTGGTGTGCACGTGCGCATGAGTGACTAGTTTGCAGCCAATGTGCACCTGAGAGTGGAATTTACAAACAGGAGTCCTGTCCTGTAACTGCGCGTTGCAGGACATTTGAACACCCTGTGGTTGCACAGGTGCTGGCAGCCATCCCAACCCTTGCCAAGGAGCACAAGAAACTTTTTTATCCATAGACCACACACTGTCTATCCTATTTTATACTCTACATATCTAACCTCCCAACAGGTACTTCTCAAATTCTCCTTAATCCCAAGAATTATGAAGCAAACACCAATATTCCTCAGCATTCGCACCTCTGCTGTCGTCCTCTGCTGTGCTGCAGATAATTAGCCGGCTTCTTTTGAAGGAATTAATCATCTTGGCCCCATGCTGTGATCCTGCACCCCATATCCACTGCTCTTAGGCATCAAAGTAAAGTTTGATCATCTCTAACCGCCCTTACTTTGAGGCTTGTTCATTTTGGACCTGTGTCTCCTCCTCCTATGCACACAGCTCACATTACGTTTACATCATGCATATATTCTCAAATGTTACTGTGCTGATCTGTCTCAGACCGTATTAGGAGGCATCCTTGCTGAAGTTGAAGATCCATTCCAAACTTGAGTAATAATTACAATGAATCCAATGAAAGTTTGTTCCCAGCATACTTCATCCTATACCACACAAGTTCCTCTCCTACCCCATTTTGGAAAATAGTTCAAAGCATTAACTTCCCTTTTATAAATCAATATATGCCAACCTAGAAAGTGAGCAGAAGCTGAGCAAGTGGTTCAAAAGTGCTGGCACTGACAAAAGGCCTGATGTGAAAATAAGTAACTGATGCAGAGAGTATTCCTTTATTTGTACTAATGGAATAAGGCAGAGGTGCATTAAATCCTGAAAGTGAAGTCCAAATTTTGAAGGCACAAGATTGTTGATGTATTTCTGGGAGTAGCTGTCTGAAAGCTTGTTCCATGTGTCACGACTCACTGGGGATGGTGCACTGTAATATCAAGACCCCTGTTCCCCGAGCCGCGACAAATGTGAAAAGTTTGATCAAATCACCAGATTGACTGTTTAATTTAGGTTAACAGAATACAAGCACCAGGTTTGTAAACTTAATAAGTAAATAACTGCTTATTGAACAAACTGTCATTAACCGGTGGCAAAAGAAAGAAATATGAACTGCTAATTTCTAACACTATAACTTAAATGCTACCCATTTCTTAAGTCCCTATACACACACATACAAGACACATAAGACACACAAAAACATGGATTTTAAGGATGGGATAAATAGCGCCAATTCTGGAGTACAGGACTCAGTGGGTTGATTTTGATCGATGTCTTCCAAATTCCTTTCAGTTTTTGTTAATGACACGAGGTGGTCTTCCAGCACTTTCAGTATTTAGTTCACTGGTTGAGCACTTGCCTTTCAATGTCTCTAACAGTAATTTTCTCCTTTGGCTCTTGACGGGGGTTTTCAGAGAGAGAGAGAGAAGAGAGCAGGTTATAGAGATATGAAAAGAAAAACTAGCTAGCTATTATTGTGGAATTACTGGAATCTTCCACACACAGGAGAAAGAGGTTTTAAGTCTTTTTCCTTTTCTTCTACTGCACTGCTCCCGCACAAACCCTGGTCACCTAGTCAGGAGCCAATTAAAACGTTGTTGCCAGGCAGCTCCCTTGGTGCAGGACTCCTTTCCAGCACTATCCTGTCTTTCATGGCGCACTCTGTTCCAGGACTGCAACGTTGTATATATCTCTCATCCTGTTCCATGTCTTTCACCCTGCAGCCATTGTAATTTTAACCCACAGTCCAACAGAAAATAAAAAGATATATTCTTTACAGCAGTCCAACAGAAATAAAAAGATATGTTCCTTGCACATGGACAACTTAATTTTTACATTAAAAGCGATGCATCTATTTAATAATTAACCATCAATTTAAACCACAGTTATTACTCTGCCAAATTTAAGGGGAAAATGAAGTATTTTATTCTTAACTGAGCAACCGGTGCATTATTCATCCAAAAGTTACCAAGAGTCACACTCCCACATTCAACTGCAGCCCCCAGCCCCAACCCAACTTAGTTTATCAAATCACTCAAACGCCCCCTCCACTCCCAGCTCAGCAAACCCAGTTCACGAACTGCACCCCATCCAACTCCCTCCCTTTTCACCAGTACTGGCTTCCTATTATTATGGATCTCCTTCATTCATTCCCTTGGCACTCTTTCTCTCCCACCAAATCCCTCACCCCTTCAATTCAGCCTGGCCCTCTTTCCCCAACCCCTCATCAACCTGGCCCTCTTTCCCCCTCCCCCTCAATGCAGCCTGGCCCTCTTTGTCCCTCCCTCCACACACAACCCCCCCCCCCCCCAATTTCAGCTTGGCCCTCTATCCCATCCCTCACCCCCACAGATCAGCCTGGTCCTCTTTCCACCTCCCCCTCAACTCAACATGGTCTCTTTCCCCTCCCATCTGCCCCCTGTCCAATTCGTCCTGGCCCTCTTTCTCCCTCTTCAATTTAGCCTGCCCTCTTCTTCACTCCACGCCCCTCGCTCCCTTTTAATTCCCTTAATTCAGGAATTCAGCCTGTCCCCCCCCCCGCCTTGCTGGCCTTCTCGCTCTCTCTCTCTCTCCCCTCCCCCTCCTGTTCAATTTACCCTGGCCCTTCCCCCACCACCCCTTCAATTTTAGCCTGGCACTCTTTTTTCTGCACCCCCAACCCCACAATTCAGCCAGGCCCTCTTTCCGCTTATCTGACTTTCCTTCAAATGGGCCTGTGTTAATTGTTTTAATTACTGTGGCAAATTCCATATTCTCAGTATCCTCTAGGCAAAGTAGTTTCTCCTGAATTCTTTTTTCGATTTAATAGTGCCTATCTGTCTTGTGGCAACACCTTCTCTGCGACTACCCTAACAAACCCGTCATTTTTAAAGACCTTTATTAGATTATCCCTCAGCCTTCTCGTTTTAGAGAAAAGAGTACCAGCCTGTTAAGTTTTTCCTGATGGTTTTAGCTTTATTTCTTTCTCATGTGCCTATCCAACTAACCTCCCTTGAATGCAGCTATGCTATTCACCTGGCCTACTCCATGCAGTAGCAGGTTCCACAGTTTAAACACTCTCTGGGTAAAGAAACTTGTTCTGAAGATCCACTACAACCTCTGATTAAAAAATGCATTATTGATGGCTCCTTCACTTATCAGGTCACCTTGCTGAACGATTTCTCTTTTTATAAGGCAACATTTTAAAACTACATGAAGAGCTTGATTCTGCCACTTGACTCTGCATTTTCTCTACCTCCATTTTTGTCTTTAGCTTGGAATAAATTTTCTAGCCTTAGGCTATTCATTTGGCTAGGAGCAGAATCCTGTCAAAGATGGAAGAATTGTCAAGACTTACTTCCTTCAATTGTGCCTCCTACCAAACTGATCAAGAAACAGCACTGATGTGATAAGTGAATTAGAAAGTGTCAGTGCAGATAAAAGGATTCATACCTCTGATTCCAATCGCTTATTCTTCTCTGACTACCTTCAGGGAAATAAAAGAAATTCCTAACTATAGGTGCCTGAATGCAGTCAAGTCAGTGTAAGACTGCCCCACATGTTCTCCAATCCCCTGTCCACAAATGTAGCATCTCTGCACACGCAAGCACCAGCAACAACTTATGGATTGTTCTAAACTCCATGTGTGTATGCAAGTTGTCGTCATTTGCACATGTGTGGACTCTGTGGAACCGCATTCACACATATGGTAAATTTTAGGGTTTGACTGCAAACTGTTAATTGAGATTTGGCTCTGTCCCAGCTGAAGTAGCACTGACTTGTCAGTGTGAAACACTTGATGGCAGGCATTTTCATTGCTTTAAAAGCACACAATGCTGAGGGTGCAACTTTGCTGTAGGGTTGTGTTTTTGAGCTGTGCGCATGCCAAGGCCTACACATTATCTTGCTTACTCCTGTGAATCATGCAGTTTTTTCCTTGTGTGTCTTAATAGTGTAATCGATGTAGTGTCAGGAAAAGCGTTGAAGTTCAGCAAAGATCTTATTGAATGCAGGCTGAAGGGGCTATATGGTCTACTACAGTTATTATTGTATATTTTCAATGTCTAAATAAAGGAAATTATATAGAAACAGTGAAATGGTTGTTGTGTTTTACAAAACCATAAACAAATACAGCAGCTGTATCTGGTTGAGGGTGGTGTACCTCATTCAGCCACAGATGGAGCCCTTACATTGAAAGTTGTTGGTTTGCTGGTACCCAGCTACTTCTAATAGTCCCTTTGTGGAACCTGCAAAGTTGTGCTTGTTACTTGAATGAGAATAGGAGGTCGCTGTCTGTCATATTATTTGCAGAGTTTATTCAATAACATTTTTCAGTGATCTTGAGATTATGTAAAATTGTCCAGAGATTATACTGGGCAGAAGCAGTTGAGAGCGAGGTGGTTCAGTAACCTGCCTGTTATGCAGTGTTAGAATGTGTTTTTTTACCTCCCCACAGATGATGCTAGCAGTTTTACAGGTGGGAGGGTTTGGAGGGGGAAGACAGGCTGAACATAAGCGAGGTAATCCACACTTCAGTTCAAGAGGAAATAGGAATGAGTCTGCAAGTGATGTTCGCATTCCAGACAGCTGGTACACATGAGAGACTGAGCATTTGGTTTCATTTACTTAATACCTGCATATTTATGTGACTTTACATTTGATATTTGGTCATTTTTGGTATGGCAGGACTCAATAGTCCTTGCAATCACAGTTCCTTTTGACTCAAAAAAATCCGTTGACAAAAGGTGTCTCCTTGGTCTTAATTATGTAGTGCAGTTCACAGAATTGTACCGAAAGACAATACTGATTCTTTAGGTCCGCTGATACCGTGACATACATACAAACAAACAAATTGGGAGCAGGAGTAAGTCTTTCGGCTCCTCAAGTCTGCTCCACAACTCAACAAGATCATGGCTGATCTGATTGTGGTCTATCCTGCCTCCCCCAATTCCCTTTGATTCCCTTGTTAGTCAAGAATCAATCTACTTCAGCTTTAAAAATAGTGTGACCCTGCCTCCACCACGCTCTGGGCAAGCGAGTTCCACAGACACCCTCTGAGAGAGAAAAAATTCTCCTCATCTGTCTTAAATAGGAGACCCTTTATTTTCAAACTGTGTCCCCTAGTTTTATCCTCTGCCAGAAGGGGAAACACCCTTCTAGCATCCACCCTGTCAAGTCCCCTCAGGATCTTGTATGTTTCAATAAAATCACTTCTCATTCTTTTAAACTCCAATGGATACAGGCCCAATCTGTCCAACTTTTTTTCGTAAGATAGCCCCCACCCCCACCTCCACCAGTTCTGGTCTCTCCCACAAGGGGAAACATCCTTTCAGCATCCACCCTGTCAAGTACCCTCAGGATCTTGTATGTTTCAATAAGATCACCTTTCATTCTTCTGAACTCTAATAGATACAGGCCCAGCCCACCCAACCTTTCCTCAAAAGATAACCACGACATCCCAGCTATCAGTCAAATGAGCCTTCTTTGAAGTACTTCTAATGCAATTATGCCCTTTCTTAAATAAGAAGACTAAAACTGCACACACTACTCGAGATGTGGTCTCTCACTTTTTGAAATCACAATAAACCATGCAGGAGGCTTATGATATGCAAGACAGAGCGGGTTCACATATCACACAGTACCAGCAAACTCCATCCACAGTAGACCTTTAAAAGGAAGACTTCTCACGACCACCGGGTGTCTTTTTTTAAAATTCATTCACGGGATGTTGGCTTCGCTGGCTGGGCCAGCGTTTATTTCCCATCCCTGGTTGCCCTTGAGAAGGTGGTGGTGGTGAGCTGCCTTCTTGAACCGCTGCAGTCCAGGTGGTGCAGGTACACCCACAGTGCTGTTAGGGAGGGAGTTCCAGGATTTTGACCCAGCGACAGTGAAGGAACAGTGATATATTTCCAAGTCAGGATGGTGAGTGAATTGGAGCAGAAGTTCCAGGTGGTGGTGGTGGTTCCCATCTATCTGCTGCCCTTGAACTTCTAGATGGTAGTGGTCGTAGTATTGGAAGGTGCTGTCTAAGGAGCCTTGGTGAATTCCTGCAGTGCATCTTGTAGATGGTACACACTGTTGCTACTGTGCGTCAGTGGCGGAGGGAATGAATGTTTGTGGCTGTTTTGCCAATCAAGCAGGCTGCTTTGTCCTGGATGGTGTCAAGCTTCTTGAGTCTGTAGGAGCTGCACTCATCCAGGCAAGTGGGGAGTATCCCATCACACTCTTGACTTGTGCCTTGTAGATGGTGGGCAGGCTTTGGGGAGTCAGGGGGTGAGTTCCTTGTCGCAGGTTCTGACCCATTCTTGTAGCTACAGTATTATATGGCTAGACTCAAACGCGTTACAGCCAATGAAGGACTTTTGAAGCGCAGTCACTTGTAATGTAGGACATGCGACAGCCAGTTTCAGCACAGCAAGATCCCACAAACTAGAATGTGTTAATCTGTTTTGTGATGTTGATTGAGAGATAAATGTTAATCAGAACATGAAGGATAAACTCCCCTGCCCTTGTTTGAAAAGTGCCATGGAATTTTTAATGCCCACATGAGAGGGCAGATGGGGCCTCAGTTTAAGCCTCACATGAAAGACGGCACCTATAATTGCACTCCCTCAGTTCTGCACTGGAGTATTAACCTTGATTTTTGTGCTCAAGTCCTGGAATGGGATTTAAACCCAGAATCTTGTGACTCAGAGCTACCAACTCAGCTAGGCCACAGCTGACACCAGTTAGGATTACGTAGAGGCGCAAATAAAATGGACGTTTAGACAATGAAAACTAGCAAGGTTTGTCAACTTGAAAAAATTAAGATGGTTTTTATGCATCTTATGAAGTAATTTACTCAATGACTGATAACTCTAGAACCAAAGAATAAAGCCCATGTGATAAGAATGTAGAGAGAAGAAGGAATGTGTAGAAATTATTTTTGGAGCGCAAAGGGGAGAAAAGGATGTAACAAAATGAAGCCTGATTATAGTTTTATATGTCATGTAGAATAGGACAATGTCAGTAACAGCTTGCTGCCATGTTTTACAGCAGTGTTACAGACTTACCTGGAAAGGAAAATTTGGATCTGCCTGCTAATCTTGAATTGAATGTAGGAGAAGAATCTAAAGAGGCAAGTCTATAAGGGAAGGACATTTACTCAATTTATCTTAAAAAAAAAATAAATCGAGGCAGGAGATAAATAGTTCATTTGCATTTGGCCACAAAGCTAGCACTGGGCATTTTTAAGTTCAGGTATATATGTTGTCAGCTTAGCTGAACCTGGGACCGTGAGGATGAGGATAGCATCTTAGAACACTTGCTGTTTCCCTCCCATATTTCGATTGCAATATACACTTGGCACCATAAATAGAGGTTGTGACAGATGCACTGAAGCAACAGAGCAAGGTGCTGGGCAAAACCGCTGAAGGGGGAACAACAGATGAATGACAGAAAGTTGAAGTGTGGCATCACGATAGTATAGTGGAGGTGGTAGTGGACAGGAAAAGCAGCGGATGTGTTCAAATCACATATTGAATTCCATAATTATGGTCTGGCGCTAGGAAAGAAAATGACCATGGAAGACTTCCCAGCTGTGGCAAAAGTCCAATTGGTTCACTAATGATCCTGCAACTCTTACCTGTTTGGCCCCCACATGACTCCAGCCCCACATTATCTGGTTGCCTCTGACTTGCTATGCAGAGGCCATATTCAGTTGTAAGAGCAATGGCTGGAGTAGGAAATCTGCCAATACATTCTTGGGGTACTCAGAGATGGATGATAAATGTGCTCATGCCAGCATTGCTTACATGAAGCTTGCTGACGAAGAGCATTTGAACTTTGGGCTCCTGCGCTGCCAGTAGTGACCTGCAGGTAGGTTTAGGGGCTGTGGAGAGAGAAGGTCAAGCAACTGGGCGAGGGTGGCGCCGATTGAGAGGGAGGTCGACGCAGTATTCTGAGGGGGAGGGTATGGGGCATGGGGAGAACAATGAGTGTCTGGCGGAGGCCTGTGATTTTAGTGTGGATCTCAGAGGAGTGCTGCTGCAGCCCTCAGCGCAACATCAGATAAGTATATTTTTTTTCAGAGCTGCTTTTAAATGGTGACCTTGCAGCTGGTCCTTTAAGGACTATTGGTTACGCCATGTGCAGACCTGCTTTTCCTGAATGCAGCCTGCCCAGCTAATATGGCTAATAGCAGGGCAAGAAAGTGATCTGCTGTTTAGGCTTCGCAAAAGCTGCACCAGGTTTTCCATGCATATTTAAACAGTTATAAGATCATTATTTTTTTAATTCATTCATGGATTGTGGGCATCGCTGGCTGAGCCAGCATTTATTGCCCATCCCTAATTACCTTTGAGAAGGTGGTGGTGAGCTGCCTTCATGAACCGCTGCAGTCCATGTGTTGCAAGTTGTACTATTAGGGAGGGAGTTCCAGGATTTTGACCCAGCGACAGTGAAGGAACGGTGATGTATTTCCAAGTCAAGATGGTGAGTGACTTGGATGGGAACTTCCAGGTGGTGGTGTTCCCATCTATCTGCTGCCCTTGTCCTTCTAGATGATAGTGGTTGTGGGTTTGGAAGGTGCTGTCGAAGGAACCTTGGTGAGTTCCTGCAGTGCACACTTTTAGATGGCACACACTGCTGCCTCAGTGTTGGAGGGAGTGAATGTCTGTGTGGAGTGCCAGTCAAGTGGGCTGCTTTGCCCTGGATGGTGTCATGTTTCTTGAATGTTGGAGCTGCGCTCATCCAAGCAAGTGGGAAGTATTCCATCACACTCCTGACTTGTGCCTTGTAGATGGTGGGGAGGCTTTGGGAAGTCAGGAGGTGAGTTACTTGCCACAGCATTCCTAGCCTCTGACCTGCTCTTGTAGCCACAGTATTTCTATGGCTCGTCCAGTTCAGTTTCTGGTCAATGGTAACCCCCAGGATGTTGATAGTGTGGGATTCAGCGATGGTAATGCCATTGAATGTCAAGTGGAGATGGCTGGATTCTCTCTTGTTGGAAATGGTCATTGCCTGGCACTTGGGTGGCATGAATGTTACTTGCCACTTGTCAGCCCAAGCCTGGATATAGTGCAGGTCTTGCTGCATTTGGACATGGACTGCTTCAGTATCTGAGGAGTTGCGAATGGTGCTGAACATTGTGCAATCATCAGCGAACATCCCCACTTCTGACCTTATGATGGAAGGAAGGACATTGATGAAGCAGCTGAAGATGATTTGGCCTAGGAAAGTACCCTGAGGTAGTGGATTCGCTGTTTATTCTCTATTTGAAGTAAAGATGCTGAAATTTAGTATGCCTAATGTATGTCATTTTTGTTCTGTAAACATGGAGTTTCCTCCCTCTAAAGGGCCTGAGGAATGTTACACCACTGGAATCAAATTGAATCAAAAACTGTAGTCACCGGTGAACACAGTTTGAGCATTTGAGATTTAATGAATTTAACATTGGTTCTTGTTTCCCTTTCCATTCTTTAGATAACCTGTTTTTTTTTACACTTATTTTAAAAAGCCATATTATTAACTGCAGTTCCCTTGTTGGTTTGTGCTGTAACTGATGTATTGCACTCATTGGCTGGAAAATAGCTAAAATGACAAGGAAAAGGAAACCTATGTTTGTAGCTGCTTGTCCAGAATGATAGAACCCAAGGACATCGCCTGCACATGAAGAGGAGCAGGCAAATTCAAAGCAGTCATTATATTAGTAAGCAAGCAATACATTATTGCTTCCATCATCTATCTAGGGAACCTGTTCCAAACAGTTGACTTTGAACCTGAAGCAGTTTTCCTCATCTCATGTCTGGTTTTGTCATCGACTAATCAATAGAGACTGACCGATTGATTGCCATGGTTAGTCAACAACTCCCATCATTGTTGTATCATATGAGTACCAGGATGGTAGAAGGGGAATGAGATGGATCTTGGTCTTTTCCCATTTTGGAGTTCTTATGTCCTTGACATTGTCCTTTTCATGTTGGTTTCCAAAGTCACTGATCTGTGCTTTTTCACAAAAGAAAATTAACGAAATAACAAAATATTGAGCATCTTGTACTTGCGTGTAAGAGGAAATGGGGGTCGGTTAGCTCAGTTGGCTGGACGGCTGGTTTGTGATGCAGAGTGACGCCAATAGCACGGGTTCAATTCCTGTCATCCATGAAGGCCCCCGCCTTCTCAACCTCTTCCCTCACCTGAGATGTGGTGACCCTCGGGTTAAACTCACCACCAGTCATCTCTCTCTAGTAAGAGAGCAGCCTATGGTCCTAGTCATAGAGTTATACAGCACAGAAACAGGCCCATCGTGTCCATGCTGGTCATTAAGCACCTATCCTAATCCCATTTTCCAGCACTTGGCCCATAGCCCTGTATGCTATGGTGTTTCAAGTGCTCATCTAAATACTTCTTAAATATTGTGAGAGTTCCTGCCTCTACCACCCCCTCAGGCAGTGTGTTCCAGATTCCAACCAACCTCTGGGTGAAAATATTTTCCTCAAATCCCCTCTAAACCTCCTGCCGCTTACTTAAATCTGTGCCCCCTGGTTCCACTAAAGGGAAATCTTTCTTCCTATCTACCCTATCTATGCCCCTCATAGTTTTGTATACCTCAATCAAGTCCCCCCTCAGCCTTCTCTGTTCTAAGGAAATCAGCCCTAGCCTACCCAGCCTCTCTTTATAGCTGAAACACAGCCCAGGCAACATCCTAGTGAATCTCCTCTGCACCCTCTCCAGTGCAATCACATCCTTCCTATGGTGTAGTGACCATAATAAAGACAAGTACCCCGTATGCCTTTTTAACCACCTTATCTACCTGTGCTGCTGCCTTCAGGGACCTATGGATATGTACACCTCTGATCTTCTACTTCCTAGGGTCCTTCTATTCATTGTGTATTCCCTTGCCTTGTTAGTCCTCCCAAAATGCATCACTTCACGCTTCTCAGGATTAAGTTCCATTTGCCACTGCTCCGCCCATTTTACCAGCCCATCTATATCGTCCTGTAATTTAAGGCTTTGCTCCTCACTATTTACGACACCACCAATTCTTGTGTCACTTGCGAACTTACTGATCATACCTCCTATATTCACGTCTAAATCGTTAATGTACACTACAAACAGAAAGGGTCCAAGCACAGATTCCTGCGGTACACCACTCGTCACAGACTTCCAATTGCAAAAACAACTTTTGACTATCACCCTCTGCCTCCTGCCACTAAGCCAATTTTGGATCCAATTTGCCAAATTACCCTAGATCCACGCGCTCTTACCTCCGTGACCACCCTCCCATGCAGGACCTTGTCAAAAGCCTTACTGAAGTCCATGTAGACTACCTCATCTACACAGCTGGTCACCTCCTCGAAAAATTCAATCAAATTTGTTAGACATGATCTCCCCCTGACAAAGCCATGCTGACTATCACTGATTAATCCCTGCCTCTCCAAGTGGAGATTAATCCTGTCCCTCAGAATTTTTCCCAATAGTTTCCCTATCACAGACTAATGGACTATGGCGACTTTCATTCATTTTTCGTAACAAAAAGTTACTGTAAGCCAGAAAGCCTGATTATAAATTGACGGGATGGGGAAATATGATCCCAGAATAGCCATGATGGTACTCTGTGGGATTTACACACACTGAAAGTTAATACACGGATAGAGTGAAATTATTAAGTGAATTTTTCGAGGAGGTAACCAGCTGTGACTCGGTTGGTAGCACTCTAGCCTCTGAGTCAGAAGGTTTTGGGTTCAAATTCTACTCCAGGACTTGAGTGCACAAGTCAGGGCTGATGCGTCAGTGTATTACTGAGGAGTGTTACAAAGTCAAAGGTGCCATCATCTGGATGAGATGTTAAACCAAGGCCCCATATATCCCTTCAGGTGATTGTAAAAGATCCCATGGCACCGTTTTAAAGAAGAGCAGGGGGGTTCTTCCCTGTGTCCTGGCCAATATTTATCCCTCAAGCAAAAATCACTAAAACAGACGATCTGGTTGTTATCACATTGCTCTTTGTAGGAGCTTGCTTGAGCAAATTGGCTGCTGTGTTTCCTTCATTACGACAGCTTCAAAAGTATACTTCATTAGCTGAAAAACACTTTGAGGATGCAGTGGTTGTAGATGGGGCTATAAAAATGCAAGTGAGGAACGCAAATAGTGAGGAATGCTGCAGTTATGTAGGGCTTTGGTGAGGTTACATCTGGAGTACTGTGTACAGGTTTGGTCTCCATACCCAAGAGAGGATAGACGTGCCTGAGAGGGGATACAGCAAAGGTTTACAAAATTGATTCCTGTGGTAAGTGTGTGGGGGAGGGGGGGGGGCAGCTGGTGGTGAGTCAAATGGGGTGAAGTCGAGTAGAATGGGCCTATATTCTCTGGAGTTTAGAACAATCATGTTCCCGTTAGCTGATGGTACAAGGACTAGGGGATACAGATCTAAGGTTTTGGGCAAGAGATGCTAGTGGTTTGTGAGAAAAAAAATTGGATGGGCGCTTGCGGGAAAGAAACTTATAGGGTTACAATGGGGAATGGGACTGATTGGATTGTTCTGCAGAGAGCAATGGGCCCAAATGACTGCCTTTTATGCTGTTGACTCTATGACTAATGAGAGATTATCTCACTGGAACATAAAATTCTTGAAGGGCATGACAGAGTAGATGATGGGGTGGGTGTTTCCCCTCACTGCCAGTGATTGGAGAGTCTAAACCTAGAAGTCATAGGGTGGGATTTTCCCTTCCAGGACACAGTCCTGTGGCAGGACTAAGTCGGGAGCAGGGAAAGTTTCCCACTGCAGAGGCTGCTGGGAATTTGCATGACCCCGCCCTCATTAATTATGCAGTTGGGGGTTTTCACAGCCGAGTGCCCCACCATCATATCTGGGTGCCCGCACAGCAACCGACAATGTTGAGGGAGGAGAGGGCCCAAGTTCAGTGTCCCCCCACCGCCCCCAAAAACCCGGCGTCGTGCTCAACCAAGTGGAGGCCAGGAGGGGCTTTCTATCCACAGGATGGGAGGAGGCAAACCAGGGAGATGAACCTGGCGTGGGAGGAAGCCTCCAGGGCAGTCATGCCCAGGTCCTCCAGCAGAGGACTGCTCTGAAATGCTGAAAAAGGATGAATGACCTCCACTGCTCTGCCAGGGTAAATGAACCTTCAACTGCTCACATTCACCTCACTGGTACAGGGCACATACCTGATATGATGATACCTCATAGCCCCACTGCAGTCCATCTACTCTGCAGGTGAAGAGGCCACTGTGGGTCCCTTACCCTTCCACACACACAGCTCACATGCTGAGTGGGTGGGGTGGGTGGGGAGGGGGGTCTCAGGCATTGAGGGCACCTGCAAGCACTGCTAATGACATGCCCCTGTGAGCCCAATCCTCCTTTCTGCGTGGGCTCACCGCTCTGGATGGTGCTGGCCCAGAATCTTTCTGGACAACCTGCAGTGTACCAATCAGATGGCATACAATCCAGTGGGTAGACTGGAAGCATGGGAAAGATACACGAAATCCAATTGCTCTCAACCCCTCTTCTCTCTCCGTGCAGGGGAAGTTAAGCCGTAATCGGAGAGAGGGAGAAGACGGGAGGGGGCCGGTCACACTTAAAAGAACTGACCGACTTCAACAAGCAAGAAGCCCAGCTGGCAGGGGTGGAGTGGGACAGATCCGTCGGAGGTGGAGAGATTGGCTTGCGACCTCCATCCAGTAAGGATCCAGGCATGTCATGGAAACCTAGGGGTCAAGCATTCCTCCATGTTGAAGGCAGCTCATGCAGCCACTCGCTCTCTCGTCTCTCACTTACAGGCGCCACCAGGAAGAGGGCAAGGCCTGAAAGTGAGGAAGCCCTGACAAGCATGCAGTTAAGCCCGGAGAGGAGCAAAGACATCGTGGAGGAAGAAAGTGCACCTGTAGAGGGGCCACAGCAGGCACCTACACCCTCCACGAACCCAGAGAGAGACACCTCGGTGGGGATTTCATCTAGTTTAGGAAGGGTCTCGCACTCTGATGATCACTGCACGGATACATGTCCGCAACAGGAGAAGGCAGGGTCGGCTAAGCTCACCGGCACTTGGAGAAGTGCTGTGCAAGGTTCGAGTCTGATGATGGGCCTCTGGAATCGACCTTCAAAGAGATGCTGGAGAGACAACAAGATACGGGAAAATCAGGCAGAGATGTCGGAGGCCCTCAGCAGAGTGGCACTCGAGGCGGAGGAGCCTGTCCACCTGGCTGATGAAGTGGTGCCGACCTGTGCACGCACAGAGGCCTCCATGGAGAGGGTGGCAGATTCCATGGAGAACCCAGCCCAGCAGATTCTGCCGGAGATGCGCTGCTCTTCATCGCTACCGCCGTGGGTGAGCTTTTGCAGTGGCTAAGCGTGAGGGGCAGGGCACCTCAACCTCCCTCCAGGTGCCCCTTCCCCTCAAGAAGTTAGGCAGGGGTTCTCGGGCATGCATTGGGAGGAGAAGCAGAAGTTGGACGGCCCTGAGACCTCCACTGAGGTCTCTGAGGGTGTCCAGCTCTTCCAAACCCCTCTTGCCTGTGACCCCTTCAAACTCGCCCTCTGTGACTCTAGAGGGAGCAGCTGCCCCACAAGCAGGGCAGCCAAAGTAAGCCAGGGCCCTCCAGACCTCTGATCTCCAGAGGACAGCTGCCAACATCAAAGGCAACAGGGCCAATTGGTCAGCAGACGGCCTCCACCCCTGCTGCAGAAAGAAAAATTAAGTTCTGATTTCACAAGTGGTTGTATGGGTGCACTATGATCGTTACACTTATCTCACATTTGTAAATATAGTTCACTTGCACTTTAATCGTGTCTGATGTGGTTTATTTCCTTAAGCCTGTCCGTGCACCCCCCGCCCCCCACTATCTTCCAAGGGACACCCCATGTCCTCCGGAATCGGACATGTGCAGGGAGGCACAGGTCTTTGCCAGGGCCCTTGTGAACCATGTGCAAGAAGTCACCCGCACATGCTGAGCCTTTGCCCTCACACACTCATCTGTCCCAAGGCCCTAGCATTGTAAGAACTACATGCTGGGGCTCCTCTTCAGTTGTCCAGTTGAGCTGACCCGCATCTCCGCCCTTCCCTGACGACCCAACTCCCATATTGCTTCTCGAGATCTCCTCCACAAGGTTCTGCAGAGTAGCTTGCAGCCATGGTCATCGCCACCTTCGAGGTTCAGACTAATACCTTCTTCCTCTACCCCCCCACCCCTCTAGCATTACCATTGAGCACCCCCACCCCCGCAGGAATCACATTTGACCATCCCACAACCCTCCCCTATCACCTCTTGTCCCATTCAGGCCAAAAATATTGAACGCTGTTTCTTTCCTGAACTTGCACCCCCAACCCCGCCCATCTTGCCAACCCCCAGAATCCTCATCACGTTCCACATCCCCTCCAGCAACCCTCAGCATCCCTTTACTCGACAATGCTGCACCCTCACCTTCCCACCCTACTGGCTCTCACTGCCCCCTTTATCCGTCACCATCCCACCCTATTACCAGTACCCTCAGTAAGGACCCACCCCATGCCCCTCCACGCCGCAACACCACACCCCCATGTCTGTCCAGACCTCCACAACACCCCCTCTCCCTTGTCTGTTCACACCCACACAATACACCCCCTCTGCCTGCACTCCAGCCCAGCCCTTCCCACCTTCCTGCCACATCCATGTCACCCATTTGCAGCACCTCTCTCTTTCCCCTACCACCACCAAAGCCCCCCTGCCCCCTATTAGGCCTCCACACCTGCCCCACCTCTTTATTCCTCTCCCCCCCAGTTAATCCCCCACCCTTGCCACCCAGCAGTACTCCCTGCAGCTTGAAGATTCACCTTCTGAGAGATGTTGCCGCTTGAAGATCTGAACCCTGGGCGAAGCTGCTGCTTGGAGATCCGAACCCTGGAAGAAGCTGCTGTGCCGAGAACATCCACGTGGTTGAAGCTATACCCACCCAGTGCTGCACGTGGTGTTCCAGGGTCTGGTCGCTGGAGGCCTCCATCTTCTCTTTTGAGTCGCTGGAGGCCTCCATCTTCTCTTTTTTTTTCTCCACAAGCTGCCCCAGGCCTCGATCAGGTAAGTGCTGACATGTATATGCCACGTTGGTCCAGATATGTTCTGGACCGGCATGATTTCCTGGCTGGGCTTTCATCTGCATCCCATTAGCAGTATGCAAATCTTCTTCATGTCGGCTTCTGGTGGGAATTGCGGCCTGCCATGGCGGCTGGGAGTGCAAGATCCTGCTGTCATTTTACGCCAGTGGGAAACCAATTTTCTAGTCCCGTCACATTGTCACCACACCCCCCCCCCGCCCGCCATTAAACCTGTTGCAGGGGCACCTGAAAATTCTGCCCTCAGCATCAGGATAATGGGATAGCCGTTGATGAGAAACTTCTTTACTCGGGGTTGTGAATCTTTGGAATTCTGTAACCTGAGTCGAAAACGAAAAATGATCTTAGTGAATACTGGAGCTGTCGTGAGGGACGTTATGGCCTACTCTTATTCTCGTGCCTGAGAGTTACATGTACTGAAACCACAATTTGACTTCCTCAGTCACCATAAAAGAGTTGTCCTGCCAAATTTTGGAAGACCACTCCCAAGATCACACTATCACACTTGCAGGAACTGTCAGACCTGTGAAAAAGAATTACTTGCAAATTGTCTAAGTTGTATGTATTTCCACAGATATCCAAACTCTTGTAGTTTTCAGCCACTGTAGGTTTCTCAAATGGTATTTATTTTGGAGAGGAGAGATTTAAGGAATCTATGGAAAAGGAGTGGGATTGGACCTTATCGAAGTATGCAATGGCATAAGTGGAATAGAAAAGCATTAATTCTGAACGCATTTGCAAATTATATCTGGGACTTCACATTGTACCATTTCTGCAAGCTAATTATCCATTTTCTTCATGCAAAAAAAAAATGTATGCATGTCCTTCAACTTGATCTCTTAATCAACCCTGCTTGATTAGGCATCCAGAACTGCTCTACAGAGCCCAACTCCATGGATTTTCCATATCCTATCACCACTGGAGTCAAACTGACATTATCTTTTTAAAATGAGTCATTCTGTTCTGTATTTCAGTGTGTCACCTGCGGGAAGGGGTTTAAGAAGCTCTGGTCACTTCATGAACACAATAAAATTGTACACGGTTATGCAGAGAAAAAATTCTCGTGTGAAATCTGTGAAAAGAAATTTTACACAATGGCCCACGTCAGAAAACACATGGTCGGTAAGTGAATAAAATCATTGAAAGCTTACAAATTTCAGTAATCAAATTGAAATGGAACTTTTTTATTTGTTCATGGGATGTGGGTGTCGCTGGCAAGGCCAGCATGTATTACCCCTGAGAGTGTGGTGATGAACCACTTTCTTGAACTTGGTGTAGGTACACCCACAGTGCTGTTAGGAAGGGAGTTCCAGGGTTTTGCCCAGCGACAGTGAAGGAACGACGACATGTTTCCAAGTCAGGATGATGAGTGACTTGGAGGGAGACACCTCCAAGTGGGGTGGTGTTCCCATCTGTCTGTTGCCCTTGTCCTTCTAGATGGTTGTGGCCGTGGGTTTGGAAGGTGCTGTCGAAGGAGCCTTGCCAAGTTACTGCAGTGCACCTTGTGGATGTTACACACTGCTGCCACTGTGCGTCGCTGGTGGAGGGAGTGAATGTTTATAGTGGTGGATGGGGTGTCAATCAAACAAGCTGCTTTGTCCTTGATGGTGTTGAGTTTCTGGGAGCTTGAAAGAATTAATGTTGCATTTCTGGCCCTCAGTGTGTTTCAGCCCCTGGATATCCACTCCAGGGATCAGAGTTTTTGATGGTTGACATAATGCACTTTTTTCTTCTGCAACCACCTGGACTGAGGATCATTTGAGACTCTTCTCAATATGACAGTTATTCATAGAATCACAGGAAGCCTTTCAGCCTGTTGTGATCTTGCTGGCTCTCTGCAAGAGTAACTCAGCTAGTCCCATTCCCATAGGCCTCCCTCATTTTCTCTTTGTATCTTAATATCCAATTCCCTTTTGAAAGCTTCAGTTGTATCTGCCTCCACCACTGTCAGGCTGTACATTCCAGATCCTAATCACTCGCTGTGTTAAAATAAAAAGTTGCTTCCTCATGTCGCCGCTGTTTCTTTTGCCAGTCGCTGTAAATCGGTGTCCTCTGGTTCTCAACCTTACTGTCAATGGGAATAGTTTCTCTCTGTGTACTCTGTATAGAGCCCTCATAATCTTCAACAATTCTTTCAAATCTCCTCTCAACTTTCTCATCTCTCCAAGGAGAACAACCCCAGACCCTCCAGTCTATACATATAACTGAAGTCCCTCATCTCTGGTACCATTCTCTTAAATATTTTCTGCATTCTCCCTAAAGCCTTTACAACCTTTCTTAAAGTGTGGTGATCAAAATTGGGCTCAATACTCCAGTTGTGGTTGAACCAGTGATTTATAAAAGTTCATTATAACCTCCTAGCTTTTGTACTCCAAGCCTCTATTTATAAACCTCTTATGCTTTATCAACCACTTTCTCAATCTGCCCTGCTACCTTCAAAGATTTCTGTACATACATCCCCAGGTCCCTCTGTTCCTGCATCCCCTTTAGAATTGTACCCTTTATTTTATATTGATTACCTCTCCTCATTCTTCCTACTATAATGTATCACTTCACACGTCTCTACATTGAATTTCACCCTCCACATGTCTACCCATTACACCAGCCATGCTCTTGAAGTCTATCATCACAATACTTCCAAATTTTGTCACCTGTACACCCAAGTTTGTATCATTAACATAAATGAAAAAAAGCCATGGTCCTATGACCGACCCCTGAAGGACCCAACTGGAGCCTTCCTCTAATCTAAAAAATGTCGTTCACCACTACTGAGTCAAAATCTTAGAATTCCTTACCTAACAGTGCTGTTGTTGTACCTACACCCCACACTGCAGTGGTTCAAGAAGGTGGCTCATCAGCACCTTCTCAAGGTTTGCTGGGGAGGGGCAATGATTGCTGGCCTTTGCCAACAATGCTCAAACCATGAACAAATAAATAAAATAATGAAAGCACCTGTAGTGACGCCAACCTGAAAATGACTTCTTGAAGGTGACATGTTGCTATGCTGTAGCTGGGGGTGATGGAGCGGATGAGTGGGCTGTTGTATCTGATCTTAGACTGTTGGAAGACTTCTAAAATAAATAGATATTTCCAGCTTTGTTTGAGAATTGCCTATGTCTCTTGATTGATTATGCTTATTTGCATTCAACAGGACAAGAAATGTTGTTCAGATCCGTCGCTTCCCATATTTTCCCTTTGCTTTTTGTTCCAGTGTATAGATATGACGAATGGCTATTGGCCATTCTCAACTCTATGGTTGACTCACAGGGTGTGTCAGTTGGAAAGATCATTTCCTCTGCGCTATTGGAAGACTTCTAAAATAAATAGATATTTCCAGCTTTGTTTGAGAATTGCTTATGTCTTTCGATTGATTATGCTTATTTGCATTCAACAGGACAAGAAAAGTTGTTCCAATCTGTCACTTCCCATAATATCCCTCAGTTTGAGATATATAAAGATTCACCAAAATCACTTTTTAAAAAGAAATCTACCTGAAGACAAGTATAATAGTGTGCATAGCCAGAACAAATCTTGCAATGTCTTCTCTTCTTGGGCAGTGGTTGGTGAGGTGACTGTCACCGAAGACGAGATTAGCCCCCATTGGGCACACTGAGCGAGATGGTTGGTGAGAGAGGAGGTTGGGCCAGTTTCAGCTGCTGCCCTTCAGGAAGTGCCAAGACCGTCCACAGTGGGCAGCCGCGAACCTTTGCAAAGGGGATCCAAGTGCCTTTTGTAGGAAGCAAACTGTGAACTTACTGCCTCCGGTTACACAAATAATTGAAAGAGGAAGGGGCTCAGACCAAACAAAGAACAGAAAAATCGAAAATATAGAATGGGTGGAGAGTTTGATGCAGAAACCAGCAGGGTTGTGCTGACATTGTTTGCTGCGTACCATCTGCATCACTGATTCCAAAGCCAATGGGCACTGACACTGTTTAGTGGGTGATTATGTAGGGACTAACTTGTGTTTAATGCTTCAATTATCAGTTCGTTGGACATTACTAGATTACCAGAGGTGGTTTATTGACAATTTTGTCGATAGGTCCTAAAAGACTGGGCAATAAATATGCAAGTCCTAGACTCTGCTCAGTGGGTTATGCAGGAAGGGTGGGTGCTGGAAGTTCTCTTTCCATTGCCACAGTGAGCTTTTCAGACTGGATACTCGAATCAGTAACGCTCAGGGAAGTTACTGAAGAGAAATGGCAGGGAGGTGGAGTGAAACTAAATGAAACAATGCAGAATAAATGTTTGATTACATCACTTTATTACCTGTTTTAAAATGCAGTCATTTGGCTTGTCCCTTTCAGCTCACACGAAGGATATGCCCTTCACCTGCGAGACTTGTGGGAAGTCATTTAAACGCAGTATGTCACTGAAAGTCCACTCTCTGCAACATTCGGGAGAGAAACCTTTCAAATGTGAGGTAAGTGTGATCAGACATTTGTAACGTCTCTCGTCCCACCACCATCCCCCAACCTCCCATTTTACCAGAAAAGAATCAAAATCATTATAATGGAGTAAAAAACTATAACTTCCATGTGCTGTTCAGTGGAAAGATCAAACTGGGCAGATTGATTTCTTGGTTTGCTTCAGAAGCGGACATAATAAGCCCTGGGTTAAATTCTTATGAAGTTAATTGGGATGCAGTCATTGTTTTATCAAGTTTTAATTTTGTTAGGTTTTATTTTTGTGTTTTTTCACCCAAGTTTCTTAGACTTATTGTGCCACTGTTAATGCCTTGAGAAATGTGTATGGAAACTCTACTGAATAAGTCAGTGTGTTTCAATGGCTTTTGGTGCCGGGGGCACATTATGGTACAAGGTTTACATTCTGGTGTTCCTTGTCAGCCTGGACTTCAGGGCGAACCCAGTGAAGTGAATGGGGCAGAGACACCGTTAGTAGTAACGCTGGAGATCCAATGAGGTCAGCCTGCCGGCAGCGCAGCCATTGAACTTCGCCAGCAGTGAGTGGCCTGGCTGGTTTTCCACTCACTGACCAAACTGTTGTGGCCAAAAAAGACCTTGATCAGCTGTTCTTGTGTGTGCACAGTTACTCCAGCGCTGTGGAATCCACCCTGACCTCCCCTTTAGTTGATATGTTTAATGCCATTACCATCACTGAATCCCCCACTATCAACATCATGGGTGTTACCATTGACCAAAAACTGAACTGGACCAGCCATATAAATACTGTGGCTACAAGAGCAGGTCAGAGGCTGGGAATTGCGCGACAAGTAACTCACCTCCTGACTCCCCAAATCCTGTCCACTATCTACAAGGCACAAGTCAGGAGTGTGATGGAATACTCCCCACTTGCCTGGGTGAGTGCAGCTCCCACAATGCTCAAGAAGCTTGACACCGTCCAAGATAGAGCAACCCGCTTGATTGGCACCTCATCCACAAACATTCACTCCCTCCACCACCGATGCATAGTAGCAGCAGTGTGTACCATCTACAAGATGCACTGCAGGAATTCGCCAAGTGCCTTTGACAGCACCTTCCAAACCCACTACCACTATCATCGAGAAGGATAGGGTAGCAGAAAGATGGGAACACCAGCAGCACCTGTAAGTTCCCCTCTAAGTCACTCACCATCCTGTCTTGGAAATATATCGCCATTCCTTCACTGTCGATGAATCAAAATCCTGGAACTCCCTTCCCAACAGCATTGTGGGTGTACCTACACCATATGGACTGCAACGGTTCAAGAAGGCAGCTCACCACCACCTTCTCAAGGGCAACTAGGGATGGGCAATAAATGCTGGCCCAGCCTGTGAAGCCCACATCCTGTGATTGAATAATTAAAATACTGCTAGTGTACCCCCAATTTGACTGGAAAAATGTAGACTGTGGAGTTAATTTTTAAACCCCATTTTGGCATCAGTCTGAGATTAAACCAGTCTGTTAGGAACATAGGAGCAGGGTAGGCCATTCAGCCCCTCGAGCCTGCTCCGCCATTCAACTTGATCATGGCTGATCATCTACCTCAATGCCCTTTTCCCATACTATTCCCATATCCCTTGATGTCATTAGGATCTAGAAATCTGTTGATCTCTGTCTTGGATATACTCAATGACTGAGCTTCCACAGCCCTCTAGGGTAGAACATTCCAAAGATTTGCCACCCTCTTAGTGAAGAAATTCCTCCTTATCCTAGTCCTAAATGGCCTACTCCTTATTCTGGGACTGTGTCCCCTGGTTTTAGACACCTCGGCCAAGGGAAACATCCTTTCTGCATCGACCCTGCCTAGCTCCTTTAGAATTTTGTAATTTCTGAACTTTGATGTCACATTTCACCCCAAGATGAGCTTCAGACCTCATATTCGTGACATCACTAAGACCGCCTATTTTCACCACAACATCGCCACCCAACTCATCTGCTACTGAAGCCCTCATTCTTGCCTTTATTACCTTTATACTTTACTGTTTCAACACACACCTGGCTCCCACATTCCACCCTCTGTAAACTTGAGGTCATCCAAAATTCTGCTGTCCATGTCTTAACTCGTAGCAAGTCCTGTTCCCCTATTGCCCCAAAATCGCTGATCTACATTAGCTGCTGATCAATCAACCTCTTGACCTTAAAATTCTCACCCTTGTTATCAAATCTCTCCATGGCCTCAGCCCTCCTTAACTTTGTAATCTCCTCCAGTTGCACAACCCTTCAAGAGACCTGCACTCCCCTAATTCTGGCCTCCTAGAGCATTCCCAATTTTCATCTCTCCGCAATTGGTGGCTGTGCTTTCAGTTGTCTAGGCCCTAAGCTCTGGAATTCCCTATACCTCTCTGTGTCTCTAACTCTCTTTCCTGCTTTAACACCTTAAAAGCTACCTCTTTAGCCATTGGACCTACTATCTCCTTTATGAGGTGCCAGATTTTGTTTTATAACTCGCAAAAAGTACTTGGAGATGTTTCATTACATTAAAGGTGCTATATAGAAGTTGTAGGAGTTGCAGGGCTTAGAAAATTCCAATGTAGATTTGTGGCAAAATTGGAGGAAGGAGGGCTTCAGTTTACACCAATATTTCATTGAGTTCCAAAGGTTGGAGGCGGTGGACTGTGGAAGTAGGCATACATCAAGTAAGGGTGCAAGAGCAGAGGGACCTGGGTGTAGATTTGCATAAGTCATTGAAGGTGGCAGGACAGGCTGAGTGATGAATAAAGTAAAATACAGTATCCTAAACTTTAGGGGCATAGAGTACAAGAGCAAGGAGGTTATGTTAAACATCCAGTTCTGGGCACCACACTTTAGGAAGGAGGTGAAGACACTAGAGGGAGTACAACAGAAAATGTTCACAAGAATAGTTCCAGGGATGAGGTTGTGTAATAGATTGGAGAAATTGAGACTGTTTTCCTTGGAGAGAGAAGGTTGAGAGAAGGTTTGATTGACGTATTCAAAATTATGAGGGGTCTGGAAAGAGTAGGTAGGGAGAGTTGGTGGAAGGATCCAGAACGAGAGGGAACAGATTTGAGGCTTTTGGCAAAAGAAGCAATGGAGGTGGGAGGTGAAACTTTTTCATGCAGTGAATAGTTAGGATCTGGAATACGCATTTCCTCTAACTTAGTCTACTGCATTCGTTGCTCCCAATGCGGTCTCCTCTACATTGGAGAGACCAAACGCAAACTGGGCGACCGCTTTGCAGAACACCTGCGGTCTGTCCGCAAGAAAGACTCAAACCTCCCTGTCGCTTGCCATTTTAACACTCCACCCTGCTCTCTTGCCCACATGTCTGTCCTTGGCTTGCTGGATTGTTCCAGTGAAGCCCAAGGCAAACTGGAGGAACAGCACCTCATCTTCCGACTAGGCACTTTACAGCCTTCCGGGCTGAATATTGAATTCAACAACTTTAGATCTTAAACTCCCTCCCCCATCCCCACCCCCTTTCCGTTTCTTCCCCCTCCCTTTTGTTTTTTCCAATAATTTATATAGATTTTTCTTTTCCCACCTATTTCCATTATTTTTAAATCTATAACTGTAATACCCTGTCGTCAGTCTTTCCACCCCAGCCCCACTAGAGCTGTACCTTGAGTGTCCTGCCATCCATTCTTAATTAGCACATTTTCTTAGATAATATCACCACCTTCAACACCTCTTTGTTCCTTTTGTCTGTGACATCTTTGGATTATCTGCTCCTATCACTGCTTGCTTGTCCCTACAACCACACCCCCCTCCCCCCCCCAACTTCTCTCCCCCCACCTTAAACCAGCTTATATTTCACCCCTCTCCTAACTTTACTCAGTTCTGATGAAGGGTCATGAGGACTCGAAACGTCAAGTCTTTTCTTCTCTGCCGATGCTGCCAGACCTGCTGAGTTTTTCCAGGTAATTCTGTTTTTGATCAGGAATACGCTGCTTGAGAGTATGGTAGAGGCAGGTTTAATTGAGGCATTCAAGAAGGAATTGGATTTTTACCTGAAAAGGAAAAATGTGCAAGGTCACAGGAGAGAAATGGCACTCTGTGCATTGCTCCTTCAGAGAGCCAGCACAAACACAACAGGCCGAATGGCCTCCTGTAACCCATTCTGTGATTTTGTGTGTGAATCTTTCTTTGCCAAAGCATTTCACAAGTGATTACATTAAGCAGTTGGTAATGAGGCAAGTAGGCTTGGCGATAGTTGACACCTTGCAAATTGCTCTGTGTACTGCCCCTTGAGCTTTGTCTGCCATTTAGTTAGTTAGTGGGTGATCTGTACTTCTGCATTTCCCAATTCTTTCCCCTTGTCCACTAACTCCCTTACCTCAGCAAAATCTATCCTCTCAGGTTTGAAAACCCAGCAGACACTGGGAGAAATGTTCTAGATATCCAATAATCACATTCTGTGAAAAAGTGATTAGTGATTTCACTCCGAAGTGGCCTAGCTCAGTTTTAAGATTTAGCCCTTCTACCAAGCTGAAAACAGTTGAGGAATCTTTGAAACTTGATGAAGGATTAACAGCTGCTGGAAGACATTATCTGGGGAGCTGTTAGAAGAGCATGCTCTTGTATGTGCAAAGTTCAGTCCCTACTGTGTACACAGAGACTAGCAGCTGCTTCTGGAGATCCCTAAGATGGGACCACCAGGATATGGTGTAGTCAGGTGGCTAATGTGCCATCGGTGCAAAAATAATGCTATTTGAAGGATCCTGTAGCATGTTCATAGTCTTGTGATTGTCTTGGATTGTGAATCAGTTCAACACTGCTGGCTGACTGCTCTATTTTAGTGGATTTTCCGATTTATTTTTGTTTCACAAGGAGATTTTCAAGTTTTGGATTAAGTGCAGGAGAGAGCACAAAGCTGTCATGAGAGCTCTGGGTTATGTGGCAAGATGCAGAAACTCGGGCATGAGCGACGGGGACAGGGGGGTGGGCTGAGGTGGGGGTCACAGTTTCAAAATAATGTGTCTCCCATTTAGGGCGGAAGTGAGGAGGGATGTCTTAACTGAGGGTCATGGACTTCCCTGAGCTGCTGGCTGGGTCATTGAATATATTCAAGGCTGAGATAAATTCTTGAACTAGAGGGGGAGTCGAGGATTACAGTGAACAGACAGGAAAGTGGAGTTAGGCCAAGATCAGATCAGTCAAGATTTTATTGAATGGTGGGGTAGGCGTGAAGGAACCATATGGCCTACTCTGGCTCCCATTTCTTATGTGCTTATGTTACAAAGGTATCTGAGATAGCAAGCAGCATAGGAAATTGACTTGTGACTTTAAAATGCTGTTTGCATTTGGTAAACATTTGTGGCAATTAACTCCCTTCTGTTGAAGGCTCATGCATGTCCATGCTATCTATCCATATTTTTAATGTGTTTATGTAGAGGCATATTAAACAAATATATGAAACCTGGGCCATAGTCCATTTGCACCTGAAGACTGCTGGGTCCCAAACCTCCAGTGCTACTGGAGCACATCTGCTGGAACCTCCTGCTGGCCTGCTTTCTCACTGTGGGCAACAGACATTGCTCAGTACCTCCCTACACACAGGAGTGCAGCTGACATTGGAATCCAATAACTATCGCACCCTTCTCCTCATGGCCTTGCTCCCTGGCATGCAATGAGTCCCATTTTTCTGGGGTGGCTTACCAGACTGAATTAGCCCTTATGTTCACCCTGTGATCAAAAAGTTCCTTTCCAATTAATAAAAAATCTAATTCAAATTGACAAAGAGCTAATGGACGATTAGGTGTAAAACATCAGCTTGGGGCTTCCAGCAACAAGATTATCCTGTTGTCTTATCTTTTTGATCATAAGTGTTAGAAGCAGCTTCCTATAACAGTGGCCTGACTGGATTTCTTGCCCTAGCATAGTTTAGTTTGTTCTATTTCTGATCTTTACAATAGCTGAGGGCTAGGCAGAGGGAGCTGGGGTGGAGCAGATGATAGAGAGAGCAGAATGAAAATCAATTCAAAAAAGTCTCTGTGGCAGGATGCTGATGGCACTATTGGACTCTGGCATCAAATCAGCTGCACTTCACTGACTGGTGCATGAGCTCATGGCTTTTTTTGGTTTCACGCAGCTGTTGACATGCATAAAGGCAACCATTTAAGCTTTGGAGTTTCACTCCTGCCCACACCTCCCTTTGATAGGTATGATCTCTGAGGAGACAGGTGATAGCAAGGGAAGTGGAGGATTCATAAGCTTTGGAATCATGTGTCCAATCGCTTCCTACTGGTCCAAATCATTGAATTTAGTTATCATTTATAAAAATCCCTGAATGGAAGTTGGGATATGCATTGATGTATTTGCGCTTATTATAAGGAGCTACACTAACCCTGCCTTTTTACACTTATGTCTTCGATCATTAGAACTGCAATGAAAGATTCCAGTACAAGTATCAGTTGCGCTCTCATATGAGCATCCACATCGGACACAAGCAGTTCATGTGCCAATGGTGCGGCAAGGATTTTAACATGAAGCAGTATTTCGATGAACATATGAAGACGCACACTGGTACGACTTTTTCACTTTGTCAGTCAAACAGCTATTGTGTTCAGTATTCAAAGATCAAAAGGACAAGGTAACCTTTCTGTCCTTCAAGGACAGTTTCTGCACCAGAATTTTTGGAGAGTGGGGAAGGAAGGAAAGTAATCATTTAAATGTTTTGTTCTTCAATTCATTCCAAAAAAATAAATGAATGTTTTGCCAGTTCCTTTGATTTGTTTCTCCACCCATTCTCATTTCTGTGTGCATATCCCACTCTTCTCCAATTTCTCAAGTCCACCTCCAACAATGCTAACAGTTCTACAGTTGACTGCTCTCCGTTCAGTATCTTACCCAAGCAGCCATTCTACCTTTGTGAGCTTGGGTAACATGTGTTGATGTCCTATTTGTGTTTGCTCCTTGAAAGAGCTGTCCGCATCTTGAGTGTGATCCTATTCTCACACCACATCCATCCATAATAACTTGAGAGGATCTTTCTGACTAGCAATTGGGAGCGGGAACTGTGGGGTGATTATGGTTTCTGTCCATCTCCCCACCTTCACTAGCCCAGGAGGAGAGAGCCAATCATAGCAGCTCAACTGCTACTCCAAGTGCAGCTCAGGTAACAGCACAAACTAGTGATTGAGTCTAGAATCTCTGGTCTACGTAGCTCAGTACTAAGCCAGAAGGTGCCTTTATTCAATTGCCCATTGGTGAATGCTTAAATTTAATACTGGAGGATGTCATGCAACCCATCTTGCCTGCGCTGAATTTAGGGCTTTCTCAAAGATGATTTTATACTTTATACTGGATTATACAACTGCTCTTACTATTCAAATAATTATTAGCCAATACCCTTTTGAAATGTGAATTTTATAGGCGAGTACTTGTGTTCATATTGTCCACTTGGATCATTTTGAATGCCTGCGCAGTTTTCACAGTTAAGTGTCAACAGCCCTGGTTTCTGTATCCTTTCCTTGCGTCTTATATCAATTCACCCTGGGATAATCCTAGTCAATGTGCTGTGCACAGTAACTACAGCTATTCCTTCCAACAGCGTGGAGCTGAAAAGTACATACAGTATTCTAGAAATAAAAGCACAAAATGCTTTAAATATTAGGTTAGGCGGTGTCTGAGGAGAGAGAAACTAAGTTAATGTTTCCAATCAATGATCTTTCATCAAAACCGAAAACGGTAGCATAGAAGTAATGTTAATGGACTAGTGATCTAGAGGTCTGGAAGACACAAGTTCAAATCTCACCACAGTAGCTGGTGAAATTTAAATTCAATTAATCAATAAATCCGGAATACGTAATGATGACCATGAAAATGTCGGATTGTCGTAAAAACCCATCTGGTTCACAGATGTCCTTTAGAGAAGGAAATCTGCTGTCCTTATCCAATCTGGCCTACATGTGAGTCCAGACCCTCAGCAATGTGTTAGACTCTTAACTGTGCTGTGAAATTGCTTAGAAAGCTGTTCAGTTGTATCAAACTGTTATGGAAAAATAGAATTACAATAAAAGAATGAACAGGCCACTTGGCATCAACCTAGACATTGCACTCTGCCCAGTCAACCTATGATGCCCTCCTCACTAACGTCAGGGGACTAGTGGAAAAATTGGGAGAACTGTCCCGCAGATTAATCAAGCAACAGCATGATATAGCCATACTCACTAATTTATACCTTGGAGCTGCTTCATCACTGACCTTCTCTCCATCATAATTTGGGTTGGAATGTTTGGTGATGACTGTACAGTGTTCAATATCATTTGCAACTTCTCAGACACTGAAGCAGTCCTTGTCCATGTGCATTAGAACTTGGACAGCATTCAGGCCTGAGCTGATAAGTGGCAAGCGACATTCGTGCCACACAGTGCCAGGCAATGACCATCTCCAAGAAGAGAGAATCTAATTTTCTCCCCTTCACATTCAATCACATTACCATTGTAAACCCCCGCCATAGCATCCAGGGATTACCATTGACCAGAAACTTAACTGGACCAGCCATGTAAATGCTGTGGCTACAAAAGCAAGTTAGACACTGGGCATTCTGCAGCGGGTAACTCACCTCCTGACTTCCCCAAAGCATGTCTACAAGATACAAGTCAGGAGGTGTTCTGCAATTCTCTTCATTTGCCTGGATGAGTACAGCTCCATTAACACTTGAAGTTCAACACCATCCAGGACAAAACAGCCCATTGATCTGCACCCAAGCCACCACCTTAAACATTCACCTCCTCCACCACTGACACACAGTAGCAGAAGTGTATACCATCTACAAGATGCACTGTAGCAACTCGCCAAGCCTCCTTCAACAGCATCATCTATACCCACAACCTGTACCACCTAGATGGACAAGGGCAACAGATGTATGGGAACACCACCATCTGCAAGTTCCCCTCCAAATTACACACCATCCTGACTTGGAACCACATCGCCATTCCTTCACAGTCGCTGGATCAAAAATCTGGAAATTCCTCCCTAACAGCACCTATACCACATGGACTGCAGCAGTTCAAGAAGGTCGCTCACCACCACCTTCTCAAGGGCAATAAATACTGGCCTTGCCAGTGACAGACACCTCCCATGAATGAATAAAAAAAACAAAAGTAAGGGTATGTGATGGTGTGGGAGGCAGAAGAAATTAAATGACAAAAAGGATGATGGTGCAAGGCAAAAAGATGAGGTTGGGACAAGTAAAGGATATGTGCATTAACCATCATTTTTAGTCATTGTGATCTTTTTCTATGAGCAACCCAGAGTCCCAGTTACAGTATTTTCAGATTCCATCACAAAAGCAAAATACTACGAATGCTGGAAATTTGGAATAATACTCAGTAGCTCAGGCAGCATCTGAGGAGAGAAATCTAATTAACATTTCAGGTTGATAACCTTTCATCAGAACAGAGTCTTTTTAAATTGTTCACTGAGCTTGAGAATTTGTGGCTGTGGGCAACTAAAGCCCTGCTCTTTAACTGTATTATAGACTCTGAGAAGGGGGCCATTCAGCACATTGTCCCTTTGCCCTTTTTTTTGAAAGAGCTATCCAATTAGACCAATTATGTTGATATTCCCTCCATAGTCTTGCACATTTATCCTCTTCAAGTATTATCATCAAGGTATATTTCTATCTTATTTGTTCTCAATATGTAATGTCTCTCTAACTTTATTGATCTAAATTAGCCCTGTATTTGCCCACTCTCTTAGCTAATGTCAGAAGGTTGTGGGTTCAAGCCCTGTTCCAGAGACTTGAGTGCATCAAACAGTCTGACACTCCCAGTGCAGAACTGAGAGTGCTGTGCTGTCAGAGGTGCTGTCTTTCAAATGACACATTAAGCTGAGGCCCCAGCTGCCTTCTCAGATGTAAAATATGCCATGGCATTATTCAAAGAAGAGCAGGGGAGTTCTCCCATGGGCTATATTTACACCTGAACCAGCATTATTAAAATAGGCTATCTGACCATTTATCTCATTGCTGTTTGTAGGAGCTTACTAGCTGTTAATTTGCCATTGTTTCCGAAATTACATCAAGAAATACATTTTAAAAGTACTTCCTTGACTGTAAAGCATTCTGTGGAGTCCTAAGATTGTGAGAAATGCAAGTTCTTTCCTTTATTTCCCATAACTTCCTGTGACCTTGCTGATATTTAGCTGCTGCTCCTAGTTTCATATCATCAGCAAAATTTTGTATCCACCCCTTTAAGTCCAGATCACATATGGAAATAAATTTAAAGTGGTTGAGGAAAACTCCACCAGCTGCTGCCTGCCAGTCTGAGAATCATCAATTTGTCACTCTTCCCCATTCTCCCTCACCTCTGGAGTTTCTGTTCAAGTGAGGCAGAGAAGCTTCAGTCCTCTTGTATCAGGCAACTGATCAGGCCTGTTGATAGCTAGCTGACAGCCTTTTGGTCTCCAGTGGTCAAGCAAGTAAGTCATTGGTGTTTGAACTTACATTCAAATCCTTTGTGAAAAATCAACACCGTTATTGAAATTGGCCGTAATTTTGTGTTTCCAAAATGAATGGGAAAACCTGCTCGCTGGCTGCTTGACCTTGATGAGAGTATCTGTCCTCAGCTCTAATGTGTGCTATAGGAGCTTTTAGATGGTAATTCAATATACTGATGGTGCAAACTATACTGAGTACATAAAACCTATGTCTGGGGAATTTGGGTGTTTGTCTTAGGCTAATGCTTTTAACAGGTGTTTGTCTGCACTTGGAGTTCTGTAAAATGATACTGTGGGTTTTTTTACCCCTGCATAAAGTGGTTCACGTACTTCGCTCATGATGTAGAAATACAATGGCTTAAAAATAAAGTATAACCATTCGGTGTCCCATCATCTTTCCTTTTCATTGGGTACGGTTCCATGAGTGCTTGACATTCTGCTACCTCATTGGAGTGGCCACTCATTGAGTATCAAGCTAGATGATTTGCATTAGCAGCCTATTCAACCATCATAGGTCAATGCTGTCCTCCCCAAACTTGTACTTTCTAGTAATAGGCCCTCCTGTACTTCTTTTTCCACCCTCCTAATTCAAGGGCATTGTGGGTGATTGTAGTTCCATAGTTACTGTCTATCTTGATAGTGTGTGACAGATGTGCACAGTCTGCGCACAGTTTTGGTTCCCTTACTTGAAGAACAATGTAATTGCATTGGAGGTGGTTCAGAGGAGGTTCACTAGATTGATTCCAGAGATGTGGGGCTTGTCTTATGAGGAGAGATTCAGCAGTTTAGGCCTATACTCGCTAGAGTTTAGAAAGATGAGATGAGATCTAATTGAGGTATATAAGATGCTAAAGGGGATAGATAAAGTAGACGTGGAGCAGATGTTTGCCCTTCTGGGGCATTCTAGAACAAGAGGCCGTAGTTTTAGGCTAAGGGGGCTAGATTTAAATCAGAGGAGGAGGAATTACTTTTCTTAAAGGGTCGTGAATCTGTGGAATTCACTACCCCAGGGTGCAGTGGATGCCGGGGCGCTGAATAAATTTAAGGAGGAGGTAGACAGATTAGTAACGGGTTGGAAGGTTATGGGGAGAGGGTGGGAAATTGGAGTTGAGGCCAAAATGAAATCAGCCGTGATCGTATTGAATGGTGGGGCTGAATTGACTACTCCTGCTCCTAGTTCTTATGTTCTTAGATGCATTGTATTACATCTGTCTGAATACCATGCACATTTTTCGAGTTAGTGTCTAGATCCAAGTGGGTAGGAATGCTTAGATGCACTTCTGCTCAACACTATACCCTGGCAGAGTTGTTGAACTTTGAATGCTGCAAATCTGAAATAAGAAAAGGTGCTGCTGCAGATGCATGGCAACTGATGTAAAGGATAGGTAGAGGCCCTGATCAACTCTGCAAAGTGTTGCTGGCCAGCTGTATATTTTGAACACGCCTTGCTGGGCAGCTTGGCTCTGGGAGGTTTATTGCCTGTAACTTCGTAAAGAAATCAAAATCGTAATATGCAACAAAAAAAACCAGCCGATGATTGGCAATAGAATTGGAGTATTAGGGATTCTCCTTCCAATCCGTTACTTCAGATTTGAGTTTCCTGTCTTCAAACAGTTGGATACATGCCGTAAAAGTTCTACTGAGCAAGTACCCAATCCTACAAGATGGGGAAGTACCCATGAGCGAGAGCTCTCTGCCTTTGCTTGCACAGTTGATTATAGAGCTATCTAAGTAGAGGTTTTCTCCTCTCCCCAACGGAGAGAAGTGAAATTGGTCAAGGAGTGAATAATTCATACAAATCCCAATAATGAAAGAGAAAATAAAAGACTTGTGTTTATTCATTGCCTTTTACGTTCCAACTTCATAACTGGTGAAATAGTCTTTGAATTTTATTCATTATTGTAATGCAGGGAAACATGGCAGCCAGTTTGCGCACGGCAAGCTCCCACAAACAGTAATGTGATAAAGATAAATCAGTTTCATTAATTGGTTGGCTGATGAGTTCACTATTTTTGGCCACATGTATCTTATTTTGGGATTGGGATTGTTTTGTTCGTCTGGTTTGATGGTGTTTTCTGATTTTACCTATCATAGCAACCAGTGTCTGCTAAGCTGAGAAGCCTGTGCTACTAACTGTCATCTTGTTTGTGCAGAATTCATCTGCTATTTCAGCAATGGCCCATGTAACCTTCTATTTAACTTCACCATTGTAACGCTCCATTCCTAACTCCTTGTCTTTTCTCTGAGTTGAACACACAGCACTATTCAAAGAAGAGCAGGGAAATTCTTCCCACTGTCCTGGCCAATATCTATCCCTCAACCAACGTCAATTTTAATTGGGATTAATTATTTATGGGATCTTACCATGCATAGTTTGGCTGTCATATTTCCTGCATCACAACAGTGACTGCACTTCAGAATTATTTCATTTACTGTAAAGAGCATCGGGATGTCCTGAGGTTGTGAAAAGTATAAATGCAGATTCTTTATTTCTTTCTTTAGCTTAGTGAGTAGGTACAAAGCTCAGTGTTGTACTGAGCCATTCACACATGTCTAGCTGATCTCAGCCAGAGTTTTGCATTGAGGATCTGATGATGTTTTACTCCCACATTCGCTTCCAGTGGCCAATACTTGAAATTGTGGATGTCTGCTGAGAATGGGACACTCCTCGGATGTGATCCCGTCCATTGCTGAATATTCGATAAAAGTTCAGTTATGAAGAGTTTTTAAATTAAATGGTAGGATGCAACCATCGCTGCCAAGGCAGGATTTATTACCCATTCTTAATTGCCCTTGAGAAGGTGGTTGTGAGCTGCTGCCTTGAAGTACAGCAGTCTGTGTGGTGAAGATGCTCCCAGAGTTCCATTAGGAAGGAAGTTCCAGGTTTTTGACCCAGCGACAGTGATGTATTTCCAAGTCAGGATGGTGTGTGACTTGGAGGGAAACCTTCCAGGTGCTGGTGTTACCGTGTACCTGCTGCTCTTGTCCTTCTAGATAGTAGAGATCGCAAAAAACAAAAATACCTGGGAAAACTCAGCAGGTCTGACAGCAACTGCGGAGAGGGATACAGACCTGCTGAGTTTTTCCAGGTATTTTTGTTTTTGTTCTAGATTTCCAGCATCCGCGGTATTTTGCTTTTATTATAGTAGAGATCGCAGTTTGGGCAGTGCTGTTGCAGGAGACTTGGTGAGTTGCTGCAGTGTTTCTTGTAGGTGGTACACATGACTGCCACTTGTGTGGTAGAGGGAGTGAATATTTAAGGTTTGAATACTGGGGTGACTGTTTTTTAAAAATTGTGCAGCAATCCCACATTCCAGATCTAATACTGATGGATGAGATAAAGTAGCAGTGGTGAGATCTTGATTAATGAACTGCTACTGCCAGTTTTATCTCCTTTTAAATAGATGGAGGCAAAACAACGATGTTAAGTTACCTGAACTCTCCGCTGAGCGAAATAATTAGAAAAAGTGTTTTTTTTTTTAAAAATTGTGACATTTCAATTACGTGGAGACAAACTGGGATTGTTCTCTATAGGCCAGAGAAGGTTGGGGGGTGGTGGTGTGGGGATGGATTTAATCGAGCTGTTCAAGATCCAGCTGGACTTGGATTGAGTAAATAAGGAGAAACTGTTTCCAGGGACAGAAAGGTTAGTAACCAGTGGAGACAGATTTCAGAATTTGGCAGCAGGACAGGGAGGGAGATGAGGATTTTTTTTTTTAACAGTTATGATCTGCAATGCAGTGCCTGAAAATAAATTCATAGTAACTTTCAAAGGGATTTGGATATATACTTGAAAAGGAAAAAGATGTAGGGTTGTGGATAAAGAACTGGGAAGTGGGACTAAATGGATAACTTCCAAAAATAATGCATAGGCATGATGAGCCAAATGTGGCTTCCTTCTGTGCTGTGTCTTTCTGTGATTTACAATTACTAGCTATATATAATGCTGGCTCATGATGGAGGTGATTTACCACTTTCAGGTGCTGTTGAATCAGAAATTGTGTACTCATCAAGCCACAGTGCTGAACCCTTCAGTGTTGAGTGCCAGTGATTCGAGAGGCAAGCCCTTGCCTGCGGCCTCTGGCCTTGCCTCATGGCTGCTTCTGATCCAGCTTTCCTTAATTGCGTTAGATGCCTTTGGTTCAGCTTTCTTTGCTTACTTATTCTTGGGATTTGGGTGTCACAAGCAAGACCAGCATTTATTGTCCATCGCAAGTGCCTTGATAAACTGGTAGTAGACTGCCTTGAACCGCTGGTAACAGTATACCACTTCAGAGGGCAGTTACATGTCCACCACATTGGTGTGAAATTAGACTCGTTTTTAAACCAGATCAGGTAGGAGGGCATGTTTCCTTCACCAAAGGACATAAGTGAACCAGTTGGGTATTTATAATAACCTGCCGACTTCGTGGCCACTTTTACTGATACTTTTTATTTCCAGCATTTTTTAACTGCCACAGTGGGATTTTAACTCCTGTTCATAGGAACAAAGGAAAACACTTTCAGGATTAAGGAAAAAATAGGGGAGTGGGACTAATTGGATAACTTTTGAAAAGCTGCCACAGGTATGATAGCCCAAGTAGCCTCCTTCTGTGTTGTATCATTCTGTCATTCTATGTCCTCTGGATTATTGTTCCAACAACATAACTGCTCTGCTATCATACCCTGGTAATAGCAAATCAGAGTTACATGTTGGACTTTTATCCTTATCATTAATTGCTGAGTTTAAACTCAAAATTGAATCTTTCCTTTGCTTCCAGGGGAGAAGCCATACATCTGTGAAATCTGTGGCAAGAGCTTCACCAGTCGGCCAAACATGAAACGGCATCGCCGGACGCACACAGGCGAGAAGCCATACCCATGCGATGTCTGCGGCCAGCGCTTCCGCTTCTCCAACATGCTCAAGGCGCACAAGGAGAAGTGCTTCCGGGTCACCAACCCCATCACCGCAGACAGCAACCCCCTGAGCCTCACCTCCAGCACACCTCCCAACTCCAGCAACCCCCTCATCTCCCATCCCCAGTCGCACCCTCACTCCCTCCCTCCGACTCTCCTCCACTCCCTCCCTCCAACTCTCCCCCCTCCCCCGCACCTCCCGCCGCCACCTCCCCTCTTTCCAGCTGGACGAATAAACGCCAACAATAATTGAACGGCTCTGGGGGGGCGTTTTCACTCTCCAAACGAAAGAAGAAGAGACAAATGACTGTAGCAAACAGTCAGAAGCGCGCACGGAGTGTGACGCTGAATATATTCTGTTACCTGGAAGGAATATAACCAAAGGGGGCATACTTAACGGATGGGGACTAAGAGTCAAACAACCTTAAACAACCTTGGAAAAGATCATGATTTATGTAACAAAAAAACTATTTTGGTGTATTATTTACAGTAAGGATGTAGACAAAGGATTTTTGTTTTTTTAATGTCATATAGGACTAAAGGCTATTACCAAGTAGTCTGAACTACTCTTAAAGGCATCCATAGACTTAAACCGCTCTCACTAAAAAAGACTTTTGTGTTAGCATTTTTGAACGCAAATATCCCTGCAGCATATAATGCAAGAAGGACGTGTACAGATTTAATGCAGAGTGCAACTAGAGAGCAAAGAAGCCCCTCATAAATGTGTTCATGATATACTTAACAAGCAAGGCAATGTGGGATTCTACCCCTTCCCATGCCCCCCTCCCCGCCTCCCCCCATCTTTTTGAGTCTCTAAACTGTAACCTGCTATTTTTTTAACAAGTGTTTAGTTAAGTAAAGCAAGCTGTGCTTGTGTGTAGCAAGTTTAACCATTTACTGCGGCGCGCCTAATAGACTTGACGTTTTAACAGCCATTGTCGTGTCCAATGAGCGAACCGGAACAGTGTTTATTTTACCATGGACTGCATGGCTTACCACAGAAGCGACTGAGGTGAGAGGATAAGAATCAATGGAACCGAGGGGCTCCAGCTTGTGGCCAATTACAGAAACCAAAGAGGGGAAGACTGATGAGATCAGTCACAGTAAGTAGGACTTCTCTCTCAGGCAGTTTGGAGCCTGGGCGTAGGGATCTAGGTGGATTGTAAAAAAGCTGCTTCCCTCCACCACCCACCCCAGTTCACCTTCACTGTCTGTTTTGCCTCCAAATTTGTGGACATCTTTGGGGGAACCTTTGTTTCTTTCTTTGGAGGACCAAGTTAGCACTTGATGATCACAAACACTGTGGCTTTTAATAGGAAAGCAGAGTTAATAAATGCAGAAACAAACTTTTTCTTTTAACATTTGAAGTGCAGTGGAAGGCCAGACTCTTCCAATTGTTCTTACAGAACTGACAAGGAGAGTTTGAAGCCTAATAGTTGTAATGCAACTGGGTAGCGTTGTTCTGGAGGAAATGGAGCAATTCTGCACTGCGCTAAACATGAACGTGTGTTGGACAGGTCTGAAAAACAGGTCACAGTAGAGGTCAGGCAAGGCGCATCAGGGTGTTAAAATCTCAGCAACAAGAAATATTGGAAAATGTGATGCTTAAAGTTGCAGCTGGTGTAAGAGCTTTTGTTCTGTTCATTGGCCTTAAACCTTTGAAGATCCAGGGGGAAAAGAAAGACAAGGAGATGAAGCTCTCTTGCAAATGGTAGCCTTAAAGGACTCAAATACACAGTTGCAAAGTTTGGGTAGACAATGTTGCAGTAACATTAGATATAGTTGCACAGCACAGAGATGTTTCTATCCCTCTTCCTGCTACCTTCATCAAAAGTAGCTGAAATTCAGTCGTCTAAACGATCTGATGGGTTTAGATCTAAAGTCTGATCAAATTAAGTGTGACATGGTGCCAGAATTGGAGCTTCTCTTTTGTGTCTGGAGCTAAGGGACAATAGGCAGAGCAGCTACATCAGTAGCCCACACTCTGCCTGATGTAAGAATTTCAATGCATAATTCAATGAGTGTTTCAGATAGTGCCTTCGTCATTACACCGCTAATCTAGGATTAAAATTTCCTTGATTGATTTCCCACTGACCAAGGGCCTTTTTTTTAAATTGGCAAAGATCCAGTACAATTGTGGCCCAGCTTACAAAAGCAAGAGAGCACTTGTGTTTGAGGGTTGACAGGTGCTAGATCCTGGCTGAGATTTTGATGAGCAAATCCTTCCAGCAACTGTTCAGGGTGGGCTGGACAACGAATCCAGGGGTATTAACTGCATTGCTGCAGCCTCCTTCCTTTCACACACAGTCCAATTTGCCTGCAATACCTTGACTTCAAAAATGGTGTCCCTCTGAAAGGTGCACATTTGTAAGAAGGATCAAGGGAGGAGGACAGGGAGGTGCCTTCCATTGGCGGACCTGATACTGCTGCTGCTTCAAATACCTTACCAGAAATTCTTGTACTTGGCCCAGCTCTCTGGTTGTGGGGGCTTTTCATGTGTAGCTCTTTCAGAGCAGTCCCCCAAAACCGAACCATTTCCACATGCTGCCATTTTAATCTACTTCTGTTCTATTGGACTAATAGATACTGGCATCCCTTTAAACTTGAACACTAATCTAGATTTTAAAGCATTATTAAGAGGAGAGTTGTGGGCAATCTCACTTACGTTTTGAGGCCCAAATTACTTCCTTTGGGGCCTGCAAGAGGCCTTAGTTTTCAGAATGACATTGAGTTGAATCAGGTGTACACTACACTATATCCCTGCCACAAGTTAATCCATGTGCAATTATTAAATCTACACACCCTTAAGACCAACCAAGTGGGTCATGAAGCAGGATTTAAAAAACAATAGAAGTTCAATTGAAATAATTGATCAGGAATAATTATTCAATTTAATTGATGTACTTATCAGCTGCTTTAACAATATAAATCATTATTTTGCACCAGGTAGTGGGGGAAGAAATTCTCTGTTTCTGAATTGCAGATTTTAGAGGAATCATTACTACATTTAATGGTAAGTAACAGCAGAGCAAAGGATGTTTGCAAGTGCACTGTTAAGTCTCGCGCTATTTTTTGTCACAGAATTTAACGTGCAGTATTTGTCATTGTACAGAGATGAGGAAAATGTCAGTTAAGCATCACAGTATTTTTAATGTGCTCTTATCGGATACAGAGTTTAAAATATTAAATAAAATAAAAAGTTGATTATTGTAAAGACATAGGACTTTTTTAATATTAAATGTTTTTGATACTTTCGAATTCTGCCTATTTTGCTCATCAAAGAGAAAAGAACGACTGCACCTTTAAGCAATAGCAAATCCATGGGATGGGCATCCTGATGTTTATTTTCAGTATTGATAATTCAGCGCTTTTCGCCAACTTTTAATTGAAATTTAGTGTTCTAACATAGGAGCCCTCGGCTGTTCGTCAGCACATAAATTTGCTAAATCTCTCAGTTGCAGCAGTGCAGCGCGAGGTAGTGGGGTGCTGGCCTATTGTAGGAGCCACGCTATGACTGCAAATTTTCCTCCAAGTTTGCCATTCAGGACAAAGCTATGATCGAAGGGATTAGTTGAGGTCCTTTGCACAAAATGGTACAATGTGAATCATTTGTTTTCTCTGTCCCTTTTCCTTCAGATACTGGAATTTAATTTGTATGGAACTTTGATCTTTCATAATATATAATAAGTATATATATAATAGTCACAAACTAAATAGGCTTCAGCCAGACGGAGTGTGGAGAGATTCTGTGCTTCCTTTAGTAGCTTTCACCTCTTTATTGAATTTTTAAATTCCCTGCGATATAAAATATCTCTTCCTTTTAGCATTTTTCAAAATTTTTTTGACATAATTATCCCAAAGAAAGTAAAAAATGGCCATTGGCCACTACAAGGCAAAAGAAAACCTATGCACGCAAATTATGCATTGTACGCAAGTACAGTCTATCAAATGCAGCTGTGAGAGTCTCAATTGACTCCTTTGAGAGGATTTCATTGACTTTTTCAGTGGCGCTACCTGTGAGCATCACATTTTTGCCACAAGTGATTTTTTTAAAACAAATTTAAGCACTAGTTCCAATTGCAACAACTTCCGGAACCCATCCCACTTGTTGGAGGCTGTATATTCATTCCATTCATTATGAAAGTACTTCATGCTGGTGTGCTTTGGCCTGGCAAACTCCTGAGGCTATATTGAGTAAAGGTTTGGTCTCCATCTATGTACATTGAGGTGTTTTTTTTTATATAATACATTCAAAGGCTGTTGTTATGTTCAGAGTATGAGTAGGAGGGGTTAACCACAAACAAGGTTAACGTTGAATTGGAGCCTTTTAACCCTTTGTTGACATCCTTAACTCGCAGTGAATGTTACTTTTGCTGTACAAAATAAAATCATGGGTGAATTGATTCATAAGCTTCGTTTAGGTAAGCTGTATTTACAATGAAATCTTGCACCTTATCCCTAATACTCCTTCCTCCAAAGGACCACAGATGAGGGGGAAAAGAAACACTGCTTCATACTGTAGTTATTCCACTATCTTGCGGAGAGATTTTCTTTTGAAGCGAGATTGTATTGATGTAGATGGCTGCGTAGTACTGCCTCATTCAGGTAGTGTTGTACAGCTTGTTGAATAGGGGGGAAATGCTACAGTTAATATTCGGTGGATATAAGGCCAAAATTTAGCTTGGCCCATTTAGTAAAGCATTAGGTTTAAGAAAAAAAATTAAAATCAAATTTGTGTATCAGTCATAAGTATGTTAATTCTATATTTTACTACATAAACACAACGTCTTAGTTATCTTGTGTACATAGCATTAATGTAGAATGTTGTAGTCTTGTGGTTTAAAGGAAGATTATGTCCATAGGTGCTACAATTAACAGTCTATATCTGTCATTTATGTATTGCTTAGTGTATAGTGTAGTCAGGATTTGCTGTCTAATTCCTGAAAAATAAATTCTTTCATTATAATAAAAGCATGGTTTACACCTTGTATTTTTTAAAAATTATTGTTGTCAACCAACTTGGAGCTTATCGCAATCTTTGCATATTTTGCCTCTAATTCCTCCTTTCCGAGGAGCTGAAACTATAGAATTCCTCACATCCTTCAGTCTTTCCTCCTTTCTTCAATCTTCAGGGTTTTTACTAGAAATATAAAATTAAGAAACTAGGTATATACTAATTACTGAAACTTCAAAATTTTGCGGATGCTGAACATTTGAAATACAGAATGCTGAAAATACCCAACAGGCCAGGCAGCCTCAGTGGAGAGAGAAGCAGAGTTCATGTTTCAGGCCTGTGAGCAGTTATGACCACAGCAGATGTTGATTGCTAAGCAAGCCAAGTCCCAGAGGGAAACTTGACTTATTGGCCACACCTTTTTTTTTTGTATTCTGAAAACGAGAAGAAAGCATACTGATCTCAGCAGCAAGAAGTGCAGTAACTCTTTGGGATTTAAAAAATTAAAAGTAAACTTTTATTAACAAGAAAAGAAAACTTAATCACACAAGATTACAGTTCCACAGTTAGAATTAGTCTTACAAAGCATTCCCCAAAAAGACACCCAACTTGGTCAGACCCACAAGTAAACACCATCCAAGCAACGCTCCCTTATAGATGTTTAACTATAAAAATGCAGTAATATTACTCAAAGCAAACTGCTGTAGCTTTAGTAAAGGCTTACCATACAACCTCTTAAAATCTCTTCCACTCTGCTGTGGAAATCCCAGACGTCAGAACAAGGCTGTGTTTTTTGCAGCCCAAGACTTTTCTCACTTCACTGGATGGCTGATTCAAACTGCATCTTTCTCCCAGCTAAGAGCTGTTTCCAGGCGATCTACCCCACACAGCTAACAGCGACAGTACTTCTAAAATACCTTTTTTGCCTCTTTCCATCGTTCAAGTTCCATTGTTCTCACACCTCACAAAATGTTTCTTGTTACCACTGACTCCCCTTTGATATTCAAACGAACTCGCAACTTATCTAAAAATGCCAATTTTAGATCCAACCTATTTACTTGTGCCTCAAACCCACCATAATATCTTATTACAAACACACACCTAATGCCCTTAACCCTCCAGACATAGTGACTCTTCCCCAGCTTAATTAAATCATTTACACACACAGCTGCCTTCACAGAATAGCACAATATTCCCCGAAAACATTTTTTAAAAGAACTTCCATTCTCAAAGACCATGTGCCCAAAAATCTGCGGAACAAGAATCGGCCTGTTCAGTCATATGAAGACCCATGGCAGAAACTCATGTCTGAGTAGACATCATCCTTGAATTGAGGGACAACTGATGATGATAATGGGAACAGAAGTGAAAGGGTAGGTGTTGCTTCTCCTGTGCTTGCATGGGAAGTTGTTGGGGTTGACAAAGGAATGGATCTGTGTATCATGAAGGGACTGGTCCGTCCGCAATGCTAGAAGATGAAGTTCTTTTCCAAGTTTTTGTTAATCTTTTCATTCAGCTCAGCAACTAATCTGCTGAGCTCTGTTGCCTTTGTTTCAAAGTCATCTGTAGCACCTTTATGCAAGCTTAACAACTTCACATGGGCAGTCAATTCATTTCAGAATCTTTCTTCCATGATTGCTGACTGCTCCTTAGACTCTTTCAATTTACTCACCAGGACCTCGATCTGTTTCTTAAAATTTTCTTTATCGGCTTTTACAGTCTGAATCTGCTCTTCTGTACCCACACCTCATCTTCCTGGTTCTCCAGATTGCATCAGAGTTCAAGAATTTCATTACTTTTTTCACAACGAAGTTCCAGTAGTTCATCAGCCTTGGTTTTTAATTCTGCATTCAATCAACTGTTCTGATTCATCAGCAATTCCTTTTCCTGTTCAAGGTGATTTTCATGATTCTTAATGGAGACGTCTGATTCTTGAATTTCATCAAGTTTTAATTGAAGACCTATCTTTGTTGAACTTGTTTCTGCAAGTTTATCATTTAGACATTTCAAGTCCTCATTCAAGTGTTCCACTCCCTGTGACCAACACTCCAGTGTTCTCACCAGTTCTTGTTTCTCATTAGCACTCAATGAAGAGTGCAGGATGGCATGCCAGGAGCAACACCAGGCGTACCTAAAAATAAGGTGTCAACCTGGCGAAGCTATAACACAGGACTACTTGTTTGCCAAACAGCATAAGCAGCAAGTGATAGACAGCTGAGCGATCCCACAACCAACGGATCAGATCTATGCTCTGCAGTCCTGCCACATCCAGTCGTGAATGGTGGTGGACAATTAAACAACTCACTGGGGGAGGAAGCTCCACAAATACCCCCATCCTCAATGATGGAGGAGCCCAGCACATTACTGTAAAAGATAAAGCTGAAGCATTTGCTACAATCTTCAGTCAGAAGTGCCAGGTGGATGATCCATCTCGGCCTCCTCTGGATGTCCCCAGCATCACAGGTGCCAGTCTTCAGCCGATTCGATTCTCTCCACGTGAAATCAAGAAATGGCTGAAGGCACTGGATACTTATGGGCCCTGCCAATATTCCGGCAATAGTACTGAAGTCTTGTGCTCCAGAACTTGCCACGCACCGAGCCAAGCTTTTCCAGTACAGCTACAACACTGGCATCTACCTGGCTATGTGGAAAATTGCCCAGGTGTGTCCTGTACACAAAAAGCAGGACAAATCTAACCCGGCCAATTACTGCCCCATCAGTCTACTCTCGATCATCAGTAAAGTAATGGAAGGGGCCATCAACAGTGCTATCGAGCGGCACTTGCTTAGCAATAACCTGTTCACTGATACTCAATGAGAGTGACTGCCCTTAACATCAAGGCAGCATTTGACCGAGTGTGGCATCAAGGAGCCCTAGCAAAACTGAAGTCAATGGGAATCGGGGGTTGGGGGGAGCTCTCCACTGGTTTGAGTACTACCTAGCACAAAGGAAGATGGTTGCAGTTGTTGGAGGTCAGTCATCTCAGCTCCAGGACATCACTGCAGGAGGTCCGCAGGATAGTGCCCTAGGCCCAACCATCTTCAGCTGCTTCATCAATGACCTTCCATCATAAGGTCAGAAGCGGAGATTGTGCAATCATCAGCGAACATGTTCAGCACCATTGGCAACTCAGATACTGAAGCACAATGCAGCAAGACCTGGACAATATCCAGGTTTGGGCTGACAAGTGGCAAATAACATTCGCGCCACAAAAGTGTCAGGCAATGACCATCTCCAACAAGAGAGCATCCAACCATAGCTCCTTGATGTTCAATGACATTACCATCACTGAATTCCCCACTATCAACATCCTGGGGGGGTTACCATTGACCAGAAACTGAACTGGACTAGCCATATAAATACTGTGGCTACAAGAGCAGGTCAGAGGCTAGGAATCGTGCAACGAGTAACTCATCTGCTGACTCCCCAAAGCCTGTCCACCATCTACAAGGCACAAGTCAGGAGTGTGATGGAATATTCCCCACTTGTCTGGATGAGTGCAGCTCCCACAACACTAAAGAAGCTGGACAACGTCAAGGACAAAGCAGTCCGCTTGATTGACACCATATCCACAAACATTATCTCCCTCCACCACCAACACACTGGTAGCAGTGTGCACCATCTACAAAATGCATTGCAGGGATTCACCAAGGCTCCTTCGACAGCACCTTCCAAACCCACAACCACTACCACCTAGAAGGGGCAAGGGCAGCAGATCGATGGGAAAACCGCCACCTGGAAGTTCCCCTCCAAGTCACTCACCATCCTGACTTGGAAATAAATTGCTGTTCCTTCGCTGTCGCTGGGCCAAAATCCTGGAGCTCCCTCCCTAACAGCACAGTGGGTGTACCTGGACTGCAGCGGTTCAAGAAGACAGCTCACCACCACCTTCTCAAGGGCAATTAGGGATGGGCAATAAATGCTGGCCCAGCCAGCGAAGCCTACATCCCGTGAATGAATGAAAAAAAGGCTAATCTTTTGCGCATGAAAGTTGGTTCTCTACAGTGATCAGTTTTTCCTTAGCAGAACCTAATTCCTCATGCAGCCTTTGCCATTCTTGCATTTCTGCTACTAACTTTTGGTCCTGAGCTAGTGGTTTTTCTACTTCATCCTGTCTTGCCTTACGAGCTTGGGCTCTCACTATTCCACAATTGGGGAACAGTCCAGGATGTTGTTCCTGCAAAATCTTGGTTTCTCTCATCTCAACTGGCTCTCTCAAAACTTTTGGAAATGGTAATTTTAAATCTGTCAAATGATTTCCTGGTATAAAATCTATCCCTTCCATGAGTAACCTAGGAACATTCCCCAATGTAACAATTCTGTTTACCAAGTCACTTCGTAAATTAACTTTAAGCAAAGGAACAGGTTCATAAGTCCCATAATGGTCCCCTTTTCTCTTTCATTGAACTATCTGCAACACAAATATCATCAGCAGCCATCAATGACTGATATGCCACAGTCGCTCTCAAAATATTTGCTTGTTTACTTGTTTTGTTGGAGGAGTAAGGGAACACTTCTCCCTTCGAGAGAAAACCTCTATAACCCCAATTATGTCTACTTTTCTAGCCCTTGCTTTTAACTTTAACTTCAACTTTCCTGCTAATGTGATGAACCTAACCTGGGTCAATTGTTGCATATCACTCGAGGATAAACCTTACCTCTCCAGAAAAGTCATAGCCATTGAAAAGCCGTTCTGCCTTTCAATAAGTATAGTAGAAGTCTCCTTGAAAACCTTATCAACCTTAGCCTCAGCAACTCAGCAAGTACCAGCACTGTGGTATTTGTCTGTGGATTTGAAATCTCTCAAGAGCCTCCAATTTATTTTATGATCCTGGACCAGACCTGCAAGTTTTTGGTACAATCTGGCTAGGACCAGTAACTTTTTGTTATAAGTATACAAAGTTTGCGATCCAAGACACTTGCTAAAAGAATAGAGCCTCAAGATTCTACAGGTTTTGAACAAACGTAATAAGCTTTACTATACAAGGTCAAAAAAAAAAACAATTCACAATATCTGACTTATACCCTAATATTTAGGGTTAATATGAGGTACGAATTAACAGCCAAACTGGTCGAACACACCACACTGCACAACAAATAGCAAATGCGGCCAAGACAGATCCCACCAATTTCTCAGCAACTCACCCAGACATCAGTAAATACTCAGTCAACCAATCTCATTGAAATATTGTCTCTTTCGCAAGGGATTCCAGTCTTCGCTTTCAAAAATCTAGCCTTGGAATTCTCTCCATAGGTTCCTCTGACTTGGACTGCTTCCACGATGGCACACTTCACAGGGCTTCGATCTCATCTCCTGGGGCTCTGATCCCCTGGATTTCCAAGTCTACACCCCGGCACCAGCTCACAAGCACAACTTCAGTTCTCCGGCCATGCCAAACAGAATACGATTGCTCCTAGGGGGGTGGGTACCTTTGCCCCAGTGGCCCGCAGCATGGAATCACCAACCTTCTGCTGCTTTCTTCGATCGCCAGGGCTTCCCCTGAGCTCTCGCTACTTAGTCTTCCAACCACATCCCTTTTTCTCCTTGGAGCCTCTTCCTCTGCTCCTCTCTCTGGACAACCTCGCCAATTATGGTGCCCCGCTCCCAGGTCACGTGATCCAGGATTCGTGCCGCTTCTTTCTTTTCACTCGGGTGCCCTGAGAACGCGAAACGCTGTGCTACATATGCACAACCTGTTCCCGGTCCGCTCACGTGCGTAAACGCCCAAGGCCTGTCAGGACTTGGAGTTCACAACCTCCCACTGGGTGAGAAGGTTCTCATAACATACTCCACAGGGATCTGTGCTGAGACCATTTGTTGTTCACCATTTACACCAACGATTTGGACCCGGGAATTAGGAGTACAGTTTCAGAATTTGTAAGATGGCACGATACTGAGGAGTGTAGTTAATACTGAGGAACACTGTGACAAGGTCAACTGAAACATGAATGAACTTTCAAAATGAGCAATATTGGCCAATGAATTTCAACATAGAAAAGTGTGACATGGTGGTAAGTAAAATAGGAGGCACACTGCTTGGATAATGTGTCTAAATGGGGTAAAGGAGCAAAGGAATCGAGGGTCACAGGTAGACAAATCATTAAAAGTAACGGCACAGGTTAATAAGACCATAATAGTGGGGAAAGAACAAACATGGGTTAATTTTGAAAGGAATAGCAGCAACATATATTTATATAGCGCCTTTAATGCAATAAAACACCCCAAGGCACTTTACAGGTGCATTATAAAACAAAGTATGTTGCTGAGCCACATAGGGGGATATTGGACAGAATTTTACATACCCGTCGCGGTAGAGACGGGGCCGTGAAATGTTGCGAGACATTCTAAACCCCATTTGGCGGGAATGTAAAATCCCGCTGTCATCAAATTTCAGCCATTGTGTCATATGACCAAAATCTTGGTCAAAGTGATAGGTTTTAAGGAATGTCTTAAAGGGGGAGAGCAAGGTAAAGAGGCTGAGAAATGTATAGAGAGAGCATTCCAGAACTTGGAGCCTAGGCAGCTGAAGGCATGGCCGCCAATAGTGGAGTGAATAAAATTGGGGGTGCAGAAGAGGCAAGATTTAGAAGGGCACAGATATCTCGGAGGGTTTGAGGAGATTAGAGTTAGCCATGGAGAGATTTGAAAACAAGGATGAGTATTTTAAAATCCACACGTTGCTTGGCTGGGAGCCAATGTAGGTCAGCCAGCACAGGGCTGGTAGGGGAACGGGACTTGGAGCGATAGAGTTGTGTCTGCTTCTTTCTCCACAGATGCTCCTGGACCTGCTGAGTATTCCTAGTATTTTCTTTTTGACATCTCAGAGAGTTGTATGATTTGGAGGAGGTTACAGATATAGGGAAAAGTGGTGCCATGGAAGAATTTGAAGACAAGGATGAGAATTCATAAAAATACAGTCATCAGCATTCTGCGTTAGACATGTGGAGGTGTGAGGGTGTCTCAAATCTTTACCAAATTCAGCAGAACACTCAAATGGTTCAGCTTGTGAATGGAACAATCCAAGTCTTGAGCACCAATTAAGAGATTTGTAATATTACTCAAAACCCAAGTTAGGTAAGTTTTGTGTAATTTTTTCAATGCTGAGCCAACGTGGAGGACAATAACAAGTGCTCCTTGGACAGCACCTTCCAAACCCACGACCACTACCACCTAGAAGGACAAAGGCAGCAGATAGATGGGAACACCACCATCTGGAGGTTCCCCTCCAAGTCACACATTACCCTGACTTGGAAATATATCGCCGTTCCTTTACTTTCGCTGGGTCAAAACCCTGGGACTCCCTCCCTAACAGCACTGTGGGTGTACCTACACCACATGGACTGCAGCGGTTCAAGAAGGCAGCTCACCCCCACCTTCTCAAGGGGCAATTAGGGATAGGCAATAAATGCTGACCCAGCCAGCAAAGCCCACATCCCATGAATGAATAAAAAATAAATAAATAAACAATCACCGATTAGACTTCTGATTTTGACTTCAGGGGAGTTCTCCCTGGTGCCCTGGCCAATATTTGTCTCTCAATCAACAAGAACAGATAAACTTGCTGTTATCACATAGCTGTTTGCGGGAGCTTGCTGTGCTCAAATTGACTCCGCGTTTCCTGAATTACAGTAGTGACTCCACTCAAGAAGTACACTGAGAGGAGTTTGCTACCAATCCTTCAGAACGGTGACAGCTTGTCCATCAAGCTGCATCACGCTTCGAGTCCCAGCATCTTAATGATGCGACAGAGTGGCAGCAGAGAAGGGAAGAAAGGAGCCACTCCTGCACTCCCGATCCCAACTGCCTCATGGGACATCCTGTCCCATGTGCCTAAAGATGTGTGGGTCGAGAATTGAGCTGCTCAGTCTCATGAAGACCCGTGACAGAAGCTTACGACCCTGAGAAGACACCATCCTCGAATTGAGAACGAGCCGACGACACTTGAGAAGTACTTCAATGACTGTAAAGCGTTTTGAGATGCCTGGTGATCGGGGAAAGCACTATATCTATGCAAATCTCTCTTTCTGTGTGTGTAAGATTTGGCCACGAGTTCGGTTAAAACCTGAAACCAAAGTTTAAATCGTTCAGTTTCCTTCCTTTCTAATTTCCTACCTGCAAAATAGATTTCAACTCCCCAAAGACCCAGAAGCTCATTCTTATCATCTGTGACATTGACAACAACACATTCACTTTTCACAGCAAAGTTCTGCACTGCCCTTTTACTCTTGGCTGAAACTTTCCCTCCACTGTGACTGACTATGTTCACCCTATTCTGCCGCCCTCCTTTCATTGCTGTTTTCTGGATAGCACCGGAAAACATAACTAGAAAGGGCCATTGGGCCACATTCGACCAATTGCTTCCCCAAGACACGTACAGTGTGATCAGTCATGGGTTCGTTTAATCCCTACTAATCTGAGAAAAGGCTCTGGGTCATTTCTTCGTGTCTTCCAAAGATAAGCTGAGCATAACTCCAGATTTGAGCTAATGGAGTCGGGCGTGTAGGGTGGGTCAACCCCTAAAGGCAGGAGGGTTTAAAAGGAATACCCTGTAAGTCTGGCGGTTATAATACTGGACTAGTTGCCCAAGGACTGTGAACTCAACTTCCACCGTGGCAAGTTGTGAAATTGAACTAACCGCACCTTGTAGTCAGAAAATGACCATGAAAAGCTACCAGATTGTCATTAAAAGTGGTTCACTAATGGTCCTCCGTGCAAGGGGAGCTACCATTTCAGCCTCCGTCTGATTCCAATCACACACTAAATGGTGAAACTCTTTGTGCCCTCACACACCTTGGACTGGGAAATAAATATTGCCTTGTCGGTGTCCTCCCAACAATTTTTAAAAACACTCCAGCACTTTGTCAGAAATTCTCATCCTCCTTTTCGAATCCTGCCACTGCCTGTCTCTGTAATCTCCAACAACCTCCTGTGTTCCTCCAAATCTGGCCTCTTGAGCATTCCTTATTTCAGTCTCTCCACCACTGGCGGCCGTCAGCTGTCTGGGCCCTAATCTCTGGAATTCCGTTCCTAAATTGTCTCTGCTTCTCTCCCTCTCTCCCCTACTTATAAATGCTCCAAAAAACCTACCTCATTGACCAACCTTCTGTCAACCTGTCCCATTACCTCCTTGTGGCTCATCAACTTTTGTTTTTCATCAACTTTTGTTTGATAATGCTCCTGTAATGCATGTTGGGATGTTTTACTACATAAAAAGAGGCTATATAAATGCAAGTTGCTTTTGTTAAATATTAAATCTTACATTATTCAATTTGTCTGCTTTCTTGTGATGACATTTAAAGGGCCTTAGCTATATTGAGGCTATCCTGCACCGTGTAGCATTCTCTATATTAACTAATATATTTACCAGTATAACTTAATCTTAGGTGGGGAACAGTGCTTTAGTAATCTAGAGGCCCAGGCTAATACTCTGGGGACAAATCACATGGCAGCTGGTGGAATTTCAAAATTTATTAAATTCAATTAAGAAATCTGGAATATAAATTATTCTCAGTAATGGTGACCACAAAACTACCATTAGACTATCATTAAAAACCCATCTGGTTCACCAATGTCCTTTAGGGAAGGAAATCTGCCGTCCTTACCTGGGTCAGGCCTACATGATCCACAGAAATTTGGTTGACTCTAAACCACCCTCTGAAAGGGTCGAGCAAGCCCCTCAGTTCGGAGGCGATTAGGGACGGGCAACAAATGCTGGCTTTGCCAGCGACACCCACATCCCAAGAAATAATTTTTTTTTAAAAAATCTACCGTCTGACAGTTTTTTCTTTTCGCGAAATAATTCTACCATCCGCATCACTGTGAAACTTCACGTACGCACATCACTCAAAAATCATAGCAACAAATGTTTTTGGAGAATAGTTTCTTTAATAATATAATATCTTTATCTGCATTGCTTATCTGGAAACAATTGGTTCTAAAAAGTCTTGGCTAGTATTTTTTTTTAGAAAAAGAGTACATTATTCCCATCATCCAATATTCAGAGACAAACAACCTGTTTTAAACCAGTTCCTACTACAGTGGCATTTAGTTTATAACTTGCTCATTCGTAAAGTGTTTAGTCGTACTGGGAGGAAGGTTGCCGTGGCAGCATAGGGGATCTCTCGGAGAATGCCAACCCACTCCTCCTTGTCGTCGTCATACCTGAAAACCAAAAAGAAAAATGTATCTTATGCGGAGAAGGCATGAAGATTTGATTTATCATGCCTGAGCCAACTCTTTGGAAGCAGCTACCCAATTAGTCCCTTCCCCCACCCTCCCACCCCCTCCTTTGCTCTTTCCCCATGGCAATTTTGTTCCCCTTTCCATCTAAAACATTCCTGATACGAAGCGGCGAGAGGACATTATACGGCGCCCTGGGCAGACCCGCCCTGGAGTTGCTAGTGTTTAGTTTTGATCATCAGAGCATAAGGGAAGTAATCTTGCCCGAGAGAGACAGCAGAGAAAAACTGCGATCGTTAGCATGAGCGAAGGAGCAGGAGGGGGCTACAGACCCTCTCTAGCCTATTCCACTATTCAATTAGGTCACGGGTGACCTGCGACCTAACTCCATATACCTAGCTTTGCCCCATATCCCTTATTACCTTTGACTAACAAAAATCTACCGTTCTCATATTGGGGGAGATGGTGGCGCAGTGGCAATGTTACAGGACTAGTGATCCAGCAAGAGCTCCAAGAGGACATCGGTTCAAATCCCACTATGGCAGCTGCTAGAATTCAAATTCAATTAATAAAATCTGGAATTAAAAGCTAGATTCAGTAATGGTCACCAGGAAACTATCATTGCTTGTTGTAAAAACCCATCCGGTTCACTAATGTCCTGTAGGGAAGGAAATCTGCCCATCCTTACCTGGTCTGGCCTACGTGTGACTCTGGACCCACAGCAAAGCGGTTGACCCTTAACTGCCCTCTGAAATGGCCGAGCAAGCCACTCAGTTCAAAGGCAAGGATGGGCAACAGATGCTGGGCTTGTCAGTGATGCCCACATCTCATGACAGAATACATTTTGCGGAAGAGTTCCAAGCTTCTGTCACCCTTTTTGTATGTAGAAGTGTTTCCTAATTTCACTCCTGAAAGGTCTGGCTCTAATTTTTAGACTATGTCCCCTAGTTCAAGACTCCTCAACTAGTGGAAATAGTTTCTCTTTACCTACCCTATCTGTTCCCTTTTAATATCTTGAAAACTTCAATTAAATCACCCTTAACCTTGTCAATTCTGGGGAAGAACACTTGAATGGATTATGTCACCAGGCAGAAATAAAGAAACCAGGTCTTAAAAGGGACACTGGAAGAAGATCTATAGAAACGTTGATTAAATATTAATCTAGAGCTGTACTTCATGGTATTCCACGAGGCCAGAACAGGGGCACAGGATACGGCTAACAAAAGGAATGTTTGGAGCTGATGGAAAGAGTTTCTACATGGAGAAAGGGGTTAATAATAGGCATAGGCTTTGGGTGAGATAGTGAAGGTGAAAACCATACACTCATTCAGGAGACAGATAATACAATGGAGTGGCGAAGGAATGCAAGTTGCTCTGGATAATTGAGCTGAATGTAGGTCATGACTATGACAGTCATTTGTAAATTTAATGACAAATTCAAGGGAAACTTCTTCACTCCGAGAGTGGTTAGAATGTGGAAATTGCTGCCAGAGAGTTGAGGTGAATAGTATCGATAGATTTAAAGGGAAGCAAGATAATTATGTGAAAGAGAAAGGAATAGACGGTTATGTTGATGGGGTCACGTGAAATGGGGAGGGAGGAGGCTCAAGTGAGGCCATAAACATTGGCATGGACCTGCTGGATCAAATACATGTGCTGTAAATTGCAGGCAATATTATGATTGATCTCCCTCATCACTGTCTACTCTTTGAAGTAAAACTGACAGACTTGCAAGTGAAGTCTAGAAGGGATGGGGGCTGTTTTTTCCTCTGGCACTCCTCAATCTGTTGGAGAGTCAGCCTCACACTCAGCGCTCATCAAAATAGTCAGCTTTGCAAAGCTTAAAATCACGAACACGTTAATGACAGAGCTACGCTAAGGGACTCGAGGAGGAGTATTCTGAACCTGTGACTCTCTAGGCTGGTTCAGGAAGTCTTTGAGAGGAAATGTTTAGTAAGTTACGCGACGCGATGTTTTAAACTTACTTCCAAATATCATTGATTTCAGTGGGGACAAAATCCCCAGATTCAGCTTGTATCATAGCGAATCCACCAATGGCATACAGGCAATTGGACAGGGTGACCAGGCTCAATGAGCTACGCTCCTGAGGGAACTCCGCCATATCTTCCCACCTACAGCACAGAGAAAGGACCAGTCAAACAATAATCAGAAAATGCCACCTTTACTCTTTTCAACTATAGCGCCAACGATAAGCTAAAGACTTCTTGCGTCTGGATGGTCCAGCGGAGCAGGTGGATTGAGCAGAGGGTCACAGACCTCTTCCCCTCGCCCTCACTGCAGTCCCTTATCTTAGCCAGGCTGCTGTAAGGATGGCTCTGCTTGGTTCTTTTTGGCTGGAGCTGGGGAACTCATCACCAAAAGCTTATTGCTGTCAGTCGGTAGCTTCAGATTCAACTGAGGGACAGCTGCACTGTCAACGGTGCTATCTTTCTGATGAGACCTTAAACTGAGACCCTGTCTGCGCCCTCAGACAGATGTAAAATATTTCACCGCATTACTTCATTGAAGAGCAGGAGTGCTTTGGGAGGTCATGAAAAATGCTATATAAATACAAGTTCTTTCTATCTTGTTGAGAATCTCAAAGCAAATATGGTGCAGCAACACATCATTGCCCTATACCACTTTGACTTCAGGAGTACATGGCCTGCGTGATCTCTGTGGAGTGCTGCCTTGATGATTCATTGTATTTTCCCCTGTATGGTACAGGTCATATACAAACCAGGGAGGTGACTTATTATAGCCCTCATGCTGGCTGAGTTAGCCTGAGTGTGGCAGCTGAGTGAAGCTAAACAACACGCTTCGTCATCCATGGGGCTCTGGAGGAGGGAACAACAACTTGGGTCCCGCCAGGGTTACCAACAGTGGTTGGAGATATTCCTGGATCTTTCATCATATCAATTCCCATCTCCAACCGCCTGCCCAGTCAAGCAGCCTTTTCTACACATCTTCAATATTTTTATAGCTAATCGTCACATCTTCCATCGGCATCATGGGGGTTACCATTGACCAGAAACTGAACTGGACCAGCCATGTAAATACAGTGGCTACAAAAGCAGGTCAGAGGCTGGGAATTCTGTGGCGAGTAACTCACCTCATGACTCCCCAAAGCCTGTCCATCATCTACAAGGCACAAGTCAGGGTTGTGATGGAGTACTCCCCACTTGCCTGGATGAATGTAGCTCCAACACCAGGCAAGAAGCTAAACACCATCCAGGACAAAGCAGTCTGCCTGCAGCACTCCATCATCTTCAACATCCACTCCCACCACTACCAACACATAGTGGCAGCAGTGTGTACCATATACAAGATGCACTGCAGCAACTTACTATGGTTCCTTCAATAGCACCTTCCAAACCCGGGACCCTGCCACCTAGAATAACAAGGACACCAGGTGCATTGGAATACCACTACCTGAAAATTCCCATCCAAGTCATGCACTGTCCTGACTTGGAAATATATCACTGTTCCTTCACTGTCTCTAGGTCAAAATCCCTAACAGCCCTATGGGCGTGCTAACACCAGATGGACTGCAGCAGCTCAAGAAGGCGGCTCACTGCCACCTCCTCAAGGGTAATTAGGGATGGGCAACAAACGCTGGCCTAGCCAGTGACATTCACCTCCCATGAAAGAATAAAAATAAATAAAATGATTCAAAGAAAATTAAAATTTTTTGAATGCCCTGCTGATATTCCTCCTGGGTTGCTGGCAATAGTGATATAATTTTGGAATTCCTGGAAGTTTGGCAACTCTAGTTCCCACTCCTGGTGAACATCGAGCTGAACCAGGAGGAGAATGGATTGGGTTCGGCTTGAAACTTCCCATTGGTATGAATGTCTGCTAATCCGCGGTGTAGGTGCTAACATACAGGACACAAAAAGGCCTCTTACTTGTTCGTGGTTATATCGTACACCTCGATGCTTCCGGTCAGCCCGCTGTCTGTGACCCCTGTCGCCACCCAGATTTTGTCCTGGTGGACTGTTGCTCCAAACAAAGAGCGGGCAATCTTCAAAGGAGCCAGCTCCTTCCATTCGAACCTCTCGGGGTTATACACGCACACTTTGTTCAAACACTTCCTGAAATCAATAGGTAGAGAGCTAGTGAAACCTCTGGTTTACACATGAGATGGAGCAGCCTGTACATCAGCAGAGAAACAGCTCGTATACCCTGGTGTCAGAGTGGCTCAGTTGGTAGCCTGTCCCCTCTGAATCGCAAGGTTACGGGTTCAAATCCTAACCCAGAGACTTGAATGTAGATTGGTGTTCCTTTTTAAAAATCCAATCACAAGACATAAGCATCACTGGTAAGGCCAGCGTTTATTGCCCAGCCTTAATTACCTTTGATAAGGTAGTGGTGAGCATAGAAATGTGTGGCTTTCTCGATCAAATCAGAGAGCAGTTAAGAGTCAACCACATTGCTGAGAGTCTGGAGTCACATATAGGCCAGTAAGGGAAGGATTTGTGGGATGTGGACTTCACTGGCTAGGCCAGCATTTATTGCCTATCCCTAATTGCCCTTGGGAAGGCAGATTCAGTGAACCAGATGGGTTTTTTTTAAAGTAAATATCCAGTAATTTCATCGTCCCCATTACCAATACTAGATTTTATTTCCCCAGTTACCATGGTGGCATTTGAACTTGTGTCTTCATATCATTAGTCCAGGCCTCTGGATTACTAGCCCAATAACATAACCACTATGCTACCATACCTCTTGGAAGAATGCTGCATGGTCAGAGGGGCTGTCTTTTGGATGAAAATTAAAGCAAGACCCATCCACATGCCTTTCTTTTAGGTGGATGTGAAACATCCCATCACTTTATTTCAAAGAAGAATAGGGGCATTCTCCACTGTATCCGGACCAATATTTAACCCTCAACCAACAAATGATTACCACTGCTGTTTGTGAGAGCTTGCTGTGTGCAAATTGGCTGCAACATTTCATACAACAGCGATTACACTTCACAAGTACTCCATTGGTTGTATAACGTTTTGGAATGACCTGAGGCCATATCAATATGCTTTTATCCCTTGTGCCACGTTGTCCAATCTTGCGTTCCATACCTTTTCAATATTTCTATCTTTGAAAAGTCATGACTTCTTTCAATTCTGGGGTTTTTATTGTACCAGAGTTGGCCATGTGATGTAGGATTTGGAGGTTGCTTGCTGCACTTGTCCCAGTTTGAAACAAGTAGATTATTCTTGGCCAAAAATCACCAAGAAATCCAATAGAGGGTTCTAAAGGAACTTCTTTACCCAGAGAGTGCTGAGAATGTGGAACTCGGTGAGTGCGTGCCGTTGTTGGGTAAGAAAGTCTAAATTTTTATTTTGTACAAACCTAATTTGGTTTGTAGTTTGTAGCTGGCATTAAACCGAAACCTACAGTTTAAATTCTGTAGTTGCCAGCCTTAAGCAGGGTTTTTTTCAAGGGTTCCAGTGAAAGAGCAGCTTAATTAAGAAGCAGCTGAAACTGGATCCTCATTAAGTTACTCAGATAAGCCCTTTGTGTTAGGAGCATATATAAGTAGCCAATTTAGTGTGACGTACAATAGAGTGCTGGAGTTGAGCACTTCAGGGAGTGCAACGTACAATAGAGTGACGGAGTTGAGCGCTTCAGGGAGTGCGACGTACAACAGAGTGTTGGAGTTGAGCACATCAGGAAATTAAGCAGAGGAAGGGAAAGAGGTGTTTGGTTGCTTTTGCCTAAATTTTTACAGCCTTCAGGAATTGATTCTTGCTCTGCTACAGGAGAAGAAGCTGGTTAAATGGTGAGTATCTGGTAAGTGATGAAGGTTTATTCTATTCCTAAGGCTCAAAATAGTATACTTTGAGTGAGAGTTGAGCAGGAGAGGATAAAAGGCGTGGATCGAGAGCCCTACCTGCAGTGAGACCAGCAGCAGAGTGACGTGACGAAACACAACATGACGTGAGTGCAGGGAAAGCAGCTGATTGGTGAGGAGGATTGGTGAGTATTTCTAGTCTTTAAAGTAAAAGGAAGGTCTATAGTTGCGTTGGGCCTCTAGTCTTTGTTTTTCTCTCTTAAAAATAGCTGGTTAAGTACAAAATTGATTCTGGTGTAAAAACAAAATTAATTACAATGAAGTGTAAAAGAACAGGGAAACTAGAGTAATTAATTATTAAATTAAATACAAAAGTGATGGCAGGGTGATGTGTTGTTACTGCAGAATGTGGGAGCTGCTGGACACCAAGGAGATCCAGAGCAAACAAACCTGTAGTAACTATTTGCAGCTCTCAGAACTTCAGATCCGAGCTGAGGAGCTGGAGTCCGAACTGCAGATATTGCGCCACATCAGGGAGGGGGAAAGTTACCTGGACACTTTGCTCCAGGAGGCGGTCACCACCCTCAGATTAGGTAATTCAAATTTGGTCTGTGATCAGGGACAGGAGGGTGTGACTGCAGGTGAGGCAGGTATGGGGACCCGGGGGGTAGCACTTGAGGAGCCTCAGCCCCTGCAATAGTCCAACAGTTACGAGGTTCTTGCAAGTTGTGATGATCCATCTCATCCTCCTCTCGAGGTCCCCAGCATCACAGATGCCAGCCTTCAGCTAATTCCATTCACGGCACATGATATCAAGAAATGGCTGAAGGCACTGGACACTGTAAAGGCTATGGGTCCTGACAACATTCCGGCAATAGTACTGAAGACTTGTGCTCCAGAACTTGCCGTGCCCCTAGCCAAGCTGTTCCAGTACAGCTACAACACTGGCATCTACCCGGCTATGAGGAAAATTGCCCAGGTATGTCCTGTACACAAAAAGCAGGACAAATCCAACCCAGCCAATCTCTGCCCCATCAGTCTACTCTCCATCATCAGTAAAGTAGTGGAAGGGGTCATCAACAGTGCTATCAAGCGGCACTTGCTTAGCAATAACCCGCTCACTGATGCCCAGTTTGGGTTCCACCAGGGTCACTCAGCTCCTGACCCCTCATTACAGCCTTGGTTCAAACATGGACAAAAAAGCTGCACTCCCGAGGTGAGGTAAGAATGAATGCCCTTGACATTAAGGCACCATTTGACCGAGTGTGGCATCAAGGAGCCCTAGCAAAACTGGAGTCAATGGGAATCAGAGGGAAAACTCTCTTCTGGTTGGAGTCCTACCTAGCACAAAGGAAGATTGTTGTGGTTGTTGGAGGTCAGTCATCTCAGCTCCAGGACATCACTGCAGGAGTTCCTCAGGGTACTGACCTCGGCCCAACCATTTTCAGCTGCTTCATCAATGACCTTCCTTCCACCATAAGGTCAGAAGTGGGGATGTTCGCTGATGATTGCACAATGTTCAGCACCATTTGCGATTCCTCAGATACAGAAGCAGTCCATGTTCAAATGCAGCAAGACCTGGACAATATCCAGGCTTGGGTTGACAAGTGGCAAGTAACATTCGCGCCACACAAGTGTCAGGCAATGGCCATCTCCAACAAGAGAATCTAACCATCGCCCCTTGACGTTCAATGGCATTACCATCACTGAATCCCCCACTATCAACAACCTGGGGGGGTTACCATTGACCAGGAACTGAACTGGACTAGCCATATAAATACTGTGGCTACAAGAGCAGGTCAGAGGCTAGGAATCATGAGACGAGTAACTCACCTCCTGACTCCCCAAAGCCTGTCCACCATCTACAAGGCACAAGTCAGGAGTGTGATGGAATACTCCCCACTTGCCTGGATGAGTGCAGCTTCTACAACACTGAAGAAGTTGGACATCGTCCAGGACAAAGCAGTCTGCTTAATTGGCACCACATCCACAAACATTCACTCCCTCCACCATCGACGCACAGTAGCAGCAGTGTGTACCATCTACAAGACGCACTGCAGGAATTCACCAAGGCTCCTTGGCAGCACCTTCCAAACCCACGCCCACTACCACCTAGAAGGACAAGGGCAGCAGATAGATGGGAACACCATCACCTGGAAGTTCCCCTCCAAGTCACTCACCATCCTGACTTGGAAATGTATCGCCGTTCCTTCACTGTTGCTGGGTCAAAATCCTGGAACGTCTTTCCTAACAGCACAGTGGGTGTACCTACACCACGTGGACTGCAGCGGTTCAAGAAGGCAGCTCACCACCACCTTCTCAAGGGCAACTAGGGATGGGCAATAAATGCTGGCCCAGCCAGCAAAGCCCACATCCCATGAGTGAATTTAAAAAAAAGTTGTGTGGACGAGAGCAGGAACTGCAGGGAGGATGAATGAACTGACCATGGCACCATGGTACAATCCAATTGCGGGGAGGAAATAGGAACGTAGTAGTGGTAGGGGACAGTATGATTAGGGGGATAACTACTGTTCTCTGCAACCGTAAGTGAGAGTCCAGGAAGCTGTGTTGCCTACCCAGTGCCAGGGTTAAGGACATCTCCTCAGGGCTGGAGAGGAACTTGGAGTGGGAGGGGAGGGATCCAGTTGTTGTCGTCCATGTTGGTGCGAACGACATTGATAAGACTAGAAAGGAGGTTCTGCAGAAAGAATTTGAACAGTTAGGAGCTAAATTAAAAAGCAGACCCTCCAAGGTAATAATCTCGGAATTATTACCTGACCCACGGGCAAACTGGCATAGGGTAAATAAAGTGAAGGAGTTAAATACATGGCTCAAAGATTGGTGGTGGGAGGAATGCGTTTCAGTCCATGGGGCACTGGCACCAATACTGGGGTAGAAGGGAGCTGTTCCGTTGGGTTAGGCTTCACTTGAACCATGCTGGGACCAGTGTCCAGGTGAATTGAATAACTATGAATGACTATGGCTGTAGAGAGGGCTTTAAACTAAATAGGGCTGGGGGAGGGAAGGTGCTGAGGCTTTGGAGAAGGGTTACATAGGCTAACAAAGCAAAAAGGATATGGCAGCATTGCAGGGCAGTTATTTAGGTAATGATACCCAGAGTGGGACAGGGAGGGACAGAGTGTAAAATCATTTTAAAAAGCAGCAAATAGGGTCAAAGGGGGTAAAAAGGCAAAATTAATGGCCCTTTACTTAAATGCATGTAATATTCGGAACAAAATAAATGAATTAATAGCACAAATTGAAGTTACTGGTATGATCTTATAGCCTTTATGGAGACATGGTTACAAGGAGATCAAAGCTGGGAACTAAATATTCAGTGATATGTGACTTTTCGAAAGGACAGGCAGGAAGGAAAGGGTGGTGGGGTAGCTTTGTTAGTACGAGATGGAATAAGTGCGGTAGCAAGAAATGATCTTGGATTGGAAGATGTAGAATCCAAATGGGTGAAGGTAAGAAATAAGGGGAAGAAGACACTGGTGGGAGTAATCTATAGGCCCCCAAACAGTAGCTATATTGTAGGACAGAGAATAAATCGGAAGATAATGAGAGCATGTGAAAAAGGTAGTACATTAATCATGGGTGACTTTAATCTTCATGTAGATTGGGAAAATCAAATTGGCAGAGGTAGACATGAGCAAGAATTCATAGAGTGTATTCAGGACAGTTTCCTCGAACAATATGTTGTGGATCCAACCAGGGATCAGGCTATTTTGGATCTGGTAACGTGTAATGAGGCAGGTTCAATAAATGATCTCAGAATAAAAGCTCCCCTAGGAAACAGTGACCATAACATGGTAGAATTTAGCATTCAGTGAGAGTGAGAAACTTGGGTCGGAAACACCCTTTTTGAATAAGGGTGTTACGCTGGCAGTGTTCCAATCCCCTGGGGCTTTAGAGAATAAGGCTGGGGAAATAATATGAGAACCAGGAGATGGCAGAGGAGTTGAATGAATACTTTGCATCAATCTTCACGGTAGAAGACATTAATAGCATTCCAAAAATACTAAGTAATCAAGGGCTAAAGGGTGGGTGGTGAAAGATAACTATCACTAGAGAAAAAGTGCTAGGGAAACTAATGGGGCTAAAGGCCGATAGGTTCCCTGGACCTGATGGGTTGCATCCTAGGATATTAAGGAAGTAGCTACAGAGATAATGGGTGCACTGGTAGTAATCTTCCAAGAATCCTTAGATTCTTGAAAAGTCCCAGAGGATTGGAAAACTCCTGGCACGTTTCAGTGAAAAGTTGTAGCCTAGGATATTAAAGGAAATGGCTGCAGAGATAGTGCATGCACTGGTAGTAATCTCCCAGAGAATTTTCACAAGGTTGATCCTGGGTATGGAGGGATTTTCTTATGAGGAGAGGTTGAGTCGTTTGGGCCTGTACTCATTGGAGTTTAGAAGAATGAGAGGTAAGCTTGTTGAAACATATAAGATTCTTAGGGGGCTTGACAGGGTAGATGCTGAGAGGTTGTTTCCCCTTGTGGGAGAGTCTAGGACCAGAGGGCATAATTTCAGAGTAAGGGCTATGCCCATTTATGACAGAGATGAGGAGGAATTTCTTCTCTGAGGGTAGTGAATCTGTGGAATTCTTTACCGCAGAGGGTTGTAGAGGCTGGGTCGTTAAGTATATTCAAGGCTTAGATAGACAGATTTTTAATCAGTAAAGAAATCAAGGGTTATGGGGTAAAGGCAGAAAAGTAGAGTTGAGGATCATCAGATCAGCCATGATCTCATTGAATGGCAGAGCAGACTCGATGGGCCGAATGGCCTACTTCTGCTCCTACTTCTTATGGTCTCACTACCTCAGGGAGTGGTTGAAGCAAATCCTATAGATACATATAAGGGGAATCAAGACAAGCATATGAGGGAGAAGGCAATAGAGGGTTATGATGGTAGATCTAGACGAGGAAAGATGGGAGGAAGCTTGAGTGGAGCATAAACACCAGGAGGGACTGGTTGGGCAGAATGGCCTTTTATTGTGCTGTATATCCTATGAAAAGAATTGGTTGGCTTTAACAAGAGAGTTGTCCACATCTAACCAATCTGTGTAATGAATGTCCTTTAGGGAAGGGAATCTACTGTTCTTACCTGGTCTGGCCTACAAGCGACACCAGACCCACAGCAATGTGGTTGACTATGAACTGCCCTCTGAAATGGCCCTGGCAAAGACACTCAGTTCAAGGGCAATTAGGGATGAGGCAACAAATGCTGGCCTTGTCAGCGATGCCCATATCCCATGAAAGAATAAAAAAGATCTCGAATCTTCTTGGTCAGTATTGAGCTAGCTGCGGTCAGCTGTTGGGGGACTTGTAGTCTGAGCAAGATGACATGAAGGGAGGCGATGGCGGAGTGGTATTGTCACTGGGCTAGTAATCCAGAGACCCTGGGTAATTCTCTGGGGACCCAGGTTCAAATCCTGCCACAGCAAATAGTAGAATTTGAATTCAATAAAAATCTGGAATTTAAAAAGTCGGATGATGACCAATTAATGTCAATTGTTGTAAAAACCCATCTGGTTCTCTAATATCCTGTAGGGAAGGAAATCTCCTGTCCTTACCTGGACTGGCCTACATGTGACTCCAGACATGTTGGCTCTTTAATGCCCTCTCAAAAAGGGCAATTAGGGATAGGTAATAAATGCTGGCCTAGTCAGTGATGTCATCATCCATGAATGAATAAAAAATGCTCTCCACAACAAATGCCCAAGAAGCCCTGAGCTGCTCTTCTCCCTCAACCCAACTGTTCCTACAGTGGAAGGATTCTGATCTTCTAACCTCCAATATGGAGTTCCAATGACAAAACTCCTTAACAGCCTCTCTTGTACATAACTGTAAACTTGAATAGACCACGACAGCTTATAGACCACAGAATTCAGTAAAAACTAAACATTTCCCTTTTTACAAGAGAGCCTCAGAAATAGCGGTGAGGTGGCCCCAACAAGAGTCTTAAAAGCATTGGAGAAATCGTAGGTGGCAAAGAACTGAGGCAGCCGGAGGGTGTATGGTTTTGAAGTCTTGGGGTGGAATGAATGGACTTAAAATCAGGGGAGGTGCGATGAGGTCGGGTTTCAACACAGTGATCTCCTTCTAAAGATGGAAGTCGAGGGCCCTGTAAAGTCCACCACGTGAGAAGAGCTGCTGCAATTCAGGGGCTCGTCAGATAAATTAGCTAAGGGCGGAATTGGATTTAACCAGATCTCAGATCATCCTCAGAATTGCTTTGTGTTACTTGAAAGTAATATTTAACAAAGAGGCATACTTACTTATCTTTTCCTTTGCCTCCTATTACGTACACCCGTGCATTGTGAGACAACACAGAATGGCCATACACTTCATATGGAAGCGGATCCGATTCTCCCCATTTAAACGTGCTGGAAATGGAAAGAGATTGTTTTGACAAAGACGCATAAGAAAATTTCCATGAGCAAGCTCTTCTGGGAAAACTATTTATAGGGGGTCTCCCAGGGTCTGAGGATGTAACAAGGAGGGTGGATAAAGGGAAATCAGTAGATGTGGCGTATTTGGATTTCCAAAGTCCATTCAATAAGGTGTCATTTAAAAGGTTACTACACAAGATAAGAGTGTTGAGGGTAATGGATGGAGGGTTGGCTCTGACCTACAGGAAACAGAGCTGGGATAAATAGGGCATTTTCAGATTGGCAAACTGTAACCAGTGGAGCGTAACAGGGATCGGGCCTCAACTATTTACGTTCTATATTAACGACCTACATGAAGGAACAGGATGTCTTGTAGCCAATTTTGCTGATGATACAAAAGACAGTTGGGAAAGCGAGTTATGAGGGGGGCACAGAGAGTCTGCAAAGGGATATAGATAGGTGAAGTGAGTGGACAAATATTTGACAGATGGAGTATAAAGTGGGAAAATGTGAGGTTGTCCACTTTGGCAGGAAGAATAAAAATGCAGAGCATTATTTAAATGGAGAGAGACAGCAGAAAGCTGTGATACAAAGGGTGTCTTTGTACATTTAATCACAAGGTGTTAGCATGCCGGCACAGCGACTAATAAGGAAGGCAAGTGGAATATTGGCCTTTGATGCAAGGGAAATGGAGTATAAAAGTAGGGAAGTCTCGCTGCATCTGTACAGGGCAATGATGAGCTCACACCTAGAGTACTGTGTACCGTTTTGGTCTCCTTTTTTAAGGGGGGATATACTTCAGAGAAAGTTCACCAGATTGATTCCCAGGATGAAAGGGTTATCTTATGAGGGAACATCGAGAAGGTTGAGCCTCTAGTTTAGAAGAATGAGAGGTGATCTTGTTGAAACATAAGATTGTGAGGGGGTTTGACAGGAAGATGCTGAGATGATGTTTCCCCTCATGGGGGGGAATCTAGAACTAGGGGGCGCAGTTTCAAAATAAGGGCTCTCCCATTTAAGACGGAGTTGAGGAGGAATTTCTTCTCTTGGAGGGTCGTTAGGCTTTGGAAATCTCTACCCCAGAGAGCAGTGGAGGCTGGGTCGTTGAACTCAGCAAGGCTGAGTTAGATTTTTAATCTAAAAGGGAGTCGAGGGTTATGGGGGCAGGTAGGAGAGTGGAGTTAAGGCCCAATCAGAATAGTTAGGATCTTATTGAATGGCGGAGCAGGCTTGAGGGACCAAATAGCCTGTTTCTTATGTTCTCATGTCTGTATTTCCAAGGGTTTCCTGGAAATATTTATTTACAGGGGATCGCTGGAAGTGAGTCAGTATTGACTGGGATTTTTGAGTGTGTCAATATTATCAGGGATCTCCAAGAAGGTGTCAGTATTTGCAGGGGTCCCTTGGTGTGTCAGTATTTATAGAGGGTCTCCGGGATTGATGCAGTATTTAAAGGTGGTCTCCGGAATTTGGCAGTATTTACAGGGAGTCTCTGGGTGTGTGACAGCATTTACAGGGAGTCTCTGGGAATGTGACAGTATTTACAGGGAGTGTCTGGGTGTGTGACAGTATTTACAGGGAGTCTCTGGGAATGTGACAGTATTTACAGGGAGTCTCTGGGAAAGTGACAGCATTTCCAGGGAGTCTCTGGGAATGTGACAGCATTTACAGAGAGTCTCTGGGAATGTGACAGCATTTACAGGGAGTCTCTGGGAATGTGACAGTATTTACAGGGAGTCCCTGGGAGTGTGGCAGTATTTACAGGGAGTCCCTGGGAGTGTGGCAGTATTTACAGGGAGTGTGGCAGTATTTACAGAGAGTCCCTGGGAGTGTGGCAGTATTTACAGAGAGTCCCTGGGAGTGTGGCAGTATTTACAGGGAGTCTCTGGGAGTGTGGCAGTATTTACAGGGAGTCCCTGGGAGTGTGGCAGTATTTACAGAGAGTCCCTGGGAGTGTGGCAGTATTTGCAGGGAGTCCCTGGGAGTGTGGCAGTATTTACAGGGAGTCCCTGGGAGTGTGGCAGTATTTACAGGGAGTCTCTGGGAGTGTGGCAGTATTTACAGAGAGTCTCTGGGAGTGTGACAGTATTTACAGGGAGTCTCTCGGAGTGTGGCAGTATTTACAGGGAGTCTCTGGGAGTGTGGCAGTATGCGCAGAGAGTCTCTGGGAGTGTGACAGTATTTACAGGGAGTCTCTGGGAGTGTGGCAGTATGCGCAGAGAGTCTCTGGGAGTGTGGCAGTATTTACAGGGAGTCTCTGGGAGTGTGGCAGTATGCGCAGAGAGTCTCTGGGAGTGTGGCAGTATTTACAGGGAGTCTCTGGGAGTGTGGCAGTATGCGCAGAGAGTCTCTGGGAGTGTGGCAGTATTTACAGGGAGCCTCTGGGAGTGTGGCAGTATGCGCAGAGAGTCTCTGGGAGTGTGGCAGCATTTACAGTGTGTCACCAAGGGCTTGTTAAACAGTCCTGGGTGTATTTTGCAATCTATTTATGTGTTTGGTGGCTGTCTACTTTTTCATTTTATAATGAATTCAGAGTTCATCACCGTATGACGAAGGAGATTGCTTATGCTTTTACTATTATATTTAATGTTTCCTCAGGAAGCTAAAAGGAAACTTTATCTAAGTTTTTTAACCTTAAAAAACTTTGTAAAGTTAACAGGTAGCAGATTCACTCTCAAATGGAAGACTTTGAGCTTTGTTAAAGTTTTGCCAGCGATCAGATTAAAATAACAGGCAGAGAGCTCCCTTGCGACTCAACAAAAGCCCTGCAGGATTAGAGGTATAAATAGGTACATTTTTATAGTTCCTTTCACAACCTCAGGATATCCCAAACATTTCAGTCGCCTGTTTTTTTTTGTTCATTCGCGGGATGTGGGCTTCACTGGCTGGGCCAGCATTTGTTGCCCAACCCTAGTTGCCCTTGAGAAGGTGGTGGTGAGCTGCCTTCTTGAACCGCTGCAGTCCATGTGGCGTAGGTACACCCGCAGTGGTCATTACTGTATTATAGGAAAGGCAATTTGCCCCCACAGACAGCAATGAGTTAAATGGACAGATAACCTGTGTCTTTTTTTTAATATAGATGTTGGTCGAAGGATAAATATTGGCTGATTCTCCATGGCAGCACCTCAGCAATCAGAGTTGACTTGCCAACCAATCAGACACCCTTTTCTCTCATAGTATAAATTGTCGTGAACGTTGGAAATTTGGTATTCTTGCATTTGTCCTGATAAGTGCAAGACAAAAAGCTTCACCAACATGTCTCTCTTTTCAGCAACATTCAAATGCAGCACTCCCTCAGTACTGCACTTGAGCATCAGTCTGGATTATGCTTCCAAGTCTCTGGGGAGGCCCTTGGAGTCCGAATCTGCTGGGTTAGGAATGAGAGTGCTACCCGCTGAGCCACGTCTGACACATGTACGATAAAAAGATTGGCGTGACTCACTAAGCATTGATTTCATTGAGTTGAGCCTTCGAGGGAACTACACCTGTTATTTTAATCGCAATGAAGCACTGGTCACACTTTAGCCAAATGCTCAGGATGTTCCATCTGATGGAGATTCCATTACCTTGATTTATGCCTGTTCATAGAAACCTACTGTCGATCATAGCACATCACAGTGTTCAGTGTCTTCTCCCCTTCATTCACCTCCTTCCCTCCAATAACATAGATGGCATTGTTAGCTTCGCCCAGACCGAAGAGACAGCGTGGTGACGGCAAGGGTGGCATCCCCAGCCAGTCAGAGTCCAGGTGATCAAACTGTTCACAGGTCAAAGTACAATATTAGAAAGAAAGACCAAACTTGCAGTTACATAGCCCAATACCATGCACTCAAAATACCTCACGTCCAATGAGTTACTTCTGAAACGCATGCAGTTTTTTTTTTTGCAGCCAAACATCTCAGCCCGCAGAAGGTAAGGAATTCAGGGGCAGCTTCTTTTCCCAGAGAGTGCAGAGAATGTGGACTTTGCTAACACAGGGAGTGGTTGAGATGGAAAGCGTCAATCCACCAACAACTCCAGAAACTCCTCTTTAGCAGGTTAACAACATTGGCCTCACTTTTAGATGTGAGATTGGACACTGAGCTAAAACTAACCTTGAGCTAAAACTAACCTCCTTACTCCCTCCACCTCTTCCCCTGCCTCCATTCTAACACCCCTGTCCCTAACACCCACCTTCCACCTCCTCCCACAACCTTCCCCCTCCCCTACCCCCTCCTCCTCCGACAGATATTCTCTTTATTTTTCAATTGACTCATTCTGCCTCCTTATGTCTTAGGCTGATATTACTTCTGCCACTTAACTATTTCCTGTTTTCTGTTTTACAGATCATTCCCTCAATTGCTTTTCTTTTCTGTGTAATTATATTTTTAAATATAAATATGATTTAGCCTTTAGCCTACTAAGAGTGTTTCTAAGAGATCTGCAGCAATTGATGAAATACGTCCAACATTTACCCCAACAATAGGCTTCATTATTTTCACCCTGAATATCCCAATTTTGATCACAAGGAGAGATTTCTATCGGAGGGACGTGCAGGCTGATCTCTGGAAGCTCTGACGAGTAAGAGTTAAAGCACCAGGAAGCAACCTGCATTGTTACAATTTCTATTTAGAATGCATTGGTTAAATCGGAAGCATGATGCAGAGTTAGGGGATTGAATTTCACCTCAACTTGCAGTGCAAGTTTAAGATTTGAGTAGAAATTGAGGAGTGGTGGCGGGGGTACCGAGTGGGGAGACCCTGTCTTATTTTCCCTCTCCCTGGCTCAAAAGCACTGGGGCCGGTTGGAGCAGTCCCCTCAGCACAGGCCGGGAATTAAACCTGGGATCTTCCCTACCATACGAAGCATTTACCCACTAAACAATGTTGCAGTTGCTCACTATGTTATCTCAGCTGCCTCCCCTTCGATGTGTCAGCTTAGATTCATGCTTTAGAATTAGAGGAATTTACAGCACAGAAATAAGCCATTCAGCCCAACTGGTCCATCCAGTGTTTATACTTCACAGAAGCCTCCTTTCACCTCTATTCCACCTAACCCTATCGGCATAATCTCCTAATCCTTGCTGCCCCTCATGTAACTTCCCCTTCAATACATATATATTTGGGTTCAATTCTAAATATCATTTTTCAAAGACCCTCTCTCCCCCTCTCCTGCACTCTAAATGTCACCGATATAATTATTCAGGGGCACAAGAGGAAATGAAGTCAGCTCAAAGCAGAACTCAAGGTTCACTCACCTGTAAGAAGTAGGAATGCAGTGGGTTTTCCTTATCACCTTCGTTGTAGTAGAGGCCCCCGGCTACGAAGATCTGGTTCTGCTTGGTCACTATGCTGATGTGGTTTTTGGGAATCTTACTGGACATGGAGGCAAAGTAACATTCATTGTTGGTGGGGTCATAGGCCACGGTGGCCTCATCATTAATCATGAAGATCAGGTCTTTCACAAACATACCAAACCGTAGGTTTTCATTCAAGATGCCAGGGACCAGCTCTTCCTCTTCCTCCTTGGCCTCGGCGCTGACTGCAGCTTCTGTGGTTTCGGTTCCCACAGCAACCGGCTTCTCTTTCTTGGTCTTTCCCGGAGGCGATTTGCCCTCCTGGGCATCTTTCACTAACTGAAGCTTCTTCAGGAGCTCTGGGTTCGACTTGACCATCGGGTCCTCCTCGACGCACTCCTTCACGTACTCCGTGGGCATCAGGCGGAAGCGAATGCAGTCGAACAGCCCCGGCAAGGCCTCGAGATGGCTCTCCTCGTGGGCCGCCCAATTCATTACCGCCTCAAAGACAGCCTCTTCCTTTTCCACGTTGAGTGAGTCGCTGGCCACGATGGCAATGATCTCGTTGGGGCTCAACTGGAGAAAGTCCTGGTCCTTGCTGATCAGGTTGAAGTGATCGCAGACAAAGTCCCTGGCCCCCACAGCCAGCCGGGGGCAGTCCAGCATCAAGCCCAGCCTGAAAATGGCCAGGCAGTTGCTCAGGCCCAGACGCTTCTGCAGGTAGGAGATGCAGACGGTGAAGATGGAGGGGATCTGGAACATGTTGGCCGCTGTGAAGATGTCCTGCACGTTGTTGTCGCTCAGCTGGACCTCCGAGGTGTAGATGTAACGGAGGAGGACCTCGACCATGTCAGGTTCCACGTCCTCCAGGGCGATTTCTCGCTTCTTGCTCTCCTCGAGGTCCGAGAGGAACATGGCCCGGAAGTAGGGGCTGCAGGCCGCCAGCACCAGCCGGTGGCATGGAAACTCCTTGTCTTTGACCTTGAGGATGCAGTCCACAAACCTGTTGTTCTCCAGCAGGTCCCGGAGCCCCTCCTGCAGCAGGGTCTGCTGGTAAATGCGAGGCTCCTCTGCTGGGTCGATAGGGATCGCCATGACCGATCAGCGAATCTCTGGGAGAGGCGAGACTGATCTGAAGCAGTTCCCAGTCGGCGTGTACTCGAAATGATTGCTGCCCCAGCTGTCCTGCTCTCTGCACATTCCTGTTGGACTTATATATAGGAGCATCAACATAAAGCTCAGGAATGCAATCTGCAGGGGAGTGGGCTGGGGAGTGGGCTGGGGAAGATGATCCCACCCTCGGCAGAGGGACATGTCAATCAGTCAGCCTGAACAACTGCAGCATCCCTGGCTGGAAAAATCTGTCCAAACACATGAGTCATATTCTTCTTCTACCTAGGCAGTTGCTCAGGATCGGGAATGACTTGCTATAATTCCGGTTGATAGGTTCAGAGATGGCTGATTAAGTCCAAATGTGCAACCTGCCGGCTCTGCCTCATGCAGAGCAGGTGGTGCTTGAAGGGCTGGGTAGCTGGGCTGCCTGGAGGTTTGAGCACTCCCTCCAACGTCTCGACTTCCCCCTGCCTCTTACCAACCTCGATATGTGCAGTACCTCCCCGAATGAGCCTTCTCCATTTTGGTTGTCCACAGTCCAGGGACTCCAGTGAGACATATTCACCCCCACTGCCCCACCTCTTCCCCCTCCACCTCATCTTCCCCAGTGTCAGTGTAATTATTTCTTTTTAAATCACTTGCCTCACTAACTTGATCGATTTTTTTCGAGGAAGTGACAAAGATGATCGACGATGGAAGGGCAGTGGATGTTATCTACATGGATTTCAGTAAGGCCTTTGACAAGGTCCCTCATGGCAGACTGGTACAGAAGGTAAAGTCGCACAGGATCAGAGGTGAGCTGGCAAGATGGATACAGAATTGGCTTGGTCATAGAAGACAGAGGGTAGCAGTGGAAGGGTGCTTTTCTGAATGGAGAGCTGTGATTAGTGGAGTTCCGCAGGGATCAGTGCTGGGACCTTTGCTGTTTGTAGTATACATAAATGATTTGGAGGAAAATGTAACTGGGCTAATTAGTAAGTTTGCAGACGACACTAAGGTTGGAGGAGTTGCAGATAGAGAAGAGGATTGTCAAAGGATACAACGGGATACAGATCGGTTGGAGACTTGGGCGGAGAAATGGCAGATGGAGTTTAATCCGGACAAATGCGAGGTAATGCATTTTGGAAGGTCTAATACAGGTAGGAATTATACAGTAAATGGCAGAACCCTTAAGTGCATTGACGGGCAGAGGGATCTGGGTGTACAGGTTCACAGGTCACTGAAAGTGGCAACGCAGGTGGATAAGGTAGTCAGGAAGGCATATGGCATGCTTGCCTTCATTGGCAAGGGTATTGAGTATAAAAGCTGGGAAGTCATGCTGCAGCTGTATAGAACCTTGGTTAGGCCACACTTGGAATATTGTGTGCAATTCTGGTCGCCACATTACCAGAAGGATATGGAGGCATCGGAGAGGGTGCAGAGGAGATTTACCAGGATGCTGCCTGGTCTGGAGGTTATTAGCTATGAGGAGAGGTTGGAGAAACTTAGATTGTTCTCACTAGAGCGACTGAGATTGAGGGGCGACTTGATAGAAGTTTACAAAATTGAGTGGCATGGACAGAGTAGATAGTCAGAAGCTTCTTCCTAGGGTGAAAGAGTCAATTACTAGGGGACATAGATTTAAGGTGAGAGGAGAAAACTATAGAGGAGATGTGCGGGGCAAGTTTTTTACGCAGAGGGTAGTGAGTGTCTGGAATTCGCTGCCAGAGGAGGTGGTGGAAGCAGGTACAATAGTGGTGTTTAAGAAGCAGCTTGACAAATACATGAATAGGATGGGAATAGAGGGATACGGACCCCGGAAGTGCAAAATGTTTTAGTTGACGGGCAATATAACCTGCGCAGGCTTAGAGGGCCGAAGGGCCTCTTCCTGTGCTGTACTTTTCTTTGTTCTTTGTTCTTTGAAGGGTTCCAGTGGAAGGCTGGTATGAAATACAAATAAAAGCATTTATATAGCTCCTTTTAATGTCCCAAAAGCACTTTACAGCCAATGAAATACTTTTGAAGTATAGTCACTGTTGTAATGTGGGAAACGCAACAGTCAATTTGTGTTGCGGAGAGTTGGCTACAACTCGGTGTGTCTGAAGAAGTCTTTGTAGTCATACGTAGGTTAACTGTGTAAGTCTTTATGACTCTTAGAACTATTTACAAATATACAGTAAAGGGTACAAGCTAGGAGAGGTCTCCATGCTTGCTGGCACACACGGCTCTGTCCAACACTAGACTGACCCTGGGTGCAGGTCATGTGCTCTCTTACATCACATCACTGTGTAGAGCCACATTAACCCCATGTGTACAACCTGCACACAGCAAGCTCTCACAAACAGCAACGTGATAATGACCGGATAATCTGTTTTTTGCTAGTGACGTCGGTTGAGGAATAAATATTGGCCAGGAAACTGAGAGAAAACTCACTGCTCTTCTTTGAAAGTGTAGAGGGATCTATTATGTCTACCTGAGAGGGCAGAAGGTTAAACATCTCATCCAAAAGATGACACCTATAAAGAGAATATCACTTTTTTCCAATAATACTGTGAAGCAGGCTTGTGGAGGCAGTGTGTGTGTGTCTAACTTAATTAGACTGAAGACAGTCAGACTGCAAGGTTTAAATCATCAAAGGGTTAGGTGTAAAGCTGGCATTTTTGAAGTGTAAATGTACAAGCTAAGATGGTATACAAGTAAATACAACATGAATAGGAATTTGCATTAGGAGATAAATAAGATGTTGAATTTTTAGCTGTTGAATTTCAAAAGAGAAAAAGGAAGTTTTACAACTTGCAGAGATCATAAATAAAGCCAAGTTATTAAGTTTATTTTTCCCGAAAGTAGTGGCCATAAAGACAACATAAAAGATTTTTAGATTCTGGGAAAGGTAACTTTCAAAAGAAAGTAAAAAATAATGGGTTTAAAGATGAAAGGGGAAAATATATTTAAGGAAAAATTAAAAGCTTTATGACGTGTCTGGCCATGTGATCTTGAAGATTGTGCTGTGTGAGCACAATCCTGTGAAGGAAGAAGCTTCTAGCCACCCCAGAGAAGTGTCTGGTTGTTCTAGAAAGCAATGTTTTGTTACAAACCTTGGATTTCCATTGTTAAGTGAAAGGGAAAGTGAAGCTGGTGAAATACCTCACTTACAACAATAGTGGGTGCCTTGCAGTAATATTACTGGATGTTTTATAGGCTAAGAATCTATAGGGACTGTTGCCTGGCAAAAGGTATTTATTTCATGAGCCTAGCTAAGCAGAAATCTTTTGGGAAATGTTATAAGACCAAATTTAATGTGTAACTGTGATCTTGTGTGTTTAAGTTTTATTTTCTTTTGTTAATAAATGTTTTAATTTGATATTTAAAACCTCCAAAAGTGGTAATGGAATCTTTACTTCTGACTTCAGTGCACATACCTTCTCGTAATAAATGCAGATTGCAAAATCGTTGCAATAGCTTGGCCAAGTTTCCCTTTGGGATTTGGTCAGTCTGGCAAATGCCACCTGGCATACCATAACACACCTCTGACGGTGCAGCACTCCCTCAGCACTGCGCTGGGGTGTTAGGCCAGATTTTCATGCTTGGGTCTGTGGCGTTGCACTTGAAGCCATGACCTTTTCACTCGAGGCTAACTTTGTTTAGAAAAAGAGGTTTTCAGGCGTGCTTTAATTCTGTCACTGCGACTTCACGTGAAAGAAACACATTTATGTAAATGAGCCAGCTCGTGTACTCTGGATTCAAAGTGAATCTTCCTGATAATTATCTGAAAACTGACTTGGCTGATCCTGCATGGAATGTTCTAGAAAATTCGCCATGTGTTCATTTGGACTGCACATTGTTTATAAAGATTCCCTCTGACTCACCACTTGCTCCTTTACATTTTACAAAGTACAAGCATTTAGAACCAAGCTAAACTCCCCCCAGTGACAACATATTATTAATAATCTTTATTTTTAGCGTTTGAGAGCAAACGCACTCATCCAGAACCTTGTGTCACACATCTATAACAGTGCTGCCCCTGACATTTGGGTCATTACACGCACAAGATATGTTGGTCCTCGTCATGAGTACAGTCAATGTTAACGTGGTAAATTAATCCTTTTTTAATTAACTCCCATTTTATTCCTAATCATCTTTCCCTCTTCCCTTGAAGGTGTTTCCTCCTGTTGGAATATTACTGGCGCCTGGTTTCACGCCCGTGTGGCCCATTCTTCATACGCAAGCCTGCACAGTGGGGGCTGAGAGCTATTCCGCTGCAGAGGCCATCGCAATTCAAGAGTGCCCTCGCCCGGCAGTTTAAATCATTCGACAGCAGGGCTATTTGGGGATACCTTTCACTCTTTATAGCTTGAGGAACTAAGCTAGTGGGAATCTTTATAACATGTAGCCCAAATAAACTAATGGCTAATTTTCCAGAACATTCCACCCGGGTTCAGCCAACCCAGTTTTCCATACCATCAACTATTCATCAGGAAAATTCAGTCAACTAACCCCACACAAGCCCAAAATTGGGCATTGAGGTTTGAAGGCTTAGTGTTGCCAACCCTCCCAAGATTTAAAGGTTCATCTGCAGTTCACTTCTGGAACAAAAGGCATTAAAACCAAATGATGTTTCTTTTATTTCCTTTGAAGAATGATACATTTATTAATTATAAAGATTTTGGCGATGGGGAGAAGAGGGTGTAAGTCAAAAATGATCAAACAGAACAGCCTGTTTGCTTCCCAGTTGTGTACAAGGATGGAGCGAGTGCAATGGGATGTTTTACTACATTAAAGGTGCCATATAAATGCAAGTTGTTTTTGTTGTTGTGGTTAGTTAATGGTGAGGGGTGGGGTAGTTGGAGAAGGGAGGTCATACGATAAAACTTCCAGGAATAGATCAAACCAGAGCTGGCAACCCCATATCGTCTTCTGCTAACTCTGCTTCCGGTTTTGGGGTCCTGAATTCCTTGGCTCACCTCCCCCAGTAAGCAACTCCGGACATTTTGTGATGTGAAAGATGCCTGCAAACCTTGGAAATAGACAGAATCCTGGAAGCAGTACAATCAGTTAACTGAACTGGAAGAGACAGGTTAATGGCTGAGACAAAGTCACTCACCTAAGACATTAACCTCTCTTCCATCTTGTGGTTGCTTAGGGACATTTTCTATTGGAGTAGCGGTAGTTATACCAGTTCCAAGCTGTCACTGCATGTGTCTCTGTGTGTGTGTATTTCTGCGGGTCAGTGTCCATGTGTGTGTGTGTGGTTGTCTGTGTGTGTGTGTGTGTGTGTGTGTGTCTGTGTCAGTTTGTGCATGTGTATCTGTGTCTGTGCGTGTGTGTGTCTCTATTTGTGTGTCAGTCTATGCCTGTTTATCAGTATGTGTGTGTCTGTTTGTGTGTGTGTCAATGTGCATGAACCTATCTGTGTATGATTATGCCAGTGAGTATATCTGTGTCTGTGTGTTACTGTTTGTGCATATGCCTGTCAGTGTGTGTAACTTTGTGTGTGTGTGTATATGTACCAATGTGTATGCATCTTTCTGTCAGTGTGTCTGTGTGTGTAAAGGCCTGTGAGTGTGTGTGTTTGTGTGTCTGCCTGTGTCAATGTGCATGTGCTAGTCTGTGCGTCTGTCTGTCAGTGTGCATTTGTGAGTGTGTTTATGTGTCAGTGTATACCTGTTTGTCAGTGTTTATGGGTGCCTGCTTGTGTCAATAAGTATCAACCTATGTGTGTGTGTGTGTATACCTATAAGTATATTTGTGTTAGTGTGTGTGTGTCTGTGTGTGTGTGTATGTATGCCTGCTCCTGTGTGTGTGTTTGTGTGTCAGTGTGTGAGTCTACATGTGAATAAGCCTGTGAGTTTGTCTGTGTCTGTGTTTGTATGTCTGTGTCAGTGTGTGCATTTGTGTCAAGAGTGTGTGTCAGCGTATGCCTGTTTATCAGTGTTTGTGTGTATGTATTAATGAGTGTGAGCCTGTGTGTGTGCGCCAGTCTATGTGTGTCTGTTGTCAGTATGTGCCTGTTTATGTCAATTTTTCAGTCCGTGTGTGTGTGTGCCTGTGTGTGTGTGTGCCTGGTATCAGCGTTTATCTGTATCTGTGTGTATGAATATACCTGTGAATATCTCTGTCAGTGTGCGTAAGTGTGTGTGCACCTGTGTGTGTGTGTGTGCGCGCTCGTGTGTGTCTGTGTGTGTGTCTGTACTAGTGTGTGAGTCTGTGTGTGAATAAGCCTGTGAGTATGTCTGTATCAGTGTGTGTGTCTGTACAGGGAGAAGTAGGTACAATTCAACAACTTCAATAAGATGTGATCAGCCAGTGCAGCAAAGAGATTTTACAAGAAGTTATTTACCAGTTGTCTCGGTTATAATTGTATCTCATTCGAGACCTCTTTCCAATTCTAGTGCAGGGGAAGGTCAGCTTGAAGTAAATAATTACTCATTTCCAAAAATATATTCCAGCTTCTGACAGGCACAATATGAAACCTTTCAATGTGTAATTTCAGATTTTCATCCCTTAGTTTCCAGGGTCACTCACCTATGTGACCAACTCTGTGTGTCAGCCTAACCATTGGGACTATTTGGCTCTGGGAAGCATCATATGAAAGTCAATCCTACCCTGTCAACAGACAGACCAGGAATCCTATCTAATTTCGACCCTGCCCATTGACCCTGTTGGAGCATCCTTAGCACTGGTCTATACGTGATCAAATTACTCAGTACAGACCCTGACCTATGGCTCAGAACACACTTGATTCACTCATGAAGGGATTTGAAAACAAGGGTGAGAATTTTAAAATTGAGGTGTCACTTAATCAGGAGCCAGCGTAGGCCAGCGAGTACAGAGGTAATGGGTGAGTGGGACTTGGTTAGGACGCGGGCAACAGAATTTTGGATGACCTCAAGTGCACCAAGGGTCGAACATGGGAGGCCAGGTAGGAGTGCCTTAGAATAGTCAAATTCAGAGGCAAGGAGGCTATGGAGGAGGTTTCAGCAGCAGATGCGCTGAGGTGGGTGTGGAGTCGGGTGAGGTTACAGAGGTGGAAATGGGGCAGTCTTAGAGACGGCATGAATCTGGTCGGACGCTCACCTCAGGGTCAGGTATAAGACCCAGGTTGTGAACCGTCTGGTTCAACCTCCACACAGTTTCCAGGGAGAGGGATGGGACCAATGGCCAGGGAACGGAGTTTGTGGTGGGGCTAAAGACAATGGCTTCGTTCTTCCAAAAACTAATTTTGGGGAAATTTCTATTCATCGGCAAGCAGCCTGATAATTAACGTTGTCGTTTGTGGGAGCCAGGAGAGTGCAAATTGGCTCCTGTGATTTTCTACATTCCTTAATGAATGGTGCTACATCAATGCAAGATCTTTCTTCTGTACCATATGGGTATAAAACCAGTGATCTAGTATCTACTTACAGATTGTGGTGGGTCTCTTCTTGAATGCAGATGAGAACATTGTTGCTGCTGCTGATAACAGCAATATTTCTGCAATTTGTGATTGTTCTGTAATGGGGCCTCCGGCAGCACGTCGTGATGTTGGGGGAGAGCACCGAGCAGCCTAACCTCTGCGGGGAGCAGTGTCTTTGACAAGCTAAGGGGGTGGAGTCAGATGCCATGAGGTGATGGAGAAAGCAGCCAGGACAAAGCCAGGATTTGTGAGTGGCAATGCGGCAGAAGCCTAGGGCAGCTGGAAGCCCCTGAGGGTGGCTAAAGAGCCAGGAAGGGAATTGCAAACCTAGTCAAACCGACTGGCATGGCTGCGAAGTTTGAGAAGCTTCATAAGAGAGAGAGTGAGAGAGAACAGAACTGCAGTTAGGAGCTGGGCAGCAGAACAAGCCTGGCAAGTGACTGCATTGAGTAACATTCACGCCACACAAGTGCCAAACAATGACCATCTCCAACTAGAGATTCATCTTCCCTTGATATTCAATGGCATTACCATCGCTGAATCCCCCACTATCAACAACCTGAGGGTTACCAATGACTAGAAACTGAACTGGACTAGCCATATAAATACTGTGGCTACAAGAACAGGTCAGAGGCTTGGAATTATGGGGTGAGTAACTCACTTCCCGACTCCCCAAAATCTGTCCTCCATCTACAAGGCACAATTTGGATGTGCACTTGCGATACCATAGCATACAAGGCTATGGGTCTAGTGCTGGTAAATGGGATTAGAACAGTTAGGTACTTGTTTGACCGGTGGAGACTCAATGGGCCAAAGGGCCTTTTTCTGTGCTGTAGACCTCTATGACTAATTCAGGAGTGTGATGGAATACCACCCACTTGCCTGGATGAGTTCAGCTCCATAAACATTCAAGAAGCTCGACACCATCCAGAACAAAGCAGCCCATTTGACTGGCACCCCATCCACCACTTTCATCATTCACTTCCTCCACCAACGACACACAATGGCAGCAGTGTGTACCATCTACAAGATGCACTGCACCAACTCAACAAGGTTCCTTCGACAGCATGTTCCAAACCCGTGACCTCTACCGCCCAGATGGAGAAGGGCAGTCGATGCATGGGAACATCACCACCTGCAAGTTCTCCTTCAAGTTACTATATCATCATTCCTTCACTGTGACTGGGTTAAGATCCTGGAACTCCCTCCCTAACAGCACTGTGGGTGTACCTACACCACATGACCTGGAGCGGCTCAAGAAGGCAGCTCACCACCACCTTCTCAAGGACAATTAGGGATGAGCAATAAATGCTGGCCTAGCCAACAATGCCCACATCCCATAAGCGAATTTTTTAAAAAGGGAGTTGAGGCCCCGAATAGGAATCTGGAGCATCGGCAGTGTAAATAATTTGTTCCTGGGAGTTGCGCTTTCGCTTAAGGGCTAATATTGCTTTGATGCCAGTGGAATAAATTAACCTTGTTTGGTAACCTTCGCGCAGTCCGTGTGCGCTTAAATCTCTCATTACAGTTCTAAGTAAAAAAACATTGCAAACGGGCCTGTGTTTGTAGGATTTCGTTTTGAATTTGTTCTCGGGTGAAAAGCAAAACATTAGTTTTTTTGTTCTCCCAAAACAAGGCTGCCTGTTTAAGTGATGTTAATATAATCATTTCACATAACATTCCATATAACGTGCAGAAAACTTGTTAAGAATAAATCTGTGTGATTGTCACATGCTTCACGGTTCCATTTTAATTAACTTCAGCTTTGGCACAAGAAAAGCCAAGTAGAGCAACTATGAGTCCGAGTTACCATGGATACCACCCAAAAAAAAATAAAGCGATTGTGTTAAGATATTTAACGACAAGGAACGTTTTTTACTGCTTCATTAACTCCCCAACTCTGACAGGTATTGCTTAATTAGAAATTTAAAAAGAGAATCAGATGAGAAGGAAGGAGACATTTCGAAAGCTGAAGAGGTTTCTCCCTCTCCCCTTCTGCTCAAAGGGGTTAGGATCAGTCGAGACAAATTGAGCTCTGGGGAGCTTTTGAGTTTTCCCATTTTTCTGAAGCATTACTTATTTTGCCAGACAGCGACAGATGCCACCCCCCTCCCCATCCATCTTGTCATCCAGTTCTAGCAGGATGGAGAATAAAGTCAAGTTTTATCAGGAAGAGTCATATTGGACTTGAGCAGTTAATTCTGTTTCTCTCTCCACAGATGCTACCAGACCTGCTAAGCTTTTCCAAGCACTTTCTATTTTTATTTCGGATCTCCAGCAGCTGCTGTATTTTGCTTTTATCCCGGAAGGATGGAGTACTGGGCTTGGCGGGGTGGGGGGGTGTTGGAGGTGGTGGTGGGGGAGGGTAAAATCTTCCTGCTTTGGATTGGTACACTCCGAGTTTAAACTCACAGAGAGGTGGCAGAGATGCCTCATGTACTGCACCTTGGCAACGACCAAGTCACAGATTTCCGGAGACCAGGGGAGATGTGGGCATTGTTGGCTAGGCCAGCATTTATTGCTCATCCCTAGTTAGCCCTTGGGAAGGTGGTGGTGAGCCACCTCCTTGAGTCCCTGCAGGTCATGTGGTGTAGGTACATCCATATTTGAGAGGGAGTTCCAGGATTTTAACCCAGTAACTGGTGGAACCACTCTGTGTTGCCGTGTGGTGTCCCCACCATGCAATATGATGAACACAGAACATTGCAACTACATTGTTGGAGGGTTGAGGTTATGATGTGAATTGGCCATATTCTCATTGGGAGAAAAAAAATATCAAGAGGCAATTTAAGTGGTGTTTTAGAATTCTAACAGGGAATTGTTAATCTGGACCGTGGCAAGCTATTGCCCAGAACAGTGGAACCAGAAGCCTGTGATTAAATGGGAGTAACTTCAAAAAGAATCCTCAGAAAGAATATTTCGTCAAGTGAGTGGCCAATCCGTGAAAGAGGCACCTTGAGGAGACGGTGGAAGCAGCAAGTATTGATTCGTCCAAATGTAAGTGTGATAGATTTCTTTCAGAAAGTAACACTGAGAGAGCAGGACATGAATAATTTGAAAGATGAATGTAACTGGCTAAATGTAGAATCACAGAATCTTTACAGTGCAGGAGGAAGCCATTCGGCCCATCGAGTCTGCACTGGCACGCTGAAAGAGCATTCTACCTAATCCCACTCCCCTGCCTTATCCCCTGCCGTAACCTTGCACATTCCTTCTTTTCAAATAGTAATCCAATTCCCTCTTGAATACCTCGATCGAACCTGCCTCCAACACGCTTTCAGGAAGTTCGTTCCGCCCTCTGTGTGAAAGAAACCCCTCACATCACTTTTACTCCTTTTACCAATTATTTTGAATCTGTGCCCTTTAGTTCTTGGTGTACTCTTGAGTGGGAACAGGTTCTCACTATTTACCCTGTCCATACTCCTCAGGATCTTAAATACCTCTATCAAGTCTCCTCTCAACCTTCTTTCCCCCAAGGAAAAGTGTCCCAACCTCTCCAATCTATCCTCATAGCTACAGTTTTTTATCCCTGGAATTATTCTTATGAATCTCCTCTGTACTCTCTCCAATGCCTTCACATCCTTCCTCAGGTATGGTGCCCAGAATTGGATGCAGTGCTTCAGGTGAGGCCCAACTAGTGTCTTATGGAAGTTTAACATGACCTCCTTACTCTTGTACTCAATGCCCCTATTAATAAAACCTAGGATGCCATATGCTTTATTAACTTCTCTCTCAACATGCCCTGCCCCCTTCAACGACTTATGTACATATATACCATGGTCCCTCTGTTCCTGCACCTTCTTTAGAGTTTCTCCCTTTATTTTTTACTGTCTCTCCATATTCTTCCTGCCAAAATGAATCATCTCACACTCCCTGCATTGAACTTCATCTGCCACTCGTCTGCCCAATCAACCAACGTGTCTATGTCCTTTTGAAGTTCATGACTATCCTCATCACAGTTGGCAACATTTCCAATCTTCGTATCATCTGCAAATTTTGAAATCATGCCCTGCACACCACAGTCTAGGTTATTAATATATATCAGGAAGAGCAAGGGTCCCAACACTCACAGCTAGAGAACTGTACTACAAACCTTCCTTCAATCTGAAAAACAAACATTTATCACTACTCTCTGTTTCCTGTCACTCAGCCAATTTCTTATCCAAGTGACTACTCTTCCCTTTATTCCATGAGCTAGAATTTGGCTCACAAGCCTTTGTGTGGCACTGTATCAACTGCCTTTTGAAAATCTATATACACTACATTTAAAAAAAAGACATAATCATTCATGGGATGTGGGTGTCACTGGCTAGGCCAGCATTTATTGCCCATCCCTAATTGCCCTTGACCAGAGGGCATTCAAGAGTCAACCACATTGCTGTGGGTCTGGAGTCACATGTAGGCCAGACCAGGTAAGGACAGCAGATTTCCTTCCCTAAAGGGCATTAGTGAACCAGCTGGGTTTTTATGACATGGTCATCATCAGACATTGAATTCAAACTTCACCATCTGTCGTGAATGGGATTTGAACACAGGTCCCCAGAGCATTGCTCTGGGTCTCTAGAATACCTGTCCAGTGACAATGCCACTATGTCATCACCTCCCCACCCCATCAGCAATAGCATTGCCCTTATCTCTGTTCTCCATCACCTCCTCAAAAAAACTCCAGCAAAAAAACATGATTTTCCCTGAATGAGTCCATGTTGGCTTTCCTTAATTATCCCGCACTTGTCTAAGTAACTATTGATTTTGTCCCGAACTATAGTTTCCAGAAGTTTCCCTACCACTGAAGTCAAACTGACTGGTCTGTAGTTGCCAGCTTTATTCTTGCACCCCTTTTTGAACAAGGGCGTAACATTCACAGTTCTCAGTCCTCCGGCACCTCCCCTGTGTCCACGGAAGACTGGAAGATTATCACTAGTGCCTCTGCAATTTCCACTGTCACTTCCCTCAGTATCCTCAGTCCCGGTACCTTATCTATTTTAAGCAAAGATAGCCTTTCTAACACCTCCTCCTTCTCAATTGTAAATTCTTCTAGTGTACCAGTTATCCCCTCTCTCACCTTGGCTTGGGTAGCATTATCGTCCTCTGTAAAGACAGATGCAAAGTACTCGTTTAGTACCTCCGCTACTTCTCCTGTCTCTGCATGCAAGCCTTCTGTTTTATCCCTAATTGGCCTTACTCTTTCTTTTACCACCTTTTTATTATTTATATGCTTATAGAAGACCTTTTATGTTCGCTGCCAGCCTCTTTTCATGCTCTCTCCTGGCTTTTCCGATTAGTTTTTCACTTCCCCTCTGGTCCTTCTATATTCAGCCTGACTTGACATTTTCTACCTGAATGCTTGGGAGGAACAGGTTCCCAAATCTCTCTGTTGTGGGGGTGTGGGGGTGGGGGTGGGGAGGCGGTGGTGGGGGCGTGGGGGTGGGGTGGCAGTGGCGGGGGCGGGGGCGTGGGTGTGGGGTGGCGGTGGTGTGGGCGTGGGCATGGGGTGGCGGTGGTGGGGGCGTGGGGGTGGGGTGGCGGTGGGGGGGGGGGGGCGTGGGGGTGGGGTGGCGGTGGTGGGGGCGTGGGTGTGGGGCGGGTGAGGTTTCTCACCTCTGTCTGGATTTACAGCCCCATGGGAGCTGGGCTGTAGGTGGGCAGAAGCCATTTTTATGTAGGTGGGATTGGGGAGGAGGGCACAGCAGGGTTACCTGTCCACGGACATTGGGTAGCCAGCATTTTTAATATGATATTCTTTCACAGGGTGTGGGTGCCGCAGAATGAAGCAAAGAAAGAACAAAGTAAATAAAGAATAAGGTGAGAAGGAAACCTCCAGTTCTTCGGGCTCTGCCTGTGGGGCAGTGGTGGCCACTGCTCGAGCCTGGCGCTGCTGGGACTACAGAGCCGCCGGTCAACCCAAATTGGCTGGCGTCTCTCCAAGGTGGGGCCTCTTCCTCAGGGGGGTGGGTGGAAGTCTCACCCTGAGCCAATTAACACCTCACTGAGGGGCAGGGGTGGGTGCGGGGGTCAGGGAACATGACGCCACATAAAATCCAGCTCCAAGGGCCTGTTTACAGTTTCTCCAACAGCCCCCAGTATAGTTTGTCTGTTTCAGGCCACCGTACAGACGTTCCCATTCTTTTCGTTGGGAGAACCTGTCCGACCTGCAGAGGTGTCAAGAACCCCTTTTCCCCCAGAAGAAGGTTAAACCTTTGGAATTGCTCGACAATGAGCAATTAACCACCAAAATGCATTAATCCAGATTAATGTGCATCGTATCACTTTACTTCCAGATCAGGCAACAAATGCTTCATTATCACTAATACGCAGAATTGCTCCACTACAGAGCACGGTTACCACTGCCTGCAAAGCACAGAGCAAATTAACCCCCACCTCCAATTTGTTAAGAGTTACGATGAAGAAAATGAAATTGTTTTCTTTCAAGACCTCTTGCATAAGTTCTGCCATCCTAGCTCGGATTACCTTGATGCGCTGCTGTTATGTTATAACATGTTTAATAAGCCGGTAACGATGCTTTTCTGAAAGACTTCTGAAGGACAAAAGATAATCTCGCTTTTAAATTTGTTTAAACCACAAGACTGAACAATTTGACCCGACTCATCACATCAACATTCTAACAAAAGTGAGGGACAGTCCCACCAGTCATTCTTCCTCGATCTGGAGAGAAGGAAGGAACAGGAACAGGCCATTTAGCTCCCCGAGCCTGGTCTGTTATTCAATTTTTTTTTTTTCATTCATTCACGGGATGTGGGCTTCGCTGGCTGGGCCAGCATTTATTTCCCATCCCTAGTTGCCCCTTGAGAAGGTGGTGGTGAGCTGCCTTCTTGAGCCGCTGCAGTCCACGTGGTGTAGGTACACCCACAGTGCTGTTAGGGAGGGAGTTCCAGGATTTTCACCCAGCGAATCAGTGAAGGAACGGCGATATATTTCCAAGTCAGGATGGTGTGTGGCTTGGAGGGGAACTTCATGGCTGATCTGCCTCTGCTCCATATCCCTTAATACCCCGCGTTGACAAAAATCTATTAACCTCAAATTTGAAATTAACAATTGACCTAGCAATAATCGCCGTTTATACTACCCTGTGCATGTAGAAGTGTTTCCTAACTTCACTCCTGAAAGGTCTGGTTCTTGTTTTTAGACTTAGTCCCCTAGTCCTCAACTCCCCAATCAGCAGGAGTAGTTGCATAACATCAAAATACTGCGGATGCTGGAAATCTAAACTCAAAACGGAAAATGCTGGAAAAACTCGGCAGGTCTGGCAGCGTCTGTGGAGAGATAAACAGAGCTACCTTGCTGAGTTGAATATGACTCTTCTTCAGTACAGCAGGACTAGAACATGTACTCAAGCCCAAGAGTGAGGCTTCAACCTTTTACCTTGCCGGTGAAAGCGTGAATAATTAATGCTGAGCTAAATGACAGCTGCAATCAGGGGGGTGGAAGGTGTTAAAAGGAATCAATTTGACCCAACTGTCCACTTTACATTCCCCTCGATCAGGTGAAAAACTTTATGCCCGTATGGCAAAGCCCATTGAAGAAGAAATACCTATGTCTCGACTAAGTTTTGACTTGATAGAAGTTTACAAAATTATGAGTGGCATGGACAGAGTAGATAGTCAGCAGTTTTTTCCCAGGGTGGAAGAGTCAATTACTAGGGGACATAGATTTAAGGTGAGAGGAGAAAACTATAAAGGAGATGTGCGGGGCAAGTTGTTTAAGTAGAGGGTAGTGAGTGTCTGGAATTCGCTGCCAGAGGAGGTGGTGGAAGCAGGTACGATAGTGGTGTTTAAGAGGCAGCTTGACAAATACATGAATAGGATGGGAATAGAGGGATACGGACCCCGGAAGTGCAAAATGTTTTAGTTGACGGGCACTATGATCGGTGCAGGCTTGGAGGGCCGAAGGGCCTGTTCCTGTGCTGTACTTTTCTTTGTTCTTTCTTTGTTCTTTGTTTACACAGCGACTTTCATTACCTCAGATGACCCCAACTGCTTCAGAGTCAATGAAATACTAAGTTAAAAGCAAAATACTGTGGATGCTGGAAATCAGAAATAAAAACGGAAAAGGTTGGAGAAACTGAGCAGCTCTGGCAGCAACTGTGGAGACAAAAACAGAGTTAACGCTTCGAGTCTGTATGGCTCAAGTCCAGCTCTGAAGAAGTCATACGGACTCAATGTTAACTTTGTTTCTCTCTTCACAGATGCTGCCACATCTGCTGAGTTTTTCCAGCATCTCCCGTTTCTGTTTTCATTTCAGGGTCAAGGAAGCAATCCTTTTGAAATATAGCCACTGTTGCAATGTATGAAACACGGCAGTCAATTTACGCAGAGCAAGATCCCACACACACAGCAATGTGATAATAACCAGATTATTCGTGTTTTTTTTTTAAGTGAAATAGAAAAGTTAGTCAGAGAAAACTGCCTCACTCCTTCTTTGAAGTAACGCCAGGGGATCTTTTACATCTGCCTGAGAGGGCAAACAAAGCCTTGATTTAATATCTTACTTGAAAGATGCACCTCTGACAGTGCAGCACTTCCTCAGTACTGTACAGGAAGTGTTTCTCTAGTGTCTGTGTTCACAATTGTGACTGACTGGGCAATTGAGGGATGCGTAAACACTGTGACATTGTTGATTCAGTGGATGGACTTATACTAAAGTATCCAGAACCCTAGCTCTACTATCATATTTCCAATCTCCAATTCCAAAGGGTCTTTTGAATGGGGGTTTGGGTGGGGAGGCATCTGATTTATAGGGACCTCAGACCCAGGAAATGTAGCTTGTGGGAGCGGAGGGTGGGAGGGATGCCCTCCTACTCCTCCTGACCCACAAGCAGTGCTGTAAAGGCATTTGCCCCCCTCCGAAGCTATTCTCACCTCCCCTTGAGTTGCCGGGATTCCTCGAGGCTTGGGAAAACTGAATGGCCAGTGTTAAAGCTGGAAAGGTCGTTAACCATGAGGGCCCCAGCCTCGTTATTTTTTTTAATTCATTGATGGGATGTGGGCATTGCTGGCCAGGCCAGCATTCATTGCCCATCCCTAATTGCCCTTGCTCAGAGAGCATTTAAGAGTCAACCACATTGCTGTGGTCCTGGAGTCACATGTAGGCCAGATCAGGTAAGGACAGCAGATTTCCCTGCCTAACAGGCATTAGTGAACCAATAATCAGCAATGGTTTCATGTTCCAGATTTTTAAAAATTGAATTCAAATTTCACCATCTGCCGTAGTGGGATTCGAACCCAGGTCCCCAGAGAATTTTAGCTTTTTGTTTTTACCCCAGAGAATTACCCTGGGTCTCTGACATGCTAGTCAGTGACAATACCACTATGCCACCCTTCAATGGCTGATCTGTCTCTTGTGAGAGGAAGAGCTGCCTGCCCTTCTTTTCCCTCCTACATTAAATTAAACTTCGCTCCAGTAGCTCTTCCTTTCGCCACAGATGCTGAGTATTTCCGGAACTTTCTGTCCTTGGTTCAGATTTTCCGCATCCAATGTATTCGGCTTCCATGTGAGGAGTTAGTAAACAAAAAATGTGATCAAATGCTTAGTCAAAGAGTTGGGTTTTAAGGTTGATTCTTATTAAAAGCCGTAGGATGAAGTTAGGGCAAAGCAAGCCACGAGGGACATTATTACTGCTGTTTGAGTGACCCCTACAGCCTGTCTGAGGAACAATTTGACCACTTCTGGTTCAGTGGATTTCTGATTGAACATTTTACCATCGTGACCTGCCCAGTGTTGACAGCTTTAGTGTCTGACACGACAAGCCAAGGTGCCTGAGGTAAAATTATTATTCCCATCCCCTTGACTGATTTCCAGTTTGGGTCATTTTTATCCGGCCTGGATCCTTTGCTTTAAGCTATGATGTCTGGGAGCGATACTTGTCCCTCTGTTGTCGGAAGGCCCCTTTCAAAGGTTAAAAGAATGAGCGATTCTCAGCATCTGACCAAAATTAGGCCCTTTATAAACGTGGAAAAGGTGTCCACTCTTTTCAATCTGCTTTGCCATTGTCACTCTGCCCTCCCGGATTATGACCTGCCCCTGGGATTCAACAGAGATCCAATTGACTCATCAACGGGTTACACCTTCTTCACGGACAAAGACCAGGGCTTCCCAAACTGTAGGCGGTGACCTCCGGTGGGGGTGGGGGTGGGGGTGGGGGTGGGTGGTGGGTGGGTGGTGTTGTGAGATGAGATTTTGGGGGTCACAAGCTTTTGTTACACAACGGTTACCCAAACACGTTCTGTGCATTTTAATCTCGGGTAACACCGACCTCACTTCATATTTATCTTAGTATGTGAGACTGAGACTGAAAAGTGTGACTGGAGACGAGAAATTAGACTGAAGCCTAGGGGGTTGTCGGGACTGAGTCTGGGCTTGAGACAGGGGACTTAGAACTGAGACAGACAGCTGGGCCTGGATACCAGGACTGAGCCTGAGCCTGAGCCCGGGGACTGAGACCCCAACAAAGACTGGAACGGGGGGTGGGGGGAATCCGAGATGAAGCTAGGGTTGCCAACCCTCCAGGATTGACCTGGAGTTGCCAGGGATTGAAGATCAGTTTTCAGGGCAACTCTGGAGAAAAATCAGAGGGGCATTAAAAATGATGGTTTTTCTTTTGTCATTTTCTTTGAACATTTCACTATTTTTACATCTGGTAAAGAGAAAAGGCTGGTTGGGTAACAGTCAAATATCATTCGGTTGGGTAATGAGTCTTTTTGCTTTCCAATTGGTGTAGGAAGGCGGTACATCATAAGGATGGCTGTGTTGGCCGACTAATGGAAAATGCATGGAGCAAGTCACCTGATGAAACTTCCAGGAATACATTTAATTGCAGTTGGAAATCCTAGAAGCTCAGCCTATACCCCTACCTTCAGCTAACTTGTCCTAATTTGTCACTTAGAGATAGTTCTAGCACTGCATTCTTCCATGGACAACATCCCGAGAGTGGTAGGATTCATCATTACCTAAACATGTCCGAGATCAAACCTATACTCTTAAGGTCATGGAGCCATTGCGGCATTGAAGGAGGCCATTCGGTCCATCAAGTCCATGCTGGCTATCTGTAGACCAATCCAGTCATTCCTATTGCCTGTTGGCTACAGTGTAGAACAACCTGAGGAACTGAAAGGTGAGCAAATACCTTTAAAACTGGGAGCCTTTGAACTGGGATGGGGGTGGGTGGGGGGGGGGGGGGGGGGGGGGGGCAATGAATTGTCTAATGAGAATGAAAAACATTGATAGCTGCCTGGATGGCCAAGTTGGGGATGGTGGCAAAGGGGGAATTTAGCTGGCAGTACGCTCGCCTCTGAGTTAGAAGGTTGTGGGTTTAAGCCCCACTTCAGGATTTGAACACAAAATTCTAGGCTATGCTCTGGTGCAGTACTGAGAGAGTGCTACACTGTCAAGAGGCCTCAGTGGCCCAGTCTCTCCTCTCAGAAGAGGAGCAGCAAAGTTCTTCCTGGTGTCCTGTCCAATATTTATCACTCATCCAACACCTAATTACAGATGATCTAGTAATTGCTCCTTGCTGTTTGTGGGATCTTGCTTTGTGCAAATTGGCTGCAGCTTATCCTACATTACAACGGTGACCATGCTTTGAAAGCATTTTGGGACTTGCTGAGGTCATGAAAGGCGCTATAAAAATGCAGGTCTATTTTTTAAAAATTAGATTGATAATATTAGGAGAGGTGGAGAGAACATGGCGTGTGAAGAACATAAGAAACAGGGGCAGGAGTAGATCATATGGCCTGTTGAGTCTGCTTCGCCATTCAATACGATCATGGCTGATCTTGGGTATTGTAATGTAAGGGGTCTGGAACATATAGGGTTAATGTGGGACTGAGTACGATACCGCCCACACAGTGATGTAAGAAGGCACATGACCCAGACGCAGGGTCAGGTGGTGTTGAGCGGAGGTGTGTATAGACCCAAACGTGGAGACCGCTCCTAGCTTGTACTCTCTAACATACATGTGTAAATAGTTCTAGTAGTTATTAAAGACTTACAGTTAACCTACAAAAGACTAGAGACTTCTTTAAGACATAACCAATCTGTAAACAATGCCCTCCCAATAGGCATCAACTCCATTTTCCCGCCTGCTCCCCATATCCCTTGATTCCCTGAGACACCAAAAATCTGTCTATCCCAGCCTTAAATATATTCAATGGAGGAGCATCCACAACCCTCTGGGGTAGAGAATTCCAAAGATTCATATCCCTTTGAATTACATAATTTCTCCTCACCTCAGTCCTAAACGATTGGCCCCTTATCCTGAGACTGTGTTTTAGGTTCCCCGACCAGTGGAAACAATCTCTGTGTCCCCCCGATCAAACCCCCCTCAGAATCTTGTACATTTCAACGAGATCACCTCATTCTCCCAAAGTCTAGAGAACATAGACCCAATTCACTCAGCCTCTCGTCATAGGAGAGCCCCCTCATCCCAGGGACCAGTTGAGTGAACCAGTATACGAAATAAGGTAAATGAGCTTGTGGTGCAGATTGAAATTGGCAGGTATGATGTGGTGGGCATCACGGAGACATGGCTGCAAGGGGATCAGGACTGGGAGCTAAATATCCAAGGATATACATCCTATCAAAAAGATAGGCAGGTTGGCAGAGGGGGTGGGGTTGCTTTGTTAGTAAGAAATGAAATTAAATCGATAGCAAGAAATGACGTAGGGTCAGATGATGTAGAATCTGTGTGGGTAGAGTTGAGGAACCGCAAAGGTAAAAAAACCATAATGGGAGTTATGTACAGGCCTCCGAACAGTAGTCAGGATGTGGGGCACAAGATACACCAGGAGATAGGAAAGGCGTGTAAGAAAGGCAAGGTTACAGTGATCATGGGGGATTTCAATATGCAGGTAGACTGGGAAAATCAGGTTGGTAGTGGATCCCAAGAAAAGGAATTTGTGGAATGTCTACGAGATGGCTTTTTGGAGCAGCTTGTGGTGGAGCCCACTAGGGAACAAGCAATTCTAGTTTTAGTGATGTGTAATGAGGCAGATTTGATAAGGGAGCTTAAGGTGAAGGAACCCTTAGGAGGAAGTGACCATACTATGATAGAATTTACCCTGCAATTTGAGAGGAAAAAGCTGGAATCAGATGTAACGGTATTACAGTTAAATAAAGGCAACTACAGAGGCATGAGGGAGGAGCTGGCCAGAATTGACCGGGAGATGAGCCTAGCAGGAAAGACAGTGGAACAGCAATGGCAGGAGTTTCTGGGAGTAATTTGGGAGACACAGCAAAAATTCATCCCTAGGAAGAAGAAGCATACTAAAGGGAGGACGAGGCAACCATGGCTGACAAGGGAAGTCAGGGACAGCATAAAAGCTAAAGAGAAAGCATACAATGCGACGAAGAGCAGTGGGAAACCAGGGGATTGGGAAGCCTACAAAGACCAACAGAGGACAATTAAAAAAGAAATAAGGAGGGAGAAGATTAAATATGAGGGTAAATTAGCCAGTAATATAAAAGAAGATTGCAAGAGTTTTTTTAGGTATATAAAGGATAAGAGAGAGGCAAAAGTGGACATTGGGCCGCTGGAAAATGACGCTGGAGAAGTAGTAGTGGGGAACAAAGAAATGCCAGAGGTTCTGAATGAGTACTTTGCGTCAGTCTTCACAGTGGAAGACACAAGTAACATCCCCAAAGTTCAAGAGAGTCGGGGGGCAGAGGTGAGTATGGTGGCCATTGCCAAGGATAAGGTGCTAGGAAAACTGAAAGGTCTGAAGGTGGATAAATCACCTGGACCAGATGGATTACACCCTGAGTTCTGAAGGAGATAGCTGAAGAGATAGTGGAGGCGTTAGTGGTGATCTTTCAGGAATCACTGGAGCCAGGGAGGGTCCCAGAGGACTGGAAAATCACTAATGTAACCCCCCTGTTTAAGAAGGGAGTGAGGCAAAAGACGGGAAATTACAGGCCGATTAGCAAGATTGGTAAGATTTTAGAGTCCATTATTAAGGTTGAGATTTCAGAATACTTGGAAGTGCATGGTAAAATCGGGCAAAGTCAGCATGGTTTCCTTAAGGGGAGGTCATGCCTGACAAATCTGTTAGAATTCTTTGAGGAGGTAACGAGGAGGTTAGACAAAGGAGAGCCGATGGATGTTATCTACTTGGACTTCCAGAAGGCCTTTGACAAGGTGCCGCACAGGAGGCTGCTCAGTAAGATAAGAGCCCATGGTGTTAGAGGCAAGGTACTAGCATGGATAGAAGATTGGCTGTCTGGCAGGAGGCAGAGAGTGGGGATAAGGGGGTCCTTCTCAGGATGGCGACAGGTGACTAGTGGAGTTCCGCAGGGGTCAGTGTTGGGACCACAACTTTTCACTTTATGTATTAATGATCTAGATGTAGGAGCTGAGGGCATCCTGGCTAAGTTTGCAGATGATACAAAGATAGGTGGAGGGACAGGTAGTATTGAGGAGGCGGGGAGGCTGCAGAAGGATTTGGACAGGTTAGGAGAATGGACAAAGTGGCAGATGGAATACAACGTGGGGAAGTGTGAGGTCATGCACTTTGGTAGGAAGATTAGAGGCATAGACTATTTTCTAAATGGGGAGAGAATTCAGAATTGGGAGTACTAGTCCAGGATTCTATTAAGGTTAACTTGCAGGTTGAGTCGGTAGTTAGGAAGGCAAATGCAATGTTGGCATTTTTTTTCGAGAGGACTAGAATATAAAAGCAGGGATGTGCTGCTGAGGCTTTATAAGGCTCTGGTCAGACCACATTTAGAATATTGTGAGCAATTTTGGGCCCCGTATCTCGGGAAGGATATGCTGGCCCTGGAGAGGGTCCAGAGGAGGTTTACAAGAATGATCCCAGGAATGAAAGGCTTAACATGTGAGGAACAATTGAGGACTCTGGGTCTATACTCGATGGAGTTTAGAAGGATGAGGGGTGATCTGATTGAAACTTACAGAATACTGAAAGGCCTGGATAGAGTGGACATGGGGAAGATGTTTCCATTAGTAGGAGAGACTAGGACCCGAGGGCACAGCCTCAGAGTAAAGGGAAGACCTTTTAGAACAGAGATGAGGAGAAACTTCTTTAGCCAGAGAGTGGTGAATCTATGGAATTCATTGCCACAGAAGGCTGTGGAGGCCAGGTCTTTGAGTGTATTTAAGACCGAGATAGATAGGTTCTTGATTGGTAAGGGGATCAAAGGTTACGGGGAGAAGGCGGGAGAATGGGGTTGAGAAACTTATCAGCCATGATCGAATGGCGGAGCAGACTCGATGGGCCGAATGGCCTAATTTCTGCTCCTATGTCTTATGGGACCTTCGCTGAACCGCCTCCAGTATCCTTAAATGTAGAGACCAAAACTGCACACACTTATCCAGATGTGGTCTCACCAAAACCCTGTACAACTGTAGTAGAGCAGGACAGACGTAAATAAACAGTAAACAGGTCAAGATGACGGGTGAAGCGCTCAGAGGTGAGAGCCCTCAGAGCTCGAGAGGGGAAAAAAAAACACAGGAAACTAAGGCGTTGAGTCCAACTTTGCATTTATTTCTCTTCCGTCTGTGAAGTGCTTATAAATTAGTTTATTAACCAGTGCAGCTCGAAGGAGCAGTGAGACTGGGAGGAAGAGGTTCGAGAGCTCACAGTCTGTTATCTACAGTTATCCTTCACATAAACCCGAGACGCCGTGTATTTGTGATATAAAAACTTCAGAATTGAACAGAATAAATTAAATCTTTGACAATAATTAATTACTGGCGTGCGGAGTGTCAGGAACACATGGACGGAGAGAGAAAAAGTTCGCAGCTGAATAATTAGGGAACAATGATTCTTTGTTAATTCTTAGTCTTTTAGTCGCCAATTCCATCCCTGCCGTTCAAAACCCACAGAACTCCGAAAGGCCTTCCCAGCAATTTCCCCTCCCGCGTCCCTGAAAACCTGCTACTGGGCGGTGGTGCGAGGCAGGGGGGAGGCTCTCCTGCCATAACTGAGAGGAGCCTCACGGAAGCCCCCGGAAAAAGGCTGTGACTGGGTAGTTCCGAAGAAAAGTCGTATGGGACTCGAAACATTAACTCTGTTCCTCGCTCCAGAGATGCTGCCAGACCATTTTCCGCACTCCCTGTTTTTGTTTGTGACCTGGTGGCGCAGTTTTCCAGGATTTTCCGACACCAGGATTTTTTTTTTGTTTTTAAAAAAATACCGTGAGGCGTTGTGACCTGGAACGCACGGCCTGAAAGGCCGGTAGGAACAGGTTCTATACTAACTTTCAAAATCGAATTGGATGAATGCTTGGAACAGGAAAAGAAAAAGGGTGGGCTACGAGAAAACAGGGTTTTCAAAAAGGGCCAGAACAGGCACGATGGGCTGAATGGCTTCTTTCTGTGCTTGTCTTGTTCTCTAATGAATTGTCTAGCGAGGGGGTGACGGAACCTCCGGACAAGGCGATTGTCACCTGGGTTGCTGTGGGGTGGGAGGGCCAGTGAGAATCTCTACATCGTCCCCGTGTGCCTCACTCAGTCAAGCCCCAGGCTATCCCTGGAGGCCAGTGCGCTGGGAGAGATAAGGCGGACTTGACTTTCAGGTGAGTGAAGGAAGGAGCCACTGGGTGTGGGCGGATAGAGTTGAGGTACAGATCAGCCATGGTCTAAATGAATGAGGAGTGGGGGGGGTGGGTGGTAAGAACAGGCCCAAATGGCCTTCTCCAGGACAGGGATCGAGCTGTTAAAATGAGGGCCCACAGATTTTCCGGCCTCGCCAGGCCGGGATTTTCCGGCCTCGCCGGGCCAGGCCCGGTTGCAGGGGGATGCAGCCGGCCAGCCAAAGATCAAAGGTCCGCTGGCTTTTGGCGGGACCGGAAGATCCCGGGTGGCGGGCGGAGCTGGAAAATCCCGGCCACGGTCAAACGGAGTCTTTTTCGCAATGCTGTAGGAGTTGAAGGAAGGAGTGGAATTGACCAGTTCGGCCATGTTACAATTTATTCGGACAAGTGCTGGTTTGTGCAATCCAAAGCCTTTCTTCCTTGTACACCTCACAAGTGGCCAATTGAGTAACTGTTTACAGGGAAGCTTTTCTCTCTCCATTTTCTTTTCCTCTCTTGGCCAGTCCTCTAGTCCACCTTCTTTTTGTCATCTTCCAGTGCCAATCTGCGTTCATTCTCCTTGATCAACTGAACTCCGCAGTAGGTCACAAAGAGGATACTCAATGGGCTCCAGGGAAATCCTGTAATTGTATTTTTTTAAAAAGAGAAAAAAAAACACAATTTCTAAAGAGCCTGGAACCGGATCCCAAAAAAAAACATATACTTTTTTTAACCAAGAAGCCTTCAGCTGCGAGTGAATCGGGTCAAATCGGATCTTGCCAGAACTCTCGGGCCTGGTAAATGGCAGCATTGAGGGCAGCAGGGGGACCATTTGTCCCGTGTGCTTTTACTGGCAATGGAGCTGATTGCAAAGAGCAGGTCGGCCTTACTTTAATTAAACGAGTGTTTGTCTGAGAGAAGTGTGCGGAGAAGGAGGAGGGTGGGGGGGTGGGTTAGGGAGGAGATGGAGAACCAGCAAGTCACCACCCCTCCCACCCAACCCGCCTCCCCTGTCACCAATTCTATTGTTACTGACATTCCCTCCTGCACTTTGCCCAAATCGCCATTCTCTTGTGTCAGCCTAGACGGTGAAGCATTGCCACGCTATTTAACAAGGGAGGGCATCACAGCTCCATGCACATGGATTTTTCAGCAGCGCTTACTGAAAAATCAAAAATAGGGAAGTGGAGTACAACGTTGTACCGTGATTTTACGTGTACCGGCCACCCAGTCATATATGTTAATTCACTGCGTTTGAGTAACGCGTCAATAAAGATCTCACACCCAGATGTAACCCCTCCCCTGCAACTCAGACCGGGTGCAATCCAAGTACTTTCAAGATGGCAGAAAGCGAGAGATGCTTTTTGGGAGTTATACCTTCCTGAGGGTTCATGACCCCCATCATGGTGACAACATTTCCTGTCCCTTTCAATTGGAAACACCCCGAAAGCAAATTAATACTGCAGATCGGCGTAGCAACTGTCCTCTTTCGCATCTTCTCCCTACCACACGTTCTTTGTGGCTTTGATACATGAATCCCTCCCCCTCCTTCGCAACCTGTCTCTCACTGTGCCACCGGAGGCATTCGAGCACTCCAACCTCCTCAATACTCACTCAGTTCCCTTCTTAACAAAGAGAAAAGGGCGACCCTTTCAAAGAGCCTGCAAAGGCACGATGGGCTGAATAGCCTCGGTCTGCGCTGTGCTATTCGACAGACGCTTCTCCTATCACTGCCTGGCAGATTAAAGACACTATTTTTTTTAAAAATGCAGTTTGCAGTTTATCAAGTAATTTGCGTGTGAACAGGAATCACATGAAGAACGATTAAACCAAACGTTCGGTAGAAGGCTTGATGCAAACTCACCCCTGAATCAACGCAATGTGAATCTGCCACCTCTAGGAGATAATCTAAGTCACATTTGCTCAGAATCTGTTCATCAGTTTACTCCATAAGTAACCTAATAAGAACATAAGAAATAGGAGCAGGAGTAGACCACACGGCCTGTCGAATCTGTTCCACCATTCAATACGATCATGGCTGATCTTGGGCTTCAACTCCATTTTCCCACCCAATCCCCATATCCCTTAATTCCCTAGGAGACCAAAAATCTGTCTATCCCAGCCTTAAATATACTCAACGTTGGGGCATCCATGACCCTCTGGGACAGAGAATTCCAAAGATTCACATCCCTTTGAGTGAAGGAACTACTCTTCAGCTCAGTCCTAAATGGTTGGTCTCTTATTCTGAGACTGTGGCCCTGTGTTACATATGAACATACGAAATAGGAGCAGAAGTAGGCCATTCGGCCCCTCAAGCCTGCTCTGCCATTCAGTATGATCATGGCTGATCTGTTTGTGTTTCAATTTCCACATTCCCATCTAACCCCGATAGCCTTTGATTCCCTTGCCTAACAAGAATCTATCTACCTCCACCTTAAAAATATTCAATGACCCCACCTCCACCACCTTCTGAGACAGAGAGTTCCAAAGTCGCACAACCCTCAGAGAAAATATTTCTCCTCGTCTCTGTCCTATAAGGGCAACTCCTAATTTTAAAACAGTACCCTCTAGTCCTGGACTCACCCACAAGAGGAAACATCCTTTTGACGTCCACCTTGTCAATGCCGTTCAGGATCTTGTATACTTCAGTCAAATCACCCCTCACTCTTCTAAACTCCAGTGGAAACAAGCCTAGCCTGTCCGATCTTTCCTCAGAAGACAACCCGCTCATTCCAGGTATCAATCTATTAAACCCCCTCTGAACCACCTCAATTCCAGGCAGGGGAAACAAGGCCTCAGTATCTAACCTGTTGAGCCCCTTCAGAATCTTGACTGTTTCAATGAGATCATCTGTCTTCTAAATTCCAGAGAACATAGACCCAATTTACTCAGCCTCTCATCGTAGGACAACCCTCTCATCCCAGAAGCCAGTCGAGTGAACCTTTGCTGCACCACCTCAACGCAAGTGTATCTTTCCTTAAATATGGAGACCAAAACTGCACACCGTATTCCAGGTAAGGTCTCACCCAAACTGTGTATAATTGTCGAAATGTAGGATGTTAACCTTATCTCACTGTGCATCACTCTCTCACTTCCAAGTCATCTGGAGTTCAGTGGATTCAAGTCCCACTCTAGAGATTTGAGAATATAATCCAGGCCGACACTCTGTACTGAGGGAGTGTTGCACTGACAGAGGTGCCTTCTTTGAGGTGAGATGATAAACCATTGTCCCTTCTGCCCCCTCAGATGGATGTAAAAAACACAACAGCATTATTTTGAAGAAGAGCAGGGCAGTTTTTCGTGTTTTTGGCAATATTTATCCCTCACCCAATGATCATCTGAGCGTTGTCACATTGCTGTTTGTGGGAACTCGCTGTGTGTCAATTGTCTACTGTGTCTCAAAGCGTTACCAAAACTTCAAAAGTACTTCATTTGCTCTGCAGCACTTTGGGACTGCCCGAGGACATGAAAGATGCTATGTAAATATCTTCCTATTACAGGTCAAGTATCCTTTATCCGAAACCCTTGGGACCAATTACATTTTGATATTCAGAGAAGTTTGGCTTTCAGATCTACCGTATATATTGTAAACCAAGGCCTACTTACATTACAATAGCCTGAGCCTAGGCTAGCTACAGTCCACAAATACTAGGTTGTTTCTCCATTTGCCAACTCTCTCACACCCTACTTCTTACCTGTTAACACTTATTATACCTGTAATATAATATTACATTGCTTTGTTAACATACAAATTAACTGCATAGCATGTTCAAATGAAAACGTTTGGAGTTTGAATGTATTTGGTTTTCATAAGTACTGGTAAAGTTACTCGACCTGTATTTAACCATCCCCTAGCACTCCTGCCAGTTTCTCTTCTCCCTTGTATAAGGTAGCCTGCAGGAGAGCTTGCTCCAGGAAAAGAACATCAAGCAACTCTCCGTCCAGTGGATCTCCAGCAGCTTTATTTCAGGACTAGCTCCTCCCTTGATATCTGCCATGTCTTCCTACAGACTCTTCTGTCCTGTTCGATTCAACCCACTGGGTTGTAGCTCAGCTCTTTACGCGTTTTCACATCACCTGTTTGTTTTCTTGTACAGTCCTGGGCACCTTGAACACTTGTAAGTTTTCTTGACAATAATGATCATTCACAGAGAAATAGCAAGCTGTTGGCAACACAGTCAACCGTGGCCTGGGTTATGTCAGGTAGAAACACAGTGGCAATTAATCATTTTAAACATTAAAAATTGCTAAATGAAAAAGGACCAAGGTCCAGTCAATTCACCTTCTGCCACCCTTAAAGTCATGTGATACTGGGGAGACAGTGGCAGAGTGGTCATGTCACTGGACTAGTAATCCAGAGACTCAGACTCTAGGGGCGTGGGTTCAAATCCCACCATGGCAATTGGTGGAATTTAAATTTAAATTAAAAAATTCTGGAATATAAAGCTAATTTCAGTAATGGTGACCAGGAAACTATCATTAATTGTCATAAAATACAGGTCAAATATCCTTTATCTGTGTCGTAAAAACCCATCTTGTTCACTAATGTCCTTTAGGGAAGGAAATCTGCCATCCTTACCTGGTCTGGCCTACATGTGACTCCAGACCCACTGCAATGTGGTTGGCTCTTAACTGCCCCTCTGACATGGCCTAGCACTCCACTCAGATCAAGGGCAATTAGCGATGGGCAACAAATGCTGGCCTTGCCAGTGACACCCACATCCCGTGAAAGAATATTTTTAAAAAAAACTGCAATCCTCCCTCAAGTGGTTTAAAATAGGGTAGGTAGAGAGTGTGCAGGTGACAAAAGAGTGTGCGCAAGCGGCGGGAAGAGTTAAGGAGATGACTATCAGTCGGGTGTTCAGTTCCTGATCGGCAGTAGAGACCGCTGCTGAAAGCGTGTATATTCAAACAGGTTCATGTGTTTATACTCTCCCACTTCACTGTGCCAGCCTCGCGTGAATAATGGCCAGGTGGGTGAGGCTTTCCTGCCAGCTGGTACCTGTAGCACTGTAAATGTGGCAAGGTGGTGATAGGGGTCAATGCCAATTGCTGGGCCAGCAAGTAAACAGCGCTACCAGACCGTGAGACCTGATCTGCCAGCTCCAGATTTCCTACCTTCAGCCACAGTGCCCTGGAGAGGCACTGAGTGGAGGTCTTCGGCCTGAACTAATTATCAAATGGGGAGTTTCCACCATGCCCACTTTTAGACACTTTTCTCCTGGCATCGGGGCAATGATTGGCATTGGCAGATGCCTTGGAGCAGACCATCCATGGAATCCAAGACGCAGAAGGTAGCCATTCAGCCCGTCATGCCTGCACCAGCCTTTGGTAACTGCAACCCAATACTGCAATCCACTGCCTTATCAGGTCACAGAGACTTGCGGCACAGAATCGAACCCACCAGATACCGGAAGGTGGGTCTGTGAGGCAACGGGCATCAAAGTAAACCAGCCTATGCCTAACCTCAGTGAAACCGTGTTAATTAGCCCACCCCATATGATAAAACTTACCAGTGAGGATCAACCTCCTAGCGACCAGTGCAGCAAAGTCAACGCTGTTCAGTGAAAGGACGTTGTACAAAACAATAGCCCAGAAGTTTGCAGCACCGAACACTCCTCTGATTCGTCGGGACATTGACTCAGACATTTGGTTAGCCTGGGGGGGGAGAAAAGAAGACAACCGTGTGATTGGCCAGGCGGCTGATGGTGAGGAAGAGAGCTTTCGCCTGCAGGGAAGATGCCAGTGGACCCCATTCATGTGGGCAGAAAAGTGGCAAAGGGAATTCAATCTGGGGAAGTGCGAGTTAGTGAGGATAAACGAGGCAAGGGAATACACAACGAATGGTCACATGCTGAGAAGCGAGGTGGAATGGATAGACCTTGGAGTGCACGTCCACAGACTCCTGAAGGTCGACGAGGTGGTTAAGGCGGCAGATGGGATCCTTTCCTTTGTTGGCCAAGGCACAGAATGTGCGAGCAGGGAGGTAATGTTGAAACTATGTAAAGCACTCGCCAGACCACAGCTAGAGCTCTGCGTTTAATTCCAGTCATCACCAATACAGGGAAGGTGTAAACAGACTAGAGAGGGTACCGAGGAGATTTACGAGGACGTTGACAGGAATGGAGAGTTTTAGATTACCGGGAGGGGGCATGGATTTAAAGTAGTTAGTAGAAGCATTAGAGCGGTCTTGAGGAGAAATCTTTTTACCCAGAGGGTGATGGGGGTCTGGAACTCACTGCCTGAAAGGGTCTTTTTTTATTCGTTCATGGGATGTGGGCGTCGCTGGCTAGGCCAGCATTGATTGCCCATCCCTAATTGCCCTTGAAAGGGTGGTAGAAGCAGAAATCCTCAACCCATTTTTAAAAAAATATTTGGATATGCATTGGAAGTACAGCCAAGGGCTGTCGGGTGGGATTAGGCTGGATAGCTTTGCTTCGGTTGACACAGAGATGATGGGCTGAGCGGCCACTTTCTATGCTGTAAATCGTTCTATGATTCCACGAGGAGGATTTTTTCCACTCAGAGTTGTCGGGGTTGGAAAGGTAGTGGAAGCTGATTCCATAAATAATTTTGAAAGGGATTTGGGCAGGTACTTGAGGATGAGGATCTTTCAGGGTTACAGACAGAGGACTAAGCACGTCTGCTCTTTCAAAGACCCAGCACAGGCACGACAGGCTGAATAGCCTCCTCCTTTGATGTAATCTGGGCTCTAATTCCAAATTTGCCAGCAAACCCCATATCATTGAATAAATTTCTTATCACAAAAACCCCTCATACACATTAAATATTATTGGCGGGAGAGCTGACCTCACCATTCCCACCACAAAGTGGCCAGCTGCCTTCTCATGACTCATTGAAGGCGATTTAGAATCAACTGCTCAGTGATCCTTAAATATATACAGCCTGTCAACATTTCACAGGGTGTCACTCCTGTCCAGGGACATTGAAAAGTACAAAATTCTTACAGAGCTCGACAGGGTAGATGCAGTACGGGTGCTTCCCCTGATTGTGGGAGCCGGTGTGGGTAGATGTCCAGAACCAGGAGACAGAGTCTCGGAATAAGGGGGCGGGCCATTTAAGACTGAGATGAGGAAGAACTTCTTCACTCAGAGGGTGTGAATCTTTGGAATCCTCTACTCTACAGGGCAGCGGAGGCTCAGTCATTGAGCATGTTCAAGACAGAGATCGACAGGTTTCTAGATATTGACAATATCAAGGGGTACGGGGCGGTGTGGGAAAATAGCGTTGAGCTAGAGGATCATCCATCATCTAGTTGAATGGTGGAGCAGGCACGAGGGGCCGAATGGCCTCCTCCTGCTCCTATGTTCCTATGACACAAAAAACAAAAACAATATTTAATTGAATATAATTCAAACACACATTACTTCTTCTCCAGATGTTTTTTTGCCATTTGATGTGATAACATCACACAATGATGTCACTGAACAAAGAATATCCCTTTAGGTCTCTTTTATTTGATGTTCCAAAACGCTTTCTCGACTGGCATTCTCTTCCTCCGCCTTTCTTTCCACTCTTCCCAAAGGAAAGGCTTGCACTCTACTCCTCCTCCTCCTCTAGCGCTATGATTATTATTCCCTTTTTCCCTGGTTCTTGCCAGAAGAAAAATAATCCTGTCTTAGTACCATCAGATCTTTATGATTGTGAGTGTGTACTCCCTACTGGGAATGGTACCATAGTGGTTTGTTACTGGACTGGTAATCCAGAGGCCTTGACTAATGATTCAGAGAACTTGAGTATTGCATGTTGTCAAACTTTTTTTATCTGGCACTTATCAGGACAATTCACAAGAATACCAAATGTAAAGGGGACAACAATTTATACTTCATGAGAAGAGAGTGCTGAATGGTTGTTGCAACACTGCACCTGTTTCAACAAAACAAAATAGGCAATAGACATTCTCTGGTTCATTCCCCAGAACAATGCCTTGACCAATCAGAGTCAACCTACCTGGTTTCAATTTAAACAAAGTTTGGCAGTTAACTATCAGTGATCAGTTGACTGGTGCATTCTCCGTGGCAATGCCTGGCACTTATCGGGACAATTCACAAGAATACCAAAGGTAAAGGGGACAACAATTTATACTTCATGAGAAGAGAGTGCTGAATGGTTGTTGCAACACTGCACCTGTTTCAACAAAACAAAATAGGCAATAGACATTCTCTGGTTCATTCCCCAGGACAATGCCTTGACCAATCAGAGTGAACCTGACTGGTTTTGATTTAAACAAAGTTTGGCAGCTAACTATCAGTGATCAGTTGACTGGTGCGTTCTCCATGGCAATGCCTTTACCAATTTGAGTCCACTTGCCAACCAATCAGCACTCTCTTTTCATGAAGTGTAAATTATTCTTCCTTTTGCATTTGGCATTCTTGTGAATTGTCCTGGTAAGTGTGAGATGAACAGCTTCGACAGCATGTGTCTTTTTTTAGTAATACTCAAGTTCTGTTCTACCAAATGACTATTCAGAGGACATGAGTTCAAATCTTAGCACAGCAGCTAGGGGGATTTAAATTGAATTAATTACATAAATCTGGAATTTAAAAAGCTAGCGCCGGTAATGGTGATCCGTGGAACTGGGGAGGATTGTTGTAATAATGCCTCCGACTCACTGATGCCCTTTAGGGAACGCAATCTGCTGACCTTACCCTGTCTGGTCTACGTGTGGCTCCAGACCCATAGCAATGCAGTTGATTCTTACCTGCCCTCTGAAATGGTCTAGCAAGCCACTCAGTTGTCTCAAGGGCAATTAGGGATGGGTAATTGTCAGTGATGCTCACATCTCATAAATGAATAAAAAAAATCCCCTGTAATTCAGCGAGCTCTAGGCTTTCTTTCCGATTACTATTTTCCTCTGACCCCACTTCCACCTCGATTTCCTAAAGTCTCACACACACTACACCCCCCAGCTGTGTTCTACTGGCCTTCGCTGCAATCCAGTTCATCTGATCCCAACCTTTCCCCACCCTCCACCCACCTCCGCATTACACATACTTACACTTTCCAGCTGGTATCAACAACAACTTGCATTTATAGAGCACCTCTAAGACCCAAGGTGTTTAAAAGGAGCGTCATTAGTCAGGACTTGCCAGCGGCACACATGAGATGATGTTAGAACAGGTTGTCAAAAGCAGGTTTTAAGGGGCGGCTTAAATTAGGTCATTGGGAGCTCCTTCCCTACTGAAGACAATATAGGGCTCCTAACAGCTGAATCCAGTTATCTTAGAATTGGCAATCAAAACTTGGGACCTTGGAAAGAAAGAAGCCTCTGTATCTCTGTCGGGCCTTCCATGACTACTGGACAAAGCAGCTAATATGTGCACAGCAAGCTCCCACAAAAAGCAATGTGTTAATGGCTCGATAATCTGTTTAATTTTCTTAAAAGTGACGTGGGTTGAGAAATAAATATTGGCCAGGGAGAGCCCCGCTGCTCTTCAAAATAATTCCACAGGTTCTTTTGCTTCCACCCATTGGAGCAGTGCAGCCGAGGTAGACTAGATTGGTCCCTGGGATGAGGGGGTTGTCCTACGATGAGAGAGGCTGAATAAATTGGGCCTTCATTCTCTGGAGTTTAGAAGAATGAGAGGCGATCTCATTGAAACCTTCAAGATTCTGAAGGGGCTTGTTAGGGTGGGCGCTGAGAGGCTGTCTCTGCTGGTCGGGGAACCTAAAACATGGTGGCACAGTCTCAGGATAAGGGGTCGATCATTGAGGACTGAGATGAGGAGAAATTATGTCAATCGAAGAGATGTGAATCTTTGGAATTCTCTACCCTAGAGGTTGTGGATGCTCCACCGTTGAATATATTTAAGGCCGGGACAGACTGATTTTTGGTCTCTCAGGGGATTAAGGGGTATGGAGAGCAGGTGGGAAAGTGGAGTTGAAGCCCAAGATCAGCCATGATCGTACTGAATGGCGAAGCAGGCTCGATGGGCCGTATGGCCTACTCCTGTCCTCATTCTCCTGTTCACCCAAGAGGGCAGCAAGAGCCTCAGTTTAGCATCTCATCGTGAAAAACAGCACCTCTGAAAATGCAGCACTCCCTTAGTACTGCACTGGAATGTCAGTTTACATTTTTATACTCAAACCCTGGAGTGTGGGCTTGGACCCACAACCTTCGGACTCAGACGTGAGTGCACTACCAAATGAGGCATTGTCAATAAGAGGTCTGAGTGGCTCAGCAGAGCAGAGCATGTACCAACCGAGCCAGGATAGTTGCAGAATCTCCCACCTTCAAGGGGCAGGGGGTGGGGGTGGGGGGAAGAATATTAACCAACGAGGGAAGTGTTTTGAAACTAGGGCTTTACCTCCATTGATGCGAAGGGTTCACGCTGAAAGAACTTTTGCACCCAGAGTTCAAAGTTGAGGCCAAAGCAGTTACACACGGACCAGATATAGACCAGGTTCCCTGGACCTAGCCAGAGTGTAGTGATCAAGAAGGTGCAAACTGTTGCCAGGAGCTCCTTCAGAATGTTGTCGTGGTCTTCTCCCAGATAATCATAAACGTACCTGGGGGGGAAAAAAGCAAAATTAGAGGGCAGTGCTCTGTTACGGACGTTTCCCTCGCTGGGGCAGAGTCATACAGTTACTGGCGGTGAGTACAAGCAACCCATTCCATCATGGTGGGGCCCAACGTGGCCAAACCTTATTTCTTTCCCCTTTATTCTTTCATGGGATGTGGGTGTCGGTGGCAAGGCCCAGCATTTGTTGCCCCCCATCCCTAATTGCCCTTGAACGGAGCGGCTTGCTGGGCCATTTCAGAGGGGCAGTTAAGAGTCAACCACGTCGCTGTGGGTCTGGAGTCACATGTAGGCCAGACCCAGGTAAGGATGGGCAGATTTCCTTCCCTAAAGGGGCATTAGTGAACCAGATGGATTTTTACAACAATCCGACGATGGTTTATAATTCCAGATTTCATCAATTGAATTTAAATCCCATCAGCTGCCGTGGTGGGATTTGAACCCTGTCCCTAGTCCAGTGATGTCACCACTACACCACCATCTCCTCTTATCCTGCTTTCACTTCCCAGCAAAGATGGTGGGGGGTGGGGGGGGGAAGGTGAGGTTGTGTGTGTGTGGCGGGGGGAGGGGTCAAAGTTCTGGGTGGAGTTCACTGGATGGAGAGCAGGAGGCGCCGATCTGAATTTCACCACCTCATCCCAGCTGACATTGTCAGCTGTGTCCCTGCTTTCTGTCCAGGCAGAGCTCACCCACACCAAAGATAAACCTTCAGGGGCAGCCTTTGCCAAAGATATTTTGCTACAAAAGAATGATCTTGCATTTATATAGCGCCCTTCACAGCCTCACAATGCCCCAAAGTGCTTTGCAGCAAATGAATTACTCTTGGTGTGTGGTCACTGTGGAAAATGCGGTTGACAACTGGTGCACAGCAATGTCACGGGAGCACTATCATCACGAGAAACTCCCAACGCCTTCTAATTAGAGACAGCCACTAAATATGGGCCTCGTCGGCTTCACCCACATCCCCGGGAGCAAATTAAAGCGAATAAAGCAAACATTTGTTACTTACTTGCACAGCCAGTCATTTATCCCCCTGTCAAAGTGCCTGAAACATAAAGCACACGCTTAGCGGACGGTATGAAATATTTTAAATTTGTTCCTTTGCCCCACGTTCTCATTGGTAGAAGACATGAAAGCAAAGAGAGTCGGAAGCTCTGTTTAGTCCATAGCACGGACCAGCCACGACTTTATCTACCCAACCCATTCCGCCTTCAGAGGGAGCATGCTGCACAGTGCTTCTTTAATCAGGAAGCACTCAGAATGGTGGTTTCACCTTGTACTACTCCTTTATCGTTGCTGGGTCAAAACCTTGGAACTCCCTCCCTAACATCGCTGTGGGAGGAGATTCACCATGCAGACTGCAGCCATTCAAACAGGCAGCTTTATCACTACCTTCTCAACTAGGGATGGGTGGTAAGTGCCAGCAACACCCTTATTCCAAGCGTTTATTTTTTAAATAAAGGCCGGGATCACATATTCATGACCAACTGGCTACCTTGGCCTGACGTGTCCACGCTCTCAACAATTCAGTAATCATCATCATCCGCCAAACATTCAACTACCCTCTATCTATAGAACCCCTCAATCCCGAGCTTAAATAGGTTCTTAGCTAGTTCTAAGTCAAAGGATTTAATGGGCACCGTGTTAACTAGGGGTAGATGTGAGATCAAACACCTCCAGCCAGAGGAGGGGGCTCACCACCACCTTCTCAAGGGCAATTAGGAACAACCATTAAATGTTGGCATTGCCAGAAACGCCAACATCCCAAGTGTAAATAAAAAAGGTTCTCCTTGGAGCAGAGAAGGTTTAGAGAAGAGTTGATAAAGGTATTGACATTCACAAAGGACTTAGATATAATAAATCAAATGGCTGGAGGCTACAGATTTAAGATGGTTGGCAAATGACTCAAAGGTAGAATGAGGAAAAGCTTCTTTACGTAATGCAAGATTAAGATTTGGGATGTACCACCTGATAAGGACAGTCGAAATAGATTTATTCGAAAGGGAATTCACTGAATTCATGAAGGAGAAACGAGCCAGGGAGTGGAATCAACCAGCATGTTCCTTAATAGAGCTGGTGCAGACTGGATGGGCTGAATGGCCTTCTATGCTGTACTGTTCTACAATTCAATGAAAAGAAAATAGGACATTAAGTCCACAGAGCAGACCTGCCCCAGTCTATCCACACTGCCTGCTCCCTTGTAACATCAGCCTCTTTAAACGTGACTGGCGGAAAAATTCCATTGTTACAGCGACAGGCGCAAAGCGCAACGGGGAAAAACAGCAGTCAATCTTTTTTTTGCCGTTAATCCCCAATTCCCCACCCTTGGAGCAACTCCGAGTTGTTTCTTTAGGACAAGTGCGAGGAAACGGAATAAACTGGAATTGAGAAAAAAACACTTACGTTTCAGCAAAAACATACAGCATGGTGATACATTTTGGTGGTTTGGGTGGGTCGAGATAATCGAGCCTGGCCACTGTCCCAATCACTCCGAACATCACGACTGCCTTTACCCAGTCATACACCAGGTTGAAATAAGCCAAACAAGCTGTGCAAGTGAAATCGGGGCAAAAAGGAAGACAAGGTTCATCAGTAAAAATCTGCGGATTCCATCAGTGCAGGGTTCGATTTTCTGGTTTAGTGGGTGCCATTATATTGGAGTTCTAGTGGCGCAGTGGGCCATGAGCCAAGAAGCTCTGGGTTCAAGTCCCACCCCAGGACTTGATGGCCAAGGAAGGTGCGTTCATAATGTGGCCAAACAGGTCTTGTATCAACCTGTATAATCCTTCCTACACACATCAATGGCAGGAAGTAAAAGTGGGAGAGATTCCTGGTCAGCCATGTGATGGGAAGAAGGTTGGAGCCACTACCATCATTGCCCATAGCTTGACTACACTATGTTAAAGTGCACAGCGCCACAGCACTTAAACTACCTGAGTGATCTATAACACAGCACTACTGGGTGCCTCTATTTCTCCATGTATCTAAGTGACTATGGATGGGCAAAGAGTTCCTACAAAAATGGTGGTATGCCTTGGGTTTATACAGGATGTGAATCGAGAAATGTTTATCTCATTACTTTTTATGAGATCTTGCCTACCCTACATTACAACAGTAGCTATGCTTAAAAACTATTTCACTGGTTGTGTTCTGCTTTTCTTTCATGTTAATCTTTAAATAATCAATATATTCTTTTGAAATAGTAGTTTTGGGAGGAGGAGGAGAAGAATTCTAGTTTCAGTGGTACAGACAGTGGCCCACACTCAGAGGGGCAGAGAGGGAGCTGAGCGCAAGGCTGGGGGAAGTTGCAGAGGGAGGGTGGGGCGCGACCAATCCAAAAAAAGGCGACGGAGGATTTTGTACTAGAAGATGAGGATGTTCAGATCCACATGGTAGGGGACAGAGAGTCAGTGAGGTTAGAGACAATGGTCAAGCAGGGTTTAAGAGTGGAGGTTTGAACATGGACGTGGAGCCCCGATGGGGTGGGAGTTCGGGAGGCCAAGGCAATGGGCAATCTGGTGACCTACCTAATGCCCAGTCGGAAAGGCTTGCCACCAGCTTCAAGTCTGAAGGGATGGTCAGAATGTAGAGGTAATGGAAGAAGACATCAACGAGGATTATTACAGTAAGATGCGCTAAAGCATATTTCCTGATGTTCCACATCTCATTCTCTTTCCGAATGCACTTTGGTTGCTTTACCTGTGAGACACGAGGGCTCAGAGTAAGAGAACCTTTGGTAACAGGAAAAGGTCATCAGGAGTCGACAAGCCCAATCCCATTTGGTAGATCTCAACCCACACACCAATGTTACCTTTAATTCCTGTGCACGGCCCCTTTATTGCAATGTGTGACCCCTTTAAGATCCCCTTAAAGTGACCGCTGCTAGTGAGTGGCCTATTTGTTCTCTCACATGACACATTACCAACTGCAGCGCAGACGTGCACCTGCGTAGCTTAGAGGGAATGTTGTTCAACACCCACCAGAGACTGGTGCACATAGACTGATGCTCCACTGCAGGACTGAGGGGGTGCTGCACTGTCAGAAAGGCCATCTTTCAGATGAGGCATTAAACCAGGGCCATGTCTTCCCTCTCAGGTGGGTGTAATAGATCCCATGGCGCTATTTCGAGAACCAACAGGCGAGGTCTCCCCAGTGTTGTGGCCAATATTTATCCTGCTAACGATATCACAAAAAAAACACAAGGGGTGTATTTTTATCTGAGGGTTGTTTGTGAGTCGTTGCTGTTTCCCCAAGTTCACACATTTCTGTGTTGTGAAGCACTCTGGGCCGTCCCGAGGTTGTGAAAGGCACTACGTAAATGTCAGTCTTTCCTTAAATCTCCCATGCGCTGTTTCAAAGTTTACCTGAGTGTAGAACTGATCAAAAGTCATAACAGGTCCAAAAAAGAAGAAAGGGAGGTAGAAGTTGTATATCAGTAGGTCCAGGATCGAGTAGTTCCCATCTTTCCTCTCAGCATTTTCCAAGGCAAAGCTCATACATCGCATGATGGTGAAGCCACTCCCTCCATAAAACAGGACATCGTGGAGCTGGAAGCTGCCCGTCACAAACCCGGTCTAGGATGAGATGGACCAGACAAGAGTTCAGACAGGGCCAGTTCAGTTCAGCCCCGTGTAAGGCTGGGAAGCCTTAGGACGGCTTCCAACAGGAAAGAGGCCAACAGCTCTAGTAAGACCCTGGCCCGCTGACGTGTGCCAAGCCTACAGGACAACATCGTAGCAACGCACTTCGTTCTTTTGTTTGGGGGGGGGGGGGCGCCGCTGACAGGAATCTATTCCCTATTGCAACGGGTGAGCTTGTTAGAAGTTGCAGAACCAGACAGTTGAGGCACGTGGTCTGACCACATAAAGCAGCAGAGATTCAGTTTAGATAACTTGCTGCACTTAAAACTCATCACTACGGACACAATCGGGAACTGGTTTCTATCCAGGCAGTTTGAGGAGTGCGGGAGGGCAAACCGATCGCTACTAATGTGGGGCAGTGTTACCAGGCATTATAAGGGGGACAGTGGCATAGTGGCAATGTTGCTGGGCTAGTAATCCAAAGGCCCAGGACTATTGATCCCAAGATGCAAGTTCAAATCCCACCACAGCAGCTCAGGGAATTTAAATTCAATTAATGAATCAGGAATCAAATGCTAATCTTATCAATAATCGTGAAAGTACCAGATTGTTGTAAGAACCCATCTGGTTCACTAACCTTCAGGGAAATCAAGGGATATGGGGAATGGGCAGGAAAATGGAGTTAAAGCCCAAGGTCAGCCATGATTGTATTGAATGGTGGAGCAGACACGATGGGCCACCTGGTCTAATCCTGCTCCTATACCTTATGCCCTCCGGGGGAGGAATGCTGCCACCTAAACTGCAGTCTGGCCTACAGGTGACTCCAGTCCTACAGCAACGTGGCTGACTCTCAACTGGTCTGTTGTAGCAGAAAGCTCATGGGGCTGAATGGCCTCCTCATGCAAGTCATTAAACATTGGTTACACATGCCCACATGGAACGCCCATGTCCCACTGCACTTTCACTTTGTTTTCATGAACCTTTACTCAGGTGTGATTTGGAAGTTGCAGACTTATTAAAGGCCGTCAGTCAGATATTGCTAACTTTCTGGGTTGGTATCATTGCAATGTTTCAATGAGAGGTGGGGCAGCTTCAAAGACAGGGCTGTAACATGAGCACAGTACGGATTCGATAATGGCCTTCTGTGACTTAAAGGGTACTACTGTTCTATGGACCTCCCTGATCCAATGGATCCCACTCAACAAAAGTTAAATCAGATTTAAATGAAACAAAAATACCGTGGAAATTGGAGGGGCTTGTACACGCATCGCGGAAAATTAACATCAGGCACAGGAAGAAATTAGGAAGACAAATGGTATTTTAGCCTTTATTGCAAGAGGATTGGAGTATAAAAACTAAAGGAAGTCTTGCAGCAATTATACAGGGCTTTGGTGAGATAACAGCTGGAGTATTGTGCTCAGTTTTTGTCACCTTATCTAAGGAAGGATATACTTGCCTTAGAGGGGATGCTAGAAAGGTTCATTAGATTGATTCCTGGGGTGAGAGGCTCATTACATGAAGAGACTTTGAGTAGAATGGGAATCAGGGGAAAATTCTCCACTGATTGAAGTCATAACTAGCACAAAGGAAGATGGTCGTGGTTGTTGGAGGTCAATCATCTCAGTCCCAGGACATCACTGCAGGAGTCCCCCGGGGTAGTGTCCTCAGCCCAACTACCATCAGCTGCTTCATCAATGACCTTCCTTCCATCATAAGGTCACAAGTTGGGATGTTCACTGATGATTGCACAATGTTCAGCACCATTTGTGACTGCTCAGGTACTGAAGCAGTCCATGTCCAAATGCAACAAGATCTGGACAACATTCAGGCTTGAGCTGATAAGTGGCAAGTAACATTTGCCTCATACAAGTGCCAGGCAAGTTCCCCTCCAAGCCACACACCATCCTGACTTGGAACTATACTGCTGTTCCTTCACTGTCGCTGGGTTAAAATTCTGGAACTCCCTCCCTAACACCACATGGACTGCAGCGGTTCAAGAAGGCAGCTCACCACCACCTTCTCAAGGGCAATTAGGGATGGGAAACAACTGCTGGCCTTGGCTTTGATGCTCACAGCCCTTGAAAGAATAAAAAGAGCGGACCTATATTTTCTATATTAGGACCTATATTAGGAAAATAAGAGGCCATGATCTTACTGAAACATATAAAATTCTGAGAGGGCTTGTCAGGGTAGACATGTTTCCCTTGGCTGAAGAATCTAGAACCAGGTGTCACAGCCTCAACATTATGGTCGGTCATTTAAGTCTGAAATGAGGAGGAATTTCTTCACTTGGAGGGTTGTGACTCTTTAGAATTCTTTACTCCAGAGAGCAGCAGATGCTCAGTCATTGAGCGTATTCAAGGTGGAGATCAATTGATTTTTTAGCGCTAAGAGAATCAAGGGATAAGGAGATAGAGACAAAAAGTGAAGTTGAGGTAGAAGATCAACCATGAACTTATTGAATGGTGAAATGGGCTAGATGGGCCGAATGGTCTACTCCTGCTCCTATTTCTTATGTTCTTACCTGCCAAGAGCTCACAGGCTCTATTTTGAATGTTGCTAAGCTGCAAAGGCCGGCAACGAAACACAGCCACTTCTGTTTAGCTAAGCCAACGCTGAAGAGTAGAATGCAGTGGGCCAGGATTAACATGAGGTATGAGGTGCCCATTGTAGCCAGGACTGCAAGTATCCCATAAGTCATAAAATATAAGGATCTGTGCTGTGAGAGAGAGAACATCGGTAATATAGTAAATATTCACATCAATTTAATTAAAAATGTACATTATCAGGGGAATCACAACCACACCTAAAGGATGGACAAACAGAGTTTGGGAAGCCTCGGGCCAAGGGCCAAGGTCCAAGAGTGTGAGGTTTAGGCACAGTGGCCACAGCACTCGAATCAATACAGACTGCAAAACTCCATCCTCATGTCTTTGACCAAGCCTTTGAGCATCTGCCCTGATATCTTCTTAAATGTCACGGTGTCAAATTTTGTTTTATGAAGATCCTGTGAAGCGCCTTGGGATGTTTCATTACGTTAAAGGCGCTATATAAATGTAAGTTGTTGATGTTCGCATTTCTTTCTTCAGGAATGGACAACGCAGGCCTGGCCCAGGACCCATGTTACCCAATTCTGGTATCATTTAAACACACCAGCCAGTTGGACTGTGAGACATCAGGATAGTGCCATTTGGGTGCATGTGGGGAACATGCAACCGCATGCGCCCTTATCAATGGCGTGTACCGTCTCTGTGGTATTCCCTGCCCCCCCAGGAAAGTGGAGGAAATTTCTCGCCCGCTACATCTTTATGACCCACAATATGACTCGGAGAACTGGAGGCCACAGCTTTCAGTAAAGCTCTCGTATCTGTCTGCGCGATTCCTTCTGGCTAAATGCCCCATTTCACCCCAAGCCAAGGGACAACCTCATATGGCAAATCACAGCGGTCAGAAAGTGACCCCTACATAATGGGAGATACAAACTCTTAACTCCGACTGAAAAGAACTGGAAGCTGGGCGGGCTTTAGAAAGAGCAGCAGCATACTTGAGATGGTGACAAATTTGAGGTGGGGGTGACACTCTTACAGTTTAAGTTACAAAAGCTTCATCATGATTGACAAGTGCAATGCAGCTTTGCAACAAATGCACCAGTGTAAATGCAGATTAAGAAGATGCCCCTTTCGCCCATCAAACCTTTGCATTCCAATGGTGCCATGTAACAATTGGCACCACCATGGATTATGCCCATTGTTTAGTCTCCAGAGGGAGGTGAACAACCAGTAAAAGCTCTCTGCAGATTTTTTTTTATGACCCACAGTGAGTATCCAGGATGTCATTTAACATGACACCGTCTATCACTTAGCCAGTGGGATTCCACACCTGGACCTGGAGCAGCTTGTGTAGCATCGTGTTTGACACAGCTTCCTAACATCTGTGCGTGTGCTTATCCCAAAGGTTCCACCAGACATGTCCGTGTACAAAATTGCAGTGTCACTCACCACCCTGACTTGGAAATCTATCGCCGTTTCCTTCACTGTCGCTGGGTCAAAATCCTGGAGCTCCCTCCCTAACAGCGCTGTGGGTGTACCTACACCACATGGGCTGCAGTGGTTCAAGAAGGCAGCTCACCACCACCTTCTCAAGGGCAACTAGTGATGGGCAACAAATGCTGGCCTAGCCAGCGATGCCCACATCCCTTGAACGAATAAATAAAAAATCCAGGTTAGCTCCAGAATGTATGTATAAATACTGCCTCCTTGGTATTATCCACATTCCAAGAAACAATAATCTGAACAGACAACTCACACAGAATGGAAACTTGTACCCACCTGAGGTACAGTCAGGGAAATGGCTTTGCCAAATAGAACGTGACCAGATAAGGCAAAAAGAATGTAGTTTCGGAACTTGGTGAACCACATGACCCATTCAAAGTCAGCAACATCCTGAAAAACAAAACACAGGGAGTGAACACCTGGTTCGGCCAGTCACGGCGTCAGCTGGGGCCTCAGTGGGCAGCACTCCCTCCTCAAGTGTCGGAAGGATCTAAGTCTCACTTACATTGAATTTACAGCACAGGGTACAGGCCAGTGTATTTTCCCTCCTCCCGCCCTTTTTCATCTCATCTTATCAGCAAAGTTTTCTATTCCTTTCTCTCTCACGTGCTTAACTATCTTCCCCTCTAATACGTCCATGTTACACGCCTTAACTACGCGCCTTGTGGTAGTGAGAGTTCCGCATTCTCACCAGCCTCTGGGCAGGGTGACCGTATAACTCGACGCTGAGCTCTACGCGGGGCTCCTGGTAAAATTACTCGCACTCAAGCAAGTTCAACAGCGATCGATCAGAACTACGCTGCGCAAACGTTCAAATTAAGATCAAGTTCACTAAGTCCCAGCTTAAAAAAAGGTATTGCATTATTATACCATTGATCAGTAAAAAAAATATAAGTATATACTGACAATTAAATGGTTACTGTTCTTTAGAAGTGCCTGTCCTGCCCTCCAATGCTGTTTCTTGCGGACTGTATTTCAAGCTTGAAGTAATTTGTTTGAGGATCCGCTTGTCTTTCTGCTGCTTGTTGTAGAATACAGTACAGGCCAGGACAAGTGTCAGCTGTGGCTCAGTTCATAGCACCCTCGCCTTTGAATCAGAAGGTTGTGGGTTCATGTCCCACTCCCGGAAACCAAGAACTGTGAATGTACTCGAAAGAGTTACATGCGATCTGTTGATAACTCGAAAGAGTTACATGGTACAGGCACTGAGGCCTGATTATTTTCAGGTGACCAAACTGCCTTCATTACTAAAAAGACACATTCAACAGGGGTTTATGGTGCAAAACCAGTGTTATGAAAGGCAACGAATATCAGGAGGCAGAAAATATGGGACAATTTGCTACTTTTTAAAGAGAAAGTTGGGACACCTGAAATAGGGCTTAAGTATGGGACTGTACCTTTAAAAACAGGACTTTTGATCACCCTATCTCTGGGTAACACAGTCTTGCCTGAAATTCCTCTTGGATTTATTAATGACCATCTTGAATTTTGGACACCTCTGCAATTAGAAACATCTTCTCTATTACTACCCTGTCAAACCTTTCATAATTTTAAAGATCTTGATCGGGTCACCTGAATCTTCTTTTTTCTGAAGAAAATAACCTTTTCGCTGCCTCTCTCCCCAATCCCCCTCCCATTCACTGCCCTTCTCCAGCCCCCCCCAACCCCATTTACTGCGCCTCTCCCCCAACCCAACCCCATTCACTGCCCCTCTCCCCCAATCCCCCATTTACTGCCCTTCTCTAATCCCCCTACATTTACTGCCCTTCCCCATTTACTGTCCTCTCCCCAACCCTTCCCTCATTTATTGCCCCTCCCCCAATCTCCCCACCCCCATTTATTGTCCCTCTGCTCCAATCCCCATTTACTGGCCCCTCTCCCTATACCCCCATATTTACTGCCACTCTCCCACAATACCCCCTCCATTTGCTGGCCCATCCCCCAGTACCCCCAAAATTTACTGCCTCCCTCTCCCAATCCTCCCATTTACTGCCTCTCTCCCTCAATAGCCCTACATTTACTCCCCCTCTCCCCATCCCCCCAGATTTACTGCCCCCTGCCTCAATCTGTCCCCATTTACTGCCCCCTCCCCCAATCCCCCCATTCACTGCCCCTCTCCCCCATCCTACCCATTTACTGCCCCTCTCCCCCATCCTACCCATTTACTGCCTTTCTCCCCAACATTTACTGCTCCTCTCCACCAACCCTCCACATTCACTGTCCCTCTCCTTCAATCCCCATTTACTGCCCCTCTTCCCCAATTTCCCCACATTTGTTGCCCCCTCCCCCAATCCTTCCTTATTTACTGTCCCTCTCACCCAATCCCACCCCATTTATTGCCCCCTCCCCAATCCTCCCACTGTTTACTGTCCCTCTTCTCTCCCCCATATTTATTGCTGCTATTCACCCACCCTCCCCCCACAATTTACTAATGCTCTCTATTTTATTCCAGAAAACGAGTTGATGAAGGATACAACTAGAGCCAATCTTTACGCCATTTTTATATTTATATAGAGTTACGTATCACAAGCATACATCTCCTAACCCAAACGACCACAGTTTTAGTCTATCTATTTCTAGGCTTCTCAAGTCTATGCCCCCCATCTGCGTACAATGAAAGACACTTAATAAACATTTAACACACCCTCCAATTCCCCCATTTACTGCAGCCCTTCGTCAATTTCTCATTTTAATGGTGCCCTCCCCTCATTTATGCACAGTCCATTTATGGGATACCCAGTAATGTTGAATCAATGACAATATCTACATTCAGAAACTTAAAAGTCATAGGCCAGGATTTTCCCCTCGGCGATTTGTGGGCGGGGCCCGGTCGCCAAGGGGAAAATGACACGGGATGACGTCGGGAGGAACCCCCAACGTCATCACGGTCCATTTAAATTTTTAGGAAGGCGGGCGGACAGCGAAATCAGCTGTCCACCCGCCGACCTGTCAATGGCCAATTGAGGCCATTGACGGGCTAATTAAAGACCTGCCCGGCCAACCTTAAGGCTGGCGGGCTCCGGATTATTCATGAAACTTCATCCACTGGCGGGATGAAGTTTCATGTCCGTTTTGTAAAAAATTAATAAAGTTTGTGTGTTCTTTATTAACATGTCCCATTTCGTGTGACATTGTCACATGAGGGGGACATGTTAATAATGTTCTAATGTTTCTATTTTTAAAGTTTTTTCCACTGTCAGTATTCTCCCTGAGACAGGACTTTGTCTCAGGAAGCAGTGCGCTCTTTTGCGCACATGTGCGAAAGAGCGCACTTTGACAGATGGAGAATCCCTCCACCCCCTGCAGTGGAAGAGCCTAGCGCTTCCTGTCGGGAAGGCCGCTGGGCGAGCCTTAATTGGCCCGCCCACTTAAAATGGCGGTGGGCCCCGCTTCGGTGGCGGGGGTTGGCTGTACGCCTGCCGCCGAGCTGGTGGGGCCCGCCCGCCATCCGAGGGCAAAATTCTGCCCATAGAATCATAGAGTCATTTAAAGCACAGGAGGAGGTCATTCAGTCCATTGAGTCTGCTCAATTCCCGTTTCCCTGCAAGTGCCCATCCAATTCCTTTTTGAAATCATTGATAGTCTCCTCTTCCACCACCCTCGGGGGCAGCGAGTTCTAGATCATTACCACTCGCTGAGGAAAAGGTTCTTTCGCACATTCCCCTTTGTATCTCCTGCCCAAAACCTTAAATCTGTGTTCCCCTAGTCCTTGTACCATCAGCTAATGGGAACAGCTTTTCCTTGTCTACCTTACCTAAACCTGTCACGAACTTGTACACCTTGATCAAATCTCCCCCTCAATCTCCTTTCCTGCAGAGGACAGCTCCGGCCTTTCCAAACTAACCTTGTAACTAATCCCCCACACCCCTCCATCCTAGGAACCATTCTGGGAAATCTCCTCTGCACCCTCATATCTCAAAGTGCGGGTGACCAGATCTGGATGAAATACTCTAGTCGGGGCCTAACCAAAGCTTTATACAGGTTGCAGAATAACTTCCCTGCTTTTGTACTCAATGTCTCTATTTATGAAGTCCATGATCCCATATGCTTTGCTAACCACTCTCTCAACATGTCCTACCACCTTCAAAGATCAATGCACATGAACTACCAGGTCCCTCTGTTCCGGCACACTCTTTAGAACTGCGCCATCAAGTCTGAGCACAATATCTAGGTTGACACTCCGGTGCAGTACTGAGGGAGTACTGCACTCTTCCAGGTGCCCTCCTTCCAATGCCATGTTAATCCAGTGTCCCATCTGCCCTCTCAGGTGGATGTAAAAGTCCCAAGGCACTACAAGTGACTGAGGGTGTGAATCTCCTGCACTTCACACCAGGTTTGTTCCACTGTCCCAGCAGCCAACAACCTTATTAGTTTTTCTTTTTTGTCTGGCCGATCGTTTCCAATGGCTGAGGGAGTCTCAGGAAACCACATCACTGGTCTACGTGGGTGGGCTGAGAATTCACCTTATCCCGTGTACAAAACAAAATCACTGGGGGAACCAATCATTGAACCTATTCCACTATTCAGTTAGATCCTGGCTGATCTCTGTCTTAACTCCATCTTGTTTCCATCACCCTTGCTGAACAGAGGTCCATCAATTCAGTTTTGAAAATTTCAACTGACCCTGCCTCAGCAGCTTTTTGGGGGAAGTGTGTCCTGGATTTCCCCTACGTCTTGTGTGAAGAAGTGTTTCTTGACATCAACCCTGAAAAGCCTAGCTCTAACTTCAAGAACACAACCTGCCCCTTCATTCTGGGCTGTCTCACTAGAGAAATAAATTTCTCTCTATCTATCCTATCAAATGCTTTGATTATCTTAAATATCTTAATTTGATCACCCTTAATCTTCTATACTCAAGAGAATACAAGCCTGAATGAATGGACAGTTCATTGTCTTATTTTGAGGGAATGAACATTGGTCAGGTCATCTACCTCATGTTCAATGAGTGGGCCATGGTATCTGTCCAATTTATGCAGCCAGTCCTTATAATAACACTCTATTAGGGATCTAAGTATCATTCTGATGAATCTGCACTGAATCCCCTCCAAGGACAAAGTAGCCTTCCTGAGGTGTAGTCCCCAGAACTGAAAGCAGATCCACTGACTCCCATATTATCAAATCCTGTACAGAGGGAAGAGGGAGATCCCAATTGACAGGAGGAGCCTGAATCTCTCAGACCCCAGTCACCCTCCAGCATCATGCCCAGTGGCCCATTCTTCCTGTCCCATTCTGACTCCTCAGATACAGAAGCAGTCTGTGCCCACATGCAAGGCCTGGACAACATTCAGGCTCAGGTTGAAAAGTGGCAAGTAACATTTGTAAGTCAAGGTGGTTTTGTGAAAGTACCAGGCAATGACCATCTCCAACAAGAGAGAATCTAACCATTGCCCCTTTGACATTCAATGGCATTACCATAGCTGAATCCACCACTATCAACATTTTGGGAGTTCCCATTGACCAGAAACTGAACTGGACTAGCCATATAAATACTGTGGCTACAAGAGCAGGTCAGAAGCTGGACAAGTAACTCATCTCCTGACTCCTCAAAGCCTGTCCACCATCTACAAGGCACAAGTGAGGAGGGTGAGAACTGAGCGAGACCAGCAGGAGAGATAAAGAGCGGTGGAAGCCTGGATTCAGGGCCCACCAACAGTATTCAAAAAAATCTTAGTGTGGTGTCAGAGAGAGGTAGGTGAGTGATTGGTTGGTGAGTATTTCTTCTCTTCTCTCTAAACACCAAGCTGAGAAATTAAGAGAATCAATTGGGTGAATATAACAGGAAGTGTATGAATGTGAGAAATGGATGTATTTTAAAAATATTTTGGGGGAATATTGTGTTATTCTATGAAAAAGGTTGCGTGTGTGTGTGAGAGAGTTAGTGTGTGTGTGTGTGTGTGTGAGAGAGAGAGAGTGAGAGAGAAGTATGATTTAATTAAGCTGGAGATAGGTCGCCCGGGGGGTGGTTTAAAACATGAAAAGGATGGTGTTAGGTTTGAGGTACAAGTGAATAAATATTTAGGCCACACTGTTAGACATAGCAACGTGGCCCTACACGATGCAAAAATAAAAGCTATTGTGGAGTTCCAGTTTTGTGGAAGTTCTGAAATTTCTAGGCATGAGTGGATTTTATCGAAATCCGTGCCAAACTTCAGCAGTGTAGTTGCTCTGCTGACTGGTTTGTTACAAAAGAACAAAAAATTCCAAGAAGTGTCAGAATGCATTTGACAGCTTAAAAGCTGTGCTAACTACTAAGCCTGTTCTATCAGCACCTGATTGTACAAAGCAAGTTTATGTTGGCTTGGCTGTTGACGCCAGTGACGTGGGTGATGGTGGTGTGTAACTACAAGATGATGAACTGGGAATTGAGAAGCCGGTAGGATATTTCTCATGGAAGTTGAATGTACATCAGAAGAAATATTCAACTAAAGAGAAAGAGACTTTAAGTTTGGTGTTAGCTTTGCAGCATTTTAAAGTATATGTTGCAAACAATTCTTCGGAGACAGTTATATATACTAACCACAATCCTTTGAAGTTTCTGGGAAAGTTTCCGGGCAAAAACGCAAGAATGTTTTGGAGGAGTTTATTATTGCAGCCATTTCATTTTCAAATTATACATGTGACTGGGTGAGAAAATTTGATTGCAGATGCATTGTTAAGAGTTTAAAATTCAAAAGAACTTGGATATTGGCAAATGGAGAATGGACAGGAATGAACTCTATTTTACAAAAGACTTGTATATATTTCATGGTTAATGCATGTACACTGTCATATAATAGTTTTGTTTGTATAGTTAAACATAGTAAGGGTTGTGAACTGGGTTGAGAAAATGAAACCATCTTTTTGAAATTCTGATGGTTCATTTTTTGCCATGGAGGGAGGTGTGAGAAATGGATGTTTTTTAAAATATTTTTGGGGAATATTGTGTTATTTTGTGAAAAAGGCTGTGTGTGTGTGTGTGTGTGTGTGTATATGTTTGCACGTGTATGATTTAATTAAGCTGGGCAGAGATTAATAGAGTTTGTCTGGGGCGGAATGAGGTTTAATACATGAAAAGGATAGAGGTGTTAGATTTGAGGTACAAGTGAATAGGTTAGGTCTAACATTTGCATTTTTAGACAAGTGGAGAGTTTGTTTGAATATCAAAGGGAAGTCAGAGGTGCAAGAAATACGTCTGCATCTTGCAGGAGTTCCATAGATAAACAGAAGTGGGGATATTATATTTTATTTATTTTATTGACCTGATAGCAAAGACAAGATGGAAACATGAGTGATCTTATCTTTGGAAGGATTTGAGTTTCAAAGAGGTGTGCAACAATCTTCAGCCAGAATTGCCGAGTGGATGATCCATCTCGGTCACCTCCGGAGGTCCCCAGCAGAACAGATTCCAGTCTTCAGCCAATTCCATTCACTCTATGTGACATCAAAAAACGGCTGAAGGCACTGGATACTGCAAAGGCTATGGGCCCCGACAATACTCCAGCAATAGTAATGAAGAATTATGCTCCAGAACTTGCTGTGCCCCTAGCCAAGTGTTTCAGTACAGCTACAACACTGACATCTACCCGGCTATGTGGAAAATTGCCCAGTTATGTTCTGTACACGAAAAGCAGGATAAATCCAACCCAGCCAATTACCACCCATCAGTCTACTCTCGATCATCAGTAAAATGATGGAAGAAGTCATCAACAGTGCTATCAAGCGGCACTTGCTTAGCAATAACCTGCTCACTGACGCTCAGTTTGGGTTCTGTCAGGGCCACTCAGCTTCTGACCTCATTACAGCCTTGGTTCAAACATGGACAAAAGAGCTGAACTCCAGACAAGTGGCAAGTAACATTTGTGCCACACAAAAGTGCCAGGCAATGACCATCTCCAACAACAGAGTCTAACCATCTCCCCTTGACACTCAATGGCATTACTATCACTGAATCTCCCTCTATCAACATCCTGGGGGTTACCATTTAGCAGAAACTGAACTGGACGAGCCACATAAATACTGTTGCTACAAGAGGCCAAAAGCTAGGAATCCTACAGCGAGTAACTCTCCTTCTGACTCCCCCAAAGCTTGTCCACCATCTACAAGGCACAAGTCAAGAGTGTGATGGAATACTCCCCACTTACCTGGATGGGTGCAGCTCCAACAATACTCAAGAAACTTGACACCATTCAGGACAAAGCAGCCTGCTTGATTAGCAGCCCATCCACAAACATTCACTCCCTCCAACACCGATGCACAGTGGCAGCAGTGTGTACTATCTAGAAGATACACTGCAGGAAATCACCAAGGCTTCTTAGACAGCACCTTCCAAACTCACAACCGCTACCATCTAGACGGACAAAGGCAGCAGTTGCATGGAACAGCACACCTGGAAGTTCCCTGCCAAGCCACACACCATCCTGACTTGGAAATATATTACTGTTCTTTCAATGTCGGTGGGTCAAAATCCTGGAACCCCCTCCCTAGCAGCACTGTGGGTGTACCTACACCACATGATCTGCAGCAGGTTAAGAAGGCAGCTCACCACCACCTTCTCGAGGGCAATTAGGAATGGTAAATAAATTCTGGCCTAGCCAGCGAAGTCCACACGCTGTAAATGAATAAAAAAAGGAAAACAACGGAACTTGAGATGAAAGGGGAAAAAGGGTATTATAGAGTTACTGTGGAGAGCTTAAGGGAGCTGTTTGAGCTGCAGTGATTAGAGCTGGAGCTAAAAGCTGTTGAGCCAGAACCGAGAGATGTAGCTGTTTGAGCTGTTGAACTGGGGCTGAAATTGGTGAGATGGAGCTATAGCTGGAGCTCTGGGCTAGGCGAGGATGCACTTTAAATCAGCCATCCAGTGAAGCCAGAAAAGTCTTGGGCTGCAAAAAAGCAGTTTTATTCTGAAGTTTGGAGTTCCACTGGGTTGGAAGTGTGTTACAGGTCATATGGTATGCCTTTATTAAAGTTACAGCGGTTTGCCTTGGGTAATATTATTGGATTTTTATAGTTAAACATCTTTAAGGGGGTGGTGCCCGGAAGATTTTACTTGTGGGTCTGACCAAGTGGAGTCTTTTTGAAGGAATGCGTTGTAAGACTAATTTTAATTGTGCAACTGTAATCTTGTGTGCTTACATTTTCTTTTATTAATAAAGCTTTTACTTTTAATTTTTAAAATCCCCAAAAGTGTTACTGGATTTCTTGCTGCTGAGATCAGTATTTTGTCTTCTCGTTTTCAGAATACAAAAAAAAGGGTACAGCCCTCTGGGATTTGGTTTGCGCAACATTGGCTGTGGTCATAACAATGAAAAAGAGTATAAGAATAGAAGTCTTGAGGCATTAATTTACTGGTACAGGCGAGGTGTATTAAATTTATAGTTTAACCAGATAAACTGCTTAATATAACTACAAATAATTGCTGGGTGATACTTTTAAACTTGAAACCTAATTAGTTAAACAAAACACGATAAAGATGACAGGGCAGTTGATGTGTTGCAGCTGTAGCATGTGAGAGCTGGTGGACACCAGGGTGATCCATGACAACCGTATCTGCGATAAGTGCATGTAGCTCGAGGAACTTCGGCTCAGAGCTGATGAGCTACAGTCCCAGCTTCAGGCACCGCAATGCATCAGGGAGGGGGGAAAGTTACCGAGACACTTTGTTCCAGGAGGCAGCCACACCCCTTAGGCTAGATACTTCAGATTTAGGACGTGGTCAGGTCATGCTCGTAGAAGTGTGCCTTGTTGATGATAATCATACTTGTGAAATCGAAGGGGAAAACTGTCGTTGGATAGAACTCCCAACCTACCCTGAGTGAATAAAGGACAGCATATTGTGGAACTGTCTAGCTACATAGCACCACATTTGTTTCAGGGAGTGGTGTGGGTACTTGTGGCTGCATAAAACATATCATTAATGTATTGACTTTTTAAAAAGTATAATTTGCATGTTAATTCGTGTTTAATTTGCGTTGGTTCTGATTATTGTTAAGACAAAAGGTGCAAAAAGTGGAATCTTGTTGGTAATTTCTTCGTGGGGGAGGGGGTCCCTATGGGGAGGTGATGGAATAGTGGCATTGTCACTGGACTGGTAATCCAGAGACCCAGGGTAATGCTCTGGGGAACAGGGTTCGAATCCCACCATGGCAGATAGTAGAATTTGAATTCAATAAAAATCTGGAGTTAAAAGTATAATGATGACCATGAAACCATTGTTATAAAAACCCATCTGGTTCACTAATCCCCTTTAGGGGAGGAAATCTGCTATCCTTACCTGGTGTGACCTCCATGTGACTCCAGACCCACAGCAATGTGGTTGACTCTTAAAAATACCCTCTGAACATATGACACAAAGCTGGGTGGGAGGGTGAGCTGTGAGGAGGATGCAGAGATGCTCAGTGTGATTTGGACAAGCTAAGTGAGTGGGCAAATGCATGGCAGATGCTGTATAATGTGGATAAATGTGAGGTTATCCACTTTGGTGGCAAAAACAGGAAGGCAGGTTATTATCTGAATGGCTATAAATTGAGAGAGGGGAATGTGCAACGAGACCTGGGTGTCCTCGTACGCCTGCTGCTGAAGGTAAGCATACAGGTGCAGCAGGAGGTAAAGAAGGCAAATGGTATGTTGGCCTTCATAGCCAGAGGATTCGAGTACAGGAGCAGGGATGCAATTATACAGGGCCTTGGTGAGACCACACCTGGGATATTGTGTGCAGTTTTGGTCTCCTTATCCGAGGAAGGATGTTCTTGCTATAGAGGGAGTGCAGCGAAGGTTTAGCAGACTGATTCCTGGGATGGCGGGACTGACATATGAGGAGAGATTGAGTTGGTTAGGATTATATTCGCTGGAGTTCAGAAGAATGAGGGGGGATCTCATAGAAACCTATAAAATTCTAACAGGACTAGACAGGGGTAGGTGCAGCAAGGATGTTCCCGATGGTGGGGGAGTCCAGAACCAGGGGTCACAGTCTGAGGATACGGTGTGGACCATTTAGGACTGAGATGAGGAGAAATTTCTTCACCCAGAGAGTGGTGAGCCTGTGGAATTCGCTACCACAGAAAGTAATTGAGGCCAAAACATTGTATGCTTTCAAGATGAAGTTAGGTATAGCTCTTGGGGCAAAAGAGATCAAAGGATATGGGGAGAAAGCAGGAGCAGGCTATTGAGTTGGATGATCACATGATCATAATGAATGGCAAAGCAGGCTCAAAGGGCCGAATGGCCTACTCCTGCTCCTATTTTCTTTGTTTCAATGAACAAGGGCAATTAGGGATGGGCAATAAATGCTGGCCTAGCCAGCGATGCTCACCTCCCACAAACGAATAAATTCAGTAAATTTGGTTTATGGTTTACACACGGGATTGTGACAACTTAATGTATTTGGATTCCCAAAAGGCATTTGATAAGGTGCCACATAAAAGGTAAGAGCTCATGGAGTTGGGATGATGTATTAGCCTGGATAGAGGACTGGCTAACTAACAGGAAACAGAGAGTCAGGATAAACGGATTATTTTATGGATCCACTGTAACTAGTGGAGCGCAGCAGGAATCAGTGCTGGGGCCTCAACGATTTACAATCCATATTAATGAATTGGATGAAGCCAAACTGTATTGTAGCCAAATTTGCTTCTGGTACAAAAATAGGTAGGAGAACAAATTGTAAGGTGTTTGCAAAGTAATATAGATAGCGTAAGTGAGTGGGCAAAACTTTAACGGGCGGAGTATAATGTGGGGAAATGTCAGGTTGTTACCTTTGGCAGGAAGAACAGAATATTATTTGAATGGAGAGAGACTGCAGAATGCTGCAGTGCAGAGGGATCTGAGTGATCTCAGACTGAATCACAAAAGACATGCAGGCGCAGCAAGTAATTAGGAGTGTAGGTTTTTATTGCAAGGGGGATGGAATATATAAGTAGCAAAGTCATGTCACGACTGTACAGGGCACGGGTGAGACCACACCTAGATTACTGTGTGGAGCACTGGTCTCCTTACTTTCATTTGAAGCAATTCAGAGACGGTTCACTAAGCTGGATCCTGGGATGAGGGCTTTGTCTCATGAGGAAAGGTGAAACAGGCTGGGCCTCTACTCATTGGAGTTTAGAAGAATGAGGGGTGATGTCATTGAAACATATAAGATCCTGGAGGGGTTTGACAAAGTAGATGCAGAGAGGATGGAACTGTATCGCCATTCCCTCACTGTCGGTAGGTCAAAATCCTGGAACTCCCTACCTAACAGCACTGCGGGTGTACCTACAGGGGTGGGAGATGGTGGGGACATGGTGGCATTGTGGTAACATCAGTAGCCTGGTAGTCCAGAGGCCCAGGCTAATGCCCTGTAGACACTAGTTCACATGGCAGCTGGTGGAATTTAATTTCTATGAATAAAATCTGGAATTGAAAGCTAGTCTCAGTCATGGCAACTGTGAATGTATCACTGATTGTCGTAAAAACCCATCTGGTTCACTCATGCCCTTACCCGGTCTGGTCTACATGTGACTCCAGACCCCACAGCAATGCAGTTGACTCTTAACTGCCCTCTGAAATGGTCTAGCAAGCCTCTCAGTTCAAGGGCCATTAGGGATGAGCAACAAACACTGGCCTTGCCAGCGACACCGCTAACCCATGAAAGAATAAAAAAATACACCAGGTGGACTGCAGCCATTTAAGGCGGCCTGCTCAACACCACTACCTTCTCAAGAGCAATTACAGACAGGCAACAAATACTGACCTTGCCAGCAATGCCCTCATCCTCCCACAAATTAACAAAGATAAAAGATCAGATGGTGGGTGTTGATGGGTGTCTCAGTCACACAGAGCCACATTGTCCTCACTTATATAGGAATGAAACAGCCTGGATGATTCTCTTTCTCTATCCCAGGGGTGTTGCAATGTTAGAGCCTCAGCTCCGATAGTCACGTAACCCAGCACAGGCTATAGACTGAACAGGAGACTTTCCTACTTAGTTCCATGACTGAGTAGTGATTAAAGATAGCTGCGGAGTTGTAAGAGAGACTTCAGCAACTTGTTCTGCACCACCGTCTACTGGCCAGTGCTTGCAACTACTTTGATTTTTTTTTTTAAATGATACATTCATGGAATGTGGGCTTCACTGGCTGGGCCAGATTTATTGCCCATCCCTAATTGCCCTCGAGAAGGTGGTGATGAGCTGCCTTCTTGAACCGCTGCAGCCCATGTGGTGTAGGTGCACCCACTGTGCTGTTAGGGAGGGAGTTCCAGGATTTTGACCCAGCGACAGTGAAGGAACGGCGATATATTTCCAAGTCAGGATGGTGAGTGGCTTGGAGGGGAACTTCCAGGTGGTGATGTTCCCATCTATCTGCTGCCCTTGTCCTTCTAAATGTTAGCAGTTGCAGTTGTGGGTTTGGAAGGTGCTGCCTAAGGAAGGTGCCTTGGTGAGTTTCTGCAGTGCACCATGTAGATGGTCCACCGTTGTGACAGCTGACATTGCAAAACTCAAATGGGAAACATTGATACAGCAAAGGGAAAGGTCAGCACCAGAGTGAGATTTTAAAAAATCATGACGGCAAGCTTTGTATTCAGGAATGGCCCGAAATAAGATAGTTTAAATGTACATTAACTGTAACTGATGTTATTAAAAATGAATTGAGATAATGAGAGTGAGAGAGAGAGAAGGAGCACAACGAAGTATCAAATGGGAGAATTAGCAGCTGTCCATGACAGGATGTTAAGGGAAACAATCACAGGGCTGTATAAGCAGCGATCACATTTTGGAGCAGAGCCAAATATCTTATCCTTAAAAACCGCACTCTGTGTTACTTTTTGTTTAGCTTCCAGCATCTCATTGGAAGCCGGGTATAAACATTTAACAGAGGCTAGTTTTAGCTGTGAGTGCAATTCTACAAAATCCAACTGAGAATAGGAACATGGGTGAGTGGAGCAGGAGCAGGCGTAGGCCATTCAGTCCATCAAGCCCGCTCCACCATTTCAAACAGATCATGGCCGTTCATTTAGCTCTACGCCATTTTTCCCCACTACCCCACATGTACAAAAGGATTCTGAAAAACGAGTGCTGTTGCAGAGGATTTAGGACTATTTTCAATGCAGGCTTTTCTATTTTTACAAAAATTAGTTTCCCTTCTCTGGTTTCTCCCCTGCTCCTCCATAGCCTCGCTCCCTCCCTATCCCTACTCTCCACCAGCCCCACGATCCTCCGAGATCTCTGCGCCCCTGTAATTCCGGCCTCTTGCGCATCCTTCGTTTTAATCACTCCACCTTTAGTTGCTGGGCCCTAAGCTCTGGAACAACCCCCTCCCCCCACACAAACCTCTCCCACTTGCTACATCTCTCTTCCTTTAAGACCCTTTCTCAGGTCGATGGTCAGTGGATCCTTTTTCAATTCGAGCTTTGAGATGACCCAATGCTCTGGATCAGCCAGCGAGGCAGTGGAAACAAATCCCTTCAATTGGCACTTACCATTTTCCGCCCAATGTACGCCCAGCCTTGTCTGACACTCTGCTGAAAGCTCTGCCGGTTCATGTTCTCTGCGGGAGGACAAAAATAAAACTCAGGGTGGAAAACAAACACAAGCGGGAAAGAAAACTTTTCTTCAAAGGGTTAACGCTTCCCAGAGACAAGCCTGGGTTCGGTTCATTCGGGAGAAAACGCAGGCCGGCCCTGATCTCTCTCACTGCATGACAGTGGTGAGCTCTCCCTCACTGCCCCACAATCCGCCTCCCTGTCCCACAGGCTCTCCCTCGCCCCCCCTCCCCACCCCCTCCCCACACTACAGACTCTCCCTCAATGCCCCACAATCCGCCTCCCTGTCCCACAGACTCCCCCTCACCGCCCCCTCCCCGCACCCTCCCCACCCCCCTCCCCACCCCACAGGCTCCCCCCTCACTGCCCCCTCCCCACCCCACAGGCTCTCCCTCCCCGCCCCCTCACTGCCCCCTCCCCACCCTACAGGCTCCCCCTCAGTGCCCCCCTGTCCTACGGGCCCCCCCCTCTCTGCCCCCCCTGTCCTATGGGCTGCCCCTCCCATCTCCCTCCCCACCGTCCTACATGCTCACCTTCCCTGCTCCCCCCGCCCCACCCATCCCTTCCTGCTCCCCATCCTACAGGCTCTCCCTCCCTGCCCCCCTCCCTCACCTGTCCTACAGGCTCTCCCTCCCTGCCCCCCTCCCTCACCTGTCCTACAGGCTCTCCCTCCTTGCCCCCTCTCCCCCACCTGTCCTACAGGCTCTCCCTCCCTGTATCATCCTCCCTCACCTGTCCTACAGGCTCTCCCTCCTTGCCCCCTCTCCCCCACCTGTCCTACAGGCTCTCCCTCCCTGTATCATCCTCCCTCACCTGTCCTACAGGCTCTCCCTCCTTGCCCCCTCTCCCCCACCTGTCCTACAGGCTCTCCCTCCCTGTATCATCCTCCCTCACCTGTCCTACAGGCTCTCCCTCCTTGCCCCCTCTCCCCCACCTGTCCTACAGGCTCTCCCTCCTTGCCCCCTCTCCCCCACCTGTCCTACAGGCTCTCCCTCCTTGCCCCCTCTCCCCCACCTGTCCTACAGGCTCTCCCTCCCTGCCCACCTCCCCCACCTGTCCTACAGGCTCTCCCTCCCTGCCCCCCTCCCCCACCTGTCCTACAGGCTCTCCCTCCCTGCCCCCCTCCCCCACCTGTCCTACAGGCTCTCCCTCCTTGCCCCCTCTCCCCCACCTGTCCTACAGGCTCTCCCTCCCTGCCCCCCTCCCCCACCTGTCCTACAGGCTCTCCCTCCCTGCCCCCCTCCCCCACCTGTCCTACAGGCTCTCCCTCCCTGCCCACCCTCTCTCACCTATCCTATGGGCTCTCCCTCCCTGCCCCCCTCCCTCACCTGTCCTACAGGCTCTCCCTCCCTGCCCCCCTCCCCCACCTGTCCTACAGGCTCTCCCTCCCTGCCCACCCTCCCTCACCTATCCTATGGGCTGTCCCTCTCTGCCCCCTCCTCCCTCACCTATCCTATGGGCTGTCCCTCTCTGCACCGCCCTGTTCTATGTGCTCTCCTTCAGTTCCCCACACACTCGCTTTACTGATTCTTCTTGCACCATTGTCCACTCAGACTCCATCCTTCCCTCCCTCCAAACTCTGGAAGTCTTCACCTCCATTTCCCTTCCCACCCCCCTCAGACTGTTAAAATCCAAGCTTGGGATTTCACAAACACCACTTCCCAATATCCTTCATCTGATGTTCACCCTCCTCAATTATAGTCTGTTATGAACGAGAGGTTTTATGAGATGGTTAGGTTTTAAACCGTCACTTTTAATTCAAGGTGAAATGGAGCATGTGACCTCCTACTAGTCTACTCAGCAATAAGCCGATGTGATCTGGTCGCCAATGAGGGGCCCAGGTAGAGTCCTATTGAAACCCAAGGGCCAACTTTCACACCTGAACCCAAAAGGAAAAGGGCAGCTGTACTTGCTGTTTGCAGACATACTGAGGGGAGAGGGGAGAGACAGGCAGACACACAAGAGGTTGCAAACAACAGGGGAAAAGGTTTGTTCTCTGTTAGCCACCAGGCAGAATTGGGGTGGGAGCACATTTTCTGGTTGACGGGTGGAATTTTAAGGAAACTGGAAAGTTTGTCCTGGTGTGGTTGGGAGGTGGAGTCTGCTTGGGTATTCTCAGGAGACCAAAGGGAAATGACTTTCAATGGACACTGGACGTTATGACTCAGTGAAACATGGTGAAGTGAGCCTGCTGGAAGCCGGGAGTGACGTTGGACAGGTTCCTGCAAAGACTACAATTCTACGGAGAATGTGACGTGACATAAAACACGGCATGGGGTTTTTCCAATTGTGTTAGGAAGTTAAGGGAGAACATCATTTGCTTCGTTTAGTGTATTAGTTGCCTACTAAGTAACATTTATTCAATTTTTAAAAATTCATGTGGGCGTCGCTGGCTGAGCCAGCATTTATTGCCCGTCCCTAATTGCCCTTGAGAAGGTGGTGGCGAGCTGCCTTCTTGAGCCGCTGCAGTCCCTGTGGTGTAGGTACACCCACAGTGCTGTTAGGGAGGGGAGTTCCAGGATTCTGACCCAGTGACAGTGAAGGAACGGCGATATATTTCCAAGTCAGGATGGTGGGTGGCTTAAAGGGGAACTTCCAGGTGGTGGTGTTCCCATCTATCTGCTGCCCTTGTCCTTCTAGATGGTGGAAGTCGTGGGTTTGAAAGGTTTGCTTTTAGTATGCTTGTTGCTGTAACATTCTACAAACACAAAATCACGCGTGATCCTTCGAGATCATCATTGGGATTTCAAATCTCTTTTTCAAAGTTTTCAGTCTCTACAGGAGTTGTAACAAAAAGGGCACACAAGATTTGAGAGATGTTCTACTAGGCCAGAACACTTGTTCACAAATGTTTCAGGAACTTGTTAAAACACTTTGGGATCTGAATTCCTCTGGATGTTATTTTTGCAGCATAGTTTAGTGCAATTGTCTTATTTTAGTTCTCCCATTGCAACATAAATTGTCTGTATTAGCTAGCGTACTAAAATTAGTGTGAGGTGATGAATCCCTTGGGAACACTATAATTTCACGTAAACACAGTTCCAACTGCAAGTGCCACAGGTAAATGCAACTTTGAGCTGCTGATTTATAAGAGGAGACAGCCTGGGGCAATTATTAAAAAAAAAGCCAATCACACTGCCAAGCAGTTCCTTCCCCGGACCATGTACTGTCCAGTCAATCAGGAGCTTTGCCAAATTGCTCACCTAAAAAGTTCTACTGTTAGATGTGATTCAGCGATTGGGCAGCACTTACTGAACAGCCCTGAGTGCGTTAATAACTACGCCAACAACCAATTGAGGATAATCAGTCGAGCTTGTGATGTGGCTCATTTACATTCAAGTGACACACATTCATACGCAGGGGCCCGTTCTCTGCAAACAAAAGGAATATGTTCAAGCCGCGTGTCTTTTTTGAACTACCCAGGAGCTTAAGGAACCAATAGTTCCCTGTTGCTTTCTCCACGGTAACCCATCAGCCAGAGTCAACTTGCCAACCAATCAGCATCCTTTCCTCCTGCAGTATAAATTGTTGTGCTTGTTTGAAATTTGGCATTCTTGCATTTGTCCTGATGAGTGCAACATGAAAACCTTTGAACACATGTCTCTCTTTTCAGCAATATTCACCTAAAAGGCTGTGGATGCCAGTTCAGTTGAACTTGGCAACATTGTCAGGAAGGTATAATAATTTTCCTAATGTTATTTGAATTTATTGTAGAGTAATAGTGGGGCCTGTGTTTATGGGTCTATGTTTGTCTGTGTGTGTGTGTGTGTGTATGACTGACTTAAATGAATCAAAGGCAGCTGAAGGTTTTGATGTACCAGAAGATAAGCTACATTTGAAATGTTAAGTAGGTTTTTATAGGTGTAAAGGGAACATTTGAATTTTTAAATAAATCAGTCCAGCTAGAATTCAAAAGAGGGCGTGAAATGTTTCACCTAGCCAGAAGTTAAGAGACAAGGTGTTTATTTTTCCCGAAGATTGCTAGTAGAATTGGTACTATAATAGATTTTTTATTATTAGAGAGGTAAAGTCCGAAGACAGCGAAACAATGGGAGTTTGCATTCAAAGGGGAAAATATGTATAAAGGAGGGAAGGCTGTGTGTAAGGTCAGGCACTCTAAGATCTAACAAGTGTGAAAAGCCTCCAGCGTCTAAGCCTCGAGCTGCCGTCTACAAAGAACTGAAGTTAAGAAAACTCACTTTGAATCTGACTGTTTCAGGTTAGTGTGTGTTACTTTGCCTGGGTCTGTTTAAAATCTGTGTGTCTCACTGTTGCCTTAACCAAAGTGTAGATCAGCTGCAATCTAATTGAATAGTGGAAGGGATTGGAGGGAACAAATGGCCTGCAGGCACCTACTCTTCAGAAGAAACGTTCTGCCTAACTGCCCCCAATAGGTAATGAAGCAACCCTCTACCGCACACGCACATGTTCTCCTTCCCCCAGACACGCCAGTAGCACAACAGCTAAGATGCTCCTGCTGGTGTCTGATCTCCATCTCTGTCCCGGTCCTACAAGCCTCCTCTCCTCAGCTCAGCCCAGACAGCGAGCTCACTGGGAACACGTCGTACAGACCGTCAGAGTCCAGGCCCGGCAGGCTCATGTGCCCATGGGTGGAGTCATCACATAAAAGCTCCTGAAATATCTTCTAAATGTGTTGACAACCCAGAGTAGGTCTGGCACGAGTGAGACGTGCTCTTTTTAAGACTGCAGCAGTAGAGGACACACAGTGGATTCCAGCTGAGTGCGGGTCATCCACAAGCTACCAGATTCGAGAAACAGAACAAAAGAGGTGAGAAATGGTTACAAGAGCGAGAACGTTCAGGGCCAGGAAATGTAATTTACCCAAATGATAACCCTGATGTCAAAGACAAGTCAAGGATTGGCAACAAAGCCACTGAGGATAGTATGGTTACAGGCGATGGGAAACTGTGGACATGAGGAAGAGACTTGTGACCATTCCTATTGGAGTTGGACAGATCAAAAAGGAGGTTTTGTTTTTGTTACCAACAATAAACATCAGCACTGAAGGAGTTCAAACTTTCACTAGGAGGCTGAGGAAAGAATTAAAAAAGAATTGGATTTTTTTTTTTTGCTTTATTTTTTCATGGATGTGGGCATCGCAGGCAAGGTCAGCATTTGTTACCCATCCCTAATTGCCCTTAAACTGAGTGGCTTGCTAGATCATTTCAGAGGGCATTTAAGAGTCAGCCACATTGCTGCGGCTCCGGAGTCACATGTAGGCCAGACCGGGTAAAGACAGCAGATTTCCTTACTTAAAAAAGACATTAGTGAACCAGATAGGTTTGTGTGACAATTGTGTTTTCTCACGTGTAGGCGCAGACTCGATGGGCCGAAGGGCCTCTTCTGCGCTGTGTGATTCTGTGATAACAGCTTCATGTCACCATTACTGAGACTATCTTTCAATTCCAGATTTATTAACCGAATTTAAATTCCACCAGTTACCATGGTGGGATTTAATTAATATGAATCTGGAATATAAAGCTAGTCTCAGTAATGGTGACCATGACAACAGCATTGATTGTTGCTAAAAACCCATCTGGTTCACTAATGGGAAGGAAATCTGCCTTCCTTACCTGGTTTGGCCTACATGTGACTCCAGACCCACAGAATTTTGTGGTTGACTCCTAACTGTCCGCTTTAATGACCTGGCAAGCCACTCAGTTCAAGAGCAATTATGGATGGGCAACAAATGCTGGCCCTGCTGGTGATACCCACATCCCATGAAGGAATTAAAACAAGTTTAAATTCCACCAGCTGCCCTGTGGTGGGATTTGGATCCATGTCCCCAGAGCATTAGCCTGGGTCGTGGGCCTCTGGATTACTAGTCCAGTGACAATACCACTACGTCATTGCACCAAATTCGGTTGCAGGGAGAGAGAGAGTTGTCAGAGCGTGAAGCAACAGAGTTACAGAATAAATGCATGTCTTTCTTTTTTAAAAAAATATCGAATGTCACAGGGGCGTATAGTCAGGGAGAAGTGCAAGGCAGAATGACAATTTCACCCCTGGAAGGAGGGGTGGGGGGAAGTCTTGTTGAAACTGTAGGTTTCGAGTCCCACTTTGCTAAGTGTCCAATCTGAGCAACATTGACCAGACGGATGCCCGAGCGGATGCGGCAGCCTCTAGAGGAGGAGATTGGAGAAGAGAAAATTGGAGGGAGCAGTTACCAATGAGCAGTCCCTACACTGGCAGTGAGCTGGGAGACCATCCGCCCACCTCCTCAATTGCAGGGTGTCAGGCAAGGGAGGTGGAGAGGAAAAATGAGAAGAATTGGTATTATAAAATTAATGGTCAACTGTGCTTGAATTTCGAGTTGAGGTACAGGTCAGCCCGAGCTAATTGAATGGTGGAATGGCTCAATGTCCAAATGGTCTAATTCTGTTCCTATGTTTTGGATACGGAGTTTCAGTGACACGACTTGGAGAGGCTTTGTAAGGGACTCACGAAGGTTTGCTGGCACTATCCAATTCCTATTAGCTCCCTCTGCAACTTTACACAGCGTTAACAGTACAGAAACATGTTGTTTGGTCCAATCGATGCCAATGTTTGTGCTCCACACCTGCCTCTTTCATATCCACATACCCTTCTATTCCTGGGACTAAACTATTAAGGCACATGGAAATAGTCACTTTGAGCAGAGGGGGAGGTTGGTGGGGGAAGAGGGAGAAGCAGGAGAAATGATAAATGAGTGTTGATCGATCAGCCTTCTCCCTGTTACCTGTCGAAGCTTCACAGACCCAGCTTGCTGCCCACAGAATGGCCAGGGATAACACCAGGGCGTAAAGGCACAGTTCCACCTTGGGTAACGCAGTCTTAAGACCCATGTCTGCAGATCACTGGCTCCGGGAAAGGAAGAACACAACTGGGGTGAGGGAGGGAGGAAAGAAAGAAAGAAAAGGAATCATAAACTAGAGCATGATTGAAAGCAACACATACCACCACAGGTTTTCACTCTCTGGCACTCTGCTTTTTAAATCTAATTTGCAGTCCTTGAATTAGCGCTGGCAATGATAGAATGCATTAAGCGTTTGTTCCCTGTTGGGATTCCTCTGACCATTATTTTAATGGTGGGTTAAGCCATTTTAAATAAACAGGTTAACATCTGTGCTGAAACAGTGAGAGGAGGTCTGACATATGACTTCATTAAATTTCTGTTGCTTAGTATTGCCAGGAGTGAATTGTAGGCTTGTGTACACACACACTCCAAGCAGCTTCCCCCACCCCCCCACTACTCCACTGAGGCACCTTTAAAGGAGCATTAAGTGCAGCCTTTGCAGCACAACTGGTGTGACCTCATGCTGGAATTTGCAACCTTATTTGCATTCCATCAGCTCGTCAAGACATCCACACTTCCATCTAGGTTCAGAACCAGACAGAATCATATTTAGCTCTGTATCACATCTCAGCCAACTAACTGACCCATTGGCCCATAGCCTGGTCTTGCTGAAAGATGCACCACAGCAATCCTCGTGTAATATCTCTCTGCGGAGAAAGATCAGGCAGGCAAAGGACAAAGAATCCTAACTCCACACACGATGCCAAGTCAAAACATAGGGGGCCGCCAATGGGATAATCGGACAGAAGCCCCACGGCTAGTGCCTTCAAATAAGGTCAAAGAATTGGTCAAAGATCATCAAATCTACCAACATTATTAAAAATTCATTCACGGGACACAAGTGTAGCTGCCAAGTGAATTACCCTCGAGAAGGTGATGGTGAGCCACCTTCTTGAGCTGCTGCAGTCCATGTGGTGTAGGTATATCCACAGTGCTGTTAGGGAGGGAGATCCAGGATTTTGACCCAGCGACAGTATGGGAATGGTGATATAATTTCCAAGTCAGCATGTGGCTTGGAGGGCAATTTCCAGGTGGTGGTGTTCCCATGTGTCTGCTGCCCTTGTCCTACTAGGGTGGTCGTAGTCGTGGGTTTGGAAGGTCCTGTTGAAGGAGCCTTGGCAAGTTGCTGCAGTGTGTCTTGTATATGGTACACAGGGCTGCAACAATGCACTATTCATAGATGGAATGAATGTTTAAGGTGATGGGCAGGGTGATGATCAAGTGGGCTGCTTTGTTCTGGATGGTGGCGAACTTTGAGTGTTGTTGGAGCTGCACTCATCCAGGCAAATGGGGAGTATTCCATCACACTCCTGACTTGTGCCTTGTAGATGGTGGAAAGGATTGCAGAGTCAAGAGAAAGTTACTCACTAACACCTACAAAGCCTCTGACCTGCTTTTGTAGCTACAGCATTTATATGGCTAGTCCAGTTCAGTTTCAGGCCAAGGATGTTGACAGTGAGGGATTCAACGATGGTAATTCTGTTGAATATTAAGGGGAGATGGCTAGATTCCTTCTTGATGGAGATGGTCATTGCCTGGCACTTGTGTAACACAAATGTTACTTGCCACTGATCAGCCGAAGCCTGAATGTTGTCCAGGTCTTGCTGCATGTGGGCACCTAGTATCTGAGGAGTTGCAAATGGTGCTGAACTCGGTAGGAGTGACCACTGCACACAGTCATTGTAGAGACAAAGTCCCGCCTTCACAGTGAGGATACCCTCCATCGCATTGTGTGGCACTACCACCGTGCTAAATGGGATAGATTTCAAACAGATCTAGCAACTCAAGACTGGGCATCCATGAGGCGCTGTGGGCCATCAGCAGCAGCAGAATTGTATTCAAACACAATCTGTAACCTCATGGCCCAGCATATCTCCTACCCTACCATTACCATCAAGCCAGGGGATCAACACTGGTTCAATGAAGAGTGCAGGGGGGCATGCCAGGAGCAGCACCAGGCATACCTAAAAATGAGGTGTCAACCTGGTGAATCTATAAAACAGGACTACTTGTGTGCCAAACAGCATAAGCAGCAAGTGATAGACAGATCTAAGCGATTCCACAACCGACGGATCAGATCTAAGCTCTGCAGTCCTGCCACATCCAGTCGTGAATGGTGGTGGACAATTAAACAGCTCGCTGGAGCAGATGGCTCCATAAATATCCCTATCGTCAACGATGGAGGAGCCCAGCACAGCAGTGCAAAAGATAAGACTGAAGCATTCACAACTGTTGCTGTTCCTTCACTGTTGCTGGGTCAAAATCCTGGAACTCCCTTCCTAACAGCACTGTGGGTGTACCTACACCACATGGGCTGCAGCGGTTCAAGAGGGCAGCTCACCACCACCTTCTCAAGGGCAACTAGGGATGGGCAATAAATGCTGGCCTGGTAAGCGAAGCCCACATCCTGTGAATGAATTTTTAAAAATTGCACATGTTCGCTGACGACTGCACATGTGCAATCATCAGCGAACATCCTCACTTCTGACCTTATGACGGAAGGAAGGTCATTGATGAAGCAGCTGAAGATGTTTGGGCCTGGGACACTGAGGAACTCAGGCAGTTATTAGATCTAACTCCAGTATTTGCCTTCCTGATGGATGAAGTTACTTTATTGTATCTGTGGATATGGAGACTTTTTGAATTGCACGCTAAAAAGTCATCTGCGATTGTGGACATCCCCAGTCAGCAACATCAAGAAATTAAACATTTCCTTCAAAAGCTTGATCTCAGGGCCTCAACATTAGAATAATTAGCCATTCCCCTGGCCGGTGTCCCCACTAACTGGCAGGATCGTGGGTAGCTTGAAGGAGAACTTGTAGGTGATGATCTCATGCATCTGCTGCCCTTGTCCTTCTAGGTGGTAGAGGTCTCGGGATTTGAAGGTTCTGTCAAAGGAGCCTCAGTGAATTGCTGCAGTGCATCTTGTAGCTGGTACACACTGTTGCCACTGTGCGTCGGTGGTGGAGGGGGTGAATGTTTGTGGAAGGGATGCCAATCAAATGGGCTGCTTTGTCCTGGATGGTGTCAAGCTTCTTGAGTGTTGTGGGAGCTGCATTCATCCAGGCAAGTGGGGAGTATTCCATCACACTCCTGACTTGTGCCTTGTAGATGGTGGACAGGCTTTGGGGAGTCAGGAGATGAGTTACTCTCTGCAGAATTCCTAGCCTCTGAGCTGCTCTTGTAGCCACAATATTTATATGGCTCGTCCAGTTCAATGATTTACCATTGACCAGAAACTAACTTTTATAGCACATTCAATTGTCTGATAACACTCTGCATCAAAAAGTTTCTCCTCTACTCCATCCTAAATTTCTTGTGCTTAGCCTTGTGTCTAAATGCTCACAAGTCTGTTCACTATCTACACTGCCCCTCTCCAACATCATCTTAAACTTCATCAAATCACCCCACAGCCCCATTTGTTTCAGCCAACAGGGTACCTAACACAATCCCTGATATATCAGTTTTTATTTGTTTATTCATAGGATGTAGGCATCTCTGGTAAGGCCAGCATTCATTGCCCATCCCATGGAGAGTCACTTTGAATGCAGCTTTCTAGGCCATTTCAGAGGGCATCAACCATATTGCTGAGAGTCTGGAGTCACATGCAGACCAGACTATGTCAGGGAAGGAAATTTGCCATCCTTAACAACATTAATGAACCAGATGGGGTTTTTTTTAAATAAAAAGACTACCCAGTAGTTTCATGGTTACTGATACTAACTTTTGAATTCCAAATTTTAATGAACTAATTAAATTTAAATTCACCAGCTGCTGCGATGGAGGTTGAACTTGGGCTCCTAGAGCATTAGGGTTTTAAAAATTTTATTTAGTTGTCATTCTTTTATATGTAGTTTTCTTTAAATGAGCGAGCAACGTACCTGAAATGAATTTCCGTATGGACAATAACATTGAAATGTAATTGAATTTATCCAGGTCTATGGGTTACTAGCCCAGTAACATAACCAATATACAACAGTACCTTTCCAAATTAGTCCCAAGGTATGTGCAATCTCCCACTCTCAGTGGATAAAAGAACATGTCTTCATTTCTAGAAGGCTCGCATTTCCTTACAGAAGGCTGTAGAGGCCAGGTCATTGAGTTTATTTAAGACTGAGATAGATAGGTTCTTGATTGGTAAAGGGATCAAAGGTTACGGGGAGAAGGCGGGAGAACGGGGTTGAGAAACTTATCAGCCATGATTGAATGGCGGAGCAGGCTCGATGGGCCGAATGGCCTAATTTCTGATCCCATGTCTTATGGTCTAAGCCTCTCCACGATGATGACAATGTGAACAGCAGGGCCCCAAAGTATGACACAGGCTTTACAGAAGGCTTGAGTTTGTGAACGTGACATGCATCACATTTCTCTCGAGTGATCACTTCGCTGCCAGCTACTTTTTCAGGCACTCCTATTTGTCACTTCTCTTCAGCACAATCTGGATTCGTCGGCCAAGTATTCACCATGATTGGGAACGTCACAGAACCTCTCAGTGCATCCATAAAGCAACACTGCTGTCAGGAAAAGTGGTTAAGAATTAAGATTTCTTGTTTAGTCGAAGGCAAACAATAGCTGTGGGCTTGAGTGAAGGCAAATTCGTTGCTAAGATAATTGCTCCCATTATTTATTTGTCAAGGTACCTTCGTCCCTTGAGTAATGAATGCCGTTTCCATCTTTCCAAACACCCAGGTTTTAGATTAATGCCGCAACAGTGGTTATCACCGAATAAAACAATTAAAATATACTTTAACTCAAACACCAGCGATGGTATTCTTCGGCTTGACTCAATGACTAACTTTAGATTTCAGCACAGTACCGAATCACATCATCTTAAAGAACTAGCCTTTACATAGCTCATTTGCATATTTTAAAATATAGGATTAATTAATTATAAGAATGGCCAGTGAATCTGTGCCAGTAGATGTTTGTTCAGGAATATAATTCGATACGGTATTCATATTATATGTTCGATATTTTCAATTAAAATACTTATTAAAATCGGCCAATTTTTTTTGGTCAACAAGAGTAAAATTCCAGTGATGTAATTCTCTGTCAGGCTTCCCTTTTTAATCCTGCGCATTTTACACAAAGACACACTATATGACAACCAAGTTGCTGATTCACCTCCAGGATCTGCAAGGGCTCATAGTTTCAGCAATTTACCAGTCCTCTATTGCTGAGTATTTTGCGTTGTGAGTGTTTAGAAAGCCTGCAGAGGATAAGGTGAGGTACAACACAAAGACAGCTTTTCCAACAGCAGACCACAAGTCATCTTCCTTTCCTTTATTCTTTCATGGGATGTGGATGCCACTGGCAAGGTCAGCATTTGTTGCCCATCCCTAATTGCTCGGTGTGGTTTGCTAGGCCATTTCAGAGGGGCAGTTAAGAGTCACATGTAGGCCAGACTGGGTAAGGACAGCAGATTTCCTTCCCTAAGAGGAACGAGTGAACCAGATGGGTTTTTAACAACAATCTGATATTAGCCACCAGTGCTAAGACTAGCTTTATATCCCAGATTTTTAATTTTTAAGCTGCTGTGATGGGATTTGAACCCATACCCCCACTGCATTAGCCTGGGCCTCTGGATTTCCAGCTCAGTGGCATTACCACTAGACCACCAACTCCCCATAAAAGGTGCCCATGAAACTGAGACTAGGTTACAACTCAATTTTATTTTTTAAATTCCACCAGCTACCATGGTGGGATGTGAACTCATACCCCCAGAGGATTACCTGTCTAGGTGACATTACCATGACACCACGGTCTCCCCTTTCTCTAACAATCCCTGTCGATGATCTGTTACCAGCATCACTGTTGCTAATATTGTTGGTTACAAATCAAATCAGAACAAAGCAGCCCTCTTGATCGGGACCCCATCCACCATCTTAAACATTCAATCCCTCCGCCACCAATGCACAGTGGCATCATGTTTACCATCTCCAAGATGCAGTGCAGCAACTCACCAAGGCTTCCTTCAATGGCACCTTCCAAACCCACGACCTCTACCATCTAGAAGGACAAGGGCCGCAGATAGATGGGAACACCACCACCTGGAAGTTCCCCTCCAAGCCACTCACCATCCTGACTTGGAAATATATCGCCGTTCCTTCACTGTCGCTGGGTCAAAATCCTGGAACTGCCTCCCTAACAGCACTGTGGGTGTACCTACACCACATGGACTGCAGCGGTTCAAGAAGGCAGCTCACCACCACCTCCTATGAACAAATATTTTAAAAATCATGCAAGTAGCATCTTAACAGTTTAATGGGAATTTAGTTTTAGTCCTTGTAGGCATTGTTTGCCGAAAGGTGTTGGCAATAGTGTTGAGACTACCCAGGTTAAGATCGCAAGTTAATGTTTTTGAGGTTTCCCCCTCTTTGTCCTCCTCTCCCACTTTGTAGCATTTGGTGGGCAACTATGTCCCATGCCATCCTCCTCCATTGCCTCGCCTATGTTAGGTAGCTCAGTGGAACCTCCATCGTGTGCGTCCACTCCAATGTGTTCAAAACGCAGCCAGTGCATCTGCAACAATGGAATATAGGAACAGGGGTTGACCATTAAACCTCGAGCCTGTTCTTCCATTCCATGCAATCATGGCTGATTTGTAATCCAAATCCAAACCCCTATGTCCACCTGCACCCCATCTCCCTTATGGGTCAAAATCCTGGAACTCCCTCCCTAACAGCACTGTGGGTGTACCCACACCACAGGGATTGCAGCGGTTCAAGGCGGCAGCTCACCACCACCTTCTCAAGGGCAATTAGGCATGGGCAATAAATGCTGGCCTTGCCACACTCTGAATGAATTAAAAGAAACACAACACAGTGGTTCTCAAACATCTTTGGTTGAAGGACCCCTTTCAAGTAGATTAGTAATCATGGAACCCCAGCCCCCAACCCACCATCCAGGAGAAAGGATTGTTGGTGGCAGGACAGAGGAGCGTAGGAGCCTGGGAAGGGTGGATGGTGGGGGTGTGAAGCAGGAGCCTGGGGAAAGGGGTTGGAAAATAGGAGCACAGAAAAGGGAGAGAAGGAGCCCATGGGGCGAGGGGGGGAAGCATGACCCCAAGGGAAAGGGGATAGAAAGCAAGGACCTGGGGATTGTGGGAAGGATCCTGGGATGGGGTGGTGGGGGGTAGAATAGAAATCTGGACAGCAGGGGTGGGCCTCAGTGGGGGTATAGGGATTTGAAGGAAGTAGAAGAGGAGCGATGGGAGAGCACATGCACGGGCTGGGGGTGGGGGGAAACAGAGCACACGCCTCTCTCCATCATTCACTCGCCTACTCTTGACCATGGGAGAGTCACCTACCCACAAGGCCGGCCCTAATTCACAAATCAGAGTTTTAACTCTTTCGAGTACAATCACAGTTCTTGGTTTCCGGGAGTGGGATATGAACCGACAACCCTCTGATTCAAAGGCGAGGGTGCTATGAACTGAGCCACAGCTGACACCTCAATTCTTTCGAGTTATCAACAGTCACAGATTGCAACTCTTTTGAGTACAATCACAGTTCTTGGTTTTCCGGGAGTGGGACATGAACCCACAACCCTCTGATTCAAAGGCGAGGGTGCTATGACTGAGCCCATTGCTTTAATACTCCTGGTTAATAAATATCAATCTTAGATTCAAAGTTAACAAATGACCTAATAATTGCCAATTAACTGCCACTTGCAGAATAGAGTTCCAAACTTCTTTGCATATAGAAGAGTCTCCCAAGTTCACTCCGGAAAGATCTGGTTCCAATTCCAAGGCCGTATCCCCTAGTTCCATACTCCATAACCAGTGCAAACTGTCTCTCTACCCACTTCATAGATTCCCCTTAATACCTCGATAATGTCCATCCAATCACCCAAACCAACCTTCAAATTCCAGGGGATATAATCCACATTAATGTAATCCTTCCATGGAATTCAAAACTTCTTTCAACCAGCCTCTCCTACCATCGATGCCTCATCTACAGGATGCCCCTTGGCAACACTGCCTGCAAACAGGATAGTCGTCATGGATTGGTTGGTTTGTGTTTGGTATACCCTCTGTGATATGCTTCCACATGTACCCAGGCGTCACTCAGTCAATTCACCACTTTCCTTGATTCCATAACCAACTCGTTGCTGCCAGACCGCTCGCCTGACGGGAAGTCACACATGAATCAAAACGGCCTCCAACAGATCCTGACCTATCCTGCAACCTCTGCTCCTTTGCTCTTTCATCCCTAGCTGCAGAGTCCTCTGCAATCCAGGTGTCTTATCTATACCTGCATCAAGGCTACATTCTACCATCTCCATGATATGGTCTCCCTCCACCCCACCTCAGCATGACTGCCACTGAACGCCTTCCCCACTTTTCTCGCCTCCATTCTAAATTCCTCCCGTAATTTTCCCGTCCACAAAGATCAACATGTTCAAATTTCAGACGCATATATCCTGTCACAATGTCCTATTGCTTGCCCTAGTTGCCCTACGCCAATTCCTCATTATCCAGTGCATAGAATTTAAGATCTCCACCTCCATGGCTATTCCACCCCAGTAATTACAACCCCATCAGCGATCTTTATTCCAAATCTATTTTTTTTTTTTAGACAGCTTGTCCTTCTTGGCAGCATCTTCAGCCATACAATTCTTTGGAATTCCCTCGCTAAATGTTTCTGTTGCTTCACTGCTCTCCCGGCTTTAAAACATTCATCAAACCCAACTTTTCAAATATGCTTTTGGTCACGTGTCCACCACTAAACTCGCTCTGCCCCACCCCCCCTTCCCTCTCATCACCCCTCCTCCTCCTGATAGAACACAAACTTATCTCCAACTCCGCTTTTCTCCAGAGCCCTGCTTTCTCCACTCAGATCCGTGCTCATCCCTTCTACAATTACACCTGAATCTCTCCAGTTACAATTTCGGTCTCTCCCATGACACCGCAATGGCGCCAACCGCAATTAAGAACTACACTCCCTGTAACTGAGGTGAATTGTCCCTCCTTGTTCATCTCAATGTCTCTGTATCTTTTGAACCAGTTAACCTCCATCTTACTCCAATGTCTCTTCTGCAATTCAGCGCATGGATATATTAGCTCCCAGCCCTCCAACATCTCAAACTTAACCCCATTGTGGTAAACTCCTCCAATCCTACAACCACCAAATTCTCTGTGCCTGACACATTGTCCCTTTGTGTACCTTACTTCCTTTCACCCCTTAATTGGTGCCGTGCCTTCAACTGCCCAGGCACCAGGCTCTGGAAGTCTTCCATAAACCTCTTCCATTTCCTTCTTCCCCTTGAAGACACTTCCTTGGCCAAACTATTAATCAGGTTGGAACATGTGAAGCGATGGAGCCAAGCTATTGGTCGGTGATTCTTTAGTATTAAACAGATGCATTAATAAAAATGGTGGAAATAAGCTGTGCGTAGGTTGGAGAGAAATGGATGCTAGTCACAGGAAAGAACGTGGTATAATGCTGAGCTTTGTACAGAAAGCAAGACTAATCAGAACTTAGTTGGAATGTTGTAAACAGGATGGACTAATATCTCAGCTAGGGCCATTAATCTCTCCACGGCCATTAACTAACAAGGACACCATATATCTCCAGTGTGGAGATATGAGCCCTTTGTGTTGTATCAGCTGCACCTGATAACCCCCGAGTACAAAACAGATGATAACAAAGGGTTAGAAGATTTTTTATTTTTATTTTGTGGGATATAGGCTGCCCAACCCTAATTGCCCTTGAGAAGGTGGTGAACCACCTTCTTGAAAAGCTGCAGTCCATATGCTGTAGACACATCCACAGAGCTGTTAGGGAGGGACTTCCAGGATTTTGACCCAGCAACAAAAAAAGGAACGGCGATATATTTCCAAGTCAGGATGGTGTCTGGCCTGGAGGGGAACTTGCAGGTGGTGGTGTTCCCATGCACCTTCTAGATGGTAGAGGTCCCAGGTTTGGAAGGTGCTGTCAACGGAGCTTTGGTGAGTTGCTGTGGTGCATCTTGTGGATGGTACGCCCTGTTGCCATTGCACGTCAATGGTGAAGGGACTGAATGTTTAAGTTGGTGCATGGGATGCCAATCAAGTGGGCTGCTTTGTTCTGGTTGGTATCGAGCTTCTCGAGTGTTGTTGGAGCTGATCCCATCCAGGTAAGTGGAGAGTATTCCATCACACTCCTGACTTATATCTGTGCAAGCTGGGACATTGGGTACATGGCAACTCTGTAATCGGGCAATGGGATTTGGAAGCAAGCCCGTAATTTTTGAGCCTTACCAGACCCGTCTTTGAATAGAAAGGAAGGTTGTGTGTGACAGAGAGAGCGAGAGAGTGTCATTTAGCATCCCTATGCCAATGCATGCTGAGACTCTGATGAACAATAAAGACTTAAAAATAACCATTGAGCAACACACAAAGTCAGATTAACAATTCACCCCAACACCATCATTCTCATGTCAACATCCAGCTTTTCCTCATGATTCTGTGAAGCACCCAAGCCTGTTTATCATCTTAAAAGATGCGAAGTAAAATTGTTATTGTTATTGTCTCTAATATATTGATGTGATGTGTCTAGTGTGTGGGTGAAGAGAGTTAGCATACTTTCCGCTTGTGTGTTTGCTTCTTATTTTCAGCCCACGCACCTGGCTAACAGCAAAGTGAAAAAGAGAGCCAGACGTGTCTCTCTGACAGTATACAGCCTCTCCGTCGAAAAGTCCTCAGCGCTGCCTCCTCGTGGTGATACACGGAAACTAGGTCCCTCTCCGCCTTAGGCAAAAGCTTCAGAGGAACCTGGATGAGGTTTGGCTTCCAGACACGCAGTGTGCAGGTCCACTAGCATGTGGACACCCTCTGGCACTCACGAACCAAATTCCCAGCCACGGGCGAATAGCTTCACTGCCTTGTGAATACCTCAGGAGAGTTGAACGCAAAGAGGCTAAATCCTGACAAAAAAATCTGGTGTGTAGTCCAAAGACGGACTGATGCCTCAATATACCATCTTTCTGGCAACTCCTGCAAATCAAGCCAAATGTAGTGTTTTGCATGCCTTTGGACTCAAACAGGGAGGTCGAGAAGGGGAGCCTGACGTTCCGGCAGGCCAGGGTCTCCATAAATTTGTGTCAAAGAGAGAACAGTCCAGTTTCGCTTCAGAGCATTAACACAACATGGGTGACAGCAGTTACGAGTGACAAGCTCAACTCGAATGGCACAGAGAACAGGCGCTACAGACTGTCTCCAACCTTTATGCACCATTGGTCAGCCACTACCCAACTCCAGCCCCCAACTAGTAAGGTGCTGACCCATCAGGGTCCATCTGCTTCAATGGAGCTTGGAGCTTAGAGTCTCTGCTCCACAAGCGATTGGAATCCATCACACCAGACAAACAAGCAAAACAAATGAAAAGAAGAAAGATGCCAATTCTTCGACTGACAAGCTGGAACATCAGAACCACGTGCACGGGATTGACAGACAACTTGCAGCTGGTCAACAACTGTGATCGACCTGGATTTGATCGGCTGGGAAAGGTTCAGAGGAAACGCGTGCAAGGTGCGGACTTTGCTGTAAGGAACTCACTACTCTCAATGATAGAAACCCTCCCACAAATGGTTCAGAACATGTTTGCTCCATCCGCCTCTCAACTGAAACAAGGCCAGTCAACGTGATGGAGAGGTGGGCAGAGGGTATACACGTTCTTTCAGAACAAATCACACCATAAGGTGTCCTGGAGACACCCAAGATCGGCTGGATCTGATCATCACCAGGGGTGATTCTCTGAACACGCACCACGACTCTGGGTGTGATACAGATCACACCTTGGTGTGCACCAGGGTTAGGATACAACCCTTGGGGCCTTTTCATTCAAAGCAGAAATGTTGCCCTCATATCAACATCAGCCACACTGCCTACCCTGATAAAAACCAAGAGTTCCTCAACTCGATTGAACAGGCGCTCTCAGGCATTCCCGCACAGAATTTAGAAGCAAAATGGAACATACTTGGAGACACCAGCTACCATTCCGCACTGTCAGCATATGGGAAGCAAGAGCGGAAAGATGCTGACTGGTTCAGGGCTAACTTCACTGTGATGGAGCCTGTCATTGAAGTCAAGTGGCCTGTCAAAAGAGGTTGGAGCGAGAAGTCTCGAGTGCAGTAAGAGCCACTCGAAATAAAGTCCAACAAGCTCTAGGCAGTGCGCCAATGACTACTAGTTAAAACTCAGACTATCCAGATGTCCTTCGACACGTGGAATGTCAGCGGCATGTGTGATGGGATCAAAAAGGCAACAAGTCCATCAGCAAAGAAATCGGCTCCATTGAACACAAAGGCAGCGGAGGTTATCATTGACTGCAAATGAACAGTTACGGAGATGGGTGAGACACGACATTGAGCTGTACTCCAGGGAGAACTCAGTCACTGAGGAAGCTCCAGACACCATAGAAAGCCCTGCCTGTCATGGCAGAGCTGGATATCGAACCTACAGTGGAGAAGCTTAGCAAAGCTGTTGACTCGCTGTCACAGGCAAAGCTCCAGATGCTGATGCTATACCCACTTTAACTCATCAAGTACAGGAAACTGGCACTCCAGCAGCATCTGCACAAACTTCGCTGCCTCTGCTGGAGGGAGGGGGCAGTACCCCAGGATGTGAAGCTGAAGCTGCTCTTTCATGTGAGGAATGTGATGTCCTCTTTCCATGACAACATGATGGGTAAGGTCAGCTATGACAGGACAACACCGGAACCCTTTGAGATCCACCCATTGAGCTGTACTCCAGGGAGAACTCAGTCACTGAGGAAGCTCCAGACACCATAGAAAGCCCTGCCTGTCATGGCAGAGCTGGATATCGAACCTACAGTGGAGAAGCTTAGCAAAGCTGTTGACTCGCTGTCACAGGCAAAGCTCCAGATGCTGATGCTATACCCACTTTAACTCATCAAGTACAGGAAACTGGCACTCCAGCAGCATCTGCACAAACTTCGCTGCCTCTGCTGGAGGGAGGGGGCAGTACCCCAGGATGTGAAGCTGAAGCTGCTCTTTCATGTGAGGAATGTGATGTCCTCTTTCCATGACAACATGATGGGTAAGGTCAGCTATGACAGGACAACACCGGAACCCTTTGAGATCCACTGTGACGTCAAACAGGGATGTATTCTGGCACCAACACTCTTTGACATGTTCTTCTCTTTGCTGCTGTCATATGCCTTCAGGTCATCTACAGAGGGTGTCTACTAACATACCAGACTGAAGGAAAACAGTTCAGCCTTTCTCACCCGATATCCAAGATGAAGGTGCGCCAAGTCCACATCAGAGAGTTGCTCTACACTGATGATGCTGCACTAGGTTTCTACACCAAGGAACATCTTCAGCAGCACGTGGACAGACTCTCTCACCCCTGTGTAGAGTTTGGTTTGACCATCAGCGTCAGGAAGACAAAGGATGTTGCCACATCGCCATCTATCAGCATTGACAATGTGACACTGGAGGTTGTTGACAGCTTCACATATCTTGGCTCCACAATCACCAGCAATCTGTCACTTGATGCTGAAATCAACACACGTGTCGCAAAAGCTGCGGCTGTTATGTCCACTCTGAGTAAGAGAGTGTGGGACAGCAGCAGCCTGACTGAGAACACCAAACTGTGAGTCTACCAAGCCTGCGTCCTCAGCGCACTCTTCTACAGTGGTGAGACCTGGACACGATGCTCCAGGCAGGACAAGAGGCTGAACAGTTTCCACCTTCACTGTCTCAGATGTATCCTCGACATCTCGGACAGGACAAGGTCACCAAGTCAAAGGTTCTGGGAGTGTGCAACTTCCATCAGCATACCAATTCATTGCTAAACCAATGATGTTTGTGCTGGATCAGCCATATTCATCAGATGGATGACAGCCGTATACCCAAAGACCTTCTGTACGGTGATGATCTCATAGCGAAGGTATAGACGCCCAGAAGGATACCTGCAAGCAAGATATGAAGATGGCGGACATTGATACGGACAACTGGGAGACAGTCGCTGATGGAGGCTAACTGAAAGGGCGGAAACAAAAAAGTTCAGCTGGCTGAAAAGAGTTTCCCAGAGAAAAGAGGCCAGCAAATCGTGCACCTTCCCAGCACACTGTCTTCTTCTGCAACAAATATGGCAGAGACTGCTAGGCCAGAGTGGGACTCCTGAGTCACACCAAGGCAATGCGCAACACAGACCACCACAGCGCAGACCATCGTCTTACGAGATGGAAGGCTGCCACCAAAAACAGTTGAAGTTATTCCAAGAACGGAATACCAAAGTTTAGTTACTGACTGAACAACCTTTTATAAATATGGTAATGTAGTAGTTACTGTAGTCACTGGACTTGCAACAGTGCCAAACAAGCAACCCAGAAAATCCACTGAAGCGAGGAGCAAAACAGATTTGTTACATGACACCAGTAATGGGTAGCTTCATCCGCATAGCCATTCCTCACATGAGCTCCTTCCCGGAACGTCAGTACGTCTGCACATTCTTCAGCTGGACAGTTATAAAGCGGGGGAGGTGGTGGTATAGTGGTATTGTCACTGGACTAGCATTCCAGAGACCCCAGGGTAATGCTTTGGGGAACTGGATTCAAATCCACACCGCAGCAGATCAGATGGTGAAATTTGAATTCAATAAAAAAAGTCTGATGATGACCATGAAACCACTGCCGATTGTCGCAGAAACCCATCTGGGTCACTCATACCATTTAGGGAATTAGAGATGGGCAACAAATGCTGGCCTAGGCAGTGACACCCACATCCCATGAACAAATAAAAAAAAACTACCCCTGCCTAAGCCCAGGAATATTCACAGCAAGTGCACTAACTTGTCAGAGATCATTCAGCAGAGATCAAATCTGGGGCTTTCCTGCACTCTTGTGGGGTGGTTCCACAGTCAAAGACATCACTAATCCCAAATCCCACTCCAGGGAGCTTAGGCACAAAACTTTAGACTAGCACTCCAATGCAGTACTGAGGGAGTGCCGCACTGTTGGAGGCCTTTTAGAGGAGACGTTAAACCAGGGCCCCATCTTCCCTCTCAGGTGGGTGTAAAAGATCCCATGGCCCTATTTCGAAGAAAAGCAGGCGACTGTCTTGGCCAATGTTTATCCCTTAGCCAGCATCTACAAACCGGTCATCACCACACCGCTGCCTGTGGGATCTTGCTGTGCACAACTTGACCGCACGTTTCCTACATTACGGCAACGGCTACACTTCAAGCTGGGCTGCATTATGCGCAAAGCTCTCCGAGACATCCTGGGGTCCTGAAAAGTCATGCAAATATTTAGAAAGCTGATCATTCATATTCAAGGAAAAAAAGCAATTATCAATGATTCTTGATCGCAAGGACAAAAGAAATAGGACAGGAGTAGGCCATTCAGCCCATCAAACCCGCTCCACCATTCAATGAGGTCATAGTTGATCCGATTGTGGTCTCAACTCCACTTTCCTGTCTGCACCCCCCTCCCCCTATAACCACCCCCCCCCCACCCCCCCGACCCCCTTGTCGATTAAAAATCTGTCTAACTCAGCCTCAAACATAATCATTGACCTAGCCTCCACTGCTCTCTGTGGAGGCAATTCCAAGAAATTCCTCCTCATGGCCATCTTAAATGGAAGACCCCTTATTTTTAAACTGCGTCCCCTGGTTCTAGATTTCCCCCACCAGGGGAAACATCCTCTCAGCATCCACCCTGTCAAATCCCCCCCAGGATCTTAGATGTTTCAGCAAGGTCACGTCTCCCTCTTCTATACTCCAATGAGCATCTCTCTCACTGACCCAAGTCGAATCTTGTTTTTAAGATGGATTTGTGGTTGGCTTAATATTTAATTATGGCCAAATCGATACAGTACACTTTGGACCTTTGGAATAGAATCAGGGCTAAAAGCTGGGGGTTGCTGCAGTGGAAACGAATGGCCAGGTAGTCGAAGAGGGGGGTGGGGGAACAGCACAGTCAGTGCCTTTGCCTATTTTAAGAGATTGTAGCGTCTCTCGCCAGCTGCAGCAGCGACACTCAAATAGCCTTGGGGGTGCACGGTTCGAAACTCGCCCCCGAATAATTTGCGGGCGATTTTCCCCCTCGCCATTTAGAAGCATTACGGGTCCAAAAAAAAAAGCTGCTTAGTCTATTCTGTAAACATGCAAACCGAAACAGAGAGAGACAGAGAGAACTGCAGGCAGTCGGAATGCTTTGCAAGCCCATGCTTATAGAGTGGCGAGGCACTTGCTATTTGGCATCGATTTTACAATGCAGCAGTTTGCAGATTTTTATTTTTAAAGTTCCTACATTGCACTGACCTTGAATCCAGTACGTTAGCAAGAGGAGTCTCACTCACACACCTTGGGAGGTGGGAACACTGGAAGTTTTTGTACCTAACTGAAAATTTGCCTCAGGTCTCACTCATGCCTTCGTCCCAATGATTTGTTTTTTGTTTGCTGATAGGGTCAGACCCCCGGCTGCGCTGCAGAAGTGTGAGGAGCAGCGGATTATTTTTAAATGCAGCCCAGCACAGGAACTTGGCTCATCCCGCCCCGCAGCTGTCCATCAAACACTCCTGCGTTCAGCAGTTCCAGGAGAGAAGGGGACAGATTCCTTCAACCATCCACCCATTCCCAATCTCACTCCCCGTGAAAGCACGAGAGACACACGATAAACAGCAAATGGGTTCCACATCTTCATCAATTGCCAAATTCCCCACGTTGTCTGCCTGCCTTGTGTCCTCACAGTCACTTAAGTATGGGATTACAGCACTGAAGGAGGCCAGTCAGCCCATCGTGCCTGTGCCATCTCTTTGAAAGAGCTATCCAATTAGTCCCACTCACTCTGCTCTTTCCCCCATAGCCCTGCCAAATTTTTGCCCATCACCTTTTGAAAGTTATGACTGAATCTGTTTCCAGCGACCTTTCACTTGATCGCAAGTGGTACAACTTCTATGTACTGTGCAGGTTTGGAATTGACCAGGCAATTTCTGGTTTGATCTCTTCCTTGTTAAAGGGCCAAGCTCTTAATTAATTGCTTGATGAGCCTTTTATTGCTGAACACAACACAATGATGTAGAGCATGTCAGCCTTGTGTCCGTCAGATCCTCCTCCTCCTCCAGGCACCATGACCCTAAGAGGGCGTTTCCAACCATAGAATGCCATTGGATTGGTCCCTGATCATGCTTGGCAAAAGCACCAAAGTGGTTTGCTATTGCCTTCAGCTGTATGGCTGACCAGGAAACTCTCCTGCCCTTACCGCCTGCCATCTGGCGTATCGGAAGGATTTACAGGCTGATAATCAACCTGTTTGGCTGTATTGTAAATGCACCTTCAGTGGCCATCACATCCTGGAATTGGACTTGAACCTCGAACTTCTGACCCAGAGGTAGACACGCCCACAAGACCTTCGGGTCTGACAGAGAGGTGATTGGGAAAAAAAAACCTGCTTCAAGTTTTTTTTCTCTTTAAACAGTATCCCTTTAAAATTTACTCTTAAAAAATGAATCCAGAGCCATGCCTAGAAAGAGGAACTTGTTTAACGAGGCTTGTTTTAGTAAATATCTTTGTTTGGCAAGTGTATTAGAGGTTACAGAATCAAGGTGGATAGGTGGAGTTAAGATACAGATCAGCCATGATCCTATGGAACAGCAGAACAGGCTTGAGGGGCAGAATGGCCTCCATCTGATTCTATGTGACAAAAAGCAATTTCACAAAAAGTGCTCATTGGCACAACAGGTGCCAACTGATGGATCCCAAATTTTCCCACCCACCTTCTCACCCTATCCCTTGTGTAACAACTTGTCTCTGTTGTCTACTTCAATGACCTTTCCAAAGTAAGACAGATTTGTATTTATACAGTATCTTTCACAACCTCGGCAAATTCCAAACTTCTTTACAACATATGGAAGACTTTTGAGGTGCAATCATGGCAGCCAATTTGCATACAGCAAGCTCCCATACAGAGCAATATGATAATGACCAGATAGTCTCGTATTTATTGCACAAGATTGAGAATATAAAATGTGGAATGGGAAGAAACCATTAGGCCATGAAAACTTCTAGTCCTCAGGATCAACGATATATTCATGGACATTATAAAAATAACAATACCCCTATCTAGTTCCCCCTCATTTTTTTAAAATTCTTTTAATAAACAGTAACTTATATGGTATCTTTTAGACTGGAAACATCCCAAGGTACTATCGCCAAGTTTGCAGGTGACACAAAAATAGGTGGGAAGGCAAGCGGTGAGGATGACACAAAGAGTCTATAGAGGGATATAGACAGGTTGAGTGAGTGGGCAAAAACGTGGCAGATGGAATATAATGCAGGAAAGTTGTGCACTTTGGCAGGAAGAATAGAGGAGCTGAATATTACTTAAATTAAGAAAGACTGCAGAAAGCTGCAGCACAGAGGGATTTGGGAGTCCTTGTGCATGAATCACAAAATGCTAACAATAGGGAAAGCAAATGGAATGTTAACCTTTATTTCAAAGGGAATGGAGTATAAAAATAGGGAAGTCTTGCTAAAACTATACAAGGTACTAGTTAGACCACACCTGGAATACTGTGAACAGCTTTGGTCCCCTTATCTAAGGAAAGATATACTGGCATTGGAGGCAGTCCAGGGAAGGTTCACTGAGTTGATCCCAGGGATGGAGGAATTTTCTTGTGAGGAGAGGTTGAGTAGGTTGGGCCTGTACTCATTGGAGTTTAGAAGAATGAGAGGCGACCTTATTGAAACATATAAGATTCTTAGGGGGCTTGACAGGGTAGATGCTGAGAGGTCGTTTCCCCTTGTGGGAGAGTCTAGGACCAGAGGGCATAATCTCAGAGTGAGGGGTCACCCATTTATGTCAGAGATGAGGAGGAATTTCTTCTCTCTGAGGGTAGTCAATCTGTGGAATTCTTTACCGCAGAGGGCTATAGAGGCTGGATCGTTAAGTATATTCAAGACTGAGATAGACAGATTTTTAATCAGTAAGGGAATTAAAGGCTATGGGGAAAAGGCAGGAAAATGGAGTTGAGGATAATCAGGTCAGCCATGATCTCATTGGATGGTGGAGCAGACTCGATGGGCCAAATGGCTTACTTCTGCTCATAAGTCTTATGGTCTTATCATAAGGTCAGAAGTGGGGATGTTCGCTGATGATTGCACAATGTTTAGCACCATTCGCAACTCCTCAGATACTGAAGCAGTCCATGTCCAAATGCAGCAAGACCTGGACAATATCCAGGCTTGTGCTGACAAGTGGCAAGTAACATTCACACCACACAAATGCCAGGCAATGATCATCCCAAAAAGAGAGAATCTAACCATTGCCCCTTGACGTTCAATGGCATTACCATCGCTGAATCCCCCAAGATCGACATCCTGTGGGTTACCATTGACCAGAAACTGAACTGGACTAGACATATAAATACTGTGGCTACAAGAGCAGGTCAGAGGCTGGGAATACTGCAGCGAGTAACTCGCCTCCTGACTCCCCAAAGCCTGTCCACCAACTACAAGGCACAAGTAAGAATTGTGATGGAATACTCCCCACTTGCCTGGATGAGTGCAGCTCCCATAATACTCAAGAAGCTTTACACCATCCAGGACAAAGCAGCCGCTTGATTGGCACCACATCCACAAACATTCACTCCCTCCACCATTGCTGCACAGGTAGCAGCAGTGTGTACCATCTACAAGATGCACTGCAGGAATTCACCAAACCTCTTTAGATAGCACCTTCCAAACTCACAACCACTATCATCTAGAAGGACAAGGGCAGCAGATAGATGGGAATACCAACACTTGGAAGTTCCCCTCCAAGTCACTCACCATCCTGACCTCGAAATATATTGCCGTTCCTTCACTGTCGCTGGGTCAAAATTCTGGAACACCCTTCCTAACAGCACTGTGGGTGTACCTACACCTCTGGGACTGCAGTGGTTCAAGAAAGATAGTTCACCACCACCTTCTCAAGGGCAATTAGAGACAAGCAATAAATGCTCACCTAACCAGCGATGCCCACATCCCTTGAATGAATTTAAAAAACTCAGAACCATGAAGGGTTTTGGTACACTGAACAAGGAGAAACTGTTTTCAGTGGCTGATGTGCCTTTAATCAGAGGAGACAGATTCAAAGTAATTAGCAAAAGAACCAGGGGTAATGTTCTTCACATAGCGAGCTGTTATAATCTGGAATGCACTTCCTGAAAGGCTGGTGAAGCAGATTCAATAATAACTTTGCAATGAGAATTACTTTGAGGGGGAATTTGCAGGGTTATGGGAAAAGGAGGGCAATGGGAGTAACTGGATAGCGCTTTCAGAGAGCCAGTACAGGCACAGTGGGCCGAATGGCCTCCTGTGCTGCAAGATTTATGATTCCACCAATTGTGTGACTGCATGAGCAGCTTGACCTTGCCCTTTCTCAGCCATGTGGGCAGAGGTTGGAGGGAGAGGGCAAGGGGTCACACACATGTTACCATCTTGAGAGATGGCCCAATTACACCAAACCACTTGTACTTGTCAGTGAGCGGCAGTAAAGCAGATCTATAGCCAGTAATTAAATCTTGTTATTAGCGTTCTGGCCACAATGGGGATGATGTGCATTCAGTGAGTAATTACATAATTATGTGAAGCTTATAGATGTGAGGCTGTGATTTAAGGGTCATTCAAGGTGAGGGTTGGGTGTGTAAATTTCACAACCTTGATGGTAAACAATTCAATTCAAAGTGTGATTAAAATCATTGTACATACGATAAACATGGCTAGCGTGTTGAATGCTTGCAAAGTGTGGCTGGCTCCTCTTACCTTACCTGTCCTGTGCAGTCCATTTGATTGGCACCCCATCCACCACCTTCAACATTCACTCCCTCCACCACCAACACACAGTGGCCGCAGTGTGTACCATCTACAAGATGCACTGCAGCAACTCACCAAGGTCCCTTCGACAGCACCTTCCAAACCGGCAAACTCTACCACCTGGAAGGACAAGGGCAGCAGACACATGGGAACACCATCCACCTGTGAGCTCTCCTCCAAGTCAATCACCACCCTGACTTGGAAATATATTGCCGTTCCTTCACTGTCGCTGGGTCAAAATCCTGGAACTCCCTCCCTAACACCGCAGTGGCTGTCCTACACCACATGGACTGCAGCAGTTCAAGAAGGCAGCTCACCCTCACCTTCTCAAGGGCAATCAGGGATGAGCAATAAGTGCTGGCCTAGTCAGCAATGCCTGTGAACAAATAAATTTTAAAAAGTTTTGCCACTGAGGTGGTCAGGTTGGTACTGATTGCCCTGGATAACTGCTGTTATTGCTGCCTGCAAGGCAGTGATAGTTCAGTGCCAAACATTTGACTCCCTCCCCTGCCTGGTCTCACACAGAAGAACTTCTACCTCCTCATCAGTAAACTTGTGTCTGACAGAAATTACAACAATGATACGTATTCTTAAGAAGAAATAATTTTGATGTCATTTAAGCTCATGAAAGTCTTCAAATCATGTATGTTAGGCCCCACCTCCCTACACCTCAGGGGAAAGCTCCCAGTGATTAATCTCCATAACAGTGGAATCTTGCCAGGGTTCCTTAAAACAGGCTAACCCCAGAAACTCTGATGGAATCTGACTGGTCAGACGGACTCTGCCAGGTCCCTGCTGAAACCTGGAGAGGATCCAGAGGAGATTTACGAGGATGATCCCGGGAGGAGGGACTTCAGTTATGGTGGGGAGATTAGAGAAACTAGGATGGTTCTCTTTACGACAGAGAAGGCTCAGAGCAAGTTAACCGAGGTGTTCAAAATCACGAAGGATTTTGATAGAGTAAAGGAGAAACTGTTTCCAGTGGCAGAAGGGTTGTTATATATTTATGAGTGGGATAACCCAGAGGGATGAGTTAAAATTCCATCATGCCAGTTGGGGGTAAATTCAGTTAATTAAATAATTCTGAATAAAAAGCTAGTATTAGCAATGGCTACTGTATTGTCAATAAAAAGCTAATTGATTAACTGTAGGAAAGGAAATCTGCCATCCTACCTGGTCTGGCCTACAGGTGATTCCAAACCCAATGTGGTTGACTCTTAACTTCCCTCTGAAAGGGCCTAGTGAGCCACTGAGTCTTTCCAAAATCTACAATCCACCTGGGCTGCAGTGATTCAAGAAGGGAGGCGCGCTAAATGCTGACCTTGCTAATAGCGCCCACATCCCATGAATGAATAAAAGACCTGGGCAGTTTGCTCCCAAATAGGTATGAATAAGCACAAGTTGTTACACTTTAATGTAAATCATCCGACTAAGCACCAAAGCGCCCTTTGAAATGATTTTTGTTTAGCATCTATGCATTTACCAGGCACTGCATTGAACAAGAGTTTGGATCCTTTTCATGGGGCTGGGAGCAAGCTGACTTTCTACCCCTCATGAACAGAATACTAAACGCTTTAAACAAATGTTTCCAACCAGTATGTTTTGAGATAACAGTCACGCATTGGGTGCCCTGCATTCAGAGCTTGTGAAAAGCACCGTCCCTCTTTCTCTCTACAACTATAAAGATAAAACATAACTCCTTACCTTCACAGAGACCTGCTGGCAGTGCGAGGGTTCCACCGTGGCAGTGCAGCACCCCGCTGGCTGGAAGTGGGAGTGACATGTTTCTCGGTGCTGCAGGCAGCAACCACCCGTGTCCGCAGCACATGACCCCGAGAAGCTCAGCCCTTGCGCTGCGGCTGTGTGAGGTTCTGCGGCTCCTCACATCCCTGGTGTGAAAGTTGAACACGCCAGGACTTCACGGAACTCCGAGCCTCTTGATTGTTGCTGATTATGAGGGGGGGTGGAGCAGAGCAAATCCTGAATTTCTACATGAATGGGCACGCTGCGATTTGCTGAAAGAACGCCGCAACTTTTCTGCCAAATGCTGCTTTTTAATGCTGAATCTTAACCCGCTGCCTGCCTCCCTCAAAATCTGTTCTCTCCAATTCCCCAGTTTCACAAATCCTCTTCCCGTGCTTCAATTTCTTCAGTTAGTATTATTTTATCTCATTCTAGATATTTTTTTCAAAACCCTCAGTTACCATCTCGAAGTTAAAGCTGATTGGAATCACGAAATCATCCTTTATCTCTTTCTCCAATCATTCCAGAAGATCCAGTTAAAATGTACCTTAGGATGATCAGATCGGGATCATTTGATGGCAGAAGAATAAATTATCACAAAGAGAAATGCTTGACATTATTTGGGATGGGGGTGGTTGGAGAATCAGGAGCAACTGCAGGAAAATGGAGTCCAGGAGCAGATCAGCCATGATCTAACTGGACACCTGAGCAGGTCCAAAGGGACTGAATGGCCCCCTACTGTAGCTCACATCTCTATGAGGTTAAAGGGAAGGTCAGCACTGGTTGGGGATTTGGTTGGTCTTGAACAGAACATAAATTGCCATAATCAATTAGGAAACTATTACTGCTATTAAACTTGGCAGGCAATACTTTCTGACTCCAGTCCTTCTGCTGGAGACTTTGTTGGAGACTCTATCAGAACACACTGAAGATAAATCACATAAGGAACAGGAGCTGAAGTAGGCTATTCGGCTCCTCCAGCCTGCTCTGCCAATCAATAAGATCATGGCTGATCTTCTACTTCAACTCCACCCCATATTTCTGGACTCCCTTAGTATCCAGAACACTTCAGAATGTGTTTCTATTCTAGAAAATGGTGTTCACATAACCATAGAAAGTTTGCAGCACAGAAAGAGGCCACTTGGCCCATCGCATCTGCGCCAGCTGAAAAACAAGCCATCCAGCCTACTCTAGAAATGAGGTTCTATCCTAGAAAGTCAGGAAATGGGGCCTAATCTTTATATACTGTATAAGTGTTTATTTGCAGTGATACATATTACAAGCATGTAACTCCAAGTCGAATGACTATAATTTCAGTCTTTTATTTTATTCGTTCATGGGTGTGGACATCACTGGCAAGGCCAGAATTTGTTGACCATCATTAACTGCCTTTGAGAGCAATTAAGAGTCGACCACATTGCTGTGGGTCTGGAGTCACATGTAGGCCAGACCAGTAGGTTTCCTTCCCTAGATGTTTTTGACGACAATTTCATGGTGATGACTTGCTTTTAATTCTAGATTTTTAAAATTAACGAAAGTTCCATCAGCTGCCATGGTTGGGTTTGAACCCATTAGCCTGGACCCCTGGATTACTGGCATTACCACCATCTCTCCTGTCTGATCCACTGTATACCTGGGCAGGAGAGATTGATTACCTTTCCAGATCAGAAAAAGGACAATTGAAACTACAGGTTTCATTCCTACAGGTAGTAAATTTTGGTTCGCGATTTTTAAAATTTAAAATGTTGATTATTTTTTCTTATTTTTCCTCCCTGCCTCTTTTTCCTCTCTCTTAGTCCAGTCTTTTTCCCTCTCTTGAACTCTCTTCCTGTACCTGATTTGACCCTTATTTCCGTCTCTATCTTTCCTCTGTCTCTTTCTCAGCCCTTGAAACTCATAGGTTTAGGAGATTAGTCCGGTTGCTCATCAGGTCCTAGATGCCTCTTCTTGCTGAAAATTCGGGCAAAGCATAATCACCAACACTGTTTTCTGCCTCCCTAATCGCAACAAGATGTCCTGGATGTATCCCATTTCTATGCATTTGCACCTAATTGGCCAGGCAGAGAGTCAGGCAGGTTGTGTAACGGAAGTCATGTGTGACACTGACTGTTGGACTGACCACCATCTTATCATTTCCAACCTAAACTTCACGATCTATTCCCCCAGATGCCCCCAGGACATAAAGGCCCAGAAGTGTCTCAATGCCTCAAGGCTCAAGGCCAATGAGATAGTTGATGCATCGGTTCTAATTTTCCGAAATTCCCTAGATTCAGGGAAGGTTCCACTAGATTGGAAAATAGCAAATATAACTCCTTTATTCAAAAAGGGAGGGAGATAGAGAGCAGGAAACTACAGGCCACATGTCATAGGGAAAATGTTAGAAGCTATTATTAAAGATGTTATAGCAGGGCACTTAGAAAAATTCAAGGTAATCAGGCAGAGTCAAGATGGTTTTGTGAAAGGGAAATCATGTTTAACCAATTTATTGGGGTTCTTTGAAGGAGTCACATGTGCTGTGCATAAAGGGGAACAGGTGGATGTACTGTAGTTAGATTTCCAGAAGGCATTTGAAAAGGTGCCACATCAAAGGTTATTGTGGAAAATAAAAGCTCATGGTGTAGGGGGTAACAAATTGGCATGGGTAGAAGATTGGCTAGCTAACAGGGAACAGAGAGCAGCCATAACTGGGTCTTTTTCTAGTTGGTGGAATGTGATGAGTGGTGTGCTACAGGGATCAGTGCTGGGACCTCAACTTTTTGCAATTTATATAAATGACTTGGATGAAGGGACTGAGGGTATGGTTGCTAAATTTGCTGACAACACAAAGATAGGTAGGAAAATAAATTGTGAAGAGGACATAAGGAGGCTACAAAGCGACATAGATAGGTTAAGTATATAATAAGTATATATATAACTATATCAATGATTTGGATGATAATGTGGTGAATTGGATCAGCAAGTTTGCTGATGACACTAAGATTGGAGGTGTTGTGGACAGCGAGGAAGGTTTTCAAAGCTTGCAGAGGGATCTGGACCAACTGGAAAAATGGGCCAGAAAATGGCAGATGGAATTTAATGCAGAAAAGTGTGAGGTGGTACATTTTGGAAGGTCAAACCAAGGTAGGACATACACAGTAAATGGTAGGGCACTGAGGAGTGCAGAGGAACAAAGGGATCTGGGAGTTCAGATACATAATTCCCTGAAAGTGGCGTCACAGGTAGACAAGATTGTAAAGAAAGCTTTTGGCATACTGACCTTCATAAATCAAAGTATTGAGTATAGGAGTTGGGATGTTATGGTGAGGTTGTATAAGACATTGGTGAGGCCAACTTTGGAGTATTGTGTGCAGTTCTGGTCGCCTAACTACAGGAAGGATATCAGTAAGATTGAGAGAGTGCAGAGAAGATTTACTAGGATGTTGCCGGGTCTTAAGGAGTTGAGTTACAGGGAAAGATTAAACAGGTTAGGACTTTATTCCTTGGAGCGTAGAAGAATGAGGGGAGATTTGATAGAAGTTTACAAAATTGTCAGGGGTATAGACAGAATAAATGCGAGTAGGCTCTTTCCACTTAGATTAGGAGAAATAAACACGAGAGGACATGGCTTTAGGGTGAAAGGGGAAAGGTTTAGGGGGAACATTAGGGGGAACTTCTTCACTCAGAGAGTGGTGAGAGTGTGGAACGAGCTACCATCTGATGTGGTAAATGCAGGCTCACTCTTAAGTTTTAAGAATAAATTAGATAGATACATGGATGGGAGAGGTCTGGAGGGTTATGGACTAGGTGCAGGTCAATGGGGCTAGCGGAATAATATTTCGGCACAGACTAGAAGGGCCGAGTGGCCTGTTTTCTGTGCTGTAATGTTCTATGGTTCTATATGGTTCTAAGTGAGTGGGCAAAGATCTGGCAAATGGAGTATAATGTGGGCAAATATGAAATTGTCCATTTTGGCAGAAAGAATAAAAAAGAAGCATATTATCTAAAAGGTGAGAGATTGCAGAGCTCTGAGGAGCAAAGGGATCTGGGTGTCCCAGCGCATGAATCACAAAAGGTTAGTATGCAGGTTCAACAGGTAATTGGGAAAGCTAATAGAATGTTATAATTTATTGTGAGGGGAATTGAATACAAAAGTAGGGAGGTTATGCTTCAGTTGTACAGAGCACGGATGAGACCACATCTGGAGTATTGTGTACAGTATTGGTCTCCTTATTTAAGGAAAGATGTAAATGCGTTAGAAGCAGTTCAGAGGTGTACTAGCCTAATACCTGGAATGGGTAGGTTGTCTTATGAGGAAAGGTAGGACATATTAGGCTTGTATCCAATGGAGTTTAGAAGAGTAAGAGGTGACTTGATTGCAACCTTTAAGATCCTTGGCAGGGTGGATGTGGAGAGGATGTTTCCTCTTGTGAGAGTATCTAGGACTAGTGATCACTGTTTAAAAATAAGGGGTTGTTCATTTAAGACAGAGATGAGAAAAAATTGTTTTTCTCTCAGAGGGTCATGAGTCTTTAACTCTCTTCCTCAAAAGGCGGTGGAAGCAAAGTCTTTGAATATTTTGAAGGCAGAGCTAGATAACCAGATAGAGAGGTGTAGAGATGTAGGGAGGAAGCTCCAGAGCTTAGGACAAAGTAGCTGAAGGCACGGCCACCATGGCGCAGTCATTGCAGTAAAATTGAGGACATCCAAGATGCCAGAATTGGAGGAGCACAGTTATCTCTGACGGTTGTCAGGATGCAGGAGATTACAGAGATAAGGAAAGGCAAGGACGTGGAGGGATTTGAAAACAAGGATGCTCCTATGTTTCTTTTTGCACAGTAACCACAGCATCATGTAGTAAATGATCATGGTGAAGTCCTTTCAAGACCACCAGCTTCTGCGTCTGCAACCAAGTGAAGCACCACTTCCTGAAATCAGGGGTGTCTACATTCTCCCTGTATCTGAGAATGAGTCACTCAGTTAAAACCACTTGGCACAGCAAGTACGGACAAAGTGAATCTCTCAGACTTGAGGCAATTTTGTTGGTGAGTTAGCTTTGAGGCCTCCAATAGGGCTGAAATTCCCCCAGTTCAAAATGATACTGGGTTGAAAGGGTTAATTAAAATGGCTCCTACTGTTTCTATGTTCCTAAATTCTTGATTATAATTGACAAAAAAAATGATGTAAATGGAAGGAAGGGATTAAATCTCCAGAGGTTATCCTGTGGTATGACTGTGCTTGATTGGTTGTAAAGCACTTTCAGATGTCCTGAAGCTGTGAGAGACGCTCTGGAAATGTAAGTCTTCATTATTTTGTCGGTTCGGTGCGCTGACAGTGTTGACCTAAGCCAGTCAGCTTGGCCTCCCACCTGTACAGGTGCTTGAAGAAACACAAGGCCTGTCTTGTTGTGGGATCTGGCCATGTCCCTCTGATGCTTTAGTGCCAAGATATCTCGGCTGACAAGACCAGGGCCCCTAAGGCACAGGAATGAAAAGCAATCACAACGAATGTCATTCAGTGAACTCACTGTCCTCGAGGACAGTGCGGTTTTAAAATTGGCTTGCTGCAGCATGAAGTCTTGGTGAGTGCCAGTCATTTAATAGGGCAGGCATAGCTCACTCTCTAGGGGCGTGTTTACACCAACGATGCATGAGAAAGACAAGGCTCATCTTTTCCTTACAGAGAGGAACATTTTCTGTCACCAAGTGTGTAATTTGTGCTTCTTCACCTGTCGCATTACCAAGCCCTTCTGCATTCCTCCTTTAAGGCGCTCCTTAAAATTTACCTCTTTAACCAAGCCTTTGGCCATCTGCCCTTATATTACCTTATGTGACTCACTGTGAAATTGTGCTTTATAACACTCCTGAAAAGCCCCTTGGCACCATTTTATTACATTAAATGTGCTATATAAATTTAAGTTGTTGTTGTACAATTATCCCTTTTGTTATTTCATTTCTTGCTCTCCAACCGATCACTTTTGCTCTTTCCTTGACCACCTACTCCCGCTGCCCCCTACCCACCACCACCCCCACCACCAAATTCCCCCCCACCCAACTACCACCACTTTTTCCAGGCTACATACTTGCTTAAAAGCTGTTCACCTCTAACTTAGGGGGTGATGGTGGCGTAGTGGTAATTCAAAGGCCCAGGCTAATGCTCTGGAGTATATGGGTTCAAATCCCACTATAGTAGCTGGTGGAATTTGAACTTAATTAATAAATCTGGAAATGAAAGCCTGTCTCAGTAATGGAAACCATCATTGATTGTTCTTTTTAAAAAAGAAGCTATCTGTTTCACTAATGCCCCTTTAGGGAAGGAAATCTGCCACCCTTAACTGGCCTGGCCTACATGTGACTCCAGACCCACAGCAATATGGTTGACTCTTAACTGCCCCTCTGAAATGGCCCAGCAAACCACTTGGCTCGAGGGCAATTAGGGATGGGCAACACTTGCTGGCCTTTGCCAGTGATGCCCACATCCTGCGAAAGAATAAAAAAACCTTAGTATTGTACAGCATACAAGAGGTTGTACAGGCAAGAGGCCACTTGGTCCATTATGCCTGTGCCATCTTTCTGAGGGGAAATAGAGTTTAAGTTTCGAGTCCATCATGACTTCTTCAGTTCCAAAAACCACATGAGTTTTTCCAGCAATTTCTGCTTTAATTTCAGATCCCCAACCCTTTTTTTTTCATTCTTTAATGGGATGTGGGCTTCGCTGGCTGGGCCAGCATTTGTTGCCCATCCCTAATTGCCCTTGAGAAGGTGGCGGTGAGCTGCCTTCTTGAACCGCTGCAGTCCATGTGGTGTAGGTACACCCACAGTGCTGTCAGGAAGGGAGTTCCAGGATTTTGACCCAGCGACTGTGAAGGAACGGCGATATATTTCCAAATCAGGATGGTGTGTGGCTTGGAGGGGAACTTGCAGGTGGTGGTGTTCCCATCTATCTGCCACCCTTGAACTTCTCGGTGGTAGAGGTTGCGAGTTTGGAAGGTGCTGTTAAAAGGAGCCTTGGTGATCATCATTTCTGTCCATTTCTCCCAGGAACAGGAGGAAACCTTTCAGCCCTTGATCCTGCTCCAGCATTCAATTAGATTATTTTTGATCGCATCTCACTTCCAATGACCTGTTTTTGCTCCATGCTCCTCTTCAGATTGACCCAGCTTCCACCGCCTTTTAGGGGAGAGAATTCTAGATTTCTTTCTGAGGAAAAAAGCACTTCCTGATTTCCATCCTAAATATCCTGGCTCTACTTTAAGACTATGTCCCTCTGTTTTTGATTCCCCCACTGGTGGAGATAGTTTCTCTGTATTTCTTCTTGAGTTGTCTTGTCTGTCTGAAGTCAGCTCCAACCTACAGGTCCAACCCACTGCACCATAACCTCCACCACAGGTAGGGCAAGGAGACAGCCCTGAATCCATCCCAGACAGAACTGGGATTAAATCCTATGTGATCTGATCCACACTGGCAGTCCAACCAATTTGTGGCACCCCAAGAAGTCCAAGTTGCTGTGGCAACACACACTTTTACATGCACGTTCTAACCTGGAGCTATGGATAGTGATAGTAGAGGCTCTAATTTCTTTGCATCACATGACTGACCAGAAATCTCTCCCACTCATACTGCCTGCTATTGGTGTGCGTTGGAAGGATTTATGAATTGATACCTGTTTCGGCCATGTTATGAATGCTCCTTCTTTGGCCATCAAGTCCTGGAGTGGGACTCGAACTTGGAGTTTCTGGCTCAGAGGCCAGGACACTAGCCACTGCACCACAGGATCTCCTTCGCTGTATTTAACCTATCAAACATTGTTTGAACACTTTAAACTCACTCTGTCTCAAAATTTACATTACCTGAAAATTTGACTAAGTTGCATTTTGCTTGTGGATTCGGGTCATTTCAGTAGAGTACAATGGAGGCACAGGGACAGTGAGGAGCTTATCAGATGTTTTATCAATTCAGCTCCTTCAAAGGGCAGAGTTTACTTTCATATTTCAGGTCTCTGACACTGGGAATCAGCTTCATCGCAGAACTGTTACAGCACAGAAGGTGGCCATTGGGCCCATCGTGACTGCTCTGGCTCTCCGTAGGAGATGTTTACCTGGTGCCACTCCCCTGCCTTGATTCATGCCCAGCAGACTGACAGATGTCAAAATGCGATCCGGTTCTTTTTTTTTAATCCATTGCATGTCAGTGTTGCTGGCAAGGCCAAAATTTAATGCCCATCCCTGGTTTCCCTTGAGAAGCTGCCACCTTGAACACAGCTGAGTGGCTTGCTGGGGCATTTCAGAGGGTGGTTAAGAGTCAACCACATTGCTGTGGGTCTGAAGTCACATGTAGGCCAGACCGGGTAAGGCCAGCAGATTTCCTTCCCTTTGGGGAATGAACCAGATGGGGTTTAACAACAATCTGGTGATGGTCACAAATGCAAAGCGCATAAACCTCACACTTTCCCACAATATATTCCATCTGCCGCATTTTTGCCCACTCACTAAACCTGTGTAGACTTTTTGTGTCATCCTCACCACTTGCCTTCCCATCTATTTTTGTGTCATCCCTAAACTGGACTGTACATTCATTTCCCTCATCCAAGTCATTAATAGATATTGTAAATAATTGTGGCCCCAGCACTGACCCCTCTGGCACTCCATTAGTTGCCATCCTGAAAATTTTTGGTCTGCTATTAGTGTCTTCTACCGTGAAGACTGATACAAAGTATTTACTCAACTCCTCTGCCATTTCCTGGTTCCCCATTATTATTTCCCCAGCCACATTCCCTAAGTGGCCTTTATATTGACTTTGGCCTCCCTCCTTTTTATATATTTACTGTCCATTTTTATATTACTTGCTAGTTTACTCTCAAAGTTTGTTTTCTCCCTCTTTATTATTTTTTTGGTCATCTTCTGTTGGTTTTTAAAACTTTCCCAATCCTCTGGCTTACCACTAATCTTTGTCACATTGTGGGGAGAATTTTCTCCCCATCGGTGGGGGGCTGAGCGGGATTGGGTGCAGGCGGGCCCGCGATTGGCTGCGCGCCGCCATTTTACGTGGGTGGGCTAATTAAGGCCCGCCCAGTGTGACGCGCACCCTGAAGCGCTGAGCGCTCCCTGTGCGAGCGGGGGGAGGAGGTTGAGTCAGGGCCTGCACTCTTTCGCGAATGCGTGCGAAAGAGCACAGAAATCTCCCTGAGGCACAGAGCTGCTTCAGGAAGTTTAACTGCATTATTAAAAAGTCAATAAAAGATATTAAAAAAATTATTCGGATGTGTCCTCTCATGTGACAGTGTCACATAAGCTGGGACATGTCTATGAATTTTATTAAAAATTTTTATTAAAGTTTAAAAACCTTCATAAAACCCCATCCCGCCCGTGGATGAGGTTCCATGAAAAATGCGAAGGCCGCCTGGGCTCTTCACCTGCCCCCCGCCGACCTTAAGGTTGGACGGGCGCCCTGCTAATTGTTTACATTACTATTTAAACAGCCTTAATAGGCCTTTGACAGTTCGGCAGGTACGCAGCCGACTCTGGTGTGCACCCGCCGAACTGAAGATCTGAATGACGCGCGGTGACGTCGGGACGCACGCCCGACATCACCGTGCGTCATTTTACGCATCGGCGAGCGGGGACCTGCCCCTGCACGCTGACCAGAAGATTCAGGCTTGTATGTTTTTTCTTTCACTTTGATACTATCCTTAACGTCCTTGGTTAACCGTGGTTGGTTTATCCCCTTCCTAGAATCCTTCTTCCTCACCGGGATATAATCTAAATGTACAAGGGCAAACATAACCAACCAGAGGCACAGTTAGGATCACACCTAAAGCAAATTATGGCCCAGGTGCAGGTAAAATGTTTCCCCTGGTTGGGGAGCCTAAAACCAGGGGACACAATTTCAAAATAATGGAGAAGCCACTTTGGACCAAGATGAGGAGAATTTTTTTTTTAACTCAGAGGGTGGTGAATCTTTGGAATTCTCTAACTCAGAGGGCTGTGGAAGTTCAGTCATTGAGTATGTTTAAGCTGAGATTGACAGATTTCTAATTACTAATGACATAAAGGGTAGAATTTTCTACCTGTTGGGGGGTTGCGCAGGAGCGAGCGCGGACCCGATCGGCGCCCTCGATCCGGTCTACGCCGCCATTTTAAGTGGGCGGGCCATTTAAGGTCCGACCAGCGTGATGCGCACCTGGAGGCTCTGAGCCCTCCCTGTGCGGGCGGGGTGGGTGGGCTCCCTGAGTAGGGAGTGCGCTCTTTCGCGCATGTGTGCGTAAGAGCACAGAAATCTCCATGAGGCACAGAGGGGCCTCAGGGAGATTAGTTTTAAGTTTTAACAGTTCAATAAAGTGTTGAAACAAATTTTGTGACATGGCATGCTCCTGAGAGACGGGTTAGCAATTTAAATATTTTAATGAGGGTGTCAGCCTCTGATTTAACCTGTTCTTAAGATCTAACTGTGGCCCTGAGAAACCCAACAGCTGAAGGGAGGTGAGGACAGCTACAGCAAGAAGGATTTTACTGCACTGCTTATGGGCCAAGAGAAGCAAGAGTCAGTGCTTCTGCCCCAACCCTTCCAAAACATTTCACCCATAAACAGGTACCCCACACCCCTCACTCATTCCCCAGGGTCATAGATCGGACGTACCCGTATCCTACACCCTGCTCTAGAGTCCTCCCCACCCAACTGGGAGCTAAGGCAGGCACTCAGGCTTCTGACATGTCCCCTCATGTGAAACTGTCACATGAGCTGGGACGTGTGCATTAATTTCAATAAAAATTTTTGAGAAAATTTAAAATCCTTCATGAAACCTCATCCCGCCCGTGGATGAGGTTCCATGAAAAATGCGAAGGCCGCCTGGGCTCTTTGCCTGCCCCCCGCCGACCTTAAGGTTGGACGGGCAGCTCCATTAATTATTTTAATTGTTAGTTAAATTGCCTTAATAGGCCTTTTGAATGTTTTGAATGGCAAAGCAGGCTCGATGAGCTGAATGGCCTACTCCTGCCCCTATGTTCCTATTATTCCAGGAAAGGGCCCTCAAGGTTAATTCAACATGGTGCTCCCTGTTGGTTTCAATGGATCTGCCGATGGTTTTATCCACATAATTGGAGAACCCCAGAGTGGCCTAACAGGGAGGCAGAGCTTACAGGAGGGTTTTTATGCCAGAAAAAAATAATGCCTTTCAATCGCAAATACTTCTTCAAATCAAATTGAGAAAGAGCATGGGGAGGCGGAAGAATTAGATAGCTCTTTCGAAGAATTTCAGTTCCACGGATAGATTGGAGAAGCTGGGGACTGTTCTTCATGGAGAAGAGAAGAAAATCATGAGGGGTCAGGACAGAATAGATAGGGAGAAATTGTTACCATTGGCAGAAGGGCCGAGAAACAGAAGACACCAATTTGAGGTGAAAGAACCAAAGACGAGATGAGGAAAAGCTTTTTCGTGCAGCCGAGTGGTTAGGATCAGAGTGCGGTGCAGGCAGGTCCGATCGAGGGCTCTTGAAGGGAACTGGATAATTACCTGAACTGAAGAGGAAAAAATGGCAGGGCTACGGGGAGGGGGACAAGTGAGACTAGCTGAGCTGCTCTTGCAGAGAGCCGGCACAGTCACGAGGGGCCAAATGGCCTCCTCCTGTGCTGGCTGTAACTATCCTGAGATTCTGTGAAAAAAGCTGGCATAGGCACCATGGGCTCAATGGCCTCCTGCTGTACTGTTTGGTACTATGAAAACCTTAACATGGTAGAGTTTAGGCCTGGGCCCTGATTTAGAAATAAAATCATGTCTTTTCGTTTTCCCTCAAGCTTAGGAGTTAGTATGGAGTGGCCCGTGTCCAATCAACTGATCTCCTTAAACACACATCCTGGTTCAGGTGATTCAAACAAGCACATTAAATCTGCCAGTGCTGTAAGTTCAAGAGCTCAGTCATCATCATCTTAGAATTGCTGTGCCATTGCACAATTGTGGCATCTATTCGGTATTTCAAGCCATTACAGTGGAAGTCTCAACAAAGGTTAGAAGTTGACATCACTACGATATCAAATCACTTCAAGTGAGCAGCTGAAGTCTGTGGTTACTCCACCGATTAACCCTTTCCTTCCCTCTTCAGGCTCAGTTATGTATCTATCATTCAATTATTTGCAGGAACAATCTCCTTTTCCTGTAGAATATCCAAGTGGGAATTATTTATCTGAGCCACCATTCTCTTGCCGCTCCCCTATGCACCCATGCCAGATCCCGCTCAATATTTGTCACCAGGCTGTGTTTTCCACTTGCCGCCGTCACCCTCATAATACATAAGCTGATACTTCAGTGCAGTGTTGAAGGAGTAATGCACTGTCAGAGGTGCCACCCTTCAGACTCAACTTTAAATTAAGGCCTGGTCTCCCTTGGTGGGGGGGGCGGGGCAAAGGGCATTGTCCTGGGAAATCAGCCATTTTTCCCTCTTTTTTCATCTGGAAAATGGACGCAAAAAGACCATAAGACATAGGAGCAGAAATTAGGCCATTTGACCCATCGAGTGTGCTCCGCCATTCAATCATGGCTGATAAGTTTCTCAACCCCATTCTCCCGCCTTCTCCCCGTAACCTTTGATCCCCTTACCAATCAAGAACCTATCTATCTCGGTCAAAATATTCCTCAATGCCTGAGGACACAAATGAAGTTTGGCCAGTTAGGCAAGGGTCCAGAGGGACACCAGCATCTGTGTATCCCCAGTCCGAGAGTGAGTCAGCATGTTTAAGAGAAGGGGAGAAAATTGGAATGAAAAATGTAAAAATTAATCTGATATGTGAGCTGGAATTCGAAAACAGACATCAACAATGCTGAAGGTTCTTTACTGCTTGTAGTGTCAGCTGTGACTCAATTGGCTGTACTTTGGTCTCTGAATCAGAAGGGTCTGGGTTCAGGTCCCACCCTCAGGACTTGAGCATTAAATCCAAGGCTGCCACTCCAGTACTGAGGTAGCACTGGACAGTAGGATGTGCCAACTTTTGAATGAGATGTTAAACTGAGGTCCCATCTGCCTACCCAGGCCGATGGTATATTTCGAAGAAGGGCAGGAGAGTTCTCCCTGGTGTCCTGGCCAATTCTTATCCCTCAATCAAAACCACAATTATCACACTGCTGTTTGTGGGAGCTTCCTGTGTGCAGATTGGCAACTGTGTTTCCTATATCACAACAGTAGCCACACTTCAAAAGTATTTCATTGGCTTTAAAGTGCTGTGAGACATCCAGTGGTTATGAAAGGCACTATATAAATGCAAATCCTTTTTTTTCTTTGCTTATTTCTTAAAGTATCAGCTGTGGCTCAGTTGATATCACTCTCATTTCTGACTCAGCAAGTTCAAGTCCTACTCTAGGGACTTGAGCGCAAAATCTAGGCCGATGCTTCAGTGCTGCTAATGAGGGAGTGCTGTCTTTCAGATGACATATTAAACTGGAGCCCTGTCTGCCCTCGGGGCGGGCGCATATAAAATCTCCTGTCACTGCTTCGAAGAAGAAGTGGAGAAATTCTTCCCAGTGTCCTGGCCAATATTTATCCCTCAACCAATGTTAGTGAAACAAATTATCCTGTAATTATCTCACCGCTCTTTGTGGGAGTTTGCTGTGCACAAATTGGCAGTTGCGGTTCCTACATTGCAACAATACCCTGTGCCTCAAAAGTTTTTGATTGTCATCCTTAGGTCATGAGAGGCGCTACATAAACGCATTCATGATTTACATTTCTGGTGCGGCAGCAATAAGGTTGAATTATTAACTGAACTTTTGTTAAGCTCAAAATCGGTCTAACCTTCAAGTGAATGAATTAGTCAGTGTGAAGGCAGCTCTACATTAATATTAATAGCAGTGCCACTGGGAATATGAGAGGCAGTGGTGGAAGTGCTACAGACAAGTAAACACTCCCGAAAATGAAGCCTGTCAAACCTGCAACCCTTTGCTCCATCCCTAAAGACAAAACGCAGAAAGATAATAATGTTTTCCCCCTTCATTGGGTTGACTGAGAAAGCGCTAACTCTGTTATATTCATCGAGAGGGTCCCCGAAATACCTGCCCATAGCCTCCAAGGATTGAAGGGACTGCTGCAGCTGGAAGTGTAAGGCAGTTCCCGATTGGCCATGTGGATAATGCATTACAGCGCAGTGCAGACAGATCTTTTGCCTCTGCACAATTAAGGCTGAGGCAGCCCATCATCGGGAGTATGGAGTCTGGGAGAAATGTGCAGATCTGAGGTAACACCACACCAAAGCTGTTAGCTAATTTCATCCCTCCCTCCACCAAAAGCTTTGAAATTGCTTTGCCACTTCCAGAGGCCCTTGAGACTTTGCTGATTTGATTTTTAATGATTTTTGTCTAAACTGAACATTGATTTTCATTCTTTGAGAGGTGAATTGCTTTGACCTCCTGTAAAACGGCAGCCAGGGTGCCTGTCTCTTAACCCTTTCGTTGCTGATTGGTTGGCAGAGGGATAACAAACAGCAACATGCATTAAAACTAGAAAACAAAATACCGCGAATGCAGGAAATCTGAAATAAAACCCTCAGATCAGTGGTGAAAGGTCACTGATCTGAAACATTAACTCCATTTATCTCTCCAAACACACTGCCTGATCGGCTGAGTGTTTTCCAGCATTTTCTGTTTTAATCGCATTGAAACCAGCTTGAGTGAGCATGGATTAATGCTGATTAAAGCTCTATCCTCTTGGCTTAATGGTGGCTGAGAAGTGAGGGATGTGCCGTACCATGAGATGACAGGTTATGGTGGTGGACAGTTCTGCTGCTGCTGATGGCCCGCTGTACCTCTTGGATGCCCACTTTTGGGTTGCTACATCTGTCCTAAGTTTCTCCAACTTAGCGCAGTGGTAATGCCGCACTGCAGAATGGAGGATGCCAGTGCTATCAGCGCCATACATGTCTGTAGCTGGTAGGTTGGTGAGGATGAAGATGTGTATTTGCTCCCTTGTGTAGTTCCTTCAACATCTTGCTCAGATCTGGTCTGCTAGCTATGACACTCAATAATTAGCTTGCTCAAGTGGCAGTAGGTTCTGTGCTTTTCACAATGCTTCTGTCAACAGCAGCTTGTTTTTTATTCATTCATGTGAAGTCATGTCATGATCTCTCCTTCATATCACCGTCATTTAAAAAGAAATCCCCCCGTCACCGCTTGACTGACCGGCACAGATTACTGCTGAAATTCACCTTTGCTTTTCTTCCATTCAGATATTTAAAATAAACTGACCCTGGGGATTCTGTCCATCACCAAAGAGCCAGATCTATCGGAAAAAAACACTCCATGACAAAGGAAGACTTGCATTTTGAAAGAAACTTTCACAAACTTAGGATATCCCAACATGTTTTACAACTAATGAAGAACTTTTAGAATGGAATCACACAATGATTACAGCACAGGAGGAGGCCATTCAGCCCGTCATGCCTGTGCCAGCTCTCTGCAAGAACAGTTTAGCTGGTTCCACTTCCCAGATTTATCGCTGCAGCCCTGCAAATCTTTTTTCTTATCCAGTGCTCATCCATTTCCCTTTTGGAAGCCTTTTTGCATAATACTAGATCTAAATTAGCACGTTGTCTAGTTGGTTCCTCAACCTACTGTTCTAGAAAATCATCTTGTACACACTCCAGAAATTTTTCTTCCACAGCAGGGGAAGGTGGGACCTGTACAAGCGGGATGGTCTACATCTGAACCAGAGCGGGACTAACATCCTTGCGGGCGGGTTTTGCTAGTGCTGTTGGGAGGAGTTTAAACTAATTCGACGGGACACAGAATGTTAGCAGAATAGGGACACATCATAATACATTAAAACAATCAAGTCAGAGGGAGTACAGCTGCAATAAGCTTCAAGGGAGTAAGGCAAGGCTGGATGGCCTCTACTTTAATGCCAGGAGTATTACAGGTAAAACGGATGAGTTAAGGGTGAGGATTGACACGTGGAATTGCGATGTAGTAGCCATCACTGAGACGTGGTTGAGGGAGGGGCAGGATTGGCAGCTAAACATTCCAGGATATAGAATCTTCAGGCGAGACTGGGGAGGGGGTAAAAGAGGAGGAGGCGTTGCATTATTAGTTAAGGAGTCCGTTACTGTGGTAAGGAGAGATGACATCTTGGAGGGGGCATCGAAGGAAGCTTTGTGGGTAGAGCTTAGGAATAAAAAAGGGGAAACCACATTATTAGGTGTTTATTATAGACCCCCAGGCAGTCAGCAGGAGATCGAGGAGCAAATATGTGCACAATTTGTGGAGGTGTGTAAAAACAATAACATTAGGGTAATTATATTAGGTGATTTCAACTTTCCCAGCATTAATTGGGATAGACATAGTGTTGAGGGCTTGGATGGAGTGGATTTCTTGAAATGTGTACAGGAGAAATTTTTAGGTCAATATGTAGAGGGTCCAACAAGAGGCGGTGCATTGCTGGACCTAATTCTGGGGAATGAAGCCGGCTGAGGTGGTGGTGGGGGAGCATTTTAGTGATAGCAACCACAACATGGTACAGTTTAAGTTTGTTATAGACAAAGAAATCAACAAGTTGCAAAAAAATGTTTTGGATTGGGGGAGAGTGGATTTTAGTTAAATAAGGCAGGATCTGGCCAAGATAGACTGGGAACAATTACTTGTGGGGAAATCTAGAGAGGAACAGTGGGGGGTGTTCAAAAAGGAAATGGGGAGGGTACAGGCTCAACATGTTCCCTCTAGGGTGATAGGAAGGAGTAACAAGCCCAGAGAATCATAGATGGCCAGTGATATTCAGGTTATGATGAGAAGGAAAAGAGAGGCTTTTAGCAGGTACAAGGGAAGCAAGTCAGCAGAGGCATTAGTGGAGTACAGAAAGTGCAGGGTGGAGCTTAAGAAAGCAATTAGGAGAGCAAAGAGGGGATATGAGAAAGCTCTGGCTGGTAAAAGTAGGGAAAATCCCAAGATATTCTATAAGTATATCAATGGGAAGAGGATAACCAGGGAAAGAGTAGGGCCCATAAGGGACCAAGAGGCCAACCTATGGGTGGAGCCAGAGGACATCGCGAGAGTGTTGAATGAATACTTCACGTCCGTCTTCACCCAAGAGAATGAGGATGAAAGTATCGAACTAGGGGAGAGAGACTGCGAGGTTCTTAAGCAAATTGATATAGGGAGTGACAAGGTATTGGAGGTGTTGGCAGGCTTATAAGCGGACAAATCTCCAGGTCTGGATGATTTGTGTCCCAGACTGCTGGGGGAGGCAAGGGAGGAGATCGCAGGGGCTCTGACGTTTCGAGTCCGTATGACTCTTCTTCATCCTACCAATGTTTGTTGCCAATTGCTGTTTCTTAGCTCCACACAGATTCTACATCTTGTTCTTCCGATCTATGATCATCTCGCGAATGTACTGATCTCATCCCTTAATATCAGCACTACCCCACCACCCTTGTCCATTTTGCCAGTCAAATTTCCTTGAATATTCAGTACCCAGCCTTGGTTACTCTGCAGCCATGTCCCCATGGTGGCAATTAGATCATACCCATTATTTGAAGTGCATTCATTGTTACTATGTAGGAAAGTCTTTACATCTGCCATACATTAACAGACTGCAGAAAAGTCACAAGCAATTTTCATCCTTTTCTACTTGTGGCGATAGATACTCATATTTCCTGTATCTTTCACATTCCTATCAAATTTCCCCTCTATACCTTACCACATTTTACATCCTTCACCTGAACCCCATTAGAATTTACCAGCCTCCCCCACGTGAATCAGATGATCACATTATTTTGCATCATTACCCAGTCTGACATTATTGGTCATTAAAGGTTCTAAATGTTAAGAATGAAGTTCCCAGGTTAGACTCCTTCACAGCTTCACATGGGAGACTTATAAAGAAGGCAAAGGCACATGGGATACAGGGTAATTTGATAAGGTGGATTCAAAATTGGCTTTGTTGTCACAGGCAGAGAGTGATGACAGAAGGATGCTTTAGTGACTGGAAGCCAGTGTCTAGAGGCAGAGGGTGATGACAGAAGGCACAGTCGCAGGATAAGGGGCCAATCATTTAGGACTGAGATGAAGAGAAATTTCTTCACTCAAAGAGTTGTGAATCTTTTGGCATTCTTTATCCCAGAGGGCTGTGGATGGTCCATTGTTGAATACATTTAAGACTGGGATAGGCAGATTTTTGGTTTCTCAGGAAATCAAGGGATATGGGGAGCCGGGCGGGAAAGTGGAGTTGAAGCCCAAGATCGGCCATCATCAAATTGGACGGCAGAGCAGGCTAAACGGACATACAGTCTTCGCCTGCTTTCTTATGTTCTTAATGTCTTGACATCCTGGCATTTTGCCTGGGTAGGTTTCCTCAGGGCGGTCACTCACTCCAAAAATATCTACAATGCTCAGAATCAGAAACTTCAGCTGCAAACTCCTCAAGGTTATCTGACAGGTGCTCTGTGTGAGCTGCAGCTATTTCTAGGCAGGTGCAACTTGTGGGTGAATAAAGGCCAAGTCCGAAAAGGAAGGAAGTAACTTTTAATGTAACGGGGTGGGGCAGAAATATGTTCAAAATGTGGAATGTTAAGCAATTCCAGAATCCTAGCAGTACATTTGGAATTTGAATGTGGAGCACAGAGTCATTATAGCAAAGAAGGGGGCCATTCAGCACATCGAGTCCATGCGGCTTTTTGTAGAGTAATCCAGTCAATCCCATTCCTCTGCCCTACCCTGTAGTCCTGTAAACTTAATTCCCATCTAACTTTCTTTTGAAATCATTGATAGTCTCTGCTTTCACCACATTCGTAGGCAGCGAGTTCCAAGTTATTAACAATCGCTGTGTAAAAAAGTTCTTCCTCACATCCCCCTACATTTCTTGCCTAAATCCTTAAATATATGTCCCCTGGTACTTGTACCATCAGCTAATGGGAACAGCTTATCTTTGTCTACCTTATCTAAATTTGCCATAATCTCTATGCCTCTATCAAATCTCCCCTCAATCTCCTTTGCTTCGAGGTTAAGGAGCATAGGCAAGTCTGCAGTGAGGAAATCATTGGACCATGAACCTATTCAATCCACACACCAAGGTTTAATCCACTCTTCGATAAGCATATCAAACCTATTGTCCCTGCAGCTCAGGAACCAGACAGCACTCAACCTACTCGATCCCTCAATCCTGCCCCTGGCCAGATATTCCTTCAGTTCTTTTTTTAAAAAGTGCTAATACACTCGGCTCCATTTCACATATCCACTTGCAGTGAAAGGAAATTCCATCTACTCTCAAAGGCCCCTTGAGCACGTCCATTTAATTCTGACGTCCTTAAGCTCTGCGCTCACAGCATTCAACAGCCCATTTCCACTCTCCTCAAGTGTTCTAAAATCCGCTCTTAAACGTTTTTAGTTGCTGTGTAACTTTGACTAGACATTAACCATTGGGGTTTGTTTATTCGGTCCATCTGCTTGACCTCACTGAACAAATAGATTCCTTTACGAGGTTTTCAGAGGGGTGGGTGCTACCGCTCTCTGTCTGGACTCACAGATGAAGAGAGTTGATATAGGATATAGGGGATAAAAGTTGAGGCCAGAACAGGTATGTGGCAGTATGTCTTGCTGCCTCATTTTTCCACTATTGCCACGGTTATTTCCAAATCCTCGGTGACTCGGCAGCTAGTATAGCAACAAGGAGCCAGGCTTGAGTGAGGGTCTCCACCTGTCTTTCTTCCCTCTCTTTTGGGGAACTGCTTTGCCTCAAACCCCACCCCTCCCAGTTGCTTTGCTTCTATAAATGAAGCCACTGTGTTCTGAGATAGGGCAGGACATCTGCCTCAGCCATTTCAGAGGTGATGATGGGGGAGAAACCTGACTCAAGAAATCGGTCTCTCGATGTAGATCCATATTTGGAGTGCATGACTTCTTCTGCTTTGCATTATTTTAGTGTTGCGAATATTTATTTTCTAAACATGTGTCTTATTAAACATGTGCTCTTAAAATTTTTGCCATCTCCGCCCCACCCATCACACCAATAAGGAACAATAAGTTCACGGTGGCATCAATTCCTTGGATGCCCATATCCTATGTCAACTCTTCATCCGAGAGTCCAGACAGTGAGCGGTAGCAGACTGTTTTGACCTTGGCAACATCACAACCAGAAACAATCTTATACCATGCACACAGACTTTTTGTAGCAATCAGGAACAGGAATCCTGGGTGACTTTTTTTTTAATCCCTTTTCTTAGCCGAGATGCGAATGGAGGGGGACAGATTTTCTGCACCTACCTCTGCCCCAGCTGAGATCTGCCAACTCAGCACAACAAGGCGAAAGAGTCTCAGACCTTACCGGGTTTGTATACTTTGGTTTCCTTCCTGGCTGCTTCATTAGCTCTTTCGTCACCTTCAGAAATCTTGTTGACTGTTTCAAGCTGCGCTTGCTTAAAACTCTGCGTTACTTTTTTTTAAGTCGAAAAGGGCTGAAGGGCTGAGACCCACTTTGCCAAGCCACTAACAAGATTAAAATTACATAGAATTTCCAGCCCAGCAACAGGTCTCTTCTGATATTTACATTACAAGCCTCTCCGAACACTACTTCATCTCGGCCTATCAGCGTAACCTACTCTTCCTTTCATCCTCATGTGTTCTTCTTGATTCCCCTCCTCAAAAACACTCCCTGTGGTCGTGAGTTCCATATTCTCACCGCCCTGAGTGAAGTTTCTCCTGAATTCCTTCTTTGATTTACTGGTGACTATCTTGGATGTTCCAACATTATAGCAGTGATTATACTGTGGGCTTTGCTGGCTGGGCCAGCATTTATTGCCCAACCCTAATTGCCCTTGAGAAGGTGGTGGTGGTGGTGAGCTACCTTCTTGAACCGCTGCAGTCCGTGTGGTGTAGGTATGCCCACAGTGCTGTTAGGGAGGGAGTTCCAGGATTTTGACCCAGCGATAGTGAAGGAACGGCGATATATTTCCAAGTCAGGATGGTAAGTGACTTGGAGGGGAACTTCCAGGTGGTGGTTTTCCCATCTATGTGCTGCCCCTGTCCTTCTATGTAGTGGTTGTGTGTTTGGAAGGTGCTGTCTAAGGAGCACTGGTGTGTTTCTGCAGTGCATCTTGTAGATGGTACACTCTACTGCCACAGTATAATTAGTTGTTTAAAAGCCCGATGACAATAGGAGGAAAAAAAACGCAAGGATAGCAATGACAGCCTCGTCGCTCTTGGCAGAAGCGAATCATCTCCACAAATAAGTGAGTGGGTGCAAGATAGTAGGGATTTGGTAGCATAGTTGTCATGCTACTGAACTAGTAATCCAGGGGCATGGGCTAATTATGTGGAGAAATGAGTTAAAATCTCACCATGACAGCTGGAGAATTTAAAATCAATTGACTAAACACTGGTGACCAAGTAACTATTGGATTGTCGTAAAAGCGCAGCTAGTTCACTAATACTCTTTATGGAAGGAAATCTGTCATTGAATATTGACGAAAAAAGACACATTCTGTTGAAGCTTTTCTTCATGCACTCATCAGGACTATTCACAAGAATACCAAATTGTAAAGGGAACAATTTATACCGCATGAGAAGAGAGTGCTGATTGGTTGGCAATTGGACTCTGATTGGTAGAGGCATTGCCATGAAGACTGCACCAGTTAACTGATAACTGACAGTTAACTTCCAAGCTTTGTTTAAATTCAAACCAGGCAGGTTGACTCTGATTGGTCAGGGCATTGCCCTGGGAATGAACGAGGCAATGACTGTCACCTACTTAGTTGAAAAAGTATGTACATGTTCCTTCTGTCTGCCAAGGTCAGGACCCTGTATATTAATACATGTAGCTTCTAGCATGCGCAAGAGCATGACTGTATATCTTAAATTGATTGTCAGTGTAATTCTCAGCATACGCAGGATTGTTTAGCAAATGTTGTCCAATCATGGAATCATATCTGATGTTGGACACAATGGCCTTCCGATCCCACCAATGTGAATGGAGATTTCAATGTCTCGCTGGCCCTGTTGCAGGGGAACCTGCTGCGGGGTGGGGGCTGGAAGATTCCGGCCTATGTTTTGAGTTTTGCAAGCATGGGCTGGTTGGGTACGGTCAGTACTTTGTCTGTTGCGAACAGCCGAAGGGGTCCCCATGCTGTGTCATACGATCCGCCAGCCTTTGGGATGTACAATTTGGCATTCTTGCGAATTGTCCTGATGAGTGCAAGACGAAAAGCTTCGACAGCATGTGGCTTTTTTCAGCGATACTTAAGTTCTGTACTACCAAACGACTAAATCTATCATTCTTCCCCAGTCTGGCCAACATGTGACAATTTCCGAATCCAAATAGTTTTGGAAGATCATGACAATCTGCAATTTCTTCACTTGGTTCATTTAATACTCTGGGGTGGAAACCAGCAGATCCTAGAGATTTGTCTATCTTCAGTCTCATTATTTCCTCCATTACCATCTGTAAAACTTACATTAATCTTGTATTCCTCCCCTTGATTTATTTCTCATATCTTCGGCTGACATTTTGCATCATAAAAAGTTAAGCAACCTGCATAAGCACTTCCTGTTAAGAGCATGCAGGTACATTTATTGTTCGATGAGGTCAATGTATTTACACATTTAGATGCAGCAATCTGCTTGCATTTGTTTGGAATGTATACATTTTCATTGAGGTAAAGTTACGACAAATTGACTTCCTCCTGTTATGTGTATACTGACAGCTCATGTACTCTGGGCAGGCACAGCAAGGACCAGCCGCAAATCAGCACATCCCTAGCAATATATCTTAATCCTGACGTATGAGGGAACGTCATTATTTTTTGCACTCAATCTTCCGGCATCGAGGATGGAGATTGATGAATTGGTGGCAATCTGTTCAGACCAGTTTTGTACCAATATCTGCTAACCACTGGATTCATCCCTACTCCACAAAATGAGTTCCCATTGGAATGATTGCAACATTGAACTTGATGATTTTTTTTTTTTAAAACCTGCATCACCAAAAAAAGAAAATGTTTCCTTAATATGGAAGCCGACATTAAGGTACCAGCGAAGTAAGTAACTCATTTTTTTTTGATTACCTATACCCTATACGACTCATGACACATAAACTGTATTATTGAAAGTCTGCTTTCTATAGGGTAGAGCAGCAATCTTTGATATCTGGTTGCACACAGCAAAGTGACAAGTGAGTTTCATTTGGAGTTAACTTTAACATTAATTGCTGTGCCTATTCAGAAGGTACAACTCTTACAAGGCAATTTTAAGCCCTTTCCTTGACATGCAGGTGGAAGAGAAGAGTTGTAGCTGCTCCCAATTGTTTCCTGTATTCTTTATCACTATTGTACCATTACTGCAATTGATCCATACTCGAAATGGTCTTGCATGTGGGATCAAAATCCTCAGGAGTCACTTAAGACACGGTTGGATACTGTGATGGGAGTGAGCTGCAGATGGGTTGAGTGACCTGCCTCATTTATCATCTTGCATGACTGTGACTCCTCACTTCTTTCACTTATAAAAGACATGAGTGAAACCAAATGATTGTCTGATAATCACCCAATTTGCCCAATGTCTATAGTTTTCAATATCTGGGATAATGTGGCACTGAATTGGGTTTGTTCTTTTCTCCTTTGGCTGTGCCTGTTCTCCAAAGGCCACAGCATTATTTTGGATACCTCCTCAATAATAAATCAAGGAATGTTTCTTCAGTTGAAGCAGCCAATTTAAGTTTTCTCTTTGTGCTGTCGAAGAGCCTGTAGGAAGACCTGCTTCACTTGGCCCAGTGTGTCATGGTATAATTTCAGGTCTTCTTCTTTGGCTTTTAAAGTGCTTTGCAGAGCCGTCTTTAAGGCTTCATTCTCATCCATCTGTATGGCAAGTCTGAAATCAAAAAGATACCACAGCTTTACATTCAGATTAATTCACCAACACAAACTGAGAACTTGAGGGGAATACAGAAAGAGCAGGAGAATGGGTATTTATTGGTTAGCTCTACCAAAGGGCTGGCAAAGGCATGATGTGCCCAGTAGCCTTATTCTGTGCTGTTTCTGTCTATGATTCTATAAGGTAGCTGTCAGCCATGTCTCAGTTGCAGCACTCTTGCCGCTGAATTAGAATCATGAGGTTTCAAGACCCTTTCCAGAGACTTAAGTACATAATTTAGGCTGATACTCTTGTGAAGTATGGAAAGAGTGCTGTGTTTTGGATGAGATGTTAAATCAAGGCCCCATCTAGTCACTCAGGTGGACATAAATGACCCTAAGGCACTATTTAAAGAAGAGCTGGGGAAATATTCCTGTGTCCGGTCACATATTTATCCCTCAGTTGCCGCCATCAAATTCAGATTATTTAGTCATTTATTTTATTGTTGTTTGTGGGACCTTGCTGTGAGAAAATTGGCTGTCATGTTTGCCTATATTACATCAGTAACTACGCTTCAAAAACACTTCATTGGCTACGAAGCACTTTGATCAGTGAAAGATTCTATATAAATGCAAATTCTTTTTCCTTCTAAAGTTCCTGGAGAGTAACCAAGATTGCTGCCAAAACCATTCAGGCTGGAAGTCTGATATTAAAAAACTAAGTGTGGGAAATACACAGCAGGCCCATCAGCATCTGTAAGAGAAACACAGATTTTCATTTTAGCTACTTTAGCTACTTTCCCATACTTTGCATTCTTATTAATTTTTACTATAGTCTGAAGGTTTGGGGCTGAAAACAATGGAAGAAAAAAAGCCATCATCACTGCCCAAACAGCAAAAAAAAAGAAACAAGGAGCCCTGCAATTGAAAGCATCAATCAAGATCATTGAATCATATCTTCCTCCCTTTTATTGGTCAGACCTAGGGTGCTAATAAAATGTTTGTTTTTTGTATTGCACAGTACACCACTAAAATGGAGGGCTCCTTTTCCATTACATTTGGGTAAGACTTGGCTAAGGAACTACAGTACAATACCAGAATAAGGTCATTGTATGTGCACATATTGTGTTTTTAAAAAAAAATTATATATTAAACAGTTCACCTGACTTTAAAATATTTAAAAAATTAATAGTTTCTAATGTGGGACATACAACCTGCGCTCCAAGAAAGCAGCTTACCTTCTCAAGCGCAATTAGGGATGAGCAACAAATGCTGGCTTTGCCAATGATGCCCACATCCCATGAAAGAACTGTAACGATCCCAGCTGATGTTGCTACTGGACAAGTCGGATCCCAGGGTGGAACCCGGTTTGATAGATCCTAACTTCTATTTTTTGTTTAGAAACGTGTAGAGTGGCTACTGAACAGAGTCACAGGAGTCAGCTGATAAACTTATAACAAACGGATAAAACATTTATTAAACAAGAAAAGATGAACTATATTACAATACTCCTTCACCCACAACTATAACTTTAGAGATACAAATACACGGAAAAACTCAGCAGGTCTGGCAGCATCTGCGGAGAGGAACACAGTTAACGTTTCAAGTCCGTATGACTCTTCAACAGAACTAAGTAAAAATAGAAGAGAGGTGAAATATGAGCTGGTTTAAGGGGGGATGGGACAAGTGGAGCTGATTAGAGGGCCAGTGATAGGTGGAGATAGCTAAAAGATGTCATAGACAAAAGGACAAAGAGGTGTTGAAGGTGGTGATATTTTCTAAGGAATGTGCTAATTAAGGGTAGAAAGCAGGACAAGCAAGGTACAGATAGCCCTAGTGGGGGTGGGGTGAAGGAATCGAAAAAGGCTAAAAGGTAGAGATAAAACAATGGATGGAAATACATTTAAAAATAATGGAAATAGGTGGGAAAAGAAAAATCTATATAAATTATTGGAAAAAAAAGGCGGGGGAATCGGAAAGGGGGTGGGGATGGAGGAGAGAGTTCATGATCTAAAATTGTTGAACTCAATATTCAGTCCGGAAGGCTGTAAAGTGCCTAGTCGGAAGATGAGGTGTTGTTCCTCCATTTTGCGTTGAGCTTCACTGGAGCAATGCAGCAGGCCAAGGACAGACATGTGGGCATGAGAGGAGGGTGGAGTGTTGAAATGGCAAGCGACAGGGAGGTCTGGGTCATGCTTGCGGACAGACCAAAGGTGTTCTGCAAAGCGGTCACCCAGTCTGCGTTTGGTCTCTCCAATGTAGAGGAAACCTCATTGGGAGCAATGAATACAGCAGACTAAATTGAGGGAAGTGCAAGTGAAATGCTGCTTCACTTGAAAGGAGTGTTTGGACTCCTGCCCAAACACTCTACTTGTCTCACCCCCCCTTAAACCAGCTTATATTTCACCTTTCTATTTTTACTTAGTTCTATTGAAGAGTCATACGGACTCGAAACGTTAACTGTGTTCCTCTCCGCAGATGCTGCCAGACCTGCTGAGTTTTTCCAGGTGTTTTTATTTTTATTTTGGATTTCCAGCATCCGCAGTTTTTTGCTTATGCCTTTAGAGATATATATATATAGATTCGTAAAGATAACACAAGTTACAAAAGCTATCTTACACTCTAATGTTCACAGTACGTACGCAGCCCATGTAAACCAATACACGTTGTTTCCATGGCAGGTGGGCTCTCATTTGCCTGCCACGCCATTACCTCAATGCTTCATTATGCCGGGTGCCATATTTAAAGTCCAGTCGCACATATCTCAGTGCTTCCAGGAATGCCATTTGGATACCATGGAGGCCCATTGTGATGTCCTCTACCCCTGTTCTGGCCACAGGAGGAGCAGCGACATCACCAATCCAGTATGGCAGGTGGTGGCAGTGGTGGTCAGTGCCAATGCTACACAGAAGAGGTTGGCCACCCAATGCAGACAGAGAATGAATGATCTCATCCGTGCAGCCAGGGTATGACAACCATCTCATTACTCTAAACTCACACACTCAAGCCCATCACACATTCACTGGTATCTCACTCACTGCCAGCTCAAGGGACATCATCAACCATTCTCACACACATACCCTCACATGTCCATCTGGCCTCATCTCCTCTGGAGACTGCCTCCTCAGCCCTCACCACCTTCAGGCCACTTGCACAGGTCAACATATGCCCCCACACACACCCTGGGATACCCTCCTTCCCCAGTACAGCTCTCATCCTGCAGCCTCTTCCTTTGCTTGAGGCCACTTCACCCCCTTCCCCAAGCAAGACCTTGCCCTGCAGTCATTGAAAAGGCACCCACATTTGGCTCATTTGGTAGATAGAGACCTACCCGTGAGCACCCCCCTAAAAGTGATATGGTGCTGTCTATGAAGCCTGGCGTTGATGACTGAGAGTGCTGACCAATGCAAGGTAGGCAAACAAACCTTGAAGTCCCGAGCAAAGTGCAGCCTGCCTGGTGCATGTCACTTGTGTGCTGTTGTGAAAAACGTTGGCATGTTTTCCCGCTGACGTGGGCGGACGATCCAGCAAGGGGGGAGGGAATTGAGCCTGGTGGGCTGGCCTTGTAATGATATGCTGATGTATTACAATAGGTTCCCGACGTCCAATGGCGGGAAACCCAGCCTACCATCTGAGCAGACGATTGCAAACTGGTTTCATGACGTCGTGAAACTGATTGCGCCATATTGTCCACTCACGCCACCAAACACACCTGACACCAGCGGGCACGGAAATCCCGGCCTAAGCGACAGACGCCACCCCAAACAGATGCTATGGATCCCTCATCAACTCCCCCCAGATGTTTATCATATCGCCAGCCAACCAGTGTTGCTGAACTGCATCTTTCACACGATGATTTCCAATCTCCACTCCTGAAGAACTCGCTTTGGAATCTTCCCCCAAACGACATTTTCTCTCAGATGTGTTCCACAGGGTCCACCTCCAGGGTCTCGAACTCTCCTCCAATGTTCCTCTCCCCAGGACCGCCACATGCATTCAAGCTTTGTCTTCCATGCACTCTCTCAGATATGCAACCGTGCCAACAGAACACTACTGCTTCACATGCCCATAGTAAGGAGCCACCAACCTTTGGTTGTCTCCTTGGATCTTCTGTCTTCTTGCAAGCCTATTTTGCCTTGAATCTACTTCTTGCAGTTTTCTCTCTCTAAATTTTGAGCCTTCTTCTGTGCTCCTTGCTTTTACTTCCACTGAACAGGGTCTTATTCCAGATTCCTGTCCTTGTCCTTTGACTTAACTTAGGGCTTCTTGGGGCCTTTCTCTTTTTTCTTTTGGACCTGCTCCCTGCAGTTTCCTCTCTCAGTAGACTGCTGATAACTTGATATCTCCCTTAAGATCCAGAATTCACTCGACATTCACTGTTACTTTAAACTTTAGATCAACTCATCTAAGATTCTTAGACTTATTTTTCTCAGTAATCTACTAGTATGTCCAGCTAGAGACTTAAATGGTTTCCTTCACCTTCGAGCAGAATGACCAACTGAACTCAAACTGCTTTTATGTTTCTCTCCTCTCTTTGTGGGCCTCCTGTTACTAGGCAACAGTCAAGTTTTCTACTTAAGAGTGGCAAAACATCATTAGAATGCAGGTATCTTTTTAAAGTGAAACCAAAACTCAGGTTTCCCCCCCTTTCTTAACAAACAAATACAGAAATACAAATTAAACTTAAAGATAAAACTCGTTCCTAACACCCATAAATACAAACATAACTTACTTAAACTATCTCCAGTTGCTAACAGAACAAAAAAATTGCAAAACAGGGGACACTTCATACAAGTCAAAGAATTGAGCTGCAGGAATGGGCTTATTTGTCAAAACGTTGAGCGCAGCTGCACAGCTGAGAAAGTCTATTTTATTAACCTCTAAACAAGGGAATTGAAATGTTAGGGAGATTTATTTCCACTCTCTAAGCACCATACAAAGTCACCAATATAATGAATTTCTAGCTGAATACAATATTTCTGCACCGTGTGAAGTTTTATTTTTAAATTCAAGCTTAGATTTTTTTTGTACAGGGTAAAAGAAGCCTGTGATCATCCACACTATGAAGGGAATGTTAATTAAAAGAAAATGCATTCTACGTTCACCTGTTGTGTGTTCTATTTATAGGGGTTCTAAACATTAATACAAGAAACTGCTCCAGCACAATTCTTTTGTCCAAAAGGCCCAAAAGCACCTCCAAGTCGGCAGTCACATTGAAATGCCCAATTGATAGCCAACTCCCACAACCAATATGACTACTCATAGAAAGGAATCTCCCATTGGAAGTCCCCATTCCCTGACTGCATTCAAATAAACACACAACATACCCTCAAAATCAGCTGTGGTGGACAGAGCTGTACATACAGACCAAGAATGATGCACTTCTGAGTCCCTGCCAAGCATGTACTAGCAAGCCAGTGCCGGTTTGGCATTTTGTGTCAGATGTACAAGTTTCCTACTTTCACTTGACTCAATCAGCAGGAGATACCTCATAAGATGCATTTTCATAGTTTTCCAGTGGTTTTGACAAAAAATATTGTTGGAATATATTGTCATAAAATTATCCTACCACATTCATGTAGCAATGTTACATTACACACCGGAACAAGGACACGGACCCCTTTAAAATAAACACCTTCTTACCGTATATTCAGTTCTTCTACTTGAACATCCAAAGCAATGGCCAATGGCCTCCCTGGAGGCAGATCCCCGCTGCCGCATTGGTTCTGGCACTGACGGCTGGTGCTGGACGAAACTTCATTTAGGAAAAGAGGATAGCTGTATGAGTTTTACTTTAACAATCATCAGAGAGATGGGGAGGGGGGCAAATTGGGCACGTGCAGGTTCTCAAAACAGGTGGTACACGAAATCAGCCACCCGTTATATGCCTCACCCTTTGACTTCAACAGAACGAAACATTGGGCATGTTGTATAACAGGCAGTAAACGCAATTCCACCTGTTTTGCTACCCTGGCCCAAGTCCAATTTCACTTCTGCAGTGCTGCGTGCTCTTTAAGAGCCATGAAAATAAAGGATTTTGGTTTACGTCATGCCTTATCATAACTGGCATCTTGCCACCTAAAAAAAAAAATCAAAATTAACATCCAGATCTTAGGAGGAAAGATGAGAAACTTGTTTTTCCTGAACCTTGAATGGAGGTGTCAGAGAGAGGACACTGCAGAGCTATAGAAGATATTAAACCGGATAGAAAAATATAAATATGTAGCACAATATCATGGAATACTTTGATAGAAGAACAAAAAGACAGGTTCAAAATGATGAAGGGTAGAGTTAGAACCTCTTAGAACAGAGTGAGAACAGAGTTAGAAGTTCTTCACAAGGAGCGATTAATTCTTGGGATGGGCTCCCGGGTAGGGTCAGGTAGGCAAAATCCTTGGACACATTTGAGAAACACTTGATGGTGAGAGTGTAGGTGTAGATAGATTTGCTAGGTTGGGCAGATATTCCTCATCCATATTTATTTTCTGGTATCATCTGCTGCCTGTATCCTGACTCACACCAAGCACCCTTCACCAATCACCGCCATGCTCACTGACCTAAATTGGCTACAGGTGCACCAATGCCTGGAATTTAAAATTCACATCCTTGTGCGTCTAAGCTCTGGAATTCCCTCCATAAGCCACTTACTTCACCTCTGCACTTCTCTCTCTTCTCCTTTGCCACTTTTGAAAATTATCTCTTTGACCTCTTTGATCACCTGTCCCCACATTTCTTTATGCAACTCGGTGTCAAATTTTGTCTGATTACGTACCATGAAAGAGCATTGCGATGTATTACATAGAAACGTAGAAAACAGGAGCAGGAGTGGGTCATTCGGCCCTTCAAGCCTGCTCCGCCATTCAATATGATCATGGCTGATCCTCTATCTTAACGCCATACTCCCGCTCTCTCCCCATATCCTTCGACACCTTTGGAGTCTAGAAATCTATCTATTTCCTTCTTAAATATATTCAGTGACTTGGCCTCCACAGCCTTCTGTGGTAGAGAATTCCATAGGTTTACCATCCTCTGAGTGAAGAAGTTTCTCCTCATCTCAGTCCTAAATGGCCTACTCTGTATCCTGAGACTGTAACCCCTTGTTATAGACCACCCCCTCAGCCAAAGGAAACATCGTCCCTCTATCCAGTCTGTCCAGCCCTTTCAGAGTTTTATACGTTTCAATGAGATCCCCTCTCATTCTTCTAAACTCCAGTGAATACAGGCCTAGTCGGCCCAATCTCTCCTCATACGACAATCATGCCATCCCAGGAATCAGTCTGGTGAACCTTCGCTGCACACTCTCTATGGCAAGTATATCCTTTCTTAGGTAAGGAGACCAAAACTGCACACAATACTCACCAAGACCTTGCACTGCTGCAGTAAGACATCCTTGCTCCTGTGCTCAAGTCCTCTCGCAATGAAGGCCAACATACCATTTGCCTTCTTAACTGCTTGCTGCACCTGAATGCTTGCTTTCAGTGATTGGTGTATGAGGACACACAGGTCCCTTTGTATATCAACATTTCCCAATCTATCACCATTTAAATAATACTCTGCCATTCTGTTTTTCCTACTGAAGTGGATAAGTTCATACATATCCATGTTATATGGCATCTGCCATGTACATGCCCACTCACTCAACTTGTCTAAATCGCCTTGAAGCCTCTTAACATCCTCCTCACCACTCTTATTCCCACCAAGTTTCGTGTTGTCAGCAAACTTGGAATTTTACATTTGGTTCCCTCATCCAAATCATTGATATATATTGTGAATAGCTGGGGCCCAAGCACTGATCCCTGTGGTACCCCACTAGTCACCTCCTGCCACTCCGAAAAAGACCCATTTATTCCTACTCTCTGTTTCCTGTCTATTAACCAATTCTCAACCCATGCCATTATATTACTCCCAATCAATGTGCTTTAATTTTGCATACTAACTTCTTATGTGGGACTTTATTATCAAAAGCTTTCTGAAAATCCAAATAAACCACATCCACTGGTTCTCCCTTATCTATTCTGCTAGTTACATCCTCAAAAAACTCCAGTAGGTTTGTTAAACATGATTTCCCTTACATAAATCCATGTTGACTTTGCCTAATCCTGTTGATATTTTCTAAATGTCCTGTTATCATATCCTTTATAGTAGATTCTAGCATTTCCCCTACTGCTGATGTTAGGCTAACCGGTCTGTAATTCGCTATTTTCTCCCCCTCTCCTTTTTCAAATAGTGGGATTACATTTGCCACCCTCCAATCTGCCAGGACTGTGCCAGAATCTACAGAATTTTGGAAGATGATAACCAACACATCCACTATTTCCATGGCCACCTCCTTTACTACCCTGGGATGTAGATTATCAGACCCTGGGGATTTATCAGCTTTCAGTCCCATTAATTTCTCCAGCACTATTTTTTTAGTCATATTAATTTCCTTCAATTCTTACTTCTCACGAGGCCCTTGGTTCCCTAGCATTTCTGGGAAGTTATTTGTGTCTTCCTCTGTGAAGTCTGAACCAAAGTAGTTGTTTAATTGCTCTGCCATTTCCTTGTTCTCTATTATAAATTCTCCATTTTCGGACTTGAAGGGACCTATATTTGTCTTCACTAATATTTTTCTTTTTACAAATTTATAGAAGCTTTTACAGTCTGCTTTTATGTTCCTTGCAAGTTTACTCTCACACTCTATTTTTCCCCTCTTAATCAATCTCTTGGTCCTCCTTTGCTGAATTCTAAATTGCTCCCAATCCTCAGGTCTACTAATTTTTCTAGCAACTTTATATGACTCCTCTATGGATCTAATACTATCCTTAATTTCTTTTGTTAGCCATGGTTGGGCCACTTTTCCCGTTGTGCTTTTGTGCCAGAAAGGAACCTATAACTGTTGCAATGTATACATTCGTTCCTTATTGCCCATCCACTCTCATGCTTTTTAATGATGTTCCCCGCATCTATCTTAGCCAACCTCATGCCTTCATAGTTTCTTTTGTTTAGATTTAGGACCCGAGTTTCAGATCAGAGTACTTCGCTTTCCAACCTAATGAAAAATTCTAACTTGTTATGGTCACCGTTCCCGAAAGGACCACGCACAACAAGATTATTAATTAGCCCCTTCTCATTGCACAATACCGAATCTAGGATAGCCTGTTCCCTAGTTGGTTCCTCAACATACTGGTCTAAACAACCAAGTCGTACACAATATAAATGCAAAAAGAAAATCAAAGTGATGATTACATTTGTTTTACTTTACTCAAAGTGAGAATCTACTTTGGATTTAGTAACCGTTTTTAGAGACTCCTCAGCTGAAAGGGAAGAAAAATCCCCACTACACTGCACCAGTGCTAACTTTCAATTTTCTGCATTATCTGTCCTTGAATCTGTGGGGGGAGGGTTGTGCTGCAGGCAGATACCTGCAGTGAATCTGATCAACATGTGGACAGCCAGAGGTGAAAGCTGAGTACGGTAACTAAACAAAAATACCTGGAGAAACTCAGCAGGTCTGACAGCATCTGCGGAGAGGAACACAGTTAACGTTTCGAGTCCGTATGACTCTTCAACAGAACTAAGGAAAAATAGAAAAGAGGTGAAATATTAGCTGGTTTGGGTGGGGGGGGGGGGGGGGGGGGGGGGGGTGGTGGGGTGGGACAGGTAGAGCTGGTTAGAGGGCCAGTGATAGGTGGAGATAACCAAAAGATGTCATAGACAAAAGAACAAAGAGGTGTTGAAGCTGGTGATATTATCTAAGGAATGTGATAATAAAGGTACAGATAGCCTGAGTGGGAGTGGGGTGGGGGGAAGGGATCGAAATAGGCTAAAAGGTAGAGATAAAACAATGGATGGAAATACATTTGAAAATAATGGAAATAGGTGGGAAAAGAAAAATCTATATAAATTATTGGAAAAAAGGGGGATCGGAAAGGGGGTGGGGATGGAGGAGAGAGTTCATGATCTAAAATTGTTGAACTCAATAATCAGTCCGGAAGGTTGTAAAGTGCCTAGTTGGAAGATGAGGTGCTGTTCCTCCAGTTTGCGTTGAGCTTCACTGGAACAATGCAGCAGGCCAAGGACGGACATGTGGGCATGAGAGCAGGGTGGAGTGTTGAAATGGCAAGCGACAGGGAGGTCTGGGTCATGCTTGCGGACAGACCAAAGGTGTTCCGCAAAGTGGTCACCCAGTCTGCGTTTGGTCTCTCCAATGTAGAGGAAACCGCATTGGGAGCAGCGAATGCGGTAGACTAAATTGAGGGAAGTGCAAGTGAAATGCTGCTTCACTTGAAAGGAGTGTTTGGGCCCTTGGACGGTGAGGAGAGGGGAAGTAAAGGGACAGGTGTTGCACCTTCTGCGGTTGCATGGGAAGATGCCGTGGGAGGGGGTTGAGGTGCAGGGGGTGATGGAGGAGTGGACCAGGGTGTCCTGGAAGGAACGATCCCTGCAGAATTCAGCCAGAGAGGTAGGAGGTAAAGGGAAGATGTGTTTGGTGGTGGCATCATGCTGGAGTTGGCGGAAATGACGGAGGATGATCCTTTGAATGCAGAGGCTGGTGGGGTGATAAGTGAGGACAAGGGGGACCCTATCGTGGTTCTGGGAGGGAGAGGAAGGTGTGAGGGCGGATGCGCGGGAGATGGGCCGGACACGGTTGAGGACCCTGTCAACCACCGTGGGTGGAAAACCTCGGTTAAGGAAGAAGGAAGACATGTCAGAGGAACTGTTTTTGGAAGTGGCATCATCAGAACAGATGTGATGGAGGCGAAGAAACTGAGAGAATGGGATGGAGTCCTTACAGGAAGCGGGGTGTGAGGAGCTGTAGTCGAGGTAGCTGTGGGAGTTGGTAGGCTTGTAATGGATATTGGTGGACAGTCTATCACCAGAAATTGAGACAGAGAGGTCAAGGAAGGGAAGGGAAGTGTCAGAGATGGACCATGTGAAAATGATGGAGGGGAGGAAATTGGAAGCAAAATTAATAAATTTTTCCAGGTCCAGACGAGAGCATGAAACAACACTGAAGCAATCATCGGTGTACCGGAGAAAGAGTTATGGGAGGGGGGCGGAGTAGGACTGGAACAAGGAATGTTCCACATACCCCATAAAGAGACAGGCACAACTGGGGCCCATGCGGGTACCCATAGCCACACCTTTTATTTGGAGGTAGTGAGAGGAGTTTAAGGAGAAATTGTTCAGTGTGAGAACAAGTTCAGCCAGACGGAGGAGAAGAGGCAGTTGAGGCCAGGGAACTGGAAATTGTTGATATGATGTGGGGTGTCAGAGGAATCACGATGTAGGTGGGAAGGGACTGGACAAAGGGAGAGAGAATGGAGTCAAGATAGCAAGAAATGAGTTCCGTGGGGCAGGAACAGGCTGACATGATCGGTCTGCTGGGACAGTCCTGTTTGTGGATTTTGGGTAGGAGGTAGAAGCGGGCCGTCCGAAGCTGGGAGACTATCAGGTTGGAAGCTGTGGAAGGAAGATCTCCAGAGGAGATGAGGTCAGTAACAGTCCTGGAAACAATGGCTTGATGTTCAGTGGTGGGGTCATGGTCCAGGGGGAGATAGGAGGAAGTGTCTGCGAGTTGACGCTCGGCCTATGCGAGGTAGAGGTCAGTGCGCCAGACAACAACAGCACCACCCTTGTCAGCAGGTTTGATGACAATGTCAGGGTTGGACCTGAGAGAACGGAGTGCAGCAAGTTCAGAGAGAGACAGGTTAGAGTGGGTGAGAGGAGCAGAGAAATTGAGATGGCTGATGTCATGCCGACAGTTCTCAATGAAAAGATCAAGAGAAGGTAAGAATCCAGAGGGAGGGGTCCAGGTGGAGGGAGAATATTGGAGGCGGGTAAAAGGATCCGTTGAACGGGGAGAGGACTCCTGCCCAAAGAAGTGAGCACGGAGACGAAGGCGGCTGAAGAAGAGTTCAGCATCATGCCGAGCCTGAAATTCATTGAGACGAGGGCGCAAGGGTATGAAACTAAGTCCTTTGCTGAGCACTGTAACTAAACAAAAACAGAATTACCTGGAAAAACTCAGCAGGTCTGGCAGCATCGGTGGAGAAGAAAAGAGTCGACGTTTCGGGTCCACACGATCCTTCAACAGAACTGAAGTATAGTTAGGAGAGGGGTGAAATATAAGCTGGTTTAAGGTCGGGGGAGAGAGGTTGGTGGGGGTGGGGGGGGGGGCGGTGTGGTTGTAGGGACAAGCAAGCAGTGATAGGAGCAGATAATCAAAAGATGTCACAGATAAAGGAACAAAGAGGTGTTGAAGGTGGTGATATTATCTAAGAGAATGTGCTAATTAAGAATGGATGGCAGGACACTCAAGGTACAGCTCTAGTGGGGGTGGGGTGGAAAGATTGACAAGGTATTAGTTGTAGATTTAAAAATAATGGAAATAGGTGGGAAAAGAAATACCTATATAAATTATTGAAAAAAAAACAAAAGGGAGGGGGAGGAAACGGGGTGGGCATGGGGGGAGGTGGAGTTTAAGATCTAAAGTTGTTGAATTCAATATTCAGCTCGGAAGGCTGTAAAGTGCCTAGTCGGAAGATGAGGTGCTGTTCCTCCAGTTTGCGTTGGGCTTCACTGGAACAATGCAGCAAGCCAAGGACAGACATGTGGGCAAGTGGGCAGGGTGGAGTGTTAAAATGGCAAGCGACAGGGAGGTTTGGGTCTTTCTTGCGGACAGACCGCAGGTGTTCTGCAAAGCGGTCGCCCAGTTTGCATTTGGTCTCTCCAATGTAGAGGAGACCGCATTGGGAACAACGAATGCAGTAGACTAAGTTAGGGGAAATGCAAGTGAAATGCTGCTTCACTTGAAAGGAGTGTTTGGGCCCTTGGACGGTGAGGAGAGAGGAAGTGAAGGGGCAGGTGTTGCATCTTCTGCGTGGGCATGGGGAGGTGCCATAGGTGGGGGTTGAGGAGTAGGGGGTGATGGAGGAGTGGACCAGGGTGTCCCGGAGGGAATGATCCCTACGGAATGCCGCCGAGGGGGTGAAGGGAAGATGTGTTTGGTGGTGGCATCATGCTGGAGTTGGCGGAAATAGCAGAGGATGATCCTTTGAATGCGGAGGCTGGTGGGGTGATAAGTGAGGACAAGGGGGACCCTATCATGTTTCTGGGAGGGAGGAGAAGGCGCGAGGGTGGATGCGCGGGAGATGGGCCGGACACGGTTGAGGGCCCTGTCAACGACCGTGGGTGGAAAACCTCGGTTAAGGAAGAAGGAGGACATGTCAGAGGAACTGTTTTTGAAGGTAGCGTCATCAGAACAGATGCGACGGAGGTGAAGGAACTGAGAGAATGGGATGGAGTCCTTACAGAAAGCGGGGTATGAGGAGCTGTAGTCGAGGTAGCTGTGGGAGTCGGTAGGCTTGTAATGGATATTGGTGGACAGTCTATCATCAGAAATTGAGACAGAGAGGTCAAGGAAGGGAAGAGAAGTGTCAGAGACGGACCATGTGAAAAAGATGGATGGGTGGAGATTGGAAGCAAAATTAATAAATTTTTCCAGGTCCCGACGAGAGCATGGAGCAGCACTGAAGTAATCATTGATGTACTGGAGAAAGAGTTGTGGGAGGGGGCCGGAGTAGGACTGGAACAAGGTATGTTCCACATACCCCATAAAGAGATAGGCATAGCTGGGGCCCATGTGGGTACCCATAGCCGCACCTTTTATTTGGAGGAAGTGAGAGGAGTTAAAGGAGAAATTGTTCAGTGTGAGAACAATTTCAGCCAGACGGAGGAGAGGAGTGGTGGATGGGGATTGTTCGGGCCTCTGTTCAAGGAAGAAGCTAAGGGCCCTCAGACCATCCTGGTGGGGGATGGAGGTGTAGAGGGATTGGACATCCATGGTGAAGAGGAAGCGGTTGGGGCCAGGGAACTGGAAATTGTTGATGTGACGTAAGGTGTCAGAGGAATCACGGATGTAGGTGGGAAAGGACTGGACAAGGGGAGAGAGAAGGGAGTCAAGATAATGAGAAATGAGTTCCGTGGGGCAGGAACAGGCTGACATGATCGGTCTGCCGGGACAGTCCTGTTTGTGGATTTTGGGTAGGAGGTAGAAGCGGGCCGTCCGAGGTTGGGTGACTATCAGGTTGGAAGCTGTGGGAGGAAGATCTCCAGAGGAGATGAGGTCAGTGACAGTCCTGGAAACAATGGCTTGATGTTCCGTGGTGGGGTCATGGTCCAGGGAGAGGTAGGAGGAAGTGTCTGCGAGTTGACGCTCAGCCTCCGCGAGGTACTAAACAGTTCCCTTCTCTTCTACAGCAGAGTTCTGTCATTGCATTTCACAAGTGAAAATATCTTGTAAACACACCTTGTTAGCTGTAATTTTATAATCCAGCTATTGTTTACATTTTGTCTTTGAGAGTCTATTTTTTTTAAAAAATGAGCATTACTCTAAGCTGTACAACGTCATAAGGAGAATGCTAAAATGCTAGACGTTTGTCAACGAAAATAACAAAAATGAGTGAGCTTTGCAATTTCGCTCCCCACCACTCCACCCCACCCCACCCCACCGCCAACCCATCGTAAACCTTCTTACTATTCACATTGCTTGCTTATGGTTGCCGCCTGCTGACAACACCAAAATCAAACAGGGGGCAAGATAAGGTCAGAGCAGGAATTGATTTAACACTCCAGCTCTCATGCATAATTTGCTGATAAAAAAGCACTGAACAGCTTAATAGTCTCAATAATTAATGCTCCTGTATCACAGAAATAACTGGAAAAATAGTCTTGCATTCCCCTGATGGTACAGCCACTTTATCCAGTGAGTAGGAGAGTGCAAAAAGGTCACAGATGCAAATGGCTTCCTTCAGCACTGTAACCATTCTATGGGCTGACACCCCCTGTACAGCATCAAAGTTGGGGGAAAGTCTGCCTGTGCCTGACCAGCTCACCCCTGCAGCCATTTAACGGCTGTTGGGCCTTAAATTGACTGGATCGGGTCTTTCTCCCTCATCAAGGAGGAAGTTCCACCTCTAAGAGATGCCGGTCAAATGGCCAGCAGCTTTCTTGTCCCAGCAGCACCACTGGGAGCAGTGGCTACCGTTGGGATGCTGATGTCGCCTAGACTTTAAGTTAAGTCCAGGGTCTCACCAGGGCCAGGCTTGGAGGCCCTGGTAAGGGGCCAAGGTGGTGGGGGCAGGCGGGGGATGGTGGGGTGGTGGACGGGATTGACATGGTGGAGAGGAGGGGAAAGCTGGTGGTCTGAATGCTTAGCTCCTTTGCTGCGGGAAAAATCCTAGTAGTGGTGGGAGGATGCCTTAAGTGGTCGTTAATTGCCATGGTACCCAATTTTACGCCCCCCACCCCCAACTGCCATCGCGCCCCAGGGTGGGGAGACGAGGTTTAAAATTCAGCCCTATGATTCTATAAAGCACTATAAAAATGCAAATTGTTGTAATATGCACTGCCAGGAAACCTTTATTTTCATTTTTAACGAAAGGTCCCTTCCTGTGTTGGGGAAGTGAAAGAGTAAAAGAGCTGAACTCCAGAGATGAGGCGAGAGTGAATGACCTTGACATCAAGGCCGCATTTCACCGAGTGTGGCATTAAGGAGCCCTAGCAAAACTGGAGTCAATGGGACAAAAACAGAAAATGCTGGAAAACCACAGCAGGTCTAATAGCATCTGTGGAGAGAAAGACAGAGTTAATGTTTCGAGTCTGTATGACTCTTCTTCAGAGCTAAAGAGAAGTAAAAATGTGATGAAATGGGAATTGATGAAATGGAGTCAATGGGAATTGGGGGAAAACTCTCCGCTGGTTGGAGTCATACCTAGCACAATGGAAAATGGTTGTGGTTGTTGGAGGTCAATCATCTCAGCTCCAGGACATCACTGCAGGAGTTCCTCAGGATATGTCCTAGACCCAACCATCTTCAGCTGTTTCATCAATGACCTTCCCTCCATCATAAGGTCAGAAGTGGGGATGGTTGCTGATGATTGCACAATTTCAGCACCATTCATGACTGCTCAGATACTGAAGCAGTCCATGTCCAAATGCAGCAAGACCTGGACAACATCCAGGCTTGGGCTGACAAGTGGCAAGTAACATTCGTGCCACAAGTGGGAGGCCATCCCCATCAAGAGAGAACCTAACTATCACCCCTTGATGTTGAAAGGCATTACCATCGCTGAATCCCCCTCTATCAACATCCTGGGGGTTACCATTGATCAGAAACTGAACTGGACTAGCCATATAAATACTGTGGATACAAGGGCAAGTCAGAGGCTGGGAATCCTGTGAGTAACTCACTTCCTCACTCCCCAAAGCCTGTCCACAATCTATAAGGCGCAAGTCAGGAGTGTGATGGAATACTCTCCCCGTGCCTGGCTAAGTGCAGCTCCAACAACACTCAAGAAGCTTGACAACATCCAGTACAAAGCAGCCCACTTGACTGGCACCCCATCCACAAATATTCACTCCTTCCACCACCGACGCACAATGGCAGCAGTGTGTACCATCTACAAGATGCGCTGCGGAAACTCTCCAAGGTTCCTTAGACAGCACCTTCCAAACCCATAACTGCTACCATCTAGAAGGATAAGGGCAACAGATACATGGGAAAACCACCACCTGGAAGTTCCCCTCCAAGCCACTCATCATCCTGACTTGGAAATATATCCCTGTTCCTTCACTGTCTCTGGGTCAATATCCTGGAACTCCCTCCATTACAGCACTGTGGGTGTACCTACACACATGGATTGCAGAGGTTCAAGAAGGCAACTCACCGCCACCTTCTCAAGGACAATTAGGGATGGGCAATAAATACTGGCCTAGCCAGTGAAGCCCAAATCCCTTGAGTGAATGAATAAAAAAATAAAAGTCAGTAACATTAGTACATATGGTGAAGAGAGCTCTTAAAGGTATAGCACTATCTTTGCTATTAATAATTTTTAGTAAGTACAGAATTTCCTATCAAAGCATTCATAAAAGATTTTTTCCACAAGTAAAATCTTTGCAATGTTGTGCATCTGCTGTAAGGACACCTTTAATCAAATTCCTCCTTGGGGAAAAACAGTCAATAACAAATGAGGTCACCATATGTCTCTCAACTCCTGTGCCTCTATCTCCTTGAGGAACAGTATGACAACTATGTGCAGCATCAGGTGATTAGCTTCCAACAGATGTATTGCACAAGTGACTGAAGCAGTGTTTAGCAGGGCTGGCACTGTCACTTTCTTTCCCAATAGATAGCAGCAGCAGCAAGACACGACCACTCAATCTCACCACAGTATTTCACAAGAACGGGTGGAGGTCAGGGGACATCATTGGCCAGGATTTTCCGTGTCCGCTGGCGTCGGGCGTGTTTGGTGGCGTCAGCGGACAATATGGCAAGAAGACCAAAAATCGGTTTCATGACGCCGTGAAACCAGTTTGCGATTGTCTGCTCCACCCGCTGATGCGGGGGCCGTGTTTCCCACCATTGGACGTCGGGAACTTCATTGCAATACATCAGCATATCATTATAAGGCTAGTCCAACGGAATCATCTCTGCCTGCTGGATTGTCCGCCCACATTGGCATGCTGTTTCACAACAGCATATAAAAGGTGTGCACTTGTGGGCTGCACTGAGGGAGGAATTTGGAGGTGAGTACACAGTAACGTTGTGGAACGCTCGCCTGTTGGACTTCAAGGCTGAGGCGCGTTTGGTGGGGGGCATGGGCTCCCCTGCGTTTGAGGCGACTTGGGGGTGGGGGTGGGGCTGCAAGGATTGCACTGCGGTTGAAGGTAGCGCACAAGCACGTGCAGGATGAGAGTGGGCGGTGGGCGAGGGAAGCACCCACACATCAGGGACACCTTGAGTAAAGTGACCATTCCTCTGCAGCTGAGACAGTTCAGGCGCAGCTGCGTTGATATGATTGGAGTGGGGTCTCTAGCTTCTCTGCCCACTCAAGCAATGCAGAGGCATCGAAGTGCCACCGAGTGCTCCAGAGCTTTTCACCCCTCAGGCACAGACTGCAAACTAATGAACGTTTTAGTGGATTGCAGAACAGCTGGATGACTGTACACGTTGTACAATCTCCTTGTTAAAGCCGGCCATGGAGGTGCTCACAGCCCCTTGCAATGTCATCATCCCGGTTTGGACCAGTCTCCCCCATGGTTCAGGCTAACAGTGCAGCCTTGCAGCACGGGTTAGGAGAATGCTTGTGCCTGAGATGAGTGCACAGCCTGCAGACCAATGGGCAAAGCTGCCGCCAATCAGTAGGGTGGAGTGGGGCGGAGGAAGGTGGGGTTTCGGGCAGACATTCAGCGCACTAATCTCTGGCCATCCTAGTGGTGGCCAGCACTCTCTCTCTTTCATCCTGCAGGAGGAGTACATTAGGATCATGGAGCCTGGTGACCGTGCTGTATGTGTCGTGGCTTACTGAGAGCGAAGATGACGGAGAAGCAAGCGTCTGAAGTGCCTGGCTGCATAAAGGGAGGAGCAGCACCCTCTGGAAGAAGAGGCGGCTGGGGCTCCCGCACACGCTGCCAAAAAGCCACAAGGAGCTGTCGCTGGTCGGCGCCTAGCAACACCCAGGGTCTATAGATGCTGCCTTTCATTCCTGCAGATGACCGAGAACCAGTCTCACTGAACTGTTTATGTCTAGGGAACTAGTCAGTCACATGTGCCAGCTACTGCAGGATTTGGCACCACGGGGACATGGATGGCATGCACTGCCAGTGGCCGTGAAAGTGACATCCTCTTGCAGCACTGGGTGGCTGTCCTATTTTGAAGGGCGTTGGCGCTGACACCATTGCCACTGCCTCCCAAGCCTGGTTGGTCACATCGTTGCCCGTCCTGTGGCCAGAGCGGGAGGTAGAGGACATCACGGCAAGCCTGCATGGTGTCCAAAAGGTGTTTCAGTGACGCGTCATTAAAGCTGGGGGCCTGCAATCTTTTTTGCCTTTCGTGGACAGCTTCCCTGCAGTAGCCCTGGGCTGGAAACACTGAGATGTGTGCGCGCGGCTGGACTTTAAATATGGCGCCTGGCATGCTGAAGCGGTGAGGTGATGGCGGGCGGGCGAATGAGAGCCCGCCCATCATGGAACCGGTATGTTTTCTGGGAATGTGTAATTAATGCGGTGAGTTTGGGACAATACGGCGTGAAAAGCCACCATTGCGACTTGTTTTACCTGCCCGCTACCGCACATAGTGTAAATCTGGGTTGATTCCACCCATTGATCTCACCCATGTGGCCATTTTACAGCTCCTCCTGTGTGTCAGTTATTGAAAAAGCATCCTGAACCTAAACTGTGTTGCAAGACCTTTCTGTGGGAGGCAGTGTTAACATCAGTGTTACATAAGTTTCAAACGTAAGTTTCAGTCAGATGAAACTATAGTTGTGCCTTGCTCTTGTATGGGTATTAACACATGCTGAGCACTGATAGGACCAAAAGGTGAAAGTTCTAAAAGGGCAAGTAGAGAAAAAGTGACGGTCTTGATGGATACTCGGAGAGATCCTTGTTATAGGAATCCTCTAGTTAGCATCATCTTGGTGCCTTTTCTCAGGTCCGCCATCTACTTCCACAACTGCAGCAAGCTGTCCCAAAGATGCAGAGAGCAATCGCCCTGCCAGCCCACACCTGCCAGACATTTCAATGACTCCTCTCTGAGAGGTTGCCCTTGACAACTGACTGTTGCCTTGAGGGCACTATCTGCAAATATGCCAGTGTGCTTTCCAAGCTCTCTGCTGACACGATGTAACTGCAATCTTTATTCCCAGTCTCCAGTTCATAGGAGATGGATATTAATTTAGAGTGTTTATTAGATTGAATTTCAAAATGGTTATTTCATTTTTAAATGAATGTCTTTTGTAATTTGTAAGTCATTAAGGAAACCTTAAAGAGGATTTTAGCTGTAGCTTGCTCACCACTGTGTTTGTACTGAAGTTGCACTGTTCTTTAAACTTCAGACCTAAAAAAGATTCTGCAAAAGCACAATGGAACAGAAATGGGCTATCCAGCGCTTTTAGACTGTTCTGTGATTCAATTTTTAAAAATTCATTCATGAGATGTGGGCTTCGCTGGCTGGGCCAGCATTTATTGCCCGTCCCTAACTGCCCTTGAGAAGGTGGTGGTGAGCTGCCTTCTTGAACCACTGCAGCCCATGTGGTGTAGGTACACCCGCAGTGCTGTTAGGGAGGGAGTTCCAGGATTTTGACCCAGCGACAGTGAAGGAACGGTGATATATTTCCAAGTCAGGATGGTGGTTGATTTGGAGGGGAACTTCCAGGTGGTGGTGTTCCCATCTCTCTGCTGCCCTTGTCCTGCTAGGTGGTAGATGAAATAGTTTCTATCTACCCTATCAGCTCCTCCAATCACCTTAAACACCTCAGGTAGATCGCCCCTTAATCTTCTCCACTCAAGGGAACAGAAGCTAAATCTATGCAACCTGTCCGCATAATTTAACCCTTTTAGCTCCAGTATCATTCTGGTGAAATTATTCAAAGCCAGGGTGTTCGAGCATTTGTTGTCGTGGGCATCATGGGACCTTGTGACCACATATAACGTTTAAATTTACATTCCTATCAAGTGCATATACATTAAAATACTGGTCCCAACACATGATGTTTTGTCTCTGGATTCATCCACTAATGGCAAAGCAGGCAGAACTTAGTGCCTCCAAAGGGTGAGTTTGGTGTGGGGCAGGCTGGGGGCGGGCATCTAATCAGGTGGGGATGGTGGCAGGTGGGGACCCCGCTGTCTTCCAGCTCCACCCCAATCAAATTTGTGATGGTAAGGCTTGCAAACGGTTTTCCCGACCTGTGGCCAATTGAAGTCCATAAGTGGACAACTAATGCAATTAACACTCTGTGGGGAGCACAACAAACAGACTCGGGGCGGGTGTGTGGTCCATCATTCAAAGGAACTTAGTTCCTGACAGAGGGGCCCGGCATTGGGAAGGGAGGGACCCGCTGAGTGCCAACCCCTGCCCTTTCTGCTGACCTCACTCCACTCACCTTCCCCGTGACGGCCCTCCCGCCAACACTCACCTATGGCCTGGGATCCAGTGACGTTACTAGGTCTCTGGTGGGTATCATACCAGGAGCAGCCACCGCCTTCCAGGTGGCGCTGCCATTCAATACAGCTGCTGGTCTCCAATTGGCCAGCAGCTCTTAGCAGGTGGGGCTTCCATCCCCCAGGGGCCTTGATTCCAGGTAAGGCACGCTATTGTCCTGTTAAGTGCCTGAATGGTGACGTAGGCCTCTCGCTGGCTCTTCAGCTGGTGAGCGGGACCCCTGTTGTCTTCATTAAATACCGCCCCGCGTTTCCAAATTCTTGACTGATACAGTTCTAAATGAGCAAATGAGTGAACATATGTGTGACTAGGCTATGAGTCAGATGTGATAACTACTGTTACACAGGCATGCTTATTGGGTTTAGTCAACATGGGGACAGGTTTTTATTGTTGCCAAAAAAATGGGACAATATTAACATTGTTGGAAAGTAATAAAGGCTGTTACAGTGTTTTATAAATCACTGGTTAGGCCTCAGCCAGAGTGTTTTCACTGGCTGGAGGGTCAGTAACCGGAGAACACTAATTTAAAATAATTGGCAAAAGAACTAGAGGGGAGATGAAGAGAATTGTTTTTATGGAATGAGTTATGATGAGGGCTAAAACAGTCGTGGAAGCGATTAAAATGTAACTGTCAAAATATATACCCTTAAAAAGGTAACGCGTAGGGTAAAGAGAAAGAGCAGGTGGGGTTTGGGGTTAATTGGATCCCTCTTTCACAGTGCTAGCACAGGCATGATGGACCAAATGGCCTTCTTCAGTGTTGTACCATTCTATGACTGAGTTAGCAGGCCCTTAACAATTCCACAGTCATATGTTGGGTATCCATGATTTAGGATTTGGAACCTGCTGATTGCTCAGCGAGTTTACAATCCAGAGTACTTAATTCACTGTGTTTAACCTTGTGATCTGTCACTTTTAAGATGTAAGTAAAACCATGAACTAAAACATTTAACAAAAACTACATTACAACAGTGACTACGGCCTGGAGTTTCATTGAGTCGGGATAACTCAGGAGCTCTTTAAAAATGGCAGGCGGGTTCCAATTCTGGGATTCCTGACCCCAATCCCGGCTTTTCCAACTTTTGGGAGTGCCTTTTAAGGGTGTGGACTGGTGCGTGTCAAAAGCTCGCACACTGCACTACCAACCTGGCCAGCTCCATTGCATGGATAGGTGTGTGTCCTACTTCTCTGCAAGTTTCATAGATTCGGGCCAGTATTTCAAATAGTCTTGGCTCACGGCACTTCAGAGGTGTCTCGAACCATTGTCGGCATGAGGGAGCCTTTTAAAGGTAAGTTCAAAAGGGCCTCTTCATGCCCACCATGCCACGCTATGGCACTTCCATGCCCATTCACCCACTATACACTTTATAGAAGCAATGGACCCTATGGCGACAGTAGGATGTGTAAAGAAAAGCTTTTAAAAAGTTATTCATTCATAAAAATAGCTTTTACTACATCCCAATAAAGATGGCAATCATCCAGACCCTTTAAAGTTTCAATAGCAGAAATTACAAGCACTTGAAATCTCTTTATCTTGCGTAAATAAACATTAACAATGCAATTACCAGCATAGATGAGAGAGCCAGAGCTGTCAATCAAGCAATGTTTTCTGTGGGGCTCAGGTGTTTAAACAGGCTAATGGATTTCTGGGCTCTCAGCCAACTCACATTGTGTCTTCTTGGCTCATTAGAGTAGTAAACACCACCCCCATCCTGCCCTTGCGGGCACTTTCTCCCGAGGTGGGAGGTCTGAGCCAGGAATTTCCCAGACTCTAGCTACCTTTTTTAAAAATTGATTCACAGGATGTGGGCTTCGCTGGCTGGGCCAGCATTTATTGCCCATCCCTAGTTGCCCTTGGGAAGGTGGTGGTGAGTTGCCTTCTTGAACTTGCCTCGAGGATGAAAATCCAGGCCTACATTTCAAAAGTAATTCAATTGCTTAAAATGCTTTGGGATGTCCTGAGGTTATGAAAGATGCTCTATAAACTCCAGTCACTCTTCCTTTCTGAATTGCCTGCTAGCTGCAATTCCAATTTTACATCCAATCCTTAAACGTAGCATAGAAGGGTGAGGTAAGAACGACTTATATTTTTATAGCAGCTAAAATGTCCCCAAGTGTTTCACAGCAGCATTTTAAAGCAAAATGAGAAAACTGTGGTGTCTGCTTCAAGTGGCAAGGTTGGGATTAAGAAATTGCCATAGTCAGAGCTGCTGGGGTTGTGAGGCAGTGTCATCTCCTCTGTGTTACAGCACTTCAGAGCACTGCATCACTCTGACTGCCTGATGTCAGAAATCTTTGATCACTTCTGCAGGGATCTAGCAGAATGTCAGCTGAACATTTAGGCTTAAGACTTTAACAACGCACTCACTTGCTTTGTTCTTATTGGAAGACTTGTCATGGGTCTTTCCTGCATCCAGTTTGGCTTTTCCAAGTTGTTGCTCCAAAGTCACAGACCACCGGCGCTGCTCAAGAAGCTTCTTCTCAGCCTCCAAAATCTTGTCATTGCTATCTTCTAACCTAAAGCACAGTCAGCGATGTCGTCATTAGTTTTTTTTTGAAAGCTAGACAGACGTCTCAAATTAAACCTAGACCGAAATAATTATTGTATCAATTTTAAAATCTCCCTGAAAATTTCAAAAAAATCTTCTTCCACCGTAGAACGAAGAATTCATGCCTTGATCTTACCTCTTCTGTAGGATGGTAACTAGCTCCATTAGTTTGTCCCTTTCTACTTCTGCAGCTTGGTAAAAAGCCTTGTACTCAGTGCACTGTAACTGAAGAGCTTTCACATCAATTCCATTCACACTGTGGAGAAAAGAAATCCATAAAGGAGTCACAGCTTCATTTGTGTTAAATTTATATGCTACTTGTGTTCAGGGGGCTTTTGCCACTCAGTTTTAGCTTAAAGCATTGTGGGATCAGGTACAGACCAGAGCTCCCTCAGTACTGTCCTGACAGCATACCCAAAGATTAACTTCAGAAAGGCACCCCCACCTTTTAAAGGGCAATAAAAGCTGGCCTAGCCAGCGATGCCCACATCCCATGAAAGAATATATAAAAAAAGTATCTCTAATTCACCAGTCTGAATAGGGAAGGGAATCAATCCCTTGCTCTTACTCTTTCCTCATTGCACAATTTCAAATCCAGTCAGTAGCCAGAAAATGACCTGCAATGGCTTTTTCTTCAGCTCTCGCACTGTTAACTCTGGAGTGCCCCAAGGATCTATCTTTGGCTCCCTCCTAGTTCTCATCTACATGCTGCTCCTCAGCACCATCATCTGAACATACAGGTCCCACAGGTACACTGAGGACACCCAGTTCTATCTCACCACCACCCCTCTTGACCTCTCCACTGTCTCTGATTTGCCACACTGTAACATCTAGTACTGTATGAGCAGAAATTACCTCCAACTAAATATTGGGAAGACTGAAGCTACGGTCCTTGGTCTCACTGCAAACTCCCTTCCCTAGCCACTGACACCATCCCTCTCCCTGACAACTACCTGAGGCTCTATCAGACCGATCACAACCTTCATATCGCATTAGACCCTAAGATGAGCTTCTGAGGACATATCCATTCCATCAGCAAGACCACTTACTTCACCTTCTGTAACACTGCCCAACTTTGCTACTGCCTCAGCTCATCTGCTGCTGAAACCCTCACCCGTGCCTTTGTTACCTCTAAACCTGGCTATTGTAATGCTCTCCTGGCCAGCCTCCCAACTTCAAATCTCAATGAATTTTAGGTCATCAAAACTCTGCTGCCCATATCCTAACTTGCACCAAGTCCTGTTTACCCCTGTGCTCGCTGACTTACACTGGCTCTCGGTCCGGCAATACCTCAATGTTAAAATTCTCACCTTGTTTTCAAATCCCTCCATGACCTTGTCACTCCCTATCACTGTAATCTCTTCAGTTCTACAACCCTTAGGAGATATCTGTGCTCTTCCAATTGCACATTTCCGATATTAATCGTTCCATTATTATCATGGTGCCTTCAACTGCCTAGACCTGAAGCTCTGAAATTCCCTCCCTAAACTCTCGACCTCTTTACTTCTCTCTCCACCTTCAAGGCTCTCCTTAAGACCTCTCTCTTCGAAAAAGATTTTAGTCATTTGTTTGAATATTGCCTTATGAGCCTGGGTGTCAAATTTTGTTTGATAACCCTTCAGTGAAGTGCATTCGGACATTTTACTACATTAAAAGTCTATATAAATGCAATTTGTTGTTGCCAGTCATCCTCATGGCCACTCAGTAAGGTTGCTGCTTTAATTCAATTTGTACTGGATTATGGACAGTTCAGCACTCAGCTTTATGCCCACTAAGAGCAAGATTGAGACACATTCTGCCTGGGATGCTTCCAGTTGGCAGACAGAGACTTCCAGTCTAATAATCTGAGCTAAATGACCACAGATCCTTATAGTTAGAGGATTATGTTCTAACTGATTCAGCGTTCAGTCCTCCAACAGTGGATCTGAGCTTTCCTCTCCCAGTTGGGGGTACTGTAGGCTTAGGGTCATGGTACTCAGTTGCAAAAGCAATCAGAACTAAAAGTCATCACCTCCAGGGTATCTCAGGGCAGCCTTACTAGGGTCACCCACTTCCAAAGAATGCAAGAGAGTCATATTGCAGGGCAAAACACACCATGAAAGGTTGGTGTAAACTGCACATAATTGCTGATTTATTAACTTGATCACTGTGTACCTAGAATCATACAGCATCGAAGGAGTCCATTCAGCCCACTGTAGCTGAGTTGGTTCTTTTAAAGAGCTATCCAATTGGTGCCACTCTACTGCTCTTTCCCCATAGTCTGAAACTGTTTCCTTTTCGAATATATCCAATTCCCTTTTGAAAATGAGTATTGAATCTGCTTCCACCACCCTTTCAGACAATGCATTGCAGATCACAACAACTTATTGCAAATGTGATGATCATCAGCTAGAAGTTAATATCTAAAAGCCATGAAAAAGGGTCTTTCAGCCACATCTCTATTACACACTTTTGCATTCCCCAATGATCTGGCAGCACACATTAGGCACTGTGGAGATTATTGGTGATAACACAGATGCTTTGGTCACCTGACAGTCACTGTTACCACCAACACAAAGGCAAGAAAAAAAAATGACATGAATTTATATAGCGCCAACTCCAGGACGCTCCAAAGTGCTTTACAACCAACTGAGCACTTCTGAACTGTCACTGGTTTAACATAGGAACATGGCAGCCAATTTGTACACAGCAAGATCTCATTGACAGCAATGTAATCGTGACCAGATTTTTTTTAAGTGATGTTTGTTGAGGAATAAATATTAGTTGGGACACCATGGAGAGCACCCATGCTTTTCTTTGAAATAGTACCGTCAGACCTTTTTGTCCACCTAAGAGGGGAGATGGGGCTTGGCTTAATGTCTCATCTGAAAGACTGCACCTCCGACAGTGTGGCACTCCCCCAATACAGCACTAGGAAAGTCAGCCTTGATTGTATATCCAAGTCTCTGGAAGTGTGACTTGACCCCACAACTGTCTGACTCAGAAGTAGGAGTGCTACCACAGAAAAACGACTGAACGCCTGAAAAATATTTCCGCGTTCAAGCCAACACCGGATTCCAGGAGCAGTATAAGGGACTATCACCTTTAAGCTTGTAATGTTCCCACTGATAGTGACATTGTACTGGCATTCACACAGGGGAAAGCAAGAAAAGTAAAAGGGTTAAATATCATTTGGGTGACTTAACTAGTTCCTTACTTCAATAGTCTTGCTGGGGGCGATGGGGATAGACGGAAGAAGAGGAAATAAATTTTATGATTGCCAGAAACACATTATTGTCAGCTGTGGGTCAGTTGATGGCACTCTCGCCTTTGAGTCAGAAAGTTGCAGGTTCAAGCCCCACTCCAGAGAGTTGGGCCCAGAACCCAGGCTGACACTTCACTTGCTCACAGAGCTAGAAAATTCAGACCTGTATTCAAAACATAACACACTCCAGTCCACATGAAAGGTGAGCAAACCTGGCGCATCTTCCGACAGCATTCCCCGAAGGTGGCCGCGTTGCTGCAGATTCAATCAGGGTGTGGCCCATTTTGGACACTGAGCTGTTGAGATCAAGAAAATAAACGCACAAACTTTTGGGTAAAGTATAATCATCTCAATCCGTTACACTCACTCAAAAGCTGTGATACTTCCTGGGTCATTTTTATTTAAATCATCCCTTTCTCCCATATTTACTCACGTTCTTAAAATAAATATTCATATTGTCATGAAGCTCCACTTCTTCAGAGGCGAGGTGCTGAAGCACAAATTTCACCCACCTACAATCGGTGCTGCTTTCACATTAGCCAACATTTTCCCAAGCCTGATTAGGACTGGCCTCCCTACTGCTTATTTTCTCTTCCTCGCTTGCATTGCTTTTCTCCTGTGAGGTGCATTAGCTGACCACCCAGGATGGAGCATTTGTTGAAGCTGACTATCAGTTCAAGGCTACTATTTCATTTGGGGCCCTCTGAATGAGAGTCCAATTATTTACTGCTTTTCCATTGGCAAGCATTTAAGGGCACTCTGAGCAGGAAACCACCCAGGTTGAAGAAAGGGACTACTGTAACCCCGATTCTCTGACCTGGGGGACCGGCTGGGAGCACTGGAATGTACTCCAGCATTTGATGGCTGCATTGAGATTACCTGCACAAAAAAAAAACTGCAGATGTACAACTTCTAATTATTTTTAAAATTGGGGTACAGCTGGAGTCTTGTTTGCTGGGCTGTGCCATTGAGCGGTGGGACATGTTCCATTGCACATTCCATCAAGTTCTCAGCTTTGGAGACCTGGTAACTCATCCCAGGGAGGAAAAAGCTGATGGGCGACTCGGCAACTCCTGCATACTGTTTTGCATTGTGAAGTATTGTCTTATTTCTACACAGAAAATGCCTCCTATAGTTCTTAAATTCCAACAATACCATAACCAAAAAGCTCAGACTAAATAAACAAATCCCAAAGTAGAACATATGAACATACATACGAACTAGGAGCAAGAGTAGGCCACTTGGCCCTTCAAGCTTGCTCTGCCATTCAATAAGATCATGGCTGATCTGATTGTAACCTCCCGCCTACCCCGGTTACCTTTCACCCCCTTGTTAACCAAGAATCTATCTAGCTCTGCCATAAAAATATTAAAAGACCCTGCTTCCATTGCTTTTTGAGGAAGAGTTTCAATGACTCACGACTCTCAGAGAAAAGATTTCTCCTCAGCCCTGTCTTAAATGAGCAACCCCTTATTTTTAAACCATGACCCCTAGTTCTAGATTCTCCTACAAGAAGAAACATCCTCTCCACATCCACTCTGTCAAGACCCCTCAGGATCTTAAAGGTTTCGATCAAGTCACCTCTTACTCTTCTAAACTGCAGTGGATACAAGCCTAATCTGTCCAACCTTTCCTCATAAGACAAACTGCCCATTCCTGGTATTAGCCTCTCTGAACTGCTTCTAACATGTTTACATCTTTCCTTAAATAAGGAGACTGTACTGGACACAGTACTGGGAGTACTGTACACAGTACTCCAGATGTGGTCTCACAAGTGCCCTGTACAACTGAAACATAATCTCCCTACTTTTGTATTCAATTCCCCTCGCAATAAACAATAACATTCTATTAAGCTTTCCTAAATTTGCTTTACCTGCATTCTAGTCTTTTGCGATTCCTGCACTAGGACACCCAGATCCCTCTGAATCTCAGAGCTCTGAAATCTCTCACTATTTAGACACTATGCTTTTTTTTTATTCTTCCTGCCAAAATGGACAATTTCACATTTGCCCACATTATAGTCCATTTGCCAGGTCTTTGCCCACTCACTTAACCTATCTATGTCACTTCGTAGCCTCCTTACATCCTCTTCACAACTTAATTTCCTATTTATCTTTGTGTTGTCAGCAAATTTAGCAACCATACCATCTGGCTCTTCTTCCAAGTCATTTATATAAATTGTAAAAAGTTGAGGCCCCAGCGCTGATCCCTGTGGCACACCACTTGTTACATCCCACCAACCAGTAAAAGGCCCATTTATGGCTACCCTCTGTTTCCTGTTAGCTAGCCAATCTTCTTTCCATGCCAATATATTACCCCCTACACCATGAGCTTTTATTTTCTGCAATAACCTTTGATGTGGCACCTTATCAAATGCCTCCTGGAAATCTACGCACAGTACATCCGCTGGTTCCCCTTTATCCACAGCACATGTGATTCCTTCAAAGATCACCAATAAATTGGTTAAACATGATTTCCCTTTCACAAAAACACATTGTCTCTGCCTGATTGCCTTAAACGTTTCTAAGTGCCCTTCTATAACATCTTTGGTAATAGCTTCTAACATTTTCCCTATGACAGATGTTAAGCTAACTAGCCTGTAATTTCCTGCTTTCTGTCTCCATTCCTTTTTGAATAAAGGAGTTACATTTGCCATTTTCCAATCTAATGGCACCTTCCCCAAAATTGGGGAATTTTAGATAACGACAAATTCGGAGTGAGATAAGGAGGAATGATTGAAAATATAAATCTCACAGGGGAAGAGGGAGAAGGGGATCACTGGATGCATATTTTAAAAATGGAGAAACATGGTAAAAGATGATGAGAGAAGTAAGCCCTGGAAAAGCACCACAGCTGAAATTCAGCACTACGATGAAAAAATTATTTCAATATCACAGCAGCAAAAATGCAGTCAGAGAAGATGTGGAAATCAAAAAAAAAGGTGCAAAATCTGGTTGAAGCCAAGAATGAGCACAAAATGGGGTCAATAGTGATGTAGTGGTAATATCACTAGACTAATAAGCCAGAGGCCCAGGCTAAGATCCTGGGGATATGGGTTCAAATCCCACCATGGCATGGAATTTGAATTCAATTAATAAATCTGTAACATAAAGCTATTCTCAATAATAGTGACCAAGACAATGATCATCAATTGCTGTAAAAAGTCTGATTCACTAATTCCCTTTCGGAAAGGAAATCTGCCGTTCTTATCTGGTTTGGCCTACATATGACTCCAGACCTACAGCGTGTGGTTGATGCTTAACGTCCTCTGAAATGGCCCAGCAAGCCAATCAGTTCATTGGCAATTAGGGATGGACAACAAATACTGTTCTTGCCAGTGATGCCCACATCCCATGAAAAAAAATTCAGAATGACAACCCCTTCAAGTATTCATAACAGAACTCTCCTAAATAAAAATCCAATGAGTTGTTATAAATCAGATGGAAGGCTGAGGGGAGAAAATTGGGTTCCAAACAAATAAAAGAAATAGATGGCATTTAGCCCAGAGTCTGGAGAGAGACTAGGGACAAGATCTGTGAAGCACTGCATTAATTATAATGATATCATTGGGAAGGCCTCAGATTATGTGATGTTGATATTAAAAAAGGGTGTCAGAATAGATAACTGACCAATTAGTCTAACTTACAATTACATGTAAAATAATGAAACTGATTATCAGGCAGTGTCAGCCCAAGTGAATTGTGACAATCTCGATGAAGTGGTGTACCTCAACTTCCAAATGCTTTTCACAAAGTTCCACATGAAAGGCTACAGTTCAAGTCAAAGTTGTGGGAATTCATCATAAACCTCAGATATGGATAAGAAACTGGCTGAAGGGAAGGAAAGAACGAATACTCAGTTGAGGACTTATGTCAGGGTGAAATCTGTATAATTGTCTAAAACTGCATCCCTTTATCTTTCTGCTAGTTTGGAAGCTATCCATCCAACTCATAATAGAGCCTTGACCTTAGATGCTTGAGTTACTTTGCCCTTCCCTTATTTGGAAGCAAAGTTCACAAACTGGAAAATGACAGAGGCTACCATCACTTTTTATTCATTCGCAGGCTGTGGGCATTGCTGGAAAGGGCAGCATTTATTGTCCATCGCTAATTGTCTTTGGGAAGGTGGTGCTGAGCTGTCTTAGTGACAACTGAGTGGCTTCCCAGGCCATTTCAGAGGGTAGTTAAGAATCAACCACATTTCTGTGTCATTACTTTGAGGAGAACACCAAACTTTGCGTGGTCTGGGCTAGATGGCTTTTTCTCATTCCATAATTTCTTAATAGTCTCACCGAGCAGAAAGTGGTCTCCCTGAGCGTTCATTGTCAGCTGTCAGAGGATTCTGGGTTGAATGTCCACTGAGGTTGTCTAGCTGAGCTGAGGGAGGACGACATTCAGGGAGATTTACCACCGTGTGGTCAGCTGAAAGTTTCTTCTCCTGGTGTTGCTGTATAATACAATATAGTAAGTCGTCGCGTAATGTTGCCTCATTTAACATTGTTTCACTTTGTTATTAGTAAAGTAGTGTCAATATATCCATTTAACTTTACCAGTTTCACTTCAACATTGTTTGCCACAGACTTCCTCTTCTGCTTGCTCACAAATCCTTTTCCTCCAGTGCTTCTGCTCTCGCCCTCAGTGCCTCTTCCCCCCGCTGCCACCCTTGCTCTGGGGCCTCCCCTCCTGCCCTTGGTCCCGGGCTTCGCCTCCCGCCCTTGCTCTTGGGCCACTCCTCCAGCCCTTGCTCCCGGGTTTCGTCTCCTGCCCTTGCTCCTGGGCCACCCCTCCAGCCCTTGCTCCTGGGCCACCCCTCCAGCCCTTTCTCCCGAGCTTTGTCTCCTGCCCTTGCTCCTAGACCTCCCCTCCTGCCCTTGCTCCTGGGCCTCCCCTCCCGCCCTTGATCCTGGACCTCCCCTCCCACCCTTTCATCCCCTCCTGCCCTTGCTCCCAGGCCTCCCTGTTCTTGCCTTAGGCCCCAGGGTCTGTTGCCCTTCTCCTGGCTGCTCGCTATGCTGCTGCCTCAACCCTGCTGAACTCCCTCTGAAGTCCTGGGTTCCATCTAGTGGCAGAGTTGGTCAGAGCAGGTGTAGTCCTGGAACTTCAGCTGATAACTGCACCGAACAACTTCTGCCACTGGACAGAACCTAGTCAAACCACAATACAGGTACAGTACTTGTATGGTTAGTGTATTTCTTTAGTAGATACTGTATTGTATTTCTTTTATATTTAGTGCTGTATTTTATTTTGCAAGTTATTTCAGCTAGGAATATACAGCACTGCACATGTATGGTACAGTATTTTAGCGTATATTGGTTTTTCCGGGTGAGAAATGTCCAAAAGAACCTAACTCTGGCTTTAACGTTGATTACTATGGGGGACCCATGATTCACTTAAAGTCGTTATACTTAAAGTTGCGATTTTCAGGAACGCAACCACAATTTTAAGTGAGGACTGATCATGACCATTTCACAGTAACAAACAAGATGCAAAAATGTGGTGCGCTCAAAATGATAGATGGTGATGGCAAGGAAAATACCATGCCACCAACTTGGCTTGTTGGTTGAGGGAGATATCCATCTGATTATTTCATCCAACAATCTCTTCTGGGTTGAAACTGCATCAATGATCAATTCTTCTTGAACTATTTTGTTTGGCTAAGAGTAATCTGATATTGTCTCTGGTCATATAAAAGATTCAGAATTTTAATTAGTTTGAAAAAGGAGCCTCCCAAGCTATGGAAGCACCTCTTGTTAATCTGGTGTTATCGATAAATGTTGATACTCCTCTCTCTAGATAATTTATGATTATAGTGAATACTATTATGATCCCAGCTGATGTTACAATTGGACAAATCTGATCCCAGAGTGAAACCTGGCTTGATAGATCCTAGCTTTTTTTTTAGAAATTGTTGAGGTAAGTTACTGAACAAATTCACAAGACTCAGCTGATGAACTTTTAACAAAAAGAATAAAACATTTACTAAACAAGAAAAATGAACGATATTACACCAGACAAAAGATCTCAAAAACACAAGAAAATTATTCAAATATTCATGATTTCTTCACGCCAGTTATATCTTTATAGATACATACAAATTCTGTCTTATACTTTAATACTCAGGGTAAATATGCAGTACATACGAACCAACTGGCAAACTGTGGACACACACAACACATTCCAAAGTAAATGACAGATGCAACCAAAGCAGATTCCATGGATTTCTCAACAACCTATTCAGAGGCTTGTCACACCGTGAGCCAACTGGTCTCACTGAAACTCTGTCTTTCTCACGAGAGTTTCTAATCTCCACGTTTGAAGAACTCACCTTGGAATTCTCTTCAAACGTCACTCCCGCTAGGACGGTTTCAACCAAGGTCGACCTGCAGGGTTTCTACCTTGCCTTCTGAGATTCCTTTCATCTGGATCTCCACGTATACTTGAGCTTCACCTTCCAAGCACAATTTCAGATCTTCAACTGTGCCAAGCATAACACCACTGCTCCAAAGGATACGTTTGCCCCTATGGCCCGCAGCACAGAGTCACCAACCTTCGGCTGCCCTCTCAGATCTCAGGGCTTCTCTCACACCCACTTTGCTTCAAGTCTGCTCCCCGCAGATTTCTCTCTTTATTTTAGAATCAATTGCTCTGCTCCTTTTTCTCAACTTTACTTAAAAGGATCTGTATCTGATCTCTGTTCTTGTCCCTTACCAGGGGCTGTCTTCCAGGACCTGTTTCTGTCCCAGGAATTCACCAAGGCTCCTTAAACAGCACCCTCCAAACCCATAACCACTGCCATTTAGAAGGACAAGGGCAACAGATAGATGGGGACACCACCACCTGGAAGTTCCCCTCTAAGTCACTCACCATCCTGACTTAGAAACATAGAAACTAGGAGCAGGAGTAGGCCATTCGGCTCTTTGAGCCTACTCCGCTATTCATTATGATCATGGCTGATCATCCAACTCAATAGCCTGCTCCCATTTTCTCCTCATATCCTTTGATCCCTTTCGCCCCAAGAGCTATATCTAACTCTTTCTTGAAAACATACAACGTTTTGGCCTCAACTACTTTCTGTGGTAGCAAATTCCACAGGCTCACCGCTCTCTGGGTGAAGAAATTTTTCCTCATCTCAGTCCTAAATGATCTACCCCGTATCCTCAGACTGTGACCCCTGGTTCTGGACTCCCCCACAATCAGGAACATCCTTCCTGCATCTACCCTGCCTAGTCCTGTTAGAATTTTATAGGTTTCCATGAGATCCCCCCTCATTCTTCTGAATTCCAGTGAATATAATCCTAACCAACTCAATCTCTTCTCACATGTCAATCCTGCCATCCCAGGAATCAGTCTGGTAAACCTTCGCTGCACTCCCTCTATAGCAAGAACATCCTTCCTCAGATAAGGAGACCAAAACTGCACCCAATATTCCAGGTGTGGTCTCACCAAGGCTCTGTATAATTGCAGCAAGACATCCTTGCTCCTGTACTCGAATCCTCTCGCTATGAAGGCCAACATACCATTTGCCTTCTTTACCGCCTGCTGCACCTGCATTCTTACGAGGACACCCAGGTCTCGTTGTACATTCCCCTCTCTCAATTTGTAGACAATCAGATAATGATCTGCCTTCCTGTTTTTGCTACCAAAGTGGATAACCCCACAGTTATCCACATTATACTGCATCTGCCAAATGGAAATGTATCGCTGTTCCTTCAGTGTCACTGGATCAAAATCCTGGAACTCCTTTCCTAACAGCACTGTGGGTGTACCTATAGCATATGGACTGTAGCGGTTCAAGAAGGAAGCTCACCACTACCTTCTCAAGGGCAACTAGGGATGGGCAATAAATGTTGGCTCAGGCAGTGATACCCACATCCCGTGAATGAATAAAAAAAAAACTCCTTGGTTTGGGATCTTCTTTTTTTAAGACCTCTCCCTGTCCCTCTCCCCGTGTCCTGCTCCCTGGGCATCTTCTTTCAAACGGCGCTCCTCTTCAGGTCACCTGACCTCCAGTGTTGCACTGTTTCACTTTTCTTCTTTATCTTCTGCGCACATGCACAGGGCCAGTTCCCGGCCTAAAGGCATAAAAGAGATGAACTGCGCATGTGCGCAGGGCTGGTTCCCGGCCTAAAGATATGAAAGACACCAACTGTGCATGTGCAGCCCTTTCCCGACTGTTACATGCGCAAAAGTCCTGAGGCCCGCTGGGAACTGTAGTTTCTGAACTCCAAGGTAAATATTTGAGTTTCGCAACAATACCAGCATCACCAAATCTGTTCGCTGAGGAATAAAACGCACCAATGTTTTTAGTGAGAAACTTCCTTTCACCCCTTAGCCTTAGGCTCCAATACCCCTCTATTTACATACTCCATAAAACCCACCTCTTTGGCAAAGCTTTGAGTCACCTCTCTTAATATCTCAATCTGCGGTTCAGTGTCAAATTTTCCTTAATAATGTTCTTGTGAAGAACCTTGAAATGTTTTGCTAAGTTAAAGGCACTATATAAATTTAAGTTGTTGTTGTTGCGGTTGCTGCCACATTCCCGTTAATTCTACACGTCAGTAAAGGGGACATGTGGAACTGACTCCCAGAGAAGGCAACAGATTTGGGGTCAATTTAAACATTTACAAGGGAGCCAACTGAGATTTGTTTAAAAGATTTGAGAGTTACAGAGAAATTAGTAATACATTTTTCAGGAAGAAGGGTAAAAGGAATTTGATGGCTGTTAAAGTAGGGAATTAATGGGTAGTGAAGATGAAGAAGTCTGCAATATAACAAGTGTCAATATGACAGTATTTGAGATAGAGTTAGATAAATGTGGGTGAGAGGAGGTTAGCATGGAGCATAAATGTTAGCATAGGTCAGTTGCGCTAATGGACTGATTCTGTGCTGTAGACCCATTGTAACTTGATGCAAGGAATCTTTCTGGGGCAATTCTCGAGGGGAAAGAATTCCCTCTCACCATCCCCAGATGTGTCCCCAACTCCAACATGACCCAACCGTGTCGAAGGCACTCATTCAATATGCAAAGCGAGGCCCAGTGGAGAGAGTCATATTGGACTTGAACCGTTAACTCTGTTTTTCTCTCCACAGATGCTGCCAGACCTGCCGGGATTTTCCCAGCGCTTTCTGTTTTTATTATGAATAATTCATAGACTCTGGATAGAAAGGAGTTCTTGAAATCTGGAGCATGGAAAGATAATTTAGCCCATGTTCTAATCAGAAACTAAATATAAATCAGTGGTTTTGAATTAAAAACTCCTTAAAGCTTGAAGGACCATAGGCTTATTTCAAGCCAGTCACAGAATGTTTCTATACAAGATTTCAGACTGCAGATTACTGTGAAGATCAAGTCCTATTTGCGTACCTTTAGTAATAGTTGTTTGATCTCTTCCTCAAGATCTTTCACTTTAGCTTCCCGCTCAGTCACCATCTGCTTGAGCTCTCCAATCAGGAAGCCCTGCTTCTGGGCCTCACTGTTCTGCTGCTGGCTCTGATTTTGCCTGGTGTCCTTATTCTTTGATTCATGCTGACTCAAGCGACCCATAATCTCCTGCATTTGGTTCTGCTGTTTCTATAAAAGACCCATGGCAAAAGGAAGTCATTAAGATTGCAAACATTTTGTTCTCTTTACCCATTACAATAAAACATTAAAGGGTCAACATTACCATCGCCAATGGGGAGCAGTGTAAGTCTAAAGGGCTGCAATGCTGCCTGCCCTCCTGTATGTGTCAGAGACATGGACAACATACAGCGGACAACGCAAATCTCTGGAGAAATATCACCAAGGATGTCTTCGCAAAAGCCTGCAAATTCAATGGCAGGATAGGAGCTCCAATATCAGTATTTTCTCTCAAGCCAACATCCCCAATGTTGAGGGGCTGGTTGTGGTTAATCAGCTACACTGAGCAGGCCACATCGTCTGCATGCCTGACACAAGACTCCTAAAACAAGCTCTCTGCACTGAGCTTCGTCACGACAAGCAGTTACCAGAGGGCAGAGGAAACATTTCAGGGACGTCCTCAAAGCCTCCCAAAAAAATGCAACATCCCCACTGACTTATGGGAATCTCCTGCCCAAGACCACCCAAACTGGAGGAGAAACGTCCGTGAAGGTGTCAACCATTTCAAGCGTCTTTAGCAGACCCAGGTGGAGGCCAAGCGCCAACAGCGGAAGCAACGTACCAAAATCCTACCCACCCACCTCATCAAACATTGCCTGCCCCACCTATGGCAGAGTGTTTGGATCCAGCATTGGGCTTTTTAGTCACCTCAGGACCCACAACCCCAGAGTGGAAGAAAGTCATCCTCAGTCCTGAGGGACTGCCGAAGAAGAAGTGTATGCAGTGGGGAGGGTGGGGGGATAGAAAGATGAAGGGTACACGCCTCATTATTTTCACTTAGCTGTCTTACCAGAGGAGAGAGGGTCTAATTTAAAAGGTAGCGTTGCACATCGATTAGATCATGGGAACATCCACGTCATTTTTACATGACCCATACAATCTTGGACTCATCAGTGAGCAACACCAATGCAATCGCATTGTTAATTAGGTAAACGTTGCAGCCAATCTGCCTACAGCAAGATCCCAGAGTAGCAATGAGATAAATAAATAATGGTAATCTATTTTAGTAGTGTCGGTTGAGCTACCAGTGAGTGAGCATCAGTCGCTCGGTGGTGTAATTCTCAACTGCTACCTGGGAGGCCTGGATTTGATTCCTGGTCGATGCACAGTTTTGGCTAGTGTGGAGCGTAAGTATCGGCATATACAGGCCGAATGACCTGTTTCTGTGCTGCAGACTCAATTTAACGTTGGCCAGTACACCATGAGATAATGAGGAAAAATGCCAGCTTCATTTATATTAGTCTGACTAATCACACCAAATCAGAGTTGTTTTCAAGAAATTTCTTTGAAGCACGATGTTGCCCCAAGTCCAATTTTATTTCTTAAGTAAATGATATTTCTTACCAGTAACGCACCAACTAACTCATCATCATGCTTCCCTTTTTCGAGAAGGGTCACCACTTGACTCTTCAAAATCTTGAGCTCACTGGACAGAACTTTGTTTCTCGCTTTTGATCCATCAAGTTTACTCTTGAGTTCCTCATGGTCTTTCTTCAAGCTCTCATAGTCACCAGTCATTTTCTAAGTAAACATAGAAACAAGTACAACTTGTACATAAAACAGAACTTGCAGTTCTATTGATATGACAGCTTTTATAGTTATGTAGTAGATCGTCTCGCATTGATTGGGCTAGTATTGCCGTCACATCTCATAGAGGTTGCTCTGCCCTACAAGGATGATCCAGTGTCCTGATGTGTTGCCATGGTTTTATTCTCTCCCTCTTCCCCCGTCTACCCGTTATTTATTCTAATAACCATCCAACATTGTTGAGAAGATTTATCTTTCTTTCTCCTTACACTCTTGGTTCCTCAGCTCTGCATCCAATTCTTTCCCTTTGTTTACTCTTCTTCCTTTACTTCTCCTAATTCAAGAATGCCTGTAGAACCTGCCACTTGCCTTTCACAGTCCAATGGCTACTTTATCTAGAGCTATTTTCTCTGCTTGTCTGGTTTGAGCAAATGATAGGCCCTACAACGCTATTAAAGAGGGGTGAGAAAAATTCAGACCGCGATAAAGAGGATACTAAACAACTCTACGTCAAAGGCAAATACCTCCTCCTTTCCCCACTCGTAATGCTGAGGGGAAGTCAGTCCTGACTTTGATGATCACATGAGCTTTGTGAATGGAAATAGATGGCAAATTTCTGATGGGTGGTGCTGTATTATCCAAAGATTATAAAGTACTTACGTCCAATGTCACCTTTCTTTCTTTCTCCAATGTGCGAATGTACGCTACATTTTTGTCCTGATTTGACAAACGCCGTAATCCTGAAATACCTAGCATTTCCTCTTCCACACTGAGTTCGGATGACCGTCCCTTCTGGTTATTTAGTCCTGTTTGACTTTCCAACTCTCGGATCTACGTAAACGTGAGAAATTATGAGATAGATACGGACAGACTGTACCACAATGGCTTTTTTCACATTAAATATTATTGTAAACCTCATAGATGCTATAGAGCATTGATAATCATCTGCAGTTTCTTCTCCTTAAAATTGAGAAAGTGAGGTGAAGTGTCAAGGTTAACCATGTAGAGCATTACAAAGGCTAAAAAGCATAGGAGATAGATAAGAAAGAACTTGAACTCAAATAGAGCCTTTCATGACCCCAGGACGTTCCAAAATGCTTTACAACAGAATCACAGAATCACACAGTGCAGAAGAGGCCCTTTGGCCCATCGAGTCTGTGCCGACAGGTGAGAAGCACCTGACCTAGCTACCTAATCCCATTTACCAGCACTTGGCCCATAGCCTTGAATGTTATGACGTGCCAAGTGCTCATCCAGATACTTTTTAAAGGATGTGAGGCAACCCGCCTCCACCACTCTCCCAGGCAGTGCATTCCAGACTGTCACACCCTCTGGGTAAAAAAGTTTTTCCTCACATCCCCCCTAAACCTCCTGCCCCTCACCTTGAACTTATGTCCCCTCGTGAATGACCCTTCAACTAAGGGGAATGGCTGCTCCCTATCCACCCTGTCCATGCCCCTCATAATCTTGTACACCTCAATCAGGTCGCCCCTCAGTCTTCTCTGCTTCAACAAAAACAACCCAAGTCTATCCAACCTCTCTTCATAACTTAAATGTTTCACCCCAGGCAGCATCCTGGTGAATCTCCTCTGCACCCCCTCCAGTGCAATCACATCCTTCCTATAATGTGGCAACCAGAACTGCACACAGTACTCCAACTGTGGCCTCACCAAGGTTCTAAACAACTCCAACATGACCTCCTTTTGTAATCTATGCCTCGATTGATAAAGGCAAGTGTCCCATATGCCTTTTTCACCACCCCACTAACATGCCCCTCTGCCTTCAGAGACCTATGAACACACACGCCAAGGTCCCTTTGTTCCTCAGAACTTCCTAGTGCCATGCCGTTCATTGAATACTTCCTTGTCAAATTACTCCTTCCAAAGCGTATCACCTCACACTTTTCAAGGTTAAATTCCAACTGCTAATTATCTGCCCATTTGACCATCCCGTCTATATTTTCCTGTAGCCCAAGTCACTCAACCTCACTGCTAACCATCCGGCCAATCTTTGTGTCATCCGCAGTGAAGTGTAGCTATCCTCATTGCCCACTCCTAATGTGTTCCTAAAAAACAGTGTGCGAAGTGAAAACTTGAACAAAAATTGCTTTCCCATAAGAAACCACGTAATTAGAGTGGGTTACGTTCATGATCTGTAATTATTATGTTAAAAACACATTGCAGCCTTGAACCTAGCTGGCCTAAAATCCTCTTACTAACTTATTACTCTTTCAAATTACCTCCTGCTCAACACTTCCCTCTGGCAGCTTGCTGTCCCTCCCAACCTGCAACATCTCCCTTCCCAAACCTCCTGATTGCCCCTCCTGCTCGTTGCTTCCCTCCCAACCTTCCCATCGCTAACCCTCCAATTCACCGACCCTCTGCTCCCCAACCCTCCCGCTCGCCGATCTTCCCGCTTGTCAACCGTCCCCCTCCCTGACCCTCCCGCTCCCCGACCCATCTGCTCCCCGACCTTCCCCATCCTGACCCTCCCCGTCGCTGGCCCCTCCTTCCCTGACCCTTCCCCTCCCCAACCCTCCCACTTCTTGACAGTGACCCCTGGTTCACTAAGGGGTGGCCCATTTAGGATGAGGGAAAATTGTTTCTCTCAATGGGTGGTGAGTATTTGGAATTCTCTTCCTCAAAAGGTGGTGGAAGCAGAATCTTTGAATATTTTTAAGACAAAGGGAGCTAGAATCTTGATAAGCAAGGGGGGTGAAAGGTTATTGGGGGTAGGCGGAAATGTGGATTTGAGGTTACAATCAGATCAGCCATGATCTCATTAAATGGCAGAGCAGCCTTGAGGGGCTGAGTGGCGTAATCCAGCTCTTAATTCGCGTGTTTGTATGTTCCTGCTTGCCAATCCTCCTGTTCGCCATCTCTCCCTCTTGCAGATCCTCCCATTCACCTCTCCCCTCTCCCAAACCCTCTCTGTGCGTAAGGGCCCAGGAGAGGGGCGACAAGAGGGAGGGAGCGGGCCAGAGGGTCGGGGAAGGAAACGGCAAGTGGGAGGGTCAGGGAGCGGGAGGGTAAAAGAGAGAGAGGCTCAGGGAGCGAGAGGGCCGGGGGGCCAGAAGGGCTGGGGAGCAGGAGGGACGGGGAGCAGGAGGGCTGGGGAGCAGGAGGGCCGGGGAGCAGGAAGGCCGGGGAGCAGGAAGGCCGGGGGGGCAGGAAGGCCGGGGGGGGGGCAGGAAGGCCGGGGGGGCAGGAAGGCCGGGGGGGCAGGAAGGCCGGGGGGCAGGAAGGCCGGGGGGCAGGAAGGCCGGGGGGCAGGAAAGCCGGGGAGCAGGAGGGCCGGGGGGCCAGAAGGGCTGGGGAGCAGGAGGGCCGGGGAGCAGGAAGGCCGGGGAGCAGGAAGGCCGGGGGGCAGGAAGGCCGGGGAGCAGGAAGGCCGGGGGGGGCAGGAAAGCCGGGGAGCAGGAGGGCCGGGGGGGCAGGAAGGTCGGGGAGCAGGAAGTCCGTGGGGGCAGGAAGGCCGGGGAGCAGGAGGGTCGGGGGGGGCAGGAAAGCCGGGGAGCAGGAGGGCCGGGGGGGCAGTAAGGTCGGGGAGCAGGAAGTCCGTGGGGGCAGGAAGGCCGGGGAGCAGGAGGGTCGGGGAGCAGGAAGGCTGGGGGCAGGAGGGCCGGGGGGCAGGAGGATCAGGGAGCGGGGGTACCTGCAAGCAGGAAGGAAATGATGAGCAGGAGAGGTGATGAAGCGGCAGTTTGTTTATAAAAACGACTGAGCATACTCAGTAATCGTGCAAAAACAAAAATGGCGACAGCACTATTTGGGGAAAGTCCCTAAATTACCAACCATGCTAAAATAAAAACATGTTTATTAGAACGCAATTTAAACCGGGGAATACCTGTACTTTCAAAGCGTGGTAACTTTTGTAAAGTAGAAGAAATGGCAATCAATTTATGTACAGCAAGATTTCACAAGCAATAATGTGATAATATTGAAGAATAAATATTAGCAAGGACACCAGGGAAGAACTTCCATGCCCTTCTTCAAAATCATGCCATGGGTTTTTTTTACGTCCAGTGAGAAGGCAGACAGGCATCAGTTTAACGCCTCATCTGAAAAACGGCATCTCCAGCAGTGCAGATCTCCCTCAGTACTGCATTGGGAGTGCCAGCCTCGATTATTCCTCAGGCGTCTCAAATGGGACTTGACTCCATAACTTTTTAACTCAGAAGGAAGATTACTACCACTGAACCACAGATGACACCTAGGTGTAGGTGTAGAAATGTGGTTAGATGGTAGCTAGTGCTTTAATAAGGTGTAGATTGCAGGAGGAAGGAAATACTGAGAGTGCTGTACAGTTTTGGAGAAAATAATTAAAATGACAGAGACAGGAGGCCATGAATGGGAGGAAGTTTAATTGTCAGATGACAAGTTTCTTCTTATATTCCATTCAGGAGTGCAGAAAGAACTGAGGCCACAGATCAGAAGAACTGGTGGCCCAGAATTTCTGACCATAATACCTGCAGTAAGCTATTTAAAACAAATGGCTTACCATCAGTATTATAAACAGGAAACCTATCCTGGAGAATCCAAGCATGCAGGCAGATTGACAATCACTACTGATCCATCAAAGCTAAGTGCTAGATGTTGTAAACTAAGCTTGTCCGAGTCATACAGACACTGCATGAGAAGTAACTGGAAGAAACCCCAGCGAAGGCTGTAGAGGTGATCAAGCTATACTAACTCAGCACAGTGAGAGATTGGGAGCTGTCAACACTGAGCCTGGGGAGGTGATCGAGATATGCTGTAAGGAAATCTGCTTTTACAAGGTATTTGGGAAAACTGGTCTGAAAGAATTAAAAATCGCAGACTTGTCTGAAATAGTGGATTCACCTTAACCTGCTTACAGGTTATATTATAGGCTTTTTTAGTCTAACACGTATACTGTTTATTCTTTTGCCCAACCTACAGTGTATTTGATTAGTTTGTAATATCAGGCCTTGGTAGTCTAGGTTTAATCTCTTAGCGTTGATAGGCTACAATCACATTCATTCCTCTGATTAAATTAGTAAAGGTAATATTTTCAGACTTGGTTGCAGTAAGTTGGGGACAAAGTCCTGGCTTGCTGCAGGTCCCCCAAATATGAACACAAAGGTCATTCCCCTTGGCAATTCCTCTACCAATCAGAGTCCACTTGCCAACTAACTAGCACTCTCTTCTCATGCAGTATAAATTGCTGTTCCCTGCACTGTTGGTATTTCTTGCGAGCTATCCTGATGAGTGCAAGATGAAGAGCTTTGATAGCGTGTCTCTTTTTTCAGCAATACTCAAGTCAATGTATCAGAAATGAGCCAACAACTTCTGCACAGATACAACAGTTTTAGTTTTAGAACAACTGGAAAGTCACCAGCACAAGGAAACAATGAAATAACCTATCCAGGTCCTCACTCCTGGCTCACGTTGGGATTCCTTACCTTCTTCTGCAAGATGAGGATCTGCTGGGCTCGGCCGCGCCATGTCCCCTTGTTATTCAGCAAATGTTGTACGTTCACATCTTCTCCCACTTCATTAGCCAATACCTGGAAAAGACGGGAAAATCTTTACTGCATGCTGGGTGACCATTTTGTGGAACGCCTACATACAGTCCGCCAGCGTGAGCCCGAGTTTATGGTCGCCTGTCATTTTAATTCTCCGCTCCATTCCACACTCTGACCTCTCTGTCCACTGTCGCCTACACAGTTCCACTGAAGCTCAACAGGAGCTTGAGTAACAGCACCTTATCTTTCAATTAGACGTTTTACAGACTTCTGGACTCAACCCTTTTGTCTGTGACATCTTTTGATTATCTGCTCATCTCCACAATCACCACACCCTCAATGTCTCTCTCTCTCTCTCTCCCCCCCCACCTTAAACCAATTTATATTTCTCCCTTCTTCTAACCATGCTTCAGTTCTGCCGAAGGGCCATGAAGGCTCGAAACGTTAACTGATTTCTTCTCCGCCGATGCTGCCAGACCTGCTGAGTTTTTCCAGGTAATTCTGTTTTTGTTTTGGATTTCCAGCATCCGCAGTAGCTTTTAGCTTTTTGTTTTTAACTGAGTTCAGCAAGTTCAGATCATAGCCTCTGCCCCTTTTTCTTTGGTCAGCAGCTGTTAGTGATGATTCTGCTATCCCCATTTATAACTCCTCTATACCCATCTTTTGTTTCTCTACTTTTCACATTATCATCCCCTTTGCCTTGCACCATTATCCCTTTCTCTCATTTAATCTATCCTGCCTTCCACCCTATCACAGCTCTTCCCTTTTATTCTTTCCTCTCCTCCCTTCCTTTCCTGCTGTACACTTGCTTGGGACCCGTTATATCCCTAACTTTTTCTAGTCCTGATGAAAGTTCATCAACTTGAAACATTAACATTGGGCTGACTTTTCACCTTCAACAGGACTGCGCTGAGGTGTCAACTGAGATTATATACGGGAGCAACTTTAACCTAACCGCTACACCTTCCCATCAGAAAACTGTTAAGATCAGATACGATGATGGTTTTGCACCCCGCCTAATTTTACTCACAGTTGAAGACAATAGAGAGTAGCCGTGGGCGGAATGTAAAACTGGAACACCACTTGATCCCGTCATTCCCCGCATGGCAAGTTAGGTAAATACGGTTAGTCTGCTGATTCCCGTGGAGGGAGGAAGCTTCTATTGTAACCAATTTAATTTGAATTTTACTAGTTTTGTTATTAGTTAGATGGTGTACCTTGTGTGCCATTTTCAACTCTTGTTTGACACTCAGTATTTGGTTTCGAGACTCAACCAGTTTTAGGTTGGCTGCTGAAAGCTTTTCCTTAAGGGTTTTTGCGTCAAGGCTGTCAGGCTGTTGAGAACAATGAGCAGACTTCAAAAACTAATTAAAATCTGTTTAAGGTTTTAACTCAGTACCAGGGCACAAACCGTGTGCAAGTTATCATTGCAGTTTTTTTACAATTATTTTGTGAATGCCGAAGGTTGTTCAAATGAAAACAAGCAATTGTGAAAATTTATGTGGGAAGAGCAGAAAAGAGACAAAGGAAAAAAAAAAGGAACAGAGGAGGGTGAATTTCCCTGGGGTTTTTCCTGCTCTACCACTGTATGACCACTGTACATCGTGTAAATGAGGCTGCAGCCAAATCTTCACTGAAGGTACAGCAACAGAGTGAGAGTAGCACTGAGGAAATTCACAGAGAGAAAGACGATTGGCAATGGAAAGGAAAAGACACACAATTTGAGAGTTGAGGATGGACAAAGGAAATACAGACACCAAAAAATAAACTGGTGTAAGAGATGGCAGCAGATAGAGAAAGTAGCAGCGGGCAGGATAACTGAGTGAGGAAGGCAGGGCAACAATTTGAGGAAATAGAGCAAAAGGCAGCTGGAGATACAGAGGTAGAAAGAAGCAAAAGAAGAAGAGATAACCAAAAAGAAAGGCCTTGGCAGACAGGAAAAAAGAGAGACAGACAAAGTAAGCAAGGGTGATAGAGAAGGAAATAGAGAAAGCGCAAGAGAGAAACAACTGAAGATAGAGTAAGAGAGAAAGAGAAAGGGGGATGGGGCTTATTTCCCACTGACCAATGAGCTGTTTTGCATCCTGGGAGACCGCTCTTTGTTGGTTTGTCCAGATGCTTCTTTGGCGCTGAGTGTTTGGCTGCCTGTAGGAGTAGCCTGAGGCTATAAAAGCAAATATTACATAATTGAGAGCATCAAAACGATACAACCATTAATCTAAATATCAAAATGATGACAGAAACAGTAGGCCATTATGCTCTCACTCTTTCACTTATGTAACAAATTTACCTGACAGCACAGTCAAAAGCAGCAGCATGATTTTCAGCATCAGCGCTGCACAGTGTTTGTACTGGCTATGGGCAGTCAGTCTGCTTGTACAGGGGAATAGGGTAATGGCTCCATCATTGCCCTTTAGGAAAGGTCTGGCCAGCAGAATCAAAGTTCGAATTGTGCCTTTCAAGTAACTGTTCAGGTTGAAGCCACCAAATAGAGATATTTGGTGCTGTTATGCACCTCCACTATATAAATGCATAGCTTCCACAGCACCAGGACCCCAAGATATTACACAACCCATCCCCTTTTTGCAGCATTACACTAATAAAATCCAAATACCACTTGAGATTCAATTATCTGATTCAGGTTGAAATACTTTATGGTGCACTTTGACCATCATAGAACACAATAGTTTAAGATTGGGTCTACTCAGAGTGCAAGAAGTATTGCAACAGAAATTTTCTTTTTTGGCCAATTGGGTGTTTGACAGGAGTAGAAACTCAGCATTGTTTTTAAAATTCAAGCAACTGAGAAATCTACATCTACCTCTAGGACTTCTGTTCACGTAGAGGCAAGTCCGGAGATTTCTAGCCCACAGCGACAGGTCAACTCCTCCATATTCCATCAGTATCAGGGATAACTGGTTAATAACAACACTATCCTGGAGTACTGCAGACCTGCCTGGCTCAGAAATTGATATTGCTCTAACCTGAAAAAGCTCCCTGCTGTTTTGTCAAGCCAAAATCAATTCACATGTAATGAATTACTTCTTGAAGAACAGTGACTGTTGCTTATGTTGGCAAAATATATTTGTGATGACTAAAAACCTCTCAGCCAATCTGCCACCTCATTTACATCAGAAGTTCACTTTCTCCCTACAGGTTGATATATGGCGGGGGTGGTGAAAGATTGAATATGACTGTTGCCAACTCCTCATTGTGCCTCTGAGATTGACTGGGCTGCAACCACACCTCCTTTTTCAGCTCCTGTAACTTGTTACCCAGTTGCTTGACTTTGGATTTCAGGCTCTCATTCTCCACAGTCAGCTCACGGTTCCTCTTTGACAGCTCAACAATTTTGGTTGCAGCCACATCGCCTGCCATGCCAGCTGTTCCTGCAACACAATCACACACTTTAGCCGGTAGGCACGGTGCTTCAGAGAGCTGCCTGCAGAGACTGCCTTTACTTCATTAACAGCAAGCAACAGGCCATGTTAACTAACCCACCCCTAGTCTATACTCTGTTCCCTTCAAGGGAGCTTTTGAGAGATCCTCAGGACATTTTTGTTAGGCAAGGGAATTAAGAGTTATGCAACCAAAACGGGTGGATGAAGTCGAGATACAGAGTGGCAATGATCTAACTGAATGGCAGAACAAGCTCGGGAGGCGGTGGGGGGGGGGGTTGAATGGCCTACTCCTGTTCTTATGCACCCAATATACAACCTCACAATAAAAATAATGAAAGACTGATGCCTTTCACAAACTTAGGACGCCCCAAAGTGTGTTAACCAACAACAACTTAAATTTGTTTAGTACATTTAACGTTGTAAAACATCCCAAGATGCTTAACAAGAACGATAGCAACAAAAACACCGAGCCACAAGAGGAGATATCAAGACAGATAACCAAAAACTTGATCAAAGAAGGAGGTTTTAAGGAGCATCTTAAAAGCGGGAACAGAGATAGAGAGCTGGAGAGGCTGTTGGAGGGAATTTCAGAGCTCAGGGCCAATGATGTATTTTTCAAATTGTAGCTCCTGCAGTAATGTAGGAAATGCAGCAGTCAATTTGTGCACAGCAACATCTTTCAAGCAGCAATGTGGTAATGACCAGATAATCTGCTTTTAGCTGTTGGTTGAGGGATAAATATTGACTAAAACAAAATGTCCCAACATATCGCTCTCGTAAATTACAAAAACTCCACTGGTTAGTACACATTCATTGTTGTCTTCAATTGTAGGAAGAATGTTCCTATCTTTGAAAGGAAACAGAAACAAGTGTCAAAGTAGATTGCAGAAGTCCAGACAGACTGCAATCAAGTAGAAATCACTGAATATACAAGAGCGTGCCCTTTAATGCTATTGGTCTTAGTGTAAAAACCTTTGAAAAATTACATCTTGTGAGGAGAGGAGTACCTGAATTTTCAATGACGTACTGCTGAAAAATCTCTCTGGCCCCAGTAAACTAATTTTACATTTGTGGAATGTCAAATTTCTCCATCATGATCAAAGAAATTCCACATATTTTTAAAGTAATAATTTTTTTAAAAAACCATTTGTTTATGATCTTTTAGCTTCTACCTTAGTGCCATGCATATGTCGCTCTTTGCAAACTTTATTTTTTTCGTTCATTTACGTGGGTGTCGCTGGCTGGGCCAGCGTTTATTGCCGATCCCTAATTGCCCTTGAGAAGGTGGTGGTGAGCTGCCTTCTTGAACCTCTGCAATCCATGTGGTGTAGGTACACTCACAGTACTGTTAGGGAGGGATTCTGGGATTTTGATCCAATGACAGTGAAGGAACGGCGATACATTTCCAAGTCAGGATGGTGAGTGGCTTAGAGGGGAACTTCCAGGTGGTGGTGCTCCCATCTATCTGCTGCCCTTGAACTTTTAGGTGGTAGTGGTCATGGGTTTGGAAGGTGCTGCTTAAGGAGTTTTGGTGAGTTCCTGCAGTGCATCTTGTAAATGGTACACACTGCTGTCACTGTGCATCGGTGGCAGAGGGAATGAATGTTTGTGGATGGATTGCCAATGAAGCGGACTGCTTTGTCCTGGATGGTGTCAAGCTTCTTGAGTGTTATGGCAGCTGCATTCATCCAGGCAAGTGGAGAGTATTCCATTACATTTCTGACTTGTGCCTTGTAGATGGTGGACAGGCTTTGGGGAGTCAGGGGGTGAGTTACTCACCACAGGTTTCCTAGCCTCTGATCTGCTCTTGTAGCCACTGTATTTATATGGCTAGTCCAGTTCAGTGTGTGGTCAATGGGAACACCCAGAATGTTGCTAGTGGGAGATTCAGCGATGTTAATGCCATTGAATGTCAAGCGGCAATGGTTAGATTCTCTCTTGTTGGAGATGGTCATTGCCTGGCACTTTGTGGTGTGAATGTTACTTGCCACTTGTCAGCCTAAGTCCAGGTCTTGGTGCATTTGCACATGAACTGCTTCAATATCTGAGGAGTCATGAACATTGTGCAATCATCAGTGACCATCTCCACTTCTGACCTTATGATGGTAAGAAGGTCATTGATGAAGCAGCTGAAGATGGTTGGGCCTTGGACACTACCCTGAGGAACTTCTGCAGTGATATCCTGGAACTGAGATGATTGACCTCCAATAACCACAGCCATCTTCCTTTGTGCTTGGCATGACTCCAGCCAGCTGATAGTTTTCCTCCTGATTCCCACTGACTCCAATTTTGCCAAGGGTCCTTGATGCCACACTCGGTCAAATGCTGCCTTGATAGAACCAAGGCTGTAATGAGGTCAGAAGCTGAGTGACCCTAGCAGAACCCAAACTGAGCGTCAGTGAGCAGGTTATTGCTAAGCAAGTGCCACTTGATAGCACTATTGGTGACCCCTTCCATCACTTTACTGATGATTGAGAGTATACTGATGGGGCGGTAATTGTTCGGGTTGGATGTGTGCTGCTTTTTGCATACAGGACACATGGGGGCAATTTTCCACATTGCTGGGTAGATGCCAGTGTTGTAGATGTACTTGAACAGCTTGGGTAGGGGCATGGCAAGTTTTGGAGCACAAGTTCTCAGTACTATGCCGGAATGTTGTCTGGGCCCATAGCCTTTGCACTATCCAGTGTCTTCAGCTGTTTCTTGATACCACATGGAGTGAATTGAATTGGCTGAAGACTGGCATCTGTGATGCTGGGGACCTTCGGAGGAGGCCGAGATGGATCGTCCACTCGGCACTTCTGGCTGAAGATTGTTGTGAATGCTTCAGCCTTATCTTTTGCACTGAAATGCTGGGCTCCTCCATTATTGAGGATGGGGGTATTTGTGGAGCCTTCTCTTCCAGTGAGTTGTTTAATTGTCCACCACCATTCACGATTAGATGTGGTAGGACTGCAAAGCGTAGATCTGATCCCGTTGGTTGTGGAATCACTTAACTCTGTCGAGCACTTGCTGCTAATGCTGTTTGGCACACAAGTAGTCCTGTGTTGTTGCTTCACCAGGTTGACACCACATTTTTAGGTATGCCTGGTGCTGCTCCTGGCATGTCCTTCTGCACTCTTCATTGAACCAGGGTTGATCTCCTGGCTTGATGGTAATGGTAGAGTGGGGGATATGCCAGGCCATGAGGTTACAGATTGTGGTTGAGTACAATTCTGCTGCTGCAGATAGCCCACAGCGCCTCAAGGGTGCCCAGCCTTGAGTTCTAGATCTGTTTGAAATCTATCCCATTTTGTGTCATACTTTCACACAATATGATGGAGGGTATCAAGGCGGGACTTTGTCTCCACAATGACTGTGCGGTGGTCACTCCTACTGATACTGTCATGGGCAGATGCATATGTGGCAGGCAGGTTGGTGAGGATGAAGTTAAGTATGTTTTTCCCTCTCGTTGGTTCCCTCATCACCTGCCGCAGACCCAGTCTAGCAGCTATGTCTTTTAGGACTCATCCATCCAGCTCAGTCTGTAGTGATGTTACCAAGTCACGCTTGGTAAAACGTGAAGGATAATCAGTGCATTTTACTTCCAGATTTTCTGTCTGTGATAATTTTTTCATATGATTGATTGCTTAATCTTGTTGACATTGGAGGCCTGGAGATGCCCTTTACTTAGCGCCAGATTCAAATTGATATAGGGAAAGAGGAATAGCGTGGTGGATACAGATTCAATAGTAGCTTTCAACAATAAACTGCATAAATACTTGAAGGAGAAATAAAATTGCAGGGATAATGATAAATGAGAGGGGGAGTGGGACTAGCTGGCTACACATCCACAGAGTCAGCACAGACTCAATGCGCTAAATGGCTTCCTTCCTACTGTGCTATTCTATGATTCCATAATCTTGAATTGTCAAAAATACAGAATGGAGAAAAAAAGTAGCCCAATCTGTCTTTTCAATTCAGGAATAAATATTTTTACAAAGCAAAAATGAAGATAAAAGGAATGAGATGTATTCTCAGCTTCCGGAAGATGATTAAAGTCACATTTACAGTTAATGTCCTCACTGAACATGTTGTTGAGATTGCTGTCTTGTAATCGCTTCCAGGCATCTGTTACTTTCTGTCTCATTTTTGAATTTAACAAGGTTGTATTGCATGCCATCTGCCTAATTCTAGAAATCTATCTTTACTACATAAAATTGACAATCCCACCACAGCAGCTGGTGGAATTTAAACTCAGTTAGTAAATCTGGAATATAAAGCTAGTCTCAGTAATGGTGACCATGAAACTATCATCGATTATTGTAAAAACCCATCTGGTGCACTAAGGTCCTTTAGGGAAGGAAATCTGCCGTCCTTACCTGGTCTGGCCTACATGTGACTCCAGACCCACAGAGATATGATTGACTCTTAACTGTGTGCTGAAATGACCTAGCAAGGTCAGTTCAAGGGCAATTAGGGATGTGCAACAAACAATGCCTTACCAGCATCGCCCACATCTCATGAAAGTATGTGATATTCCTAAAGCATCTCAACATACACACCAAGGTGGAGTTTCATTCCCTCTGGAGGTCATTCGAACAGAGTCCCATGTACCAATACATTAGCCACATCAACCTCCGCCCCCCGTCCCACCCCTCCATTGTTCATTTACCTGCGAGAGCAAGTTGATCTTCTTCCCTTTTCTTCCTCAGGTGTTTGATTTCAAAATTCCTTTCATTAAGGAGTTTGTAAAGCCGTCCATTCTCATCCCTCAGCTCTTGGATCTGCTCTTGTAGCAGCTCGTTCTCATTCTCCAGCAAGCTGCAAAGTTCAAAGTTTCAAACACAGAACTTACTACAAACGCACAAACAATGACGGACAGGAGAAGACCCTCGGCTCCATCCAGCCTGTCCCTGATGACCTTGTGTAACGTAACACATACAAATCCCCACCTCACCCAAAGGCAGGTGATCTACAGGGAACAGGCGGAAAAACAGATTAAAAAGACCCAGTTCGATTTGGGAAATTCCTCTCTGACCCCCTTAGGCAATTGAAACTAGTCCAGTAGCTCACTCTGGCCCTGATAATTCCTTGCAATCCCAACCTTTTGTACAAGGCGATCGCCACTACTGCCAGAAGAAGGTTCCAGCTCTCGCTTGAAGGAATTCAGCGATTCAGTGCTTAATGTATGAGCCGGCAGCCTGTTCCAGAGCTCCACTATTTTCTGGGAAGAAACGGCTAACCTACATTTGGCCTTAAACAACTTAAAATTGTGCTCCGGCTCTCCCAGAGCTATTTAACTGGGACAACCTGTCGACTCGAGCAGAATCTATTCCCTTCAGCGTTTTATAAACCTCAATCATATCATCCTTATGTTCCTGTAAAGTCCCAGCTTTATCAGCCAAATCTTGTTAACTAAGATTCTTCAAACTGGAAATTAATCTAGTGGCTCTGCTGCACCTACCGAGCAGAGAAACTGGGGCCAGCAGCTACGTCTAGCTGTTAAGACATCAATTTTCCCTTCTCTGGAATTACGTACCTTCAGCAGCCACCTGAAATTCTCGTAGGAAAGAACATTATGGGAAAAGACTCTGTGCTATTTGGCCCATCAGGCCCATTCTTTACAAGCACCATGGGGTATAATTTCTAACCGGTGCTATTCCTGCGTAATTGCTTAACCTGTTCATCCTCCTTCTGCACTACTTAATGCAGCCTTCATTTCAAATGGATTAATCAACGCCTGAGTTAAAAATAGCACTGAGTGAAACTTAGTACAGCAAGAACATTCCCCTCCCTAAACCTTTACCTCCCTGTCCTCCTTTAAGATGCCTCTCTTACGTGCCTCTTTGGCCAAGCTTGCTTTATATTGTGCCTTTAGCATTGTAAAGTGCCCCAAGACATGTGACGGGAATGTCATCAGGCAAAAATCGACATCGAGCTAAAAAAAGAGACATTAGGAGGGGAGACCAAAGACTTGGTTAGACAGGCACATTTTAAGCAGTGAGTTAGTATAGGGGCAGCAGGGCTTGGCTTGCACTCAGGTTTATACAGGGTAGAAGGTCTGAAAAGAGAGAATTAGAATAGCTGCATCTACCATTCATACAGGAAAAGGCCCCATTGGAAAATCATCCACTATGTACAAGCTCCCCCATCAAGCACTCTGTACAACTTATTTAGGAGAGTTTGATAAAATTCACCCCTGACTACGAAAGCAGTATTACAAAGGCCCAGACTCTCAAAACTTACAGTATTAAAACCCAAACCGCTTTCTATAAAGTCATTTCTATGGTCCCAGCTTTGCAGGATCCGTGGATGTTTTTTTTTTGCTCACTTCTTACTCTTATAGCTAGTTAAGATTATATAATAATAATCACTTCTGTCAGGCATGTCACAGAAACCCAGGTGATTTGGGCAGGCTGCCCTCTACAATGTAACTAGATCGCCACCTGCTGGACAAACTGAAGCATTATAGGTTTTCACTCAAAAGGGGTTGGAATGTTCAGATGCTCAAAAACCAAAGGACTCGTAGATGTTGGTGTATTTGCAAAGACAGAAAGTGCTGGAAACACTCAGCAGCACCCAGGGAGAGAGCATGTGTGAACCCTTCCTCATAATTAACACTTTCCTGCTCTGACCAAGGGTCCACATTTGAAACATTGAGTGGAATTTTCCCATCCCGCGCGCTGCAGGTTTCATGTCGGGGGAGCGGAGAATACAGTGGCAGGCAAAAAGTCGCAAACCCGCCAGTGTAAAAACAGCTTGCAATTCTCCCGATGGCGGTTTTGCGGCTGGTCGGTTATCCAGCCGACTGGTGGCATGAACGCGTTCACTGACATGTCATGAATGCTCATTAAAGCAGCTGCTTGCCAGGATCTCGTCACGCTTTCCAATCTTGTGTCACGTCAGCGAGAAATTATGTTGGCCTCAAACCCGTTTGAAAAGGGGCAGCGTGCACGAGTCGGACCTCAGTTCACTGGTAACTTCGAAGCGAGTGGAATATACATAGCCTGCCTGCCATAGCGCTGCACCGGTCTTGTTGCGATGAACGCCACTCTGCTGGAGTTTTACACTTGGACTGCTCCTGCTCTTTGCCTACATTGTCCCAAGGAACACCACTGTGCTGTGGTATTCATGCAGGCCTCCATTTTCAGAGATTAGCACTTCAACCAAGGGTGGATTGTGAGGCAAGGGTGGAGTTGATGAACACGAGGAGGGAGGGGGAGGGGCGGGGGGCACCGAGGAGGAAAGGCTGTGGAATGGCAGTGAGGGAGAAGGGCAAACACGAGGGGGGCCTTTCTGGGGTCACCCTTAACCTCATGTTGCCACAGGAGTCTGCTTAGAAAGAAAACTGCTGCCACTGAGATGTGGACATGCCTAGGGGTCTCTTCCACCCGTGCATATGTTTTCTTCTGCCACTACCACGGAGGAGACACAAATGCTGCTAGAATATCAATGCTGATGAGCTGCCCTCACTCAATGGTGTTCCTTGAGGAAGAAGGGTTAGAAACACATACATCACACACTTCAAATAAAGATTTAACTACTACTCCCTGACATCACACAAGGGTGCAGAGACCAGTACAACTGAGGTTGACATCACAGGAATGTGAATCTCACAGTGGGACACTATTACTGAGTGGGAGGAAGGCTAAACCTCAAAATAAGAGAATTCCAAAGTACAAAATCACAACGCCTTCCGTTGACAAGAACATTCACTTAGTCATCAAATGTATTATCAAAAGTGCAATTTATTTACATATCTAGCACACCTGTGACCCAAAATTAACATCAATTTGTCTTAACTTTCCTAACTCTACCGCTATGCGTGGGTGCAGCCCCAACACCCGCAGCAGAGGTGGAGGCAGCCTGCTGACTGCTATGCCCTGATGGCTGCGATGACCTTGGCGGATGTCCTCTTGTGGACCAAGGCCTGGAGGGCCCCGGCCTGATAGGGTCTTCTGAGCAGAGGCACAAGTGCCCTCGGCAGCCTGAGAAGCTGGAATGGACGGGGTGACAGGCAGATGGAGCTGTGAGCGGTTGCACACCCTTGGAGTGTCCTGGGAGGAGGCCATGGGGTGTATGGTTGACGCTTATCCTCCCTTTGAGTGCCTGAGGGCTCCGCCCTGACTCCTGCAGGAGACGGTGAACATGGAGGGAGATCAAGGTGCCTCATCCCCATGTCTCCTACATCTTGATGGTTCCACCAGGGTGTGTGGCCATGAAGTGCCGGGCCAAGCGCAAATGCGGCAAGACCTGCTGGACCGAGGTCTCCATGGTGGTCGCCAGCCTTCCCATGGTGACCTCGAGGCGCTTGCATACCGGTGCCACGACATCAGACAGAACGCGGATGGACTCCTCTGATCAGCCATGACCATAATGAAGGGCCGAATGGCCTACTCCTGCTCCTATTTTCTATGTTTCTCTATCGTTCACTCCAGTCTGCTGAGTGACTGTCGAATCTCTGCCTGATGTTCCGCCGCCTGTCATTGTATCTCCAGCATTGATTTGACCGCCCCTTCCAGAGGCTCATCATCTGACTCGGACCGAGCGGGTGGCTGGTCTCCAGTAGCCCTCCTAGAGTGTCAGAGGCCTGGGCTGTCACTGCCTCCGACTGCTGCGGGGACGTGTCAGTGAGGTGTTCCCCAGTAAGTGAGCCCGAGCCTAAGCTATCGCTGTGCTCCACCGACGTGTGTGTCTCTGAGCTGGTGGAGGGTGCATGTGAGCGCCGTGATGGTTCTTCCGGAGCTTCTTCTTCGGATGAAGTCTGGGGGCTCGCACTAGTGGTGCTGGACTGGCTTGGGGACCTCAATCTGCTGATGCCTAGAAAATAGAGTTTCAGTTAATGAGCATGAGCTCGATAAGGCTGCATGTGACTGTGAATGTCAGGATTTGATGAAGTGATGGAGCTGTGATCTGTACTGGATCCGCATTGGGTTGATGGGAGAGGCTGATCTCCCCTTCCGCACAGCAGCGATCCCAGCTCAGCTGCAGCCACTTCAAACTCAGTCGGCTGACCTCCCCAGGTCTGCACCCTCTTGCGCCTGTTGTGCGCCAGCTTGGCCTGTCTGAAGAAGAAAGAAAATAATGTGATGAGAAGGGCTGGAGCAGAGGTTGGGTGAGATTCATGTCCCCTGTGTGTGTGGTGAGCCCTCCCCAGAAGGGCCAGAGGATGGAGTGTGAGCAACATGATAGATGGGATGGTGGTGATGTGAAAGCCTCGGTGGGAAAATGAATGTTGATATGTGTCCCCCGCTAATGGTTGCGTGAGATCCCTGAAGAGAGTAGCCCGTTTGAATGTTGAATGCATGATGCCATGATCAGAGTCTGATATTGGAGGGAGTTGAAGGATGACTTACCATGGCGGGGCCAATGAGATCATTCATCCTCTTCCTGCACTGAGTGGCATTTCGGGTGTGGTTGCCAGCCACCCTGACCTGACCTGACCTGCTCTGCAACGGCCTCCCAGGCAGGAGAGGTGAGGCTGCTGTGCTTCCTGCAGCCAGACTTGGGATAGAGCATGTGCCTTTGCATCTGCACCTCTCTGATCAAGGCCTGGAGGGCATGGTGGGTGAAGCTGCCTTCCTCTTCTGGTTGCTAGACATCTCTGGTGGGCTGGAGAGAGTGAGATTGCGTGTTGAACTGGCCTTTAAACGTGGCGCCTGGCCCTTCGAACCTGCCAGCTGATGGAAGGCGGACGAATCTGCTCCCAATCCACCAGGTGATTTGGACTGATACGTGCTATTGCTAAATTAATGACCATCCAAGTGTCAAATCGGGCGCGAGTTCCCACCATTCCGGACAGCGGGGTGGACACTGTCGAAACCGCCCACCACTGCACTTAGTTTCATGAAGGGAAAATTCCACCCATTAACTCTGTTTCTCTCTCCCCATTTACTGCCTGTTGAGTAATTCCAGCATTTTCTCTTTAATTTTCAGATTTACAGCGTCTTTAGTATTTCTTTTGTAAGGGGGACCAATTTTCATTCCTGCTTTGAGGGGAACTCTAGAATTTAAAATTCTGATCATGGTAGTCAATTCCCTCTGTAGTTTTACCCCTACTCCAGCCCAACAATCCTCCAAGATCTCTGTGTTCCTCCAATTATGGCCTCTTGAACATCTCCAATTTCTTCTCCCTCCCACCATTGTCAGCCAAGTCTTAAGCTGCCGAAGCCATAAGCTCTGGAATTCCCTCCATAACTCTTTTGCATCTTTACCTCTCTCTCTCCTCTTTTTAAGACACTTCTTAAAACCTATCTCTTTGATCAAATTTTTGGTCACCTGTCCAAATATAATGGGCTAACAATCCGTTTGCAAAGTGCTGCTTGCAAATGTCCCTTTACAGTAGTCCCACAGCTTAATCCATCAACACATTTAATCATTACTAGAATCATTATTTCCTATATTGTTCATAGAGACGAGAAGTCATTTGAACTACACGTATTGTATTAATTGAGCTGCTTCTCATGGTAAGGACTCCTTTCCACAAAAATCGAGACTGACACTCCAGTACCAGTCTTTCAGATGAGACTTTAAACCAAGGACGCACCTACCTGCTCGGGTGGATAGAAAGAATCCCATGGCACTGTTTCAAAGAAGAGCAGGGGAGTTATCTCTGGTGTCCTGGTCATCATTTATCCCTCAATCTGAACATTATCAAATTGCTATTTGTGGGAGCTTGCTTCGAGCAAATTGGCTACCACATTTCCTACATTCCAACAGTGGCTACACTTCAAAAGTGCTTCATTGGCTATGAAATGTTTTGAGATCTCCAGTGGTCTTGAAAGGTGCTATATAAATCCAAGACTTTCTTTTTTTCTGACTAAGGTTTATCTTGATCATACCATCAATATTCACAATATATATTATAAAACTTCAAAAATTTTAAAAACAATGTGACTTAGAGGTTAATAAGACCATAAGACATAGCAGCAGAAGTAGGCCATTTGGACCATCGAGTCTCTCCACCATTCAGTGAGATCATGGCTGATCTGATAATCCTCAGCTCCACTTTTCTGCCTTTTCCCCATGATTTCCTTACTGATTAAAAATCTGTCTATCTCAGCCTTGAATATACTTAACGACCCAGGCTCTACAGCCCTCTGTGGTGAAGAACTCCACAGATTCACTACCCTCTGAGAGAAGAAATTCCTCCTCATCTCTGTCTTAAATGGGTGACCTCTCATTCTGAGATTATGCCCTCTGGTCCTAGACTCTCCCAAAAGGGGAAACAACCTCTCATCATCTACTCTGTCAAGCCGCTTAAGAATCTTACATGTTTCAATAAGGTTGCCTCTCATTCTTCGAAACTCCAATGAGTACAGCCCCAACCTACTCAACCTCTCCTCATAAGAAAATCTCCCCAGAACTTTCTCTGGGCTGCCTCCAATGCCAGTCTTTCCTTAGATAAGGGGACCAAAACTGTTCACAGTATTCTACGAGTGGTCTAACTAGGACCTTGTATAGTTTTAGCAAGACTTCCCTATTTGTATACGCCATTCCCTTTGAAGTAAAGGCCAACATTCCATTTGCCTGCCCTATTACTTGCTGAACTTGTATGCTAGCTTTTTGTGATTCATGCACGAGGACCCCCAAATCCCTCTGTGCTGCAGCTTTCCGCAGTCTTTCTCCATTTAAATATTCAGCTCCTCTATTCTTCCTGCCAAAGTGCATAACCTCACACCTTCCCACATTATATTCCTTATTATATTATGTCTACCAAGTTTTTGCCCACTCGCTTAACCTGTCTGCATCCCTTTGTAGAGTCTTTGTGTCATCCTCACCACTTGCCTTCCCACCTATTTTTGCGTCATCCGCAAACTTGGCAATAGTACATTCACTTCCCTCATCCAAGTCATCCATATATATTGTAAATAATTGAGGCCCCAGCGCTGATCCCTGTGCCACTCCACTAGCTACAGATTGCCATCCTGAAAATTTCCCCTTATCCCAACTCTCTGTCTTCTATTAGCCAATCCTCTACCCATGCTAATGTACTACCCCAACACCATGTGCTCTTATCTTATTAAGTGGCCTTATGTGCGGTACCTTATCGAACGCCTTTTGGAAATCCAAATATAAAACATCTACTGGTTCCCCTTTATCTATCCTCCTTGTTACCTCCTCAAAGAATTTTAATAAATTTGTCAGGCATGATTTCCCCTTCGCTCATGCTGACTCTGCTTGATTATATTATGCATTTCTAAATGCTCTGTTATTACATGTTTTATAATAGACTCTAACATTTTCCCAATGACATGTTAAGCTAACTGGCCTATAGTTACTGTTTTTTGTCTGCCTCCCTTTTTGAAAAAAGGTACTACATTGGGAGGTTTCCAATCCGCTGGGACTTTTCCACAATCTAAGGATTCTTGGAAGAGTACTACCAGTGCATCCACTATCTCTGCAGCTACTTCCTTTAATATCCTAGGATGCAACCCATCAGGTCCAGGGGACTTATCGGCCTTTAGCCCCATTAGTTTCCCTACTTCTTTTTCCTCTAGTGCTAGTTATTGTATTTATTTCCTCCCTTCCCCTTTTCCCCTTGATTATTTAGTATTTTTGGAATGCTATTAGTGTTGTCTATTGTTATTCAACTCCTCTGCCATTTTCTGGTTCCCCATTATTATTTCACCAGCCTCATTCTCTAAGAGGTCTATGTTCACTTTGGCCTCTCTCTTCCTTTTTATATATTTAAAGAAGCTCTTACTGTCCATTTTTATATTACTTGCTAGTTTACCTTCAAAATGTATCTTCTCCCTCTTTAATTTTTTTTGGTAATATTTTGTTGGTTTTTAAAACTTTCCCAATCCTCTGGCTTACCACTAATCTTTGCCGCATTGTATGTTTTTTCTTTCAGTTTGATATTATCCTTGACTTCCTTGGTTAACCATGGTTGGTTTATCCCCTTCCTAGATTCCTTCTTCCTCATGGGGAGGTATCTTTGGTGTGAGACACAAACAATTTTCTTAGACGTCTGCCGCCTTTTCTGCTAAACTCCTTTCCCAGTCCACTCTAGCCAACTCTGCCCGCATTCCTACTTCTCAACTCTGTGTGGGGAGGTCAGATCAATTTTGGGTCCTTTCTTATTTTGCTGACATGAACAATCACATCAGATGGAAAGGACAAATGCAATTTATGTAGATGTGCGATATTATCCAAGACAAGTGTCAAGTATTAGACACTGAAAAAATGAACAGTAAAGAGGAGTTTCATCACCATGTTGATGGTGAAAAGTTTCTCATTTTATATAAATTTTTTCTTGTGTGCGTGAAAAGATTTATTTTCAAACTGTGAACTTAGATATAGTTTTATAGATTCCTGCCAGCATGTCTCCACGTTGGAAGTAGGGAAATCACTTATTTAATAATCAAGGTTGCTAATTTAGTTTTCTCCGTGAATTCAGGCTTCAAATACCTATATACTAAAACTAGATCCATACTGAAATGACAACGCTGACAGTGTATATTAAGTCTTGTGGTGCAATGGATAGTGTAATTATCTCTGAGCCAGAAGCTCTAGGTTCAAATCCCACCCCAGGACTTGATGGCCAAGGAAGGTGTGTCCATAATATGGCCAAACAAGTTAAGTATCAATCTGTAAATCCTTCCAACACATATCAAAGACAGGTGGTAAGAATGGGAGAGATTCCTGGTTAACCATCTGGTGGAAAGAAGATTGAAGCCTCATTATCCATAGCTCCAGATGACAGTGTGTATGTTGCCACAGCAACTTGGGCTCCCAGCGATATGTAACACATCACCATCATATGCATATATTATAAAGAAAGACTAACACTTATATAGCACCTGTCACAACAACCTCAGGATGTCCCAAAGCAGTTTACAGCCAATAAGGTGTTTTTATTTTGCTGCTGTGGTAAAGTAGGAAACAAGACAATGAAATTAAGCAAAGGTCACACAATCAGCAATGAGATAATGGCTAAATAACCTGTTTTGTTCTAAGTGATGTTGATTGAGGGATAAATATTAGCCGGCACAATGAGGCAAACTCCCCTGCTCTTCTTCAAAATGGCGCTGCAAGTTCTTTCATTATCACGTGAGCCAAAAGACTGCACCTGCTGACTGCACTGGGAGCGCCAGGCTAGATTTTTATGCTCAAGTCTCCGGACTGGGACTTGAACCCACAACCTTCTTGGATTCGAGGCGGGAGTGCTGCCCATTGAATAGGGACTGATGCACTGGAAAAGAGAAAATGGAAGGCATGCATTTATATAGCACCTTTTATGACTCAGGACTTCCCAAAGCGCTTCACGGCCAGTGAGGTACTTTTGAAGCATAGTTAATATTGCAATGTGGGGAAAGCAGCAACCAAATTGTGCACAGCAAGCCCCCACACCAACAATGAGATCACAAAGTTCCACAAACGTCGACGTGATGACAAAAACAAGCTCCCTGAAACAATATGTGAAGGCTAACAGGTGGAATGGTAGGAGAAAGCAATGACTTAACAAACTCATCTACTTCGTCACAAACTTTTTGTTGAGGGGTAGGAGGAGGAGAGAAAGAAAGACTTGGGATTTATATGGCACTTTCAAAGTCCTTTAGAGCCAATGAAGTATTTTTTGAAGTGTCGTCGCTATTGTAATGTAGGAAATAAGGCAGCCAGTTTGCACACAGCAAGCTCCCATAAACAGCAATGCCCATTCACTGCTCAGGGAAATAAAACCTGGGATCACTGCAGCTTTGATTCAAATGATGCAATTACATTTTGTTTCTTACACAGCTGAAAACCAGCACTGAGAACTGGTCAACACCTTTGTGTTATGTATGCAGAAGCTGTGGTGTGTATCAAGGGTGTCAGTTGACTTGGTGACTTTCACAGGAACAAAGGTTGTTGCTAAGTTTCTCAGAAAGAAATAGATTGTGAATTGCCGTGTTGTCGGTGGTGGTATGGTGTGATTTTAGTAGGAAAGAGATGCTTAACTCCGTTAGGTAGCTACTTGAATAAGTTTCAGTGAGCTAAAGGATACTTTTCTCTCGCCTCTTGCTACATCTTTGATTGTGCGGTGACCATTTTTAACTGGGAAATTTATCCCAGTCATTTTAACTTCCCCTTTATGAGTTGTTGAAAGGACAAGGACTGCAAATGTCCAGTATTTTTGGAGAGGATTGAGGTCTGATTTCGGATTCTCCCCATAGGTCGAATTCATTTCATATCTCTTTGCTGTAAACAGTTTTATTGCAGGGTTTGCACTGTTCTTTGCCGCTCCGAAGCAGGGTATGGGTTGCACATAATCAAGCACAGTCCTGAATAAATATGTTTTAAGTTAAGGAGATAAATCAGGGAGTGGGACAAGGTAGAATGCTCTTTCAGAGAGCCAGTGCAGATTCAATGGGCTGAATAGCCTCCTTCTGTACTGTAAAGATTCTGTGATAGCAGCCAAATAATCTGTTTTAGTGATCAAAGGATAAATATTGCGCAGGACAGACAACTCCCCTGCTCGTCTTCGAAATGATGGCATAGGATCTTTGACATCCACCCGAGCAAACTGACAGGTCATAGAATGGTTACATCACAGGGGGAGGCCATTTGGCCCAACATATCTGTGCTGGTCTTCTGAAGGAGCAATTCACCTAATGCTACTGCCTTGCCTTTCCCCCCCTAGCCCTGCAATTTTTTTATTTTCAGATAACGATCCAATTCCTTTTTGAAAGCCTCAACTGATCCTGCTTCACCACACTCTCAGGCAGTGCATTCCAGATCCTAGCAATTTGCTGCATGAAAATGCTTTTCTTCTTGTTGCCGTTGCTTCTTTTTGTCAATTATTAATTAAATTGGTGCCCTTTTGTTCTCAATCCTTCCACCAATGGGAACAGTTTCTCCCGATCTACTCTGTCCAGACCCCTCATGATTTTGAGCACCTCCTCTCAATCTTCTCTTCTCCAGGGAAAAGAGTCCCAACTTAGTCATAGTATTATACAGCACAGAAACAGGCCCTTTGGCCCATCGTGTCTGTGCCAGCCATCAAGCACCTATCTATTCTAATCCCATTTTCCAGCACTTGGCCCGTAGCCCTGTATGCTATGACGTTTCAAGTGCTCATCTAAATACTTAAATGTTATGAGGATTCCTGCCTCTACCACCCCTTCAGGCAGTGTGTTCCAGATTCCAACCACCCTCTGGGTGAAAAAATCTTTCCTCAAATCTCCTCTAAGCTTCCTGCCCCTTACCTTAAATCAATGCTCCCTGGTTATTGACACCTCCTCCAAGGGGAAAAGTTTCTTCCTATTTACACCCCTCATAATTTTGTATACCTCTTTCAAGTCCCCCCTCAGCCTTCTCTGCTCTAAAGAAAACAACCCTAGCCTATCCAGTCTTGCTTCGTAGCTGAAACGCTCCAGCCCAGTCAACAACCAACTTCTCCAATCTATCTACATAACTCCCTAATCCTTAAACCCTGGAACCATTTTCATGAATCCTTTCCTGTGCCCTCTCTAGTGCCTTCACATCCTTCCTAAAGTGTGGCGCCCAGAATTGGGCACAATACTATAGTTGAGGCCAGACCAGTGTTTCATAGCCTCGGTTTAACATCTCACCTGAAAGACAGTGCCTCCGACAGTTCAGCACTCCCTCAGTACTGCACTGGACCATCAGCCGAGATTTTTGTGCTCATGTCCTGGGGTGGGGCAACTTGAACCCAGAACATTATGATTCAGAGGCTGAGACTGAAACGGAGCAAGTTTACAGCAGCCCCCAGTTTGTGTGTGCATTTACCTTTTGCTGATGTCGGTGCTGCTGTCGGCCTGCCCAGCCACCAGCTGCAGCTTTAGGTCTTCCTCCTGCTGTTTGGAGGTGCTTTGGGGGCGTGTGTCCTGCTCCTTCCTGCAGCGGGCCAGCAGCATCCTCTCCCTCCTCCTCTGCTGCTGCTGCTCCTGCAGGGCCTGGAACTGCTGCTTCAGGCCCTGGGTCACCAGCTCGTCCGCCTCCTCCATCGAACGAACCCGGCAAAAGAGCCGCTTAACCCCGCACCCCCCGGCCTTGCCCCACTCTCCTCCCCTCTCCCGGGGCCGCTCTGAGGTGTTAAATCCCCTTTACAGATTCCCTCCTTTCCACTCGGTTCGGTTCCTCCAGGCCTCCGATGGCGGCCGCTATCTCCAGGCCGCTGCCGTCGCATAGCAACAGTAACCATGGGAGGCTGGGCCATCGGCTCCGCCCCCACTCTCCCCATCGGCTCCGCCCCCTCACCCCCCCATCGGCTCCGCCCCCCCTCTCCCATCGGCTCCGCCCCCTCTCCCCCCATCGGCTCCGCCCCCCTCTCCCATCGGCTCCGCCCCCTCTCCCCCCATCGGCTCCGCCCCCCTCTCCCCCATCGGCTCCGCCCCCCTCCCCCATCGGCTCCACCCCCTCTCCCCCATCGGCTCCGCCCCCTCTCCCCCATCAGCTCCGCCCCCCTCTCCCCATCGGCTCCGCCCCCCTCTCCCCATCGGCTCCGCCCCCTGTCCCCCATCCATCTGGCCTGCTACAGCTGATTCATGCCTTTAAGTCCCACTCCTTTTCACCTTTGCTATTGATTTATCTCCACAAGTTAGTAGCAACTTCATTTTAAAATTAAATTTAACTTAACTGATAGGAAGGATGTGATTGCACTGGGGAGGGTGCAGAGGGGATTTACCAGGACGCTGCCTGGGCTGGAGGTGTCTGAGCTATGAGGAAAGGTTGGATAGGCTGGGGTTGTTTTGCTTTGAAGCAGCGAAGATTGAGAGAGGGCCTGATAGAGGTGTATAAGATTATGAGGGGCAGAGATAGGGTGGATAGGAAGGCAATTTTTTCCATTAGTTGAGGCCTCAATAACCAGGGAACATAGATCTAAGGTAAGAGGGGAGTTGAGGAGAAATTTTTTCACGCAGAGGGTGGTGGGCGTCTGGAGCTCACTGCCTGAAAGGGTGGTTGAGTCAGAAACTCTCCTAACGTTTAAAAAGTATTTAGATATTCACTTGCATTGCCATAGCCTCCGGAGCTATGGGCCAAGCGCTGGGAAATGGGGTTAGTATAGTCGGATCTCTGTTGACTGGTGCAGACACGATGGGCCGAATAGCCTCCTTCTGTGCTGCAGAAGCCTATAAGTCTATAAAAACATTTAGCCTCACTCAAGCTCCGAAACCCAGCAGCAGAAAAGCTTGCCAACATTGAAGATTTTCCAAATTCAGAGATTACATTGATATGAAAAGGTAGCAATTGCCCCCCCCCGGGATTTCCACCATCTAGTACAGACCCTGTGCCCCATTCATCTCTCCCAGTTATGACCTTATGCCCCAATCCACCTCCCTTAGTACAAAACCTGTACTGTGCCTCATCTATCACTCCCAGTACAGAACCTGTGCCCATTCACCTCTCAGTTCAATCCCTGTGCTTCATCAGCTTCTTCCAATACAGACCATGTGCCACAATCACCTTTCCCAGTTCTGACCATATGCCCCAATCCACCTCTCCCCGTACAAAACTTGTACTGTGCTCCATCCATCACTCCCAGTACAGATCCTGTTCCCATTCACCTACCCAGTGATGCCCGTCTCCCTCTCAGTTCAATCCCTGTGCCTCATCAACTTCTTCCAGCACAGATCCTGTGCCATCCATCTCTCCTAATGCATACCCTGTACTTCATCTATCTCTCCCTCCCAGTGCAAAATCAGTGCCCAATCTATCTTTTCCAATACAGGCCTAAGGCTTCATGCACTTCCCAGCACAGATCCTGTGCCATCCACCTCTCCCAATACATGCCCTGTACCACATCCACCTCTCCCAGCACAGATCTAAGCCCTCATGCACCTCCCAGTAGCTACTGTGCCTGATTCACTTCAGATCACATGTCCCATCCATCTTTCCCAATACAGGCAGTGCTCCATCCAACTCTTCCATTACAAATTTTGCACTCTCCTCCTCTCTCACTACAGGCTCTATTTCACCTCCTTTCTCAGTGCATTGAACGCTGCTTCTCCTCTTTCTAAAAATTTGCAGTGGGAGCCATATGCCCTCTACTGGTTAAATGAATATATAAACACAAGCTAAACTTCACAAAAAGTCTTTTTTAATCTTGTATTACTAAAATGTGGACTGTTTTGTTGTCAAAAGGCATTTCTTCCTGCAACTAATGTATGTAAAGGTGGATGGCATTAATGTACTTTTTACAAAGAATGCTGGGTGGTTGTTTTTAATATTTGGTGATTTCTCCAAGCCCTATTACTATTGTTTGCTCGTCTATGCTTTAAGACTGTGTTCACAGGAGCTTCAATTTCACTTGAACGAAAACATCTCTACGACTACCTTACCAAACCTTTTCAGAATTTTAAAGGCTTTTATCAGGCCATCCTGGAGTCTTTTCTCCAGAGAAAAGAGCCCCAGCCTCTTCAGCCTTTCCCGATATGTATAGCCTTAGTTCATTTAACATTATGGTAAAGTTGTTTTGGGCCTTCTTCAGTGCCTCCATGCCCTTTCTATAATATGGAGACCAGAAATGTTCATATTACTCCAGGTGTGGTCTAACCAAGGTCCTATTTAAAGTTAAACGTAACTTCTGCTTTGTAATTCTATCCCTATTGAAATGGAACCACAGGGAAGTTGTTTAGCATCATTGTATGAAACATTTTCATTCCCTTGATACAATGTAGTAAGGTGGAACCTGCTTAGGATCATCATTTTAAACCCAATGCCTTTGATTATACAAACCAAGGAATTTAACATCCAATTGATCCAGCAATTTAACTTCTCACTGGACAGTGAGCAGCGCAAGATAATGCATCGGTAATGCAGTGCTGCTTAATAAGTATCAGTTGGTTCAGTGGCAGCACTCGTGCCTGTTGAGAGTACAAGCTTCACTCTAAGACTAGGGCACATAATCTAGGCTGAAAAGTCAGTGCTGAACTATCCTTGTTTTCAAATTCTTCCATAATCTCTATCTCTGTACTGGCCTCCAGCCCAGAGAACCCTGCCATCCTTCAATTCTAGCCTCTCAATTGCCCCCAGGGTTGCCAACTCTCCAGGATTGGCCTGGAATCTCTAGGAATTGATCAATCTCCAGGATACTGTTGTGTACAATCCTGGAGAAAAATCATCAGGACGTTAAAAAAATTGGGTCTGCTTTGTAATTTTCATTGAACATTTCTCTTTAGCAGTTAGAAAAATATTGAAAATGGGAAAAAAAGGCTGTTTGGCTGATAGCCAAGCATTATAAAAATTGAGTAATGGGTCCTTTTGCTTTCTATTTGGTGTAGCAAGACTGTGCATCACAAGGATGGATGTGTTGGCCAACTAATAGCTGGAGTGTGGGGGCGAGTCATGATGAAACCTCTAGGAATATTTTTAAATCAGAGTTGGCGACCCTATTCGTCCCTGACATTAATTACTCCACCATGAGCAGCCTTACTCTCAGCTACCGAGGCCCTAAGCTTGGAATTCCCTTGCTAAACCTTTGTGCCTCTCTTTCCTCCTTTAGGGCATTCCTTAAAACCTACCTCTTGGTCATCAGTCCCAAGATTTTCATATGTGGCTCTGTGTCAAGCTTTTATTTGATAACACTGCAAATCTTTTTGGGACATTTTACTATGTTAAAAGGTATTATATAAATACAAGCTGTTGTACTGAGGCAGAGATGCACTGATAGAGGAGTCCAGCTTTTGCCATTACACCAAGGCTCTATTTACCTATTCAACTGAATATAAAATATTCTGTGGTACAATTTGAAGAGCAAAAGGTTCGTCTAGTGTTCTGACCAACATTCTTCTATTAAGCTACAAAACTGGCAACAGATTAAATGATTTATCTCAATTTCTGTTTATGGAAATTAATTTTAAATTGGTCGCAACGTTTGACAATAGATTTTTGCCAAAGTTATCGACTACACTTCAGGAAGTATGTTGAGATATCAGGAGAATACGAAAAGCAGTATTTAAACTCATTTATTCTCTATGAATGGAGTGCAAGTTTGATTTATATACACGAGTGAGACCAGAACTGGATTTTGATGCTGATTACTCCCAACCGAGCCTCTTCAAATCCCATCGCATTGATTTTGTTTTTTTAATAAAGACAAAGAAGAACAGCAAGAGCTACTTTTATTTCATGGTACAATAACATCTCCAGCGAAATGAGGTGAGTCAAATATAATTAATAAATACATCTGTTTAAGCAAAATACAGTCTCAATTCAAGCACTTTTTACAACAAGAGGTGTCTATTGCAACCATAAAAGGGTTTAGTCTCTAAATGCCAATGTTAAAAGATGCAGTCAAGTCCCATTGGAACCTGTTAAGGTGTATAGATTGCAACTACAATCATGTGTTGACCTATAATGCATCTCATGGTGAGAATGACCATGTTAAACATGTTTTACTGAAAAAAAAAGACCATCCTATATTTAAAAGTAGTCAGTAATACACATCAATTTCACAGGGGCTAACATTTTCCAAGTATTCATAACTCCAATTTAATCTAGTTGCACTTAAAATGTATCACCACTAAAAGGTGAATAGTTAGGAGCAAAGTTACAATCTTAAACCCATCAAATCCCTGCTTCAGAGCAGAAATAAAAGCCTAGCCTTTCCATCATTTTATGCTCATCATTTCCAATGCAAAACACTACCCCAGTTTATGTAATTTAAAGTGAACTTGACATTAGAATCAAAGCTGCAGAATCCCGAACATACTGGAGACTAAAATTCTCCAATGAGTGAATAAAAATTAATACCAATGGAAAAATATTTGCTTCTCAATCAACTGGAAGTCAGAGCAGAAATACGTGAAACAAATCATGTCCGTTTAAAAATTTTCACGTAAACTAGTTGGAAATGACAACTTTGCCCAAGCATGAACACCTTGTGCGATTTTGCACTCGGTAACAAGTGTTGTCGCAAGACAATCTGAATTGTGGCAGGGGAGCTTAAGTATTTTAAAGGCAGGAAATGCAGCAAAAAGGGAAATATAATGTGATCATCAGTTGGATGATATTAATAAATCTAATCTACGCAGCTAACACCCTCCAAATCAGTCAAGTTGACAAACAGGCTTGAAGAACTCTAGTGTCCAGCTACATCTCCCCAATCTGGAACTAATCAATTATCTTGATCACAGGCTTGTAATATACACTATAAAGGATATACCACAGTTTTGTTTGTAAATAAGGGTAAATTGGATTTTAAAAATGTGATATTCTGCACCCAGCAGCAATAATCAAGTCCTTTTGAGGCAATATTGCCACCATTCATAGGGAGTAAAGATTAATATACTATCTGAACACACATTACATCAAGACTAAACCAAGTTTTAAATATCTAAAGAGTACTTTTATAAGGTGAAAGGAAAAATCCTGATCACCTCAATGTGAGGTGCACTTGAAAGCCTAAGATCTTAAATTCCTAGAAGGAGTGTACAGGTCCAGATTCATTTATGAAGCACAGAGTTCTTCTGTTCCCTGGGCTTCACGATGTATTCTTTGTACATCGAATAAAGAACTCCTGTAAAAGTAAAAGGCATGTTAGGAATACACTACCAAGATTAGCAATTGAAGCAGAGACCATGTTAATATTTAAGATTAAATTAGGAAGTGGGAAATCATGGGATCCTTGACAATATGAAGAACCGTGGGATTTTGTAATATAAATGCTGGGGACTATTAATACTGTAAATAGTTGATAATTGCAATTTATTTTTGAGAAGCATGAGACATGACAGGGTGAAGGGAGAGAAACATAGAAGAGAAATAAATGAGTAGCCACAGCTAGATAGTATCTGGAACTGATATGTTGAAACAGGCAGCTGGCTGCACGGATGTGACAATAACTATATCCTCTGAACGAATGTAAGTTGAGTCACCTTCCTGGCATAGCAAAGAGACGGTCTCCCCTATATGCATACGGTAATAAAATTTGCCTAATTTACTCATGGCTGCGCTGAGTGTCTTTACTTTGATACTCCACAACACCTACTTGATGGAAAAGGGACAGCACTGAAGAGACTAAAGGGAATATACAAAAATATGAATTAGGAGCAAGGGTAGGCCATTCAGTCCCTTGAGCCTGCTCCGCCATTTGATAAGGTCATAGCCAATCAGATTGTGGCCTCTGCTTTCCCATTTACCCATAAAACCCTTTGACTCCCTTGTCAGTCAGGAATCTAACTCGGCCTTAAAAATATTCAACGATGCTGCTGTCACTGCTCTCTGGGGAGAAGAATTCCACGGACTAGTGACCCTCAGAGATTTAAAAAAACATTCATCTGTCTTAAATGGGAGACTCATTTTTAAACTGCATCTAGTTCTATTCTCTCCCATATGAGGAAACATCCTTTCAGCATCCACCCTATCAAGTTCCCTCAGGATCTTATATGTTTCAGTAAGATCACCTCTCATTCTTCTAAATTCCAATGGATACAGGCCCGACCTCTCATAAGACAATGCCTTCATCCACAATGCACAAGGGATTAGGACTACTGCTGACGTGGAGGTCAAACATCAACACCAACAATCGGGCTGAGTGGCCTGTTTCTGTGCTCTAATTATATATAGGAATTAACTTTAAAAATTCGGAACTCAAAAAATGTAACACCAAACATTGAACTAAATTACTTTCCCCAACTTAAGCCTTAATATAAAGTTGCAGAATTATAAAATGTAGAAATATGCTGGAACAAAATTGACAATATAGATCCTCAACTGTGTTTAAAAGCAAAGGTATTCCCAATTCTTCACTGAGTTAGCAAGATGGAGTGGTGATAGACATGGACATGAGGTGGGCTAGCGTGGAACATGCATGAATCCTGGCTTTTATGGGTCATCAGGTTCTCTTTTCCTCACTAATAATCTAACACAGTCTATGCTGAGACACAGAAGAATTGTCAGTGCCTGTAGAATCAAACCCCAATCATCAGCCTACACCTTCAGGACAATCAGAAATTGGAAGAGATGAGGGAGGGTTGCATTTTTGCATAGTTGGTGTTAGATATTCATGCAGAAAAATAAGAATCATGACGTGTCCAAACAGCATGAACTCGTGACATTGCTCATTACTGTGGATCTTACAAATATTGGAGGTTATAGATTACCTATAGTCATGGCTCCCACCACACATCCTTGGGCTGCCACACGCATGTGGATAAGATGCACAGACATTTTTTTGTTCCCTCTATTCTTCAGCTTGTAGAGTCCATAGGCCACCACAGATGCAAACCCTGCAATCCCTGGAACACACAAAAAATGTTTTACTGGAAACTTAAGAAAATGGACAAATCCACATTTTAAAAACAATCATGGAGCTCCTCAAGCCAGTTTCTGTAATGCTTTGCACTTTTTACAGCTTAGTCTGTGAAGTGTCAGCCCAGCCTAAATTTGACAAAGTTTCTATTGAGTAAAACACTGTTTCCTTTCAAGACTTTGATGTCTAACTGGCTACAGAATTTTAATTGCTGAAGGAAAGTATTTGCATACTTGGTCTTAGCACCCCACTACTTAGCTCTATTCATAGTATTTACATACATACAAATTAGGAGCAGGAGTAAGCCACTTGGCCCCTTGAGCCTGCTCCACCATTGAATAAGATCATGGCTGATCCAACTAAGGCCACAATGCCATTATCCTGCCTATTCTCAATACCCTTCGATTCTACCTCTGCCTTAAAAATAGTCAATGACCCCGCCTCTACCATTCTTTGGGGGGAGACAGTTCCATAGAATCACGACCGTCAGAGGAAAAATATTCTCAGCTCTGTTTTGGCCAGTCACTTACTACACAAGGATTGGTATACAGCAATTGATAAAATGGTTATGATAAAGGAGTTATGGAAAGCAACTTACCAATAGGGACAAATGGGGACTCCTTGGATTTTCGAATAAGCTTTGAGGTGTGGTCATCTTCTGGGGCAAGCACTGGAACCAGGCTCGCGTTACTTGAAGTCATAATGGCTGCAAAAATGATTAAAGTTAATTGAACTAAATAAAAGTCAGTTGTGTGGGAGATGCTACCAACAGCAAATTAATAGCTACAACACACAAAGTTCACCCTTAAGTTAGCAAATGGTCAGAGAAAAGGAGAGGCATTATATTTACAACCTTCCCACCATGTAAACTGAACCTTACACCCAAAGCTCTGACAGACTCTCCTTCTCCCTTCCTGCTTTCAATGAAGTACATTAATTTCCTGATGTAAATTGATAAGTAGTTTCAGTTTGATTCAAAAAATGCAAATGACTGACATAGACAGCTAATCTAAGCTAAAAGTACTTGCAAACTTTTCCCATAAACCACATTATTTTCTGACTGCCCTTGCCATTAGCTGGATATTGCCTCAAGCTCTGAGCTTGGTTTACAGGAAAGCCTCATTATTTACATGAAACTAGGAACACAATCCATGAATTACTCATTGTCAAGTCACAATGACATGACAAAATTTCTAGCTGTTTCAGTGGACAAAGCAAATTAGAAAGTACAGTGTTACTAGTTAAATTTGGCAAAATACAAGTTGACTCAACTCAAGTGGAAACAATGAGTTTTCCCAGAATAAATTAGATTCTTACTCTGCTAGATGTGTGAAATAAACCTGATCATCCTAATACAATGAAATGGGGATCTAAAAATCAGTATAATGACAAGCTGAATGGAGACTTACAGTCACTTCAAAAGGAACTTGTGTTTAAATAGTGCTTTTCTTGAAGGTACAATGTTATTAAGACACCCCAAAGTGCTTTACAGCCGATTAAGTCACTGTTGCAACGTAGGAAACGCAACAATCAATTTGTGCATAGCAAGCTCCCACAAACAGCTTGCGATAATGATCAGATAATCTGCTTTAATGTTGGCTGAGGAATAAATACTAGCTATCGGATCATTTATGTCCACCTGGGAAAGGAGATGGGGCCTCGGTTTAGCGTCTCATTCGGCACCTCCAACAGTGCAGCACTCTCAAACTGGAGTCTGAGCCTAGAGAAGTTTCTGGAGGGGGACTGTTTTTTTAAAAAAAAATCAATTTATGGGTTGTGGGCATCGCCGGCTAGGCCAGCATTGATTGCCCATCCCTAATTGCCCTTGAGAAGGTTGGTGAGCTGCCTTCTTGAACTGCTGCAGTCCACTTGAACCCACAACCTGACTAAAGTGCCTCCTGGAGATCAACTCTATCATGTTTGGATGTCAATGAAGCAGGTCACCACCTCACCCAATTACTGCACGATCAGGGATGGGGGTGAAATTACTTCAAGTAGTTGGGAGCTTTTTTCCCCCTGAAATTTCCTCCCTAACAGCACTGTGGGTGTACCTTCACACAGACTACAGCGGTTCAAGGTGGAGGCTCATCACCGCTTTCTCAAGGGCAATTAGGTGATGGGCAATATATTCTGACCTTGCCAAAGATGCCAACATCCCGTGGACAAATGAAATAAATTCTGCCTTGTGGAGGCTTGACCTCTTTAGAAAATAGTACACTCTTTAGGAATCCCAAAAGTCGTTTAGGGATGGAAAATCTGCCATCCTTACCTGGTCTGGCCTACATGTGACTCCAGACCCACAGCAATGTGGTTGACTCATAAAATGCCCTCTGAACAAGAGCAATTTGGGATGGGCAATAAATGCTGGCCTAGCCAGCGACGCCCACATCCCATGGATGAATAAAAAAAAAAATGGAATGCTGTTTTCAGTGGTCCCTTGAGGCATTGATCTCAGGCTTATATTCATGCGCCCCTTACACTAAATCCACAAGGGTCTAAGGATTGCCATTGTGAGATTGTGATTTTGCAATTTTTCATCCAATGGCACAATTTTTTGAACATTCTCTCACGGGGTGTGGGCGTCACTAGCTAGGCCAGGAAAGGGCAATAAATGCTGGCCCAGCCAGTGACGCCCACGCCCCATGAAAGAATATTAAAAAAATTGCGCCATTGGATTGAAAAATTACAAAAGCACTCCATTACTTGAGAAGGAAAGCGAAACTCAATAGCTGCAGAGCTGTCAGTTTAATAACAATTGTGGGGAAGTTACTGGAATCTATCAGACAGAGTGACTAAGCAATTGGACAGACAGCAGCTGATCAAAGAGTGAACAAGGGTTTGTTACACGTAGGTCATATCTCACTAATTTAGGAGAATTTTTTGCATGGTGGATAGAGAAGTCTCTGTCAATGTTGCCGACATGGGGAAACAATTTTGATAAGGTTCTGCTCAAGATTATTAGCATAATTAAACTGCTTTATTGACAATAGGTGACTATATAGAGGTACAGATAATCAAATTTCACATCTATTCAATCTTTCTTGAAGAGAATACACCACAATATCCCTATTCATGGGCTCTTAATCTTTCCTAGGAAGCTTGCTGATTCTGGCTGGCTCTCAGCCTGAAATGAGCAGCATCCCCCTTGAGGCCAGCTTTCCTCCCCACACCTGGCTGTCTGACAGGCTCCAGAAGCCCTGTCCTTTTCTCCATGTTTCCAGAGTAGGAAAGGTTGTCCCTCATTCTGCAATTTACTAGTACCTTCCAACCCCCATCTCGCAGCCCAGGCACTCCACCCCACCCCCACCACAGCCCTGGCGGCACCAACCCCCTCCCCAGCTCTGGCAGCTACCCTGCCCCCCCCCCAACCCTGCCGCTCTCAGCCCTGGCAACCACCCCCACCCCCACAACTCTCTCAGCCCTGGCATCCAGCCTATTTTGTAACTTATGGTTCATTTCCTTATTGGTTCTTCCCTTGAAAAGGGATCATTTTGATTGATGACACTGAGCAAACCTTATTGGATGTTTAGAAAAGATACAGCAACGAGGAGCAAGGGGGGGGGGGATATACATTTTTTTTTAAAGTATTAATTTTTGCTCTAAAGTTGTGCGAAGCCTCTCCCCGAAAGGTCTTTCCAAATGTTGAGCAACAGGAGGGTGTGAGTTTATGGTAAACACGGTTTCCCAATAGTAAAAATCCCCATTCATTCACACTTCCTTCCTGGCCCCCACCCACCCCTCTCAGCCCTGGCATCATCCCCCCCCCCCCACCTTCTCAGCCCTGGCATCATCTCTCTCCCCCCCCACCCCCCCCCACCTTCTCAGCCCTGGCATCATCCCATCGCCCCCCCCCACCCTTCTCAGCCCTGGCATCATCCCCCCGCACCCCCCCCCCCCTTCCTCTCAGCCCTGGCATCATCCCCCCCCCCCCCCCCCCTTCTCTCAGCCCTGGCATCATCCCCCCGCCCCCCACCCCAACTCAGCCCTGGCATCATCCCATTGCCCCCCCCCTTCTCAGCCCTGGCATCATCCCCCCCGCCCCCACCCTTCTCTCAGCCCTGGCATCATCCCCCCCCCCCCTCCCTCCCTCCCCCCTTCCTCTCAGCCCTGGCATCATCCCCCCCCCTCCCTCCCTCCCCCCTTCCTCTCAGCCCTGGCATCATCCCCCCCCCCTCCCTCCCTCCCCCCTTCCTCTCAGCCCTGGCATCATCCCCCCCCCTCCCTCCCTCCCCCCTTCCTCTCAGCCCTGGCATCATCCCCCCCCCTCCCTCCCTCCCCCCTTCTCTCAGTCCTGGCATCATCCCCCCCCCCTCCCCCCTTCTCTCAGCCCTGGCATCATCCCCCCCCCTCCCTCCCCCCTTCTCTCAGTCCTGGCATCATCCCCCCCCCCCCTCCCCCCTTCTCTCAGCCCTGGCATCATCCCCCCCCCCTCCCTCCCTCCCCCCTTCTCTCAGTCCTGGCATCATCCCCCCCCCCCTCCCCCCTTCTCTCAGCCCTGGCATCATCCCCCCCCCTCCCTCCCCCCTTCTCTCAGCCCTGGCATCATCCCCCCCCCTCCCTCCCCCCTTCTCTCAGCCCTGGCATCATCCCCCCCCCCTCCCTCCCCCCTTCTCTCAGCCCTGGCATCATCCCCCCCCCCTCCCTCCCCCCTTCTCTCAGCCCTGGCATCATCCCCCCCCCCCTCCCCCCTTCTCTCAGTCCTGGCATCATCCCCCCCCCCCCTCCCCCCTTCTCTCAGTCCTGGCATCATCCCCCCCCCCCCCTCCCCCCTCCCCACTTCTCTCAGTCCTGGCATCATCCCCCCCCCCCCCTCCCCCCTCCCCACTTCTCTCAGTCCTGGCATCATCCCCCCCCCCCTCCCCCCTTCTCTCAGTCCTGGCATCATCCCCCCCCCCCCCCTCCCCCCTCCCCACTTCTCTCAGTCCTGGCATCATCCCCCCCCCCTCCCTCCCCCCTTCTCTCAGCCCTGGCATCATCCCCCCCCCCCCCTTCTCTCAGCCCTGGCATCATCCCCCCCCCCTCCCTCCCCCCTTCTCTCAGCCCTGGCATCATCCCCCCCCCTCCCTCCCCCCTTCTCTCAGTCCTGGCATCATCCCCCCCCCCCCCTCCCCCCTTCTCTCAGCCCTGGCATCATCCCCCCCCCCCCTCCCTCCCCCCTTCTCTCAGTCCTGGCATCATCCCCCCCCCCCCCCACAACCCCTTCTCTCAGCCCTGGCATCATCCCATCGCCCCCCCCCACCCTTCTCAGCCCTGGCATCATCCCCCCGCCCCCCACCCCAACTCAGCCCTGGCATCATCCCATTGCCCCCCCCCTTCTCAGCCCTGGCATCATCCCCCCCCGCCCCCACCCTTCTCTCAGCCCTGGCATCATCCCCCCCCCCCCTCCCTCCCTCCCCCCTTCCTCTCAGCCCTGGCATCACCCCTCCCCCCCCCTCCCTCCCTCCCCCCTTCCTCTCAGCCCTGGCATCATCCCCCCCCCCTCCCTCCCTCCCCCCTTCCTCTCAGCCCTGGCATCATCCCCCCCCCTCCCTCCCTCCCCCCTTCCTCTCAGCCCTGGCATCATCCCCCCCCCCTCCCTCCCTCCCCCCTTCTCTCAGTCCTGGCATCATCCCCCCCCCTCCCTCCCCCCTTCTCTCAGCCCTGGCATCATCCCCCCCACCCTCCCTCCCTCCCCCCTTCTCTCAGCCCTGGCATCATCCCCCCCACCCTCCCTCCCTCCCCCCTTCTCTCAGCCCTGGCATCATCCCCCCCCCCCCCCTCCCTCCCTCCCCCCTTCTCTCAGCCCTGGCATCATCCCCCCCCCCTCCCCCCTCCCCCCTTCTCTCAGTCCTGGCATCATCCCCCCCCCTCCCTCCCCCCTTCTCTCAGTCCTGGCATCATCCCCCCCCCCCCCCCCCTCTCAGCCCTGGCATCATCCCCCCCCCCCTCCCCCCTTCTCTCAGCCCTGGCATCATCCCCCCCCCCCTCCCCCCTTCTCTCAGCCCTGGCATCATCCCCCACCCCACAACCCCTTCTCTCAGCCCTGGCATCATCCCACCCCCCCCCCCCACAACCCCTTCTCTCAGCCCTGGCATCATCCCCCCCTCTCTTCCCTTCTCAAAGGCAAACAGCCCTGAGTTCCGCCTGCCTGGGTTGTTCACCCTGGTCGCGGTATTCAAACTCCTTTCCCACTCCCTGAGCGTCCGGAGTGTTGGCGGGATAAAAAGCTGGGCAAACATTAACAAGGTCCCTCAGAATCTAATATGATGCCCAGGATATCATCTCTCATCTCGGGCCCAAGCCGAATCCACCTCACCTGATCTAAGCGTCCGACTGAGAGAGACTCCAAACTGCCCTGAGCTCCGGCTTCAACTGACACCCGGCACTCGACTCGCCGGCAAATGTCACCCCTGGGGGGCGCGGCCGGAATTGACGTCACCAGACCGCGCGTCAGGGGCAGGAGGATATGACGTCAATCACCCGGCATTGGGCAATCGCTCCCTTTATTAACATATTCCTATATAAATCCGTAATTTACATGATGCGCGTATTTATAAATCTTCTAATAGAGCCCTGAAGTCGATGCTCAGTTCATAATCTTGATTTTATCCAACATCCCTAAAATTATTTTTACATCTGCGGAGAGATGCTTGCTGGTTGTTATGGTAACGCCGTCCGGCAGCCACGCCCCCGCATTTTTTTTAATCATTTTTAAAAAAAAAGCCCAAAAACGGCCATGAGTTGGAATATTTGAATTGGTCACCCAATGAGGGATTGAGATTTTTTAAAAAAAACAAAAATAATCAACTGGTTCCGAGGAAATTTCATTCATAAAGTGGGCGAGAAGCCGAAGCTCGCATACGTCATGGAACGTTGGTGTGATTGACGTGAGGAAAGAGCCAATCAGCAGGCGGAGGAGGCTGTGACGCATGAGATGGCTTGTGGCTGGGGCGGGAAGGAAGTGTGAATGAATGGGGGATTTTTATTATTGGGAAACCGAGGTGTGTTTACCATAAACTCACACCCTCTGTTGCTCAACATTTGGAAAGACCTTTCGGGGAGAGGCTTCGCACAACTTTAGAGCAAAAATTAATACTTTAAAAAAAAATTACTCCTCGTTGCTGTATCTTTTCTAAACATCCAATAAGGTTTGCTCAGTGTCATCAATCAAAATGATCCCTTTTCAAGGGAAGAACCAATAAGGAAATGAACCATAAGTTATAAAATAGGCTGGAGAAGTTAGGACTGTCTTTGGAGAAAAGAAGACTAAGAGGCTATCTGGTAGAGGTTTTCAAAAGCATGAGGGTCTGGATAAGAGTAGCTAGTGAGAAACTGCTCCCACTCATGAAACGATTGAGAATGAGAGGGCACAGATTTTAAAATAATTGGCAAAAGAAGCAAACGAGATATGAGGAAAAGCTTTCTCGTGCAGCGGTTGGTTAGGGTCTATGCATTTTTCTGAGAGTATGGTGGGGCAGCTTCAATCGAGGCATTCAAGAGGGAATTAGACCGTTACCCGAAAAGGAGGAATGTGTAGGGTTCCGGGGAGAAGGCAGGAGAATGGCACTAGGTGAGTTGCTCATTCGGAGAGCCAGTGCAGACCACGGTGGGCCAAAAGGCCTCCTGCGCTGTAACAATTCTGTGATAAAGCAAAACAAATCTTATAAATTTTATTATTATTAATAATAGTAATCTCACACATGTCCAGTACACCATCTACAAGATGCACTGCAGGAATCCACCAAGGTTCCTTAGATAGCACCTTTCAAACCCACGACCACTACCACCTAGAAGGACAAGGGCAGCAGATAGATGGGAACACCACCACCTGGAAGTTCCCCTCCAAGTAACTCACCATCCCGACTTGGAAATATATCGCCGTTCCTTCAATATTGCTTGGTCAAAATCCTGGAACTCCCTCCCTAACAGCACTGTGGGCGTACCTACACAACATGGACTGTAGCGGTTCAAGAAGGCAGTTCACCATCACCTTCTCAAGGGGATGGGCAATAAATGCTGGCCCAGCCAGCGAAGCCCACATCCCGTGAATAAATAAAAAAAAAACACATTCAAGTTCCTGCAGTGACCATTGGTCACAAAGACCTTGCGCATTCCAGCAGACATCATGTGCTCCTTCTCCAGGGTCATCAGAGCTTGGATTAGACTGAGGAAGAGGTGCAGGTATCCAGAGCAACCACCGCCTCCACCAGCGGGCCTTGCCTGTTTGATGTACAATTTGTATCAAGCATGAACCTACTTGAAAAGAAAATGACTCAGAGAATTTACCAAGCTGGAAAAATGGCCAACTGCAGAAACATTTAGGGCCAGGGAGAGAGTAAAAGAGCAGTCAAAGAGAAGAGTGCCTAGGTGGGGTTTGACGAGACTGAGGAAAATAACTATCAAGAAAGGAAAGAAAGCCTTGCATTTATAAAGTGCTTGCTTTTCATGACCACCAGATGTCTCAGTGTTTTACAGCCAATGAAGTACTTCTGAAGTGTGGTCACTATTGTAATGTGGAAAATGTGGCAGCTAAGTTACACTCAGCAAACTTGCACAAACAGCAATGTGATGATGAACAGATAACGGTGGATATTATGGGGCACTGTATTCCCCTCCACAAAAAGAAGTTGATTGGGAGCCTGCCCACCAAAAAGCCAGCTGCCCTGCAGCCATTTTACATTGGAAACAGCATTAATATAGGATAGGGGTGAGACTTCAGCCCCCAAAGCTCCGTCTTAGAGATCTGCTGGCCAATCAGCTTGGCCAACAGCTTTGTAGTCCCAGCAGTGCCAGGTTCGAGCCGTGGTCACTACTGGGACTAAAGCAGTCTCTGAAGAAGAGGAGCTGATAGAGGTAGGACTTCAGGTGAGTTTGGAGTATCTGCAGGCCTATGGCCAGCAGTCACCAGCAAAGATGTTGCGGGGCTGGGCTTGAGAGACTGGTGAGGGAATGTTAAAGTGGGGAATGACCTCCGATGGACACAGGGAACCCCCAAAGGAGGCCCTCCCCTTGCCCGACACCAGCCTGCGCAGTAAAAGCTGCTGGTGTGGGCCTCCTCCTGCCATGGGTAAAATAGTGGCGGCATTAATTGGCCTCAAGGCTTAAGGGCCTCAGTCGGATCAAGGGCAGGCGAGCTGCCTGATGCCTCGCCCAGTAAAATGGGAAAAGGCCAGGGCGGGTGGAAAGGCAGTGAGAAGGCCACACACTGTATTTTAGGAGGCCTCCGGCCCTTTAAACACGCTGGCGGACTGTCGTAAAACCCAGCCCAATCTGTTTCTTCGTGATGTTGATTGAGGGATAAATATTGACCAGGGCACTGGGGATAAGCCCCCTGCTCTTCTAAAAAATAGCGCTCTGGTGTCTTCTATATCCACCTGATCAGGCCCGTGGGTCACCAGCTTAACATCTTATCTGAAAGACGGCACCTCCCTGAAGAAAGTGACTGAAAGAACCACCTCCAATAAAGGGAAGAGAGCAGGGCACAAAGAATAACATAATGGCATGTCAGCTTGGGATTCAATCAGGAAGAGGTCACTTAGAAAGGGTGAGGGACCCAGCAGGAAAAACAGTAAAAACTGGGCACTAAGAATACTGGTCTGAACTGTTACTCAAAGGTGATGTTCACATGTGAGGTCACCCACTTTCAGAATAGTGTTTTAGTAGTCAGCAAAGAATGGACGTGGCTCAGAGAGAGTTGCAATGATCAGATAATCTATTTTATTGATGTTGGCTGAGGGACAAACATCGACCAAGAAATCGGGGGGAATCCCCCTGCTCTTCTTTGGTGTAATCCAAAAGATGGTCCTTCTGACAGTGCAGCTCATTATTGCAATGGAGTGTCAGCCTAACCATTTGTGCTCAAGCCTCTGGGGTGGCACTTGAACCCACAGCATTCTCACTCAGAAGCAAGTGCTAGCCATTGAGCTACAGCTGACACTAGGTGCTGGCAACAGCCAATCAAAATAGCATCAGATTTGCTAGGGCTGATCTGTAGGAAGTATCCAGTACAGGATCCGTTACCAGCAACTCACTCAATTTATCAAAAGTTGTCACATCTGCGTTCTCTGTCTATCCAATTATAGTTTCTATCTCTCGCTTTCAAAGGAAATGGTTGAAGCTGACGTCTATATACTTCCTATATACTAACATGAATCTGTCAGCGTTGTTTGTTTCATCACCTCACAGTCCTCACTCTACAGTGAATCTATGTCGAGATACATCAAGTGCTTTGCCACGAGGAATCTAATAATGATTCAAGGACTGAAACTCTCTAGTCAATGTGGGCGAGGAAACAGTATTAGAAAACACAATGGAATTAAGGACTGACAAACCCCAAAGACAGGGAATCAGGGTACATGGGGAGCAGGCGGGAAAGAGGAGTTGAAGCTGAAGAGCAACAATTTACAATCTATATCAATGACTCGGATGAAGGGACCGAACGTACAGTGGCTAAATTTGCTGATGATACAAAGATAGGTAGGAGATTGTGAGGAGCGCATAAGGAATCTGCAAAGGGATATGGATAGGTAAAGTGAGTGGGAAAAAATTTGGCAGATGGAGTATAATGTGGGAAAATGTGAACATGTCCACTTTGGCAGGAGGAGCAGAAAAACAGCATATTATTTAAATGGAGAGAGCTTGGTACAGAGGGATCTGGGTCTCCTGGTACATGAATCACAAAAAGTTAGTATGCAGATGCAGCAAGTGATTAGGAAGGTAAATAGAAGCTTGTCGTTTCTTGCGAGGAGAATGGAACATGAAAGGAGGGATGTTTTGCTACAGTTGTTTAGGGCGTTGGTGAGACCACACCTAGGGTACTGTGTACAGTTTTGGTCTCCTTATTTAAGAAAGGATATAAATCACGAGAAGCAGTTCAGGGAAGGTTCACTTGGCTGATACCTGGGATTGGGGAGCGGGGCTTGTCTCATAAGGAAAGGTTGGACAGGCTGGGTCTGTATCCGTTGGGGTTTAGGAGAGTGAGAGGTGATCTTATTGAAATATGTAAGATCCTGAGGGGACTTGACAGAGTGGATGCTGAAAGAATGTTCCCCCTTCTGGGAGAGACTAGAACTGGGGGACTCAGTTAAGACGAAGATGAGAAAAAAAAATTCTCTCAACTAACAGGGTTGTTAGTCTGTTTAGCATTCTCTTCTGAGAGCAGTGGAAGCTAGGTCACTGAGTATTTTTAAAGCTGAGTTAGATAGATTCTTGACTGACCATGGAGTCAAAGGGTATCAGGGGTAGTCATGAAAATAATAAATACAGTCAGATCAGCCATGGTGTTATCAAATGGCAGAAGAGGCTCGATAGGCCACGTGGCCTACTCCTGCTCCAAATTTGTATGTTCATAGTCACAACTCCTCAGATACTGAAGCAATTTGTGTCCAAATGAAGCAAGGCCTGGACAACATTCAGACTTGGACTGATAAGCAGCAAGTAATATTCGTGCCACCTAAGTGCTAAGCAGTGACCATTTCCAACAATAGAGTATACAAACATCATCACTTTGAAATTCACAGAATCACACAGTGCAGAAGAGGCCCTTCGGCCCATCGAGTCTGCACTGACACGTGAGAAACACCTGACCTATCTACCTAATCCCATTTACCAGCACTTAGCCTTGAATGTTATGACGTGCCAAGTGCTCATCCAGGTACTTTTTAAAGGATGTGAGGCATCCGCCTCCACCACCCTCCCAGGCAGCACATTCCAGACCATCACCACCCCCTCTAAACCTCCTGCCCCTCACCTTGAACTTATGTCCCCTTGTGACTGACCCTTCAACTAAGGGGAACAGCTGCTCCCGATCCACCCTGTCCATGCCCCTCATAATCTTGTACACCTCGATCAGGTCGCCCCTCAGTCTTCTCTGCTTCAATGAAAACAACCCAAGTTTATCCAACCTCTCTTCATAACTTAAATGTTTCATCCCAGGCAACATCCTGGTGAATCTCCTCTGCACCCCCTCCAGTGCAATCTCATCCTTCCTATAATGTGGCGACCAGAACTGCACACAGTACTCCAGCTGTGGCCTCACCAAGGTTCAATACAACTCCAACATGATCTCCCTACTTTTGTAATCTATGCCTCGATTGATAAAGGCAAGTGTCCCATATGCCTTTTTCACCACCCCACTAACATGCCCCTCCGCCTTCAGAGATCTATGGACACACACGCTAAGGTCCCTTTGTTCCTCAGAACTTCCTAGTGCCATGGCGTTCATTGAATACTTCTTTGTCAAATTACTCCTTCCAAAGTGTATCACCTCACACTTTTCAAGGTTAAATTCCATCTGCCACTTATCTGCCCATTTGATCATCCTGTCTATATCTTCCTGTAGCCCAAGACAGTCAACCTCACTGTTAACCACCAGGCCAACCTTTGTGTCATCCGCAAACTTACTAATCCTACCCCCCACAGAGTCATCTATGTTGTTTATATAAATGACAAATAATAGGGGACCCAGCACAGATCCCTGTGGTACGCCACTGGACACTGGCTTCCAGTCACTAAAGCAACCTTCTGTCATCACTCTGTCTCCTACAACTAAGCCAATTTTGAATCCACCTTATCAAATTACCCTGTATCCCATGTTCATTTGCCTTCTTTATAAGTCTCCCATGTGGGACCTTGTCAAAGGCTTTGCTGAAATCCATATAATTACATCAACTACACTACCCTCATCTACACACCTGGTCACCTCCTCAAAAAATTCAATCAAATTTGTTAGGCATAACCTCCCTCTGACAAAGCCATGCTGACTATCTCTGATCAAACCTTGCATCTCCAAGTGGAGATAGATTCTCTCCTTCAGAATTTTCTCCAATAGTTTCCCTACCACTGATGTGAGACTCACTGGCCTGTAGCTCCCTGGCTTATCTCTACATCCCTTCTTGAATAGCGGAACCACATTAGTTGTTCTCCAGTCCGTATCCAGGGAGGAATTAAAAGTTTGGGTCAGAGCCCCTGCGATCTCCTCCCTTGCCTCCCTCAGCAGCCTGGGACATAAATCATCTGGACCTGGAGATTTGTCCACTTTTAAGCCTGCCAACACCTCCAATACCTTGTCATTCCCTATATCAATTTGCTCAAAAACCTAGCAGTCTCTCCCCCCGAGTTCCATACCTTCATCCTCACTCTCTTGGGTGAAGACGGATGTGAAGTATTCGTTCAACACTGTACCAATGTCCCCTTGCTCCACCCATAGGTTGCCTCCTTGGTCCCAAATGGGCCCTACTCTTTCCCTGATTATCCTCTTCCCATTGATATACTTATAGAATATCTTGGGATTTTCCCTACTTTTACCAGCCAGAGCTTTCTCATAATCCCTCTTTGCTCTCCTAATTGCTTTCTTAAGCTCCACCCTGCACTTTCTGTACTCCACTAATGTCTCTGCTGACTTGCTTCCCTTGTGTCTGCTAAAAGCCTCTCTTTTTATTCTCATCGTATCCTGAACGTCTCTGGTCATCATGGTTCTCTGGGCTTGTTACTCTTTCCTATCACCCTAGAGGGAACATGTTGAATCTGTACTCTCCCCATTTCCTTTTTGAACACCCCCCACTGTTCCTCTGTAAATTTCTCCACAAGTACCTGTTCCCAGTCTACCTTGGCCAGATCCTGCCTTATTTTGCTAAAATCTGCTCTCCCCCAATCCAAAACATTTTTTTGCAACTTGTCTATTTCTTTGCCCATAACAAGCTTAAATTGTACCATGTTGTGGTCGCTATCACTAAAATGCTCCCCCACCACCACCTCAGCCACCTGTCCGGCTTCATTCCCCAGGATTAGGTCCAGCACTGCGCAGTCCCTTGTTGGACCCTCTACATATTGACTTAAAAAGTTCTCCTGTACACATTTAAAGAAATCCACTCCATCCAAGCCCTTAACACTATGTCTATCCCAATTAATGTTGGGAAAGTTGAAATCACCTAATATAATTACCCTATTGTTATTGTTTTTACACACCCCCACAAATTGTGCACATATTTGCTCTTCAATTTCCCGCTGACTATCTGGGTGTCTATAATAAACACCTAACAATGTGGCTGCCCCTTTTTTATTCCTAAGCTCTACCCACAAAGCTTCATTCGATGCCCCCTCCAAGATATCAACTCTCCTTACTATAGTAACCGACTCCTTAACTAATAATGCAACACCCCCTCCTATTTTACCCCCTCCCCTGTCCCGCCTGAAGATTCTATATCCCGGAATGTTGAACTGCCAATCCTGCCCCTCCCTCAACCACGTCTCAGTGATGGCTACTATGTCACAATTCCACATGTCAATCCTCACCCTTAATTCATCTGTTTTACCTGTAATACTCCTGGCATTAAAGTAGAGGCCATCCAGCCTTGCCTTTCCCCCTTGAAAGTTAATGCAGCTGTACTCCCTCTGACTTGATTGTTTTACTGTATTATGATGTGTCCCTATTCTGCTAACATTCTGTGTCCCCTCCCCCTGCTGAATTAGTTTAAACTCCTCCCAACAGCACTAGCAAACCCACCCGCAAGGATGTTAGTCCCGCTCTGGTTCAGATGTAGACCGTCCCGCTTGTACAGGTCCCACCTTCCCCAGAAATGGTCCCAATGATCCAGGAATCTAAAACCTTTCCTGCTGCACCAACTCTTAAGCCACGTATTTATCTGCGCTATTCTCCTATTTCTGATCTCGCTAGCACGTGGCACTGGGAGTAATCCAGAGATTACAACCCGAGAGGTCCTGCTTTTTAGTCTGCTGCCTAATTCCCTGAATTCTTGATGCAAGACCTCATCCCTCTTTCTACCTATGTCATTGGTACTAACATGTACCATGACCTCTGCCTTATCACCCTCCCCCTTCAGGATGCCCTGCAGCTGTTCATTGACATCCGGGACCCTGGCACCAGGGAGGCAACACACCATTCTGGAGTCATGTTGATGGCCACAGTAGCGCCTATCCATTCCCCTGACCATAGAATCCCCTATTACTATTGCTCTTCCTCTCTTCCTCCCCTCCTGAACAGACAGGTTGCTTGTGGTGCCGGAAGCTTGGCTCTGTCCGCACTCCCTGGAGGAACCAGCACTCTCACCAGCCTCCAAAATGGAATACCAATTTGCGAGTGGGACCCCAGGGGACTGTTTCTCTTGGACTGCCTGGTGGTCACCCATTCCCTTCCCTCCTCAAGTCCCTTCAGCTGCGGTATGACCACCTCTCTATATGTGCTATCCACGATGCTCTCAGACTCGCAGATGCCCCACATTATCCCCAGCCGCTGTTCCAGCTCTGAAACCCGAGCTTCCAGGAGCTGCAGCTGGGCACACTTCCTGCACACATGCTGGTCCCGGGTACTGGAAACGTTCTCAGATTCCCACATGGAGCACGAGGAGCACACCACAGCTTTGAGCTCTCCTGCCATGACTTATCCCTTTAAATTAAACCTCTAAAATCAATTATGCTAGGGCCCTTCTTTCCTGACCCTCGTTACTACAGAATATACAAACTATAAACCACAAAAAGACCTTAACTATGAGCAATAAAAATAGTAAATACTTACCCAACCTTACCCACTACTTACCAGTCATTCCTCTCCCTTGTAGCTTCTACTGCTGCAGCAGGGCAAGACCACTCTCTGAAGATTTAAGAAGTTGGATAGCAAAGAAAAAATGCAGAGAGCACCTCTTCCCCACTGCATCGAATTCCCTCTGTGCACCAAACTGCCAATACCCACACTCACTCTGACTGTGTCTCACTCACGATGAGGTCTCTCCCCTGTTCATGTGTAAGCACACTGTTCTGTGCTTCTAAATAGTCCCTTTCTTAAATTGAGCTGAGGTGAGCTGAGATGACTCACACTAGTTAAGCTTCAAATAGTAATCAACACCTACTTAGGCCCTTATCAGGCTTCAGGTGATTGACAGTTAACTGTCACACAGTCAGCTGAGTCAGTTACCTTACCAACCTTTGAACTGGACTACTGAACTTACAAAAATTAAAGAGAAAGATTTACCAGTTCAATTACCAATGTGCACCAAATAGCCAATACCCATACTCACTCTGGCTGTGTCTCACTCAGGATGAGGTCTCTACCCTGTTCGGGTGCAAGCACACTGTAGTTCAATGGCATTACCATCGCTGAATTCCCCACTATCTACGTCCTAGTGGTGACCATTAACCAGAAACTGAACTGGACTAGACATCTAAATGCTGTGACTATAAGAACAGGTTGGAGGATTGGAATTCCGCTGTGAGTAACTTCACCCACTGCCTCCCCAAAGTCCGTCCACAAGGCACATGTGAGGAATGTGATGGAATACTCTCCATTTGCCTGGATCAGGGCTGCTTCAAAAACAGCTGGAGCAGCATTCAAACAGTGCTTGATTGGCACCCCATCCACCACCTTCAACATTCATTTCCTCCACCCCGACGCACAGTGGCAGCCGTGCGCAACCCAGATAAAACACTCAAGATCTTTTCTGTATTCTGTCTGCGCTGTACTGCTGCTTTGGGCTGCAGTAGAGTGCTTAAGTTGGAGTTTGGTGACTGAGGGAATTTAAGGGTTAATTTCTATCTAAAGTCCAGTCATTCTTTAATTTAGTAATGAACTAAAAGTTGCTGTTTGGGGTGGAAGAAGGTGAGTTTTAGGCCAGCTTTAAAACAGGGTTTATACAGGCTCTGTTTGCAGCTACAACTAGTTAATTAGATAACTGGCTTAAACAGGTTCTCAGAAGCTAGATTCGGAGAGTATACAGACAGGCTATCTTACAGTGCTGAGTGCTGAAGTTGGAGTTTGGTGACTGAGGGAGGAGGTGAGGAGGGAACGAGGTAATCCTTTGAGTACCGCGAGTACAGTCGGGTAAGCAGTTACTACTTTTATTGCTTATTGTTTTTAAGGTCTTATTTTATGGTTCATTGTTTGTAAGGGCTATATTCTGTAACAATGAGGAGCAAGGAAGAAGGGCCCTGGAGTAATTGATATTATTTGATATTAAGGGCCTTCCAAAAGGTTTAACTTAATTTAAAGGGATAAGTCATGGCAGGAGAGCTCAAAGCCATGGTGTGCTCCTCCTGCTCGATGTGGGGAGCCGGGAACATTTCTAGTGCCCGGGGCCAGCATGTGTGTGGGAAGTGTCTCCAGCTGCAGCTCCTGGAAGTCCGGGTTTTGGAGTTGGAGCAGCGGCTGGGGACACTGTGGAGCATCCGTGAGGTGGAGATTATCGTGGATAGCACATATAGAAAGGTGGTCACACCGCAGGCTAAGAATCCACAGGCAGGAAGGGAATGGATGACCACCAGCCAGAGCAAGAGGCAGTGCAGGAATCTCCTGTGGCTATTCCCCTACAAAACAGATATACCACTTTGGATACTGTTGAGGGGAATGGCCTCTCAGGGGAAAGCAGCAACAGCCAAATTTGTTGTACCACGGTTGGCTCTGCTGCATAGGGGAGGAATAAAAAGTGTGGGAATGTTATAGGGGGTTCAATTGTAAGGGGAATAGATAGGCATTTCTGTGGCCGCAAACGAGACTCCAGGATGGTATGTTGCCTCCCTGGTGCTAGGGTCAAGGATGTCTCAGAGCGGCTAGAGGACATTCTGAAGGGGGAGGGTGAACAGCCAGTGGTCGTGGTACACATTGGTACAAACGACATAGGTAAAAAATGGGATGAGGTCCTAAAAGCAGAATATAGGGAGTTAGAAAGTAAGTTGAAAAGTAGGACCTCAAAGGTAGTGATCTCAGGATTATTACCAGTGCCACGTGCTAGTCAGAGTAGAAAGCGCAAGATATATCGGATGAATACATGGCTGAAGAGATGGTGTGAGGGGGAGGGTTTCAGATTCCTGGGGCATTGGGACCGGTTCTGGGGGAGGTGGGACCAGTACAAACTGGACGGGTTACATCTGGGCAGGACCGGGACTGATGTCCTGGGGAGAATATTTGCTAGAGTGGTTTGGGAGGGTTTAAACTAAAATGGCAGGGAGATGGCAACCTATGCAAGGAGTCAGAGGAGGTGGAATCAAGGACAAGGACAAAAGACAGAAAGGGGAACAAGGAAAGTGATAGGCAGAGAAATCAAGGGCAAGAATCAAACAGGGCCTCAGTAAAAAATAGTAGGAATGGGACAAGTAATGTTAAAAAGGCTTTGTGCCTTAACACGAGGAGCATTCGCAATAAAGTGGATGAATTAACCGCGCAAATATATGTAAACAGGTATGATATAGTTGGGATTATGGAGACATGGCTGCAGGGTGACCAGGGATGGGAACTGAACATCCAGGGGTATTCAGTATTTAGGAAGGACAGACAAAAAGGAAAAGGCGGTGGAGTTGCATTGCTGGTTAAGAGGAAATTAATGCAATAGTGAGGAAAGATATTAGCTCCGACGATGTGGAATCTGTATGGGTAGAGCTGAGAAATACTAAGGGGCAGAAAACGTTAATGGGGGTTGTATATAGACCCCCAAACTGTAGTGATGAAGTTGGGAATGGCATTAAACAGGAAATTAGAGATGCATGCAATAAAGGAACATCTATAATTATGGGTGACTTTAATCTGCATATAGATTGGGAAAATCAAATTAGTAACAATACCGTAGAGGAGGAATTCCTGGAGTGTATATGGAATGGTTTTCTGGACCAATACGTTGAGAAACCAACTACAGAACAGGCCATCCTAGACTGGGTATTGTGTAATGAGAAAGAAATAACTGCCAATCTAGCTGTGCGAGGCCCCTTGGGGATGAGCGACCATAATATGATAGAATTCTTCATCAAGTTTCAAGGTACTGATGGATAATGATAACAGGAGTCCTCAGGTTAAGGTGCTTAATTGGGGGAAGGCTAATTATAACAATATTAGGCAGGAACTGAGGAATCTAGACCGGAGGTGGATGTTTGAAGGCAAATCAACAACTGACAGTTGATAAGAATTCAGGACCGGCATGTTCCTGCTAGGATGAAGGATAAGTATGGCAAGTTTCAGGAACCTTGGATAACGAAGGATATTGTGAGATTAGTCAAAAAGAAGGGAAGCATTCGTAAGGGCTAGAAGGCTGGGAACAGATGAAGCCCATGGAGAATATAAAGAAAGTAGGAAGAAACTTAAGCAAGGAGTCAGGAGAGCTAAAAGGGGTCATAAAATGTCATTGGCAACCAGGATTAAGGAAAATCCCAAGGCCTTTTATCCATATGTAAAAAGCAAGAGGGTAGCCAGGGAAAGGGTAGGCCCACTCAGGGACAGAGGTGGGAATCTGTGTGTGGAGCCAGAAGAAATGGGAGAGATACTAAATGAGTACTTCTCATCAGTATTCACCAAAGAGGAGGACTTAGCGGTTGATTTGTCTAGGGAAGAGTGTGTAGATAGGCTGGATCATGTTGAGATCAAAAAAGAGGTGTTAGGCATCTTGAAGAATATTAAGGTGGATAAATCCCCAGGGCCAGATGGGATCTACCCCAGAGTACTGAGGGAGGCAAGGGAGGAGATTGCTGGGGCCTTGACAGAAATCTTTGTATCCTCACTGGCTACGGGTGAGGCCCCAGAGGCCTGGAGAATGGCCAATGTTGTTCCATTGTTTAAGAAGGGTAGCAGGGATAATCCAGGTAATTACAGGCTGGTGAGCCTTACGTCAGTGGTAGGGAAATTATTGGAGAAGATTCTTCATGACAGGATTTACTACCATTTGGAAGCAAATGGACGTATTAGTGAGAGGAAGCATGGTTTTGTGAAGGGGAGGTCATGTCTCACTAACTTGATCGAGTTTTTCGAGGAAGTGACAAAGATGATCAACGATGGAATGTTATCTACATGGATTTCAGTAAGGCCTTTGACAAGGTCCCTCATGACAGACTGGTACAGAAGGTAAAGTCGCAAAGGATCAGAGGTGAGCTGGCAAGATGGATACAGAATTGGCTTCGTCATAGAAGACAGAGGGTAGCAGTGGAAGGGTGCTTTTCTGAATGGAGAGCTGTGACTAGTGGAGTTCCACAGGGAACAGTGCTGCGACCTTTGCTGTTTGTAGTATACATAAATGATTTGGAGGAAAATGTAACTGGGCTAATTAGTAAGTTTGCAGATGACACTAAGGTTGAAGGAGTTGCAGATAGTGAAGAGGATTGTCAAAGGATACAATGGGATATAGATCGTTTGGAGACTTGGGCGGAGAAATGGCAGATGGAGTTTAATCTGGACAAATGCGAGGTAATGCATTTTGGAAGGTCTAATACAGGCAGAAATTATACAGTAAATGGCAGAACACTTAAGTGCATTGACGGGCAGAGGGATCTGGGTGTACAGGTCCACAGGTCACTGAAAGTGGCAACGCAGGTGGATAAGGTAGTCAGGAAGGCATATGGCATGCTTGCCTTCATCGGCAGGGGTATTGAGTATAAAAGCTGGGAAGTCATGCTGCAGCTGTATAGAACTTTGGTTAGGCCACACTTGGAATATTGTGTGCAATTCTGGTCACCACATTACCAGAAGGATATGGCGGTGTTGGAGAGGGTGCAGAGGAGGTTTTCCAGGATGCTGCTTGGTCTGGAGGTTATTAGCTATGAGGAGAGGTTGGAGAAACTCGGATTGTTCTCACTAGAACGATGGAGATTGAGGGGTGACTTGATAGAAGTTTACAAAATTATGAGTGGCATGGACAGAGTAGATAGTCAGAAGCTTTTTCCCAGGGTGGAAGAGTCAATTACTAGGGGACATAGATTTAAGGTGAGAGGAGAAAACTTTAGAGGAGATGTGCGGGGCAAGTTTTTACGCAGAGGGTAGTGAGTGTCTGGAATTCGCTGCCAGAGGAGGTGGTGGAAGCAGGTACGATAGTGGTGTTTAAGAGGCAGCTTGACAAATACATGAATAGGATGGGAATAGAGGGATACGGACCCCGGAAATGCAAAATGTTTTAGTTTGACAGGCAATATGATCGGCGCAGGCTTGGAGGGCCGAAGGGCCTGTTCCTGTGCTGTACTTTTCTTTGTTCTAAGATGGAGAGTGACATAGTTGATCCTGAGACTAAGGTCCTGAATCTTAATAAAGGAAACTACGATGGTATGAGACGCGAGTTGGCTATGATGGATTGGGAAACGTTACTTAAAGGGATGACGGTGGATAGGCAATGGCAAACATTCAAAGAGCACATGGGTGAACTGCAACGATTGTTTATTCCTGCCTGGTGCAAAAATAAAACAGGAAAGGTGGCCAAACCATGGCTTACAAGGCAAATTAAAGATAGTATTAGATGCAAGGAAGAGGCATACAAATTGGCCAGAAAAAACAACAGACCCGAGGATTGGGAACGCTTTAGAATTCAGCAAAGGAGAACCAAGGGATTGATTAAAGGGAAAATAGAGTATGAGAGTAAGCTTGCAGGGAACATAAAAACTGACTGTAAAAGTTTCTATAACTATGTGAAGAGAAAAATATTGGTGAAGACAAATGTAGGTCACTTACAGGCAGAAACAGGGGAATTTATAATGGTGAACAAAGAAATGGCTGACCAACTAAATACATACTTTGGTTCTGTCTTCACAAAGGAGGACACTAATAACATACCAGAAATGTTGGGGAACACAGGGTTTAGTGAGAGGGAGGAACTGAAAGAAATCAGTATTAGTAGGGAAATGGTGTTGGGGAAATTGATGGGATTGAAGGCTGATAAATCCCCAGGGCCTGATAATCTACACCCCAGAGTACTTAAGGAAGTGGCCCTAGAAATAGTGGATGCATTGGTGGTCATCTTCCGAGATTCTGTAGACTCTGGAACAGTTTCTACAGATTGGATGGTAGCTAATGTAATCCCACTATTAAAAAGGGAGGTAGAGAGAAAACAGGGAATTATAGAGCAGTCAGCCTGATGTCGGTAGTGGGGAAAATTCTAGAGTCCATTATGAAAGATTTAATAGCTGCGCACTTGGAAAACAGTGGCAGAATCGGACAGAGTCAGCATGGATTTACGAAAAGGGAATCATGCTTGACAAATCTACTGGAATTTTTCGAGGATGTAACTAGTGGAGTTGATGAGGGGGAGCCAGTGGACGTGGCTTATTTGGACTTTCTCGACAAACTCCGACATCAGAGATTAGCGTGTAAAATTAAAGCGCATGGGATTGGGAGTAGTGTATTGAGGTGGATAGAAAACTGATTGGCAGACAAGACACAAAGAGTAGGAATAAACGGGTCTTTTTCCGAATGGCAGGCAGTGACTAGTGGGGTACCGCAGGGATCGGTGCTGGGACCCCAGCTAGTCACAATATATATTAATGATTTAGATGAGGGAACTAAATGTAATATCTCCAAATTTGCAGATGACACAAAGCTGGGTGGGAGGGTGAGCTGTGAGGAGGATGCAGAGATGCTGCAGTGTGATTTGGACAAGCTGAGTGAGTGGGCAAATGCATGGCAGATGCAGTATAATGTGGATAAATGTGAGGTTATCCACTTTGGTAGCAAAAACAGGAAGGCAGATTATTATCTGCATGGCTATAAATTGAGAGAGGGGAGTGAGGAGATAAATTAAAATGCAGGACCTCAAATGTAGTAATCTCAGGATTACTCCCAGTTCCACGTGCTAGTGAGAGCAGGAATAAGAGGATAGACCAAATGAACACATGGCTGGAGAGATGGTGTAGCCGGGAGGGATTCAGATTCTTGAGGCACTGGGACCAGTTCTGGGGAAGGTGGGACCTGTACAAACCGGACGGGCTGCACCCAGGCAGAGCTGGGACCAGTGTCCTTGCGGGGGCTTTTGCTAGTTCTGTTGGGGAGTATTTAAACTAGTGTGGCAGGAGGATGGGATCCCAGGAGTAGGATCAGATACAGATTCAGATCAGAAAAATGGAGGTAGAACATTAGCTAGGGACGCTGTGATAGACATGGAGTTACAGGAGAAGCAAAGTTTAAAAAGTGTCCAGCAAGGGAAATTGACGGGGTTAAACTGTTTATACTTCAATGCAAGGAGTATTACAAACAAGGTAGATGAGTTAAGGGCACAGGTAGACACATGGCAGCAGGATGTCATTGCTATAACGGAGACCTGGCTAAAGGAGGGACAAAACTGGCAGCTAAATATCCCTGGTTATAGAGTCTCAGGCACGATAGAGTAGGAGATAAAAAAGGAGGTGGGTAGCACTAATGGTTAAAGAATCAATTCCAGTTGTGAGAAGGGATGATATACTAAATGGGTCAACAGACGAGGCTTTATGGATTGAGCTTAGAAGTAAAAAAAGGGCAGTCACACTACTGGGAGTATACTACAGACCCCCAAATAGTGAAAGGGAGATAGAAGAACAAATATGTAGGCAAATTTCTGCTTGTAAGAACAAGAGGGCAATAATAGTAGGAGACTTCAACTATTCTAATATCAACTGGGATTCAAACAATATAAGGGGCACTGAGGGAGAAAGATTCATGCAGTGTGGCCAGGAAATTTTTTTCAACCAATTAGTGACAAACCCAACGAGAGGAGATGCAATTCTAGACCTAGTCTTAGGGAACTAAGAAGGGCAAGTGGGTGAAGTGACAGTTGACGACCATATCGGGGACAGTGATCACAATTCAGTTAGATTTAGCATTACCATGGAAAAGGACAGAGATAAGGCAGGAGTAAAAGTCTTGAACTGGGGGAAGGCAAATTTTGCAGAAATGAGAAGGGACTTGGCTGAGGTGGACTGGACAGCACTGCTGGAGGATAAAACAGTGGAAAACCAGTGGGAAGAACTAAAAAGCAAGATCCTAATTGTACAAAGTAGACATGTCCCCTACAAAAATAAGATTTTCCAATCTTCACTAGATACGGGGGAGGTACCGAAGGACTGGAGAAATGCAAACGTAGTTCCATTGTTTAAAAAGGGATCAAAGGAAATGCCAAATCTAGACCTCCCTGGTTGTCTAGAGGAATACAGGGGAAACTCAAACAGAAAAAGAAAGCATATGATAGGCACAAAGAACTAAGCACTGCAGATAGCCTAGACGAATATAGGAAGTGCAGGGACGAAGTGAAAAAGGAACTAAGGAATTCAAAGAGAGGGCATGAAAAAAGATTAGCAAGTAAAGTTAAAGATAACCCAAAGATGTTTTACCAATACGTTAACGCTAAAAGGTTAGTAAAGGAAAAAGTGGGACCTATCACAGATGAAGATGGAAACTTGTGTGTAAATGCAGAGGCTATGGGAAGGTTTTGAATAATTATTTTGTCTCCGAGTTTACAAATGAAAGAGAGGATGTAGATATAGTAGTCCAGGAGGAACACTGCGAGATATTGGACGGGATAGTCATAAAGAGAGAGGAAATACTCGAAGGGTTGAAATCCTTGAAAGTTGATAAGTCACCAGGGCCAGATGGATTGTTTCCAAGGCTGCTGAAGGAAGTCAGGGAGGAGATAGCAGATGCTCTGATGATGATTTTCCAATCTTCACTAGATATGGGGGAGGTACCGGAGGACTGGAGAAATGCAAACGTAGTTCCATTGTTTAAAAAGGGATCAAAGGAAATGCCAAACAATTATAGGCCAGTTAGTCTTACATCGGTGGTGAGCAAATTAGTAGAATCAATCCCGAGAGATAGGATTAACTGTCATGTAGAAAGGCATGGACCAGTGAGGGATGGTCAGCATGGATTTGTTAAAGAAAGGTCTTGCCTCACAAATTTGATTGAATTCTTTGAGGAAATGACAAGAAGGGTTGATGAAGGTAGTGCAGTGGATGTTGTGTATATGGATTTTAGCAAGGCATTTGACAAGGTCCCCCATGGCAGATTGGTCAGGAAAGTAAAAGCCCATGGGATTCAGGGTAATGTGGCAAACTGGAAAGAGGGTTGGCTTTGTAACAGGAAACAAAGGGTAATGGTCGATGGATGCCCTTGCGAATGGAAAGTTGTCTTAAGTGGTGTTCCACAGGGCTCGGTGTTGGGACCCTTGCTGTTTGTGTTATATATTAACGATTTGGACGTGAACATGGGGGGCACGCTTGGGAAATTTGCAGATGACACAAAGATTGGCCAAGTAGTGGATAGTGTCGAGGATAGCCATAATCTCCAAAACGATATAGATGGGTTGGTGGAGTGGGCGGTAAAGTGGCAGATGGATTTTAACATAGAGAAGTGTGAGGTCATACATTTAGGGAGGTCAAACAGTTACAGGGGTTACACAATAAATAGGAATATACTAAGAGCGGTAGATGAAGTGAGAGATCTTGGCGTACAAGTACACAGGTCCCTGAAGGCAGCAGTTCAAGTAGACAAAGAAGGCATATGGAATGCTCTCCTGCATTGGCAGAGGTCTAGAATATAAAAGTAAGGATATAATGTTGGAATTGTATAAAACACTGGTGAGGCCATAACTGGAGTATTGTGTGCAGTTCTGGTCACCACATTACAGGAAGGACGTAATAGCTTTGGAGAGAGTGCAGAGGAGGTTTACAAGAATGTTGCCAGAGTTAGAAAAGTGTAGCTACGAGGAGAGATTGGATAGGTTGGGGTTATTTTCCTTAGAACAAAGAAGGCTGAGAGGTGACTTGATTGAGGTGTACAAAATTATGAGGGGAATAGATAGAGCGGACAGGATAAAATTGTTTCCCTTGATGGAGAATTCTAGAACCAGGGGACATAGGTTCAAGATAAGTGGCAGAAGGTGTAGGGGGGACATGAGGAAGAACTTTTTTACGCAGAGGGTAGTGGGTGTCTGGAATTCGGTGCCCAAGTTGGTGGTAGGGGCAGAAACTCTAAACTCTTTTAAAAAGTACCTGGATCTGCACCTTAAGTGCTGTAAGCTGCAGGGCTATGGGCCAGGTGCAGGAAGGTGGGATTAGAAAGGGTACCTGGGTGTCCTCGGGCTGGCATGGACAAGATGGGCTGAAGGCCGCCTTCTGTGCTGTAACTTTCCTATGGTTCTATGGGAATGTGCAACGAGACCTGGATGTCCTCGTACACCAGTCGCTGAAGGTAAGCAGGCAGGTGCAGCAGGCGGTAAAGAAAGCAAATGGTATGTTGGCCCTTATAGTGAGAGGATTCGAGTACAGGAGCAGGGATGTCTTGCTGCAATTATACAGGGCCTTGGTGAGACCACACCTGGAATATTGTGTGCAGTTTTATCTGAGGAAGGATGTTCTTGCTTTGGAAGGAGTGCAGTGAAGTTTTACCAGACTGATTCCTGGGATGGCGGGACTGACATATGAGGAGAGATTGAGTCGATTAGGATTATATTCGCTGGAGTTCAGAAGAATGAGGGAGGGATCTCATAGAAACCTATAAAATTCTAACAGGACTAGACAGGGTAGATGCAGGAAGGATGTTCCTGATGGTGGGGGAGTCCAGAACCAGGGTTCACAGCCTGAGGATATAGGGTAGACCATTTAGGACTGTGATGAGGAGAAATTTCTTCACCCAGAGAGTGGTGAGCCTGTGGAATTCGCTACCATAGAAAGTAGTTGAGGCCAAAACATTGTATGTTTTCAAGAAGGAGTTAGATATAGCTCTTGGGATGAAAGGGATCAAAGGATATGAGGAGAAAGCGGGAGCAGGCTATCGAGTTGGATGATCAGCCACGATCATAATGAATGGCGGAGCAGGTTCGAAGAGCCGAATGGCCTACTCCTGCTCCTAGTTTCTATGTTTCTATGTTTTCATTCTGTAGAAGTAGAAGGCTTTCTTCTGCCTGGGTGCATGATATTATTCAATATAATTATTTCATACAAGGGGTATAATTGGATTCTATTTTATCAGTAATCTCACAGGGTAGAAAGATCAAATGACTCCTGAGCAACAGAGTGGAATGGTTGAACAACATAAGTCTTCACCCTCAGTGAGAAGCATTGGAGCCCTCAGGTGTCTCTGTGCAACACAACCTTTAAGAGGCTAGAGGACAAAGGCCTGCACTGGAGTATTGCTTTGGGCACATTAGAGTGCTTAAGCTGGAGTTTGGTGAGTGAGGGAGTCTTAAGAGTTAATTTTAAGGGTTAATTTGAGGGTTCATTTCTATCTAAAGCCTAGTTCTTTTCTTTAATTTAGCAATTAACTAAAAGTTGCTGTTTGCGTTGGGAGAAGTTGAGTTTTATTTCAGCTTTAAAACAGGGATTTACAGGCTCTCCTTGGAGCTGCAGCTTGTCAATTGGATAATGGGCTTAAACTGGTTGTCCGAAGCTTGAGTCAGGAAGCATAGAAACAGGCTTTCTTCAGTGTTGCTTGTTCGGTGAAGAGGGGAAGGAGTTGCTCCTTTCTTTTTCTATCTTTCCTCAGCTTCCAGTAGCAGGTTCTTACCTTGCTAGGTGAAGAAGCTGATTGAATGTCATAGGAGCCCATAAAGCAGTGGAGAGAGAGAGAGAGCTGGGAGTTTACAGGTAAAATCTAAAAGTGACCTGACAGGAATCCCGTAAGTTGATTGGTTGGTAAGTAAAGGGCTTTCCAGACTCAGCAGAGTGGAGATGATTGGTGAGTGTATTATACCATACAGTAGTAAAAACGTTATATAAAGTTTAAGGTATGCCAGTGTAACTCGGCCATGTGGAATGAGCATCCTGCGGAATGTGGGAAGTCATGCAAGTACAAAAGCTGAAATTAAAGTCTATTGATGACCATGAAACCATTGTTGATTGTTGGAAAAACCCATCTGATTCACTAATGTCCTTTAGGGGAGGAAACCTGCCGTATGTACCTGGTCTGGTCTACATGTGATGCCAGACCCACAGCAATGTGGTTGACTTTTAAATGCCCTCTGAAATGGCCTAGCAAGTTGTATCAAGCTGCTAAAAAGTCTAAAAGGAATGGAACTGGATGGACCACCCAACATCGACCTAGGCACCGGAAACGACAACGGCAAACTCAGTCCTGTCGACCCTGCAAAGTCCTCCTTACTAACATCTGGGGACTAGTGCCAAAATTGGGAGAGCTATCTCACAGACTAGTCAAGCAACAGCCTGACATAGTCATACTCACGGAAACATACCTTACAGACAATGTCCCACACACCACCATCACTATCTCTGGGTATGTCCTGTTCCACCGGCAGGGTAGACCCAGCAGAGGTGGCGACACAGTGGTATGCAGCAGGAGGAAGTTGTTCTGGGAGTCCTCAGCATCGATTCCAGATCCCATAAGATCTCATGGCATCAGGTCAAACATGGGCAAGGAAATCTCCTGCTGATTACCATGTACCGCCCTCCCTCAGCTGATGAATCAGTGCTCCACTATGTTGAACACCATTTGGAGGAAGCACTGAGGGTGGCAAGGGTGCACAATGTACTCTGGGTGGGGGATTTCAATGTCCATCACCAAGAGTGGCTTGGTAATGCCACTACTGACCAAGTTGGCTGAGTCCTAAAGGAAAGACTGGGTCTGCAGCAGGTGGTTAGGGAACCAACAAGAGGGAAAAACATACTAGACCTCATCCTCACCAGGCTGCCTGCTATAGATGCATCTGCTCATGACAGTACTGGTAGGATTGACCATCGCACAGTCTTTGTAGAGACGAAGTCCCGCCTTCACATTGACAATAATCTCCATCATGTTGTGTGGCACTACCACTGTGCTAAATGGGATAGATTTCGAAAAGAACATGGACATGTTGGTGGGTTGGGCAGCCAAGTGGCAGATGAGGTTCAATGTAGAGAAGTGTGAAGTGATTAATTTTGGTAGGAAGAATATGGTGAGACAGTATAAAATAAAGGGAGAAACTCTAAAGAACAGTGGGACCTCGGTACATTAGACAGGGCATGTTGAGAGAGCAGTTACTAAAGCATATAGTATGTTTGGCTTTATTAGTAGGGGCATTGCATACAAGAGTAACGAGGTCATGTTGAACTTTTATAAGACACTGGTTAGGCCTCATCTGGAGTATTGCGTCCAGTTCTGGGCACCGTACTTGAGGAAGGATGTGAAAGGAATCGGAAAGAATGCAGAGGAGGTTCACAAGAATGATTCCAGGGATGAAGAACTGTAGCTATGAGGATAGATTGGAGAGGTTGGGACTGTTTTTCTTGGAGAAAAGACGGCTGAGAGGGGACTTGATAGAGCTATTCAAGATCCCCAGGGGTACGGACAGAGTAAATAGTGAGAAACTGCTCCCGCTCAAGGGAGAATGAAGAACTAGAGGGCACAGATTCAAAATAATTGACAAAAGGAGTAAAAGTGATGTGAGGAAAAGTGTTTTCACCCAGAGGGTGGTTGGAGTCTGGAACGAACTTCTTGAAAGGGTGGTGGAGGCAGGTTCAATCGAGGTATTCAAGAGGGAATTGGATTGTTACCTGAAAAGAAAGAATGTGCAAGGTTACGGGGATAAGGCAGGGGCGTGGGATTAGGTAGAATGCTCTTTCAGGAAGCCAGTGCAGCCTCGATGGGCCAAATGGCCTCCTTCTGCACTGTAAAGATTCTGTGATTCTGAAGATTCTGCTGCTTCTCACTACAGTATATTTTGAATAGCTACTATGCAAAACGACTTTATCACGATATTTCAATAGCTCAAAAAACTCATAAAAATCACCAAGATAGAGTGGGATAAAAGGCAAGTAGACAAAAGGACAAGATTGAAGTCAACTGAAAAGACTCTTGAGAATCCTGTGCGGTGTGAAACAGGTTATTATTCACTATGAGCCCATTATGCACTCCTGCCCTGGCCATCCCACCCCACAAAGCCTGCTCACAGTAAACTTTCAGTAGCAACAAAATAAACTGAACTCCACTCATGGTTCCACCCTCTATTCACAAGATAATTATGGAAGACAAAGGCCACCTAACCCAGCTCAGCTCATCCATCTCAGAATGACAAACAAACATACCTATTAGGAACAGGGGGAGGCCATTCGGCCCCTCGAGCCTGCCCCACCATTTGATAACATTGCCTACATGATACCAGTGACTACAACTCAAAAGTACTTAATTAGCTGTAAATCGTCGTGAGTCTTTGTGAAAGGTGCTATATAAATGTAGGTTTTGTGTTTCTTTCATTACACCTACAGTAGGCAGAGCGACTATAATCATGGTAACATTGGAGGCCCAATGCTGATTCTTGAACGGTGATTAATCGCAACGCGATCGACTGATTTTAGGAAAGTGGCTGTAAAGAAATCACTACATTTCCAAAACAATTCAACTCTGTAGCTAACTTGCCCCCACCCAATACCCCCCTTCAACCCTCCCTAAACTCCGTCATAAGACCATAAGATGTAGGAGCAGAAGGAGGCCATTCAGCCCATTGAGTCTGCTCCGCCATTCAATGAGATCATGGCTGACCTGATAACCCTCAACTCCACTTTCCTGCCTTTTCCCCATAACCCTTGATTCCCTTAGTGATTAAAAATCTGTCTATCTCAGCCTTGAATGTTCTTAACGACCCAGCCTCTACAGCCCTCTGCGGTAAAGAATTACACAGATTGTCTACCCTCTGAGAGGGTACCCTCTCCAACCCTCACTCCAACCTGCCCCCAACCCTCCGCCTCTAACCCCTCCAACCCCCCTCTAACCTCCCCTCTAGCCAGCCCCAAACCCGCTCCAACCTCTCCCCAAAACCCCCTCCCTGCCTCCCCTCCCCCATGTCTTCCCCGCCTCCCCCGAACACCACCCCACCCCACTGCCCCTTAGCCCCCTCAGCAACTCAGTGAAATTAACACTGACATGACAGAACAGATTTAAAAAGACAAGAGCCCTCTGCTTTCGATGTTTTTCAGTCAGCCTGTGGCTCTGGCTGCTTAGTCTGGACGGCGAGAAAATGCGTGTAAGACATGGAGCCACCCCCCACAGTTTGGCACCCCCTCTCCTGGGCCCTGTTAGGGCACATAGAGGGAAGAGGAAGAAAAATCATTTCACCCAGAGGGTGATAGGAGTCTGGAACTCACTGCCTGAAAGGGAGGTAGAGGCAGAAACCCTCAGCTCATTTAAAAGGATGTGCACCTCAAGTGCCGTAACCTGGAGGGTTACGGGCCACATGGAAAGTGGGATTAGGCTGGCCCAGACACGATGGGCCAAGCGGCCTCTCTCTGCGCCATAAACTTTCTATGAACCTATGATTCATAATCTCATTGAAAGATGAAGCAGGCTCAAGGGGTTGAAATGGCCTACTCCTTTTCCTGCATCCAACAACTTGGTGGCATGATAAAGGGGAAATAATGACAGAAAAAAGGTTGAATTGAGAAAAAGAAAGCAATAAAATCATAATACGGAAAAAAGTAATAAGCACATTAATGTTAAACCAAAATAAAAATACCTGGAAAAGCTCAGCAGGTCTGGCAGCATCTGCGGAGAGGAACACAGTTAACATTTCGAGTCCATATGACTCTTCAATAGAACTAAGGAAAAATAGAAAAGGGGTGAAATATAAGCTGGTTTAAGGGGGGGTGGGACAGGTAGAGCTGGATAGAGGGCCAGTGTTGGGTGATGATTTAACATTAATGTTAAACCTTTGTTTCTCTTAACTGAGAATAAAGCGTGGACTTCATGCAGTAGTGCAAGCTTTTCACCAGGAGATGGTGCTGTTGCACATGAGTAACTATGGACTCTGTTTACCATCACTCCCACTAACTTGGTCAAAGGCCACAGACCCCAGGCTTAATTTGCAAGTTCTCTCAGTAAAGGGCAGTACCACAGAGTGATCGGACAATGAATCAGTGGATTCAACAATGTTGCCCTCTCAGTTGTTCTGCGGACGTTGAACTATTCCTGCTTTTTCGTGAGGTTCCTTTGTGCAGAGCTGCAGAAAGCAATGGGATTAGAGCTGAATGGGGCTCTGTCAAGTGTAAGGCAATTAGAGTGTAAGGCATAGATTCACCGGGGAGATGCCAGGGATGGGAAACTGTAGTTACAAGGAGAAACCATGAAATACTGAAACTATTTTTTACTGGCAGAGAGAAGGCCAAGAGGAGATATAATAAAGATTTTTAAATGAACAGGTGATAAATCAGCAGCCAGTTTAACATCTTTTCAAATTTTTATTTACATTGAACTCCCTCCCTCTCTCTCTTCTCTCCCCTCCTCTCTTTCATATGAAAACAGGAATTGGGAGCAACAGTAGACCATTCAGCCCATCGAGCCTGCTCTGCCATTCAATACGATCATGGCTGATCGGACCCTTCAATGCCTTTTACCCAACTATCCCCATTTACGTCATTGTTAGTCAGAAATCTATCAATCTCTACCTTAATCATACTCGAGCTTCCACAGCACCCCTGGGGTAGAGAATTCCAAAGATTCACAACCCTCTGAGTAAAGAAATTTCTCTTCATCTCGGTCCTAAGTGGCTCTCCCCTTATTTTGAAATTGTCTCCCCTGGTTCGAGATCACCCCCAACCAGGGGAAACATCTTACCTGCATCTACCCTGTCTATCCCTTTAAGCATTTTGTAGGTTTCAATGAGATCACCTCTCATTCTTCGAAACTCTAGAGAATACAGGCCCAGTTTCCCTAATCTCTCTTCATAAGACAGTCCCACCATCCCCGGAACAAGTCTGGTGAACCTTCGTTGCACTCCCTCTGTGGCAATAATATCCTTTCTGAGGTAAGGGGACCAAAACTGCACAGTACTCCAGGTGTGGTCTAACCAAGCTTCTATATAATTGAAGTAAGACTTCACGACTCCTGTACTCAAATCCTCTTGCGATAAAGGCTAACATTCCATTATCCTCCCTAATTGCTCACTGCACCTGCATGTTAGCTTTCAGTGACTTATGGACAAGGACACCCAGTTCCCTTTGTACATCTACACTTTCTAATCTCTTACCATTTAGGAAATGCTCTGCACAGCTGTTCCTTCTACTAAAGTGGATAACCTCACATTTTTCCGCATTATATTCCATCTGCCAAGTTCTTGCCCACTCACTAAATCTGTCCAAATCTCTTGTAGCTGCTTTACACTTTCCTCACAATACACATTCCCACCCAGCTTTGTATCATCCGTGAACTTGGAAATATTACATTTGGCCCCACATTAAATCATTGATATATATTGTGAGCAGCTGGGGCCCAAGTACTGAACCTTGCGGTACCCCACTAGTCACAGTCTGCCAACACGACAATGACCCGTTTATTCCTACTTTCTGTTTTCTAGCTGTTAGCCAATCCTTAATCCACGCCAGTATATTGCCTCCTATCCCGTGTGCTTTTATTTTGCTAATCAACCTCCTGTAGGGACTTTATCAAAGGTCTTCTGAAAATCCAAGTATACTACGTCCATCGACTCTCCTTTATCAATTTCGTTAGTAACATCCTCCAAAAAACTCCAGCAAGTTCGTCAAACATGATTTCCCATTCGCAAATCCATGCTGACTATACCCAATCAGATCATGATTATCCAAATATCCACCATAAACAATTAAGATTATGGCTGATTTGTAATGCGAAGGAATCTCTGGACTCCAGCCATAATTTTTAATTCATCCACTTACAGGGCGTGGGCAAGGCCAGAATGTGTTGCTCATCCCCAATTGCTCGTGAGAAGGTGGTGATGAGTCGCCTTCTAGAATGCAACTGAGTGTCTAGCTAGGCCATTTCAGAGGGCAGTTAAGGGTCAGCTACATTGCTGTGGGTCTGGAGTCACGTGTAGGCCAGACTAGGTAAAGACGGCAGATTACTAGTTTGGTAACATACGTAGTACGGACCTGTCTTTGGGCAGAGCACTCATGACATGACATGACATAACGTAACATATATGGTTATCACTGTTCTGTGAAAGTCATACCACCAGCTGCCATGACCACTTCTACCACTAGTGGGAGCCCTGTGAAGTCCAACAACTGGTCAGGTTGACTTCAGGACGCCTGAATATCAGAGATGGGTCTAACTGGAGCAGGTGCAATGGGGAGGGTGGTGGGGTAGTGGTAATGTCGCTGGGCTGGTAATTCAGAAGCTCCAGGCTAATGCTCTGGGGCCGTGGGTTCAAATTCCACCAAGGCAGCTGGCGGGATTCAAATTCAACCCGATAAATCTGGAACATAAAAAGCTACGGCAGGATTTCTACCTTGGCGGACGGGCACGTGCCTGACCTGCTCGAGCATAAAATGACCCGCGTTGATGTTGGGCCAGCACTCGCGTGATATCACGGCCGACAATTTAAAGGCCAATTAAGGCTATTTAAAAGATAATGAACTTAAAATTTTCGCTGCCTGTCCACAACCTTACGTCACATGGAGGGGACATGTTTTGTAACATTTTAAAAAATCTTTATTATTATTTTTTTTGAAAACCCTGTTCATCTCCCTGAGGCGGCTCCGTGCTTCAGGGGACTTTTCAAACGCGCACTCGTGTGCGAAGTTCTCGCTCGGTCTCCTTCCGCCCCCCACTCCCCCACCCACACAGGCAGCGCTGAGCGCCGCTGCTTGCGTTTCATGCTGGACGGGCCTTAGTTGGCCGTCCAGCGCGAAATCATGGTCCAGCCCCATTGTGGGCAGCGATCTGCTTCCCGACTGCCCCCCCCCTCCGAGCCCGCCCGACAAGGGCTAAATCCTGCCCCTAGTCTCAGTAATGGTGACCATGGCAACGATCACTGATTGTTGTAAAATCCCCATCTGTTTCGCTGATGCCCCTTTAGGGAAGGAAATCTGCCGCCCTCCTTACCTGGCCTGGCCTCCGTGTGGCTCCAGACCCACAGCAATGTGGTTGACTCATAACTGCCCCTCTGAAATGGCCTAGCAAGCCACTCAGTTTGAGGGCAATTAGGGATGGGCAGTGCGTGTTGGCCTTGCCAATGACAACAACACCCTATGGAAGAATAAAGAGGGAAAAACAATAACGTTCAATTTTCATCCCACCCCCAGTTAAATTTCCCATCCATTACCTGGCTGTCCATCTGTCTTTACAGATTGGGTTTATATTATCGATTAGAAAATGCTGAAGAGAAACGCTTTGAGAGTAATACATTCATTGCAGCAAGGGACCTTCAAAGGGTTGGTAAAATAAAATGAGCTCACTAAGTTGCATGTTATGCCCTCTTCCTGGAGTTTCTCTCTACCCACCCTCCCTGTTCTCTCCCCTTTCCTCCTCCTGCTCTTCCACTGCGCCTTTCTCTCCTCCTCCTGCCATTTGTCTTCACCCACCCTCCTCCTCTTCCTCTCTCCCCATCCTTCTCTATCCTCCCTTTCCTTTCCCCTCCTACTTTTCCTCACCGCCCATCCTCCTTCTCCGCTCCAGCCACCCATCTCCTTTTCCCTACCCATCCCCCTCCACCTGCTGCCCTTCCTCTCCAGCTAGCTGCCCCCTCCTTGCTGTCGTGAGGCCTTGGCATCTCTTGAGTGGCACCGCAGGAGAGGAAATATTCACCAAGCAAGCGTTAAAACATTTCAGGACGCAAGGTTTGGGCTGCTTCTGCATGGCCAGTCACACTGCAGCCTTGAGGCTTTGGACTTGCGTAACCCATCTTGTAACATTCCAACAATCTTTTGCAATGACCTTTCTGGCAGAGAACACTGAGTTTCTGTTTATTTATTGAGAAAGAACTGAGTGTTTTTGGGACAAGGTCGTGTTAGTGAGAGGTTGCGTTTGGTATCAGTCATCCTGCTGAGGCACAAAGTTCACTCCCGGTGGGGATTGAGGCAGCTTACCTCAGCGTTTTTATCCTGTCAGCCTTTTTCGTTTATTCGTTATTGTGCGCAATTTCAGGCAACTCTTCCTTCTTGGGAAATTGAGGGGTTTTTTTTTTGTCCGGCAGTACAGCCTATCCCTCCTAACCCCCATCCTGGCTCCCCAGTTTTGAACTTGACTTTTATTTTGTTTTAACAATTTAAGTTATCTGTTGTTTACCCTCTGGAAGGAGATGACTGCCTTTCAGTCTGGAGTGCGTAATGCACAAGGGTTCTCAGTTTTGCGGGAAGGGCTGGACAGACAGGTTTTCTGTCAGTGTTAGTATGAGTCTCTACTTAAGGGCATGAGCATTAGCAAAGCTGCTGATATGTGTATGCGCAAGTACCTATGCTTGCTTGCACATGCTTGAGTATGTATTTTGTGTTTCTGTGCACATGTTTGCATGTGCACGTGTGCGTGTTTCTGTATGTCCATGTGGTTGAGTTTACGTGCATGCATATCGCTTGAGTTGCATATTTGTGTTTCTGCGCGTGTGGTCTGAGCGTGTGCATCGTTGTGTGTGAGTGTGCGTGTGTACGTGCTGGGTGAAGACAGCTATGAACTTGACTGTCATGTTAAAAATTCCACTCTGGAGTTTTAGAAACACCATGACTGTCTCATGAAATCTTAACATTGGGTGAGAAATGCTGCGGGTTCATTGTTTAGCTACATTGTTTAGTTGGTTCAGAATGCTGCTTCTGTGGTTTAGCACGCATGAAGTCCTTGCAATGTAGTTTCACCATGCTAGCACCTCATTTTTAGTTTCCCCTGGTCCCAGTCCTGGCATGCTCTCCTGCACTCTGTACAACTGTAAGCAGGGTGTAATCAGGTTTAATCTACACAAAGAATGGGCAAACCAAACTAGCAATAATACTGTGAAGGAGGGTTTCCTGGATTGTGCACATGATGGTTTTTTTAGACCAATACTTGAGGAACCAACTAGAGAGCAGGCTCTCCTAGACTGGCTTTTGTGCAATGAGAAAGGATTAATTAACAATCTCGATGCATTGGGGACGAGCGAGCATAAAATGATAAAATTGTCCATTAAGATGGAAAGTGAAGAAGTTAAATCCAAAACTAGGGCCCTGAATCTAAATAAAGGGAACTACGAGGGTATGAGGTGTGAGTTGGCAATGATGGATTGGTGAACCTGACTAAAAAGGTTGATGGTGGCTAGGCAATGGTTAATATTTAAGGAACGTAAGCATGAATTACAACAATTATTCATTCCTGTCTGGCACAAAAAATAAAACAGGAAAGGTGGCTTAACCATAGATTGCAAAAGAAATTAGGGATAGTATTAGATCCAAAGAGGAGACATATAAAATTGCCAGAAAAAGCAGCAAGTCTGAGGTTTGGGAGCAGTTTAGAATTCAGCAAAAGTGGACAAAAAGATTGACCAAGAAAAGTAAATGTGCAGGGAACATAAAAACTGACTGTAAAAGCCTCTATAAATATGTGAAGAGATAAAGATTAGCAAAGACAAATGTAGGTCCCTTACATTCAGAAATGGGGGCAATTATAATGGGGAACAAAGAAATGGCAGAAGAATTGAACACGTATTTTGGTTCTGTCTTCACAAAAGAGGATGCAAATAATTTCCCAGAAATGTTAGGGAACCAAGGGTCTAGTGAGAGGGAGGAATTGAAGAAAATCAGTATTAGTAAAAAAATGGTGCTAGGGAAATTAAAAAGGCTGGAAAATCCCCAGGGCCTGATAATCTACACCCCAGAGTACTAAAGAAAGTGGACCTGGAAATATTGGATGCATTGGTGGTCATCTTCCAAAATCCTATAGACTCTGGAGCAGTTCCTACAGATTGGGGGGTGGCAAATGTAACCCCACTATTTGAAATAGGAGGGAGAGAAAAAACAGAGAATTACAGACCAGTTAGCCTAACATCAATAGTGGGGAAAATGCTAGAATTTTAAAAATTTTTTTTATTCATGGGATATGGGCTTCGCTGGCTGGGCCAGCATTTATTGCCCATCCCTAATTGCCCTTGAGAAGGTGGTGGTGAGCTGCCTTCTTGAACCGCTACAGTCCATATTATAAAAGATGTGGTAACAGAACACTTGGAAAGCATTAATGGGATTAGACAAAGTCAGCATGGGTTTATGAAAAGGAAAACATGCTTAACTAATCGACTGGAGTTTTTTGAGGATGTAACCAGTTGAATAGATAAGGGAGAACCAGTGGATGTGGTGTATTTGGATTTCAAGAAGGCTTTTGATAAGGTCCCACACAAGAGGCTAGTGGGCAAAATTAAAGCACAAGGGATTGGGTTAATATACTGGCATGGATTGAGAATTGGTTGACAGACTGGAAACAGAGAATGGGAATAAATGGGTCTTTTTCCAGATGGCAGGCGATGACTACTGGTGTACCGCAGGGATCAGTGCTTGGGCCCCAGCTATTCACGATATATATAAACGACTTAGATGAGGAAACCAAATGAATATTTCCAAGTTTGCTGATGACACAAAATTTGGCGGAGTTGTGAGTTGTGAGGAGGATGCAAGGAGGCTTCAGGGTGATTTAGACAAGTTGTGTATGTGGGCAAAGACATGGCAGATGCAGTATAACCTGGATAAATGTGAAGTTATACACTTCCGTGTGAAAAACAGAAAGGCAGAGTGTTATTTAAATAGTGATATATTGGGAAATGTGGATGTACAGAGGGATCTGGGTGTCCTTGTACACCAGTCAATGAAAGTAAACAGGCAGGTGCAGCAAGCAATTTGGAAGGCAAATGGTATGTTGGCCTTCATTGCAAGAGGATTTGAGTTCAGAAGTAGGGATGTCTTACTGCAGTTATACAGGGCCTTGGTGAGACCACACCTGGAGTATTGCGTGCAGTTTTGGTCTCCCTACCTAAGAAAGGATATACTTCCCATAGAGGGAGTGCTGCGAAGGTTCACTAGGCTGATACTGGGGATGGCAGGGCTGTTGTATGAGGAGAGATTGGTTCGATTGGGCCTGTATTCACTAGAGTTTAGAAGAATGAGAGGGGATCTGATTGAAACGCATAAAATTCTAACAGGGCTAGACAGACTAGATGCAGGGAGGATGTATCCCCTGGTTGGGGAGTCTAGAACCAAGGGCCGCAGTCTCAGGATAAGGGGCAGGCCATTTAGGATTGAGATGAGGAAAAAGTTCTTCACTCAGAGGGGGGTAAACCTGTGGAATTCTCTACCACAGAAGGCTGTGGAGGCTGGGTCACTGAGTATATTCAAGAAAGAAATTGATAAATTTTTGGATATTAGGGGCATCAAGGGATATGGAGAGAAAGTGAGAATATGGCATTGAGATAGAGGATCAGCCATGATCATATTGAATGACGGAGCAGGCTCGTAGGGCCAAATGGCCTACTCCTGCTCCTAGCTTCTATGTTTCATAGGTTCAGGCGGTGTGGAGGCCTTATAACGTTTCCATATCTCGTTTGTACTACTGTCGTTGCAGGTAAACTCTGTTGATTTGGAGGTTGTTCTGGCATCTGGGTATGTTCTTATTCTCCATTGCCATTCCTTAGTATTGAACCGCTCTTTGTCGCTTTGGCAGTTGTGGTGATGGGCAGTCGTTGTTCAATCCTGTTTCTTGTGGGGTGGACGAACGTTGTGCTCATCTTCATGTCATTTTGTCCTCTTCTCCCTTCATCATTTGGGTCATTGCGATGTCCTCTGTGATGGAAGATGGCCTTTCCTGTTGTGAGAATGTGTTGTTTTTTTCAGTAAGCTCATCTTTGCGTTTGGCTGGGTGGTGTCCTGTTGGCAATGGATGGCTGCTCGTGGCTTCCAGCATCATCTGTGGCACTGTCATGCTGGCTGGGAGTTGCAGTGTTTGCTCTGTGGTTGCTGTGTTGACCTCATCGACTGTCATCGGAGCCGGAGGTTGAGGCTCTTCTGGTTGTTGGTTGCCCTCTTGTCTATCCTCCACTGGAGGTGTCACGGTAACCATCTGAGTGGCTGGCTGGCCTGACCAATGAGGGCTTCCGGCACCTGTAACAAAAATGGACAAAGCTATTTTTTTTATTCATTCATGGGATGTGGGCTTCACTGGCTGGGCCAGCATTTATTGCCCATCCCCAGTTGCCCTTGAGAAGCTGATGGTGAGCTGCCTTCTTAAACCTCTGCAGTCCATGTGGTGTAGGTACACCCATAGTGCTGTTAGACCCAGTGACAGTGAAGGAACAGCGATATATTTCCAAGTCAGGATGGTGAGTGACTTGGAGGGGAACTTCCAGGTGGTGGTGTTCCCATTTATCTGCTGCCTTTGTCCTTCTAGATCGTGGTGTTCATGGGTTTGGAAGGTGCTGCTTAAGGAGCTTTGGTGAATTCCTACAGTGTATCTTGTAGATGGTACACACTGTTGCTGCTGTGCATCGGTGTTGGAGGGAGTGAATGTTTGAGGAAGGTGTGCCAATTAAGCGGGCTGTTTTGTCCTGGATAGTGTCAAGTTTCTTGAGTATTGTGGGAGCTGCACTCATCCAGGCAAGTGGGGAGTATTCCATCACATTCCTGACTTGTGCCTTGTAGACAAGCTTTGGGGAGTCAGGGGATGAATTACTTTCCCCAGGATTCCTAGCCTCTGACCTGCTCTTGTAGCCACAGTATTTATATGATTAGTCCAGTTTAGTTTCTGCTCAGTGGTAACCCCAGGATGTTGATAGTGGGGGATTCAGTGATGGTAATGCCATTGAACATCAATGGGTGATGGTTAATTTCTCTCTTGTTGAAGATGGTCTTTGCCTGGCACTTGTGTGGCACGAATGTTACTTGCCACTTGTCAGCCCAAGCCTGGATATTGTCCAGGTCTTGCTGCATTTGGACATGGACTGCTTCAGTATCTGAGGAGTCGCGAATGGTACTGAACATTGTGCAATCATCAGCGAACATCCCTACTTCTGACCTTATGATCGAAGGAAGGTCATTGATGAAGCAGCTGAAGATGGTTGGGTTGAGGACACTACTCTGAGGAACTCCTGCAGTGATGTCCTGGAGCTGAGATGATTGACCACCAACAACCACAACCATCTTCCTTTGTGCTAGGTATGATTCCAACCAGTGGTGAGTTTTCCCCCTGATTCCCATTGACTCCAATTTTGCTAGGGCTCCTTGATGCCACACTCGATCAAATATGGCCTTGCTGTCGAGGGCAGTCACACTCACGTCACCTTTGGAGTTCAGCTCTTTTTGAACCAAGGCTGTATTGAGGTCAGGAGCTGAATGACCCTGGCGGAACCCAAACTGGGCTTCAGTGAGCAGGTTATTGCTAAGCAAGTGCTGCTTGATATGTCAAACCATGAGATTACAGATTAGGTTAGAGGCTGTATACAATTCTGCTGCTGCTGATGGCCCACAGCACTCATGGGTGCCCAGTCTTGAACTGTTATATCTGTTCTGAATATACCAGATGGAGAGTATTTTTAGTCATAGAATCATACAGGTCTACAGCACAGTAAAAGGCCCTTTGGCCCATCGAGTCTGCGCCAGTCAAACAAGTACCTAAATATTCTAATCCCATTTTCCAGCACTAGGCCTATAGCCTTGTATGCTATGGCGTTGCAAGCGCACATCCAAATACTTCTTAAATGTTATGAGGGTTTCTGCCTCTACCACCCTTTCAGGCAGTGAGTTCCAGATTCCCACCACCCTCTGGCTGAAAAAATCCTTCCTCACATCCCATCTAAACCCCCTGCCCCTTACCTTAAATCTATGCCCCCTGGTTATTGATCCCTCCACCAAGAGGAAAAGTTCCTTCCTGTCTACCCTATCTGTGCCCCTCATAATTTTATACACCTCAATCATGTCCCCACTCAATCTCCTCTGCTCCAGGGAAAATAACCCCAGTCTATCCAATCTCTCCTCATAACTAAAACTCTCCAGCCCAGGCAACATCAGGTAAATCTCCTCTGCACTCTCTCTAGTGCAATCACATCCTTCCTATAATCGGATTTATGGGATTTCATCTCCACAAGGAGATGTCACTTCTGCCAATACTGTCATGGACAGATGCATCTGCGACAGGTAGATTGGTAAGGATGAGGTCAAGTAGGTTTTTCCCTCTTGGTGGTTCCCTCACCAGCTGCCGCAGTTGTACCCTTGCAGCTATGACCTTTAAGTCTCAGGCATCTCCATCACGAGTGGTGCTACCGAGCCACCCTTGGTGATGGACATTGAAGTCCCCCACCCACAATACATTGTTTGTGCGCCCTTACCACCTCAGTGCTTTTTCCAATTAGTGTTCAACATGGAGGAGCACCGATTCATCAGCTGAGGGGGAGGGGTAATCAGCAGGAGGTTTCCTTACCCATGTTTGACCTGATGCCATGAATCTTCATGGGATCCAGCATCAATGTTGAGGATTCCCATGGCCGCTCCCTCCTGACTGTGCCGCTGCCATCTTTGGTGGGTCTGTCCTGCTCCCCATCCTTTTGCTCAAAGACCTCTAAATTTTAAAAAAATTTTTGTGTATATATCCAACTTCCTTTTGAAAAGTACTAATGAATCTGCTTCCACCACCCTTTCAGGCAGTGAATTCCAGAATAGTGCTGACTGTCCACCCACCATAAGAATGATTTTTAAAATTATTCTTTCAGGGGAAGTGGGTATCATTGGCTGAGCCAGCATTCATCGCCCTTCCCAAAATTGCCCTCGAGAAGCTGGCGGTGAGCTGCCTTCTTGAGTCGCTGCAGTCCATGTGGTGTAGGTATACCCACGGTGCTGTTAAGAAGGGAGTTCCAGGATTTTGACCCAGTGACAGTGTAGGAATGGAGATATGTTTCCAAGTCAGTATGGTGAGTGGCTTGGAGGGGAACAGCCAGGTGGAATCAAAGAGAACAGCCTGTAATATGCAAGATGTTCCATTCAAGCCCTGGGCTCTTGAGGCACTGGATTGTGGCTCCATTTACTCAGCCCTGAGCTGGTCAGCTGCAGTCATTGTACTTCTAAGCTGCTTCCTCTTTTCTTGCCTCTCACGCATTTGCAGGAAGCTTTCATTCATAATGTTGGCCGGATGCTGATTGTCAGTAAGGTTGCTTCGTGGCATCTTACCAGAGGAAATACAAAGCAAAAACAAAAACACTAAACCACTGTCTAGACCTACAGAGGAATCGAATCTCAATGTTCACCCCATATCTTTGAAATTGTCTTCTCTGTGGCTCAGTGGTTAACACTCCTGCTTTTGAGTCAGGCGTTTGTGGGTCCAGGTCCTACTCTGAGAGACTTATACACGTGACCTAGGCTGACACTCCAGTGCAGTACTGAAAAAGTGCTTAGCTGCCTTTCAGAAAGCTGTTAAATCTCACATGGTCAGGAAAGTTTCCAAGCACTATTTTGAGGAAGAGTTCTCTGCAGTGTCCTGACCAGTATCTAGTCCTCAACCAACATCACTAAAACAGGTTATCTGGTCAATTAGCACATTGCTGTGTGCAAATAGGCTGCCGTGTTCCTACATCACAACAGTGACTATACTTCACAAGTACTTAATTGCTGTAAAGTGTGTTGGGATGTCCTGAGGTACACAGTGTGCTTGCACAGGAACAGGAGAGTGAGCACACCCTGAGTGGGGCACAGCCAGAGTGGGTATTCGGAATTTGGTGCAAGGCGGGAATTGAACTGGTAAGTCTTTCTCTTTAATTTCTCTTTAATTTTTGTAAGTTCAGTAGTCTAGTTAAAAGGTTGGTAAGGTAGCTGACTCAGCTGACTGTGCGACAATTAACTGTCAATCACCTGAAGCCTGATTAGGGCCCGAATAGGGGTTAATTACTATTTGAAGCTTAACTAGTGGTGAGTCAAGTCAGCTCTATTTAAGAAAGGGACTATATGAAGCACGCTACAGTGTGCTTGCACAGGAACAGGAGAGCGAGCACATCCTGAGTGGGGCACAGCCAGAGTGGATATTCGGAATTTGGTGCAAAGCGGGAATTCGGTGCTCTTTGCATTTTTTCCTTGCTATCCAACTTCTTAAATCTTCAGAGCGTGCTGCAGCAGGAGAGACTACAAGGGAAAGGAATCACTGGTGAGTAGCGGGTAAGGTATTTACTACTTTAATCACTTATAGTTTAAGGTCTTTTTGTGGTTTAGAGTTTGTATACTCTACAGTAACGAGGATCAGGAAAGAAGGGCCCTAGAGTAATTGACATAAAAGGTTTAATTTAAAGGGATAAGTCATGGCAGGAGCGCTCAAAGCCGTGGTGTGCTCCTCGTGCTCCATGTGGGAAGCCGGGGACATTTCCAGTGCCCGGGACCAGCATGTGTGCAGGAAGTGTCCAGCTGCAGCTCCTAGAACTCGGATTTCAGAGCCATAACGGCTGCTGGGGACACTGTGGAGCATCCAAGACTCTGAGAGCATCGTGGATAGCACGTTTAGAGAGGTGGTCACACCGCAGCTGAAGGGACTTGAGGAGGGAAGGGAATGGGTGACCACCAGGCAGTCCAACAGAAACAGGCAGGTAGTTCAGGAGTCCCCAGAGGTCCCACTCGCAAATCGGTATTCCATTTTGGAGGCTGATGAGGGCGCTGGTTCCTCCAGGGAGTGCGGACAGAGCCAAGCTTCTGGCACCATAAGCACCTGTCTGTACAGGAGGTGAGGAAGGGAGGAAGAGCAATAGTAATAGGGGATTCTATAGTCAGGGGAACAGATAGGTGCTAATGTGGTCATCAACGTGACTCCAGGATGGTATGTTGCCTCCCTGGTGCCAGGGTCCAGGATGTCACTGAATGGCTGCAGGGCATCCTGAAGGGGGAGGGTGATAAGGCAGAGGTTGTGGTACATGTTGGTACCAATGACATAGGTAGAAAGAGGAATGAGGTCTTGCATCAAGAATTCAGGGAGTTAGGCAGTAGACTAAAAAGCAAGACCTCTCGGGTTGTAATCTCTGGATTACTACCAGTGCCACATTCAAGCGAGCTCAGAAATAGGAGAATAGCGCAGATGAATACATGGCTTAAGAATTGGTGCAGGAGGGAGGGTTTTAAATTCCTGGATCACTGGGACCGTTTCTGGGGAAGGTGAGACCTGTATAAGCGGGACGGTCTACATCTGAACCAGAGCGGGACTAACATCCTTGCGGGCGGGTTTGCTAGTGCTGTTGGGAGGAGTTTAAACTAATTCAGCGGGGGAGGGGACACAGAATGTTAGCAGAATAGGGACACATCATAATACCATAAAACAATCAAGTCAGAGGGAGTACCGTTACAATAAGCTTCAAGGGAGAAAGGCAAGGCTGGATGGCCTCTACTTTAATGCCAGGAACAATACAGTTAAAACGGATGAGTTAAGGGTGAGGATTGACATGTGGAATTGTGATATAGTAGCCATCACTGAGACGTGGTTGAGGGAAGGGCAGGATTGGCAGCTCAACATTCCGGGATATAGAATCTTCAGGCAAGACAGGGGAGGGGGTAAAAGAGGAGGAGGCATTGCATTATTAGTTAAGGAGTCAGTTACTGCAGTAAGGAGAGATGACATCTTGGAGGGGGCATCGAATGAAGCTTTGTGGGTAGAGCTTAGGAATAAAAAAGGGGAAACCACATTGTTAGGTGTTTATTATAGGCCCCCAGATAGTCAATGGGAAATTGAAGAGCAAATATGTGCACAATTTGTGGAGGTGTGTAAAAACAATAACAATAGGGTAATTATATTTGGTGATTTCAACTTTCCCAACATTAATTGGGATAGACAGTGTTAGGGGTTTGGATGGAGTGGATTTCTTTAAATGTATACAGGAGAACTTTTTAGGTCAATATGTAGAGGGTCCAACAAGGGACTGTGCATTGCTGGACCTAATTCTGGGGAATGAAGCCGGACAGGTGGCTGAGGTGGTGGTGGGGAAGCATTTTAGTGATAGCGACCACAACATGGTACAGTTTAAGTTTGTTATGGACAATGAAATTGACAAGTTGCAAAAAAATGCTTTGGATTGGGGGAGAGTGGATTTTAGTAAAATAAGGCAGGATCTGGCCAAGGTAGACTGGGAACAGGTACTTATGGGGAAATCTACAGAGGAACAGCGGGGGGTGTTCAAAAAGGAAATGGGGAGGGTACAGGCTCAACATGTTCCCTCTAGGGTGATAGGAAAGAGTAACAAGCCCAGAGAACCATGGATGACCAGAGATATTCAGGTTACGATGAGAAGGAAAAGAGAGGCTTTTAGCAGGTACAAGGGAAGCAAATCAGCAGAGGCATTAGTGGAGTACAGACAGTGCAGGGTGGAGCTTAAGAAAGCAATTAGGAGAGCAAAGAGGGAATATGAGAAAGCTCTGGCTGGTAAAAGTAGGGAAAATCCCAAGATATTCTATAAGTATATCAATGGGGAGAGGATAACCAGGGAAAGAGTAGAGCCCATAAGGGACCAAGGGGGCAATCTATGGGTGGAGCCAGAAGACAACGCTAGGGTGTTGAATGAATACTTCACGTCCGTCTTCACCCAAGAGAATGAGGATGAAGGTATGGAACTTGGGGAGAGAGACTGCGAGGTTCTTAAGCAAATTGATATAGGGAGTGACAAGGTATTGGAGGTGTTGGCAGGCTTAAAAGTGGACAAATCTCCAGGTCCGGATGATTTGTGTCCCAGACTGCTGAGGGAGGCAAGGGAGGAGATCGTAGGGGCTCTGACCCAAATTTTAATTCCTCTCTGGCCACGGGGGAGGTTCCAGAGGACTGGAGAACAGCTAATGTGGTTCCGCTATTTAAGAAGGGTTGTAGAGATAAGCCAGGGAACCACAGGCCAGTGAGCCTCACGTCAGTGGTAGGAAAACTATTGGAGAGAGTTCTGAAGAAGAGAATCTATCTCCACTTGGTTTGATCAGGGATAGTCAGCATGGCTTTGTCAGAGGGAGGTCATGCCTAACATATTTGATTGAATTTTTTGAGGAGGTGACCAGGTGTGTAGATGAGGGTAGTGCATTTGATGTAGTTTATATGGATTTCAGCAAAGCCTTTGACAAGGTCTCACATGGGAGACTTATAAAGAAGGCAAAGGCACATGGGATACAGAGTAATTTGATAAAGTGGATTCAAAATTGGCTTAGTTGTGGGAGGCAGAGGGTGATGACAGAAGGATGCTTTAGTGACTGGAAGCCAGTGTCCAGTGGCATACCACAGGGATCTGTGCTGGGTCCCCTATTATTTGTCATTTATATAAACGACATAGATGACTAGGTGGGGGGGTAGGATTAGTAAGTTTGCGGATGACACAAAGATTGGTCGGGTGGTTAACAGTGAGGTTGAGTGTCTTGGGCGACAGGAAGTTATAGATGGGATGGTCAAATGGGCAGATAAGTGGCAGATGGAATTTAACTCTGAAAAGTGTGAGGTGATACACTTTGGAAGGAGTAATTTGACAAGGAAGTATTCAATGAACGGCATGGCATTAGGAAGTTCTGAGGAACATGGGACCTTGGCGTGTGTATCCATAGATCTCTGAAGGCAGAGGAGCATGTTGGTGGGGTGGTGAAAAAGGCATATGGGACACTTGCCTTTATCAAACGAGGCATAGATTACAAAAGTAGGGAGATCATGTTGGAGTTGTATAGAACCTTGGTGAGGCCACAGCTGGATTACTGTGTGTGTTCTGGTTGCCACATTATAGAAAGGATGCACTGGAGGGGGTGCAGAGGAGATTCACCAGGATGTTGCCTGGGATGAAACGTTTAAGTTATGAAGAGAGGTTGGATAGACTTGGGTTGTTTTCGTTGGAGCAAAGAAGACTGAGGGGCGACCTGATAGAGGTGTACAAGATTATGAGGGTGGATAGGGAGCAGCTGTTCCCCTTAGTTGAAGGATCAGTCACAAGGGGGCCTAAGTTCAAAGTGAGGGGCAGGAGGTTTAGGGTGGATGTGAGGAAAAACGTTTTTACCCAGAGGGTGGTGACAGTCTGGAATGCGCTGCCTGGGAGGGTGGTGGAGGCGGGTTGCCTCACATCCTTTAAAAAGTACCTGGATGAGCACTTGGCACATCATAACATTCAAGGCTATGGGCCAAGTGCAGGTAAATGGGATTAGGTAGGCAGGTCAGGTGTTTCTGACATGTTGGTGCAGACTCGATGGCCTGAAGGGCCTCTTCTGCACAGTGAGATTCTGTGATTCTGTGAGGTCATGAAGGGTGCTATATAAATGCAGAATTTTCTTTCCACCCGGTCAGAATTTTTCCCTGGTCGGGTGGGCACACGCCTGATCCGAACGGGAGAAAAATAGCGTCCCGATGCCATTGCACTCTCGAGCGATATTTCGGTCAGCGGGCGCATGCATGAGACGGAAGCGCTCCCGCCAACAATCAAGAGGGCCGTTAAGCCCGTTAATTAATTATGGTTGCCGGGCAGGCGAATAGGCCAAGCAGCCTATGGATTTTTGAGGAAACCTCATCCACGGGCAGGTTGAGATTTCCGATGCTACTTAAGAATAAAATTGAAATTTTTGGAACTCAGTTTCAACATCTCCCTGCTGACGGGACAGAGTCACGTGAGGGGGACACGTTTTCCTTTATTTTGAAAACTTCATTTTTTGATGTGAAAAATCGTCAACTGCCTGAGGCAGCTCTGTGTCTTCAGGGAGCTTTCACTGAGCGTACCTGCGCCGCATGCGCTGACTTCCACGCTTGCCCTCCTCCCCCCGCCCACCCCGGCAGCATTGAGGTTAGCAGCACACGTTTCATGCTGGCTGGCCGTTAATTGGGCCAACTATGGCATCAGCGATGGAATTGAGCCTGCGCAGCAGCGTAGGACCAATGCCCTGGACCAAGGTCCCCATGGCGGTCATTAATTGGCCAGCCAGCGTGAGATCACAGTCGGGGCCCGATCGCAGTCAGTGGTCTGTTGCGCGGCCTCTCCCGGGCCCATGCACCGCGCCCGCCCGATGAGGGGATAATTCTGCCCCATACGTGTGACGCAATAAGACAACTGGTGAATAAAAACTGATGACTCAGTGAGTGAACCCAATGAAACCATTGGATATAGCCCAGCTTTGACCCCCAGCCCACCAGTGTTACCAGACCTTAGTCAGTAGTAGGTTGTGCTACACGTGGCCTCAGCGATCATGGGTTAGGGAGAGATAGAATCACTTGATCAATACCTATTAAAACACCAACTGCTGTCAATGTGTATTTCTCACAGTACTACTGGATAAGGTAAAACAGGTCAAAGACTAAATAAGAGCATCAGCTGCTCCTCGACATAGACTGGGCAGTAAACCTCATGTAGATCCTTGTTGAGGAGTTAAGAGGGAGGGCATTAGGGATTTGTCTCGGTTCCTTAGGGGCAGAATTTTGCCCCTTGGCGTGCAGGATCGGCGGGGCTGGGTGGGGGCTGTTGGGAAGCTGACCACCGCCTGTGATTGGCAGCGCACCACGATTCTACGCTTGGGGGCCAATTAAGGCCGTCCAGCGTGATACGCGGCTTGTGAATGAGCGAGAAGAGGCGGGTGGGGGCGGGGTCATGATGTCCGCCGGGTCCAATGTTGACCCGGCGGCAGATTCAGAAGCGGCCTCGGCAGCCCCTGGAAGGCTGCCATGGAAGGACGCTGAAGTCTGGTCAATGGAAACCGTCGTGGGTGGATTTGGCAGGCGGGTGGGCAGGTCGGCGGGGCAATTGGCCCCGCGTTTCTCGGAGGAGTGCCTCGCAGCCCTCCCGGAGGAGGTGGCAGCAAGGAGAGAGACCCTTGTCCCCAGAGACGGGAGGAGGAGGCCCCCGCCACCTCACCACAAAGGCCTGGGAGGAGGTGGCATCCAGGGTCACTAGCCGCGACGTGATGCAGCGCACATGGGCGCAGTGCCGGAAGTGCTTCAACAATTTCCTGCGATCGGGAAGGGTGAGTACCGTGATGGCATGGGTCACTTTGCAGGACAGTAAAGAGCTGGCCATCTCCCCCGTGGACCTCAGGGGCGTTAGAGCATGAATGGCAAATGTCAATGAAGCAGGAGCTGGCCAATGGGGTGAGCCCTGGCTGCTTGGACCGAGTGCCTTGCAGCTCCAGGGTCAGGAATCGGCTGAGCCCTGCGAGGTGTTCCTCAGGTGGGGTTGGCCAGGCTGCAATGCCGCTGCAGGTAGAGAGTGGACTGATCAATGCTCTTCTATCCTTACAGGAGAAAACATCCCATAACAATGTTCAGAGGTTGCGGATTGGAGGGTGACCCCCCACACCTCCTCATCCTCATGCGCTTCGAGCAGGAGGCCCTGGAACCTGAGAGGCACCATGCACCTCGGTCAAGCGGCCGTAGTGAGGTTGGAGTGCCAGAGGCAGGTAAGAGTGCAGTGCACTGAGGTGAGAATGTTGGTTATTGCTACCATTCCAGTGTCGTCTCTATATTGATGTGAGCCTCGAACCTGGAATCCCTATTGATAATTGAAAGACGAGGGCACCACAACACATATCTGTGTCTCATCAGGGTGCCAGGCATGCACAGTGACAGTGTCATGACTTAAACTAATGACATGTCCTTCTTCTCCCTTTTAGGCCCACCAGCAGTTCATTATGAGGAGCCTGAAGGCCCACCCCTGACCCCTGAGGACCACCATACTCACCACACACCTGCGTCACACCCTCCCTGTCAAGCAGGCACCAGCGCAGATACCAGCACCTCGGTGGCATAACATCACCGAGTAGTCTATCGGTGCACATTGATGAGGGCACTTCACACTCGCCTGAGGTGCAGGCAAAGGTAGAGAGTGCCCAGGGCACAGACAGTCGGAGGATTGCTGGGGAACAGGACAATGCTCAGTCGATGGCTGATATTGGGCCTCTGGAGTCATCCATTAGGCAGCAGATGCTGGATGTCCAGCGGGATGTGTGGGAGGATCTGACGGAGACACATGAGGAATGCGTGCCATGGTGTCCATTGTGGAGGAGTCCCTGCGGAGCATAAGCACTGTGTTATAGAGTCATAGAGGGCTACACCATAGATAAAGGCCCTTCGGCTCATCGAGTCTGCGCCGGTCAAACAAGTACCTAGCTATTCTAATCCCATTTTTGAACGGTAGGCCCATAGCCTTGTATGCCATGGCATCGCAAGTGGCATATTTGACCCTCAAGGCTAAGCGCAATGCCTCCTCCATGGAGAGAGTGGCGACTCTCATGGAGAGGCTCCTCCAGGGGCTTGATCAGGTGTTCTTGGGGATGCGCTTGGACCTGCAAGCCATCATACCGGCAATGACCTCAGGTGGTCAGTGTCAGTGTGGGAGATGGATTGGGCACCCAGTATCCCAGCTAGGTGCCCATCCATCAATGGTGAGCAGGGAGGTCCAATGTGACCTCAGGTTGGGTGGCGGAGAGGCGTCATGAGTCACCTTTTCACGGAATAGCCCTTGTCACCCAGCAGCCATCCATTCAGTTGGGCTGGAGCACTGAAGAGCCTCGGCACCTGGGAGTGCCTCACGATGTAAGCATCATGGGAGCTGCCAGGGTACCTTGCACAAACTTGCAGAATCTGCATCGTGGTCACAAATCATCTGCTCGGAGAACTGCTGGAGGCCAGGACATTGTTGAGTCCGAGTCAAATGAGGAGCCCCTGGACTCGGTCATGTCACAGTTGGTTGAGTTACAAAGGCAAGCTCGGGAACTTCAGGAGGGGATGTCCGCTGCACTGCTCAGGTTGCAAGGCATGATGGAGGATTCAGTCCGCCTTCACTCTGAGGTGTTAGCGCCGGCATGCCAATGCAGAGGTCAACACTGGTAGGGTGGTGGCCGCCCTGGAGACTGTGGTCCAGGGCATTGGTCCTACACTGCTGCGCAGGCTCAACTCCATCGCTGATGCCATAGTTGACCGATTAGAAGAAGGGATGGGGTCAGAGGGATGGGAATGGGTGGAGGGTCCCGGGTGGGCGTTGGTATCAATAAGCTCATGTTCCTTAACACCTGAAAGGCAGAGAAAAAGTTTCTTGTTAAGGCACCAGGCGAGACGAAGAACAAAATGAAACTGGGGACAAAGACAGCTTTCAGATAGGGTGAATCGATGCCGCTGGAGAGAGAGGTTGAGTGTGTACCATACGGCGGCACATGGCACTGAGCGTGGACCTCGGGTGTGTCGACAGCAGCAGTCTGAGGAACGTGGTATGTCTCAGAGATACCCGTAATCCTGAGTGGATTCGAAACATAAAGGATGGAATTTCAGTTGGGACCCACATGGGGTAAGTCGGAGCCGGAGACAGTCGCTGAGGAAGGACACATAGCTGTGAAAGCGAGTTTTGGTAAACGCCTTATCAAACAGCAGGAGGGAAGTGGAAAGTAATGAAGGCAAACACGCTGAAAGAGACAAATGGAAATATCATCGGAGAGTAGAGCAGAGGTAGGCATTCCTGGATGAGAAGTGGCAGTGAATTAAATACTAAGATAAATTCACATTTAAGTATTGGCTTCATGCTCCACAGACCTAAGTATTTAAGTGTAATGGCACATTCTCCATTGGAAAAATTTAAAGCTTTACTGAAAGGACAGGAGACGAATGTATTCCGGGAGATGCCGGGAGATTCCTTCAAGGTAGGAAGATGCCCCAAGGCTCTTCACAGGAGCATTATTAAACAAAAAAATTGACACCAAACCACACAAGGAGCTATTAGGGCAGATGACCAAAAGCTTTGTCAAAGAGGTCCGGACTTAAAGGAAGCAAGATAGCAAGGTGTGTAGAATAAAGGATTAACAGAATGGATATACTACCGTATGAGGTAGATGATGATGTATCACTGACATTAGTCAGTCATGTGTGAGATTCTCGAGACGGAGGTTGGAATGCCATGCTCAGGAGCAATGGACCGGCTCTGTCACCTGTTTAGATGTTTGTAGTCCAGAGATGTTTGAAGTCCAAAGTATGACTACAGTCTGTCTAATAACCAAGAACCATGCCAAGAGTCCACAGATCAGAGGGGCCATCCAAAACAAGCTGGAGAAGTTTCCGAAGGCCATTCTAGAGCTTTGGGCCTAGGAATCTGAAGGCACGGATCCACTTGTGGGATGAAGATAGTGGTGAGTGCACAAGGGGACAGAACTGGCAGAGTCCAGAATTCTTAGAAGGTTTTGGGCTGAAGGCCAAAGTTCACTTTATTACCAGAGAGTTTACTACATAATTCTATAATTACTTACTTCTCTATTTCCTTTTACTAAGGAGGCAAAGAATAAAAAGCAGATTTAATTATTTCTGTGCACCCACACAGTTCTAAGATCACAGAATCATAGAATGAAACAGCACAGACAGAGGCCTTGTGGCCCATTCTGTATGTCCCTGTTCTCTGATTTTGGTTAGCGAGATGGTAGTGTGGTGGTAATGTCACTAAACTAGTGATCTAGAGACCTGGGTTAACTCTCTGGGGGCATGGGTTCAAAACCCACCATGATAGCTTGGTGGAATTTGAATTCAGTTAATAACTCTAGAGCAGAAGTGGGCCATTTGGCCCATCGAGTCTGCTCTGCCATTCAGTGAGATCACGGCTGATATGATAATCCTCAACTCTACTTTCCTGCCTTTTCCCCTTATCTCTTGATTCTCTTATTGATTAAAAATCTGTCTGTCTCAGGCTTGAATTTACTTAACGACCCAACCTCTACAGCCCTCTGCGGTAAAGAATTCCACAGATTCACTACCCTCTGAGAGAAGAAATTCTTCCTCATCTCTGCCTTAAATGGGTGATCCCTTACTCTGAGATTATGCCGTCTGGCCCTAAACTCACAAGGGGAAACAACCTCTCAGCATCCACCCTGTCAAGCCCCCTAAGAATTTTGTATGTTTCAATAATGTTGCCTCTCATTCTTCTAAACCACAATGAGTACAGGTCCAACCTACTCAACCTCTCCTCATAAGAAAATCCCTCCATCCCCGGGATCAACCTAGTGAACCTTCTCTGGACTGCCTCCAATGCCAGTATATCTTTCCTTAGATAGGGGAACCAAAACTATTCACAGTATTCTAGGAGTGTTCTAACTAGTGCCTTGTATAGTTTTAGCAAGACTTCCCTATTCTTATACTCCATTCCCTTTGAAATAAAGGCCAAGATTCCATTTGCCTTCCCTATTACCTGCTGAACTTGTATGTTAGCTTTTTGGGATTCATGCATAAGGACTCCCAAATCCCTCTGTGCTGCAGTCTTTCTCCATGTAAATAATATCCAGCTCCTCTATTCTTCCTGCCAAAGTGCATAACCTCACATTATATTCCATTTTCCAAGTTTTTACCCACTCACTTAACCTGTTTAAATCCCTCTGTAGACTTTGTGTCATCCTCACCGCTTGCCTTCCCACCTATTTTTGTGTCATCTGCAAACTTGGCAATAGTGCATTCACTTCCCTCATCCAAGTCATTAATATATATTGTAAATAGTTGTGGCCCCAGCATTGATCCTTGTGGCACTCCACTAGTTACAGGATGCCATCCTGAAAATGCCCCCCTTATCCCAACTCTGTCTTCTGTTAGCTAGCCAATCCTCTATCCATACTAGTATACTACCCCCAACACCATGGGCTCTTACCTTATTAAGCAGCCTTATGTGCGGTACCTTATCGAACGTTTTTTTTGGAAATCCAAACATATAACATCTACTGGTTCCCCTTTATCTATCCTCCTTGTTACTTCCTCAAAGAATCCTAATAAATTTGTCAGGCATGATTTCCCCTTCATGAAGCCATGCTGACTCTGCTTGATTAGATTATGTACTTCTGAATGCGGTCTCAGTAATGCTGACCACGGGAGGAATCATGTCAGATTTGCACTATTTGCGGAAGCAGGTGTGAAAAAAGATGTTTTACCCACCGGCTGCAAAGGCGTGTTTTAGCGCCATATCGTCCCCTTCCTGGTGTGCCCTGCCTCATTAATAATACATTCATGGGAAACACACTGGATTGCTGGCTTGCGGACTCGGAGTTGCCCGCCACGTCATGACCTCAGTGCTTCCTCGCTCCGAGTGCCACATTTAAAGTGCGCCAGAGCACGGCCTGCTTCATGTCTACCAGGACTGCTCCAAGTGACAGATGGCTCCGAAAGCAAAGTTGACAGCAGCCCCAAAATTTAATGACGCCGCCCTGGGGCGACTGGTGGAGGCTCTGGAAGGCCACCGTGATGTCCTCTTCCCCCACTTTGGCCGGAGGAGATCCACCAGAGTCACCAACCCAGCCTGGGACACAGTGGCAGCGGTGGTCAGTGCCACCGGAGCACAGAGGAGGTCAGTCATCCAGTGCAGGAAGAGGATGAACGATCTCATCCATTCCGCCAGGGTAAATCAACCACCTCATCACTCTCAACTCACACACTCCCAAACCCATCACATATCCACAGGGATCTCACACCTCAAGGATCAACACCACTAACTCTCACACACACCCTCACAGCTCCATCAGACTCATACCTTCTTGAGTTCACGCCCTCATTCCGTCCATGGCTCCGCTCACCACACAAACATTCCACGCAGGGCCATGTGTCCTGCTCCCACTCTCTCCATCTGTTTTCATGCTGGCTCACAGAGGGAGGGAGAGGTCCCAGACCAGGGGTGGAGTGACCGACATTAAGAACCTCACTCACTTTGAGGTGTGTGCCATTGTACTGACTGGGTTCCTGACATAAATCAGTGGGACACTCGACACGACGTTAAGCCGCCATGAAAGTTGGGAGAACATGATTCCAAACTAATTTCCCGCCATTGGGAAACTGATTTTTGGCCTCCCAACAAAACTCGCTCCCCCCGCCCGCCACGAATCCTGCTGTTGGCGGGAGTGGAAGATTCCACCCACAGTGTCTACACTTCAAAAGTGCTTCATTAGCTGTAAAATGCTTTGGGCCATCCTGAGGTTATGAAAGGCACTATATAAATGAAAGTCTTTCTTTATGTATGCTGTGACAACATATTAATGCCTGCAATATTACCTTCAGATCTGTGTCATTATCACATGTAAGCGTTCCAAGGAATCTAACCCTAAGGGGTTAGATTTTGACTTTGTACAAACTGTAAAAGCGGTGATAGCAAATCAGCTGCGTTTTTACTTTTCCCCCAGTTTTTATTGGTATCGAAGATGGTGGTGTCACAGCACTAGTAATCCCGAGGCCAAGGTTATAATGCACTGGGTTCAAATCCAACCAGGGCAGCTGGTGTGATTTAAATTCAATTAGTAAATCTGAAATGGAAAGCTAGTCTTAGTAATGGTGGCCATGACTACATCATCGATATTTGTAAACACCCATCTTGTCCACTAATGCCCTTTGGGGAAGGAAACCTACCGCTCTTACCTGGCCTGGCCTGGCCTGGCCTATATGTGCCACCAGATGGAAGGGGTCATCAACAGTGATATCAAGTAGCACTTGCTTATAACCTGCTCACTGACACTCAGTTTAGGTCCAGCCAGGGCCTCTCAGCTCCTGACCTCGTTACAGCCTTGGTTCAAACACGGACAAAAGAGCTGAACTCCAGAGGTGAGATGAGAGTGACTGTCTTGACATTAAAGCAGTATTTGACTGAGTGTGGCATCAAGAAGCCCAAGCAAAGCTGGAGTCAACGGGAATCAGGAGGAAATGTCTTTGCTGGTTGGAGTCATACCTAGCACAAAGGAATATAGTTGTGGTTGTTGGGGGTCAGTCATCTTAGTTCCAGGACATCACTGCAGGAGCTCCTCAGGGTAGTGTCCTCGGCCCAACCATCTTCAGCTGCTTCATCAATGATCTTCCTTCCATCATAAGGTCAGAAGTGGGGATGTTCGCTGATGATTGCACAATGTTCAGCACCATTCATGACTCCTCAGATGCTGAAGCAGCCCATGTCCAAATGCAGCAAGACTTGGGCGATATCCAGGCTTGGGCTCACACGTGGCAAGTAACATTTGCGCCACATTAGTGCCAGGCAATAACCATCTCAAACAAGAGAGACTCTAACCATCGCCCCTTCATATTCAATGGCATTACCATCACTGAATCCCCCACTATCAACATCCTGGGGTTACCATTGACCAGAAACTGAACTGGACTAGCCATATAAATACTGTGGCTACAAGAGCAGATCAGAGGCTAGGAACCCTGCAGCGAGTAACTCACCTCCTGCCTGTCCACTAGCAGTGTGATGGAACACTCTCCACTTGCTTGGATCAGTGCAGCTCCATCAACACTCGAGGAGCTTGACATCATCCAGGACAAGCAACCTGCTTGATTGGCACCACATCAACAAACATTCACTCCCTCCACTACTGACGCACATTAGCAGCAGTGTGTACCAAGATGCACTGCAGGAATTCACCAAGGCTCCTCAGGCAGCACCTTCCAACCTACAACCGCTCATCTAGAAGGACAAGGGCAACAGATACATGGGAACACCACCACCTGGAATTTCATTTCCAAGCCCCTCACCATCCTGACTTGGAAATATATCACTGTTCCTTCACTGTCACTGGGTCAAATTCCTGGAACTCCCTCCCTAACAGCACAGTGGGTGTACCTACACCACATGGACTGCAGCAGTTCAAGAAGACAGCTCACCACCACCTTCTCAAGGGCAATTATGGATGGGCAATAAATGCTGGCCCAGCCAGCGAAGACCACATCCCGTGAAAGAATAAAGGTAAAAAAAAAAGTCAATAGAAATAGAAATTGAGCGAGATGTAATATTATTGCTGATTTGTTATCCCCCTTTTCACTCTACCACACTAAGTCAAAATTCACAATGACTGCCGACTGTGCAGTTTAACACTAATGATAACTGCTTTACAAGATTAGTCTGAGGGAGGAATCACAAGGCAGCAGGTTATCAACATTTCCTGCATCTTTGATTACACACTAGACTGATATTATGGTTCCAGGGGCACAGGTACTTTCTGGTTTAGCAGATATGTGAGGATTATCCCATTTCCTTCCTTGAACCAGGCTGAAACAATGACTTTTACAGCACCATGGCCAACTCCTTAATTGACCTCTGACCTCCAACTTTGAATGACAGCTGAACAGCAATGTCCAGCTTGAGTTCTGCTTTCATTCACCATTTCTCTTCCAGCTCTTTGTCAACAATGTCAATCGCAATTCCTTCCTGCGAGCAAACTCGTTTTAGGACGGTTCAATTTCCCAGTATTCAGAGTTTTTAGAGATTTAACGATTCCCTAGATTCCCTAACCTTCTGACTGTACTTTTAATGATGATTTCCCCAAAACATTAATAGTTGTGCCTCTGTACCAGTGGGGTCCCATTGGAGGTCAGGGGGGGATGTCATTGAGCCTCCTCCTGTTGGAGATGGTCACTGCCCGACACTTATATGTCACAAATGTTAGCTCACTTGTCAAAAATTAGGTTATATTTTGAATCAAATCATGTGAAGAGGTTGGAGAAGCTGGAATTGTTCACACTAGAATAGAGAAGGTTCAGAGGAGATACAGTAGAGGTGTTCATAATTATGAAGAGCTTTGATAGCGTAGATAAGGAGAAATTATTTCAACAAGGTTGGCAACTAGAGGACACAGATTTAAGGTCATTGGCAAAAGATCAAGAGGCAATGTGAGGAAAAATACTTTTACAGAGTTGCTACGATGTGGAATGTACTACCTGAAAGGGTGGTGGAAGCAGATTCAATAGCAACTTTATAAAGGGAATTGGATAAATACTGAAGGGATAGGACTAATAATTTTAAAGACTGGAACAGGATCAGCAAAAACATTCAATTTATATAGCACCTTTAAAACATTTAAAAATAAAGATTTAAAAAATGCTATAAAACATGTTCCCTCATGTGACTCTGTCACACGAACAGGGACATGTTATCAACGAAATGTTAAAATTTTAATTTCATTTTTATTTGCTGTTGGAAACCTCACCCTGCCCTGAGGTTTCCTAAAAAAATGCAAAGGCCACTTGGCCCTTTCGCCTGCCCGCCGACCATAAGGTTGGACGGGCAGCGAAAAATTGCTTTCAATGGCCTTAATAGGCCTTTTAATTGTTGGTGCGCGCCCGCCGAACCGAAATATCACGCCAGTGCGCAATGACATCGGGACGCTCGCCAGATGTCATCACGTGTCATTTTACGTTCGGTCTGGTTGGGCGGTCACCCACCCGACGAGCTAAAAATTCTGGCCACAGAGGGTGATCGTGACTTTGGGCCGCATTGTTTGTCCTTAAAAAGAAAGACTTGGGGTGGGATTTTCTGGTCCTGCCAGCGGCGGGCATTGTGGCGGGTGGGACGGGAAAATTCGGCGTGTGGGCAAAAAGTCAGTTCCCCCCCCGCCGTGAAAATAGCTTGAAATTTTCCTGACTTTCACGGAGGGTTGGATGGGATCACCGTGCCATGTCGGGAAACGGGCTTTCGAATATCATGAATACTCATTTGAAAATCCCAGATCAGTTGGAGTCATGCCCCATCCCCCACTCCAGATCAAATGGCCACATCGGCGGCAAATTAGACCCATGTGATTCACGACCGGATATAAGTGACGTGCACCTGGTGAACTACACTTCATCGGTGACCTTGAGGTTTGTGTGCGCTGCGCTCACCACTGCTCCGACTCTGCACCAAGGCAGCTCAGGCAAGGCCAGTGGGAAGGCAAGGGGTGGTGGGGTTAGTGCCAAGGCTGCTCAGGTAAGGCCAGCGGGAAGGCAAGGGGTGGGATTTCAGTGCCAAGGCTGCTCAGGTAAGGCCAGCAGGAAGGCAAAGGGTGGTGGGGTCAGTGCCAAGGCTGCTCAGGTAAGGCCAGTGGGAAGGCAAAGGGTGGTGGGGTCAGTGCCAAGGCTGCTCAGGTAAGGCCAGCGGGAAGGCAATGGGTGGTGGGATCAGTGCCAAGGCTGCTCAGGTAAGGCCAGCGGGAAGGCAAAGGGTGGTGGGTTCAGTGCCAAGGCTGCTCAGGTATGACTAGCAGGAAGGTGAGGGGGGCAGCTGGAAGCAAAGGCTTGACTTGTTGTGGGGGAGGTGAGACAAGACAGAGGTAAGGGGAAGGACTGGAAGGCAAAGGCTTGCTGGAGGGAGGTAGAGTAGTTGACTGGACCTGGGGGTGGGGAGGGTGGAGGGGGGGAAGGATGCGCAAAGACATAGGAGGTGGGACAGTGGGGAAGTGACCAGGAAGTATAGACTGTCCTGGACAATAGTGCAACAACTTAGGGGGCTGTGCTTGGAAAGCCTGTCCTCGGCCTAGAACAGGAAGGGGCAGGGCCATTGCCTATGCCAATCGTACCCAACCTGGTGTTCAGGGTGTGGTCAGCCCCTCACACACGTTGGGCCTGAGGGCTGTTGGATTGGTGCTGTCACACAGATGGCATAGTCACAGTCAGGGGAGGCAGCGGCAGCCTGTGGGTGGGGAACAGGTAATATAGTGTGGGTGGGGGGAGGCACTCAATAGTCTGATGGAGGGATGCTCAGTATTTCACTGTACATAGAGCCTCAAGATGGGGAGGGGTCAGGTCGACATGGGGCTTCGGGGCATCAGCATCAAATGGTTCAGGGGGAAGGACAGAGATGTCAATCTGGGATTAGAGGGGGAGAAAGGAGAGCGATTGGAAGGAGGGAAACTTGCACATGATGCCCTTCCAGCACAATGGGAGGGACTTCAACAGTGATGGTGGTTGGAAGCTGGTCTCATTATAATACCTCAGCGCCAACATTTTGCAAGCTGATCCAATGATGCTGAACAAAATTAAGCAATGAAGAAATCGGCAGGGGAGAGGTCGAAGGGCTTGTGGGAGGAGTCCAGTACTGCACTTTTGGGCACCCTACTAATATGCGCTTTAGCAAATGGAGAGCGCTGCACAGCCGAGACATGTTAGGAAGACTCAAATACTAGTTGAATGATTTGGGTACTTCAGCTCATGGTGCGCGTTCTTGTGAGAATCCATTCCACCCTGGGGCCAGATTTTGATTGTGTTCTCATAACCATTTGTCCCCGTCATAGGAAAGCACAGCCCTCAGATGGATCCAGCTGTAAAGGGACAACGGCCAAACTGCATCTGTCTAATGCCCCAAAGACCTCCACACCTCGGAGCTGACAGGTCCACACTTAGCACGCCTGCCCGATTACAGTCAGCACATTAGAGCAAGATGGTGCCTAGTTTAACCCAATGGAGCCAGTCTGTTGGAGCCCTGACTGACACTGCTGGTGCCTGGCTGCACTCATCCAGATCCTACCCACTTTCTGAAAGAGCTGTCATGTCTGGGGCCTTTGGGAGCGGTGGGTGGGAGGTTGGAGGAGTGGTGAATGCCTTCCATTGATGATCAAGGCTGTGTGACAGCTGCAAGGGACGATCTGGGAATGGAATGCTTGAAATGAGAGCAGCCCAAGGGCTTCACAGTGACTCCCTAGCTTGTGACTGGAAGGTGATCGTACCAAGGTTATGTACAATCATGGTTCTGTACAATGTTTTGGCAGAGACGAGCAGGAGTGGAGAATGGATGCAGCAAGCAATGCTGCCTTTTTCATGGCAATCAGGTGACTAAGGAGGAGAAGAGGGGCTCGTCGTCATCCGGCAGGACAAAATGAAGAGCCTCGCTCCTGAGGAACATGGGCCAGAGACCCAGGAGCTGAGGCTGACTGATCCATTCCACAGAGGCATTTGACCACAACCAAGGGTTTACCGAAGATGCCTCTCATGCCTACAGATGAGCCAGAGACAGTGGCATAGATGCCTTCATTTGTCAAGACATGTGGTGGCTCACACCTGCCACATTCTTCAGGAGGATATGACTGCGCAGGGACTCGGAGGCCATCCATTGCCAATGGCTCTGAAGGTGATTGCTGCACTGAACTTCTTTGCGAGTGTTTCGTTCCAGGGCTCCACTGGGAACCTCTACGTCACACCCCAAGCATCTGCTCATAAATGCATCCGAGAGGTTACCGATGCCCTATTTAGCAAGGCTCACAATTATGCCCAGTTCACCCTGGATGAAGCTGGCGAGGCTGCCAGAGCAGTGGGGTTTGCAATGATCTCCAGCTTCCCACAGGCGCAGGGTGCCATTCACTGCACACATGTGGCCTTGAGAGCACCCTGGCAGCAGCCACCATATCCATCAACAGGAAAGGCTTCCACTCTCTCAACGTTCAACTGTCTGTAACCACCAGAAGCAGATTATCTGGGTCTGTACGAGATACCCTGGGAGTTCCCATGACTTGTACACCTTGAGTCAGTCACAGGTGCCGCAGATATTCAAGGGCCCTCAGTGTATCCAGGGTCGGCTACTCGAAGGCAAAGGCCACAGCGAGAGACGTGGAGCTAATTACTTACTGACTGGATAGTTGCCTGCATTAAAAAGCACAATTTTAGATCATGAACTCTCTCCTCCATCCCCACCCCCTTTCCGATTTTCCCCCTCCTTTTTGTTTTTTCCAATAATTTGTATAGATTTTTCTTTTCCCACCTATTTCCATTATTTTTAAATGTATTTCCATCCATTGTTTTATCTCTACCTTTTAGCCTATTTCGATCCCTTCCCCCCACCCCACCCCCACTAGGGCTATCTGTACCTTGCTGGTCCTGCTTTCTAGCCTTAATTAACACATTCCTTAGATAATATCACCACCTTCAACACCTCTTTGTCCTTTTGTCCGTGACATCTTTTGGTTATCTCCACCTATCACTGGCCCTCTATCCAGTTCTACTTGTCCCACCCCCTTAAACCAGCTTATATTTCACCCCTTTTCTATTTTTCCTTAGTTCTGATGAAGAGTCATGCAGACTCGAAACGTTAACTCTGTCTACCTCTCCACAGATGCTGCCAGACCTGCTGAGTTTTTCCAGGTATTTTTGTTTTTGTTTTAAAAAGCACTCACAGTTTCGGCAGGTGGGCGATGAGTTTTTTTTTATGGGGCCTCACTAGCTTGCTTGGAGATGCCGATCTCTCCTGTGGTGCAGGCACGGTCCCTGCACTGACCGGGCCCTCACAGGGGCTGAGTGGCCTGAGCTCCGGCATCTCCCCACCAGTCTCGGACCTCTCCCTGTTGTAGTGGGTGACCTTTCCCTGCATAGAGACAGATGGACGGACTGTGAGCGGATGTTAAGCTTGCCTGCCTTCTGTGTGTGTGCTGAGTGTGACCTGTGTAAGGGCTGAGGATGCCGCTTGTGCAGGATGTGGCAAGAGATGTGTGTGTATAAGTGTGCGAGAGAGAATCAGTGACGATGTCGATTGTAGTGTGTGAGATCCCTGTGGACTGTAACCCTGTGATGGCCTAGTGAGAGAGTGCGAGTTGAGACTGGGGAGAAGGTCGGCTTACTCTGGTGGAGCGGACGAGATCATTCGTCCTCTTCCTAAACTGGATGGCAGTCCTCCTTCTGCACCACGTTGGTGCTGACCACCCCGACGGCCTCCTCCCAAGGCTTTGTGGTGAGCTTGGTGGGCGTCAGGCTCCCTTCACGGGGAGTTATCCCCTGTGGGTCCTTGACTGCCTGGAGGGGTGCTGCCAATGCGCTGCCGCTGAACTTCAGCGCTGTGGGCTTCTTGGTTTCGAGGGGGGGGGGGGCACCCTGGCGCTCGTCACGCCAGGTCCTCGGCTGCAGACTGTGAACGAGCAGGATTTTCCCTTCGCCGGGCGGGCCTGGGAGTGGCCGCCAAACAGACCGCCGCCCACAAGCCTGGCACCGGCCGCGATTTCACGCTGGCTGGCAGGGAGCTGAAGAATTTTACAGAGAAAAATAAAGATATTTAAACCAATGGGAAACGTGCCCCCCCACCATGTGACTCAGTCACCTGAACAGGGACATATTGAAAATGATGTTTAAAATTTTTTTCTCTGTTTTAATTACTATCGGAAACCTCATCCCGCCCGTAGACGGGGTTTCCTAAAAAGCGCAAAGGCCGCCTGGCCGATTCGCTCGTCCGCCAACCGCCAGGTTGGATGGGCACCTGAAAATACAACTTCATTGCTGGCTTAATGGTCTTAGTGAGCCTCATAACTACCGGCGGGCAGGCTGCCGACTCTCGCGCGTGCCCGCCGACCGAAATACTGCTCCAGTGCGCCACGGCATCGGGACGCTTACCTGACGTCACCGGGCACTATTTTACTCCCGGTCAGGCTGGGCGCCCGCCCGCCCACCCATAGGATGTAAAATTCTGCGCACGGGTGCGGTTTAAACATGTCGGCCGGAAATAGGATCCGATGAGGTCACGGCAGGGTGGACAAACCCCAGCGCCACCCCCTCCCCTCCCCCGCCCCCACCCTCCGCTGTGAACTATGACCTGCATCACGCTCCTGCGCACATAATGAGCTGAAAAGCGGACGATCCAGCGCCGAAACCCACCACCACCGCGCCGGCTGGTGGGAATTGCGTCGTCTTTCCCACCCGCCCCACCGCACTTAATGCTCGGAACAGAAAATCCCACCCTGGGCTTTGACATGGAGGGGGAGGGTTTGCCACAATGGGCAGTGGGGACATGGAAGGGCAGGGCACATTTCCATAGAGGTTCATTCCCCTCACCCGTCGTTTCATGTTGTTTGTCCCGGGATTTCAGCGGCTTCTGCACCAAAGTTACAATGTAGGACCTGTGCAGAGGTTCGCCACCTCTGCCTTTCAGCCAACCCAGCGTCCAAATTGCGCGCGGCAGACAAATAGCAATGACCTTCCATTTTGGTGATGTTTCGGAGATGAATATGGGCCATGACGCTGGGAAAATTCCCTGCCCTTACTGAAATAAACAAACCACGGGGCCTTCAAAACCCACTGGAGAGGGTGTACTCAGTTCCAACTCTCAGGTCAACTCTCAAATCTCAGTCTGAAATCACACCTGAAAGACGGCACCAACGGCAGTGCAGCATTCCCTCAGCACAGCTCTGAACTGTCGGGTCTGGATTATGTGCTTAGGTTTTGGCGTAGGTGAGTGGCTGAAAGGTGAGAACGTTAGCACCGAGCTTAACTGGTTCTGCACCGTACAGTAATCACTGTATTGTAACATTGCTCTCCTTGTGAAGCTTTGGCACATCCCTGAATTGTGAAAACATTTCTCCCTGCGCTGCCCAGATGGATGAATGATTTAAAGTTAAATCTGAACAATGAATTCAACTGAGGGTCATGTGTTTTCAGTGGATACCTGCCCAACCTGTGTTTAATTCCGACAGTGGGCCATTTTCCTCTCTGTCCTCATGTACGTCAGCTTTTTGACCTCTGAGGAAGTAAAGGTGGATGCTCAGGAATGCCCTGTTTGTGTTTCAAAAGCTTTTCCTGGAGAATTCCCAACACAAGCAGGAAATTCCTATTTGAATGAAACTAGATAATTAAGATAAAAGATTAAAGAAATGCTTGATTCAAATAGCACATTTTAGACCATAAGACCATAAGACATAGGAGCAGAAATTAGGCCATTTGGCCCATCGAGTCTGCTTCGCCATTCAATCATGGCTGATAAGTTTCTCAACCCCATTCTCCCGCCTTCTCCCCGTAACCTTTGATCCCCTTACCAATCAAGAACCTATCTATCTCAGTCTTAAATAAACTCAATGACCTGGCCTCCACAGCCTTCTGTGGCAATGAATTCCATAGATTCACCACTCTCTGGCTAAAGAAGTTTCTCCTCATCTCTGTTCTGAAAGGTCTTCCCTTTACTCTGAGGCTGTGCCCTCGGGTCCTAGTCTCTCCTACTAATGGAAACATCTTCCCCACGTCCACTCTATCCAGGCCTTTCAGTATTCTATAAGTTTCAATCAGATCCCCCCTCATCCTTCTAAACTGCATCGAGTATAGACCCAGAGTCCTCAGACGTTCCTCATATGTTTACACGAAGTTAAGATGATTGAGAGCGTTTTACAGCCATTGAAGTATTTTTTGAAATGAGGTCACTGTCGAAATGTGGGAAACGCGGTGGGTAGTTTGCGCACAGCAAGATCCCACCAACAGCAAGGTGATAATGAGCAGATAATCTGTCTTTAGGCGCTGGTTGAGGGAAACGTATTGAACCAGGACATTTAAGTAATAGACAAATATCAGAAGGACTGTGCAAAAACGTTTTTGGTTCCATTTCTCAGGGACTCCGCAAGATAGTTGTCGGGGAAGATGATTATCTTTGGGAATTGGAGTTTTAAATTGTGGTGGGGTGGGGGGTTACCCTTTCAGATTGGGGAATTTAGGCAGTTGGAGCCAGTAACTTCCACCCACCTCAGGCACTAATTTCATTCCCTGGCAGGGGTGGGGGGGTGGGGAGCTGTCGCTTCCAACAGCAACTAGTGAGACAAGAAGTGCCTGGGACTTCCGGAAGACTTTGTGGTGTTACCTCAACTCGGGTCCACCCGCTGCCCACTTCCAGGTTAGGGATTAAGGCGATGGTTCCACCCCGCTCGCCAAACACTTTTCAAACTGCTGGACCCTAAAAGTGTTGGCAAGTTCGGCCTTGGTCAAGTCCAGCTCGTGCTGAGCAGCATCTTGATCAAAGGGAGAGGAAGGAAGATCGTGACCCACCTCCTACTTGCTGCAGAGGGAGACAGCGGGCTGAGGAGGTGCATGGTTTGCCGGCCTCTCTTTTCTTTGGGCCCTCTTCTCGGCCAGCTGAGCTTCTCGTTTCTGCTTGCCTCTTTCGATGCCCTTTGCTTGGTACTGACCTTCCAGCTTGCCAAGCGAAGAGTGGGCACCTTCTTCCTTCTTGACTGTTTGCTTGGTGCGATGGATTCCGTCCACTTGTTGAGCAGAGACTCTAAGCTCCAAGCACCGTTGACGTGGCGGGCCAGCCTGGTCGGGGGGCCGCCCCCAACTCGAGGCGGGGGGTGGGGGGCACCATGGTCTCTTCCCAATGTCGGAAACAGCCTGTAGCGCCCGTTCTCTATGCTAACCGCGACGGGCTTATCGCTTGTACCTGCTGTCTCCCAATGTTGTGTTAACACTCTGCAGTGAAACTGGACTGAGCTCTCCAGAGCCTAGGCCAGGGCAAAATGAATGGAGACCCTGGGCTATCCAAACATCTGATTCCCCCTCCTGACTTCCCCAGTTGAGTCCAAAGGAATGCAAAACACCACTTTTGGCGCTGACTAGGTTGAAGGAATTGCCAGAAAGTAGACATACTGAGACATCAGCCTGCCTTTGAGATCCACTCCAGGTTTTTTGTCAGTGTTTACTCTGGGGGGGGCGGGGGTGGGGGGGCGATAGCAGCCATGAGTGGGCACGAAAATTCACGCTGAGAGCCGGCTTGCAGGTTTACTGGCTTCATCCTGCCCCACCATGGCCACTTTCCAGGAGGCGGAATTGGACACAACAGAGCTCCCCACACACAAGCAGCAGGTCGTCGCTTAACAACGGTTGAAGGCCTATTAAGGCCGATTGTCAGAGATCAACTGGAATTTTCCAGTTGGCCTCAAGACTGCCTGAGGTGTCAGGAAACAGGCCAACTGCCTGGAGGTGGTTTCTCTGTGGCTGAACAGAGGACCAGCGCTCCAGGAAGGTCCTGAGGCCTTCCCCACCTGACTGGTCTCAGCCGTGCCCACAGGCTGCCCTTCCCCCCTCCATGATGGATGGCATAGTTGGAGAGAGGATGTCTCCATCTTGAGACAACTTCTTCCTCTCTCTCTCTCTCCCTTATCTTTAAAGGTAAGCTTTTGTTTCTTCAGGGCTAAAGGATCCCCCTATTGACCCTCCAGCTTCCAGAACCCACCCGCCATCCTTAATTGGACGGGGAGCTCTGTCCACTAATTGGCCAATTCAAGGAAAATCACGGTCGGGGTGACTGTTTCTTGCACGGTGCAGGCTTATGGCCCACATTTGACGCTGACCATGGGGTCCTGAAGCCCATAGAGATAATTCTGTCCCTGGTACCACTGTCTAATTCAGGATTGAACAACCTTCAGGGAAGCACTGAGGGTGTGCTGTATTGTCTTTTGGATGAGACGCCAAACAAATGCCCCGCCTGTCCTCTCAAGTGGGCATAACAGATCCCATGGAAATATTTCCGAGAGGAGAAGGGGAACCTTCCCCGGTGTCCTGGCCAACGTTTACCCCTCAGCCGGGTCATTATCTCGGAGCTGTGGGATCTTGCTGAGCACAAATCGGCTGCCGCGGTTTCCTCCATTTCCAACATTGACAGCACTTCAAAAGTACTTCACTGGTTGTAAAGTGCTTCAGGACATCCTGAGGTTGCAAAAGGTGCTGTATAAAGGTCAGCCCTATCTTTATGGATTAGCTGTCAGCTGAGTCTGTCCGTAGCCATGCATTTTCATCTGGCCCTGTGAACACATGAGATGTTTTTTTCCCTCAGGCGGATGGTGGGGGTTGGGTGGGGGGAACAAGAGTGCGGATGGAGGTGGTGCATAGGGGAGGGGTCTGTCATTAAAATTAAATTTTAAGAAACGTAGAAACTGTACAGGAAGCAGCCCAGCTAAGGAAGCTATAACTGTCAGCAGCTCTTTGGTGAAGTAAGCAAGTCTTGAATATAAATAACACAGTTTGCTGACACACCACAGAAGAAACCACCGTCAGTGGAGCAGAGAGCGAGACTCCACTCAGAAGGTAATGCACAAGAGAGTTGCGGTGCTGTCACACTAAGTGATATTAATGGTGCGCTTTTGGTGTTTTTGCTTAATACTTTATAATTAGAACATTGGGCACTACCAGCGCCGTGTTAAAACATCGTGCTCTGAAGCAAAATCTCACTCTGTGCTGGTCCAGTGCAAGAGATGTGTGCATCTAGGAACTGAAGCAATGTGACACTCATTTAAGTGTGTGCTCTACTGTTATGAGCTGTTGTGATGACAGTGATTGCTGTTGATCGTGACTTTACTTGAAGTTAATGATCTGCGAAGGGATTTAATCTCGTGAGGCTCCACTGTTTGGCTGACGGTGAACAGGGTTTGGTCTTAATTCAGCACAGCTCCACAATTGGCAGCAGCCCCTTCCAAATCTGCCTCCATTCATTTCCATAGGGGGGGTTTGGTAATGCAGATGCTGGGATGGTAATGCACTAGGCCACATGTGTGGGGTGGTAAAATGACCCAAGGTCCTGTACAGGAACATGGAATCATAGGGTGGGGTATTCCAGTCCCGGGGTAGAAATTCCCGCCCCAAGTCAACGGACCTTTCGCTGGTCCGTCAAATATCCATCTTGCCCGCGACGATTTTGCAATGGCGGGACTGGAAAATTTCGGCCATAGGGGCATTGCAGCTCAGGAGGAGGCATTTGGCCCATCAGGTCCATGCCAGCTCTGTGTAGAGCAGTCCAGTCAGTCTCATTCCTCCTCTCCATCCCTGTAGCATAAGCAGATTTTTTTTTTGTGACCAAGCCACATGACACATGAGCAAAAGCTTTGCCAAAGGGGTAAGGCTTTACAGAGAGTCTGAAAGGCAAAGAGAGAGGTAAAGAGTTTGGGAGGTGGAGGGTATAGACAGTTGAGGGTATAGACAGTTGAGGGTATAGACAGTTGAGGGTACAGACAGCTGCGAATGAATGGTGGAGTGATTAAAATTGGGGACACCCAGAATTGGAGGAGTGCAGAGGTCTCAGATGGTTGTAAGGGCTGGAGGAGATTACAGAGACAGGGAGAGGTGAGGCCGTGGAGGGATCTGAAAACAAGCGCGGGAATTGTAATATCGAAGTGTTGCTTAACCGGGAGCCAACTGAGCTCAGAAAGCACAAGAGTGATGGAAGGCTCTGAAGCCCCCAGATGAAGAGTGCCTTAAAGTAGCCTCCTCTCCCTCACCATTTCTCTCTGAGGTCTCGACTGCCGAAGGCCTTGGTTCTAGCTTTGGCCTTCGGTAAAACAATTGGACATAGTCTTCAGGACAATCCTTTAAGTGGCCTCTCACCTCTCTCTCTAATGCACAGAGCGGCTGGCAAGACTGTTCAACCCTTGCACTTTCAACCTCCTGCTTAATAATAAGGGCCCTGCTAGGAGGGAATGGTAGCATCGTGATAATATTACTGGACTGGTAGTCCAGAGGTGAAAGTTCAAATCTCACCATGGCAACCAGAGGAATTTAAATTTAATTGATGAATCTGGAATAAAAAGCTAGTCCCAATAACTACCGGATTATGTAGATTGTATTTAAGGGGAATCTTGACAAGCGTACGAGGGAGAAGCAAGTAGAATAGGAGTGATAGATTTAGATGAGGGAACATGAGAGGGGCCTTGAGTGGAGCATCAGTACCAGTATGGGCTGAATGGCCTGCTTCTGTGCCCCATTTACTATATCATTGTTTTGCTTCTGTGTAGCAGCCCGACATTATAACACTCTCCGGTTATAGATCAGAACCTTCATACAACAGCCCTTCACGAGAAGGCTCATTCTATTTTTTTTGGTTCTTGTTTTTGGAGGTCTCTTCTGCTGTTGGTGCCTGACTAAATGAGTAAAAATCATCGGTGCCACTTCTGAAAGTTTGTTGCTCTACAGATTAGAGTTGGTTTCCTAGAAGCTGAACTGCTAAACAAAGTGGATGCCTTGTGGAAAATGACGATTCTGAGCCTGGGTGTGGAGCCTCTCTGAATGAAGAAAGCCTGGTGGCTGAGCGCTGGGAGGAAATAAGATTCGGGCCAGCTGTGTCCTGCTTCAGTCGGTTCCCATGGCTCCCCCACAGTGTGCATGGCAACTGCTAATCTTCAGTCCTTTCTGCTGTGCTCATTGCTCATCCCCAAACGGCTGCTCACCTTGTCAGGCCTGATCTCTTCCCGTCCAAACTACAAGTCGCAGTAACTAGCCCAAGCTTGTAACCGAGCCCCGTTCCTTGTCCGTGCCTTTTGTCGTGCTTTGCAAAGAAGGGGTGTGAACAGTCACCTTCTTTGGGGTAGGGTGAGATGGGGGTGGGGGGGAGGGGTGCTGTAGCAGCTTCAAACGCTCTGTGTCTCAGGATGGAGGGTGTGATGGGGGAATACGGCAACCGAGGAGGTAGGTGTATGGGAAGGAGTTCGGAGGGGGGAAGGAGTTCAGGTGGAGGAAGGAGTTCGGAGGGGGTCAGGACTTTGGGAGCAGGAAGGAGCTCAAAGAAGGGAAGGAGTCCAGGGGGAGGAGGGAGTAAGAGGGGGAGAAAGGTGTAAGGGGGGGAGGAAAGAGTAAGGGGGGGTAATTCCAGGAGAACGTGCAAGGGAGAGGTCTGTGGAGCTGATGACTGGCTCCTGGGGAACAAAATGATGTTGGGCGTGCTAGGAGGGAATGGTAAGAATGAGAGACGGCAGAGTGAGCTGGTAGGGTGGGAGGGTGAGGGTGTGTTGGTAGCAGTAGAAGGGACAGCGAGGGTGGTTGGTGGGGACTCGGGGGCAGACACGGACCCTGGAGGTGGGAAGGAGGATGTTGAGAAGGTCAATGTGGATGGGGGTGAGATTCTCGGGAAGATAGGGAATGTGCATGTTCACCTGGATATCCCCTCCCCCTTACTCCTTCCTCCACCCTTACTCCCATGCTAACAGCCCTTTTGAGAGAAAAAAATTCTCCTCATCCCCCTCTTAAACGGTAGACCTCTTATTCTTAAACTGTGTCCCCTAGTTCTAGTCCTCCTGGTATCTACCTTATCCAGTCCCCTCAGGATCTTATATGTTTCAATAAGATCACCTTTCATTCTTCCAAGCTCCCATGGATATAGGCCCAACCTGCTCAACTATTCCTCATGAGATAGGTCCCTCGTCCCAGGAATGAGCCAAGTACATAAGGTACAGAACAAAAACAGAATTACCTGGAAAAACTCAGCAGGTCTGGCAGCATCGGCGGAGAAGAAAAGAGTTGACGTTTCGAGTCCTCATGACGACAACTCTTTTCTTCTCCGCCGATGCTGCCAGACCTGCTGAGTTTTTCCAGGTAATTCTGTTTTTGTTTTGGATTTCCAGCGTCCGCAGTAGTTTTTTGTTTTTATTACATAAGGTACAGTCTGATCAGAGCACTGTATTGTTTTATCATGGCTTTCTTTATCTTGTAATTTACTGTTCTGACCATATAGTTCAATATTGTGTTGGCTTCATTGATCGCTGGACTATATTAATTGGGCAATCTAGTAAGTCTAGTAAGTCTAGTGGTCTAGTAAGACTGATAGGCCTTTTTAACCTTGCTCGACATTCATTGAGTACACATTTTGAACATTTTCCCTTCCCATGTCCAGTACTTATGGCTGCATTAATGTCTGTGGCATCTTGGGCAGCACTCATGTTTCTGTGTTAGACAGTTGTGGGTTCAAGTCCCACTCCAGAGCTGAAAAACTGAGCTAATACTCCAGTGTAGCCTGAGGGAGTGCTGCACTATTGGAGATGTGTTTTTTTTTGGATGAGATGTTAAACTGAGGCTCTGTCTACCCTTTCAGGTGTATGTAAAAGATCCCATGGTAGAGACTAAAGAGAAAAAGGGGAGATCCCCTTGCGCCCTACCCAGTTTTCGCCTGTCATCCAGCAACCCTTAATTGGATAATCTGGTCATTATCACATTGCTGTATGGAGATGGGCTGCTGCATTTGTTACATTCAAGAAAGAAAGGTTTGCATTTATTTAGCGTCTTTGATGAGTTCAGGGCGTCCCAAAGCACTTTACAACCAATGAGGTAATCTGGAAGTGTAGTTGCTATTGGAATGTTACTGTTGAACCTGCTGTGTACCATTAGCATCTTCCTGATTATTTGTTTCTAACCACTCCATAAAACTGGTTGACGCTGAACTGGAGTTATACTCCACAAAGTGTTAAAGCCCCATTGGAATCAAACTCCCAGATTTAATCTGCTACCTTTGAGTTGCTACTGAGTGGAAGACATGAGATAAAAGCATCATTATAACTGTGCTCTTCACCATAGCATCAAGAGAGAGCAAAAGCTGTACAGAGTTCAATTTACTTAAATATTACTTTGTGTGTGTCTCTTTCTCTCTCTCTGTTTCCATGGAGACAGAGAGAGAGAGAGACACACACACACATATTGGAAAATTTAAGTCTCATCTTAACATTTGTGAATTTGTTTATGCTTTTAATAATAAAGCCTTTTGAACTAGTTGCCATGTTAAATTTATACTGGAACTTTCCACAAGACTCCGACTTTCCATTCTGAAAAAACATCAGGATTTCAACACAACACAACTGGAATTTGCTGCATAATGTGAGGATTGTTGATTCGAAGGCATTGCCCAAACCACCAAGTTACATAACCAACTTTGCTTTTAGTAACATGATTGAGTAAATAGATAGATCAAGTAGGGAGTAGATAGATAGCTTTAGATAGAGTGAATCGATGAAAACTGTTTCTCGTGTCAGAAGGGTGATTGGTAAAGGAACTAGAGGCGACTTTTTTTAACTCATCAAGTGGTTAGGATTTAGATAGGGTGGGGGATACAGATTCAATAATGAAAAGAGAAATAGTCAATGGGTTTGTGAAAGGGAAATTGTGCTAAACTAATTTATTAGAGTTTTTTGAGAAAGTAACAAGCAACAAGGGGATAAAGGAGAACCTGTAGATGTGGTGTACTTGGGATTTCTAAAAGGCATTTGATAAGGTGCCACATCAATGCTAAGATTATATCGTGTAGGGGGTAACACATTAGCATGGATAAAGGATTGGTTAGCTAACAGGAAGCAGAGAGTAGGCATAAATGGGTCTTTTTCAGGTTAGCAAGCTGTAACTATGGGAGTGCCACAGGGATCAGTGCTGGGGCCTCAATGTTTTACAATCTACATCAATCTTTTGGATTAAAGGGCTGAATGTATGGTAGCTAAATTTGCCAATGATACCAAGATAGGTTGGAAACATACATTTTATAAAGCAGCTAGATTGCCTTACAGCTGCTCAAGGATTCTAGAACAAAGGGGCACAGTTTCAGGATGAGGGGTCGATCACTTCGGATGAGGATGCGATGAGGAGGAATTTCTTCACTCAAAGTGTTGTGAATTTTTGGAACTTTCTGCACTAGAGGGTTGCGGATGTGCCATTGTTGTATATATTTAAGGCTGGGAAAGACAGATATAAGGTCTCTCAGGGAATCAAAGGATATGGGAAGTGGGCAAGAAAATGAAGTTGAATCCCAAGATCAGCCATGATTATATTGAATGGTGGAGCAGCTGGGCTGACCGTATGCTCTATTGCTGCTCCCTTCTTATATTCTTATGTCACTGGATAAGGTGAAGAAAAAATTACCAGGATGATACCGGAACTGAGAGGTTATAATTATCAGGAAAGAGAGGATAGGCTGGTGCTCCTTTCTTTAGCAAACAGAAGACTGAGGAGTAACCTGATAGTGGTCTTGATAGGGTAGACATAGAGAAACTGTGTCTAGTTGTGGGGGGATCCAAAACTAGAGCACCTAAATCATAGAATCATAGGTCAGAAATATTAGATATTCACTAATAAATCCTATAGGGAAATTAGAAACACAGGAACACAGGAAATAGGAGCAGGAATAGGCCATACGGCCCCTCGAGCCTGCTCCAACATTCAATTAGTTCATGGCTGATATTCTACTTCCAGGCATTTTCCTGCACTATCCCCATTAACTTGATATCTTTACTATCTAGAAATCCATCAATCTCTGTCTTGAGCATACTTAATGACTGAGCCTCCACAGCCGTCTGGGGTAGAGAATTCCAAAGATTTACCACCTTCTGACAGAAGAAATTCCTCCCCATCTCAGTCCTAAAAGACCTATCTCGTATTCTGAGACTGTGACCCCTGGTTCTAGATCACCCTGCCGCCCTCCCCTACCCACCATCCAGCCAGAGGAAACATCCTTCCTGCATCTACCATGTTGAGTCCTGTGAGAGTTTTGTATGTTTCAATGAGATCACCTCTCATTCTTCTAAACTTTAAAGAATACAGGCCCAGTCTCCTCAAAGGACAATCCCAACATCCCAGGAAGGCGAACCTTCAGTGCTCTCCCTCTTTGGTAAGTATATCCTTCCTTAGGTAAGGATACCAAAACTTCAATGCTCCAGATCCGGACTCACCAAGGCTTTATAAAATTGCAGCAAGACATCTTTACTCTTGTACTCAAATCCCTCTGCAATAAAGGCCAACATGCCATTTGCCTTCCTAATTGCTTGCTACACCTGCATGCTAGGTGACTCATGAACAAGGACACCCAGGTCCCTTTGGACAGCAACATTTCCCAACCTCTCGCTGTTTGAAAAATACTCAGCATTTCAGTTTTTCCTACCAGACTAGATAACATCACAAATTTTCACATTATATTCCATCTGCCATGTCCTTGCCCATTCACTTAGCTTGTCTAAATTTCCTTGAAACCATTTTGCATCCTTCTCACAACTCACATTTCCACCTAGTTTTGTGCCATCAGCAAACTTGGAAATATTACATTTGGTCCCCACATCCAAATCATTGATATAGATTGTGAATAGCTTGGGGCCCAAGCACTGATCCTTATGATATCCCACTAGTCACAACCTGCCAACCTGAGAATGACCCATTTATTCCTGCTCTCTGTTTGCCGTCTGTAAAGGAGAATCATCTTTACCCAGGGAGTGGGGAGAATATGAAATGCAAGTGAGGCCAATAGACCAATTGGGCAGAATTGTTTCTGTGCTGTAGACTGAACGTAACTCAAATCAATTGTTTCCCTTGCTGAGCAGGAGATGTAAATATGTTCCAGGGAGAACGTTTGAGGCTGTGATGGTTTAAAAAAATCAAATTGGGGATTGAAGATGTTGAGGATAGGCGCTGATAGAAATGATTGAATGCTACACAGAATAAGATGGTTCCTTGGCAGGCAAATCAATATGTCAGGGAGGCAACTAGCTCAGGGATGTACAATTTTAAAAATCGATTTTCATTTAAATAGCACCTTGCATGACAACAGGATGTCGCAAAACGTGGCAGCTAATTTGTGCACAGTAAGGTACCAAAAACATCAACACAATGGCCAGATCATGTGTTTTTGCAGTGTTGGTTTAGAAACAAATAATGACCAGGCCACCTTGCTCTTCATTGAAATAATGCCCGAGAATCTTTTACATCAACCAAAAAGAAAGGGTATTGGTTTAAATTCTCATCCAAAAGACAGCACCTCCAATAGTGCAGCATTCCTTCAGTACTGCATTGGAGTGTCAGCCGAGCTGCTCCAGTCTTCAGACTGAGATTTGAACCAACAACCTTCTGACTCAGATATGTACGTGCTCCGACTAAGCCACAACTGATACCGCATGTAGGTTTTATATATTTGTAATATATATATATAGGATGTAAGGTGAGGTGGGCATTCTGCAGCAGAATAAATGGACTGGGTAGAGCCTATTAATAAGTGAACTCAAACATAAATTGAAATGATAGTACAGAGAAAGTCTGATCAGTATGTATCAGGTTACACATGTATGTCGATGGCACCCAGCCCTATCTCAACATCTTTTCTTTAAATATTGAGAGGCCATTATCTTTAATCTCTGCCAAAGGCTCCAATCTCCAGCCACTGACTGCATACCCATGCTTGACCATTGTCTCAGTCCACAACCTCAGCATCCTATTTGAACTTATGCTGAGCTTCCCGCCCCATATCTTCCCCATCAGCAAGACCACCTTGTTTCACCTCCATCGTATTGGCTGTCACCGACCCTGCCTCAGCTCATCTGCTGCTGCTGAAACACTCATCCATTCCATTGTAATCTCTGGACTCAACTATTTCAATGCTCTCCTGGCCAAGCTCTAGTCCATACTCAATAAACTTGAGGTCGTTGATCACTCTGCTGCCTGTATCCAAACCTGTACTCCATTCGCCCATCACTCCTGTGCTCACTGATTTACATTGGCTCCCAGTCTGTCAATCCTTGATTTTAAAATTTGCATCCTTGTTTTCAAATTCTGCCTAACCTTTTCCGTCCACCCTATCTGTGAAATCTCCTTTAGGCTGTATACCCCTCTGAAATATCTGCGCTCCTCCAATGTTGGCCTCTTGCACACCCCCGATTTTAATTGCTCCACCATTGGTGACCAAGCCTTCAGCTGCCTAGGCCTTAAATTCCCTCCCTAAACCTCACCTTTCTCTCGCCTCCTTTAAGACACTCCTTAAAACCTACATCTTTGGCTAATCTCTTGGTCACCCGTCCTAGTATCTCCACCCCTGTCTCGCTGTCAATTTTTGTCTGGTTAATTATCTCATAAATCCTGGAGGTTTCTTGCTCTGGGTCCCTCTGCCAATCTGCAATTTTACTCCCGTGGAGGTTGTTTACAGGGCTCCCTCTGCTCTTTTTTTGAAATCTTGACGTTGGCTCTTTTACATCCACCTTAGGGGGAAAGGCGGCTAAATATCTCGTCCGAAATGTGGCTCCTCCAACAGTGCAGCACTCCCTCAGTAATGCATTGGAGTGTCAGCCTCAATTTTTATGCTCAAGTCTCTTTGCTGCCCCAAGGTTTTTAACTTTGTGAAAAGAGCTGTCATTTTTGGCAGTCTATTATGGGAAACATGGTTCTATTTAATGACGCACGATGGAAACAAGCTGGTGGATGTAGCACATCTGTGGGACAAAAAAAAATAATTAACAACTGGAGCAAAAGAGCAGAGAGGGTAGAATGCATTCTTTATTTCAAGGGCTCTTTTTTCCCATTCCTGTTGTATTCTTTGCCTTTAAATTTTTGGCATCGTGTGCAATTATTGTTCCTCATCCTTTACTCATTTACTCATTGTTACAATATCATGAGTCTAAACGCACCAACAATCACAAAATCATCCACCAGTCAGCTGTCTTAACTGAACTTAAAATAGCAGCTGAATGTTTCTTCCTGAACCACAGTTACAAATAAAAACAATGATGCTGACGGGTGCTTGGGAAGGAAGCAACCTTCAGTGAAGGAAAACAATCAAATCGAGAACAGGAGCATGAGAGAGTGCATCAACAAAGCTGCATTTTGGTCTGTTTAACTCCCGGACAAGGGCAGCAGGTGTATAGGAACACTACAAGCTCCAACTTCCGTCCAAGTCACATACTGCCCTGACTTGGATATTTATTACCATTCCTTCATTATCAAAATCCTCATAGGCCCTACCTCGCAGCAACTTCACCCCACGGGTTGCAATGGTCCAAGAAGGTGGCTCTTCGCTACCTTCTCAAGAGCAACTATGGACGGGCCGTAAATGCCTGCTTTGCCACGGACGCCCACATCCCGAGGATGAATTGATTTTTTAAAGTCCTATGACCACAGCAGTCAAAGTGAGTCCAATAGGCAAGAACTATTCGAAGGAGTTTGAAGACGGGGTTGGGAGTGGCTGGGGGTGAGTATATTCGATGAGGATGTACTGGAAGTAATGCTTCAGTTTATCCCCTCCTGTGCGAGCAGCAGAAGGCAGGCTTCTCACAGAGGAAAATTGGGTGTGGTAAGTGTGTCTTCCAGCTCCATCTTTTCTGTGGTTCAGCCGACAGAGAGTCCCTTCACAGAAACTGCAAAGAATACAAATATGCAAAATTCCAATTTCTTTTCTCCTTTCCTGCAGGTATTGTTTCGTTCTTTATACAGTTATCAAAGATATCAAGAAATATAGGGGTAGTGCAGGAAAATGACGTTGAGGTAGATGATCAGCTATTATCTAGTTGAATGGTGGAGTAGGCTTGAGGGGCTGAATGGCCTACTCTTGTTCCTATTTTCTATGTTCTTCCTATTCTTGCCATTCTGGCCTTTCACATCCCATGAAAAAATGAAAAAAATTCTGGGTAACTTCCAAGTGACCTGACTTCATGCAGTGAGTGCCGCAGGTTATTTAACACAGAGGGGATCATGCAAACAGACAGGCACACAAATATTATCCATCAAGATTCATAAATGCGAACCCTGACTTCCTTTTTTTCCTTCTTAACCCAAGGAGGTCTATTGTTTCCCCTCAGCTGTGGCTCAGTGGGTAGCCGTTTCATTTCTGAGTCCAGGAGGTTGTGAGTTCAAGTCCCACTCTATAGACATGCGCACAAAATCCAGGCGATGCTCCTCAGTGCAGTACAGAGGGAGTGCTACACCGCCAGAGGCACTGTCTTTCAGATGAGACATTAAACTGAGGCCTTGTCTTCCCTCTCAAGTAGATCTAACTGATCCAAGAGGAGCAGGGGAGTTCTCCCTGGTGTCCTGGCCAATAGTTCACTCTCAATCACCACCAATTAACAGATTACCTGTCATTGTCACATTGCTATTCGCTATGCGCGCACATTGGCTGGTCATGTTTCCTACATTACAACAGTCAGTATACTTCTGCATTACTGCTTTAAAGTGCTTTGAGATATCGCTATATAATAGTGGATAACGCTATATAAAGACAAGTTCTGCTTTTCTCGGAGCGAATGGTTAACTCAGCACAAACTGGGGTCAAAACTAGGAGATTCTGGTCTGTACAGTGTGCCACACTGGGAGAGGTTTATTCCCTCGCAGGAAAAGAAAAACAATGCATGTTAGCGTTTGATCCTGAGATTGGGAAGAAAATAAATATTTTTTGACCTCTTCAAAAATATTAAAGGTTAATGCATGGCCAGAGCAAACGATTGTGTTTTTTTCTGCTGCAAATTCACTGACGACTATTGTTATTTTTTTTCTTTCAGTGAGGTATTTTTTTGGACACCTCTATGACGATGAGCAGCGTTAATTTGGAGGGGACATCCAACAACTCAAGTTATTATGACGACGATTATAACTATACTGATTTTGACCTCACTCCCTATCTTCCCTGTGGGAAGGATGAAGTCAAAGCCTTTAAGAAGATCTTCCTCCCGGTGCTGTACACCATGGTTTTTGTCTTTGGAATGCTAGGCAACAGCTTCCTGGTCCTTATGATACTCAAATACCTCAAATTGAAAACAATGACTGACATCTACCTGCTGAATTTGGCCATCTCCGACATTCTGTTTGCCGCCTCCCTTCCCTTCTGGGCCACCTACGTGACCTCAGAGTGGATCTTTGGAAATGCCATGTGCAAAATAATAAGCGCCGTCTACAGTGTGAATTTCTACAGCGGTATCTTCTTCATAGCCTGCATGAGTTTGGACATGTACCTCCAAATTGTCCACACTGTCACCATGAAGAACCATAGGACAATCTACAAGAGCGTTGTCATTAGTGCTGCTGTTTGGGTCCTGGCAATAATCGTTTCAATCCCTGAATTCATATTCAGTGAGTCCAGAAAAATCAACGAGAAGTATACCTGCCTCAGCCACTATGGCGACGGCCAACTGGTGATCTGGAAGACAACAATACAACTCCAGGTCAACGTCATTGCGTTTATCATTCCATTTTTGGCCATGATCATCTTCTATGCTCGGATCGCCTCTGTCCTGCTCAAATCCAAATCCTTTGGCAAGGACAAAGCCTTAAAACTGGTCATCATATTGGTCACCGTGTTCTTTGTCCTGTGGTTCCCCTACAACATTGTCCTTTTCCTGCATTTGCTAGAAGACCTTGGCGTGATCAGCAACTGCGAAGTGAGCAAGAGGCTGGATTACGCCTTGCAGGTAACCGAGTCCATCGCGTTCACCCACTGCTGTTTCAACCCGCTCCTCTACGCTTTTGTCAATGAAAGATTTCGGAGACATCTGAAGAACATTTTGATGAAGATAATCCAGAAGGTTGGCTGCAAAAAGGAGCTGGGGGTCATGGCCCCCACGGCAGAGCGCAGTGAAACCAGCAAGCAGCAATACCTCATGTATTCCGACGTGGAAATGACTGTGGTGCAGTAGTGGGATCATAAAGGGGTGTTGGAAATATTAGATCGATTAGAACTCTGTTTTCATGCTCCAACTCATGTCGCATTGGATCGCCTCAAAGGTATTATAACTTGTCAGTATGTACAGAACACTTGTGAACTGCTAGCCTGACACTGTGAAACACATCGCATTTAGGTGACCTGAATTCCTAGAAATTCTACCAACCACTGAAATACCTATATCATATGGGCCACCACTATATGCACCAGTTTCCATATATGTGTCCTCCAATCTAACCTACTTCATTCTTTCCCAGTTCTTGCCTCGTTGAGCAGAGATAGAGTTAACCTAAAAGAAGAGAATCCTGCATCACCTTCAAATATACAGGGATAAACTAAATTTAGACAAGCTATATAATTTTTGGTAACATTAAGGACTATTGAAGGTATGCTTGGTGAATAAGGAAAGATGCAAGTTAGTTCAATACTTTATGATTTGCCTATTTCAATTCTCACTATTAAGATCCCACCCTCTAGGCAGATCCAATAATCCTTTTCTTCAGTAATTGTGGCTAACAACTTGTGTGATTGCTCTCTCCCACGGAATGGCATTATAATTCATATTAATTTCTTTGCATGTTCTCTAGCCATGCATGTGAGAATTTGTAAGGCAAGCTGTTTAATGTCTATGACCTTTAGGTCTGCTGCAAATAAATTTATCTTCTAACAAGCTGCTGAGTCAATAAATGGAGAGTGGCTGTCTTAATTTAGTCACTTTGAATGCAACTGAGTTTTCTTTCGAGTCACATGTTCAAGGGAACACGTGCCTAAAGGAAGTAAAAAGAGGGAAGAAACACTACAGAGGAAGGGAACTATGATGCAGAGGCATAATGCAGAATATTCTAAGAATTAGAATTAGAGAGTTTCTCAGTGAAGAGTTAAACTTGCTTAATCCACTTGACCCTCTCCATGGCATAGGCACACTTACTGGGGATTTTAATGCGTTAACTGGTTGGCTGAAACAACATCAATTTGAATCCATATAGCACCTTTACTGCAGTAAGATGCCCCAAAGCACTTCTTAGGAACTTAATTAGACTAGCCAAAAATGGAGACATTAGGACAGGTGACCAAGCGCTTGGTCAATAAGGTAGGTTTTAAGCCACGTCTTAAAGCAGGAGAGAGATGGAGAGGCAACAAGGTTTGGCGGAGGAATTCCAGAGATTAGACAATTGAAAGCACAGCCACCAATGGTGGGGTGAAGGAAGTAGGACAGGCACATGAGGCCGGAGTTGGAGAGAAGCGTTGTTCTCGGAAGGTTGCAGGAGGTTGAAGAGAGGGAGAGGGGTGATTCTTTCACTCTATAGAATGGATATTATTTGCGGGGAATTAATTATCTTGATCTTTACAAGGTTGCTACATTACTATCACAAAGTTCAAGGATAAAATCATCTGAATTACTGCCGATTGCTTTATCAAGCTTCTGTCAGTGGCCAATCTTCAGCTAGGCCCATCTACCGCTATCTCTTTTCCCTGGCCTTTCTCCAATTTCCTTTCTATTCTTCATTTTCAAATACTTTCGCCTTCAAATGACATAAGAGTCTGCCTCAAAAAAATGTCTCACGTTCTACTAACCCTCTCTGAGAAAAATAATCTCTGGGGTCGCAACATTCAAAAATATTAATATGCCCTAGACTTTTAATGTTAATCTCTCATGCAACATTAGACTCTAGACAATATCCCTTCTCTGCTAAATTGTATGTGCAGAGAATCATGGTTTCCTGCGGCTGGGTAGCATTTGTCAGATTTTCTTGCTTTTACAAGGTTCCGAGATGCACAGGGGAGCTCCATGTCAGTAAGGTGAACATCATTAACCATTAACCCTCCTGGAGTTTTCTGCCAGCCTCTTTTATAATATTGCTTTTATGAATCATTATAAAGCTGCGCGCTATGCAAAGTTAATAAGTGTACGCTCAAGCATTAGCAAGAAAGAAAATCTTTTATCTCAAAACAACGACCTGTGTCATAGCCAATTTGACCTTTCAGTGCTTCAGACTGTATCTTAAACATATACAACAAATACACATATACATGAGAATGTACACCTCAATGTTCAGAGGACTTTCATACACGATATATATTAGAATGTATCTCTTTGAGAGCTCAATAAATCTCTAAAATATATATAAATGCAACATACTTGTTAAGTTCGTTATTCTTAGTTTAGAACTACAAAAATCAGACAGAACCTGGTACTACACTCTATGCCCTGTGACCAATGATCTGTCTACGTCCTGTTAGCTGACTTTATGCCTTGGTATTGCCACAACTGACCATGAATTCATTCCGAGGAGACCCGTGGGACGCCAATACGTGGGCAGGTTGCATTTTATCACACAGAATGAAAAAGTGGTTTGAACCTGTGCTCGGGAGGAGCCCTCCAGCTTCTCCCAGCTCCATATTCAGGTAAGTGGCTGTAAAGTTCAGTTGCGTGGCGCCCGTGACTTTCGGTGCTACAGGTGGATCCACAATGGTATCTGCATCGTGTGCCTGCGCGCTTCTGGGGTGGCATTTTATGCCGAAGGGATTTTGCGGCCCCGCTGAAGCCAATGGACTTTTTGGGCGGCTTGCCACATCTTATGGCCCCGCCCCTGCTACGGTGGGGCTGTAAAATTCCGACCCCAGGTGCTGTCCGCATTGGGTGCCATCTTGGCACAGTTTGTGTGCCGGGGTTACGCAGAGTAGGCAGATTGTGACACCAGTAAGCGTGTAAAATGCTGCTTTGACGCCCGAGGCGCTACTTTCCATATGAGCACTGCAGCTCATGCCCTCTCTTAACCTCGTACGGCAGATCATGGCATTTAGCAGCAACCAGGGATGTGAAACAGACCTGAAGTCACAGGTAGGCCGGACCAGGTAAGGATGGCAGATTTCCTTCCCAAAAAAGATATTAGTGAGCCAGATGGGTCCCGACCAGTGCTGTTTAAAGGGATCATCAATGACTTTTGGGTTAGTGGCTGATTGATTTCTATTGGTTGTTGCTGAGTCAGTAGAAGTGTTTGATGGTTTATACTGCTAGTTAGGGGAGGTCAGTGGGTAACATTCCCACCTCTGAGCCAGAAACTCTTAGCTGGGCAAGGTGGTGATGTACTGGAGATATCATTGGCCTAATAACCCAGGGACCCAGGCTAATGCTCTGGGGACATGGGTTCAAATATCGTCATGGCAACTGGTGGAATTTCAATCCAATTATTTGAATTGAGTCAATTAATTAAATCTGGAATATAAAGCTAGTCTGCAGTATGAGACCATGACGACTATTGTTGTAAAGACCCATCTGGCTCACTAATATCTTTTTGGGAAGGAAATCTGCCATCCTTACCTGGTCTGGCCTACCTGTGACTCCAGATCTGTTTCACATCCCTGGTTGTGGGCAGCATGCAAGTAATGAAGGCCATGCTCATACACAAAATGTCACAGAACAGACCAGTGACAAGCAGTGTTTCTGCTCTCTGGGCCATTCTGAAGGAGCCCACACAGAGCAAGTGTCACAAGACATAGTAGCCTGCTGCGCGCTGTACAAGCTCATAATTGTGAGGGCACAGCCCCCTCCACCGGGCATACCGCACAATGCTGGGCAGGAAGAGGAGTGGAGGAAGTGAGGAGGAGGAAGAGGAGGAGAAGGAACCAGCATAGCTCCTCTCTGCTCAGGCTGTCCATGATCAACTCATTTGACAGCATTACCAATAAATGCTACCCCAATTCGTCATTCACCAACAGTCCCATGCCTCATCTTCCCTCTATCACTGACCAGCACAATGCCCTTTTGGCCACAGTACTGAAGGAAAAGCAACCACAAAATAAACATTCTAAACCAACTTTAAAAATCGAACCATTCAATATTCCAAAGTCAAAAATTCACCATTGTTCTTTTCCCTTAATGCCTGTCTTCTGTGTGTCTTTCCTGTCCAAGTGCTCCTACAAGGTGCTACCCTAGTGGTTCCAACATGCCTGCTTTCCACTGGCAGCTGATATTCAGTGGGGGAGGCTGCTGATGGTCTTGGAGGATGGCCTCAAGCAGCTGTGACCCTAGAAGGCCTGGCTTCGGACTCCACCACCTCAGCATGGGCAGCAGAAACCTGGGTTGGCTGACAGAGAACAGCAAGGGCACTGGCAGAGTGGCAGTGGTGGGAGCACGAATGCCGTCACCCTGAGCAAGGAGAGCAGGTCCGTGCTCCCTAGAAACCACTGCCACTCTAACAGGATGAGCCACCCTCGGCAATGTGTTGTAGGATAGACTATTGGACTGTTCCTTGCATATTTGCGTTCTCAAAAAGCTGAATGCACATGACATCAATCTGAGCCTCCAGTGCAGCGGCCAATAGACTCTGCACCATTAATACTGATTGTGATTTATATCTAATTACAATCTGATTTTTCAGTACCACCACTGCCACTCTGCCAGTGCCCTTGCTGTTCTATGTCAGCCAACCCAGACTTCTGCTGCCCATGCTGAGGTGGTGGAGTCCAAAGCCAGGCCTTCTAGGGTCACAGTGATCGAATAAACTGAACCTTTCTTTTTATTATGGAAGCATTTGCAATTCTACCCAATGTTCCTGTGAAGCCTGCCTTGGTAAAGTTCAATTTTCAGGCATTTAATGATTTTATTTGAACAATTCCAACTTTATTGCGTTATATATTTTTGGTAGATCCAACTATTTGCATGAGGGTTTCTTCCATACTGTTGGTTGCCGTTACCATGGCATGATGTCATACCATAAATGTGCTGATGGAGTTGACCATCTCTTCTGCACTGTAAAGAATGGGCACCGTGTTCTGCACAAGGCTCTGTGCAATGTTAGTGATGGACTGCTCCATGATCCTTGATAGTGGCTGCAAGCTTTCTCAGTGTTCATATCCCTCAGTCTTCTTCTTTAGGCCACGTCAAAGTCCTCGCCTGAGTCTTCTGGCACCTGCACTATTGTTGCCCCCTGCCCTGGCTGCAGGCCATTCGTGCCTAGTGATCCCACCTCTGAACTATCCTCAAATACACAGGGTGTCAGCGTCCGAGCTGGTAGCTGCAAGGAGGTGATTGAGTGATGAGGTTTCTTCTCATCACTGTTTTTTTCCTCTTTCACCTCCTCCTCTTCCACCACTCCCTGGCTAGGTTGTAGTTCTTGGAAGGAGAAAGGCACAAGGATAGGGTTGTGGAGGAAAATAAGAGATACCTTGTGAATCAGCATGTTAATCAGAAGAGATTGTGGGATGAGAGAGAAGGGGGATGCGAAAAGGAGGATTGGATATCATACCACCATCTTCAATGGTTTCAACCCCATGTTAGCCAGTCTCAGTCATTCTCACTCCAATGATGGTGGCTACTGTCTCCTCCATAAGGAAATGCAGCCTGTCCCTCTCCAGTTAGTTCCTGTTGGCTCCAGTTGTTGTTGCCTAGTCTCGCAAGGGAGAGAGAAGCATGTCAGCGAGTGTAGTGCAATGAGTTTGAGTGATGTGGTTAACATGGTTGAATAGCTGGCAGAGTGAAAGTGTGAGCTGTTGGCTCGAGGCTTCCAGCACTGCTAAGAGCGTGAAGGTGAGGGGCAGTTCTGAATGTTAGGTATGAGTCCTGATGGATCGAGGTTGTTGTTAGGTGAGTGATGGGGATGTGGTGAATTGAGCAGTGTCTGAGGCTAATGGTACAGTTGGTGGAATATGACATTTGAAGATGCATTCACTGACCTTGACCATTGAACTCCTTGTGGCACAGCAGCCAGGTGCACAGAGCTTGACCCCTGGCATTGACCATCTGCTCCTACAGCTTTCACAAAGTTTGTGTGCCATCTGCATCAAAAGCAACAGGTGCAATATAATCGCCCATTGCGATCCCTGGACTCAATGTCACCTGCTCCCCGGCTAACCACGCCCCCCCCCACCCCCCCCAACCGCACCATCCCACAACCACCATCTGCCCCGGGGTCGGTTGGTGGGGGAGGATGGGAACCAGGGAGCTATTTTGGGATGGCAACAACACACATGAAACCTCACAGGCAACCTGCTTGATTGGCACCCTATACACCACCTTCAACATTCACCTCCTCCACCACTGACCCACAGTGGCAGCAGTGTGTACCATCTACACGAAACTCACCAAGGTTCCTTCCACAGCACCTCCCAAACACACAACTGCTACCACCAGAAGCCTAAGGGCAGCAGATACATGGGAACACCACCATATGGAAGTTCCCCTCCAAGCCACTCACCATCCTGACTTGGGAACATATCACCCTTCCTTCACCGTGGCTGGGTCAAAATCCTGGAACTCCCTCCCTAGCAGCACTGTGTGTGTACCTACACTGCATGAAGGGCAGCGGTTCAAGAAGGTAGCTCACCACCACCTTCTCAAGGGCAATTAGGGATGGGCAATAAATGCTGGCCTAGCCGTCAAAGCCCACAATCCTGTAAAAGGAATAAAAAATAAGCATAGGGCCGAAAGCTTGTTTCTGGCCTGGACTTAAAGCAAAAAAGATTAACTGCTGAATTAATATAGCAGAGGGAGGAATTCTCTAACGTTCAGAGTCCGTACCAGAAATAAAGCATTCTTAATGTAAGCCGATTAACATCGCACATTTTAGTCCGGCTTTTAACCTCCAAACTCTCCTTCTCTCTTTTCCTCTTACAAAAGATATCCGTGCTCCCTGTTGTGTGCTGCCTGAGATGGGGGTAGAGTCAGCGATTATTCATTGTCATGTGAAGCAATGTGAACATGTGGTCCTCTTGTTGCCAGCTCTGTAACCTGGTAACAGGATATTTGCTTTTCTTCTGACTAAACTTTGCTGCTTTTTTTTAAAGGAGCAAAATTTGCTTATTGTTTCCCTGCCGTCCAGCAGCTCTATTTTGTGTCTCCAGGGAAAAGGTCAATGTTTGTGAGCAAGCAAGTATAGACCCATAATCATGGGGCCTGAGCTATGGGTTTGCATGAAAAACTGGTATGGGTTTTGGGCTCCTGGATTCAACAGTTGCTGTACCAACAAAGAACTTCAGATTATATTCCTGGTCAATGTCAATCTCCACTCCTTCACAAACTGTTGTTTATTTAAAACAAAAACAGAAATACCTGGAAAAACTCAGCAGGTCTGGCAGCATCGGCGGAGAAGAGCAAAGTTGACGTTTCGAGTCCTCATGACCGTTTGTTGTTTATTTAGATTTAGCAACCTTTTGAACGTTTCTCTCTTTTCTGTCATTCTCACAATTCTGGAAATCCTCAGAGACCTCCAGCCCTCCCCAGTCACTGCTACTTTGTCTAATTAGTTTTAATCACATCTTTCTGACATTCATCGGGCTCGATTTGACGACCCGCCCCCACCACCACCCCCCTCCCCCAACCAACCCCGCCAGGTATGTTATCGCCGGGGTAGAGGGGGAGGGGTGGCCAGGTCCAGCCTTCAGCTTATTATTGCCCACTTAAGGGCCCCAATCTGCCTCCACAGCCATAATACACTGGACAGTAGCTGGTGGGAGAGACTGAACAGGCCATTTTTTCACCCAAGTTGGTGAAAAGTCAGGAAGGAAGGGGAGCACATCCTTCATGTGCTCATCGGGAGCACCCCCCCCGCTAAGATTGTAACCCCCCCCCCACCTCATTGTGCCTCTCTGCCTGGCCTCCAATTCCTGCTCCCTCACCCCTCATCCACCTTTCGAGGGTGCTCAATCCTTGCCCAGCCTAAAAGCCCATGCATTACCTGGGTCTGGTCTCCCACCCTCGATCTCCGTGGGTCTCCTTGCAGTGCCAGCAGTGCCCACTAACGAGTACTGGCGCTGCTGGGACTTCAAGACCCTGCTAGACAATCAGATTGGTTGACCGAGGGGCGGAAATCCCAGTCTCTGTTTGTTAAGTTCGCCCGAGGTATATTATTAGTTTGGGGTTTGGTACTTTTCTTCTTGTGAGGGGGTGGGGATTGGTGTTGCTAGCAGTCTGCCCCCTGTAAAATCCAGCCCATGGAGTTGATAGAAGTATTCTGGCTCACTATTTAACCCAATGCGGAGCTCCAATATCTGAGATGCTGCCTTGGGGGACAGATCCTGTGATGGTGCATCTTCCACAGAGGTTGCCCTCAACTGAGGTTGCTTTGGGTTTTGAAATGTAATCAGTCAGGTGTCACATCTGGCTTTCCGTAGTCACGTGACTATGCCAGGAGGCTGTCACTCTGGAGGCAGACGTCTTAACATGCAGCTCAATAAAGATCTTTCACTGAGACAGAAGCGGAGAAGCTCTGCTGTCCTTAAATTTGAAACGTGGGGCGGAATTGTCCCAGGTTTGCACTAAGTGCGGTAGCGGGCAGGTAAAACGACATTTTACCTGCCGGCCGCGATGGCGGGCTTTCACGCCGTATCATCCCAAATCCGCCCCATGACTTATGCATTCCTGGGAAACACGCCATTTCCATGGTGGGCAGGCTCTCATTCGCCTGCCATGCTGTCACCTCGCTGCTTCACCATGCCAGGCACCACATGAATAAGGCCCCGGGCTAGCGTATTTTTTAAGGGAGTAACTAGCTTAGTCGAGAGGGGCGTCATGGCAGGAGATTTCAGACCCGTGATATGCTCCTCCTGCAGGATGTGGGAAATGAGGGACGCTTCCAGCTTCCCTTTTGACCAAGTGTGTGGAAGGTGTGTCCAAATGCAGCTTCTAGCTAACCGGATTTCGGAGCTGGAGCTGCGGGTGGACTCATTGTGGAGCATTCCTGATGCTGAGCAAGTCGTGGATATCACATTAGGCGAGGTGGTCACACCGCAGGTGAAGATTGCACAGGCAGAAAGGGAATGGGTGAGCACCAGGAACAGTAAAAGACTCAGGAAGGTAGTGCAGGAGTCCCCTGTGGTCATCCGCCTCTCTAACAGATATATCGCTTTGGATACTGTTGTGGGGGGGATGGCGTCTCGGGGGAAAGCAGCAACAGTCAAGTTCATGGCACTGTGGATGGCTCTGCTGCTCAGAGGGCGAGAAGAAAACAAGTGGCAGGGCTATAATGATAGGGGATTCAATAGTTAGGGGCACAGACAGATGCTTCTGTGGCCGCAAACGTGAATCAAGGATGGTATGTTGCCTCCCTGGTGCCAGGGTCCGGGATGTCACGGAGCGGCTGCAGGACATTCTGGGGAGGGAAGGTAAGCAGCCAGTGGTCGTGGTACACATTGGCACCAACGACATAAGTAAACTAAGGGATGAGGACCTGCAAGATCAGTACAGGGCGTTAGGACATAAATTAAAATGCAGGACCTCAAATGTAGTAATCTCAGGATTACTCCCAGTTCCACGTGCTAGCGAGAGCAGGAATAAGAGGATAGACCAAATGAACATGTGGCTGGAGAGATGGTGTAGCCGGGAGGGATTCAGATTCTTGAGGCACTGGGACCAGTTCTGGGGAAGGTGGGACCTGTACAAACCGGACGGGCTGCACCCAGGCAGAGCTGGGACCAGTGTCCTTGCGGGGGCTTTTGCTAGTTCTGTTGGGGAGTATTTAAACTAGTGTGGCAGGAGGATGGGATCCCAGGAGTAGGATCAGATACAGATTCAGATCAGAAAAATGGAGGTAGAACATTAGCCAGGGACGTTGTGATAGACATGGAGTTACAGGAGAAGCAAAGTTTAAAAAGTGTCCAGCAAGGGAAATTGACGGGGTTAAACTGTTTATACTTCAATGCAAGGAGTATTACATACAAGGTCGATGAGTTAAGGGCACAGGTAGACACATGGCAGCAGGATGTCATTGCTATAACGGAGACCTGGCTAAAGGAAGGACAAAACTGGCAGCTAAATATCCCTGGTTATGGAGTCTTCAGACACGATAGAGTAGGAGATAAAAAAGGAGGGGGGGGCGGGTAGCACTAATGGTTAAAGAATCAATTCCAGTTGTGAGAAGGGATGATATACTAAATGGGTCAACAAACGAGGCTTAATGGATTGAGCTTAGAAATAAAAAAAGGGCAGTCACACTACTGGGAGTATACTACAGACCCCCAAATAGTGAAAGGGAGATAGAAGAACAAATATGTAGGCAAATTTCTGCTTGTAAGAACAAGAGGGAAATAATAGTATGAGATTTCAACTATCCTAATATCAACTGGGATTCAAACAATATAAGGGGCACTGAGGGAGAAAAATTCATGCAGTTTGTCCAAGAAAATTTTTCCAACCAATTAGTGACAAACCCAACGAGAGGAGATGCAATTCTAGACCTAGTCTTGGGGGACGAAGAAGGGCAAGTGGGTGAAGTGACAGTTGACGACCATATCGGGGACAGTGATCACAATTCAGTTAGATTTAGCATTACCATGGAAAAGGATAGAGATAAGGCAGGAGTAAAAGTCTTGAACTGGGGGAAGGCAAATTTTGCAGAAATGAGAAGGGACTTGGCTGAAGTGGACTGGACAGCACTGCTGGAGGATAAAACAGTGGAAAACCAGTGGGAAGCACTAAAAAGCGAGATCCTAATCGTACAAAGTAGACATGTCCCCTACAAAAATAAGAGTGGTACTGCCAAATCTAGACCTTCCTGGTTGCACCATCCACAAGGCACAGAATCACACAATCACAGAATCACACAGTGCAGAAGAGGCCCTTCGGCCCATCGAGTCTGCACCGACACATGAAAAACCACCTGACCTACCTAATCCCATTTATCAGCACTTGGCCCATAGCCTTGAATGTTATGACGTGCCAAGTGCTCATCCAGGTACTTTTTAAAGGATGTGAGGCAACCCGCCTCCACCACCCTCCCAGGCAGCGCATTCCAGACCGTCACCACCCTCTGGGTAAAAAAGTTTTTCCTCACGTCTCCCCTAAACCTCCTGCCCCTCACCTTGAACTTATGTCCCCTCGTGACTGACCCTTCAACTAAGGGGAACAGCTGATCCCTATCCACCCTGTCCATGCCCCTCACAAGTCAGGAGTGTGATGGAATACTCTCCACTTGCCTGGATGAGTGCAACTCCCACAGCTCAAGAAGGTTGACACCATCCAGGACAAAATTGCCCACTTGATTGGCATCACATCCACAAACATTCACTCACTCCATCACCGACGCACAGTAGCAGCAGTGTGTACCATCTACAAGATGCACTGCAGAAATTCACCAAGGCTCCTTAGGCAGCACCTTCCAAACCCACAACCACTACCATCTAGAAAGACAAGGGCAGCAGATAGATGGGAACACCACCACCTGGAAGTTCCCCTCCAAGCCACTCACCATCCTGACTTGGAAATATTTCACCGTTCCTTCACTGTCACTGGGTCAAAATCCTGGAACTCCCTCCCTAACAGCACTGTGGGTGTAACTACACCACATGGACTGCAGCGGTTCAAGAAGGCAGCTCAGCACCACCTTCTCAAGGGCAACTAGGGATGGGCAATAAATGCTGGCTCAGCCAGCAAAGCCCACATCCCGTGAGTGAATAAAAAGAACGACACTAAGGTATCAGGAGGAAAGAATGGCCCACAATTCCACAGTTGGCAACTCTAAGCAGGAGTTGAAAAAAACTCAACCAGATGTACAGCCAGGCAAAACGGCAGGCAGGAAAAGCACGCAAAGATGTGACCATGGAAGACTCCTTGAAGAATCAATATGTAGCCATGATAAACATGAGGAGCCAGTTAGGTTACAAACCCTCAACGCTCTCAACAGGATACAGCCCACATGTAAACTTGGGACATATAGAGAAATTGTCACCACGATCATAGGTGGTGGAAGTGAATGACCAAGTATACCTGTGCAACCGCAGGCAAAAGCTGTCAACCAGCGAAGCTGTTTCTTCACTGCAATCGGATGGTCAGGGGGAAGGGATCTCACCAGCTGTACTGAGTACAGAACTACCATCAATCCCAGAGGTCCAAGTGTCCCCAATGCCACCATGGAACAACAACAGTCATCAAGCCAACAAGGGCTGTGGGAACGGCACCCTCCGGGCAAGGAATATCACCCAAACGAGCAGCCAATGACCATAAGACCATAAGACATTAAGATGTAGGAGCAGGTGTGGGCCATTTGGCCCATCAAGTCTGCTCTGCCATTCAATGAGGTCATGGTTGATCTGATAATCCTCAATTCCACTTTCCTGCCTCTTCCCCATAACCCTTGATTCCCAGCCTCTACAGCCCTCTGCAGTAAAGAATTCCACAGATTGACTACCCTCTGAGAGAAGAAATCCCTCCTCATCTCTGTCTTAAATGGCCGCCCCCTTACTCTGAGATTATGCCCTCTGGTCCTCGACTCTCCCACAAGGGGAAACAACCTCACAGCATCTACCCTGTCAAACCCCCTAAGAATCTTCTATGTTTCAATAAGGTCACCTCTCATTCTAAACACCAATGAATACAGGCCTGACGTACTCAACCTCTCCTCATAAGAAAATCCCTCCATACCCGGGATCAACCTAGTGAACCTTCTGTGGACTGCCTCCAATGCCAGTATATCTTTCCTTAGATAAGGGGACCAAAACTGTTCACAGTATTCTAGGTTTGGTCTAACTTGTGCCTTGTATAGTTTTAGCAAGGCTTCCTTATTTTTATACTCCATTCCCTTTGAAATAAAGGCCAACATTCCATTTACCTTCCCTAGTACTTGTTAAACTTGTATGTTAGCTTTTTGTGATTCATGCAGGAGGACCCCCAAATCCCTCTGTGCTGCAGCTTTCTGCAATCTTTCTCCATTTAAATAATATTCAGCTCCTCTATTCTTCTTGTCAAAGTGCACAACTTCACATTTTCCCACATTATATTCCATCTGCCAAGTTTTTGCCCACTCACTTAACCTGTCTATATCTCTCTGTAGACTTTTTGTGTCATCCTCACCACTTGCCTTTCCACCTATTTTTGTGTCATCTGCAAACTTGGCGATAGTACATTCACTTCCCTCATTCAAGTCATTAATATATATTGTAAATAATTGAGGCCCCAGCACTGATCCCTGTGGCACTCCACTAGTTACAGGTTGCCATCCTGAAAATGCCCCCCTTATCCCAACTCTTTGTCTTCTATTAATTAGCCAATCCTCTATCCATTACATCTACTGGTTCCCTTTTATCTATCTTGCTTGTTACCTCCTCAAAGAATTCTAATAAGTTTGTCAGGCATGATTTCCCCTTCATGAAGCCATGCTGACTCTGCTTGATTAGATTATGTATTTCTAAATGTTCCGCTATTAAATCCTTTATAATAGACTCTAACATTTTCCCACCCTCAATGTCAATGTGCACGCATACTATTAAGAGACCTGCATGATTTAAAGACTATGGCGGAATTTTCCCAACCTTCCCACCGCGGGTTTCGTGGCGGGTGGGAGTGGAGAACCCAGTGGCAGGCACAAAGGCGGCAACCCGCTGGCAAAAAAGTAGTTTGTGATCCTGCCAATGGTGTTAATGGTGGGTTGGTTACCCCATTGCCTCGCGGCGTAAATTCCATTTGCGTTCATTACCACCTTATGAATGCTCATTAAAACAGCCGCTCGCCAGAATCTCATGATGCCTTCCAATCTTGCGTCGCACGCCAACGGGGAAATTATGTCGGCCTGAAACACGTTGGAAAAGGAATGGTGTGCACCCAGCGACCCACAGTTCGCTCGTGACTTCGAGGCAATTGCAACATGTATAGGCCACCTGTCATAGCGCTGTGCTGGTCTTGTAGCAATGAACACCACACGGCTGGGGTTGTACGATTGGTCTGCTCCCGCTCTTTGCCTGCATTGTCTGGAAGGACACCACTGTGCTGCGGTACTCATGCAGGCCTCCACTTTCAGACATTGGTCAGCACTGCGGCCGGGGTTGGGGAATGCAGGGGGCATCTTCTCATGGTGGCTGAGACTGTTGTCCACCAGGACACCACGGTGCAGTGGTAGCCAGGCAGAACTCCACTTTGAGAAATAAGCATTTGGACCAGGGGGTGGGGTGTGAGGTGAGGATGGGGATGACGAAGGCAAGGGGGGGGGCAATGGGTAAGCAAGGCTGTGCAAGCTCTGTGAGGGCGGAAAGGGGGCAAGATGGAAGGCAGGGGGTCAAGGAGGGCACGGGGGGTGGGGTGGGGGGGTGGGTAGGGAATAACGGAAGGCAGAAGTAGGTCGAGGAGTGGGAAGCTGGAGCCCGACAAGGGTACATGAAACACTGGCATTCAAGGGGTCAAAGGGATTACACCTGTTTCACTGGAAGGGGATGCACACAAACTCTGGAATAGGAAGGGTGGGGGCGGCTGTTAGCGTGGCACAAGAGGAATAGGTCACACAGAGACTCAGAAGGTTGGGGGATGGTTTGGGAGGGGACACTGTAGCCCTCAGTCTTCATGGCAATGGGGAATTCTGTGAAAGTCCAAATCCTTGTCTTGGGCTTGCAGACAGGAGTCACAGAGTGCAGACACTCCTGTGGCGATGTGAAAATGAGTCAGAGGGTACAGGCAGTCCAGGGGCAATGTGGAAAGGAGTCAGAGAGTACAGGCTGTCAAGGAGCTATGTGAGAACAAGTCAGAGATTACAGGCAGTGCATTGGCTATACGAATACGGGTCAGATAGTACAGGCAAGCCAGGGGCTTTGTGAAAATGAGTCGGAGAGTACAAGTCATCCAGGCCCGATGTGAAAACATGTCAGAGAGCACAGGCAGTTGAGAGGCTATGTGGAAATGACTCAAAGAGTACAGGCAGTCCAGGAGCTATGTTTAAACGTGTCAGAGAGCACAGGCAGTCCAGGGACAATGTGAAAATAGTCAGAGAGTACAGGCAGTTCAGGGGTTAGGTGGTATAGAGTAAGAGAGTGCAGGCTGTCGAGGAGCCAAGTGAAAACGAGTCAGAGCATACAGGCAGTCCAGGGGCTATGTGAAAGCATGTCAGAGAGTACAGGCAGTCCATGCGCTATGTGAAAACAGGTCAATGAGGACAGGCAGTCCAGGGGCTATGTTGAAAGGGGTCCTAGAGTACAGGCAGTTCAGGGGCTAAGTGAAAACAAGTCAGAGAGTACAGATAGTCCAGGGGCTATGTGAAAACGAGCCAAAGAGAACAGGCAGGCCAGGGGCTATGTGGAAAGGAGTCAGAGAGTAGAGGCAGTCCAACGGCTAGGTAAAAACAAATCCGAGAGTACAGGTAGCAGAGGGGTTATGTGAAAACTGGTCAGAGAGTACAGGCAGTCCAGGGGCTATGTGGAAAGGAGCCAGAGAGCACAGGCAGTCCAGGACCTAGCTGAAAACAAGTCAGAAAGTACAGGCAGCCCAGGGGCTACGTGAAAATGAGTCAGAGATTATAGACAGTACAGGGGCGATATGAAAATGAGTCAGAGAGTACAGGCAGAACAGGGGCAATTTGAAAATTAGTCAGAGAGTACAGGCAGTTCAGGTGTTATACAGAAAGGAATCAGAGAGTACAGGCAGTCTAGGGGCCATGTGGAAAGCAGTCAGGGAGTACAGGCAGAACAGGGGCTATGTGAAAACGAGTCAGAGAGTATAGGCAGTCTAGGGGTTATGCAGATAGGAATCAGGGAGTATAGGTAGTCCAGGGGCCATGTGGAAAGCAGTCAGAGAGTTCAGGCTGTCCAGGGGGGGGCCATGTGGAAAGCTGTCAGAGAGTACAGGCAGTCCAGGAGCTATGCGAAAATGAGTCAGTGGGTGCAAGCTGTCCAGGGGGGTGGGCTTAAAGGGGTCAGAGAGAACAGGTAGTATGTGGGCTATGTGAAAATGAGTCAGACAGTACAGGCAGTCTAGGGGCTCTGTGGAAAGCGGTGATAGATTACAGGCACTCCAAGGGGTATGCAAAAATAAGTTAGAGAGTATAGGCAGCCCAAGGGCTATGTGAAAACGAGTCAGAGCATACAGGCAGTCCAGAGGCTATGTGAAAACAGGTCAATGAGGACAGCCAGTCCAGGGGCTATGTGGAAAGGAGTCATAGAGTACAGGCAGTTCATGGGCTAAGTGAAAACGAGTCAGAGAGTACAGGTAGTCCAGGGGCTATGTGGAAAGGTGTCAGAGAGTACAAGCAGTCCAGGGTCTTGGTGGAAAGGAGTCAGAGGGTACAGGAAGTCCAGGGGCAATGTGAAAATGAGTCAGGGAGTACAGGCAGTCCAGGACCTGGCTGAAAACAAGTCAGAAAGTACAGGCAGCCCATGGACTACGTGAAAATGGGTCAGAGCGTACAGACAGTACAGGGGCTATATGAAATCGAGTCAGAGAGTACAGGCAGAACAGGGGCAATGTGAAAATTAGTCAGAGAGTACAGGCAGTTCAGGTGTTATGCAGAAAGGAATCAGAGGGTACAGGCAGTCCAGGGGCCATGTGGAAACAAGTCAGTGAGTACAGGCAGAACAGGGGCTATTTGAAAACGAGTCAGAGAGTATAGGCAGTCTAGGGGTAATGCAGATAGGAATCAGGGAGTACAGGTAGTGCAGGGGCTATGTGGAAACAAGACAGGGAGTACAGGCAGTTCAGGGGCAATGTGGAAAGCAGACAGAGATTACAGACAGTCCAGGGGCCATGTTGAAAGCAATCAAAGAGAAAAGGCAATCCAGGAGTTATGCGAAAATGAGTCAGTGGGTGCAAGCTGTCCAGGGGGGTGGGTGTAAAGGAGTCAGAGGGTACAGGAAGTCCAGGGGCAATGTGAAAATGAGTCAGAGAGTACAGGCAGTCCAGGAGCTATACGAGAACAAGTCAGAGATTACAGGCAGTGCATTGGCTATACGGACGAGTCAGACAGTACAGGAAGTCCAGGGGCTTTGAGAAAATGAGTTAGAGAGTACAGGCAGCCCAGGTGCTAGGTGCAAAGGGGTCAGAGAGTACAGATCATCCAGGGCTATGTGAAAACATGTCAGAGAGCACAGGCAGTTCAGGGGCAATGTGGAAAGGACTCAGAGAGTACGAGCAGTCCAGGGGCTCTGTGGAAACAAGTCAGGGAGAACAAGCTGTCCAGGGGGGTGGGCGTAAAGGGGTCAGAGAGAACAGGCAGCCCAGGAGCTATGTGAGAACAAGTCAGTGACTACAGGTTGTGCATTGGCTACACGGATATGGGTCAGACAGTACAGGGGCTTTGTGAAAATGAGTCAGAGACGACAGGCAGCCCAGGGGCTAGGTGTAAATGAGTCAGAGAGTGCAAGTCGTCCAGGGCGATGTGAAAACACGTCAGAGAGCACAGGCAGTTCGGGGGCTATGTTTAAATTTGTCAGAGAGTACAGGCAATCCAGAGGTTATATGAAAATGGTTAGAGAGTACCGGCAGTTCAGGGGTTAGGTGGACTGGAGTAAGAGAGTTCAGGCTGTCAAGGGGCTATGTGAAAACGAGACAGAGATTACAGAAATTCCAGGAGCTATGTTAAAATGAGTCAGAGAGTACAGGCAGTTCAGGGGCTCTGTGGAAAGGTGTCATAGATTACTAGCACTCCAAGGGGGATGCGAGAAAGAGTCAGAGAGTATAGGCAGCCCAGTGGCTATGTGAAAACGAGTCAGAGCATACAGGCAGTTCTGTGGCTATGTGGAAACAAATCAGAGCCTACAGGCAGTCCATGGGCTATGTTGAAAACATGTCAGAGAGTGCAGGCAAACCAGGGGCTATGGGAAAACGAGTCAGAGAGTACAGGCAGTCTAGGGGCTTTGTGAAAACATGCCAGAGAGTACAAACAGCCATGTCAAGGCAAGGCAGAGAGTACAGTCAGTCTGGGGGGGGGAACGATGTGAAAATGAGTCAGAGAACACAGCCAGTCCAGGGGCTATGTGAAAACGAATCAGAGTGTGCAGGCAATGCATCCTATAGGATATTTGGAAAGGAGTCAGAGAGTACAGGCAGTCCAGGGCCTACGTGAAAACAACTCAGAGAGTGCAAGCAATCCAGGGGCTATGTGAAAACAAGTGAGAGAGTACGGGCAGTCCAGGGGCTCGGTGAAAATGAGTCAGAGAGTACAGGCAGTCCAGAGGCCATGTGACAACAATGCAGAGAGTCCAGATAGTCCATGAGCTATGTGAGAATGCATCAGAGATTACAGGCAGTCCTTTGGCTATATGAATACAAGTCACACTGTACAGGCAGTCCAGGGGCTATGTGAAAACAAGACAGAGACTACAGGCAGACCAGGGGCTATGTGAAAATGAGTCAGAGTGTGCAGGCAATCCAAGGGATAATTGGAAGGAGTGAGAGAGTACAGGCAGTCCAAGGCGTACGTTAAAACAGCTCAGAGAGTACAGGCAATCAAGGGGCTATGTGGAAAGGAGTCAGAGAGTACAAGTCATCCAGGGCTATGTGAAAACATGTCAGAGAGCACAGGCAGTTCAGGGGCTACGTGGAAAGAACTCAGAGAGTACAGGCAGTTCAGGGGTTAGGTGGAATGGAGTAAGAGAGTTCAGGCTGTTGAGGGGCTATGTGAAAACAAGTCAGAGATTACAGGCATTCCAGGAGCTATGTTAAAACGAGTCAGAGAGTAAAGGCAGTTCAGGGGCTCTGTGGAAACAAGTCAGGGAGTACAGGCAGTTCAGGGTCCATGTGGAAAGCAGTCAGAGAGTACAGGCAGTCTAGGGGCAAAGTGGAAAGCAGTCAAAGAATACAGGCAGTCCAGGAGCTATGCGACAATGAGTCAGTGGGTGCAAGCTGTCCAGGGGGGTGGGCGTAAAGGGGTCAGGGAGAACAGGCAGCCTATGGGCTATGTGAAAACGAGTCAGAGAGTGCAGGCAGTCCAAGAGCTATGTGAGAATAAGTCAGAGATAACAGGCAGTGCATTGGCTACACGGATACGAGTCAGACAGTACAAGCAGTCCAGGGGCTTTGTGAAAACAAGTCAGAGTCTACAGGCAGCCCAGGGGCTAGGTGCAAATGAGTCAGAGAGTACCGGTCATCCAGGGGTTTGTGAAAACATGTCAGAGAGCACAGGCAGTTCAGGGGCTATGTGGAAAGGACTCAGAGAGTACAGGCAGTACAGGGGCTATGTTTAAATTTGTCAGAGAGTACAGGCAATTCAGTGGTGATGTGAAAATGGTAAGAGAGTACAGGCAGTTCAGGGGTTAGGTGGAATGGAGTAAGAGAGTACAGGCTGTCGAGGGGCTATGTGAAAACAATTTAGAGAATACAGGCATTCCAGGAGCTATGTTAAAATGAGTCAGAGAGCACAGGCCGTCCAGGGGATCTATGGAAAGGGGTCATAGATTACTGGCCCTCCACGGGGTATGTGAAAACGAATCAGAGGGTATAGGCAGCCCAGGAGCTCTGCGAAAATGAGTCAGAGCATACAGGCGGTCCAGTGGCTATGTTGAAACAAGTCAGAGCCTACAGGCAGTCCATGAGCTATGTGAAAACATGTCAGAGAGTGCAAGCAAACCAGGGTCTATGGGAAAACGAGTCAGAGAGTACAGGCAGTCCAGGGGCTTTGTGAAAACATGCCAGAGAGTACAAACAGTCCAGGGGCCATGTCAAGGCAAGGCAGAGAGTACAGTCAGTCCGGGGGGACGATGTGAAAATGAGTCAGAGAACACAGCCAGTCCAGGGGCTATGTAAAAACGAATCAGAGTCAGAGAGTACAGGCAATCCAACCTATGGGATATTTCGAAAGGAGTCAGAGAGTACAGGCAGTCCAGGGCCTACGTGAAAACAACTCAGAGAGTGCAAGCAATCCAGGGGCTATGTGGAAAGGAGTCAGAGAGTACAGGCAGTCCAGGGGCTCTGTGAAAATGAGTCAGAGATTACAGGCAGTCCAGAGGCCATGTGACGACAATGCAGAGAGTCCATGTAGTCCAGGAGCTATGTGAGAATGCATTAGAGATTACAGGCGGTCCTTTGACTATATGAATACAAGTCACACTGTACATGCAGTCCAGGGGCTATGTGAACATGAGTCAGAGAGCACAGGCAGTCCAGGGGTCATGTGAACACGGGTCATAGAGTACAGGCAGTCCAGGGGTTATGTGAAAACAAGACAGAGACTACAGCCAGACCAGGGGCTATGTGAAAATAAGTCAGAGTGTACAGGCAATCCAACCTATGGGATATTTGGAAAGGTGTCAGAGAGTACAGGCAGTCCAGGGCCTACGTGAAAACAACTCAGAGAGTACAAGCAATCCAGAGGTTATATGAAAAGGAGTCAGAGAGTACAGGCAGTCCAGAGGCCATGTGACAACAATGCAGAGAGTCCAGGTAGTCCAGGAGCTATGTGAGAATGCATCAGAGATAACAGGCAGTCCTTTGGCTATATGAATACAAGTCACACTGTACAGGCACTCCAATGGGTATGCGAAAATGAGGCAGAGAGTATAGGCAGCCCAGGGGTTATGTGAAAATGAGTTAGAACATACAGGCAGTCCAGTGGCTATGTGGAAACAGGTCAGAGAGTAGAGGCAGTCCAGGAGCTTTGTGAAAACATGCCAGAGAGTACAAACAGTCCAGGGGCCATGTCAAGGCAGGGCAGAGAGTACAGGCAGTCCGGGGGGGGGGCGATGTGAAAATGAGCCAGAGAGTGCAGCCAGTCCAGGGGCTATGTGAAAATGAGTCAGAGTGTACAGGCAATTCAACCTATTGGATATTTGGAAAGGAGTCAGAGAGTACAGGCAGCCCAGGGGTTATGTGAAAACGAGTCAGTCCAGGAGGTATGTGAGAACAAGTCAGAGATTACAGGCAGTCCATTGGCTATACAAATATGGGTCAGACAGTACAAGCAGTCCAGGGACTTTGTGAAAACGAGTCAAAGAATTTCAGGCAGTCCTGGGGTTATGTGAGCACAAGTCAGAGAATACAGGCAGTCCATGGGCTATGTGAAAATGGGTCAGAGAGTACAGACAGTCCAGGAGCCATGTGAAAACAAGTTAGAGAGTACAGGCTGTCCAGGGGCTATGTGAAAATGAGTCAGAGTACAGGCAGTCCAGGAGCTATGTGAAAACAGGCTACAGAGTTCAGGCTGTCAAGGGGCTATGTGAAAACGAGTCAAAGAGTACGCGCAGTCCAGGGGCTATGTGAAAGCAAGTCAGAGAGTACACACAGTCCTGGGGCTATGTGGAAATGAGTGAGAGAGTACAGGCAGTCCAGCGCTAATGTGGAATGGTGTCAGAGAGTACAGGCAGTCCAGGGGCTATGTGAAAACAAGTCAGGGAGTATAGGCAGTCCTGGAACTATGTGGAAAGGAGTAAGAGAGAAAAGGTATTCCTGCAGCTATGTGGAAAGCAGTCAGAGAGTACAGGCAATCCAGGGGTTATGTGAAAACAAGTCAGTCCAGGAGGTATGTGAAAACAAGTCAGAGATTACAGGCAGTCCATTGGCTATACAAATATGCGTCAGACAGTACAAGCAGTCCAGGGACTTTGTGAAAACGAGTCAAAGAGTACAGGCAGTCCTGGGGTTATGTGGAAAGGGGTCAGAGGGCACAGGGAGTCCTGGGGTTATGTGAGCACAAGTTAGAGAATACAGACAGTCCAGGGACTATATAAAAATGAGTCAGAGAGTACAGGCAATTCAGGGGCTACGTGAAAACGACTCAGAGAGTACAGGTCATTGAAGGCCTATGTGCAAATGAGTGAGAGAGTACAGGCAAACCAGGGCCTATATGAAAGCTAGTCAAAGAGTACAGGCAGTCCAGGGGTTATGTGAAAATGACACAGATAATACAGGCAGTCCAGGGGTATCTGGAAAAGAGTCGGAGAGTACAGGCAGCCCAGGGGCTGTTTTGAAAGGAGTCAGAGAGTACAGGCAGTCCAGGGGTTACGTGAAAACGAGTCTGTCCAAGAGCTATGTGAAAACAAGTCAGAGATTACAGGCAGTCCATTGACTATACCAATATGGGTCAGACAGTACAAGCAGTCCAGGGGCTTTGTGAAAACGAGTAAAAGAGTACAGGTAATCCACGGGCTATGTGAAAACGAGTCAGAGAGTACAGGTCGCCCAGGAACTATGTGAAAACGAGTGAGAGAGTACAGGCAGTCCAGGGGCTATGTGAAAACGAGTCAGAGAGTACAGGTCTTCCAGGGCCTATGTGCAAACGAGTGTGAGAGTACAGGCAGTCCAGGGGCTATGTGAAAGCAATTCAGAGAGTACAGGCAATCCTGGAGCAATGTGGAAAGGAGTCAGAGTGTAAAGACAGTCCAGGGGCTATGTGAAAACAAGTCAGCAAGTACAGGCAGTCCAGTGGTATATGGAAAGGAGTCAGAGAGTACAGGCAGAACAGGAGCTATGTGAAAACGAGACAGATAATACATGCAGTTCAGGGGCTATCAGGAAAGGAGTCAGAGAGCACATGTAGTCCATGGGCTATGTAAAAATGAGCCAGAAAGTACAGGCAGTCCAGGGGCTATGTGGAAAGGAGTCAGAGAGTACAGGCAGTCCAGGGGCTAAATGGAGAGGAGTCAGAGAGTACAGGCAGTCCAGGGGCTATGTGGACATGAGTCAGAGAGTACAGGCAGTCCAAGAGCTACCTGATATGGAGTCAGAGAGTACAGGCAGTCCAGGGGTTATGTGGACCTCATAATCAGACATCAGGGATAGGAGACAGCCCAGGGGTGCACCAGTCATGCAGCAGGAGGAATCATTGGGAGCAAGGTATACTCCAGTTGCCGGGAGGGACAAGGGGTGTGTTCTCCAGGGGATTAAAGCACAGCTTGGTATGCGGGGCTGTCTCACAGTCACTGTCCTTGGGCTTGGCTGTCTCTCTACGGGGCTGCATTTGGAATGGTGATAGTAAATGGAGGCATCTGAAGCCTGTAGATTGGAAACATGTTATAAAGGTAGGGAGTGGGGCGAGGGAGGTACGTGAAGCTCTCTCGTTGGGGGTGGGGCGGTGTTCACCTTAGTAGGCGACCATGCACAGAACTTCTAGATGGGGTGGGCAGAGGCCACATGGGTCATGGGCACATCACAAGTGATGGGCCTGGGGTTTGCGGGGAGTGGTGTAGGAATGTCCATCACAACAACTATGGGATTCAGTATTATCGGGGGAGGCTGGAAAACAACAGAAGAACAACAGCTGGGAGTTCTATCTTCATATCGTGAGGTTCCAGGTATATATATCTGGCAGACGGAGAGTGAGAGGGAGCATCGAATTGCGTTTTGAAGTAATAGTGAGGAGCCACCATCTTGCTGTACCACAGTCATGGCGCTGCCTCAAATCGGAAGTACCAGCAAATCTGGTCGAGAGGGCTCTGAGGCAGTGTGGGAGGAGCGCACTGCTGGGTTAAGAGGCCCTTTCTGGGTGCGCACTCTAACTTGTTTGTGCCGCAAAAGTGATCATGAGTCTGCTTAGTGGGAAAGAAGGAAGGCCTCCTTGGGAAGAAAGCCACTGAAAGCCAATGGCTTCATTTGCACTGTTAAAGGGCTACTCAGAACTCAGTGGTTCCACATCACAGTTGCTGCATCTCAGGATTAACATGCAGGAATTTGGAATTTGTGAATGCAGGCAATAGGCACGGCTGCATCATATATGGCATTCCATCACATGTTCACCAAAATTGGCATTCATAACAGGCCAAAAGGCATCCACTCATTGACCATGAGTAACGGATTTGGTCATTACTATGCCACATCAGAAATTGGTGCAGGGAGCTAGGTTGGGTCACTCATCTCATTTACACCTTATCGTTCCACGCAAGGCTCCAGATGTCACATATCTGGGATGCCATCTTGTTCACCTCGGTGTGTGTGCTAGTGTCTGAGGGACAAGGCTGCATCAGCCACCACTCAAGTAGGATATATAGGATATGTAAAATCCATTGCATTTCTTTAGCTCTGAAGAAGAGTCATACGGATTTGAAACATTAACTCTGCTTCTCTCCCCACAGATGCTGCCAGACCTGCTGAGTTTTTCCAGCATTTTCTTTTTTTTATTTCAGATTTCCAGCATCCGCAGTATTTTGCTTTTATTTCCATCATTATGTCAGGTTTGCTCTGGATGAAGACAGCTAGGCTGCGAGATTCACCAGCTTCACCGCCGTCTCAGGCTTCCTAAGAGTGCAGGGTGCAATAGACTGCACCCACGGGCTCCATGGCAGCAGCCCCTAATGTTTGTAAACCACAAGAGCTATCATTCCATCAATGTACAACTGGTGTGTGATCACCGGAAGCACAAACTGCACGTTTGTGCAAGGTTCCTTGGGAGTTGCCTTGACCCTCACATCCTGAGTCACTCCTAGGTGCCTGAGATCTTTGAGGGGCGATTACGTCTGCAGGGGTGGTTGCTTGGGGATAAGGGGTACCCACTGGAATGCTGGCTGATGACGCCAGTGCGTCGCCATCAGAGTTGTTCCGAGGAGAGGTACAACGCTGCTCACAGCTCCACATGCTCCCTATGGTGCAGACCACAGGGCTTCTGAAGATGTGCTTCAGATGCTTGGAATGCTCAGGTGGCTCACTGCAATACACTCCCAATGGGATTTTCACATCATCCCAGTGTGTTACGCCCTTCACAATCTGGCAATACAAAGAGGTGAACCTCTGCCAGGGGATGAACTGGGGGAGGATGAGAGCTCACCAGAGGATGAAGATCCAGAGGCCCAGGAACCTCAGGGGGCTGCTGAGGGTCAGTATGAACAGAATGACGCCACGGAGGAAGGAAGGCGTGGGAGACGTGCCAGTGATACTTTAACTGTTGACAGGTTCCAGGAAGAATAAAGTTAAGGAAGGGCCAATGGCCACATCTCCGGCCCTCAATGCCATTCCCCTTCACCTCAGGGGATGTCCAACCACTCACAATGAGAATGGATCCTGCATTCACACTTGCACATCCTGGCTCGTTAATCACCAGGCCACGATCTTTGCTTAGGTCTGTGGGGCCCTATGAGTGAGCTCACTCTGGGAACTGACAGTTCACTGAGGAACAAGAGCGATGGGAGAGAAGACTTGAAGCCTTTGCCACCATGAGATGCGGACATGCCTAGGGATCTCCTCCTCCTGTGCATGTCTTGTCTTCTACCACTGAGGAGACACAAATGCTGCTAGAATATCAATGCTGATGAGCTGCCCTCACTCAATGGTGTTCCCTGAGGAAGAAGGGTTGGAAACGCTTATATCACACACTTCCAATAAAGATTTAAACACATCTCCCTGACATCACACAAGGGTGCGGATACTAGTTCAACTGAGGTTGACATCACAGGAATGTGAATCTCACAGTGGGACACTGTCACTTAGTGGAAGGCTAAACCTTGAAATAAGAGGACTCCAAAGCACAAAATCACAATGCCTTCAGTTGATAGGAACATTCACATAACCACCAAATGCACTTCCGGAAGTACAATTTCTTTACAGTGGTAGCACACAAAAGTGACATCAAAATTTCTTAACTTTCCTAACCACTACCGCTGTGCCTGGATGCAGTCCCGACATCGGCAGCAGAGGTGAAGGCCGCTTGCTGACTGCTACATCCTGATGTCTGCAATGACCTTGGTGGACGTCCCCTAATTGTTCGTGAAATAATGCATGGCACAAATGCAAGGTGGGAGTTTATCTTTAAAAAAGAGGCAGGGGAACTAATTAAGAACAAACATCTGTACCAAACCAGGCTGGAGTTTACAGCCTTTGGTAAACACTCCCGCAAGAGTGCACTTTTCTACACAAATCAGTTAAAATATTCAGCACATATTAACCTTTCATGACTAAAATATTAATGTTTGTCGAACAATTCTGTCGAAAGTTTTGTGTTTCATGCAAGCTGCCTCCCACCAAGGTGAAGGTCTGCTTTAGTCCAATAAACTCTGTGACCCCCAATGACATGTGAATCTATTGAAACCGTGTCTGACTGGGGCCAGCATACCACAGCTCCTGTTTGCTATTTCAAGGTTAAAACCTTGAGATAGGCACTGAAGGCCGCGCAACGCCCCCCAAATATATGGTCAACATATTAATCAATAACATGGAGCTCAGTGTTAAACCAGACGCTTCATTACCATATCACTGAATATATCCATTTGAGTTGCCTCGAAAGTTGTGCCAATTAATTTGTAGGGTTGGGGACGTTAAAAATATTAAAGACCTTTTTGTTCATGAATTGTTCCCCGGATGATCTGAAAATATAAAAGTGGCAGAATGGCGTCCTAACTCGCACCAAATCTCATTCGCCCATCATCGCTCAGCTCACTAATGTACAAACTCCATGTCCTGCAATGACTTGCTTTTAAAATTCTTATCATCATGTTCCAATCTCTCTATGGCCTTGCCCCTCTCTTATCTCTGTAACCTTCTGGAGATCTACAACCCTTTGAGAGCTCTGCATTCCTCCAATTCTGGCCTTTTGTGCATTTCCCCACTTCTTTTGCCCCCATCATTGATGGCTGTGCCTTCAGTCACCTACATCCTCAGTTCTGGAACTCCCGTTCCAATCTCTTCACCTCTCCGCCTCCTTCTTTAGGCCACTGCTTGAAAGCTACCTCTTTGACTAAGCTTTGATCACCTGCCTTAAAGTGCCTCCTTCTTAGGCTCAGTGTCAAATTTTGTTTGATTACGTTTCTGTAAAGCGCCTTGGGTCATTTTACTACGCCAAAGGTGCTATACAAATGCAAGAGGTTATTACTGGGAAGGGTGTGGATCATGGCTGGAATTAAAAACGTATAAATTATACCTGCCATATTAATAAAGGGTAACATTTTTGTTACTTAACGTTTTGATACAAAGCTTAAGATAATATTTTGATCTATTTAATAGGGGCTGGGAGATTGTGTTGAGTCTCATGATCCTTCAATAGGAAAGGCAAAGGCACCTGGAAAACAGGCACTAAGGGAATGCACAAGGTGATTAATTTATTTTTCTATGCATTGTGGCAAGATTTAGTTTATAAATTAGCTTTGGAATGTGTATTTTGTCTTTGTTTATACTGTGAAAAAGAGGTTAGTGATGGGGGGAAGGTAAGAAGTCTGAGACTGTTGGTGAAATGGGGAATTGGAGTTGAGCTTACTGGTATTGCACTCAGCTGAGTTCTTCATGGCTAGCTCAGGCAGAAAGGGATGTCTCAGTTGTCGCCTCCCTTCCACTTCCTCCTCCTCCTCATGCTTTCTGATTCTCATTTTCTTGCCTGATGGGTGGTGAGAAAAGGCTGTGCCCTCCTGTTGGTAAGGCTATGCAGCATGCATGACACCATGCTGAGAGTCCTTCTCCTCCTCTGTCTTCCAGCAGCTTGTCCTGCTCTGAGTCATCTCTGCTCATTCTCCCAGTCACATTAATCCTAAGAGGGAGGCTTATTGTGCCATCTGCATCCAGAAGCGACTATTGAAACTTTTAGCAATATAGAAAAGCACTCAAACCATGTAAAATTGCAGCAACAGCCAGAAGGCAAATCAATCAACATCAGGCACTTGGCTGCTTGTCCTAGACACTTCTTATATTATATATATTATATTATATCATATTATATTTTATTGTTCTGCGGGAGTTTAATAACTTCCAGCTTGTGAACATTTTCTGGATCATTAATGAATACCAGATTAAGGTAAGCATGGCATCTCATTGCTTTCTTGATGCTCCCCTTTGGGTTGATGATCTTTGCTTGCAGAGGTCTGGGGCCTTTGCACGTGTTCTTGGCTGGTGACAGTTCTAAGAATCAGGTAGGTAACTTGGGGGAGGTGGTAGTGGAGTGGCAATGTCACTAGACTAGTAATCCAAAGACCCAGACTATTGCTCTGGGGAGATGAGTTCAAATCTACCATGGTGGAATTTAAATTCAATTAATGAACTTGGAATTGAAAGCTACTCTCAGTAATGGTGACCATGACAACTATCTTAGATTGTTGTAAAAACCCATCTGGTTCACTAATGCCCCTTTAAGGAAGGAAATCGGCCATCCTAAATGTGACTCCAGACTCTTAACTGCCCCCTGAAATGGTCTAGCAAGCCACTCAGTTCAAGGGCAATTCGGGATGTGAAACAAATGCTGGCCTTGCCAGTGGCACCCACATCCCATGAAAGAATAAATTTTAAAAGTTGATGATCCCTTTAAATAGCACTGGCAGGGGGAGGGGCGATAATTCCCCTGCTGAATGTGTGTTCGGGTGTGGGAGGTTAGGAGAGGACATTAATTGGAGTGTTCAGCTCTAAAGGGGCACTGCTGGCAGCAAATCATCGTTGAACGTTGATTGACTTCATGATCTGCCTGCATGGATATGATGGATGTTTGAGGTGTCAGCTGTGGCTCAGTTCATAGCACCCTCACCTTTGAGTCAGAAGGTTGTGGGTTCATGTCCCACTCCAGGACTTGAACAAAAAAAAAGTCAAGAACTGTGAATGTACTCAAAAGAGTTATGATGGATGTTTGATGTAGGTGTGTTAAACCATTTACTAGTATGGCATGTGGTGCACTTTGAATCAGAAGTCACAGTCACCAATTTGGAACCTTAAAGGGGCTGCTGAGCCCAATTACACCCCCCACTGTCTCTGAACTGACCAGTGGCCAATTAAATCACAGTGTGACCTTATCAGGCAGGTAGGTTCCCATACAACTGTGAGCAAAGAAATTAATAACAAAAGGTTGACACAAAAGTATGACAAAAAAAAATTACAACAGAAATTGAAGGATAAACCCAAAAACTACAGGCCAGTCAGTTCAACCTAGATTGACAGCCACTTGGAAAACTTGTGGATTAGTTTAGGAAAGCCAGCACGGTTCGTTGAGGCAAATTGTGTATCTAACTTGATTTGAGTTTTTTGATAAGCATTAGATTGATGAGGCTGATGAGGTGTAAAAGAACATCCAAAAGGCATTTGACAAAGTTCCATATAATAGGTATGCCAGCAAAGTTGAAGCCCTTGGAATAAATGGACAGTGGCAATGTGGATTTGAATTTGGCTGACAGGAAACCAGAGAATATCGGTGAGTAGTGAGGTTTTCAGGGGTCAGTACTAGGACCACTGCCTTTCTTGATATATATTGACTAGACTTGGGTGCACAGGGCACAATGTCTAAATTTGCAGATGGCCCAGAACTTGGAATTATTGTGAATTGTAAAGGAGGATGATGATAAATTTAAAGATGGCAGAGACAGGCTGGTGCAATAGGCTAGCACAGGACAGATGTGGTTTAACACAGAGAAGTGTGAAATGATCCATTTTGGGGGGAACAAAGAGGACAGGCAATATAAAATAAAGGGTGCCATTCGAAAGGGGGTGCAGGAATTGAGGGACCAAGGGGTATAAGCGCACAAATTGTTGAATGTGGCAGGACAGGTTAAACAAGTGGTTAAAAAGGCATACAGACATACAGGATCCTAGGCTTTATAATTAGAGGCATAGGGTGCAGAAGTAAGGAAATTATGATGAGCCTTTAAAAAGCATCATCTTCAGCTGGAGTACTGTGTCCAGTCCTGGGCACTGCACCTTAGGAAGGGCATGAAGGCTTTGGAGGGAAAGCAGATTCACGAGAATTGTTCCAGGGATAAGGGATTTTAGTTAGGTAGGTAGATAAGCTGGGGTTGTTCCCCTTAGAAGAGGTTGAGAGATCATCTGATAGAGGCCTTCAAAATCATGAGGGATCTAGACAGAAGAGATAGCAACAAACTGTTCCCATTGACAAAAGTATGAAAGATCCAGCGGACACCGATATAAGTTGGATGACAAAGGAACTAAAGACGAGATGAAGAAAAATTGTTTTCTCAGTGAGTTTTTAGGATCTCGAACGCACTGTTTCAGAGGTGGTGGAGGCAGATTCAATCCTGGTTTTCAAAAGGAAATTACATACAGTCAACTCCCGTCGTTCGCGGGTTGCAAAATCTCATGGAGGGTGAAATCACGAGCGGTGAACTTGCGCATGTGCAGAGACAGCACATGTGCAATGCACACTTTCCAAGTGGGAAAGGTGTGAGTTTAACATTCTAAATCACGGATGAGTGAAGTTTTGGGGCCGTGAACTGCGATTTGATGTACATACGCGTTCGTGCGGGTCAAGGAATTCGCAGTAGAGGGGGCTGCAAATGATGGGAGTTGACTGAAATGATCTGAATGGAAAACATTTGCAGGGTTACAGCTATGGCAAATGTGGCGAAGTGGAACTAGAAGCGTTGCTCTTGCAGAGCACGAGCAGGCATGACAGAGCAACTCAGCTAGTCCCACTCCCCTCTTTTTCACTGTGACCCTGCAAATCCTTTCTCTTCAGTTAACTATCGACCATGCCTGTGCTGTAAGCATTCTGTGATCCTTTGAGTCTATTCAGGAAATTCAGAGAGACAGTGTTTTGGACCCAACTCATAGATATTACTGAAGAAATGTTTTGGGGATAAAAACCTTCAGGTGTATTTTCCTCATTTGTTTTTGCAGCATTACTAACCCAATTTTCTGATTTTATTCACACTGGATGGGTAGGAACAACAGCAATGTCAAAACTAACTCTCTCATCAGTCTTAGTAAAGACACCTTTAGGATTGAAATTACACAATGCAACATTCTTTTTATTCATTCATGGGATGTGGGCATCGCTGGCCAGACCAACATTTATTGCCCATCCCTAATTGCCCTTGAGAAGGTGGTGGTGAGCTGCCTCCTTGAACCGCTGCAGTCCAACATGAAAAACATTCCAAGCAAACAACTTAACTAACGTCTTAAACCTATTATATTCCAAAGTTTTAGCTTGACTTTACATTGGCTAAGTTCTTGACTTAACCCTTTAAACAGATTCATGAAGGTAGAAACAATATGTTTGATAGTTCACTTCATTTATCATTGACTAAACATTAATCTTAAACACCCTATTGTCTAAAGAATTACAAAATAATTACAGCACAACAAGAGGCCATTTGGTCCAATTTTATGCTCCATAAGAGTATTCTCCCACTCTTTCCTTCTAACCCTATCAATATATTCATTCATGAGCTCTCTGCATGAAGGCAGGTCCTTGGCTCATTGACTACTGATAATTTATGCTGAGCCCTTTCTTTGGCAGTTTCTGTCAGTGGTTTTAAGTTCCTTCCTCCCTTTCACCTCTTGATTTACAAGTATTGCTGGGATGTAATTTGTTTCTTCTACAGAGAAGACAGGCACCAAATATCTGTTTAATGCTTCCTTCATTTTCTTATTGCCCATTATTTATTCCACAGCCTCACTCTAAAAGACCAATGCTCACTTTAATTACTCATTTCCTTTTTTAAATACTTGCAGAAACTCCTACCAACTGTTTTTCTATTTCTAGCTGGCATTCTCTCATATTCGAATTTCTCTGCCCTTTTGTTTTAGTCATTCTTCTGTGGTTTTTAGATTATGTCCAATCTTCTTACCTACTGCTAATCTCTGCAGAATGGCACTTTTTCTTTCAATTTGATACTATCTTTAACTTCCTTAGCTAGCCATGGATGGTGGGTCCTTTTCCTAGAGTCAGTCTTTCTCACTGGATCGTTCTTTGCTGAGCATTGTGAAATATCCCCTTCAATGTCTACCAATGCGTCTCTACTGTCTTAACCTTTAACCTAATTTCCCAGTTCACATTAGCCAGCTTTGTCTTCATACCTTTGAAATTGCCTTTAAGTTTAAAACACTAGTCTTTGACCCACTCTTCTCGCCCTCAAACTAAATGCAAAATTCAATCATGTTAAGATTACTGCTGCTGAGGGGATCCTTAAGTGTGAGATCATTAATTAATCCTGTCTCATTGCATATTACCAGGTCTAGAATAAGGAGCCTTAGTCAGTTTCTGCAGTGCATCTTGTACAAGATGCACTGCAGAAACTCGCCAAGGCTCCTTAGGCAGTATCTTCTAAACCCACGACCGCCACCATCTAGAAGGACAAGGGCTGCAGAACACTGCCACCTGGAAGTTCCTCTCCAAGCCACTCACCATCCTCACTTGGAAATGTACCGCTGTTGCTTCTCTGTCGCTGGGTCAAAATCCTGGCAATCCCTCCCTAGCAGCACTGTGGGTGTACCTACACCACAGGGACTGCAGCAGTTCAAGAAGGCTCACCACCACCTTCTCAAGGGAAATTGGGGATGGGCAATAAATGTTGGCATAGCCAGCGACGCCCACATCCTGTAAATGAATTTTTAAAAATAGCCTGCTCATGGTAGGCATCGCAATGTGCTGGCCTAAGAAATTGTCCCAAAAACACTCTATGAACTCATCTTCCAGGATAGCTTTCCCAATCTTATTTGTCCAATCTATATATAAATTAAAATTGCCCATGGTTATTGCTATATCTTTCTTACAAGCCCCCATTGTTTCTTCCTTTACATTCTATCCTACTATGTGGTTACTGCTAGAGGACCTATAAATTATCCCCACAAGTGACTCCCTACCTTCGCTATTTAACATTACCCAGACTGATTCTACATCTTTACCTTTAGAACTAAGGGCATCTCTCACTATCATACTAATGTCGTCTTTTAATAACAGAGCTACCCCACCACTTTTTCCTAGCTTCTTGTCCTTCCAAAATGTCAAGTACTCATGAATATTCAGGTCCCAGACTTGGTCACCTTGCTGCCACAGCGCTGCAATGGCTATCAGGTCATACATATTCATTACTATTTGAGCTCTCAATTCATCTCTTTCTCTATTTGAGCTGTCACCTGCATCATTACATTTAATGATTTTAGTATCTGTACCCTCAAATTTCTCTACCCCAAATTGGTACTTATTTCAGAGTAGAATGTGTAAAAAAATCATGTCTGTAGATTTAATAAGGTCCCGTAAGGACTGAGGATACAATCCTGTTCATGGCACCGGGCCATGAAGGCAGCCACTGTCTCTTGTTTTCTAAGTAAGTAAAATCTAAATCGCTTCTTTACACCATTTTCTTAACAGTCTATTTCCTGCTGGATCCAACGCTATCTGATGTTTTACAACCATCACATTTTTGAACCAATTGCCAAACAGAGATGATAAGCCCCATGCCCTTACATGCTAAACAGTTATGTCCTATCATTTTTTTCCCCCCAAGCCATAATTTAAACATTCAATTCATGCTCTCAAAGCAGCACATTGCTTTTTATATTCCTGTCAGCAATCTGCTTTCTGTACACTATCCCTGCTGTGATGAAAAGCTTGTGATGAAAAGCTTTTCTGTTTCAAGATTAATTATTCTTAAAGCTTAATATTTCTCCAGTTAGCTTATTTATTTATGCTTGCATAGCTTTACAGAATAATGCCCTTGGTTCACGAATATTACTAGATATGAGATCACATATCCTTCATATTAATAGTAATTTAGTAGTACAGAACTTGAGTATTGCTGAAAAAAGAGACATGTTAAAGATTTTCATCTTGCACTCATCAGGACACTACACAAGAAAACAACAATTTATACTTTATGTGAAGAGAGTGCTGATTGGTTGGCAAGTGGACTCTGATCGGAATTCATGTTAACTACCAACACTGCTAGGGGCTTGGTTATGCGTCCACGATTATAACTACCAACACTATTAAGGATCAGGTTACATATGTCCTCCATATCAGCCTCATAGCTGAGCACTAGCTCTGTGAAGCATGTTTTCTCGATGTTTGGCAATCTGCCCAGATGTTCAATCGAGAACTTCCAAACAAATATGTTACACAGGACTAAACTAATGGCAGCAATGCCATAACATATACTTTATAGTAGATGTTCAGCCTAGGAAGCTCTTTGTTGTAACAGAAATTAATAAATGGTTGTGAATTCTTGTGTGAAAGCAAGATTTATTTTCTCACCATCCGTGGAAACTATCTGATCTGAATAACTGTCTTCAAAAGGTGCCAGACCAACTCACTGATTTAAAAAATAAGACTTATACCTTTAAAACAGCTCAATAAATTTAAATAACCATTGGTTAAATACAAAAAAATTTCCGAGAACAAATAGTACAACAATTTTTGTTTATAAACCACCTCTAAATGTAGCAAAAGCTCTTAAAGTGCTTCACAGGAGCAAAATGAGTCACGTAAGGAGATATCAAGGCAGGCGAAGGTTTTAAGGGCTGGAGGAGGAGAGGAGGAAAGGAAGGTTAGAGCGTGGGAGAGATATAGAGGGGAAAGTCTAGGCTTTATGGTCTTGGCAGCTAAAGACACAGCCACCAAGCATGGAGCGTTTAAAACAGGGGATGTGGAAAAGGTCAGTACTGAAGGAGTGCAGGTTGACTCAGAGGGTTGTAAAGCTGTAGGAACTTACAGAGGTAGGGAGGGTGAGATGCCATGGATGGATGTGAAAGAAAAAGGAATGTTCTTTATTTTAAACAACATGACTCTTCATCAGAACTCTGCTCTGCTTGAGTTTGGTTCATTGTGTGGTGACTCCACTGTTCTAGAGTTCTCTTACAAATCTATGATCATACTTAAAACTGGTGCTTCCTTAAGGCTAGAATAAAAGATCATGGCTTCTTTTAAAAGGAGAAATAGTGATTTATTATTTCTGCTGGCCAAAATTAGTACTGATGGAGCCGATTCCAAGCAAAACAATAACTCTCCTCTGCATCTTAAGCTATATTATAACATTGACTACATTCAAAAGTTCTCCATTGGCAATGAAGTGTTCTGGGAAGCCTTAAAAACACAGCTTTTCAATGCTATCTCAGCACCCCATATGATGGTGAGCCATCACCGAGGGAGTGCTGCACCGTGGTGGAGGTGCTGTCTTTCGGACGAGAGGTTAAACCAAACTGGTGCCTCCAGCTCCTGCCCATGAACTCTGGGCTCACACATCAATAGGTGACCCAGGTGGCTGCAAATTAAGTAGGGGAATGGAGGGGAGAGAGGGGCAAGGGTGGCAGGGTGTCTGTGGGGGTGGGGTGTAAGCCTCCGATCAGAAGATATGGGACAACAAAAGGGTGGAGGCGGGCACGTGACAGTCACCTGCCCCTGTGGGCCCCACCGCAACTGGCTTTCAACGGTGGGAAGCAAGAGCTTGCATCTCTGTGGCGCCTTTCATGGCCTCAGGGGATCCCAAAGTGGTTTACAGCCAAGGAAGGGCTTCAGCCAGCCTCCTGGTTGTGGTCACAGGGGGGGTCCCTGCAGGTCATTGAGACACAGCAAGATCCCACAAACAGCCACGTAATAAATGGGCCAGCTAGCCTGGGGGGGAGGGGGTGGCATTTGAACACAAATTGCTGACGGGGCTGGATGTGGGGGGGGGGGGGTGTGTGAGGTGGGTGGTAAACAGGTGAAGCTTTGCCACGGGGTGAGGGGGGTGAGGAAGGGGGGTGAGGAGGGGGAGGGAGGGGGGGGGGTGAGGAGGGGGAGGGAGGGGGGGGTGAGGAGGGGGAGGGAGGGGGGGGGTGAGGAGGGGGAGGGAGGGGGGGTGAGGAGGGGGAGGGAGGGGGGGGTGAGGAGGGAGGGGGGGGTGAGGAGGGGAGGGGGGGGGTGAGGAGGGGGAGGGAGGGGGGGGGTGAGGAGGGGGAGGGAGGGAGGGGGGTGAGGAGGGGGAGGGAGGGAGGGGTGAGGAGGGGGAGGGAGGGGGAGAGGGAGGGGGAGGGAGGAGAGGGAGGAGGGTGAGGAGGGGGTGAGGAGGGGGAGGGAGGGGGGTGAGGAGGGGGAGGGAGGGGGAGGGAGGGGGGCACGTGGCGCTAAAACCTCAGGCGGTATCTGAAGCGGACGTCCCGGGTGGGCTGCATGGAGCCGAAGCCCCAGCGGCTGCAGTCTATGGGGGGGACGCCTTCCTCGGGATTCAGCAGCTCGAAGTCGAAGTAGCTGATCATGAGGAAGACGAACTGCTTCAGCTCGTTGACGGCGAAGAAGCGGCCGGGGCACATGCTGACCCCGGCCCCCCAGGGCATGTTGTAGTACTTGAGCCTCTTGCCGTCCTTGTAGAAGTCGGTCTTCCTGACGGGACCGTCGCCGTCGCCGCCGCCGGGCTGCAGGAAGCGGTCGTAGCGGAAGGTGTGGGGCTCGGGGTGGACCTCTGGGTCCGTCTGCGCCGACAGGTAAGGGAAGAGGGCCAGGCGGTCGCCCCGCCTCAGCCCGTACTCGCGGCCGTCGGCCAGCCGCAGGCCGCCGTCCTCCAGCACGGCCCGGGTCAGCACGGGGGCGACGGTCAGCCGCAGGCTCTCGTCCACCGCGCTGTCCAGCACCGGCGTCCGCCGCAGCATGTCGCGGGTCAGCCGGACGGGCGGGCCGCCCGCCGCCGCCTGGCCCGTCTCGCGCAGCAGCCCGTCGACCTCCGCCCTCACCGCCCGCAGGGCCTCGGGCGAGCCCAGCAGGTGGGCCAGCAGCCAGAAGGCGGACGGGCCGGTGTTGCTCTGCGAGGCCCAGAGCAGCAGGAACATGTAGCGGCCCTGCATGCCCGCCCCGACCCCTTGCTCGGCCATCTGCCGCTGGCGCTCGGCCACCCAGGCGCTGACGCGCTCGCGGGCCGCCAGCCGGCCGACGGCCAGCAGGTCCCACCACAGCCGCTTGAGGCGCTCGGCCTCCAGCCGCTCGCGCGGCGGCAGGACGGCGTAGGCCAGGCGCGGGAACAGGCGGTCGTAGCGCCGGAAGTGACCGAAGAGGCGCTCCGAGTGCTGAAGGTCGAGCTGCCGGGCCGCCTCCTGGTCGCCGGCCCCCGCCGCCGGCTCGGTGCCGAAGAGGGTCAGGTAGCCGGCCCGGAAGATGACGTTGTAGCAGAAGTGGAAGAGCTCGGCCTCCACCCACCGGCCCGCCCCGGCCGGGCCGGGGAGCAACAGCGTCTGCAGGTTGCCCATCATGGCGCGGGTCATCTCGTCCAGGCCGTCGCCCATCAGGTACTTGCTGCTGGCCGCCACCAGCAGCCGGTGGTCCTGCTCCCCGGCCTGGTAGCCGAACACCCGGGACACCAGCTCCACCGCGAACGCCTCGAAGTCCAGTTGGGCCCGCGAGGCCTTGACCACCGCCCCGTAGGACAGCGGGTCCATCAGGAAGGTGAAGTAGCGGCCGCCCAGCTGCACGGTGAAGATGTCGCCGTGCCGGGCCCGCATCCGCCGCAGGAACCGGGCCGTGTCCCGCCGGAAGGCCAGCACGTGCCCCAGCCAGGGCAGGGGCCCGCGGTCCAGCGGGGGCTCGCCGGGGCGCCGCCTCCGCAGGGCGCCCAGGTAGTGCAGCAGGGCGAGCAGCAGGGCTGCCAGGCCCAGCGCCGCGGGCAGCAGCAGCAGCAGCAGCGGGTAAGCCATGGTCGTCGCTCCGTCCGCTCTCCCGTCTCCCCTGCTCCCTGCCAGTTTCCGAATAACCAAGGTGGGGGTGGTGGGGGCCGCCGATCGGATTTCACCTTCCCAAACCCCCCCCCCCAAGTTGAGGTGTCCAGCTGCGGCTCAGTTCATTGCACCCTCGCCTTTGACTCAGAGGGTTGGTTGTGGGTTCATGTCCCACTCCAGAACTGTGATTGTACTCGAAAGAGTTGCAATCTGTAACTATTGATAACTCGAAAGAGTTCCCCTCCCCCTAGTTGTTGATATCCCATGTGTGGCTGTGGGAGGAGTTATTAAAACCTGCCAATATACAAATATATAAATGTACACAAAAAAAAAACACCCACAGTCAGCAAATGCCCTTTTGTGACCTGCCCTGTGACCTGGCACTCTTGTGGGAAAGAACTTACCCCCCCCCCCCCCCAACCTTCGAAGAATGATCGTTTCCCACGCTTTGTTGGCACGTTCGGCCACTTTGGGAGGAGTGCCCCTTGTTTTTTTTTTCTCTGTTTCAAAGAACCATTGTGAGAGCGTTGGGCTGGATTGATTTTACGGGTCACCGTTGTCCCCCTCGCACCCCGCCACCCGCTTATGCGTCGGGTGACCAAATGTCCCAGTTTGGCCGGGACGGTCCCCGGTTTTTCACCGCATGCCACCCCCCCCCCCCCCGACGGTTTTTCTGCAAACTGTTCAAACGTGCCAGTTGTCAGCTCTCCTGTTCCGTGCCTCGCATCGGAGATTTTCTTGTCAGCGCTTCGGCTTTCCTTTCGCACGGCTTTCAAGCGCCTCTTCACTTCACCTCCCGAGTTCCCTCTCCTTTTACCCCACCCCTCAAACTCCCTTCACTGTCGGCAAACCCCCTCTGGTGCTCCGCTGTGCTCTGGGAATCTGAATGCTCCCCACTCTTAAGCTGTAATTGAGTAATTCAGAGGCTCAAGTTAACACTCTGGGTTCAAACCCATCTAGTTCACTAATGCCCTTGGGGGAAGGAGATCTGCCGTCCTTACCTGGTCTGGCCCACATGTGACTCCAGACTCAGACCCATACCAATATGGCTGACTCTCAACTGCCCTCTGAAATGGCCTAGCAAGCCACCCAGTTCAAGGGCAATTAAGGGAGGGGCAATAAATGCTGGCCTTGCCAGCGACACCCACATTCCATGAACGAATAATTAAAAGGCCTCTGGGCGATGGCAGAACATTGACAGCAGTGCCCGCCAACCACAAGCTGCACTTGAAGGGGTATTCCTGCTGTGGCGTCGAAACTGATGCCAAGCCTAAAATAAAGCTCCGCTGACCTCCTGATATAAAACACAATTCCTTTTCACCGAGCGCTCTCACTCGTTGCGAGCAGAAAATAGTATCAGAAATGAAATACTAAAACAATATGGAACAGCTTGAATAGTTTAGGGTAATTTAAGGAGTGGGGTGTAAGCCCCACTCACTCGGCATTGGCAGGACTCAGTGGCAAGTCTTGGTGGAGCGCCAGTTGTTATGTCCTAGGGCAGAATTTTTCGTCCCGTGGGTGGGCACGTGCCCGACCTGAACAGGAGTATAATAGTGCATGATGACGTTTACAACAGAAGGCTGTAGAGGCTGGGTTGTTAAGTATATCCAAGGCTGAGATAGACAGATTTTTAATCAGTAAGGGAATCAAAGGTATGAGGAAAAGGCAGAAAAGTGGAGCTGAGGATTATCAGATCAGCCATGATCCCACTGAATGGCGGAGCAGACTCGATGGGCCGAATGGCCTACTTCTGCTCCTATGTCTTATGGTCAGTTTTGGAGATAGTTTGCTGCTGGATGCTTATTGGTACCTGGCAGCTTCAACTCTGTCCGGGGCTTCATTCTTAGCATTTCTAGGACTTGTTTCAGGACTCAACTACCTCAATATGTCCGAGGGGCAATGCCGAAGGAGGCGCGGCCTCTCAAGGGAGACCGTGACCTCCATTTGCCAGATGATTGGGCCTGAGATCAGCTCCAACTGTGTGGGTGGACACCCCATGCCAGTGGATCTGAAGGTCACAGTGCCCTTAACTTCTATGCCTCCGGCTCTTTCCAGGGCTCAGTGGGGGATCTTTGTGGAGCCTCCCAATCAGCTGTCCATTGTAGTGTCAAGCTGGTGACAGAAGCTCTGTTCAGGTACTGACCTTTTATCTTTACCGTACAGACGAGGCCAGCAGGCTGAACGAGTCAGAGGCTTTGCAGCGTTGCTGGGTGTCCCCCCCCCCACCCCCGTCCAGGGTGCCATCGACTGCACACATGGCCATCAAGGCGCCTGTGGGTCAGCTGGGTGCCTTCGTCAACAGGAAGGGCTTAAACTCCATGAACGTGCAGATAGTGTGTGACCATAGGATGCAGATTCTGCAAGTCTGTGCAAGGTACCCAGGCAGCTCCCATGACGCCTACATCCTGAGACACTCCCAGGTGCCGAGGTTCTTCCAACTGGATGGATGGCTGCCTTGTGACAAGGGCTACCTGTTGAAGAGGTGGCTCATGACGCCTCTCTGCCACCCAAGAACAGGGGCAGAACAGTGTTACAATATGAGTCATGCCTCCACAAGGGGTAGAGAGGACCATAGGTCTTCTGAAGATGTGCTTCCGATGCCTGGAATGTTCAGGGGGAGCACTACAATGCCCCCCAGAGCGGGTGTCACTGATCGTGGTTGCATGCTGTGTTCTCCACAATCTGGCACTGGCAACGGGGGACCCAATGTAGGAAGTGGATCTTGATGCAGCTGCAGAGGCCACAGATGATGAGTCCAGTAGTGAGTCTGAAGATGAGCACCGTGAGGAGAACGCTGAGGGTGTGGAGGCAGATCTCGGTAACCTCCAGGGAGGCAAGGATACTAGGGACGCCTTGATCCAACACTCCTTCAGCTAGGCTGCCAAAGATCAGCTTCAAACGCATGCCAGGGCTGCCCCCTCTATCCCGGATGTCTGAAAGGACCCTTTCATTTGAACACAAAGAACGCTCAGTGCCTGTGTAATAAAGTTCGGAGCCACTTACGCCCAGCATTTCATACTGGTGTACCCTGCACCAATAAAATAAAAAGGTGAAGCATACACAGGCTATGACGACAGAAACAAAATTGAACTCATTTTGACAACTCCAAACAATTTATATAAACTTCTCTGGTCTTCATTCCCAGACCAGTATATATAAAGTAAACATAAATGAACATAATCACCCATGACCTGTGCCTCTTGTGCTCGTGGTGCCTTTAACTTATTTTCTCGATTGTTACGATTAGGTGCTCGCCCTTCACTGGCACCGGCATTGGAGGCAGTCAGGCAGCCTGCTGACTGTGCTGTCCTGTTGACCTTGATGACCTTGGCGGTCGTCCTGTGGCCAGTGGAGCCTGTGCTGGCTTGACTTGGGAGGGAGCGGCCACTGCCATGCTTGGCATCGCCCCAGTCGTTGCAGCCTCATCAGATGCCATGGTCACTAGCGAAGGGGCAGAGCTGTCATCCAGAGCACCCTGAGAGGAACCCGCAGAGATGACAGGCAGCTCGTGTGCCAATGTGAGGTCGCTGTGGACCTTCCTGCACACCAGTGATGGACGGGCACCTAGCTGGGATACCGGGTGCCTCATCCATCTCCCACACTGACACTGACCACCTGAGGTCATTGCCTGTGTGAGGGCTTGCAGGTCCGAGCGCAACCCCTGGAACCCCTGATTCTGTCCCTGGAGCTGCCTCTCCATGAGATTCGCCAATCTCTCAATGGAGGAGGCAGTGTGCTCGCTCTTGACGGTCAACTCAGTGTTCACGCGCCACATGGTCTTGGAGATCGTGGCATGCATACTCTCATGGATCTCTGCCAGGTCCTCCCACACATCTCGCTGGAAATCCAGCATCTGTCACCTAATGGATGACTCCAGGGGCCCATAATCAGCCTTCGACTGAGCATCGTCCTGGTCCCCAGCAGTCCTGCGACTGCTGGCGCCCTGGGCACTCTCTGCCTTCACCTGCACCTCAAATGACTGTGAAGTGCCCTCACTAATATGCATTGAGGTACTAGCTGTTGTTCTAATGCCCACCAGGGTGCTGGTATCCGCGCTGGTGCCTGCTCAGAGAGCGGGTGTAATGCAGGTGAAAATGATGCTTGGTGGTCCTACGGTGCCAGGTGTGGTCTTTGGGCGTCTGTAGACTGGTCGCCTGCTGGCGAACCTAAAAGGGAGAAGAAGGACATGTCATTAGTTACTGTCACTGTGCATGCCAGGTACCCTGGTGAGACAATGGAGATCTGCATCACGGCACCATCGTCTTTCAATGATCAATGGGGACTCCAGGTTCGAGGCTCCCATCAATGAGGAGACTACACTAGAATGGTTGCACAATCCGAAAGTCTCCCCTCTGTGCACTGTGTTCCTACCTTCGTCTGGCACCCCCACCTCTCCACGCCCAGTTGCACGGGGAGCATGCCGGCTCTCCAGCTCCAGGGCGTCCTGCTCGAACCTGGTCAGCAGCAGCAGCAGATTGGGCGGGCCTCTGCCTGTACATAACCTCTTGACTTGGTTATGGCTTGCCTTCTGAAAGGACAGAGGAGCATTTGAGGTCAGTTAAGAGTCAAACATATTGCTGTGGGTCTGGAGTCATGTGTAGACCAGACCGGGGTGGGGAGATGGTGGCATAGTGGTAATGTGGACTAGTAATCCAGTGGCCCAGGCTAATGCTCTGGGTCACAGGTTCAAATCTCACCATGTCAGCTGGTGGAATTTAAATTCAATTAATAAACCTGGAATTGAAAACTAGTAACAGTGACAGTGAAACTATGATTGATTGCCATAAAAAAACCATCTGGTTCACTAATTCCTTCCTTTGGGAAGGAAATCTGTTGTCCTTACCTGGTCTGGCCTACATGTGACTCCAGATCCACAGTTATGTGGTTGACTCTGAAGTGGGCTAGCAAGCCACTCAGTTCAAGGACAATTAGGGATGAGCAATAAATGCTGGCCTTGCCAGTGACACCCACATCCCATAAAAGAGTAAAGAAAAGAAAGGTTAGAATGGCAGATTTCCTTCTCCAAAGGGCATTAGTGAACCAGATGGGATTTTAATGAAAATTGATGATCGTTCCAACTACAGTTCCAAAGAAGAAACACATTGGATTCACAACATGGGTGGAATTTTACGGCCCCTCCTGCCGGTGGGGTCTTCCCTTCCCGCCGATGTCAATGGAGTTTTGAACGTCTCATCGCATTGTACAGCCCTGTCACTGCCATGAAGGGACCTTGATGTACATGTCCATAGGTCCCTGAAGGCAGCAGCATAGGTAGATAAGGTGGTTGAGAAGGCATATGGGATACTTGCCTTTATTAGCCGAGGCATAGAATATAGGAGCAGGGAGGTTATGTTGCAGCTGTATAAAACGCTATTAAGGCCTCAGCTGGAGTACTGTGTGCAGTTCTGGCCACCACATTATAGATGTGATTGCACTGGAGAGGGTGCAGAGGAGATTCACCAGGATGTTGCCTGGGCTGGAGTGTTTCAACTATGAAGAGAGACTGGATAGGCTAGCGTTGTTTTCCTTAGAGCGGAGAAGGCTAAGGGGGGACCTGATTGAGGTATGCAAAATTATGAGGGGCATAGATAGGGTAGATAGGAAGAAACTTTTCCCCTTGGCGGAGGTGTCAATAACCAGGGGGCATAGATTTAAGGTGAGGCCCAGCAGAGGGGGCAGCACAGTGGTATAAAGTCGGGATGGAGTTGCCCTTGGAGTCCTCAACATCGACTCTGGACCCCATGAAGTCTCATGAAACCAGGTCAAACATGGGCAAGGAAACCTCCTGCTGATTACCACATACTGCCCTCCCTCAGCTGATGAATCAGTGATCCTCCATGTTGAACACCACTTGGAGGAAGCACTGAGGATGGCAAGGGCACAGAATATATCTGGGTGTGGGACTTCAATGTCCACCACCAAGAGTGGCTCCATAGCACCAGTACTGACCGAGCTGTCTTAGTCTTAAATTACATAGCTGCTAGACTGGTTCTGAGGCACGTGGTGAGGGAACCAACAAGAGGGAAAAACATATTTGACCTTATCCTCACCAACCTGCCTGCCGCAGATGCATCTGTCCATGACAGTATCGATAGGAGTGACCACCGCACAGTTGTTGTGGAGACAAAGTTCTGTTTTCACATTGAGAGTACCCTCCATCATGTGTGACACTACCACCATGCTAAGCGGGATAAATTTCGAACAGATCTAGCAACTCAAGACTGGGTAACCATGAGGCGCGGTGGGTCATCAGCAGTAGCAGAATTGTACTCAACCACAATCAGTAACCTCATGGCCCAGCATATCCCCCACTCTACCATCACCATCAAGCCACAGGATCAACCCTGGTTCAATGAAGAGTGCAGGAGGGCATGCCAGGAGCAGCACCAGACATATCTAAAAATGAGGTGTCAACCTGGTGAAGCTATAACACGGGACTACTTTCATGTCAAACAGCATAAACAGCAAGTGATAAGCGATCCCACAACCAACGGATCAGATCTAAGCTCTGTAGTCTTGCCACATTCAACTGCGAATGGTGATGGACAATTAAACAACTGAAGGAGGCGGCTCCACAAATATCCCCATCCTCAATGATGAGGGAGCCCAGCCCAACAGTGCAAAAGATAAAGCTCAAGCATTTGCTACAATCTTCAGCCAGAAACGCCGAGTGGATGATCCATCTCGGCCTCCTCCAGAGGTCCCCAGCATCACAGATGCCAGTCTTCAGACAATTTGATTCACTCCACATGATGTCAAGAAACGGCTGAAGGCACTGGATACTGCAAAGGCTATGGGCCCTGACAATATTCCAGCAATAGTACTGAAGACTTGTGCTCCAAAACTTGCCATGCCCTTAGCCAAGCTGTTCCAGTACAGCTATAACACTGGCATCTACCCAGCTATGTGGAAAATTTCCCGGGTATGTCCTGCACATAAAAAGCAGGACAAATCCAACCTGTCTAATTACTGCCCCATCAGTCTACTCTTGATCATCAGTAAAGTAATTGAAAGTAGCACTTGTTTCGCAATAACCTGCTCACTGACACTCAGTTTGGATTTTGCCAGGGCCGCTCAGCTTCCAAGGAGAGGTGAGAGTGACTGCCCTTGACATCAAGGCAGCATTTGACCAAGTGTGACATCAAGGAGCCCTAGCAGAACTGGAGTCAATGAGAATAAGGGGAAAACTCTCCGCTGGTTGGAGTCATACCTAGCACAAAGGAAGATGGTTGTAGTTGTTGGAGGTCAGTCATCTCAGCTCCAGGACATGACTGCAGGAGTTCCTCAGGGTATCGTCCTAGGCCCAACCATCTTCTGCTGCTTCAATAATGACATTCCTTCCATCATAAGATCAGAAGTGGGGATGTTTGCTGATGATTGCACAATATTCAGCCACATTTGCAACTCCTCAGATACTGAAGCAGTTCATGTCCAAATGCAGCAAGACCTGGACAATATCCTGGCTTGGGCTGACAAGTGGCAAGTAACATTTGTACCGCACAAGTGCCAGGCAATAACCATCTCCAACAAGAAAGAATCTAACCATGGCCTATTGGCATTTAATGGCATTACCATTGCTGACTCTCCCACTATGAACATCCTCGGGGTTACCATTGACCAGAAACTGAACTGGACTAGCCACATAAATACTGAAGCTACAAGAGCAGGTCAGAGGCTGGGAATACAGCGATGAGTAACTCACATCCTGACTCCCCAAAGCCTGTCTGCAATCTACGTAGCACAAGTCAGGAATGTGATGGAATACTCCCCCCTTGCCTGGATGAATGCAGCTCCAATAACACTCAAGAAGCTTGACACTGTCCAGTACAAAGCAACTCGCTTGATTGGCACTACCCCTTCCACAAACATTCACTCCTACCACCACCGATGCACAGTAGCAGCAGTGTGTACCATCTACAAGATGCACTGCAGAAATTCACCAAGTGTCCTTGGACAGCACCTTCCAAACCCATAACCACTACCATCTAGAAGGACAAGGGCAGCAGATAGATGGGAGCACCACCACATGGAAGTTCCCCTCCAAGTCAGACATCATCCTGACTTGGAAATATATCGCCGTTCCTTCACTGTCGCTGGGTCAAAATCCTGGAACTCCCTTCCTAACAGCACTGTGGGTGTACCTACACCACATGGACTGCAGCGGTTCAAGAAGGCAGCTCACCACCATCTTCTCAAGGGAAATTAGGATTGGGCAATAAGTGCTGGCCCAGCCAGTGACACTAGCATGCCGTGAAAGCATGTGTAAAAAAAATGAAGCAATAATTTAAAGCCACTGCCATGTGGGGAAATAAAATGAAGAAGTACCCAGACAATCATAATGAAATCCAATCCGAGGTTGGTCAAACTCAACATATCTATCAGAAAAAAGCCCTGCTTCTAAACCAGTGGTTCTCAATTTGGGGTCCGTGGGCCCCAGGGATCAAAAGAGGCTTTGTAGGCGTCTGCAGAATTTGGTAATGGGAAGTGGGAATGGAGTGCAGAGCAGTGTCCTGGCTGTCTCACCTAGGGAGAGAACAGCCATTTCCAGGATAGGCAGACTCCACAGTGGGAAGCAGGCATTTCATCGAGATCTGTAAGAAAGTGCCTGTTTTCTTGAAAACATTTTTAAGACATCCTTTAAATGCAGCGCTTTCATATGAGATAAAAACAAAAAGCTAAAAGCTACTTCGGATGCTGGAAATCCAAAACAAAAACAGAATTACCTGGAAAAACTCAGCAGGTCTGGCAGCATCGGTGGAGAAGAAAAGAGTTGACGTTTCGAGTCCTCATGACCCTTCGGCAGAACTGAAGTATAGTTAGGAGAGAGGTGAAATATTTCACCTCTCTCCTAACTATACTTCAGTTCTGCCGAAGGGTCATGAGGACTCGAAACGTCAACTGTTTTCTTCTCTACCGATGCTGCCAGACCTGCTGAGTTTTTCCAGGTAATTCTGTTCTTGCTTTCATATGAGTATTATATAGCATTATAATTTAGGTGTTTGGGGGGTGGGGGGTGGTGTGCTGTGCTTAATCTATCCTTCAACCGAAAAGGTTGCAGAATTATTGATAGAGAACTTGCAGAGTTGTCAAGAACTCAGCAGCTTATTTCTTGAAAAGGCGTGGTTCATTGAGAAGTTAAACTTAATGATGATAGAACGCCATCTAGTGGTCCACATATTTATCACATGATACCCTTGTTGAATAAAACAGTGCGAGCCAAAAAAACAATCTATTGTGAACACCCACCTCTGCCACTGACCCCACCAAAAATCACAGGATCAGGGCGGGGAGTATCCAGGTGGTCACCCCAGTGCGGTACCGAAGGAGCGCTGCACTGTTGGAGCTGCTGTCTTCAGAAGAGATGTTGAACCGAGGGCCTGTCTGACCTCTTGGGTGGACGTTAAAGACCCCATGGTGCCATTTCAAAAAAGTGCAGGGAATTATCCCCATTGCCCTGGCAAAGGTTTATCCCCCAACCAACTAAAAACAGATTGTCTGGTCCTTATTGCCTCACTGTGGGAGCATAAATTGGCTGCCGTATTTCCTGCATTACAGCAGTGACAACACTTCAAAAGAACTTCATTGGTTGTCCATGCTGGCTTTCCTTAATTAACCCGCATTTGCCCATGTGACTATTAATTCTGTCCCAAATTATAGGTTGGAATTTTTCATCCCACAGTCGGGTGAACGCCTGACCCAATTGGGAGTAAAATAGTGCGCGATGGTGTTGGGCGAGTGTCCCGATGTCATTTCGCACTGGCACAATATTTTGTGTGTGAGAATCGGCAGCTCTCCCGCCGACAATTAAGAGGCCTATTAAGGCCCTTAAGCAAGTAATTGAAAGCTATTTTTTGCTGCCCACCCAATCTTACGGTTGGCGGGTGGGCAAATAGGCCAGGCGGCCTTTGCATTTTTTACGAAACCCCATCTGCTGGCAGGATGAGGTTTGCAACAGTAAATTTTAAAAAATAGAATTTTTTAACACAATTTTTAACAGGACCCTCTTCATGTGACTGAGTCTCATGTGGGGACATATGTCATTTGTGAAATATTTATTTTTCATTTCAAAATTCATCAGCTCCCTGGGGGCAGCTCTGTGCCTTCAGGGAGCTTTCAGTGTGCGCTCACCCGCGCATGCGCAGACTTTAGCGCTTATGCTCCCCCCCCCCCCCCCACCCCCCCCAGCAGTGCTGAGCCAAAGGACCAGCCAGCGTGAACTCGTGGTCGGAGCCCGATTGTGGGCAGCGGACTGTTTCGCGGCCTTTCCGGGCCCGCCCAACGAAGGGAAAATCCTGCCCATAGTTTCTAGAAGTTTCCCCACCACCAAAGTTCACTGACTGGTCTGTAGTTGCTGGGCTTATCGTTACTCTCATCTTTGAACAAGGGCTTAACATTTACAATTCTCCAGTCCTCTGGCACCACCCCTGAATCCAAGGAAGACTGAAAAATTACAGCCGCTGCCTCTTCCATTGCATCTCAGCCAGTCCCACTGCTCTGTCAACTTTAAGCACAGGCAGCCTATCCAATACTTCCTCCTTATCAATTTTAAAACCTTCTAGTGACTGAGTTTCCTCCTCTTTCATCGTGGCCTGGGTAGCATCGTCTTCTTTGGTGAAGACAGGTGCAAAGTATTCATTTAATACCTCAGCCATCCCCTCTGCCTAGTTGCCCTTGAGAAGGTGGGGGTGAGCTGTCTTCTTGAACCGCTGCAGTCCACGTGGTATAGGTACATCCACAGTACTGTTAGGGAGGGAGTTCCAGGATTTTGACCCAGCAACAGTGAAGGAACGGTGATATATTTCCAAGTCAGGATGGTGAATGACTTGGAGGGGAACTTCCAGGTGGTGGTGTTCCCATCTACCTGCTGCTCTTGTCCTTATAGATGGTAGTGGTCCTGAGATAAATCAGGAAAAAGCTCTTTCCCACAAGTTCATTAATCAGTAACTAGAAAGTTATCAATTTAAGATGATCAGCAAAAGAACTAAAGGAGAGTTAAGATAATTTTTCTCAAAAATAAGGTTGTTAGGGCATGGGTGCCCTACCAGAAATAGGACTGAAAACAGACTCAATAATAACAGACTCAATCAACGAGAAGTCAATAATCAATAAAGAGGATAAATATTTGAAAAAAATTAAATGGGTAGGTGAATGAGACTGAGTGCATATCTCTTTCAGAGAACAAGCACAGGTGCAATAGGAGGAATGCCTTTTTTTGATTCTATTAAACAAATAAAATTGTTCCTGCTTCAGATGACCAGCATTTGCAATTTTTGATTTTTATTTTTGTTATTTATCTGTTGTTGATTATTTTGGTAATATTAAACTTATATTGGCATATTTAAAATAACCAAGATGGAGTTGCACATTTGATATCAGTGTCAACAATTGCTGTGCATATCGTAACAAGAGCAAATCAGCTCTCATGAGAACACTAGAGGGTGCTCCTGTTACTGCTCTGTACTAACACAGTGGCCTTTAACACCAATAGCAACTAATAGCCCTCATCACATACAGAATAACATTTCACAATGGAGACTAAGATAAAAAAGCAAGAAAAAGGAAGTCAGAATCATGGTTGGATAGGGAAGAACTGTTGAAAGAGAACTTTTTTTTTCAAAAAAGGTTTTGTGAATGGTAAGACAGAGATGCCTCAAAGGGATAGACAGTGACTCAAGGGGGGATTTCAAAGTGAAAGAAAGAATCTTGAAATAAGTTCACTTAAATATGGAGAAATCAATGGAGAAGGACAAGGTTGGAAGAACAGCAGGATTTGGTGCATGAGAGATGGGCTGCTGCATTCTGAATGAGTTCCAGTTGGCTGAGAATAGAGATAGATATGTGAGTTTGAGATGTGAATTATGAAGGACCCCATGCAAATACTGACACTCCGATGGGAACCCTTGCACACATTAATACATTCCCAACCCATATTTTCCCTTCCGAAGGAGAGACACAGCTATGCAAAGCCGAGACCCCATCTGCTCACTCAGCTGGACATAAAAGATCCCATGCAAGAGCAGGGGAGTTATTCCCTCTGGCCAATATTTATCACTCAATCAACATCACGAAAAAACAGAATACCCAGTGATTATTACTTTGCTGTTTGTGGGAGCTTGCTGTGCTCCAATTGGCTGCCGCATTTCCTACACAATAATGACTACACTTCAAAAGTCAGTTGTAAAGTGCTTTGGAACGTCCTGGAGTTGTGCAAGATCCTATATAAATGCAAGTGTTTTTTTCCTTTCAAATGGAAAGTGTGGGTTTCATTGTGAGACACATTTTCATTGACATGGAGCAAGAGACCTAAAGTATTTAGTAATTCAACAAATAAAGAAAAGACTCAAATTCAATGGTCTGATGAACTCCCAGATCCCCTCATGAAACTCATGAAAGCATATGCACGAATAGTGCATGGCGTGGGAGGTGGGGGCATCCTTTTTATTGAAAAAAATGGGAGAATGTTTATTTTTCTCTCGGACACACCAGAGAAACTACATCCTCAGAAAATGTATGTTTCGAGCATTCTGAGAATTTTGTGGGTTGTTAGTAACAAAAACGGACAGGCATTCTTCTGTTCCATTAAATGAAGAATTTCAGTATCTTTATATATTTCTGACTTCCAGACCAGAGGTCACTCAGCATTTCTAATTGTTTAGGATTTTTTTTTTTTAATTAATTCTTTAGAAGCAATCCAGTATCAATAGTGAGATTGTACTAAATGGAGAGTAGCAAATGAAAAGTGATTTGAAGAGTAAAGTTAGTCACCCCTTTGTTTCATAGTGAATATTTCAGGTCGCGACTGTATGGTCATGCATGAAGCTACGTGGCCAAGAAAAAGGACAAAATCTTCAGCTCGGCAAGCAGGGGCGGGGCCCGCTCTCCGAGATGTAAAATGACATGCTGTGATGTAGGGCGTGCGTCCCGACCTCACCGCACGTCATTCTTGTTTTCAGCAATAAACTGTGCTGCCCGTTAAGGTTGGCGGGCCGGCGAAGAGCGCAGGCGGCCTTCGTATTTTTCATGGAACCTCATCCACGGGCGGGATGAGGTATCATGAAGGTTTTTTAAATTCTTGTAAAAATTTTTAATGAAATTAATAGACATGTCCCAGCTCATGTGACAGTTTCACATGAGGGGACATGTCTGAACATTATTTTTTCCTTTATTAAATTTTTCTGAACTTACACTAATGTCCCTGAGGCAGCTCTGTGCCTCGGGGAAATTTCTGCGCTCTTTCGCGCACATGCGTGAAAGAGCGCAGGCCCCGACTCAGCCTACTCCTCCCGCCCGCACATGGAGCGCTCAGCGCTTCCGGGCGCACATCACGTTGGGCCGGCCTTAACTGGCCCACCCACGTAAAATGGCAGTGCCCAGCCGATCGTGGACGGCGATCGGCTGCGCCCACACCCGTGCCCACTCCCGCCCAACGCCCGCAACAGGGAGAAAATTCTCCCCAAAATAAAAGTTTCCTTTATGCTTGCCTCCCACACAACACCACCCAAACCCACCCCCAGCTCAGCTATTTTCGCTAGACTACACAAGGACCTAAAATAGCCAAATGAAAGAACTGGTTCAACATAATTCTCCAAGGATAGAGTTGCAATGGAGAGGTGATAGTAGTTAAATCAGGTGCTGGCAATTCAAACTTCTCCAAATACAAACGCACCAATACCGCAAGCTGTGCTCAAAATAGGGAAGTTGCCCATTAGGCCCACTGGGTTAACATGTGGTCTCTGGTGTGCTGTATTGAAAATTGTGTTGTGCATTTTGTCTACTTAAGACTACTAAATCTATATAAAAGCAGAGGGAGTCTGGAAGGAGAATAAAGGAATCCACGTTTAACAGCTTGTACAGTTCTGATTCTGAATGCTTCTTACTGAATCTTACTGTTTCTTCCCAAGAACTTAACAATGGTGACAAGGAGGGTGAAAGATAGGAAACACAGCTTTCAGGTACGAAATTTTTGGAAGATATTCATCTACGTTGTGCTGACACCACAGCATTTTAAGCTGGAGATTTAGGGAACATATTGAGGCTGTGTTAGACACACACAAATTGAGGCAGTCCAGCTCAGGATTAACAAGAGGAAGGCCTGTACGGGTGTACACACTGATCTTGCAAAAATAACCAATCAAAAAATTAATCTTGGATCAATACAGAGAAGTTTTTCTTTGAAAGGAATATACTACTGGATCTTTGATCACACACTATCACTGCATTGCTGATCGAGATGGCATTGTCTATGTCCCATCTAACGTGTATTTAGGTCAATCACTTGTATTCCCACGTTGGCAAAAGTGACTGCGACGTTTCGCAGATTCTGTAATCGCAGATAACAAAAGAATAGGGCCTTACTTCTCCACTATAGAGCTGAAGAAATGGATGATATCTTTGAAACACTAACACCTGCGCGAGATGAAAAGGGCTATGACTCAGCAAAAGGTGCAAAAACAACTTATTTGCCACCCAAGAAAAATACATCATATGAAAGAGTGGTCTTCCGCTGTACTCAGGAAGAAGCAAATGAGACAACTGATCAATATTTCATGCAGTTGTGGCAACGAGCAACCATATGTGGCTTTGGTGATGCTGAATATGTTAAACACGAAATCAAAACAAATAATCGAAGGTTGTCACTCTAGCCAACTACAGCAAAAACCATTCGAGAAAGACAGAGAGGTGTCAGAGCTGCCGGAGTCAGAATGATTACTATCGCTTTCAGAGTTCTCAGGTACTGAAGTTGAGGCTGGCAACAGTGACTACTGCACTCCAAGTTCAACTCCTGTGAACACTTCATCGTTCATGTGCCAGGAAACCGCCTGAAAAACAACAGCAGTCCCACTGCAACATGTCCAAATGATGTTTCCACTGTGGCAACGCTTACCACACTGGACAGATGCCCCGCTGCTGGTAAACAGTGTAAAACCTGTGGAAAAGTGAACCAAAATCCTGGAACTCCCTTATTAACAGCGCTGTGGGTCTACTACACCACATGGACTGCAGCCGTTCAAGAAGGCAGCTCACCACCACCTTCTCAAGGGCAACTAAATGCCAGCCCAGCCAGCGAAGTCACCATCCCGTGAATGGATAAAAAAAACACTTTGCTCGCGTTTGTCATTCACCAACAAACTCAACTAAGACCAATACCACCAGAAGGATGCCAGTTTACGTACAACAGTAAAATGGGGAGAGAATATAGCCAGTGTAGAGGTGAATAACCCTGAATATACTTCTGCACTCTCTTTTGGACATAGCAACCAGCAGGTGTGACAGTGATCATTGGCTGCTTGGACGTAGAGGATCTCGTGGATACAGGAGCATCTGTTAATGTCACAGGAGACAAAATGTTCAACAAACTTCAGGATTGTCCCATTCTCTGCAAACCAGGGAAAGCAAAATATTTCCATTACAACAGTGACAAACCACTGAAAATTCTCCAGACCTTTGAAACACCAGTCTCATTCAAAGACACAAGGATGAATGCTGTATTCTGTGTCATATCTGGAGTATGTGACACGTTTATCAGTTTCCACACAGCAACAGATTTGTACAATCGCAGTCACATTCGCATTTCCTACAAATACCAACAACATTCTTGAATTGTATGCTGACTGCTTCACTGGTATCACCAAACTGAAAGATGTTATATGCAAATTGCATGCAGACACTAACGTACCCCAAGTTATGCATCAACAGCGATGAATACCGTTTCATGCCACTTACTGAGTTCAACAACGTATAGGAACATGGGAAGGAACCTTGGAAATTAAATGGACCAATCAGACCCTCGAGCCTGTTCCACCATTCAATTAGATCATGGCTTGTCTGTGTCTTAAATCGATTAAACCATTGTGGTTCTGTAAATATTAATACCCTTGCCTAACAAAAATCTATCAACCTTGATTTTGAAATTTTCAATTGATAACCCCACCCCACCTCAATCCCTCTAGCTTTTTGGGGGGAGAGAGTTCCAGATTTCCATTACTCTTTGGCCAGAATCTTACGTTCGTCGGTTGGGCGGGCCGGACCAACTCGGCGGCGGGCGGGGGGGCCGATTGCCGCTGGCGAAACAGGCCGCACCGCCATTTTCCGCGGGCGGGCCAATTAAGGCCCGCAGCACGGCTTTGTGACTCCCGTGGAGAACGGGAAAATAGTCGCGGGGGCGGGCGGCCTCAGACTGCCGGTTCCAATGGGGAGCCGGCAGCCTGTATAAAGAGTGGCCAGGCAGCCTGCTTGAGGCAGTGTACCATGGCCACTCGTGGAGAGAGGGAGGGAGGTCTGAGTGGAGAGCAGCATGAGCAGGAGGAGGGGGGCAGGCTGCAGGAGAGGCCAGCGGGGGGCCACTGTGCCCCCAGATTCTCCGATGCATGCCTTGCTGCCCTCCTGCAAGAGGTGGGAAACCGGCGTCACCTTCTGTATCCTGAGGATGGGAGGAGGAGGGCCCCCCATGTCACCAGCCAGGCGTGGGAGGAGGTGGGTGAGGCTGTCAGTGCCCATGATGACGTCCGGCGCACTGGCACCCAGTGCAGAAAACGATTCAATGATTTGCTGCGCTCTGGACGGGTGAGTACCACGTCTGTCTCGGCAATTTGAGGCAGAAGGCAGCCTTAGCCTTTGACCCCCCCTCCCCCCATCATGTATTGCTGCCGTTACTGCATAGGGCATCTGTCGCACACTGGGTGGGTAAATGGGTACTGACAATACTCATATCAGCGTTAGTGGTTGAGGAGAAGAAGGGCTTTCACCCAGCATATGTTGGTTTCTGTGGCATTTGAGTAGTTTGGGGGCAAGCTGAAGGGGAGGCCGGTAGACACATACTCAGAACTCCAACACATGTCAGATTGATGGTAATGAGATGATCCAAGGGGTGCCTCAAGGTCTTTTGGGCAAGTCCCATCTGCTGGCATCGGCACTGCACCTAGTTGCGCCTCCTTGCCATGGGCGCTAGGACGCGTGTGCCATTCAAAGTGATGGACTCTGAATGTGTCCAAGGGGACCATTGGGGGAGGGGGTTGGGACCAGCCATGCTATCTTCTGGGGACTCATCACTAGTAGTGTGGACAGGAGCCGCTGGAGGCCTCAGATTGGCCACTGTGGTTGGGGTGCAGTGTGCGCGTGCAGAGTACATGAGCGAGCTGCCCCAATTAATTCTCTCCTCTGTTTTGCAGGCAAAAAGTAACTCCAATGCCCGGGAGCGCCTGAGGACTGGAGGTGGGCACGCCCTTCTCCAGCGCCTCGCACCCTTCGAGGAGCAGGCCATGGAGCTGGGCAGGAGGCAGGAGGTCAGGGCAGCCGGGGGCAGCAAGGCTGGGGTCCAGCAGGCAGGTATTTGAGGTCCACAGTCCCATCCACTCTGTCTGCCCACCATCCAAACCACTGAAGGTTGCTGCAATCGTTAATGCTGCAACACTGCTCATTCACAGACTGAGACATTCTGAAGTTTGGGTCGTAAAGGAGGGATCCTCGTCCCTTTGAGGAATAGCGTCTCCACCACCTTCCAAAGTTACCTTATCCCATTTGTGACCACTATCACCATGGTCTAACATGCCATTGGATCGCTGCTGCACAGCCAAAGACTTATTCCATTCTAGGGGGCTTGGGACCTCCTGCACCCTTTCAGCCAGTGCGCCCCACATTACTTTGTCCAAAAAGTCCTCAGCACCTCAGCTGTGAACCTCTTGGCACTCAACTTAGATGAATGCCACCACGTTACTCATCCCTGCACCAAGGGGAATGTTGCCTTCTGCCCACCCGCTCTATGCCCCTCCTTACGGAATGAAGGGTAATAATATAACCTCTCAATCTACTGTGTTCGGCGGAAAATGTCACAACTGTTTGAGATGTTTCCTCAGCCCCGCAACTATCCACGCAACAATGCATCCACATCAGGTACCCCTGCACTCTCCCCACTCCTATGGTTCATAACAAGCCATGTGGCATTCATGAAGCCATCTGACCAGCCTGTCTGCATGTGTGTTTAATGGTTGGGGCCCATCTTGACTCATTTCCACCTCACTAATGTTCTTCTCCTTAGGATCTTTAAAGGTGAGCGACTTATGAGGCTGCGGGGGGGAAAGGGATGAAAGGTTGAAGTGAATGTACGCTGACTGATGCACTGTTCTTGTTGTTAATTTCAGCATCACCACCAGAGTGACCCACACGTCTGCACCGCAGTCCCCCCTCCTGAAGGGCAACATGTGCAACTTGCGGCACATCATTTCAGCTAGCCAGGCACCGGCGCAGACACACACACCTCGGTGGGGACTTTACCATCGTCTAGTGTCCTGGGTCACAGTGGAGACGGCACATCATGATCGCTGGAGGAGATGGTAGGAGCAGAGAGTGCTGATAGCTCCAGCAGCCGGGGGGCTGCAGGGGACGAGGCACATGCTGAGTCGGGCACTGGTGACGTGCCTCTGGAGTTGTCCCCATTGCAGCAGGTGCAGGACAAGTGGCAGGAAGTGCGTTTGCATCTGGCAGGGTTGCATGAGGGAATGGTTCAGTTGCTCTCTGCGATGGAGGAGTCTAGGCAGAGTGTACGTGATGATTCCGCCCTCAGGGCAGAGCTTCAGGCTTCCTTCAATGAGAGATTGCCGACTCTCATAGAGAGGGGTATTAACCGAATGGATCAAAATATGATTGGGATACGCTCTGACCTGCAAGCCCTCATAGCGGTTCTGGCCACAGGTGGTGTCTTCCATTGTGGGAGATGTGGACACCAAGCGCCGGCACTCGGTGCCCATGCATCTGTGGTGAGCAGGGAGGTCCAATGGGACCTCACGTCAGCGCAGCAGCTGCCTATCGTTGCTGCGAGCTCCTCTCAGGGCGCTCCGGATGAGGGCAGCAGCTCCTCCGCCCCTCTGCCAGTCAGCGTTTCTTCTGTTGAGGCTGCGACTACCGGGGAGGTGCCAGTTCAAGAACTGGCCACTCCCTCCCAGGTGGGGCCATCACAGGCTCCACGGGCCAGAGGACGCCCGCCAAGGTCATCTAGGCCAATAGGACAGCAGAGTCAGCAGGCTGTCTCACAAGCCACTCCGAGCGATGGGGCGGCACTTAGACGTAGCACCTGGAAACGTAAGCATAAGACACCTTAGGCACTCCCCGGGTATGTCACTGGTGATTTTGTGTTGGCCTTAGAATAGGGACACATTTTTCTGTCATTGTGAAATAATCACGTGTGCTTTAATTTTGTACACAATAAAGTCCACCTTTGTTACCATGGCTGAGGGTCTTTTCATTGTGGCGCATTTTCCTTTTTCACATAATTATCATGAGTGCTTGAGTGGACATTGATGTTTCTGTACTAAGGCCTTATTTGCAGCTGATAAGATCATAAGACCATAAGACATAGGAGCAGAAATTAGGCCATTCGGCCCATTGAGTCTGCTCCGCCATTCAATCATGGCTGATAAGTTTCTCAACCCCATTCTCCCGCCTTCTCCTTAACCTTTGATCCCCTTACCAATCAAGAACCTATCTATCTCGGTCTTAAATACACTCAATGACCTGGCCTCCACAGCCTTCTGTGCCAATGAATTCCATAGATTCACCACTCTCTGGCTAAAGACATTTCTCCTCATCTCTCTTCTAAAAGGTCTTCCCTTTACTCTGAGGCTGTGCCCTCGGGTCCTAGTCTCTCCTACTAATGGGAACATCTTCCCCACGTCTACTCTATCCAGGCCTTTCAATATTCTGTAAGTTTCAATCAGATCCCCCCCATATCCATCGAGTATAGACCCAGTCCTCAAACATTCCTCATATGTTAAGCCTTTCATTCCTGGGATCATTCTCGTGAACCTCCTCTAGACCCTCTCCAGGGCCAGAACATCCTTCCTGAGATACGGGGCCCAAAATTACTCACAATATTCTAAATGTGGTCTGACCAAAGCCTTATAAAGCCTCAGCAGCACGTCCGTGCTTTTATATTCTAGTCCTCTCGAAATAAATGCCAACATTGCATTTGCCTTCCTAACTACTGACTCAACCTGCAAGTTAACCTTAAGAGAATCCTGGATTAGGACTCCCAAGTCCCTTTGCACTCCAGATTTCTAAATTCTCTCCCCATTTAGAAATAGTCTATGGCTCTATTCTTCCTACCAAAGTGCCTGACCTCACACTTCCCCACGTTGTATTCCATCTGCCACTTCTTTGCCCATTCTCCTAACCTGTCCAAATCCTTCTGCAGCCTCCCTGCCTCCTCAATACTACCTATCCCTCCACCTATCTTTATATCATCTGCAAACTTAGCCAGGATGCCCTCAGTTCCTTCATGTAGATCATTAATGTATAAAGTGAAAAGTTGTGGTCGCAACACTGACCTCTGCGGAACTCCACTAGTCACCGGCCGCCATCCTGAGAAGGACCCCCTTATCCCCACTCTCTGCCTCCTGCCAGACAGCCAATCTTCTATCCATGCTAGTACCTTGCCTCTAACACCATGGGCTCTTATCTTACTGAGCAGCCTCTTGTGCAGCACCTTGTCAAAGGCCTTCTGGAAGTCCAAGTAGATAACATCCATTGGCTCTCCTTTGTCTAACCTACTCGTTATCTCCTCAAAGAATTCTAACAGATTTGTCAGGCATGACCTCCCCTTGATGAAACCATGCTGACTTTGCCCTCTTTTACCATGCACTTCCAAGTATTCTGAAATCTCATCCTTAATAATGGACTCTAAAATCTTACCAACGACCGAGGTCAGGCTAATTGGCCTGTAATTTCCCGTCTTTTGCCTCACTCCCTTCTTAAACAGGGGGGTTACATTAGCAATTTTCCAGTCCTCTGGGACCCTCCCTGCCTCGAGTGATTCCTGAAAGATCACCACTAACGCATCCACTATCTCTTCAGCTATCTCCTTCAGAACTCTGGGGTGTAATCCATCTGGTCCAGGTGATTTATCCACCTTCAGACCTTTCAGTTTTCCTAGCACCTTCTCCTTGGTAATGGCCACCATACTCACCTCTGCCCCCCGACTCTCTTAAACTTTGGGGATGTCACTCGTGTCTTCCACCGTGAAGACTGACGCAAAGTACCTATTCAGTTCCTCCGCCATTTCTTTGTTCCCCACGACTACTTCTCCAGCGTCATTTTCCAGCGGCCCAATGTCCACTTTTGCCTCTCTTACCCTTTACATATCTTAAAAAACTCTTGCAATCTTCTTTTATATTACTGGCTAGTTTACCCACATATTTAATCTTCTCCCTCCTTATTTCTTTTTTAGTTGTCCTCTGTTGGTCTTTGTAGGCTTCCCAATCTCCTGGTTTCCCACTGCTCTTCGCTGCATTGTATGCTTTCTCTTTAGCTTTTATGCTGTCCCCTGACTTCCCTTGTCAGCCATGGTTGCCTCCTCCCCCCTTTAGTATGCTTCTTCCTGGGGATGAATTTTTACTGTGTCTCCCAAATTACTCCCAGAAACTCCTGCCATTGCTGTTCCACTGTCTTTCCTGCTAGGCTCATCTCCCAGTCAATTCTGGTCAGCTCATGCCTCTGTAGTTGTCTTTATTCAACTAATACCGTTACATCTGATTCCAGCTTTTTGCTCTCAAATTGCAGGGTAAATTCTATCATATTATGGTCACTTCCTCCCAAGGGTTCCTTCACCTTAAGCTCCCTTATCAAATCTGCCTCATTACACATCACTAAATCTAGAATTGCCTGTTCCCTAGTGGGCTCCACCACAAGCTGCTCCAAAAAACCATCTCGTAGACATTCCACAAATTCCTTTTCTTGGGATCCACCACCAACCTGATTTTCCCAGTCTACCTGCATATTGAAATCCCCCATGATCACTGTAACCTTGCCTTTCTTACACACCTTTTCTATCTCCTGGTGTATCTTGTGCCCCGCATCCTGACTACTGTTCGGAGGCCTGTACATAACTCCCATTATGGTTTTTTAACCTTTGCGGTTCCTCAACTCTACCCACACAGATTCTACATCATCTGACCCTAAGTCATTTCTTGCTGTCGATTTAATTTCATTTCTTACTAACAAAGCAACCCCACCCCCTCTGACAACTTGCCTATCTTTTCGATAGGATGTATATCCTTGGATATTTAGCTCCCAGTCCTGATCCCCTTGCAGCCATGTCTCCTTGATGCCCACCACATCATAGCTGCCAATTTCAATCTGCGTCACAAGCTCATTTACCTTATTTCGTATGCTGCGTGCATTCAGATACAACACCTTCAGTCCTGTATTTCTCGTCCCCTTCTCATTGTCGTCCCTTTATCTGATGTGCTTGAAGTTAGATTCCTAGCCCTTTCCAAACACTCTGTCCTATTTTGTGTTCTGGGGACTTTAATAACCTCTCCTGGGCTCTCCTTTCTTTTCAGTTTTATCATAATTTTCCATGAAGTTGAATCCACCCCCCCACACGCTAACCTGCTGCCTTGTTTCCCATTAGTCATACTTCGTGGAGTTTTACCCTTCCCTCCTCCCACACTTTCTAGTTTAAAGTCCTGTTGACCACCCTATTTACCCTTTTCGCTAGAACATTGGTCCCAGATCAGTTCAGGTGGAGACCGCCCCAACGGTACAGATCCCTCCTGTTCCAATACTGATGCCAGTGCCCCACGAAATGGAACCCCTCTTTCCCGCACCACTCCTTTAGCCATGTGTTTACTTCCCTTATTCTCGCGTCCCTATGCCAATTTGCACGTGGCTCGGGTAGTAATCCGGAGATTATAACCCTTGAGGACCTGTTCTTTAATTTAGTTCCTAGTTCCTGATAATCCCCAAATAGGTCCTCTTTCCTAGTCTCACCTATGTTACTTGTCCCGACGTGGACCACAACAACTGGATCCTCCCCCTCCCTCTCCAATATCCTTTCAAGCCGGTCAGAGATGTCCCTCACCCTGGCACCGGGCAGACAGCATACCATGCAGGACTCTCGATCCTGCTTACAAAGGATGCTATCAATCCCCCTAATTATAGAATCCCCTACAACTACCACTTGTCTTTTTGCTCCCCCCTCTTGAATGGCCTCCTGTGCCACGGTGCCGTGGTCAGCTGGCTCATCCTCCCTACAGCCCTGTTCCTCATCCACACAGGGAGCAAGTACTTCATACCTGTTGGACAAGGTCAAGAGCTGAGGCACCTCTGTTCCCGAACACAGGATCCCTCTACCTGCCTCACTTACAGTCACACCCTGCTGACCCTGACCACTGACCAAACTTGAGGTACTTAATCTACCGGGTGTGACCACCTCCTGAAACAAAGCATCCAGATAATTCTCCCCCTCCCGGATGTGCCACAGAGTCCGGAGCTCGGACTCCAGCTCATCAATTCTGAGCCGGAGTTCCTCCAGCTACCAACACTTGCTGTAGATGTGGTCACTGCGGCTCGCAATGGGATCTGCCAGCTCCCACATCATACAGCACATCACCTGCCCAGCCATCTCGACTTAGATAATTAATTTATTAATTAGCTTTACAGTGTTTTTTTTTCAAATTTGGTGCAGATTTCCTACCAACCAATCAGGTCACAGCTTTCCTGTGATGTCACTTTTTCAGTTTTGGCTTCAGTTACTCTGCCCCGAGGTCACCCACCAAACCCTGGAAGGAGCCAGAGGGCCAGAAGTGGATGGCAACTGCGAGCTTCAGAGCCGCTGGCATGGGGTGTCCATCCACACAGTTAAGGGAGATCTCAGGGCCAATCATCTGACAGATATAGTTGACTGTCTCCCTTGAGAGTCGGAGCCTCCTTCAGCACTGCACCTCAGTCATATTGAGGTAGCTGCTTCGCCGCCTGTATACCCTGGCAGCAGGATAGTGGTGTCGTCTGCGGTCCTTTGCACCTTGGACAACCTCTTGGCCCTGCACCCCTTGTGCCTGCGCCTGGCCTCCCAAAGGTGGCTCCCCTGGAGGTTGATTGTTCAGTCCTGGCCTCCTCCTTATTCTATCCGTCCCTTCCTCCTCAGGGGAGCTGCCTCAACTGGAGAGGTCAGAACCCATAGCCCCAGGCTAAATGGAGGCCTCCGGAAAGGTGCAAGGCCGAAAAAGAATGCTGTCTGCAGACTGGTTTCAATTTACACAAAAACCTCTTGGACAACGATGAGAACTACAAACAATCACACAGGCAGGTTTTAAACACTTTCATCAATTATAACTTCAAATAAAACGTGAACAACCCCACTGAGTCCACATATCCCGACATTGCAAAAGTTTTCTTAAATAATCTCCTGCCTGCCTGCCCATTGGGCCCGTGCGTCGACTTGAAGTTCGCACGGGCCCCTCAAAATCCTGGACAATTGGCAAGTTAAGGGCCTTAACAAGCCCTTCAATTAATGGTGGGCGAACTGAGTGTGCCCGCCCACCGAAATATCGCGATGGTGCGCGCTGATGTTGGCACGCTCGCGCAACATTTTATGCGCTGATGTGCGTGCTACGCCATCCGCACGTCAGCCGGAAAATTCTGCCCTTTGTGTTAAGAAGTGCTCCCTGATATCAAGCCTGAACCATCTAAGTATAAGGATATGCTTCCTTGTTCCACCAGGATATTGGCATGTAGTAATTTTAATTAGGATATTTATGCCCAGTTGATTAAAATAGGTCAGTTCTACCTTGAGCATTGACTTCACTGGAAAAGAAAGGGGTTTTAATGCAGGCTTTCAATTTACTATTGTTCGTTTTGCCTACGACCCGGCGAGAGTGATCAGCTCAAACTGCTTAGTGTTGGGCTAGTACCAACCGACAACAACAACAACTTGCCTTCATATAGCACCTTTAATGTAGTAAAACATCCCAAGGTGCTTCACAGGAGTGTTATAAACCTAGATACCTTTATGACACCAAGCCACATGAGGGGATGTTAGGACGGATGGCCAAAAGCTTGGGCTAAGAGGTAAATCTTAAGGAGCGTCCTAAAGGTGGCGAGAGAGGTAGAGGGAAGGAGAGGTTTAGGGAGGGAATTCCAAAATGCAAACTCCAATAGCTTAGGGTCCAGGCAGCTGAAGGCATGGCAGCCATTAGTGTGTGATTAAAATTTTCTTGAGGTCAGAATTAGAGGAACGTTTAACATTGAGAAGTAAGCTTACAGCAAAGTGACTTCAGCAAACTCTTTAAAGTCCGTGACATAATTTGTTAGAGTGAGTTATTACACACAGTCTAATGTACATCTGCATCCACCTCACTCTCTCTCTCTTTCTATATTTACACGTATACTGCGCACCTATAAAGCTCCATCTTACGTGAGAGCATTTTATAAGCAAACTTTTGAATTGAATTGACTACTTGTAAAGATAAATGTGAGAAACTGAGTAACTTATAATCTGCTTACTTTTGAAAACTTTATTTGTTACGGATTACACAAAGAAAGATATTTCAATTTTGCAGTAAATTCAAGGGCTCACGGATTTCCTTACAATTCTGTTTTAAAACTGTAATTTCTTTTGCTACATCCTCTTGAATCTTCCTACATGAGAACATGAGAAATAGAAACAGGTGTAGGCTATTCAGCCCCTTGAGCCTGCTCTGCCATTCAATAAGATCATGGCTGATCTTCTTGTGTGTCGATTTCCACGTTCCCATCTAACCCAGATAACCTTTGATTCCCTTCCCAACAAGAATCTTTCTAAAAGCAAAATACTGCGGATGCTGGAAATCTGAAACAAAAACAAAAATAGCTGGAAAAACTCAGCAGGTCTGACAGCATCTGCGGAGAGGAGCACAGTTAACGTTTCGAGTCCGTATGACTCTTCATTAGAACTAAGGAAATATAGAAATGAGGTGAAATCTACTATCTACCTCTGCCTTAAAAATATTCAATGACCCCACATCCACCACCTTCTGAGGCAGAGAGTTCCAAAGCTGCACAACCCTCAGAAAAAAATGTCTCCTCATCTCTGTCCTAAAAGGGAAACCCCTATTTTTAGAACAGTGCCCAGTATTATTCTGTCAAGGGAAACTCATTGTACCTTTCCAAATTTCACAGCACATGTGAATGTCTTCTCCATTTTCAAGTTAATCATTTTTTATGGTATTTTAGTATTTATATTATGAATAAAGAAGTCCTGATGAACTTTGTGAGCTCCACCAACCAGTTGATAGTTTGGACAAATTCCTTCAGAGTTGTTTTTTAAAAAAATTTTCATTCTGATATCGGGATCATTGCATGACAGTCAACCTTTTAAATAGCAGTTGTTGTTCAATAGCTTGAAATGGACTGACGAGTTCTCCCATACAAGAAATGACTCTAATGGCCTGAGGATGGAAGCACACTGATAATGTGAAGTGCCTGAGAGGAAACAGATGCTGCCTGTGCATTCCACATGCTTTTTAGTTACAGTAGGAAGAATGTTGAGCTTCCCTTTCCAACCCGGCACGGTTTGTATGAATGAGATCCAAGTTTTCCTGATTGTTTTTTTTTCCCAGCCGCATTTTAACAAATCCATCAAGGTGGATTAAGGATGTTTCGGAATAGCCTGTCGCTCCAATGCCGAGCAGAGAAAAATCCTTTTGAGTCATTTAACGTTATTTTTATAAGCTAGCTCTCCAGTTACATGGGGTCCCGAGCATCTATCAGGAATCTGGAGCACAGAGTATAGCAAGCTGAATTGACGGTTCGTGTGATTTCGCACTCAGATTCCTGGTAGGATCAGACATAATCAACAAGGTAAACAGAAGTAAAAAAAGAAAGTCTTGCAATTATATAGTGCTTTTCATAGCTTCAGAACATTCAAAAGCACTTTACAGCCAAACAATGTATTTTTTTGTGTTGTGGCCACTGTTTTAATGTAGGAAAGTGCGGTGGCCAATTTACACACAGCATCGAGCCACAAACAGGAATGACTGGATAATCATTATTTTAGTGGTGTTGGCTAAGGGATAAGTATTGGTCAGGATACCAGGGAGAATTCCCATGCTCTTCTTTAGTGGCGTTTTATGGGGTCGAACTGAGAGGGCAGAGAGGGTCTCGCTTTAACATTTCGTTTGAAAGACAGTGCCTCGGAGCCTGCAGAAGCTAAGAGGCGGGAGCTCTACCTACAGAGCCACAGCTGATACCTGTTAATCACTGCTCGCCTGATGCACCCTGTGAGTGAGGGTCCACACAGGGAGCATTAAACAGGAGCTTTTCATTCTACCTTTTTTTAAGGTGTTGGTGAAGGAAGAGATTAAGGTTCTGCCAGTGAGGCTAAAGAATATAATTCAATATGACAATTTTTAGCAAAGGAAAGATTTTGGTAGAAAGATTGTAGTTTTATTTTAAAACCAGTCAGAATTTTTCAGAAATTGAAAATGACGAGGTCAAATTCTAACAATTATCTATAATCTATCTTATAACCTTACAAAAGAAAGACTTACACTTATATAGCCCCTTTTATATAGTCAGGATATCCTAAAGGACTTCCGAAGTGTAGGTAGGATATATCCCAGGCAGTGAAAGGTAGAACAGGAGCCTAATCTTTTATTCATTCATGGGATGTGGGTGTTGCTGGCTGGGCCAGCACTTATTGCACATCCCTAATTGCCCTTGTTCAGAGGGCATTTTAAGAGCCAACCACATTGCTGCGGGTCTGGAGTCACATGTAGGCCAGACCAGGTAAGGACGGCAGATTTCCTTCCCTAAAGGACATTAATGAACCAGATGGGTTTTTAAAACAATCGACAATGGTTTCATGGTCATCATTAGACTTTTAATTCCAGATTTTTATTGAATTCAAATTCCACCATCTGCCATGGTCGGATTCGAACCCAGAACATTATCCTGGGGCTCTGAATTACCAGTCCAGCAACAACGCACTTACACTTTTATTTACAGAGACACACATTACAAACATGCACCTCCAAACCCCAATATCTTTCTCAGTCGGCTCCTAAAAGTCCTCAACAACGGAAAAGGCGAAGGAAGACTGTGCATCTCACCATCTGTGAAGGTGGAAGAAGGCCGTAGCAGTAAGGTGATCCCAGTCATTGCGATTTGACGTGTCACTGAGACTTGATCACCAATCTGTCAAGATTGTCCAATCACGGCACTGCAAGTTCTCCATGTTAAACAAAGTCACACAGAATCTTAATCTCTTCCTTCACTAACACCTTAAAAAAAGATAGAAGGAAAAGTAAATGCTCCTGTTTAATGCTCCCTGTGTGGAATTGGCGTTGGAGAAGGGATGTGAACTTGGGAGTCCCTAGTCAAGAAACTGCGCACAGGCAACAGATTCATAACAGTCATTGGACACCTGTGTTGGGACAGCATTTGTGACTGAGCATTCCTCTTCAGGATATCCTCTGCTCACCCCAAAAGGTGTCCCTAAAAAAATAGGCTGCCCCGCTTTCTCCTAGCTGGGGAGCCATGCCAGCAGTATTACCACCACCTGGTTAAAGAAAGAAAACTTTAAATTTTGCAACTTAGAATATGAGAACACTCGTGGATAATCTCAAGAGTGACCGTCTGGAAAGAAGAACAGCAATCGTGTCACATGAGCTCTCAAGACTCGGGATTGACATCGCCGCCATCAGTGAGACCCGCCTTCTAGTGCCTTCAGGGGCAGCTGAAGGAAGAAGCAGGGAGATACACCTTCTATTGCAAAGGAAAGGCTGATAGTGATCCTTGTATCCATGGAGTTGGTTTGCCATCCGGATTAGGATCTTGGATGAACTGCCAGAACTCTCCAATTGTATAAGTGAAAGATCATGACACTTGACAAACAGCTTACCCGTAATCAGTATGCCACCCACCACCAGCACATATGCCCTGACCCCTGACTCTGATGAAGATTTTAAGGAAAAGTTCTGTTCTGACCTTGATGACGTCCGCACTGCCATCCCAAAAGAAGATAAGATCATTCTTCTGGGGCACTTGAATGCCAGGGTTGACCATGACTCCGATGCCTGGAGAGGAAATATTGGGACATATGGAGTGGGAAAAGCCAATGCAAATTGTGTCCTCCTTCTGACTGCGTGTGCTCTGCATGGCCTCATTATAACAAACACCCTCTTCCTCCAGAAGGACAAATACAGATCTAGGAGCCATCCTAGATCAGAGCACTGACACCTCCTGGATTATGTCATTGTTCGAGCCAAAGATCTAAGTGATGTATGTGACACTTGATCCATACAGGGGACTGATGCCAGCTCGGCAGATCATTGACTTGTTCGATCAGTGATGAACATCCACCTATGACTAAGACATCGCAAGGCCCGGAAGTCCAAGAGGAAGAAACCCTAAAGCAGCCTGACTGAAGAGAGGAATTCCAAGCACAGCTCGCAACCAATCTGGAAAATCTTCACACATCCAACGCAATTTCAGAACAGTGGGCTCAGATAAAGTCAGCTGTACAAGAGTCCTGTGCCCAGACCATAGGGTTCAAGCATCGTCATCACCAAGACTGATTCAATGAAAGCAATGCTGTCTTCAATTCCTGGGAAAACAACCCAAGCTCTCAAGTCAAGAAGACAGCATTTCAGCATTCAAGGCTGACACCCAAAGACAAATCCCGAAGATAAAGGACAAGTGATGGGAAGAGAAAGCCCGAGAGAACCAACAGTACACTGACCATCATGACACACCAAGCTTTTTTGAAGCAACCAGGGCCATCGCTAGTCCAAGGTCAAATGGACAAAGTCCTCTTCCCTCACAGGATGGTGTTTCTCTTCTTAAAGATGACAATAACATCTGTCAATGCTGGAAAGAACATTTTCAGCGACTCCTCAGCCGTGAATCCGCAGTGGCAGCTGATGATCTCCAGGCTATCCCCCACTTCTCTGTGCTAGAATCGATGGGCAGAATCGTCCAGTCCCATTGGCGGCAGGCACATGGCAGGCCGGGGGGCAGGGGGGTACAATTTGGTGTGGGGTGCAGCAGGAATTGGTTTAATGCCAGCGTGAAAGCACAGCGGGATCATCCGATGGTGTCCACCATGGCGAAACGCGAACCCTACTGGAGGCCGGCAAGAACCCAATTTGCATCCCGGTAATTCGTTAAGCCAGCGGGAAAACACGCCGGACCAGAACACGTCTGGACAAGCAAGACATGCAGAAGTCAGGACTCGCCTTTAGGGCCTTGTTCAGATCGCAGACATCCAAGGAGAAGAAGATGCTGGAGACCGACAGCTCCCGGACCCTGGAGGGACTCGTGCATCGCAAGCTGGGTGGATCCTCGTGGACATGGCTCCGCCGCAAAGCTGTTCCCGGAAGGTGGGAGGTCTCCACTGATGCTTCGGGTCTGCTTCGGAAATGTTGGGAACGGAAACATTCCATGGAGAGGACAAAATTTAAAAATAATGTTAAGGGAAGACATGTTCCGAAATAGAAAATTGAAATAAAATAATTTACCCATTCCATCGGGCTCAGCAGATGAAACAATGTAACAGGGAGCCATTAGAGGTTAGTGGAAATGTTAACACTGGAAGTGCTATTAGAGAGCAATGCACTGGTGTTACAGAGAAATGTTACAGATAAATATAACATGGCAAGTGTGGGCAATTGATGAGAAATGTTTACATAGGCACCTTCAATGGAGTGTGTGATCTATATAATAATTTACACACATGCATAACCCAATTCGCTGGAGCAGGCTTCTCAGCAATAAATGGCTTAATTTAAAAAACCCTATACACTTGAGAAAAGGAACAAAGAGAGAAAAACTACAAAGAAATGTGCATATGAAAAGTGAACCCAGGCCTGGATTAAATGGAGTCAGCCTCTCTATAATCAATTACATTAAACAATATGTGTTTCCTCTGGGACAGTAAGCAAGAAAGAATCATGAAGAGTGAACAAGCCACTAAATGTATCTGCATTGATGAACTAAAAGTGAATGTAGCGAAAAGAGAACATGTAAAAACAGCATGAAATCAGGCGCCAAACCCCTTTCAGACTTGACCAAACGTATTTAAACACCAAAAAATTAGATAAAAAGAAAGAAAACTGGAAACACTGGAAATTTTAAATAAACATGTACACTTGCTTGGAAGTCCATCTGCAGGTGCAAAGGGTAAAGGCAGGTTAATGTTTCAAGTAAAACACCTTTCTCAGCACTAAGAGGGGAGCTCCAGTATAAGACTAACCAAAAATAAAAGGCACAAATCAAATGTGCTATACTGAACAAAGAACAGTTTATAGATTGAATATAATTATTTATGTTTTATGAGCGTGTATCACAAAATTAAACATGGCCATGGTTAAAAGATTCTCACTTGTAAGATCTCACTGTTATAAATCATGCATTCAACCTTTTCATATTGCATTTACATTCCACTGGTGAGAGTACATTATTAAATACACAGTATAGTTGATTCCCAAGAGATGTTCTAATGAGGATAGAGGGCATGTAGGCTTATTGACCTCAGGAAAGGTGTTAGAAGACCACACCTCTATTGTATTCCTCTGGAGCCACACCTGTCATAAAATTCAGTACAGTCTGTAGTCAAATGTATCATAAACCATAGCAACAGCATCAGTCACCACCATCTTCTGAAGGGCAATTAGGGATGGGCAACAAATGCTGGCCGAGCCCATCCCATGAAAGAATATATTAAAAAATTTACTCACAGCCTGGAATAAAATCTGGACCTCTTGAGCTAAGCTACATTGACTCTTGAACCCCTGAATATCTCTATCATGACAAAGAAATTTGTTCCAGTGTCTACATGAGCCAGTCCTGTTCCCTCCAATTCTAAATGGGAGTGGGTGGGGGGTGGTTGGATTCGCTGGAATTTGCATTGCAGGAAATTCAATCTTTAAAGTGGAAAAAAAAAGGTTAAGAATTCTCAACTGAAAGCAGAAAATGCTGGCAGCACTTGGTAGGTCAGGTAGCATCTGTGGAGACAGACAGAGTTAACGGTTCAGACTGATGACCTCTCGTCAGAACTGGAAAAAGTTAGAGGCGTAAAAGTTTTAAAGTAAATACAGAGGCAGGAAAGGATGGCAGGTGCGAGTGACGGGTAGGTTTGAGTGACGGGAGGTCGTGAGTGACGGGAGGAAAGCACAAAAGTACAGGCTTGTGATAAGATGGAAGCTAGGAGAGATTAAATTGCAACAGGGTTCATGGTGCAAGGCCAAAGTGAGTGGGAATAGGACAAGGTTTTTTTTTTCATTTACGGGATGTGAGTTTCGCTGGCTGGGCCATCCCTTGTTGCCCTTGAGAAGGTGGTGGTGAGCTGCCTTCTTGAACTGCTGCAGTCCATGTGGTGTAGGTACACCCACAGTGCTGTTAGGAAGGGAGTTCCAGGATTTTGACCCAGCGACAGTGAAGGAACAGCGGTATATTTCCAAGTCAGGATGGTGAGTGGCTTGGTTTGGGACTTCCAGGTGGTGGTGTTCCCATGTGTCTGCTGCTCTTGTCCTTCTAGATGGTAGCGCTCATAGGTTTGGAAGGTGCTGCCTAAGGAGCCTTGGTGAGTTTCTGCAGTGCGTCTTGTAGATGATACAAACTGCTGACACTGTGCGTCGGTGGTGGGGGGAGTGAATGTTTGTGGAGGGGGCCAATCAAGTGGGCTGCTTTGTCTTGGATGGTGTCAAGCTTCTTGAGTGTTATGGCAGCTGCACTCATCCAGGCAAGTGGGGAATATTCCATCACACTCCTGACTTGTGCCTTGTAGATGGTGGACAGGCTTTGGGGAGTCAGGAGGTGAGTTACTTGCCCAGGATTCCTAGCCTCTGACCAGCTCTTGTAGCCACAGTATTTATATGGTTAGTCCAGTTCAGCTTCTGGTCAATGGTAACCCCCAGCATGCTGATAGTGGGGGATTTAGCGATGGCAATGCCATTAAATGACAAGGGGCGATGGTTAGATTCTTTCTTGTTGGACATGGTCAATGCCTGGCACTTGTGTGGTGCGTATGTTGAAATAAAGAAACAAAATGCATTTGATACCTATGAATCTGAGCTGGGCATGTGGGGATTAGCCATGGTGGGGTGGGGGTCATAAATTTCAACCTCTGTTCCATTCCAAAACTTCATCCTTGTCTGGGTTGGGGTCTGGGTTCTTGATGGGGTAACACTGTGAGAGCTCTGAGTTCCATTTATGCTGTGTGCTACACCAGGCCTTAGAGAACATGCGACCATTGATACTTTCTACCTTGTGCTGCCCAAATATCTTTCCTCATTCCCTGAAGGCACTGAATCTTTTCACATTATTTAAGAGCGCTGGCTGCCTCATCCAAGTGCTCATTCTTATGACACAAAACTCAGAAATGTGGTCAACAGTGAGGAGGTTGGTAAGAGACTTCAGGAGGTCGTAGACAGACTGGTGAAATGGGACGACACATAGCAAATGAAATTTAATGCAGAGGAGTGGGAAACAATTCATTTTGGTAGAAAGAATGAGGGGAGCCAGCATCAATTAAATGATGCAATTTTAAAGGGGGCGCAAGAACAGAGAGACCTGTGGATGTAGGGGCATGAACATTTGAAGATGGTGGAACAAGTTGAGAAGGCTGTTAAAAAGGCATACGGGATCCTGGGCTTTATAAATAGAGGCATAGAGTACAAAAACGAGGAAGTTATTCTAAACCAATATAAAACACTGGCTAGGCCTCAGCCTGGAATATTGTGTTCAATCCTGGTCACCACACTCCAGCAATAATGTTCAGGCCTTGGAGGGAATGCAGAGGAGATTTACTGGAATAGTATCAGGGATGCAGTACTGCAGTTATGTGGAGAGACTAGGCAGAGCAGTTCTTTTTAGAGCATTGAAGATGGTAGGCTTCCAAGGAGATGGTGATGTAGTGGTAATGTCATTGAACTAGTAATCCAGAAGCCCAGGGTATTGTTCTGGGGACATGGGTTCAAATCCCATCGTGGCAGCTGATGAAATTTAAATTAAATAAGTGAAATAAAATCTGGAATTGAAAAGCTAGTCTTGGTAATGGTGACCTTTGATTGTTGTAAAAACCTATCTGGTTCACTAATGCCCTTTAGGGAAGGTCTGCCATCCTTACCCGGTCCTGCCTACATGTGACAGCAGGCCCACAGCAATGTTGTTCACTCTTAACTGCCCTCTCAATGGCTCTGGCAAGCCACTCAGTTCAAGGGCAATTAGAGATGGGCAACAAAGGCTGGACTTGCCAGTGATGCTCAAATCCTTTGAAAAAATAAATAAAAATAAAAGCTAGGCAGGTTGTCAGCAGGCAAGCATTAGCCACATCCTTAAAAAAGAAACAATCTATTGTGGGTATTGCAAGAGTAGAATCATTGAATCTCGCAGCACATCAGAAGGCCACTTGATCCATAGTACCTGTGTTACATAGGCTTACATAGGATATATGGCACAGAAACAGGCCATTCGGCCCAACCAGTCCATGATGGTGTTTTCAACTGAGCCATCTCTTTTCTTTCTCATCGAAGTATATCACCGTAACCATCTCCCTCATAGTTTCCCCATAAATGCATCTACATCATTCACTTCAAACACTCCCTGTGGTAGCGAGTTCCACATTCTCACCATTCTTTGGGTAAGTAACTTTTTTCTGAATTCCCTTTTGGTTTTCTTGGTCACCATCTTATATTGAACCATTGAAGTAGCTATCCAATTAGTGTAGTCTCCCACTATATTCCTACAGACCTGTAACGTTTTCCTTTCCAACTATATGCCCAATTCCCTTTAGACTGTTTACTATTGAGTCTTAGTTAATTTGTTGCCTCCTCTTTCCCTAATCAAGGGATTTTTAGGACTTCCGTGTGGTGCTTCCAATGTTGAAAAATAATCAGCTAACCCAGCACCAATTCTGCCTGGTATCCTTCAGTCTCAATGGCTCAGTTCCATACCAGTAATGTGCGTACCATCTGAGTCACCAAGCAACTTGCGCCTCTCTTGTTCAAGAAAGCATGCATTGAAAGTGAACCTAAGAGAAAAGGAAATGAAAAGATTAATGCAGGAGAGTTCAGAGACAAAGGCCTTTGTTTCTATTACATTGTACAGCCAGCCATTCATTAAGCAGATTTTTAAAAGTGCCTCAGTACCAGTCTTGGAGTAAACACGTAGTGATGGGTCACAGTGAACAACTACAATGGACACTGTCTGGCTGCTGAGTGCAAAACATAAAAAATTGTATTAGTAGCAAATGTTTAGCATTCAAAGGAAATTAACAAACATGGATTAAACCCAAATAAGCAGCTGAAAGAGAAGAATGGTTTATAAGAGGAACATGTAGACAGTCTTCAGTCAGCCAGTTTGATGTCTTCCAATCACAGACTGAACTATCAGTCCTTCGTTGTGCTGAGTATGAAATCACATTTGTGATTCCGAGAATCTGGGACCTGCATAGTGTCAGTGGTAACGCAATGAATAGCGCTCTTAGCTCAAAATGTCGGGGGTTCAATTTCCACTCCAAGGACTTGAACATAAAAATGTAAGGTCGACACTCCAGTGTGACACTGAGGCAATGCTGCATTGTATGTGTCTTTTGGATGCACTGTTAAACCACTGCTCAATCTGCCCTCTCAGGCAGACGCAAAAATTCCCATGACACTATTTCAGCAAAGAATTAATATTGCCCTGGTCAACATTTATCCCTAAGAAAACATGGTGGGTATTGTCTCATTGCTGTTGGTTGGACTTTGCTGTGTGCAAGTTGGTTCCCAAGCTTCCTACACTACTCTACAACACTGACTACACTTCAGAAGTACTTCATTAGCTTCACTGACAACCTTGGTGTAATATTTGATCCTGACATGAGCTTCTGACCACCTATCCAATGTGTATATGAATGTACACTATCCAAAGAGCTGCTTTGATTCATTATATTGCAGGAAGTCTCCTTTGACAGCACCTTGCAAACCCATGACCACTACCATCTTGAAGGACAAGGGCAGCAGATAGATGGGAGCACCACCGCCTGGAAGTTCCTCTCCAAGCCACATGCCATCCTGACTTGGAAATATATCACCGTCCCTTCCCTGTTGCTGAGTCAAAATCCTGGAACTCCCTCCCTAACAGCACTGTGGGTGTACCTACACCTCATGGACTGCAGCGGTTCAAGAAGGCAGCTCACCACCACCTTCTCAAGGGCAACTGGGGATGGGCAATAAACGCTGGCCGAGCCAGCGAAGCCCACATCCCATGAATTAATACAAAAAAAAGCAACCTCATCATTGTCCACATTGTTTCTGTGGGGTCTTCCAACTTTGATGGATGATCTCTCAGAAACCTAGAAAAATAGTGAACAGAATTTTCCACTCCGGAGACTAAGGGCAGGATTTTTACCTTATCGAGCGGGTGCAGCGGGCAGGCCTGGGAGCGGTCACGAAGCCTACTGCCGCCCGCTATCAGGCCCCAATATCAATTGCACACTGGCTGGCCAATTAATGGCCGGCCAGCATAAAATGCACGCTACAAAGCTGAACGCTGCCAGGGTGGGGGCGGGAGGAGGGCGAGCGCGGGCACGCGCACTGATAGCTCCCTGAGGCACCATGTGACCCTGTCACATGAGCAGAGACATGTTATAAATGACATTTAAACTTTAAAAAATTTTTAATTCCTGTTGGAAACCTCATCCCGCCCGCGGATGAGATTTCATTAAAAAATCCAAAGGCCACTTGGCCGATCCGTTTGCCTGCCAATCGTAAGGTTGAACGGGCAGCGAAAAATTGAATTTAATTTATACTCTGATGGCCTTAATAGACCTGTTATTTGTTGGCGGGCGCACTGCCAACTCCTGTGCGCACCCGCCAACCGAAATATCGTGCGAGTGCATGATAATGTCGGGACGCTCGCCCACATCATTGCGTGTCATGTTACACTTGAGCAGGGTGGGTTTGTGCCCGCTCTCTCAGTGAAAAATTCAGCCCTCAGTGTGATGGCGGGCAGAAAAAGCAGCACATTTCTTGCCAGTTGGCGATCCAGGTTTCCAGGCCAGATTGTCCGCTTTACAGCTCATTATGCATGAACACGAAGCACATCGCATCTCGTGATGGGGCTGGCAGGGATTTGCCCACCGTGCCACGACCTCATCGGATCATCTTTCTGGGCGCCATATTTAAACCGCACCCACTCACGTCATTCTTTCTCTTCAGCCCAGGACTGGTCATGACGAGTGATGGCTCCGAAAGGTAAGAAGCCTAATGCCCCCAGGTTCAGCGACAATTCACTGGGGACACTTCTGGACGCTGTTGAAGAACTCTGGGACATCCTTTACCCTTCGTAATGGCATGAGGACCACCAACCTCACCACACCAGCTTGGGAACAGATCACCAGGGCAGTCAGTGCCAACGCTCCTCAGAGGAGGACCACCATCCAGTGCAGGAAGAGGATGAATGATCTCATCCGTTCTGCCAGGGTAAGTCAACCTTCTCCTCACTCTCAACTCACACACTCACAAGCCCATCAGACATTCACAGGGTTACCGTCCACAGGGATCTCACATACTACCAGCACAAGGGACATCATGACTGACTCTCCCACACACACTTTGACACTGTCATCTCTTCTCACATGCTGTGCCGCTCACGTCCTCAGCCCTTACCCAAAGAAGGCAGGCATCCTTATCATCTGCCTTGGCACCTGTCCTGCTCAGAGTCTGTCCATTTGTCTTTATGGAGGAGAAGATCACCCACAACAAAAGGGAGAGATTCCAGGCTGGAGGGCGGATGCCTGAGCTCAGGCCCCTCACCCAGTACACCCTCAGAATTGCTTCCAATAGTTTCCCCACCACTGAGGTTAGACTGACTGGCCTGTAGTTCCCTGGTTTATTCCTTCCTCCCTCATTGAATAGTGGTACCACATTGGCTGTCCTCCAGTCCTCTGGCACCTCTCCTATGGATAGAAAGGCATTGAAAATTTTTGCCAGCTCCCCTCCTATCTCCTCCCTTGCCTCACTCAACAGCCTGGGATACATTTCATCCGGGCCTGGAGATTTATCTATTTTTAAGCCTGCCAGATCACTTAGAACCTCTTCCCTTTCTATGCTTATTTCTTTTATTAGATCACAGTCCCTCTGCCTTACTTCCATACCCACGTTGTCCCTCTCACTTGTGAACGCTGACACAAAGTATTCATTTAGAACCCTACCTACGTCTTCCGGCTCCACACACAAATTACCACTATGGTCCTTAATGAGCCCTACTCTTTCCCTAGTTATCCTCTTACTCTTAATGTACTTGTAAAATAACTTTGGATTTTCCTTTATTTTACCTGCCAATGTTTTCTCATGCCCCCTTTTTGCTCTCCTAATTTCCTTTTTAAGTTCCCTCCTACACATTCTATACTCCTCTAGGACTTCCACTGTTTCGAGCCCTCGGCATTTGCCATAAGCCTCCCTTTTTCTCTTTATCCAATCCTGTATATCCCTCAACATCCAGGGTTCCCTGGATTTGTTGGTCCCACCCTTTATCTTTACTGGAATATGTTGGCCCTGTACTCTCCTTATTTCCTTCTTGAATGAATCCCACTGCTCTGACGCAGATTTACCTAAAAGTAGCTGCTCCCAGTCCACTCTGGCCAAATCATATCTGATCTTATTAAAATCGGCCTTCCCCCAATTTAGAAGTTTGATTTCTGGCCCATCCTTGTCCTTTTCCATGACAACCTTGAATCTAACAGTTATGATCACTATCTGCAAAATGCTCCCCCACTGATATCTTTACCACTTGCCCGGCTTCATTCCTTAAAATTAATCCAGGACCACCCCCTCTCTTGTAGGACCTTCTACGTACTGGCCTAAAAAGCTCTCCTGGATGCATTTAAAGAATTACGCTCCCTCTAAACCTATCACACTATGACTAACCCAGTTAATGTTGGGGAAGTTGAAATCCCCCACTATTACTACCTTACTATATTAACACTTCTCTGAAATTTGCCTACATATCTGCTCTTCTATTTCTCTCTGACTGTTTGGGGGCCTATAGTACACTCCCAGCAATGTGATTGCTCCTTATTTGTTTTTCAGTTCTACCCATATGGCTTAATTTGAGGAGCTTTCTAAGATGTCATCCCTCCTTACTGTTGTTCCCGTGTCTGTCTTTGCAGCTCCAACATCTGTGTTAGCGCCTAGTCCAGAGGCTTGTCATCTGACTTGGACTCTGCAGGAGACTAGCCTTCAGCAGTCCTCCGAGTGCCGGTGACCTTGGATGTTCCTGCGTCCACCTGCTGTGGACCTGAATCCGTGCTGTGCTCACCAGACGGTGACCCAGAGCCTGCCCTAAAACTAGGTTCCACTGAGGTGTGTGTCTCTGCGCTGGTGGAGGGTGCGGGTGAACGCTGTGCTGGGTCTTCATCCAGTGTGTCACCTGGATCCTCATCCAAGGTGGTATGGGAGCTTGGGCTGATGGACTAGCTGCCAGTGGACCTCTTCCTTTTCCTGTTGGTGTCTGTCAAAGAGAGGAGATAATTAGTAATTGGCTGCATAGTGAACAACATTACAAAGAATTCACAGCTTCGTCAGATGACTGGTGATGGGTCTTCACTGGCTTGGGAGACACCAGACTCATCCTCGGCGCAGGAATGGTCCCGGCCCTCGATGACCAGCTCTGCCGTACACTCTTTGTACTGGGAGTTCCAGGATTTTGACCCAGCGACAGTGAAGGAACGGCGATATATTTCCAAGTCAGGATGGTGAGTGGCTTGGAGGGGAATTTCCAGCGAAGCCCACATCCCTTGAATGAATTTTTAAAAAATTGCCGTTCCTTCACTGTTGCTGGGTCAAAATCCCGGAACTCCCTCCCTAACAGAACTGTGGATGTACCTACACCACATGGACTGCAGCGGTTCAAGAAGGCAGCTCACCACCACCTTCTTAAGGGCAATTAGGGATGGGCAACAAATGCTGGCCTAGCCAACGATGCCCAGATCCCGTGAATGTATTAATAAAAAGGATTTGGTTTCACCACCAATGTTAAAGTGGCTGGCCTGTAATTGCTAGGTTTATCCTTACATCCTTTTTTGAACAAGGGTTCGTATTTGCAATTCTCCAGTTCTCTGGTATCATCCCTGCCCTTTAAGGAGGATAGGAAGATATTAACCAGTCCCTCTGCAATTTCCAACCTCAATTTCCTCAGCATCCTCGGATGCACCTGATCCAGTCCTGGTTAACATGTTAACTTTAAGTACATCCAGCCTTTCTGGTGTTTCCTTTTTTTTTGATCAATTTTTACCTCCTTCACTATGACTTTGGCAGCTTCTTCTCTCTTGGTAAAGGCAGATGCAAAGTATTCATTAGTACCTCAGCCATGCCGTTTGACTCCATGTGTTGGTCTCCTTTTTAGTCCCAAATCGGCCCCAGCCCTGAAAGCAAGCATGCAGGTGCAGTAAGCAGTTAAGAAGGCAAATGGTATGTTGGCCTTCACTGCGATGGGACTAGAGTACTGGAGCAAGGATGTCTTACTGCAGTTATACAAGGCCTTGGTGAGACCACACCTGGAGTATTGTGTGCAGTTTTGGTCTCCTTACCTAAGAAAGGATATACTTGCCATAGAGGGAGTGTAGCATAGGTTCACCAGACTGATTCCTGGGATGGCAGGATTGTCATATGAGGAGAGATTGGGCTGACCAAGCCTCTATTCACTGGAGTTTAGAAGAATGAGAGGGTATCTCTTTGAAACGTATAAAATTCCGACAGGACTGGACAGACTGGATACAGGGATGATGTCTCCTCTGGCTGGGGTGGGGCGGGGGTGGTGGGGGGGTGGGGGGTGGGGGTGGGGGGGGCGGGTGTAGAACAAGGGGTCACAGTCTCAGGATACAGGGTAGGCCATTTAGGACTGAGATGAGGAGAAACTTCTTTACCCAAAGGGTGGTGAACCTGTGGAATTTTCTACCCCAGATGGCTGTGGAGACCAAGTCACTGAATATATTTAAGAAGGGAACAGATAGATGCTAAAGGCATCAAGGAGTATGGGGAGAGAGCAGTAGCATGGCGTTGAGAAAAAAGATCAGCCATGATCATATCAAATGGCGGTGCAGGCTCGAAGGGCCGAATGACCTACTCCAGCAACTATTTTTCTATGTTTCTATGTATCTAACTTTCTTTGTACTACCCCTTTCTTACTTAGATGCCTATAGAAGACTTTTGGATTCCCTTTCATGTTAGCTGCCAGTCTCTTCTCTTCAGCCTTTTTGCCCCTCTTATTTATTTTTCCACTTCCCCTCTGAACTTTCTATATCAGCCCTGGTACGATCTCCTGTAAGATTTGTCGTGGCATTATTTGTCAGTTGGGATGCAACATTTTTTTTTAGATTGGTCTTTAGGCAATCTTTATATCTTTTTGAATTGACCACCATGGAATCATTTTGCAAACCTTACCTCATTGCTGGTACCTTCTTGGGTAGTCTAGCATCAGGTATTCGGATTAGGTGACCGGTTTACTTTTAGTGCATCTTTATCACTGTCGCTATGCATGTCATATTTTCTCTCCTGAGACCCCCACTGTCCAGAATCTTGTGCCACTATTGAATTTTCGGGAGTTTTAAAAATTAATTCACTGAGATATGGGACTTTTTGGCAAGGCCAGCATTTATTGACCATCCCTAATTAACCGTGAGAAGTTGGTGGTGAGCCACCGCCTTGAATACAACTGTGTGGTTTGCCAGGCCATTGCAGAGGGTGGTTAAGAGTCATCCACATTGCTGTGGGTCTGGGCATATAAGCCAGACCAGGTAAGGATGGCAGATTTCCTCCCTTAAAGGACATTAGTGAACCAGGTGGGGTTTTTTTTTCCCAACAATTGGGTAGTTTTCTGATCATCAGCATTTAGTTGCATTTAAGTTCCCCAGCTGCCCTACCTTTGAATTCATGCCTCACAGATTATTAGCCCAGTAACATTACCACTAAGCCTCTATAAACCATTCCAGCCACAAAATAGTTGGAAATTATTAAGCTGTCTGATGTGGTGACTGCAAATGGTCTTGATATCGCTTGCCTACAGTTACAACTATTCTCTTGTAGGTCTTAAGTTTTGTAGACACCTTTAACCGATGTGGAGCCTGAATTTACACATATTGTGGTTTCATAGATAAGGATTATATGAATTATATTATTAGCGATCATTAATGTAATATTTGAAGGTGTTCTGACCTATTATTACAATGAATATAGTATTAAAGTGGTTGCTTGGAAAGGTTATTATGATATTAAGACCATTGACGTAACTTTTGGAGGGGATCCAATCTATTATTAAAGTGATTAAATTAATATAATTATAGTGATTTTGAAGTGCTTATTAATGTGATTTTTGGAAAGGTTCCGGCCTATTAATTCTGATGTTGGTATTAACTTGATTAAAGAGAGTGTCCATGTGTTGTGTTGAAAGTCCTGCTACTCCTGGATACCATTCTTATCATTAATGCGGTTGGCAAACTGTCAGTGTGTGTGGAGGGTGGAAGGGGGAGAGGGGTGTGTGTAGGGATGGCGAGATGGGCAGGGAAGTGAGGATGGAGCAGGAGTTGGAAGAGGGAGGAAGAAGATATCAGGAAGGGGAGCAGGTACGGAGAGGGTGGGAAGAGGGGCAGGGGGCAGTGAGGGAAGAAGGACGAGGAGAGGGGAGTTAGTTGGGGGACAAGAAGCAAGGAGAGGGCAGGGTTTGGGGGTGCTGGGCAGAGCTGTGGGGAAGGGGGGGAAGAGGAGTAGAGATGGGGAGAAGGGCATGCAGGGGGATGGACAGGGATGGGGGATGGACAAGGAGCAATGGGCAGGGATGTGGGGGGGGGAGGAAGAAGAGAAACAGGGTGAGGAGGAGGGGGAAGGAGGTGGGGTGTTTGAGGGGAAAGGGCAGAAATGGGGGTTGGCAGGGGTGAGGTTGAGGAGGGGGTAGTGGAGGGTATAGCAGGAGACCAAGGAAGGGGAAGCATGGATGAGGGAGGGGCAGAGGGGCATAGGGCAGAGGTGATGAAGGGGCAGAGCTGATGGGGTAAGGGCAGATGTGGGGGAAGGAGTGGATGAAACAGGACCAGTGGACAGATTTGGGAGAGCAGCAGAGAAGGGACAGGGGTCAGAGATGGTGGAGGGGTGGAGCGTATGGGGTAGGACAGAGATGGGGAAGGGATAGGGGAGTGCTGGGGGCAGGGATAGTGGAGGGGTGAAGCAGATGGGGAGGGGCAGGGGACAGAGATAGGAGAGGGACCAAGTGAGTTGGGGAAGGGCTCAGGTGGGTGGGGGGTGCCTGGGGCAAGGGTGGGGGGCGGGGCAAAGCAGGTGGGGAGGGGGAGGGCTAGAAATGCGGGAGGGGCAGAGTGGATGGGGTAGGGCTGAGGTGTGGGAGGGGGAGGGAGAGGGGGAGGGGCAGGGACAGGGACAGAGTGGATGGGGTTGGGCTGTGGTGGGCGGGGTCTTCTCCCCTGACGTCACTGGCGCGCTCTGAGCCGGCTCGAGCGACCGCGGCGCCCAGAATTGGATCGGGCGCGAAACAGGCGCAGATTCTCCGCCCGCCCGCCTTTTGGGCGGCATCATTCCTGTCAGAATTTCCGTGGCAGTTGGCAAAGGGATGGATCCATGTGTCTGGCTTTACTTTTGTTTGCAGTTGGAATTAAATGCGGCAGGTATATTTTAACCCTGATTTTGGCCAGTTGGCCGGCGGTGGGGAGGAATGTGAAGTAATTTTGTTTTGATGAGCGGTGAGATACCTGGTACCTGGCCCGGTGATGATGGATGTGGACGGAGACGGTGCAGATGGCGAAAGGATAGAGAATAACGGAGTGAAAAAGCTCTGAGAGGAACCAGAGGGGGAAGAAATAAAAGTGAGTGAAGTAATAAACAAAATGACTGATAATATGTGGAGAGTTTTGCCGCTTCTTCCTTTTAAAAAATATATGTTTCTCTGCTGAGGTAATGATACCGAACCGTGGCTGCCAGGCTGAGAGAGACTCGGGGGTGACAGCTCCTTAAAGGGGACCCCGAGGGACAGCTCCTTAAAGGGGACCATGAGGGACAGCTCCTTAAAGGGGACCATGAGGGACAGCTCCTTAAAGGGGACCCCGAGGGACAGCTCCTTAAAGGGGACCCTGAGGGGGACAGCTCCTTAAAGGGGTCCCGGGGGACAGCTCCTTAAAGGGGACCCGGGGGGGGGGACAGTTCCTTAAAGGGGACCCAGGGGGGGACAGATCCTTAAAGGGGACCCCGGGGGGGACAGATCCTTAAAGCGGACCCCGGGGGGGACAGTTCCTTAAAGGGGACCCGGGGGGGGACAGCTCCTTAAAGGGGACCCCGGGGGGGGGGGACAGCTCCTTAAAGGGGACCCGGGGGGGGACAGTTCCTTAAAGGGGTCCCGGGGGACAGCTCCTTAAAGGGGACACGGGGGTCAGCTCCTTAAAGGGGACCCGGGGAGGACAGCTCCTTAAAGGGGACCCCGAGGGACAGCTCCTTAAAGGGGACCGGGGGGGGGGACAGTTCCTTAAAGGGGTCCCGGGGGACAGCTCCTTAAAGGGGACATGGGGGTCAGCTCCTTAAAGGGGACCCGGGGAGGACCTCCTTAAAGGGGACCCCGAGGGACAGCTCCTTAAAGGGGACCCGGGGGGATCAGTTCCTTAAAGGGGACCCGGGGGACAGCTCCTTAAAGGGGACACGGGGGTCAACTCCTTAAAGGGGACCCGGGGAGGACAGCTCCTTAAAGGGGACCCCGAGGGACAGCTCCTTAAAGGGGACCCGGGGGGATCAGTTCCTTAAAGGGGACCCGAGGGACAGCTCCTTAAAGGGGACCCGGGGGGGGGGACAGCTCCTTAAAGGGGACCCCGGGGGGGGGGACAGCTCCTTAAAGGGGACCCCGGGGGACAGCTGCATAAAGGGGCTGTGGGTTAGATTCTTAAAGGGACCTTTGGGATAGCTCCTTAAAGAACCATGGGGTAGTTTCTTAAAGAAACCATGGATTAGCTGCTTAAAGGGGGGCATGGAATAGCACTTTAAAGAGTATCATGCTTTCATGGAGACCATGGAAGCATAATGAGGCGATGAATAGTTCCTTAAAATGGACCATGGAATTGTTTTTAATGAAAGTGTATATTTGGCAATTCTCTTTTCTCTGTTTGCAAAATTGTAGTCCAGTGTTGTTAATGCACAAGTGTTTTGTCCCGTCATGAACACTTGTACATAAGAATATAAGATCATGGCTGAGGGCACAGACTGATATTTTCCCTCAACTCCACTTTCCTATCTCTTCCCGATAACCCGTGACTCCCCTATAGTTCAACAATCTGTCTAACTCAGCCTTGAATATATTCAGTGTCCCAATCCTGACTGCTATCTGGGGTAGAGAATTCCAAAGATTAGCAACCCTTTGAGAGAAGAAATTCCTCCTCATATTCCTTAAATGGGAGTCTGCTTATTCTGAAATTGTGCCCCTTAGTTGTAGCTTCCCCCACGAGGGGAAACATCCTCTCAGCATCCACCCTGTGAAGTCTCCTCATGTTTCTATAAGATCTCCTCTCATCTCAGCCTGGGGAGAAAGGGTGTGGTGGGGGGCAAGGTGGGTGGGATGGGGCACTTGATGCACTGTCATTGACACCAGCATTGCAGTATTTTTGTTTCTGAGCACTGTTCAGCGATCTGTGTTGAAAAAGGGTAAGGACAGGATGGGACTTAGTTACGATACCCTCCACAATCGTTTGTGTACATGCATTGTCTGGGCTGCCACCAGGAGGTAATTTTAACTTTACTAGTCAGGCAGAAAACCCACTGCATTGGGTAGAACTCTGGGTTTAAACCCTTGCCAATATTACTCCCTGTTAACCTGGACAGATTTCTCTGGGCGGAATCAACCTTCTATAGACCACGTAAACCATTTCAGCAATGCTGCAGTTTGACCGGAAACTATACCTGCTTCTGGAAGACTAAGTATTAACACTTTAACCAGTGTCACACCCTGGTTGACCATGGGCCTTCCCGCCCAGAACTTAGCTCTGGCAGAGGCGGGTAGGCAGCAGGGTTGCAGTAAGCCACCGCCCCACCTAAGTAAATGCCCTTCTCAGCTCCAAGTCCCCCACCAGCGGGAGCAGTAGGAAAAATTAGAATGTTCAAAACTGTGTACCGATGTCATATTTTGTATGGTTGAGCCCACTGTGGCATTTTACTACCTTCAGTACCTACATAGGCAGGCAAAGCTTTTTAAATTGTGAAAGCTTTGAAACTTAATTTATAACATCAACAGTGGCAAAAAGCCAGCTAGGCAGCATTAACCTACATTCAGATGTTGGGGAATGGAGCTGCACGAGCGCACAGACTGATATTTTGCCTGCCTGAAGAGCCTCAAGGGCTAGCAGTGGAACGCCAATCCGTTAACATTGTGCAGCTGTCAATGAATACAATTATGGTAACTCAGAAGTTCACAGCCCTGCCAATTTATAGGCAGGATTTCAGGTGTTGGAAGTAGAGCTATTGAACAGATCTAGAGTTTACACTCATTTGTTGTGAATTTGATCCCATGCTGGCATGCTTTTGTGGCCCTTTCAACGGCAGAGTTGGCTTTTCTGATTCACAGGAGGTGGTGGCATAGTGGTATTGTCACTGGACTGGTATTCCAGCGACCCAGGGTAATGCTCTGGGGACCTGGGTTCAAATCCCACCACGGCAGATAAATAAAAATCTGGAATTAAAAGTCTGATGATGACCATGAAACCATTGCTGATTGTTGTAAAAACCCATCTGGTTCACTAATGTCCTTTAGGGAAGGAAATCTACTGCCTGGCTTACATGTGACTCCAGACCCACAGCAATGTCATTGACTCTTAAATGCCTTCTGAACAAGGGCAATTAAGAATGGGCAGTAAATGCTGGCCTAGGCAGTGATGCCCACATCCCATGAACGAATAAAAAAAAGGTGCATCATTTGAAAATATGTTAACCAGATAAATGCTCTTGTTAATTTTTTTGTTTGATATTATCAATAGTGATGATTGGTTGATCTAGAAGTCTAGTGTTAGCTAATACATGATATCTGTTATTTTCAGGCTTAAAATAAGCTTATTAGTTGTTTGTTGTTCTGACAAGCTGGCTGGTAATGGACTACATCGTCTTGCTGAGTGTGTGCCGCTGGAGCATAGCCATCTAAAAAGAAAAACTTGCATATGTCCTCTTTTATGATCTTTGTCAGAATTTATGATGTGTGGAAATATAGGTAGACACCCAATATTACCACTATACTAAAGAAGCTGGATGCAAGCATGGAGTTTTGTTTGATACCATTTATGTGGCAAAAGGCTTATACTGCACTTTCATTGACACGCACCTTACCAAGCGATGGTGCTGACGCATAACCTGGACAAATGTCTCAGGGTAATCAACCTTCCATAGACTATGAAAACCATTTTGGCTATTCTGTAGTTTGGCCTGAAATAACATCAGCCCATGGAAGAACCATAATAAGCAAATTATTGAGAAGTATTGTGAAGTCTATTTTCCTGTCTATCAAAAGAAGTGAAATTCTGCAACAGTTAACTTCTCCCTTCCTTCTAATTGCATGTTGTTAAAGCTATTGAATGGTGACTCTGGTGCCAATGAAAATCAGGAGGAAGGTTTTTATGGTTGGTGATGGCTATTTTCTGGTGCACATATGGCATGGACGTTACCTGCCACTTGTCAGCACAAGCCTGGATTTTGTCCAGGCACTGTAGTAGGCTGTCATGGGGTAATTCAAGTACCTGGAAACATTTTATGATGTTAAAGGCATTATATAAATGCATATTGTTATTGGAATGACTTTAAACTCTATGGAATTGTCAGCGAATAATCACACTTAGGGCAGATCATTGCTGAAGAGGCTGAAGCAAATCTTGTGGTGACCCAGTCACTAGAGGGTTTTTTTCTTTGACCACAGCTGTCCTAAGTTGAATTTTGCCTTGACCTCAAGAGCAGTTATTTACAGCTGTGCCCTGACATTCAGGTTTTGCATTTTTGTCTGGGTGAGGTTTGTAGACAAGTAATTCTGGCAGAATCTGAATGGAGCTTCAGTAAACAAATTGTTTGTGAGTAGGTGCCACATCTGACACTGTAGATGACTATTTATTTTGGTTAGGACATACATGGGCAGTTTAAAACATTGTCAAATAGACTCCACTGCACTTTAACAGCTTGGCTGGGGAGGTGGCTATACCGATCTTCAGTTAGGAAGTGTCGGGACCTATATCTTTACTATTGTCAACTGCATTCAGCTGCTTAACACCATAAGGCGTGTGCTGAATAGGCTGGAAACTGGCAGGTATGCTGATGAGGACTTTTGGAGGAGGTGGAATGTGATACTTTATGCAGCACTTTTTGGCTGAAAACATTTCGACCTTCTGCCTTACACTCACTTGCTGGGCTTTGCCAGGATTAAGGACAAAGGTTCATTGCGAACCCACCTCTATTCAGTTGTCTGATTCATAACCATCATTCGTGATTTAAAATCCAACTTTCCCATCTGTGTAATCTCCTCCATGCCCCATAATCCTCTGAAATATCAGCGTTTATCTAATTCTAGCATCTTGAGCATCCCTGATTTTAATTGCTCCACCATTGGTGGCTGTGCCTTCAGTTGCCTAGACCCTAAGCTCTAAAATTCTCCCCCTAAACCTTGCTACTTCTCTTTATGCTCCTTAAAACCTGCCTTTTTGGACATCTGTCCTAATTTATGTGGCTTAGTTTCAAAATTTGCTTTATAATTGTGAAGCTTCTTGTGACATTTTATCAAAGGTTTTATATGAATACAAGTTGTTTTTGACATGGTGTCTAATTCAATTATTACTACATTTCACTCCCTCCCCCCTTCCTCTCCTAACCCATTAACATTTAATCATATGTCCCCATGTTCTAGAACCCTCAACTACTGGAAGCGGTCTGTTTTTTGACTATCTATACTAGCCCTTCAAAGTTAAAAAATCTTTGCCATTCACCCTGTAACTGTTCTAATGAAAGTCTGACTTCGTATTTGTATTTTCTCATACTAGGCAGTACCCGAGAGATGCAAGGTTTGTGGTAAGCTTACAGTCATACACCCCCTCTAACCCATCATTTCTCCTCCAATAATGGAAAAATGTTATAACTCAGGTTTGTCAACTTTGCATCAAAGTTAATAAGTAGTGTTTAATAAGCAGAATTTTGCCCTTGGTTGGTGGGCGGGAGGTCGGGAAGCCAACCGCTGCCCGCGATCGGCACCGCACCACGATTTTTACGTGGGCGGGCCAATTAAGGCCCGCCCAGTGTAGAAGGCGAGCGGCAGCGCTCAGTGCGGCCTGTGCAGGTTGTGGGGAGATGTGTGAGCGGGCCTAGCGTGAACTTCCCGCATGCGTGCGAAAGAGCGCTTCAATCTCCCTGAGGCAGCACTGTGCCTCAGGGAGATGAAGCGCTGTTGTTTAAAAAAAACTAATGCACAAAATAAAAATGTCATAAAACATGTCCTCTCATGTGGCTCTGTCACAGGGACATGTTTTTAATTTTATTTTTATTTGTTTTAGGAAACCTTACCCTGCCTGTGGATGAGGTTTCCTAAAAAATGCAAAAGCCGCTTGGCCTTTTCGCCTGCCCGTCAACTGTTGGATTGAACGGGCAGTGAAAAATTCAGCACAATTGTTAACTTAACGGCCTTAATAGGCCTTTAAATTGTCAGCGGGCGTGCTACCGGCTCTGGCGCATGCCTGCCTACCTAACTATTGCACGATTGCGCATTGACAATCTCGGCCGATATCAACGTGCTTTATTTCACGCTTGGGCATATCGGGCACGCAGCCACACGCCCAGTGAAAAGTCGTGCCCAATGTATACTTTAGTCACTTCACCTGTGTCAGTACGGAGGAAGTCACGTTCAGTTGGCTGAGATATGGATTAACTGGGTCTGTTCCAAGGCCTTCTGTCATTGGCAGAGAGAGTGTTTTTACCAGAGGAAACTGGAGTCCATACTTTGTTCCTTCCCAAGGCATTTAGGTCACAAAATGCGATAGAGTCGTTACAGCACAGAAGGAGCTCATTCTATCTATTGAGTCTGTGTCGGCTGTCCATATCTCAATCCAATCTATTCCCCCACTCTATCCCCATAACCCTGCAAGTTCATTTCCTTTAAGTGCCCATTCAATTTCCTTTTGAAATCATTAATCACCTCACCTCCACTTTCACCATGCTTTTAAGCAACAAGTTTCAGGTCATTACCACTTTCTGTGTGTAAAAAAAAAACAGAAATCTTCTTCCTCACATCCAGCTTGCATCTCTTGCTGAAAACCTTAAATTTGTGCCCCCTAGTCCTTGTACTGTCAGCTAATGGGAACAGATTGTTGTCTACCTTAAATAAACTTGTCATAATCTTGTACACCTCTATCAAGTTTCCCCTCAAACTCCTTTGGTGTAAGGATGTATTTGTGTCAGATGGACCGATAAGGGGTACCAGTGGGAAAAGAGGAGAAGAAACTGAGCGTGGGGCCAGAAGAACTTATCGCCTGACTCCACTCCCATTTCCACCACTAGCCTATTTGGTTTTAGATGGTTTAAAGAAGGGAACCCGAACCCAATATGTGGGTAGGCAGGACGATAAAAGATGTAATTTAATAAAGAAAAATGTAAAGTTTAGGGAGGGATTTAAACTAAATAAAGGGGGGGGGAAGGGATCGGGGAAGATTGAGTAAGTTGAAGGAAATAACAAGGCAATAGATCAAGGTAGCAGTAAAGTTAATGATAATCACATTGTGAGAGGAAAGGATGGTGAAGATGGCTAAGACCAGAGTTTACAAAAACAGTAAAAAAAAACTGAATTAAGGGCTCTGTATCTGAACGCCCGTGGCATTCACAATATAACAGATGAATTGTCAGTTCAAATAGAAATTCATATTTATGACCAGATAGCCATTACCGAGAAATAGCTACAAGGGTATGTGATATTCAGGAAGGACAGGAAACTGGGGCCTGAATTTTTCCCACATCGGGTGGGCTTGGCGGGAGCGGCCGGGAACCTGACCACAGCCCGCAATCGAGTCCACACCACCATTTTACGCCAGTGGGGGCTGGGGGTGGGGGGAGTGGGGGGGGCTATTAAGGCCTGCCCAGCTTAATGCCCATCTCTGGCATCAGTGTGAAGGGGTGGGTGGGAGCAAAGGCTCAATGTCCACTGGGTCCAATGGTGACCCAGTGGCCTATTCAAAAACGGTGCAGGCAGCCATACAAAGGCTGCCATTGACTTTGCAGTACTGTTGTGATGCAGAACGTCGTTGCAGAACAGGGCAGGCGGGAAGGCAGGTCAGCGGGGCAGTCGGCCCCGAGGTTTTCTGACGAGTGTCTGTCTGCCCTCCTGGAGGAGGCGGCAACACGCCGGGATATCCTCGTCCCAAGGGATGCACAGTAGCAGTGTAACTAACGACATGTCCTTGTTCTTCCTTTCAGGCTCACCAGAAGATCGTCGGGGTCAGGAGCCTGAAGGACTGCTGCTCACCCCAGAGGACACAGAGGGTATAAATGCACCAGCGTCACACCCCCTCAGCCAGGCAGGCACCAGCACAGATACCAGCACCTTGGTGAGATTTGGATTGCTAGTATCCCGGTGCGCTGCGGTGAGGCCACTTCACACTCGCTTGAGGTGCAGGCGGTGGCAGAGAGTGCCCAGGTCACCGGCAGTCGGAGGGCTGCTGGGGTCCAAGAACATGCTCAGTCGGTGGCTGATAATGTGCCTCTGGAGTCTTCCCTGAGGCAGCAGATGCTAGAAGTGCAGCAGGGTGTGTGGGAGGATCTGGCGGAGACACATAAGGGAATGCATGCCTTGGTCTCCGTTGTGGAGGAGTCCATAAGGAGCATGAGCAGTGCAATGATCCTCATGGGCTAGCGCACTGCTTCTTCCATGGAGAGAATGGCAACTCTCATGAAGAGGACACCCGCCAAGGTCATCAATGCCAACAGGACAGCAGAGTGAGCAGGCTGTCTCCAATGCCAGTGCGAGCGAGGTGGGAGCACCTAGACGTAGCACCTGTAAACGCAAACGTGAATCACCTTAAGCACAACATGGGCTTGTCACTGGTGTTATTTTTTTGCCTCACTTTTCATTTATTTGTAAATAGGTGTGACGGAGAACACCTTTACATTTAATTTGATTTACGTATGCCAGGTAAATGTGTTTGCTTTCAGCAAGCTTATGGGTGCTTCACTAGTTCTGCAGGTGAAGGGTAACCCATGATGTTATGAATGACTTGTTTGTCATTGAGCTTTATTGTAATGGCACGTAGTGCATGTTGTTCACCAAGCAAATGTTCCTGTTGGGTATCGAGTAAGGAGCCTGCAGCCCTGGCATGTGTTGGTGGTTCATCTTTGGTAGGCTAGCTGAAAGAGCATTGGATCAAAGCCTCCAGGTGTCCCTGCCTCCCTGGAGGTTGCCCAGGCCAGCGTCTATCCCCTCGGCATTCTCCTGAGCGTGCTCGTCCTCGGACTCATTACTGGACTAATGTCAAAGCAGCTGCATCAATATCTTCTTCCTCCACTGCGTCCCCCCTTTCCAGCACCAGATTGTGGAGACCGCAGCATGCAACCACTATCAGTGACACACAATCTGGGAGGTATTGCAGTGCACCTGAACAGTCCGGGCATCGGAAGCGCAACTTGAAAGGAATGATGGCTCTCCCAACCACCGCTCTTGTGGAGGCGTGGCTCCTATTGTACCGCTGCTCGGCCTCTATCCTTGGATGGCAGCGAGGCGCCATGAGCCACCTTTTGAGGGGACTGCCCTTGTCACCCAGCAGCCATCCATCAAGCTGGGCCGGAGCGCTGAAGAGCCTCCGCACCTGGGAGTGTCTCAGGGCGTAAGCGTCATGGGAGCACCTTGCACAGACTTGCAGAATCTGCATCCTATGGTCACACTATCTGCACATTCATGGAGTGGAATCCTTTCCTGTTGACAAAGGCACCCAGCTTACCCGCTGGCACCTTGATGGCCACGTGTGCAGTCGATTGCACCCTGGATGTGGGGGGGACCCAGCAATCGCTGCAAAACCTCTAGCTCGCTCTGCCTGGTTGGCCTTGCCCTTGTGGTAGTGAATGAAAGTCCATGCACGCCTGAACGGAGCATCTGTCACCTGCTTGACACAACTATGGAAGCTGATTGGGAGACTCCACCGACCCCTGGAAAGAACTGGAGGCATAGAAGTTGAGGGCCACTGTGACCTTCAGCGCCACTGGCATGGGGTGTCCACCCGCACAGTTGGAGCTGATCTCGGGGCCACTCATCCGACAGATGGAGGTCACGCTGTCCCTTGAGATGCAGAGCCTTCTTCGACATTGCATGTCGGACATATTGAGATAGCTGCATCACTGCCTGTAAACCCTGGTAGCAGGATAGTGGCGTCTTCTGCGGCCCCTTCCGCCTTGGACTTCCTGTTGGCCCTGCGCCCCTTGTGCCTGTGCTTCTCCACCCACAGGTTGCTCCCCTGGAGGCTGAATAGGGACACCTGGCCTCCTCCCCATTCTGGCCCCCTCTTCCTCCTCAGAGGAGGTGCCTCCAATGGAGAACACAATCTCCATTCCCAAGGTAAGGGAAGACTCTGATACCTGGAAGGCCCCAGCTGTTATGGCTCCTCTGGAGTCCTGAACTGAAGCCTGTTATTTCTGTCAAAGCAGCTCTGAAGCGAAATGAAGTTTTCCTGTTCACATAAGCAAGTAACAGTGAGGTGTAATCTAAAGTACTAACAACTCGCATTAGGGAGCCCACTCACCCCTCTTATCCTGCCCGTGGATGAAGTTTTTGAAAATGTGTCCTACCCGCCTGCCCATTGTGCCCTTGTGATGCCCTGAAAATCGCACAGGCTGTGCAAAATCAAATTCAATTGGTGCCTCAAAGGCCTTAACTGGCCTATTAATTAATGGGCGCGCCTCCGTCCTCATAGCGCGCCTGTCTACCGAAATATCGCGATGGTGCGTGGTGATGTTGGGACGCACGCCCGACGTCATCACGTGTCATTTTACATTCCGGCCTGTCGGACCAGCCCCCGCACATCGTATGTAAAATTCTGGCCTAGGAAAAGGTGGTGGGGTAGTTCTGTTCTAAAGATCAAGACATAGAATCAGTTTTGGTGGAACTAAGAAACAGTAAGGCTTAGTAAACATTGTTTATAGGCCATCAAACAGCAGTGGCAATGTAAATCACAGTATAAATCGGGAAATTAGAGGTACGTGTAACAAGGGTGATACAGTAATTATGGGGGGTTTCAATCTACATATAGACTGGGTAAACCTAATTAGTATTAATTTTGTGGAGGACAAATTCTTTGAATGTATGCAAGGTGGTTTTCTGGAGCAGTATGTCGTGGAACCAACTAGGGACTATTTTAGATCTGGTATTGTGCAATGAAAAAGGGATAATTAATAATCTTGTTGTAAAGGAGCCTTTAGGAAAGAGTGACCATAATATAATAGAATTTTACATCAAGTTTGAAAGTGATGTAGTTCAATCAGAGACTAGGATCTTAAACCTAAAGAAAGAGAACTACAAAGGTATGAAGGGCAAATTAGCTATGATTGATTGACAAACTACATTAAAAGGTATGATGGTGGACAGGTAATGGCTAATATTTAATGAACTAATACATAGTTTACAACAAAAGTACATTCCTTTAATGCATGAAAACCCAGCAAGGAAAATTTTCCAACTGTGGCTAATGAAACAAATCAAGAATTGCATTAGATCCAAGGAAGAGGCATAAAGTTGCCAAAAAAATGGTAAGCCTGAGAATTGGGAGCATTTTAGAATTCTGCAAAGGAGGACCAAGAAAAAGATTAAGAAAGGAAAAATCTAATATGAGAGTAAGCTAGCAAGAAACATAAAAAGGGACTGTAAAAGCTTATATAGGTATGTAAATAGGAAAAGAATAGCAAAAACAAATGTTGGTTCATTACAAGCTGAATCAGGAGAACTTATAATGGGGTGTAAGGAAATGGCAGATAAACTAAACAAATAACTTTATGTTTGTCTTCACAGAGGAAGATATTAAAAACCTCCTAGAAATAATAGAGAATCAAGGCACTACTGTAAACAAGGAACTGCAAAATATTAATGTTAGTAAAAAAAATAGTGCTAGAGAAATTAATGGGACTCAAAGTAGATAATTGCCTGGACCGATGTACATCCTGAAGTCTTGAAACAGGTGGCTGTAAATGTAGTAGATGCATTGATGGTCATCTTTCAAAATTCTATAGACTCTGGAATGGTTCCTGCAGATTGGAAGGTGGCAAATGTAATCCCACCATTTAAGAAAGGAGGGAGAGATAAAATAGGAAACTACAGACCTGTTAGCCTGACATCAATAGTAAGGAAAATGTTAGAATCTATTATAAGGGATGTGATAACTGGACAGTTAGAAAATAATGGTAGAATTGGGCAGAGTCAACGTGGGCTTATGAAAGGGAATTCATGTTTAACAAACCTGTTGGAGATTTTTGAGGATGTAACTAGCAGAATAGGTAAGGGGGAACCAGTGGGTGTGATATATTTAGATTTTCAGAAAGCTTTTGAAAAGGTTCCAAACATGAGTTGGTAAGCAAAATTAGAGCATAAAGAATTGAGGGTAATATACTGGCTTGGATTGAGTACTGGTTAACGGACAAAAGATAGACAGTGGGAATAAATGGATAATTTTTAGGTTGGCAGACTGTGACTAGTAGGGTACCACAATGATCAATGCTTGGTCCCCAGCTATTCGCAATCTATATCAATGATTTGGATGTGGGGATTAAAAGTAACATTTCCAATTAATTCCTGGGATGGAGGGATTGTTCAATGAGGAACAATTAAATAGATTGGTCCTTAATTTTATGGAATTTAGAAGAATGAGAGGTGATCTCATTCAAACATACAAAATTCTTACAGGGCTCAACTGGGTAAATGCAGGAAGGATGTTTCTCCTGGCTGGGGTGCCTAGAACAAGGGGACACAGTCTCAGAATAAGGGGCAGGTCATTTAGGACTGAGATGAGGAGGAATTCAGGGTGGTGAATCTTTGGAATCCTCTTCCCCAGAAAGCTGTGGAGGCTCAGTCGTTGAGTATGTTCTAGACTGAGATTGATAGATTTCTACATATTAAAAACATCATGGGATAAGGGGATAGTGTAGGAAAATGATGTTGAAGTAGAAGATCTGCCATGATCTCATTGAATGGAGGAGCGGCTCAAAGGGCTGAATGGCCTACTCCTGTCCTATTTCGTATGTTCTTTTGTACTGCACATAGAAGAAAAAATGGGCAACACATACTCCATGCACGGTGTTAATGCTTGCAAGGATGAAGTTGAAATAGAGCTATGGGTCATAGCAAAAATCTTGCACTCTTTCTTTTATCTCCTAGCTGCACAAGTTGACTTCCTGTTCTCACATTTTTTTGCTAACTTTTTCACAAAAGTTCCTTTGTCTACATTTAGGAATTTGCTTATGTAAACTCACCAATTTGATTGCACAATCTGCCTGTTGGCTTCCTACAAGTTATTCAGTATTATTATTTTGAATATCACAGAATCTTAGCAGCACAGAAGGAGGCCATTCGGCCCATTATGTCTGTACCAGCTCTCCAAATGAGCATTATGACCTAGTGCCATTGCCCTGCCTTTTTCCCATACCCTTACACATTGTTTCTATTCAAATAATCATCTAATGCCCTCTTGAATGGTATATATGCATAAAACTGTTATTTTCTCTAAGTAATTGAAATTTATAATGTCCAAAATAAGATTTGAAGCAAAGTTTTTTTAAAAAAAATTTTCAAATAACATATCAAATTTACTATATTGCTTTGTATGTTAATGGTTTTATTAAAGTTTTTACTCGCGGTCCCAACCTCAAAAACCTGAGCTTGCACCTGATTTTTTTTTTTGTAATTCTGCAGCCTGAACATGTGCAGCATATACCTAATGTCCCAGGACACATCAATAATATTAGGTCAGGTGTTTTGGTCAAATTTAATTTTTAGCTTCTGGTATTTTCTGCTCAGTAGCTTTTCTGCAAACCATTTTGAAAATGGAGGGGACCAATTTCAAAGATTTTATTGAAGTGAAATCTGCGTGTGAGGGACTCGTTCTCTGAAAACAAAAGGAATATGTTCAAGCCTCAGTAATTTTTTGAATTACCAGGGAACATGTGGAGCCTATGGTTTCCTGTTGCTTTCTCCATGGTGATGCCTTGGCCAATCAGAGTTGACTTGCCAACCAATCTCCTGTAGTGAGAGTTACTGTGATTGTTTGAAATTTGGCATTCTTGCATTTGTCCTGATGAGTGCAAGATGGAAAGTTTCAGCAACATGTCTCTCATTTCAACAATATTTACACCCATTTTTGAACATGAGTGTAACACTTGCAATTCCCTAATGCTCCAGCACCACCCTGCGTTTAAGGAAGATTGGGAAATTAAGATCAGTGCCTCTGCAAGTTTCACTCTCGATTACCCTCATATCATTGGATACATCTCATCCAGTCCTGGTGCCTTATCAGCTTTAAGTAGACAGCCTAGCCAATACCACCTACTTATCAATTTTAAAATTTGATAAAGACAAATGCAAAGTATGTTTTTAATACTTCAGCCATCTCCTTTGCCTCCTTGCATAAATACCCTTTTTAGTCCCTAATCTGCCTCACTACTTTTTAACACCCTTTTACTATTTATATGCTTATAGAAGACTTTTGGATTACCTTTTAGATTAGCTGCCAATCTGTTCTCATACTCTCTCTTTACTTTCCTTAGTTGCTATTCCAATTCCCCCCAGAACCTTCTATATTCAGCCTGGCTTTCGGTTGCATTATCCACCTGATATATGTCATAAGCACACTTCTTCTTAATCTCTATTTCTTTTGTCATCTAGGGAGCTCTGAATTTCTTTGCCATAGCTTTCCCCTTCAACATGCCTTGACTGTGCTCAAACAATCCCTTCTTTAAAGATAATCCATTGTTCAGTTATAGTCTTACCTGTTAACCCTTGATTCCAATTTATCTTGGTCAGATCCATTCTTATCCCATTTAATTTGGCTTTCCCCAAGTTAATTATTCTTATTCTGTATTGTTCCTTGTTCGTTTTCATAGTCAACCTAAATCTTATGACACAATGATCACTGTCCCCTAAGTGTTCCACCTTATTTCCAAGAACAGGATCTGTCAATGCATCCTTTCTCATTGTACTGTAAAGATATTGCTGTAGAAAATTTTCCTGAATACACTCTAAGAACTCTTGCCCCTCTTTTCCCTTTACACTACTACTATCCCTGTCTATATTCAGATATTGCACCTCTGTAATTTCATAGCAAATTAGGTTCTCAACATATTTCCAACTAGTTCATGGCCTATAGACTACACTGAACAATGTTATTGCACCTTTTTTGTTCCTTAGCTGTAGCCAAATAGATTCTGTCCTTGACCCCTTTGGGACAACCTCTCTCTTCAGCATTGCAATGTTCTCCTTAATCAACACTGCCAGTCATCCCCCTTGCTTTCTTTCCTATCTTTCCTGAACACCTTCTATCCAGGAATATTTAATGTCTAGCCCTGCTCCCCTTTGAACCAGGTCTCCGTTATCACCGCATCATCTCTCTCTCTTATCCTATGCTCCTGTTGCCGTCTCCAGTCAGGTCCGTGCTTTTCTCCCACTCTCTCTCCAGTACAATAATACCTTACCCTCCCATTATTTGCTCTAAGAATGTTTATTTAACTTTGTTCCCAGGAGAGAAATGACTGTGAGAATTGTATCCACATAGTGTTGCAGAGTTGTTTTAATGAATCAAGAATTCAGTTCTAAATGTGGAAGTGTATTTAAAAATATATTTTCTTTGACAATACATGACCATTTTTGGAGGAAGGTTGGATTGAAAGTTTTTTTTCATTCCTTAGACCAAACTAAGAAGCTGATGCATGCGGTGTCAAACCTATTTTATAAGCGTGAGAAAATTTCAGATTCATCCTTCTTATCATGATTTGAACTCCTTGTACTCAAAACAACAGAGCCATTCTCAGTATAAAATTTGTAATTATAAAGAGCCGCATAATCAGAGAATATATCTCACTTCTTAAGAACACTTATATTAGAATTAAAATCTGTACGTTATATTTTGGGATGGAATCAATAGTACCTATCAAGCTAGACAACTCTGAGAGAGGATTCCATTTCCTTTTTGAGTGAGTTAATGAAAAGGAGGTGTTTGGGGCAGGAAGCAGGATCATCGTTTGAGTTCTGATGTTTGCTGTTGAATAGGGGCAGGGCATTAAACTAAGAGGGAGGGGAGGGGGCCAGGTGGTGAGAAATTTAGAAGCCTGAAGAGAAATGTCAGACAAAAGAACAGAGTAGCAATTTGGGTGGGACAGAGGGACATGAGTTAAATAGTAATGGTGCATTAGCAAATAAGGTACGTGCAAAGAATAATGTTTAAAGAAATAAGATTCAAGGCTCTATGTCTGAATGCGCAAAGCATTCGTAATAAGATAGACAACTTATCTGCACAAATAGAAATAAACGGGCTTTATATAATTCCCATTACAGAAACATGGTTGCAAAGTGACTAAGGCTGGGAAATAAATATTCATATACAAAACATTTCTAAAAGACAGGCAGAATGGAAAAGAGGAGGAGCTCTGGCTGTAAAGGATGATGAAAGGACAGCAGTAAGAAAGCATCTGGGCTTAGAAGATCAGGGAGTAGAACAAGTAGAAGTATAGACCAGGAATAACAGAATTGCAAACTGACCAAGGTTGGCAAATAAATATTCAATAATACAAAATATTTAGGAAAGATGACAGAATGAAAAATTAGGAGTAGCCCTGTTAGTAAAGGATGACATAAGGACAGCATGAAGAAAAGCTAGCCAGAAATATAAAAACAAATAGAGTTTCTACAAGTATTTAAAAAGGAAAAGAGTAACTTAAGTGAGCTCTAGAGAATGAGTCTGGGGATTTAATAATAGGAAATAAGGAAATGGTGGAAGCATTGAACAGATATTTTGTTCTGTTTTCACTGTAAAACATTCCAGAAATACCTGTGAATCAAGAGGTGAAAGGGAGGAAGGAACTTAAAACAATCACGATTACAATTACTAGGGAAAATGTACTGAGAAAACTATTAGAACTAAAATTTGACAAGTCCCCAGGACCTGATGGACTTCATCCAGGGGTCTTAAAAGAAGTGGCTGATGAGCTAGTAGACGCATTGTTCGTAATTTTCCAAAATCCGCTGGACTCTGGAAAGATCCCATCAGATTGGAAAATAGAGAATGAAACTCCTCTATTCAAGAAGGAGGGAGATAGAATGCAGGAAACTACAAGCTAGTTAGCCTAACATCTGTCATAGGGTAAAAGCTATTATTAAGGAGGTTATAGCACTTAGAAAGGCTTAATGCAATCAGGCAAAGCCAACATTGTTTTGTGAAAAGGAACTAGTGTTTGACTAATCTATTAGAGTTATTTGAGGAAGTAATATAGAGCTTGGATAAAGGGGAATCTGTGGATGTGGTGTACTTGGATTTCGGAAAGGCATTTGACAAGGTGCCACACCAAAACACAAAATAAGGGCTCATAGAGATAGAGGATTGGCTAGTTCACAGAGAGCAGAGAGTAGAGAAAAATGGGTCACTTTTGGGTTGGCAGGCTGTAACTACTAGAATGCCACAAGAATAAGTGCTGGGGCCTCAGCTATTTACAGTCTATATCAGTGACTTGGATGGATGGACCGGGTGTATGGTTGCTAAATTTGTTGATGACACAAAGATAGGTAGCAGAGTAAATTGTGAAGAGGACCTGAGTCTGCAAAGGGATATAGGGAGGCTAAGTGAGTGGGCAAAATTTGGCAGATGGAGTATAATGTGGGAAAATATGAATTTGTCCATTTTGGCAGGAAGAATAGAAAAGCAATATATTATTTAAATGGAGAGAGATTGAAGAACTCTGTGATATAGATGGATGTGTGTGTCCTGGTATATGAATCAGAAAAAAGTTAGTATCAGATATAGCAAGTGATTAGGAAGGCAAACAGAATGTTGTCATTTATTGCAAAGGGAAATGGAAAATAAAAGTATGTAACCTTTGCTACAGTTGTACAGTTGGTGAGACCACATCTGGAGTATTACATACAGTTTTGGTCTCCATGCTGTATATGTATAATTGTATAAAATGTATAATTGCATTAGAAGCTGTTCAGAGCAGGTTCACTCAGCTGATTCCAGGGATGAAGTGGTTATCTTATGAGGAAATGTCGAACATGTTGGGCCTATACCTATTGGAGTTTAAAAGAATGAGAGGTGTTCCTATTAAAACGTTTAATATCCTGAGGAGACTTGACAGAATGGATGCTGAGAGAATGTTTCCCCTTATAGGAGAAACTAGAACTAGGGGACACAATTTTGAAATAAGAGGTCTCCCATTTGAGATGGAGATGAGAATTTTTTTCTCCTTGAGGGCTGTTAGTTTGTGGAATTCTCTTCCCTAGAGACTGGATCACTGAGTACCTTTGAGGCTGAGTTTGATAGATTCTTGATTGAAAAGGGAGTCAAAAGACATAGGGGATAGACTGGAAAGTAGAGTTGAGGCCACAGCCAGAATCAGCCATAATCTTAAATGGTGGAGCAGGCTAGAGGGGCTGAATGGCCTACTCGTGCTCCTAATTTGTATGTTTGGGTGTTCTATTGGTCGTAGTAAGAAAGTCTTTTGGCTTAGAAGATTGAGATTATCCTAAAATGGTTACAGCAGAGAAAGAGGCCATTTGGCCCTCCATGTTTGTGACAGCACTGTGAGAGCAATTTATCTAGACCAATCCCCTGCCTTTTCCCCATAGCCCTGCAATTTTTTCGCCTCCAATAATTACCTAATTCTGAGTCAGATCAGTATCAGTGGAGATTAGAAATAAAAGATTCAGAAAACGCTGGTGAGTAGTTTATAGGAGTTTACAGTTTACTAACAGTTACACTTTGGGGAAAGTATTAAGTATCGAAACTTGTAGCAAATGTGAAAATCGTGGGGGACATTAAAAAAAAGAAATGAAAGACTTAAGATTTATATAATGTTTTTCATGAGCACCAGGCTTCTCAAAGCATTTTATAGCCAATTAAATAGTTTTTGAAGTGTAGTCAATGTTGGACAAATTACATTGGCAAAGGTAGTCTGGAAGTTGAGTTTGTATTTTAGTGACAGCTTCCTGGGACAGTATGTTGTGGAACCAACTAGGAACAAAGCTATTTTCTATCCACTATTGTGCAATTAGGCAGTGTTAATAGGTAAACTCATAGTAAATACCCTCTGAAAAAAAGTGATCATAATACAGTTGAATTCCTTATTAAGTTTGAGAGTGGCATACACCAATCCAAATCAAGAATCTTAAACATAAAAAAAGCCAACCACATAGGTATGAGGGGAGAACTGGCTAAGAATGAATGGGAAATGTCATGATATGGCAGGTGGTAATTGCCAGGTTGCCAAATCCCAAAGGGAAACTTGGCCAAGCTATTTCAATAATTTGCCATTTGTATTTTATTACAAGAAGTTATGTGCACTGAAGACAGAAGTAAAGAGTCCACTACCACTTTAGGAGATTTTAAAGATTCAATTAAAACATTTATTAACTAAAGAAAAAACTTAAACACACAAGATTATAGTTACACCGCTAAGTTTAGTCTTACAGTATTTCCCAAGTGATTTTTACTTAACTAGACTCCCAAAATAAACTCCCATTTCAGGCAACAGTCAAAATAGATTCTTAATCTAAAACATCCAGTAACATTACCACAAGGCACCCACAGTTGCTATAAGGGAGGTATTTCACAGCTTCCCTCTCGCTCAACACTTGTGGGACGTGATTGAATTAGAGGCAGCTGGTCTGAGTGCTTTGATCTAAGAGAGGGTAAGTTTGAAATGTTAATTAGATAAACATGGGGAAGTTTAGAAACATAGGTGTTAAGGGAATATTTGCATTTTGAAATAAACCAGACTAGATTGTTTTCAAAGGAGGGGTGAAATGTGTCACCTAGCCAGGTGAAGTTTAGAAACTGTTTATTTTTCCCAAAGATTACTTGTGAAACTTGGCGCTATGATGGTTTTATCTTCAGGGAGATTGAGTTCAAAGACATAGTGAAACAATGGGTATTTGCATTCAAAGAGGAAGATATGTCTAAAGAAGGAGCAAGGGCTGTGTGTGCACTTTTAAGATCTTACAAGTATGAAAAGCCTTCAGCATCTATGCCTCAAGCTGCTGTCTTCAAAGGACTGAAATTCAGAAAACTCACTTGGAAGTTGACTTGTTCAGGGCATCATGTTTCTTTGCCCGGGTCTTTTAAAACCTATGTGTCTTACCGTTGCCTTAACATAAGAACATAAGAAATAGGGACAGGAGTAGACCATTTGGCCCCTTGAGCCTGCTCCGCCATTCAATAAGATCATAGTTGATCTTCATGTGTTCCGATTTCCACATTCCCTGTAAGCCCGATACCCTTTGACTCCCTTGCCTAACAAGAATCTATCTACCTCTGCCTTACTTCACTGACCCCACCTCTGCCACCACCTGAGGCAGAGAGTTCCAAAGTCACACAACCCTCTGAGAGAAAAAAATTCTCCTCATCTCTGCCCTAAAACGGCAACCCCTGATTTTAAAACAGTGTCCCCTAGTTCTGGACTCACCCACAAGAGGAAACATCCTTTCGACATCTACCCTTTCAAGGCTGTCAGGATCTTGTATACTTCAATCAAATCACCCCCCCACTCTTCTAAACTCCAGTGAAAACAAGCTTTGTCCAACCTTTCCTCATAAGACAACCCAATCGTTCCAGGTATCAATGTAGTAAGGATTGGTGACAAGGGAGGCAGTAGCATTGTGGTATTGTCACTGGACTAGTATTCCAGAGACCCAGGGCACTGCTCTGGGGACCTGGGTTCAAATCCCACCATGGCACCTGGTGAAATTGAATCACTAAAAAAAATCTGGAGTTAAAAACCTGATGATGACCACGAAGCCATTGCCGATTGTAGTAAAAACCCTAGGAAACCTGCCATCCTTACGGTCTGGCCTACATGTGACCCCAGATCCACATGTGGTTGACTTTTAAACTGGGCAATAAATGCTAGCCTAGCCAGTGTTGCCCATGAGCATATATTTTTAAAAAAACCTCCTTTGAACCTTAAGTGAGTGAGAATGAGAAGCTTGGGTCGGAAACAACTGTGCTAAACTTAAATAAGGGTAATCACAAAGGAATGAGGGTAGAGTGGACTGGGATAGGATTTTAGCAGAAAAAATGGTTGGTGAACAATGACAGATGTTTAAGTTCATGACTCACAACAGTATACCCAAGTGAGGACTCGAGGAAGGGAATAAACCAACCATGGTTAACCAAGGAAGTTAAAGGTAGTACTAAATTAAAAGAAAAGACACACAATGTGACAAAGATTAGTGGTAAACCAGAGGATTGGGAATATTTCAAAAACCAGCAAAAGATGACCAAACAAAATAAAGAGGGAGAAAATAAACTTTGAGGGTCAACGAACAAGTAATACCAAAACAGACAGTAAAGTAAGAGCTTCTTTAAATGTATAAAAAGTAAGAGAGAAAAACCAAAGTGAACACAGACCCCTTAGAGAGTGAGGCTATGGAAATAATAATGGGGAACCAGGAAATGGCAGAGGAGTTGAATAAATACTCTCAGTCTTCACGTAGAGGATACTAATAGCATTCCAATACTAAATAATCAAGGGAAAAATAGGGGGAGGAAATAAATACAATACCTATCACTAGAGAAAAAGTACTAGGGAAACTACTGGGGCTACAGGCCGATAAGTTCTCTGGACCTGATGGGTTACATCTGAAAATATTAAAGGAAGTAGCTACAGAGATAATGGATGCACTGGTAGTAATCTTCCAAGAACCCTTAGATTCTGGAAAAGTTCCACAGGATTGGAAAACTGCCAGTAACACCCTTATACAAAAAGGGAGGGAGACAAAAAATGGGCAACTATAGGCCAGTTAGCTTACCATCTGTGATTAGGAAAATGTTAGAGTCTATTATAAAGGATGTAATAGAGTGTTTAGAATTATATAATCTAATCAAGCAGAGTCAGCATGGCTTCATGAAAGGGAAATCATAACATAAGGACTAGGATCAGGAGTAGGCAATTCAGCCCCTCGAGCCTGCCCCGCCATTCAATACGATCATGGCTGATCTCATTTTGGCCTCAACTCTAATTTCTCGCCCTCTACCCATAATCTTTCAACCCGTTACCAATTAAAAATCTATCTCCTCCTCAAATTTATTCAGTGTCCCGGCATCCACTGCACTCTGCGGTAGTGAATTCCACAGATTCACGACCCTTTGAGAAAAGTAATTCCTCCTAATCTGATTTAAATCTACCACCCCTTAGGCTAAAACTATGGCCTCTTGTTCTAGAATGCCCCACAAGGGGAAACATCCGCTCCACGTCTACTTTGTCTATCCCCTGTAGCATCTTATATACCTCAATTAGATCTTCCTTTCACAAAACCATGCTGACTCTTCCCGATTGCCTTGAGCTCTTCTAAGTGCCCAGTTATAACCTCCTTAATTATCAATTCTAATAACTTCCCCATGACAGACATCAAGCTAACTGGCCTACAGTTTTCTGCCTCCTTCCCTTCTTCAATAGAGGGGTTATATTTGCTACTTTCCAATCTGATGGAATCTTTCCAGAATCTAACAAATTTTGGAAAATTAACATCAGTGCATCGACTACCTCATCAGCCACCTCTTTTAAGACCTTAGGATGTAGTCCATCAGGACTCAAAGACTTGCCAGCCTGTAGCTCCATCAATTTGCTCACTACCATCTCCCTAGTGATTTCAATTTCACCAAGTTCCTTTCTCCTGTTCACCACCTGATTTGCAGCTGTTACTGGAATTTTTTTTGTATCCTCTATAGTGAAGACAGAAGCAAAATATTTGTTCATTTCTTCCGCCTTTTCCTTATTATCTATTAACTCCCCACTGTCACTTGAGGACCAACACTCATTTTACTTACTTTTCCTTTTTAAGTACCTGTAGAAAGTCTTGCTATCTTTTACGTTTCTAGCTAGCTTCCTCTTGTACTCTAATTTCTTTCTCCTGATTAACCTTTTAGCCATTCTCTGCTGTTCTTTATATTCTGTCCAATCATCTGCCCTGCTGCTCACCTTTGCGAAGTTGTATGCTTTTTCCTTATGTTTGATGCTTTCCTAAACTTTTTTAGTTAACCACGGTTGGTGGGTCCTCCCCTTAGAATTTTTCTTTGTAATAGGAATGTACTTATTCTGAATATTCTGAAATATCCCCTTAAATTCCTGCACTGCTTCTCTATTGAACTACCCTCTAACCTTAGACTAAGTAGGGGATTTAGAAGTTATAGTAATTTGTAGATCTATGTATGTACTTAAAATCATTTCTCTTATTAATAAATGTTTAATCTAGTTTTATAAAAACCTATAAGATTTGTGGTCTTATTACTACTGAATTCAAGGCACTCATCTCGAAATGTATACAGATTGCAAATTAATTGTGACAGTTGTTTCAAGTTTCACTCTGGGATTTAAATAGCTCAGCATTTACCATCTGCTGTGTCATAACACGTGGGCAAATGTGAAACTGTTCATTTTGGCAGGGAGAATAAAAAATAAGCTTATTTTCTAAATGCTGAGAGAGTGCAGAGCTCAGATTCAGAGGGATCTGGATGTCCTAGTGCATGAATCACAAAAGGTTAGTATGCAGGCACAGGTAAAAAGTAAAGCTAATAAAATGTTATCATTTATTGTGAGGGGAATTGATTACAAGTAGGGAGGTTATGCTTTAGTTGTACAGGGCATTGGTGAGACCACATCTGGAGTATTGTGTACAGTACTGGTTTCCTTATTTAAAGAAAGATGTAAATGTGTTAGAAGCAGCTCAGAGAAGGTTTACTAGACTAATACCAGGAATGGGCAGGTTGTCTTATGAGGAAAGGCTGGACAGGCTAGGCTTGTATCCACTGGAATTTAGAAGAGTAAAAGGCAACTTAATTGAAACCTTTAAAATCCTGATAGGTCTTGACAGGGTGGATGTGGAGAGGATGTTTGCTCTAGAATCTAGAACTAGGGGTCACTTTAAAAATAAGGGGTCGCTCATTTAAGAGATGAGAATTTTTTTTCTGAGGGTAGAGAATCTTTGGAACTCTCTTCCTCAAAAGGCGGTGGAAGCAGTGTCTTTGAATATTTTTAAGGCAGAGCTAGATCGATTCTTGATTAGCAAGGGGTGAAAGGTTATCGGGGAGGAATTTGGGGGTGAGGTTACATTCAGATCAGACACTACATTCTTGAATGGTGGAGCAGGCTCGAGGGTCCGAGTGGCCTACTCCTGCTCCTAAATTGTATGTTCGTATGTATGTTCATAACCATTCACTTCTCACTTTCATTCCATTTCAAAATGCCTGCTTTTACACCCATCCCTTTGATGAGTTAAACCTTGCAGTCTGGCTGTCTTCAGTTTAATTCAATTAGTCAGACACACACACAAACATACACATACAGCCCCCATAAGCCTGCTTCAGTATCCTACAGTAATATTAGGAAAAAAAATGCAATTTCCTTTACAGAAAATAGACTAAAAGGTATAGGAAATGGGAAACATTTAATGAAGTGATTCAAAACGTTCGACGAAAATGCATTCTATTGACAAAACAAAAGCTCAGTGAGAAAGATCCACCCTTGACTGTGTAAATTAAGGATAATATTAAAGCATCAGATTAGGTTTATAATGTTGCAATGAATAGTTGTAAGCCTGAAGGTTGGGAAAGTTATGGAAACCAGCGAAGATCGATCAAAAAGTTGATAAAAAGGGAAAAAAAATAGAATGGAGAGTAAACTATTATAAGAGTATAAGAGCTTTTACAACTATATAAAAAGGAGATACTGTAAGCTTAAGTAAACTTAGAGGCACAGATATGACAAACTATCATGGGGTATAAGGAAATGGCAGAGACAGAGATATTTTGAGCAGCACCTTTAGGTCCTAATGGGGACAGGAATGGAGGTGGCTGGAGATAAAAATAGCTCCATCGGCCGAGTGTCAGTTTTACCTTATCCTCCTGCTTCCAGGGATTTTCCTTAGGGCAGGCAAAGGTGGGCCATAGAAACCTGCCAATTTTCGAATGAGTCCAATTAATACTGTTAATGAGCTCATTGTCAGCTTGTTAAAGGCCAGTTTGGGATTTTTGGTAGCGGTTCATGGGTTGCACGTTGGATCAAGGACAGACTAGGTGCACGAAGGCGCAAAACAGTAGGGAGCTAGTCACGGATGCACCGTGGAATTAGGTGGGTCCATAAAAGGAATTGCAGCTGACAGGGGTGCTCAGCAATTGGCACACACGTGCCATCGAGTGTGTAGACATTGTGCGGAGAATGGTCTGTTTGTGCCTGGGCAGTGCAGGGGCTCGTCACACTACTGTCTTTGAGGGGGCACAAGAGGCGGGGATTATGGTTCCAGACATTATAGTGATTGCAGCAAGTAAGGCTACAGCTGGTATTGGGTCAAGAGAGAATCTAAACGTTGCCCCTTGACATTCAATGGCATTACCATCACGGAATCCCCGACTATCAACATCGTGGTGATTACCATTGACCAGAAACTGAACTGGACTAGACATATAAATACTGTAGCTGCAAGAGCAGGTCAGAGGCTAAGAATCCTGCGACGAGTAACTCACCTCCTGATTTCCCAAAGCCTGTCCACCATCTAAAGGCACAAGTCAGGAGTGTGATGGAATACTCTCCTCTTGCCTGGATGAGTGCAGCTCCCACAACACTGAAGATTCTTGACACCATCCAGGGCAAAACAGCTCACTTGATTGGCACCACATCCACAAACATTCACTCCTTCCACCACCTAAGCACAGTAGCAGCAGTGTGTACCATTTGCAAGATGCACTGCAGGAATTCATCAAGGCTCCTTTGACAGCACCTTCCAAACCCAAGACTACTACCATCTAGAAGGACAAGGGCAGCAGATAGATGGGAACATAACCGCTCACTGTCCTGATTTGGAAATATACCGACGTTCCTTCACTGTTGCTGGGTCAAAATCCTGGAACTCCCCAACAGCACTGTGGGGAGTACCATGTACCTACACCACATGGACTGCAGCGGTTCAAGAAGGCAGCTCACCACCACCTTCTCAGGGGCAATTAGGGAGGGGCAATAAATGCTGGCCCAGCTAGTGAAACCCACATCTCGTGAATGAATTAAAAAAACGGTTCTCAGCAGCAAGGTTCTCAGAGTCCTGTGAATGAGAAGGGCAGAGAAGAGGAACAAGGGGCAGGAACCCAATGGAGGCCATACCCTCAACATAGCATGTACCACTGCAGATGGAACTACATGTACATCTCTGAGAACCAGTGCGCAGGAGACTGCTTCTGCCCATGCAGATGGGCATTGAGATTTGTGCCCTCATCACGGAAGACCTCACACCTTGCAACACTAATCATCATGCCCTATCAGTAACTGTCAAAGTCCCTGTGGCCTTGAACTTGTTTGTCTCTGGCTCTCTACAAGGATCAGCAGTGGACAGCACACTGCTGCATCTCTCAGGCCACTAATGCCTGATTTGAGAGAGCTGGGCAGTACATACAATTTCAAACACTTGGGGCCTCACGGGCAGAAAGGACAGTGGGTTTCTCCTACATCACTGGATTCCTGCAGGCATCATCAATTGCACCCTTGTGGCCATCAAGGTGCCGAGTGACCTGCCATTGAATTTCGTCAACAGGAAGGCTTCCACTTCCTCAAAGTGCATCTGGTCTCTAACTTCAAGAGCTTCCTGCATGTATGTGCTTGTATTCCTGATGGCTGCTATGACTTTTTCATTCTCTTCCAGTTCAGAATGCCACAGCCCTTCATTCCATCCCCAATCTATGTGGATGGATTCTAGGGAACAAAGGTTGTCCATTGAAGAGATGGCTACTCACCCCTTTGTGGCTGAGATGCATGTGATGGTCATCTTATTGTGGAAGTGGCAATGGGAGTACCTCCAGGGGCTACTGCACTGACAGCATTGCAGTGGCAGAAACTGTCACAACAGCTGCACAGATGGCCCCTCTGTCAGAGTGGAAAAGTAAGCTGATGATGAATTGGTGTGCCATGAGAGTTTACACCTCATCTTCGGTGACTGCTTCAGCTCTAGGATGGTGTTTCAGATGGCTGAAGGGGAGCCCCAGCTGGGGCACAACTGATCTCTCCAGACATCTTTACACCGCCAGCCCCATTGTTTGGTTATTGCTTCAGAGTGTTTATGCATTCTGTGCATGTCAAAACACGGTTCCCGCTTCTACTCTTGAGTGATGCTACATATGGCTCTCCATGAGGTTGGCCACTTTCTCATTGGAGGAGCTCATGTATTTGAAGCCCTGAGCCATGGTGGTGCACGTGAGCTGAATGGATTCCTCCATCCGTGGCTCATAACCCCAGACTGCAACAGGGAACTTTGACACGTGGATACACAACTGTTGTCAGTCACAAGGGGACATAAGTTCAAGGTGAGGGGCAGGAGGTTTAGGGGGGGTGTGAGGAAAAACTTTGTTACGCAGAGGGTGGTGATGGTCTGGAATGCGCTGCCCGGGAGGGTGGTGGAGGCGAGTTGCCTCACATCCTTTAAAAAGTACCTGGATGAGCACTTGGCATGTCATAACATTCAAGGCTATGGACCAAGTGCTGGTAAATGGGATTAGGTAGGTAGGTCAAGTGTTTCTCGCATGTCGGTGCAGACTCGATGGACCGAAGGGCCTCTTCTGCTCTGTGTTGCTGCTGATCTTAGTAGACATTCCTTTCTTTTGACTCTTGAGGCCCTGCATTTGCGCCCATCGCTGTGTCTGCCCTCCATTCTCCAGGGTGAGGTGTGGGGGTGGACTGCCCACAGCTGCCACTGCCTCTGTCATCTCCTCCTGCTCACTGTTACCATGCTATTCACCCAGTGCCACCCTATCTATGCACACATGAGGACCTACTGAGTGTCCCTGCATTGGTGGAGAGTGTGCTTGTGAGCTGCTGGCTCTGGTGTCTCGTTCTGTTGCAATGGCCCCTGTGCCATGACAAGACTCAGGTGTTCGCTGTCCACCTCAGAACCTGTGGGAGACGCAAGAAGCGAACATGAGATCTGGCCTTTGATAACAGGGACCTCTGCAGTGCTGAGGACCCTCAATGCAGCTGAGTCATTGGCGTGCTGTTGGATAGGGAGGAGTGCATTCCATCCCCTTCATCTACAGATTGCAATATATTTTCACCCTTTCCATCAGGCATAGCCATCTGTCCTTCCCCAACTTATTCCTGCAGAGCCATTCTTGTAATTTCCATGGCTCTCTCCGCCATGATGGTGATGATGTGGAGATAGGGCATTTCTCCCCCAGTCAGTGCCCTCTTCATTGTGCACCCTTTTCTCCTGCTAAAGATAACACACTGCTAGCCTTTCTGATCAATGCCAATGACTCATAAGCTGCATGTATTAATGCTGGCAAGTCCTCAACAACAACAAGGCTCTGAGTTTTGCTGAAGGGTCAGTGAGTACCCTAGGCACACGTTCCTTACATGTTCATGAGCAGCATATGCCTTCAGGCTCCTCAGCTGGAGTGTCTGCTGGTGGTTGAATACCCAGAGGCCTGTCATCAGGTTCTAGCATTACACTGACCTTGCCAGAGCGAAGAAGTTAATTGAAGCTTTTATGCACTTGACCAGTTTGTACAGAATACTCTTCTGCTGACAGTTTCAGCCAGCTCCAGTCATGCCAGAACAAAAATAAAAATAAAAATACCTGGAAAAACTCAGCAGGTCTGACAGCATCTGCGGAGAGGAACACAGTTAACATTTTGAGTCCGTATGACTCTTCAACAGGACTAAGTAAAAATAGAAAAGAGGTGAAATGTAAGCTGGTTTAAGGGGGGTGGGACAGGTAGAGCTGGATAGAGGGCCAGTGATAGGTGGAGATTGCCAAAAGATGTCATAGACAAAAGGACAAAGAGGTGTTGAAGCTGGTGATATTATCTAAGGAATGTGCTAATAGGTGACATTAAGGGTAGAAAGCAGGACGAGCAAGGTACAGATAGCCCTAGTGGGGGTGGGGTGGGGGGAAGGGATCGAAATAGGCTAAAAGGTAGAGATAAAACAATGGATGGAAATACATTTAAAAATAACGAAAATAGGTGGGAAAAGAAAAGTCTATATAAATTATTGGAACAAAGGGGGATCGGGGATGGAGGACAGAGTTCATGATCTAAAATTGTTGAACTCAATATTCAGTCCGGAAGGCTGTAAAGTGCCTAGTTGGAAGATGAGGTGCTGTTTCTCCAGTTTGCGTTGAGCTTCACTGGAACAGTGCAGCAGGCCAAGGATGGACCAAGGGTGGAGTGTTGAAGTGGCAAGCGTCAGGGAGGTCTGGTTCATGCTTGCGGACAGACCGAAAGTGTTCCGCAAAGCGGTCACCCAGTCTGCGTTTGGTCCCTCCAATGTAGAGGAAACTGCATTGGGAGCAGCGAATGCAGTAGACTAAATTGAGGGAAGTGCAAGTGAAATGCTGCTTCACTTGAAAGGAGTGTTTGGGCCCTTGGATGGTGAGGAGGGTTTGTTTGCTTGGGAGACCTTCTTTCCCCTTCCAGAAAGAGGGCTTCCCTCCTCTCCCTCAGTCTCTAGTAGGGCCTTGAGGTCAACATTGGAGAATTGAGGGACCTTCCCGACCTGAGTGCCCAGAGTCCCACCTCTATCCTGCACAATCCAATTTCCAAGCAATTAGAATCACAGAATTGTTACAGTGCAGAAGGAGGTCACTCGGCCCATCATGCCTGCACCGGCACTCCAAATGAGCATTATGACTCAGTGCCACTCTCCTGTCTTTTCCCCGTAATCCTGCATGTTGTTTATCTTTAAATAATCATCTAATACCCTCTTGAATGCCTCAATTGAACCTGCCTCCACCACATTTCCAGGCAGTGCATTCCAGATCTGAACCACTTGCTGTGTGAAAAAGTATTTTCCTACATCGTGTTTGCTTCTTTTGCAAATTACTTTAAATCTGGGAGGCGATGGAGTAGTGGTATTGTTGCTGGGCTAGTAATCCAGAGACCCAGGGCAATGCTCTGGGGATCCAGGTTCGAATCCCACCACAGCAGATGGTGGAATTTGAATTCAATAAAAATCTGGAATTAAAAGTCTAATGATAACCATGAAATCATTGCTGCAAAGACACACCTGGTCCACTAATATTCTTTAGGGAAGGAAATCTGCTGTCCTTACTTGGTCTGGCCTGCACTCTGAAGTAGCATAGTAAGCCACTCAGTTGTATCAAACTGCTACAAAGTCCCAAAAAAGGAATAAAACTGGACGGATCACCCGGCACCGATCTAGGCACCAGAAACAACAATGGCAAATTCAGACTTGTCAACCCTGCGAAGTCCTCCTTATTAACATCAGGGGGCTCTCCACTGTATGGACAGTTTGGACTCTCCACTGTTTGGGGTCAAACCTAGCACAAAGGAAGATGGCTGTTGGAGGTTGCAGGTCAGTCATCTCAGCTCTATCAGCCTCACAAACTAGTCACCCTCATGGAATCATAAGTTACAGATAATGTCCCAGACACCACCATCACCATCCCTGGGTATGACCTGTCCCACTGGCAGGACAGACCCAGCAGAGATGGAGGCACAGTGGTATACAGTGGGGAGGGAGTTGCCCTGGGAGTCCTCAAGATCAATTCTGGACCCCATGAAGCCTCATGGCATCAGGTCAAACATGGGCAAGGAAACCTTTTGCCGATCAGCACATACTGCCCTCCCTCGGCTGATAAATCAGTGCCCCTCCATATTGAACATCAGGTGGAGGAAGCACTGAGGGTGGCATGGGCGCAGAATGTACTCTGGGTGGGGGACTTCAATGTCCATCACCAACAGTGGCTCAGTAGCACCACTACTGACCAAGCTGGTTGGGTCCTAAAGGACATAGCTTCTAGACTGCAGCAGGTGGTGAGCGAAAAACATACTTGACCTCACCAACCTGTCTGCTGAAGATGCATCTGTCCATGACAGTATTGGTAGGAGTGACCACCACAAAGTCTTTGTGGGGACAAAGTCCCGCCTTCACATTGAGGATACCCTCCATCGTGTTGTGTAGCACTACCACCCTGCTAAATGGGATAGATTTCGAACAGACCTAGCAACGCAAGACTGGGCATCCATGAAGCACTGTGGGCCATCAGCAACTGTGTACAGCAATTGTACCCAAACCCGATCTGTAACCTCATGGCCTGGCATATCCCCCACTCTACCATTACCATCCAGCCAGGGAATCAACTCTGGTTCAATGAAGAGTGCAGGAGGGCAAGCCAGGAGCAGCACCAGACATAGCTAAAAATGAGATATCAATCTTAGATAGCACCTTCCAAACCCATGACCACTACCATCTAGGACAAGGCAGCAGATACATGGGAACACCACCACCTGGAAGTTTTCCCCCAAGTCAGTCACCGTACTGACTTGGAAATATGTCACTGTTCCTTCATTGTCACTGGGTCAAAATCCTGGAACTCCCTTCCTAACAGCACTGTGGTTATACCTACACCACATGGTTGCAGTGGTTCAAGAAGGCAGCTCACTACCACCTTCTCAGGGGCAACTAGGGATGGGCAATAAATGCTGGCCCAGCCAGTGAAGCCGACTCCCATGAATGAATTAAATTTTAAAAAAATTATGCCCTCTCATTCCTGATCGTTTTACGTGTGGGAGCAGTTTCTCCCGATCTACTCTGTCCAGCCCCCTCTTGATTTTGAACACCTCTATCAAATCTCCTACCCTTTTCTCCAAGGAGAACAGTCCCAACTTCAGTTTCTCATCCCTAGAACCATTTTTGTAAACCTCTTCTGCACTCTCTGAAATGCATTCACATCCTTTCTAAATTCTAGCGCCCGGAACTGTATACAATACTTCAGCTGAGGTCTAACTAGTGCCCTATACAAGTTCAGCATAACCTCCTTTGTCTTGTACTCTATGTCCCTATTAATAAAGCTTAGGATACTGAATGCTTCATTAACTGCTCTCTCTGCCTGTCCTGCCACCTTTAATGACATGCACATATACACCTAGGTCCCTCTGCCCTTGTGCACTCTTTAGAGTTGTGCCCCTTATTACGAAGATATGAAATAGGAGCAGAAGTAGGCCATTCGGCCTCTCAAGCCTGCTCTGCCATTCAATAAGATCATGGCTGATCTGTTTATGTTTTGATTCCACATTTCCATCTACCTCCGATAAACTTTGATTCCCTTGCTTAACAAGAATCTATCTACCTCTGCCTTAAAAATATTCAATGAACTCGCATCCATCGCCTTTACAGGCAGAGAGTCCCAAAGTCGCTCAACCCTCTGAGAGAAAAAACTCTCCTCATCTCTGTTCTAAAAGGGCAACCCCTAATTTTAAAACAGTGCCCCCTAGTCCTGGACTCACCTGCAAGATGAAACATCCTTTCCACATCCACCTTGTCAATGCCGTTCGGAATCTTGTATACTTCAATCAAGTCACCCCTCACTCTTCTAAACTCCAGTGGGAACAAGCCCAGTCTGTCCAACCTTTCCTCATAAGACAACACTCTCATTCCAGGTATTAATCTAGTAAGCCTCCTCTGAACCACCTCCAATGCATTTACATCCTTCCTGAAATAAGACCAAAACTGCACACAATCTTTGAGATGTGGTCTCACCAATGCCCTGTGTAACTGATGCATAATATCCTTAATTTTATGTTCAATTCCTCTCGTAATAAGGGATAGCATTCCATTAGCTTTTTTAATTACTTGGTGTATCTGCATACGAACTTTTTGTGACTCATGCCCTAGAACACCCAGATCCCTCTGCACCTTGGAATTCTGCAGCCGTTCTCCATTTATGTAATACTCTGCTTTTTTATTCTTCCTGCAAAAGGGAACAACTTCACATTTTCCCACATTATACTCCGTCTGCCAGATTTTTTCCCACCCACTCAACTTACCTATATCCGTCTGCAACCTCCTTATGTCCTCTTCACAACATACTTTCCTACCTATCTTTGTGTCATCTGCAATTTTAGCTACCATGCCTTCATTCCCCTCGTCTAATATAAATTGTAAAAAGTTGAGGCCCCAGCACGGATCCCTGTGGGACTCCACTCGTCACATCAGCAAAGGGCCCTTTTTTTTAATTCATTCATGGGATGTGGGTGTCGCTGGCGAGGCCAGCGTTTATTACCCATCCCTAATTGCCCTTGAGAAGGTGGTGGTGAGCTGCCTTCTTGAACCGTTGCAAACTCTGTTTTTGTCAGCCAGCCAATCTTCTATCCATGCTAATACGTTACCCCCTACATCATGAGCTTTTATTTTCAGCAATATCCTTTGATATGGCACCTTATCAAATGCCTTCTAGAAATCCAAGTACAGCACATCTACAGGCTGCCCTTTATCCACAGCGCATGTTACTCCTTCAAAGAACTCCAATAAATTGGTTAAACACTATTTCCCTTTCACAAAACCATACTGACTCTTCCCAATTATCTATCTCTAAGTACCCAGCAATAACCTCTTTAATGATCGACTCTAATACCTTCCCCAAGATAGATGTCAAGCTAACTGGCCTATAGTTTTCTGTTTACTGCCACCCTCTCTTGAATAGAGGGGTTATATTTGCTACTCTCCGGTCTGATGGAACCTTTTCAGAATCTAGCGAATTTTGGAAAATTAACACCATTGCAACTGCTATCTCACTAGCCACCTCTTTTGAGACCCTAGAATGAAGTCCATCAGGACCTGAAGACTTGTCAGCCTGCAATTCCATCAGTTTGCTCAGTCCCGCTTCCCTAGTGATTGTAATTTCACCAAGTTCTCTCTCTCTTCCACTTCCTGATTTACAACTATTACTGGAATGATTTTTGCATCCTCTATAGTGAAGACAGAAGCAAAATATTTGTTCATTTCATCTGCCATTTCCTTATTATTTACTATTAACTCCCCATTTTCACACTCTAGAGGACCAACACTCTTCCTTTTTAAATACCTGTAAAAACTCTTGCATTTCTAGCTAGTTTCCTCTCGTATTATAATTTCTTTCTCCTGATTAACCTTTCAATCATTCTCTGCCGTTCTTTACATTCTGACCAATCATAGACATTTACAGCACAAAAGGAGGCTATTTGGCCCATCGTGTCCACACCGGTCAACAAAGACCTGACAACATTAATCTCATTTTCCAGCCCTGGAGGCTATGGCAACGCAAGTGAATATCTAAATGCTTCTTAAATATTGCGAGAGTTTCTAACTCAACCATCCTTTCAGGCAGTGAGCTCCAGACTCCCACCACCCTCTGGGTGAAAAAATTCCTCAATTCCTCTCTTAGCCTTCTACCTCTTACCTTAAATCTATGCCCCCTGGTTATTGATCCCTCGACTAATGGAAAAAGTGCTTTCCTATCCACCCTATCTATGCCCCTTATAATCTTATACACCTCTATCAGGTCCCCTCTCAACCTTCACTGCTCCAAGGAAAACAACCCCAGCCTATCCAATCTTTCCTCATAGCTCAGACCCTCCAGCCCAGGCAGCATCCTGGTAAACCTCCTCTGCACCCTCTCCGGTGCAATCACATCCTTCCTATAATATGGTGACCAGAAGTGCACGCAGTACTCCAGTTGTTGCCTAACCAGCGTTTTATATGGTTCCAGCATAACCCCCCGCTCTTGTATTCTACGCCTCGGCTAAAAAAAGGCAAGTATCCCATATGCTTTCTTAACAACCTATCTACCTGCCCTGCTACCTTCAGGGATCTGTGGATATACACACAAGGTCCCTCTGATCTTCAGTACTTTCCAGGGTCCTACCATTAATAGTATAATCCCTTGCCTTGTTAGCTCTCCCCAAGTGCATTACCTCACACTTTTCCGGGTTGAATTCCATTTGCCACTGCTCTGCCCGCCTGACCAGTCCATTGATATCCTCCTGCAGTTTACGGCTATCCTCCTCATTACCAACCTACCAATTTTCGTGTCGTCCGCAAACTTCTTGATCATACCCCCTACATTTAAGTCCAAAACAGTCATGTACACCACAAACAGCAAGGGCCCCAGCACCTGTCACTCTTGTGCAGTTATATGCTTTTTCCTTAAGTTTGATACTTTCTTTAGCTTCTTTAGGTAACCATGGATGGTAAGAAGTTTTCTTTATAGTCAGAATATACTTATTCTGAGTATTATGTCCTTAAATGTCTGCCACTGCTTCTCTATTGATCTATCCCCTAGCCTAATATCCCAGTTCACTTCAGCTAGCTCAGCTTTCATGCCCACATAGTTGTCCTTATTTAAGTTTAAAATACTAGTCTTAGACCCACTCTTCTCCCTTTCAAAATGGATGTAAAATTCAATCATCTTGTGGTTGCTGCAACCTAGGGGTGCCTTCACTCTGAGGTCATTAACTAATCCTGTCACATTACACAATACCAAGTTTAATATAACCTGCTCCCTGGTTGGTCCCAGATGTGCTGCTCTAAGAAACTACCTCGAAAGCATTTTATGAACTCCTGATCCAGGCTACTATTACAAATCTGATTTTTCCAGTTTATGGGCAGAATTTTACGACAGTGGGATTTTATGTTCCCGCTGTCGTCAATGGGATTTATAATGGCCCGCCGCATTTTATGGCCCCATCCCCGCCGAAACGGTGCCGTAAAATTCTGCCCTATATGTAGAGTTAAAACACTCATGATTATTGCTGTCACAAGCACCCAATATTTCTTCTTGTATACTTTGTCCTACATTGTGGTTACTGGTAGGGGGCCTGTAGGTCACTCCCACTAGTGACTCCTTTCCTCTATTATTCCTCATCTCCACCCAAACCGATTCTACATCCTGATGTCTTGAACCAAGATCATCTCTAGCTATTGCACCAATGCTGTCCTTGATCAACAATGCTACCCCTCCACTTTTACCTAGCTTCCTATTCTTCTTGAATATCGTATACCCCTTGATATTCAGGACCCAATCCTTGTCATCCTGCAGCCATGTCTAACTATTGCATCAATGCCATCCTTGATCAACAGTGCTACCCCTCCACTTTTACCTAGCTTCCTATTCTTCTTGAATATCGTATACCCCTTGATATTCAGGACCCAATCCTTGTCATCCTGCAGCTATGTCTCTGTAATGACTAACAGATCATATTTATTTTCTTCAATGTGCACTATCAATTCATTTACTTTGTTATGAATTCTACACGCATTCAGATACAGAACCTTTATCTTTTTGTTATCTTTGTAACATCTAGCCTTGACTGTTGGTCTATTCTTAGGTTTATCTGTCTGTCCCTTCCTGCTATTCTATAATCCTCATTTCCCATATTGCTATTATGGTGTCCTACATAGAACCTACCCCTTGATTTGCCACATCCACCCAAGCATGATCCCGCACCCCTGCCACCACCCCTCCTCCCCCCATCACCCCCCCGCCAACTTTGTTAAATTTGAAGCCCTCTCTACTTCCCTGTTATACATTTTGCAAGAACACACATCCCAGCATGGGTATAGACCATCCCTACGGTACAGCCCCCACTTTCCCCAGTGCCCTACGAACTGGAAGCCATTTCTTCCACACCAGTCTTTGAGCCAAGCATTGATCTCTCTAATCTGATTTGCCCCTATGCCAATTTGCACATGGCTCAGGAAATAATCCAAAGACTTTTACCTTTTACCTTTGAGCTTCTGCTTCCTAGTTTGGTACCTAGCGTCTCATATTGACTATGCAGAACCTCCTTCCTTGTCTTGCCTATGTCATTGGTACCTATATGGACTACGACGACTGGATCCTCCCCCTCCCACTGCAAGTTCCTCTCCAGCATTGAGCAGATGTCCCGAACCCTGGCACTGGGCAGGCAACACATCCTTCTGGACTCTCGCTTTTTGCTGCAGAGAACAATATTAATCCCCCTCACTATACTATCTCCTAATACCACTACATTCCTGTTTGCTCCTACCACTTGAATGTCTTTCTGTACCATGGCCAGCCTGCTCATCCACCTTGCAGATCTTGCTTTCCTCCACACAGGTTTTGAGCACCTCAAACCTGTTTGACAATTGCAAAGTCTGTTGCTCCTCCACTACTCTCTGCTCAGTCCCTTTACCTGCCTCACTTACAGTCACATCCTCCTGTCCCTCACTACTGACCAAACAAACGACCCTCTTCTAAGAGTGACCGTCTTCTGGAACAAAATGTCCAGGTATTTCTCCCCCTCCGTTATGTTGCACAATGTCTGCAGTTTGGCTTCCAGATCAATAATCCTGATCTGGAATTTCTCTAGCTGCCTATGCTTTCTGCAGACGTATTTGTCATTGATCACCTTGGCATCCAAAAGATCCCATGTTCCACAGCTGCAGCATTACACCTGTCCTGTCATTGTTACTTATGTTATTTAGTTTACTCAATTTAATTACTCAATTAACAGTATAATTTCTATGTATACTACATCTCTTTCCCCCGTGCACTGAATTCCCACATGAACCTAATTTGCTACTCACTCTGTTTCCATCTCACTCTGGCATAGTTGCCTCTTCCCGCATCCTTTATGAGCATGTGGTTTGAAAAGTCTGTTGCTTTTATGGACGCTGTGATGAGTCACTAGCTTGTTTAGCTTCCTGCTACAGTAATTAACACCACTTGAACTAACTGCTTTCAGGTGATTGACAGATAACTGCCACTCCAGTAGTTCTCTGTTTTATAAACTAACCTAACTTACTATGTCAAGTCTTGATTCTTGGTTCTAAATCTATTGTTAAAACCTGAAAAGGACTTACTAGAACTTGCCACGTTAACCTAATTCACTACCTACTCACTCTCCGTCTCACTCCGGCGTAGTCGCCTGTCTCTTTGCTCGCTCCTTATTTTGTATTGTCTCTCCATGTACTTTCTACCAAAATGAATCACCTCACACTTCTCTACATTGAACTTCATCTGCCACCTATCTGCCCACTCCACCAGCTTGTCTATGTCCTTTTGAAGCTCTACACTGTGCTCCAATGCTTCCAAGTTTTGTATCACCTGCAAACTTCAAAATTGTCCACTGCACACCAAGATCTAGATCATTACTATATATCTGGAAAAGCAAAGGTCCCAATACCGACCCCTGAGGAACTCCACTACAAACCTTCCTCCAGCCTGAAAAATATCCATGAATCATTACTCACTGTTTCCTATTACTCAGCCAATTTTGTATCTACGTTGCTACTGTCCCTTTTATTCCATGAGCTATAACTTTTCTAGAAGTCTGTTGTGCGGCACTGTATCAAATGACTTTTGGAAGTCCATGTACACCTCATCAACACCATTACCCTCATCAACCCTCTCTGCTACCTCAAAAACCTCCAGCAAGTTAGCTAAACACAATTTCCCTTTAAGAAACCATGTGGCTCTTCCTAATCAACCTACATTTTTCCATGTGGCTGTTAATTCTATCCTGAATAATTGTTTCTAGAAGCTCCCCCATTACCATAGCTAAACTGACTGGCCTATAATTGCTGGGCTTATCCTTACAGCCTTTCTTTGAATAAGGGTGTAATGTTTGCAATTCTCCAGTCCTCTGGCACCTTCCCTGAATCTAGGGAAGACTGAAAGGTTATGGCCAGTGCCCCTACAATTTTCACTCACTTCTTTCAATATCCTTGCATGCATCTCATCCGGTCCCGTTGCCTTGTCAACTTTAAGTACCGAAAGTTTATCCAATCCCTCCTCCTTATCAATTTTGAATCCTTCTAGTGACAGAGTTTTCTCCTCTGCCATCATGGCCTGGGTAGCATCTGCTTCCTTGGTAAAATCAGATGCAAAGTATTCATTTAACACCTCAGCCATGCCCTCTGCCTCCATGTGTAAATCCCCTTTTTGGTCCCTAATCGGCCCTCCTTTTACTATTTATGTGCCTATAGATGACTTTGTGATTCCCCTTTATGTTGGCTGCCAGTCTTTTCTCGTAATCCCACTTTGCTTCTCTTATTTGCTTCTTTATCTCTCCTCTGAACCTTCTGTATTCAGCTTGGTTCTTGTAGTAATTATGGTTTATTTAGCATGTAATGTACCTTTAAGAATAATACTTGTTAGGAAAGATCACACGATCTGTAGTAACCAATAGGAGAGTAGCGTGGGCTACCTCAGCAGACAGTGTAGAGGTAAAAAGCACATGTGTAGTTGCTGCTGAGTATATTGTAAATAAACTTAATATTTCCACTTAATTGTCTGCGGTTCAACTCTATTACTGATAGTACAACTCAGCCACCCTACAACAGTTCTCAATTGTATTTTCTACCTGGCACCTGTCATAAGCACACTTTTTCTTCTTTATCTTAATTTCTATCTCCTTTGTCATCCTGGATTTGTTTGCCCTAACTTTAGGAATATACTTTGACTGTGCCTGAACCATTTCTTCTTTTAAGGTAGCCCATTGTTGAGCTACAGTTTTTCCACTAACCTTTGGTTCCAGTCTGCTTTTGTCTTTGCCTTTGCTTTTATCTTCGGTTCCAGTCTATCTGGTCCCAATCATCTTCAGCTACTTCATCAATGACCTTCCTTCCATTATAAGGTCAGAAGTGGGGATGTTCACTGATGACCATGCAATGTCCAGCACCATTCGTAACTCCTCAGATACTGAAGCAGTTCATGTCCTCATGCAACAAGACCTGGACAATATTCAGGCTTGGGCTGATGTGGGGCATGAATGTTACTTGCCACTTAAATGCCAGGTAATGACCATCTCCAACAAGAGAGAATCTAACCATCTCCCCATGACATTCAATGGCATTAACATCGTTGAATCCCTCACTATCTCATCCTGGGGGGTTACAGTTAACCAGAAACTGAACTGGACCAGCCATTTGGCTACTAAAGCAAATCAGAGGCCAGGAATCCTTCAGTGAGTAACTCACCTCCTGACTCCCCAAAGCCTGTCCACTATCTACAAGCAACAAGGCAGGAGTGTGATGGAATACTCTCCACTTGCCTGGATGAGTGCAGCTCCAACACTCAAGAAGCTTGACACCATCCAGGACAAAGCAGCCCGCTTGATTGGCACCCCATCTTCCATCTTCAACATTCATTCCCTCCACCACTGAAGCACAGTGGCAGCAGTGTGTACCATCTATAAGATGCACTGCAACAAGTCACCAAGGCTCCTTTGTCAACATCTTCCAAACCTGTGACCTCTGCCACCTGGAAGGACAAGGGCAGCAGATGCATGGGAACACCACCACCTACAAGTTCCCCTCCAAGCCACACGCGCCATTCCTTCCCTGTCGCAGATCAAAATCCTGGAACTCCCTTCCTAACAGCACTGTCGGTGTTCCTACAACACATGGACTGCAGCGATTCAAGAAGGGAGCTCACCACCACTTTATCACAGGCAGTTAGGGTGGGTGATAAATGCTGGTCTAGCCAACGATGTGCACATGAACAAATAAATCTTAAAAAAGGGCTTAGAAAATCCTAGTATAATTCTGAAGTAGGTGAAAAAAAAGGCACTTGTGTTTTAAAACAAAACTTTTAACACACCATTTGGATTTGTGAAGCATCTGTAGGGCCCACCAAAAAGAACAAACCATCTAGTTTGGAACTAGCAAGAATTAATCCTAAACTTAAAAAAAATCTTTTTATGTCTGTTAACACATGAGCCAGCCAACTGTACTCCCACGAGGGAATGAGAACCAGCATCATTTGTGCAGTTTTTTCCTGTTTTCATATAAGCTGGTTAAGGTCACATATTCAGGATTTTTTCTGTGATCTCTGTGGGTGAGACTGAAGACCTTTGGGCAATTTGCTGTTGGAAGGAAAGAAAGTGCTGATGTAAATGACCTTTATAAAAATATTATTCAGCTTTTGGTGAGGATATGGAAGAATTGTCTATTCAATAAGAAGAAAAGAACTTTCACTTGCATTGCTCCTTTCATGTCCTCAGCCAATGAATCTCTTTCCAATTGTAGTCACTGCTTTATTGGCTTTTGTAATGACAATTTACATCTATATAGTGCCTTTAACTTAATGAAATGTCCCAAAGCACTTCACAGGAGCATTATGAAACCAAATATGGCACCGAGCCACACAAAGAGATATTAGAACAGATAACCAAAAGTTTGATCAAAGAGGTAGGTTTTAAGGAGCCTTAAAGGAAAAAGGTGATGTAGAGGGGTCTAGGAAGGGTATTCCAGATCCTGGGGCCGAGGTGACTGAAGACACGGCCACCAGTGATGGAGGAATGGAAATTGGGGATGTTCAAGATGTCAGAATTAGAGGACCACAGATATCTTGGAGAGTTGAGGTGCTGGAGGAGATTACAGAGATAGGGAGGGGAGATGCCATGGAGAAATTTGGAAATAAGGATGAAAATTTTAAAATTAAGGTGTTGCTTGACCGGGAGCCAATTCTACGTCAGTGAGCACAGAGGTGATAGGGGAAGAGGACTTGGACCGAGTTGAGACACGGGTGGTAGAGTTTCAAATAATCTCAAGGTTACGGAGTGTAGAATGTGGGAAATCAGCCATGAGTGGATTAGAAAAGTTAAATCAAGAAGTAATGATGCATGAATGAGGGTTTCAGCAGTAGATGATTTGTGACATCCAATTTATGCGCCGTAAGGACTCACAAGCAACCAATAATCAGTTAATTTGTTTTGGTGAGTCATTTTCATTCATGGAGCATGGATGTCACTAGCAAGGCCAGCATTATTCTCCTTCCCTATAAAAGACACCAGTGAACTAGCTTCATGATCATTACGTTACCAAGCTTTTATTCCAGATTTGTGTAATTTATTGAATTCAAATCCCCCAGCTGTTGCAATGGCATTTGAACTCATGTCTCCAGAGCATTAAGCAAGAAATATTAGGAGCTTGTAATGAAGGCAATGCAATAATTATTGGAGACTTTAATATTCATATGGGCCAGACAAATAAAATTGGCAAAAGTAGCCTGAAAGATGAGTTTGTAGGATACTTTCACCGCAGCTTCATGGAACAATACGCTGTGGAACCAACTAGGGATAAAGCTATTTTAGACCTAATATTGTGCAATCAGGCAGATTAATTAGTATCCTCATAGTAAAAGACCCTCTGGGAACAAACTGATTATAATAAAATTGAATTCCATCTTAAGCTTGAAAGGGGCAGTCTGCAGTTCTAAAGAAGAATCTTAAACTTAAACAAAGCCAATTACATAGGTAACTCCATTGTTGAGCATATTCAAGACTGAGATGGATAGATTTTTGATCTTTTGGAATCAAGGAATATTGGAAGTGGGCAGGAGAGTGGAGTTGAGGTAAGAAGATCAACCATGATCCTATTGAATGGCGGGGTAAGCTTGAGGGACTGAATGGTCCACTTCTGCTTCTATTTCTTATGTTCCTATCATTGGTCCAAGCCTCTGGATCACTAGTCCAGTATCATAACCATTACACTACTATATTCCCACCATACTGGTTTTGTAAATTATTCGTTTATGGGATGTGGGTGTCATTGGCTAGGCCAGCATTTTATTGCTCGTCCCTAACTGCCCTTGTTCAGAGGGCATTTAAGAGTCAACCACATTGCTGTGGGTCTGGAGTCACCAGGCAAGGACTGCAGATTTCCTTCCCTAAAGGGGGATAGTGAAACAGATGGGTTTTTACAACATTCAGCAATGCTATCATTGGTCATCAGATTTTTAATTCCAGATTTTTATTGAATTCAAATTTCACCATCTGCCATGGTGGGATTCAAACCCCGGTCCCCAGTGCATTACTGTGGGTCTCTGGAGTACCAGTCCAGTGATAATACCACTATGCCACAATACCACTATGAGGGAGGAATGTTGGCATGGACACCAGAAAAACACTGTACTTCAGGTAGCCCATGTGAACTTGTTGGTCTGCCTGAATAGCGAGACAAGGCCTGGGTTAAATTGGTTTGTTTTGAAACACGATGGTAGGGAAATTGGAGCAGCACAAAAACAATCACAAATTGTAAAGTGAATGTGTGCCCAGAGACATGGATCTGCTGGAAATTAGGCTTTAGCTCAAGTCTGCATAAAACTAGGTACTAATTAGGTCTCCTGATGCAATTGACCATTTTGTATCTCAGGAAAGTCATCCGGCTCTCGTGATGAGCCAGCTGCAGGTGGGTTCTGGATTTCAGCAAGTGAAAGCCTGGGCAAAGGGTGCTGCAATGGAACTATAAGTAGTTTTTCTGTTTCTGATCCATGTAAAAAATTTTATTTGTAACTTCTAATCAGAGGTCTCCAAGTGAACGCTGGTAGGCTACTGTAGAATGTATGATCTGCTGTGTTTATGGTGATTTTGGGAGTGGGTCCTAAATTACATGTTAAGACCCTGATTAGAACATTCAAAGGGCCTAATGCTTCTTCCAAATGGGCCTTACACACTTGGAAGTCATGGGCTGCTAACTTGGCAGCTGGTACACTTCCGGGGGTGATTGGACACAAGAGACAATGGTCTTGCCCCCAACCAAGTTAAATTTTCACCATTAAAAATTTGCTATGGGGACTGATTTCTCCCCCAGCATCTGGAACAGTATAGAGCTCCCTCAGTATGTGGAACATTTCTCTTCAAGTGGGGGGAGTGAAATAATGATAGTATTAGGGGACAGATCGGCAGGGGATAGATACTGTTTTTAGCTACTGCGACCAGGAGATCTGAAGGTTTTGTTGCCTGCCTGGTGCCAGAGTTAAGGACATCTCCTCCTGGTTGGAGAGGAACTGGTAGTGGGTGGGGGAGGATTCAGTTGTCATGGTTGCATATGAACCAATGACATAGGTAGAACTAGGAATGAGAGAGTTTGAGAATCTAAGGTCAAAATTAAAACACAGAACCTCACAGGTAATAATGATTGGGGATTGTTACCTGAGTCATACACAAATTGACAAGGGACTAACAGATTAGAAGTTTAAATGCTTGGCTGTAATAGTGTTTTGGGACTTCGATTTATGGGGCCCCAGTGCCAGTACTGGGAAAGAGGGCGCTCCACTTAACTGGTGTGTCGGATAGGATTTTAAACTAATGAAGGATTTGGGAGGAGTTAAGAATGGTAAATTCATAAACAGTAAGAAATGTCAAGGCTATAGAGCAAAGTAGAAATTTGGTTAAAAATAAGTAGCGTGGGCAGGAAGGTGCATTGAGCTTAACAAACGTAATAGGGCATTAATGACAAAGGTGACATCAAGGATCAACCATATAAATACTGTGGCTACGAGAGCAGGTCAGAGGCTGGGAATTCTGCAGCAAGTAACTCACTTCCTGACTTACCAAAGCCTGTCCACCATCTACAAGGCACAAGTCAGGAGTGTGATAGAATACTCTGCACTTTCCAGCTCCATCAACATGCAAGAAACTCAACACCATCTGGGACAAAGCAGCCCGCTTAGTTGGCACCCCATCCACCACCTTAAACATTCATTTCCTCCACCACCAATGCACAATGCTAGCAGTGCACACATAAGATACAGTGCAGCAACTCACAAAGCCTCATTTGGCAGCACTTTCCAAATCCACGATCTTTATCAACTAGAAGGACAAGTGCCGCAAACACATGGGAACACCAGCATTAGCTGCAAGCTTCCCTGCAAGCCACACACCATCCTGACACAGAATCACAGAATGGTTAGAGCATGGAAGGAGGCCATTCAGCTCTTTGTGTCTGTGATGGCTTTCCGAAGGAGCAATTCACATAGTGCCACTCCCAGCCTGCTCTCTGTAGTTCTGCACATTCTTCCTTTTCAGTAATAATCCAATTCCCTGTTGAATACTTTGGATTGAACTTGCTTTGAACTCTTTCTCTGTTGTTCTTTCAATGTCATTGGGTCAAAATCCTGGAACTCCCTAACAGCACTGTGGGTGTACCTACACCCAGTGGACTGCAGCGGTTAATTAAGGTGGCTCATCATCACCTTCTCAAGGGCAATTAGGGATGGGCAATGAACACTGGCCTTGCCAACAATGCTCATGTCCCATGAAGAATGAAAGAAATAGCCATTTGGAAGATGTGAACCCTGATTTTCCTTTTGCAGCTGGGAAATAGATGTCAGAACTGTTACCATCCCAATCCTGCCCCCTGGGGGAAATTCAGAGGGGTGGTGGGGGAGGGAGAGGGACGGGAAGGGGAAATGAGTTGCAGAACCTGATCTTCACTGGGGCAGCTTGTTCATTGTCTGGAGGCTGGGTTTGGTGGCAAATTAGCAGTTACAGGGATGGGAATGGAGATGGGAGATTTTAAATAGACCACAGCAGCCATTACTGTGACTACTGCTTTACTGATTAAATTGCAGTGGCGGAGGACTGCAACCCAGGGCAGCACCACAGCTTGCTTTGTAGATGGAGACCTGGAGGTCCTCTTTGACAGTGAGGGCAAGGAGGGTAGTCCTCTTCCCAAAGGAGGATTCAGAAGGCCATCCTCCCAAACCAAGCAAGCCTAGATAGACAAGGCTGAAAACATGAGCAGACGGAGTTTCAATTCGCACCCAGGAGGAACTGGCTGCAGTGTAGGTTATGGCTCAATGACCTGATTTGCTCTGGCAAGGTGAGTGCAACGCCAAATGTTCAGGACAGCCCTCTGGGCATTTGCCCTCCAGCTGAGGAGCCTAAGGACTCCTGAATGTGGGAGTCATGTGAGCCCAGGGCACTCACTGATCCATCAGCAAGGCTCAGAGGCATAATGCTGCTGAGGAACTGTCAGTGGTGAGACATGCAGCTTCTTATGTCAATGAGCCTTTGGCATAGGCCAAAGAGGCCAGCAGTGTCTTATCTCTCTTTTGTTCTTGTAGGAGAGAAGGTCACATAATACCCATGAAAGGGAGCAAGAGTTCCCAACCTAAACATCATCACTGCCATGGAAGAGGGAGCAGTGGAGATTGCCAGGTTGGCTGGCCATGAGCAAGCTAGGGAAGGCAAGATGTAACAGAGGGTGAATAGAAACTTCAATGAAAAGTTGAAGGGGGTGCAGTGCACTCCAGTCCCATCTGACAGCATGCCACAGACTCAGCTGTTTTGGGAAGTTTCAAGAGGCTTCCAGTCCCCAAGGCTTCTTCTCATGATCTCATCTTTTGTCTCCCACAGGTTCAAACATCATGATAAGGACAGATTGCTATGCCTAAACCAGGGAAAGCGCTGTTATCAGAGGCATCATTGTCCCATCTTACAAGTGCACTCCCCATCAACTCAGATAGTCACCTTAGTGGCTCCTCGCATGTGTGTGAATGGGGCAACACTGATTGATAAGCACATAACAAGTGAGCAGGAGGAGGTGACAGAGGCAGCTATGGGCAGTCCTTCTCAGAGGATGGAGGAGAGGCAGAGCCATGCTCAGCTGGTCACAGATGCAAAGCCGTGGGAGTCACAAGCAAGGAGGCTGTTCTTAGATGTGCTGTCACATGTCAGAGTTCCCTGAGGCAGTATGGGGTCATGAGCTCAATGGAGGACCCCAGTCTGCTCATGGGTGCCACCATGGCTCAGGGTTTTGAACTCATGAGCTCATTCACTGAGAGTGGGCAACCTCACGGGGAGCAATATGTAGCAGCACTCTGAGTGCATATACAGCTATGCACTGACGTTCACAGAATGCGCTCTGCAGCATATCAGTTGAGCCCCAGCTGGTGGTCCCTTCCAGCCCCCTGGAGCGCCAGCCAAAGCCTGAGGCCCTGACTGAGCTGGATGAGGGTGCCACTCCTCATGGGTTGTAATCATCATTGCCAGCTCCTGACTGAGGGGCCATCTGTGCTGTAGGGCCCAGTGATGGAAGTTGCCCTTGCAATGGTGCCCTCCATGATGAGGACGATGCCACGTGTATCTCAGCCACCAGCAGAAGAAATGAGAAGACTACCTCCATCTCATCTAGGGCCACAAAGGGAGCAGAGGCCATGGTGTCAGGCAGAGCAGTAAGTGGGTCACTGGGGTTTGTTTCATCTGTAACAGTGCACTTTTCCTATTTTTCAATGATGGGAAATCAGAAGGCCAACCAGTGCTGCTATTTTCAGCTCCTGCCTGCCTCTGTTTCCGCCCCCAGTGAGACCTAAAAATCTAGTCCGTGGCTGTAGCATGATCAATCTAGGGAATTAAATATACCAGGATACTTGACTTCTGGAAGAGTTAGACAAAATGAAAAAGGGAGATGGGCTTCCCTGATGAAAAAGAATGGGATAAACACAGTAGAGAGAAAGGACCTTAGCTCAGAAGTACCAGATGTAGAATCAGTTTGGGTGGAGCTAAGAAGTTGTAGATAACACTGGCTGGAGTAGTTTTAGATCCTCCAGCAGTGTAGGGCAGAATATAAATCAGGATTTGCATGCATTAAGACATAACATGGTAATCATGGAGTAATTTTCATCTTTATACACACTGGGTAAACCAAATTTACCGTAATAGTGTGGAGGATGAGTTCATGGAATGCATTCAGTATAGTTTTCTAGATCAGTATGTTGAGGAGCCAGCTGGGGAACAAGCTCCTCTAGATTTAGTTATTGTGCAATGAAAGGGAATTAATTAATAAACTTGCACTAAAGAGCCTCTGACAAAGAGTGAGCATAATATGATAGAATTTTATATTGAGTTTGGGAGTGATTTAGTTACGTCCAAACCAGGGTGTTAAATCTGAACAAAGCAAACCATGTAGATGTGAGAGACAAGCTGGCTAAGATAGATTAGGAAACTAGTTTTAAATATGTAAAAAATGACAATCGTAGTGGAGACCCCTGCTAATGCTCTGGGTTCAAATCCAGCAGATGGTGGAATTTGAATTCAGTAAAAAATCTGGAATTGAAAGTCTAATGATTGTGGTAAAAACCCATCTGATTCACTAAGGTCCTTTAGGGAAGGAAATCTGCTGTCCTTACCTAGTCTGGCCTACATGTGACTCCAGACCCACAGCAATGTGGTTAACTCTGAAATCCCTTCTGAACAAGGGTAATTAGGGGTGGGCAATAAGTGCTAGCCTAGCCAGAATGGGCTGGATGAGGTTTACAACAGCAAATAAAATAAAAATTTTAAAAGTTAAGTAATAACATGTCAGAGTCACATGAGATGACACGTTTCATAACATTTTAGAAAGCTTTATTTTTTATTTTGAAAAATGTTCATCTCCCTGAGGCAGATCTGAGCCTCAGGGAGATTTTCAAGCCCGCACCCCCGTGCATGCGCGAAGTTTGCACTTGCCCTCCTCCCCCACCCCATCCCATACCCACCTCCCCCCCACCCCCCCCCCCCCCGCCAGCCCACAGGCAACGCTGAGCGCTGCCACTCACGTTTCACGCTCGGCGGGCCTTAATTGACCCGGCAACGTGAAATCGCACTCCGGCCCCAATCGCGGGCTTCCCAACCGCCCCCGCCGAGCCTGCCCGATGAGTGAAAAATCCTCCCCATGAAACCATTGTTGATTGTTATAAAAACTCATCTGGTTCACTAGTGTCCTTTAGGGGAGGAAACCTGTCATCCCAGTCTAGTCTACATGTGACTCCAGACACACAGCAATGTGGTTAACTCTTAAATATCCTCTGAAATGGCCTAGCAAGCCACTCAGTTGTATCAAACCGCTACAAAGTCACAAAAAAGGAATGAAACCGACCTAGACACCGGAAATAACAACGCCAATCTCAGCCCTGTCGACCCTGCGAAGTCCTCCTTCCTAACATCTGGGGGCTAGTGCCAAAATTGGGAGAGCTGTCTCACAGACGAGTCAAGCAACAGCCTGACATAGTCATACTCACAGAATCATACCTTACAGATAATGTCCCAGACACCACCATCACCATCCCTGGGTATGTCCTGTCCCATCGGCAGGACAGACCAAGCAGAGGCGGCAGCACAGTGGTATACAGTCGGGAGGGAGTTGCCCTGGGAGTCCTCAACATCAACTTCAGATTCCATGAAGTCTCATGGCATCAGGTCAAACATGGGCAAGAAAACCTCCTGCTGATCACCACGTATCGCCCTCCTTCAGCTGATGAATCAGTGCTCCTCCATGTTGAACACCACTTGGAGGAAGCACTGAGGGTTGCAAGGGCACAGAATGTACTCTAGTTGGGGGACTTCAATGTCCATCACCACAAGTGGCTTGGTAACACCACTACTGGCAGAGTCCTAAATAACACAGCTGCTAGACTGGGTCTGTGGTAAGTAGTGAAAGAACCAACAAGAGGGAAAAACATACTTGACTTTATCCTCACCAACCTGCCTGCGCAGGTGCATCCGACAGTATCGGTAGGAGTGACCACCGCACAGTCGTTGTGGAGACCAAGTCCCGCCTTCACGTTGAGGATACCCTCCATCGTGTTGTGTGGCACTGTGACAACGACTGCAGTGGTCACTCCTACCGATACTGTCAGATGCATCTGCGGCAGGCAGGTTGGTGCTAAATGGGATAGATTTCGAACATATCTAGCAATTCAAGACTGGGCATCTATGAGGCGCTGTGGGCCATCGGCAGCAGCAGAATTGTACTCAAACGTAATCTGTAACCTCATGGTCCAGCATATCCCCCACTCTACCATTACCATTGTGCAGGTATGAAGTTCCTCGCTCGCCCTCCTCCCCACCCCCCCAGACACACAGGCAGCAGTGAGCTCTGCAGCACACGTTTCATGCTGGGCGGGCCTTAATTGGCCCACCAGCGCGAGGTCGCGGCCTGAGCGCAGGAGCGGTCGGCTTCCCGACCGCTCCCGCTGGCCCCTGCCGAGCCCGCCCAACAAATGCAAAATCCTGGCCTATGTTCACTTTGGTCTCTCTCTTCCTTTTTATACATTTAAAGAAGCTCTTACTGTCTGTTTTTATATTACTTGCTAGTTTACCCTCAAAGTTTATTTTCTCCCTCTGATCCAAACCTGGATAATGAGAAATTAAAGATCGTAATAGATTTTTAAAAAAAGGCTTAAAATGTTGCCAAGCCTAAGGATCGAGCGGATTTTAGAATTCAGCAACAGATGGCTGAAAAGTTGATAAAGAGAAAATAGGATATGGGAATAAAGTAGGAAGAGACATAACAACAGATTGAGGCAGCTTCTGTAGGACTTGGAACTCGCTGCCTCAGAAGGTGTTGGAGGCGGGGTCATTGGATAATTTTAAGGCAGAGGTAGATAGATTCTTGTTAGGCATGGGAATCAAAGGTTATCGGGGTTAGATGGGAATATGGAAATCGAAAGACAAGAAAATCAGCCATGATCTTATTGAATGGCGGAGCAGGCTTGAGGGGCCGAATGGTTTACTCCCGCTCCTATTTCTTATGTTCTTATCTTCCTATGTAAAAATGAAGAGATTAGCTAAAGTGTCACTTAGAGGCAGAAACAGAAAAAATTACAATGGCAGTAAAGAAATAACAGAAAAACTAAACAAATATTTTGGCATCATTAGTAGGGAAAATGCTAGCATCTATTATTAGGGGTGTGATGGCATGGCACCTTGAAAACCATTTGATTTGGCAGAATCAATTTGAATTTATGAAAGAAAAATTGTATTATTGTGTTGACCACCCTTTATTAGTGCCCAGCATGCATGTTATCCTGTATAAAACTACGTTCGTGTTATTCTACATTTGTGCTTTCCTTTTATATATTTCTGGTTTGTGGGCACCAGCTATGGGTAAATTATCCCACTGCCTTCTGGGTGTCTCAGGAGCGAAGCAGGCTAAGGGAGTAAACTCTTACAGAAAATCCAGAGTGGAGTCCCATTGGCACTAATCTGTCATCTATCAGGCAGCTTTCCAGCAACACCTGCAGCAGAGCTGGTACCAAACAGTACTAATTTCATCCTTTGGGCAATACTAGTAATGCTGGGAAGGGGGTTCTGATGCTTGGGCAACTCAGGGTCACTATAGTATTTACCCAGGCCTGCGCCCTGTAGAGAATACTCTAGTTTTGTGGTTTATGTTGGCACAGCATGGGAAGAAACAGTTACCAGTTATAAGACCTCGCTCAATTGGCAGACAGCATGAGTACCAGGGGTTACTTCTGACAGTGGGAGAGATCATCACATCTCATGGAATTGCTCAAGCTGGGCAGCCTTCAGTCAGTTAGGTGCTCTGTCATAGCCTACTTGCTTCAAAGGGTGCTTGGAGCTTGGGGAGTCATCTCTCGACAGGCGGGTTGCTAATCTATGTATCAGTCTAAAAAAAGAAGACACCAGTCTTTCACATTGTAAACTGGAATATAAGAACCATGCATCCTGGCCATACAGGTGACCTTCTGCAGATTGATGACACATGCAAGACAGCCGTGATCGATAAAGAACTTGCAAAGCTCAATGTGGATGTTACTGCGCTGCAAGAAACTGGGCTTGCTCAAAGTGGACCCCTTAAAGAGAAATGCTTCATGTTCTTTTGGCAGGGGAAAACACAAGAGGCAACACACAAGCATGGAGTGGGTTTCACAATAAAAAAAACTCTGACAAGAGATCTGCAGCCCTACCACATCCAGTCGTGAATGGTGGTGGACAATTAAACAACTCATTGGAGGTGGAGGCTCCACAAATATCCCCATCCTCAAGGATGGGGGAGCCCAACGCATCAATGCAAAAGATAAGACTGAAGCATTTGCAACAATCCTCAGCCAGAATGCCGAGTGGATGATCTATCTTGGCCTCCTCTGGAGCTCCCTAGCTTCACAGATGCCAGCCTTTGGCCAATTTGATTCACTTCACGTGATATCAAAAAACAGTGAAGGCACTGGGTACTGTAAAGGCTATGGGCCCTGACAATATTCCGGCAATAGTACTGAAGACTTGTGCTCCAGAACTTGCCGCACCCCTAGCCAAGCTGTTCCAGTACAACTACAATACTGCCATCTACCCAGCAATCTGGAAAATTCCCCATGCAGGTCCTGTACACAAAAAGCAGACAAATCCAACCTGGCCAATTACTCTACTCTTAATCAGTCTACTCTCGATCATCAGTAAAGTGATGCAAGGGGTCATCAACAGTGCAATGAAGCAGCACTTACTTAGCAATAAGCTGCTCACTGATGCTCAGATTGTGTTCTGGCAGGGTCACTCAGCTCCTGACTTCATCACAGCATTGGTTCAAGCATGGTCGAAGGAGCTGAACTTCAGAAATGAGGCAAGGGCGGCTTCCCTTGACATCAAGGCAGCATTTGACCATGTGTGGCATCAAGGAGCCTAGCAAAACTAGAGTTGATGGGAATCAGGAAAACTCTCTTCCGGTTAGAGTCATATCTAGCACAAAAGAAGATGGTTATGGTTGTTGGAGGTCAATCATCTCAGTTCCTGGATATCACTGCAGGAGTTCCTCAGGGTAGTGTCCTAGGCCCAACCATCTTCAGCTGCTTCATCAGTGACCTTTCTTCCTTCATAAGGTCAGAAGTGGGGATGATTGCACAATGTTTAGCATCATTCGTGACTCCTCAGATACTAAAGCAGTCCATGTCCAAATGCAGCAAGACCTGGACAATATCCAGGCTGTCCAGTCCAGGTAACATTTGTGCCACGCAATTGCAGGCAATGACCATCTCCAACAAGAGAGAATCTAACAATCGCCCCTTGACATTCAATGGCATGAATTTCCCACTATCAACATCCTGGGGATTACCATTGACCAGGAACTGAACTGAACTAGCCATATAAATACTGTGGCTACAACGGCAAGTTGGAGCCTAGAAATCTGGTGGCGAGTAACTCACCTCCTGCCTCCCCAAAGCCTGTCAACCATCTACAAGGCACAGGTCAGGAATATGATAGGATACTCTCCACTTGCCTGGATGACTGCAGCTCCAACAACATTCAAGAAGCTTGACACCAAAGCAGCCTGCTTGATTGGCACCCCATCCACAAACATTCATTCCCTCCACCACTGATGCACAGTGACAGCAATGTGTACCATCTACACAATGCACTGCAGAAACTCACCAAGGCTCCTTAGACAGCACCTTTGAAACCCATGACCGCTACCATCTAGAAGGACAAGGGCAGCAGACACATGTGAACACCACCATCTGGAAGCCCCCCTCCAAGCCACTCACCATCCTGACTTGGAAATATATCGCATTCCTTCTCTGTTGCTGGGTCATAATCCTGGAACTCCCTCCCTCACAGCATTGTGGGTGTACCTACACCTCATGTACTGCAGCGGTTCAAGAAGGCAGCTCACCACCACTTTCTCAAGGGCAACTAGGGAAGGGCAATAAATGCTGGCCTAGCCAGAGACACCACATCCCATGGATGAATGAAAAAAGACTTGCGATGGTTGAACCCACCACAGAAGGCTCAGTGACCTCTTACACCTCGCTTGTCAACAAGCGTGGGCCCAGTTAACCTCAGTGCATCTATGCCCTGACACTCACCTTCACCCTAGATGTCAAGGATCAATTCTATGAAGCATTTGACGCTGCCATTGGTGGAATTCCCAGCATCAAGGGACTGTACCTTCTAGGGGACTTCAAATAAGGGTGGGTAATGGCCACATAGCTTTGCCAATGTGCATAGGGCACTAGGGAATTGGTAAGGTGAACAAAAATGGACAGTTTGCTGGGGTCATGCCAACGGCACCAGCTAGATCATGCCATCACCAGACGTGCCACCCTCAACAGTGTCCTCATCTCTCATAGCAATCACAGCGATGACTGTGACACTGACCACTCTCCGGTGTGCAGCAAGATCAGGCTTCAGCCAAGGAACTATACTACTACTAGAATAACGGTCATCTCCAGATCATCACTTGCTCTACCACTGACCCAGAAAGGACCTAGGTGTTCCTCAAAATCCAGGCTCTGTCGGACAACAATGCCCAAGGCCAGAGTGCGTTATCAAAGTGGGATCTTCTGGTGACACCATGTATAACTCTGCACTCACTGCATACAGGAAAATAAATCAGAGGAATACTGAGTGTTCTGAGACTTATTGGATTGAAATGGAGCCAATCATCACAACCAAGAGCTTCATGAGCTACAAGCAATTCCCCAGCAAACAAAAGCTAAATGCGCTCGGAACTGCCAGAAGCAAGACTCAGTAGACTGCTTGGCCAGTCAATACTGATTGAAACTCTGTGACAGCATACAATCTGCTGCTGAGTCTGGGGATGCTAGAGAGATGTGTGAAGGAACCAAGAAAGCAACAGGGCCAGCAACAAAATCATCCCTTGAAGACAAAGGTCAGGGATGATCATCACTGAGCCTAGCAAACAGATGGATAGGTAGGTGGAGCACCACCTCGAACTCTATGCAATGAAAAACATTGTTTCCAAAGAAGTTCTCAGCACCATTCCTGACTTTCCTGTCATGGAGGAGCTGAACAGCGAGCCCATCTAGTGCACCTCAACAGGGCCATTGATCATGTTGCCAGTGGTAAAGCCCCAGGAAAAAATAACATTCTAAATCATCAAATGTGGAAAACTGGCACTGCTGCAGCATCTCCGTGAACTTTTGTGTCTCTGCTGGAAGGAAAGATTTGTGCCTCAAGACATGCATGATGCAAATATAGTCACCTTGTACATACACAAAGGGAATTGCAGTGACTGCAACAATTACTGAGACATTCCCTTGTTAAGTATTGTAGGGAAGCTCTTTGCTCACGTTGCTCTGACTGGATTGCAGATCCTGCCATCACGCATCTACCCCGAGTCTCCGTGTGGCTTCAAAGCTTGCAGATCGATGGTTGACATGATTTTCTCACTGCGGCAGTTACAGGAGAAGTGCCACGAACATCACTAACCACTCTACATTGCCTTCTTAGACCTCAGTAAGGTCTTCAATCTCGTCAGCAGAGACGCACTCTTTAAATTTCTGTGGAAAATAGGCTGCCCGCTGGACTCTTGGGCATCATTTGTTCTTTCCACGAGAATATGCAGTTTCATCAGTTACAGTGGAGCAACATTAGATGCTTTTAATGATCAGTTGCAGGATAAAGCAGGGCTGCGTCCTGGCGCCAACTCTCTTTGGTATATTTTTCTCCACACTGCTATTGTATGCTTTCAGCAACTCAAATGAGGGTCTCTACCTGTATGTCAGAGCTGATGGCAAGCTGTTAAACTTGGCAAGACTGCACGCCAAGACCAAAGTGCATAATGTCCTAGTCCGTGAGTTGCTGTTGCTGATGATGCTGCACTGGCATTCCATACTGAAGCTCACTTGCAGCAGCTTGTAGATTGCTTCTGAGCCTGCAAGGAGTTTGGACTGAAAATCACATCAGGAAGACCAAAGTTATGGACCAGGACGTAGAAACTTCACCTTCCATCAAGATTGACATCCTCAATCTGGAGGTTGTCAACAGCTTTGCATACCTTGGATCAACAATTACCAGCAACATGTTCCTTGATGCCAAAATCAGCATCAGGATTGCCAAGGTACAGCCTTTGTGTCGAAGTCGAGAAGTCAAGAGTGGACCAACATCAATCTAACGGAAAATACAAAGCTCCTCGTGTATCTGGATCATTCTCAGTACCCTCCTTTATGGTAGTGAAACATGGACAACTTATGCAAGCCAAGAAAAGTAGTTGAACAGCTTCCACCTCTGGTACCTCAGATGAGTATTGAGCACCTCCTGGCAAGACAGTGATGAAAATGGAGGTATATCAGTGTGCAGGAGTCACTAGCATGTTTGCCATCTTGAGTTAGTGGTGACTTCGCTGACTGGGTCATGTGCACTATATGGATGATGGCCACATCCCCAAAGACATGCCCTATGGTGAGCTTGCTATTGGCATAAGACCAATAAGTCATCCATGTCTGCCATACAAGCACGTCTGTAAGTGAGACCCTAAGTTGACCGGGATTGGAGTCGGGTGCCTGGAGACAAGCAAAGACTTTACATGCATCCAGTCAGCAGCAGACAGGAAAGGCGTGGACAAAGCAGAGGACAAAAGAAATGACCAGATGGCGGAAAAGAGAGCCTGCCAGAAGGAAAAAACATCAGTCAACCTCGGGCCAACACTATTCATCTGTGTCAGCTGCCGAAGGGACTGCCACTCACGGATTGGTCTCTAAAGCCACAACAGACAATGTCCAATCCAGAAGTGACGTACATTTTCTGAGATGGACGGATGCTAGATATTGTTCTGTAGCCCTGCAGTTTCAAGTCAAAAGTGGTAAATTTTCTTGGGTTTGAATGGTAATTATTAGTGTTGATATAAATGAAGGAAATAATTTTTAATTTTTCCTTTCTTTTAAAAACATTTTAATTTGTTTTGCATTTAAATTTTAAATTTTATGTGGCTGATGTCCAGTTCTATGCTATACGCGTGTGACATTGGACAATGCATACATCTGACCATTTTTTCAATGGAATTGGAACAAAACCATCAATTCAGAAAAGTGCTCCATGTTACAGATTCCTCAGTAGAACAATGCGATCATTACGAAGATCCAGAATTCAAGTACATTCTATTGTGCTTGGTGGTGAGTGGATGTCTTGGCAATGTCCAATAATACAGTATTGTTTCTCTTTGTTTAAGGTCCAGTGCGGGCTAGAAAGTTCCATAGCCAGTGAAGTGCTTTGAAAGAAAGGTCTGCAACTAAGCAGGGTTATTTCATCTCTTTTAATGTGGGAAAGTAAGTTGTGTTTTTTTTTCTCTATCTCATTTGGCATCTGGATAAAGTGTAAATTATATTATGATAGAATGTTTTCAGTAATGCCTAAATATGTGAGTGGCAATTGATAATTGTTAGGAATGCTGTGTTTGGCAATGTTTCTGCAAGAAAATACTCAAATCATACTTGAGTTGGTGTGATTGAGAGACATAAGTAGGATTGAACTATAATGCAATCAATTATTTGATCTTTCTACTTCTAAATGCAGTATTGTTCAATTTTTTTGAACTCATTGTGCCATAGAAATAACATTATGCAAAATCTTTGTCGACATTAAGCAGGCATTTTGTCTCTCCGCTTATTTTTGTACACAGACTAAAGTTAACGGTACTGCAAGCTTTATATAAGAATTAACACAGAGAAATAGAGGAAGCATCAGTATCTATAAAAAAGGCGCATGTTCTGATTAGAGTCAGGTAGGTCGAGGTGGCAGGTTTTCCTTTCCTGAAGCATATTAGTGAACCAGTTGGGTTTTTCTCAACAACCCAGCAGATTTAATGATCATGTTCTGGTGCAGACACCACAAATGACCAGGTGCGTTGAATTAAATTTTACAAATTGCCATGCTGGTGTTTAAACACAACCTCCGATTGCTGGTCCAGTTTCATAACTTCTAGGTTGCTATACCTGTAAGTTTTAGAGTAAAGAATTTGCCTCCAGGTATAGTTGCATCGTAAATGCATTCATGTAGATTTCTTGCTGGTACTTTTAGTAAAATTGTAAATAAGGTCAAAATAGTAACTCTTCCAACATTTCTTCAGTCCTCTGGTCAACCTGATGCCACCCTCACCAACTTCATGAGCCACCCGCAGCTGCACAGAGTAAGAGAGTTGTTGATGAAGCCCAGGATCCCAATCTTTTTATTCATGGGATGTGGGCATCGCAGGCTAGGGCAGTATTTATTGCCCACTGCTTATTGCCCTTGAGAAGGTGGTGGTGAGCTGCCTCCTCAAACTGCTGCAGTACATGTGGTGTAGGTACACCTACAGTTCTGTTAGGAGGGGAGTTCCAGGATTTTGACCCAGCGACATTGAAGGAACAGCGATATATTTCCAAGTCATCAGGATGGTGAGTGGCTTGGAGGGGAACTTCCAGGTGGCGGTGTTCCCGTGTGCCTGCTGCCCTTGTCCTTCTAACTGGTAATGGTCGTCGGTTTGGAAGGTGCTATCTAAGGAGCCTTGGCAAGTTCCTGCAGTGCATCATGTAGATGGTACACACTACTGTCGCTGTGCGTTTATGGTTGAGGGAGTGAATGTTTGTGTTTGGGATACCAATCAAGCAGGCTGCTTTGTCCTGGATGGCGTAAAGCTTCTAGAGTGTTGTTGGAGCTGCAATCATCCAAGCAAGTGGAGAGTATTCCACCACACCCCTGACCTATGTCTTGTAGATGGTGGACAGGCTTGGGGGAGTCAGGAGGTGAGGTACTTGCCACAGGATTCCTAGCCCCTGACCTGCTCTTGTAGCCACTATATTTATATAGCTAGTCCAATTCAGTTTCTGGTCAATGGTGATTGTTGATAGTGGGGTTTCATTGATGGTAATGCCATTGAATGTCAAGGGACGATGGTTAGATTTTCTCTTGTTGGAGATGTTCAATGCTAGTCACTTTTGTGGCATGAATTTTACTTGCTACTTATCAGCCGAAGCCTGGACATTGTCCAGGCCTTGCTGCATTTGGACATGGACTGCTTCAGTTTCCGAGGAGTCACAAATGGTGCTGAACATTGTGCAATCATCAGCGAACATCTCCACTTCTGATTTTATGATGGAAGAAAGGTCATTGATGGAGAAGCTGAAGATGGCTGAGCCGAAGACACTACCGTGAGGAGCTCCTGTAGTGATGTCCTGGAACAGAGATGATACCTCCAACAACCACAACGATCTTCCTTTGTGCTAGGTATGACTCCAACCAACAGGGAGTTTCCCCCCTGATTCCCATTGACTCCAGTTTTGCTAGGGCTCCTTGATGCCACACTCGTTCAAATGCTGCCTTGAAGTCAAGGGCAGTCACTCTCACACCCTGGCAGAACCCAAACTGATCGTCAGTGAGCAGGTTATTGCTAAACAAGTGCTGCTTGTGTGTTTGACCTCTTCCATCACTTTACTGATGATCAAGAGTAGACGGCTGGGGCGGCAATTGGCTGGGTTGGATTTGTCGTGCTTTTTGTCTACATGACATGCCTGGGCAATTTTCCACATTGCTGGGTAGATCCCAGTATTGTAGCTGTGCTGGAATAGTTTGGCAAGGGGCACAGAAATCCGGAGCACAAGTCTTCAGTGCTATTGCCAGAATATTGTCAGGGCCCATCGCATTTGGAGTATCCAGTGCCTTCAAGCAGTTTGTGATATCATGTGGAGTGAATCGAATTGGCTGAAGACTGGCATCTGTGAAGCAGGGGACTTCCGGAGGAGGTTTAGATGAATCATCCACTCTGCACTTCTGGCTGAAGGTTGTTGCAAATGCTTAAGCCTTATCTTTGCACTGATGTGCTGGGCTCCCCCATCATTGAAGATGAGGATATTTGTGGAGCTTCCTCCTCCAGTGAGTTGTTTAATTGTCCAACACTATTCACGACTAGATCTGGCAGAACTGTAGAGCTTAGAACCGACCCGTTGTTTGTTGAATCACTTGGCTCTGTCTATCACTTGCAGCTTATGCTGCTTGGCACACAAGTAGTCCTGTGTTGTCGCGTCACCAGGTTGACACCTCATTTTTAGGTATGTCTAGTGCTGCTCCTGGCGTGCCCTCCTGCACTCTTCATTGAACCAGGCTTTGTGGTAAAGGTAGAGTGGGGATATGCCAGGCCATGAGTTTACAGATTGCAGTTGAGTACAACTCGCTGCTGCTGATGGCCCACAGTGCCTCATGGATACCCAGTCTTGAGTTGCTTTCTGTTTGAAATCTATTCCATTTAGCATGGTGGTAGTGCCAAACAACACGATGGAGTGTATCCTCAATGTGAAGACGGGACTTCGTCTCCACAAGGACTGTGCAGTGGTCACTCTGACCGGATCTGTGGCAGGCAGGCTAGTGAGGATGAGGTCAAGTATGTTTTTCCCTCTTGTTGGTTCTCTTACCACCTGCTGCAGACCAGTCTAGCAGCTATTTCCTTTAGGTCTTGGCTAGCCGTGCTGCTACTGAATCACTCTTGGTGATAGACGTTGAAGTCCCCCATCTAGAGTAAACTCTGTGCCCTTGCCACCCTCAGTGCTTCCTCCAAGTGGTGTTCAACATGGAGGAGCACTGATTCATCAGCTGAGGGAGGGCAGTGAGTGCTAATCGGCAGGAGATTTCCTTGCCCATGTTTGACCTGATGCCACCAGACTTCATGGGGTCTGGAGCTGATGTTGAGGACTCCCAGGGCAACTCCCTCCTAACTGTACACCACTATGTCACCACCTCTGCTGGGTCTGCACTGCCAATAGTGATGGTGTCCCTAAGGTATGATTTTGTGACTATGTCTATATCAGCTGTTACTTGACTACTCTGTGGGACAGCTCTCCCAATTTTGGTACAAGCCCCAAGGGCCTTAGCAGTGTTGACAGGGCTGAGTTTGCCATTGTCGTTTCTGGTGCATAAGTTGACCTCAGGTGGTCCATCCGGTATCATTCCTTTTAGACTTTTTAACAGCTTGATATGACTGAGGAGGGCAGTTAAGAGTCAACCGCATTGCTGTCACATGTAGGCCAGACCTAAATAGAATTAGGGTTTTTCTGACAATCATGGTTATCATTGGACTTTTAATTCCAGATTTTATTGATTGAATTCAAATTCCACCATCTGCTTGGAGGTTTCGAACCCAGGTCCATAGAGCGTTACCCTGGGTTTCTGGATTACTAGCCCAGTGACAATACCACTACGCCACCAGCTCCCCATAGTCATACACTTCAAGATACTAATACACTGGGGCTGTATCCTCTACTTCAGGGTGCTGGGAATTTTTATGTTGAGAAATTCAAAAGGACATAGGCAAGTTGGTGGAGTGGGCAGATAGGTGGCAGATGAAGTTCAATGTGGAGAAGTGTGAGGTGATGCATTTTGGTACGAAGAACATGGACAGACAATATAAAATAAAATGAAATATGAAATATGAAATTTTGAAGGGGGTGCAGGAGCAGAAAGACCTGGATGTATATGTGCATAGATCATTGAAGATGGCAGGACAGGTGGAGAGAGCAGTTAATAAAGCATATAGTATCCTGGGCTTTATTAATAGGGGCATAGAGGACAGGAGCAAGGAGGTTATGCTGAATTTATATAAGGCACTCATTAGACCTCAGCTGGAGTATTGTGTACAGTTCTAGGTGCCACATTATAGGAAGGATATGAACACATTGGAGAGAGTGCAGAAGAGGTTTACAAGAATGGTTCCAGGGATGAGAGACTTCAGCTATGAGGATAGATTGGAAAGGTTGGGACTGTTCTCCTTGGCACAAAGTAGGCTAAGAGGAGATTTGATAGAGATGTTCAAAATCATGAGGGGGCTGGACAGAGTAGATAGGGAGAAGCTGTTCCCACTCATAAAAAAAATCAAGAACAAGAGGGCACAGATTGAAAGCGACTTGTAAAAGAAGCAAATGTGACATGAGAAAAAAACTTTTTCACACAACGAGTGGTTCGGGTCTGGAATGCACTGCCTGGAAGTGTGGTGAGGCAGGTTCAATCGCGGCATTCAAGAGGGCATTAGATGATTATTTGAATAGAAACAATGTGCAGAGGGACGAGGAAAAGGCAGGGCAATAGCACAGGGTCATAATGCTCATTTGGAGAGCCGGTGCAGACACGATGGGCCAAATGGCCTTCTTCTGTGCCGTTAAGATTCTGTGAAATTTCACACCTCAGTCCTTGATTTTTTTTCTACTCGTTTTAATGGTTGGAACATCACAGGCAGGGGATGTGAAATCTCCCAAAGTGCTCTCCAGGTGTGTGTAATAAGAAAATCGTGGACCATGTGTTTGATACATATTCTTTGAGTTGGGAAATAGCTGTCATGATTCATGCGTGCTCCAGATACCTTTACTCGTGTTCATTGCAAAAGGCTGCTTCCTCACGCAGGCTAGTGCTTCCAGTGAACCACAGCAAAACCTTATCTGCAAAGAAATCTGGATTAACTGGCTTCAGGGTGAACGATGGCCAATGGTAATAATAGGACTTTGGTAATAATAGAGCTTACCAGTGTAGGTTCATGATTTCCACAACTGATATTCAAGTAACATTGTAACAGACTGTAAGGTAATTTTTCCTTCCCTTTGTATCTAGGCAATGCTCTGTACCTAAGTGCAAAGTAGAGGAAAATGCCCCCCTTATCTCAACTCTCTGTCTTCTATTAGTTGGCCAATCCTCTATCCATGCTAATATACTACCCCCAACCTCTTATCCTATTAAGTAGCCTTATATTCAGTACCTTATCGAACGTCTTTTAGAAGTCCAAAGATATTACATTAAGGGGAGGCGCTGACGTAGTGATATTCCGGTAATCTGGAAACCTAGGGGTAATACTCTGGGGACCGGGGTTCAAATCCTACCATGGCAGATGGTGAAATTTGAATCCAATAAAAATCTGGAAATAAAAATCTAATGATGACTGTGAAACCATTGCCGATTGTCATAAAGAAAACCCATCTAGTTCACTAATGTCCATTAAGGAAGGAAATCAGCCCCCCTTACCTGGTCTGGGCTACATGTGACTCCACACCTACAGCAATGTGGTTGACTCTTAAATACCCTCTGAACAAGGGCAACTAGGGATGGGCAATAAATGCTGGCTGAGCCAGTGATGCCCACATCCCATGAACGAATAAAAAAAACATCCACTAGTTCCCCTTTATCTATCTTGCTTGTTAACTCCCAAAGAATTGTAATAAATTTGTCAGGCATGATTTTCCCTTCGTGAAGCTATGCTGACTCTACTTGATTATATTATGCGTTTCTAAATGCTCTGCTATTACATCCTTTATAATAGACTCTAACATTTTCCTAATGACAGATGTTAAGCTAACTGACCTATAGTTACCTGTTTTTTGTCTCCCTCCCTTTTTGAATTAGGGTGTTACATTGGCAGTTTTCCAATCCTCTGGGACTTTTCCACAATCTAAGGATTTCTGGAAGATTACTACCAGTGCATCCACTATCTCTCTGAGGCTACTTCCTTTAATATCCCAGGATGCAACCCATCAGGCCCAGGGGACTTATCGGTCTTTAGCCCCATTAGTTTCCCCAGTACCTTTTCGCTAGTGATAGTTGTTGTATTTATTTCTACCCCATCGTTTTCCCCTTGATTATTTAGTATTTTTGGAATGTTATCAGTGTCTTCTACCTTGAAGACTGATGGAAAGTATTTATTCAACTCTTCTGCTATTTCCTGGTTCCCCATTATTATTTCCCCAGCCTCATTCTCTAAGGAGCCTATATTCTCTTTGGCCTCTCTCTTTCTTTTTATTTATTTAAAGAAGTTCTTCCTGTCCATTTTTATATTACTTACTGGTTTACCCTCAAAGTTTATTTTCTCCCTCTTTATTATTTTTTGATCATCTTTTGTTGGTTTTTAAAACTTCCCCAATCCTCTGGCTTACCACTAATCTTTGCCACATGGTATGTATTTTCTTTCAATTTGATACTATCCTTAACTTTCATTGGTTAACCATAGTTGGTTTATCCCCTTCCTACAATCCTTCTTACTCACTGGGATATACCATTGTTGTGGGTCATGAACTGTTTTCTTAAACGTCTGCCATTGTTCATCAACTGTCTTTTCTGCTAAACTCCTTTCCCAGTCCATTCCAGCCAACTTTTCCCTCATTCCTTTGTAATTACCCTTATTTAAGTTTAGTACAGTTGTTTCCAACCCAAGTTTCTCACCCTCAAATTGGATGCTAAATTCCACCATGTTATGGTCACTGTTTGCAAGGGGATCTTTTACTCTGAGATCCTTTATTAAAGGTACCTCATTACATATTACCAGATCCACAATAGCCTGATTTCTGGTTGGATCCACAACATATTGTTCTAAGAAACTGTCCTGAATACACTCTATGAATTCTTGCTTGTGGCTACCTCTGCCAATTTGATTGTTCCAGTCTACATGAAGATTAAAGTCACCCATGATTAATGTACTACCTTTTTTACATGCCTTCATCATCTCTTGATTTATTCTCTGTCCTACCGTATTGCTACTGTTAGGGGGCTTATAGACTACTCCAACCAGTGTCTTTTACCCCTTATTATTTCTTACCTCCAACCATATGGATTCTACATCTTCCAATCCAAGATCATTTCTTGTCACCTTACTTATTCCATCTTGTACTAACAAAGCTACCCCACCAACCTTTCCTCCCTGCCTGTCCTTTTGAAAAGTCATATACCCCTGAATATTGAGTTACCAGCTTTGACCTCCTTGTAACCAGGTCTCCTTAATGGCTAAAAGATTATACCCATTAACCTCTATTTGTGCCGTTAATTCATTTATTTTGTTCTGAATACTACGTGCATTTAAGTAAAGTGCAGTACGATTAATTTTGCCTTTTTGCCATTTTTTCTCCCTTTGACCCTTTTTGCTGCTGTTTTTTATGTTTGTACACTCTGTCCCTTCCTGTCACACTCTGGGTATCATTACCTAAATAGCTGCCCTGCAATACTACCATATCATAAGACCATAAGACATAGGAGCAGAAATTAGGCCATTCGGCCCATCGAGTCTGCTCCGCCATTCAATCATGGCTAATAAGTTTCTCAACCCCATTCTCCCGCCTTCTCCCCATAACCTTTGATCCCCATACCAATCAAGAACCTATCTATCCTTTTGCTTTGTAAACTTACGTATCCGCTCTCCAGAACCCTTCCTCCCTCTATTTAATTTAAAGCCCTCTCCACAGCCCTACTTATTCGATTCGCCAGGACACTGGTCCCAGCACGGTTCAAGGGAAGCCCATCACCAGAACAGCTCCCTTCTACCCCAGTACTGGTGCCAGTGCCCCATAAACTGAAACCCATTCCTCCCACACCAATCTTTGAGCCACATATTTAATTCCTTGACTCTATTTACCCTATGCCAGTTTGCCTCAGGTAGTAATCCTGAGATTATTACCTTGGAGGTTCTGTTTTTTGATTTAGCTCCTAACTGTTCAAATTCTTTAAGCAGAACCTCCTTTCTAGTCCTATCAGTGTTGTTGGTATCAACGTGGACAACGACAACTGGATCCCTCCCCTCCCAATCGAAGTTCCTCTCCAGTCCTCAAGAGACGTCCTTAACCCTGCTACCGGGCAGGCAACATAGCCTTTGGGACTTACGCTCACGGCTGCAGAGAACAGTATCTATCCCCTAATTATACTGTCATGTGTATCCTCTGAACTCTTTCCCTGCCAGGTGAACGTGTATTGTTTTCTTTCAGTGATCCCTTTTCAGCGAGTCTGGTCTCTTTTAATGAAACTATTTCAATGTTCAGCCTACCAAATTCCACGTCAATCACCCTTGCCTTGTGCATTTTATTGACCAGATGCAAGTTGTCTGTCAATCCCGTGCACATGGCTCTGACGTTCCAGCTTGCCAATTGAAGAGTTGGCATCATCTTTCTTTTCATTTGTTTTGCTTGTTTGCCTGGTGTGATGGATTCCAGTCACTTGTTGAGCAGAGACTTTAAGCTCCATTGAAGCAGATGGACCGTGGCAGGCCAGCATCTTAATAAGTTGGGGGCTGCCCAACTTGAGTTGGTGGCTGACCAATGGTGCATAAAGGTTGGAGACAGCCTGTAGCACCTGTTCTCTATGCCAGTCGAGTTGAGCTTGTCACTCGTAACTGCTGTCACCCATGTTGTGTTAATGCTCTGAAGCGAAACTGGACTGTTCTCTCTTTGGCTCAAATTTATTGAGACCCTGGCCTGCCGGAACGTCAGGGTCCCCCTCTTGACCTCCCTGTTTGAGTTCAAAGGAATGCAAAACACTACATTTGGCACTGGCTTGATTTGCAAGAGTTGCCAGCAGGTTGATATATTGAGGCATCAGTCCGTCTGGACTACACACCAGATTTTTTTTGTCAGGATTTAGCCCCTTAGCTTTCAACTCTCCTGAGGTATTCACAAGACAGTGGAGCTGGTGGACCTGCACACACGATAGGTGGAATCCTCCCAGATTTGCACAAAGTACGGTAGTGGGCAGGTAAAATGACGTCTTATCCATTGGCTGCAATGGCAGCTTTTCATGCAGTATCTCCTAAACCTGCCGCATTAATTGTGCTTCCCAGGAAACATGCCATTTCCATGCTGGGCGAGCTCTCGTTTGCCCGCCATGCCATCATCACACCGCTTCACCATGCTGGGCGATTTATTTAAAGTCCAGCCGCATGGACATCTCTCAGTGCTTCCAGCTCACAACTGATGCAAAGAAGACATGGCCCTACAAGGCAAAAAGACTGCAGTTCCCTGGTTCAACGACGTGCCCCTTGAACGCCTTTTGGATGCAGTGGAGGCTCGCTCCGATGTCCTGTACCCCCACCCTGGCCTCAGGATGGGCAGCAACCTAACTAATCTGGCTTGGGAGGTGGTGGCAGGGGTGGGCAATGTCCTGCAAAAGAGAGCAGCCACCCAGTGCCGCTACATGATGAATGGTCTCATCCATTCCGCCAAAGTTATTCACTCTTCTCATCACTCTCAACTCACATACTCACAAACCCATCACACATCCACAGAGATCTCACACATCAAGGGACAACACTAATAGCTTTCACACACACCCTTACATCTCCATTAGGCTCATGCCCTTTTGAGCTTGTGTCCTCATCCTGTCTATGGTTCCACTCACCACATAAACTTCCACGCAGTGCCATGTGTCCTGCTCACATTCTCTCCATCTGTTTTCATGCAGGAGAAGCCTGCTCACATCAGCAGGAAGAGGTCCCAGACCCGGGGTGGAGTGGCCCATTTTAGGCACCTCATTCACTGTGAGGTGTGTGCCATCGCACTGACTGGTGAGGACATGGACTGTGCCTGCCATGATGGAGAGGTCGGCAGTGAACACCCTCATAAGGATCCTGCGCTACATCATCCTTCTCTCAATGCAAATGTGAGTGCTCTCTCTCCTGCTTTTGACTCTGCTGCCATGCACAACTTATCTCTGCTTTGGTTCACAGGGAGCTCTGCCAAGTGACCGACACACTCAGCCAGCCACTCCCTCAGCTCCATCCATGCCCTCACCTCCAGCCAAGAGGACACCTCCTCCATTGAAGAGCTGGAAATAAATAGCCTGGAAGACCAGTCACAGCACTTATCAACACCCTGCATCAACGCAGAGACACACACCTCGGTGGAACCTAGATCTAGAGCAGGCTCGGGTTCATAATCTTGTGGTCACCGCATGGATGCATGTCCACAGCAGCAGGAGGCAGGTTCATGCGAGTTCCCCGGTACTCGGAGGACTGCTGGGGATCAGGCATCTGTGAGGTCCGAGTCAGATGGCGAGCCTCTAGATTTGGCCTTCCAACTCATCCTGGAGAGTTGGCAGAAGGCGTGAAAACATCACGCAGAACTGTTGGAAGCCCTCAACAGAGTGGCATGTGAGTCGGAGGAGTGCATCTGCCAGCTCCCTGATGAAGTGCTGCCCACATGTGTGAATGGATGTCACCATGGGGAGGATAGCGGACGGCATGGAGTCCCTGGTCCAGCAGAACGAGGAGATGTGTGCAGGCCTGCACTCCATCGCAGGAGCCATGGGTGAGTTTCTGCAGTGACAACACGAGAAGGAAACGCAGCACCTCGATGTCCCTCCAGGTGCTCCTTCCCCTCGAGGTCGGGGCCCCGGGGTACCCGAAGGGAGGAGGAGTGGCAGCTGGACACCCCTGGGTCATCCACTCAGGAATCTCAGAGGCTGTCCGCTGCCTCTGAGTCCCCTTTGCCTGTGAGCCCCTCAACCTCATCCTCTGTGGTGAGAGCAGCTGGCCAATGAGTGATTCTGGAGGGAGAAATGTGTGTGGTTTGTGTGTGTGTGTGTGTATGTATGGCAGGGCCTTTTGGAGCCTCGTGCAAGCACTCTCCCACGCACACTGATCCTTCACGTATCACACTCACCTCAATGTCCTGAGCATTTTGAATGCTGCCTGCTGGGGTTTGCTTTCAGTTGTCCATCTGAGCTGACCTGCACCTCCACCCACCCAATGATCACACTCCCATGTAGCACCTGATCTCGCCCACCACGACTGCTGTTTCACTTTCGATTTGGACAGCATGGTCTGGATTTGGTTTCTTGTGGCTCCCATGTCTTTTCCTCTCCCCACCAGTCACCCATTTCCTCTCCCCCATCACAGTTGACCCCCTCGGCATCACAACCCACCTCTGCTCCGTGACTACCAGCCACAACCCTTTTCCTTCGGGGATGTCCAGGTGAACGTGCACATTCCTTTCTTTCCCGAAAATCCTGCCGCCATCTACATTCACCTCCCTGACTTCCTCCTTCCCAACCTCAGAGACAATGTCTGCCTCCGAGTCCCCACCAATCACCCTCCCTGTCCCTTCTACCGCTACCATCGAAGCCTCACCCTATCACCTCACTCTGCCCTCGGTCATTCTCACCATTCCCTCATACCACACCCACCGTCAGTTCGCTCCTCCGGAGGCAGTCACGGACCCATCAGACCCCTCCCCTGCACGTTCACCTGGACATCCTCCCCTCCGGACCCCTTCCCCCCATTAGTCCTCCCATCCCCCTCCCAACCTCCACCCCTCCGCCTGACACCTTCATTTCCCCTCCCACAACCTCACAACCACCCCCCCCCCCACCGACACATCTTCTTCTCCCGCCCCCTCAACCATCACCCGTCGTGACCTTCGAGGAAAGTGACTTTCCAACTTCTGTGAGCTGCTTCGCAGCAGAGCCATGTCCATGAGAATCCACCTAGCATGCCATGAACGTTCCTCCGGGACCCCGTTTTTGTTGGTCTCCAGCATCCTCTGCTCCTTGGATGTCCACAATGTGAGCAAGACCCTGGTGGTAAGTCCCGTCTCTTGCATGTCACAGTTGTCAAGACTGTTCTACACGGCGTGTGTTCCCACTGACATGAGCTGGGAGGGTGGGGGGGGATGAGTCTGGTGGACTGGCCTTATAATGATATGCTGATGTATTACAATGAGTTTCCCGATTTCTGATGGCGGGAAATGCAGCCAGCCATCGACGGGCTGAATGGACGAATGCAAAGTGGCTTCACGACGTCGTGGAACCAATTTTTGGCCTCCCCGCTATATTGCCTGCTCACGCCACCGAACACATCTGACACCAGCAGGCACGGAAAATCCCAGCCTATACGTCTGGGGACCAAACCTCATCCAGGTCCAGGTTCCTCTGAAGCTTTAGCCAGAGGCTGCGAGGGACCCAGTTTCCGTGTGTTACCATGAGGAGACACAGCTTTTTTCTTGCAAAAATATACTTTAATTCATAAAATATCTAAAAGAACATTACAAACTATTTCAAAATGGCCATCACAGAAATTGCATTGAAATTCAAATTATCTACATAAATTATGTTGCACTCTGGAGTGCTTCAATACAGGAAAAAGAACATTACAGACATTTCAAAATGGTCACTACAGAAAGTGCAATGCTAATCAAATTACCTACATAGATCATGTTGAGGTGCTTCAATACAATTGTGTAACATGTAATATTTATTCTATACGTTCAATGTGAGTCATACAGCCCGAGGGGTCTATATAATTCCCAACCCCTCAGTACACCATGGCTGAAAGGCCTTAGACATTGCACTTCTGCAGCGGCTGCCCCAAGCTTTAGTGAATCCCTCAGCACGTAGTCATGGACCTTGGAATGTGCCAGTCTGCAGCACTTGGTCGAGAACAGTTTTTTGCACTGGAAGACCAACAGGTTTTGGGTAGACCAAAGAGTGCCTTTCACCAAGTTGATGATCCTCCAGCTGCAGTTGATGTTTGTCTTGGCGTGCGTCGCTGGGAACAGCCCATTGAGTCAAGGAGCTGCTTAGGATGAACCAACAAAAACCACTGCATACCTCTCCAGACCTGCTTTTGAAATGCACATTCCACAAGGAGGTGGACAACAGTCTCTTCCCCACTACAGCCACCTCGAGAGCAACGTGCAGAGGGGGTGAGACTCCGGGCATGTAGGAAGGACCTGAAGAGGAGGTCCTTTCTCACCACCAGCCAAGGCGTTTCTTGGTGCTTGTTTGAAAGCTCTGGCGATGGGGCATTCTGCCAGATGACTTTGACAGTCTGCTCAGGAAACCATCTGACAGGATCTACCATCTCCTTTTCCCACAGGGTTTCTAGGACATTACGTGGAGACTAGCTGCCTGATAGACTTGTGGTTGAAGGTGCTTATCTGCATAAATTTTTCCACGAGGGATAGGTGGTCCAACTACTTGGAGCGTTCCGTGGCAGCGTGGCCATCCTTCACAACACCAGGGGCAGGTAGAACCTCAGCACAGAGTGCCACTTGGCGTCTGCATACTGAGGGTCTACGCACAGCTTGATGCAGCCAAACACAAAGGTGGCCACCAGGATGAGGGCGATGTCGGGCACGTTTATCTCTCCTTTATCTAGTGGTTTGTACATTGTGCCTCTGCGAACACGATCCATTTTACCATGCGGAGGCACAGCTGAGGACTCTTTGATGGAGAGGCTGTGTACTGACAGAGAGACTAACACATTTAGCTCTCTTTTACACATTGCTGGGAACCATCTGTGTAGGCTGAAAATGAGGTGCAAACTAGGACTCAAAAGTGGAAAGCATGCTAACTCTCTTTACCCACACACTAGATGGATCACATTGGCCTGTTGGACACACTTTGATAGGAAGAATAGGGAGAGGCAATATGAAATAAAGGGTACAATCCTAAAGACGGTGCAGGAACAGAGAGAGACTTGGGGGTATATATGCACAAATTGTTGAGGATGTCAGATTGAAAAGGCATACGGGATCCTGGGCTTCATAAGCAGAAGCATAGAATACAAAAACAGGGAAGCAATGATGAATCTTTAAAAAAAAAACCTGGTTTGGTCTCAGCTGGAGTATTGCGTTCAATTCTGGGCACCACGTTTTTAGAAGGCTTTAGAGAGGTTGCAGAAAAAAATTATGAGAATAATTTGAGGGATGAGGGACTTCAGTTATTTGGATGTATATGTAGTACACAATGAAGAGGATGTTAACCTTTCTTAACATAATCGTAACATAATCCAGGAGGAGATATAGGCACAGACTGGCTGGTGAAATAGCCAAACACAGTGTCGATGAAATTTAGTGCAGAAAAGTGTGAAGCGATACATTTTAGAAGGAAAAATGATGAGAAGCGGTATGGTATAATTTTAAAGGAGTGAAGGAACAGAGAGACATGGGGTTTTATGTACACAAATCTGTGGAATCCTTAATTAAAGATGAAATCATTAAATATTGAGATAATTAGAAATTAATTAGAATATTTAACAGATTTTAGAGAAGATTACTATGCTTAACAAACTTCATAGAGTTCTTTGAGGAAATGACAGATACAGTAGAGAGGGGAAATGCAGTAGATATGATTAAAATTATGAAGGGATGGGATGGAGTAATTAGCAACTGTTTCCAGCCATCCTGAAATCTGCAAGAATTTACAACCCTGTTTTTCAGACAGGAATTGGCAGACCTGGATCTGTCCCAAATTCCTGCAACAGTAGAGATGGAATTCCTACCGTATGTCCTCCCCTGAATCCATGAGTTCTGGGACATTTTTTTTCCATTCTCTTTTGCTTTCCTCTGCATTCTTTTTAAAGGTGGCGATTGCATGTTATATGATGAGGTGGGATTCCACAGGTACAACTCTCTCTCACTGAATTGGCCAGTATTTATATGTGAGCACATACGGATTCCATAATTATATGTCAGAAGGAGTATCACAACCAAGCCCAATCAGCCGTCATCTGATTGGACGTCATCGTCCATTATCAGAGTCACTAGATTGTAATCAGGAGGGAAAAAAGACACTTGCTCCTGCAAACTGTACCAGATCCCTGACAAACACTTCGAAGCATGTCACACATGCAATGAATTACTGTGATGAGCATCAAGATGTTATGCCAATCTGTGCAAGTCTCATAAACAACATCCTAACTGATTCTTCCTCTCCCTCATCAAACAGGGCAGCAGTAGGCCTACTACAATTGGCACTCTGACCATTTATGGTAGGCGTATTGCTGCGACAGCTGAGGTCAGTTAGCTTAACACAGACTGGGAATCAAATGGCAACCATCAATAATCTTTGTGGTTTGGTGCCCTTTCTTTGGAACAAATATTTTTCTCAATTCACTGGCTATAACTCATTTAAAAGGAATCATTTATAATTTACTAAAACAAATATCATCAATAGCACTAAATAAGATTTTCCTTGTTGCTCATCCAATAAACATTTTCTTTTAAAAATGTCATTGTGGTTTTCAACCTACTAAGTTACAGCAGGAATCCAGCAGAACAGCTGAGGGACTTTGGTCCAATTATCAGCAAATTACTTCAATACATCAATACAGTTTTGGATTTAAGAAAGCATTTACAGTGTTTAAGCTTTTTCCTTTGCGACTTATATGGTTATCCTACCTGCCTCATGATTCAATATTTGGAATCTGTTATTTTCTAATTCAGTGATCGCATACCGTGACACAGGTTTTTTTCATGACACTATTTGACCTAGTTCACACACAGCTGAAAATTGTGTCTTATCCTGCACTGCTGAACACTCGAACAATGCGCCCAAATGGTTGAAAATAGGTTTTCCATTCTGAAACTCTGGGATCTCCAAACACGGTTCACCAACAGCAAAAAGAGATTTTAATTCTTGTTTCAACAACAGCTGTGCGTCTGCAATGAATAATTGTGCACACGAAAGTCATCTATTAGACAAGCAGCCATTGGTGCATGTCATTTTATTTTCTTTGGCAAATTATTTATGAAACAAGTGCCTATTATTAGAATATTATCCTATGGTTCAGCTGTCATCATTCTCATGTATGCATGTCACAATGGTGGAATCACCTACAGCCTTAAATTGTAATAGATGTTGCTGTAATAATAGTAATTATAATATAAATGCAAAATCTTTCTTGTTAGAGTACATTTTATTATGCTGTTTCTTAATCTATTAGTCTTGTACATTATGATTTTTAGACAAGTGGGTTTTTTTTGTAAACTTTGGAAAATTAATCATTATGCATTATCCCCCATAAGCCATTAAGTAACCAACCAGTTTCTGTGGCCATTCAGAGATAGCCCTCAAGGACAGTAGTGAAAGAATTGATTTTTGTCTCGTTATCACATGCCATTGCTGTATAAACAGACATGCTGATAAATTTTGCTTCATATTTTTATCCAAGAGGATTTTTCTGTATGATGCTTTTTAATTAAACAAATTAATTTCTTAATAAAAATGCTGCATAATGTGGTACTGAGTTATACAAGCCAAACTCAGCTTAGTTTTGATTAGATTCCAGGCCTGTGCTGAGCTAGGTGATTTCAATTAGAGGAGCAATTGAGGCATCAAAATTGGCCTCCGCTGCCTGGCCTAATAGACGATTTCCCTTCCTTCCTAATCACCTGCCAGTTTCTTTGGATGAATTTGGGAATGTTGGATGAACATAGGATCAAGCCCATGTTCTAACAAGCTGCCAAAATTCACTATCAAAGTACACACACTGTTGGGTGAATGTAGACCTGCACTCTTTGCAGTTACTGCCTTCGTGTGTGAAGAATTTTTTGTTTTGCTCATGGGATGTGAGCATTCAACCCTACTGCTGTGGGACTAGAGTCACATGTAGAGTGGACCAAGTAAAGATTGCAGATTTCCATCCTTAAAGGACGTTAGTGAACCAGTTGTATTTTTATGACAATCAATAATAGTTCCAGGGTCACTGTTACTGATTCCAGATTTTAAAAAAAATTATTTGAATTTAAATTCCACCAGCTGCCTTGGTGGAATTTGAACCCATGTCCCCAGAGCATTAACCTGGGCCTCTGGATTACTAGTTCAGTGACATTGCCATTATGCCACCATCTCCCCCCAAATTGAAAGAAAATAAACATTTTTTGCATAAAAAGAAATTACATTGACAATTTGCTGCCTTTCCAAATATCTCTGATTTACTACAACCTCTCAAATCGCATGCATTTTACTGACAGCTTCCTTCTCACTATATGACAGAAGACACCCCCCTCCCACCCCACTTTATAACTTGGTTTTTATGAAGCTTCCAAAGAGACTTTGTTTATATTGGTGCAAAACGCTAACTAGTTACATATATGTAGCACTTCCCATGTGAAAGAAACATTTCTACAGCAAGAGAGAATCTAACCATCTGGCCTTGACATTCAATGGCATTACCATCACTGAACTCCCCACCATCAACATCCTGGTTTGATATCAAGTAGAAGATGGAGAAGAAGTGTTAAGAGCTGGGTGGAGGGGTATAGAGGTGGGGTGGCAGAGGCCGGGGGTGGAATGTGGGTATGTGGATGACAGAAGGCATCGCAAAGAGCGAATTTTTGGAAGGCTGTTGCAGGAATGTAGGTAGGAAATTTCAAAGTGGCTCTAGGCGAGACTATCAGAGGGCAGGGACATAGTGATTGTGCGAACAGCTTTCATTGATGAAGTGGAAAAAGCAAGCAGCAAACAATAATCTGGAGTCCGAGGACGGGAGGGTGCACGCCTGAGAAATATCCTGTATAGTGGACCAAGGTTCTGGAAGCATTTGACAATGTGGCGGAGGATCTTAAAGTTGAGGACATGGAGACCTCAGGCGCTTAGCAAATATAGCAAAGTGCAGCTCCAACAACACTCAATAAGCTCGACAACATCCAGGACAAAGCATTGGCACCCCATCCACCACCTTCAACATTCACTCCTGCCACTACTGACGCACAGTGGCGGCAGTGTATACCATCTACATGATTCACTGCAGCAACTCACCAAGGCTCCTTAAACAGCATCTTCCAAACCCCCCCACCTGCAAGTTCCCCTCCACGCCACACAACATCCTGATTTGGAACTATATCGCTGTTTCTTCATTGTCACTGGGTCAAAATCCTGGAACTCCCTTCGTAACAGCAGTGTGGATATACCTACACCATGTGGAATGCAGTGGCTCAAGAAGGCAGCTCACCACCACCTTCTCAAGGGCAATAAATGCTGGCCTAGCCAACAAAACCCACATCCTGTGAGCAAATAAAACAAATACTGCATATTTGAGAATTTGTGTAGGAGAATGTAGGCCAGAGTTCTGAGTAGCTGAAAAAGCTGTTGTGAGTATATATTTTTCAGATACTGTCATATGATACACAAATTCCTACAAATCTTTCAGTGACCCAAATTAGGTTTAATTTCAATTATTGCTGCTGTTTAATCAGTTCAAACTAAGCACTGGTAGCATTCAGCAGGGAATGGAAATTGCTTCATGAGTGCCAATTGCCAAAAATAAGATTGTAAACATGAGAATGATTCAACAAGTAGGGTTGGCAACTGTGATTAAATAGATTCATGGAGGTTTCATCACATGACTTGTCCTTGCGCTCTAGCCATTAGTCGGCCAACACATCCATCCTTGTGACGTACTGTCTTCCTACACCATCTGGAAAGCAAAAAGACTCATTACTCAATTGGATGATGTAAGCCTATCAGCCTTTTTTTTCCCGTATTCATTATTTTTATATCTTGTGAAGTAAAATTTTCAAAGAAATTTTTTTTAAAATTATTTTTTAACCTATAATTTTTCTCCAGGGTTGCACACAGCAGTGTCCTGGAGATTGATCTTCAATTCCTAGAGACTCCAGGCCAATCCTGGAGGGTTAACAACCCTATCAACAAGCCCCATCCTTAGTAATTTATGTGAACCTCATCTATCTGTATTCTCGCCAGACCCCTTAATATCTCCTGTGCCTAAAAATAATAGATGGTTATAATAATTGGAATATTTAGCCCTAGTATTTTCACTAGGACTTGGCAACACTTCATCACATGTTGGGAGTGAAGCCAGCATTGCAAATATCTACTTTATGGTATGTTTCAGGTGTTTTAGAATACAATTTATAGTTTTAGGAATTAAAGTTTAACTAGAAAATGGGTAAATGCAATTAAAGCAAGCTTGGAACCTATTACACTTTAAAGATTGGGGCCAAGTTGTTTTAAGAGGTTAAAAGCTTGAAAAGTAAACTAATTAAAATGCTGCATTTTAGAGATTGCCAGAATACCTCAAGAAATGGCAGTTCAAAAGGTGACTCATGTTTGTTTAATTAAGTCAGAAGACATAGAGCTGTGAAACAGCAGGTGGGCTTACTAAGCTAAAGAGCTGGTGACATGGGTCAGGATTTTTCGGCCCTGTCGTGGCAGGACCGACCGTGGGAGATTCGGCAGCCCAGCCAAAGGTCCATCGACTTTCAGCGAGACTGGACAATCTCGGCGCCAGGCGGGGCCAGCACATCCCGCCCATGATGCCTGCAAGCTTGCAGTAATGGCAGCCCAGAGGGATGTTTTTGTTTTGGGATGTAGAGCTAGTTTAAAAGCATTCAGTAAACCCAGAAAGGCTGTAAAACCCATCTACTTAATCATATCAAAAAATAAATTGTGAATGAGGGATAATTAACTTAAAAGTCGGTTTGAGAACAGCCCAGAGCAGGCTACATTGTTATGGAGATGGGCGGAGCTTAGAACGTCCTCTGGTTTCAGCTTATCTAACGGCAGAATTTTACGGCCCTGTTTCGGCAGGGATGGGGCCGTAAAATGCGGCGAGTCATTATAAACCCCATTGACAAAAACAGAATTACCTGGAAAAACTCAGCAGGTCTGGCAGCATCGGTGGAGAAGAAAAGAGTCGACGTTTCGAGTCCTCACGACCCTTCAACAGAACTGAGTATAGTTAGGAGAGGGGTGAAATATAAGCTGGTTTAAGGTGGGCGGGGGGAGAGAGAAGTTGAGGGGGGGGGGGTGGTGGTTGTAGGGACAAGCAAGCAGTGATAAGAACAGATAATCAAAAGATGTCACAGACAAAAGGATTAAAGAGGTGTTGAAGGTGGTGATATTATTTAAGAAAATGTGCTAATTAAGAATGGATGGCAGGACACTCAAGGTACAGCTCTAGTGGGGGTGGGGTGGAAAGACTGACAAGGTATTAGTTGTAGATTTTAAAATAATGGAAATAGGTGGGAAAAGAAAAATCTATATAAATTATTGAAAAAAACAAAAGGGAAGGGGAAGAAACGGGGTGGGGATGAGGGGAGGGAGTTTAAGATCTAAAGTTGTTGAATTCAATATTCAGCCTGGAAGGCTGTAAAGTGCCTAGTCGGAAGATGAGGTGCTGTTCCTCCAGTTTGCGTTGGGCTTCACTGGAACAATGCAGCAAGCCAAGGACAGACATGTGGGCAAGAGAGCAGGGTGGAGTGTTAAAATGGCAAGCGACAGGGAGGTTTGGGTCTTTCTTGCGGATAGACCGCAGGTGTTCTGCAAAGCGGTCGCCCAGTTTGCATTTGGTCTCTCCAATGTAGAGGAGACCACATTGGGAGCAACGAATGCAGTAGACTAAGTTAGGGGAAATGCAAGTGAAATGCTGCTTCACTTGAAAGGAGTTTTTGGGCCCTTGGACGATGAGAGAGGAAGTGAAGGGGCAGGTGTTGCATCTTCTGCGTGGGCATGGGGAGGTGCCATAGGTGGGGGTTGAGGAGTAGGGGGTGATGGAGGAGTGGATCAGGGTGTCCCGGAGGGAACGATCCCTACGGAATGCCGCCAGGGGGGGTGAAGGGAAGATGTGTTTGGTGGTGGCATCATGCTGGAGTTGTCGGAAATGGCGGAGGATGATCCTTTGAATGCGGAGGCTGGTGGGGTGATAAGTGAGGACAAGGGGGACCCTATCATGTTTCTGGGAGAGAGGAGAAGGCGTGAGGGTGGATGCGCGGGAGATGGGCTGGACACGGTTGAGGGCCCTGTCAACGACCGTGGGTGGAAAACCTCGGTTAAGGAAGAAGGAGGACATGTCAGAGGAACTGTTTTTGAAGGTAGCATCATCAGAACAGATGCGACGGAGGCGAAGGAACTGAGAGAATGGAATGGAGTCCTTACATGAAGCGGGGTGTGAGGAGCTGTAGTCGAGGTAGCTGTGGGAGTTGGTAGGCTTGTAATGGATATTGGTGGACAGTCTATCATCAGCAATTGAGACAGAGAGGTCAAGGAAGGGAAGGGAAGTGTCAGAGATGGACCATGTGAAAATGATGGAGGGGTGGAGATTGGAAGCAAAATTAATAAATTTTTCCAGGTCCCGACGAGAGCATGAAGCAGCACCGAAGTAATCATCGATGTACCGGAGAAAGAGTTGTGGGAGGGGGCCGGAGTAGGACTGGAACAAGGAATGTTCCACATACCCCATAAAGAGACAGGCATAGCTGGGGCCTATGCGAGTACCCATAGCCACACCTTTTATTTGGAGGAACTGAGAGGAGTTAAAGGAGAAATTGTTCAGTGTGAGAACAAGTTCAGCCAGACGGAGGAGAGTAGTGGTGGATGGGGATTGTTTGGGCCTCTGTTCAAGGAAGAAGCTAAGGGCCCTCAGACCATCCTGGTGGGGGATGGAGGTGTAGAGGGATTGGACGTCCATGGTGAAGAGGAAGCGGTTGGGGCCAGGGAACTGGAAATTGTTGATGTGACGTAAGGTGTCAGAGGAATCACGGATGTAGGTGGGAAGGGACTGGACAAGGGGAGAGAGAAGGGAGTCAAGATAACGAGAAATGAGTTCCGTGGGGCAGGAGCAGGCTGACACGATCGGTCTGCCGGGACAGTTCTGTTTGTGGATTTTGGGTAGGAGGTAGAAGCGGGCCGTCCGAGGTTGGGCGACTAACAGGTTGGAAGCTGTGGGAGGAAGTTCTCCAGAGGAGATGAGGTCAGTGACAGTATGACAATGTTGGGGTTGGACCTGAGAGAACGGAGTGCAGTAAGTTCAGAGAGAGACAGATTAGAATGGGTGAGAGGAGCAGAGAAATTGAGACGGCCAATGTCACGCCGACAACCCCCACCTATGGCACCTCTCCATGCCCACGCAGAAGATGCAACATCTGCCCCTTCACTTCCTCTCTCCTCACCGTTCAAGGGACCAAACACTCCTTTCAAGTGAAGCAGCATTTCACTTGCATTTCCTCTAACTTAGTCTACTGCATTCATTGCTCCCAATGCGGTCTCCTCTACATTGGAGAGACCAAACGCAAACTGGGCGACCGCTTTGCAGAACACCTGCGGTCTGTCCGCAAGAAAGACCCAAACCTCCCTGTCGCTTGCCATTTTAACACTCCACCCTGCTCTCTTGCCTACGTGTCTGTCCTTGGCTTGCTGCATTGTTCCAGTGAAGCCCAACGCAAACTGGAGGAACAGCACCTCATCTTCCGACTAGGCACTTTACAGCCTTCCGGGCTGAATATTGAATTCAACAATTTTTGATCTTAAACTCCCCCTCCCCCCATCCCCACCCCGTTTCCTCCCCCTCCCTTTTGTTTTTTTCAATAATTTATATAGATTTTTCTTTTCCCACCTATTTCCATTATTTTAAAATCTACAACTAATACCTTGTCAGTCTTTCCACCCCACCCCCACTAGAGCTGCACCTTGAGTGTCCTGCCATCCATTCTTAATTAGCACATTTTCTTAGATAATATCACCACCTTCAACACCTCTTTAATCCTTTTGTCTGTGACATCTTTTGATTATCTGTTCTTATCACTGCTTGCTTGTCCCTACAACCACCACCCCCCCCCCCTCAACTTCTCTCTCCCCCCGCCCACCTTAAACCAGCTTATATTTCACCCCTCTCCTAACTATACTCAGTTCTGTTGAAGGGTCGTGAGGACTCGAAACGTCGACTCTTTTCTTCTCCACCGATGCTGCCAGACCTGCTGAGTTTTTCCAGGTAATTCTGTTTTTGTTTTGGATTTCCAGCATCCGCAGTAGTTTTTTGTTTTTATAAACCCCATTGACTTCAGCGGGAACGTAAAATCCCGCTGTCGTAAAATTCTGCCCTAAGTGTTTGCTGGAAACGTTAGATGCAGCTTGCACCTTGTGCAGTTTGGAGCTCACTGAGAGAAGTTAGCCAGAGTAAATGACAATTAGATAGACTTGCACTGTAAGCAGAGTAAAACACTAACTTCATCATTGACCAGGTGGAATGTGGGTGAGACTTAATCTCAGTTTGAATCTTGTGAGTGAACAGAAGCTGGAAGCTAGTGGGAGAATCTACACTGGGCCTCAGTGCCTGATTGCAAGAGAAAGTAATCAGCTGAATTAACTTGGAATTATCGAAAAGGACCAGGACAAGGGACAAGGGGCATCCTCAGTCAAGAGGTTGTAAGTGAAAGTTTTACCTCTGAGAATAGCTGGAAGTGAGGGGAATTAAAGATGGTTTCCAGAGAACTGTGGCATAATTATGGGTGGTCCCTACAGAAGAAAATAACTTTAAGACTTTAAGATCTTAGAAGAGAATCCTTGGGGGGAGGAATGAACCTGATAGCATAACATCCGTTAATTATAAACAATATTGTTAAGTTAGTGGTGCTTGTTTTGTTTGATTCTTTTATATACAATAAAGTTTGTGTTTTGTTTAAAAAAATGGTGAAATCTTATGGCATAGTTCTATTGGTTAAAATGAGGTGTTCAGATTTCTCTTTAAACGTTAACTGGATCTTAGCACCAGCACTCATCTTCCAGCAGACAACGTGTACAGCAAGGTAACCATTTTAGCAAATATGGTCTGCTACAGAATATAATGACTGAGTTTTATATTTGGAGCTGATGATGGCTTACTGAACTTCTGCCTGGAAGACTGGAAAGTCCAGTTTCAACATGTCACCCTGTACTGCTGTAGCCAATTAAGATATTCCTCAGTCATTGTAAGGAGCATTTCATTTGGATTTAGAAGGGAAAGTAGAATGTGTAAATGTGTGATTGATTAAAAGTTCAAGAGTCTGAAGCTAGAATACTGGTGGGTGGTGTGACCTTAGGACCTAATGACTTGTAGCTTGAATAGTACAAATGCTAGCAGTTACCATGGTTTGTCCCTTTGTCAATTTAAGCATTTGTGGGTCTGATATCGCTTACTGTGGGCCATGAGGATGAAATCAGCTCCCTTTTAAATTTGATATGTGAATTAGGCTGTTAGTGATTTAATTTTGCTCTTTAGAAGTCATAGGCATATGATGTCTTCTCATGAGGAAGGTTTAGCATTCTCCCATAGTGCGATTGGTGCAGCCTCAAGAGTGCAGTCAGTCTCTAGGCTCAGAAAGGTGAGTCAAGTGGATCATAAACCATAATTTAACCTTCAGGAGAATCAAATTACTGGAACAAAGGTCTGATTCCACAATTCATTCTATTCAGCAGTATCAGACTTGAGTTACAAATCGATAAAATTAAAAAGTGAATGATTCTCTGGACAAAGGTATGGCTTTGACACAGAAGGTGAAGTCTGTCAACCTTCAGTTACACTGCCTCCATACATCCACTGGGCTTAGTGCATTGTCCTTTTGGGGAAGATTTGAGTATTTGCCTGAGGAAGTATGGAGGCAAGGATATTTTGGCTTTGCAGAAAATGTTTCTACCTATTATCACAATTATGTTCTGAAGCATGCTGGAATATATTGGCTTGAAGTTAAGGGAATCTCCATTTCAGGACTTGGTGTTGAATTGCATGATACTCTTTCGAGTTATCAACAGTCACAGATTGAACTCTTTTTTGAGTACAATCACAGTTCTTGGTTTCCAGGAGTGGGATATGAACCCATAACCCTCTGATTCAAAGGCGAGGGTGCTATGAACTGAGCCACAGCTGACACCTCGTTTGAATTGCATGATGTAGTACTGCTGGCCACTTTCTATAATGCAGCAGACTTGAAGAAGATTTGTTGTATAATACATATAAATGAGAATGGCTGTTGGGATTGAGGTGGAGGTTAATGGAAAGCAGAGATGAGGAGGCCTATCTGGTTTATGTACGTATTCATGTTCAAATATGCTTGGGGAAGCTTTCCACTGAGGAAACAATATCTCGCTGCTTTTACTAAAGCAAGATGAGAACTTTCATCCACTTGGAAGAAATGTCCTTACCACTCTGTGATAACATCTGGGCAGTGAAGAGTCTTCAGCGGAATGAATAATGAAGGTAATACTTGAGGTGATCTCACCAAAACTTTGTAATGGGTGGGTATTGACAGGTATGCAGAATAAAAGGGGCCTTGAATGACAGAAACATATATTATGATAACAAGATTGAGAGAGATAGTTAACATATCAGATAATATTTCCTGTCTGGTCACTGGCAAACAACTGTTTCATGACTTATCAAATTTAATGAGTTTTAGCACAGCTTCCTGATGGGAAATAATATAAAAATAAAAGTGAGCAAAGTTTGGAGCAGTTCCCAGCAAAAGGGAAATGTTTCAAGAGCAAGATTTTAAACCCACAGGAAATCACGCTGAGGTGACTTACTTTGTGCTCAGGATGACCTTGCCTTATCATTCTGAATCTCCACCTTCACTGTAACTTCCTGAGGCATTTCACTTGCTTTGTAGCAAAACGCTACTTTACGTCATTGTCAGACTTTCAGGTACCAGTTTTGAGCAGCTTCAGATAAGTATCAAATGTTAATCACTTGTGCATGAGCCAATGTCACACAGAAGTGACTTTACAGAAGAGATAAAAATCTAAAAATACTATTCAGAGGAATAATGGTGAGAAATTATCAGTGAATTGCTTTGCAGGAAAGGCAGAGAAGATTCCAGACTATTTCCTCGAGCAAATCCCAATTGGAAATTGCAGAGAGATAAACACTCCACAGGGGGACTTGAAAAAAAAAACCATGACAATTTCAGGGCAGCGCTCATTAAATGAGAAATGACAGCCAAAAATGCCTTTAAATTATTAAATATAATATTGTAAGAGAATTGCCTGTAAACTTAACGAAGAATTATCAAAAGCGTGAAATTTTAGAGTATAGTGGAAGTTGGTGTTTCATTTCTCACCCTTTCTTCTGTGTGAGCACATTTATTATACCTTAGAAAATATTACTTATTTTTCTCTACTCCTCACAATTCTTCACCATGTATTTACATTTATCTTGTAACATGGCAGACATTTTTTTTTATTCTTTCATGGAATGTGAATGTTGCAAGCAAGGCCACCATTTGTTGCCCATCCCTAATTGCCCCTGAGAAGGTGGTTTACATAGTCCAGAATCTTCTGCTCGGCCTGCCCCTGCACGCTGACGCGTAAAATGACACCGGAGTCGGCTGCGCGCCCGCCGAACTGTCAACGGCCTGTTAAGGGCATTAATTGTACAATTAACCCTATTGAGAAAGCTGCCTGTCCAACCTTAAGATTGGTGGGCAGGCGAAGAGCTCAGGCGGCCTTCGCATTTCTCGTGAAGCCTCATCCATGGGCGGGATGAGGTTTCATGAAGGGTTTATTGATTAATTAAAAATTTTTGTTAAAATTCATAAACATGTCTCAGCTCATGTGACATTGTCACATGAGGGGACATGACTGAATAATTTTATTTTTTTATTTTTAGCCATTTTTTGCACTGAACTTAATCTTCCTGAGGCACGGAGCTGCCTCAGGGAGATTTCTGTGCTCTTCTGCGCGTATGCACAAAAGAGCGCAGGCTCCAACTCACCCCCCTCCCCCAACTCACACAGGTACTGCTGAGGGCTACCGGCTGTGCTTCACGCTGGGCGGGCCTTAATTTTCCCTGCCCTCAATTGTATAGACTTCCTAGAGCGTTGAAATGTAAATACCTTACTTTCCTATAGCAGCACTGGAGGTGACAAGAAACTGGCCTATCTTCTGTGCAGCATTGCTGAGGTGCAAATGATGGGAAGTATGTAATAACAAATTTCTTCTCCACTCTTGCTTCCATCAGTGATGTTGCCCCCACAGTATCCACACAGTGTACACTAAAGAAGCACACGCTTTAAAGGAGTTTAATGACAATAATTTACAAGCAAGTCCTTTTAATGTAATAAGATTTAAAAATAGCAAGAAAGAGCAGATGTGCTATTTTACTTGATTATCTTGAATTCAGGACTTTAATGTCATTGTTCTGTGTCATTATTTTTCCATCTGTATAGCAGAGACAAAAAGTTGGCGTGAATCCAGGAACATTGTGGTTGCCATTGCTTTAACGGGTATCTGGGGTTGGGGGTGGGTGGTGGTGGGCGGCGTGGGAGCTATGGTCAGTTTTGCATGGTTTCAGTGAAGGCATCAAGGGAATGACACAAAAGTATTGGATTTATGGCACAGCATAAATAACTTTGTAATTCCTGGAATTAACCTGGATTCCTGGGATAGCTAAAGTATAAAATGAATCCAATGCGGCACATGCGCAAGTAGAGTAAAGCAAATCTTTAGGAAATTCTGGGCCCTTACTAAGCACATACTGATGAGTAATGAAAGTCACTGAACCAGACTAAAGTGGGCAGGAAAATCATGAATACCCACTGAACAAAAAATCAACTAGTCAGGAATCGCCTCTTCCAAAGGAAAGAGAATGAAATATTCGCTATAAAATGCAACGAGTGAGAGAGAGAGAGAGCAAAGTAAACAAAATGTAAAAAATGAAAAAGATTAAAAAATAATGGACCAGAGAGAAAACTCATAGGGTGGAATTCTAATGTAATATAGATCCAAAACAGCGGCAGAGGGTGGGGGCAGTGCTGGCATCGGGGCAGGAATCATTTATCATTGAAGCAGACTTTGCTGTGACTCTTATCTCAGCTATTGCAGTAGCATCCCGCTCACCAGTTTCCTGACCAATTACAGAAGGCCAGCATGATGACCTATCTGTCAAAGGAATGATTTCTAGTTCAAGGGGCCTCAGTAGGGGTCAGAGTGGCTGAACAGTATACTGCTTCCTGAGGTTTCAGCGTCCAGGGAATGAAAAGGAGATGTGGAAAGGCTGTTCCCTGCGTCCCTGACTTTTTTCTGGAGGTCCTGCGGTGTGATCTGAGGGAATGAAGTGAAGTGCTGTTTCCCACAGATGGGGGTGGGGTGGTGCAGGGGTAGAAGCCAGCCTCTCAAACCAAGTAAATGTGGATGGAAGTGAGCAGTAAGAACGTGGTCCCTCAAATCTGAATATAATGTCCCAAGAGGTTCAATGAATTTATGAGGGCAAGAAAGGTGAGTGGCATTCCACTTTAAGGTGCCAACCACATATTCTGACTTCCCGAGCAATCTCTCACACTGCGTTCCACAGGTCAACACACCTTGCACCTTCACACATTCTTCTCTCTTGAGGCACTTCCTCACATCCCCATCTGAACAGCAACACTCAGATGCACCCTCATCTTCTTGTGATCTCACATCCATGCCTCATAGTTACCCTCCACAATCGGTGTCATTCCCTCTATCCACATGATCCATTTCCCAGTCCTAATTCTCTGCTTTCTCTTCTTCCAGGAGAAGCGGGCTCAAACTTTAGGGAGAGGCAGAGAGCCCCAGAGGGGTGGGGTGCCCTCAAACGATAGCCACCTTGACAGCCGCTGGCGAGGCATGTCCACCTGGTCCACAGTCAAGCTCTTGCTCCAAGAGGCTGCAGCTGTCAGCAACAGGCTGTTTTAAAGTCTGAGCGTCATGAAGCACTGGTGCTTAGAGGCACGATGAGAAAGCTGATTTTCTGCCAGTGGATCCTTCCGAGTGCATCTCCGTGTTCATCTTCTACATCCTGTGGCTGAGGAGAACGTAGCTGATGCTGGTGTTGCTGCTCCTCTTGTTTGTCATCATGGGTCAAGGCAGAGCTGCTTAAGTACCTGCAACGTTGCGGTGAAGACTGGGAGCAGGGAAGTTCAAACCAAGGTCAATAAAGCCCAAGTTAGGTGAAGTGACTTCCAAGAAGTCGGAAATCACCTGTGAAGTAGCGAAACTGGCTCTCTGATCAAGTACTGTGAGAACAAACCTTTCACGTAGGCAGCCTAGCAACTATCCAGTTTCACTATTTAAAGGTTTCCGAGCCTGTCAGTTTCACTGATCAATGGTTCCCCTCTGTGCTTGCGCGTTGTTGACCCTGGTGAGTTTCACGCAGTTCGAGAAACAAGATCGCTGGCTTTTAAAGCCAGAGTCTTGGGTGAAATTCACAATCAACTGTCTATTCCAAAATCAAAATTACTTACCCGACAGCTCCGCAGGTGTGTCCCACTAGCCTGCAAATGTGTCCCAGTTAAACCTGGAATTGGGTGGAATCATGTCAGATTTCTGACCAGCTGCCACCTTTTTGGGTTTTAAGTCCCACCCCCACCTTCACTTGCACCTGAACCCCTCGATAGTTAAAATTCTAGTTCTGTTGTTGTTTAATTGCTTCCTGGCAATTTTTGAATGGCAATGAGTGGGATCAGAGATTTTATTTAAAAATGTGGTATTGTTCAGCTGCTTCACCCTCAGAGGAAGCTGTTTTTTTGTACTTTGTAATTTGGAAGAACATATTTATATGTTTTAAATTTTAAAAGAATGGGAAGGAGAGAAAGAGGCATCATAACAAAAGTTGTGTACATTTATTTGGTAGAAATAAATTATACAATTAGTCTTCTATGTGGATAGCATGACTGTTGGGTTATGTAATGCATATTATAGTGGAAAACTCTGACCTTTGTACATAGTTATCTGGCATCCCAGCTGTCTGTTATTGAGTTGATTCATTTTTTGTTTTACAAAGTCAAACATAATTAAGTGAAAATGGTTCTTGTAGCTCATTATGCTTCTGAAACATAACTATATTTAATACACAGCTGTGTTATCTACAACTCTCGCATGCTATTTTAACTTGTCTTGTTGCTAGTATTCAGCCCAGCATCCTGGCCCAATTCGATGCTCACACATGAATACCATCAGCAAGGGTGTCACTAGACAGTAATTAAAAGCAAGGACTCTGGCTGATATTTTTTTCCTATTTCTGAGCTCAGACAACGATGAAGTATAAAGCCTAGGATGTTCCAGATCTAAGTAAATTAATATTCCACCACACAATGCAACACCCCAATCAACCATCATGAATCTGTTTCAAGAGCAGTGATAGCGGCAATGTGAAACTGCGACAGACAGATATAAAAAGAAAAAAGAAATGGAAATTTTTTTTATTACTTTGAAGGGGGAATCACAGGATGGCTACAGGTGGGAAGACAGTTGGTTGGTGCTAGCCTACCTTTTCCAGCAGATAGATTTGCTGGACGAGTTTTATTCCTTATGTTGCTGAGAGCAGATGGCAGTGTGATTTTTGGAGAATCACAGAATTTTAATGGCACAAAAGGAGGCCATTCGGCCCATCGTGTCTGCACTGGCTCTCCAAATGAGCATTATGACCTAGTGCCATTTCCCTGCCTTTTCCTCATACCCCTACACATTGTTTCTATTCAAATAATCATCGAATGCCCTCTTGAATGCCACGATTTAACCTGATTCCACCAGACTTTCAGGCAGTGCATTCTAGACCCGAGCCAACCTTGTGTGAAAGTTTTTTCTCACGTCACATTTGCTTCTTTTGCAAATAACTTTAAATCTGTGCCATCTCGTTCTCGATCCATTTACGAGCGGGAATAACTTCTCCCTATCTACTCTGTCCAGCCCGCTCATGATTTTGAACATCTCTGTCAAATCACCTCTTAGCCTACTTCTCCCCAAGGAGAACAGTCCCAACCTCTCCAATCTATCTTCATAGCTGAAGTTTCTCACCCCTGGAACAATTCTTGTAAACCTCTTCTGCACTCTCTCCAATGTGTTCATATCCTTCCTATAATGTGGTGCCCAAAACTGTACACAATAATCCAGCTGAGGTCTAACGAGTGTCTTATATAAATTCAGCATAACCTCCTTGCTCCTGTTCTCTAGGCCCCTATTAATAAAACCCAGGACACTATGGGCAGAATTTTACGGCCCCGTTTTGGCGCGGATGGGGCCGTAAAATGCGGCGGGCCGTTATAAATCCCATTGACGACAGTGGGAAAGTAAAATCCCGCTGTCGCAAAATTCTGCCCTATATGTTTTACTAACTGCTCTCTCCACCTGTCCTGCCACCTTCAATGATCTATACACACATACTGCTCTTGCACCCTTTTCAAAGTTCACCCCTTATTTCATATTGTCTGTCCATGTTCTTCCTATCAAAATGCATCACCTCACACTTCTCCACATCGAACTTCATCTGCCACCTATCTGCCCACTCCACCAACTTGCGTTTTGAAGTTCTGCACTATCCTCCTCGCAGTTTACAATACTCCCAAGCTTCGTATCATCCGCAAACTTTGAAATTGTCCCCTGCACACCAAGATCTAGATCATGAATATATATTAGGAAAAGCAAGGGTCCTAATACTGAACCCTGGGAACTCCACTACAAATCTTCCTCCAGCCCAAAAAATAGCCATTGGCCATTACTCCCTGCTTCCTATTTTTCAGCCAATTTTGTATCCACGTTGCTACTGTCCCTTTTATTCCATGAGCAGTAACTTTTCTCACAAGTTTGTTGTTGGCACTGTATCAAGTGCCTTTTGAAAGTCCACGTACACCACACCAGAGAAGTTTTTTTGGGCTTGAATCTGACTATTCCCATATAAAGAAAAAATCTTTAATTTGCATGGTGTCATTCATCTCAGGACATGCCAAAGTGTGAATAAATTACTTTCGAAGTGTGGTCAATGTTGTTTTATGGTCACACATGCCATGCAGTTTGTATTGGCATACGAATGAGTTATACAAACAGATAAATCTCTGAGACAGTTGAATGTTAGCCAAGATACTAGGAGACCTCCCAGTTCTCCTTCAGAAAAGTGCTATTGAATCTTTTTATATCAGAGCTAAGTGATCCCTCAGCCAACAGATCAGATCTAAGCTCTGCAGTCCTGCCACATCCAGTCGTGAATGGTGGTGGACAATTGAACAACTCACTGGAGGAGGAGGCTCCACAAATATCCCCATCCTCAGGAACCCAGTACAGCAGTGCAAAAGATAAGGCTGAAGCATTCACAACAATCTTCAGCAAGGAGTGCCGACTGTATGATCCATCTCGGTCTCCTCCGGAGGTCTCTAGCATCACAGATGCCAGTCTTCAGCCAATTCGATTCACTCCATGAGATATTTAGAAACGGCTGAAGGCACTGGATACTGCAAAGGCTATGGGCGCTGACAATATTCCGGCAATAGTACTGAAGACTTGTGCTCCAGCACTTGCCGCGCCCCCAGCCAAGTTGTTCCAGTATAGCTACAACACTGGCATCTACCCGGCTATGTGGAAAATTGCCCAGGAATGTCCTGCACACAAAAAGCAGGACAAATCCAACCCAGTCAATTACCGCCTCATCAGTCTACTCTTGATCATCAGTAAAGTAATGGAAGGGGTCATCAATAGTGCTATCAAGCGGGACTTGCTTAGCAATAACCTGCTCACTGATGCCCAGTTTGGGCTCTGTCAGGGCCACTCAGCTCCTGACCCCATTACAGCCTTGGTTCAAATATGGACAAAAGAGCTGAACTCCCGAGGTAAGGTGAGAGTGACTGCCCTTGACATCAAGGCAGCATTTGACCGAGTGTGGCATCAAGGAGCCCTAGCAAAACTGGAGTCAATGGGAATCAGGGGAAAAACTCTCCATTGGTTAGAGTCATACCTAGCACAAAGGGAGATGGTTGTGGTTGTTGGAGGTCAGTCATCTCAGCTCCAGGACATCACTGCAGGAGTTCCTCAGGGTAGTATCCTCGGCCCAACCATCTTCAGCTGCTTCATAAGGTCAGAAGTGGGGATGTTCGCTGATGATTGCACAATGTTCAGCACTATTCACGACTCCTCAGATACTGAAGCAGTCCATGTCCAAATGCAGCAAGACCTGGACAATATCCAGACTTGGGCTGACAAGTGGCAAGTAACATTCACATCACACAAATGTCAGGCAATGCATCTTCAACAAGAGAGAATCCAACCATCACCCCTTGATGTTCAATGGCATTACCATCACTGAATCCCTCACTATCAACATCCTGGGGGTTACCATTGAGCAGAAACTGAACTGGACTAGCCATATAAATACTGTGGCTACAAGAGCAGGTCACAGGCTAGGAATCATGCGACAAGTAACACACCTCCTGAATCCCCAAAGCCTGCCCACCATAAACAAGGCACAATTCAGGAGTGTGGCTCCTTAGACAGCACCTTCCAAACCCACAACCACTACCACCTAGAAGGACAAGGGCAGCAGATAGATGGGAACATCACCGCCTGGAGTTTCCCCTCCAAGTAACTCACCATCCTGACTTGGAAATATATCGCAGTTTCTCCACTGTTGCTGGGTCAAAATCCTGGAACTCCCTAACAGCACTATGGGTGTACCTACACCAGATGGACTGCATTAGTTCAAGAAGGCAGCTCACCACCGCCTTCTCAAAGGCAACTAGGGTTGGGCAAAAATGCTAGCCCAGCCAGCGAAGCCCGTATCCCGTGATTGAATAAAAAAAAAATCCACTTGATCCAGGCAAGAAGGGCCTCAGTTTAACAACTGAAAAGCAGCTTTTTGCAGAACTGCACCACGGTTGCCAGATTGTGCTAGGAGCTCAAGTCTCAGAGTGGCGCATGGAAATTGCATTCTTTGGAATGAGAAGGGAGCATGCTACCGCTGACATTTAATCTGTACAGGAGGGGAGGAAGGGAGGAAGAGCAATAGTAATAGGGGATTCTATAGTCAGGGGAACAGATAGGCGCTATTGTGGCCGTCAACGTGACTCCAGGATGGTGTGCTGCCTCCCTGGTGCCAGGGTCTGGGATGTCACTGAATGGCTGCTGGGCATCCTGAAGGGGGAAGGTGATAAGGCAGAGGTCGTGGTACATGTTAGTACCAATGACAGAGGTAGAAAGAGGGATGAGGTCTTGCATCAAGAATTCAGGGAGTTAGGCAGTAGACTAAAAAGCAAGACCTCTCGGGTTGTAATCTCTGGATTACTCCCAGTGCCACGTGCTAGCGAGCTCAGAAATAGGAGAATAGCACAGATGAATATGTGGCTCAAGAGTTGGTGCAGGAGGGAGGGTTTTAGATTCCTGGATCACTGAGACTGTTTCTGGGGAAGGTGGGACCTGTACAAGCGGGATGGTCTACATCTGAACCAGAGCGGGACTAACATCCTTGCGGGCGGGTTTCCTAGTGCTGTTGGGAGGAGTTTAAATTAATTCGGCAGGGGAAGGGGACACAGAATGTTAGCAGAATAGGGACACATCATAATACAGTAAAACAATCAAGTCAGAGGGAATACAGCTGCATTAAGCTTCAAGGGAGTAAGGCAAGGCTGGATGGCCTCTACTTTAATGCCAGGAGTATTACAGGTAAAACGGATGAGTTCAGGGTGAGGATTGACACTTGGAATTGTGGTATAGTAGCCATCAATGAGACGTGGTTGAGCGAAGGGCAGGATTGGCAGCTCAACATTCTGGGATATAGAATCTTCAGGCGAGACAGGGGAGGGGGTAAAAGAGGAGGAGGTGTTGCATTATTAGTTAAAGAGTCAGTTACTGCAGTAAGGAGAGATGACATCTTGGAGGGGGCATCGAATGAAGCTTTGTGGGTAGAGTTTAGGAATAAAAAAGGGGCAACCACATTGTTAGGTGTTTATTATAGACCCCCAGATAGTCAGCAGGAAATTGAGGAGCAAATATGTGCACACTTTGTGGAAGTCTGTAAAAACAATAACAATAGGGTAATTATATTAGGTGATTTGAATTTTCCCAACATTAATTGGGATAAATATAGTGTTAAGGGCTTGGATGGAGTGGATTTCTTGAAATGTGTACAGGAGAACTTTTTAGGTCAATATGTAGAGGGTACAACAAGGGATGGCGCAGTGCTGGACCTAATTCTGGGGAATGAGGCCGGACAGGTGGCTGAGGTGGTGGTGGGCGAGCATTTTAGCGATAGCGACCACAACATGGTACAGTTTAAGTTTGTTATGGACAAAGGAATAAACAAGTTGCAAAAAAATGTTTTGGATTGGGGGAGAGTGGATTTTAAAATAAGGCAGGATCTGGCCAAGGTAGACTGGGAACAGTTACTTGTGGGGAAATCTACAGAGGAACAGTGGGGGGTGTTCAAAAAGGAAATGGGGAGGGTACAGGCTCAACATGTTCCCTCTAGGGTGATAAGAAGGAGTAACAAGCCCAGAGAACCATGGATGACCAGAGATATTCAGGATACGATGAGAAGGAAAAGAGAGGCTTTTAGCAGGTACAAGGGAAGCAAATCAGCAGAGGCATTAGTGGAGTACAGAAAGTGCAGGGTGGAGCTTAAGAAAGCAATTAGGAGAGCAAAGAGGGGATATGAGAAAGCTCTGGCTGGTAAAAGAAGGGAAAATCCCAAGATATTCTATAAGTATATCAATGGGAAGAGGATAACCAGGGAAAGAGTAGGGCCCATAAGGGACCAAGGGGGCAATCTATGGGTGGAGCCAGATGACATTGCTAGAGTGTTGAATGAATACTTCACATCCGTCTTCACCCAAAAGAATGAGGATGAAGGTATGGAACTTGGGGAGAGAGACTGCGAGGTTCTTAAGCAAATTGATATAGGGAGTGACAAGGTATTGGAGGTGTTGGCAGGCTTAAAAGTAGACAAATCTCCAGATCCAGATGATTTGTGTCCCAGCCTGCTGAGGGAGGCAAGGGAGGAGATCGCAGGGGCTCTGACCCAAATTTTTAATTCCTCTCTGGCCACGGGGGTGGTGCCAGAGGACTGAAGAACAGCTAATGTGGGTTGAAGAGATAAGCCAGGGAACTACAGGCCAGTGAGTCTCACGTCAGTGGTAGGGAAACTATTGGAGAAAGTTCTGAAGGAGAGCATCTATCTCCACTTGGAGAGGCAAGGTTTGATTAGAGATAGTCAGCATGGCTTTGTCAGAGGAAGGCCATGCCTAACAAATTTGATTGAATTTTTTGAGGAGGTGACCAGGTGTGTAGATGAGGGTAGTGCAGTTGATTTAGTTTATATGGATTTCAGCAAAGCCTTTGACAAGGTCCCACATGGGAGACTTATAAAGAAGGCAAATGCACATGGGATACAGGGTAATTTGATAAGGTGGATTGAAAATTGGCTTAGTTGTAGGAGGCAGAGGGTGATGACAGAAGGATGCTTTAGTGACTGGAAGCCAGTGTCCAGTGGCGTACCACAGGGATCTGTGCTCAGTCCCCTATTATTTGTCATTTATATAAACGACATAGATGACTATGTAGGGGGTAGGATTAGTAAGTTTGTGGATGATACAAAGATTGGCCTGGTGGTTAACAGTGAGGTTGAGTGTCTTGGGTTACAGGAAGATATAGACGGGATGGTCAAATGGGCAGATAAGTGGCAGATGGATTTTAACCCTGAAAAGTGTGAGGTGATACATTTTGGAAGGAGTAATTTGACAAGGAAGTATTCAATGAATGGCATGACACTAGGAAGTTCTGAGGAACAAAGGGACTTTGGCGTGTGTGTCCATAGATCTCTGAAGGCAGAGGGGCAGGTTAGTGGGGTGGTGAAAAAGGCATATGGGACACTTGCCTTTATCAATCGAGGCACAGATTACAAAAGTGGGGAGATCATGTTGGAGTTGTATAGAACCTTGGTGAGGCCACAGCTGGAGTACTGTGTGCAGTTCTGGTCGCCACATTATAGGAAGGATGTGATTGCACCGGAGGGGCTGCAGAGGAGATTCACCAGGATGTTGCCTGGGATTAAACATTTAAGTTATGAAGAGAGGTTGGATAGATTTGGGTTGTTTTCGTTGGAGCAGAGAAGACTGAGGGGCGACCTGATCGAGGTGTACAAGATTATGAGGGGCATGGACAGGGTGGATAGGGAGCAGCTGTTCCCCTTAGTTGAAGGGTCAGTCACAAGGTGGCATAAGTTCAAGGTGAAGGGCAGGAGGTTTAGGGGGTTATGAGGAAAAACATTTTTGCCCAGAGGGTGGTGATGGTCTGGAATGCACTGCCTGGGAGGGTGGTGGAGGCGGGTTGCCTCACATCCTTTAAAAAATACCTGGATAAGCATTTGGCACGTCATAACATTCAAGGCTATGGGCCACGTGCTGGTAAATGAGATTAGGTAGGTAAGTCAGGTGTTTCTCACGTGTCGGTGCAGACTCGATGGGCCGAAGAGCCTCTTCTGCACTGTGATACTGTTGGGATATATTATACAAAAGAAGGAGCTTGTATTCTTATGATATCTTTCACAACCTCTGGATTCCTTGAAGCGCTTCACAGTCTGCAGTATTTTTGAAATATAGTCACTGTTATAATGTACAGACACTTGATTGACAGTTTAGGTGTAACAAGGTCCCACAAACAGCAGTGAGACAACTGTTCAGATGATCTATTTTAATGTATAGGTTGAGAGATGAATGTTGGCCAGTATACTGGGTAAACTCCTCTGCTCTTCCTTGAAATAGTACTGCAGCATTTTTACATCCGCCTGAGGGAGCTAAACATCTTATCATCGTGTTACAACCATTTACATCACGAACTACGCAAATGTACTGATATAAACTTGAACTGAAGTACATAGCTAAGGCACCTGATTAACTATACCAATTGTGTCTTTCTTTAAATATTGCATTAAGAAATTGTACAATTGTCACAATTAATAAACCTATGTACATTTTTTCAATAATTACCTTCCTCTACTCTGCCTTGCTGTCAAAAAAGTAAAAATAGCAGATATAAAGAATACTATGGCAAAGGAATCTATAGTTTTGAAATTATAGCAAAGGCACCATTTGGACCTAAAGTGCTGGAATTTTAACGTTTTTATTCTCTAGACTCAACAGGATTTACAATGAACGTACAGATTTGGAAAAACATTTAGCAGTGAATTGTGTTATCAGTACACACTGAAGGGCAAGAGTCTCTTATGTAAACAAAGGGGGGTAAATTTTGGCAGTTAAAAATGTTAGAAAAATCAGCCAGCCTTCCTGTTGCTGATTGCTACTGGTGATCCCCAGCTGGAAGCTGGATGTGTGTGGACATTTGGCGAGTACAGAACCAGGCTCGGTTGCACTAAATCCAATGGTTGAATGGCCTGTGAACACTCCCAGCCTTGGCTGATACATGATGAGTGGTCACTCGGGCGTGGTACCGGATGGCTCATAGCACCAGTAGAGTCCCACCCCATCAAAAATATGTGCCTTCAGGAAAGGAAGAGAGAAGGAAGTGTAAAAAGAAACCTGCAGCAGTGAAATAAATTGCACATAAATTATTTAACAGCTCTCCCAAAAAAAAATCTGATTTAGCTTTGCTGGCAGATTAGATTGGCAGCCTTGCTATCATCAACAAATCCTTGCACTGTTTCGGTGTATGTGTGTGTATATAACAGCACATACTTCCCCCTCCTCAGCATAAGTAAGTCATCTGTGTACTGCATGGACTGCATGCTCTTTATGCTTGAGGAGGCGGTAAGAACACTGAAGAGGAGTAGCTGAATGTTTTGAAAGAAGCAGAATGTACAAACTGCTGATGTGGCAGATTCTTTTTTTGAAGTCAAGTTGTTCGCAGTGTTTTGGTTCTGTTTTGTAGTCAGGAATATTTTCCAATCATTTGCATGACATTCCAGGAGTGCCCGGACATTGCAGATGTGAGCAGATGTTGCCGAACTAATCACATCTGTGAGTCAGCTTCCTACGAGTTGAGCTCATGGAAGTGCTGCTTGCCCTTAGACAGTGATTCTGTTTTTTTTTCTCAAATCATTTCAAATCTGGAGATTTTCAGTGCTTGATAAAGGGAATTTAAAGGAGAATACTATTGCTTTCAATATAAGAGAGTGTTAATTTGGATTAAAAAGATCACTCCTTTTTGGGATGAAGGTTTATTTACTGTGATAGTGCTGCTGATGTTAAGCCAAAGAAGAGAAAAATGAAGCGCTGATGGAATCTGTGGGCTGGATCTCATCTATGGAAGGACGGATTTTAGCCAGTGTGGAAGTGGAACAATGTGGGAGACATGGCTCCATAAAACCTTAAGTATGGCTGAGAAAAAAAAAGTGTTGTAGCAACTGTTGTTTATATGTTTGAGGTCATATGTTTGAGTTTATATATATACATGCTGTTCAATTTGCTTGTCATCCTAACTCCAGCAGATTTGGAATATGTATAAATTTCTTTTTTTTTTAGAACTTTCTGTGTAATTTGGGCTGCAGTACTTTGACTGACCTATGATGAGCTACATGTACAAAATCTTTTAGCCAGTATTGCAAAACTCCACACGGTGTTACAACATACTTATACTGCTTTCATACTTGAACCTGTCATTGCAGCAGAGCCAACATTTTGGCCTCAGTGCAAGTAGGAAGCTGTACTAACATTAACATCGCTTAGCAGCAGCAGAAAGGCAGAGCTTTACACCTGCATATTCATCCATATACACAGAGCACTGCTTGTTGACTGCTCTGTTGCTAGAAATCAAAATGTGAGTTTTGGTTTTCGGAGAAAAAAATACTTTTTTAAAGCAGGAAAGCAAAGTTAAAACAAGGACTTTGCACCAAATGTACACTACTGTTTCCCAGTAAAAGGCTAAAGTAAATGAAACCACATCTCACAGGTGTTCCAAGGGGTTCGTATACCAGTCTGCATCAGCAACTTAATACTTGTCTTTTGTCAGTGATGTGCTGAAAGCCACCAGTGACAAAAGTGTAATATAGTGATAGTGCAGTGGAACTTCCATTATTGATCAACATGGAGGGGATTCTCCTGTAGATGATGGGTCCTGGCAACTAATTAATAACGCTCATTTGAATTTGTACATATGGAATGGCAGTTCCCTGGGAATGAAGATGAGTGCAATATAAATTTTAAAAAGTATCACATAATTTTTATCCACCAAGATAAAATATAAGCAGCAAAGGAACTGTGCAAGTATTTGCCCTGCAAGAATTCTGGTGGAGAATTGGGATGCAAGATAAAGAAATTGAAATTGACGAGTCACTGTATTACTAAATGTGTGAGAATTGTATTTAGTGTTCATAATTTCAATTTCCCTATGATATAATTTGATTAAGATACTAACCCTACAATCCTTGATGTTCTGTAGAAAATGTTTAGAAATAGCATACACCAAGAAATTAATAATTAAGAAATTAGAATTGTCTTAATGAATCTTTTGTCATGCTAATGTTCTCCATTCACCAAGTATTCTTATAACTGTTAGATTTATTTGATACTGTTCCATGGAGATGACCTTAATGGGACATACTTTCTAAGAGAAAAGTACAATTCACAGAAAGGTGATTACATAAATGTATCTGCATTTCAAACTTCTGTTTTATTCCATGTTGCTTATCTCCTTCCATTTTTGAAAGTGAATCCTTGGGATATGGGGTCATTGGCTAGCATTTATTTTTGGCTGCCCAAAGAGGGCAGTGGGGTTCTTCTTGAATCATCTCCACAATTAAGGTGTTCCCAAAATTGCTGTTTGTTCGTTCGTTCTTTGGTGTCATCTTATTCCCAGCAGGTTGACTGTCATGGATCTCTACCTCTGCCTCTCTGTGCTGCCTTTACACATTCCGTATAAGTCAACTGCATCCAGTCCATTATATTCATCAACCATTTTCTCCACCGTGTTTTCTACGTTTTCCCCTCCAACTGTCTCTGCCTACCGCCTGTTTTAAAGATGTGACCGAAGGATTATATCTTCCTCGCTTTGATGTTATGCACTGATTTCCTGTTTCTCCAGCCATTTCCAGCACGTCCTCATTAGTCTTTTTGTCTGTGTAGGATATGTGGAACATCCTCCGGTATGTCCACATCTCGAATGCGTGCAACTTATCTATAACCTCATTGTTTGTTGTCCATGTCTCCAAGGCAAATAAAATGGATGACAAAATGTAGCACCTTAGCATTCTTTTCCATAGTTTCAGGTTCAATTTCTTTTGAAGTTAACACATAATTCATTCTGATAAAGCTGGTTTTGGTTATCTCAATTCTGCTTCGGATCTCACAATCACATCTCCTATTGTCTGTGATAATCTGCCCAAAACATGTGAACCTTCTTATTTGTTCCAGGACTTGTCCGTTTACTTCAGTTTTCATTTCCAAGGTTAGGTCTCTGCTTATCACCATAGTCTTGGTCTCATTCACAGTCATTCTTAATCCGTATTCCTCATTCCTTGCTTTTACTTAGTGCCTTTTCTGACTGCAATCAATACAGTGCGTATCTCAAGATGTTGATGTTCAGCCCCCCTAATATTGCAACCTGGTAGATCTCCTATGTCTCTGAAGATACCTGCAATGAACATCCCTGGTGCACTCCTCTTTTGACTGGGAAGCTGTCTGACAAGCTGTTATTAAGTCTCATCACTGCTGATTGATTCCAGTATAGATTCTGAATTATCCTTTTATCATTTCTGTCAAATTCTAGTTTGTCTAAGCACCATTATATTCTGATGGTAGGCTCTATCAAATGCCTTCTCATAGTCTATAAAGCATCCATACACAGGTTTTTGCACTTCGAGGTATCTTTCAATGAATATCCTCAAGTTAAAGATGTTCCTTTCTTTTGGTCTGATTCCATGCTGTTAGGTAGGGAGTTATTCTTTGTACCAGTTTTAAACAACTGAGCGGTTTCCTAGGTCACTTCAGAGTCAACCATGTTGGTGGGGAACTGGAATCAGGGCAATAGATTTACATTTTGAAGTGCATTAATGGACAATTGAGTTGTTACAATAATCTGACAGCTTCATGGTCACTTTTACTGATACAAGCATTTTATTTCCAGAATTTTTAAAAAAACTAAATCCAAATTCCCAAATGGCTATGGTGGGATTTGAGGTCATGTTCTATGATTATTAGTTCAAAACTTAGATTACTAGTTGAGTAACATAATCACTATACATTAGTTAGGTTTGTTTAATCTTCAAATTACTTAAGTTCTGTTCCAGAACTTTGACCCAGTGGTGGTGAAGGACTGGCAAGGGGAGGCAGTGCTGTACTGGTATTGTTGCTGGAGTACTAATCCAGGGTAATGGTCTGGGGAACCCAGGTTTGAATCCCACCATGGCAGATGGTGGAATTTGAATCCAATGAAATCCTGAAATTAAAAGTCTAGAGATGACCATGAATCCATTGTCGATTACTATAAAAACCCATCTTGTTCACTAATGTCCTTGAGGGAAGGAAATCTGCCTACATGTGACTCCAGACCAGCAGCAATGTGGTTGACTTTAAACTGCCCTCTGAAATGGCTCAGTTGTATCAACCCAGTTGTATCAATCTGCTAAAAAGACCACCCGGCATCCACCTAGGCACCGGAAATGACAATGGCAAACTCAGCCCTGTCGACCCTGCAAAGACCTGCTTACTAACATCTGGAGGCTAGTGCCAAAATTGGGAGAGCTGTCTCACAACCTAGTCAAGCAACAGGGTGACATAGTCATACTCACGGAAACACACCTGACAGACAGTGTCCCAGATACCACCATCACTATCCCTGGTTATGTCCTGTCTCACCGGCAGGACAGACCAGCAGAGGTGGCAGCACAGCAGTATACAGCCAGGAGGGAGTTGCCCTGGGAGTCTTCAACATTGAATCTGACCCCATGAAATTTCATGGCATCAGGTCAAACTTGGGCATGGAAACTTCCTGCTGATGACCACTTACTGCATCCCTGCCCCCTGCCCCCCAGCTGATGAATCAATACTTCTCCAGGATGAACACCACATGTGTGTACTCTGGGTGGGGAACTTCAGTGTCCACCACCATCACCAAGAGTGGCTCGTTAGCACCACTACTGACCCAGCTGGCCGAGTCCTAAAGGACATAGCTGCTAGACTGGGTCTGTGGCAGGCAGTGAGGGAAAAACATACTTGACCTCATCCTCACCAACCTGCCTGTCACAAATGCATCTGTCCATGATAGTAACGGCAGAAGTGACCAATGCACAGTCCTCGTGGAGGAAAAGTCCCGTAATCACATTGATGATACCCTCTATCGTGTTGTGTGGCACGACCACCGTGCTAAATTTCGAACAGATCTAGCAACTTAAGTCTGGGCAACCGTGAGGTGTTGTGGGCCATCAGCAGCAGCAGGATTGTACTCAGCCACAATCTGTAACCTCATGGCCCAGCATATCCCCCATTCTACCATTACCACCAAGCTAGGGGATCAACCCTGGTTCAATGAAGAGTGCAGGATGATATGCCAGGAGCAGCACAAGGCATACCTAAAAGTGAGGTGTCAAGCAAGAACACAGGACTACCTGCATGCCAAACAGCATACGCAGCACATGAGAGACAGAGCTAAGCGATTCCACAACCAATGGATAAGATCTAAGCTCTGCAGTCCAACCACATCCAGTTGGGACAGAGTTTCAGACTGGAAAGCCACAATTCTGGAATTCCCCACATGCTGTGGAGTTTGACATGGCATGCGTATTTTTTTTTAATTCTTGACAGCTTCTCTGCCCGGAAGTCATCATAATTAACAGGCTTGGCTTCCAGTTGGGCATGGGTAGCTCTGGAGCAGGAAGAGCAGTGAGGCCTGACCCACCACGCAGGGTGAAAGGGGAATGTCTGAACCCCAGCCTCGGGGTTCATGATAGACAGAGCTAAGCGATTCCACAACCAATGGACGAGATCTAAGCTCTGCAGTCCATCCACATCCAGTTGTGAATGGTAGTGGACAATTAAGCAACTCATTGGGGTTGGAGGTTCCACAAATATTCCCATCCTCAATGATGGGGGAGCTCAGCATATCAGTGCCAAAGATAAGGCTGAAGCATTTGCAACAATCTTCAGCCAGAGGTGCCGAGTGGATGATCCATCCCAGCCTCCTCTGGAGGTTCCCAGCATCACAGATGCCAGTCTTCTGCCAATTCCATTCACTCCACATGATATCAAGAACGAGCTGAAGGCATTGGATACTGCAAAGGCTTTGGGCCCTGACAATATTCCAGCAATAGTGCTGAAGACTTGTGCTCCAAAACTAGCCACGCCCCTAGTCAAGCTGTTCCAGTATTGCTACAACAGTGGCCTCTACCGGGCTATGGGGAAAATTGCCCAGGTATATCCTGTATACACAAAGCTGGACAAATCCCACCCGGTCAATTACCGCCCCATCATCAGTAAAGTGATGGAAGGGGTCATCGACAGTGCTATCAAGTGGCACAAACTTAGAAATAACCTGCTTACTGCTGCTTAGTTTGTGTTCTGCCAAGATCACTCAGCTCCTGAACTCATTACAGCCATGGTTTAAACATTGACAAAAGCGCTGAACTCCAGAGGTGAGTTGAGAGTGGCTGCCCTTGACACCAAGGCATCATTAGACTGAGTGTGGCATCAAGGAGCCCAGCAAAACTGGAGTCAATGGGAATCAGGGGGAAAGCTCTCTGCTGGTTGGTGTCATACCTAGCACAAAGGAAGATGGTTGTGGTTGTTGCAGGTCAATCATCTCTGTTCCTGGACATCACTGCAGCAGGAGTTCCTCAGGGTAGTGTCCTAGGCCCAGCCATCTTCAGCTGCTTCATCAATGACCTTTCTTCCATCATAAGGTCGGAAGTGGGGATGTTCGCTGATGATTGCACAATGTTCAGCACCATTCAGGATTCCTCAGATACTGATGTCCAAATGCAGCAAGATCTGGACAATACCCAGGCTTGGGCTGACAAGTGACAAGTAACATTTGCGCCACACAAGTGTCAGGCAATGACCATCTCCAACAAGAGAGAATCTAACCATCTCTCTCGACATTTAATGGCATTACCATCACTGAAACCCCCACTATCAACATTGAGCAGAAACTGAACTGGACTGGCCATATAAATACTAATGCTACAAGAGCAGGTCAGAGACAAGGAAGCCGGTGGTGAGTAACTCACCTCATGACTCCCCAAAGCCTGTCCACCACCTAAAAGGCACAAGTCAGGAGTGTGATGGAATACTCCCCACTTGCTTGGGTGAGTGCAGCTCCAACAACACTCAAGAAACTTGACACCATCCAGGACAAAGCAGCCTGCTTGATTGGCATCCCACCTACCCTCCACCACCGACGCACGTGACAGCAGTGTGCACCATCTACAAGATGATCTGCAGGAACTCACCAAGCCTGCTTAGACTGCACCTTCCAAACCCACAATCGCTACCACCTAAGAGGACAAGGGCAACAGACACACGGAAACACCACCACCCGAAAGTTCTCCTCCAAGCCACTCACCATCCTGATTGGAAATATATCTCTGTTCCTTCACTGTCGCGGGGTCAAAATCCTGGAACTCCCTTCCGAACAGAACTGTGGGTGCATCCAGACCACATGGACTGCAGCAGTTCAAGAAGGTGGCTCATCACCACCTTCTCAAGGGCAATTAGGTTTGGGTAATAAATGCTGGCCTAGCCAGCTAGGCCCACATCCCATTTTTCATTTGATGTGCGTGGGGTGGGCCCCGCACGTCCGCGCACAAAATAACGGTGCGAGTGTCCTGACGTCACCGCGCGCCATTGTGATATTTCGCTGGGTGGGCGCGTGATGAGGTCCGACGCGTGCCCGCCATTAATTAACGGGCCACTTAAGGCCTTTTAATCTTCAATTGACCCCGATTTTTCGGCGCCCTTGCGATATTCGGTTCGGTGCAACGGGCAGGTGGGTAGGAGAAATTTCTATTAACCTCACCCACGGGCTGGATAAGAGGGCTCAGTGGGGCCGTGAATCTGGTCTGTGAAGTATTTATTGGAGAAAGATTTTTAAACTTCCCTGTGTGATCTGCAGTACTTCAGAAGGCATCCCAGCAGCTTTTTCTGGACTCTTAACCTTCAGGTCAGCACTCTGCAGTGAGGAATCTTTTCTGGGCATGTAGCTTTCAGGAAGCCTTCCCTTAGCTTGAGTATGGGATCTGATACGTCCACAGGAGGCAGCTCCTCTGAGGAGGAAGGGAGGGCTAGAATGAGGAGGAGGCCAGGAGTGCACATTCTGCCTCCAGGGAAGCCACCTTTGGGAGTAAGGCACAGGCACAAGGGGTGCAAGACCAAGAGGTAGTCCAAGGTGGAAGGGGCCGCAGAAGACGTCACTATACTGCTGCCAGAGTATACAGGTGGCGAAGCAGTTACCTCAATATATCTGAGGTGCAGTGCCGAAGGAGGCTCCGACTGTCATGGGAGACAGTGAACTATATCTGTCAGATGATTGGGCCTGTGATCTTCCCTAACTGTGTGGGTGGACACCCCATGCCAGTGGCTCTGAAGGTCATAGCTGCCCTCAACTTCTATGCCTCTGGCTCCTTCCAGGGGTCAGTGGGTGATCTTTGCGGTGTCTCCCAATCAGCTGTCCACACTTGTGTCAAGCAGGTCACAGATGCTCTGTTCAGGCATGCATTAACCTTCATCCACTTCCGTTGGGACCAGGCAAGCCAGACACAGCGAGCCAGAGGCTTCACGGCCATTGCTGGCTTCCCCCGCATCCAGGGTGCTATAGACTGCACACATGTGGCCATCAAGGCGCCAGCAGGTGAGCCCGGTGCCTTCGTCGACAGGAAGAAATTCCACTCCATGAACATGCAGATAGTGTGTGATCATAGGATGCTGATTCTACAAGTGTGTGCAAGGTACCCAGGCAGCTCCCACAACGCCTACATCCTCAGACACTCCCAAGTGCCGGGTCACTTCAGTGCTCCGGCCCGGCTTGATGGATAGCTGCTGGGTGACAAGGGCTATCCCTTCAGAAGATGGCTCATGACGCCTCTCCACCACCCAAGAACAGGAGCTGAGCAGCGCTACAATAGGAGCCACGCCTCCACAAAGGCTGTGGTGCACAGAGTCATCTGTCTTCTCTAGATGCGCTTCCGATGCCTGGACTGTTCATGGGGCCCACTCCAGTACCCCCCCGGATCATGTCTCGGTGATAGTGCTTGCATGCTGCGCTCTCCACAATCTTGCACTGGAAAGGGGGGACGCTGTGGACGATGAAGACAACGACGCAGTGGCTGCGGCTGCACACGATGAGTCCAGCAGTGATTCTGAGGATGAGGAAAATGCTGAGGGGGTAAACGCTGACCTGGGACTACTCCAAGGAGGCAGGGACATCCGGGGTGCTTTAATCCAACAAACCTTCAGCCAGCGCAACACAGATGGATCGCCAGGACAAGCCTGGGCTGGTGCCTTGATCCTCGACACCTAAGTGCAAAATCTGCCATGTCATTAGCAGTGACTAAGGGCCATGTACATAAAGATGAATGTCCAAATAAACGCTCATGACACTTTTCTTAAACATACACATGCAGAAGAAACGAGCCACCCTCAGCCATGGTCACACATCTGGCATTTAATGTGTAAATCAGAAGTTCTTATAGTTATTAAACAATAGTGTAAACAATCCAAAATAAATCATAAGGACCTAATCTCGTGCCAACAGAAAAGCACCAGTGAGAAACCCGTGATGTGCCTAATGTGCCTTATGCTTTCATTTCCAGGTGCTACGTCTTGGTGCTGCCCCATCGCTTGGAGTGGCATCTGAGACAGCCTGCTGACTCTGCTGCTCTGTTGGCCTTGATGACCTTGGCGGCCGTTCTCTGGCCCATGGAGCCTGTGCTGGCCCCGCCTGGGAGTGAGCTGCCAGTTCCACAGCTGGCATCTCCCCAGTCGTCGCAGCCTTACTGGATGATACGGTCATTGGGAGAGGGGCGGAGGAGCTGGTGCCCTCAACCGGAGCGCCCTTAGAGGAGCCCACAGAGACAACAGACAGCTGCTGTGCCAATGTGAGGTCGCCTCGGACCTCCTGGCTCACCATGGATGGATGTGCAATGAGCTGGGAAGCTTGATGCCTACACCATCTCCCACACTGTCAGTGACCAGCTGAGGGCATTGCCAATGTGAGGGATTGCTGGTCAGAGCACATCCCCAGGAGGCCCTGGTGGGTCTCCTGGAGTAGGTTCCCCACAAGAGTCGCCACTCTCTCCATGGAGGACACATGGCGCTCGGACATGTGGCTCATTGCTTCCGCGATCGAACGCGTAGAATCCTCCACCACGGAGACCAAGCCAAGCATAGCCCCATGTATCTCACCCAGATGCGCCCGCACACCCGGCCGCATTTCCTGCCCCTGCTGCGTCGTGGATAACTCCAGTGGCGCATCATCAGGCACTGACTGAGCATGTGCCTGGTCCCCTGTAGTCCTCCGACTGCTGGCACCATGGGCACTTTCTGTCTCTGTCAGCTCCTCTAGCAAATATGAAGTGCCCTCACCACTGTGCCCCAGGACACTAGCCGATGTTCGAATTTCCACCAAGGTGCTAGTATCTGCACTGGTGCCTGCCTCACAGAAATGGTATGACGCTGGTGAGACTTCAGGGCCCTCAGGTGTGAGAGGGGGCACCTGCTGCTCCTCCTCCCGGCCATGCTTTGATGATGCTGAAAGGAAGAACAAGGACAGTGGATCAGTTAGCGTGCACACACTGACAAACTTCATGCCTGTCCCCCTGGCTCATTATGTGCTCAACCTTCTAGAACCAATGGCCCAGCAATGTTTCAGCAATAACTAATTTAACAATCTTCAGTGCTATGGCTGTTGGGAGGATAATGCGGACCTCACTGTTGGCCTTAAATACCTGGCTTTGCCACTCCAGCCTCACCGACACCAGTAGACCTGGGTACATGGTGCCTCTCCAGCCCAAGGGCCTCCTGCTCAAAATGGCTTAATATGGAGAGCTGTGCCTGCCCGCCTCCAGTCCTCGCATGTTCGGACACATTATGAGCATTCTTCTCCTGAAAAAGAGAGAAGACCGTTCATTCAGGCAAATTGCACATGGACTCTGCTCGCGCACGCCTAACCCCAACCAGAGTGGGGCATATCAGGCCTCCAGGGCCTCCTCTCCCCGCTGCTGCTGATCACTCAGACCAAGATGCTAGGCCTGCTCCCCACCCCCCAAACACCCCCTTGGACACATGCTGCGTACATCACATTAGGAGCCACACGGTATTTCCTCCAATCACAAGGAGGCGCAACCACATGCAGCGTAGAGGGCAGCAGATAGTTCTTTGCCACAACATCTTGAGGTTCCCCTTCCACCATCTCATCACCCTGAATAGGACATGTCCTGGAGTTCTGAATATGCACCTAGCTGCAGCTCCTCCAGGTTGCCCCCAAACTAGTCATGTGCGACTAAGAACAACACGTGGCGCGAAAGAGATCTCATCTCTTCATGACTCACTCAAGCCAACCTCAGAATGGGCACTATCTGCTTGGCCACCCAGCAAAGGAAAAATGCCCTAAATGATTCGATGCAGTCACGATAGTAAGACTTGGTTGGGATGGGGGGTAGGGGGGGGCCTCAGAGGGTAAGGCTACCTGCTGGGTTAAATGCCCAATGTCAAGATGGTACTCACCCTGCCAGAGCGCAACAAATCATTGAAGCCCTTGTGGCACTGGATCCAGATGCGCCGAACCACGTTGTGGGAGCTCACCATCTCCGCCACCTCCTCCCAGGCACACTTGGTCATGTTGGAGGGGCCTCCTCCTCCCATCCTGGGGGAACCAACACCTCCCGCCGTGCTGCCACCTCCTCGAGGAGGGCAGCAAGGCATTCATCAGAAAAATGAGGGGCGCTTTGGCCCCCCACTGGCCTACCCTGCAACCAGGCCTGCTCCTCTAGCCTACCCTCCAGTCTGGCCTGCACACCCGAACCCCTCTAGTGCGGCCTAGAACTGGCCATTGTGAGCAGCCTACAGAAGGCTGCCAAGCCTTCTTTTAAACAGACTGCCGGGTCGCCATTGGACCCAGTGGTCTGTGCATGCCCACACAATCCCGCTATCCATGGGAGTCAGCAAATACGCTGGGCGGCCTTAATTGGCCCACCCGCATAAAATGATGGAGCGGACCCGATCGCGGGAGGCGATCGGGCCCGCTCCCGCTCCCTCCCAAACGAAAAATCCTGGCCCATTAAAAAATTATTTGGAGGAAGTGAGACAAGTTTAAGGAGAAATTATTCAATGAGAGAACAAGTTCAGCCAAATGGAGGAGAGTGGTGGTGGATGGTGATTGTTCGGGCCTATGTTCAAGGAAGAAGTGGGGAGCCCTCAGTCCATCCTGGTGGGGGGTAGAGGTGTAGAGGAATTGGACGTCCATGGTGAAGAGGAGGCGGTTGGGGCCAGGGAAATGGAAATTGCTGATATGACGTGGGGCATCAGATGAATCGTGGATATAGGTGGGAAGAGACTGGACAAGGCAAGAGAGAATAGAGTCAAGATAGGAAGAAATGATTCCTGTGTGGCAGGAACAGGCTGACACGATCGGTCTACCGGGACAGTCCTGTTTGTGGATTTTGGGAAGGAGGTAAGAGCGGGCTGTCCGGGTTTGGGAGACTATGAGGTTGGAAGCTGTGGAGGGAAGATCTCCAGAGGATCCCCAGCTCCACAGCCTGCTGAGGTTTTCCAACATTTTCTGTTTTTGATTCAGATTTCCAGCATGCGCAGTATTTTGCTTTTATCTTAATGAGACTGACTGTTGGCAGCGGATATCATGAAAGATAGTCCGCTGGGTTGTGCTTGCCTGGACGATACTCAAAATAGAATTCGTACTCCTGAAGTTTGAGTATCCAGTGCTCTATTCGAGTGGGTGGTTTGCTATGTGAATTGTTGGATAAGTTTACTAGTGTCTATGATCAGGTTTTTTTTTATTCATTCGTGGGTATCGCCGGCTGGGCCAGCATTTATCGCCCATCCCTAATTGCCCTTGAGAAGGTGCAGGTCAGCTGCCTTCTTGAACTGCTGCAGTCCATGTGGTGTAGGTACATCCACAGTGCTGTTAGGGAGGGAGTTCCAAGATTTTGATCCAGCGACAGTGAAGGAGTGGCGATATATTTCCAAGTCAGGATGGTGAGCGGCTTGGAGGGGAACTTCCAGATGGTGATGTTCCCATCTATTTGCTGCCCTTGTCCTTTTAGATGGTAGTGGTCGTGGGTTTAAAAGGTGCTGTTGAAGGAGTCTTGGTGAGTTCCTGCAGTGCATCTTAGGGAAGAATTTTCCCGTTGGCAAGCGGGGGCGGGGACGGGGCCTGCTCGCCGACTTGTAAAATGACGTGCGGTGACATCAGGCGGGAGTCCGGATGTCACCGCGCGTCATTTAGATTGTCAGTTCGGTGCGGCTGCACACCCGCCGAACTGTCAAAGGCCTATTAAGGCCATTAACAAAGTAATTAAAGTCTTTAAGAATGCTGTCCGTCCAACCTTAACGTTGGCGGGCAGGTGAAGAGACCAGGCGGCCTTCACATTTTTCATGAAATTTCATCCACGAGTGGGGTGAGATTTCATGAAGGGTTTATTAATTACATAAAATTTTTAGAAAAAATTAATGGACATGTCCCAGTTCATGTGACAGTTTCACATGTGACAGTTTCACATGTGACAGTTTAACACGAGGGGACATGCCGTTAAAAATTTTTTTTTTTACCTTCATTCAAAGGCGAAATTTTGAGAGTGCAGAGTTTGCATGTTCCTGTCAGGATTAAAGGCAAAGTTAACAGGCATAGGGAACCTTGGTTTTCAAGGGATATTGGCGATCTGGTTAAGAAGAAGAGAGAGGTGTATAGCAGGTATAGGCAACAAGAAGCAAATGAGGTACTTGTAGAGTATAGAAAATGTAAGAAAATACTAAAAAAGGAAATCAGGAAGACAAAAAGAAGACATGAGGTTGCTTTGGCAGATAATGTGAAGGTAAACCCGAAGGGTTTCTACAAGTATATTAAGAGTAAAAGGATAGTGAGGGACACAATTGGTCCCCTTGAAGATCAGAGTGGCCGTCTATGTGTGGAGCCTCACGAGATGGGGGAGATCTTAAACAGTTTTTTTGCATCAGTATTTACTCAGGAAACTGGCATAGTGTATAAGGAAGGAAGGGAAACAAGCAGTAGTTTCATGGAACATATAGAGATTAAAGAGGAGGAGGTGCTTGCTGCCTTACAGCGAATAAAGGTAGATAAATCCCCTGGGCCTGACATGATATTCCCTCGGACCTTGAGGGAGACTAGTGTAGAAATTGCAGGGGCCCTGGCAGAAATATTTAAAATGTCCTTAGCCACGGGTGAGGTGCCAGAGGATTGGAGGGTAGCTCATGTTGTTCCGTTGTTTAAAAAAGGCTCCAAAAGTAAACCAAGTAATTACAGGCCAGTGAGCTTGACGTCAGTAGTAGGTAAATTATTGGAAGGTGTTCTGAGAGATCGGATATATAATTATTTGGACAGCCAAGGGCTGATTAAGGATAGTCAGCATGGCTTTGTGCGTGGTAGGTCGTGTTTAACGAACCTTGTAGAGTTTTTCGAGGAGGTTACCAAGAAAGTAGATGAAGGAAAGGCTGTGGATGTTGTCTACATGGACTTTAGTAAGGCCTTTGATAAGGTCCCACATGGGAGATTAGTTCAGAAGGTTCAGACACTTGGTATCCATGGAGAGGTTGTAAACTGGATTCGAAATTGGCTGTGTGGGAGAAGACAGAGAGTGGTAGTGGATGATTGCTTCTCAGACTGGAGGTCTGTGACTAGTGGTGTGCCTCAGGGATCTGTGCTGGGACCATTGTTGTTTGTTGTCTATATCAATGATTTGGATGATAATGTGGTGAATTGGATCAGCAGGTTTGCTGATGACACTAAGATTGGAGGTGTTGTGGACAGCGAGGAAGGCTTTCAAAGCTTGCAGAAAGATCTGGACCAACTGGAAAAATAGGCCAGAAAACGGCAGATGGAATTTAATGCGGAAAAGTGTGAGGTGTTACATTTTGGAAGGTCAAACCAAGGTAGGACATACACAGTAAATGTTAGGGCACTGAGGAGTGCGGAGGAACAAAGGGATCTGGGAGTTCAGATACATAATTCCCTGAAAGTGGTGTCACAGGTAGACAGGGTTGTAAAGAAAGCTTTTGGCATACTGGCCTTCATAAATCAAAGTATTGAGTATAGGAGTTGGGATATTATGGTGAGGTTGTATAAGACATTGGTGAGGCCAACTTTGGAGTATTGTGTGCAGTTCTGGTCGCCTAACTACAGGAAGGATATCAGTAAGATTGAGAGAGTGCAGAGAAGATTTACTAGGATGTTGCCGGGTCTTAAGGAGTTGAGTTACAGGGAAAGATTAAACAGGTTAGGACTTTATTCCTTGGAGCGTAGAAGAATGAGGGGAGATTTGATAGAAGTTTACAAAATTGTGAGGGGTATTGACAGAGTAAATGCGAGTAGGCTCTTTCCACTTAGATTAGGAGAAATAAACACGAGAGGACATGGCTTTAGGGTGAAAGGGGAAAGGTTTAGGGGGAACATTAGGGGAACTTCTTCACTCAGAGAGTGGTGAGAGTGTGGAACGAGCTACCATCTGATGTGGTAAATGCGGGCTCACTCTTAAGTTTTAAGAATAAATTAGATAGATACATGGATGGGAGAGGTCTGGAGGGTTATGGACTAGGTGCAGGTCAATGGGACTAGCGGAATAATATTTTGGCACAGACTAGAAGGGCCGAATGGCCTGTTTTCTGTGCTGTAGTGTTCTATGGTTCTATGGTTCATTCCATTGTTCAAAACTTAAACTCCGTGCCTCAGGGAGATTTCTGCACTCTTTCGCACGCATGCGCGAAAGAGCGAAGGACCCGACTCAGGTAATCCACTCCCCGCCTGCACAGGGAGCACTCAGTGTTTCCGGGTGTGCGTCACGTTGGGCGGGCCTTAATTGACCCGCCCACGTAAAATGGCGGCGCGCACCCGATTAGGGGCGCCGATCAGGTTCGTGCTCGCTCCCGCACAACCCCCACAACGGGGGGAAATTTCTGCCCTTGTAGATGGTACACACTGCTGCTACTTGTGTCGGCAGTGGAGGGAGTGAATGTTTGTGGATGTGGTGCCAATCAAGCGGGCTGATTTGTCCTTGATGGTGTCAAGCTTCTTGAGTGTTGTGGGAGCTGCACTCATCTGGGCAAGTGGGGCGTACTCCATCACAGTCCTGACTTGTGCCTTGTAGATGGTGGACAGTCTTTGGAGAGTCAGGAGGTGGGTTACTCGTCACACGATTCCTAGCCCCTGACCTGCTCTTGCAGCCACAGTATTTGTGTGGCTAGCCTAGTTCAGTTTCTGGTCAATGGTAACCCCCAGGGTGTTGATAGTGGGGGATTCAGTGATGGTAATGCCATTGAACATCAAGGGACGATGATTGGATTTCCTCTTGTTGGAGATGGTCATTGCCTGACACTTTGTGTGACACAAATGTTACTTGCCACTTGTCAGCCCAAGCCTGGATATTGTCTAGGTCTTGCTGCATTTGGACATGGACTGCTTCTGTATCTGAGGAGTCGCGAATGGTACTGAACATCATGCAATCATCAGCGAACATCCCCACTTCTGATTTTATGATGAAAGGAAGATCATTGATGAAGCAGCTGAAGATGGCTGGGCCGAGGACACTACCCTGAGGAACTCCTGCAATGATGTCCTGGAACTGAGATGACTGACCTCCTACAACCACAGTTATTAATTCAAACTCTCTTCCATTCAAGTAGAGATGAAAGTGTAAGATACCCCATGTGATTGAGAGCCCTTCTCCCTCTGATTTCGAATAACATTGCACTACAGGTATGAGTGATCTGCTTGCCATTGCAACGAGTGATGAGTTACTAGAAGTGCACCTAAGCCAATCGGGCTTGTATCCACAACTAGGTGATTTTCTTCGGGTCGGAATGGACATTTATGCAGCTTGTTGACAACTGCTGTTTGATCTGGTTTACAGCCCATTTGTGTGATGTAGTCTCTTTTGTCAGATAGCGAGGGGGAGCAGATAACATGGCGAGGTTAGGAATGAAGCGACAACAGTATTTGATGAGCCCTGGCAGACTCCGGAGTTCCTGCATGTTTGTAGGATCTGCATCGTTTGCGATGGCTTCAATTTCCTATGGATCAGGTGATACTCCTTCACCGCTGAACACATGACTAAAGAATTTGTTTCTGCTTTCATTGAACATCACTTGCCTTTGTTCAAAGTGAGCTTACATTCTCTAAGACATTGTGGACATTCATATAGGCATGTTGCAAATTTACTAAGTGTGACCGTGGATGAAAATGTTATGTGTACCTTCAAGTCCTTGAAATGAAGGCTGAATCATGTGCTGAAATTGACTCCAAAGTTCAGTTTCTTGTATCGAAAAAGTCCGAAGTTCGTGGCAACTACTCTAAGATGCCTCAATTCTTCTGCAAGATCTGATTGAGGGTAAGTTTGGCAGCTGTTTAACACCATTCACTTAATGATATCATCAATTATTGGTATCAAGTGTCTTTCTCATTACATGGCTTGGTTTGGTGACTGCATATTAACACACATTCTAATCTGGTTCTTGCTCTTGCATTCCTTGATGAATGTCTGGGTGAGACCCAATGCTTTCTGACATGAAATGGTATTCATCGCTGTTGATGCATAACTTGGGGTACATTAGTGTCTGCATGCAATTTGCATGTAACATCTTTCAGTTTGGTGATACCAGTGAAGCAGTCAGCATACAATTCAAGAATGTTGTTGGTATTTGTAGGAAACGCGAATGTGACTGCGATTGTACAAATCTGTTGCTGTGTGGAAACTGATAAACGTGTCACATACTCCAGATATGACATAGAAACAGCATTCATCCTTGTGTCTTTGAATGAGACTGGTGTTTCAAAAGTCTGGAGAACTTTCAGTGGTTTCTCACTGTTGTAATGGAAATATTTTGCTTTCCCTGGTTTGCAGAGAATGGGACAATCCTGAAGTTTGTTGAACATTTTATCTCCTGTGACATTAACAGATGCTCCTGTATCTACGAGATCCTCTACGTCCAAGCAGCCAATGATCACTGTCACACCTGCTGGTTGCTATGTCCAAAAGAGAGTGCAGAAGTATATTCAGGGTTATTCACCTCTACATTGGCTATATTCTCTCCCCATTTTACTGTTGTACGTAAAATGGCATCCTTCTGGTGGTATTGGTCTTAGTTGAGTTTGTTGGTGAGTGACATACACGAGCAAAGTGTTTTTTTTATTTATTCACGGGATATGGGCTTCACTGGCTGAGCCGGCATTTAGTTGCTCTTGATGTTGAGCTGCCTTCTTGAACTGCTGCAGTCCATGTGGTGTAGGATACCCACAGCGCTGTTAATAAGGGAGTTCCAGGATTTTGGTTCACTTTTCCACAGGTTTTACACTGTTTACCAGCAGCGGGGCATCTGTCCAGTGTGGTAAGCGCTGCCACAGTGGAAACACCATTTGGACATGTTGCAGTGGGACTGCTGTTGTTGTTTTTCAGGCGGTTTCCTGGCACATGAACAATGAAGTGTTCACAGGAGTTGAACTTGAAGTGCAGTAGTCACTGTTGCCAGCCTCAACTTCAGTACCCGAGAACTCTGAAAGCGATAGTAATCATTCTGACTCCGGCAGCTCTGACACCTCTCTGTCTTTCTCGAATGGTTTTTGCTGTGGTTGGCTAGAGTGACAACCTTTGATCATTTGTTTTGATTTCATGTTTAACATATTCAGCATCACCAAAGTCACATATGGTGGCTCGTTGCCACAATTGTGTGAAATATTGATCAGTTGTCTCATTTGCTTCTTCCTGAGTACAGCGGAAGACCATTCTTTCATATGATGCATTTTTCTTGGGTGGCAAATAAGTTGTTTTTGCACCTTTTGCTGAGTCATAGCCCTTTTCATCTCGCGCAGGTGTTAGTGTTTCAAAGATATCATCCATTTCTTCAGCTCTATAGTGGAGAAGTAAGGCCCTATTCTTTTGTTATCTGCGATTACAGAATCTGCGAAACGTCGCAGTCACTTTTGCCAACGTGGGAATACAAATGATTGACCTAAATACACGTTAGATGGGACATAGACAATGCCATCTCGATCAGCAATGCAGTGATAGTGTGTGATCAAAGATCCAGTAGTATATCCCTTCCAAAGAAAAACCTCTCTGTATTGATCCAAGATTAATTTTTTGATTGGTTATTTTTGCAAGATCAGTGTGTACACCCGTACAGGCCTTCCTCTTGTTAATCCTGAGCTGGACTGCCTCAATGTGTGCGTGTCTAACACAGCCTCAATATGTTCCCTAAATCTCCAGCTTAAAATGCTGTGGTGTCAGCACAACGTAGATAAATATCTTCCAAAAATTTCGTACCTGAAAGCTGTGTTTCCTATCTTTCACCCTCCTTGTCACCATTGTGAAATTCTTGGGAAGAAACAGTAAGATTCAGTAAGAAGCATTCAGAATCAGAACTGCACATGCTGTTAAACGTGGATTCCTTTATTCTCCTTCCAGACTCCCTCTGCTTTTATATAGATTTAGTAGTCTTAAGTAGACAAAATGTACAACACAATTTTCAATACAGCACACCAGAGACCACATGTTAACCCAGTGGGCCTAATGGGCAACTTCCCTATTTTGAGCACAGCTTGCAGTATTGGTGCATTTGTATTTGGAGAAGTTTGAATTGCCAGCACCTGATTTAACTACTATCACCTCTCCATTGCAATTCTATCCTTGGAGAATTATGTTGAACCAGTTCTTTCATTTGGCTATTTTAGGTCCTTGTGTAGTCTAGGGAAAATAGCTGGGGTGGGGGTGGGTTTGGGTGGTGTCGTGAGGGAGGCAAGCATAAAGGAAACTTTTATTTTGGGGAGAATTTTCTCCCTGTTGCGGGCGTTGGGTGGGAGTGGGCACGGGTGTGGGCGCAGCCGATCGCCGTCCACGATCGGCTGGGCACTGCCATTTTACGTGGGTGGGCCAATTAAGGCCTGCCCAACATGACGTGCGCCCGGAAGCACTGAGCGCTCCATGTGCGGGCGGGAGGAGTAGGCTGAGTCGGGGCCTGTGCTTTTTCACGCATGTGCTCGAAAGAGCGCAGAAATTTCCCCGAGGCACAGAGCTGCCTCAGGGACATTAATTTAAGTTCAGAAAAATTTAATAAAGGAAAAAATAATGTTCAGACATGTCCCCTCATGTGAAACTGTCACATGAGCTGGGACATGTCTATTCATTTTATCAAAAATTTTTTCAAGAATTTAAAAAACCATCATGATACCTCATCCCGCCCGTGGATGAGGTTCCATGAAAAATGCGAAGGCCGCCTGCGCTCTTCGCTGGCCCGCCAACCTTAACGGGCAGCTCAGTTTATTGCTGAAAACATGAATGACATGCGGTGAGGTCGGGACACACGCCCTACATCACAGCATGTCATTTTACATCTCGGAGAGCGGGCCCCACCCCTGCTCGCTGAGCTGAAGATTTTGCCCTTTTTCTTGGCCACGTAGCTTCATGCATGACCATACAGTCGCGACCTGAAATATTCACTATGAAACAAAGGGGTGACTAACTTTAGTCTTCAAATCACTTTTCATTTGCTACTCTCCATTTAGTACAATCTCACTATTGATACTGGATTGCTTCTAAAGAATTAATTATTTAAAAAAAAATCCTAAACAATTAGAAATGCTGAGTGACCTCTGGTCTGGAAGTCAGAAATACATAAAGATACTGAAATTCTTCATTTAATGGAACAGAAGAATGCCTGTCCGTTTTTGTTACTAACAACCCACAAAATTCTCAGAATGCTCGAAACATACATTTTCTGAGGATGTAGTTTCTCTGGTGTGTCCGAGAGAAAACTAAACATTCTCCCATTTTTTCAATAAAACGGATGCCCCCACCTCCCACGCCATGCACTATTCGTGCATATGCTTTCATGAGTTTCATGAGGGGATCTGGGAGTTCATCAGACCATTGAATTTGAGTCTTTTCTTTATTTGTTGAATTACTAAATACTTTAGGTCTCTTGCTCCATGTCAATGAAAATGTGTCTCACAATGAAACCCACACTTTCCATTTGAAAGGAAAAAAACACTTGCATTTATATAGGATCTTGCACAACTCCAGGGCGTTCCAAAGCACTTTACAACTGACTTTTGAAGTGTAGTCATTATTGTGTAGGAAATGCGGCAGCCAATTGGAGCACAGCAAGCTCCCACAAACAGCAAAGTAATAATCACTGGGTATTCTGTTTCTTCGTGATGTTGATTGAGTGATAAATATTGGCCAGAGGGAATAACTCCCCTGCTCTTGCATGGGATCTTTTATGTCCAGCTGAGTGAGCAGATGGGGTCTTGGCTTTGCATAGCTGTGTCTCTCCTTCGGAAGGGAAAATATGGGTTGGGAATGTATTAATGTGTGCAAGGGTTCCCATCGGAGTGTCAGTATTTGCATGGGGTCCTTCATAATTCACATCTCAAACTCACATACTTATCTCTATTCTCAGCCAACTGGAACTCATTCAGAATGCAGCAGCCCATCTCTCATGCACCAAATCCTGCTGTTCTTCCAACCTTGTCCTTCTCCATTGATTTCTCCATATTTAAGTGAACTTATTTCAAGATTCTTTCTTTCACTTTGAAATCCCCCCTTGAGTCACTGTCTATCCCTTTGAGGCATCTCTGTCTTCCCAGTCACAAAACCTTTTTTGAAAAAAAAAGTTCTCTTTCAACAGTTCTTCCCTATCCAACCATGATTCTGACCTCCTTTTTCTTGCTTTTTTATCTTAGTCTCCATTGTGAAATGTTATTCTGTATGTGACGAGGGCTATTAGTTGCTTTGGTGTTAAAAGCCACTGTGTTAGTACAGAGCAGTAACAGGAGCACCCTCTAGTGTTCTCATGAGAGCTGATTTGCTCTTGTTACGATATGCACAGCAATTGTTGACACTGATATCAAATGTGCAACTCCATCTTGGTTATTTTAAATATGCCAATATAAGTTTAATATTACCAAAATAATCAACAACAGATAAATAACAAAAATAAAAATCAAAAATTGCAAATGCTGGTCATCTGAAGCAGGAACAATTTTATTTGTTTAATAGAATCAAAAAAAGGCATTCTTCCTATTGCACCTGTGCTTGTTCTCTGAAAGAGATATGCACTCAGTCTCATTCACCTACCCATTTAATTTTTTTCAAATATTTATCCTCTTTATTGATTATTGACTTCTAGTTGATTGAGTCTGTTATTATTGAGTCTGTTTTCAGTCCTATTTCTGGTAGGGCACCCATGCCCTAACAACCTTATTTCTGAGAAAAATTATCTTAACTCTCCTTTAGTTCTTTTGCTGATCATCTTAAATTGATAACTTTCTAGTTACTGATTAATGAACCTGTGGGAAAGAGCTTTTTCCTGATTTATCTCCTCAAATCCTGTGAAAATCTTGAACATTTTTGTTCTCTTAACCTTTTTTGTTCTAATGAAAAGAGCCCAAATTCTCCTCATAACTAAAGCCTGTTGTAGCTGATTTACTCTTGGGAACCTAAACTCTTTTCATGGTCTTGCCATCCTTCCTATAGAGCTCGTGCTGGACACTCTTTTAACTGTGGCTCAATAAATGATTTATGTATTGTTGCTTTGACAATCAAACGATTTTTTTTTACAGCATTACCAATTTGCTCCCCACTTTTCAAAATTTCTATATCTAACCTCATAAGTATATCTGCTACTCAACTCATTTTAAAGTTTACTGTTTTAATGCCAAAAGGTATTGACTCACATTTCTCTGCATTAAATTTTATTTGATGTCTCCCTGTCCAACTTAGTAACCTGTCTGTGTTTCTTAAGTTCCTTATGGTATTCATTAGCGATCACAGAATCTTTACAGTGCAGAAGGAAGCCATTCGGCCCATCAAGTCTGTACTGGCTCTCTGAAAGAACATTTTACCTAGCCCCTGCCTTATCCCTGTAACCTTGCTTTTCAGATGGCAATCCAATTCTCTCTTGAATACCCCTATCAAACCTACCTCCACCACCCTGTCAGGAAGTTCGTTCCTGACTTCAACCACCCTTTGGGTGAAAAAATATTTCCTCACATCACTTTTACTCCTTTTGCCAATTATTTTGAATCTGTGCCCTCTAGTTCTTGATGTTCCCTTGAACGGGAACAGTTTCTCACTGTTTACCCTGTCCGTACTCGTCAGGATTTTGAATATCTCTATCAAGTCTCCTCTCAGCCTTCTTTTCTCCAAAGTCCCAAACTCTCCAATCTATCCTCATAGCTACAGTTCTTCATCCCTGGGATCATTCTTGTCAATCTCCTCTGTACTCTCTCCAATGCCTTCACATCCTTCCTGAAGTATGGTGCCCAGAACTGGACGCAGTACTCCAGATGAGGCCTAACAAGTGCCTTATACAAGTTCAAACTCTTTCGAGTTATCAACAGTCACAGATTGCAACTCTTTCGAGTACAATCACAGTTCTTGGTTTCCAGGAGTGGGACATGAACCCACAACCCTCTGATTCAAAGGCGAGGGTGCTATGAACTGAGCCACAGCTGACACCTCTTATACAAGTTCAACATGACCTCGTTACTCTTGTACTTAATTACCCTATTAATAAAGCCTAAGATACAATATGCTTTATTAACTGCTCTCACAACATGTCTTGCCATCAATGACTTATGTACAGATACACCGAGGTCCCTCTGTTCCTGCACCTCCTTTGGAGAAGCTCCCTTTATTTTATACTGTCTCACCATATTCTTCCTGCCAAAATGAATCACCTCACACTTCTCTGCACTGAACTTCATCTGCCACTTGTCTGCCCAATCCACCAACATGTCTATGTCCTTTTGAAGTTCATGACTATCCTCATCACAGTTGGCAACGTTTCCAATTTTTATATCAACTGCAAATTTTGAAATCATGCCCTGAACACCACAGTCGAGGTCATTACTATATCAGGAAGAGCGAGTGTCCTAACACTGACTCCTGGGCAACTCCACTACAAACCTTCCTCCAATCTGAAAAACATCCATTAACCACTACTCTTTAGAACCATAGAAAAGTTGGCACAGAACGAGGTCATTCAGCCCATCGTGTCTGCGCTGGCCATAAAAAGAGAAAAAAGAAGCTAGCCGCTCATTTTTAATCCCAGTTTTCAGCACCAGGTCCACAGCCTTGCAGGTTACAGCACTTCAGGTGCATATCCAGGTACCTTTTAAATGATTTGAGCGTTTCAGCCTCAACCACCAATTCAAACAGTAAATTCCAGAAGCCCACCATCCTCTGGGTGAAAAAGGTTTTCTTCATGTCCACTCTAATCCTTCTACCAATCACCTTAAATCTATGCCCCCTGGTAATTGGCCCCTCAGCTAAGGGAAACAGGTCTTTCCTGTCTACGCTATCTAGGCCCGTCATAATTTTGTACACCTTAATTAGGCCACCCCTCAGCCTTCTCTGTCCTCAGGAAAACAACCCTAGCCTATCCAATCTTTCTTCATAGCTGCAATTTTCAAGCCCTGGCAACATTCTTGTAAATCTCCTCTGGACTCTCTCCAGAGCAATTATGTCCTTCCTCTAATGTGGTGACCAGAACTATACACAAAATTCTAGCTGTGGCCTAATCAGCTTCTTATACAGTCCCATCATTACATCCCTGCTTTTGTATTCACTATCTCGTCCAATAGAGGAAAGTATTCCATATGCTTTCTTTACCACCTTATCCACCTGTCCTCCCACTTTCAGGGACCTGTGGACATGCACTCCAAGGTCTCTCACTTCCTGAACACCTCTCAATACCCTCCCATTTATTGAGAATTCTTGCTTTGTTTGCCCTCCCCAAATGCATTACCTCACACTTCTCTGGATTGAATTCCATTTACCACTTTTCCACCCACTCAACCAAACCATCGGTATAATTCTGGAGATGACAGCTATCCTCTTTACCATCAACTACGTGGCCAATTTTTGTGTCATCTGCAAATTTCCCAATCATGCCTCCCACATTTAATTCCAAATCATTAATATATATGACAAACAGCAAGGGCCCCCACAGAACCCTGCGGAATGCCACTGGAAACCGCTTTCCACTCGCAAAAACATCCATCGACCATTACCCTTTGTTTCCTGTCACTGAGCCAATTTTGGATCCAACCTGCCACCTTTTCCTGTATCCTATGGTATCTCATTTTTCTGACCAGTCTGCCATGTGGGACCATGTCAAATACCTTACTAAAATGCACCTAGACAACATCCACTGTACTACCCTCATCAGTCCTCCTTGTTACTTCCTCAAAAAACTCTATTTAGTAAGACACGATCTTCCCCTAACAAAACCATGCTGACTATCCCTGATCAATTCGTGCCTTTCTAAGTGACATTTATTCTGTGTCTCAGAATTGATTCCAATAATTTGCCCACCACTGAAGTCAGACTGACCGGCCTATAATTTTCTGGCCTATCCCTCGCACCCTTTTTAAATATTGGTACATCATTGGCAGACCTCCAATCCTCTGGTACCTCGCATGTATCTAGGGAGGATTGGAAATTGATCCTCAGGGAATTCACTGTTTCCTCCCTGGCTTCCTTTAACAACCTGGGATACAATCCATCCAGCCCTGGTGATTTATCCACCTTCAAGGATGCCAGTCCGTCCAGTACTTACTCTATCTTTATGCTTATTGTGCCTAATATTTCACACCCTTCCTCTCTAACTAGAATGTCTGCATTATCCCTCTCCTTATTGAAGACAGAGACAAAGTACTCATTGAGAACCCTGCCCACATTGCTTTCCCAATTTCCTTTTTTGCTTCACCCCTGTACTTTTTATACTCCTTTAGGCTTTCTACAGTATTAAGCTTTTTGTGACTGTCAGAAGCTTTCTTTTTCTGCTTTATCTTACCCTGTATGCTTCCAGATAACCATGGGGCTCTAGATTTGGCAGTACCACCCTTTGCTTTGTGGGGACATGTCTACACCGTGCCCATAGAATCTCACTTTTGAATACCTCCCACTGATTTGACACTGTTTTCCCTTCTAGTAGCTGTATCCAGTCCACTTTTGCCAGTTCACCTCTCAGCTTTGTAAAGTTCTTCCCCCTCCCTCCAGCTGTGTTGAACTGCTCAATCGTCCTATTCTTATGCTCACTAGCAAGTAGCGCTGGGAGTAATGCTGAGTTAATGCTTTTTAATTCCCTTCCTAACGCTATAAAATCTGCTTTCAGGACCTCACCCCTTTTCCAACCGATGTCATTGGTCCTGCTGTGGACCACGACTTCTGGCTTTTCGCCCTCCCTCAAAAGAATGTCCTGCAACTTTTTTTAAAAATTCATTCATGGGATATGGGTGTCTCTGGCTAGGTCAACATTCTTTTCCCAGCTCTGATTGCCCTCATTTAGAGGGCATTTAAGAGTCAACCACATTGCTGTGGATCTGGAGTCACATGTAGCCTTTCTTTTCTAAAGGACATTAGCAAACCAGATGGGTTTTTACAACAATGGTTTCATGGTCATTATTAGACTTTTAATTCCAGATTTTTTTTTAAAATTCAAATTTCACCATCTGCTATGGTGGGATTTGAACATGGGTCCCCAGAACATTACCCTAGTTTACTATTCCAGCAACAATACCAGTTTGTCACTGCCTCCTCCCTGCTCTGTGACATCTTTGACCCTGGCACTAGGGAGGCAACATACCATCCTGGAGTCACATCTATGGCCGCAGAAACGCCTGTCTGCTCCCCTAACTATGGAATCCCCTACCACTATAGCACTTCCACTCTTCCTCCTCCCCTCCTTGGGAAGAGCAGTGGTTCCTGGGGACACCACTGTTCATATATCTCCAATTCAATAAATATTAAGCGCTGGTCTCTGTTTTCTGCCCTTTAACCAACTTCTTATCTATGTTGCCATATTCATTTTAATGTCTTGTGCTTTAATTTGATTAACACATTTCTTATGTTGTATTTTATCAATGTATTTCGTTTATTTTCACAAAGAATTCAGTTAAATTTGCCAGACAACTTCATGCTGGCTGCCTATAATTAACAATTAGGCTGACAAGTCTCCAAGTGCTTTTTTCTCCCAAGTCCTGATGGGTGGCTAGTGAGATAGTGGATGTGTTGGTGTTAATTTTCCGAAATTCTCTAGATTCTTGAAAGGTTCCATTAGATTGGAAAGTAGCAAATATAACTGTTCTATTCAAGAAGGGAGGGAGGCAGAAAACAGGAAACTATAGGCCAGTTAGTTTGACGTCTGTCATGGGGAAGGTGTTGGAATCGATCATTAAGGAGGTTATAGGTGGGCACTTAGAAAAAGTCAAGGTAATTGGGAAGAGTCAAACTGGTTTTTAAGGGAAATCATGTTTAACCAATTTATTGGAGTTCTTTGAAGAAGTAACATTTGCTGTGGATAAAGGGGAGCCTGAAGACGTACTGTACTTGGATTTCCAGAAGGCATTTGATAAGGTGCCACTTCAAAGGTTATTGCGGAAAATAAAAGTTCATGGTGTAGGAGCTAACATATTAGCATGGGTATAAGATTGGCTGGCTGGCAGAAACGAGACAGTATAAGACCATAAGACATAGGAACAGAAATAGGCCACGCGGCCCATCGAGTCTGCTCCGCCATTCAATGAGATTATGGCTGATCCTCAACTCCACTTTCCTGCCTTTTCCCCATAACCCTTGATTCCCTTACTGATTAAAAATCTGTCAATTTCAGCCTTGAATATACATAACAGCCCAGCCTCTACAGCCCTCTGTGATAAAGAATTCCACAGATTGATTACTCTCTGAGAGAAGAAATTCTTCCTCATCTCTGTTTTAAGTGGGTGCCCCCTTACTCTGAGATTATGCCCTCTGGTCTAGACTCTCCCACAAGGGGAAACAACCTCTAAGGATCTACCCTGTCAAGCCCCCTAACAATCAACACCTCTTTGTCCTTTTGTCTATGACATCTTTTGGCAATCTCCACCTATCACTGGCCTTCTATCCAGCTCTACCTGTCCCACCCCCATTTAAACCAGCTTATATTTCACCTCTTTTCTATTTTTCCTTAGTTGTGATGAAGAGTCATTCGGTCTCGAAACGTTAACTGTATTCCTCTCCACAGATGCTGTCAGACCTGCTGAGTTTTTCCAGATATTTTTGTTTTTGTTTTGGATTTCCAGCATCCACAGTTTTTTGCTTTTAACCCCTAACAATCTTATATGTTTCAATAAGGTCGCCTCTCATTCTTCTAAACTCCAATGAGTACAGGCCCAGCCAACTCAACCTCTCCTCATAAGAAAATCCCCTCATCCCTGGGATCAACCTGGTGAACCTTCTCTGGACTGCCTCCAGTATATCTTTCCTTAGATAAGGGGACCAAAACTGTTCACAGTATTCCAGGAGTATTCTGACTTGTGCCTTATATAGTTTTAGCAAGACTTCCCTATTTTTATACTCCATTCCCTTTGAAATAAAGACCAACATTCCATTTGTCTTATCTATTACCTGCTGAATTTGTATGCTAGCTTTTTGGGATTCATGCACAAGGACCCTCAAACCCTCTGTGCTGCAGCTTTCTTCAGTCTTTCTCCGTTTAAGTAATATTCAGCTCCTCTATTCTTCCTGCCAAAGTGCATAACCCCATAACTTTCCCACATTATATTCCATCTGCCAAGTTTTTGCCCACTCAATTAATCTGTCTGCATTCCTCTGTAGACTCTTGGGGCAGAATTTTGCCCTTGGTGGGCGTGTGGGCCCCACCAGCTCGGTGGCGGGCAGACAGCCGACCCCCGCCGCCAAAACGAAGCCCGCCGCCATTTTGAGTAGGAGGGCCAATTAAGGCCCGCCCAGCGGCCTGCCCGTCAGGAAGCGCATAGCGCTTCCTGTTGGGGGGGAGGGAGGAGGGAATCCCCAGTTGTCAAAGAGCGCTCTTTCGTGCATGCGCGAAAGATCACACTGCTCCCTCAGACTAAGTGCTGTCTCAGGGAGATTAGTGGCACTGTCAAAAACGTAAAAAGTAGAGAAATAAAAATATTATTAACATGTCCCCCTCATGTGACAATGTCACACGAGATGGGACATGTTATTAAATATCACATTACATTTATTAAAGTTTTTGAAAAGGAACATGAAACTTATCAGAAGCCCGCTGGGGCTCCTGGCCTGCCCGCCAGTCTTAAGGCTGGGTGGGCAGGGCCTTTAATTACTTTAATTAGCCTGTCAATGGCCTCAATTGGCCATCGACAGGTCGGCGGGTGGACAGCTGATTTCGCTGTCCGCCCGCCTTCCTAAAAATTTAAAGGGACCGGGATGACGTCGGGGGTTGCTCCCAACGTCATCCAGCGTCATTTTCCCCCCGGTGAATGGGCCCCGCCCCCATATCACTGACGGGAAAATTCTGGCCTTGCTGTCATCCTCATTATTTGCCTTCCCACCTATTTTTGTGTCATCCGCAAACTTGGTGATAGTACATTCATTTCCCTCATCCAAGTCATTAATATATATTGTAAATAATTGTGTACCCAGCACTGATCCCTGTGGCATTCCACTAGTTACAGGTTGCCATCCTGAAAATGACCCCGTATCCCAACTCTCTGCGGAGAATTTTCTGCCTGTCGGGTGGGTGGGCCCGACCCAATCTCTGGTGGGCAGGGAGCCGATCCCCGCTGCAGAAGCGGGCCCCGCCGCCATTTTACATGGGCGGCCCAATTAAGGCCCGCCCAGCGTGACGTCCGGCGGGAAGCGCATAGCGCATAGCGCTTCCCGTGTGGGCGGGGGGGGGGAGATTCCCCAAAAGCGAGAGTATGCCCTTTTGCGCATGCGCACGAAAAAGACTGTTTGGGGGCCTATAGTACATTCCCAGCAATGTGATTGCTCCTTTTTTGTTTTTCAGTTCTACCCATATGGCTTCATTTGAGGAGCCTTCTAAGATGTCATCCCTCCTTACTGCCGTAATTGATTCCTTGATCAATATTGCGATACCTCCTTCCCTGCCTCGCCTGAAGACCCTATATCCTGGAATATTGAGCTGCCTAAATGCTCTGTGCATAAATGGGTCTTTTTCTGATTGGCAGGATATGACGAGTGGAGTCCTGCAGGGGTCTATGCTGGGGCCTCAGCTTTTAACAATTTACATCAATGACTTAGATGAGGGGAGCGAAGGCATGGTAGTTAAATTTGCAAATGACACAAAGATAAGTAGGAAAGTATGTTGCGAGGAGGACGTTATAGATAGGTTGAGTGAGTGGGCAAAAATCTGACATGTAGTATTATATGGGAAAATATGAAATTGTCCACTTTGGCAGGAAGAATAAAAACAGATTATTAAACAGAAAATGACTGAATAATTCCAAGGTGCAGAGGGATCGAGGCGTTCAAGTGCATGAGTCACAAAAAGTTAGTATGCAGATACAGCAAGTAATTAAGAAGGCTAATGGAATGCTATCCTTTATTAGAAGAGGGATTGAACACAAAAGTAAGGATGTTATGCTTCAGTTATACAGGTCATTGGTGAGACAGCATCTTGAATATCGTGTACAGCTTTGGCCTCCTTATTTAAGGAAGGATATAAATTTGTTGGAGGCAGTTCAGAGGAGGTTTACTAGGTTGATACCTGGAATGAGCTGGTTGTCTTATGAGGACAGGTTGAACAGGCTGGGCTTGTTTCTACTGTAGTTTAGAAGAGTGAGGGGGTGACTTGATTGAAGTATATAAGATCCTGAATGGTCTTGACAAGATGGACATGGAAAGGATGTTTCATCTTGTGGGTGAGCCCAGAACTAGGGGACACTGTTAAAATTGGGGGTCACCCTTTTAGGACAGAGATGAGGAGAATTTTTTTCTCTGAAGGTCGTGTGACTTTGGAACTCTCTGCCCCAGAAGGCGGTGGAGGCGGAGTCATTGAATACTTTTAAGGCAGAGGTAGATAGATTCTTGTTAGGCAAGGTTATGTCCTGCCCCCAAAGGTTATTGGGGGTGGATGGCAAACAGACCAGCCATGATCTTATTGGATGGCGAAGCAGGCTTGAGAGCCGAATGGCCTACTTCTGCTCCTATTTTGTATGTTCATATGTATGTTTGTATGTCTATTTATTAATTTATTGGAGGAAGCTTCCCCAAGACTTATGTTAAGTTGACTGGTTTTCCCTGTAGCATCATATTGGAAATAGACCAGTAAACCAGAACCAAATTATCTTGGAAAGAAAATGTGCACTAATAATCTGAACTAGTGAAACCATTATAAAACTAAACTTCTATAAATGTTGTCAAAATTAGTGTTTTTTATTGTATGCCATTTGGAAATTCATTCATGTGGATTGAGGAATGTGAACTTTTGAATAATATTTTTATTATTGTGGAACCTAGGCAAAGGGCCATTGTGCAGTACACCAGGAAGATTGAAAAGTGTAGAAAGAACATGGGGTTAATGACAAAGTAGTGATTAGGAGACAACAAGCTGAGCTTTCAAAATGCTTTCAAAAAGTTAGGTGGAAAGCAAGGTTGAGGGAGGTAAAGAGTCCTGCAGTTCTGACAATCTGGGGAAGAATGGCCTGTTTGAATGGTTTGTTTGAGACCCACTCTCTGTTGGACAGTTCGTATCTACCCACTCGCACTATTTGAAGAGGAACAGGAGAGTTCTCCCTGTGGCCTGAATAATATTCATCCTTCAATCAACATTACTGAAGGAGATGCTTTATTTCATTGCTGTTTATTGGAATTTGCTATGCACAAATTGACTGCCTCATTCCGACATTACAGCAATGACTGCATTTCAAAAGTATTTTGTTGGCTGTAAAGTGCTTTGGGAAGCCCTGAAGCTGTGGGTGGAGATACTTAAATGTAAGTTTTTCTTTCACCTCTTATTTTTGAATTTTCTTTAGGCATATGGATTGGGACCATATTCATCTAGACTTCAGCAGTGTCTCAGCTAATGTTTTAAATAGATGGAAGCAGAAGCCATAAATAACATTTCAAAGGAAAGTGGGTGAATATTTGAAAAAAAAGTGTTAATTGGGCAGAGGAATGGACTAAATATTTAGCTCTTTCAGAGAGCTAACACAGGTGAGATGGCCTGAAAGATTCTATGATTCTGTAATATTTATATATAATTTTTCACAGTGCTAATCGCAATTTTAATCTCCATGACTCATTGATACTGTAATTATAAACTTTTTAAATTAGCAATTAAGACAGCAACTGATTCAGGAAAAGTAATCCATGTGACCCAGAGTGAGCTGTAAGATTGAATGCTGCCATTGATCATGTTTGTTTTACCATAGTGAATCCCAAACCTTTGTGCACTGTGATTCCATTTTAACATTTGAAAATTGCTGTAGCCCTTGGCGGGGGGGTGGGGGGGGCGGCAGGTGGAGGGGGGAAGGATGTGCAAGTGGACAGCAATGGCCTTTTCTACAATTGTTTAGCAGGCACTGATGGGGCCTTGGAGAAAACTATCTTAGGATGTGCCATTCGAATCACAGATAGAAATAAAATCTGTGCGTGCACATCAAAGGGCCATAGAGCTGTTCCCAAGACTGCCCCACCAGAGCCTCCACTCCATGCTTGTCATTGCCACCTTGCTACTTGTGACCCCCCCAATTGTGTGGGGTCATGACCTGTTGTTTGGAAACCCTTGTTTTACCAATATTAAGAGTGCCAAGCAATGAAAAATTGGTATTTAAAAATAAATCATAAAATTCTTGAAATGTATAGCAGGGCAGCTTCTGAAAAGGAAAGGTAAAGCTGGATCCCACTCCCAAGCATTAACCTTTTTCTTTCAGATGGTGGTTATCCTTCTTGCACTTTTTTTCTGTTCAATTATAGCATTATTTGTTAAACATTTAGTACACAAGGATGGTAAGTGAATTAATTGTTAGGTCAGCCAGTCATGGGAAGCTGGGAGCAAGTTGGAGGTTAAGCCCTTGGCGACTTGCCCATTTAGAGGTCAAGCACTTGGCTTCCTGCTCATTCAGGAAACAGAAAGGCATGAGCTAGGGATTTCCTTGGAGCTACTGCTGGGACCTTGTTGGGACTACATGCGTAAGTTGCATTTTCTGCCGCACTTCTGTTAAAGTTACGGCACAGGAGTCGAAGCAGCAGCAAAGAAATTCATGGCTGTGGCCTTGTCAGTATGAGAACTGGTAAGGAATCCAGACTGAGAGTGACAGGTCTCTTATTTAAGGTCAGAGCCAACCAGTTTCAGGAAATGCTCTTGTTAGAAGAGTCCAATTATATGCTAACAAAGAATTGGGATATTTGTTATTTTTGTAATAAGAAATGTATGGCATTAAGTCAAAATAATGCGAGATTTACTAAAAATGTTATTCTGTTTGTAAAAACTCACACAGCCATTTCCAGCAGTATTTAAAATGTTACTCAGATCAGGTTTTAGAGACCATTCACTTATGCAGTTAAAGTACCTCAAATCCGGCTACCTGAAAACTAGTAGTATCTGAAAACCGGGCATTTTATCCCGTGTTCCAGTGAACCTTGACCCCACCGACCTGCCTCAGAAAAGCTAGGGAGTTGGCAAGTACTGACTGGCTTCGCACGCCTGACATTTCCCACTCTCCATCAAACCTTGACATCACTGACCCAGTGCAGATGTGGCAGAGACGATTGAACTCACCCAGCAAGAACAAAAGACTACTGCAGAATTCAATGGGGTAGAATATTTAGCTACATGCTGGGATCAGGGCATATGCCTATCCTTGCTACAGCACAGGGTACCTGTATTGAGTTTTGATGTCATTGAAGCCACCCAAATAGAAGCCCACAGGTAAATTCAAACACTGCACTTGATTCCCAAAAGCCTTTAAATTCCATGGGCATTGGTTGTCTTTTTGCAGCTGGCTCAAGTCAGTTCAAAGAGAGTTATTAAGAGGACTGTACAATCTTTCAGGAATAAAAAGGAAATTGTTTTCAGTTACAACAGGGTATTTTTAACATCATTTCAGTTTGATTGATCTTTTCTCATATTAAACATGGTGCGCTACTGTAGGGAAGTGGGGGAGGCATGAAAGACTTATTAAATCCAATGTGCGAGAAATGAATTAATATCAGCAGCAACATGGCTGTTAGAGTTTGGAGACAAGCTCTCTCCTGCAAACTTGGACTATGACTTCTCAGAAATCCATCATAATTGGTTGAACTGCACTACAGTCAAATCCATGGCTTGACTAAAATCCTTATCAAACACTTGTGTTCGGTGGATCACTCAGTGCAGATCCCTCCAACCGTACCTTTATCATTAAAGATGGTTATTTCTGTGCTGAGTCTTGGAAGGTACGAGCGAGTACAGTTTGCCTTTGGTAAGTTTCTTTCCCCCTCTATGGGCACATTGCTCACATTGTCTGAAGAACCATTAAAGGCGGAGCGATATGGGTTTTTTTTAATTCATTCATGGGATGTGGGCATTGCTGGCTAGGCCAGTATTTATTGCCCATTCCTAATTGCCCTTGAGAAGGTGATAGTGAGCTGAGGTGGTGAGGTGATGGGTTACATGAAATGATAAGCAGTAGCAAGTGACTGTCATCACAGTACAGGTTGTGATTTTGAGTGTGCTGGGGGGTGGTTTGGGTATGATGGGGGCGGGGGGAGGAGCGGAGTGGTGGTGGTGGTACGCGGGTGTGTGTTAAATAGAAAGAAAAGAAAGATAACCAAACACCCTGCTGTGCATGGCCTCCAGTTTGGTCATTCCTACTTCTGATGAAGAGTCATACGGACTCAAAGCGTTAACTGTGTTCCTCTCCACAGATGCTGTCAGACCTGCTGAGTTTTTGCAGCTATTTTTGTTTTTGTTTGGTCGTTCCTACTGTTGTGTGACCTTTCTCTGCTAATGATGCCGATAAAAGTGTGCTGTATCGGTGTTATGAGTTTGCAGGACCACGTCCTGATGGTGAAATTTGCCTTCGGTTGTGAGCTAACTTCTCCCAGAAAGAAAGACAAAAAGCTAGCATTTTTCCCGTTGAAGGTTTTTGAAAATGTAAAAGACAGCTTAACATGTGAGAAGAAGAAACAGCAAGTGTGACCAAGAGAGAGAAATAGTTGCATGAACCAGTATACCTATCAGGTCTGTAAAACTCACCTGAGGTTTGGGCAGACTGTCTTTTGCAATTTCTCCTCATCCTCAACCTCCCTGAGGGGAAAAAAATGGCAATTGTCGCATGCTTACAGTGCTCAAAACAATTTACAAGCTCTTTCAAATATTACAATGTGAAGAATTAAGCAACTGAAAAAATTATGGAAGCTAAGCCAAAAATAAAAGTGTAGTTATGGATCATCTGCATGACCTGCAGGATAGGTGGGTTGCAAATTAGTGCTTAAATGAGGCTTTGATGCACTGTCTGCAAGTGCACTGCAGCCGGGCATTAAAAAACAATGGATGGAATCTTGTGCCCTCCCCATAGCGAATTTGGTGGTGGGGGGGGTGCATTTAATCAGGTGGGATGGCGGGCAGGTAGTGATCCCTCCAGCTCCCCACCTCCACCCCGATTTAAGGCCGTGGCAGAAAAGCCCGTGGATAGCCTTCCCACCTCACAGACAATTAAGGCCCTTGAATACTAAAGAGCATATGAATTAGGAACAGGAGTAGGCCATTCGGCCCCTTGAGCCTGCTCTGCCTTTAATGCCGACTTCAAGGCCCCATCCCCCTCAGGCAGGTGGCTCGCCATGAGGGGAGCACAACAAGCAAACACATCGGGCTCATAGTGGGGGAGCCCTCGTTCAAAGGCACTCAGTGCCTGATTGAGGGACCTGGCATTGGGAAGGGGGCATGCTCAGAGCCAACCGCCTGGCGCCTGCCCTGCCCTGCAACCACCACCCCACTCCTCGTTCCCGCCATCACTCACCTGAGCCTGGGTCCCTCCTCAATCAGAAGCCTCAGATGGGTGTTGTACTGGCAGCAGCCACGGCCTCCTGGGTGGTGCTGCTAAGTACAGAAGACTTGCCGGCCTCTGTCCATCGCACGCATCTTGGTGGATGGGTCTTCTGACCCAGGGTCCTTGATTCCGGGGAAGGCCCGCCACTGGCCTGTTAAATGCCTGAGTGGCACAAGATGAGGTGGGCCTTCGGCAAAAGAGGTGGCTGAGACCCGAAGTGTCCTCCACAAGTTTCCGTCCTATAAGCCAGCAACTTCTGCGCCAGTCACATTTACACCGTTGCATCCATTGCAAAATTACCCCTGATATTCAGAATGCTGATCAGATCGAAAATAATAAATGTCAGCAAATATTCTAGAATCTGTTGCTACTTAGATCAGCTGTTCTCATATGGCTTGTTAAGACTTTACATTCGCATAAGAATTGCTCACTTCAAACTTGATTCAGCTTGTTCACTCAACAGTATGTAATATTTCTTGTTTAAAAAATTGCACCTACAGCCAAATGTGATTGCCAACTTTTGGTAAGTTGTACAACCTGTGCTTTTAAGTGCAAGCATAGTATTAAACTTTGAAGACTGTGGCAGCATTTATGCAAGAAAATTAAAATGATTGAGATAATAGGCACCTGGGAGAAATTGCATGGTATTACTTAGATTGAGCCTCAGATTCAGATAGCTTAAATATAGGAAAATTGGCACCTGGAAGTGATTACTGTGCAGTAAGGTCAAATGATGTAAGAAACTGTGAGAGCAAAGCTGTAAACTTCATCTGAACTCCTTCTACAGATTGAGTTGTTATGTTGTTGGCATATAAGGCATCAATCAGTCAGGCCCTTCTGGAGTTCTGTTTACAGTTCTGATCACCTAATCATATGAAGAATATTATTGAGCTTGAATGGATGTATAAACCACCATCCAACCATCTTAAAACTATGATTAACTGCAATTTTTTCAGATAGACTTATTTTTGCATGAATTAATTTAAATCCAATTCAGTAACAAGCATCTTCATGTCTTAAAGAAAGGATATGTTGTCTCAAAGGAAGAATGTAAAGTCAATGGAAAAGATGCAGTGTAGATTGACAGGATGTTACCAAGTATGAAGGCTTATGGTTACGAGGACAGGCTTGACAGATTAGATTTGAAAAAAGGAATATTAAAGGTTGTGCGGAGCATGCAAGAGAGTGACATTAGGCAGTTAGCTAACATGTGGAAAACATGTGCAGACCTGATGGGCAGAATGTCCTGTTTCTTTGCCATAACAATCTTTGATTCTAAAGTCACCCCTATTCCTGCAAGGCCACAAAGCTAGCACGTGGAAAGCTCATGTAGAACCAAACTTATGCACATGTGGTAATTTCACCAGTTTACAGCAGTTAGATAGTGAAGAATGGTGTTCCTCATCTGTAAATAGTATTTTGAGATTATTTTTTTCATTATTCATGGGATGTGGGTGTCGATGACAAGGTTATCATTTGTTGCCCATCCCTGATTGCCCTTGAACTGAATGGCTTTTTAGACCATTTCAGAGAGCAGTCTAGAGTCAACCACATTGCTGTGAATCTGGAGTCACATGTAGGCCAGACTAGGTAAGGATGGCAGATTTTCTTCCCTAAAGTGCAGTAATGAACCAGATGGATTTTTACAACAATCGATGATAGTTTCATGGTCACCATTACTGAACTGAGACCAGCATTCAATTCCAGCTTAATTAATTTTTTCTAACTTCCACCAGCTGCTATGGTAGTATTTGAACACGTGTCCACAGAACATTAGCCTGGGCCTCTGAATTACTAGTTCAGTAACATTACCACTACCCCACCATCTCCCCACAAAAATAACATGAAATATGTTGGGCTAAAAATTTGTTTGCAGCCATTTTAAGGCACAGCCATCATGATTCACCTATGCCTGGTCCCGTTGAGGAAAGAAGAATGTAAGCTTTATGCTGCATCCTCATTTTCCAATTCTAGCGTGCAGCTGTGCGCGACCATGCTGCTGGCTGGCTGCAAGCTCAACAGGGTGCCAATAGCATGCAAGGTTCCAGCTAGCCTCCATCTCTCAAGGCAGCCTGCCCCTCTTAATAGAGTGCTGCACTGACTGAAAGGAAATGACATTTGACTGCCTCTACCGCAGTTGTCTACAATTGGAGTAAAGCACCAGGGCAGAGAAATAACTACCAGATTCACATTGCGACCTATTGCTTTCCATCCCAACCACTACATCCCCCCTTACACTTCCCTAGCCCTCCTGATTATACTGATTATCTGCCTCAGATACTCAAGAACTGCTGCCTGCCTAGCTAGGGCACCAAAGGAGGAAGAAAGAGACCAACACCACACCACTGATGAAGGTTAATATGGCAAGCGACAGGGAGGTTTGGGTCTTTCTTGCGGACAGACCGCAGGTGTTCTGCAAAGTGGTCGCCCAGTTTGCATTTGGTCTCTCCAATGTAGAGGAGACCGCATTGGGAGCAACGAATGCAGTAGACTAAGTTGGGGGAAATGCAAGTGAAAGGCTGCTTCACTTGAAAGGAGTGTTTGGGCCCTTGGACGGTGAGGAGAGAGGAAGTGAAGGGGCAGGTGTTGCATCTTTTGCGTTTGCGTGGGGAGGTGCCATAGGTGAGGGTTGAGGAGTAGGGGGTGATGGAGGAGTGGACCAGGGTGTCCCGGAGGGAACGATCCCTACGGAATGCCTCCGGGGGGGGTGAAGGGAAGATGTGTTTGGTGGTGGCATCATGCTGGAGTTGGCGGAAATGGCGGAGGATGATCCTTTGAATGCGGAGGCTGGTGGGGTGATAAGTGAGGACAAGGGGGACCCTATCATGTTTCTGAGAGGGAGGAGAAGGCGTGAGGGCGGATGCACGGGAGATGGGCCGGACACGGTTGAGGGCCCTGACAACGACCGTGGGTGGAAAACCTCGGTTAAAGAAGAAGGAGGACATGTCAGAGGAACTGTTTTTGAAGGTAGCGTCATCAGAACAGATGCGACGGAGGCGAAGGAACTGAGAGAATGGGATGGAGTCCTTACATGAAGCGGGGTGTGAGGAGCTGTAGTTGAGGTAGCTGTGGGAGTCGGTAGGCTTGTAATGGATATTGATGGACAGTCTATCACCAGAAATTGAGACAGAGAGGTCAAGGAAGGGAAGGGAAGTGTCAGATATGGACCATGTGAAAATGATGGAGGGGTGGAGATTGGAAGCAAAATTAATAAATTTTTCCAGGTCCTGACGAGAGCATGAAGCAGCACCGAAGTAATCATCGATGTACCGGAGAAAGAGTTGTGGGAGGGGGCCGGAGTAGGACTGGAACAAGGAATGTTCCACATACCCCATAAAGAGACAGGCATAGCTGGGGCCCATGCCCCATGCGGGTACCCATAGCCACACCTTTTATTTGGAGGAACTGAGAGGAGTTAAAGGAGAAATTGTTCAGTGTGAGAACAAGTTCAGCCAGACGGAGGAGAGTAGTGGTGGATGGGGATTGTTCGGGCCTCTGTTCAAGGAAGAAGCTAAGGGCCCTCAGACCATCCTGGTGGTGGATGGAGGTGTAGAGGGATTGGACGTCCATGGTGAAGAGGAGGCGGTTGGGGCCAGGGAACTGGAAATTGTTGATGTGACGTAAGGTGTCAGAGGAATCACATTTTAACACTCCACTTTGCTCTCTTGCCCACATGTCTGTCCTTGGCTTGCTGCATTGTTCCAGTGAAGCCCAATGCAAATTGGAGGAACAGCACCTCATCTTCCGACTAGGCACTTTACAGCCTTCCAGACTGAATATTGAATTCAACAAGTTTAGATCTTGAACTCCCTCCTCCATCCCCACCCCCTTTCCATTTTCTTCCCCCATCCTTTTGTTTTTTCCAATAATTTATATAGATTTTTCTTTTCCTACCTATTTCCATTATTTTTAAATCTATACCTTTTATGCCCTGTTAGTCTTTCCACCCTACCCCCACTAGAGCTATCTGTACCTTGCCTGTCCTGCTATCCATTCTTAATTAGCACATTCGTTTAGATAATATCACCACCTTCAACACCTCTTTGGTCTTTTGTCTGTGACATCTTTTGATTATCTGCTCCTATCACTGCTTGCTTGTCCCTACAACCACCCCCACCCCCTCAACTTCTCTCCCCCCTCCCCAACCTTACACCAGCCCAGCTTATATTTCACCCCTCTCCTAATATTACTCAGTTCTGTTGAAGGGTCATGAGGACTCGAAATGTCAACTTTTTTCTTCTCCGCCGATGCTGCCAGACCTGCTGAGTTTTTCCAGGTAATTCTGTTTTTGTTTTGGATTTCCAGCATCCGCAGTTTTTTGTTTTTGTTTTTATTTAAGCATACAGAAGAACACTGACAATGATGCACACCAAGATACTTGGAACATTGGCAAGCCAGCCAGACAACCTCATTTACCTCAGAAATAAAAACAAAAAACTGCGGATGCTGGAAATCCAAAACAAAGACAGAATTACCTGGAAAAACTCAGCAGGTCTGGCAGCATCGGCAGAGAAGAAAAGAGTTGACGTTTCGAGTCCTCATGACCCTTCAACAGAACTCAGGGTTCTGTTGAAGGGTCATGAGGACTCGAAACGTCAACTCTTTTCTTCTCCGCCGATGCTGCCAGACCTGAGTTTTTCCAGGTAATTCTGTTTTTGTTTTGTACCTCATTTACCTCATGTTTTTGAAACATATAAGATTCTTAGGGGGCTTGACAGGGTAGATGCTGAGAGGTTGTTTCTCCTTGTGGGAGAGTCTAGGACTAGAGGGCATAATCTCAGATTAAGGCGGCGCCCATTTAAAACAGAGATGAGGAGGAATTTCTTCTCTCAGAGTGTAGTAAATCTGTGGAATTCTTTACCGCAGAGGGCTGTAGAGGCTGGGTCCTTAAGTGTATTGAAGGCTGAGATAGACAAATTTTTAATCAGTAAGGGAATCAAGGATTTTGGAGAAAATGCAGGAAAGTGGAGTTGAGGATTATCGATGATCTCATTGAATGACGGAGCAGACTCGATGGGCCGAATGGCCTACTTCTGCCCCTATGTCTTATGGTCATATTTAACTGTCAGGGAGCACATAGGAGTCCAACTTCAGCATGGAAGTGATGGCCAGCATCATGGCAGTATTTGTGGATGCAGCTGTGTCATGGGGTCTGGTGGCCGCAATCTCAGTTGCCACTGCAGTACAGGCGGAAGCCACCGAAAATCTCACTGCAGCAGTGGAGGCTCAGACAAAGGGCATGAGAACCTTGCAGGCTCAAACTGCTGCCATTTCAGTGCAGATCTCAGTGCTCAAAGCGGCTAGCAGGCTCACTTGAAGTCCAGTAACCTGTGCTGTAATGGATCGCTGGTGGGAGTGTCCCTGTGGGAATGGCAATGGCACATTCGAGCACGAACCTGCTGCCCTCTCTAACATGACAGCATTTGTGTTCTCCCAACGCCACTCAGCCAGTGCCCTTGGTGTTGCCTCTCAGCCTGACAACGTAGCTTCCTATGAGGCGACTGAGCAGTTCAAAAGCTGGCCTACTAGGCACAGAGCTAGTAGTGCGGGTGTCGTGCAAGGCCATCTGAAGTGTTCCCTAGTAAAAGTGATTTTCCACTAGCTTTGCTGCAGCCACTGGGGGATAGTACTGCATAGGAGACCAAGACAGGCAAAGGCATCAACAAGAATAAGGTGAAGGACTGTTCCCCTAAGGGAAGTAAACTCTGCCTGTCCAGAGTAAAAGGACCCTGGCTGCATCCTGCTTCTCTTCCTCCTCTTCCCAAATTGACCTTCTGATGCCTGCTGGCACTGGTTTCTCTCTCGTGATGGAGAGCACACCACCACAAACTTGGAGACATGCTCCAGTGAGTATTATTAGGGCTCCCCCTGAGTGTCTCAGACAATGGAGCTTTTGATTGAGAATGCGGATGGTCTGCTCCATGATGTTTCTGGTGGCTGCATGGCTTTCATTATTGAATTATTGTTCTCACGTAGTCAGATGGTGGAGGATGTGATGGCTATGGAGGTATACTGGTCTCAGAGCAGGCGCCTTCTGGTTCTTTTTGGGACACTCAGACCATGGCATGAGTAGCAGACTGCCTCAGGATGTAGTCATCATAGCTACTGCCAGGTTCACGGGCATTCACACTCATAGTGGTTTGGACATGGTTGCGCATTGATGGAATGGTAACCCTTGAGGTTCCTGTACCTCTTCCCGTTGGCATAACGGGCCCTCGGAGAACCTGCATGAAGTGGATGCTCCACCTATTCCCCAGTGTCTCTCTCCAAAGTCCCCATTCCCCAACAGACCCCATCCAATTCCCAAGTGCTGTCAGTCCCTCAAGGGACTGTCTCTATGTGCCTTCAATTACTGGCCTTTCATTCCTCCCTCCAGTAGATCGTAGCCAATCCCAATCCCCCAGCAGCCTGATCAGCAACCATCACTCCCTCCCACGATGGTCTCACTCTCTCCTCCCAAGCACATTGCTGACCTTTTCCTGCCACGATCACGGCTTACCTCCCCCTCCCCCTCCCCCTCTCCCATGTACAGTCTAAGTATGTCACCACTCGGACTGCGGCAATTCAAGAAAGCGCCACACTAGTACCTTCTGAAGAGGAACAAGGGATGGGCAATAAATATCAATAATCTTAGCAATGCCCAGATCCCAAAAATATCACGTTGTACTTCTCTATATATTGGGGCTGGATTATGTGATGTGATATTACATGGTATATTACAACCTCGTTATAAGATCTGGTAGAACTCTATACAAAAATAAATAGAAGCTTTGTTTTTAATATTCATTCTTAGGATGCGGATATCACTGGCTAGCCCATGATAAGATCAATTGTGCATGGGCTCTAAAGGGTGCAGGCTTAATGATAAAAATAATTTTTTTCTTGTTCCCAACTGTCTTAAATGGAATAGAGCTTAGACTGTTGAATACTAATGTAGTTCAGTTCATTGTGTATTTTAGCTTGCATCAAGTGTATCATTATAAATTGGAAGTCACAGCTGATTTGAAAATAAGTAATTGACTAACACTGCAGAAAAGCACATTGAATATCACAAGTCGGCTTCAGTTTTAGCAAATCTCTCTTATTTTCCCCAATTATTTTTACTAGAATTTAGTAGATTCCTTTTAATATTATCATGCCTATGTGCTTGTGATCCAGGGTCTTGGGTATATAATAATTTCTAAGACAAATAAAGAATTATAAATGAACAGTTCTCCACCGAGCATACTTTTGGGGCAGAATTTTCTGCCTGCCGGGTGGGTGGTGCGGGAGTGGGCGCGGACCCGATCGCCACCCAGCGTGAATTGCGGCTCCCGAGGACAGTGGGAGTGGTTGGGCGGCGGCGGGACTGCAATGGCCGCCGGGTCCAATGGTGGTCTATTTCAAAAAGCTGCTGCAGCCTTTCAAAGGCTGTGAATCATGGCCAGCGGCAGGGCTCCCTAGAGTGCTGCTGGTGAGCAGGCCAGGCAGGAGGATAGAGCAGGGGGCCAGTGTGTCCCGCGTTTTTCCGATGACCGCCTTGCTGTCCTCCTGGAGGAGGTGGCAGCACAGTGGGAGGTGCTTGTTCCCCAGGACGGGAGGAGGAGGCCCCCCCCACATGACGAAACATGCCTGGGTGGAGGTGGTGAGCTCTCGCGACGTGGTGTGCCGCACCTGGATCCAGTATCGCAAGCGCTTCAACAACCTGTTGCGCTCAGGAAGGGTGAGTACCATGTTGGCATTGGTCACTTAACCCAGCAAGTTGGCTTTCCCCACTGCCGCCACCGCCCCCCCCCCCCCCCCCCCCCCACCACCAAGGGCTTTAAGTAGCCCGTTATTTAATGGCGGGCGCGCATCGGCATCATCGCGCGCCTGCCCAATGAAATATCACAATGGTGCGCTGTGACGTCGGGACGCTCGCCTGACATCACCGCGCGTCATTTTACGTGTGGGCGTGCGGGGCCCGTCCCCGCTCACCAACAGGAAAATTCTGGCCCGACTAGGGGATTTACTTACTGTGAGATCAGTCAGAGGTCACCGTCACACCCTGTAGTTTCTTTGCTTGTGTTTCCAGCTGGAGATTTTAGCAGACTTGGAAAACCTTGAACTTCAATACCATAAAGCAATATTGTGTTGGTCTTGAGGTGTCTACAGAAAATTAAATTGCTCTTGTTGGCTAAATACACAATAGAAATCACAATTTGAGCTGATGATTGCCAAAGAAGCTACTTAAGTTCTGAGAAAATTCATAGTTATTAATGTAACTCTTTCGAGTTATCAACAGATCGCATGTAACTCTTTCAAGTACATTCACATTTCATGGTTTTCCGGGAGTGGGACATGAACCCACAACCTTCTGATTCAAAGGCGAGTGTGCTATGAACTGAGCCACAGCTGACACCTCATAGTTATTAATGTAGTTGGACAGAACTCCCACCACATTCAGTGAGAGTGCAATTAAATATACTGTATTTGTTGCAGCTGTCTCAGCTAACTCCTTGAGCAAACATTTTATTGGCATCTTTGTGCCAGGAGGGGTTATAAAAACTGCACAAGCGTCCTGGGTGAACATTTAAAAAGTTATGTATATGGTTACCACCAGACAAAAAGGTTGCAGGATAGCGGATTAATCATGAGCTGTAATTTGCCAGAAAGTAGAATCTCAGTAAATTTCTTTTAAAAAAAGTATTCTGTATTGAGATAACAGATCTGAGCCGAGGCAGGTGTGTAGGTTCCTATGCTTGGCATTATTGTCTCTGCCCTGGACCACTATCCAGTAACCCCTGCTGGAAAATTCTCATATATTGCATCACGTGAGGACAGAATTGGTGCAGGGAGATTGCACTTATTCTCTTGCTCTGGTGGCTCCACCTTTATAGTCACATAGCCTGCTAAAATTCCTTGAATATGATTGCAAATGAAGAATGACAACTTAGGAAAGTTGTTATTGAGTTCCTGTTGTCCTTAGAACGATTCCTGATATGCGTCAATGCCTTCAAGGGAGAAGAGAAGAAAAAGCAATTTAAGGAATGTTGCCACAAGTCATGAGAAAAGAATGGGCTGGTTGGGCCTTATGGCTGTGATCTTTCATTATTTTCAACTTTGTTGAGCTGCTCAGGGGGTGGCTCCATTTTGAGGTACCCTACCTGTCCTGGTGGGGCTGCCGGCCCTCTGATTGGGACTCACATCTTGGGTACCCACCTACTGTACGTAATTGGATGATGCCTCCTAGAAGGTTGCGCCGACGGGTGCCCTGACGACATGTGTAGGCTTCTGACCTCCTACATCATCCCGATGTCAGGGCTCCTCCGCCAGTGGGAAATTCAGCCCAAGTCATCTAATCAATGAATTTCCTAATCAGGTTGCAACTATTGCTCTGTCTCTCACCTTCTAGATGCTCTTCTCAGCAATCTGTCCGTCATTTTTCTCAGGGTATATAAGGGCATATTTTCCCAGTTGTGTACTCTGGTCCACGATATTGCCCACCTTGAGCTCTTAGTGGGAAATTGCACACGGGCCTGTGGTTCTTTTTCAGGTCTGTTCCAGAAGTGTAAGTTCCTGTAAAGGGCAAACAATCCCTACTTTTGTTCCCACATTTTCTCCCAATAAAGGTGTCCTATAGCAGTTTCACCCTGGTTTCAAGAATAAATAAAACGTCGATGAAGTAGAGAATTATTCAATGTTGTTTGAAAATGATTTAACTGTGCAGTAAAATTATTACAACACACGCATTTAAAAAAATGAAATCCTTCCTTAAAAAACAAACCATGGAAGACTTTGTGTTAACATGTAACATCTCATTAGTTCATTGCCTAATAGACTTACAGAATTTGCAACTGTCTGGGAAAATACTAGGCACTCCTATATAGTTTAAATAGGATCAAACTGGGTTTGCTGAATCGCCTGACACTAAATTTCTGGTTTTGTGGATTCAGTTGATCAGGTGCATTGGACTTTGGAAAATTGCTGAACAGTTTGAATTTCAGTCCTCTTTGTTTTTAACTCCATTCTGGTGGGTCGTAATTAAACTAGACCATAACATAAAATTAAACATTTTCCAGGATGAAATACACCCTCTTTTAAGAATGTACACGTTAGTACTTGCTGGATTGGAACCAATTAGAATGAGTGTGTATAATTTTATGTTTGTTGATGCCTCACTATTATTATTAGAACTTTCCTTGTTTTCATGGAATAATGAACCTAATTATCCTCTCCCCTCTTTTCAGGGAAGCATTGGGACCAATCTTGTTACTGACCTGTTTTGGGGCAGAAGCAGGGCAATGTTGTAGGGTGTTGGATACCGTTCGGTAGGTCTTAATGAAGTCTTCGCAGTCTTAGGTTAACTGTATGTATTTATTAACTAGAAGAATTATGTACATATACACAGTAAACAGGAGGTGTCAGCTGTGGCTCAGTCCATAGCACCCTCGCCTTTGAATCAGAAGGTTGTGGGTTCATGTCCCACTCCTGGAAAACCAAGAACTGTGATTGTACTCGAACGAGTTGTGATCTGTGACTGTTGATAATGCAAAAGAATTTTTACACAGTAAACAGGTCAAGTTAGGAACAGTCTCCATATCTGCTCTGTCCAACACTAAACTGACCCCTAGGTGTAGGCCATGTGTTCTCTTACATCACTATGTGGGCAGTACTGTACATAGTCCCACTTTCACCCTATATGTGCCAGAGCCTTATACTATACTTTCCCCAATCTTTATCCAATGTATTTCCAGTTGTCCTATTTTACCCTATGTATTTACATCATTAGTACTATCCCATTTCCCTCCTTCAAGCCTCTGAGTTCATAGGTTCAGGCAGTGTGGAGGCCTTATAACCCTTCCATATGTTGTTCACAATACTGTTGGAGGGGTGGTAGGCTCTGTTGATTTGGAGGTTGTTCAGGCATCTGAGTATCTTTTCATCCTCTTTTTTCCATTTCTTGGTATTGAACCGCTCTTAGGAACATAGGAACAGGAATAGGCCATTTGGCCCGTCAAGCCTGCTCTGCCATTCAATTAGATCATGGCTGATTGATTGGGGCTATTTGTTGATTCAGCAGTTGTGGTGATAGATAGTTGATTTATCCCATTTTTTTCTAGTATGGACGAACGCTATGCTTGTCTCCATAGCATTTTTTCCTCTTTTCTCATTGTGCTGAGGTGCATATGGAAGCTAATGTTTCAACAGTGCAAACCTCATTCCCACTTGTTTCACAATTTTAGCCAAATTTTTGATTACTTTCCTCTTTTTCCAGTTGTTTTTGGAGCTTATGAATCTTTTCATTCGGCTCAACAACAATCTGGTAATTAGAGTTGTTTTTGTTTCAGAGTTATCTGCGGAACTTTTGTATAAGTTTAACAACTTCACCTAGGCATTCAGTTCTTTTCAGAATCTTTCTTCCATGGTTACTGACTGCTCCTTAGACTCTTTCAATTCATTCATTAGATTGTCAATCTGTTTAGAGTTAGTTTTTTCTGCTTTTAAAGTCTGGATGTACACTTCCATACTGAGCATCTCAGCCTTCATGTTGTTCAGATTGGACCGAAGTTCAAGAAGTTCATTAGTTTTGGTTGTTAATTCTGCTTTCAAGCAACTGTCCTGATTCATCATCAATTTCTTCTGCATTTTGCACGATGCTCACTAAAGACTTCTGATGCTTGAAGTTCAAGTTTTAATTGAAGATCCATTTTTGTTGAATTGTTTCTACAAGTTCATCATTTAAGTGTTTCAAGTCCTCTTTCAAGTGTTCTTCCTGTGAGCGATGTTCCAGTGTTCTCATTAGTTCTTGTTTGCCTTATCAAATGCATCTTTTGTGCATGAAAGTTGATCCTCTACACTGACCAGATTTTCCTTGGCAGAGTATAATTCCACTGTGCTATCGTTCAAGCTCGCATTCTGTAATTGTGCATCTGCTAATTGTCTTTGAGTCTCCTCATGCTCTTTTGTGAGAACTTCCACTTTCTCTTGCCATTCTAGGTTCTTGATTTTCATCTCTTCATATATCTCCTTGGAAATGTAATGCTTTTCCAAGTTTTCTTCCAGGTGTCCAACCATTTTCTTCAGCTCTGTAGTCTCTTTCTTGTACCTCTATGACACCTCACACTTTTGTTTGTTCAGATCTTGAACAGTTTGGTTCATTGACGACTTTTGTGTCTCATACATTTTCAAGGGTATATACTCAGCTTGAATCTTGAGTTTCAAATCTTGCAATTCAGTTCTGATACGAACATTTTCCAACCTTATTTCATTTTCCTTTTGCAGGATTTGTTTATTTTGGGCTTTATCAGATAGCTTTCACAGCCAGCTGCTTGTTCCACGCTGCCACTGCTGTTACAGCTTGGATAATGTTTCGAGATTTCAGAAAAGATATATTTTTGAGACTTCTGGAAAGTTTCCTGCCTCTCTGGTGCCCTTGTATGGTTTACTTGAGTATTGTCTATTGTCCTTTTGGCGCTTTACTGGGGTTTTTTGGTGCTTCATTTTAAGTTCTGTGCGCTCCACAACTTGAAGATTAAAATATTTGTCAATGGTTTTTAGTATCTCATTGAAGATGGTTGAGGATTCATCAGTTCACTGCATTAGGATTACTTCATCAGCAAGTTCATCAAATCAGTATAGAAAGCTATTCATCTTGACTTTCTACTTAGACCTGATGTTCTCCGGTAGTTTAAAAATTCTCATCCCCAGGTCACCCAATTTTTCCATTAGGCTTGGCCCTTGGATGAGTCCAAACTGATCTGGTAAGTTGGATTTTTGATCCATGGTTAAAAAATTTTAAAGTATATGTTCAGCTTTAAGAAGTTGGTGAAATTCAAGATGGTGCCGCCGTTTATTTGAAGACGAAGGGCTTACTGATGCTTTCCGGTTTTGACAGGCTCCCACTGCAATGGTGCTCACACTCAGTCTTGAAAAAATGTTAAACAATGCCTGCTCAGATTGACTAGTTGCAAACTTCTCCCTTTCAGCGCTATGCTTTAGGATTGTGAAAACATCGAATCCTGGCCTTTGCTGATCTTTAAAGCTGATCTTTAGTCGCAATATTTTCAACTTAATTAATTTTTCTCCTTTTCAGAGCAAGCTCGGACGCCATGTGTTCAGGCGCCTACTCGAGAATCATGTTTTCCTGACAGAGCTTTTAAATGCCAATTTCTGACCACTGACCTATTTAAAAGTTCCTCAGGACTTGCTCTTATCCTGGAATTTAAAAGCTTTAGCTCACCCTTGCTAGGTCTGCTGACCCTGCACTTTAGGAATTGAAGCTGGATTTCCAAGAGATCCTTTCTGCCTTCAGCTTCCAAGCCTTTCTTTGGAGCGTCGCTTCCAAGCCTTTCTTTGGAGCTCCACTTCCAAGCCTTTCTTTGGAGCTTTTCCCTGGTGATTTATTCTGCACGTCTGCTTCTCGAGCTTTTCTTCAGGTCAGAATGCTTCTTCGCATTTTTCTTTAGTCTTTCAGGATTTTAGTTCTATGAATTTTTTACGGGACTTTGGGTTTTACCATTCGTTGCCACGATGTTGTAGGGTGTTGAATACCGTTTGGTAGGTCTTAATGAAGTCTCGGTAGTCTTAAGTAAGCCAGCTTTTGATTAAGTCCCCCACAGGAAATTGATTAGCAAAATAGGAGATAATATACTGGCATGGATTAAGGATTGGCTAACAGGCAGAAAACAGTGGGAATAAACAGATCATTCTCGCTTTGGCTGGCTATGACAAGTTGGATACCACAGGGATCAGTACTTGGAGCCCCAGCTGTTCACAATATATATTAATGATTTTGATGAGGGGACCAAATGTAATATTTCTAAGTTTGTGGATGACACAAAGCTTGATGGAATTGTGTGTTGTGAGGAAGATGCAAAGTGGCTTCAAGAGGATTTAGGCAGACTTAGTGAGTGGTCAAGAACATGGCAGATGGAATATAATGTGGAAAAATGTGAGGTTATCCACTTTGGTGGGAGGAACAGATGTGCAGAGTATTTGTTAAATGGTAAGAGATTAGAAAGTGTAAATGTACAAAGAACCTGGATGTCCTCATCAATAAGTCACTGAAGGCAAACATGCAGCTGCAGCAAGCAATTAGGAAGGCTAATGTTATGTTAGTCTTTATCGCAAGAGGGTTTCAGTACAGGAGCAGCAAAGTTTTGCTTGACCACACCTGGAGTACTGAGTGCAGTTTTGGTCCCCTTACCTCAGAAAGGATATTATTACCATAGAGGGAGTGCAACGAAGGTTTGCCAGACTTGTTCCCGAGATGGCGGCACTGTCCTATGAGGAGAGATTGGGGAATCTGGGCCTGTATTCTCTAGAGTTTTGAAGAATGAGAGGTGATCTCATTGAAACCTACAAAATAGTTAAAGGGAGAAACAGGGTAGATGCAGGTAAGATGTTTTCTCCTTATTGGGGAACCTAGAACCTAACTCCAAATCTGTCTTTGCCCCAATCCCTTAATACCATTGGTTACAAAAATCTATCAATCTCAGATTTAAAACTAACAATTGATCTATCGTCAAGTGGTGTTAGCGGAAGAGAGTTCCAAACTTCACCTAACCTTTGCATTGTAAGTGTTTCCTAATTCCACTCCTGAAAGGTCTGACTAAAAATGAGCTCTAACTATGTATGTTATGAACTCAGGTTAACTTTTTACTTCCCGCAAGAATTATCCAGCCAACATGGAATAAATTATAGAAGCAACCACTGCCTTAACAGAAGCACATGTCCTACTTTCAGTTACCATGCATATCAGTAATAACCTGAAGTCCAAGTAAAATGTTTTACCTTTACACTTTTAGATTAGTCGCTGCTAAGACAAATGTAATGTAGCTGCAAGAAATCTGAACTTGTACTTCTTTCTTAGTATACTGTACTCACTGGTCATGATACAGCTCCGTCTACATTGGGGTGACCAAATGCAGAGTGGATCACCACTTTGCGGAAATCCTCTGTTCAGTCCACGGGATCATCATGTTGCGAATATCTAGTGCATGTGTTTTAGAATATACCGTTCATATTGCTGAAAAAAGAGCTATGTTGTCCAAATTTTTCGTCTTGCCCTCATCAGGACAGATTTGCAAGAATACCAAATCTCAAAGAGAACAATAAGTTCCCACCTTGAAACAGTTAACTACCAAGCTAAGTTCTTAAGTGTCTATTGATATCTAGTGTTTATTTAATCTCAGTATGGGTTCTGAGGTCTACCCACGGTGGTTACTGGTTGGTAGGTGGAGGGCAAGGGTTAACATGGTTTAGGACTGAGATGAGAAGAAATTACTTCATTAAAAGGGTTGTGAATGTTTGGACTTCTCTACCCAGAGGGTTGTGGATGCTCCATCGTTGAATACATTTAAGGCTGGGATAGACAGATTTTTGGTGTCTCAGGGAATTGAGAGAGCAGGCGGGGAATTGGAATTGAAGCCCAAGATCAGCTATTATTGTTGTGAAAGTGGAGCAGGCTCGACAGGCCATATGGTCAATCCCTGCTACTATTTTTTGTGTTCTATTAAGTTGGCACTGTTGATATAGGGGCTATAAAGAGCTGTGGATGTGGATGGAGGGACGTAGATTGACATGGTGGGTATGAGGGCCATGGGGATAGGTGGAGGGGCATAGGTTGACATAGAGGGTATGAAGGACCATGGGAGGTGGGGGGCATGAAATGGAATAGGTTGGCATGGATGGGCATGGAGAGTGTGTGAGGGTGAAGGGATATGAGGGATGAGTGCTGGAGGGTTGTTTTTTGTTTCAGTTTTATTCACAGCTGGGACAGAATGCCGGAGCACCAGGGTGGGCCTTTCGTCCAGCCTGCCTCCACGCCCGGCACCCCCTGTGGCTGCCTATGAGCACGACTCCCATAAAACCCAGGCCCCCTGAACAAAAATCTGAACTTCTGGGGCATTTTCTCAGGAATCAGGTTGGCAAAGCTGGGAATTCTCCTTACTCTGCACATCTGATGCAAGAGCCAAAGTTTAGGCCTTAGTTTCAATTCCAGCAGAGACTGATGTGATGGCAGTCTTTTCATCTCTTTGGTCTAAGAATTTGGTGTAAAACGGGTTTGAACAATTTTAACTCTTCTCCTAGCATGGCTTTGTGTAAGACTTACAAAATGGTGCATTTATTTGCCATGAAGTCTGAATCTCATTTCTAGATTGCAGGATTATTTCTGTCACAGTCTGAGAATGTAGCTGTCCTGCAGTCGGAGGTGCATATTGGAATTGAGGAAATTGTTATGGCAGATACAGGGAGTTTTTCTCTGCCCAACACGGGAAGTGTTTCATTCCCTGGCACTAACGTTTTTCACCTTGATGACTATAAAGTTTGTACTTGATAAGAAAAGTTGTTAATTGTAACCTTTTAGGGACAGAAATTTGAATTAAATTAAATCTTCCATTTTTGCACGCATTGATTCTTTTGCAGCAGTACTGATTTAGTTTGCGCGTGCTTTACACTGAAATTCAAAGCCCATACAATGCTGTTTTATAAATGTTAAAATGTTTTTCCAGAAATAAAAATCCTGAGAACTAATGAATTCAGATCAACATCTTTGTAAACTTCCTATTGATAAATTACAACAAAAAGTAAACAGTTTATATTCATTCAGTTTTTTCCCCCACTTGCCTCTGAAGCCACTGAATCCAGCTGCAGTAGATGTTGGCAGTGCTCCAATACCTAGGTCATGGCCGCTGTTCTTGTTTGAGCTATTGCGTCCCATCACTGCCATACTTCAAGACTTTTTAAACATGTTTGCAAAGTTCATCTAAGCATGATACCGTAGTGCTGTTTCTCACTGTGTGCGTGTAAGTATTTTACAGAACCTGAGTAAGATACTCACTACTGCACCTATCGATATTCCATCAATGGTAGAACTTCCACATTTCAGAGACCGAGCATGTGTATACATGAAAGTTAGCATATTTTTCCTTTAGATGTTTATCATGTAATTTTTCTCCTGCTGTATATGTTTACTTATTGATGGAGTACAATTCCACAGATGCCAGCAATTCCTGTTACTTATCTTAAATAACCATTCTTCATGTGTTGGCTAGACAGTGAAAGTTATTAAGTTATTCAGTAGTGGAATGCATCGCAGAAGAGACATGTGTATGTCTAATGTCCATAGACACCCACTTTCCAGCACACAGTTGGCATGGAAACTCTAGTTGCTGTTTATTCCTTTCTCAAGCCAGGGAAAGAGATCGACTTAAAAGAACTGGTTTAACTCTTCTTATATCCATCAGACCATCCGGATCCCCACTCTATCCATCCTCAGCCTGAGTAAGTAACCAATATTATGCAGTGGTTCTCAGAGTGATGCACATCTATATTTCACAGGGGGAGATTTCTTCTGTGTGCTATACCCAGCAAATTTATAAATGAACACTTTCCAAACAGGTTATAATATTGCTACTTTTAGCAAACAGAGGCGTTTCTTTCCTCCTACCTGCCTACACAACCAAACCACCCACTATGAATGAGGCAACTCCAGATAGACTCAGGTCTAAAATAAATCTGTGCAAGTTTATTGATCTCATATCCCTTTCGACAAATACTGTTCATTAACTGAAATTCATAAAATTACATTCCTTTTCTCTCCTCCTAAGTGATTTTGAGCTACAGTCCTATGGAAGCCAGAAATTCTTTAACGCTTCACCCAAATATCCATTCTTTGCGATTCCACCAACATGCATGTATGTATGCACTTGACAAAATCTGGAGTCAATGGACTGGATTTTCCCAGTTCCCTGGCACCCCAGCGTCAGGATCATTGGAGGTCAGAATATACTGCATGTCAGCATTTTTGCTGGCAATATCGATCCAATTACAGAGGGAAGTCTTGATCAGGAAGTAGTGGATTCCATTTAAAGGACATCCAACAGTCTTCAAAATAAACGCAGCCACAGAGTGTCAGGCCTGAGGGAACAGACTTAGAGATCAAAACAATGGCAGTCCATTGAGGCCCCCGAGGAAGGAGGCCACAGGCATTTCAGCTGCCGTGATAGGTTCTCAAGCTGCCTGCTTCCACATTTGCTCCAGCCTTGTAGGAGCGTTTGCAAGAGGGCAGAGAAGCAACAGTTGCAGCACGTTAGGTTTCAATTGAGTGCAGATTATAAACCTTTTGTTCAATGCATGCACTTGAATGTGAGTAAAATGCCTGTGGTCAAAAATTAACGTTTCTATGTCACTTGTTATGGGAAGCTGTGACCTTGTCACTACATCCTATCTATGTGTAAGGGCGAAGAATGTCATGTGGCCATGTGTACTCACAGAATATTTGATGCTTCACAAATGCTAAACCCCATGAGATGTGAATCTGTCAGTGTACTCTGGATAAAGGCTGCTGTGTATAAATGGCAGTCAGGATTAGATTCTTCCATTGAAGGATCTGCCATGCTGAGAGGGATCATTCCTGGATCAAGGCATCCTGGGATTCTTTGCCATCTTGGTCAGTGTTTCACCATGAATCCAATCTCTGGTTTGCCCTGATGTACCTCTGAATGATCCTCATTGACATCTTCATCTTCCAATGAGGCAGTCCGCTCTTATCCATGGACCTCCTCCAGATCCACTCCTATCTGAATGGCCATGTTGTGCAGAGCGCAACAATGTGGGAAACCCTTGAAGGGGCATACTGGAGGGCGCCCAACCCCCTCACTATCGATCAGTTAAGGAGCTAAGACACTGGATCCGCATCTTCTGGAGGTCAGTGGCCTGCTCAATTGCTGAGATAGCAATGGTTGTATCTTTCCTGTGCCTAAGTTCTGCGGTTGCGCACAGGGGTCAGCAACAACCTCTTTACCTTTACCCTTTGTCTGCCAGAAGCCACCCATAGAGGCTGTGGGGTGAAATGAGCAACTGCAGCATCAGCATCTGCCTATGAATGGAAGAACTATTGGAACATAAGAATTAGGAGCAGGAGTAGATCATTCAGCCCTTCAAGCCTGTTCCACCAATCAATAAGATCATGGCTGATCTGGTTGTATCGTGACTCCACTTTGCTATCTTCTCCCATAACTCTCGACTCCCTTGTCCACCAAAATCCTGTCTAAGTCTGCCTTGAATAAATTCAATGACCCAGCTTCCACTGCTTTCTGGGGAAGAGAATTCCACATCCATAATAAGCTGCCAGAAAACCTTGCGCACGCCTGAAGGAAGTACTTATGATGGTTGCACACAAACTGAATGTTTAATGAGTGGAATCCCTTCCTGTTGATGAATGCTGCAACCTGAAACAACAGGGCTTTGATGACCACTCATGTGCGGTTAATCACGCCCTGCACCTCAGTACCTGACTGGCTGCATCTGTACTGAAGGAAACAAAGTCAGATGCCCCCCTGAAAAACTGCATCATTCACCTGAGATATGCAGCTGTGGGCTGCTGATTACTAGATCCCAAATAGGTCAGATGCCGATTCCTGAAATGAGTCAGGAACTGGAAAGTTCAAGGACACTGTCAGATTGATAGCTCCTGGCATAGAGTGCCCCCCCTGCACCTTGTGGCATAAGGCTGCCCTCCAGGAGTGCGCAAATTTGGCCAACATCTGTCTTGGTAGGCAAAGGCATCGACAGCACTGCTGCTCCAACATGCTGAGGAAGTTGATCCTCTGGCAGTGTCCTCAATTCTACACATATCACATTCTGGACCCTCCTGCCATTTGACCAACACCTCTGTTTCCATGTGCAACATGTGACTGCCTTTGTTGCTATGGCCGCTGCTCCTGTCTAACTCTTTGAGTAGATGGCCCTCATATTCAGATACAGCCTCATTCACTAGAATCTCAGCTGCCATATTTCCCATGCACCTTGACAAGTGAGTCGTACTTCAGGACCTGTACTCTTAGTTAGCACACCCAATCATACAGCTCTGCTTAAACTATGGAAGTTGTGACTGTGCATGAGCTCTTAGTTGCCAATTTCCTCTTTTATACAGAGATTTAAATGGCTGCCACTTTAGCCGAGAGTTCCCGCTGTGCAGCCACCTCATCTACTTGAGCCAAGTGCTGGTACAGCGTGGGGCCTATGCACCTCTTATAAAATTGCTATCCTGCCTGAAAGTATCTCTTAATTGCTTATCTAATGACTGTGATTGCCTGTCTGCCACTGCTGTATGGTACTTCAAGTAGTAGTTGTGGTGAATAGCTTTAAAGGGTTATGATGCAGAATGACGCCAATGGCATGGGTTCAACCCCTGTACCAGCTGTGGTAGTTCATGGAGGCCTGCCTGATGTTTGTGGAGTGGTGCCTCTCACATTATATATAACCAATTGTCTCTCTGTAATGGAGAGAGATGCTTTTGGTCCTTTGTTGACTATGGCTAATTACTGACACTGATGATTTATGGGGAAGCTAGATGAGTACATGAAGGAGAAATGAATAGAAGGATATGTTGATAGTGTTGGATGAAGTAGGATGGGAGGAGGCTTGTGTAGACCTGTTGGGCTGAATGGTCTATTTCTATGCTGTAAATACTCTGTAGAACAATGCACTATCTAGTATAGGGTTGAGCCTGGAAGCACTCAAATCTGTATGAGTCAATATTACATCATGTTTTGGATTAAATTACTGAACTAATGGAAGGGCATGAATACTTATTACAGAGCAATTTTGTTACATTTCTAATTGTATTTTTTCAAAATAAGTCGGAGAAACCAGCCACGGCTTACCTGTACATGTTTTTATTTAAGATTGTATCATTTTTTTCAAAAAATCATTCTCACGATATGTCCTTCACTAGCAAGGTCATTATTTATTGCCCATCCCAAGGAGCCCTGAGAGTGTCAGTTAAGAGTCAATCATGTTGAAATGGGACTGGAATCATAATGAGGCCAGGTTGGGCAAGGGCAGCAAGTTTCTTTTCAGAAAGGACATTAGGGAACCTTTGGGTTTTTATGATAATCCTTCAGCTTCACGGTCACTTTCTGATGTCAGTTTTTTATTTCCAGATGTTTTAAAATGAATTCAAATTATCAAACTGACTTTGTGGGTTTTGAATTTCTATTCTTAGGATTAATGGTCCAGATGTATAGACTACTAGTCTAGAAACATAACCAATACATTACTGTACTCCTTGCACTGCAACTTATACAAAGTTAACAATAGTTCTACCACTGTAGCTAACACTATTAGTTAATGATTCTTATAATGTTATTTATGAAACATCTTTTGGTCCCTCACAGTAAATTAATATAAATCTTGGTGATATGAATTATCTATGAGAATGAGCTATGTGATTAGGTTGTCAGTAACATTGTGAAGAAGTTCCTCGCCCCTCACACCACCAGTGGCTCAGAACAAGTAGCTAAGCTACACAAGCTAGCAAAGATCCCAGGTTTATTCCCCGATCATTGCTGAGTTAGCTGAACATCAGTAGAACAGTAGTACGGCTGTTCTGATATCCTCAGTGCTCTTGGATTGGGTAGGAAAATATTGGTCATTGTTCACGCTCCTGACCAGCATCCAGTGCCTCCTACTTCAGGGATATCAAGTAAGGATAGGGTTGGAATCAGCTGTGATGTCCCCATATTCAAATATCCGCCAAACCTCAGGCAATGCTCATACATATATATTCCAATTGAGTGAGGTACTGAAGAGAGATTGGTAGCTGTATAACTGAACCTCATCAACAATTTTGAATTCTATAGCTCTTGTCATATGCAAGTTGTCTCAAAGCGCCTAAGGAGGGGAAAAAGGAATACCAGGAAGAAGGGAAAACTGGAGTGGGAGAATCAAGGGCATATAAAAAGATGGGTTTTGAGGAGATGTTTTTTGTTTGCAGAGAGGGTGAAGGAAATTGGAGGAAACTGGGCAAGATGTTCCAGATGGCAAGAGCATATTGTATGGATGAACAGCCACAAATGGTAGATCAAAAGGAACAGAAGTGATAAATTCAGTTAGAGCTGCAGACTATAGAGTAATGGGTTAATGGTCATGTTAATGAGACTATGATGTTAATGATGTTGTAAGCATGACATCAGGGTCAGGTGACTGAGAAAATAAGACAAAGAATAGTCTGTGTCCACGGAACCATGTACTTACCGTGAAGTCTTTGTAACTAGTGTAAATAAATAGTTCCAAGAAAAACTATATCCGACTCTCTCACGTTAGTCATAGAGTAAGCAAAACCTCATCAAAACACAGACAATGATGTAAGGCAGGGGAAGATCATGAGAACTTCTGCAATGAGTCAGCACCCCTTTAGTTGAGGAGAGGTAAAGCAAATTAGCAAAACAAAACTGAAGATTGCTACACAGGTCAATAAGGCCATAACAAAAGCAAGCCTAGCACTAGAGTTTATTTCCAGTGGAATAGAATTGAAAAGTAGAGAAGTTATGCTAAACTTGTATTGAATCTTGATTAGGCTGCACTGTGATCAACTCTGGCTTTCATATCATAAAAAGGATGTAGAGACATTGAAGAGAGTGTAAAAAGGATTTACAGGGACGAAACCAGAATTACATACAAACATACAAATTAGGAGCAGGAGTTGGCCACTCTTGAATCTGCTCCATCATTCAATAAGATCATGGCTGATCTGACTTTTTGTTTATATTCATTCCTGGGATGTGAGCATCATTGGCTAGGCCAGCATTTATTGCCCATCCCTAATTGTCCTTGAGAAGGTGGTTGTGAGCTGTCTTCTTGAACCACTGCAATCCATGCAGTGTAGTTAACCCACAGTTCCGTTAGCCGGGGGGTAGTACCAGGATTTTGATTGTAACCTCAACTCTACAAACTCTACATTCCCACCTACTTCCGATAACATTTCACCCCCTTGCTTATCAAGGATCTGTCTGGCTCTCCTTTCATTTCACCCCCTTGCTTATCAAGGATCTGTCTGGCTCTCCTTTCATTTCACCCCCTTGCTTATCAAGGATCTGCCTGGCTCTCCTTTAAAAATGCTCTGCTGCCTTTTGAGCAAGAGGATTCCAAAGACTCACTACCCTCTGAGAGAAAAAAATTCTCCTCATCTCTGTCTTAAATGGGCGACCCCTCATTTTTAAATAGTGACCCCTAGTTCTAGCTTCTCCCACAAAAGGAAACATCCTCTCCACATCCACCCTGTCAGGACCCCTCAGGATCTTACATGTTTCAATCAAATTGCCTTTTACTCATCTAAACTCCAGTGGATACAAACCTAACCTGTCCAACCTTTCCTCATAAGACAACCCGCCCATTCCTAGTATAGTCTAGTAAACCTTCTGTTAACTGCTTCTAATGCATTTGCATCTTTCCTTAAAAACGGAAACCAATACTGTACACAGTACTCCAAATGTGGTCTCACCAATGCCCTGTATAACTGAAGCATATCCTCTCTACTTTTGTGTTCTATTCCCCTCGCAATGAACGATAACATTCTGTTAGCTTCCCTAATTACTTGCTGTACCTGCATACTAGCCTTTTGTGATTCATGCCCTATGATGCTCAGATCCCTCTGCTCCTCAGAGCCCTCACAATTTGGATAATATGCTTCTTTTTTATTTTTCCTGTGAAAATGGACAATTTCACATTTTCTCATATTATACTCCATTTGCCAGATCTTTGCCCATTTACTTAACCTATCTATATACCTTTGTAACCTCCTTATGTTCTCTTAACAACTTACTTTCCTACCTATTTTTGTATCATCAGCAAATTTAGCAACCATACCTTCGGTCCCTTCATCCAAGTCATTTATGTAAATTGTAAAAAGTTGAGGATCCAGAGCTGATCCCTGTGGCACACCACTTGTTACATCTTGCCAACCAGAAAATGACCCATTTATGCCTACTTTCTGTTTCCTGTTAGCTAGCCAATCTTCTATCCATGCCAATATGTTACCCCCACATCATGAGCTTTTATTTTTTGCAATAACCTTTGATGTGGCACTTTATCAAATGCCTTCTGGAAATCTCCTTTATCTGCAGCACATGTTATTTCTTCACAGAACTCCAACAAATTGGTTAAACATGATTTCCCTCTCACAAAACCATTTTGACTCTGCCTGATTACCTTGATTTTATCTAAGTGCCCTGCAATATGTCTTTAATTCTGCATTGGAGCCTCTTGCCTCTTGAAAAGAGAAGGCTAAGGGGGTGACCAAGTAGAGGGCTTTAAAATTATAAAAGATTTTGATAGAGTAGACACAGAGAGAGTGTGTTTCCACTTGCAGGGAAGTGCAAAACTAGAGGCCATCAATATAAGACAGTCACCAAGAAATCAAATAGGAAATTCAGAAGAAAGTTCTTTATCCAGAGCATTGAGAATGTGGAACTCTCTGCCACAGGGAGTGCTTGAAGGGAATAATATAGATGTTTTTAAAGGGAGGCCAGGTAAGTGTATATGGGAAAAGGAAATATAGGGTCATGATGACAGTTTTAGATAAGGAGGATGGGGGAAACTTGAATGGTGCATAATCGCCGGCATGAATTGGTTAGGTCAAATAATATGTCTGTACTATATACCCTATGTCATTCCATTTACAGTGTTAGTAACAGCTGAAAAATACTAGGGGGTAGACAATTACAATCAGTCATCCCTGCAACACTCTGTTGATAACCTTTGTAAGAAAATGTTTTTGTGTACATGATTGCTAAGATTGTAACTTAGAGTACAGAAAAGATTGACGAAAATGGTTCCAAGGATGAGAAACTTCAATTACGTTGATAGTTTGGAGAGATTTTTGATAGAAATTTGATAGAGATACACAAAATCGTGAGTGGTCTGAACAGAGAGGGAAAAACTGTTCCCATTTGTGGAAGAACAGAGAACAAGAGGGCATAGATTTAAGGTAATTAACAAAAGAAGCAATGGAGACATGAGGAAAAACTGGAATGCACTGCCTTGGAGTGTGGCAGAGACTGGTTCATTCGAGGAATGTAAGATGGAGTTGGATTATTATCTGAAAGAAAGAATGTGGAGGGCTACAGGGAGAAGACTAGGGAGTGGAACCAGGTAAATTGCTCCTCTGGAGACCAAGTGCAGACATGATGGGCTAAATGCCTCCTTCTGTGTTGTAACCATTCTGTGATTCTGGTACAGGGTAGGAGCATAAGATTTGACATGGGCTAATTTATTTAGACTTGCTTTGATTACCTGCTGTATATTTTTGTGATTCTTTCCTGCTCAGCTGGTTTGCTCTATTTCCACCAATTTACCTACAACATGGCTAACGCTGCCTGTTTCTCGAGTAGGTTTTTTCTAATTACTGGCTTGCAGTCTTTCTACGATTTTATATAGATTCACCAATGCCTTTCTATTCTATACCCCTTGCCATGGAATGTAGGGCAGGATTTTCCAGCCCTGACACCGGTGGGCATCATCGCGGGCAGGATGGGAAAATTTGGAGAGCTGCAACGGCTCAAGCAGGCTGCATTGTCTTGGATGGTGTCAAGCTTCTTGAGCGTTGTTGAAGCCGCACTCACTCAAATGAATGGAGAGTATTCTATCACAATGTCAGTAAGAGTGAGCTGGTACATTTTGGTAAACGTATATTTGTACTATGAATGGGGAAGAGCAATGGGGTTTGGGGGAAATGGGATACTACGGCTGGGATATTCCAGCCCCGCCATCGGTGGGCATCATCACGGGAGGGATGGAAAAATTTGGAGAGCCACAATGACTGATTGCCGAAGAGTGATGTAATGATGGGAAAATTGCTTTCAGAATTTTGGTGAAACAAGCCGTTGCTATACTGAAGCAAGGGTTCAAATGGATGCCTTTGTCGATCAAGGGAATGCTGCCAGTAACAGCATGTCACACGAGGCAGCCTGGGGTTGAGTATTTGGTGCAAAGCTGATACCAGATAGACTCAACAGCTGCCACTTGAGGGTTGAAACGTAGAAGAATGATGGCTGTTTAAGACCTGTTCCGTCATTTTCATAACAAACTTTTCAGAATTGTTTTGCCCTTTGATCTTGTCATCTGATGTTTTATTTTAACCACAAATAGAATATTAAAAGAGAACATCCAGCTGGGACTGGTGAACTGGGCTGTTCAGGTTTTCAATTTCAAATAAGCCATTTAAAACTTTTCCACAGGTTTTAATGTCTTGACAAGAATATAATTAGATTTTTGTATGAAATAAAAAAGTAAAATCAGGCCATTGGCATCCCAGACAAAATATTGTATTTGTGAACTATTTGTAGCAATATCATAAACATATTGGCCCAGATTTTATAGCAGGATTAATGGTGAGGCTATCAGTGCTCACCCATATTATGCATTAAATCAGACAGCAACTTCAGGCATCTGCACATGTACAATTAAACAAGGGAAATCAAGAAGTTGCTTCTGACTTGCCCTGTCCCTCCAGAAGCTTTGTTCTAATGGTATCTCGACAAAAGATTCCGCACTCAAATCCATGAAGGGGTGAAGTTGTGGTAATTATTGCTGAACAACATCTCTGGCATTGAAAATTTACTTTTCCAAGTCAGGAGTCCCATTCCTTCAGATTTTAATTATTATTTGAGATTTATAAAATAATTACAAACTAAAATGCTTACTTCCGCTTTCTGTCTCATTTATCTCTTTCTTTTAACCCCATCCTTCTTTCTCTCTATTTCATTTTCTGTACATGATTTTACATCGAATTAAATATTCTACCTTACTGTTCCTGGTTTAGATTTTATTTCTACATGCTTCAGTAAGGATTGATTCTTCAATCTAATTGCTTGTGGAAACTATAGGTCCCAGAACCCCTATATAAAGCACCATACTATATTGGATTCCTGATGATGGTAAGTTACTGTGCATAAGCTCATGATAAGTCTGTGGTCAGCTGCCAGTGGAATGAACAGCGCCGTTTATTTGCCGCTGATTGCAAGGTCATTGTATATTAGGCCTCTAAGGTTTGTCTACAGATAACATAGGAATAATTGATTGGTGATGTTTTTGGATTAATATCACAAGTTTTCTAACTCTCTGGCTTCAATTTCTTTACTGCCAGCCAAGTTATTCTTCGCAATGTATTAAGTAACTTCAGAACTAAAAAAGCCAACTAATCAGGCACTAATTTATATTCCTGCTCTGATAGCTTTAAAGACATAAAAGGGAAAGAATTAGAAATCTTACAAGAGGTACAAATATATTTCTCCCACCATCACCTATCCTTCATCTGTTTCTTTTGGCTTCTGCTTGTTTGTAGCTATAGCGTTCATTGAAAAGCAAAACAATGTGGATGCTGGTAACCTGATATAAAAACAGAAACTGCATCTGTGGCAAGAGAAACAAAGTTAATGGTCAATGAACTTTCATCCGAACTGGAAGATGTTGGAGAACTCTTATCCCACTGACAAGTTTGTTGTGTTTAACAGGAGTAAATGGAGAAGCAATTAGGCTAGAAATTACTATTGGCGAGATAAGCAGATGAACACTGTGCAGCCTCATTGGCCATTCCTTTGCCTGTTACTTTAGTGGAAGTTTAAATCCATTTGCAGTAAATGGAAATCGTCTGTATTAAAACAGTGTACAGGTAGCTGTCAGAAGAATGAGGTAAATGTTCATTCACAAATTTTGCCAACAGTATTTTCAAGCTATGGCTTTTTGAACTAAAGGTACAGTAAAGCTGTTCCAAAACAAATGTAATCATCCAGAACTTGGTCACTTCCCAAATAAATCTACTAATAGTACCATGTGATTTTTCTGTTTTCAATGAAAATAACCCTACTTCCCTTGCGGTCACCCAATTGAAATTAATGATCATCGCACTTTCTATTCTCACTCATTCTTTTTTAGAACTCTAACCTCCTTACCTCTCTGTCTATACTCTTGACAATCTACAGCTTTTAAAAGTTAAACTTGACATTATCTAATCTGTGCTTTTTCATTTTATCTAGTTTTCAGGTTTGATGATGTATAGGGGGCCTTGGTTGTTCATCTAGCATTTTAATCATAAAAAATGAGTGGTAATTCAAACAAAGGCAAAATAAATAGTTGGCTCTTAAAAGGCCAATCTACTCCAAATGGTTCGGACTCAGTTCCATAATTGTTTGTATTATCAAACTACTTTTGAGTTGACAGTACTCCATTGAAACCATACCTTGGGCAAAAGGTTATTTGAAAAATGTAAAACTTAAATAGAAACGAAACCTGCCTTGTGATGAGGCCCTGTTTTCTCCAGCTGTGCAAACCAGCTTGTTGCCTCCAATGCAATTAGGTCCTGAGCTGCGATTGAGGGCTATTTAGGGCAAAGGATCAAAGGTCCTTGAATAAAGGCAGTAGTAATAAAGTTTGACAGTCTTCTGATGTGAAGAAAGATTAAGTAAACTACAAACATGCTGTAGCACTTAAAGATCACTGGTTGAGGATGCAGTTATTAGGAGAAATAAAGAAAACACATTTGACTCTGCATACATCCATAGAAGGGTCAGCAGGAACCAAATTCCTGAAAAGGGGTACAGGGATCCTCAACTTCATGCTGCCTTGTCATTTCAGTAATTTCAGTGTGTCAACACTAACCACATCATTGAGTGGTTGCACTTGTCAGCTGTGAGCCAATATCTTAAGTGGCTAGTACTATCTTAAAACTAGTGTGCACTACTCAAGGCTAACCTGAACTTCTTAAAGGGGAGGTGTATTATGGCTGGAAAAGGTGTTGATAGTCGTGGAGGAAATGAACCTGCCCTGGGGTGCATTGAAGAATAGCAACATGGAAGAGAAGGGGCTGCAAGGTTTTCAAATGTTGTATTGGAGGCATTAGTGAAGGAGATGGAAAGGAGGAGAAATATATCTACAGAGGGCCATGAGACCCTTCAGTCCCACTCAGAACATAGAGGGAGCAGCACGGAATCAAGTCCCGAGTATTTCAGTGCATTGCCGCAAAATATTCAATGACTTTAAATGAGTAGTCAAGATCAGTGGGCGGAAGTTCACCTTTCAGCCTGTAGCAGGTTTCGTGGCAGGTGGGGCCAGAAAATTTGGGGGAAAGCCAAAAATCTGAAACCCGTCGGCAGGAAAACAGTTTGGAATTTTCCCTTCACCACTTTCATGGTGGGCAGATGGCGGGATGACTTTCCCACTGACCCATGGCGGTAACCCCATTTGCACGCATTGCCATGTCATGAATGCTCATTAAAAACACTACTCGCTGGAATCATGAAGCACCTCCCAATTACGTGCTCCTCCCAATTACCTCCCAATTAGGTCGGTCTGAAACACTTTGGAAATAAGTGTCATGCAGCTGTCGGCTCTCTCTTCGCTTGTGACTTCAAGATGAGTGAAACACTGAAGCCTACCAGCTGCAGCGCCGCTCTGGGTTCTCACCAAAGTCAGTGAGACACTACACTGGTGGGGTGTAGGCTTGCGCTCTTCATTGCCTTCCTCCGTTGTTTGGGAGGGTGTTATCTGCGGGCTCAGGTAGAGCAGCAACCCAGACAGAGACCAGCATCGAGACCGGGGATGCTGGGGTGGGAGAGAGTGAGGGGGGAAGGAGGGAGGGGACATTGGGCAAAGGTGGGGTTGGGGGAGAGGAGGAAATGATGGCAGACAGAGGGGAGACCAAGGGTGGGGAAGCTGGAGCCCAACATGAAAGACAGGAATGCAGACACAATAAGGGGTGGAATGTGAACAGAACTACATGAATTAGAGGGAAAGTACACAGACTCAGGATTATAAGGGGTCTTGTATTAGTTTGGCACAAGAGGGTAAGACTTGCACAAAGACTCGTGGAGGTGGAGGAGGGGAAAGGGTTGCACATAAGGGAGGGGTTGCTCAGAGACTCATGGAAAGGGAGGGGTGGAAGGAGGGACAATGTTTTGTCAGCATCAGGAAGGAATGGGAAAGCAAAGAGAAAGACAGTCATAGTCCCTGGTCTTGGGGACAAGTAGTCATGGTGCCAGAGTGAAGTCAGTCTTAGGGCTTAGAGCACCGAATAGAGTGCCAGACTGAAGTCTGTCCTGGGGGTTTGTGGGCCGTGTGATTGGGCCATGCAAGGCTCACATGTCATGGTTCCACTCCAGGGAGGGTCTATGGGTGTGTGCTCAATTGGGAAAAGGCACAGCTTTGTGTGCAGAGCGTGGTCATGGTTTTAATGTTGCTGTTCATGGTTGTGTCTGACTTGATACTGGGCTGCAGATGGGATGGTCAGGGTTAAGGTAGGCATCTGGAAAATGGGGGGGGAAAAGGTAATACAGAGGCGGGTATTCAAAACTTTTCTGGGGCGGGGGGAGTCTCCTCTGTACGTAACCGTGCACATGGCCTCCTCTTGGGAAGGCTGAGATCCACAGTGGGCATTGGGACATCTACAGTTATGGGTCCAGATGAGAGGGTTGGAATATCGACCACAATGACTATGGGATCCAGGATTAATTGGGGAGGCTGGAGAACAATGGGAGGCATCTTTATACACCATGGGAGTTCCAGGAAGATTGGACAGACAGTAATAGTCATGGGGGGGAGGGTCGAAGCTGGTCACTAGTAGAATCTGAACACCACCATCTTGTCAAGTCAAAGTTATGGTGCAGTCAGAAATCAAAACTGGAAAAGAATCTGGATCTCTGGAAAGGTCAGTGGTGAACCCTGTATGTGTGCATTCTGGGAAAGTCAACTAAACAGCAGAAAAGCTGCATCATAGGACTTGATTAAGTCATCGCCATCTTAATGCGAAACTACAGTGGTCACTGAGATGAGCGCATAATTGGAGATATCATCATGGTGTCAAGTCTTGTGCCTTAGCACTGCTACTGAGGAGACACAATTGCAGCTATCCCTTCCAAGCTGCTTCCTGGAGGCATCCCTCAGGCACAGCACATCCTGGTGTTGGTACACTCCTTTGATTAAAGTCTGGATGTAGCTGCCTTCTTGTGTGCAGGCATCTCGATACATCTCCTGAAGACAGCTGGGCTTGAGAGAGTGAAATGTGTGTGTTCGGGTGGCAATTAAATATGGCACCCAGACCTTCAACCCCATTAGTTAACAGCAGGGCAGACAAATCAGTTCCCAACCTGCCATGTGATCCTGAGAGATACTCACCAATAAATAATTAATTCGCTTCTGAACACGAAATCGGGTGCGATTTCCCGCCTCTCCGACCAGCAGGAAACAAGCTGCAGAACCCGCCGCTATGGCACTTTGTTTTAAAAACAGAAAATTCTGCCCAGTGAATCCAACTTCAAATGCCATATCCTGCCACTGTGCTACTAGCCTCAGACACTTAATTCACCACACCCTCATCTACGAACAATCTACCACCTTCTCGACTGACAATTTCTATCAGGAGTCAATCCTGACATTCACATGCTCCACTGCACCCCCGCACCTATATCTCACAGCTTACGCATACTGCCAGCTTTTCAACCATGACGGCCACATCACTGAAACCATGGCATGACACACAGACTGCTGCTTTCACCCTGTAGATTCCATTTACAAAATTACTTGCAGGGTGTCCAACTATCTGTCTTCCAACAGATTATTGGATTTGCTGCATTGCTGCCTTAAGGAGGTTGCAATCGGTCCCTGGAGCATGAACATGCTGTCCTCCCTCACTAACCTTGCTGAGTGTTAGCAGATTGCGCTGGCTGGCTGACAGGTAACAGTAAGGGAACTGATGGCGTGGCAAAAGAAATCAACTAGCAGCTGACCTGTTACTAGTTGATGATTCCTTTAAAGAGTGCTGGTGCGGATCCTTCCTGCTGCTGAACACGTGTTCAGTTGTGCAAGGACATAAGCTGGAGCGTTGAGCTCCAAAATGGCATTCCTGGAATCAAATCAACGTGCATCTGCCTGCTGTGCATATTTCTGGCAGATGTTCACTACAGGCGTGGTAATGCTTTCAGCAGTATGGCATCCTGGGTGATTTGCCCCACAAGTGTGTGCACGTGCTGCAGACACTATTTTGGAGGTCTGAGGACAATCATAGCACCCAAAAAGTGGGCACAAATGATCCCAATTTTTCACCCGACATACCTTACAGAGTTAAATGTTGGGATCAATTTGTCTCGATTTGTTGGTATAGTTAAGCAACACCCATGAGCTAGTGTTCGTGAAGCAGAATGAATTAATTGGTTAATTCTGCACAAGTGATCCAAAGGTAAATTATTGAAATAACAGTAAGAACGTTGTATTTGGTCATATTATGCATGTTATGTGTCAATGAAAAAAGCAACCTGACATTTGGCAGGCTGCATGTGGAGGCGCAGCAAGCCTGATGCTCCTGCGTAAAATGTTGGTGAGGCCTGAGGGTTGGCATTCAAGCTGGTCTCAGGCCTCTGGCTGGGGACGCAATTATGTCAGTGCAATGCTTAGTCTGGGCTTACAAATGGACCTTAGTGAATTTCTACCACGTATAGTCAAAAAACTCTTAAGGTCCAATTTCAGGTGTGTTGCTGAGTTAGTGGATCTAAACTGAGAGGACAAGAAAATCATCCTCAGTAACTCTGGGTAATTGGCAAAATGAGAATTTTTTTAACACAGCGAGTTATGATTTTTAATGCATTGCCTGAATGGCTGGTGCAAACAGTTTCAATAATAACTTTCAAAGAGGAATTGAATAAACACATGTAGGGCTATACAGGGATTAATTGGATAGCTCTTTCAAAGTGCTGGCAGACATGATGGGGCCAATGGTATTGTCAACTATATTCTACAATGCTGTAAACCTAATGACATTGTGATCACTGCTTTCTGCTTTGCAAATGCTCTCCCACTGAAACCTGCACACCTTTCCCCACTTCATTCTCAAGAACTAGATCCTGCACTGTTTCTGTCTCAGTTTCTCTCTCCACAGACGCTACCTGGCCAACTGAGTATGTCCAGCATTTTCTGCCTTTAATTCAGATTTCCAGCATCTGGAGTATTTTGCTTTTTTTTTGTTCTTTCACGGAGTGTGGGGATCGCTGGCTAGGTTAGCATTTATTGCCCTTCCCTAATTACCCTTGAAAAGGTGGTAGTGAGCTACCTTCTTAAACCGCTGGAGGCCATTGAATGTAGGTACACCCACAGTGATATTAGAAAGGGAGTTTCAGGATTTTGACCCAGCGACAGTGAAGGAACGGCAATGTAGTTTCAAGTCAGAAAGGTGTGTGGCTTGGAGGGCAACTTGCAGGTGGTGGTGCTCCCATACATTGCTGCCCTTGTCCTTCAAGGTGGTAGAGGTCTCAGGTTTGGAAGGTGCTGGGAGTCTTGGTGAGTCACTGCAGTGCATCTTGTAGGTGGTTCATACTGCTGCCATTGTGCATTGGTGGTGGAGGAAGTGAATGCTTAAAGTGGTGGAAGGGGCACCAATCAAATGGGCTGAATTGTCCTGGACGGTGTCAAGCTTCTTGAGTGTTGTTGGAACTGCACTCATCCAGGCAAGTGGGGAGTATTCCATCACACTCCTGACTTGTGCCTTGTAGGTGGTGGACAGGCTTTGGGGATTCAGCATTTGAGTTACTCGCCGCAGAATCCCAGCCTCTGACCTGCTTTTGTAGTCTCAGTATTTCTGTGGCTGGTCCACTTCAGTTTCTGGTCAATGATAAGCCCCCAGTATGTTGATTGTGGGGAATTTAGTGATGGTAATGCCATTGTATGTCAAGGGGAGATGGTTAGATTTTCTCTTGTGGAAGATGATCATTGCCTGGCACTTGTGTGGCGTGAATGTTACTTGCCACTTATCAGGCCAAGCGTGAATGTTGTCCGGGTCTTGCTGCACATGGACACGGACTCTTCCTTTTACTGCTTCCTCCCTTGTTGGGCTGTAAAAATACTGATTAAGTAAGATCTGCTGTATACATTTTAGGAATTCTTCCACTTCCTTGCCCTTTACACTCCTTTTCCCAGTCTATATAAGGATAGTTGAAATCCCCTATTATCATTACTCAATTGTTTTTACATCTTTCTGAAATTTCTTGCAGATTTGCTCCTCCGGCTCCTCCTACTATTTGATCTTATAATGAATGGACAACAGCCAGGGCCTGTAAAATATTATTGGCAACTCCTCACATCTTTGAATTTGTTGGCAGTAGTTGGATGTAGCATTTCTATTTTATTTCCAGTCTAACTATGTATAGATTATTGCTGAGATTATGTTTGGAATATATTGTGCAATCCGTGTGCACTATCTTAAAAAAGATTCAATTCTTTGGAAGGAATTCAGAGAAGAACAACATGAATAAGACCTCTAGCTCACAGATACTCACAGCAGGAAATGTACTTTAATTAGAACAAGTAGGATTTATGGCAGACATGATCCAAGTCTTTAAAATATGAAGTGTGAGTAATGTAAATGCAAATAGATTATTTATTATTTTGGCTGAAATTAAAATTATTTTCCCCATAGTCTGTCTCTAAGAGCACTTAGTACAATATTGACCAACTCCTTTAAAAACAGCTGGACAAAGATCTAATGAATGGGACTGACATTAATAGGGTAGGAATACGTTTGGATGACATTGTGGTTTCAATTCCACTTTAAGTGGGAAGACATTAACCTTTGCAATGCAGTTAGTCAGGATCAAATGTTGGTAGATCGAGGTGCTGCAGTTTTGCTTGGGGGTGGGAGAGAATAAAACATTTCAGAGTTGTATCTTTTTGAGGCTTCACCTGTGGTCTATTTACTTCAGTCAGGAAATTAAATAAATTGGGCAGAATCCAATGCTGGTGCAAGTTGTACAAGATTTTCTGGTAGGGTTGAGATGATGGTCTTTTCTTATTCCAATGATTTGCTAGTCTTTTTATCAACTTGTCAGCAGTAGTAATGTTAGTCAGGTGATTTGATTATTTCCATATTGATGCATTTCATAAGTGTGTAATCCTTTTCAACAAAGAGGATGGACCAGGCACAGAGATGAGACTTCTTTATAGGATCTCTTCAGCATCCTCTATTCCTGCTTTTATCGGGACAGCCCCATTTTCCCCCTTGCTGTGCCAAATCCCCATTGCAACATGATGAGTCCTCATTTTCTCTTAAATTCATCGCAGAAAACAACTTGAAAGTTTTCTGCTCAGGTATTTGCTAAATTAATGATATTCAACATCTGGCTAGATGAGGTAATCCATTTTTGTAGGATCCTGGAGGACGTATTACTCATTTCTTCCAGAAGATCAAAACTCTGCCTCCTTGACACCTTCGGTTTCCCACTCCTGTACATAACTTATTAGATTTTAAGATGAATTGTGGTATCACATAAGCTGACACATCTTAATTTACCACAGTTTCTCTGCTGCTTTCTTTTGCATCTTGCTATCTGTACTCTGGGCCTTGGCCAATCACTAATGTCTCAGTCTTTTAAAAAAATCTAGTTACTGACATAAAATTGGAATTATTTCTCTAGTTGTGTAACATTAGAACCTTAAGTGATTTTCACACAATTGATACTGATGCCCCAGAGTTCAGGCACCAGTTATGTCACAAACTTCGTAAGTAGAACTAAACACAAACATTACAGCACTCTAACCAAGTAGAGAATGAGAGGCCTTCTCTTTAAATGAATATACTTCCATTAATTGCAGCACTAAATTTTTTCTCTTCATGTTGATAATCAGTTTGGTTTGCCGCAACTCAAGGTCAAAATTTTAGTGGCGCCAGTTGATGTAACTTTCATGTAAATCAACTAAAGATTTTATTTTTAAAACTTTGAAGCTTTATGATAAGGTTGAAGATAAATTGATTTTTGTGACCTAACCGAAAGAATGTTAGTATATTTGTTAACAACAGAAAATTTAACTTGTTTTTGCAATTAATAAATGAAACACGGCACAACCCAATAACAGTTGCTTCCCTTATTTTAACCCCTGCTGCACCCGATGGGAAATGGGGTATGGGGGTGTTAAAATAAGGACAGAGTACTTACTCCTCCATTTGTGGAGTATTCCCATCTGGCACCACTTTAACTCCTGGATTTTGGGAAGCCTGTGAAGCATTTGCCACAGGTTGGAGAGGACTTATAAATATTCAAAAGTCAGGGTCTCGTGACATAATTCAGACAGCAACACAATTTTAATTCTGGACCACATGAGTTGTGCACATTGTCATCCATGCTGGGGAAGCTGGTAGCAAATGAATGCAGAATCAGAAACAGTCAGGCAATTTTTTTCTGCAGTTTTAATGGCATCCTTGCGGGTCAGGATGAGTGCTGGCCAACATTCCTCCATCAACTGAGCAATCCAAAATATCTCTTCATTCATTCTTTAATAGGAATTTGCTGCGCACTGATTTGCTGCTGTTTGCTTGTGTAATATCAGTGACTGCATTTCAGAATCATCATATAGCACAGGAGGCACACATTTGGCCCATTGTGCTTGTGCTAGCTCTATTCTAAGGTTATCCAATTAGTTCCATTCCTCCATTTTTCCAAATAGTCCTGCAGATTTTTCTATCTCAAGTAATATCAAGTTCCCTTCTAAATTTACTATTGAATCTTCATCCACCACCTTTTTAGGCATTCCAAATCATCAGAAGTCACTGCATAAACAATAAAATTCTCATCTGCAGTGACCTTAACCTGTCCTCTAATTATTGACCCTCCTGCCAATGAAAAAGTTTCTCCTTACTTACTCTATCAAAACCCCTTACAAGTCACAAATTGCCTTTGAGGCACTTTGGAATATCTGAGATCATGTTCAGACAATATGTAAGTGCAATTTCTTTGTTTCGTGTAATTTACAATCTGCCTCCCAAGCACATGATCAGAAAAATGTGCAATCTTCAGGAAGCCAGCTTGCACCAGTCTGAGTTTGTAGGGTGAGAATGTAGTATAACCTCAAGTCTAGTGCAAAGCCTATATTTAGTGTATTCCCTGGCAGTTGCGCTCTTTTGAAATGTAGACTGATCATCAGTGTATTCTCAGCATTTTCTGTTCTATTTTGTTTAAAGTGTGCTTTTCTGTGCATCATATTGAACTATTTGTATTGATCAATTTTGTTCATTCCATTAATTTTGAAACATCAGTTATCTTTAACCTTTACTCATGATCTGAATCCCTGGTGCCCAGGATCATGCCAGTATGGGTTGTTCACATTCTACCCCATTTTAAAGGGCTTAATGATTGTGTGACTAGCTTCCATCAGTGCTCTAGATGGTATCTGATTAGTGTCATATTTAGTAATAATACAGTAATAATTGACATGATTCCTGCCTCAACACCACCCCCCCCCCCCCCCGCCCCCCCCCCCCCCCCCCGCCCCGTGACCCATCGCCCCCAAGACTGTATGAGAAAGGGAAAAGCTAAATGAGCTCTGTCCATCTGATGGTGAATAGAGTGACAAATTTCAATCACATTGAGAAAAGCAACATTTTAAATTTAAACTAGAAATCTTTTAATTTTATCTTTAACTTAGGAAAAACAAAAGCAGCAAGGAAGCTCTTATCATGTTTCACTCCAAGACAGGTCAGAGCTATATGATTGGGTTCAAACCAGGCACTTTAATATTGGAGTGAAATTAATAGCTCAATGGCCTTTTCTTCTTCCTACTTTTTAAAATGTGCTTGACTTTTTACGAAGTGTAAAGCATCAAGACTTAGAGCTGGCAAGCCTCATAGTTTCAAAAATCCAGATATTGAACAGATCGCATGGCAAAATTTCCAAGTGCTATCTTAAAGGTTTCAGTGCATTAGAGTGTGGAATTCTTCAGAACATTGTGTTTTTCATTTTCACGTTAGAGCAAGGTTATTGCTTCGGGCCACCTGCATCTGTGCTTCAGACTATATGGAGATTGCCATAAATTCAGCTCAAGTGGAATTTTTTTTTTAGAGCTAAAATTGCTCAGTATTTTGATCACTTCCTTTTTTTCTATGCCCCAGGAATGCACAATTTCTTGAGGTCTCGTTTCACAAGTGCTAGAGTACCCTGGGACTTCACAATGTTGTACATTCTTCAGCTTTGAGCTTAAACATTGGCCAGAATCTTACGTTGATTGGGCAGGCGACACCCGGCCCGAAGGCATGTGAAATTGCGCAAAATGATGTTGGGCGTGCGTCCCGACGTCATCGCGCACGTGAGCAATATTGAGGGTGGTGGGCATGCGCGGGAGTCAGAGCCACGCCCGCTGACAATTAAAGGGCCAATTAAGGCTGTTAAAAACCTTGTTCTTACATTGCCCATGTGATTTTGTCTCATCGTATGGCAAAATGGGCAGGTGGCAGCCCGTTTTTAATGAAACCTCATCCAAGGGCGAGATGAAATGTCCGGGGTGAAATATAATAAAAACAGATCTCTGGGAACTGATGTTTTTTGAGTCCTGCTGTCAGACGCTTGAATGTGTTGCATCGACACAGTCTGATACATTTTTTTCTAGTTATTTAATCTGTACAGGTCTGCAGCTCCTAGAGGCAGCTCTGCAGCAGCTGTCTGCCATAGAGTCAGAGAGGTCTACAGCACAGAAAAAGGCCCTTCGGCCCATCGAGTCTGCACCGGTCAAACAAGTACCTAACTATTCTAATCCCATTTTCCAGCACTAGGCCCGTAGCCTTGTATGCCATGGCATCGCAAGTGCACATTCAAATACTTCTTAAATGTTATGAGGGTTTCTGCCTCTACCACCCTTCCAGGCAGTGAGTTCCAGATTCCCACCACCCTCTGGGTAAAAAAATTCTTCCTCACATCCCCTCTAAACCTCCTGCCCCTTACCTTAAATCTACACCCTCTGGTTATTGATCCCTCCACCAAGGGGAAAAGTTCCTTCCTGCCTACCCTATCGACGCCCCTCATAATTTTATACATCTTCAGGGAGCTCGCTAGAAGCGCCCACCTGCACCCTCACTTTTGTTGGCACCCGCCCTCTTCACGCCCCCCCCCCTCCCCCCTCGGCAGCGCTGAGACTTCCTCAGCACGGGTTTCACAGCCAGCCAGCCAGCGTGAAATTGCGTTCGGGGGGGCTGACTGCAGGCGGAAACGCATTTCGTGTCTGTTTCTGGGCCCGCCGACTTGGTGAGCACGCCAAACATGAAATTCAGGCCACTGAGTATTTAGCAGTCTACTTAGCAGTCTACTTGAGATTGAAAGCATTAAAGCAAGGTAATTTCCTGTCCTGGACTGATGTTCAGATGGCTATTTTCAAGCAAGTATCACTATAGCAATTAGAAGCAGGAACTTGGGCTGATGTACTTTCCCAAAGGGAAGATGAGATTAATTATAGCATTCCTGCACTGCCCACACTAGGATGACCTAGCTTGTCAAGGACAGGGATAGCACCTAAATCCTACCTCACGTGTATAGCTCGGTCTCAAGCCAAGCAGTGGACTTGTAAATGCAGATTATATTCTGGCAGTACCCTGATTTACTGAATACATCAATTTTAAAAAATCTGTTCTCAGGATGTGAGCGTTGCTGGCAAGGTCAGCATTGACAGTGCATCCCTAGTTGTTCCGAAAAGGTGCTGGTAACCTTCTTGAACAGCTGTTAGTGGTTTGATACAACTGAGTGGTTTGCTGGGCCACTTCAGAGGGGAGTTCAGAATCAAAATGGCCTGGGACTGGAATCACATTTAGATAGGGAGCTAAGGTTTTTTTTTCTTTTACTTTCATGGGATGTGGACGTCGCTGGCAATTTGTTGCCCATCCCTAATTGCCCTTGAAATGAGTGAAGGGCCAAAAGTCGACCACATTGCTGTGGGTCTGAAGTCGCATGTGGGCCAGACCTGGTAAGGATGGAAGATCGCCCTCCCTAAAGGACATTTGTGAACTAGATGGATTTTTACAACAGATGAGGATAGTTTCATGGCCACTATTACTGAGATTAGCTTTATATTCCACATTTATTAACTGAATTCAGATTCCACCAGCAGCTATGGTGGGATTTGAACTCATGTTCCCAGTGGATTAGCCTGGGTCTCTGGATTACTAGTCTAGCAACATTACGCAAATTTACAACTATGCCACTATCTCTCCTTATTAGACTTACAAGTCTGGCAGGTTTCCTTCCAGAAAGGACATTAGAGAAATACTGGGTTTTTAATGACAATCAAACAGTTTTACTGGTGCCACTTTTTTTCTTTTCATGTTTTTTAATTGAATTCAAATTCTTAAGCTGTCATAATGTGATTTGAATTTATTTGTCTAGACCTCTGTTAGTCCAGCAACATGACCATTTCACAACCATAATCCTGTTACAACTGTAATCTATCACTGCCTGAAATGAAATCTTCAAACACTTTTTAAAAATGATTCATGACCAGGATTCGCGAAAAAAAAAATTGAGAAGTTCCATTCTAGCAGTGCTTTTAAGTTGTTTGAGTTGAATATTTCTCCTTGGTTTAAGTGCTGACAAGTAAGTTTCCCATTGGAATACTGAACTCTAACATTACTTAAGTTACTTCAAAAAATGAAAGAGCTGTTGTGCGTGGTGCATCAAAAAGAAAGGAAAAAAGTAGCAAAGCAAAAAGAAACTGTAAAAAATAATGAGAAGGGAAAGATATAGAGGAACAAATTAGCAGGGAAATTACAGAGGTGCAAAACCTATAGGTCAGAATTTTACATTCAGCGTGTGGGGGCGGGCCCGACACACCAGAATGTGAAATGACATGTGATGATGTCGGGCGTGCATCCCAACGTCGCCACATACCATCACGATATTTCGGTAGGTGGGCACGCTATGAGGACGGAGGCACACCCGCCATTAATTAACGGGCCAGTTAAGGCTCTTGAAGCACCAATTGAATTCGATTTTGCGCAGCCCGTGCGATTTTCAGGGTGTCGCATGGGCGCAACGAGCTGGCGGGTAAGCCACATTTTCAAAAACCTCATCCACGGGCGGGAAAAGAGGGGTGAGGCGGCTCACTAATGCAAGTTGTTAGTACTTTAGATTACACCTTACTGCTACTTGCTTGTGTGAACAGGAAACTTCATTTCGTTTCAGAGCTGCTTTGACAGAAATATCAGGCTTCAGTTCAGGACTCTGGAGGATTCATACCACTTGGGGCCTTCCAGGTATCAGACAGCCTTCCCCTACCCTGGGAATGGGGATTGTGTTCTCCGCTGGAGGCACCGCCTCTGAGGAGGGAGGGAGGGCCAGAAGGGGGAGGAGGCCAGGTGTCTCTATTCAGCCTCCAGGGGAGCGACCTGTGGGAATAGAGGCGCAGGCACAAGGGGTGCATGACCAACAGGAAGTCCAAGGCGGAAGGGGCCGCAGAAGACACCACTATCCTGCTGCCAGGGTTTAGAGGCAGCGATGCAGCTACCTCAATATGTCTGAGGTGCAATGTCAAAAGAGGCTCCACCTCTCAAGGGACAGCGTGACCTCCATCTGCCAGATGATCGGCCCTGAGATCAGCTCCAACTGTGCGGGTGGGCATCCCATGCTGTGGCACTGAAGGTCACAGTGGCACTCAACTTTTATACCTCCGGCTCTTTCCAGGAGTAGGTGCGTGATCTTTGTGGAATCTCCCAATCAGCTGTCCACAAGCTGGTGACAGATGCTGCATTCAGACGTGCATTGACTTTCATTCACTACCGCACGGGCGAGGCCAGCCAGGCAGAGCGAGCCAGAGGCTTTGCAGCGATTGCTGGGTTCCTCTGCATCCAGGTTGCAATTGACTGCACACATGTGGCCATCAAGGCGCCAGCGGGTGAGCCGGGTGCCTTCGTCAACAGGAAGGGATTCCACTCGATGAATGTGCAGTTAGTGTGTGACCACAAGATGCAAATTCTGCAAGTCTGTGCAAGGTACCCAGACAGCTCCCATGATGCTTACATCCCGAGATACTTCCAGGTACCGAGGCTCTTCAGTGCTCCAGCCTGGCTGGATGGATGGCTGCTGGGCGACAAGGGCTATCCCCTCAAAAGGTGGCTCATGATGCCTCTCCACCATCCAAGAACGGAGGTCAAGCAGCGGTACAATAGGAGCCATGCCTCCACAAGGGCGGTGGTGGAAAGAACCATCCCCCGACTGCCGGCACCCTGGGCACTCTATACCTCCGCCTGCACCTCAAGCGAGTGTGAAATGGCCTCACCGCCGATAATCTAATGCCCACCGAGATGTTGGTGCCTGCCTGGCTGAGAGGGTGCGATGCTGGTGCGTTTATATCTTCTGTGTCCTCTGGGGTGAGCGGCGGTCCTTCAGGCCCCTGACCCCATCGATCTTCTGGTGAGCCTGAAAGGAAGAACAAGGACATGTCATTAGTTACACTGTTACTGTGCATGCCTGGCACCCGGATCAGGGTGCCCTCGTCTTTCCATTATCATTGGGGATTCCATGTTTGGGGCTCGCATCAATATACAGACAACAGTGAAATGGATGCTATGATAGACATTCTGACCTCAGTGCATGGCACTCTTACCTCCCTGAGGCACCCCAACCTCACCGCAGCGGGTTGACCTAGACGCATGGCGCCTCTCCAGCTCCAGTGCCTAGTGCTCATATCTGGACAGGATTAGAAGGTGGGGCTCTCCTCCGCCAATCTGCATTATTGTGGGCTGTCTTCTCCTGAAAGGAGAGAGGAGCATTGATTAGTCCACCCTGTACCTGCATTGCTATTGCAGCCTGGCCAACCCCACCTGAGGAATACCTCGCAGGGCTCAGCCGAATCGTGACCCTGGAGCCCCCAGACACTCATTCCAAGCAGCCAGGGCTCACCCCTTTACTGAGATGCTGTCTCATTGACATTTGCCACTCACACCCTAAGAACTCTGAGGTCCGGGGGGTGGGTTGGGTGGGGTGGTGGGCTCCTAACTGCTGTGCTAAGTAACCCATGCCAGCACGGTACTCACCCTTTCCAATCGCAAGAGGTCATTGAAGTGCTTGCGGCACTACCCCCATGTGCGCCTCACCACATCATGGGAGCTGACCCTGGATGCCACCTCTCCTCCCAGGCATTTTTGGTGAGGTGGGGGTGCCTTCTCCTCCCATCCCTTGGGACAAGGATATCCCGGCGTGCTGCCACCTCCTCGAATGTACCTCAACCATACCAAAATCATCTCCTCTTTAAAGCCATTACAGTTTTACCTGCCAATCTTTCATTCCAATTTACCTAGGGCAGATGTGTTCTCACCCAACTGAACTGGCCCTCCTCCAAGTAAATATTTTTACCTAAGATTGTTCCTTTTCCTTTTGTGTGGCTAACCTAAACCTTATGATACTGAGAATTTCCTGAAAGTTCCCTGATTGATAATTGATCCACTTGACCCAATTCATTCCCCAGAGCTAGAACCAGATCCAGCAATGCCCCCTTCCTTGTTGGACTGGAACTATACTGATCCAGAAAATTCTCCTGAACACATTTCAGAATCTTATTCCTCTCTCTGCCCTTTACAGGAACATCCTCCCAGGTTACATGAGGATAGAGCGTAACTAAAATATCCCACTATCACTATGGCCTGAATTTTTCCCGCGTCAAGCCGCCCGCAATCGGGTCCGCACCGCTATTTTATACGGGCAGGCCAATTAAGGCCTGCCCAGTGTAATGCGCGGCTTTGGCATCAGCGTGAAGGGGCGGGTGGGTGCGGGAGCTCAATGGCCACCTGGCGGCCTATTGGAAAACGGCGCAGTCAGCCACGCGAAGGCTGTCACTGACTTGCAGTTCCGTTGCCATGCAGAATGTAGTAGCAGAACAGGGCAGGCGGGAGGGCAGGTCGGTGGGGCAGTCAGCCCCGTGGTTTTCTGACGATTGCCCTCCTGGAAGTGTATATGTTAGATGTCATATTGATCAATATAAGTGAGAACCAGGCTGAGTATATGAAGATCAGAGGCTAAATGGAAAAGGAAATCAGGGAATATGTGAGAAAAGACTCGCAACTAACATAAAACGGAAACCAAAAGTCTTCTATAAGCATATAAATAGTGAAAAGGTAGTAAGAGGAGGGGTGGCACCAATTAAGGACCAAAAGGAATCTATGAATGGAGGCAGAGGGCATGGCTGAGGTACTAAATGAGTACTATGCATCCGTCTCTACCAAGAAAGATGTTGCCAAAGTCACAGTGAAAGAGGAGGTAGTTGAGATACTAGGCGAGCTAAAAATTAATAGACCATTGGAAAGGATGTCTGTACTTAAAGTTGATAAGTCACCAGGACCAGATAGGATGCATCTGAAGAAGATATGGGAAGTAAGGTTGGAAGTTGCAGAGGTATTGCCCATAATCTTCCAATCCTCCTTAGCTACACGGGCGGTACCAGAGAACTGGAGAATTGCAAATGTTACACTCCTGTTCAAAAACGATGCAACGATAAACCTAGCAACTGCAGGCCAGTCAGTTCAATCTCATTGGTAGAAAAGCTTTTAGAGATAATGGGCTAGATTTTTGCGGAGCCATGGAGACTCCGTGGACCTTTGAAAATGGCAGGCGGGACCCAGATTTGAAAATCCTGCCTCCATTCCCGACAGATCCCATTTACACCAGTAGGGGAAAGGGGGCAGATCATGACTTACACATAAGGGAAACCTGAACTCAACAGGGCTATTTGAACTCAGCGCTGAGTTCAAGCAGACCCCATTTTCACTGTAGCAAAGGCCTTAACCTGCAGAGTGTGAGTTATGAATTTTTAGAGTAAACGTAAATGTTCGTGAAGGGTGGACAAGGTCAATAGAATTGTCAAGCTATGAAGCTATTGAAATCTCCAGCCCTTTAAAAATTGAAAAACAGCTTGCCTGTGTTAGTGAGTGGTAAAAGAAAACTGTTCTAGTAATTGCAATGACTGTCTGTTGACATTTCTCCAAGGGTTATCATTACGTCATTATTAATGCTTGGCCACTTTCCACAACCCACAATTATCTCAGCAAGGGGTCCTAAATTCACAGTTTGACTGACAGCTCAAAGAGATTATTAAATGATTAGCTGTCCTTGTAGGGTTATGAATACAAGTCTGTTTGTTTTTATAAGAATTTAAGAACTTGAGGGGATTTAAAAGTTTTGAATGGGCTTTCATGAATGGGAGTTTTCTTTAAATATAGTGACGGCTTCAATATATATTTAAACCTTTATTTTATTTAATTTCAACATGGCTCCTGAGGTCTGCCCATGGTGGATACTGGTGAGTTGGCTCGGAGAGTGTAACAGCGAAGGGTGTTGGAGGTGGATGGGGGAGCCATGGCTTGGCATGAGTTGGCATGGAGGTGGCATGGGGAGTGGGTGAGGATTTGATTGACTGTGAGCGGTCAGGACTAAAGGGTCTAAAATTTAAGAAAACAACTTGGACAAAGAGAACCAAGGCACCCTGCATTAGTACCTAGCAGCAGCTATGGCTGAGGTAACAGAAATAGTTGATCAGGGTAGTACGAAAGTAGCAGCATGGATACAAAATTGGATGAGTGACAGGAAACAGAGGGTATTGGTGAATGATAGCTTTTTGGACTGAAGGAAGGCATACAGTAGGATTTCCCCAGGGGTCCTTACTTCTCTTAACCTATATGAATGACCTAGACTTGGCTGTACAGTGCACAATTTCAAAATTTGAAGGTGTCACAAAATTTGGAAGGATTGCAAACTGTAAGGAGGACAGTGATAGACTTCAAGAGGACATAGACAGACTGTATAATGGGTGGACACATGGCAGATTACATTTCATGGACATAAGTGTAAAGTGATACAGGTTGGTAGGAAGAACAAGGAAAGGCTGTATAAAATAAATGGCTGAACTTTCATGGAGCCCCCCTGACTTCACAGACTTTTAAAAATGGTGCCAGGACCCGATTCTAGGATTCCTAGCCCCATTCCTGGTGCCAAAATTTTCACTAGCACAGGATAAGGGTTCAGGCTAGCGCAGATCGTGAGCCTGCACCCTGCACTCCCGACCTGACCGGCTCCATAGCAGAGATAGGCATCTCCTAGTCCCCTGCAATTTTCGTAGAGTCAGGTCAATTTTCAAGGAGCCGTGATTCACGACCCCTCAGAGGTGTCATGAACCAAAGTCTGAATGATGGAAACTTTTAAAAGGTCAGTTCAAAAGATCTTACCCATGCCTCCTTGCCAACCTATGTCCCTCCATCCATCCTCTCATGGCCCCTCATGCCCTCCATGCCAACCTATGGCATTTCCATGTCTATTCTCCCCGTACACCCATTGTACAGAACCAATGAACCCTATAGTAATAATAGCATGTGTGTAAAAGCTTTAAAAAAACTAGTCATTCATTCATAACTTGCTATTTTCTTAAAAAGAAGCTTTTATTATGGCCCTATAGAAGTGTCTATCATCTAGACTATTAAAGTTTCAATAGCAGAAACTAGCACATGACAGCCCCTATGGCTGGCTCCAAACTCTTTACGGGGGTGGCAGACCCAACAGCAGTTATCACCCTAAGGAGCCTTGGTGAGTTCCTGCAGTGCATCTTGTACATGGTATGCATTGCAGCCACTGTTCATCGGCAGTCGAGAGAGTGAATGTTTGTGGATGGGGTGCCAGTCAAGTGAGCTGCTTTGTCCTGGATGGTGTCAAGCTTCTTGAGTGTTGTTGGAGCTGCACTCATCCAGGCAAGTGGAGGGTGTTCCCTCACACTCCTGACTTGTGCTTATAGATGGTGGACAGACTTTGGGGAATCAGAAGATGAGTTACTCACTGCAGAATTCCTAGCCTCTGACCTGCTCTTGTAGGCACAGTATTCATATGGCTAGTCCAGTTCAGGTTCTGGTCAATGATAAACCCCAGGATGTTGATAGCGGGGAATTCAGTGATGGTAATGCCATTGAATGTCAAGGGATGATGGTTAGATTCTCTCTTGTCAGAGGTTGCCTGGCACTTGTGTGGTGCGAATGTTACTTGTCAGCCCAAGCCTGGATATTGTCCAGATCTTGCTGCATTTGGAAATGGACTGCTTCAATACCTGAGGAGTCGCGAATGGTGCTGAAGATTATGCAACCATCAGCAAACATCCCCACTCCTGATCTTATGATGGAGGGAAGGTCATTGATGAGACAGCTGAAGATGGTTGGGCCTAGGACACTACCCTGAGGGACACCTGCCGTGATGTCCTGGAACTGAGATGATTGACCTCCAACAACCATAACCATCTTCTTTTGTGCCAGGTATGACTCCAACCAGCAGAGAGTTTTCCTCCTGATCCCTATTGACTCCAGTTGTGCCAAGGCTCCTTGATGCCTCACTTGGTCAAATGCTGCCTTGATGTGAAGGGCCGAGTTAAAAATAAATAAAAGAGCAAGGAACAAAATAAGCAAACATTTATAATAGGCTTAAGCAAACCTATTGGGACTGAACTCCAGAAGGGTAACTTTAGCGGCAAAGTAACTGAAACCCAGGAGAAATGGCATAAACAGCGTTTACATCATTTCTCTGATGTTTCCACAGATATTCCATAAAGATTGTGGTGGACAATTGAGATAATGGTTATGGTAATTAAGTTTGAGGATAATAAATGTAGAGAAGCAAGAGGAAAAAGCAATAATTCTAGCCATTGAAAATTAATGGAAAAGATAACTTATGGACAATGTTTTGGTTGAGAAGGCGACATAATAAAATTGATCATCAATTGATTCCAAAATACTGATATCCTCTATCACGTTGTGAAATCCACTGCATTCACAAAATTTAAGATGTCAGTTTTGCTTGTTGGGATGCAAGAGATGTTATCTGTGAAAGACCTCAGACAAGATCAGTAAATTATCATAGACAGCCCCACTGCTGAAAGTATGAAATGGAGCCAATAAAATTATAACTTAATGGGACACTTTATCAGAACCCAGAGACTTCTCATGAAGTTTAATGAGCTGTTTCAACTTTAACAATGTTATTAACATGACTGTTAAGTACATCTGAGGTTGACAAAAATGGTTGTGCTTTAGAGGCAATCAGGCAGCTCCCTTTGGCCGCCTTAATTCCATTTGGAGCCAAATGATATACTGTTTGATCCAAGGTATTCTTTTGTGGTAAGCCTGCTCCTTTTCACTATGATATTCGAGGCTGGAAATTGTTGGATGTCTCAGTGATACATGTGCTTGTGCATGTTTGCAATAGATTGTAATGTTCAAGCGAAGGTTATAACTACTTGGAGGAAGTTTTGCATCATGTATGGCTGGAACCAGCTTGAAACCTGTGCGTTGCAGAAGTCACATGTCCGACCTAAAATGTTTTCAAAGATTAGAAAGGGCGGGTAGGAAATTAGCATGGGAATGCCTATCAGAGCTTGATGTACTCCCACAGATTTCAATCAAAATCTTATGCACCTTCTCCCTGGTGAAGCTGTGCAACATGAGGGGAAGAGATTGTCTCCTTGTGCTTGGTGATGTCCTAGGTGCAAATTCCTTTTTTTGAAAACTGGTCTTTTTACTGCTAATGGTGCAATATTTTGGATGCTATGAAGTTGGAGCTAAGCAACAGACAAAATGTTAAAACTAAGCTTTATTTCAAGTGAATAAATGATCCATAATCATAAAATCTTATGATACAGAAGAAGCTCATTTAATCTATGATAAAAGCAAAATACTGCAGATGCTGGAAATCTGAAATGAAAGCAGGAAATGCTGGAAAAACTCAGCAGGCCTGACAGCATCTGTGGAGAGAGAAACAGAGTTAATGTTTCGAGTCCGTATGACTCTTCTTCCCATTTTTGAAGAAGGTCTCCAACTCTCCTTCTCTAACAAAGACCCCTACAAATTTTGCCTTATACTTCCAATTTCTTTTGAAAGTTACTCTTAAACCGGCTTTCATCCACCTTTTCAGGTAGTCCCTTCCAGTTCATAACGATTCACTGTATTAAAATAAAATATTCTCGTCCCCTCTCTTTTGCCAATTATCTTAAATCTGTCTCCTCTGGTTACCAGCCCACCAGCCAGTGGGAACAGGTACGTCTTCATACGGACTCGATACGTTAACTCTGTCTTTCTCTCCACAGATGCTGTCAGACCTGCTGAGTTTTTCCAGCATTTTTTGTTTTTGTTTCAGATTCCCAGCATCCCCAGTATTTTGCTTTTATGTAAATAAAACAAATACTAATTACCTCCTCTGTGTGTTGCAATCACTATCCATTGCATTGTGTTTTGCTCCAACTCATTCTTGCTCAAGACTCAAGCTCACATCTGTGCAATTCCTGACCTCTACAGGCTTCCTGTCACACATAGAACCTGGCCAGTTGTGTATATGGTTTTCCATCCATAATGTAATTAAAACTGGGACCATATGATCCAATTTCTTTCTTTCTTCAATCCTACAAGCTTTTATACTCAACCTTGGCTTTCCCTAACCACTACCATTTGATTTTATCTTATCTTCTCTCCTGCTTATTTTTAACCTTGGTGGTGTCCTGCACTATGGACTTTGCTCCTTAACTTGATGTTCTCAATAGTAATAAATTTTCCAAAAATAGTAAATAACTGACAGTAAAAATACCGTTCAGATTTAAAAACCTCATTTGACCGAATCAACCATTCTAAATAGTGTTTAAAAATCTATCGCAAATGTATCTTTTACATCCCTGTATTCACATAATCACTAATAAAAGACTCATATAGAATGTAATTTCTTAGGCAGACCCATTGCAGGTTGAATGCACCATCGCCCATCTTTAGTGGGGTTAACTTGACCCTTTCTTTTTAAGCACAAGATAAACTATAACAACTGATAAAAATCAGTGCCTGGTGTTATAAGGAAAGATTGAAGCCCCTACAAGGGAGGCCATTCTGTAGGGGGTGGTGGTGTGAGTCAGCTTCACCTCTGACTTCTGAGCGGTTCGAATCGCTCCCACTCCCTGGGTTCTAGACCTTGGACTTATTTGGGGGTTGTGACAAAGTGCAGCAGTTTTGGTGCAAGAAAAACTGAGTTTATTGAAGCCACAAATGAACTTATAACATTAGGATTACACTGAGATTATACAGATTTACAAAGTACACTTAGTTAAGAATGGGGAACATGGCATAACGAGGGAAAAAATCACGCTACTAATCCCCTTACCCTTGTCCCACCCCCAAAACCTAACTAAATTGAACTAGGAGAGGTCAGGGATCATGCTCACCAACCCAGGGTTCCTTGACAGTTCGAAATCCAGCCAGGTAAGCCGGTTGCAGCTTTGGGGTACGCTCTTTGTGTCCTCTGGGGCCTGCCGTCCCCATGTGGTCCTGGTCTGTGGAATCTGCGAAGGTTCTTGAGTGGAGGACGCGGTTGTGGGTGGTCGATCTTCGTGGAGGGCTGTGGTTACGGCCTTGTTGTCTTTGGTTGAACCTGCCACCCCGTGCCCCTCGGCGTGATGTTGCCCACGGGCCTGCAAAACCTCCAGATCTTCTCGCTTAAACTCTGTTTCAACCGCTCCCAACTGCTCACTGCCTGCTAGCTGGTTTCCCTCTCTGTCAGCAACCCTTCTGCTAGCAGGTTTCTCCCTGTCAGCTTTTGCTTTTAGGTAATGGAGGATGTTGAAGAGGAATGAAATAGGAGGGAAGTTGCCAGCTACAGGTTCTGTAATATTCTGCTTCTCATTCTTTTTTATGTCCCACATCATTTGTCAGAAAACTGCATCAGGAAACTCTCATGGCTCCTCTTATTGCAAATGAACTCTGCACCCCAGGAAGCAATTCTAGCCTGTCTTCCTCCTCTGGAAGTGGGTGGGGAAGGATTGGAGGAGGAAAAGCAGCAATCTTCTGCCTCTGGCCCTGCCGGCACATTGTACCCATTCACTCTCTTACCCCTGAACATCATATCACCTGACAGAATTCCACCTGGGGAGGGAGGGGGCACTATTTGAGAGTGAGAGTGCAGTGTATGTAGTGATACTGAGAGCAGGATGGGAAAAGGGAGCTGAGGATGGAAACTTGTTGCTGACCAGAGGGTTTACCTCTCAGCTAAAAAACATTGGAAGTTATATCTCGTAGGTCTTGCTCAATAGGAAAGATGCTTTCAGAGCATAAAGCAGACTTGAATACACCAGCATGATGCCCAACTGTACAACAGAAGGCAGGTCACTTGAAGGATTTCACTACCTGTCATCTTTTAGTGCCTCAGTAAACTCTACACCTGTGGCAACTCTAGATCATCTCCATAAAGGCCGACATGAGTGAGATCCTGAAGGTAATCTACACTTGTACAAACATACAAATTAGGACCAGGAGTAGGCCACTCAGCTCCTCGAGCCTGCTCCGCCATTCAATAAGAAGATGGCTGATCCGATTGTAACCTCAACTCCACATTCTCGCCTACCCCTGATAACCTTTCGCCCCCTTGTTAATAAAGAATTTATCTAGCTCTGCCTTAAAAATATTCAAAGACTCTGCTTCCACTGTCTTTTGAGGAAGAGAGTTCCAAAGACTCACAACCCCCTGAAAGAAAAAAATTCCCCTCATCTCTGTCTTAAATGAGCGACCTCTTATTTTTAAACAGTGAGCCCTAGTTCTAGATTCTCCTATAAGAGGAAACATCCGCTCCATATCCAACCTGTCAAGACCCCTCAGGATCTAACGTTTCAATCTTACTCTTCTAAACTCCAACAGAGTTTAACCTGTCCAGCCTTTCCTCATAAGACAACCCGCCCATTAGTCTAGTAAATTTTCTCTGAACTGCTTCTAACGCATTAACATCCTTCCTTAAATAAGGAGAGCAATACTGTACACAATATCCCAGATGTGGTCTTACCAGGGCCCTGTACAACTGAAGCATAACCTCCCTACTTTTGTATTCAATTCCTCTCACAATAAACAATAACATTCTATTAACTTTCCTAGTTACTTGCTGTACCTACATACTAGCCTTTTGTGATTCATGCACTGGGACCCCCAAATCCCTCTCAATTTCTCACCATTTAGACACTATGCTTCTTTTTTATTCTTTCTGCCAAAATGGACAATTTCATATTTGCCCACATTATACTCCATTTGTCAGATCTTTGTCCATTCACTTAACCTATCTATGTCCCTTTGTAGCCTCCTTATGTCCTCTTCACAACTTACTTTCCTATCTATCTTTGTGTTTCAGCAAATTTAGCAACCATACCCTCAGTCCCTTCATCCAAGTCATTTATATAAATTGTAAAATGTTAAGGCCCCAACACTGATCCCTTTTGCCATGGAATGCTCTGATTGCTTCCATAGGGTCCTATGTTGCAAATTGGAGAGAGCTGAGTTTTCCAGCCTATAAACAAGGGCTTAGATTCAGACAAGTATCTCAGGAGCCTTCATTGATCTCATTAGCTCTGGTTCTCCACAGTAATTTCCACAAGTAATTAAGGCAGAGGTGGATAGATTCTTGGTAAGCAGGTTATTGGGTGTAGGTGGGATGCAGATTTCAGGTTACTATCAGATCAGCCATGATCTTATTAAATGGCGGAGCAGGCTTGAGGGGCTAAATGGCCGACTCCTGTTTGTTATTTGTATGTATGACTGCTACACAAAGCCAATGCGTCATGTAGAGGCAAGAGGTTCATCCATTCTTGGCAGTCCTTCAAATGCCTATACATGTGGCCCAAGGGACAAGGTAGCAACACAAAAGATGGCAGAAGATCAGCCATGATCATGTTGAATGACAAATTTGAAAGGTTGTATGGACAATTCCTGCTCACAGGGTCGCAGAATGGTTACAGCACAGAAGGAGACCATTCAGCCTGTCATGTCTGCAGTTTATTTAATGCTACTCTCGGTCTTCTCTGCGTAGCTCTACACATTCTTCCTTTTCAGATAATAATCCAGTTCCCTCTTAAATGCCTCGATTGAACCTGCCTGCACCACATTCAGGGTCCTATTTATTATATTCTCAGGAGGTGAGACTTCCAGCAGGTCCATCTATGGATGTAGCTGCCTTGAGACACTCCCAACAGGCTCGGACTGAAACTTAGCAGTCAGCTGTCTTACGTCGTCTTGCTACTCAGAAGACGCACTAAATTAAGGTAGAGAGTTTGTACTTCAGACACTAGTTTCAAGGGGAAGCATGGTAGTAAAATGAAGTCTTTATAAAGCTGTTGTGCGTTCACTGCTGGCAAATTGTAATAGGATGAGCTGTGTGAGTTAACATGTAGAAAGTCATTTTTCTGGAGGGAAAGGGACAAGCATGAGGCAAATGATAATAGAGTAGGCCTCTTCTATAAAGGTACCAGAACGTTTCTTGCAACTGGAAAACCGTTTTCCTTCTCATCTTCCACCTGCTGTTCCTTAGGGTGACTTCACCACCCCCACAAAGTCTTCAGCATCTTTTACCTATGGAAACTCCATGGTAAGGCTTCTCTATTGTGCAGATTTGGGAAACATGCAGCACACAACTACAATCCTAGGCCGGGGGTGTGTTCAGTGGCTAGGTTGGAGAATCTCGTGTTAAGGTCCTAGTTGCGTTTCCCGACAACGTAAATCCAGGACATGATTGTCCCCTCCCCCCGTCAATGGCGATCCATGTTTCCTGCTGTCAAACGTCGGGAACTTAATTGTAATAAATTGGCATCGAATTATTGTGGCCACACACTGGAATCATTGCTGCCCTCCGCCCCCCCACCAATCTTTTCAAATTTAACTTCCATGTCAGTGTGATTTCACAACAGCATAATTTACAACTACGTTGAAAAGGCATGAACCTGGCGACCTCAACTTTAGGGGAATTCAGAGGTGAATTCACACAACTTTCTGCAACATTCACGATGATCCAGTGGCTCCATGGTTTCGGCGGTGTGGGGGTGGCGGGGGGGGTGCACAGGCAAATCTTTGCAGAGGCTTCTTCGTGGCTGGTTGTGGTGCTAGGGCAAGGGTGACAATGGGCGGAAATTGGAGAAGGCAACCTCGGGGCAAGGGTGACAGTGTAAAGGCGGAAGGGTGAGAAGGCAACCTCGGGGCAAGGGCGACAGTGCCGGGGGTGGGATCATGGCAGCACCCACTGAAGTTTGAACGCAAACACATGCGGGGATGGGGGGAGGTGGTAGGGGGGATGAAAGCGGCCAGGCTAATGGAAAAACATGTCAAAGATGAGCACTTCACCGCAGCTGAGAGCGTTTAGCTTGAGCTCAATTGTCAGCCTAGTCAAACAATTGTGCCCACTCAAGCAGCACTAATTCCTCACAGTGCGAATGAATGCTCCTCTACTGTTAACCCCTCACGCGCACACTTCAAACTCGAATAAGTGCTATGGTGCTACATAAGGATTGCATGACTGGGCAAGCCTGAGGATCCTGTTGGGAACGGTGGCCATTGAACACTGAATAGGTTGGTGCTTGATGGACAGCACGGACACAATGGGCCAAAGGGCTTGTTTCTGTGCTGTATAACTCTATGACTCTATGACTGAAGGAGGGCTGCACTCCTCATCCCTTGCATTATGTTTCAGTTGACTTTGAAAAGTCGCCCTCATGTTACAAGCAAACCGTGAAGCCTTGGAGTGTAGGTTAAGAAAATGCCTATGCCTGAGGTGGGAGTTCAGGATGCAGTCGAGTAGCCAAAGCTGTCGCCTCTCGGTCATGTGTGGGCATGGTGAGCCATCATGTGCGCTAAACATTGGGCATCCAGGCAGTGGCCTGGACTCTCCTGCATGCATTAAGGGGCCTTGAAAGTCAGCTGCAGGTGATGACTTGACGAAGCGTAGTTCTTATGGGACAATTGCTGACCCTTACGTCTTCCTCTTTGACACTGCAGTGAGAAGACCGTCAGGAACATGGAGTCTAGTGATCTCGCTATCTGCCTGATTGTTTATAGGCAGGAGAGAAGAAGGAGAAGAATGTGAGGGAGGTGCCTGGCTCGCCAAAGAGAGGAGGGAACCCTGAAGACTAAAGGGCGGCACGGCCTCCTCCGAACACAGAAGATGATCCCCACAGAGCCGTCGTTCGTGGGCGCATCGCCAGACCCAGGGTCTGCTGACAGTGCATGTACTTTGTTAATTTCGACAGGAACCAGGCAAGCCAGAAAGCAAGAGCACTGGGATCTGCTCAGATTCCCAGATTCCCACAGGTGCAGGGTGCCATCGACTGCACCCATGTGGCTCTTAAATCTCCCTGGAAACAAGCAGTCCAGTATGTGAACTGCAAAGGCTTCACCCTGTCAATGTTCAGCTGGTCTGCGACCATAACAAACAAATCATTCAGGTGTGTGCAAGATACCCCTGAAGCGTCCACGACTTGGACATCCTCAGCAGGTCTCAGATCCCTGAAATTTTCCAGGGACCACACAGGATAAAGGGTTGGCTCCTCGGGGACAAGGGCTACCCACAAAGGATGTGGCTGATAACACCTATGCGGCAGCCTGAGACTCCTGGTGAGAGAAGGCACAGTGAGGCTCATGCTATAACCCGAAGTTTGGTTGAGCATACCATTGGCATCCTGAAAATGAGTTTCCAGTGCCCGGTCAGATCTGGTGGATTACTGCAGTACATTCCCCAGAGGGTGTCAAGCAATATAGTGACTTGCTGTGCACTAAACAACTTGGCGATGGAAAGAGAGGAAGACGTGAATGATGAGAAGATGCAAGAGCTGCACATCTCCTTTGATGAGGAGGAAGTCAAAGGTGATGAGGTCCTGGAAGGCGGGGGTGCAGGTGATGAGGCCATTGCACTGGCCAGACGAGGCAGGCATAGTCATTAGGCTCTCATTACCGCAAGATTCCAGGAGGATGATGATGAGATGTAATGGGGACAGTCCTGAGATCTTCATATTGCATCTGGGAACGTCTGACACCTGTCTGGCTGAGGGGAGAGCACAAGCGCCTTGTGAAGAGGCTCATATCATTGAGATGCTGCAGAGAAACAGTGGCTACATGGACTTTAAGACAACTTGATCCTTTGGCAGGCCTCATCACCTGTTCCCTTTAGCACCACACCTTTAACTGCCAGGTATGATGTCAAGATGGGGAGGCAGCCCCACCTCTAAGGTGCTGAGAGCGCGCAGAAAACATCACGGAATCCAGTGACTCTTGGGTCTGAGATTCTTGCAGCAAACACATGCCACATGGAGGTGCACGCATCATCAATCTGGACATTGACTTTGAAGCCGGACAATCACTGCGCTCAAAAGGTTACCCTCTGCACAGGAGAGAGGCCCTGGACTGCGACAGTGCAGGAAACAAGGTTTCACATCTGATTGATATGAACGCTGCTCAACATAACAAGGAGCCAAAGACAACGAGACATTCTTGGGAGTGTATTTACAATGGTCAACATTAAGTACAATGATTAACACCCGTACCCATGTTGTGCAACTAAATCTTCTTGACCTTTCTAACCCTGCCGCTACGTCTTGGTGCTCCCCTGACATCCACAGTGGAGGTGGAAGTGGCCTGCTGACTGCTATGCCCTGTTGTCTGCGATGACCTTGGTGGGCTTCCTCTGGAGGGCCGAGAATTGGAGGGCCCTGGCCTGCTTTCGGGGTCCTGCTGTGTGACAGTAGCACCCTCCTCGGTCTGTGGAGCTGGAGCTGCTGGGGTCACAGGAAGAGGGGTTTTGGATGGGCTGAACAGTCCAGGAGTCACCTGGGTGGATAACTCCGGGGTGTGGATCTGCTGATCCTCCACCCTATGGGTGCCCGAGAGCCCCAGGCTGACTCATGAGAGGAAGGGGCAGCTGGAGTGACCTTGAGATGCCCCACCCCCCCTCTCACATTGACACAGATGGATGCCTGCAAGCACCTCACCAATGGAGTACAACTCCTGCAACAGTGCAGGACCAATGTCCTGGGCAAAAATCTCCATGGCAGCCGTATTTTGACCATGGTGCATTGGCATGAAGGCGGACAAACTCCTCCATCATGCCTTGCAATCTGAGGAGTGCAGTGGCCATCCCTTCCCGATGTTCCCGAGCTTGCCTTTTCAGCTCCAGCAACTGAGGTATGACTGAGTCCAGCGGCTCCTCATCTGACTCAGACTCAGCAGATTTCTGGCCTCCAGCAGTCGAGTACCGGAAACCTGGGAAGTCCCTGCCTCTGCTTGCTGTGGATCGGACAGTGCGATGTGTTCACCAGATTGTGTCCCAAGGCTACTCTAGAACTAGGTCCCACCGAGGTGTGTGTCTGTGCCCTGGTGGAGGTGAGCACTGTGACAGGTCTTCAGTGTCAGTGTCTGTGGATTCTTCTTCCATGGTGTCCTCAGGGCTGGAATCGAGGCCCTGTCTCATGGACACCATTGGCTCCTTTCCAGATGTGCCTGTGAAAGCAAGGAGAGGTAATTAGTGCATGGCAGTGGACTGTGGAACAGGGGAACTGACTCACAGCATGGTTGCCTGATGGATGTTGCACTGATGGATCCTCACGTGGTTGAGCGCCGCCAACATCACCGTCAGCGCAGGAGTGGTTCAGTTCATTGCAGGCCAGCTGGATGGCTCTACCTTCAAAGCCTGTGAGGACCTTGATGTCGGGCATTCCCCCTCCAGTCTGCGACCTCACCCTTTGGTTGTGTGCCAGTTTATCCTGCATGAATACAGATGGAGAGAGTGCAAGCAGAATGCCTGCCAGGCCAGATGAGAAGGATGCCTTGCATGTGTTGGTGGTGAGTGGTGCCATGGATGGTATGAGGACACGGTCAGCAGGGCAGATGAAGGTGTGTGTGAGAGAGTGAATGGTGATTTCTCTTGAACTGGTAGTGAGTGAGATCCTTGTGGATGTGTGATGAGTTTGTGAGTGTGTGAGTTGAGAGTGATAAGATGAGTGACTTATGCTGGCGGAACGGAGGAGATCATTCATCTTCTTTTGGCACTGGGTGGCTCCACTTTTGCAGGGTGTTGGCGCTGACCACTGCTGTCACCACCTCCCATGCTGGATTGGTAACCTTGCTTGCTGGCCTTTGCCCAGAGCGGGGGTAGAGGACTTCACGGTGGGCCTCCACTGCGTCCAGTAGGTGTTGGAAGGAGGCGTCGCTTAGCTTGCGGGCAGCATGTTTCCTTTCTTTGGCAGCCATGACTTTCCAGCAGCTTCCGATCCCTTACAGAGTGCTAGCTCTGTGCAAATATGGCGTCCGGATTACTGAAGGCCTGAGGTGGAGGCAGGGCAGGCGAATCAGAGGCCACCCCATCAGTGATCCGACGTGAAACCTGTGCCTCTGCACTTTTTCAACAAAGTGCTGCACAATATGGTGGAAAAAGCCGCCATTGCCGTCACCGCTTTCCCCACCTGATATCCGAATTTGCCAATTTCTGGGACGATTCTGCCCCTGTGGCATTACAAACCAGCTGTATTCAGGCATCCTCAACATTAGAATCGTATGATCTTTGAATACCCTGGGGATTGAGGGTACAGCAGTGCTCAGCTCATGTCCTGGGAAGAATCTTGTGCTTAACTCTAGTTCCATTGGCCCTATCAGCCTTCCAGGTCCTTTCTCAAGAGGGCATTCATCTATCGTCTGTGTGAGTTTAGATAACGAGTGGCTGCATGTTAATTGACTGTAAAGAACATCACATTCAAGTTCAATCCTGTACTCACCCAATGTGAGAATTAAGAGCAAGAACTCTTGCCATTTTTGCCATTCCCCAGCCCATGATCATTAAATCTAATTGCAGTGCCTCAAACTGCTTCCCTGGCTAGGATTCTGTAACTCAACATAGGTCATTATGGCTTAATACTGTATCGGGTAGCTTTTAGCTACGTAGACAGCAGCAGTGTCTCTACACAATCTTACATTCGAAAGGAAATGAATGTATGAATGAGTGAACATTTGCTAGAAGTTTCATGAACGTAAATTATTTCTGATTGGATGTAATTTGGGGAGTTTAATTTCATTAATTGCATAAATTCCTGTTACCGCTATTTTAAAGCAGTCTTTAACTCATTTCACATAAATAGATTAACGATGGCACTAAAATAATTCAAATAGAAATTTAACATGAGTTAACTAGCATTCTTAAAATAGTGCAGTGTTTATACTTAAATATATCTGAAACAACAGATGCCCCTTTCACCGGAATGTCAGTGCTTCTTTAATAAAACTGCATTTTTTTCTTTAATAGCTGAATTTGCCTGAATAATTTTGAGCTGAATAATGACCATGAGATAATTCCTAACTAAAAAATGAAGGACAATGTTGAATTTTATAGTTGTTCAAGTCGTTGTAACTTGTCGAGCAGCTTGACTGAAGAATGTGAGCTTGTCCTTCAATCAGGCTGCCCATTCCTCAATTAAAACCTGCTGTGTATCCAACCTTCTGTGTCTGCTTTTGTTTAATTATTCATGATAGAGAGTACAGCCCAAGTTCAACCTAATTAAAACTTTTTTCCAGGAGTTTGCACTTCCAGTTAAGTTGTTCACTCTGACTGGTGTGCAGAGAGAAGAAACAATTAAAAAAGAAAATTGTTATCTGAGGAGGAAGAATGTGCAGGGTTACAGGGAGAAGGCTCATTTGGACAGCCATTGCAGACACGATGGGCTGAATGGCCTCCTTTGCTATAACAATTCTGTGATTCTGAGTAGATGAAGCAAAGATACAGTAATCTTTTAAACTGCAGTTGGTTGAAGAAAAGGTTAATGCAGATGCCAATACACACACGAGTGAGTTAAAGTGATCCCCGTCTAGACATGATGAAGCATAAAGGTGGAGCCTGTTGAAGTTGCTTAAAGCCTGTCACTGTGGGCTGAAGCAGTGTCTATTTTCTTAGACAGAGCTCCTTTGAGAGTTAAAACTCCTTTCTTAACATCAACTTTAACAAGTAACTTCTCTTAAAAAAGGGAAGAAACATGTTTACGTAAGTACTCAATTGTATTTTAACTTAGCTTCACTTCTGTAAAGTAATAAATGGCTAGTTATAATTTTTGTAAAGTGAGCTATATAGAATGAATGGTCAGTTGATTAAGAGTATCAGTTTGTGAGTAGAAGCAGTTATTGTGTGATTGATTTCCTTATTTTGAGGGTTTGAATAATAACTTAGAGCAAAGGTTGTGGATTCAAGCACCACTTTGGATTTGAGAACATAACCTACTTCAATGCATAGCTAAGGGAGTATTTCCTTTATTTGTTGAGATGGTAAACCATGGCCTATATTCCTGTTCAGGATATAAAAGATCCCATGCCACTATTTGAAGAGGATCAGGGAGCTTACTCCCAGTGTCCTAGCCAACATTCCTACTTCAATCAGTGCCACCAGAGAAACATTAGGTGGCTGTCCATCTCATTTGCTGTTTGCAGGACTTTGCTGTGTTCAAATTCTTGCTCTGTTTTATCCGCATGCGATAAAACACTATACATCCAAGTTCGTTCTTACCTACCAATGTAATAGTTCAGAGCAGCAAGATATTTTAAATCTGTTATTTGGTGTCATCCCAGTCAAGTCTATAAGATATCTTCAACAAACCTGTTGTAAAGATTCCAAGAGATCACATGTGGAACAAATGGAAAATCGTCACAACTAACATTTGAGTTGCATTTGGGTCTTTTTCTGGACAGGAGTGAAAAAAAAACTACAGTAACTGATAATCCAATGAGTTACTGTCCTTTTTAGAAGGACGTTTATATTACATTTTAGGGTCGCTGCAAAGTGCTTTGCAGCAAAGTAAAAGCAACAGTATATCTCCACGGTCAGGATCTGACCTATCTCCAGAGGCAAGCGGTACAACACTCAAAAAGAGGCAATTTCACATTTAAAATTCAACAAATGGGTGTATAACTCTGTACATAAGTAGAAACATGCATGCCTGGAACTCGCTGGCCAGTCAGATTTGAATTGTAAGTAGGCAGGAGCCAGGTAATAGGAACAACGTACTAGCTGGCTGAAGCAGTTACTAGTCTCATTAATTGTTTGAAAGCTGATGTGAGAATAGCACACATTCTTTAAATCTGTGCCCTCTCATTCTTGGAAAATCTCTCCAAATCAGTGATTTTTTTTTTCAAATGATGCTAGTTTCGGGAGGATGTTTCGCTAGGACACTGGGAGGTTTCCTTTGTTCCTCTTCAAATAATTCCACAGGATCATTTATATACAGCTAAATAAACAGATGGGGCCAAGGTTGAAAGGTAGCACCTCTGACAATGCAGCATTACTTTAATACTGCACTAAAATGTCTGCTTTGTTTCAAAGGTAACAGTTTTACCAATTGAGCAAGCTGACATTTCTATACCATAGGAGTTTAGTGCATGCTAGTAATATAGAAGTGATTCATTAAATGTGTGCTGATTAAGTTTTAATGCTATTTATTTTCACTGCTTTTATGTTATTTCACCACACTGCTAGTGAAATATAATGGGAGTAAATTATTTTTATAGCTGCATGACAACTCAAAGAATCAGGTGAGACCAAATATTTTAATACTGTCATGAGACAAATTTTTCAGTTGGGGTGTTACTGATCTTAATTTTTTCAACTCTCACATTTTGTTCAAAAGTACAAAATCACTTTTTTGTAAAACGGTTTAAATCCATATTGATTTTGTAAATGGACTGGCAGCTTTGTGCTAGAACATACTTCCTATAATATTTGCAAGAGAGGTACATAATTAAGAAATCTGATAGTCACTCATCACTGTAACAGGTAATTTTATCCCCCAAAATATCTATGGCGTGAGGTTAAGGTCATGATATATAGTGTGAGCCCATCTGTTTGGGGAGCTTCTATGCTCACTGTGGGATGCTAAATAAGTGAACAGTTTTTTCAGACCCTTATTTCTCTCACTAATACATTTCATCAAACTACAACCACATGCAATATGTTACATGTTGCAGGGCTCTCAATTGGAGAGTCGTGAAGACAGGAGACCATTGGCATCTGAATGCATTTTAATGTCTATTCAGAAGTCTCCCAAGGAGAATCATATTTCCAATGCCATATTTGGTAACTAGCAAGTTTAAGAGTTGTGCTCTGCAGTTCAGTGGAATATGGCTATTTGTCACATCCATCAAAAACAGCATATCGTGTAATTTTCCTAAAAAGTACTTGCTTACAAAAATGTGCATTTTATTAGAAATTAATCTATGCCTGGCAAATTTATTTTCCTACTTAGCAAAAATATCTTGGGAAGAATTTTACTTACCCTTTGGAGATGGGAAGGCTTTGGGTGGCATGCCCAGTGTCTTCCTGTGACCATGCCATTTTGCCAGTGGCGAGAAAGATGGCAGATGAGCATCCTGTCCAGAGTGCAATTGATCCTAGGCCCAACCATCTTCAGCTGTTTCATCAATGACCTCCCCTCCATCATAAGGTCAGAAGTGGGGCTGTTTACTGATGATTGCATAATGTTCAGCACTGTTCGTGACTCCTCAGATACTGAAGCAGTCCATGTCCCTATGCACTATGCCACAAGACCTGGACAACACTCAGGCTTTGGCTGATAAGTGGAAATTAACATTCGCGCCACACAAGTGCCAGGGCAATGACCATCTCTAGCAAGAGAGAGTCCAACCATCTCACCTTGGCATTCACTGGCATTACCGTCACTGAATCCCCCTCTGTTGACATCACGGGGGTTACCATTGACCAGGAGCTGAACTGAACCAGCCATTTAAATGCTGTGGCTACAAGAGCAGGTTAGAGGCTGGAAATTCTGTGGAAGTAACTCGCCCCCTGATTCCCCAAAGCCTATGCATCATCTCCAAGGCACAAGTCAGGAGTGTGATGGAATGCCATTCACTTGTGTATGTAGCTCCAATAACGCTCAAGAAGCTCAACACCATCCAGAACAAAGCAGCCCGCTTGTTGGCACGCCATCAACAACCTTAAACATTCACTCCCTTCTGTCACCGAGGGGCAGCAGTGTGTACTATCTACAAGATGCACTGCAGCAACTTTCAGTACATCCAGGTGCAGTCCCAGTAATGCCCACCATTAATGGCAGCGCTGCTGAGCTGCTGGCAGGTCTTGGGAGGCAGGCCACCATCCTTAACAGAGACGGCAGCTCCAGTGGCTGCCACCAACAAAATAAGGCCCTGGGTCTCACCACCTGCCAAAGCGATGTTGACCTCCTGCTTTCAGTCCCAAGGACGGGACTTTGCCGCCTCTGCAAACCTCAGCTCTTCATCACAATAATATCACCGTATCACCTGCTCAGATATCACTGCGCCTATTCTTCCTCCCTAAATACAATGTTTTTTTTATTAAGAAAAGTGTAGGCCAGGCTCCTTTGGCTTACTGGATAAATGGTAGCATGGGACTAAACTGGAAAGGTCCCAGGGTTTTTATGGGGGTTGGATTGAAGACAGTCCAGTTGGCATGGTGCCATCGGGCTAGAGAGAATCACTTAGCTCAGGATCCAGCTTATGATCACAATTCGGGAACTCTTTAAAAAAAGTTGTATGTGTATCACACCTTTAGTGACCTCTTTAATGCCCCAAAATGCTTTACAGCAAACAGTCATTGTTGTAATTCAACTGATTAACCAACAACATGTGAGTCAGGAATACCCTCATTAGTTGTACCGATTGACCCTGTAACTTAGAGAAAAATGTGTGTCAAGTGAAGATCTAATTTCTCTTGGCCCCAGATGTCGTAAAGCTTTTCCAGCATTTACTGGCAAGAATCGCACATGAAGAACGGCAAGTTGGCCAAGGTACATTAGAGCCATCATTGCCTTTGGAACTGTAGCCCAACATGATTCACTGCCTTGAGAAGGGAAGAGATATGAGCAGGAAATATAGTTTTAAAAAGTTGAAAAATAACACCAAGAAGTCAGCATAGGAAAATAATTCTAAGTTCCTCAATTTATCATTTTCCTTAAATATCCACTTTACGTGCCTTGCAAGGGAATAGCAGTTTAATTTAAACCACCACACTTTTAATCAGGTATACATAAAATACCAGATACATTGGCTGGACTCTGTGCTGTGAATAACCATTACTTCCAAATGCAGATTACAGTTTACTGTAAGGTTTCTTAAAATTCATATAGAAGATCAGAGTCATTTTAACAACCTTATTTTGTAATATTCTATTGAAATTATAGCTTAAATAATAACTGAGAAATAACTTTCTCACGAGTGGCTAATTCTTTGAGCCACACAGCTGTTTCTCAGCATATTCAGCTTCATTGTGTATTCTAAAAATTGTCTTTTTTAACCCTCTCTCCAATTTTCTTCCTTTCTTGAAGGCACTGACCCATACTGGTCAATTTCACAGATGCTGGATACCCTCTGGTGTCTTTCCCAAGTCCTTTTCCTTGCATACAATCCTAGGTATTGAGAGTTGCCAGCTCTTTGACTGCATTGAGCATCATAGCTGAGCTAGTCCTTGTCTTTACATGGCACGAAAGTATCAGGAATCAATGTAAAGGAGCAGGATCCCTTTCTGATGTTTCCCATCGCCAGATTTGTGTGTCAGTTTGTACATGAACCAAAGCTTTACACTAAGCTATTGTGCTGTTTCAAAAGAGTAGACCATGACACAAAAAGCATCTGTGTCAACAAAAGCACTTGGAGTAAGACAGTTCTTTGGAAAATAAGGCTTCATATGTTTTTGTTTTCTTTTTGCCGTGTACAAGCTCCTCGCTATACATAAGCATGACTAGGTGAGGGGCCTAATACAGGGGAATTTTTGATGCAGTTTCACTACCTATGTAGCAATAGAGATAGGGCAGGAGTACAGGAGATTACAATTCAGGAGAGGCAGCTTGATCAAAAGAGAAGATTGCCGTCAACATTTTCCTTGCGCGTTCTCTCAATCAGTCAGTGTAACTTTTGCAGAATTAGAGAAACCCCAGATACTATGTAAACAGGATTTTTGTCTAAATTACAGGGTCAATCAGGAAGACCAATGAGGATATTCCTGACTCACATGTTGTCGGTTAATCTGTTGAATTACAACAGTGACTGTTGGCTGTAAAGCATTTTGGAGCATTAAAGAGGCCATTAAAGGTGTAATATACACACAACTTTTTTTTTTGCTCTGCTGTCTTCACCTTCCTTCAAAAACTATATTTAAATTGATTCTTAAGAGACTCAGAATCATTCTGGCACAGAAGGAGGCCTTTCAACCCATCAATCCATGCTGCTCTCTGTGGAGCAATCCAATACAATCATCCCTGTTCTATCCTGTAGGCAGTACGTTTATTTCCCTCACGTGCCCGTCCAATTTCCTGCAAGTGCCTCTTAATTCTTTTTGCCAATTATTGTTTTTAAAAACTTACCATCTCGAGGCTGATTTTTTCTTTTACAAAATGGAAGGACATGGCACTATCTGTACATTTGGATGCTAACCTGGGACTTTTTTTAAAAAAAAGGTCTAAGTTCACCTTGGAACTGTCAACAAGCAGGCCTCTTTCAAGAAATCACCTGACCTTTATGGTGCTTGAGGAAGATCTGGTTGTTTGTTTTGAACAGCAATCAACTTTAATTGAAGGGGAGAAGTAACTGAAAAGGCAAAGTTTGATAACTTGCTGGAAATCACGTGGAAGAGAGAAGAACACTTAAATTGGGAACCTACTGGTTTTGGAGGCAGTCTTGTTGAGGAAGAAGCTGAGGAAGGAAGACAACCCTAACTGGCTCTCTCTCTCCACCTTGCATGCAATTGTGTGTGGCTATCAACCCTCAGCCAGAGAACCCTCATCTGAGTCTAACTGTCTGCATTCCGACCTGCAAAGCTGAGACCAGTTAGTCAGAACGTCCAGACATTCACCAGGACCAGTGGCCCGTCTTCACACGAGGGAACTCCAGGTTGACAGCATCGAGACCCTGCGAACTTTATCCTTCATTTTATGACGCCCATCCTCTAAAGCCCATCTCTGCAGAGAGACTCTATCTGTTTGTCCTTTGTTTGTCTGTGTATGTGTGTGTGTCTGTGTGTGTGCTGGGGGAATTCTTTATGAAGAGATAGTTATACTTCCCGATTACAATTGTGTGTTAACCGGTACTTGTTAAAAAGAAGTTTCATTTTATAATAAACAATCGTTCTGAGTTTATTGAAAGAAGCCTGGTTGAAGACTCTTTTATTCTGGGCACCAGTAGGGAAAATAAACGATTAGCTATTTTGGTGAGAAAACTAAACTTCTAAATTAATACTTCAACTTGCGGAGTAGTGGGGCTAAATCATATGTGCACTCCTCCCATCCTGTCCATAACAATATCCTGACACCCTTTCATGAATAAGGACATCACATTGGCCACTCTCCAATCCTCTGGCACTTTTCTTCATTGTTGCTAGGTCAAAATCCTGGAACTCCCTCCCTGACAGCACTGTGAGTATACCTACACCACATGGACTGCAATGGTTCAAGAAGGCAGTTCACCAGCATCTTCTCAAGGGCAATTAGGGATGGACATTAAATGCTAGCCTAGCCAGCAATGTCCACATCCCATGAATGAAGTTAAAAAAACCTAGACCTTGGTGTACTGGGCACAATTTCACAATTTGCGGATGATTCAAAACTTGGAAGCATCGTGAACTGTGAGAAGGATAGTGTAGAACCTCAAAAGGACATAGACAGGTTGGTGGAATGGGTGAACAAGTGGCAGACTCAGTTCAATGCAGAGAAATATGAAGCAATTCATTTTGGTAGGAAGAACATGAAGAGGCTAAAATAAAGGGTACAACTCTAAAGTGGGTGCAGGAACAGAGGGACCTGGGTGAATATGTGTATAAATCATTGAAGGTGGCCCAGGGCAGGTTGAGAGTGTGGTTAATAAAGCATGCAGTATCCCAGGCTATAATAATAAGGGCATAGAGTACAAGAGCAAGGAGGTTATGTTGAACTTGTGTAAGACAGTAGCTCGATCTCAGCTGGAGCATCCAGTTCTGTGTGACGCACTTTAGGAAAGACATGAAGGTGCTGAAGAGATTGCAGAAAAGATTCATGGGAATGGTTCAAGGGATGAGGAACCTCAGTTATGAAGATAGATTTGAGAAGTTAGGACTGTTTTCCTTGGGTGAAGAGAAGGTTGAGAGGAGATTTGATAGAGATATTCAAAATCATGAAGGGTCTAGACAGAGTAGCTAGGGAGAAACTGTTCCCATCCATGAGAGGATTGGGAACAAGAGAGCAAAGATTTAAAATAATTGGCTAAGGAGCAAAAGCAGAATGAGAAAAAAACTTTAATGCAGTGAGTGGTTGGGGTCTGGAATGTACTGCCTGAGGGTGTGGTGGAGGCAGGTTCAATCGAAGCATTCAAAAGGGAATTAGACTGTTATCTGAAAAGGAAGAATGTGCAGGGTTACAGGGGGAAGGCGGGAGAATGGCACTAAGTGAGCTGATCATTTGGAGAACTGGTGCAGACGTGACGGGCCAGATGGGCTCCTTCTGCACTGTGTAACAATTCTGTGATTCTACCAATATTTTTTCAGCATCTTCTTCCTTAGTAAAAACTAATACAGAGAACTCATTTGGTATTCCAACCTTGCCTCTAAGCATATATCTTTGTCCCTAATAGGCCCCACCCCACCTACTACTACCCATTTACTATTTATTTGCTGGAAGAAGATTTTGAAGTTCCCTTTTATGTTAACTGGCCATTTATTTGGATTATCTATTTCGCAGTTGTATTTTCCTCTTCACTTCCCATCTCAACTTATTCTTATTTGGCCTGGTTCTCACTTGAAGACATGGATCAGACACTCTCTTTTTTGTTTCATCATATTCTCTGGGCCAGATTTTGAAATGCTGGTGGGCTGGGGACCTGGTGTGGGTACGATTTGAAAATTACGGTCTGGGAGGTCATCTAAGGATCCTGGAGGGAGTGAGGGTAGGAGGAATGGGGAACTCACTTGCCATCAATCAACAGCCCATTAAGCTTCTTTAGGAACTTGTTAAGGGGACAGGGTGTTCAGGAGTGCAGTTTTTAAAGCTGATTTCAGCAAAGCCAAACATTCTGGTGAACGTTAGTGGACAGCTGTTGGATTCCCCACAGGGTGAATGTTATGGAGCCCCTAGGGTAATCTGCACCAGAATGTGTGCATTACCTCAGTTTGGCTTGGCTGCCTTCACTGTCATGCTTTTAACCTCCTGGCCTTCTGAGGAGCTGCAGGCTGTCTTTGGCCAGGCAGAGGCAGGGCTCAAAATGGCTGCCGTCTTCTTTTGCTGCTGGTACCAGGCAGGCAGCTCCCCTCTCTTGGAGGCACTCAGTTCCACTAATTGTACTTGTACCTGCCCAGTTAGAGTAGTTGCATTCAATTTGTGTTTGCAAAACAGTTGAGGCATGTAGTCCCGACCCGGAATTCATCCGAGTTTCGGTTTCCTGACTCCGCTTTGAAATCAGCCTCCCTATCTCCCTCATCATACAAGGAGCTCTGGCTTTTATAAAGGTAAAACCCTTACCTTTTGCTTTTGTTGGTACCTATCCTGTACCTGAAACATCACCTCCTTAAAGATCATCCATTTTCCATTACAGTTTTTCCTGTCAATCCTCGATTCCATTTTTTTCCTGGCTAGATCCTCTCTCATCTCATTGAAGTTAGCCCTCTTCCAATTTAAAAGTTCTGCTTAAGATTGTTCCTTGCTTTTCTCCATTGCTAATTTAAACCTTATAAAATGACGACCACTCTTCCCCCGCCCCCCCCTCACCCCACCCCCCCAACACACCCCGAAAGACTCTTGGTTCACTTGGTGTACCTCGTTCTCCAGCACCAATTCCAACAATGTCTCCTTCCTAGTTGCACCAAGAACATACTGGTCAAGAAAGTTCTCCTGAACATATTTCAGAAATTCCTCTGCTTCCTTACCCTTTACTTTAACATTATCCCAATCAATATTTGGATAATTCAAGTCCTCCAAATAGCCATCTAGTTCTTGCACATCTTTGTGATTTCCCTGCAGATTTGCTTCTCTATCTCAATTTTTTGGAGGCCTATAGTATACCCTAAATAGCGTGACCATAACCATTTTGCTTCTCAACTCTAAACAAGTGGATTCTGCCTCTGCTCCGTCGAGGACATCCCCTCTTTCCAACACTGCAATGTCTTCCCTAATTAGTACTGCCATCTCACCTCCCTTTTATCTTTCCCTTTCTTTTATGAACGCTTTGTATCCTAGCATAATAAGCATCCAGTCCTCTATACTTTTAAACCATGTTTTGGTTATTGCCACATCATATTTCCACATGGCTATTTGTGATTGGAGCTTACCAACCTTCTTCACCACACTGTGTGTTTACCTATGTGCATTCTCAACCTTTCTTTGTATTCCTTGTAGTCATTCTTAGTCAGCTTCTTTTTTGTCTACTATTCAACAGTCTTACTGTTTTACAACTACAACAACTTATATTTATATAGCGTCTTTAACGTAATAAAATGTTCCAAGCACATTGGTCCCAGTCCTGTTGAGCAGGTGCATCTTGCCCTAGAGCTGATCCCAAAGTCCCAAGATTCTGACGCTCTCCCTCCTGCACTATGCCTCAAGCCATTTCTACTCTTTCTACTCTCACTTGCAAGTGGAAGTAATCCAGAGATTACTACTTTCAAGGTTCTACTTTTTAACTTCCTCCCTAGTTCCTGAAAATGTAACTGTAGGACCTCAATACCTGCTCTCTCTCTGTCATTGGCACTGAAATGTATCACAACTTCTCGCTCACTGCCTGTCCCCGTCAGAATATTCTGCAACTTCTCCATGATGTCCTTTACCCTGGTACCAGGGAAGCAACACATGATAAAAGTTACAGAAATGCTTATTTGTCCCCCTAACTATGGAATCTCTTAAATTGACTGCATTTCTGACCTTTGCTGTTCCCTCCTATGTATTCCATTGTCCATTGGTGTTATCATCTGGACTGCACTCCTTCAAGGAGTTGTCACTCCCAAAGTTGAGAGCGGCACATATCCCAAAGACCCCTGTGGCTCCTTCCTCCTCCTACTCTTCTGGATGGCCACCCATCTACTATACTGAACTCTCCTTGTGGGATGGAGAGGTGTGGGATGGCCACCTCCTGGATTGTATGATCTAGGAAACTATCATCCTCCCTGATGCTCCGTAGTTACTCCAGCTGCCTCGCAAGCTTGGATATCCTGAGCTCGAACTCGAGCAGTTGGAGACACTTCCTACACACGTGGTCCCCCAAGTCACATGAAGTGTCCTGAAGCTCCCACATGAGAGTGGTGAGGAGGAGGGAATTTTAGTGCGTGAGACCAAAGTGCATATAAATGCAGTGTTGCCTGTCTGTGTTCCCGCCCAAATTGATTGTTGCTCCTAATGATTTGGCATGTGTCTTTTATAAAAGTTGCTAAAAAGAAACTACTCATAATTTGGAACAAATTTACAGTCGGACACAAAAATTGAACAGCAATAGTTTGTGTACAATATGGATAAATTACCCACTAGTTTGAGAGTAGCTTTTGAGGTTTGGCACATTTTTTCCTAATACAGGGATATTTTTGTGGTAATTCACTTCAGAATGCTTGATTCTCTCTCTCTGTCTTTGATTGCAAAAAGTGAAAAAAAGAATTCATAACATGCACAAGTTCACCCCAACACAATTTCTGATGTTATATTTAATGCATTTTTTTCTTGCTATATAGCCCAAAAAATGGAATAATCTCCTGCCCGTTTTTAAATATATATACTTCACGTCTTTTCTACAAACCCACATGATTTGCATATGCGAAATAAAAGATTGAAATATATTTTTCCATCCCTGTTAAGAGTCGGTATTTTAGAGGGAAACTCGGGCATTAACACTGATTTATACAATGTGCTCAGAGTATTACAAAGATTAAAAACAGATGAGGGAGACTATTCTTCTCACATTCCACAGCTCTTCGGCCAGAATTACAGCGAACAAACTGTAGAACCTTTGTGGAAATTCACTCCTTCATATTCTTGTAGCTAAACTGCTGATATTGCACACATGGCTCTGAGTTTCACTTATATCCTGATGGTGTGTGTTAGTTTAGTTTTAAGTCTCAGTGATGGCACTCTCTCCACTGAATCAGAAGGTTGTGGTATTGAAGGCCCAATCGAGGCCTTAGCACATAATCTGGACATAAGCTTCCATTCAGTACTGACGGAGTGCTGCATTGTCTTTCAGATGAGACAGTAAACCAAGTTACTACTTCCTAGTTTAGATGGATCTAAAAGTAACCATGGTAGTATTTGAAAAAGAGCAGGGAATTTTCCTAGAGTCCTAAATAATATTGTTCCCTTAATCAATTCCATCATAAACAGACTAACCATTCATTTATCCCATTTTGACAGCCACATTTTTCTACATAACAATCATTTTAAAAGTAATTCGTTGGTTGTGAAGTGTTTTGGGACATCCTAATGTTGTGATAATGCTATATTCTTTTTGTATATTATTCAGTCTGAGGGGATTTATCACACCCTTTCATTCTGGGCATTAAATTTACAAATTCTCTGTGTTTAATCTTCTCCTGTTTTCAGTAAGACAAAATTTGTTGTAGTATGCACTTGTCAATGCATTAAGTCTGTTTCATTTTTGTTCCATTTCAGATATTAGATGAGGAGTCCTTATGACAAATATGAGCTGGGCCTTCTTAACACGTCTTCTTGAAGAAATCCACAATCATTCCACCTTTGTTGGCAAGGTATGGCTGACGGTGCTGATTATATTCCGCATCGTGCTAACTGCGGTTGGAGGAGAGTCCATATATTCTGATGAGCAGAGCAAATTTGTCTGTAACACCAAACAGCCTGGGTGTGAGAATGTCTGCTATGATGCATTTGCACCTCTTTCCCACGTGAGATTCTGGGTTTTTCAGATCATCATGATATCAACCCCATCTGTGATGTACCTTGGCTATGCCATCCATAAGATTGCTAGATCCACTGAAGAAGAAAAGAACAAATTCTTCAAGAAGAAGAAACTACCAACTGTACGATGGCAAGCCCACCATAATTCAGAACAGACAGGGGATGAAGATGAGGAAGAGCCAATGATCTATGATGAAACAGAAAGTGAAAAAAAAGAAGCCAGTAACCATCAAAAACACGATGGGAGACGACGCATCTTGCAAGAAGGTCTGATGAAAATGTATGTTTTCCAGTTGATTTTCAGAGCTATGTTTGAAGTGGCTTTCCTCCTGGGACAATATTTTCTGTATGGATTTGAAGTTGACCCATCGTATGTCTGTACTAGACATCCCTGTCCTCACACTGTGGACTGCTTTGTCTCAAGGCCTACAGAGAAGACAGTCTTCCTCATTGTAATGTACGTAGTCAGTTGCCTTTGCCTGATTCTTAATATCTGTGAAATGTTCCATCTGGGCTTTGGAACCATCAGAGATACCATACGAAGCAAACGACGTAACCAGAGCAACATGCGACCTTTACCTTACCATTATCCTCGGAACATTCCGTCATCACCACCAGGGTACAATCTGGTGGTCAAATCGGACAAGTCCACCAAGGTTCCAAATGGCCTTGTGGCTCATGAGCAAAACTTAGCAAATGTAGCCCAAGAGCAACAGTCCACTAGTCCAGATGACAACATTCCACCTGACTTGGCCAGGCTCCACAAGCACTTGAAAGATGCCCAGGAGCAGTTAGACATTGCATTTCAGAGTTATAACAGCCAAGAGAATGCACAGAAATCCAGGACCAGCAGCCCAGCATCAGGAGGCACTGTAGCAGAGCAAAACCGTGTCAACACTGCTCATGAGAAACAGGGTGCTAAGCCCAAACCTGGTTCAGAGAAAGGCAGCTCCAGTAGCAAATCTGGAGATGGAAAAACATCTGTTTGGATTTAACTTGTGTTTCTATTCAATTAAGTTTACAATGGTCCTTTTAAGAAAAAGACAATAGCCGCTTTCTGCACATTTTACTACAATCTGCTTTCTCTTAGATAACCAATGTGATAACAATTTGGCACTTTGGGTTATAAGAGTAGACAAGGCAACCAGCATGAAATCTTGATCGATGATGGTGCAAATCGGAGAATTCAATACTGGATGCCTGATTTGCAGTGTTCCTGGTTTCTAGCCGTCAAAATCAATGACTGGAAAGTTGAGAGGCCCATAAATCAGACACACAAATCTTTTTACCAATCATCTGATCTGTAGTCCCATTAAAAAAGGTGCTGTGCTGGGCTCATTGTGCTGTCCCTCTCAACTCTTCGTAAACCACTAGGAGTCTACTTGTACTCAACATCAAAATATCATAAACGTCTAGAGTTATATGTACTAAGGATACATGTTTTTGTAGTGACAGAGATTACAGATGTCTTCATTTGAAAATTTAAGTAGTTGTCTGGCCACTATTCTTCACTTTTACCTGATTATTTATGTGCCTACTACACAGGAAACAAGCCATTGACTCCAGTATGGCTACAAAGAATACGCTGCACTAGTCGTTTTATTTTCTAGTCCAATTTCTTTTAGTAGCCATTTCACCTTATGATAATGGGTGAGTTCAAAATGTCAGGACTTTAACTGACAACTGTAAAGGGAAATATAAACACGGAAATGCATTACAGAAGACGTGCTTCCTGTCAAGTCAAATTGTTCTGTTGTCCTTTGTCTTGCTACAGAAAGTTTCCCCATCTCATACTCTGTTGCCCTTTTTCAGATCCAAAATCTAAGACATTTTCAGGTTGCATTGTTCTGGACTCATTTTCTGTAGGCTTTGTACATTTATTTTCCCTTGTCAAAATTATCTCACGTTATTGTGAACATTTTATAGATATAATAGTTTCCTTTAAAAAAAATCTAATGTAGCTTAACTAATTTTACAAAAGCTATACATTCTTGTCTTAAAAGGCCTGTGGAAGAAGGGAAATTTGAGATGTTGCCCAAGGAATGTCAGGAAGTGTTTGTGTAGAGACATTTGCAGACTGGACCTTCTCATCTTTGTGATTAAGGCAAAAGGTGCGAGGAAAATTACATCGAAAGGTGTTGATGGGCGGTGGGGTGGAGGGGGCGGTGTGGGAAGTGCAGCTATTTTTCAAAAAAAAAAGGCAGACTAGTTAAAATTCCAAGGAAAGTTGCCATTGCCTTAAAATGCTATTACAGAATTTTGGTTCTGCAGCATGCTTTTACACAAAATGGTGTTGGTAAGCAAAGTACATTGACCCTAATTCCAATGCATCTACTGACTGATTTGTATGTTGCATTTGAAAATTAAAGCTTATGCCACACTACACTTCGGCCTCAAGTGACAGTACAAACTATGCACAGAACAAGTGTCATTGTTTCCTGTTCCAACCACCCATCCAACAGTGTGCAACAAATCTGAATCATTTAAAAATTAACCTGGAAGATTTGAAATTCCGTTGCAAAAATCTTTCATTAGAAACAGAAAATGTTTGAAATGCACAGCAGGTCGATCGTAAAATTTTACAGAACGAAAGAACGCACTTGCACTGGCTCTACCTAGTTCCATTCCCAGTACCAGATGTTCAAAGTGTGATCCTTCATCAGAATTCATAACAATATTGTGAAAGCAAATTAGAAACAACATTATAGATAAACAGGCAAAAATAAGTTATGGCAGCATGACTCTTTTAGGTTCAAAAATCTAGTAAATTGCCCTGGGGCTTGGGTAGGAGACTAGTCAGCTTTTGGAAGTTACTGGTGGAATCGATCAGGATAAATTACATCTCTTCCTCCTAATTGAATCCCATGTGTAATATCCACACAATGATATTTTTTAGCAAGGAGTCATATTGGACACATGTTTTTCCTGTAAACAGCGATGCATTTGTTTACCAAATTATCCTCCGCTGGCTTCCAGATGGATTTATGTCACTTGCTCCTAAGTGTCCTCACACATTCCATTGACGCAATTAGTAATTTTGCAGGATTACCTAGCTTTATCTTGATGGGAGTACCTGACTTCTATTCCTTCCCCTTCCTTCATTTTGTTGAAGGAGTTGGTTTTCCCTTAAAGTATACCCACAGCAATACAACTGAGATCAGAAACCCAGTAGATAGCAGGATTGTACCTGCTCCCACCAGTGTTCAGTTCTGTCCATGGGCAGCTGAATGTAATGGTTTAGCTTGCAAAAAAAATCAAACACTGGCATTTTCAGGCCTTCCAATTTACCAATAATGTTGATGTATTTAGATTGTTTTTGCAGGAAAAAATTTCTACATGTTACACCAGTCTGTTCTCAGTTTATCACAGTCCACGATACAATGTATGTTACTGCTTTTCAATCCCAATTCAAAAATTTTTATATTTCAGTTATTGATTATTAAATGCATTGTTCCTTCACTCCTCTCCGCAGCTGATATCACAACATGATTGTTCCTAATCAGACAGCCAGGCCTGTGTATAATGTAGCTAACTTGTCCTTTTTAGAAGCGGATTGACCAGCTGTGTTTTTCCAACACTTTGCATTTTTATTTCTGATTACCGGCATTGTTTATTTTTTAAATCTACGCCAATATTTATTGATTGAAAGATAAATGTTGTCCTTTAAGTGCCCGCCCGTGATAGTGGGACAGTGGATGGGCTGAATGGAAAGACATGCTCAGAACAGCTGGTTTATGGCCCCTGAACAATGGTCATCACATCACAAATGTGAATCGGCAATAAGTCATCCAGTTGATTTTATCATGCGCTCTGAACCTTATTTTCCAGTACAATGAAAATCAGGATCAATCTATTTGCTTGTTTGGCACTTGTGGTATAGACTAGTGTCACTGTTTTTTGTTAACACATTCTTTCTACTAAGTGCCTTAGCTGATGAAAATAGAATTTAAGTTCCTGAGATGTAATTTTTTATTATGAAAAATGACAGTACATAACAGTAACTGCATTCTTAGATCTAGAGTAATTGCATTTATATTATGAAAAGAATTGTTTATATGTCATGAGATTTTTAAAAGGAATCTGAACTCAATGGCTTAGTTAACTATTTCTAGCTCAGATTTTATTTTTCCCAGTATGCAGTAATCCTCTCTGATATTAGACACAAATGCTGGAAATGCACAACAGGTTGATCAAGATCTGAAAGAAGGAGATTAATATTTTAGGTAAGACTTGCAGTGCGTTCACAGCATTTCATGTTTCAGATGTCCAACATTTTGTAGTTTTTAAAAATATATATAAATGTTATCTTTATAATGTGTATTTGTACATATCTGCACATGTTGAATTGTAGGTTACCCAAAAGTGGAGGTGAGCAACCCACAATATATGCTACGGCCAGCCTGGGATAAGAATTTTGGTGGATACCTGAAGGAGCTATAAACCGAAAACTATTCTTTGTAATATTAGCACACAGACACTTTGCACTTTCGTATAACACTCCTTTGTCTGCTCTTTTTAATTAGCTACTGCCTCTGATTAGACAGTGGAGTGTTATAAAAATGCATTAAACATCCATACGCTGACATTGCAAAGAATGATATCTGGGCTACAGAGGATAGGTAATGAGAACCCATGGGATGTATCTCAAGTGAACAAAATTGATAACTGAGTGAGCACTGTCACAAGCTATAAATTTTGTATCAGATAGCTCCTTGTCCTCTACTCTTTTGTTCACAGTGGCTGACATTTTTCCACTTCTGCGATCCCTAGACCACCGGTGAGCTATGAAAATGTAACCTCAGTCATCGTGTCTTGGAGAATTAAAATTAGGGCACCTCACAGACCAGAAGGACCTAGAGTAAAAGGTTAGTCTATGCTAAACTAGTTTACCTATTGATGCAATAATTGGCCTCAGCATCCCAGGGCTTGGGAAGGAGAAAAATCAAGTTGGGGTGTCTTTGCTAATCACTGTTGAATAATCTCTACTGCAAAGCACATGTGTGCATGCATGAGTGAGAACCGGATTGGACTCAACTCTAATCCACTCTGTAATTGAATAATATACTGTATATTATTCAGATAGTAAACCTCACTATCTAGGTTTATCTATCTGTAATGATTAGCTGAGTGATGTTCTGGAAGATAACCCACACTCATGGAACCATACATGAACACGATTAGAAGATGGTGGGTGAATTAAAACCGTAAAAGTTAATGTAACTGTTTTCAAATAGGAAATGAACTTTTTTTATTCATTCATGGTATGTTGTTAGTGCAGGCAAGGAGAGCATTTACTTCCAAAGCATAATTTCCCTCAACTGAGTTGCTTCTAGGCTAGTTCAGAGGGCAGTTAAAAGAGTCAACCATATTGTTGTGGGTCGGAGTCACATATAGGCCAGACTGGGTAAGGACAGCAGAGTTCCTTCTGTAAAGGACTAATAATGAACCAGACTGATGTGTGGATTGCAGAGAGGTCACTGTAAAACGTCTATTTTTTTTTTCTCTCAGAGTATTCACTCCCAGTCTGAAACACTCGAAGTGTGGAATATATTTAATACAACTGAGATGTGGTATAAGTCAATTCCCCAGTTCCACTGCACATTTTCAAGCAATAAAGGAATGTGAGATTCTTGAGGAACCCTTTTTTTTTAGCAAACCACTTATTTATATCAGGAGCTGGCATGGTTATATTTTTCCTACAAAAACAAAAGGAAATAATAGGACCATACTGTCGTCCATTCATTGGAAGAAGAATTAAGGTGGACAATTTGCTACTGAAAAGGAATGGTTCATTGGGCTGGTAATAGTTAAGCACTTGAGCTACTGACAGAGACATTTACATCAGTGATACACTATTGACCAGATCGTGTTGATAATTAAATGCAGTAGCGGCTGGTACAAAATAATAAGAGTATGAAATCAAACTACAGCAGAAAGCCCTTTATGCGCTGTAGTTGGGGAATGTAGTTGACTTGAAAAGAGGCATTTGGCACTTAAGACCTACTGTAAGTAATATGTGTGATAACACTATTTATTTAAGATTTCTTCCCTTTGATACATTGAGATTGGGAACAGCTGTTGAAACTTTGGCCGTTTGAGGCTGTGACCTGTGGTTGAGCAGTGTCAGGGCAACCAGATAGTGCAAACGTAAAGCTTAGGCTGGAGTTCAGCTAACGTGAATGTGCACAGGCATGGAGGCCATCGCTGATTGGTACTAGTGCCAATTTGATTGGCAGGCATTGTGGAGAAGAACAAATAAAACGTTGGAATATTCGATGTCCCAGTCTGGGGAATGACATAATTAAGCCTGTGGTTGTCTCCAAAAGAATGGGACTGATACCAAAAATATATTTATTCTTAAGTTAGGCATTTCAACGTACTCCACAATAGTTTAATTCCATATTACACTACTGCTGCCAGCAGCATTGCCATTTTGATTAACTTGCAATGAAATGTCAAGTTTTGACAAAGAAAATATATTGTCAATGATAAGTCAGTTTTAAAAAATAATTAGATATCAAATAATGTGCAACCTCAGGGAAATGAGACAAGTGAGCGGTGTAACTTGGTCAGTGGATTGGTATGGGCTGTTGACCCTAGGCTATTCAGTAATCAATTAGCATTGCCACAAGCAAAAGAAAAAATATTGCACCAGGTGTCACTGGTAAATATTCATTAACAGTAGAGTTTCTTGTTGAACTTCACCTCTCTGGATGTAGCTTATGAATTAAGCAGAGGTCAGATACTAGCAAGAATCCTTTGAAAGACCCTACTGATTCAGCCAAGTAGAGGATATGGACTTGCACTGAACTATGATGGTACCAGAGCCATAGTGCAAAATATTACTGAGCTATCCAGACCAAGATCCAATTTGGCATCAGTGTTTAGCATTTCACATTTGATTCTACTACTATACATTTTATTATTGAACAATTTGTGAGGGATACCCTACTGTTCTCAATGTCCATTGATTAGCTTTATCTTGCAGCCTACAATAGACAGTCTCCTTTTATCGCATAGCCTTGAAATTATTTTTGCATTGTTGAACTGTTAGCACTTAACGCATACTTTTTTAAATTTCAGGTTAATGCCTCCAAAAAGACAACTGACAGAGGGGTTTGATACGAACATTTTAAGTAGCCACAGTTGGGGTTATTTTGATCTTAGCTGCTTGGGAGATAGTGCGGTGGGGGTGAGATTGGCTTTGGGTGGTAATTGCAACACTGGTGATAACAAATAGGCATTCCGTTTAACATTCTATGTCTGCCCCCGCATTGTCTTGGAAACGAAAATAGTGCAGGGTGCAAAATGGGCTGTTGATTTGTTTTCACCAATTTTATGTTACTACCCAAGACCAATTTCACACCATTTTAGGTGGGCGGGCCAATTAAGGCCTGCCCAGCGTGACGCGCGCCCGGAAGCGCTGAGCGCTCCCTGTGCAGGGGCGGGGGTGGGGTTGCCTGAGTCGGTGAGTGTGCTCTTTCGCACGTAAGCGCAGAAATCTCCCTGAGGCAGCTCTGTGCCTCAGGGAGATTACTTTCACTTATAAAACATTGAATAAAGGTTAAAAAATTTTTAAGGACATGTCCCCTCATGTGAAACTGTCACATGAGCCGGGACATATCCATTAATTTTATTTTAAAATTTTCAAACACTTTAAAAATGTTCATGAAACCACATCCCGCCTGTGGATGAGGCTCAGCTAATTGCTTTTTAAGTGGCCTTAATAGGCCTTTGACAGTTCGGCGGGCATGCAGCCGACTCAGCTGCACACCCGCGGAACTGAAAATCTAAATGACGTGCGGTGACGTCTGGATGCACGCCCGACGTCACCGCGTGTCATTTTACACCTCGGCAAGCGGGCCCCACCCCGCCCACCCTCGCCAAGCCGAAGATTCTATCCATGGAGTGGATCTCCCATCATTATAGAACCCCTAATTTTCACAACTATCCCCCCCCCCCCAACACCCCTGTAATTCCCAAAAACATCTTTTTGCATTCTCATGATTAAGAATTTGGATTTGAAACTTTATCGGTATAGCATCTTATTTTCTATTGTGCAAATGTCGCTACTGCATCTCAATAAGGTGATTGAATTATCCACAGTTGGCCTTGATTATGTAGGTTCTGAAATTCTACAAGTTGTCCTGGTCTATTTTCATAACTTTGATTTCATAACTTTCATAACGGGCAAGACACCCGGAAAAGTGGCTGCTTTTAGTCATTTGTGCTATTTCTCTGAGGCTTGTGCCAAACTTCCAATTCTGCCAGTAGATTTCCCTGTGAAAATTCTACGTTCTAGTCCATAAAACTAAATTTATTTTATTTCGCATCCAGTAACTGTAAAAAATAAGCCTCAAAATTCAACTTCTGTTGGGCTTATGACCTGCAGATCTCCAATGTTAACTTGAGAGAGGATGCGGGGTCAGTCGGAGATCTCATAAGTTAAGTATGGATGGCAGGCTTCATGGACTTGCTACCCCAACTGCTAGGCCAGAAAGTCCAGTACCCGTTGCTCTGCAGTGAGCTGAGCGCTTGCTGAGGCCCTTCCCCCTTTCTGGGAAAGAAAACTCAAATGTGCCTCTCAAGCCCCTTTTTAAGGGGAAAATTCACAATGTTCTCCATGTGCCCAGCTTTGCCGAACTGATCGCAATTTGATTAATTCTAAGTCTTTTATAAAGAGTTAATCTCAGGACAACAGAAAAACTAAGTTAGTGTCACTAAACAATAAACTAAAATATTTAGATTGCGCAAGAGTAACTCAATGCATTGTGATCTTAGTACTGGGATTCAACCATTATAGTAGTAGAATTAACAAGAAGTGCAGGTATCCTCAACGTAAACTCTAAGATGGGAAAAGAGAACAACTACTGACAGAAAATCCGCTGCAGCAAAATGCCATTCATGCAATTTGATTTTATAAATGCAAAATGTATTTGAATAGCATCTATATTTTGTTCTGTTTTATATACAAGTTTAAGCTAAAATTATTTTGATTGACGGATGAGCCTCATGGCAAGTACGCAAGCGTACAATAATCTCTAAAAGTTAGGATTGCACCAAGTCTAATATCTCCCAGAAACTGTCAAATATTTTGAACTCAGCAGTTTCATAATGCAGCCATTGTGTGAATAATATGATTCATTGCCTTTCAGATACTTGATTAATGCTCAGAATAACAAACTTGTTACCAACTTGTAGCTGATGGGTTACAACTGTGCAAAAAGATTTGATCCTCACAGCTACAGCCCGTAACGCATCTAGGCCAGGAGTTAACTAATGGGAAAGTCTATTTCTTCCTTAATTCTAGGAAAGACAGATCATTAAATGTAAATACCATATTCCATGTCATAACTGTAACGTATTTCAGGATAAAAGAGGTGCCTTCCTGTCGCTGGCTAAATAGTACATGTGCTAAGTTTTTTTGTTGAGCTGTCTGCATTCCTCCAACCTGGAAGATACTTGAATTCATCAAGAAGAAAATAACATGAGTCCTTTAGCCTCCGATTTTCTTCAGAGGGGTTTTAATGAAGTAACCCCACGTATTATACCATTTAAAACAAAAAACTGTCTCCAGTTGCTATCGCTGTTGCTGAAAGGAGGATAGGGTACAAGCAATAACATGCACAATGTGCTCTTTCACTGTGTCCTGACGCAAATCTTTAAATTTGTCTTTTTTTTTAAGTTAAACTTTCATGTGGTCATTGAAGTTAACAAGCACTGAAGCCTCTTAAATAAATGAATGAACAGAGCCAGTGTTAGGAAAAGTACTGTCAGTAAAGTCATCTTCAAAGCGAAAAAAAACCCCACCTAACATTGTTTTTGAAATATCTGTGATTCTGTTGGAAGAAAATAGTATCAGTTTTAATAGAGTTTTCATTTATCTGCTTGTCATTGAATGTTTTGAATACCTTTTAATAAACTCACTATAAAATCATGTTTGTATTATTGGGTGTATTTTTGGGGGAGGGTTGGGAGGATAATAGTTTTACCTTATCCACATTAACACATTCATGTTTCATGTAAATTACATAGTTCTAAAGATAAAGACCTGCACAGTGTAAATGTATAGATTATATAGTCATTCCAGTAGGGACAGATAGCAGCTGTATTTATCACTTTTTGGTGTCATCTATCAAAGCAAAATGCATATCTTTGTTTCCACAGAATAACAAATAACCAGTAGAAGCATTGTTTTGAACCATTTAAAAAGGAATTGCTGAATGAAAGACAGCCAACGTCCATCTAGTTTGCCTTCTGCCTAGCTGTATGATACAACATTAATGGAGTTGTTGAATAATCATAGCAATCAATCTATCAGTTAGTATTCAACAGTGGTGAAATGTTTTAAGAACCATTGATCCAAAGTTATTTGTTCCTCCATGCATTCTACACTTAGCACATCAAATTATTTATGCACTGTATCCCAAAATGTTACTTTTTGGAACAAAATTAACTTGAATGAATCAATATTGACTGCTTCCACCATCTCCTAGGGAGGCTGTTCTGTAGACTGAAGGCTTGCTCGCTGAAATGTTGGCCCCAGGGAGAGAGCAGAGGGGAGGTTTAGCAGCTGGGAAAGCATTTAAATGCAGGATCCCTCAAATTGCTCGAAACTGTTTCCTGTCCAAGTCAGCCAGATTACCCAATTTACCTCAATGCAAGTGAGGGGGATGGAGGGGAAGTGCTCCAACTCCTCCTGGCCCACAATCACTGTTGGGAAAGAGAGATGCCTGTTCCAGCCAGTCATCCTCGCTTCTCTTCAGCTGCTGGATTTTTTCAAGCCCAGGAAAACTCAACAATTTATATTTATATAGTGCCTTTGGTGTAATAAAATATTCCAAGGCACTTCACAAGAGCATTATGAAACAAAGTATTACACTGAGCCACATCGGGAGACATTAGGTGAGGTGACCAAAAGCTTGGTCAAAAAGGTAGGTTTTAAGGCATGTCTTAAAAGAGGAAAGTGAGGAAGAGAGCTGGAGGGAGGTATTTACAGAGATTGGGGCAAAGGTATCTGAATGCATGGCCACCAATTAGAATTAAAAGAGCGAAGATATCTGAGAAGGTTGTGGGGCTGGAGGAGATTACAGAAATAGGGAAGGGTGAGGCCATGGAGGGATTTGAAAACAAGGATGAGAATTTTAAACTTCTCATTTAAATTTTAAAGTTAAGACATTTCTTGACTGGGACCCAATGTAGGTCAATAGGACGGAGCTGCCAGATGAGTAACTGGTGAGTCTGTTTTTAAGTAGTAAGTTTTATTGCCTAACAAATAGAACCATGGCAGGATAGCTTGGACCTGTGGAATGCACATCCTGTTCCATGTGGGAACTCCACAACACTTCTCGTGTCCCGGATAACTATATATATATATATATATATATGCAGGGAGTGTCATCAGCTACAGCAGCGGGTTTTGGAGTTTCAGCAGTAGTTGGCGACATTGCGGTGCACCTGCAAGATTGAGAGCTTCATGGATAGCATGTTCATAGATGTCGCCTGCAGCTTAACGGAGAGAGGGAATAGCTGACTGGCAGGCTGTCCAGAAGGACCAAGCAAGTAGTGCAAGAATCCCCTGAATGCATCTCATTGTCCAACTAGTATTCAATTACATGCAAACGTATGTACAAACATACGAATTAGGAGCAGGAGTAGGCCACTCGGCCCCTCAAGCCTGCTCTGCCATTCTATAAGATAATTGCTGATCTGAATGTAACCTCACACCCACATTCCTATCCCTGATAACTTTTCAAAGATTCTGCTTCAACCACCTTTTGTGGAAGAGAGTTCCAGACTCAAACCCTCTGAGAGAAAAAAGATTCTCGTCATCTCTGTCTTAAATGAATGACCCTTGATCCCCTAGTTCTAGATTCTCCCACAAGAGGAAACAACCTCTCCACATCCACCCTGTCAAGACCCCTAAGGATCTAAAGATTACTCTTCTAAATTCCAGTGAATACAAACCTACCTGTTCAGTCTTTCCTCATAAAACAACCTGCCCATTCATGGTATTAGTCTAGTAAATCTTCACTGAACTGCTTCTAATGCATTTACATTTTTCTTTAAATAAGGAGACCAGTATTGTACACAATACTCCAGATGTGTTCTCACCAATGCCCTGTACAACTGAAGCATAAGTTCCCTGCTTTTGTAGTCAATTCTCTTCAGAATAAATGATAACATTCTATTAGCTTTCCTAATTACCTGCTGTACCTGCATACTAACCTTTTGTGATTCATGCACTAGGACACCCAGATCCCTCTCAATCTCAGAGCTCTGCAATCTCTCACCATTTAGATAATAAGCTTTTTTATTCTTCCTGCCCAAATGAACGATTTCACTTTTTCCCACATTATACTACATTTGCCAGATCTTTGCCCACTCACTTAACCTAACTATGTCACTTTGTAGCCTCCTTACATCCCCTTCACAATTTACTTTCCTACCTATCCTTGTGCCATCAGCAAATTTAGCAACCATTCCTTTGGTCCCTTCATCCAAGAAATTTATAGTAATTGTAAAAAGTTGAGGCCCCAGTTCTGAATACTGGTGAGAATGTTGGTTTATCTGGGGAAAGCAGCCAGAGCCAAGTCCATGGTACTACAGCTAGTTCAGCAAAGAAGCCTGGAAGGGCATAGTGATAGGAGATTCAATAATTAGGGAAACAGACATGTGTTTCTACAACCGCAGACATGAATCCAGAGTGGTAAGTTACCTCTCTGGTACCAGGGTCAAGTATGTCACTGAACAGCTGCAGAGCACCCTCAGGGGGAAGGGTGAGCAGCCAGCAGTCATGGTCCATATCGGTACCAGTGACATTGGGAGAAAGAACAATGTGTTCTTGCAGTTATAGTTTGGGGGTTAGGAAGGAAACTAGCAAGCAGAACCTCAAAGATAGTAATCTACAGTGAGCTCCTAGTACCATTTGCAAGTGAGTATAGAAATAGAAGGATAGAGTAGATGAACACATGACAGGAGAGATGGTGCAGGAGGGAGGGTTTTAGATTTCTGGGACATTGGGCCAGTTCACAGGCAGGATGGGTTGAACCTGAACAAAGGTGGGATAAATTTCTTTGAGCGGCGATTTGCTAGGCCAATGGTAATAAGGTTGGAGGCGGTGGGGAATGGGGTTGGGTGGTGCATGTGGGAGGTGGTTAAAGTAACTTGGCAGATGTGTGGGAACCAGGAGGTAACCTTAGAGAGGAACATCAAGATGCATAGAGAATTGGGAGGTGCATTTAGCACCAGAGTAGGAAGTAATAAGGTATTAGGTGGGATCAGGGTAAGATGAACTATAATAAAGTTTAAATTAAGGTTACATGTGCGTTCTGTGAATGTGCAGAACATGGTAAATAAGGTTGGTGAGCCACAGGCACAGATAGCTACATGGAAATATGATATTGTAGCGATAGTGAAGATCTGGCTCAAAGAAGGGCAGGACTGGGCACTAAATATTGCTGGAGCTGGATTTTACTGGGGCCATAGTTCCCCACCTGCAACTATACCTTTGCAGATATACAGATTTGTAAGGATAACACAAGTTACAAAAGCTATCTTATACTCTAATGTTCACAGTAAGTACACAGTCTATGTAAATCAATAGACACCCTGTGGTCAGACGCACCACACTCCAAAACCAAGTGACAGATGCCACCTCAACCAGATGCTAGGATCTCTCCTCAACTCCCCCCAGATGTTTGTCACTCCATGAGCCAACTGATCTCACTGCACTCAATCTTTCACACAAGGGTTTCCAATCTCCACTCTCCAAGAACTTGCCTTGGAATCTTCTCCCAAATCGACGCTTCCTCTCAGATGCCTTCGCAAGGGTTCACCTCCAGGGTTTCAAACTCTCTTTCTGATGTTCCTCTTCCCTCGGTCACCACATGTATTCAAGCTTTCTTCCACGCACTCTCTCTCACTGACTTAGCTGTCAACAGTACACCACTGCTTCATATGCCCATAGCAAAGAGTTACAGACCTTCAGTTGTCTCTTTGGACCTTCTGACTTTTCAAGCCTTTATCTCTTTAAGCTTGGAGCCTTTCTCTCTGCCCTCGCTCAACAGGATCTTTTCCAGGTTCCTATCCTTCCGTTTGACCAGAAGGTTTGCTTGGGACCTTCTCCTGTTCCACTCCTTTGGATTTTTTGGGTCTTTTCTTCAGCTTAGGACTGACTATCTGTCCCCCTTTGCTCCAGTCTCTCTTGGCAGCTACTTTCAAAACCTGCTGAACTCAACCAGCTTCCAAATCAAATAGATGTTTCTTGTTTCTTCTGTGTGTGTCTGTGGGAGGGACCTGCCTGTCTGGATCCCTATTGCTGGGCAACAGCCTAGCTTCTCTACTCTTGCTTGTTTAACTTAGCTGCAACAGTTGTAAAACTGTCATTAGAAAAGCAGGCACCTTTTAAAGTGAAACTAAAATTTAATTTGACTTTTCTAACACAGATACAGAAATACAAATCAAACTTAAACTTTAAAGCTAAAATTCATTCCCAACATCCAAAAATATAAATATAACTTACTTAAATGATCTCTATTTCCTAACACTAGGACCAGATGAGATGCATCCAAGGATACTGAGGAAAGTAAGGATGGAAATTGCAAAGGCACTGGCCATAATTTTCTAATTCTCCTTAGTTACAGGGGTGGTGCCAGAGGACTGGAGATTGTAAATGTTAAACCCTTCTTCAAAAAAGGCTGTAAGGATAAGCCCAGCAACTGCAAGCCAGTCAGTTTAACCTCAGTGGTAGGGAAGCTTTTTAGAAATGATAATTTGGGACGAAATGAATAGTAATTTGGCAAATGCAGGTTAATTAAGGAAAGCCAGCACAGATTTGTAAAGGGGAAATTGTGTTTAACTAACTTGCTTGAGTTTTTTTTTATGAGCGAGGGTAGATAAGAGTAATGCTGTTGATGTGGTGTATGTGGACTTCCAAAAAGCATTTGATAAGTTGATTTAGGGAAGATGGTCATGCAGTGGAATATAACTGGACTAGTAATCCATAGGCCCAGGCTAATGCTCTGGGGACATGAGTTCAAATCCCACCATGGCAGCTGGTAGAATTTATATTCAATTAATAAATTTGAAATCGGAAGCTAATCTCAGTAATGGTGCCCATGAAAACTATCTTCAATTGTTGTAAAAGCCCATCTGGTTCACTAATGTCCTTCAGAGAATGAAATCTGCCATCCTTACCTGCCTGCCTACATGTGACTCTAGGCCCACAACAATGTAGTTGACTCTTAACGGCCCATTGAAATGGTCACTCCATTCAAGGACAACTAGGGATGGGCAACAAACACTGACCTTGTCAACAATGCCCACATGCTATGAAAGAATAAAGGGAAAAAAAGTGCCACACAACAGACTTAAGTTAGAGCTCATGGAATAAAAGAGGTAGTAGCAACATGGGTCCAAAATTGAAAAGACAGTACTGAGTTCAAACAGACCCCATTTTGGCTGTTGCAAAGGCCTTAACCCACAGTGTGGGAGTCACAAATTCATGGAATAGATGTAAACGCTTTTGAAGAGCGGATAGTCTGTATAACTGTCATGATCTGAAGTTTTTTAAATGCCCTGCTCATTAAACTTAAAAACGGGTTACAGATGTCAATGAGAGGTTAAATAAACAATCTCTTCTAGCAATTTTAATAGGTTTTTGTTGACATTTCTCCAAGGGCTATCGTTATGTCATTATGAATGCTTGGCTGATTCCAAAACCTACAGTTATCTCAGTCAGGGTTTCTAAGTTCACCATTTGACAGTTCAAAGAGCTTATTAAAGGATCAGGAATATGATTTTGTTTGTCTTTATAAGAGATTAGCCACTTGAGATTTGAAAGATTTGAATGGGCTTTGGTGAATGGGAGGTTTCTTTTTAAACATAGTGAAGACTGTATTACGTTTTAAGAAATTTATTTTATTTCATCTCAACATGGCTTCTGAGATCTTCCATTGGTGTTACAACTTAAGTTGGCATGGAGGATATAAGGGCCAGGGGTGGGGTGGGTTGGCATGGGTTGACATGGAGGCTATAAGGGGCTATGGGTATAGCTGGCATGAAGGATGGATAGTGCTATGAGTTGGCATGAAGGCACGGAGGTGGCATGCGAAGTGGTTGGGGGAGGATGGGCTGTGAAGGGAGGAGGGTGAGAGGGTCTAAACTGTGATCAAAAACAGTGACAAACTCCCAGAGAAATGCGGCAGGTCTTTTAACCAGCTTCAGCACTTGGCCAACCCTGTGGGCATCTCCAATCTGCTTCGGGGGCAGCAGGCCCAACTACATCCTGAACCCGTGCCCCCGGAGTGAAAATCCGTGGCACTTTAAACTGAGACGGGTCTGCCAAGTAGGCAAATTTCCTAACTCAAGCTACCCATCCCAGTAGCGAATATCCAGGCCTTAATCTCAAACTGTTGTCAGGGAGAGGGATGGAGTCGGTAGCTAGGGAATAGAGTTTGGAGGCGGAGACAGAAAACGATGGCTTCAGTCTTCCCAATATATGATTGGAAGAAATTTCTGTTCATCCAATACTGTATAATGGCCATCAAGTAGATGACCAGTCAGTGTTAAATGTGAAACGGAGACAAAGGACAAGATTTTCTCTGCCCGCTTCTACAGCTCACCATCAGGCTGAAATGTGGGTCAGAAATCCACGGTCACCTGTGATACTCAAAAACAATTAAGAAGCAGGCAGTTTACAAAGCTAGGGGTCAATCAGAGCCCTTCCAGCTTGAAATGAGCAGCAAGCTGCAATAAAAGATGTGAGGGAGGGAGTGCTTCAAAATGGAGGTGCTCTCTCTCCAGGTTTCTAAATATAAACTAAAAAAGTGGCTTTTGTAACCTGGCCACCATAGTGGGGGAGGGCCCTCTACAGGGCGACCTGTGACTGCAGAAGCACCCAGACAGGCTGCGGGGGGGGGGCCTCTCAACCTGCCTGGGGTACTGGGGGTACCCTGACCTTTCCTCTGGTCTGTTGCCAGGAGGCCACCTCCAGACAGCTAAATTGTGACCACACCACCTACAGGTTAACTGGAAAAACACAGTCGGCCTCCTTTAATTGGCCTTAAATGGCCCTTAACGAGGTGGATCAGCTACTTTCCATGTGTGGACGCCTACCCCGCGCCGCCCCCACTGCCCTGCCTCCATCCCATCTCTGCAAAAATGAGGCATGATGGAGCCAGGAAACTGGCACACTGGCTGGTGGTGCTATTTTTAGCTTCCATCCATCTCCAATCCTGGCCAGCAGGGATGCAAAATCCTGCCCTAGGCATGTGGCCTCATTAAAACATTTTAATAACTACTTAACCTTCAGCTGGCCCCCTATCCACATCTCTTAAAATCAGAAGTGCATTGGTCAAGGGTCAGGTTTTCCATTTTTTTAAAACTCCCCAGTCTCTTTTCCTCACTCTCAGCCCAAGCCAATGCTTGGGGGTGAAAGCAAACTCCCACCCCACCCCCACTGTTCCTGCAACTTAATTTTGCATCAATCCGCCCTCACTCAACTTCTGACCATCTCCCATGTTCCTCCTGCTCTGGACAGGGTGAAATAGTTTGTCATAGTTTTCATTTAAGTAGTCATTTTTGAATCCTAAAACTAACTATTTTAGCACCTCTCAACCTTCTCTTTGCCAGTGACAACAAGGCTATTTTGCATAATTGTTCCTCGTAATCCAATCCCTTCATCCCCGCAATTATCCTGGTTTGTCCCTTCTGTAGACTTTCAGTAGCTGTGTCCTTCAGTAATGCGGCAATCAAAATGGCACATAGTATTGTAAGTGGGCATTAACCAATTTATAAAGTGGCAGGATCACCTCCCTATTCTGTCTCAATACTGACCTGTTAATACATCCCAACATCTGATTTGCCTTAGTCACTGCTACCAAGCATTGTTATGATCACTTCAAATTATTGTCCAACAAGACCCCAAGGTTATCTTTAAATTTTACAAACATATTTTCCTTCCATTAAAATAATCATTACTTTCTGGGTTTTTCTTGTCTCTATGTGAAGTTCTTTGTATTTCTCCACATTGAATTTCATCTGCCACCTGTCGGTCCAAATCCCAAATGCATTCAATTGTGGCTTATCCAGTTCAGTTTTGGAGTCTGCCACGATAATTAGCTTTGTACCATCCTGAAATTTAACCATCGTGTTTGTGACATCTAGGTCTAGATAATTTTAAAGATAATAACAAAATAGGTCAAAACCAATCCCTATGGGATCCCCATTCTTCCAGATTGAGGACAACGAATTCTGTACCCATTTTGAAATGTATCCACTGAATCTCGTTTTCGTTATTTTCAGTACTGTACCAGCCTTTCTGGAGAATCTGCATTAAAGGCCTTACTAAAATCCACCACTTTACCCCTCTCAAGCTCCTTTGGTACACTTTCAAATGAAACCAGTATGTTAGTTTGGTAGTTTGGCAGGACCTACCATTCATATCCAAGATTTTTATTTCTGTCCAAATGCTTCATGATCTTATCCTTAATAAGGATTTCCACAACTTTACTCATAGTGGGTGTCAACCTCACTGCCCTGCAGTTTCCTGGATCACTCTTGCAAGAAAAATATGAGTAACATCTGCCTTTCACAGTCTCCAGGCACCTCTCCAGTATCCAGTGATTTCTGGAAGATTTGTGCCAGAACCCCTGTAATTTCCTTTCATATTTCCTTAAGAATACATCTTATTCGGCATCTGACAGTTTAAGTTTCCACAGCTGATTGGCAACCATGCTAATAGTGATTCAGTCTGATTAAAAACATGTTATAAGAACAGATAGAGGTACCAAAGTTGCCTTTCCACAAGCCAATCCACAGTCAAGCACTAGCCATAGGAGGAGTATCATCTCTTTTTCATAGGAGTTTACAATTCCTGGGGAGGTCTTGTGGCACACTGGGTAGCATCCCTGCCTCTGAGCCAGAAGCTCCAGGTTCCTTGTTGGCCAAGGAAGGTGTGTTCTTAATGTGGCCAAACAGGTTTAGTATGAATCTGTAAATCCTTCCAACACACCCCATTGGCAGGCATTAAGAGTGGGAGGGATTCCTGGTCAGCCATGTGATGGAAAGAATATTGGAACCTCCACCATCAATATTCATAGCTTCGGACTACAATATGCATGTAAAAGTGCATCTTGGACTCCTTGAGGTGGGGGTGGGGGCAACTAGACAACTGGTGTGGATCAGGATAGAGGCCATGGTGCTGTGGGGTGGGGTGGGGACAGTTGGATGGATGGCTGGTGTGGATCAGGAGGGGTGGGGGTGTGGCGCTGTGGGTGGGGGTGTGGTAGGTGGACGGCTGGTGTGGATCAGGATAGAGGCTGTGGCGCTGTTGGGGGGGTTGGGGGTGTCCAGTTGGCTGGACGGCTGGTGTGGATCAGGATTGAGGTCGAGGCGCTGTGGATCAGACCTGCCTTTGGGGAGAGAACTGAAGAAGTGCAATTCCTGCAGACACGACCCAATGTTTCACCCAGAACTTATTAAAACTGGTGCCCAGTAGCTGTATCAGTTGAATACTTAAGGTGACTTATTACTAGGCAAATAAAAAATGGAATTTAAGGAAATACTTTTATTTCTATACTGCCGATTACAACCTTGGCATGTCCCAAAACACTTAAAAGCCAATTAAGAACTTTTGGAATGTAACCATTTTAGTAATGAAGGGAAACACTACAGCCAAGTTGCACTCAAAAAAATGTCACAACAACAACTAGTTTTATATATTTTTTTGTTCATTCATGGGATGTGGGTGTCGCTGGCTAGGCCAGCATTTATTAGCCATCCCTAGTTGACCTAGTTTAGAGGGCATTTAAGAGTCAACCACATTGCTGTGGGTCTGGTGTCACATGTAGGCCAGACCAGGTAAGGATGGCAGATTTCCTTCCCTAAAGGGCATTCGTGAACCAGATGGGTTTTCACAACAATTGATTCATGGTCATTGTTAGACTTGTAATTCCAGATTTTTATTGAATTCAAATTTCACCAGCAGCCATGATGGGATTTGAACCCAGGTCCTCAGAGCATTACGCTGGGTCTGTGGATTACTAGTCCAGCAACAATACCACTAAACCACTGCCTCCCCAAATATAGCGTCTTTAATGTAATAAAACACCCCAAGATGCTTCATGTGGGGCATTATAGAGCAAAATATGACAGTGAGCCACATAAGGAGATAGTAAAGCTTGATCAAAAGGATACTTTTCAAAGAGTATCCTAAAGGAGGAAAGCGCAGGAGAGAGGCGGAGAGGTTTGGGGAGGAAATTCCAGAGCTTGGGGCCCAGGCAGCTGAAGACATGACCAGCAATAATGTAACGATTAAAATCAAGGATTCTCAAGAGGCCAGAATTAGAGGAACATAGACAGCTAAGAGGATTGTGGAGTTGGCAGAGATTACACAGATAAGGAGAAGCAAGGCCGCAGTGGGATTTGAAAATAAGGATGAGAATTTTATAATCAAGGCATTGCTTAATCAGGAGTTAATGAAGGTGAGAAAGTACAGGGGTGATGGGTGAATAGGATAATAGAATAAAGACAGTTAGCATAGTCTTGGATGAGTTCAGCCATGATCTTATTGAATGGTCCACTCCTGTTCCTGATTCATATGTTTGTATAAGTTTCAAGTTTACAGAGGATAGAATGTAGGAGGCCAGCCAGGGACGTGTTGGAATAGCCCAGTCTCGAGGTAACAAAGGCATGGATGAGGATTTCAGCAGCAGATGAGCTCAGGCAGGCATGGAGTTGGGCAATGTTACAGAGTTGAAATTAGGCAGCCTTAGTGATGGTGCAGAAGCCCATCTTGGGGTCAAATATGACGCCAAGGTTGTGAACAATTTGGATCAGCCTCAGACAGTTGCATGTGAGAGAATTGGGAATCTATGGCTGGGGAGTGAAGTTCGAGGTGGGGACTGAAGACAATGGTTTTGGTCTTCCTAATATTGACACGGAGGAAATTTCTGCTCGTCCAGTAATGGGTTTGGACAATTTAGAGATAGTGGAAGGGTCGAGAGAGGTGTTAGTGTGGTAGAAGTAGGTGTCAGGGGTGTACATGTAGAAAATGGCATGCTTTTGGATAATGTTTTGGATGAGGGGCAGCATGTAGATGAAAAATAGTAGGGGGCCTAGGAAAGATCCTTGAGGACTCCAGAGGTAAGGGTGCAGGAGCAGGAAGAGAAGCCATTACAGGTGATTCTCTAGCTACAATTATATAGATATGAATGGAACCAAATGAGAGCAGGACCCAGCTGAACGATGGTGGAGAGGCATTGGAAAAGAATGCTACGATCAACTACATCAAAGGCTGCAGACAGGTCAAGATGGATGAGGAGGGATGGTTTACCTTTGTTACAGTCACATAGGATGTCGTTTTGTGATTCATGCACAAGGACTCCCAAATCCCTCTGTGCTGCAGCTTTCTTCAGTCTTTCTCCATTTAAATAATATTCAGCTCCTCTATTCTTCCTGCCAAAGTGGATAACCTCACATTTTCCCACATTATATTCCATCTGCCAAGTTTTTGCCCACTCACTTATCTTGTCTATATCCCTCTGTAGACTCTGTGTCATCCTCACTGCTTGCTTTCCCACCTATTTTTGTGTCATCTGCAAACTTGGCGATAGTACATTCACTTCCCTCATCCAAGTCATTAGTATATATTGTAAATAATTGTAGCCCCAGCACTAATCCCTGTAGTACTCCACTAGTCACAGGTTGCCATCCTGAAAATGGCCCCCGTATTCCAATTCTCTGTCTTCTATTAATTAGCCAATCCTCTATCCATGCTAATATACTACCCCAACACCATGGGCTCTTTCCTTATTAAGTAGCCTTATGTGCAGTACCTTAACGCCTTTTGGAAATCCAAATATATTACAACTAGTTCCCCTTTATCTATCCTGCTTGTTACCTCCTCAAAGAATTCTAATAAATTTGTCAGGCATGATTTCCCCTTCATGAAGCCATGCTGACTCTGCTTGATTATATTATGCATTTCTAAATGCTCTGCTATTACATCCTTTATAATAGACTCTAACATTTCCCAATGACAGATGTTGAGCTAACCGCCTTGTTTTTTGTCTCCCTCCCTTTTTGAATAAGGGGATTACATACCCTCGCAGGTACCCTTGCAGGAAACAGGTATCCTCTGGGACTTTTCCAGAACCTAAGGGCAGACTTTCACCCATGTCAGGCGGGCTCAGCGGGGGCAGTTGGGAGGTCGACTGCCACCCACAATCGGGGCCAGAAGGTGATTTCACACTGGCGGGCCAATCAAGGACCGCCCAGCGTGAAACGTGAGCTTCAGCGCTCAGCGCTGCCTGTGCGGGTGGGGGGTGGGGGGGTGGTGGGGGGGGGCAGTGTGAGCAAGACAAGTGCATGCACCTGAGTGCCATTTGCAAATCTGCTTGAGGCACAGAGCTGCCTCAAGGAGATGAACAGATTTTAAAAAAAAGATTTTATAAATGTTATAAAACATGTCCCCTCATGTGACTCTGTCACATGAGCAAGGACGTGTTATTAATGAAAAATTAAAGTTTTTATTTTATTTTCATTTGCTTTGGAAACCTCTTCCCACCAGTGGATAAGGTTTCCAAAAAAGTGCAAAGGCCACTCGGCGTTTTCGCCTGCCCGAAAGTTAGACGGGCAGCGGAAAATTTCTTTTAATTAACTTTTTAATGGCCTTAATAGGCCTTTTAATTGTGGGCGTGTGCACTGCCAACTCCACGCCCGCCTGCCGACCAAATTATCGTGCAAGTGCACAATGACGTCGGGACCCTCACCCGACGTCATCGCGCTTCATTTAACCTCGGTTGGGTTGGGCGCACGCTCAACCACCGAGCTAAATATTTTACCCTAAGGATTCTTGGAAGATTACTACCAGTGCATCCACTATCTCTGTAGCTACTTCCTTAAATATCCTAGGATACAACCCATCAGGTCCAGGGGACTTATCGGCCTTTAGCCCCATTAGTTTCCCTACTATTTTTTCTCTAGTAACAGTTATTGTATTTATTTCCTCACCCCCTTTTGCTCCATGATTATTTAGTATTTTTGGAACGCTGTTACTGTCTTTTACCATGAAAACTGATGCAAAGTATTCATTCAACTCCTCTGCCATTTCCTGGTTCCCCATTATTATTTCCCCAGCCTCATTCTCTAAGGGGCCTATGTTCACTTTGGCCTCTCTTTTCCTTTTTCTATATTTAAAGAAGCTCTTACAGTCTGTTTTTATATTACTTGCTAGTTTACCCTCAAAGTTTATTTTCTCCCTCTTTATTTTTTTGGGTCATCTTTTGTTGGTTTTTAAAGCTTTCCCAATCCTCTGGCTTACCACTAATCTTTGCTAAATTGTATGCTTTTTCTTTCACTTTGACACTATTCTTAACTTCCTTGGTTAACCATGGTTGGTTTATCCCCTTCCTACAATCCTTCTTCCTCACTGGGATATATCTTTGTTGTGAGTCATGAATTATTTTCTTAAACATCTGCCATTGTTCATCAATCATCTTTTTTGCTAAACTCCTTTCCCAGTCCACTCCAGCCAACTCTGCCCTCATTCCTTTGTAATTACCCTTATTTAAGTTTAGAACAGTTGTTTCTGTCTCAAGTTTCTCACTCCCAAACTGAATGTTATGGTCACTGTTTCCTAAGGGATCTTTTACCCTGAGATCACTTATTAAGCCTGCCTCATTACACATTACCAGATCCAAAATAACCTGATCCCTGGTTGGCTCCACAACATATTGTTCTAGGAAATTGTCCCAAATACACTCTATGAATTCTTGCTCGTGGCTACCTCTGCCAATTTGATTTTCCCAATCTACATGAAGATTAAAGTCACCCATGATTAATGTACTGCCTTTTTTACATGCCCTCATTATTTCCTGATTTATTCTCTGTCCTACAGTATAGCTACAGTTAGGGGACCTATAGACTACTCCCAACCAGTGTCTTCTTCACCTTGTTATTTCTTACCTCCAGCCATATGGATTCTAGATCTTCCGATCCAAGATCATTTCTTGCTATCGTACTTATTCCATCTCGTACTAACAAAGCTACCCCACCACCCTTTCCTTCCTACCTGCCTGTTTGAAAAATCACATACCCCTGAATATTTACTTCCCAGCTTTGATCTCCTTGTAACCATGTCTCCATATGGCTATAAGATCATACCCATTAACCTCTATTTGTGATGTTAATTCATTTATTTTGTTCCGAATACTAAGTGCATTTAAGTAAAGGGCCGTTAATTTTGCCTTTTTACCATATTTTCCCCTTTTGACCCTATTTGCTGCTGTTTTTTTATGTTTGTATACTCTGTCCCTTCCTGTCACACACTGGGTATCATTACCTAAATAGCTGCCTTGCAAGGCTGCCATGTCCTTTTGCTTTGTAAGCTTACGTATCCCCTTTCCAGAACCCTCCCCCGCTCTATTTAGTTTAAAGCCCTCTCTAAAGCCCTAGTTATTTGGTTCACCAGGACATTGGTCCCAGCATGGTTCAAATGAAGTCCGTCCCACTGGAACAGCTCCCTTCTACCCCAGTACTGCTGCCAGTGCCCAATGAACTGAAACCCATTCCTCCCACACCAATCTCTGAGCCAGGCATTTAACTCCTTGACTTTATTTACCTTATGCCAGTTCACCTGTGGCTCAGGTAGCAACCCCGAGATAATTATCTTGGAGGTTCTGCTTTTTAATTTAGCTCCTAACTGTTCAAATTCTTTCAGCAGAACCTCCTTTCTAGTCTTATCAATGTCGTTGGCACCAACATGGACGACGACAACTGGATCCTTCCCCTCCCGCTCCAACTTCCTCTCCAGCCCTAAGGAGATGTCCTTAACCCTGGCACCAGGCAGGCAACACAGCCTCCGGGACTGACGCTCATGGCTGCAGAGAACAGTATCTATCCCCCTAATTATACTGCCCCCAACCACTACTACATTCCCATTTCATCCCCCCACTCGAATGACTCCCTGTACCATGGTGCTGTGGTCAGTTCGCTCATCCTCCAGCCTGTCCAGCTTTTCCTCATTAGACAATCAGCCCATTTCAAATATTAGTCTAATAAACCTTCTCTGAACTGCTTTCAACACACTTACATTGTTCCTTAAATAAGGTGACCAATACTGTACACTGTACTCTAGATGTGGTCTCACCAATGTCCTGTATAACCTAAACACATCCTCTCTGCTTTTGAATTCAATTACCCTCACAATGAAGAATGACATTCTATTACCTTTCCTAATTACTTGCTATACTTGTATACTAACCTTTTGCAATCCATGCACTAGGACACCCAGATCCCTCTGCATCTCAGAGTTCTGCAATCTCTCACCATTTAAATTTGGTGAGTATCTGATAAGTGGTTAAGGTCTATTCTATTCCTAAGGTTTAAAATAGTATACAAACTGGTGGTAAGTTTAATAAAATTTATGAAAAATAGAAAATAATTAATTGAATAAAAGTTAAGTAGCTAATTAAAACACATTAAGGACGGCAGGACAGGTGCTGTGTCACAGCTGCAGAATGTGGGATCTCCTGGATGCCATTGTGATCCAGGGCAAACATGCCTGCAGTAAATGTTTGCGGCTCGAGGAGCTTCGGCTCAGAGTCATGAAGCTGCAGGCCAAGCTGCAGATATTGCAATGTATAAGGGAGTGGGAATGTTACCTGGATACTTGTACTAGGAAGTGGTCACACCCGTTAGGTTAGGGTCTTCTGATTTGGTCAGTGGTCAGAGACAGGAGGGTGTGACTGTGAGTGATGCAGTTCAGGGAACCCAGAGGGCAGGAATGCAGCCTTGCAACTGTCTGACAGGTTTGAGGTTCTTCCAACTTGGTTGAGAATGGAGGCTGCTGACTGGCCCTAGCACCATGACACTGGAAGGCATTCAAATGTGGGGAGCAGAAAGGAATGTAGTGGTGGTAGGGGGCAGTATAATGATGGGGGATTGACACTTTTCTCTGCAGCAAAGAGTGAGAGTCCAAAAAGTTGTGTTGCTTTCCCAGTGCCAGGGTTTGGGACATCTGCTCAGGGCTGCGGAAAAACTTGCAGTGGTGGGGGGGAAGTGGGGGGTGGGGGTTGGGGGTGGGGGAGACGATGGGGGGGTGGGGAGGATCGCCAAAGACATAGGGTCTCCATAGTCAATATGAGGAGCTAGGCACCAAATTAAAAAACAGAACCTCAAAGATAATAATCTCTGGATTATTACCTAAACCATGTGAAAATTGACATACAGCAAATGAGATTAGAGAAATGAATACATGGCTCAAAGGCTGGTGTGGGAGAAGTGGGTTCCAGTTCATGGGGCACCGGCACCAGTATTGGGGAAAGTGGGGGCTGTACTGGTGGGATGGTCCACACCGGAACCGTGCTGGGACCGGTGTTCTAGCAAGCTGCATAACTAGGAAAGTAGAGAGGATTTTAGCTAAATAGTGGGGATAAGGGATCAAATTGGGAAAGATGTGGTAAATCAAAGAGTAGAGATGAGGCAAGAGAGAAAGGTACAAATGTGAAATGATAAACAGACCGTGACAGGAATGGACAGAGAGTACAAATCTAAGAGTAAATCAGCAGATAAGGCTAGAGGTTACAAAAATAATAAAAGGACAAAACTAAAGGCTCTGTGTCTGAATGCACATAGCATTCGAAACAAAATAGATGAACTGATATCACAAATAGAAATAAATAAGCACGATCTGATAGCCACTACAGAGACATGGCTGAAGGATGACATTGATTGGGACCTGAATATTGAAGGGTACAGGATATTTAGGAAGGACAGGAAGCTAGGAAAAGGTGGAGGGGTGGCTCTGTTAATTAATGATAGTATTAGCACAATAGAGTGCGATGACCTAAGTTCAGGAAACGAGGATGTAGAAGCAGTTTGGGTAGAGATGATAAATGATAAAGGCACTTGTGGGAGTTGTGTACAGGTACCTAACAGTAACCACATGGTAGGAGGACCCATCATCTGTGGCTAACTAAAATCGTTTAACTTAGTATCAAACTTAAAGAAAAAGCATATAATTGTGCAAAGATGGGTGGCAGGTCAGAAGATTGGGCAGAATATAAAGAACAGCAAAGAATGACTAAAAAATGAACAAGGAGTGAAAAATTAGACCACAAGAGAAAGCTAGCTGGAAATATAAAAACAAATAGGAAGTGTTTCTATAGATATTTAAAAAAGAAAAGAGTTAACCAAGTGAGCGTTGGTCCTATAGAAGGTGAGTCTGGGGAATTAATAATGGAAAATAAGTAGATGGCAGATGCATTGAACAGGTATTTTGCATAACAAAAATAAAAATACCTGGAAAAACTCAGCAGGTCTGGCAGCATCTGTGGAGAGAAACACAGTTAACGTTTCGAGTCCATATGACTCTTCAGCAGAACTAAGGACAAATAGAAAAGAGGTGAAATATAAGCTGGTTTAAAGGGGGGGTTGGGACAAGTAGAGCTGGATAGAGGGCCAGTGATAGGTGGAGATAACCAAAAGATGTCATAGACAAAAGGACAAAGAGGTGTTGAAGGCGGTGATGTTATCTAAGGAATGTGCTAATTAAGGGTAGAAAGCAGGACGAGCAAGGTACAGATAGCCCTAGTGGGGGTGGGGTGAAGGGAAGGGATCAAAATAGGCTAAAAGGTAGAGATAAAACAATGGATGGAAATACATTCAAAAATAATGGAAATAGGTGGGAAAAGAAAAATCTATATAAATTATTGGGAAAAAAAAGGGGGGGCTGTGTTGCCTACCTGGTGCCAGGGTTAAGGATATCTCATCTGGGCTGCAGAGGAACTCGGAGTGGGAGGGGAAAGATCCAGTTGTCATGGTCCACGTAAGTACCAACGATATAGGTAGGACGAGGAAGGAGGTTCTGCTGAGGGAATACGAGTTGCTAGGGGCTAAATTAAAAAGCAGAACCAAAAAGGTAAGAATTTCCGGATTACTACCTGAGCCACGAGCTAATTGGCACAGGGTCAATAAGACTAAAGAGGTAAATGCGTGGCTCAAAGATTGGTGTGGGAGAAATGGGTTCAAATTCATGGGACATTGACACCAGTACTGTGGAAAGAGGGAGCTATTCCATTTGGACGGGCTCCACTTGAATCATGCTGGGACCATTGTCCTGGCGAATCACATAACTCGGGTTGTAGATAGGGCTTTAAACTAAATAGTGGGGGTGAGGGTTCAGTTGCATGGAAATGATAAAAAAATCAAAGTTTAAGGAGAGGGTAAGAGTGCAGGTTAGTGACAAGGCTGGTTGTTACCAAAAAGTGAAAGGAAGGGACAGAATGTGTGAACGCCATATTGCACCAAAGAATCATATAAGAGTAGGGAAAATTGACAATAGGGCAAACTTAAAGGCTTTGTATCTGAATGCGCGTAGCATTCGGAATAAAGCTAACGAGTTAACAGCGCAAATAGAGATAAATAGGTATGATCTGGTGGTGATTACTGAGACGTGGTTACAGGGAGAACAGGTTTGGGAGTTGAATATCCGAGGGTACTCAGTGTTTCGGAAGGATAGGCAGGAAGGAAAAGGAGGTGGTGTAACTTTGTTAGTAAAGGAAGAGATCAGTGCTATAGTGAGGAATGATATAGGTACTGGAGAGCAAGACATAGAGTCAGTCTGGGTAGAAATAAGAAATAGCAAGGGAAAGAAGTAATCTATTGGTCCCCAAACAGTAGTTCAGCAATAGGGTACAGTATAAACCAGGAAATACTGGATGCATGTAAGAAAGTCATGGCAATAATCATGGGTGATTTTAATATGCATATAGACTGGATTAATCAAATTGACAAGGGTAGCCTCGAGGGAGAGTGTATTAGAGATTGTTTCTTGGAGCAATATGTTGTGGAACCAACCAGGGAGCAGGCTATTCTGGATTTGGTTTTGTGTAATGAGATGGGATTAATCAATGATCTCATAGTAAAGGATCCTCTATGGAAGAGTGGTCATAGCATGCTAGAATTTCAAGTTCAGTTTGAGAGCGAGAAACTTGAGTCCCACACTCAAGTATTCTGGAGTTAAACAAAGGTAACTACATAGGCATGAGGGCAGGTTTGGCCCTAGTGGACTGGGCAGAAAGACTACAAGGTAGGACAGTTGATGAACAGTGGCAGATATTTAAGGAGATATTCAATTCCTCCCAAGTAAAATATATTCCAAAGAGGAAGAAAGATGGTAAGTGGGGGAAAAAGCATCCATGGCTAAGCAAGGAAGTTAAAGATAACATAAAGGCAAAAACTAAGGCATACCAAATTGCAAAGGACAGTGGCAGGCTGGAAGATTGGGAAACTTTTAAAGATCAACAAAGGGTTACTAAAAAAAGAATAAAAAGAGCAAAGGTAAATTATGAAAGAAAACTAGCGCAAAATAGAAAAACTGATAGCAAAAGCTTCTATAAGTATATAAAAGGAGAGAGTAGCTAAAGTGAATGTTGGTCCCTTGGAGGATGAGACTGGGGAGTTAATGGTGGGGAACCGAGGAATAGCAGAGATGCTTAATCAATATTTTGCCTCAGTTTTCACGGTGGAGGACACTAGTACCACCCCAATAGTAACAGGTAGTGCAGAGGGTATAGAGAAGGAGGAACTTAGAATAATCACCATCACTAGAGAAAAAGTACTGAGCAAACTATTGGGATTAAAGGGTGACAAGTCCTCAGGGCATGATGGCCTACATCCCAGGGTCTTAAAGGAAGTGGCAGCGGAGAAAGTGGATGCATTGGCTATAATATTCCAAAATTCCCTGGATTCCGGAAAGGTTCCAGTTGATTGGAAAAATGCTAATATAACACCCTTATTCAAAAAGGGGGGGAGGCAGAAAGTAGGAACTAAGACCAGTTAGACCAGTTAGTTTAATGTCTGTTGTTGGGAAATTGTTGGAATCTATAAATGGGGCATTTGGAAAGTCAAAATGCAATCCATCAGAGTCAGCATGGTTTTATGAAGGGTAAATCATGTTTGACTAATTTGCTAGAGCTCTTTGAAGGTGTGACAAGCAAAGTGGATAATGGGGATCCTGTAGATGTAGTATATCTGGACTTCCAGAAGGCCTTTGATAAGGTGCCATACAAAAGATTAATACACAAGATAAGATCACACAGAGTTAGGGGTAATATATTAGCTTGGATTGAGGATTGGCTAACCAACAGAAAGCAGAGAGTCTGGATAAATGGGTCTTTTTCTGGATGGCAAGCTTTAACTAGTGGTGTGCCACAGGGTTCGGTCCTTGGGCCCCAACTATTTACAATCTATATTAATGACTTGGATTCAGGGAAAGAAGGTACTATAGCTAAATTTGCAGATGACACCAAAATAGGTGGGAAAGTAAGTTGCAATGAAGAAATAAGAAATTTACAAATGGATATGGACAGGTTAGGTGAATGGGCCAAAATTTGGCAGATGGAGTTTAACGTGAACAAGTGTGAGGTTATCCATTTTGGCTGGAAGAATAAAAAGGCAACTTATTATTTAAATGGAGAGAAACTTCAGAATGCTTCAGTGCAGAGGGATCTGGGTGTCCTCGTGCATGAATCGCTGAAAGCTAGTATGCAGGTACAGTAGGTAATAAGGAAGGCAAATGGAATTTTGGCATTTATTGCTAAAGGAATAGAGTATAAAAATAGGGAAGTGTTGTTGCAACTGTACAAGGCATTGGTGAGACCGCACCTGGAGCACTGTGCACAGTTTTGGTCCCCTTACTTGAGGAAGGATGTAGTTGCACTGGAGGCGGTTCAGAGGAGGTTCACTAGATTGATTCCAGAGATGCGGGGCTTGTCTTATGAGGAGAGATTGAGCAGTTTAGGCCTATACTCGCTAGAGTTTAGAAGGATGAGAGGAGATCTAATTGAGGTATATAAGATGCTAAAGGGGATAGACAAAGTAGACGTGGAGCAGATGTTTCCCACGAGAGGCCATAGTTTTAGGCTAAGGGGTGGTAGATTTAAATCAGAGATGAGGAGGAATTACTTTTCTCAAAGGGTCATGAATCTGTGGAATTCGCTACCTCAGAGTGCAGTGGATGCCGGGACGCTGAATAAACTTAAGGAGGTAGACAGATATTTAATTAGTAACGGGTTGAAAGGTTATGGGGAGAGGGTGGGAAATTGAAGTTGAGGCCGAAATTAGATCAGCCATGATCATATTGAATGGCGGGGCAGTCTCGAGGGGCTGAATTGCCTACTCCTGATCCTAGTTCTTATGTTCTTATGTTCTTAATGTGGATGCGATTTTCGGGAAGGAAGGGAACGTGCACGTTCACCTCGACATCCCCGAAGGAAAAGGGTTGTGGTTGGTAGGTCACGGAGGGGAGGTGGTAGGTGATGCCGGGGGGTCGACAGTGAAGGGGGAAAGGAAATCGGTGACTGGGGAAGGGAAAAGGATGGGGGAGCGAATGAAGGACTGAATCACCGCCATGCTGTCTGAAGTGAAACGAGAGTTGTGGTGGGTGAGATCAGGTGCTGCATGGGAGTGTGATCAGTGGGTGGGCAGAGATGCCGGTTACAACAGAAAGCGAACCCCAGCAGGCAGCATTCAAAATGCTCAGGACATTGAGGTGAATGTGAATCGGGAAGGACTGGCGTGCGTGGGAGAGTGCTTGCACGAATCTCTGAAAGAGACACACACACGGCCAGCTGTCCCCTCTGTGGTGACAGAGGATGAGTTTGAGTTGCTCGCTGGCAAAGGGGACTTGGAGGGAGAGGATGACCCAGGGGTGTCCAGCTGCCGCTCCTCCTGCCTTCGGGTGCCCTGGGGCCCCGGTCTGACTCATTGAGGGGAAGGAGCACCTGGAGGGACATCGAGGTACCCAGTTTCCCTCTCGTGTTGCCACGAGGTCTGCACGCATCTCCGCGTTCTGCTGGACCAGGGTCTCCACGGTGCCGCGATCCTCTCCATGTAGACTTACATACGCGTACATGTGGGCACCACTTCATCAGAGAGCTGGCAGACGCACTCCTCTGACTTGTGAGCCACTCTGCTGCGGGCTTCCAACAGCTCCAACAGTGTGATGCTCCCCCGCCTTCTGTTGACTCTCCAGGATGAGTTGGAAGGCCAAATCCAGAGGCTCGGCATCTGACTCAGACCTCACAGATGCCTGATCCCCAGCAGTCCTCCGAGTGCCAGGGAGCTCGGCTGAACCTGCCTCCTCCTGTTGGGGACACATGTTCATGCAGTGACCACTAGATTGTGAACCCGAGCCTGCTCTAGATCTAGGTCCTACTGAGGTGTGTGTCTCTGCGCTGGTGCAGGGTGTGGGTAAGTGCTGTGACGGGTCTTCCAGGCTGCTTATTTCCAGCTCTTCAATGGAGAAGGTGTCCTCTTGGCTGGAGGTGAGGACATGGATGGAGCTGAGGGACTGGCTGGTTGAGGGTGTCGATTGCTTGGCAGAGCTCCCTGTGAACCAAGGTAAAGATAATTAGTGCATGGCAGCAGAGTCAAAAGCACTCACATTTGCATTGAGAGAGGGATGATGTGGTGCAGGATCCTCAAGAGGGTGTTCGCAGCTGACTACCATGTCCTCACCAGTCAGCGTGATGGCACGCTCCGGAAAGTGAGTGAGGGGCCTAATGTGGGCCACTCCAACCCCGGTCTGGGACTTCTCCCTGCTGATGTGAGCGGGCTTGGAAACAGATGGAGAGAGTGTGAGCAGGACACATGGCACCACGTGGAATGTTTGTGTGGTGAGCGGAGCCATAGACGGGATGAGGACGTGAGCTCCAGAGGATATGAGCCTGATGGAGATGTGAGGGTGTGTGTGAGAGTTAGGGGTGCTGTCCCTTGAGGTGTGAGGGCCCTGCGGATGTGTGATGGGTTTGTGAATGTGAGAGTTGAGAGTGATGAGAAGAATGACTTACCCTGGCGGAACGGATGAGACCATTCACCCTGTACTGGCACTCTGCATCCTCTTTCTCAGGGCATTGGCGCTGACCACCGCCTCCCACGTTGGATTGGTGATGCCGCTGCCCCTCCTGCGGCCAGAGTGGGGGTAGAGGACGTCACGCCGAGCCTCCACTGCATCCAAAAGGTGCTCGAGGGAGGCATCGCTAAACTGTGGGACTGCAGTCTTTTTTGCCTTTCAGGGCCATCATGTCCTCCGTGCAGCAGTGCTGAGCTGGGAGCGCTGAGAGGTGTGTACACAGCTGCACTTTAAATGTGGCGCCCAGCGTGAGGAAACGGCGATGTGATGGCCCGGCGGACGAACGAGAACCCGCCCGCCATCGGAACGGCATGTTTCCCGGGAATGCATAATTAATGTGGCGGGTTTGGGACGATACGCCATTCCGGCCAGCGGATAAAATGCCGCTTTCCCCGCCTGCTACCGCAAATCTGGGACGATTCCGCCCAGTGCCTTAGCACATCCTTCAGACATTCGAAAGCACATCAGGGGCAATGGATTACTTTAAAGTGCAGTCACTGCCATAGACAGAAACACAGTGGAAAAATTGGCAAATAATAAGGTGTCATAAACAGGACATAAAGATGGCGGCTCAAATGGTCAGGCCGTTTAAAAAAAAAGAAAATACAAGTTCTATAAAAAGAAGCACAAAGTGAAAAAACAAGAAGGTTATGCTAAACCTTTATAAATCATGGCTTGGGCCTCCTCTGAAACATTGTGTCCACGAGACTTTAGAAAGGATGTCAAGGGATTGGAGAGGGGGCAGAAGAACATACTAGAATGGCACTAGACACGAGAGATTTGAAAAGCTGGGATTCATCTCCTTAAAGCAGGTAAGGTTAAGCTAAGATTTAATAAGGAGAGTCAAAATTAAGAACAGACAGGAAGAATTTTTTTCCACTGGTGACTGGGTGACCCAGGTTTGTGAAAGTTGGCAAAAGGATCGGAGAGGAGATGTGTGGGGGTTAAAAAAAAAATACAGGTAAATTGTTATGATCTGGAATACTCCTGAGAGGGTGGCGGAGATAGATTCAATGGCAGGTTTTCCAAAGGGAATTCGATAGAGAGTTGAAAGGGAGAGATTGACAGGACTATGGAGAAATAATGCCATGGGGGACCTTTCAGATAGAGCCTCAGCTTTTAATGTGTCAACCTAGATTGTGTGTTTCAAATCTCTGTCAAGTCCTGAATGCACGGCCTCCCGATTCGGGTGTAGAAAGTTGTAGATTCGAACCTCACTTAACAAAGAGGACATTTATCTCAGGAGACAGTGAGCTGAGTAGCAATTGAACCAAACTAGTACTTAAAAATAATTACCCGCGTAGTTTACTTGTTACTTGAGAACATTAAGTGGATTTTTAAACAATTGCTCCCAGGTTAAAACTTTAATATCCAACTGCAGAAGCCACAGAAATATAAACATAGATGGTTACAAACCAAATACAGACGAGGAAGGACATTCGCAGAGTGGTGGGGAAAGAGCATAGGACAAGGACTAATTAGGTAGCTCTTCTAAAGGTTTAACACAGGCACAATGGGCTGAATGGCCTCCTTCTATGCTATATATGACATTCAACTCACTTCAGCTCATCCATTAAAAAGTTTACGAAAAAAGCTGATAAAAGAAACTATAAGTATAGATGGAGGGAAATCTGCAGGCAATGCAGAAAGATATGCAAGGGTATCAATGCTGAGTGATTGTAGCTATCCAAAGATAGACTGGAATAAAAGTAATGCTTGCAGAATGCCATTTAGAACTAAGGAAGGCTTCCTTGCTTGTTTTTTTCCAGCCCATGAGAAAATAAGTGTTTCTTTTTGATTTTGTTCTGTGAAATGCAATAGAGTAAATTGTTGATTTCAGAGAGAAACAGCGATTACAACGTAGAATTACATTGAATCTGCAACACAGAAACAGGCCATTCACCTTAACTGGTCCCTGTCGATCTTTATACTACAGAGCCTCCTCTCACCTCTCCTCATCTAACCCCCCATCAGCTCATGCTTCTATTCCCGTCTCCCTGCTTAACTCATCCTGCTTCCCGTTAAATGTTGAAAGCAAAATACTGCGGATGCTAAAAATCTGAAATAAAAACAGAATGCTGGAAAAACTCAGAAGGTCTGGCAGCATCTGTGGAGAGAGAAACAGAGTTAATGTTTCAAGTCCGTTAAAAGAGTCATAAGGACGTTTTTTTTAACTCTTGCTTTTATATCAATCTAGTTAACCTCCTGTGAACCGCCTCCAATGCATTTACATCCTTCCTTAAATAAGGAGACCAAAACTGCACACAACACTCGAGATGCGGTCTCACCAATGTCCTATATAACTGAAGCATAACAACCTTACTTTTATGTTCAACTCCTCTTGTAATAAAGGATAGCATTCCATTACCCTTCTTAATTACCTGCTGTACCTGCATACTAACTTTTTGTGACTCATGCACTAGAACACCCAGATCCCTCTGCACCTCGGAGTTCTGCAGCCGTTCTCCACTTAGGTAATACTCTGCTTTTTTATTCTTCCTGCCAGAGATCTCACAGTATTTTTCCCTTATCTCTCAGGTTTCTGCTGTGTTTAGTATGTGCAGTTATGGGCATGAGTCTGAAATCGCAGCAGGGACTCTATCTGTAAATGGCTTTTCTATCATAGTCAGAAATATTCATGAGCCCATCTTGTTCTATTACTGTAAATACTACGTCCTTTAATGACATAGTGATTCATGCTTGTACAAGCAAAATGCTGGTAATTATGCATGTGCTCTGATTGATCCATGTTCGGATATATACTTAGATCATGAAGCAGTCCCAAGCAAGTGCTCTGTTAAATAACTCCAACCCAACAATAATAACCACATAAATTAAGAGATGGGTACAAGATAGTTGTATGTCTCCTGAGTTGAAAACATGAAATTAATTCCATGCAACTTTATAAACACCAAAACCAAAAGGAGATGAATCAAAAAAAAGTTACTGAAATTCTAATGAAGTGAATTATAAAAGTAAAATTCTGTAGATGCTGGAAACCTCTATACCCCCTCAAGAGGATAGGTTTCCCAGTTAGGGCAGACAGTTTGGTCCTATACCCCATGTAACTTAGAAGAATGAGAGGCAATCTTATTGAAACATTTAAGATCCTGAGGGGACATGACAAGGTGGTAGCTGGGTGGATCTTTCCCCTTGTGGAAGGGGCTAGAACTACGGACACAGTTTAAAAATAAGGGGTCTCCCACTTAAGACGGAGATGAGAAGAAATTTTTTCTCTTGGAGGGTTGAGTGTCTTTGGAACTCTCTTCACCAGAGCAGGTTCTTTGAACGTTTTTAAGGCAGAGGTAGATAGATTCTTGACTAACATGGCAGTCAAAGGTTATTGGGGAAAGGCAGAATGTGGAGTTGAGGGCACAGTCAGATCAGCCATGATCTTATTGAATGGAGGAGCAGGTTTGAGGGGCTGAATGGCCTACTCCTGCTCTCGATTCGTACATTGGTGGATTGTTGCAAAAACCCAGCATGTATTCAAATTCCTCCATGAGCTTATCCCCTCCCTATCTCTTTAACTTTCTCCAGCCCTCCCACCCTTCTAGAACTTTACGATCCTCCAACTCTTGCCTCTTGTGCATCACCCACATCCTTTGTCCGAGTATTGGCGGCCATCCATGATTAGCCATAGTCCACGAGGGGCCGTAGGCATCTCTCTGTGTTCACAGCAATCCCCCACATTGCTGTCATTCCTCCGTCTGTCCAGTTTCTAATGTTGGCCGCCCATCCTGTCCTTCTCCTGTTCTCTCCTGATTTTTCAGGTTCTATTGTCGCCAACATCAGACTCTCACCCCGCCTTTTCCAGTGCTCGTACTTTCTCCATTGGCAGCATGCCTTCAGCAGTCTAGGTCCTAACCTCTGGAATTACCTCCCCAAATCTTTTTACCTTATTCCCACCTCTCTCTTCTCCTTTAGACACGCCTGAAAGCTTGCTGCATAGATCAATCTCAGGTTACCTCTGCTAATGTCTGCTTCTTTGGCTCCATGACAGCTCTGATTCCGCTTCTGTTAAGCACCTTTTGACATTTTACTACATTAAAGACACAATATAACTGTAACCTGTAGCTGGTTCACTACAGGAAGGGAGCTTACTACCTTAAAATGACTCCAGTTCCGCTCAATCTTGTTGACTCTTACATGTCCTCCAAAACTACTCAGTTATCAAACAATCTCTTACAAAGCTCCCTGGCGAAAAGCCTTTATAAGGCAACCAGGAGTGGACAACGAATGGGACCATGCTAGTGCCATCTACATCTTGAGAACAAATTAAGAAGGAGCGATAGATGATGTGGATAATATCAGCTTTTAACCTTACTGATACGAATCCACTTTATTGCAGCACAGAATGGAGTAATTCGCGAATAGCCCAGTTGGTAGAGATGTTGTCTAGTGCAGAGCCAGGTCACGCAGATCAGGAAGATATACGGGGTTCCCTCCTTGACTGTGCTGGCTTTGGTGTTCTGGATTAATCAGTCAAAGTTCCCTCTCCTGATTGTTCTCTCCCCTCAGCCCTGTGCTGCAAGTGTCTGTCTGTGAAATCGTCTGTGGATGGGGTTTTCCAGCGACACCTCTCACAGGCCAACATCTTGCTGATGATGACTGTTGGGAATGATCACTTGCGTGAGGTAGCAGAGGATAACTGGAGCTTACGGAATGATAGCTCAACAGGAGTCAACACCTTCACTATTTGTCTGTGCTACTTTTGGGCATAGCTCCTTCACTCCTCTCTCACTCTCTATCTTTCCTCCCTCACCTTTATTCAGCTTCACTCCATGCATCATTGCTGCTATTACGCTGCCTTTTATCACTCGCCTGTTCTTACTTTCCTCAGTGGTTTGCCCCAGCAGTCACAGCTAGGTTGAAGAAGGACTTATGTAGAATAAACTTGCATTTATATAGCACCTTATACCACCTCAGAATGCCCCATTGTGCTTTACAGAAAATGATGTACTTCTGAAGCGTAATCACTGTTGTGATGCATGTTTGGAAGTAGCATCATTGGCGACCGCTAGGTCCATGTTTTGGTGTGAAGGGGTGCTTCCCGAGGTTGGGAGGATGGTCTTTCAGTTTGCTGGTATTCTGAGCAATTTTAATTTAACCTCGTAGATAGCACTGACAGTATCGTGAAATACATCTAACAGACAAACTCCCTGGCAAACTCATCCCAGTATCAAAACAAAACTCAGCCCCTTCAACAAAATAAAATCCTACCCCAGGTATGCCCCCCCACCCCTCACCTGTGCCTTCCGTTTGGGAGGATTTCTTTTGAAATAAGATTGTCAGGAACTGTTCTGTGTGTGGGGGGTAGATAGAATGGATTTATGTCAAGTTACAATCTCTCTCTCTCTCTCTCTCTCTCAGTGGGACCGCAGTGAGATGGAACTTTCACTTCCAGTGATGTGGTTCTTCTTCTCCATTTGGAACAGCTGCAGGAATCGACCGCACTATAGGGTCAAGGAAAGGGCTAGGTAGTAGGTTCTGGCTGTGGCTGAGGGGATAGCACTCTTGTCTTGCATCCCACTCCAGAGATTTGAGCATAAAATCTCGGTTGGCACTGTAGTGCGGTACTGAGAGGGTGCTGCACTGTTGGAAATGCTGTCCTGTTGAATTGAGACGTTTAACTGAAGCCCCATCTGCCTTCTCAGGTGGATACGAAAAATCTGTGGCTCTATTTCCAACTAAAGCAAAAGTATTCTCCCCCAGTATCCCAGCAAATATTTATCCATCAACCAACATTAGTAAAACAGACAGTCAGCATCTCACTGTTGTTTATGAATCTTTGCTGTGCACATATTGGCTCCTACATTTCCCACAGTGTTATGGTGATTACGGTTGAAAGATACTTCATTGGCAGTAAAGTGCATTGGAATGTCCTGAGGTTGTGAAAGGCACTGTATGGTAAATACATCCTTATTTTATGATCTTGCAATGTGTGAACATCACGAGAATGAAAATGCCATTTAGCAGGACATGACTGCCCCCTTTAGGCAGCTCACATTTTAACACCAGCCAAGCCAGGTAAAATTTTCTGGTAATCATGGATATTTTGCTTGATACAGATTATAGAATCTTACAGCACAGGCCATTCGGCCCATCGTGGCAATGCCAGCTCTTTGAAAGAGCTATGCAATGAGTCCCACTCACCTGCTTTTTCCCATAGTCTGTAAATTTTCCTTTTCAAGTGCTTAATCTTTTGAAAGTTACGATTGAATCTGTTTCCATCAGGCAGTACATTTCAGATCACAGTAACACTGCAAAGAAAAAAATCTCCTCATCGCCTGTCAGGTTCTTTTGCCAATTACCTTGGACGGGACATTCCATTTGGGGTCAAGTGTGGATCCTGACCCTGCACCGTGTCGGGAATAGTCACCTGACACAATTTTTGTAGGATTGGCCAATTAATGGCTAAAGGGCGGGCTCACTATCCAATTAAGGACAACGGGCTATTTCCCAATGCTGGAGAGCCAATAGGAACCCCTACAGCAGTGAAAATGTTAGAAGCTATTATTAAAGATGTTATAGCAGGGCACTTGGGAAAAAAATCAAGGTAATCAGGCAGAGTCAACATGGTTTTATAAAAGGGAAATCATGTTTAACTCATTTATTAGAGTTCTTTGAAGGAATCACATGTGCTGTGGATAAAGGGGAACCGGTGGATGTACTGTACTTAGATTTCCAGAAGGCATTTGATAAGGTGCCACATCAAAGGTTATTGCAGAAAATAAAAGCTCATGGTGTGGGGGTAACATATAGAATAGACAGAAGATTGGCTGGCTAACAGCAAGCAAAGCGTTGACGTAAATGGGTAATTTTCTGGTTGGCAGGATGTGACGAGTGGTGTGCCACAGGGATCAGCGCTGGGGCCTCAACTTTTTACAATTAATATAAGTGACTTGGATGAAGAATGGATGGGATAGTTGCCAAATTTGTTGATGACACAAAGACAGGTAGGAAAGTAATTTGTGGAGATGATGTAAGGGGGCTACAAAAAAAATAGATTAATTCCCTGAAAGTGGCGTCACAGGTAGACAGGGTTGTAAAGAAAGCTTTTGGCATACTGGCCTTCATAAATCAAAGTATTGAGTATAGGAGTTAGGATGCTATGGTGAGGTTGTATAAGACATTGGTGAGGCCAACTTTGGAGTATTGTGTGCAGTTCTGGTCGCCTAACTACAGGAAGGATATCAGTAAGATTGAGAGAGTGCAGAGAAGATTTACTAGGATGTTGCTGGGTCTTAAGGAGTTGAGTTACAGGGAAAGATTAAACAGGTTAAGACTTTATTCCTTGGAGCGTAGAAGGATGAGGGGAGATTTGATAGAAGTTTACAAAATCATGAGGGGTATAGACAGTAAATGCGAGTAGGCTCTTTCCACTTAGATTAGGAGAGATAAACACGAGAGGACATGGCTTTAGGGTGAAAGAGGAAAGGTTTAGGGGGAACATTAGGGGGAACTTCTTCACTCAGAGAGTGGTGGGAGTGTGGTACGAGCTGCCATCTGATGTGGTAAATGCGGGCTCACTCTTAGGTTTTAAGAATAAATTGGATAGGTACATGGATGGGAGAGGTCTGGAGGGTTATGGACTGGGTGCAGGTCAATGGGATTAGCGGAATAATATTTCAGCACATACTAGAAGGGCCGAATGGCCTGTTTTCTGTGCTGTAGTGTTCTATGGTTCTAAGTGAGTGGGCAACGATCTGGCGAATGGAGTATAATGTGGGAAAATATGAAATTGTCTATTTTGGCAGGCATAAGAAAAGAGAAGCATATTATCTAAATGGTGAGAGATTGCAGAGCTCGGAGGTGCAGAGGGATCTGGGTGTCTTAGTGCATGAATTGCAAAAGGTGGTGCAGCTAGTAATTAGGAAAGCTAATAGAATGTTATCATTTATTGTGAGGGATAATTGAATACAAAAGTGGGAAGGTTATGTTTCAGTTGTACAGAGCACTAATGAGACCACATCTGGAGTACTGTGTACAGTATTGGTCACCTTATTTAAGGATTGATGGGAATGCATTGGAAGCAGTTCAGAGAAGGTTTACCAGACTAATACCTGGAATTGGCAGGTTGTCTTTTGATGAAAGGTTGGACAGGCTAGGCTGGTATCTGCTGGAGTTTAGAGGAGTAAGAGGCGATTTGATTGAAACATAAAGGGCAGGATTTTCGGGTTGTCGGGCGGGCGCAGCAGGTGGGCCCAGCGATTGGCCCCGACCATGATTTCACGCTGGCTGGCCAATTAACGGCCATCCAGCGTGAAATGCGAGCTGAGAACCTCAGTGCTGTGGGGGTGGGGGCAGGAGGAGCGCGAGTGCAAAAGTCTGCGCATGGGCGGTGGAGCTGCCTCAGGGAGCTGAAGAATTTTAAAATCAAAAATAAAGCTTTTGAAGATCGGGGGAAAAAAAAATGTCCCCACATGGGACTCACTCACATGAACGTAAACTTAATAACAATTATGTCAAAACATTTTTTTTAAATTAATGTGGCACTTTATCAAATGTTGTCTGAAAATCTAAGTACAGTACATCCACCTGTTCCCCTTTATCCACAACACATGTCACATCCTCAAAGAACTCCAATAAGTTGGTTAGACATAATTTCCCTTTCACAAAACCATGTCGACTCTGCCTGATTACCTTGAACTTATCCAAATGCCCTGGTATAGCTTCTTTAATAATAGCTTTTAACATTTTTTTCTATGACAGATGCTAGGCTAACTGGCCTGTAGTTTCCCGCTTTCTGTCTCCCTCCCTTTTTGAATAATGGAGTTACATTTGCTATCTTCCAATCTAATGGAACCTTCCCCGAATCTAGAGAGTTTTGGAAAATTAAAACCAAGGCATCAACTATCGCTAACTAGACACTTTCTTTGAAGATCCTAGGATGAAGTCAATCAGGACCAGGGTACTTATCAGCCCGTAGCTCCAACAATTATTCAGTATCACTTCTCTGGTGATTTTAATTTTCTTGCATTTCCCCTTCCCTTCCATTTCCTGATTTATAGCTGTTCTGGGATATTACTTGTATCCTCCATAGTGAAGAGTGATGCAAAATACCTGTTCAATTCATCTGCCATTTCCCTGTTTTCCACTATCAATTCTCCAGACTCATTTTATATAGGACCAATGCTCATTTTGTTAACTCGTTTCTTTTTTTAAATATTTATCGAAACTCTTACTATCTGTTTTTGTATATCTGACTAGCTTTCTCTCGTACTCTAATTTTTCCCTCATTATTCTCTCCTTTGCTGTTTCTTATATTCTGTCCAGTCTTCTAACCTGCCACCTATCTTTGTTTTATCTTTAAGTTTCATACTATCTTTAACATTTCTAGTTAACCACGGATGGTGTGTCCGTTCCTTGGATTTTTTCTTACTCGTTGGAATGTATCTATTCTGTGTATTCGGAAATATCCCCTTAAATGTTTGCCACTGCATCTCTATTGATCTATCCCTTAACCTAATTTGCCAATTCACTTTGGCCAGCTCTGCTTTCATGCCCTCATAATTGCCCATAGTTAAGGTTAAAAACACAGTCTCAGACCCACTCCTCTCTCCCTCAAACTGAATGTAAAATTCAAGCATATTATGGTCGCTGCTACCTAGGGGCACCTTCACTATGAGATCATTAATTAATCCCATCTCATTGCACAATACCAGGTCTAGTATAGCCTGCTCTCTGGTTGGCTCCAGAACATGCTGTTCTAAGAAAGTATCCCAGAAACATTCTATGAACTCCTCGCCCAGGCTACCTTTGCCCATCTGACTTTTCCAGTCAATATGTAGATTAAAATCTCCCATGATTATCGCCATGCCTTTCTGACAAGCTCCCTTTATTCCTTTATGCTCCATTCTACAATGTGGTTAGTATTAGGAGGACTGTACACAACTCCCACAAGTGACTTCTTGCCTTCTCTACCCAAACCGTTTCCACATCCTGGCTTCCTGACCTTAGGTCATCCTTCTTTATTATGCTAATACCATCATTAACTAATAGGGCCACCCCTCCAACTTTTCCACACTTCTTGTCCTTCCTAAATGTCCTATACCCTTTAATATTCAGGTCCAAATCCATGTTCTCCTGCAGCCATGGGAAAACAGAGTGCAGCTGACAAACTGAGTGAAGACTTGGCATTTGGTAACGGGAGTTTTAAGTGTTAATTTTGTTCTTAAATTTTACTCATGAAACCTAATCTAGTCTGTAATTAGCAGTAACTGGAAAGCACTGTGTAAGCAGGCTAAGTTCTTTCTTGCGGTTTAAACAGGGTAAACTTGTTCTCAGCTGTAGGAGCTGAGTAGTTAATTGGCTAACTTGTTGAATCTAGTTACTGTAGCCCCAGTTCAGTTTACCACAAATTCAGGGTTCTTTAGTGCAGCCTTGGCAAACAGAGTGCAGCTTACTAACCAAGTGAAGACTTGGAGTTTGGTGAGAGGGGAGTTAAGGGGAGAAGGAGTTGTTTGTTTCCTCTTTCTCTATTTCTCACCCCATAGAAATTGGTTCTTGCTCTACTACAGGGAAAGGACTCATAGAGTCATAGAGATCTACAGCACAAAAAAAGGCCCTTCGGCCCATCGAGTCTGCGCCAGTCAAACAAGTACCTAACTATTCTAATCCCATTTTCCAGCACTAGGCCCATAGCCTTCTATGCCATGGCATTGCAAGTGCACATCCAAATACTTCTTAAATGTTCTGAGGGTTTCTGTCTCTCCCACCCTTTCAGGCAGTGAGTTCCAGATTCCCACCACCCTCTGGGTGAAAAAATTCTTCCTCACATCCCCTCTAAATCTCCTGCCCCTTACCTTAAATCCATGCCCCTTGGTTATTGATCCCTCCACCAAGGGGAAAAGTTCCTTCCTGTCTACCCTATCTATACCCCTCATAATTTTATACACCTCAATCATGTACCCCCTCAATTTCCTCTGCTCCAGGGAAAATAACACCAGTCCATCCAATCTCTCCTCATAACTAAAACTCTCCAGCCCAGGCAACATCCTGGTAAATCTCCTCTGCACTCTCTCTAGTGCAGTCACATCCTTCCTATAATGCAGATTCCAGAACTGCATGCAATACTCTAGCTGTGGCCTAACCAGCATTTTATACAGTTCCAGCATAACCTCCCTGCTCTTATATTCTACGCCTCGGCTAATAAAGGCAAGTATCCCATATGCCTTTTTAACCACCTTATCTACCTGTCCCGCTACCTTAAAGGACCGATTGACATGCACACCAAGGTCCCTCTGATCCTTGGTACTTCCCAGGGTCCTACCATTCATCATGTATTCCCGTGCCTTGTTTGTCCTGCCCAAGTGCATCACCTCACACTTATCCGGATTAAATTCCATTTGCCACTGATCAACCCATATGACCAGCCCATCTATATCCTCCTGTAATCTAAGGCTATCCTCCTCACTATTTACCACTCCACCAATTTTTGTGTCATCTGCAAACTTACTGATCAACTTTCCTACATTCAATCTAAATCGTTTATATATACCACCCAACACCAATCCCTGTGGAACCCCACTGGACACAGACATCCAGTCACAAAAACACCCCCTCGACCATCACCCGCTGCTTCCTGCCACTCAGCCAATTCTGGGTCCAATTTGCCAAATTGCCTTGAATCCCATGGGCTCTTACCTTTGTTATCAGTCTCCCATGTGGGACCTTATCAAAAGCCTTGCTGAAGTCCAAGTAGACTACGTAAAATGCATTGCCCTCATCTACACACCTGGTCACCTCTTTGAAAAATTCAACCAAATTGGTCAGACATGACCTCCCCTTAACAAAACCATGCTGACTGTCCTTGATTAATCCCTGCTAGCTAGCTGTTTGGTGAATATCTGGTAAGTGGGTAAATTCTATTCTATCCCTAAGGTTTAAAATAGTGCACAATTTTGTGGTAAAGTTAATCAAATATATAAGAAAGCAACATTAAATAAATGATTTATATAATTAAGTAATTGTTTAAAACACATTAAGGATGGCAGGACAGGTGATGTGTCAAGGCTGCAGCATGTGGGAGCTCCTGGATAACATTGTGATCCAGGGCAAACACGTCTGCACTAAGTGTTTGCGGCTCAAGGAACTTCGGCTCTGAGTCATTGAGCTGGAGGCTGAGCTGCAGACACTGCGATACATCAGGGAGGGGGGAAGTTACCTGGATGCTTTATACTGGGAGGCAGTCACACCACTTAGGATAGGGTCTTCGGATTTGGTCAGTGGCCAGGGACAAGAGGGTGTGACTGCGAGTGAGGCAGATAAGGGGGCCCAGAGGGCAGGAGCGCAGGAGTGTCCAGCAGGTTTGAGGTTCTCTCAGCTTGTTTGGATGAGAGTGGGGGCTGCAGGGTGGATGAACAAACTCACCATGGCATCAAAGTACAGGAAGCCATCCAAGTGGAGGGAGCAAAAAGAAATGTAGTAGTAGGGGTCAGTATAGTGAGGGGGATTGACACTGTTCTCCATAGCAAAGAGTGAGAATCCAGATGGCTTTGTTGCCTGCCCGGTGCCAGACTTTGGGACATCTGCTCAGGGTTGGAGAAGAACTTGCAGTGGGAGGGGGAGGATCCAGTGGTCATGGTCCGTGTAGGCACCAATGCTATAGGCAGGATGAGGAAGGAGGCTCTGTATAGTCAGTATGATGAGCTCAGCACCAAATTAAGAAGCAGAACCTCAAAGATAACAATTTTTGGATTATTATCTGAGCCACATGCAAATTGACATAGGACAAATAAGATTAGAGTGATGAATGCGTGACTCAAAGACTGGTGTGGGAGAAGTGGGTTCTGGTTTGAGGGGCACTGGCACCAGTATTGGGGAAAGTGGGATCTGTACCATTGGGACGGTCTACACCTGAACCGTGCTGGGGCTGGTGTCCTCACGAGCTGCCTAACTAGGGAAGTAGAGAGGTTTTTAAACTGAATAATGGGGGCAAGGGGTCAAATTTAGGGAGACGTAGTAAACCAAAGAATAGAGACAAGGCAAGACAACGAGTAGAGACGAGGCAGGTATTAATCTGGAAAATGATAAACAGACTGTGACAGGACGGGACAGAGATCACAAATCTAAAAGTAAATAAGCAGATAAGGCTAGAGGTTACAAAAATAATAAAAGGACAAAACTAAAGGCTCCGTATCTAAACGCACGTATCATTTGAAACAAAACAGATGAACTGATGGTTCAAATAGGAATAAATAAGTATGATCTGAAAGCCAATACAGAGACATGGCTACAGGATGACATAGATTGGGACCTGAATATTGAAGGGTACATGACATTTAGGAAGGACAGGAAGTTAAGAAAAGGCGGAGGGGTTGCTCTGTTAATTATGATGTTATTAGCACAATAGAGAGGAATGACCTATGTTCAGGAAACCAGGATGTAGAAGCAGTTTGGGTTGAGATGAGGAATGATGAAGGCAAGAAGTCACTTGTGGGAGTGATGTACAGGCCCCCTAATTGTAATTACACATTAGGACAGAGTATAAAAGAAGAGATAATGGGAGTTTGCCAGAAAGTTACAGCAATAATCATGGGGGATTTTAATCTACATATAGACTGGAAAAATCAGATGGGCAAAGGTAGCGTAGATGAGGAATTCATAGAATGTTTTCAGGATAGTTTCTTAGAACAACACATTCTGGAGCCAACCAGACTTGGTATTGAGCAATGAGATAGGATTAATTGATAACCTCATAGTGAAGGCATCCCTAGGTAGCATAATATTTTACATTCATTTTGAGGGAGAAACGAGTGCATCCAAGATTAGCATTTTAAACCTAAATAAGGGCAATTATGAGGGCATGAAAGTGGAGCTAGCTAAAATGAACTGGCAAATGAGGTTAGGAATAGGTCAATAGAGGTTCAGTGACAGACATTTAAAGGAATATTTCAGAATACACAGAATAGATACATTCCAATGAGAAAGAAAAATTCAAAGGGGAGGACCCACCATCCGTGGTTAACTAAAAATGTTAAAGACAATATCAAACTTTTTTAAAAAGCATATAATTATGCAAGGACAGGTGGTAGGTCAGAAGATTGGAAAGAATATAAAGAACAGCAAAGAATGACAGAAAGATTAACAAGGAGTGAAAAATTAGAGTATGAGAGAAAGCTAGCTAGTAATATAAAGACATCTAGTAAGAGTTGCTTTAGATATTTAAATAAGAAAGGAGGTAAAAAAAAGTGAGTGTCGGTCCTATAGAGAATGCATCTGGGGAATTGATAATGGAAAGTAGGGAAATGGTGGATGAATTGAACAGGTATTTTGCTTTGGTCTTCACTTTAGAGGACACGAGTAACATCCCAGAAATAGCTGTAAATCAGGAAAGGGAAGGGACCAGGCAGGCAACACAGCCGGCTGGACTCACGCTATTTGCTGCAGAGAATGGTGTCAATCCTTCTGACTATACTGTCCCCTACTATTGCTACATTCCTTGTAACTCCCCCCCACTTGAATGGCTTCCTGTACCACGGTGCCATGGCCAGTTAGCTCATCTACCCTGAAGCCCCCAATCTCATCCAAACAAGCTGAAAAAACCTCAAACCTGTTGGACAATTGCAAGGGCCGAGGCTCCTGCATTCCTGCCTCTGGGTCCCCTTACTGCCTCATTTGCAGTCACACCCTCCTGTCCCTGACCACTGAACAAATCAGAAGACACCATCCTAAGGGGTGTGACCGCCTCCTGGAATAAAGCATCCAGGTATCTTTCCCCCTCCCTGACACTGCCACAGTGTCTGCAGCTCGGCCTCCAGCTCAATAACTCGGAGCCGAAGTTCCTGCAGCTGCAAACATTTACTGTCAATGCTTTTGCCCTGGATTACACCGGTATCCAGAAGCTCCTACATCTTGCAATCCCAGCACATTGCCTGCCCTGCCGTCTCCAATATGTGTAAATTAATTAATTAATTATAATGAATATAGCTTACACTTCCCATTAGGTTTTGTCACTGCCAGTAAAGTTAACAATACTGATAAAACAATGCAGTACTTACGATACTGATAAAACAAATAATACCAGCTATAGGTTTACCTGCTTCTTCTGCTGCACCAAAGTGGAAATCAAATACTGGAGGCTGAAAAAGAGTAGAAGAAAAATAAAGCACCTACTCCCCACCTTTCACTGAACTCCCCAATCAACACACTTTACTTCTCTTTCCCACTATGCACTGAATTCCCACTTTGAACTAAATTTCCAAATATACTCGGAAAAACTCAGCAGGTCTGGCAGCATCGGCGGAGAAGAACAAAGTTGACGTTTCAAGTCCTCATGACCCTTCAACAGAATTAGTTCTGTTGAAGGGTCATGAGGACTCGAAACGTCAACTTTGTTCTTCTCCGCCGATGCTGCCAGACCTGGTGAGTTTTTCCAGGTATTTCTGTTTTTGTTTTGGATTTCCAGCATCCGCAGTTTTTTGTTTTTATTCCAAATATACTCACTCGGTCTGTCTCAAACTGGCCAAAGCCACCCCTCTGTGACTGTACGCCTCTTACGGACTGTGCGCTTTAAAAGTCCCTTTCTCATATAGAGCTGTGATGAGTCACTCTCCAGCTTAGTTTCCTCACCTACCTGCCCGGCAGGTGGCTATGTCGAGAGCTCTGTGACACTCACCTAGTTGCCCTGCAGGTGGCGATGTCCCGCGAGCTCTGTCACACTCACCTAGCTGCCCTGCAGGTGGCGATGTCCCGGGAGCTCTGTGACGCTCACCTAGCTGCCCTGCAGGTGGCGATGTCGCGGGAGCTCTGTGACGCTCACCTAGCTGCCCTGCAGGTGGCGATGTCCCGGGAGCTCTGTGACGCTCACCTAGCTGCCCTGCAGGTGGCGATGTCGCGGGAGCTCTGTGACGCTCACCTAGCTGCCCTGCAGGTGGCGATATAGCGGGAGTGTGGAAGCTGGTTATTAAGATGGCGGCGGCCGCCCGTGCTCCTCCGCCGCATTTGAAGTGAGTGTTGAGTTGGTCGCTATGTTGCTGATGCTCCGCTTCCCGTCCGGCTGCTGCCGAGTGCTGGGGGTTTTACTGCGGCTCCAGGCGGCGGGTAGACGGATCCCCACAGCGGGGAAGTGTCGGCGGAGCGCCAGCACCGAGGCTGGGGGCCGGTACCGCTGCTATGGCCTGAGCCACCGGCAGCTGCTGCGGCTCCAGGGCAGGGACGCCGGCGCCTTCCTGCAGGGTCTGGTCACCAACGACGTGGAGGCTGTGGTGAGCGGGCCCCGAGACTCGCTCTACTGTCACCTGCTTAACTTGCAGGGGAGGACCATGTTCGATGTGATCCTCTACAGGTGGGTCGGGGTGAGGGGTTAGGGGTTGGGGGGGGGGAGGTGGGGTGGGTAAGGCAAGTACCTGAAACATTAAAGATAAGAAAGCAAATTGCTGCGGAGGTTGGAAACCTGAAATAAAAACACAAAATGCTGGGAAAAACTCAGCAGGTGAGAGAGACAGTTAACGTTTTGAGTCCGTGTGACTCTTCAAAGAGGAGTCATACAGACTCAAAATGTTAACTCTATTTCATAGAGTTATACAGGCCCTTTGGCCCATTGTGTCTGTGCCGGCCATCAAGCACCTATCTGTTCTAATCCCATTTTCCAGCACTTGGCCCATAGCCCTGTATGCTATGGCGTTTCAAGTGCTCATCTAAATAATACTTAAATATTGTGAGGGTTCCTGCCTCTACCACCCCCTCAGGCAGTGTGTTCCAGATTCCAACCACTCTCTGGGTGAAAAGAATTCCTCAAATCTCCTCTAAACCTTTTACCTTAATCTATGCCCCCTGGTTATTGACCCCTCCACTAAGGGGAAAAGTTTCTTCCTGTCTACCCTATCTATGACCCTCATAATTTTGTATACCCCTATCAAGTCCCCCCTCAGCCTTCTCCGTTCTAAGGAAAACAACCCTAGCCTAAACTCTGTCTCTCTTCATAACTGAAACGCTCCAGTCCAGGCAACATCCTGGTGAATCTCCTCTGCACCCTCTCCAGTGCAATCACATCCTTCCTATGGTATCGTGACCAGTACTGCACACACTACTCCAGCTGTAGCCTAATTAGCGTTTTATACAGCTCCAACATAACCTCCCTGCTTTTATATTCTATGCCTCAGCTAATAAAGGCAAGTATCTCACATGCCTTCTTAACCACCTTATCTATCTGTGCTGCTGGCTTCAGGGATCTATGACATGTACACCAAGGTTCTTCTGATCCTCTGTGCTTCCTAGGGTCCTACTATTCATTGTGTATTCCCTTGCTGTGTTAGTCCTTCCACTTCTCAGGATTAAATTCCATTTGCCACTGCTCTGCCCATCTTACCAGCCCATCTATATCATCCTGTAATCTAAGGCTTTCCTCCTCACTATTTACGACACCAATTTTTGTGTCACCTACAAACCTGATCATCCCTCCTATATTCACATCTAAATCGTTAATGTACACTACAAATAGCAAGGGTCCCAGCACCGATCCCTGTGGTACACCACTCGTCACAGGCTTCCAATCACAAAAACAACCTTCGACCATCACCCTCTGCCTCCTGCCACTAAGCCAACTTTGGATCCAATTTGCCAAATTTCCCTGGATCCCATGGGCTCTTACCTTCTTGACCATTCTCCCCTGCGGGACCTTGTCTAAAGCCTTACTGAAGTCCATGTAGACTACATCAACTGCACTACCCTCATCTACACACATAGTCATCTCCTTGGAAAAATTCAATCAAATTTGTTAGACACGATCTCTCCTTGGCAAAGCCATGCTGACTATCCCTGATTAATCCCTGCCTCTCCAGGTGGAGATTAATCCTGTCCCTCAGAATATTTTCCAATAGTTTCCCTACCACTGATGGTAGACTCTCTACTGTAATTACGCGGTTAATCCCTAATACCCTTCTTGAATAATGGTACCACATTCGCTGTCCTCCAGTCATCTGACATTTCTCCTGTGGCCAGAGAGGATTTGAAAATTAGTGTCAGAGCCCCTGCAATCTCCTCCCTTGCCTCACATAGCAGCCTGGGATACATCTCATCTAGGCCTGGGGATTTATCCACTTTCAAGCCCACTAAAACCACTAATGCCTCCTCTCTTTCAATGCTAATTTGTTCTAGTATATCACAGTCCCCCTCCCTGGTTTCTACACCTACATCGTCCTTCTCCATAGTGAACACAGATGAAAAGTAAACACTTAAAACCTCACCTATGTTCTCCGGCTCCACGCACAGATTTCCACTTTGGTCCCCAATGGGCCCTGCTCTTTCCCTGGTTATTCTCTTGCCCTTAATAAAATACCTTAGGACTTCTCTGTTGAGTATTACAAGCATTTTCTGTTTTCATTTCAGATCTCCAGTGTCTGCAGTGTTTTGCTTTTGGTAAAATAACATAGGAGTAGGTTATTCAGCCCCTCGAGCCTGCTCCACCATTCAATTAGATCATGTCTGATCGTTTACCTCAACGCCATTTTCCCCCAGTACCCCCATGTCCCTTGATGTCATTAGTATCTAGAAATCTATCAATCTCTGTCTTGAACAATCTCAAAGACTGAGCCTCCACAGCCCTCTGGGGTAGAGAACGCCAAAGATTTCCTGCCCTCTGAGTGAAGAAATTCCTCCTCATCTCAGTTCTAAATGGCCTGCCCCTCATTCTGAGACTCCCTCTCCTCGATTTGGACCCCTAGACTGTTCAGCCCATTGTGTCTTTGCCAGATCTTGGAAAGAGCATTCCAATTTGTCCTACTTACCAAATCCTTCCCCATAGCTTAGCATTATTTTGCCTTTTTCTAGAATATCTAGAATGCACTACCTGGAGGTAGATTCAAGAATGAATTGGATGAGTACTTGAAGGTACAAATATACAAGACTACGGGGAAGGAGCAGAGGACTGGGATCAGTTGCATAACTCTACCTAGCAGTCAGCACAGGCACAATGGGCTGAATGACCTCTCCCGTGCTGTGTCATTCTGTGACTCCATTTTATTCAATTCCCTTTTGAAAGTTACTCTTGAATCTACTTCCATCTTCCTTGCGGGCTGTGCATTCCAGATTGCAATTGTCTGGGTAAAGTACATTTTTTTCTCATTCTTTTGCCAATTCTCTTAAATCTGTGCTCCCTGGTTACTGACCCTGCCACAGTGGAAACAGTTTCTCCCTATTTACTCAAACTGAAACACCTCCATTCAATGTTCCCTTAGCCTCTGCTCCATGGAGAACAATTCAAACTCCTCCAGTCTCGTCAGATTTCCTAGTACAATTAGAGTGGATCTCTACTTTCTTAAACTATGATCCCCAGGATTACACATGGAACTCCAGCTGAGACCTAGTCAGTGTGATACAAAGGTTTAAGTTAACTTCCTTGTCACTCACTTAACTGTGTATTTATGCTGCCTCTGACCTTTTTATTCCATGGGCTTTAACTTTGCTGACAAGCCTATTATGTAACAGGTTACCAAATGCCTTCTGGAATTTCATATATACCTAATCAACTGTCTGCTACCTCATCAAAAAACTTAAGTTAGTTAAACAATATTGACCTTTAACAAACCCATGCTAGCATTCCTGAATTAATACAGCCCCATTTTAAGGTCATACATTTTGTTCTTATTTTCATTTGATTTTTCATTTCTATAATAACATGGTAAAAGCTTTTTATACTCTGCACATTTCTAGTTGGCTTCCTGTGTTATAAATTTCTATGTTGAAAGACTGTCACATGCACTGCCAATGCTTTACAATGGTAGCTGCCTATTCTGGGAAAATGGTACCAGGGTTTGCCAATCCATGAGAGTCAGTTAAAAGGGCACTGCTTGTAACTTGAACAACAGTTTTAAGCAGTTCAGGAAATAACTATCCTGTGCCCATTATCCATTTAAAAGGCTGATTTCAGGTGAAATCGACCCTGCTAGGGTTTGTTCACATTTCATTAAAGTGTGATTACCTTAATGATTAGGTTCTGCAGTTAACAATTAGAGTCACTTGCTCCAAAGCGCTTTCCTCTTTTCCTAAAAACAAAATGACGTTTCGGACCTTTTTTGGTTTTGTGATCCACGTCTTAAAGCAGGCAAGTTGAGTTAACACCAATGCCATAAGTGTTGGGGAATGTAGTGGAAAATGCTTGCGTAAGTTTGTCACACGGGAATTAAAATCTCTAGCCAGTGGTGCTGAAGAGGGTCTAGCACCTTCCCAACTTCCCAGTTTAGGTTTCTCCATGACATCTACAGTCCATTTGCCAGACAGCAGGCAAATCGCCTTCCAAGCCAGAGATGTAAACTGCTCGATGCATAAAACACTGTCAGAAAGTCTTGTCATGGCGCTTTATGTCTTTAAGCTCATTCAAGTATAGTGCCCATGCTTTATTTGATCAAGATTTTCCTAAAATATCAATGAGAGTCTGTATACATGAACCTTCTATAAGGCACTGGTTAGGCCTCAGTTGGAGTATTGTGTTCAATTCGAGGACCCCACACTTTGAACAGGATATTCATGCCTTGAAAAGGGTATCAGAGAGATTTATTGGTGTGGTACCAGGAATAAGGGACTGGAGAAGCTGTGGTTATTTTCCTTTGGAGGAGAGTAGGGTGAAAGAGGGGCTCATAACCATGAATAGTTTTGATAAGAGTAAATGGCAGCAATGTTGGTAACCAGAGGATAAGGATTGAAGATAATTGCCAAAAGAACACCAGAAATGACAAGAAACACTTTGATAAAATGAGTTGTGATCTAGAGTGTGCTGTCTGAAAGCGTGGGGTGGAAGCAGATTCAATAGTAACACTGAGAAGAGAATTGGATTGGAGAGAATCACAGAACAGAAGGAGGCCATTCAGCCTATCATGTCTGTACTGGATAAAAGCAAAAAACTGCGGATGCTGGAAATCCAAAACAAAAACAAAAATACCTGGAAAAACTCAGCAGGTCTGGCAGCATCTGCGGAGAGGAACATAGTTAACGTTTCGAGTCCGAATGACCCTTCAACAGAACTAAGTAAAAATAGAAGAGAGGTGAAAGGTTTAAAGGGGGGGGGGGGTGAGACAAGTAGAGCTGGATAGAGGGCCAGTGATAGGTGGAGATAACCAAAATATGTCACAGACAAAAGAACAAAGAGGTGTTGATGGTGGTGATATTATCTAAGGAATGTGCTAATTAAGGGTAGAAAGCAGGACAAGCAAGGTACAGATAGCCCTGGTGGGGTGGGGTGAAGGGTGAAGGAATCAAAAAAGGCTAAAAGGTAGAGATTAAACAATGGATGGAAATACATTTAAAAATAATGGAAATAGGTGGGAAAAGAAAAATCTATATAAATTATTGGAAAAAAAAGAGGGGGGATCGGAAAGTGGGTGGGGATAGAGGAGAGAGTTCGTGATCTAAAATTGTTGAACTCAATATTCAGTCCGGAAGGCTGTAAAGTGCCTAGTCGGAAGATGAGGTGCTGTTCCTCCAGTTTGCGTTGAGCTTCACTGGAACAATGCAGCAGGCCAAGGACGGACATGTGGGCAAGAGAGCAGGGTGGAGTGTTGAAATGGCAAGCGACAGGGAGGTCTGGGTCATGCTTGCGGACAGACCAAAGGTGTTCTGCAAAGCGGTCTGTACTGGATCTCTGAATGAGCAATTCACTTAGTGCCATTCTCCTGCCTTCTCCCTAGAACACTGCACATTCTTCCTTTTCAGATCACAGTCTAATTTCCTTTTGAATGATTTGATTGAACCTGCCTCCACCACACCCTCAGGCAGTGCATTCCAGACCCTAACAACTCGCTGTGTGAAAAAGTTTTTAACGAGAAAAAAAATTACAGGAATTAATTAATTGGGTACACCTATCAAATAGCAGTCATTGGCACAATGGGCCGAATGGCCGCATTGCTTGCTGTATCATTCTATAATTCTAACCTACATTCTACCACTTAGGAACGCAGCAGGTTAGTACTGCAGACCATGCGTGGACTTTTACTTCAGTCACGATTGGCCAATTGCCTTGGTTTATTTAGCAAGGACTTTTATAATGTGGCTTACCAATACAGTAAGGTATGCAAAGTTAACATGCAGGTTCAACAAGCAATTAGAAAGGCAAATGGTATGTTGATCTTTATGACAAGGGGATTGGGGTATAAGAATAAAGAAGTCTTGCTACAGTTGTACAAAGTTCTAGTGAGGCTACATTTTTTTAATTCATTCGTGGGGTGTGGGCTTCGCTGGCTGGGCCAGCATTTATACCCATCACTGACTGCCCTTGAGATGGTGGTGGTGAGCTGCCGCCTTGAACCGCTGCAGTCCATGTGGTGTAGGTACACCCATAGTGCTGTTAGGAAGGGAGTACCAGGATTTTGACGCAGCGACAGTAAAGGAACGGCGATATATTTTCAAGTCAGGATCATGAGTGACTTGGAGGGGAACTTCCAGGTGGTGGTGTTCCCATCTATCTATAGCCCTTGTCATTCTAGATGGTAGTGGTTGTGGGTTTGGAAGGTGCTATTGAAGGAGCCTTGGTGAACTCCTGCAGTGCATCTTGTAGATGGTACACACTGCTGCTGCTGTGCGTCGGTGGTGGAGGGAGTGAATGTTTGTGGATGTGGTGCCAATCAAGCGGGCTGCTTTGTCTTGGATGGTGTCAAGCTTTTTGAGTGTTGTGGGAGGTGCATTCATCCAGGCAAGTGGGAAGTATTCCATCACACTCCTGACTTGTGTCTTGTAGATAGTGGACAGACTTTGGGGAATCAGGAGGTGAGTTATTCGCCAGAGGATTCTAGCCTCTGACCTGCTCTCATAGCCACTGTATTTATATGGCTAGCCCAGTTCAGTTTCTGGTCAATGGTAAGCCCCACAGGATGTTGATAGTGGGGGATTCAGTGATGGTAATGCCATTGAACATCAAGGGGCGATGGTTAGATTCTCTCTTGTTGGAGATAGCCTTTGCCTGCCACTTGTGTGGCGTGAATGTTACTTGCCACTTGTCAACCCAAGCCTGGATATTGTCCAGGTCTTGCTGCATTTGGACATGGACTGCTTCAGTATCTGAGGAGTCACGAATGGTGCTGAACATTGTGAAATCATCAGCGAACATCCCCACTTCTGACCTTATGATGGAAGGAAGGTCATTGATGAAGCAACTCAAGATGGTTGGTCCGAGGACACTACCCTGAGGAACTCCTGCAGTGATCTCCTGGAGCTGAGATGACTGACCTGCAACAGCCACAACCATCTTCCTTTGTGCTAGGCATGACTCCAACCAGTGGAGAGTTTTCCCCCTGATTCCCATTGACTCCAGTTTTGCTAGGGCTCCTTGATGCCACACTCGGTCAAATGCAGCCTTAATGTCAAGGGCAGTCACTCTCGCCTCACTTGGAGTTTTAATCTCCATGTTTAAGAAAGGATATACTTTCATTGAAGGTGGTGCAGCAAAGGTTCACTAAATTGGTCCCTGGGATAAGGGGGTTGTCCTTGGATGAGAGGCTGAGTAAATTGGGCATATATCCTTTGGAGTTTAGGAGAATAAGAGGTGATCTCATTGAAATCTACAAAATTCTGAAGGGGCTTGATAGGGTGGATGCTGAGAGATTGTTTCTGTTGGTCTGGGAATCTAAAACACGGGGGCACAGTCTCAGGATAAGGGGCCAATCATTTAGGACTGAGGTGAGGAGAAACTACTTCACTCAAAAGGGATGTGAATCTTTGGAATTCCCTACCCCAGAGGGTTGTGGATGATCCATCATTGAATACATTTAGGACTGGGATAGACTGATTTTTGGTGTCTCAGGGAATTAAGGGATATGGGGAGAGGATGGGAAAATAGAGTTGAAGCTCCCAAGATCAGCCAGGATCATATTGAATGGTGAAGCAGGCTCAACAGCAGTATGGTCCACTGCTTCTATGTGTTCTTGTGATAATAAAGGTTATTAATTCAAATTAGGTCAGCATTGCTTTGCATCAGAATGTATGCAGAAATTAAAGTTTTGAAAACTACTGCACATGCTGACTCTTGCCAATGGTCTACGATACACCAAACATGCTGCCTGTCACAGAATTACATCGAATGCACAGCACAGAACTGTATCGTCCGTCCCAACTGGTCCATTCCAGTATTTCTGCTCCACTTGAGCCCCCTCCTACCCCTGTTCATGTGACCCTATTGGCATCTTTCAAATCAAGTTGTTTTGTTAAAATCTTGTTTTAAATCCATTTTCAGATATAGCCCGTAGGCACATGAATGGTTGTGTTGAAAAAGTGAATTGTTTTAGTGTGTGTTGCTGCTAAAAATTACTTCCTACCAAGTGTACTGTTCTGTTCCTTTTTAAATGCCAGGTTGCACAAAAGCCGTGACGAAGAGCCAGCGGTCCTCCTGGAATGTGATGCCACGCTGCTTGATGCTGTTCAGAAACATTTAAAAGTTTATAAAATTAGGAGGAAAGTGGACATATCTCCTTGTCCTGATCTTTCCTTGTGGACAATACTCCCATTTGAACAGTCAACCAAAACTGGCAGTGCTTTAGCAGTAAATACAAAGAAGGTGGTGGCGTGCACCCGTGATCCTAGAACTGATGCCATGGGTTGGCGGTTGGTGTTGAACAAGATCGACAACCCGTTAGACATTGTCCCAGACAGTCATTTAGGAGATATCCAGGAATACCATAGATATCGGTACAAGACAGGTAAGGAGTGATCACACCTCGCAAACTGAAACCGGCCTGAAAGCCCTCAGGGTCTGACATTTTAAAGGGGTTAATGTGAAAAATATTTCACAAACTTTTCTGTTTAGCTTAAGAGTGGTACTGTGTTATTTTCACCATAGTGAGGAACACAATTGAAGCAATGTGCACCTTGATGCAACTTCAGTTTTTGCTGTGAATTTGCAAATTAACACTTGCCAAGAACTTTTCAGAAGAGGGTAACCTTTTAAGCAGTCATATTCTCTCAGCATGAACAGACTATTGGCTGAGAGGGGGGTAACATTTCAGGTGGGATGATTACACATTTGACTGTAATTATGTTGCTAAAGCCCCAAATTATCAGATTTTTTACTAGCACTGAAAACTTAATTTTGTCTGTTACTGTGTATTTATTTTGTATAGCACATCTCTCTCAAGATCCAATAATATTATACTTCTGATCTAGTTCTGAAATTAGCTAACCCAACGTATATTGGAGTCTATTTATATGCCTAGGACAGAGGTGTAAGTTTTCAAACTTACTACGTTCCTGCTTGGTACTGAGCCATGGATCACAAAGGGCTTCCTGGCCCACATATGAGATCCAAAGTTGGGTGGATGTACAGCAAAAAAGGGCCATTGGATCAAGGATAGGGATCTCTGTCATGCACCATCCTATTATTGAATGCCTTGGGGAAGGGAAGTCTCATTAAGGGCTGCCTTTAACAAAGCCCTTCAACAAGGGTCTGGATTAACCAGTTATTGATGGGTTAACCTGATACATGGCACTGGACAACTGCAACATAGTACGATAGCTGTTGAGGGCAAATATCCCTCTTTTATACTGTTGAGGAAATTCTGACCCTTGGGTGGGTGGGATTCAGGTGTAATAAGATGTGCGACTATGCTATGCTCAGCTGGCATTACATTTGACTTGTGGTGAGCTAGGTTGTTCACCATACTGCTTCTGAGAAGCTTCTGATGGCTCTTTCCATCTAGCAAAAGCTCAAGCCTTTATTGATCTGTTGTCTAACGATCAGCTAGTGATTCTCCTCCTCTGCGAGCAGGATCTCTGGGTTTAGGGTTACTCCACAATGACACACCTGCGCATAATGTTTGAGGCTTCGTCTATTTTCGGCATACTCAGCAATCAGTAACTGAACCAGTCAGGTTAGCAAAGTAAGGGCACGCTTGGTTATTGGCCAGCCAACCTCCGTCATTAATGAAAGTTGGAGGATTGGGCTGTCACTAGGGGCAGGGATTCTTCCCGTCAAGGTAATCCTGCAAGCCGGTGCCCTAGTAATTATATAGTCCTACCTATAGCAGTTGGAGGCTGTACTGTTTTTGCTGGCTATACACCAACATTCTTGGGTTTCCTTGGTTATTCCAGTTTGAGCCTGAGGTCTCAGGAGTGGACACAAGTGTGCTAATGGATTCTATGCACATCGAATACCAACTGATCTAAAGGAAACCTGGTTGCAACGTCAGAGTGACCATATCATTTTTTTATTCTTTTATGGGATGCGTGTGTCACTGTGAAAGCCAGCATTTGTTCTCCATCCCTAATTGCCCTTGAAAGGTGGCGGTGAGCTGCTGCCTTGAACCGCTGCAGTCCCTGTGGTGTAGGTATACCCACAGTGCTGTTAGAGAGGGAGTTCTAGGATTTTGATCCATTGACAGTGAAGGAACTGACTTTTTTTGAAAGGTTCAAGTGCCTCAGGGAGCTTGACACAAGCAAGTTCCCTCTCTAAAGGGGTCCATAGGATGCGTTATTTTGAAATGTTGCTTTAGTGAGAACATTGGTCAGCTGGTGCTAAGCTGTTAATGATTAAGAATAAATATTGGTTATTTGAATGTATAAGAACAAATGGGTTTAACTGTACAGATCACTCAGATAGATGGTAATCTTGTCTTTATTCAGGAATTGCTGAAGGTGTGAAGGACCTCCCATTTGGAGAAGCAATACCCCTGGAATCCAACCTAGTTTACATGAATGGGATCAGTTTCAACAAAGGCTGTTACATCGGGCAAGAGTTAACAGCTCGGACTCACTACACAGGCGTGATTAGGAAAAGGTTGATGCCAATCCAACTGGACAACCCTTTGCCCCCCAACAGTGTTCCTGAAAAAGCGCAGATTGTGACTGAATCTGGAAAGTCAGCTGGCCGGCTCAGAAGCTATGCGGGCGATGTTGGTTTAGCCATGGTTCGACTGGCCTTCGCAAATGAACCACTTCATCTGCGTATAACGGGTGATGCTCGTGTGCAGCTGAAGGCATCAGTTCCAGATTGGTGGCCAAATGATGAAAATAAATAAATGAATATATGTTTTATACCAAGCATTACATTTTGTGGAAAAATATTTTCCTAAATAGAGAATTGAATTTGTGAAAATGTTTTCTGTGAGTTTTCGTTAACCCAATATTGCAACTCCACCTTCTGAATCTCTCCTCTGGTAAGATTTTCCATCTAGATCACATTGCAATTTGCAGGGTTGTGTCTAATAGGAATACAATTCGGTTGTCTACTCGAATCTTGTTCAGTCCCACATGAGAGCTAGTTTTAACCTTGTGAGGAAACTATTTCTTCACTGAGAACTTGGAGCAATTTAAGTGCTAACCTATTGAAATATGTTAAGACATGTTAATGTTGTTAGACTGAATGAAGAAAAGGATAACTGTACATATCACATGGATAGGCGATATTGCTAAGTTTTAACTTGGAGGAGAGGGCAGCAGGGCTACCCACACATGGCGGTAGCTGATTAACTAACTAACGGACACTTAAATCCCAGTTGCTGTCCATCAATTGGCCTTTCCAGTTGACTTCCAGGTTTCAGAGGCGGCAGTGGCCAGTTTAGTTGTCTGGACGCAGCCTCCTGTCAGCAGACCAGGAGGCCAGGGCTCCAGGAAGGCCGAGTCCCTCCCTGGTTGCAGCAGCGGCCACAGGCTGTCCTGTAGAGAGGTTTCCCTCCCCATAGTGATGACCAGACTGCAAAGGCCTTTTTTAAAAAAATTTTAAAACGTTGGAGAGAGGACGTCTCCATTTTGAAGTGCCCAGTCCCTCACTTACCTGCCATGGGATCCTGCTGCTGCTTTCAAGCCAGAAGTTCTCTGGCCCTCTAGCTTCGAGAGTCTTTGCTCTCAGCCCCTCTGAGCAAAATGACAATGAGTGACTGTTTCCCCACAGAAAGCTAGTTTCTGCCCCCCCACCATTTGAGCTTTAGGGAGGGTAAAATCCAGTAGTTTTTGTGGATATATGCCTATTAGAAACTCTATCTTCAGGAAACATGGCTCAACCATGGATTACAAAAGAAATTAGGGATAGTATTAGATCCAAAGAGGAGATATATAAAATTGCCAGAAAAAGCAGCAAGCCTGAGGATTGAGAACAGTTTAGAATTCGGCAAAACTGGACAAAAAGATTGATCAGGAAAAGGGAGTATGAGAGTAAACTTGCAGGGAACGTAAAAACTGACTGTAAAAGCTATAAATATGTGAAGAGAAAAAGATTAGCAAAGACAAATGTAGGTCCATTACAGTCAGAAACGGGGGAAATTGTAATGAGGAACAAAGAAATGGCAGAAGAATTGAACACATATTTTGGTTCTGTCTTCACAAAAGATTGTGAGGAGGATGCAAGGAGGCTTCAGGACGATTTAGACAAGTGTGTGTGGGCAAACATATGGCAGGTGCAGTATAACGTGGATAGATGTGAAGTTATATGCTTCGGTGTGAAAAACAGGCAGGGTATTATTTAAATAATGATATATTGGGAAATGTGGATGTACAAAGGGATCTGGGTGTCCTTGTACACCAGTCAATGAAAGTAAACAGGCAGGTGCAACAAGCAATTAGGAAGGCAAATGGTATGTTGGCCTTCATTACAAGAGGATTTGAGTTCAAAAGTAGGGATATCTTACTGCAGTTATACAAGGCCTTGGTGAGACCACACTTGGAGTATTGTGTGCAGTTTTGGTCTCCCTACCTAAGAAAGGATATTCTTGCCATAGAGGAAGTGCAGCGAAGGTTCACTAGGCTGATACTGGGGATGGCAGGACTGTCGTAAGAGGAGAGATTGGTTCGACTGGGCCTATATTCACTAGAGTTTAGAAGAATGGGAGGGTATCTGATTGAAACATATAAAATGCTAACAGGGCTAGACAGACCAGATGCAAGGAGGATGTTTCCCCTGGCTGAGGAGTCTCGAACCAGGGACCACAGTCTCAGGATATGGGGCAGGCTATTTAGGACTGAGATGAGGAAATACTTCTTCACTCAAGGATCAACCTGTGAAATTTTCTACCACAGAAATTTGTGGAGGCCGGGTCACTGATTATATTCAAGAAATAAATTGATCATTTCTTTGGATATTAGGGGCATCAAGGGGTATGGAGAGAAAGCAGGAATATGGTGTTGAGAAAGAGGATCAGCCATGATCATATTGAATGGCGGAGCAGGCTTGAAGGGCCTACACCTGCTCCTAGTTTCTATGACAACCTGTCTGTAATTGGCTTTCAATTATCAACCTCTTTCTGGCCATGGGATGACATAGGAACTGCAAAAAAATTTTACATCTGCAATTGAGGGTTGGTTTTCTGAGATTGAGTCTTAGCATATTGATGAAGGGAAGGAATATTCTCCATCTAACTCCACTATACCTGAAAGTTTGTGGTGTCAGTACTGCAGGTCTAAAATGCAAATTGATATGAGCACAAACATTTTGAAACCTAATGTTTTAAAAGTATTGCTGGCTCAGGCAGCAGTCCTAGCTGCCTGGTACTAGCAGTCCTTTGCTGCAATGCAAGGGTGCTAGGTTTAGTGTTTTATGTTAAGGGAGGCAATCAGGAATTGCTGGAGGTAAAAGTTCATGGCCCATCCAGTCCTGACAGAAGGTTGTTTTCTGAGACATTAACTCTGGTTCCTCTCAGGTTCCCTTAGACTTGCTCAGTATTTCCAGAACTTTCTGTTATTTCTTGTTGCCTACTTCCTTTCTTTCTAGAACCTGTCGGCTTTTGGCACTTCACTGTTGTATGTGCCCTTCAAACTTCCAGTACCTCAAGGAACCTCTTGCTCATGAATGCAAGGGTATTATGTGTAGGAGCCTGGCGTACCACGTGGCTGCCATCAAAATGTTGGTCTGATCTTGGTATTCTGTGAAGCAGAAGATTTTGCAATTCTCTCTCACTCAGCAGTCTTTTCCTCCTTGGAAGCTGTTTTTCCTAGTGAGTAACATGAGCGACTGTTTGATGCAGTGCAGTGCATCATATATGATCCAAATGGGCCAAATGGACTCCTTGTGCTGTACTCTGCAATGAATCAGTGTTCCCTAAGATAGCTTTAGATGAACCGGAGGTAAGAAAGTTCAACACCGCAGCCTCTTTCAAAGTAACTGGTCTTACTTTTATTGAAATTGTCTGGTCAGATTCCAGCAAATCATCTTATAAATAGGGAATCTGTCGCAGTTCATTTATATATAATTCTGTGAATGTCTATAGATGACCATTATCAATCCCCGTATCTAATAGTTACACTTTAGTTAGTATCCATATTGTAATATTAGAATATTTCTTGAATATACTCAGTGACCCAGCCTCCACAGATTTCTGTGGTAGAGAATTCCACAGGTTGACCTCTGAGTGAAGAAATATTTCCTCATCTCAGTCCTAAATGGCCTGCCCAATTTCACCACCAAGGAGGATCTGAATTAAGTATTCCATAGGATATGCTGCATTATTGTCTTTTGCTATTGCTTATGTTGCTTCCAGTAAATATACACACTAGTTCACACCATGGTTAAATATTTGGACATCTGCTAGGTATAGTTGCACTTGAGTCAAACATCATGGATTCAAACACTAGGACAGATTTGCGCACACAAGCTGGGCTGACAGTTCAATGCAGTACTGACTATATAGTCAGATTTAAACCAAAATTCTTGTCTACTTGCTCTGTCTGTATTTGAAGAACAGGAGGATGTCCAAAGCCAATATACTTACCTCAACTGACCAGAATACATTATCTGATAGTTCTTCCATTTGCTTGGACCTTGCTGTGTGCTGACTGATGTGAAAGATGATACGTATGTGCAAGCCCTTTCTTTCTGTCAGGTGTCCTGTGTACTGAACCATTCTGTCTGTGAGAAACTGTAAGTATTACAGGTGAAAGTGGAAGGTGGCCAACTTGTTTTGTGAATTCATGAAATAAATAGTAAAATTGACACACATCTCCCATAAAGAACCATCACCACATTAGCCAGTTGTTGACGACTCATTTTATCAAGGAGCAGCTGAATGGAGGCAGTACAATAATGGACAAATGATTAACTTGGTTGTTAGGATCCTATTGTAAAACAAACTACTGACGTTGATTTCGTAAAAAAGCTGAAACTGAATAAAGTTTCAAGATCACCGTGCCCCTGAACTCTACACCACATGATGCTGAGTAGATTGCTATGTAAATACTTCATTTCATCCTGTATTGTCCAAGTGTTTGATCTCTGTGAATTACTTGGCTGCATACTATGGCGTTTTGCAGGCCACATATGAAGTTTAAATCAATGTTCTCATTAATTTGCATGTGCCTCAAACTGTGGATACCAACAGATCTGGATGGTTTGATTTGGGAATTATCCACTTATGAAAGCAGAAGGGCTAATAGCACTTTCCGAACTACACGAAATTCAAATAGAAGAAAATGTGACTACGAACAAAATGGAACTGCCTTGGCTTTAGGGGAGACATTGTCAGGGTTTGCAAACCCCGTTTAGCCCAAAGGATGTTGTTTGGATATTTCTGATTTAAAGTTTGGCAATAAAGTATAATGCTTTAATGAATCTACCTCTATATAGAAGTTACAACACAGAAGGAGGGCATTTACCCAACCAGTCCATGTTTCTACAAGAGCAAATTGTCTTAGTCACATTTATTCACTCCTGTTTCTATATATTCTTTTGCCTTTTTCCTTCACCCATCATTTCAATCTAATCTTAATTGGTTAATGTGGTTTTATCCAACCACTAACCCTGGAAGTAAATTCCATGGTCTCACGACTCCATAAAGGTGTTTCTCTAGCGTTGTGGTCTAAATCTCTTACATTTAGTCATGTATTTATGGTTTATCATTCTAGCTTCCTCAACTATTGAAAAAAAAAACTGCTTCTTTCTGCTCTGTCCCATAATAAACACTTCTACCATATTTCCCAGCTTTGTTCTAATGAAAAAAATTGATTTTTCAAATTTTTGTATTTGTCTCTCTCACAAGGCAGGATTCAAGTGTGTGCATTGTATCTTCACTTAAGCCTCTTTATCCTTCCTATATCATGGAGCCCAATGCTGTACATAGTACTGTATAAAGATTATCTTAAGGTTTCATATGGTCTCGATTTTTAATCCAGTTTGTTATCCTTCCCCATCATGGCTGTCCTACTGCAAACTCACCTTCCCGCACTATTCTCTACCCTCTGGGGGAGAGAATTTCAAAGATTCACAACTGAGTGGAAAAAAAAAACTTCCCCTTATCTCAGTCATAGAGTTATGCAGCATACAAACAGGTCCATCAGCCCATCGTGCCTGTGCCGGCCATCAAGCACCTATCTTCTCTAATCCCATTTCCCAGCACTTGGCCCGTAGTCCTGTATGCTATGGCATTTTAAGTGCTCTTCCAAATACTTCTTAAATATTGTGAAGGCTCCTGCCTCTACCATCCCATTAGATAGTGTGCTCCAGATTCTAACCACCCTCTGGGTGAAAACTTTTTTCCTCAAATCCCTTCTAAACCTCCTGCCCCTTACCTTAAGTCTATGTCCCCTGGTTATCGACACCTCTGCTAAGGGGAAAAGTTTCTTCCTATCTACCCTATCTATGCCCCTCATAATCTTTATACCTCTATCAGGTCCCCCTTCAGCCTTCTCTGCTCTAAGGAAAACAACGCTAGCCTATCCCGTCTCTCTTCATAGCTGAAACGCTCCAGCCCAGGCAACATCCTGGTGAATCTCCTCTGCACCCTCTCCAGTGCAATCACATCTATAATGTGGCGACCAGAACTGCACACAGTACTCCAGCTGTGGCCTAACTAGCATTTTATACAGCTCCAACATAACCTCCCTGCTCATGCTCATGTTTTCATGTCTCAGCTAATAAAGGCAAGTATCGCAGTACTAAATGACTGACCCTTCATCCTGAGATTGTGCCCCTGTTTTCTAGATTGACCAGCCAGGGGAAAAATGTTCTCAACATCTATCCTGTCAAGCCCCTCTCTGGTGAGGGAGCATGTAGTGCCTGCTGGTATACTTGAGATTTTTCACTCTTGTAAGTACTGGGAGGGACTGAAGCAAAATTACAATTGGCTAAAGTTTTCCCCTTAATTTTCTTACAGTTTGGAACCATTATCGTTTGTACCCTTTTGTTTAAATAAAGAAGGGGAGCGGTTATGGTTTCAGTGGTGATCTGCCTAAGGGTAGGTCTTCTGATCATTGCTCCATGCCTCACAATCTTTCGCTTTCCTCTTCAGTTGCTCCTAGGGGCCTCACATTTTCAATTTTAAGTTGACTAACATCATCATTCCCTTTCTCCCTCTTGGTCTACATCCCTCTAAATCTTTCTTCAGTCACATCCTTTGGCAAGTTTTCATGCCTTAGAATTTGGCCAGTCCAATCTTGTTGCCTTTTCCTGATATTCACTAAACCATCTTTCCTCTTCCACCATCAGGGGGACTTCTTCATTGCTCTTGTGTTCTCTCCAACTGGCCCACTCCATCATTCTCCAGAACCACTTTCACAACTTCATAGTCTTTGGATGTCTGCTTTTCTCAAAGTCCACATTTCAGCCCGGTACAAAAAAATTAGTCCTGACAATTCCTTTCTCAAGGTCTCCACTCATTCTAAACTGACAGCCAAACGAAAAAAAATGAGTAAACTCAGAGGTTATCCATCTTCCAGTCCTTCCATCAGAAACTAGAAGAGGAGGGTGAATCCATGGGTCAACTTTCCATTGGTCAACTGGGTTGTCCATCATCCAGTCCCTTCATCAGAAACTGGAGGGGGCTGGGTGAAACCATGGGTCAACTTGCCATTGGTCAGCTGGGTGTCCATCATCAGAAACTAGAGGGGGCGGGGGTGAAGCCATGGGTCAGCTTGGCAAGCTGGGTTCTCCATCATCCAATCCCTCCATCAGAAACTTGGGGCGGGCAGTGGTGCAATTGGGAAAAGCAATAAGCTCGTGCCTGGGTTGGCGGCAAACCTTACGTGTCACCTATTGGTGCGGGGGGGGAGAGATATGCACGCGCTCACGCACCTCGCGCCGAAGCCGTTGACGTCCGTCGGGGGTGGGGAGAGCGTAGAGAGGCGGCGCCGCTGTGGAGGGCTGTGGCGCGGGTGAGCGCGGGAAGGCGCGTGGTGGGCGAGGTGTCGGTTGGTGACGGTTGAGAGGGCGAGCGAGTCCCTGTGAGGGCCGAGCCAAGGGGGCTGGTTCAGAGCGCGGTGGACGGTGAGAGGGGCTGGTTCTTGTCTCCGCACCGGGGTCGGACAAACCGTGTAAGGGTCCATTTTGACGGTGAGCGCGACTTCTCTTTCATTTTAATCATAATAAACAGAAAGTGTTGGGCGGGTTGGTTGGTTGGTCGGTCGGTTTGGGTGGGGGTGGGGGGTTGAATCTCAGCCAACCCGGCAGCATCTGCGGGAAGAGACATGTTTTGAGTCGAATATGACTTCATTGGAATCCGACGCGTATTTCCAGCACTTAGTTTTTTTTATTTTCGATCTGATCTCAAAATCAGCATCCGCAGTATTTTGCTTTTATACTCTTTTTTTCGTGTGTGTTTGGGTGTACGCGTAAATATCACATGTAGCGATCGGTGCAAGAACGTGTTCTATGGGCACCGTGGCGTTGGTGGCATTTGAATGATTTTTTTCTCTAACCTGTTGACCATTTCAGATTTATTGACCTTTAAAAGCTACCAGGACAGGTAGCTCGCACTAGGCTTCCTTAGGGATAAGGAACTGAGTGGGGTGATGATCTATTGGAGATGATCAATGGATTTGTCCACCTCTATCCATCCAACCCCCACCCACCCCCCCACCCCACTTTACCCAAAATAAGGGTAAAATTAGAGCTGGGCAATCGATGGTCACTGTGTGCTTCTTCACACCCAAAGGTTAGTGGAAATCTGGACCTCGCCTCCACCACCTCGGGACTTCCACGACTGCTTTACCGCCAGTGAAGTACTTTGGAAAGGAAGGGAAGACGCCCAGCAGCCGACTTGCGCCCGGCGGGCTCTCACCAGCTGCAATGAGGTGAATGACCAAGTTTGCTGGTGTTTCTCCCCCCCCCTTCGAGGGATAAATATTGGCCAGGACATCGGGAGAACGCCCTGCCTCCTCCTCCTCCTCCGATTTTACTTGTGCGCCCGCCCGCGAGAGAAGACGCGGACCTCGGTTGGTCCATAAGGTTTGCCTCTGGACGTCGCAGCACGAAGCTGAAAGTGGTCCTCCGGGCTGATGTGCGCAAGTCGGAGGAGAGGGGTTTGGAGGCTGTTGACTGGCCACCCGACGTGGGCGGGCATGCCGTCCCCGTCGTGGGATTTGGGCGTCGCTGGCAAGGCCGGCATTTGTTGCCCACCCCTGATTGCCCTTGAACTGAATGGCTTGCTCAGCTGCCATTTTTCAGAGGGGCAGTTATGAGTCAACCACGTTGCTGTGGGCCTGGAGTCACATGTAGGCCAGACCGGGTAAGGATGGGCTCTCACTCAGGGGCGAGGTGGCCGTGGCTTGGCCAGGGAGGTTTGTAGAAGTGGGAATGTTTTGAGAGGGGTTCCAAAGACTAGGATCAAGCTCGTCAGTGTTGATTTGAAGTGAATGGTGTGGTAGTGCAGGTGGGTGGGAAAGTGGTGTGGTTTCCCTCCCTAAAGGGAATTAGTGAACCAGGTTGGTTTTTACACAATCAATGATAGTTTGATGGCCACCGTTACTGAGACTAGCTATTAATTCCAGATTTATTAATTGAATTTAAACTCCACCAGCTGCCATGGCTGGATTTGAACCCCTGTCCAAGAGGGTTAGCCTGAGCCTCTAGATTACTATTCCAGTGACATTACCACTATGTGACTGTCTACTCCAGGCTTGTGCAGTATATTTGTTGCATCAAAACAAGGGCAACTTTGAATTTCAATAGTGCTTTTAACTTAAAGAAATTGCAAAACTATTTCATAATAGGGCGTAATGTAAACTTGCACTGAGTCATAAAAGAAGATGTTAGGTGAGGAGGCCATGGCTAGGCTGGGGAGATTTGTGGAAGTGGAAATGTTTTGAGTTTGTGTAAGCTTTCAGTCAATTATAATTGTCAGACTAAGTTGGGAAAGCTGACCTTAAAGGGGACTCTTAGTTCAGACTAGCTATAGACCACACTCGGTACAAGTATGTTATCACAAGCTTCACAGAATGTATTCACTTAATCACAAGTACAAAAACATGATACTTAACAAAGGCAGTGCTATACAGTCGGTTCACTCTGGAACAATTGCTCATGATCCTCCGGTTGACTGTGGCACTATCTCTTGCTGTGTTCTGTTGACCATAGTCTATCCACTTCCTGCTCATCTTCCTTAAGCTGCATGCCAAAAGATCCCAAGAACTCTTACTTTATACTGTTTTTGACTCAGCCCATGTGCACAATCAGTGGTGTTTCTGAGCTCTCATTGAGGGTCATCTCTCAGAATCACAGAATTGGTACAGTGCAGACGGAGGCCATTTGGCTCATTGTGTCTGCACCGGCCCTTGGAATGAGCAACTCACCTAGTTCCATTCTCCCGCCTTCTCTCCGTATTCCTGCTCATTATTTCTTTCCCTGATGTCATTTCCTATTATCTCCTGACTAGTTCCCCAAGGTGTTAGTTATGTGTGGGATGTCCCTCTCAAAGTAGTTTTTTCCATTATTTCATTAAGTTTTCTGGTTTTCCTCTGAAATAACGGGGTGCCTCAAGGTATTTTTGGCATTTGTGTCCTTGAGATAAGAGGCTCTAGGTATCAAGTACTCATGATTAGCTTCTCTGCCCATCATCCCAAATGCCTAATGGTGTAATGGTATCCTGTAGAATTTCCATTAAGACAGGTGCTGTGATTATTCATGCTTGGAATGAAGCTATTTAAAAAGATATAGGGCTGAATTTTGAGGTCGCCAGGCAGGCCCGGAAGCAGCTGCGAAATGGTTCGGCGCTCGTGATCGACCCCTGACCACAATTTCACGCTGGCTGGGGTAGGGGCGGGAGGAGGGTGAGCACTGAAGTCGGCGCGGGGGATCGTGCAATGAAGCTCCCTGAAGGCTGGGAGCTGAAGAATTTGAAACCATGAAATAAAGATTTGGAAATGCAAGAAAAAATGTCCACACATCAAACACCCTCACATGAACATATAGATTATAAAAATTCTGTCAAAACCTTTTTTAAAAAAATTAAAATCGAAAACCTCATCCTACCCATGGATGAGGTTTCCTCAAAAATCCAAAAGCTGCCTGACTGATTTGCCTGCTCACCAACCATAACGTTGGACAGGCAATGAGAAATCGCACTCAATCAATACATTAATGACCTCTTAGTTGTCAGCGAGTGCGCTGTCGGATCTCGCGCGCTTCTGCTGACGGAAATATCGCGCCAGTGCGTGATAACATCAGGATGCTCGCCCAACATCATCACGTGCTATTTTACGCTGGGGTGTGTCATGCACATGCCCGCACGCCGAGCGAAAAATCCTGCCCATAATGTTGCACCTTGATCTGATTCCAATTTCAAAGTCACTTCTTACCTAAAGCCCACACAAAATATATCTATCTATCAGTGCATAAGGACAATCAGTATGTTAAAGCTAAGGTAGCAAGGGTATATAAATTTGTTATACATTTTGAAAAAAAGTAATTACTTTTAAGGCTACACATTAAAACAAAAGTATAGCTTTGTAGCAAGCTAGGGCCATGTGGTGTATTGTCACCTGTCAGATAATAATGCACCAGCAATCAAGGCTCTTAGAGTGTAATAGTGTCCTACATTGACCATTATTACACAGAAAATATTAGATTAATTGATTAAAATACCTTGATCACCTAATCATTAAACGTAACTAAAGTACAAACTAATTATTAAACTTGGTTTTTCTTGTAATTATTTTACTATTAATCCATTTCTTAGGATAGAGATTTCTCCTGGCTTTACAACCTTCCTCTTTTAAGCATCTTAAAAGTCATATTTTTAACTGATATTATTTACTTACCTCGCTTCTGCCAGATCCATTGCATCTCACCACCCCTGCTTATCCCTGGTCATTGTGTGCCAAGCATTCCTTTCCAAGCTTGACCAGACGAGCAGTTCCCTTAACCTCTATATTCCTATTTCTTTTACATATGCTAGCAGAACTTTCACATTCAGGAAGATTCTTGGCCAGATTAACCACCATGCACTACTTCTTGGCCTTTCAAGGGAGTTCGAATGAATAGGATCAAGGTGGAAAAGCTGCTGATGTTGATTTGAAGTGAATGGAGAGGGGGTGGGGAGTGGTGTGCTTTATGCACAAAACTGGAGTCATGAGAATGTAGCTTTTAGTGAGAGATATAGGCTAAAGAAGCTTTCAGAGATAGGGTTGGGCATGTTTATGGAGGGATTTAAAGACCAGAACAAGGATCTTAAATGATTTAGATCAAGGGGACCAATGTACATAAGAATATAAGAAATAAGAACAGGAGTATGACTTTTGAGATCACTTCTTGATCTTCTACCTCAAATTCACTTTCCCAAATGCTCCCCCATATCCCTTGATTCTGACACCACAAATCTGACCTTCTTAGCCTTAAATATATTCAATGATGGAGCATTACAATCCTCTGGGATAGAGAATTCCAAAAGATTCACAACCTGTGAGTTAAAGCATTAGTCCTCATCTCTGTCCTAAATGATCTGTCCCTTATCCTGAAACTGTGCCCCCGTTGTCTAGATTCCCCAAACAGAAGAAACAATGTCTCAGTATCTACTCTGTCAAGCCCCTTCATAATCTTGAATGTTTCATTTAGATGACCTCTCCTTGTAAACTCCAGGGAATATAGATCTAATTTACTCAATCCTACGATTTCATCGTAGGTTAACCCTCATCCCAGGGATGCAATGAACCTTCACTGCACAGTCTCCAGTATAAGTATATCCTTCCTTAAATATGGAGACCAAAACTGCACACCGTATTCCTGGTGTAGTTTTGCCAAAGCCCTCTACAATTGTAGCATGGCTTCTTTATTCTTGTACTTCAATCCACTTGCAATAAAGGTCAGCATCCCATTTGTCTTCCTGATTGTTTGCTGTACCTGCATGATAACTTTTTGTTAAAAACAAAAAACTGCGGATGCTGAAAATCCAGAACAAAAACAAAAATACCTGGAAAAACTCAGCAGGTCTGACAGCATCTGCGGAGAGGAACACAGTTAACGTTTTGAGTCCATATGACTCTTCAACAGAACAAAGGAAAAATAGAAGAGAGGTGAAATATAAGCTGGTTTAAGGGGCGAGGGGGGGGTGGGGGGGACAGGTAGAGCTGGATAGAGGGCCAATGATAGGTGGAGATAACCAAAAGATGTCATAGACAGAAGGACAAAGAGGTGTTGAAGCTGGTGATATTATCTAAGGAATGTGATAGTAAAGGTACAGATAGCCCTAGTGGGGGTGGGGTGGGGGGAAGGAATTGAAATAGGCTTAAAGGTAGAGATAAAACAATGGATGGAAATACATTTAAAAATAATGGAAATAGGTGGGAAAAGAAAAATCTATATAAATTATTGGAAAAAAGGGGGATCGGAAAGGGGGTGGGGATGGAGGAGAGAGTTCATGATCTAAAGTTGTTGAACTCAATATTCAGTCCAGAAGGCTGTAAAGTGCCTAGTCAGAAGATGAGGTGCTGTTCCTCCAGTTTGGGTTGAGCTTCACTGGAACAATGCAGCAGGCCAAGGACGGACATGTGGGCATGAGAGCAGGGTGGAGTGTTGAAATGGCAAGCGACAGGGAGGTCTGGGTCATGCTTGCGGACAGACCGAAGGTGTTCCGCAAAGCAGTCACCCAGTCTGCGTTTGGTCTCTCCAATGTAGAGGAAGCCGCATTGGGAGCAGCGAATGCAGTAGACTAAATTGAGGGAAGTGCTTTTTTGTGTAACTTTTTGTGTTCCTTGTACGATGAGTACAAACAAGTCTCTGAACATCAACATTTACAAGTTTCACATCTTTTTAAAAAATAATCTTTTCTATTCTTACAACCAAAATTAATAAAGTTACACTTCCCCATATTATACTCCATCTGCTACCTTGTTGTCCACTCACTTGTCTACAACATCTCTTTTGCAACCACTTTGTGTCCTCCCCAAAACTTGAATCCCCGCCTAGCTTTGTATCATCAGCAATCTTAGATACATTACTTTCTGTCTCTTCATCTAAGTCATTAATATAGATTGCTAAACCTCAGCTATTTACACTGATCCTTGCAGCAATCCACTAGCCACAGCCTGCCAATTTGAAAATGCCCCATTTATTCCTACCCTCTGCTTCCTGTCCATTAACCAATCCTTTATCCATGCTAATATATCACCCTCAACTCCATGAACCCTATCTTGTGCATTAACTTTTTTGTGTGGCACCTTATCAAATGCCTTTTGGAAATCCAAGTATACTATATCTACTGGTTCCCCTTTATCTACCCTACTAGCTACACCCTCCAAAAACACTAATAAATTTGTCAAATGTGATCTCCCTTTACTAACACCTTGTTGACTTGTTCTAATTATAATTTGCTTTTCTAAGTATGTTGTTAAGACTTGATAATAAATCCCAGCATGTTCTCAATGACTGATGTCAGGCTAACTGTATTACCCTGTTTTCTCTCTCCCTCCTTTATGTTTGCTCATTTTCAATCCACTGGGACCATTCCAGAATCTAGAGAATTTTTGAAAATCGTAGCCAGTACATTTTCTCTGCAGCTATCTCTTTTAGAATCCTAGTATGTAGGCCTTCTGGTCCTGGGGATTTGTTGGATTTTAGTCCCTTGAGTTTCTCCAGTACGTTAACTATATTAATTACCTTAATTTCCTCATTCTTCTTAGCCCCTAGATTACCCTCTCTTTAACTTCTGTCTTCTGTGAAAACAGACACACAACACTTGTTCAAGTCTCCGTCATTTCCACATTCCCCATGATAATTTCTCCTGTCTCTGCTTCTATGGGATCAACATTTACTTTAGCTATTCTCTTCTTATTTATATACGTGTTCTTTACAATCTGTTTACTCTCTAGTTTACTCTCATTCTATTTTTTCCTTTTTCTAATCAACTTTTTGATGGCCCTTTGTTGGTTCCTAAAACACTCCCAATCCTCAGACTTCGTGCTATTCTTTGCAATATTTTAAGCATCTTCTTTTAGTCTAAAACTATCCTTAACCACCTCAGTAAGCCACGGATGGATCAGTCTCACTGAGTTTTTGTTTTTCAATTGGATGTATTTTTGTTGAACATGTTGAATGTTTCTTTAAATGATTCCTGCTGTTTACTTATGACCATACCTTTTAGTCTATTTACCCAGTCAACCTTAGCCAGCTCTCCTCTCATACCTATATAATTGGCTTTGTTTAAGTTTAAGAATCTTGTTTGAATGGAGTATGTCATCTTCAGACTTAATGTGGAATTCAATTGTATTATGATCACAATTTCACAGTGGGCCTTTTACTGTAGGGAGTCATCACTTTTTTTGCGTTCCTGAAAATCAGAACTTTGTGAAGTAGGTATTAATGTTAAAGCCAGAGTTAGGTTCCTTCGGCCATTTCTCGCCTGGAGAAACCAATGTACAAGTTGAAATACTGTACCACGTAGGTGCATTCCTAGCTGAATAGCTTGCAAAGTAAAATACATCACTAAATGCAGTAACTCCCTGCTTAATGTCGACTCACTTAACTTGTTATTAATAAAGTGGTGTCAGTATATCCATTTAACGTTGCCAGTTTCACTTCAATGTCGTTTGCCACAGACTTCCTCTTCTGTGGCCTGTTGGCTCACATGGCTTTTCCTGCAGTGCTTCCACCTCCACCCTTAGTCCCTCTAACTCTACTGCTGCCCTTGCCTACTCCAAGCTTCTGTTCTTACCTTAGTCCTCGGGGTCTGTTGGTCATTCTGGCTCCATACCTCTGGCTCCTCTGCTGGCTTTGCTTCTAAACTCTCACTGAAGTCCTGGGCTCCATCTAATGGCAGAATCAGGTCAGTGCAGGTAGTCCCAGGACTTCAGATAAAAGCAAAATATTGCGCATGCTGGAAATCTGAAACAGAAACAGAAAATGCTGGAAAAACTCAGCAGGTCTAACAGCATCTGTGGAGAAAAAAACAGAGTTAACGTTTCGAGTCTGTATGACTCTTCTTCAGACATCAGTACTTCTCAGTCTCTCAACATTTAAAAAATACTCTGCATTTCTGGCTTTCCTACCAAAGTAGATAACTTCACATTTTTTCACATTATGTTCCATCTGCTGTGTTCGTGCCCACTCACTTAGCCTGTCCAAATCCTCTTGAAGCCTTTTTGCATCCTCCTCAATTCACATTCCTGCCTAGTTTTGTGCCATCAGCAAACTTGAAAATATTACATTTGGTCCCCACATCCAAATCATTAATATAGATTTTGAATAGTTGGGGCCTAAATACTGATCCTTGAGGTATCCCACTAGTCACAGCCTGCCAACCTGAGAATAGCCCATTTACCCTTACTCCCTGTTTACTGTCCATTAACCAATTCTCAGTCCATGCCAGTATATTCTCCCCAATATTTCACCTCTCTCCTAACTATACTTCAGTTCTGCCGAAGGGTCATGAGGACTCGAAACGTCAACTGTTTTCTTCTCCACCGATGCTGCCAGACCTGCTGAGTTTTTCCAGGTAATTCTGTTTTTGTTTTTATTCTCCCCAATCCCATGCACTCTAATTTTTTTTCCTAACCTCTTGTGTGGGAGCTTATCGAAAACTTCCTTTATTAGTGGTGGCATATTTCCCAACCCCTCAGTTTTGGTGTAATCCAATTTTTATTAATTACCCTACAGCCAACTCAAAATAGGGTAAACTCAGAGGGTTAGTTTATCTGCACACACTGAAAACACAGGGGGTGGGGGTGGGGGGGCGCGGTGTCGCTATGTAGCCTCTGGTGCATTCATACAATAAAAGAGGGAGAGAGAGAGAAAGAGTTAAAGGGAAAAAGCTTACTGTTTCACACAAGTCCAGAATCAAAAGTCCAATGGTGAATTCTTTCACAGAGGTCGGCTGGTTGAACTGATGCTGGATAATTCACTTTTCCAGTAGAGTTGACTTCTACGATAAGATAGGCACACAGAGATGAGTTAGTCTTGTAGGCGATGGTATAGAAGTTCAGAAGTCCTAGTAGAAACAGTGTAGCTGGGGTGGGTAGGGGGGGAGGGGGAGTGCCAGGTATTCAAACCTGGACTGAACCCTTTTTCTGAGCTACTGCTTGCTAGACGGAAAATGGCAGACTGATTGCCAGTACATCAAGACAGTGTTACAGGTTCCTCCAGCTAGGGGGTCATGACTCCCACCTGTCCGCTTTGGCTTTGACAAAGGATGTATATTTCTTTGTCTGGATTCTTGAGATTGTTAATGTTCAACCACTATGAATTTGAAAGGAAAGGTGCAGGGTCCTTTGTCCGAGCAGGCTAGTAGTCTCTGTTGGCCAGGCCTGGCTTAGGACATGTAGATGACCTTTGTATAATTCCCTTTAAATTTGATCTCTTCAGTCTACAGGGTTGTTAGCATCTCTTCAGAGATAACGAGGCACAAATTTCTTTGATACTGCTAGATTAACTCCTATTGTTTGAAGGTCACAGCCAGAATGTTCCTTGTGTTCAGGGTTACAGGCAGACAGAGCATCAGCCTTTTTAAAGTCTTTGTCTAGTTTTTAAACTTTTAGGAAGCAGCCACAATGATATATTTATTTCATAAAAATATAGTGTGAGGTCTTGGCTCCGTTACATCATGCATTAGACATTCTCACTAACAACGGTTTAGTTTTCGACTTCCAATGATTTGCTTTTACATGCCCTATCATGGCAATGAAAACATGTCACAATGTGTGATGACAATATAAGCACGCATAAATGCAGGTGCACCCCCACGGAGAGATACAATGATGTTGCAGCTATGTGAATGTCATTGTGGGCATGCATGAAATGATCTTGCAAGTTGCAATGCTCTGCGCGTGTATAGTGGTATCATCATGCAGTTTGTGGTTTATTGCATTGATGGCAGGAGGAGTGTGTGCATGGGAATTGATGCAAGTTGTAGACGTGTTCTGATGACTTCGGAGTTCACTCTACACATGCGTGGAGCGAACTTGGCCTCGCTGGCAAGACATACTCCGGTTTTCATTTATTTTGCATTTAAAAATTTCAATCCTCAATCTAAAAGTTATACTCCTAAAACATATGGATCATAAAATTAGATATTCATAACAATATATATAATTTACAGTGCTACGTTTATTTACAAAAAAGCATAATTATAGATTGTTATTTACATTAAATTATTTCTGTTACTGCACTGGGATGAGAGTATGTGATCTCTCGATTTTGTTTACCAAGGCGGTGGCATAGCAATATTGTCACCGGACTGGTATTCCAGAGACCCAGGGTAAAGCTCTGGGGACCCAGGTTCAAATCCCAACGTGGCAGATGGTGAAATTTGAATTCTGGAAATCTGGTAAAGTCTGATGATCACCATGTTGAAAAAAACCCATCTGGTTCACTAATGTCCTTTAGAGAAGGAAATCTGCTATCCTTACTTGGTCTGGTCTACATGTGACTCCAGACCCACTGCAATATGATTGAAGAGTAATTAGGGATGGGCGATAAATGCTAGTCTAGCCAGCGACGCCCTCATCCCATGAACGAATAATAAAAATAAATACATTTTGCGCTGATTACTGCACACGAGTTTAATGTAATGAATGTTCCATTCCAGTAGCGCTTCACTTGCTCTTCATATATAATTTATAAAGTATTTCGATGTTTGCTATTTCTACGTTGTTGGAATCTTCGCTTTTCCGCTTTAGCTCATTAACGTGATTCTGCAGACAACTTCGTTAATGGGCGAAGCTACAAGATAGGAGTAGTGCCAAACTAGAGTGTGAAAAATAGACTTTAGCATACAATTAGTAATTAAATTTAGGCCTTTCGGTGTTTTAGTTATGAATGCAGACCCTTCAAATCAAGTTCAGGACTCAGTCAATTTTGACCCTTTTTTGTATGTACATAAATAACATTCCCTAGCGTGCCGCATCTTCCATTAGAGACTGCAGATAGAATAGGATAATAGGATTCTGCATATGTATTTATTACAATATTTTAATCAGCACTTCGCCATGATTCGGCGAATACTCGCCAAGGATCTGCCTTCGGTCAGAGAACTCGAGAAGAAGATTTATTACAGATTTTAATCAGCGACGTTGTAACATATAAGTACACCAACCCTGAGCTCCTATCTCTTAAGGGTTAGATGTCTTAATATTGAAACACGAAAACAGTAAATTTACAAATTACAAATAAGATTGGGCGACGAGTGCGAAAACAGAATGAACATTTCTGGAGATTAAATCTGAAAATGCTGGAAAGACTGGATCAGTTCGATTCTGATAGGTCATCGACCTAAAACGTTAACCCTAACTTCTTCTTTTCGTATATGCTGCTTGGCTCACTGAATGTTTGCAGCATTTTGTATTTTAGTTTCCGAAGTCCTGAATTTGCAATATTTTTCTACTTGTAATTTTTGTCTTGATTCGGCATTTGAGCAGTAATGGTGTGACATTGTTTGCCTGTTCTTAGATTAGTGATTGATGCAATGCCAGTGATCGATTTGCATTCCTGAATATGTTTCTTGGAAAACTTAATCGCACTGGTTGGTGAACAAAGACGTCATTGTACAGGAAGGAAAATGTGAAGAATTGATAATCTATTTCCTGTTATTTGCACGGTTGAAAGTGCGTTTCCTGTTAGCAACCCAGAAGGTGTAGAACTAATGGCGACCCGTTTCCTCGGCAGGATACGCAAATAGATTTCGTGATTGTGGAAAAAAAATGTGACGACCTAAATACTACTAATCGCACCTCAAGTGAGTATAAATTATTTCTATATACGTTGTCTAGATTTTCTCCCGCTCCTCAACCTGCAAGAGATTAGTCTGCACAGTAAAGATTACGTAAACGTCGACTGATAAACACGGCCATAAATGCAAGGGTCCGATCTTTCCGAAATTGTTGGGTGCTGTTAATATTTTGGGTGTGCGACTATAATTTTTTTCTTGAATGCATATTTGTACAACCCTTTTATGGACTCGATTTGCAAAATACAGGCCAGCAAATTGCGAATGACAAAATGGCAAAAGATTTTTAAGCATTCGAGTTGTCCTAACTAATTAGATGTGCTGAGGAACTTGCTGTAAACAAAAAGCTGCCTTTATAATCAATTTTTTGCAGATAACGAATAATTGTAGATTAAAATTAACAACCACTGTGTGCACAGAAGTATTTGTAGTGAGTATATACTATATAGACACACACAAGTTGGGGAATAAAGTTATGCACCTGATCACACATTCAACTTAGTGGGAGGAGAAACAGATCGGCCAAATGCACCTTGTGCTACTGTATTTACCAGGGCCGATAGCATTGACCAATTAGACCAGAACAAATATTAGTGCTCCCTTGAAGGAATGCACGACGAGTTGCTGTTTCATGTTAAAAGAATTTGCAGGTAATCTTAAACGACGATTTAGTTATCAATATCAACGAAGCAGACAGCTTCCAAGTCTTTATAAAATGCCTCAAGTAAACTGGTGGATGACATGTGATTGTGCACCATGGTCATCTTGATGCACGTTAGGGATTGGAACAGTAGAAAGCAGCTGGAAAGATCCCCCATGCTGATCTTGCGCATCTTGAATTTGTGGATGGTTGATTTTGTCAGGGCAACATGCAGCTTGTAAGCTTACAGTCCATATTGTTTAATTTATATTTTAATTCTATTCATGAGCTATGCCTATTGTACAAACTGCATCATACCTAATTCTTCAAGCAAAGGACAGCTTAGGAACAAAGCCCTTTAAACATGTACTACTTTTTAATTAGATTCTGTACCTCAACTCCAATTTACCTGCCTTTGCTCCAAACTTTTTGATACCCTTATCTAACAAAAATCTTAGCAATTTAATTCTTGAAAATTTCAATTGATCCACCTTAGCATTTTTGAGGAGTGTTCCAGGTTTCATTTCCATTTGAGTGCAAAAATGCTCATAAATGGCCTAGCTGTAATTTTAAGATTATGCTCTCTTGATTTGGATTTCCCCCACCAAAGGAAATATTTTCTGTGCCTACCCTGTCAGATCCCTTATCAAATTAAACACCTCTATTAGATTACCCCTCAGCCTTTTAAACACAAGGACTACAGGCCAAGGTTATGCAACTTGTCCTCCTAATTTATCCCTTTATGCCTATAATTCTGGTGAATTTGCACTCAACTCTTTCCTGAAGTTAAGTGATCAAAACTGAATGCAGTACTGCAGATACAAAACACTGTGGATGCTGGAAAGCTGAAATAGAAACAAAAAATGCTGGAAATAAGACAGAAATTAAAGCAGGTCAGGCAGCATACGTATCAAGAAACAGAGTTAATGTTTCAGGCCTTTCACCTGATAATAGTATTTATGTTGGCTATTGACCTTATTTTGATTATCATTAATTGTGAAAGCTCTGCTTCCCCTGGAAGGAAAATCAATTAGTAAATTCATTGCTTTAACACTAATCTGCAGTTTTACTGAAGTATGGTACTGAAATAATTTATAACTGGGTCTCTTGTGTTGATGTTGGTATTTCTTTCATAATAGAAAATCATATGTCCATAATACTTCATGTAAATAGAGTGCTAATATATTGATAATCCTTTTTTATCTCATTGTTAAAGAGTGCTTTGAGAAAAACTCTCTGCTGCTGTGATGAATCTGTGTTTTAATTTAGTTTATTCTTTTAAGGTCTAAGCTTGCTCACCAGGAATTTGATCTTGTCCTTGCTGAACCTCTCCCTCTGGGGAAGTAATGTAAATAGGTACATACTTGAAATCAGTTTGCAGCTGATTGCTGTATAGCTCCGGAAAATTTCTCTTTAAACTGATTCATGGAAACGATCTTGAATGTGAGTTTCTTTCCTGGAGGTGGTGGCATGAGAGTTAAAACCCTGTTATTTGAAGGAGCTAAGCATCGTTGTGGGCTTGTTCATTGAAAAATGTCTCCTCAAGTTGTTTCTCCGCTTAGTATGGTTTAAGAACTGCAAATAGAATTGCTAGACTGACATTTAAACACTGGTGTCGACAGAGGAACATAGGAGCAGGAGTAGGCCATTTGGCCCCCCAAGCCTGCTCCGCCATTTACCTGGATCATGGCTGATCTTCTACCTCAACGCCATCTTCCTGTACTACCCCATATCGCTTGATGTCATTGGTATCTAGAAATCTGTCAATATCTGCTTTGAACATACTCAGTGACTGAACCGCCACAGCCCTCTGGGGTAGAGAATTCCAAAGATTCACCACCTGCTTGAGTGAAGAAATTCCTCTCATCACCACACAATATCAAGTTGCCTGTAATAAATATATAATGGTGCATCTGTCCAGGGGAATTTTAATTAAAATAAAGACTTAAAGACTTCTGGCTATTCAGTTTATTTCTCAAATACTTTGGGCAAGATGATTATTTGGAAATAGAAAACATAGCTAAAGATTGACAGGAAGAAGTATCTAAAGGCCCTTTCAAGACCTCCGAATATGGAGCCATTAAACCCTTCGATAAACTTCAAGCCAATAAAAGTAAAAAAAAGTGGCCATTGGAAACCTGAAATAAAAACAGAAAATTCTGGAAATGTCCAGCATGTGTGAAGAGAGATGGAATTAACATTTCAGGTCGTTGACCTTTCATCAGAACTGGAGGAAGTTAGAGATGCAACAGGTTTCAATCATCTACAGAGATGAGGAAAGAACAAAAGGGAATGTCTGTGATAGGGTGGAAGACAGGAAAGATTAAACAACAAGATTGACATTCCATAGCAAAAGGGGCTGGTAATGGGATAAGTAACACAACAAAAGATGGGTGTCGAGGAGGTTTGAATGGCAACACACAGGATCGTTATCAGCACCCGCTTGTCAGTGGAAGTGCTGCTTACAATCTGTAATTGTTGAACTCAGTGTTGAGCTTGGAAAGTTGTGAAGTGTTTATTTGAAATATGAACTGTTGTTCCTTGAGCTTACATTGAACTTCATTGGAACTCGGAAGACCTATGACAGGGAGGTCAGAGTGGGAGTAGATGGAGGATTAAAGGAACAAGCGACTGGAAGCCCAGGGTCACGCTCAGATTCCAAATGGAGGTATACTGCAAAGTGGTCACCCAAACTCCAAATGGTCTCCCCATTGTAGAGGATACCACAGATTGCACAATGTTCAGCACCATTCGCGACAACTCAGATACTGAAGAAGCAAGACCTTGACAATATCCAAGCTTGGGGTGACCAGCGGCAAATAACATTCGGGCCACACAAGTGCCAGGCAATGACCATCTCCAACAAAAAAGAATCTAACCATTGCCCCTTGGCATTACCATCACTGAATGCCCCACTTTAAACATCCTTGGGGTTACCATTGACCAGAAACTGAACTGGACTAGCCATATGAATACTGTGGCTACAAGAGCAGGTCAGAGGCTGGGAATTCAGCGGCAAGGAACTCACCTCCTGACTCCTCAAAGCCTGTCCACCATCTACAAGGCACACGTCAGGAGTGTGATGGAATACTCTTCACTTGCCTGGATGGGTGCAGCTCCAATAACACAAGAAGCTTCACACCAACCAGAACAAAGCAGCCCGTTCGATTGGCACCTCATCCTTATCTGAAAAGGAAGACTCTGCAAGGAAATGGGAAGATGGCAGGGAATTGACGCGAGGTGAGTTGCTCATTTGGAGAGCTAGTGCAGATGTGATGGGCTGAATGACCTCCTTCTGCACCGTGACAATTTTGTGATTCTATGTAAACTGATTTTTTAATCGTACTGTTTGTTCATCAGTACATAGGGAAGGGGTCATCAACAATGCTATCAAGTGGCACTTGCTTAGCAATACCTGCTCACTGACGCCCAGTTTGGGTTCCACCAGGGCCACTCAGCTTCTGATCTCATTACAGCCCTGGTTCAAACATGAATAAAAGAGCTGAACTTCCAAGATGAGGTGAATGTGACTGCCCTTGACATCAAGGCTACATTTGACTGAGTGTGGCATCAAGGAACCCTAGCAAAACTGGAGTCAATGGGAATCAGGGGAAAACTCTCTATTGGTTGGAGTCATACCTAGCACAAAGGAAGATGGTTGTGGTTGTTGGTGGTCAATCATCTCAGCTTCAGGACATCACCGCAGGAGTTCCTCAGGGTAGTGTCCTCTGCCCAACCATCCTCAGCTGCTTCATCAATGACCTTCCTTCCATCATAAGGTCAGAAGTGGGGATGTTCGCTGCTGATTGCACAATGTTCAGCACCATTCGCGACGCCTCAGATACTGAAGCAGTCCCATGTCCAAATGCAGCAAGACCTGGACAGTATCCAGTCTTGGGCAGACAAGTGGCAAGTCACAATTGCACCATACAAGTGCCAGACAATGACCATCTCCAAGATGAGAGAATCCAACCACTGCCCCTTGATGTTCAATGGCATTACCGGCACTGAATCCCCCATTATCAACATCCTGGGCGTTAGCATTGACCAGAAACTGAACTGGACTAGCCATCTAAATACTGTGGCTACAAGATAGGGTCAGAGGCAAGGAGTCATGTGAAGAGTAAGCCACCTTTTGTCTCCCCAAAGCCTGTCCACCATCTACAAGGCACAAGTCAGGAATGTGATGGAATACTCCCCACTTGCCTGGATGAGTGCAGCTCCTACAACACTGAAAAAGCTTGACACCACCCAGGACAAAGCCTTCCACTTGATTGACATTACATCCACAAACATTCACTCCCTCCACCACTGAAGCACAGTAGCAGCAGTGTGTACTAGCTACAAGATGCGTTGCAGGAATTCACCAAGGCTCCTTTGACAGTACCTTCCAAACCCATGACCACTACCATCTAGAATGACAAGAAATCCCCAACCTATGCCATTGTGACATTTTCTTTGCTGTTTTTTGAATTTGTGTTAATTAAATCAATCTAATAGACCTCCTCTGAACCTCCTCCAGTGTATACATTCTTCCTCAAATAAGGAGACCAAAACTGCACACACTATTCGAGATGTGGACTCACCAATTCCCTATATAACTGAAGCATAATATCCTTACTTTTATGTTTAATTCCCCTTGTATTAAAGGATACCATTCCATTAGCCTTCTTCATTACACGATGTATCTGCACGCTAACTTTTTGTGACTTACGCACTAAAACACCTAGATCCCTCTGCACCTCAATTCAGCAGTCGTTCTCTATTTAAGTAATTCCTCTGCTTTTTCATTCTTCCCGCCAAAGTGAACAACTTCACATTTTCCCACATTATACTCCATCTGCCAGATTTTTGCCCACTCACTCAATCTATCTATATCCTTCTGCAAGCCCTTTATGTCTTCTTCCAAACATACTTCCACACCTATCTTTGTATCGCCTGCAAATTTAGCTACCATGCCTTCGGTCCCCTCATCTAAGTCATTGATGTAAATTGTAAAAAGTTGAGGCCCCACCATAAACCCCTGCGGGACTCGTCACATCCTGCCAATCAGACAAAGACTCATTTATGCATACTCTTCATCTTCAGCTGCTTCATCAATGACCTTCCATCATAAGGTCAGAAGTGGGGATGTTCGCTGATGATTGCACAATATTCAGCACCATTCACAACTCCTCAGATACTGAAGCAGTTCAAATGCAGCAAGACCTGTGCAATATCCAGGCTTAGGCTCATAAGTGGCAAGTAACATTTGTACCACATAAGTGCCAGGCAAGACCATCTCTAACAAGTGAGAATCCAGCCATTACCCCTTGACATTCAATGGCATTATCATTGCTAAATCCCCCATTATCAACATCCTGGGGGTTACCATTTACCAGAAGCTGAACTGGACTAGCCATATAAATACTGTAGCTATAAGAGCAGGTCAGAGGCTAGGAATCCTGTGGTGAATATCTCATCTCTGGCTCCTGAAAGCCTGTCCACCATCTACAAGGCACAAGTCAGGAGTGTGATGGAATACTCTCCAGTTGCTTGGATGAGTGCAGCTCCAACAACACTCAAGAAGCTTGACACCATCCAGGACAAAGCAGCCTGCTTGATTGGCACCTCATCCACAAACATTCACTTCCTCCACCACCGACAGACTGGCAACAGTGTGTACCAGCTACAAGATGCATTGTAGAAACTCGCCAAGGTTCCTTAGGCCACACCTTCCAAGGACCACTACCATCTAGAAGGACAAGGGCAGCAGATAGATGGGAACACTACCACCTGGAAATTCCCCTCCAAGCCAGTCATCATCCTGACTTGGAAATATATCACTGTTCCTTCACTGTTCTTAGGTCAAAATCTTGGAACACTCTTCCTAACAGCACTGTGGGTGTATCTACACCACAGGGACTGCCGTGGTTCAAGAAGGCAGCTCACCGCCACCTTCTCAAGTGCAATTAGGGATGGGCAACACCAACATCCCATAAGTGAATTTAAACAAAGGAATGGTCTTGACAAGGTGGACATGGAAAGAATGTTTCCTTTTGTGGTTGAATGCCGAACTAGAGGGCACTGTTTTAAAATTAGGGGTCACCCTTTTAGATCAGAGGTGAGAGTTTTTTCTGAGGGTTGTGCGACTTTGGAACTCTCTGCCTCAGAATATGGTGGAGGCGGGGCCAGTGAATATTTTTAAGGCAGAGGTAAATAAAGTCTTGTTGGGCCAAGGAATCAGAGGCTATTGGGGGTAGATGGGAATGTGGAGCTTGAAACACAAACAGATCAGCCATGATATTATTGTACAGCGGAGCAGGCTCGAGGGGTCAAGTGGCCTACTTCTATTTCGTATGTTTGTTCTTAACTCCCTTCCTAACAGCACTGTGGGTGTACCTATACTAACACGGACTGGAGCAGTTCAAGAAAGCAGCTCACCTACCTTCTCAAAGGCAATTAAGGATGGGCAATTAATGTTCACCGAGCCAGAGATGCGCACCCTGTGAAAGAATTAAATAAAAGTGTCAACTTCTTGTCTCTTCCTAAAATGTTTTCAAAAATCCATGTAAACCACATCCACTGCAATTCACCATGATGTTCAGCTGCACCTTGACTGTGTGGGACAAGTTTGATGGACCAACTGGTCTTTTCTTGCCCTTTATTTTGATATGTTTGTATGTTAGTCTAGTAGGCTCCTGCACCAACAGTATACTAGCTTCTTGAATGTGGCAAGTTGACTTCCATGATCATTAGTGCATGTCAGCAATTTAACTGCATCATGGCTGAACCCAATCCCATTCTCTATATTACATGCACACTGCATTGTGTTTTTTAAAATATCTTCATGGGACGTGGGTATCTCTGGCAAGGCTAGCATTTACTGTTCATACCTAATTGTTCTTGAAAACATGGTGATGAACTGCTACAGCCCATGTGATGAAAATATACTGTAAATCTCTCCAGCCTGGTTCGCTTGGGACTAAGTCATTTCTGGATTTGGAATCTTCTGGATTACAGAATTGACTCAGTTGCCAGGATTTTCCCCTTGGGGGCGGGGCCCGCTCGCCGAGGGGAAAATGACACGGGATGACGTCGGGAGGAACCCCCAATGTCATCCCGGTCCCTTTAAATTTTTAGGAAGGCGGGCGGACAGCGAAATCAGCTGTCCACCCGCCGACCTGTCAGTGGCCAATTGAGGCCATTGACAGGCTAATTAAGATAATTAAAGACCTGCCCATCCAAGCTTAAGGCTGGCGGGCAGGCCAGGAGCCTCAGCGGGCTCCAGATTATTCATGAAACTTCATCCACTGGCGGGATGAAGTTTCATGTCCGTTTTTTAAAAATTTAATAAACTTTGTGTGTTTCTTATTAACATGTCCCATCTCGTGTGACATTGTCACATGAGGGGGACATGTTAATAGTTTTAATATTTCTCTACTTTTTGACTTTTACCTGTCAGTAAACTCCCTGAGACAGCACTTTGCCTCAGGGAGCAGTGCGCTCTTTCGCGCACATGCGCGAAAGAGCGCACTTTGACCGATGGGGAATCCCTCCACCCCCCGCAGAGGAAGCACCTAGCGCTTCCTGTCGGGAAGGCCGTTGGGCGGGCCTTAATTGGCCCGCCCACTCAAAATGGTGGTGGGCCCCGTTTCAGTGGTGGGGGTTGGCTGTACGCCCGCCGCCAAGCTGGTGGGGCCCGCCTGCCATCCGAGGGCTAAATTCTGCCCAGTGTGTGTGAACCTGAAAATACTGTAGATATAAATATTTATCTGAAACATAAAACAGTGAGAGAGCATTATAAAGCAGTAATAAACATTGTTTCACTTACCTAAATACTGTATCTTCCATGTTTCTCCCAAGTCACTGTACTTAAATTATGCTGATGATAAGTGAATGCTTGGGTCTGATCAAAAATTTTCTGGACAGCTGATGTTTCTAAATAATACATCTGCGGACTGGAGAGGTTACAGTGAACACCCACAGTGTTTTTTGGGGAGAGTTCTAGAATTTTGACCCAGTGACAAATACAGTAATAGTCCTCTGTGTTGATGCTCAACAGGTAACCTAGGACATCAAGTTACTATAGATGTACTTTCGCCTAATTTTGAGTAGGCAAATGCAAGACTATCAGCCAGATAAAGTTAGGTTACAAATTGACAATCAGTGACAGTAACTGGACACATTAGTTATGTTCAACTCTTGTTTTACTTGAACAATCTAGTTTGTGACCATAAGATAAAAGCAAAAAAACTGCGGATGCTGGAAATCCAAAACAAAAACAAAAATGCCTGGAAAAACTCAGCAGGTCTGGCAGCATCTGCGGAGAGGAACACAATTAACGTTTCGAGTCCGAATGACCCTTCAATAGAACTAAGTAAAAGTAGAAGAGAGGTGAAATATAAGCTGGTTTAAGGGGGGGGGGGCGGGACAAGTAGAGCTGGATAGAGGGCCAGTGATAGGTGGAGATAACCAAAAGATGTCACAGACAAAAGGACAAAGAGATGTTGAAGGTGGTGATATTATCTAAGGAATGTGCTAATTAAGGGTAGAAAGCAGGACAAGCAAGGTACAAATAGCCCGGGTGGGGTGGGGTGAAGGAATCGAAAAAGGCTAAACGGTAGAGATAAAACAATGGATGGAAATACATTTAAAAATAATGGAAATAGATGGGAAAAGAAAAATCTATATAATATAATCTATATTATTTTCCAATAATTTATATAGATTTTTCTTTTCCCACCTATTTCCATTATTTTTAAATGTATTTCCATCCATTGTTTTATCTTTACCGTTTAGCCTTTTTCGATTCCTTAACCCCACCCCAACCCCACTAGGGCTATCTGTACCTTGCTTGTCCTGCTTTCTACCCTTAATTAGCACATTCCTTAGATAATATCACCACCTTCAACACCTCTTTGTCCTTTTGTCTGTGACATCTTTTGGTTATCTCCACCTATCACTGGCCCTCTATCCAGCTCTACTTGTCCCGCCCCTCCTTAAACCAGCTTATATTTCACCTCTCTTCTATTTTTACTTAGTTCTGTTGAAGGGTCATTCGGACTCGAAATGTTAACTGTGTTTCTCTCCACAGATGCTGCCAGACCTGCTGAGTTTTTCCAGGTATTTTTGTTTTTGTTTTAGTTTGTGACCATATTGAGCTTCAATATCTTTTTTTTGCGTCTTTGCTAATTGAATTTTCTTTCTTCAATGATTTGAGCTTTTTTCAGTGTCTTGAGCATTATTTTAAAAATTGGATGCTCCACAACTAATTATCAAAAGCAAGAGGCTAAAAGGGACGAATTACTGTGCTTGAACTTTTTAATATCGTTTTTACCCTTGACAGTTTTTAATACAGTAAATAAATAACTGCAAGAGTTGGAAATTTGATATGAAAACATTTTTTTTTTTTAGAAATACAAGAGAGCAATCAGCATCTTTGAAGAGATTCAACAGGTTATCCCAAGGTACTTAAGGATAATGAAGACCATTCAGTCAGTCTTACCTCATCCACCCACAAAGATCTTAGTTGGGGCATTTCAGTATTTAGTCATTTCTTAAAAGATTCCACAGATTTTGCTTTCAGCTCTTGCTGGATATCTATTCCTCTAGTTGATTCTATAAAGCAGAATTTCCTGACATAAGTCATAAGCTGTCAACTCGAGCTCATAACTTTGAGTCAGAAGATTTGTGTGTTTTATTTGTTCATGGGCTTTTCGCTCACTGGTAAGGACAGCATTTATTGCTCATCTTAATTGCGCTTGAGAAGGTGGTGGTGAGTTGCCAGCTTGAATCACTAGTCTGTTTGGTGAAGGTATTCCAACAGTGCTATTAGATAGGGAGTTCCAGGATTTTGATGAAGGAATGAAAATATGTTTCCAAGTCAGGGTGGTGTGTGACTTGGAGGTGAACTTGCCAGTGGTGGTGTTCCATTGTGCCTGTTGTCCTTGTCCTTTGTGAAAGTTGTTGTTGGTTTTTAGGTATGCTGTTGAAGAAGCTTTGGTAAGTTGCTGCAGTGCAACATGTAGATGGTGCACACTGCAGCTACGATATGCTGGTGGTGGAGGGAATGAATGTTTAGGGTGGTGGATGGGGATCCAGTCAAGTAGGTTGTTTTGTCCTAGCTGGTGTTGAGCTTCTTGAGTTTTGGAGCTGCATTTATACAGGAAAAGGATTCCATCATGCTCCAGATTTGTGCCTGGTAGATGGTGGAAAAACTTTGGGGAATCATGAAGTGAGTTACTTGCCACAGACTAACCATCCTCTGACCTGCTTTTGTAGCTATAGTATTTATGTGGTTGGTCCAGTTCAGTTTCTGCTCAGTGGTGACCCTCAGGATGTTGATGGTGGGGACTGTTGATTGTGATGATGGCAATGCCATTGAATGTCAGGAGATGGTCCAATTTCTCTTGTTGGAGTTGGGCATTGCCTGGCACTTGTGTAGCATGGCTATTATTTGCCGCTTATCAGCCCAAGCCTGAATGTTGTTCAGGTCTCTGTGCACATGAGCACTATCTGAGGAGGACATGTAGTATCTGAGGAGTTGCAATTGGAACTGAACACTTCGCTATCAGCAAACATTCTTATGATGGAGGAAAGGGCATTGATAAGGCAGCTGAAGGTGGTTGGACCAAGGATACTTCCCTGAGGAACTTCTGTAGCGATAGCCTGGGGCCCAGATGATTGACCTGCAGCAACCACAGCCATCTTCCATTGTGTAAGGTATGTCTGCAGCCAGCGGAGAGTTTTTCCCGTGACTCCCGTCACAGGCTGTGATAGCATAGTGGCTGTGTTATTGTGCTAGTAATGCAGAGGCTTGGGCATGTGATCTGTTGATTTCAGAAGAAGTTGAATGGGAAACTGAAAGAAATAAACTTGCAGGGCTATGGGGATAGAGCAGAGGAATGTGACTGACTGGTTTGCTCTACAGGAAGCCCACATGGACTAGATGGGCTGAATGGTCTCTTTATGTGCTGTAAATGAGTCTGACTTAAATTTACTAGGGCTCTTTGCCACATTCTGTCAAGTGCTGCCTCATATCGGGAGCAGTCACTCTCACCTCTCATCTGGAGTTTAGTTGTTTTGTTCATATTTGGATCAAGGCTGTGTACATGTTAGACAGTGATATCTTGGTGAAGTCACTGGACTAGTAATCCAGAGGCTCAGGCTAATTCTCTGGGGACATGGGTTCAAATCTCACCCCGGCAGCTGATCAAATTTAAATTCAATTAATTAAAATCAATTTATTGAGTCTGGAATTGAAAAGCTAGTCTCAGTAAAGGTGACCATGAAACTACCATCAACTGTCATAAAAACCCATCTGCTTCACTAATACCCTTTAGGGAAGGAAATCTTCCACCCTTAACCCGGCCTGACTTACATGTTGGACCCAAAGCAATGTTGTTGACTCTTAATTGCCCTCTGAAATGCCCTAGCAAGCCACTCAGTACAAGGGCAATTAGGGATGGGCAACAAATACTGGCCTTGTCATGCAATGCTCACATCCCATGCAAGAATAAATGGAGGTGTTTTCATATAGCTCTTTCATTTTTGCTCTATGTTGGGATAACAATGCCTCCAAATAGGATTCTCTTGCTTTTCACATTGGAGAAAAAGAAGAAAAACAGTGGTGTTGACTCTGGCATTTTCTGTTGATGGGCAAACCTTGTGCAGATACAGGGAACATGGAAAGCAATATATGCTGAAAAACAGTTCAGTGTCACAGAATCACAAAATTGTGATGCTATCACAGAAGGAGGCCATTGAGCCCATTGTGTCTGCATCAGCTTTGTGAATGATCAGCTCACCTAGTTGCCATTTCCCTACCACCTTGCACTTTCTTCCTTTCCAGATAACAGTCTAATTCCCTTTTGAATGCCTCCATCAAACTGAGGTACTGCATTCCACACCTTAACCACTCACTGTGTGAAAATGTTTTGCCCTTGTCGTCTTTGCTTCTTTTGCCAATTACTTTCAATCTGTGTCCTTTCGTTCTTGATCCTTCCATGAGTGGAAACAGTTTCTCCCTATCTACTCTGTCCTCGTGATTTTGAATGTCTCTATCAAATCTGTCAAATCATCTACCAAGGCTGTGATGACTTTCTGACAGAGGGACAGAAATAACAATGGCCAGAGGGCCATTAAGGGGGAGATGGTGGTGTAATGATCATGTTACTGGCCTAGTTATCCAGATGCTCAGGCTAATGCTCTGGGGACATGGGTTGAAATCTCCCCACAGCATCTAGTGGGATTTAAACTCAATTAATAGATCTGGAACATAAAGTTAGTCTCGTTAATGGTGACCATGAAACAATCATCAGTTGTCGTGAAAACCTACCTGGTTCATTTCAGCTGCATGCCTTCGAGGAGAAAACACTTTAGTTGAAGTCCAAGAGACAGATCCAGCCGAAAGCAAGTCAGCATCCCAGGACGACCGGCTTTTCGTTCTCGACCAGTCTTTCTACTAATATCGCATGTCCACTATCCAGAACCTCCAATCTTTTGACCCCTTCGCTGGTGCAACTAAGGGTGACAACCGCCTCTCGGCAGGTACTGAAGAGTACATCCATATAAGAATTCAACAACATAACGGCAGGAAGACACTGACCACCGTCCAAGGAATTACAGATGATTTTGATAAAAAGAAACTTGCCTGCAACAATACTGTGATAGAACACCCTGAATACGGTGAGGTATTCCAACTTCAAGGTGACCAGCGGAAGAATATCTGCCAGTTTCTTCTGGAGGTTGGCATTGTGAAGGAGGAGCAGTTAAAGGTCCATGGCTTCTAAAGGATGCGTGTAACAGCTCCTGAAGTTTCCTGTTGTATGGCTGGTTATTTCTATATTTGTTTGCTCATACACACATATAGTATGCAGGAATAAATTACTGCAGTGACTGGATTTCCCATGTGATTGGATCTTCAGGATTTAACTACGAAATGCATGACTACAGAAGAAGTGTGCTATTTAGGCTAGTAACTCATAAGAAAACTGCTATAAGATGGTAATGAAATGACAGACATGTATATTTAGCACATTTCCAATGGAAATGTTTTAGTGCTAATTTTTCTACTTAAATTTTCATGATTTTGAAGTTTTTTGTTGTATTAAAACCATGTATGTTGTATAAGGCAAGTAACAATAAATGAGCTATGTATTCCAAAAAAAAATACCCATTAGGAAAGGAAATCTTCCGTCCTCACCCGGCCTACATGCAATGTGTTTGACTCTTAATTGCCCTCTGAAATGGCCTAGTAAGCCACTCAGTTCAAGGGCAATTAGGGATGGACAACAAACGTTGGCCTTGCCAGCAACGTCTACATCCCCCTGAAAGAATAAAGGAAAAACATCTCCTCTCAGCTTTCACTTCCCCAAGGAAAACAGTCCCAATTTATCTAATCTCACTTTATAACTGAAGTCCCTCATCCCTGGAAACATTCTTGTGAATCTTTTCTGCACTCTGTCCGATGCCTTCACGTTTTTCCTAAAGTGTGGCACCTAGAACTGGACGCAGTACTCCAGCTGTGGCTGAACTAGTGTATAATGCAAGTTCAGCATTTATATAGACTATCCCTCGCTAGTGAAGGTCATTGTCGTTCATGATTCTGAAGATGGCTGTTGAGGCCCATTCTGAATCTTTTTTCTTTATTTTTTCATTGGATATAGGCATTGGCCAGCATTTGTTGTTCATCCCTAAATGCCCTTGAACTGAGTGGCTTGCTAGGCCATTTCAGAGGGCAATTAAGAGTCAACCACGTTGTTGTAAACCTGGACTTGCATGTAGGCCAGACCGGGTAAGGAAGGCAGGTTTCCTTCACCTGAAGGACATTAGTGAAGCGGATGGGGATTTACAACAATTAGTGAAAATTGTCATGGTCGCCATTACTCAGAAACTCTTTTCGAGTTACCAACAGTCATAGATTGCAACTCTTCCGAGTACAATCACAGTTCTTGGTTTCCGGGAGTGGGACATGAACCCACAACCCTCTGATTCAAAGGCGAGGGTGCTATGAACTGAGCCACAGCTGACACCTCCACGCCATTACTCAGACTAGCTTTCAATTCCAGACTTATTAATTGAATTGAAATTCCACCTTCTGTGGTGTAATTTGAACCTATGTACCAATGCATTAGTCTGGGCCTCTGGCTCACTAGTCCAGTGATACTACAAATATACCACCATCGCCCCTAGTATTATATCTATTAATATATGTATAATAATATATATTAATAAATATAAATTACTCTGCAGACTTTTTGGCATGTAGGGAATTTGTTGTCATGTGGGATGTCTGGTCATGTATTTGTAGTTTGAGTCATGTTGTGTTCTTCTTGCTGCCCTCGCTTTTCCTCTTTGTTTTGTTGTTGTTTGGTCTCAAAATGTTGGGACCCTTCCCATAGACGCCATCTGGTTCAGTCCAGGGCGATAAATCTCGCAGGAGTTATGTCAGTGTTGCATTACTTTCAGCACACCCTTGAAACCGTTTTTCTATCCTCCTCTGGTGCGTCTGCCCTGACTGAGCAGGGAGAAGACGACCTGCTTTGGGAGCGTGGTATCTGACATCTGAACTACATGACCAATTGAATGAAGCTGTTGGCAGATGAGCATAGCTTTGATGCTTGTGGTGCCTCCTTGTGAGAGGACACTGATGTTGGTGTGTCTGTCTGCCCACTTAATATGTAAGATTTTCGTAGACAGCATTGATAGTATGACCCTAGTCCTTTGAGGTGCCTCCTGTACGATGCCTATGTTTCAGCTCCCCCCCCATACAGTAAGGTCGGGATCATGGTAGACCATGAACATGTTTTCATTTTTGATGTCAATTTTGTTATGATGGGACAGGTGATAGGTGCCAGGTGGACCAAATCCACAAGGGAAACATGGCCACAGTTCTGTAATTTGTATTTATTACGAGAAGATTTGTGCACTGAATTTAGAAGTAGTGAGTCCACTAACAACTTTAGGGCTTTTAAAAATTAAATTAAAACATTTATTAGCAAAAGAAAATAATTCAACACAGACATAAGATTAGTTACTTGATGATATAACAAATCCTAAATTTCCTAATTAACCTGACTCCCAATTACACATAGATATAAAAACAAAAAACTACTGCGGATGCTGGAAATCCAAAACAAAACAAAAACAGAATTACCTGGAAAAACTCAGCAGGTCTGGCAACATCGGCGGAGAAGAAAAGAGTTGACGTTTCGAGTCCTCACGACCCTTCAACAGAACTGAGTAATATTAGGAGAGGGTTGAAATATAAGCTGGTTTAAGGTGGGGGGAGAGAAGTTGGTGGGGGGGAGGGGGGTGTGGTTGTAGGGACAAGCAAGCAGTGATAGGAGCAGATAATCAAAAGATGTCACAGATAAAGGAACAAAGAGGTGTTGAAGGTGGTGATATTATCTAAGAGAATGTGCTAATTTAGAATGGATGGCAGGACACTCACAGTACAGCTCTAGTGGGGGTGGGGTGGAAAGACTGACAGGGCATTACATTCCCCCCACCCCCCACCACCTTAAACCAACTTATATTTCACCCCTCTCCTAATATTACTCAGTTCTGTTGAAGGGTCGTGAGGACTCGAAACGTCAACTCTTTTCTTCTCTGCCGATGCTGCCAGACCTGCTGAGTTTTTCCAGGTAATTCTGTTTTTGTTTTGTTCCCAATTACACATCCCCTTTAAGGTAACAGCCCAAAATAGATTTATAATTTAAATAAGCAATCTAGCAAGGTTACCACAGCACCCACTTGGCAGTGGAATTCCAGAAACTCTGAACACAACTTCAGTTACTGGAAACAGCAGACTTCTGCTAAAGTGGCTAGAGGTTTCCCCCAAGGCTGCTTTACGCAGTGTACCTTTCAAGATGTTACATGGCCACATCCCCCACATAACTTTCCATCCTTCTTTATATATGTTTCTTTTTAATGCGTAAAATCTCATTATTCTACATGTCTTCGGATATTTACTTTTCCCATAGTATAAAAATCCTTCATGTTGTCAATATGACCTCTTTCCTTTTGGGGAAAAATAAACATAATAACCTTGCCTTATTTATCTTGCTAGTTGTAAACATCCTACCATCCCTTTGAAAATCAAACAACCCCTTCATTTATCTAAAAATGCAAATTTCATTCATACCTTATCTGTGGAACCCTCATCCTCGCTTGTCCATTTCCATTTCAAAAGTTTTCTTTACACTTAACTCTTTTGATAATTTCATTTCCATTTCAAAAGTTTTCTTTACACTTAACTCTTTTGATAATTTCAACCTTGCAGACTATCTGACTCTAATTCAATTAAATCAGTCACACAGAACCATCCACATTTACACCCATAAGCCTACAATAATATTATTCCTTAATACTATTATGAAAAATATAGCTACCTAACACAATCTTCAAGCATTTGCTTCCTCAGGTGGCTAAAGCCTGCACTAGCAGATTTCAGATGATGCTGGATTTCTTCTTCAACGTCAGCCTTCTGTGAAAGATAACTTCCAGATAACTGGAAGTGTTTCAGTGGGGCTGGGTCATGTGCATTTGCAGCTTGCTGATGTAGGACTTTGGTCTTCTGCATGTTGTTTGTACGTCCAATCTCCTCATAATGTCAGTAAATATGTCAGCGATTCTCTGGAGATGCATTTCCGACATAGCACTTAACTGCAGCAACGTCAGCATATTGGAGCTCAATCACTGAGGTCGGGGTGGTCTTAGTGTTTGAAGTTGTCAGAGGTTAAGTAGTTTACCATCCATTTGATAGATGAGCTGTATCCCAGCAGGGAGCTTGTCTAGTCAAGGAGCATGGTAGCAAGGAAGATCGGAAAAACACAACCTTGCTTGACTTCTGCCTTAACCTTAAAAGGGGCTCTAATGGATCCTTCCATTAGAGTGCCTCACGATTTGCAGAGTCAAAGGCCTTTGTCAAGTCAAAGAACGCTATGAGATTGATGTTGTTTGTGACATTTTTACTGTAATTGGTGAGCTGTAAAAATCATGTCGGCCGTGCCTTTTATTGGCCTAAACCCACATTGAGATTCGGGGAGTAGCTCTTCAGCAAGTGTTTTAAGTCGATTCAGAAGGGTTTTTGTAATGATCTTTCCTGAAATGGAAAGCAGGAAGATGCTCCTGTAACTTCTACAGTTGGATTTGTCCCCTTTCTTGAAGATTGTCACAACCATAGCATCCTTGAGATCATTCAGGACTCCCTCTTCATCCCAGACCTGTAGGATGAGGGCATGGAGTTGTAATGTTAGTTCTCCTCCTCCTTGCCTAAAGATTTCAGTGGGGATTCCATCACCACCTGCTGGTTTGTTGTTCTCCATTTGAGTGATGGCTTTCATGACCTCCATCGGCGTTGGCAGATTTCTGAGCTCGTCTCTAACTGGGTGCTGTGGGATGGAGTTGAAAACACTCATCAACAATTGATTCTTGGTTGAAAATTCCAGCTGCTTCCTCCAACAGCTTCCCTTTTCTTGATCAGATTTGCCCATCCATAAGCCTCAGAGGGGCTTCTTGAGTATTTGGGCCATAAATTTTCTTTGTTGAAGCAAAGAAACCACGGATATCATTCATGTCAGTGAAATGTTGAATTTCATTTGCCTTGTCTGCCTATCAGATGTTCTTCATGTCGCGGGTGCATCTTTGTACCTCAACCTTTGCTTGTTGGTAAGCCAGTTTCTTTTGCTTTGAGTTTGGGTCATTCCGCCAGGTGTAAAAAGTCTTGTGCTTGCAATCAATCAGCTCGTTGCTATCCAAATCACTTTCATCAAACAAAAAAATCCTGATGTTTCCTGACAGAAAATACAAGTGTCTCTTTGTTGGCACTGATAACATTGGACTTGTGGACATCCCAAGCACTGTGGACGCTCCTTTGTTCTTAATTGAGGTTTGAAAGTTTTTCCCTAAAAGTAATGTCGAAATTAATCTCTTTTAATTGGATCCTTCAGAACGTTGTTCCTTTGTGGACATCTCTTCTGTTGTACCTGTCTCCTGGGAGCCAGATTGATGGACATAATTGAATGAATAAGTCAGCGATCGGTCCAGTAGTCACAAGCTCCTGTTATTGCTCTGGTGGTGCGGACATCTTTGCAATTCCAGGCACCCGCGATGAGGTAATCGGTCAGGTGCCAGTGTTTGCACCTTGAGTGTTTCCATGACGTTTTGTACTTGTTCTTCTGGTGGATCTGTATATTGGTGATGATGAACCCATATTCTGTGCATTTGTTAAGGAGATGAATGCCATTGGAGTTGACATTTCCAATTCGCTCCCTGCCATTAATTCCATTCTAAAGATTGAAATCTCTTTCGAATCTGGCATTGAAGTCACCGAGATGAATATGTCTGTCCTTCTGTGGAACCCCATAGAGAATTTGGTTGCTTTTGGCACAGAAGTCTTCCTTGGTTTCATTGTCAGTGCCCAGAGTTGGGGCAAATGCATTGACCATAGTGGCAAATTGGCTGCTTGCCAGTTTGAGATGAAGAGTCATGAGGTGCTCATTTCTTCCAAGTTCACAAGTTCATCCTTGATGGCACGTCCAACTCCGTGAACTCTGTTGTTGTTCTGATTTCCCTTTCCAGAAGAAAGTATAGCTGCCTCGGGAGTTCATTGAACTGCCCCTCTCCAGCTCGCTCGGTTTCACTCAGAGCAGTGATGCCGATGTCATATTGCCAGAGTTCTCGGGCGACAAATTCAGTGTGATGCTCTCCATGTTCAACCACAGGTGTGTCGGAGGGTCTTAATGTAAATTTGAATCCTGGAATTACTTGCGTCTTTTGTGTGTTTCTACCGCAGAAGGTGATCCCGCTGGATGTGGCTATCCAGTCGGAGAGGTGAGGCAGATTATGTTTAGGGCATCTTTTTTAGCCTCCTCCCCAATAAGGGATGAACAGAGTGAATCCTAAAGACAGCTGCTCAGTTGCAGTTGCAGCTGCTGAAAGGCACCCCTGCCTTGCCCAGGTACTAGACAACTATCTTATATCATGCCAGATCATGACTAGAAGCTTCCAGACAACACAATCCTGCTCCTGTCGCCATTTGCTGGTTGCCAAAGGGCTTGGGAAATGTGCTTGGAAAGAAAGATGCCTGTGCGTGACTTCTTTTAGTGTGGAGAAACTGCTGCACACCAGCTTCCATATGTGTCTTGGCAGGATTTTGTTCTGCTGTACTCTTTGTCTTCCAGAACAGGTGTTGAGATATTCTAGATGGCACATCTTCCTCCGCTTTTCTGCCTTTGAGAACTTGTTTGCCGGAGCCCTATCTGCTGAGTATTCCTAGGGTTCCTAATAGGCCTTCATGGTAACCAAAGCGGCCCAGGTCATAAGGTACTTCACCCTGTTTTGATCAACCCTTTCTTACTCATTGCCCAGGTTCTGCAGCGAGGATGAGGGGATGGACTTTGGAACCCTCTTGTTCTCTAAGCCCCTAAGGTAAAGCCTACTTAAATGTTTTCTTTTAAAGCCTGTTTGGCATGCTAGTCCAGTGTACCATGCAGTCAATGCCAGCATTCAACAAAGAAGCATATTTAGACTGCTTTCAGCGTATAGATATGGCAAAGTTATAAAAACTGTTGAGTCGAAATGCTGCATATGTTGTTTTCTGCCTAATAGAAGGACATTTTCATTCATAGTTCTTTGATGGCCTCTAATGGAAGGAATTCTGATGCAGGTTACAGAAGATCACAGTCATGAAATGGTAACTCTGTTTCTCTCTCCACATATGCTGCCAAACTTACTGAGCATTTCCAGCATTGTCTATTTTTATTTCGTATTTTCAGATCCATAGTAATTTGCTTTTGAGACTTTCACAATGCTGATGTGAGTTTTTGCCATTATTGGAACAGTATACCATGAACAATTATGTATACAGGGAACTGGTACAGGTTGAATATCCTTTATCCGTACATCCAAAAACCGAACAAATCCAAAAAGCAAATGTTTTCTCGAAAGGACCCTAACGTGAGTCAACACGAACCTCACCTACCTTTTGCGCAGGAGTTGACAAAATAAAATAAAATAAAAGACAAATTTATGAAACAAAAACCAATGTTGATGAGGCGGATGAAGCTGGAAGAACTATTCAACAAGGTATCTCAGCAGAGTGCATCGCCATTCTGAACCTTACAGCTATATCTTATCTGAGATCTGAAAATATCCGAATACTGAAATGCGCTCAGTCCCAAGTGTTTTGGATAAAGGAAATTGACCTGTAATAATCCACTTACGGATCCTCCCAATTCACCTAGATTATTTTTGTAAGGTTTCATCTGTATTCAGCAAGGAAATCTTGAGTAATGTTCCCTGATTACCACTGGGATAACAACAACGTCACCATATATATGATGAAGTGAAGACAGTCCTGACATCCTTACCTTGCACCTTGCATCTGTGAACGTTTGACTCCTGTGTGGCTGATGGCAGCACACACACCCTCAGTGCTCAGGCTCACGTCATGGAGATGCAGCGGAGGCCCTAATAGTTGCTAGATTCCAGGAGCATGATGACAACATGCAATGAGGACACTCCATAGATCTTCTCATTGCCGCTGCGAATGTCTGACTCTGTTTAGCTGAGGGCAGCTCGCTTGTGCTCTGTGATCAGGGTCATATCATGGAGATGCAGCTGTGAATCTTTAAATGCACCTGATCCTTTGTCAGCCTTCAGCACCTGACCCCTTCAGGAGCACAGCATCTCTGGTCACATACTGAAGAGATGGGGTGCCAGCCCCACCTCAAAGGTGCTGAGAGCACACAGAGCAGACGACAGAACTCTGTGACACCTACCCACGACATTCTGGCAGCAATGACAAGCACTATCGAGCACAGGCATCACTAAGCCCTGGACATAGACACCTGCTTTTATCTTGTGCAGGAACCACGGTTTCACATGTGAGTGACACAAATTCTCCTCATCATAACAAGCAGCTGTAGGCAAGGAGACATTTTTGGGAGTTTATTTACAATAGTGAAAATTAAGTACGAGTGATTAACACCAGTGCCTAGGCTGTGCAACTACATCTGCTTAACATTCCTGTCACTATGTCTTGGTGCTCCCCCGACATCCACAGCGGAAGTGGGGGCAGCCTGCTGACTGCTGCGCCCTGTCTGTGATGACCTTGACAGGCATCCTCTGGAGGGCCAAGACCTGGAGATCCCTGGTCTGCTTTCGAGGCCCTGCTGTGTGGCAGTGGCACCCTCCTCGCCTGTGGAGCTGGTGCTGCTGGGGTCACAGGAAGAGGGGATTCGGATGGGCTGGACACACCCTTGGGTGGATGGCCCCAGCATGTGCACCTGCTGATCCTCCCCCCATGAGTGCCTGAGGGCCCGTGGCTGACTCTTTGAGGAGAAAGGGAAACTGGAGTGAGATTGAGCTGCCCTGCACCCCTTTTGCATTGATATTGCTGGACGCCAACAATGGCATCAGTGATAGATTTCAGCCTGTGCAGCAGTGCAGGAATGATGTCCTGGGCCAAGGTCTCCAAGACACCTGTCATCTTGCCTGTGTTGACCTCAGCGCATTGGCATGTCGGCGCTATCACCTCAGCCTGAAGGCAGGTGGACTCCTCCATCGTGCCTTGCAATCTGGGGGGATGCAGCGGACATCCCTTCCTGATGTTTCCGAACTTGCCTTTGCAGCGCCAGCAACTGAAGTATGACTGAGTCCGGAGACGACTCATCTGACTCAGACCAGCAGATTTCTGACCTCCAGCAGTCCTCCGCATACCAGAAACCCGAGAAGTCCCTGCCGCCGCCTGTTGTGGATCAGACAGTGCGATGTGTTCATTAGATTGTGACCCCGAGGCTACTCTAGAACTAGATCCCACTGAGGTGTGTGTGTCTGCACTGGTGGAAGGTGTGGGTGAGTGCTGTGACAGGCCTTCAATTAGGGTGTCATCAGATTCTTCTTCCGAGGTACCTCTGGACTCAAGTTGAGGACCTGGGCCGTGGACCCGCTCGGCTGCTTCCCAGATATGCCTGCGAAAGCAAGGAGTGATAATTAGTGCATGGTAGGAGACTGTGGAACAGGGGATTTGACTCTCAGCATGGTTGTCTGATGGATGTTGCACTGCTGGGTCCTCACTTAGTTGAGCAACGCTGACCTCATCATCAGCACAGGGTTGGTTCAGTTCATTGCCGGCCAGCTGGATGACTCTATTTTCAAGTCTGTGAGGACCTTGATGTCAGGCATTCCTCTACCAGTCTGCGACCCCTCCCTTTTGTTGTGTGCCAGCTTGTCCTGCATGAATACAGATGGAGAGAGAGTGTAAGCAGGTTGCCTGCCAGGCCTGATGATAAGGATGTCTGGTATGTGTGGGTGGTGAGTGGTGCCATGGATGGGATGAGGACCCAATCCCCAGGGCAGATGAAGGTGTGTGAGAGTGTGTGAATGGTGATGATCCTTGAACTGGCAGTGAGCGAGATCCCTGTGGATACATGATGGGTTTAAGAGTGTGAGAGTTGAGAGTGATGAGAAGAGTGACTTTATCCTGGCAGAATGGAGAAGATCATTCTTCTTCTTTCGGCGTGGCTGTGCTCTTTTGCAGGACGTTGGCGCTCACCACTGCCACTGCCTCCCATGCTGGATTGGTGAGCTTCCTCGTTGGTCTTCGCGCAGAGCGAGCGTAGAGGACTTCACAGCATGCCTCCGCAGCATCCAATAGGCACCTGAGGGAGCGTTGCTGAATTTGGGGGCAGCAAGTTTCCTCCCTTTGGCAACCATGATTTTGCAGCAGCTTCCGATGCCTTAGAGAGAGAGCTAGCTCTATGCAGGGGTGCCTTTTAAATATGGTGCCCACATTACTAAAGGCCTGAGGTGACTGCGGGGCGGGCAAATCAAAGGCTGCCCCGCCAGCAATCCAGCGTGTTTCCTGGGAATGTATTAATGACATGGGACGTGTCAGAAATGGCCGATTATGGCACGAAAACCAGCCATTGCAGCCGGCGGGCAAAACATCCTTTTTCCCGTCTGTTACTACACTTTGTGCAAATCTAGGATGATTCCCCTGTAGTGAGTGAAAGAGGGTTTAGCATGTTTGGAAGTAGATAAATCTTTAGACCTAGATAAATGTATCCTAGGGTGTTAAGAGAAGCAAAGTAAGAAACAGCGGAGGTTCTGACCATCATTTTCCAGTCTCTCCACCATACAGGTATTGTATTGGAGGGCAAGAGGATTGCGAACATTGTACCTTTGCTTAAAAATGGAGAGAATAGTAGACCAAATAATTATAGGCCAGTCAGCCTAGCTTCAACGTTGGGCAGATTATTGGGAAAACATTTTTGAGTGATCTTATTAATCGTTATTTAGAATGGTATGTTTAATCAGGGACAGCATGGATTTCTTAAGGTCCTGTCTGACTAAACTAATTGAATTTTTTCAGTAAATAAGTAGGAGGATTGATGTGTATAGCATGTTTGATTTAGTCTAAATTGATTTTAGTTAGGACTTTGCAAGGTCCATATGGAAGACTGGTCAAAAAAGCTAGAGTCCATGCGATCCAAATGAAAGTGCCAAGTTGGATCCAAGTTGGCTTAGTTGCAGGAAGCAAAGGATAATGGTTGGGTGATTTTGTGACTGGAAGGCTGTTTCCAGTGGGGTTCTGCAGGGCTCAGTACTTTGTCCCTTGTTTTTTGTGGTACATATCATTGATTTAGACTTAAATGTAGGAGGCATGATTAAGAAGTTGGCAGAAGATGATAAATGTATTGTGTTCATGTTGAGGTATAAAGGTGTAGACTACAGAAAGATATCAGTGGACTGATCAGGCAAATGGAGTTCAATTCAGAGAAATATGAGGTCATGCATTTGGGGAGGGCAAGCAAGGCTAGGGAGTACACAGTAAATGGTTGGACACTGAGAAGTGTGGAGAAACAGAGGGATGTTTGACTGTATTTCTACAGACCCTGGAAGGTAGCAGGGCAAATAGATAAGGTGATTAAGGAGGTACACGGTATTTTCCTTTAATAGCTGAGGCATAGAATGTAATAGCAGAGAGGTTATGCTAGAGCTGTATAAAACAAAAAGTTAGGCCACAAGTAGAATCTAGTGTACAGTGCTAAGGTACTGGATACGATCAGGTATCAAGGAGATTTAGATGGATGTTACCAGGACTGTGAAACTTTAGCTGTGAGGAAAGATCAGATAGGCTGAAGAGTTTTACTTTGGAACAGAGGAGGCAAAGGGGAGATTTAATTAAGGTGTATAAAATCATGAGGGGCCTAGATAGATTGGATTGAAAAGATCTATTTCCCTTAGCAGTGGTGTCAGTTGCAAGGGGATTTGGTTTAAAAAAATTAGTACAAGGGTTAGAGGTGAGTTGAGCAGAATTTATTTTCACCCTGAGGGTGGTGGACTTCCGGATCTCATTGCCTGAAAGGATAGTAGAGGCAGGAACCCTCGTTGCATTATTAAAAATTACTTGGAGGTGCTGTTGAAGTGTTGTAACTTACAAGATAATCGACCGAGAGCTCGACAGTGGGATTAGGCTGGATAGTTTTTTGGCTGGGGGGACAGGATGGGCTGAACTTCTTTACACAACGAGTGGTTCGGGCTTGGAAGGCGCTGCCTGGAAGTGTGGTGGAGGCAGGTTCAATTGAAACATTCAAGAAGGCATTAGATGATTATTTGAATAGAAACAATGTGCAGGGGTTTGGGGAAAAGGCAGGGCAAAGGTCATAATGTTCATTTGGAGAGCCGGTGTAGACACGATGCACCAAATGGCCTCCTCCTATGCCGTTAAAATTCTGTGATTCCTTCTGTGCCATAAATTTATATTATTCTTTAATAACAGCTATTGCACCTCAAGCTAATTCATTGAATATTAAGCTTTCAGAGATGTTTGAAAATTGAACACTAAATAAATGCCAAACAAAGCTTATTAGTTTTAGTAGAAAAAAAACTAGTAATTGGAACTTAAGATACCAGAGTTGATAATTGATTATACTTAACAATATCCAGCCATTAATGTACTCTCATAAGTTTAATATGATATCCAAAGTTCACTAGACCTTTTTGGCATAGTTTCAAAATTGTTGTACCGTAAGTCGCTGAACGTTTTATTTTTCTCCATTACCTCAATGGATTTTATTAAAGAAATCTATTTAATCTGATATTTTGCTTGTAAAAACTCGTTAAACTGAGCTATTGCATTAAATGTTGTAAAATTAGATCTGAATTTATAAAGCTTTGAAATTTAAAGATTTATTCGTATGCAGTTGTCACCTGAACTTCTGAAATAAAACTTAATGTCAATGACATTTTTAGATTATCATATAATTTATCAGTACTTGCTTGTTTTCAAAGACAAATTAAATTTCTTTTATATTTTTAGCCTGAGCCCACTTCAAAGTTTGTAATTCCTTATGTCGAATGCAATGGTACTGATGTGGAAAGGGGATCTGAATTTCTGTGCAAGAAGTTGGTCAGTTCAGCTTCCCCCTTCAGTTATCATTAATCACAGGTAAGTTAAACCATCATTTTGCATAATTTGTAAAGCCACTTTGAAGTTTATACTGGCTGTTACGGGTGTAGGAATGTTGGATAGCAAGAGAATAACTTGCTTAATTAGCAATTGTTGGATTTCATGTCTTATTGAAGAAAGAAAAGACTTTCTTGTAGCTTTAGTTGTGTAGTACATATGTGGGAAATTGCACAAATCAAATTTTTACCTTTTTGGGTTCTGTTTCAGTGCAGTTATGTGTTTAAAAATGCTCCCAATTCTAACAAAGGATCACATCAGATTTATTTTGTCTTGGCTACAGCCACCAGATGACAAGCTGTTGCACGTATCTATTTGTACCAGTGTAATCAAGGTTCACAGCCTTGTTTCAGGAATGATAATCATGCAACTGAAAAAGAAAAAAAAATTAAGCACTACAACTCCCCTCCCCCTTTTTCCTATCATATACACAATATTGTATGCACAATACAGCATGTCAGGCTCAGCCAGTTGCAGTATCTTTCAGGAGGTACAGAAGACTATGACTTAAAAAATGAAAATCATGCTGGAGATACTCAGCAAGTCAGGCAGCATCTGTGAAGAGAGGAACAGAGCAAATGAGTGGAATTTTACTGACCCCAGATGGTAGGCAGTGAGGCCGATAAAATAGTGGGGAACTGCGTCAGGGTGGCCTGCAGACATATTCCCGTAGCTGGAACACTTTCCCAGTGGCAGAACCAGATGTGGAGTGGCTGCCCACTGGGGGGTCAAAATAATTTTTTTTCCCTCAAGGGCTCTTCTTGAGAGATTTCCTCCAGAGTTACTTTTTGATTTTCGGCAGCTACCTTTTTGGTTTTCAGGGGCTCCTTGAAGGTAAAGCAGATCTAAAGATTCAAGTTAGAAGCCAAACTCCTTGAAGCAGGAATTTACAAATTTGCTCTATGTCTCCATTAAAGGACATTAAAGAAACGAGAGACTTGGTGCTGAGCAGGTGGCCAAGAATCCAACAAGAATGAAACAGTTTTCCTTCACTTACCCCCTATCCCTCATTCTCTTTCAGTGGCTGATATTAAAGCAAATTCGAGTAAAGCAGAAGGTTGGGCTCTTCTGGATCAGCTGAACTTGCAACTTTTTCTCACAACGTCAAAACTTTAAAAAAACACATGCACAACGACAGTGAAAAAAATAGTTGGTATACGACAGACACTTCTATATTAGAACCATTTTAAAAAAGTCTAAGGGGAATGAAAACAAAACTTGATTTACCTTACAATATTTTTTCTCCATCTACACTATCTGTCTCTTTAAACTTTAATCACAAAACAATTTATTGAACTAATATAAAAGACGAAGCAAATCATTGAACCTTTTTCATATTTGTTTGGTATTATTATTCCTGCAACAGTTTAAAACCTTGAAAGCCAGGCCCCAAAGGAGGGTTTTAGAAGGAAAAATAAAGATTTTTTTAAAAATGTTGTGAAATCACAATCATAAATAAGTGTGAAAGTGAGCAAAATTGCCTGGTCTTTGTCTCTCTCTTCTCTCTCTCTCTCTTTCTCTCTCTCTCTCTCTCTCTGGAATAAATAATTCCAAAGAGAAGAAAATATTGTCAGATATCCATTGACTCCCAAATTCTGAAGTTTTGCTCTGAAGAAAATTGTCTCCATCTCTCTTTTACTGTTGTCAACTCAGTTTTTTTTGGTTCTAATTCTCCTGTCTCTCCCATGCTTGCTGCTCCAGCTCTTCCAATTACAGGTTCCTTCCCTTCTGCCCTTGCTGTCCTCCAATCAGAGATTCTGTCTCTAGAGGAGCAGCAAGAGCGGGACAGAGGGAACCTCTGATTGGTGGTGCTGGGGCAGTGAACATGAGCGAGATAGAATCTGTGATTGGAGGAGCAGCAAGGGTAGTTCTGTGACAATTCTCTCTGGCCCCTGGCTTTGCTGAAATCCCTTGTCTGCTGGGGTCTGCCTCTCGGCTATTAATGCCATCTGGCTCCTTTATCCCACTTTACTCAAGTCTCATTGATGGTCTGATTTTCATCGAGTTGGGATGATTTGGCAGGCGGGCCCCAATTCCAGGATTCCAGACCTATTCCTGGGCTAACAAAAACAAAAATACCTGGAAAAACTCAGCAGGTCTGACGCATCTGCGGAGAGGAATACAGTTGACATTTTGAGTCCGTATGATTCTTCATCAGAACTAAGGAAATAGAAAAATGAGGTGAAATATAATCCTGGGCTGTCTGATTTTCGGGAGTGCCTTTCAAGGATGTGAGCTGATTCCTGTCAAAAGCCCACATCTGGTAGTCCCAACTTAGTTAGCTCCATTGTGGAGATAGGCATGTCCTACCCCTCTGCAATTTTCATGGAGTTAGACCAGATTTTTAAAGAGTCGTGGCTTATGGTCCCCCCCCAGAGGAGTCATGAGCCCTTGTCTGCATGAGGGGGCCTTTTAAGAGGTAAGCTGAAAAGGAACTCCTCATGCCCCCTGTGCCAAACTTTGCCTTTTCACCCACGCCAAAGAATACAATTGCCTGGGCTTTCAGTCAAGCATACATCATGAGGTTGGTTGAGAGCTCAGAAGCCCGTGAAGTTTGTTGAAATATCTGTGCCCAGAGAAAATATTGTTTGAGTGACAGCTCAGGCTCTCTGATCTCTGCTGTCAATCAAACAGTATTTGTTTACATAAGTGGTTTCAAGCATGTGTGGTTTTTGTTATTGATACTTTAAAGGTTTTTGTTGATTGACACATATTGGCTTGTAGTGAATATGCTTTTTTTTCAACATGGGAGAAAGTTATGATTGAATTATTTCATTTTAACTTTTTTTACACACCCTACTTTCGCTGTTGGGTTCATTGGTTCTAAACAGTGTATAGTGGGTCAATGGGCATGAAAAGTGCCATAGGGGACTTGAGGGGTCATGTAGGGTGGGTGGAAGGACAGAGCTTAGCATAAGGGGGCATGAGGGGCCATAGAGGGTGGATGGAAGGGCAGAGCTTGACAAAGGAGGTATGAAGGGCCAGGGAGGATGTTTGGGGTCATGGGGTGGCATGGAAGGGACATAGAGAATGTTTGGAGGGTGAGGAGAGAGGACTGGTGGGCCTTTGGATTTTTATTTTAACTGGGACAAAGTCCCTTAGCACTGAACCAGGCCTTTTCAACAGCTTGCCTCTACACTCGGCAGTCTCTGTGGCTGCTCCAACTTTTTTCTGGCTCACTCCAGCCTGTACCCAACCCCGCCGGCAATGAAGATCTTGCCTTTGCAGGCAGCTTTTCCTAAGGTGAGCGAGCTGAGCTGGTAATTTTTCCGGCTGCCGCTACCTCCCTTGAGGATGAAAATCCAGGCCAATGGGAGGGGATAAACATACCCAAAATGCATCCCATCAAGTGCTGCTTCCAACATTGGGACTGAGATGGCGAGGGTGGGAGGGGAGTGGGTGGTGAGGGCGGAAGCCGACATAGCGGGTAGAAGAGGAGCCTGGTGGCGTTGATGCCTGAGGGGCAGATCCAGACAAATAGCAGGTTTGGGCCTGGCAATGGACTTTGTCAAAAGAGACAAAGTTATTTTATTTTCCGTCTTGTAGTTAGTTAGAGGTTAACAGGTCTCCAAATAAGAGGTTCAAAATCCCCTCCCCATCTTTTGTCCCATTTGAAACCAGACTCCAAAACTTTGTGCCTGTGATTATTAGCCCTGCATGTAAAAATTTGTGCAAGCTGTGAGCAGTTAGCCAAAATTCTTGCACTACTGTTCCCTGCTGCTTTAAGGATCAGAATGGCAGGACCATCAGTTTGTGTTCCCCTGGAGCCCATTAAGATGCATCACAACTTCTGGCTTTTAGCCTAAGTGCAATTGCTGGAAGTTGCCATTGGTGGCAGCAAACTTTCTGTGTTCGCAGCTATTGTAAAGGGAAAATCTGGACCAATACTAAGTTCACATTAAAACTTCAAGGATTTAAATGGGTTCATTAAAATATCTCTCAGAATAACAGACTTTTGTAGTTGTATAGTAGTATTAAATAACCATGAGCTTTTTGTTTAAAGCTATTGTTTCAGTAAAAAGGCTTTTGACTTCTTTGCTTTGGGAATGTTGGATTCTGTAAAATGGGGATGTTGAATTTCTAGGCCATCCTATGTTCAAAGTTTATATATTTAGAGTTTACAAGTTATAACAAAGGAAAGATCAACCATTTTACTTCATTTATTGCCTTGACCTCTCTGGCTTTCAATATAAAGAAATTCGTATTGGATTTGCTCTAATTTTCCTACATTAAAAGTGACTTTGAAGATTGTGGGATTATCTTTGCTTGTTCCATTTTCAAAATTATGTATACACACAGTTTACAAGAAGATATATTTGATGATTGCAATCCTATGTTAATATTTATGAGTTGGTGTTGTTTTATGCATGTTGTAACTGGTGAACACATGAAGAATTTCTGTTATAACAGTTATAATTATTCAACAGGTAAATTGCTAAGGAGATACTATGGAACAGCAGCTTTTCTCAACTTCTCTGCTAAGTGGCATCAGTAGTTCTACGCCTTCTGTGGATCCAGCTCTCTTATACAGCCATTGGTCTGTGTTTGCTGATGATAGTGTATCACCAGTTACTTTTCATGATGGCCCTAAACAGAGGTAAAGCCATTTTACTGAAGTCTTGAGGGGGACTGCTGGCTTTCAAGTTAGTTTAGATGGTTTGTGATATTAAGTGCATAAATGCATTCTAGCAAGGATCGAAGCAGTTACAATGTACAGTATACAAATATACCACCTTTGGAGCTTAGGTGGAAGGTGTCCTTGAAATATTTAAATAATGATGAACATGATGGGGGCTAGGTATTGTATTATGTTACACTGCTGTAATTGGGGTATTCTTCTGAGTTGGGGTCTGAGGCATACAGCTTGGTGGACTACTTTACTGTATATTTAACTGTAATATACTTGACCTAAGAATGCTAGATGTGGACCGTATTCATGATATTGATGAGCACAAATGGGAATTGGAGGTGCAATGAATTAGATACTGGTCTTTCATTTCTGAAACCTGAGTAGAAATTCATCCTACTTAAGTGCCGACTAACTGTTAATCCATCTCCCCCCTTTTGTTATGATTTTACTATGTGTAAAATGGCTTCCACTTTGCTTACGTACTAGGCACTGCATTTCAAAATAGTTATTTCTTTGTGAAGTACTTCGAAAAGTTTGAGTTGTAATAATGGGTTTTTTAAATTAGAATATTTTTTATTGTGTAGTTTTTCAATGAAGAGAACGTCACTGTTAAGAATACTAGTATTGAACTTTTTATTTTTGAACACTCAGATAATGCACTAAAAATGAATTGATAACATATTGTGCACAACTCTTCTTAAATGACTACAATTTTTTCTCTACTTTCCAGTGAGCTTTTGACTTTTTTTCTCCTGATTGACTTTTTTTTCCTTGATTTTTATGTTTTGCAAACCCAAAACTAAACCCCAAAACATTAACTTGAGTATATAGCCAGTTCTAGAGGATAACAGTGAACTTGTATAGTGCATTGGTATGGCCCCACAAGGAGGACAAATGTGCAACTATATGATACTACAGAAGGGATATCCTTGTTGTGATGTTGGTACTGAGAAGACCAACTAGATTGACACTGAGATTGGACACTTGAGTTACAAGGGGAGATCAAAGAAGCTGGGTTAACAAATTAAGTGGTAAAGTAGACCCCAGCAAATAATTTGATATAGTGACAAATTTCATTGAGCTCAGAAGATAAATAGTTTAGATATAACTACTTCACAAACAGGGTAGTGATGGCATTAAATGATCTGCCCAGCGAGACCGTGAGGCTGTTAGTCTCAACAAATTCATGAATTTCCTAGACTGTATTTGGCAAAGGGAAGTATGCAGTAATTTAAGAGATAATAGTGTTTGTTTTTAACTTGAGCATGGGAGAGATGGACGGCAGCAGTCTTTTCTGATACTGTAGATTTCTATGTTGCAAAAATATTTTTTTCAAGAATAAAAACTCCAAATGTAAAGTTGTGATATTCCAGTAGAGTTTTTATTTTAAATATAAAATTCTAGGCCAGGGTATAGAAATGGAGTTTTAAAAATGTAAAGATTAATATGTGTTCTTGTTTCAGGGCCCAGTTTAGTTTACCAGATTCTGGAAATACACCTGATTTATTTGGACTGGTCTCCAGCATACTGGATGAGCCTGACAAACCAGAGTCCTTTTCCAATTGGTAAGTCAAATTTTACTGATTTATAGATGCACATGAAATTTAGGCTGCAGCCGCTTCATTTTCTGCTACTTTGTTTTTAAGTTTGAAGTTTGTGCTGTGAGTTTGAAAATGGCAGCTCATGTTTAGTAGTTTCAGGCTGCAGTTATACTGCATCTGATGTGACCTCAACCCATTATGATGGTCTCCTAGACTAGGTCTTATCAGTGCAGCTGTAGTATGCTTAATAGATTCCTAAGTCATATGGCCGCTTTTTTATGTTGAAGTGCACAAACCTCCTTTGGATTGGTGTAATGTGATTCACTGTTGGGTCAAAATTCTGGAACTCACTCCCTAACAGCACTGTGGGTGTACTTAAACCACGTAGACTGCAGCAGCTCAAGAATGTGGCTCACCACCACTTTCTCAAGGGTAGGAAATGCTGGCCTTGCAGAGGCACTTGCAAATGAATAAAAAAAAACAAAATTCTGTATCCTTAATGGCCTGATCTTAAGACTTCTGCTATGGTGGCCCAAGCTATGTTGCTGTAGAACCTTCCCTATTGCTACTGTAAAGTGATTTTAATAGCAGTCAGAATCACTTGATAATTTTTATATATATTGTAGTTGGGGAATGGTGATGCAATGTTAATGTTACTAGGTTAGTAATCCAGACCTACTGCTCCAGAGAAACAAGTCCAAACCCTACTATAGCAGCTGCTGGAATTTAAATTCAAGCAATTAAAATTTGGTTTAAAAAAACTAATCTCAGTAATGGTGATCCTGGAAACCCATCTGGCTCACTAAGGTCTTTTAAGGAAGGAAATCTGCCATCCTTACCTGGCCTGACCTACATGTGACTCCACAACAATGTGATTGACTCTTAACTGTCCTTTGAAATGACCTAGCAAAACACTCAGTTGTATTAAGCCACTATCGAAGAGTTGAAAAAAAAAACGTGAATGTACGAACGTACGAACAAGGAGCAGGATAGGCCATTCGGCCCCTCAAGGCTGTTCCGCCATTTAATAAGATCATGGCTGATCTGATAGTAACCTGAAATCTGCATCCCACCTATCCCTGGTAACCTAATCCCTTGCTTACCAAGAATCCAACCACCTCTGCCTTAAAAATATTCAAGGACTCTGCTTTCACCACCTTTTCAGGAAGAGAGTTCCAAAGACTCTCAACCCTCTGAGTGAAAAAAATTTGCCTCATCTCCAATTTAAATGGGTGATCCCTTATTTTTAAACAGTGAGCCCTAGTTCTAGATTCTTCCACAAGAAGAAACATCCTCTCCACGTCCGCCCTGTCAAGACCCCTCTGGATCTTATATGTTTCAATCAAGTCGCCTCTTACTTTTCTAAACTCCAGTGGATACAAGCCTAGTGTGTCCAACTTTTCCTCATAAGACAACCCACCCATTCCAGGTTTTGGTCTGGTAAACTTTCTCTGAACTGCTTCCAACGCTTTCATGTCCTTCCTTTAAAAAAGGTGACCAATACTGTACACAGTACTCCAAGTGTGATCTCACTAGTGCCCTGTACAACTGAAGCATAACTTACCTACTTTTGTATTCAATTCTCCTCACAATAAATGATATTCTATTAGCTTTCTTATGTACTTGCATTGTAGTCTTTTGTGATTCATGCACTAGGGCACCCAGATCCCTCTGAATCTCAGAGCTCTGCAATCTCTCCCCGTTTAGATAATAAGCTGCTTTTTTATTCTTCCTGCCAAAATGAACAATTTCACTTTTTCCCACATTATACTCCATTTGCCAGATCTTTGCCCACTCACTTAACCTATCTGTATCTTTTTTAGCCTTCTTATGTCCTCTTCACAACTTAATTTCCTACCTATCTTTGTGTCATCAGCAAATTTGGCAACCATCCCTTCAATCCCTTCACCCAAGTCATTTATATAAATTGTAAACAGCTGAGGTCCCAGCACTGATCCCTGTGGCACACCATTCATTACGTTTTGCCAACCTGAAAAAGACCCATTTATGCCTATTCTCTGCTTCCTGTTAGCCAGCCAATCTTCTATCCATGCCAATATGTTACCCCCTATACCATGAGGTTTTATTTTCCGCAGTCGCCTTTGATGTGGCACTTTACCAAATGGTCTAATGGAAATCTAAGTTCAGTACATCCCCTTTATCCACAGTACATCTTACTACCTCAAAGAACTCCAATTAATTGGTTAAACACTATTTCCCTTTCACAAAACTATGTTGACTCTGCCTGATGACTTTGAGCTTATCCAAATGCCCTGCTATAACTTCTTTAATAATAACTTCTAACATTTTCCCTACAACAGATGTTAAGCTAACTGGCCTGTGGTTTCCCGTTTTCTGTCTACCTCCCTTTGTGAATAAAGGAGTTACATTTGCTATCTTCTAATCTAATGGGACCTTCCCCAAATCTAGGGAGTTTTGGAAAATTAAAACCAATGCATCAACTATCTCACTTGTTTTAAGACCTTAGGATGAAGTCCATTAGGACCTGGGCTCTTGTCAGCCTGCAGCTCCAACAATTTACTCAGTACCACTTTTCTGGTGACTAATTTTCCTGATTTCCTTCCCCAGTTCCATTTCCTGGTTTATAACTGCTTCTGGGATGTTATTTGTATCTTCTATAGTGAAAATTGATACAAAATATTTGTTCAATTCATCTGCCATCTTCTTGTTTTCCATTATCAATTCTCCAGACTCTCTTTCTATAGGACCAATGCTCACTTTATTAACTCTTTTCTTTTTAAAATATTTATAAAAGCTCTGATTACCTGTTTTTATATTTCTGGCTAGCTTCCTCTCATACTCTAATTTTTCCCTCCTTATTAGTCTTTTAGTCATTCTTTGCTGTTCCTTATATTTTGTCCAATCTTCTGACCTGCCACCTGTCTTTGCACAGTTATATGCTTTTTCTTGGTTGAGACTATCTTTAACATTTCTAGTTAACTATGGATGGTGTGTCCGTCCCTTGGACTTTTTCTTATTTGTTGGAATGTATTCATTCTGTGCATTCTGAAATATCCCCTTAAGTATTAGCCACTTCATCCCTATTGACCTATCCCTTAACTTAATTTGCCAGTTCACTTCAGCCAACTCAGCTTTCATGCCCTCATAATTGCCTTTATTTAAGTTTAAAAACTTAGTCTCAGACTCGCTCCTCTCTCCCTCAAACTGAATGTAAATTCAATCATATTATGGTCGCTGCTACCTAGGGGTGCCTTCACTATGAGGTCATTAATTACTTCCATCTCATTGCACAGTACCAGGTCTAGTATAGCCTGCTCTTTGGTTGGCTCCAGAACATGCTGTTCGAAGAAACTATCCCAAAAATATTTAATGTACTCCTTATCCAGGCTCTCTTTGCCCATTTGAATTTTCCAGTCTATATGTGAATTAAAATCTCCAATGATTATCACTGTGCCTTTCTGACAAGCTCCAATTATTTTTTCCTTTATGCTCAACCCTACCATGTGGTTACTGTTAGGGGGGCCTGCACACAACTCCCACAAATGACTTCTTGCCTTTACCATTTCTCATCTCTACCCAAACTGTTTTCACATCCTGGTTTCCTGAACTTGGGTCATCCCTCTCTATTGTGCTAACACCATCATTAACTAACAGAGCCACCCCTCCACCTTTTCCTCACTTCCTGTCTTTCCTAAATATCCTGTACCCTTCAATATTCAGGTCCCAATCCATGTCCTCCTGCAGCCATGTCTCCGTAATGGCTATCAAATTGTAATTATTTATTTCTATGTGCCCTCTCAGTTCATCTGTTTTGTTTCGAATGCTACATGCATTCAGATACAGAGCTTTTAGTTTTATCCTTTTATTCTTTTTATAACCTCTAGTTTTATCTGTTGATTAACTTGATAGATTTGTACTCTATCCCTTCCTGTCACGGTCTGTTTTTCATTTTCTATAATACCTTTTTCTTTTGCTTTGTCTCTACTCTTTGATTTACCACATCTTCCCAAATTTGTTCCCTTGCCCCCGCTATTTAGTTTAAAACCCTCTCTACTTCTCTAGTCATGCGGCTTGCAAGAATACCAGTCCCAGCATGGCTCGGGTGTAGACCGTCCCAACAGTATAGATCCCACTTTCCCCAGTACTGGTGCCAGTGCTCCATGAACCGGAACCCACTTCTCCTTCACCAGTCTTTGAGCAACACATTCAGCTCCCTAATCTGATTTGTCCTATGCCAATTTGCACATTGCTCAGGTAATATTCCAGAGATTATGACCTTTGAGGTCCTGCTTAATTTGGTGCCTAGGTCCTCATACTGACTATTCAGAATCTCCTTCTTTGCCCTGCCTAAGTTGTTGGTACCTACATGGACCACGACGACTGGTTCCTCCCCCTCCCACTGCAAGTTCCTCCCTTGAGCAGTTATCCCATGCCCTGGCACAGGGCAGGCAACACAGCCGTCTGGACTCACGCCCTTTGCTGTTGAGAACAGTGTTAATCCCTCTGACTATACTATGCCCCACTACCACTACATTCCTTTTTCTCCCCTCACTTGAATGCCTTCCTGAATTACGGTGCCATGGCCAGCTGGCTCATCCACCCTGCAGCCCCCACTCTCAGCCAGACAAGCTGAAAAAACCACAAACCTGTTGGACAGTTGTAAAGGCTGAGGCTCCTGCCCTCTGAGACCCCTTACCTGCCTCACTCGTAGTCACACACTCCTATCCTTGAACACTGACTAAATCAGAAGACCCTATCCTAAGAAGTGTGACTGTCTCCTGGTACAAAAAAATCCAGGTAACTTTCCCCCTCCCTGACACGCCATAGTGTCTGTAGTTCAGCCTCGAGCTCATAAACTCTGAGCTGAAGCTGCTCAGACTTCAAACACTTACTGCAGATGTGTTTGCCCTGGGTCATACTGGCAACCAGGAGCTTCCACATGCTGCAGCTGTGACACATCACCTGTCCTGACATCCTTAAGTGTTCTAATTAACTATTGAATTATTTTATTCAATTATATATTTTACTTTTGTTTTTATATATTTTATTAACCTTACCACCATTTGCTAGACTATTTTTAATCTTAGGAATAGAATAAGCTTTAGTCACTTACCAGATATTCACCAAATATCTGGCTTCTTCGCCCGTAGCAGAGTATGACCACTTCCTGAAGGCTGAGAAAGCTAGAAAGCAAATGAGCACATCTCCCGTCTTTCCCTAACTCCCTTAATTGCCCAACTCCCAGCACTCTCTTCTAAGTTACACTTCTTGCAGTAAACCTTACCTAAAGCTCCTCTTTCCCCCTATGCACACCGAATTCCCACTTTGAGCCAAATTTCCATATATACTCTAAGATAAAGGCAAAATACTGTGGATGCTGGAAATCTGAAACTAAAACAAAAAATGCTGGCAAAACTCAGGAGGTCGGACAGCATCTGTGGAGAGAAAGACACAGATGCTGTCAGACCTGCTGAGTCCTTCCAGCATTTTTTATTTTTGTGCCAAACATTCTCACTTGGCCTCTGCCTGACTCGAGCCAAAGCCTCCCCTCACTGATTGTGCACCTCTTATTTGAGGACCAATTGAGCTTTGTCACTAGTTGTGCTACTGAGCCAATCCTGGTGATGGACATTGAAGTCCCTCACCCAGAATACATTCTGTGCCCTTGCTACCCTCAGTGCTTCTTCAAGTAAGCGAACAGACCACCCATCATCAATTTGGATACTGGAAACTGCAAAATCACACCCTGTCCAATCGACCTGGCAAAGCCCTCCTCACTAACATTTGGGGACCTGTGCAGTCTGTCCTATAGACTAGTCAAGCAACAGCCTGACATAGTCAAACTCACCGAATCATACCTTACAGCCAATGTCCCAGACTCCTCCATCATTCCTGGATATGTGCTGGACCCACCAGAAGTGGGGGTACAATGGTATATAATCCAGAGAGAGCGGCCTTGGGAGTCCTCAGCATTGATGCCGGACCACATGGAGACTTTATGGCACCAGGCCAAACAAGGGCAAGGAAATCTTCTGCTGATTACCACTTACCAGCCTCCCTTAGTTGATGAATCAGTTCTCTTCCATGTTGAGCACCACCTGGAAGAAGCACTGAGGGTAGCAAGGGCACAGAATGTACTCTGGGTGAGGGACTTCAATGTCCATCACCAAGAGTGACTCAGTAGCAAAACTAGTGACCAAGCTCACTTGGTCCTTAAGGCAGTACCTGCCAGAGTGGGCCTGCAGCAGGTGGTGAGAAAATCAACAAGAAGTAGCCACCTACTTGAACTTGCCCTCACCTGTTGTGGGTACCTTTGCCGATGATGATATTGGTTGAAGTCACCACTGCATTGTTCTTGAGACAAAATTCTGTCTTCACCTCCATTGTGGTGTGATGTGCACTGGGACTATACTGAGATAGATTCAGAATAAATAATCGAGGCCATCAGATCTCTGTAGGCCATCTGCAACAACCAAATTGTATTCAACCATAATCTGTAACCTCATGGCCTGGACATTTTCCCCTCATTATCATTACCATCAAGCCAAGATATTAACCCTAGTTCAATGAGAAGTGCAGGAGAGCATGCCAGGAACAGCACCAGGCATACCTAAAAATGAGGTGCCAAGCTGGGAAGCTACCAAACAGGACTATATGCATGGTAAATAGCGGAAACAGCATGCGATAGATAGTGTTAAATGATCCCACAACTGGCGGATCAGACCAAAGCTCCATAGTGGATATATGAAACTTAGAAGGATTGTGAACTGAGGAGGATAGTGTAGAATTTCAAAAGGACATAGACAAGTTGGTGGAATGAGCAGACAGGTGGCAGATGAAATTCAATATTGTGAAATGTGCAGTGATTCATTTTGATAGGAAGACCATGGAGAGACAATATAAAATAGAGTACAATTCTAAAGGAGTTGCAGGAGCAGAGGGATCTGGGTGTACATGTGCATAAATCATTGAAGGTGGCAGGACAGATCAAGAGTGCAGTTAATAAAGCATGCAGTGTCCTGGGCTTTATTAATAGAGGCATAGAGTACAAGAACCAAGTGATTATGTTGAACTTTATATGACAGTAGTTCGGCGTCAATTGGAGTATTAAGCCCAGCTCTGGGCAGACTTTGGGGAGGACGTGAAGGCATTAGAGAAAGTGCATAAAAGATTCATGAGAGTGATGAGTTATGAAGATAGATTGGAGAAGTTAGGACTGTTTTCCTTGGAGAAGAGAAGGCTGAGAAGAGATTTGATAGAGGTGTTCAAAATCGTGAGGAGCCTGGACAGAGTAGATATGGAGAAGCTGTTCCCGCACATGAATGGATTGAGAACAAGGTGGCACAGATTTAAAATAATTTGTAAAAGAAGCAAAAGTGATATGAGGAGAAGCTTTTTCACACAGCAAGTGGTTAAGTGTCTGGAATGCACTGCCTGATAGCATGGTGGAGACAAGTTCTATCGAAGCATCCAGCAGGGAATTAGACTGTTATCTGAAGAGGGAGAAAGTGCAAGCTTACGGGGAGAAGAGAGAAGAATGGCACTAAGTGAATTGCTCATCTGGAGAGCCAGTGCTGGCATGATGGGTCGAATGGCCTTTTTCTCTGCTGTAACAATTCTGAGATTCTGCAATTGTCCTCCCATATCCAGTTGTAAATGGTGGTGGACAATGAAACAAATAACCAAGGAGCAGGCTCCACAAATATCCACAGCCTGAATGATGTAGCAACCATGAGTTCTTCAGGGTGCTGTCTTAGGCCTAATCATCTTTAGCTGCTTCATCATAAATTCAGAAGTGGGATGTTCACTGATGATTGCTCAATGTTCAGTACTGTTCATGACTCCTCAGATACTGAGGAGTCCATGTCTTCCTAACAGCACTGAGTGTATCTACACCATATGAACTACAGCGGTTCAAGAAGGTGGCTCACCACCATCTTCTCAGGGGCACTTAGGGATGGGCATTAAATGCTGGCCGAGCCAATGACGCCCACAACCCATGAAAGAATAAAAAACACCCAACACGTCAGTGAAAGAGAAAGTGAAGCATTTGCAGCTATCTTCAGCCAGAAGTGCCGAGCGGATGATTCATCTTGGCCTCCTCCTGAGGTCTCCAGCATCACAGATGTCAGTCTCCAACCAATTCGATTCACTCTACTTGATATCAAGAAACAGCTAAAGGTACTTGATACGGCAAAGGCTATGGGCCTTTAGCTGTAGTGCTGAAGTCTTGTGCTCCAAAACCAGCAATGATACTAGCCAAGCTGTTCCAGTACAGCTACAATGCTAGCGCCTCCCTGACAATGTGGAAAATTGCCTAGTTATGTCCAACTCAGAAATAAGTAGGACAAATTCAATCCAGCTAGTTGCCCCCGCCCGCACCCCCCTACATCCCAGTAGTTTACTCTCAATCATCAGCAATATGATCGAAGGTGTCATTGATAGTGCTGCACTTAGAGCGTAACCTGTTCATCGATACTCAGTTTGCATTCTGCCAGGGGCACTCGACTCCAGACCTCATCAAAGCCTTTGTTCAGATGTGGACAAAAGAGCTGAATTCCAGAGATGAGGTGAGAGTGACTGCCCTTGATATCAAGCAAGCATTTGACGAAGTGTGGCATCAAGGTGTCCTAGCAAATTTGAAGTTAATGGGGAAACTCTCCACTGGTTGGGGTCATACCTAGTACGAAGAAAGATTGTTGTGGTTTTTAGAGGTCAATCATTTCAGTCCTGGGACATTGTTGCAGGAGTTCCTCAGGATAATACCCTGGGCTTAACCGTCTTCGGCTGCTTCATCATCCTTCCCGCCATCAAAAGGCCAGAAGTGGAGATGTTCACTGATGATTGCACCATGTTTGGTACCCTATACGCCTCTTCAGATACTGAAGCAGTCCATGCCTGCATGTGGCAAGACCTGAATAACATTCAGGCTTTGGCTGAAAAGTAACTTTCATATCACAGAAGTGCCCTCTCCAACAAGAGAGCATCTAACCGTCTCCCCTCGACATTCCCTTATAGCTGAATACCCCACCATCAATATTCTGGGGGTTACCGTTAACTGGACCTGCCATATAAATTCTGTAGCTGTAAAAACAGGTCAGAGGCAGGGAACTCTGTGGTGAGTAACTCACCTCTTGGGTGAAATATTCCATTCTGGAGACTAAGTATATTGGTAGGCAGGAAAGTCAGCGTGATTCCCGCTGGGCCACAAGACTGGTGAACATGCACGATCTTCTGCTTTAATTAATAATAAATGTGTGAGGAACTCAGCAAATTTTGTTTCAGGGTGGGCAGGAAGTTGCCCGGTGCGCCATTACCTCATGGGGTTGAAGTTGCTGGCACCATTTTTTAAAGGGCACACATTCACTCATTGCAGGCCAAGATTCCGCATTACTCCTCCAGTGCCCTTGCAGCTGCAGCTCATACTGAGAAGCTTGCAGATGTGAGCAACCTCATCCCGGAACATATGAGAGCATCTCTGGCATTGCCTTTTACTCACCTCTAGGCAGGAGCACGGCTGGCGATATACCTGTGGTTGGTCAATGCTCACCGTTGCAGTGGTCCATGTGCGCCAGCCTGTTGACCTTATAGAGACCCCACTGCCTCTTGCTGCTCAGGCCATTGCTGCTCATAACCCTGTACTGACCAGCAACAGGCCCTCAAACTCCTTAACAAAATAAAAACAGAATTACCTGGAAAAACTCAGCAAGTCTGGCAGCATCGGTGGAGAAGAAATCAGTCAACGTTTCGAGCCCTCATGGCCCTTCAGCAGAACTGAAGCATAGTTTCAACAAGGGAGAAATATAAATTGGTTTAAGGTGGGTGGGGGGGAAGAGACACATTGAGGGTGTGGTGTGAGCAGATAATCAAAAGATGTCAGAGACAAAAGGGTCAAAGAGGTGTTGAAGGTGGTGGTCTTTGTCTGAGAAAAGTGCTAATTAAGAATGCAAGACAGGATATTCAAAGTACAGCTCTAGTGGGGGTGGGGTGGAAAGACTAAAGGTTTTAGTTTTAGATTTAAAAATAATGGAAATAGGTGGGGAAAGAAGAATCTATAGAAATTATTGAAAAAAAAGGCGGGTGGGGGGGGGGAAAGAAACGGGGTGGGGATGGGGGGAGGGGGAGTTTAAGATCTAAAGTTGTTGAATTCAATATTCAGCCCAGAAGGCTGTAAAGTGCCTAGTCGGAAGATGAGGTGCTGTTCCTCCAGTTTGCGTTGGGCTTCACTGGAACAATGCAGCAAGCCAAGGACAGACATGTGGGCAAGAGAACAGGGTGGAGTGTTAAAATGGCAAGCGACAGGGAGGTTTGGGTCTTTCTTGCGGACAGACCGCAGGTGTTCCGCAAAACGGTCAAACTCAAACTCCTTATCTGGATGAGAGCCATTGCCAAGGCAGGGCTGCCTGCAGCTTGCATCATTAACGCTTCAGTGGATGTGTGAACAAGTTGAAATGATACATCTACTGTGCATGTTCTTTACAGGTTTCCCTCCATCTCAAAGCCAACAGGCAGGGCCCTTCACCTGGCCCCCATCTAGACATGGCATCCCTTCCAGGTGAAGGACATCTCTGGAGGACCAGAGATGGATGTTCCTCCCGTTCGTACATGAATGCATATGGAGACATTGCTGTTTGACCAGGGTGATGAGAGCCATGTGCAGGAAGCATCATGCAGATACTTTTCTGCTTGTCTCCACTACCCTTGAAACCCTATGGAGGGACCATTGCTTTGGCAGCATAGAAGATCAAACAGATGACCATTCACGTGGGAGGATGCAGGTTTGGAGTCGCAAGTTGACTGCCCTCCACCAGCCATGCCCCTTGGAGGCATTCCACCTCCTTCCCTCCCTTCATCCCTGTCTCTGACTGCAGCCAATGCGGCTAGCACAGAATGAACAGTAGCTCCAGACTTTGCTGGGATCTCGATGTTATGAGATCCATGATTCGAAAACCTGCTGCTATGTGGCCTTCACCATAGAGTGAGGATCACAACTGAGCATTGCTCTCATATAGTTTCCTCATGATTCCTAGGGTGTCCATTTAGTCAGCCAATTGTGTTGACCTTGAACTCCACCCACCCAAAAAGACCCTCTTGCCACTTCGATGTATCATAGTTTTACATCAGATGCATTGCATTGTGGTAACTGGAAAGATGGCATGTGTTACTTTCAAGATACGCTCCTCCATGTTTTACCCTTCTGTCAGCCTTGCACCTCCCCCCATTACCTTGGATTCTATAACCTTCCAAATCCATGACTGCTACCACCTAGAAGAACAAGGGCAGCAGATACATAGGAACACCACCACCTGGAAGTTCCACTCCAAGCCGCTCACCATCCTGACTTGGAAATATATTGCCGTTACTTCACTGTTGCTGGGTCAAAATCCTGGAACTTCTCTGTAACAGCACTGTGGGTGTACCTACACCAGAGACTGCAGCGGTCTAAGAAAGCAGCTCACCAACATCTTCTCAAGGGGAATTTGGGATGGGAAATAAATGCTGGCCAAGCCAGCATTTCCCACATCCTGTAAATGAATAAAGAAAAACATCCACTTCCACATGCCTTTCCTCCCCTCAGAGCTGACACTCATTACCGTCCCCATGCCCACCCTCACCCTGACCTTCCTGTTATCCGTGTCACCATTCCTGTTCCCTCCGTGACCCACTTGATGACACCTACACCCTGAATATCCCACCATACCACATCCCACTTCCCTCCCTGACTGTCACTGTTCCCTTCTACCACCAGTACCCTCAGTTTGTCCCCCAGCACCCCACCATTGACCCCAATCTCTAACACACTCAACCTTCCCCTGTAAGCCTCCTCCCCTGTCCAGCCTTGCGATAGATGCGCCTGAATTGTGATCCTGGTAAAGGTAGGCAAAAGCAGCGTTTACATACCTTGACATCATTGATGAAGTGAAGCTCACCAGGGGCATGCCAGTCATGTGAAGTCATGAAACGGGCTGTTCTAATTACCCACTGACTGGGCACTTAATTTGGAGGGGGAATATGATTCAAGGAATTTGGGCTTTTAATGAGCATTCATGAGATGCAAATATGGTTCCTGGCATAGATCAGCGGAAAGTTGAGCTGCCTTTAACCTGCCGTCAAAGTTGGGAGAACAAAATTCCAAACTGGTTTCCCGATGGCAGAAAACTACTTTTCTGAATTTTGTGCCCCCGCCTGCCATGAATCCCGCTGCTAGTGGGAGCGGAAAATTCTCCCCCTTTGCTCAACAAAGCCTGTTCACCATCAACAAGGCACAAGTCAGGAATGTGACGGAAGACTCTCCACTTGTATGGATGAGTCCAACCCCATTAATACTCAAGAAACCTGACTCCATCCAGGAAAAAGCAGCCTACTTGAACGGCACCCCATTCTCACCTTAAACATCCATTCCTACCACCGCTGATGCACAGTGGCAGCAATATGAAGCCTCTTTCAACAGAACCCTCCAAACCCACAGCTTCTATAACTTTGAAGGACAGCTGCAGCAAATGCTGGGTACACCAGGATATACCACAACCTGCTAGTTTCCCTCTAAGTCACACAGTACCCTGATTTGGAACTATATCATTGTTTCTTCACTGTCATTGGGTCAAAATTCTAGAACTCCCTCCCTAATAGCACTGTGAGTGTACCTACACCACATTGTCTGCAGCGGTTCAAGAAGTCAGCTCACCACCACAAGTCAGCTTCTCAACGGCAGTTAGGGATGGGCAACAAATGTTGGCCTTACCAGCCATGCTCACATCCCATGAACAGAATACCTCTGTTTATTGGAATTTATGTTTTCAGCAGCTGCTATCATGAAAAACATTCTGTTGTATGTGTTCCTTCAACAATAACCTGACTTCAGATGCTGACTTCTTGAACCACTGCAGACAATCTGGTGTAGGTATGCTCACAGTGCTGTTAGGGAGGGAGTTCTAGAATTTTGACCCAACAACAGTGAAGAAACAATGATATAGCTCCAAGTCAGGGTACTGTGTGACTTAGAGGGAAACTAGCAGGTTGTGGTGTACCCAGCATAACCTGGCTGCAAGATGGAAGTAAATTAAAGAAGTAATATCTGTCAAAATCTGACAGGGATTGTAAAGTTCATGCTGATGCTTAATAAAGTTAAAAAGACAAGTCCAAATGCATGGAAAATTCACGATAAGGTAGATGAATTAACAACGCAAATTTAGATGTAAATAGGTATGATATGATTGCGATTATGGAGACATGGCTGCAGGGCGACCAAGGCTGGGAACTGAATAGGGTACTCGATATTTAGGATGGACTGGCAAAAAAGAAAAGGAGGCGGCGTGGTGTTGTTAGTTAAGGATGAAATTAGTGTGATAGTGAGAGAAAATATTGGTTCAGAAAATATAGATGTAGAATCAGTCTGGGTGGAGCTAATAAGCAACAAGGGGCGGAAAACCTTAGTGGGAGTTGTCCATAGGCCTCCAAACAGTAGTGGTAAGGTAGCAGACGGCATTAAACAGGAAATTAGAGATACATGTAACAAGGGTGCTACAGTGATCATGGGTGAATTTAATTTACATATAGACTGGGCAAACCATGTTAGCAATAATACTGTAACGGATGAATTCCTTGAGTGTGTAAGAGATGATTTTTTTTTAGACCAGCATGTCGAGGAAATGGCTCGGGAACAGGTTATCCTAGATGTGGTATTGTGCAATGAGAAGGGTTTAATTAATGATCTTTTTATGTGGGGTCCTTTAGGGAACAGTGATCATAACATGATAGAATCCTTCATTAGGATAGAAAGTGAAGCAGTCCGATTTGAAACTAGGGTCCTAAATCTTAACAAAGGAAACTACGATGGTATGAGGCACGAGTTGGCTAAGATAGGTTGAGGAGCTTCATTAAAAGGCAATGACGGTGGATTGACAATGACTAATGTTTAAGGAAAGAATGTATGCATTGCAGCAGTTATACATTCCTAAGGAATGCACAAAAACACAACAGGAAAAGCAGCCCAACCATGGTTAACAAAAGAAATTAAGGATAGTATTAGATCCAAAGAGTAGTCATGTATAAAATTGCTGGAAAAAGTAGCAAGATTGGGAGCAGTTTAGGATTCAGCAAAGGAGGACCAAGAGATTAATTAAGAGGGGAAAAATAGAGTATGAGAGTAAACTTGCAAGGAACATAAAAGCAAACTGTAAAAGTTTCTATAAGTATGTAAAAAGAAAAGGATTAGTGAAGACAGATAAATGTCCCTTACAGTCTGAAAGGGGAGAATTTATAATCGAAAACAAGGAAATGGCAAGGCAATTAACTACTTTAGTTCTGGCTTCAGAGGAAGACACAAAGAACTTCCCAGAAATACTAGGGAACCTAGAGTCTAGTAAGAAGAAGGAATTGAAGGAAGTTAGTATTACTAAAACAATAGTGCTGGAGAAGTTAATGGAACTGAAAGCCGATAAATCCCCAGGGCCCGATAATCTACATCCCAGGGTACTAAAGGAGGTGGCCATGGAAATAGTGGATGTGTTGGGTGCCATCATCCAAAATTCTGTAGATTCTGGGACAGTCCCGGCAGATCGGAGAGTGGCAAATGTAACTGCACTATTTAACAAAAAAAAGGAGGGGGAGAACAGCAAATTACAAAATGGTTAGCCCAACCTCTAGTAGGGAAAATGCTAGGGTCTATTATAAAGGACGTGAAAACAGGACACTTAGAAAATATCAACAAGATTAGATAAAGTCAACATGGATTTATGAAAGGGAAATATGTTTGACAAAACTACTGGAGTCCTTTGAGGACGTAACTAGCAAAATAGTTAAGGGAGAACCAGTGGGTGTGGTGTATTTGGATTTTCAGAAAGCTTTTGATAAAGTCCCAAATAAGAGGGTAGTGCGTAAAATTAAAGCGCATAGGATTGGGGATAATATATTGGCATGGATTGAGAATTGGTTAGCAGACAGGAAACAGAGTAGGAATAAATGGGTCTTTTTTGGAGTGGAAGCCAGTGACTAGTGGGGTACTGCAGGGGTCAGTGTTTGGGCCCCAGCTATTCACAATATATATCAGTGATTTGGATGAGGGAACCAAATGTAACATTTCCAAGTTGCTGATGACACAAAACTTGGTGGAATGTAAGCGATGAGAGGGATGTTAAGAGGCTTCAAGACAATTTAGACAGTTTGAGTGAGTGGGCAAATACATGGCAGATGCAGTATAATGTGGATAAGTGTGAAATTATCCAATTTGGTAGGAGAAACAGAATGACAGTATTATTTAAATGGTGATAGATTGGGAAATATTGATGTACAAAGAGACCCAGGTGTCCTTGTACACCAATCACTGAAGGCAGGCATGCAGGTGCAGTAAGCAGTTAAGAAGGCAAACAGTATTCTGGCCTTCGTTGCGAGAGGACTTGAGTACAGGAACAAGGATGCCTTACTGCAGCTGTACAGGGTCTTGGTGAGACCACATCTGGAGTATTGTGTGCAGTTTTGATATCCTTACCTAAGAGAGGATATAGCCTACCATAGAGTGAGTGTAGCAATGGTTCACCAGACTGATTCCTGGGATGGCAGGATTGTCGTATAAGGAGAGATTGGCTGACTAGGCTTGTATCCACTGACGTTTAGAAGAGTGAGAGGAGACCTCATTGAAACATGTAAATTCTGACAAGGCTAGACAGACTGGATGCAGGGAGGATATTTCCTCTGGCGGTGGGGGTTGGGAGGGGGTGTTTAGAACGATGGGTCACAGTCTCAGGATACGGGGTAGGCCATTTAGGACTGAAATGAGGAGAAACGTCTTCACTCGGAGGGTGGTGAACCTATAGAATTTTCAACCACAGAGGGCTGTGGAGGCCAAGTCACTGAATATATTTAAGAAGGAAAAAAGTCTGGATTCTAAAAGCATCGGGGTATGGGGAAAGTGCGGGAGTACTTTGTTGAGATAGAGGATCAGTCATGATGATATTGAATGGCGGAGCAGGCTCGAAGGGTCGAATGACTTACTCTTGCTCCCATTTTTCTATGTTTCTAAGTTTGTCTTTTAATTTGTAATTGTCCTGTTTTCTGCAGGGGTTCATCCTCGAGGTTGTTTCAGTCAATTTGGTCTACTGCAAATGGAGATGCCATTGGAAATACTTTGAAAAATAATATGGATCACAGAATTTCAAATCGTTTAGGCATTTCTCAATACTATGAAGAAAACTCTCAGGCATTAGCTGAAACAGGAAAATTTGATGAACTTTATCAGGGTTTTCACAATTTTAATCTTTCAGAACCATGGATGTCCATGATTAATAAGGATACCAATCAGTGTGATTCTCGACCCAGTGATGTCTCATCTTCAGTGAGAAACAATACTATGCCTCATAAAGAAGGGTTCTCCTTACAGACCAAGGAATTTGATTGCTGTTTACAAGATTATGAGGAAACAGAAAGGGGAGTTTCTGATTTTACTACACGTAACTTCCATAATAATTGTAATGGTAGTAATACAAACACACACAAGGAGCACTACAAAGCTGACCGATTTAGAGAGAATAAATTTGTACCTTTTGGAATTAAAGATCGTAGCCGGAATGCTGAAAATATTTATGGCTCACATGTTGGTGAACTGTGGGGAAAGGTGCTGCAGGAAAAGCAACCAATTCAAAAGGGATATGAAGATTTCAATGCCAGTCCTCTTAAAAATAGCTCTTCTGTTTCACAAATGAACTTCCATGGGCATCAGTTTTCCAAGGAGAATGGCTTTGTTGCTGACATGAACCGAAAATCTGCTTTAGACTTTCCAAAACAGGAAAACCATGCTCGTATTTTGCGAGGCAATTTTGAGAATCAGTGTGAAAAGCTTCATCAGAATTGCTTAGATGGCCTTCCCAGATCATCTGAGTATGTTAATTTGACAAGTATAATGCCACAGAGTGGTGCATATAGTCCTCATTCTTCTCAAAGCAGCCAGTTGTGGTCTGATAGCAACATGTTGAGCTCCTCTGGTGAGCCTAGTCCAGTGTTTAGAAAAGACGGGAGCATCATTTCAACAAGCTCACAGACATCAACTATTTCTGCTATAAGTAGTGGATCCCCAGCACAGTTACCAATTTCCGGTGTCCTTCAACCTACATACTATCCTTCGGCAGCTCCATTGGAATCCTTAAGGCAAAATGGATGCCAGAAGTTTCCTAGCAATACCATCAATGATTGGGGTTCATCCAGTGCTGGTGTTCAGATGCAAGAACAAAAGAAGACTAATACATCATTGCAGATTGAATCTTCTGGCACCAGAGATGATCAGTATCGAAAACAGTCTACTGGCTTTGGTACCAACTGGACACCACATCGCAATGTTGGTAATGATGAGCCAGGCAAATATTTCAGATCTCCTAACAAACATGGACACAATGGTGCTAACAACAGAGACGATAAGAGAGGACGGAAAAATGGGTATCCACATTCTCTGCAGCCTGGACCTTTTGGTCAAAATCACCAACAGTATAATAGTTACTGTAGAAAGCAAGAACAGGATGGTAGCAATTTGTCTGATTTCATTAATCGTTCTTTTGTGCCCCCGTTCCCATTCATGATGCCTGATTTTAAGCAAAATCAAAACTTCTCTCAATTTGGCCCACATGGATTTTCTTCAGCCAGTTTTCCTTTTCCTCCTTCAACATTTCCATTCCCTGAACTTATTGACTTTTTTCATTACGATGACTTTAATCAGCTGCACCCTTTTATGAATGACCTTTTTGGTGGAGATATGACCACACCGTACTTTGGCTTCCCACCACCTTTTTCGAAGTACAGACCTATGAAGAATCGCAGTGGCCCAGCAAATGAACTCCATATTCGACTGGAAGAGTGTTATGAGCAGTGGCGAGCTTTGGAAAAGGAGAGGAAAAAGGTAAAGAATTTACAGGAATTAATCTCCGCTCATTTTTGTGTCGTTTAAGTTTATTTCTGGTCTTTAGACATGCTGAAATGTACCACTAAATTTCTAGGAAAGGCATTGTCAGGTGGTCGAATAGAGGATGCTGAAAAAGGGAACTGAATGTAGAGTTTCAGAATATTTCTTATACTTTGTGGAGCTACATATAACAGCTTAAACAAAATACAATTTAATTGAGATAGTTTACTTTTTCAGAACTTGAAAAGATTATCTGTAATTTAGCCTAATAACTGGAAAATATTAAAACTATTGCATTAACTAAATACTTAAAATTTAAAATGCTTAATCAGATCATGCACACTAGAGTTAGTTCTCACTAATAATGAGCTAATTAAAGTCATGGTAATATTAAAAGACATTTGCTCTATTTAATTACAGTTAAAATGATCTTTAGATACTTAGTGCTTTTACTCATCTCCTTGAGTAATTTTAAACTTTTTGACTGTCCTGTTAGGTTAATTAAATATATTATTGTTATTTGTTAAGCGTTGGCCTTCTAGAACATGAGAAATGGAAATAGGACATGTGATCCCTTGAGCCTGCTCTGCCATTCAACAAGATTATGGCTGAACTTCAACTTCAACTCTAACTTTCTTGCCCAATCTCCATATCCCTTCTCCCCTTAGAACCCAACATTCTATTGATCACAGCTTTAATTATACTCAACAGCTGCGTATTTCAAAGTTTCACAAGCTTGAGTGAAGAAATTCTCCTCGTCTCAGTCCTAAATGGCTGACTCCTTATCCTGTTCTGGACTCTCCTGCACATGGAACATCTATGTTGTCAAGGCCTCTCAGAATCTTATACGTTTCAATATAATCATCTCTCGCTCTTTGAAACTTCTGAGGTTTTAGGCCCATCCTAACCAATTTATTCTCATAGGACAGCTCTGGCATCCCAGAAATCAATCACATGAAATCTTTGTCACACGCCCTCTAAGGCAAGCATATATTTCCTTAGGTACAGAGATCAAAACTGTACACAGTATTCTAGGTGTGATTTCACCAAATCTCTACAATTGCAGCAAGACTTCCTTATCTTGTGCTCCAAACCCCATGTAATAAAGGCAAATATGCCATTTGTCTTCCTAACTGCTTGCTGTACCTGTGTGTTAACTTTGCTATGTTTTGTGTGCAAGGATACTCAAATTCCTCTGAACACAACATTTAATAGTTTCTCACCAGTTAAAAAAAATCTATTTCTCTAATCTTTCTATCAAAGTGAATAACCTCACATTTCCCCACTTTGTACTCCCATCTGCCACCTTCTTTTGCTCACATCAAGACTTCATGCACTCATCCTCTGGATTTTGGAGGAAAAAACACTTCCCTGCGACTTAAGGAATGCAATAATTGTAAGCATCTTCAAGAAGGAAGATCAATCATGCTGTGGAAACTATCAAGGTGTTTCCCTCAGGTCCCTAGCTGGGAAAATTCTGGTGCGCATTCTCCCAGAGACACAGTATGGCTTTAGACCTTCTAGAGGAACCTCTAACATGGTCTTTGTTAACCTCCAACATGGTCTTTGTTGCCAGACAAATCCAAGAAAAATATTGAGAACAGCACCAAGAACTCATCAATTCATTCATTGACTTGACCAAAGCATTTGACTCAGTAAATTGCGAGGTTCTGTGGATTGTGCTCCAAAGATAAGGATGTTCAAGAAACTTCATCGCAATCCTGCAATTGCTTCATGATGATATGACTGAAACTGTCTTATGTGGGAGATCTGAAACAGACACCTTCAAAATCAGGATTGGCGTCAAACAAGGCTGTGTATAGCCCCCATACTATTTACAATCCATTTGTTGATGGCTGTTCATCTCATCAGCTATCAACTCTCCTCTGGTATCAGTATTAATTGTTATCTAGATGGAATACCCTAACCTCAGTCATCTCTGTGCCAAAACTAAACTAACCACCATAGATCTACATGATCTACTGTTTGTATATAACTGCAGTGCCGTTGCCCACTCTGCATCAGATTTGTACACGATTCTCGATGTGTTCAACTCTGCATACAAAAAACTCCTTGAATGTTGCCATATCAAAACTCATATATCAACCCACGCCTGATTAGCCAAATATTCCACCCCCCCATAAATGATGAAAGAGAGATTCTGGAATATGTTGAGCACTCCCATACCTTGGTAGCCACCTCTTGCAAAAGGCCATCGTTGACGTGGAGATCGAACATCGGATGATCTGCACTAGCTCGGCTTTCTACAAACTACAGCAGTGACTGTTTGGCAAAAGAGACTTCCGCAAGTCAACAGAAGTCCTAGTACACAGAGCAGTTATTGCCACCTCACCCCTGTACTGCAGTGAGACTTGAACTGTGCATCAGTGATCAAAAGAATGCTAACAAAATTCAATCAGCAGTACCTCTGCCTCATCCTCTGGATTCAGTGCGAGGATCACAGATCAAATGCTAGTACCCTGGTTGAAGCCAGCTCCACAAGCATTCAGGCAAAACTCCTGCAAAATCAACTTTGATGGATGGTCGAAAACAGTCTCCCCAATGGTCCTGTTTTGTCAGCTCTCAAATGACCAACTATCCGCGGGAGGACAGAGAAGATGCTTCAGAGACATTCTGAAGCTCTCCTTGAAGCGCAGCAGCATAGACATTAATGTTCGGAAGGAGCTTGCTACCAGTTGTTCAGAATGAGGTGACAACTTGTCAGTCAAGCTGCATGGTGCTTTGTGTCACGATATCTTAATCACGAGGCAGAGCGGCGTCAGAGAAGGAAAGAAAAGGAAGCAAATCCTGCACTCTGGATCCCACTACATTATGGAACGTCCTGCCCATGCGCCCAAAGGTATGCAGGTCGCAAATCGGCCTGTTCAGTCACATAGCAGAAATTCATGACCCTGAGTTGACATCACCATTAAATTGAGGGACAACCATCGACAACTCCATCTACCACAGTTTTCTCAGGCATGGGGAGACAGATTTTGATGCGAGAAGGGTAACTAAGACATCTTCTATTTTTTCTTTTACTTCTAGGTGGTGCTACCCCTGTAGTTTCAGCAGAGCTAGCATTAGGCTGCTGGTTTCCCTCCTCTGATGCACGAGATGTCCTCCTGAGCCTTGGAGCCCACGAAGGCCCCGCCAAAGACTGCCCTATCTACCCCTGTGTAGAGGTCATGGGACAAGAGGCAGCTTGTGCGGTTGAGGGAAGGCAAAGGCTGGGAAGTGGGGGAGCCTTGAGAAGAGCTCCCACTGTTGTGAACTCTTTCTCCATCTTTCCTCTCAAGGCCTAACTGCATTCCCCTGCTAGCTAAGAGCGTAAGAGCACTTGGCTGCATGTTAGTGCAGCGTTCGGCGATGAATGTGATGCTTTGATGCTTTGTAAACCGGTAACCCGAGTGTGTCGGCAAAGAAACGGTTCTCCCAACTGTGGTCCAACCAATGCCCTGTGTAGATGCACTTGCCTTCTTGCATTTATAATTAGTGCCCCAATATTTAGCACTCAGAATGCCATTTGTCTTTTTATGGTCTTTTCTACCTGAAACTTTTTTTTTAAGAGATCTGAATCTAGATCTTTCTGCTCCTCTCTATATAGAGAATTTTTATCTTATTAGGGTATGTTTCCATTCTCTGTTCTTTTACTGAATATGTACTGACTGAATTTCCAACACTTCTGCAGTTCATTAGTGTTCCTCATTGTTTACCGATTCTCTGATTCATATCATTAGCAAATTTTGATATTCCTCTACACTTATGTCCATTCATGTTCACGGATGATGTGAACCTATTCATCAAAGTTCCTTCACAAACTTGTAACAGGCACCCAGGAAGACAAATTTAAAACATTGATCTCATTCTTCACTTTTATTTTATTTTTTTATTACAGACTGAAGCTGAGCTTGCAAGAAATTTTCCTGGAAAGCGAGTGTCCAGTTCAAACAATACTCCTATTCCTCGCCTGCCTTCCAATCCCTCAAGAGTAGATCGTTTAATTGTTGATCAGTTACGTGAACAAGCTAGGGTACGTTTCGTATTAGGAGTGTTTGTTTTCTGTTTAATTTTTTTACCACAGTTTGTTTTTGTTGCTTTGTCCATTCTCTCAGGCCTTAATTAATTACGCAGTAAAACATTAACATACAATTTAGAATTTTTTTAAATAAAAAAAAAGTTGATTTTAAATCACTGTTAAAATAGGCACAAAGGAAATTCAGATACGAGCTAAGCATTTGTTAATGTATATAGTAATTTGAAGGCCTTAGATTCTACCCAATCACAGAGTGTTATGCAGTAGAAAGGATAGAGAAGCAGCCTGATTATGGGCCACTAATATTGCATCTTTGAACTGGGTATGAAAGAACAACCCTACACAGTACATAAGTATTTTCTTCATTCATTTTTCCTTTCCTTTCTGTGGCCATAAAACTGTAGAATTATGGGCTCAAATTTATTGCTTGTTCTAGTAGCACAACTTGTAAACACTAAGTACCCTTTTTAATATTCAGTTTAAATTTGGAGTTGATTTCTCCATTTTCCATGATCTCACTGGACCTTAGGAGAGAAACCAGGGAAACTGCTGAGATTCTGCCAAAATAACTGAGATAGTTGCTAGGAGGACTGAAAGGTTGTCTTTGTGACGATTCTCCTGTTTTCTTTTCTCCTTCACCTGCGCTGCCTTCATTTTTGCAGTTTTGAAAATAGGCACCCCTGTAAGTCTCTGGCACTTATAAATGGTTTTCTAAGCATCCCACATTGATAGACCACATGTAATAGTAAAGCAATGTATCTGTGGAACCTTTCTACTACAGTTGTTTTTTTTAAACTTTGAGATATTAATATCTACAGTCTAGCTCTTCAGTTTGATTGGAAATGATACTGGAAACGTTTTTATTATCAACAAATTGATAAAGGTGAATAGTTCACATCAGGAGTTTAGGTAAACTCATCTAATTCTGATGAAGATTTAATTTAACTCCATTTTTGGTTATTAATTGTTTTGTTAAATGCACAATTTTTAAAATCAAAATATATGTACATGCTAAATATAGATTATTTTTTAATTACAACTTTCACTCGATTATTCACTGAGCTACAAACTGAGCTTCCTCACTCAATAGGCTAGCTACAAATTCCAATTTTTCTGAATAATGTTTATTATAATTTATGATGTCATCCATGCACTTCACACCCCTTTCCTGTAAAATAATTAGTTGTTATTAGGAATTTTAGATTTTACTTTTGTACATAGTTTCATTCTTAAACATTATTCTCAGAATGAAATACTTGCAAAAACATGGAGGACCTTTATCCTATATGTTTTTCGGTGTACTTTACACTCTCAAGCATGTTATGCCATAACCTTCAAGTAAGTGCTTGTTAGTAAGTCTCATCACAGCCAGCTAACAAGTTTTATTTAAAAAAATGAAAATATTCAAGTGAGTTATCTTGTATTTGCGATTATTTTAAAGGGAGCTATCTGTACTCAGTGGTACCCTGAGTCACTGATTTGATGGTTTAGATGAGATTGGGAGAAGACATTTTGTAGAACTCGTCCCACCATATGACATTATGAATGAGATGAAACTGTGAATCCGAGAAGTATCAGTAGTATCAGTTAAAAATAGAGAATGCTGTAAATGTATGGCACCATAAAAGACGCTACTTACGTGAGACACAGTGGGCCAACTTTTTGCACCCTGAGACGGGTATGCAGAGTCAGGAATTTCCCGACTCTGCAAACCTGACTCAGGAGGAACTGCCCTGATCTGCTGGAATTTTGTTCTGGGGATGCGGGTGCTAACAGGAGTTCAGCACGCTGAACTGGGAAAAAGTGTGGAGGCAGCCAAAGGCTGCCAGGTGCCAAGATGAGCTGGTTTAAAGACCCACCATGGTGCTCTATGACTTGGTGCCAGTTGTAATGAAGAGTAAAACAAAAAAACAGCCTGTTAGCCCTCACCCCCACACATTCCCCGTGCCCCATCCATGCCAACTCATGGCACCTCATGCCCATGTACCCACCATTGGCCCCTCATACCCTTCACCCCTATTACCCTTCATTGCCTCCATGCCAACCTATGTACCTCTACCCACTGATGGTCCCTCATCCTTTCCATGCCAACCTATCCCCCTACCTGCCCCTATGCCAACTTAGTGCTAACCCCTGCCCAACACCCTTTTCCCTCATATCCTCCATGCCCACCATCCTTTTCCCTTATGCCCTCCATACCAACTCATCCAGTATCCACCTTGGGCAGACCTCAGGAGCCATGCTGACTTGAAATAAAGTTCTAAGTATCTATTACAATCTTCACTATATTTAAAAAAAAATACTCCCATGATAAAAGCCTATTCATTAATTTAAATCCCTTCAACGACGTAATTCCTTATAAAAATAAACATTTCCTTCATATACTTAATTCTTTAGAAAAGCCAACATTTATATTCATAGCCCAATATCAAAGACAGCTAACCTCTTTATGACCACTTCGAGCTATCAATCAAACTGAATTCATTGGCCACCACTGCGAAAATGATGAGTTGTGGAAGCAGTCAAGCAGAAATAATATGAAATGATAGCATTTAAGCTTGAGTCAACAGCATCTATTCAAATTTCAAGCACCATTTCTTTTTCAACTGCAAGCTGGATGGTTTTTTTCCAACATTTAATATTTTAAACTCAACAGCCTGACAGTTCCACAGATCTTATACACATTCATGTCTACTCCTAACAATCCCAGAGGGTACCTGACCTCTCCCAAAGGGTGGCTTACCTCTCCTCAAATAACTCCAGCAGGCTCAGATCTTTTCCTCCAATGTCTAAAGGCCACAAGTCGTGTTTCAGAAACCTGAGTGAACAAAACTGCTTCTGTTTGAAGGTAGCTGCACTTTTAAATGTGCAGCTGCTTCCGTGAACTGCAGATGTGTGAGCCTGTGAACTGTGAACCCCCCCACCAGCAAAAATCATAGAACTGTTATGGCGTAAAAGGAGGCCATTTGGCCCATTGTGTCTGCACCAGCTCTCTTAGCATTTTAACTTAGTGCCAATCTCTTGTCTTTTTCCCGTAACCTTGAACATTGTTTCTATTTAAATATTCGTTCAAAACCCTCTTGAATGCCTCAATTGAACCGGCCTCCACCACACTTCCAGGCAGTGCATTCTAAACCTTAACTTCTCACTGTGTGAAAAGGTTTTTTCTCACCTCATGTTTGCTTCTTTTGCAAAACACTTTAAAACCCTCGGTCCCTTTGAGTGGAAAGTTTTTCCCTATCTACTCTGTTCAGACCCCTCATGATTTTGAAAACTTTGAACAAGTCTCCTCTTAGCCTTCTCCTCTCCAATCTTTCCTCATAACTGCAGTGTTTCATCCCAGGAACCATTCACGTAAACCTCTTTTGCACCCTCTCCAATGCGTTCACATCGTCCCTATAGTGTGGCTCCCAGAACTGTACACAATACTCCAGCTGAGGTCTAACCAGTGTCTTATATAAGTTCATCATAACCTCCCTGCTTTTGCACGCTATGTCCCTATTAATGAAGCCTAGAATACTGGATGCTTTAGTAACAGCTCTCTCTACCTGTCCTGCCAGCTTTAATGACTTATGCATATATACACCCAAGTCTCTCTGCTGCTGCACACCCTTTAGAATAGTATCCTTTATTTTATATTGTCTCTCCATGTTCGTTGTACCGAAGTTTATTACCTCACACTTCTCCGCATTGCACTTCATCTGCCACCTATCTGCCCACTCCATCACTTCTACACTTCCTCACAGTTTACAATTCTCTCAAGTTTTGTGTCATCTGCAAACTTTGAAATTGTTCCCTGCACACCAAGACCTAGGTCATTTATATAAATCAGGAAGAGCAAGGGTCCCAATACTGACCCCTGGGGAACTCCACTACCAACCTTCTTCCAGCCCAAAAAATATCCACTAACCATTACTCTCTGTTTCCTAACCCTCAGCCAATTTTGTATCCAGGTTGCTACTGTCCCTTTTATTCCATGGCATGTAGCTTCCCTCACAAGTCTGTTGTGTGACACTGTATCGAACGCCTTTTGGAAGTCCATATACACCACAAGAATGGCCTTGCCCTCATCAACCATCTCTGTTACCTCTTCAAAAAACTCCAGCAAGTTAATTAGACATGACTTTCCTTTAACAAATCCATGCTGACTCTTCAGGATCAGTCCACATTTTTCCATGTGACTATTAATTCTATCCCGAACAATTGTTTCTAGAAGTTTCCCCACCATCGTAGTTAAACTGACTGGTCTGTAATTGCAGGGCAGATCTTAACAACCTTTGTTGAACAAGGGCATAATGTTTGCCATTCTGCAGTCCTCCGGCACCTCCCCTGAATCCACGGAACATTGAACATTGCCAGTGCCACTTGCAATTTCCACTCTCACTTCCTTCAATATTCTTGGATGCATCTCATCCGGTCCCGGTGCCTTATCAACTTAAAGTAATGACAGCTTATTAAATACGTGCTTCTTATCAACTTTAAACCCTTCTAGTGACTGAGTTTCCTCCTCTGTCACCGTGGCTTGGGCAGCATCTGCCTCGTAGGTAAAGATAGATGCAAAGTATTCATTTAACACCTCAGCCATGCCTCTTGCCTCTGTGTAAATCTCCTTTTTTGGTCCCTAATAGGCTCTACTCCTTCTTTTACCACCCTTTTACCATTGATGTGCTTATAGAATACTCCTCCTATGTTAGCTGCCTATCTTTTTTCATAATCCCTCTTTGCTTCTCGTATTTGCATTTTCATATCCCTTCTGAACCTTCTGCATTCATCTTGGTTCTCAAATGTATTTGTTACCAGGCACCTGTCGTAAGCAAACTTTTTCTTTAACTTAATTTCTATCTCTTTTGTCATCCAGGGAGCTCTGGATTTATTTGTCCTACCCTTTCCTTTTGACAGAACATATATTGACTGTGCTCAACCATCTCCTCTTTGAAGGTAGCCCATTGTTCAGCTACTATTTTTCCTGCCAACCTTTGCGCCAGATTTTTCCCTTTGGCCATGCATAAAATGACGTGCGATGATGTCGGGCCAGGGTCCCGACCTCACCACATGCTATCACAATATTTGGGAAGGCGGGCACGCTGTAAGTCCGGATGCGTGTCCACCATCAATTAATGGCCCGATTAAGGCCCTTGGGGCATCAATTGATCTCGATTTTTCGCAGCCCATGCGACCTTGAGGACGCTGCAAGGACGCAACAAGGAGACATTTGTATAAACCTCATCCACGGGCAGGTTGAGAGTGGTGAGTGGCGTCGCGAATGTGATATTTGAGGGATTTAAGTGTGAAAGTAACTTTTACTTGCTTGAGTGAGCCGGCTTTGAAGACTTCAAAACTCATACCAGCTGCTAGGACAGGAGTAAAAGTCTTGGTCAGGACTCTGCAGTAGAAATAATTTCTGGGGCCTGCAGCTTTCAGGAAGCCTTCCCTTAGCCTGGGAATGGGAGATGTGCTCTTCACTGGAGAGACCTCCTCTGAGGAAGAAGGGAGGGTCAGAAGGGGGAGGAGACCAGGAGTACACATTCAGCCTCCAGTGGAGCCACCTTTGGGAGGAGAGGCGCAGGCACAAGGGGTGCAGGGCCAACAGTGCGAGGCAGAAAGAGCCGCAAAAGACACCAATATCCTGCTGCCAGGGTTTATAGGTGGCGAAGCAGCTACCTCAATATGTCTGAGGTCCAGTGCCAAAGGAGGCTCCGTCTCTCAAGGGAGACAGTCACCTCCATCTGTCAGATGATAGGCCCTGAAATCTCCGCAAACTCTGTGGGTGGGCACCCCACGCCGCTGGCTCTAAAGGTCACAGCTGCCCTCAACTTCTATGCCTCCGGCTCTTTCCGGGGTCGGTGGTTGATCTCTGCGGAGTTTCCTAATCAGCTATCCACACTTGTGTCAAGCAGGTGACAGATGCTCAATTCAGGCGTGCATTGACTTTCATCCTCTACCGCTGGGACGATGCCAGTCAGACAGAGTGAACCAGAAGCTTCGCAGCGATTGCTGGCTTCCCCTGCACCCAGGGTGCAATCGACTGCATACATGTGGCATTCAAGGCACCAGCAGGTGAGCCCGGTGCCTTCGTCAACTGGAAGGGATTCCACTCCTTGAACGTGCAGATAGTGCGTGATGCTGCAGATTCTGCAAGTCTGTGCAAGATACCCTGGCAGCTCCCATGACGCTTACATACTCAGACACTCCCAGGTGCCGAGTCTCTTCAGTGCTCCAGCCCAGCTGGATGGATGACTGCTGGGTGACAAGCACTATCCCCTCAAAAGGTGGCTCATGACGCCTCTCCGCCATCCAAGAACAGAGGCTGAGCAGTGGTAACAATAGGAGCCATGGCTCCACAAGGGCTGTGGTGGCGAGAACCATCGGTCTTCTCAAGATACACTTCCGATGCTTGGACCGCTCAGGGGGCACACTACAATACCCCCCAGATTGTGTGTTGCTGATAGTGGTTGCATGCTGTGCTCTCCACAATCTGGTGCTGGAAAGGGGCGACGCAGTTGCTCCAGATGCACATGGTGAGTCCAGCAGTGAGTCCGAGGATGAGCACACACAGGAGAATGCTGAGGAGGCAGACGCTGACCTGGGCATACTCCAGGGAGGCAGGGACACTAGGGGGGCTTTAACCCAAAGAACCTTCAGCTAGCCCACCACATATGGACCTTCAACACTCGCCAGGGCTGCAGGCTCCGCACTTAACACTGAGTGTTAAATCGGCCTGGATAATAACATTAACTAAGGCCCTTGTCAATAAAGCTCAATGTCAAACAACTCACTCATAACTTTATGGCTTCCCGTACACATGCAGAAGTAAAGAATCACCCTGAGGCATGGCAGCAGGTCAAAATTTATTGAGCAAACAAAAGTAAATTCATAAAGCAAAACGAAAATGGTGTTGGACGTCACACCGAGTCTTTGACTAAGTGCTATGGGTCAACATAAAACCGCTGGCACTGGCATCTGATACAGCCTGCTCACTCTGCTGTCCTGTTGGCCTCGATGGCCTTGGCGGACATCCTCTGGCCCGCGGAGCATTCGATGGCCCCGCCTGGGAGGGAGCAGCCAGCTCCACAGCTGGCTTCTCCCCAGTCGCTGCAGCCTCATCGTATGCCACGGTCACTGGCAGAGGGGCGGAGGAGCTGCTGCGCTGACGTGAGGTCGCTTCGGACCTCCCTGCTCATCATAGATGGATGGGCACTGAATACTTGGTGCCCAGACCATCTCCCACACTGGCACTGACCAGCTGTGGCCAGTGCCGCTGTGAGGGCTTGCAGGTCTGAACGCAACCCCAGGAGGACCTGATTGTTCTCCTGGAGGAGCCTCTCCATGAGAGTCACCACTCTGTCCATGGAGGAAGCATGGCGCTCAGCCATGAGGATCATTGCATTGGTGATGCTCCTCGTGGACTGCTCCAGCACGGGCACCATGCCACGCATAGCCTCATGTATCTCTGCCAGATCGTTCCGCATACCCTGCTGCACTTTCAGCATTTGCTGCCTCATGGATGACTCCAGAGGCACATCATCAGCCACCGACTGAGCAAGTACCTTGTTCCCAGCAGTCCTCTGACTGCTGGCGCCCTGGGCACTCTCTCTCTGCCCTCACCTCAAGCGAGCGTGAAGTGCCCTCACCGCCGTGCCCCGGGACACTAACCAAAGATCTAACTCCCACCAAAGTGCTAGTATCTGCGCTGGTGCCTGCCTGACTGAGGTGGTGTGACACTGGAGGAGTGCATTTGCTTGGGGGCTTCAGGGGTGAGAGGTGGGCCCTCTGTCTCCTCCTCCTGGCCCTGCTCCGGTGATGCTGAAAGGAAGAACAAGGACATTTGATTAATTACAGTGCAGACAATGTCAACTTGCATGCCACTCTCCCAGATCATTATGTGCTCATCCTTCCATAAACAAGGGTAAACCCATGTTGCTAACTTCAATCAAGGAGCGTTCAGCAGTGCCATGGCTACTGTGACACACATGGTGACCTGACTGCTTGCCAAACATACCTCCCCGTGGCACCCCAGCCTCACCACCACCGGTGGACCTGGGGGCATGGCGCCTCTCAAGGTTCATGGCCTGCTGCTTGAAAGTAAGAATGACCAACTGGGCCTGCCTTCCGCCAGTCCGCATTGGTTCCGACGCATTGTGCGCAATCTTTTCCTGAAAAGGAGAGAGGAGCATTGATTAGTCCAGCCTGCACCTGAATTCCCATTGCATCTCTGCCAACGCAGCCAGTGTGGGACATTGCAGGTCTCCAGTTCTTCGTTACCCCGCAGCTGCTGCACACTTACCCAAACAAGCCAGGGCTTACCCCCTCCCCACCCCGTTGGCCAAATGCTGAGGAGGCAGAAGTACGTGGAGTGTAAATACCAGAAGATGGATTCGTGCCCCGCCAACTGGAAGCTGCCCTCCCAGCATTTTAGCACCCTAACTTCGACATGCTTCGCAGTTCCAGCACTCTGCCTAAGCGCAGACCCTTGACTTTCAACCCCATTCTATACTCTGGGTGTCAGTGTCACACATGCTGTGGATGTAGGGTGAACTGGGCATGGGCAATCTCTGTTGTCACACCTAGTGAGGGATCCATACCGTGAGGGATTCAATGATGTTACTGTACTCAAAAGTTGCGAGAGTGTGTGGGGGTTGGGGGCAGGGTTTGGGGGAAAGGGTGACGGCTGTATTAAGTGACTTGAGGCAACATGGTACTCACCCTTCCCGAGTGCAGGAGATCATTGGACCTTTTGCGGCACTGGAGCCATGTGCGCCACACCACATCGTGGGAGCTAACACTCTCTGCTACCACCTCCCATGCACTTTTGGTCATGTTGGAGGGAGCCTCTGCCACCCTTCCCTTGGAAGGATCTCCCGCTGCGCTGCCACCTCCTCCAGGAGGGTAGCTAGGCACTCGTCTGAAAAATGAGGGGCACACTGCCCCGCTGGCCTAGCCTCCAGCCTGGCCTGCCCCGATGGCCTACCTACCCTCCGCACATGCATCATCAACATTGCCCCTCTGCAGAGCTCTTCACACAGCCATTGTGAGCAGCCTTTCCAAGGCTGCCAGGCATTCCTTTATACAGGTTGCCAGGTCACCATGGACCCATGCATGCCAGCACGCCCACCGCCGCCCGCTATGCACGGGCGTCGTGAAGTACGCTGTGCGGGCCTTAATTGGCCTGCCTGCATAAAATGGCGGCGCGGACCTGATTGCGGGTGGCGATCGAATCTGCGCCCGCTCCTGACCAGCCTGCCCGACATGGGGAAAATTCTCCCCTTGGCTTCTAGTCTACCCGGCCCAGCTCTGTCCTTGCCCCATTGAAGTCCGCTCTTTGCCAGTTGATTATACTTTGGATTGACCAATGTCATTTTCCACTGTCATCCCAAACCTTATGATACAATGACCACTGTCCCCTAAATGTTCCCCCACTGTCACTTGATCTCCTTAGCCCACATCATTCCCAAGAACCAGGTCTAGCAGTGCCTCCTTTCTTGTTGGACTGGACACGTACTGCTGTCGGAAATTCTCCTGAACACAATCTGGGGACGCTTGTCCCTCACTGCCCCTTACACTACCAATATCCCAGCCTATATATGGGTAATTAAAGCCCCCCGTTATAACTACTCTGTGATGTTTACACCTCTCTGTAATTTCCTTGCAGATTTGTTCCTCTATATCCTTCCCGCTAGCTGGTGGTCGATATATTACAGCGAGCAATGTAATTGCACCCTTTTTCCTTAGCTCTAGCCAAATCGATTCTGTCCTTGAATCCTCTGACACATTCTTTTTCTCCAGTACTGCAATACTCTCCTTAACCAAAAACACCACACCACCTCCTTTTTTCCCTTTCCTATCTTTTCTGAACATCTTGTAACCAGGAATATTTAACACCCAGATCTGCCCTTCCTTAAGTCAGGTCTCCATTATTGCCACAACATCATAATCTCACAAGGCAATCTGTGACTGTAACTCCCCAATTTTATTAACTATACTCCGTGCATTCACATACATGCAGTGTAACTGTAATCATGATTTAGACTTCATTACTTGTTCCCTTACTCCGACTCCATCTATTAACTTACTATTCTCTATTTTAGTGCTATCTGCCTCTCCCAGCATTCCATACACCCGGGTATTACTTTCTAATATTCTTTCCTGGTACCCACACCCCTGCTGAGTTAGTTTAAACCCTCCCCAACAGCACTGGCAAAATGACCCGCAAGGAACTCAGCCCCGGCTCTGTTCAGATGCAATCTGTCTGGCTTGTATAGGTGCCATCTCCCCCAGAGCCAGTCCCAGTGTCTCAGGAATCTAAAGCCTTCCCTCCTGCACCATCTTTCCAGCCACGCGTTCGTGTGTCTTATCTTCCTATTTCTGTACTCACTTGCACATGGCACTGGGAGTAATCCGGAGATCACTATTTTAGAGATCCTGTTTGCTAATTTTCTACCTAGCTCCCTAAATTCCGATTGCAGAACCACATCCCCCTCCCTACCTATGTTGCTAGTACCAATGTTAACCATGACCTCTGGCTGTTCATCCTCTCCCACAAGAATGTCCTGCAGCCATTCTGTGACATCCTTGACCCTAGCACCAGGGAGGCAACAAAGCATCTTGGAGTCATGTTGACGGCTGCAGAAACGCCTGTTAGCGCCCCTTCTGTACAGCTGGGCCAGCCATGGTGCCACGGGCTTGGCTCTTGCCACACTCCTCCAAGGATCCGTTGCCCTCACCGATACTTGAATGGAAAACCAGTTAGTGGGCGGGACCTCTGGGACTCCTGCACTACCTGCCTGTTTCTTTTGGACTGCCTGGTGGTCACTCATTCCCGATCTGCCTGTTTGCCCCTAATTTGCGGTGTGACCACTTCTCTGAATGTGCTATTGACGAAGTTCTCTGCCTCACAGATGCACCTCAGTGACTCCACCCACTGCACAAGCTCTGAAACGCGGAGCTCAAACTTGTGCAGCCGGTGACGCTTCATGCACATGGGCTCGCCTGGGTCATGAGAAGTGTCCACAACTCCCCACATGCCACAGGATGGACATTCTGTTTTGCTGAGCTGTCCTGCCATGCTTTAACCTTAAACTTTTAAATCACTTTTTTACTTAAACTTTAGTTACTTTTACTTACTTTAGCTTATTTTAACCTTACTCTTGTATTATTGACTATAAACTGGAGATTAGCAGAAGGTAGAAATCCTTTGTCCTTACTTACAAATCAGCTCCCTCTCCAGTGCCTATAAATTCTTACTTTCCTTGTGCTTGTTTGCAAATTTGCATTTCTGTTCTCTCCAAACTTTCTCTCCACTTGCGCTGTTTTCTATCCCGAGCTCCCGCTGTTTCTTCTCCTGAGCTCCCGCTGTTTCGTCTCCTGAGCTCCCGCTGTTTTAACCTCTCGCTTCAGGAATCTCGCTGTTGGTGCTGGGTGCATCTGCAGGACTTCTGGATTTCGGGCTCTGGTGCCACTTTGGCTAAGGCACTGAGAGCCCTTCTGGCTTTGCAAAAATTCAGGCTTTTGTCAGAATTGTCATATTGCCATCCTCCTCAGTCTAACAAATGGTTCCTCCTGGAACAACTCTTCTATCATCTTTTAGATCGTCATACATCAGTATATTTCTAGCATTCTCTGCTCTAATTATGAGTAGCTTATTGAATTGTGAAGGAAGGGGGAACAAGTTCTTCATAACATTGAAAGCTTTTTTGTTTTTAAATATTTTTGACCATTTATCTACAGGAAGAATTTGGAAAAAGAGTTACTTTTAAATGTAGGATTTTTATTGTTGAAATACTAATTGTAGTTCCACATTGAATGTTCAAAAGATACACAGTGAAACTTGTAAATTAGGGACACAGGGGACTTGCATCAGGTGTCCTTTATTTGCAGGTCTCCTTATTTTCAAAATGGTTATTATATATACAGTAAATTAGATGAAAACAAATATTCCAGGATTGGTTGCATCTCCTGCAGCTTTTACCCTCACCTGCGATTATGTCTAATTCTGGAGCCCTGCTGACAGGATGTGATTTCAGTTCATTTTTTGTTTTTTATGTTTCATTGCCTTCCCAGATTCCTTTTCCGTATCTTTAAATATATTTCAGTAAGAAATTGCCCATCAAGGAAAAATAAAATTACAACTATAATAGAATTACAGTTTGAAATATGCATCACAAATTCAACTAAGATCATTCATCATGATTCAAACAATACTGATCTCTCAGCCTTGAGTTTAGTGAAAATATGGATGATGCTTCTGTATAAAATATAGTTTCATGGATTATTTCAATCTTGATGACAAAGCCATGAGCTCCTAACACATTATTGGAGGTGAGGATGAAGAAAGCAGGAGAAAAGGGTTTAAGTTGATTTCCGTGGGGATGAGAAGCTGTGGGTGATCTTTGCATTCCAAAATGATCTTTGTTGGTCCATTAAGAGGCTGTCCAGCGAGGCAAAGAGGGATGCTGCAGGTTTAGTAAAGAGGGAATAAACCTGGGATGGTGGCAGGAGAGGTAACAAAGGTCAAGGAATGTTGGAGAATTAGGGTAGGAATTTGGAAGGGCATAGTAACTAAGAGGGGAGAAATGAAAGAAGGCAAGACGACATGAGAGAGCCGCCTAGGAAAGGTGGGTGCGTTTGGGAGGGATGTTGGGGGAGATTGGTGGGGTTTGGGGAGGGGTGTTACAGGGGCGGTGTAGGTCACTTTTAAGGTTTAGTACCACAAAATTAAATACCGTACACGTCTCGAAATTTGTTTTGAAGTTAAACCAGCATATAAATAGCAGTCTAAATTTTCATTATGCCCTAAAGCAGACAGTTCTGTTGATAAGCTGTGTTCTTGTACCAGAGCCTTGATAATCTTGGGCCTCATCAAAATAAATGTAAGAAACTAAAAACTGGAAGTGATGCAAAATGAGGTGTTGACTCACTATCGCCTGTTTTCTTACTCTTGCAAAATTTCGGAATCCTATTGTCCCTATTTGTCACTATGAGATTTCTTAAAGGAAGGTTTTACAAATCTCTGCTCAATGTTCGGTTTACCCCATTCTGCACCTTCCTGTTTAAAATGTAGCCAAAGGTGGTCACAGTGTGGAATTAAAGTTTCTCTGGGGTTGGGGATTCCCGATCATCCATTATAATTTAGCAAAAAAAAATCCATTGAAATTCCAGAAGAACAGCATAAAGGGCTTTTACCATAAAGAGCCTTTATAGAAACCCAATCCTATGACTTTTTCCACAAAATTTGGCTGTTTCTCACCCCACAAATAACAATTCGATATAAAAAAAATACACATTGCACCCAGGGGTCGAGACCCAGGATAATGCTCTGGATAAAAATCTGGCATTAAAAGTCTAATAATGACCATGAAACCATTGTCAATTGTTGTAAAAACCTACCTGGTTCACTAATGTCCTTTAGGGAAGGAAATCTGTTGTCTTTACCTACATGTGACTCCATACCCATGTAGCTGACTCTTAAATGCCCTCTGAAATGGCCTAGCAAGCCACTCAGTTGTATCAAACTGCTACAAGGTCTCAAAAATGGAATGAAACCGGATGGACCACTTGGCATTGACCTAGGTACCGGAAACGACACCAGCAAGCTCAGCCCTGTCGACCCTGCATAGTCCTCCTTAGTAACATCTGGGACTAGTGCCAAAATTGAGAGAGCTGTCTCACAGACTAGTCAAGCAACAGCCTGACATAGTCATCCTCACAGAATCGTATCTTGCACCATCACCATCCCTGGGTATGTCCTGTCTCACGGGCGCAGAACGTACTCTGGTTGGGGGACTTCAATGTCCATCACCAAGAGTGCCTTGGTAACACCGCTACTGACCGAGCTGGCTGAGTCCTAAAAGACGTAGCAGCTAGACTGGGTCTGCGGCAGGTGGTGAGGGAACCAACAAGAGGGAAAAACATACTTGACCTCATCCTCACCAACCTGCTTGCCACAGATGCATCTGTCCATGACAGTATCTGTAGGAATAGCCACTGCAGAGTCGTGGAGACAAAGTCCTGCCTTCATATTGAGGATACCCTCCATCGTATTGTGTGGCACCACCACCGTGCTAAATGGGATAGAGTTCGAACAGACCTGGCAACTCAAGACTGGGCATCCATGAGGCGCTGTGGGCCATCAGCAGCAGCAGAACTGTACTCGAAAACAATCTGTAACCTCATGCCCAGCATATCCCCCACTCTACCATTACCATCAAACCAGAGGATCAACCCTGGTTCAATGAGCAGTGCAGGAGGGCATGCCAGGAGCTGCACCAGGCACACTTAAAATGAGGTGTCAACCTGGTGAAGCTATAACACAGGACTACTTGCGTGACAAACAGCACAACCAGAAAGTGATAGACAGGGCTAAGCGATCCCACAGCCAACGGATCAGATATAAGCTCTGCAGTCCTGCCACATCCAGTCGTGAATGGTGGTGGACAATTAAACAACTCACTGGAGGAGGAGACTCCACAAATATCCCCATCCTCAATGATGCATACGCAACAATCATCAGCCAGAAGTGCTGAGTCGATGGTCCATCTTGGCTTCCTCTGGAGGTCCCCAGCATCGTAGATGCCAGTCTTCAGCCAATTCAGCATAGGGACACGAGAATAAGGGAAGTAAACACGTGGCTAAACACGTGGTGCGGGAAAGAGGGGTTCCATTTCGTGGGGCACTGGCATCAGTATTGGAACAGGAGGGATCTGTACCGTTGGGATGGTCTCCACCTGAACCAATCTGGGACCAATGTTCGAGCGAAAAGGGTAAATAGAGTGGTCAACAGGACTTTAAACTAGAAAGTGCGGGGGGAGGGAAGGGTAAAACTCCCAAGAAGTATGACTAACGGGAAACAAAACAGCAGGTTAGCATGTGGGGGGGGTGGATTCAACTTCATGGAAAATTATGAAAAAACTGAAAAGAAACGAGAGCCCTTGAGGGGCTGTTAAAGTCCCCAGAATACAAAATAGGACAGAGTGTTTGGAAAGGGCTAGGAATCTAACTTCAAGCACATCAGATAAAGGGACGACAATGAGAAAGGGGACGGGAAATACAGGACAGAAGGTATTGTATCTGAATGCACGCAGTATACGAAATAAGGTAAATGAGCTTGTGGCGCAGATTGAAATTGGCAGATATGATGTGGTGGGCATCACGGAGACATGGCTGCAAGGGGATCAGGATTGGGAGCTAAATATCCAAGGATATACATCCTTTCGAAAAGATAGGCAGGTTGGCAGAGGGGGTGGGGTTGCTTTGTTAGTAAGAAATGAAATTAAATCGATAGCAAGAAATAACGTAGGGTCAGATGATGTAGAATCTGTGTGGGTAGAGTTGAGGAACCGCAAAGGTAAAAAAACCATAATGGGAGTTATGTACAGGCCTCCGAACAGTAGTCAGGACCTGTGGCACAAGATACACCAGGAGATAGAAAAGGCGTGTAAGAAAGGCAAGGTTACAGTGATCATGGGGGAATTTCAATATGCAGGTAGACTGGGAAAATCAGGTTGGTAGTGGATCCCAAGAAAAGGAATTTGTGGAATGTCTACGAGATGGTTTTTTGGAGCAGCTTGTGGTGGAGCCCACTAGGGAACAGGCAATTCTAGATTTAATGATGTGTAATGAGGCAGATTTGATAAGGGAGCTTAAGGTGAAGGAACCCTTAGGAGGAAGTGATCATAATATGATAGAATTTACCCTGCAATTTGAGAGCAAAAAGCTGGAATCAGATGTAACGGTATTATAGTTGAATAAAGGCAACTACAGAGGCATGAGGGAGGAGCTGGCCAGAATTGACTAGGAGATGAGCCTAGCAGGAAAGACAGTGGAACAGCAATGGCAGAAGTTTCTGGGAGTAATTTGGGAGACACAGCAAAAATTCATCCCTAGGAAGAAGAAGCGTAAAGGGAGGACGAGGCAACCATGGCTGACAAGGGAAGTCAGGGACAGCATAAAAGCTAAAGAGAAAGCATACAATGCGGCGAAGAGCAGTGGGAAACCAGGGGATTGGGAAGCCTACAATGACCAACAGAGGACAACTAAAAAAGAAATAAGGAGGGAGAAGATTAAATATGAGGGTAAACTTGCAAGTAATATAAAAGATTGCAAGAGTTTTTTTAGATATGTAAAGGGTGAGAGAGAGGCAAAAGTGGACATTGGGCCGCTGGAAAATGACGCTGGAGAAGTAGTAGTGGGGAACAAAGAAATGGCGGAGGAACTGAATAGGTACTTTGCGTCAGTCTTCATGGTGGAAGACACGAGTGACATCCCCAAAGTTCAAGAGAGTCAGGGGGCAGAGGTGAGTATGGTGGCCATTACCAAGGAGAAGGTGGATAAATCACCTGGGCCAGATGGATTACACCCCAGAGTTCTGAAGGAGATAGCTGAAGAGATAGTGGAGGCGTTAGTGGTGATCTTTCAGGAATCACTGGAGTCAGGGAGGGTCCCAGAGGACTGGGAAATCGCTAATGTAAGCCCCCTGTTTAAGAAGGGAGTGAGGCAAAAGACGGGAAATTACAGGTCGATTAGCCTGACCTTGGTCGTTGGTAAGATTTTAGAGTCCATTATTAAGGATGAGATTTCAGAATACTTGGAAGTGCATGATGAAATAGGGCAAAGTCAGCATGCTTTCATCAAGGGGAGGTCATGCCTGACAAATCTGTTAGAATTCTTTGAGGAGGTAACGAGTAGGTTAGACAAAGGAGAGCCAATGGATGTTATCTACTTGGACTTACAGAAGGCCTTTGACAAGGTGCCACACAGGAGGCTGCTCAGTAAGATAAGAGCCCATGGTGTTAGAGGAAAGGTACTAGCATGGATAGAAGATTGGCTGTCTGGCAGAAGGCAGAGAGTGGGGATAAGGGGGTCCTTCTCAGGATGGCGGCCTGTGACTAGTGGAGTTCTGCAGGGGTCAGTGTTGGGACCACAACTTTTCACTTTATACATTAATGATCTAGATGAAGGAACTGAGGGCATCCTGGCTAAGTTTGCAGATGATACAAAGATAGGTGGAGGGACAGGTAGTATTGAGGAGGCGGGGAGGCTGCAGAAGGATTTGGACAGGTTAGGAGAATGGGCAAAGAAGTGGCAGATTGAATACAAGGTGAGGTCATGCACTTTGGTAGGAAGAATAGAGGCATAGACTATTTTCTAAATGGGGAGAGAATTCAGAAATCTGGAGTGCAAAGGGACTTGGGAGTCCTAGTCCAGGATTCTCTTAAGGTTAACTTGCAGGTTGAGTCGGTAGTTAGGAAGGCAAATGCAATGTTGGCATTTATTTTGAGAGGACTAGAATATAAAAGCAGGGATGTGCTGCTGAGGCTTTATAAGGCTCTGGTCAGACCACATTTAGAATATTGTGAGCAATTTTGGGCCCCGTATCTCAGGAAGGATGTACTGGCCCTGGGGAGGATCCAGAGGAGGTTCACGAGAACGGTCCCAGGAATGAAAGGCTTAACATATGAGGAACGTTTGAGGACTCTGGGTCTATGCTCGATGGATATGGGGGGGATCTGATTGAAACTTACAGAATACTGAAAGGCCTGGATAGAGTGGACGTGGGAAAGATGTTTCCATTAGTAGGAGAGACTAGGACCCGAGGGCACAGCCTCAGAGTAAAGGGAAGACCTTTTAGAACAGAGATGAGGAGAAACTTCTTTAGCCAGAGAGTGGTGAATCTATGGAACTCATTGCCACAGAAGGCTGTGGAGGCCAGGTCATTGAGTGTATTTAAGACCGAGATAGATAGGTTCTTGATTGGTAAGGGGATCAAAGGTTACGGGGCGAAGGCGGGAGAATGGGATTGAGAAACTTATCAGCCATGATTGAATGGCGGAGTAGACTTGAATGGCCTAATTTCTGCTCCTATGTCTTATGGCCTAATTCGATTCACTCCATGTGATATGTAGAAATGGTTGAAGGCACTGGATAGTGCAAAGGCTATGGACCCTGCCAATATTCTGTTTATATTTTTGAAAACTTGTGCTCCAGAACTTGCCGCTTCACTAGCCAAGCTGTTCCAATACAGCTCCAACATTCGCTTCTACCTGGCTATGTGGAAAATTGCCCAGGTATGTTCTGTACACAAAAAGCAGGACAAATCCAACCCAGCCAATTACCACCCTATCAGTCTCCTCTCGATCATCAGTAAAGTAATGAAAGGAGTCATCAACAGTGTTATCAAGCAGCACTTCTTAGCAACAACCTGCTCGCTGACGCCCAGTTTGGGTTCCACCAGGGCCACTCAGCTCCTGAGCTATTTACAACCTTGGTTCAAACATGGACAAAAGAGCTGAACTCCCGAGGTGAGGTGAGAGTGACTGTCCTTGACATCAAGGCTGGATTTGACCGAGTGTGACACCAATGAGCCCTAGCCAAAACTGGAGTCAATGGGAATCGGGGGGAAAATGCTCCACTGGTTGGAGTCATACCTAGCACAAAGGATGATGTTTGTGGTTGTTGGAGGTCACTTAGCTCAGCTCTCAGGACATCACTGCAGGAGTTCCGCAGGGTAGTTTCCTTGGCCCAACCATCTTCAGCTGCTTCATTAATGACCTTCCTTCCATCATAAGTTCGGAAGTGGGGATGTTCGCTGATGATTGCACAATGTTCAGCACCATTCACGACGACTCAGGTGCTGAAGCAGTCCATGTCCAAATGCAGCAAGACCTGGACAATATTGAGGCTTGGGCTGACAAGTGGCAAGTAACATTCGTGCCACACAAGTGCCAGGCAGTGACTTCCAACAAGAGAGAACCTAACCATCACCCCTTGATGTTCAATGGCATTACCGTCACTGAAATCCCCCACTATCAACATCCTGGAGAGGATGCAGAGGAGATTCACCAGGATGTTGCCTGGGATGAAACATTTAAGTAATGAAGAGAGAGTGGATAGACTTGTGTTCTCTTCGGGTGACCTGATTGAGGTGTACAAGATTGAGGGGCATGGACTGGGTGGATAGGGAGCAGCTATTCCTCTTGGTTGAAAGGTCAGTCACGAGGGGACACAAGTTCAAAGTGAGGGGCAGGAAGTTCAGGGGGGATGTGAGGAAAAAATTTTTTACCCAGAGGGTGGTGACGGTCTGGAATGCGCTGCCTGGGTGGGTGGTGGAGGCAGGTTGCCTCACATCATTTAAAAAGTACCTGGATGAGCACTTGGCACGTTATAATATTCAAGGCTATGGGCCAAGTGCTGGTAAATGGGATTAGGTAGGTAGGTCAGGTGTTTCTCACGTGTCGGTGCAAACTCGATGGGCCGAAGGAGGGCCTCTTCTGCACTGTGATTCTGTGATTACCATTGACCAGAAACTGTACTGGACTAACCATATAAATACTGTCGCTACAAGGGCAGGTCAGGGGCTAGGAATCCTGTGACGAGTAACTCACCACCTGACTCCCCAAAGCCTGTCCACCATCCACAAAGCGCAAGTCAGGAGTGTGATGGAATACTTGCCTGGATGAGTGCAGCTCCCACAACACTCAAGCTTGACACCATCCAGGACAAAACAGCCCGCTTGATTGGCACCACATCCACAAACATTCACTCCCTCCACCACCAATGCACAGTAGCAGCAGTGTGTACCATCTACAAGATGCACTGCAGGAATTCACCAAGGCTCCTTAACAGCACCTTCCAAACCCAAGACCACTACCATCTAGAAGGACCAGGGCAGGAGTTAGATGTGAACACCACCACCTGGAAGTTCCCCTCCAAGTCACTCACCATCCTGACTTGGAAATATATCGCCATTCCTTCACTGTAGCTGGGTCAAAATCCTGGAACTCCCTTCCTAACAGCACTGTGGGTGTACCTACACCACATGGACTGCAGTGGTTCAAGAAGGCAGCTCACCACCACCGTTTCAAGGACAACTAGGGATGGGCAATACATGCTGGCCCAGCTAGTGAACCCCACATCCTGTGAATGAATAAAAAAATCATCAGGTCAATAGTGGGGATGTTCGCTGATGATTGCATAATGTTTAGCAGCATTCATTAGTCTTCATATACTGAAGCAGCCTGTGCCCATATGCAACAAGACCTGGAATACATTCAGGCTTGGGCTGATGAGTGGCAAGTAACATTTGCGCCACGCAAGTGCCAGGCAATAACCACTTCCATCAGAGAGAATTTAAGCATCCCCCTTGACATTCAATTGCATTGCCATTGCTGTATCCCCCATTAACAACATCCATGGGGTTACCATTGACCAGAAACTGAACTGGACCAGCCATATAAATACTGTGGCTACAAGAGTAGGTCAGAGGCTGGGAATTCTGTGGTGAGTAACTCATTGCCTGATTCCTTAAAGCCTGAGCACCGGTCAGGAGTATGATGGAATACTCTCCACTTGCCTGGATGAGTGCAGCTCCAAAGCCACTTGAGGCTTGACACCATCCGGGACAAAGCACCCTGCTTGATCGGCACCCACGCACCACCTTCAACATTCACTCCCTCCACCACTGACGAACAATGGCAGCAGTGTGTACCATCTATAAGATGCACTGATACAACTCACCAATGCTCCCTCCAAACTTGCAACATTTACCACCTAGAAGGAAAAGGGAGCAGATACACCACTACCTTCAAGTTCCCCTCCAAGCTACACACCATCCTGACCTCGATTTAGACTGTATCGCCATTTCTTCACTATTGCTGGGTCAAAATCCTGGATCACCCTCTGTAACGGCACTGAAGGTGTACCTAAACTATTTGGGCTGCAGTGGTTCACGAAGGCCATTTGGGATGGGCAATAAATGTTGGCCTATCCAGTGGTGCCCAAATCCCGTGAAAGAATAAAAAGGTAATAGACTGGGTAATAAAATTGAGACTCCGAATAAGAGGATCAGTGTCAGCTTGGATAAAAATTGTCTTAAGGACAGAAAACAGTGAGTTGTAGTAAGTGGTTGTTTTTCAGTCTGGAGAGTGGTAGACAGTTGTGTTCCCCAAGATTCGGTGCCAAGTCCACTGCTTTGCCTCCACCACTGAGGGTGAGCGGAGGTAATGTTTTCATCCGTTTGTTAGTCTGTTTGGCTGTAAACAATGTATTTCAAAAAAAATTGGACAGATTCCAATCAAACGTGGTGCTCAGATGGGGTATGCCCCAAGGAAGAACTGATTAGTTTTTGGCAAGGATGGCATCTGGATCCGGTTCCTGGAATCTTTTAAAGGACCTGTTAACATTGGGAGATAAGGCAAATGTTGCTGGTCATTTTATTTAGAATATTGTTGATTGTTTTAGAATATTGTGGATCATCTTAGCTGCTGTGGTATAATTTGTCACAACTATCAAAACGTGAACAGTATTTTCAGAACAGTTTGTTGTTTGTAGATTGGCCTGAAGCCTTTTCAGTGAGATGGAAGCTCTTAATAAAGATTTTTTTTTCAGCGGTATAATTACATGTTAACCAGGCAGAGAAAAACCCTAAAGAGCTGAGTTAACCCAGTGTGGTGGAGGTATGCACCCTACAGAGTGCCCTCTTCACTTGTTTGATATATATGAACGACTTGCATATTGAAATAAGTAACATTTCTGAATTTGCTGGTGATACCAAACCTGGAGGTGTGGCAAGCAGTGAGGATGATACCAATTGACTGCAACAGGACATAGGTAGGCTAGTAGAATGGGCAGACAAGTGGCAGATGGAATTTTATTCAGAGAAGTGTGAAGTGATGCATTTTGGCAGAAGGGATAGGCGGAAGCAATATAGACTTATTGGCACAATTCTGAGGAATGAACTTTTTTACACAGTGAGTGATCGTGACCTGGAACTCGCTACCTACTCTGTATGCAAGGACATCACACCTCCTCCACAAAAGCAATTTCAAGGACAGCTCAGCATGTGATTGTTATCACCAGATCAGATTGTACGCCACATTATGAATGAATGTGGCTAATGAAAATTTGCTGCAGGATTCCATCACCTAACAGCACACAGTACTGTGACTTGGCACACTGATTTAAATTTGTAAAGCTGCTAGATGTCATAGGCAAGAAGAAACTGGTTGAATTTAGTTCAGCTGCTGCTGATGACCATAACGCCTCATGGATCCTTGATTTTGATCTAGCTGTTCTAAATCGATTGCATATAATGCTGTGCAACATGGTGGAGCATATCCTCAGTGTGAATGGGGGAACTTCATCTCCAAAAGAAGTGTGTAATGGTCACTCCTACAAATACTGTCATGGACAGATGCATCTGCTACAGGTTGATGAGAATGAGGCCAAGTAGGTTTTTTCCTCTCTTGTTGCTGCTCATGCTGCCTGCCTGCCAGGAATGTTCTTCAGGATTTGACCAACTCGGTCAGTAGTGGTGTTGGCGAGATACTGTTGCTGATGTATATTGAAATCCCCCACCCGGAGTACATTCTGTGCCCTTGCTACCCTCAGTGCTTCTTCAAGTGGTGTTCAACATCAGCAATAGCACTGATTCATTAGCTGAGGGACCACATAAGCTGGTAATCAGAAGGAGGTTTCCTTGCCCATGTTGGACTAGATGCCATTAAACTTCATGGGGTCTGGAGTCAATGATGGAGTGAAATTAGTGTCAGTTGCAACAGTACTTATTTATCCCAATCTATCCCTCGTATGCCATTCCCTTCATGCTCTACCCATCCCGGTTTTTTCATCCTTTTCATGTCATCCCTCATCCCATTACCACCCCCCCTTTCTCCTATGCCAATCACATTCTCCATTTGAAGACTCCCATGAATTTATGCCTCCCGTCCCCCAGTGCCCTCCAGCCAGGTTAAACAGCTCCCCGTCCCACCACCACCTCCTCCCAACATTCTCTCCCAGGTGGTCCTTGTCTGCCTCCCACCAGCCAGCCATCTCTGCTGATAATTGAATTTAAATTCCACTAACTGCTGTGGTGGGATTTGAACTCATGTCCCTGGAGCATGTCCAGGCCTGACACTAGTCTAGCGACATTACCTGTGGTAACATGCCCCCACAAAAAATGGCACCTCAGTACTGGGGTGTTTGCCTTGATTATTAGCTAGAAGCCCTGGAATTCTGACTCGGAGGCGAGGGAACTACCAGTTGAGCCAATTGAGACTGGTAAACAGAAATTAGTGACAAAGGTTATACTTTGGAGACCAATGAGGAACTTCATGGAGAAATACCTATCATTGCAGTGTTGAGCATAGTTAAGTTTGCCTCTAAGAAAATGTAACATATTCACTAGGAATGGAAGCCTTTCTAGCTGATGTTTGAATTGTGTGGCAGGTCTTGACTTTGCTTGGCAAAATGGAACGTCTCCGAAGTTCTCCTGTTCATGCTAATATATCTTCAACCCTCAATTGCCATTTGGAAGCCATTCATGTCACGCAAGCACGTCGTAAAGATGAAATAATTAATGCTGCAAATCGTCAAAGACAAGGAGCACCTCGCTACAATGATGATAAGGGTAAGCAGTTCACAGTATATTCTGGTATAGGTGATGATTGGAATTTAAGCAAAAGAGAATTGAATGTGCTATTATTAAAATATCATCCTTTCTTCTTTGTATGGGAAATTGAACAAATAGGACACCACTGTCTTTCTGCCTGGCAAGTCATACAAGAATCTAACCCTTTTAGAAACATTGGTCCCAATATTCTTTCCTTCATAACTTTTGGGTATATCCGAAGCCAAGGGTTTTTTTTGGTTAGCTTATAAAGCACCATAAAAAGAACAGACTATTAATTGACAACTTTCTAGTGTGTAATAAAATGCAATATGAATGTATTTACTGCTCTTCATACACAGATGCTTGTTGAAGAACTTATAAATCTCGGATCACAAAGTTTTCTACACGTGGCAATGCACTAAATGTGTGTTGACAATTGAATGTATTGACTGATTTCTAAGGAAATGTCTTGCTCTCTCATTTGACTATTGTGATATAAACTGTTCTCATGCAGAATTAATTTTGAGTCCTCTCGCTATCTGTGATAATATCCTCATTGCCTGTTTGCTTTTGCAGATGTTTTGGCCCTGGCAGCTGCCATAAAGGATTTAACTATGTCAACACGCAAGGCTCGTACTGCTCTCTGGTGTGCATTGCAGATGACCTTGCCAAAATGTTCCCTAGGGATTCTAGTCAAGCAAGTTGAAATTGAAAAAGCACTAAAAGAGCTGGGTCAAGGAGGTGCTATCAAAAATGAGGACAAAAGATTCAGTGAAGAGAAAATACTGGAGAAACCTGAATCTGACCATGCTGGATATGCAGCAATAAAGATAGAAAGTGATTGTAAGAGAGAAGCATGTTGAAAAAGTAACAGCTTAACATGCAGCTGCTGTTCTGTTTTGTGAGTTCTGCTATGGAATATGTCAAACTGTGGATGAAGTGTTTAAAGCAGTATTGAAGTATCTGTTTGCATTGTATGAACTTTTAGGATTAATGATGAGCCACATGTGTTTAAAAAATAGCTTCCCTAAATTTGAAATTAACCTGGTAATCTGAATGGTAAGGGCAAGTTGTATACCTGAGAAGAGAGAGGAGGAGTGATGTGGAAAGACATTGCTTGGTTATCAATTTCTGAGAAAATTGGAAAGTGAAATTTGATCTCAGTACAGTGTGAAAATATTATTTTTGATAACCACTTCTGGTGCTATACCAGTTTGTGCTGTAATGAGCCATTTCAGCTGCATCAGGATATTGGCAAACATATTTCTATTTGAAACTGGCTTTGGTATATGTTAATATCACCAGATAGTAACCATACTGTTCAGGAGATTGCACCAAATCTTGTGTGGAAGAGAGGAGAAACCAAATAATTGCTGTTTTTTTCCTTAATGCTGAGACAAGAATTTTAATTTTAATGAATGAGGTGAGTGAGCATTGTTGACAAAACTAAGGGAATACAGTACTGTTTGCAGTTTTAAATAGCACCCATTTTGGCCTGATTTTGACATATTTGAGACCTGTAAAGAATTCAGTAATTTACCTTTCTTTATTTTGTAAAGGGCAGTATAATTTCTACTATGAGTTGAATTTACTCAAAAATGCAATCAATGAAGCATGTTCTTTTATGCTTTGCAATTATGTAGAATATTTCTTCATGACTACTTTAGATTATGAAAATTTATTGAAAACTGAGAATATGTTCCATTCTGATGAGGTTTAATAACTGTCATTAGACCTATCTAACTAAGGCTTAACACACAAGACCTATTGTAACATTGAACTTTGCAACAAAAAAAATAGTAATGGTACTAAAATCCTCTGGAAGGGAATGATTTATATATTCAGTGGATTATCCATTTTCACATTCTAGCTGAAATTGTGTGTGTGGTTACAGAATTTGTTGCAATCTTGTCTTTCTTTTAACTAGTTATGTAACCTGATCAAATCCTAAATTTAGTTTAGGCACTAGAACTTTAGAACAGTACTGTTCACTTTCCATAGTATTGTGATACTGATCATTGATAAGAAGGTTTGAGGAAGGTTAGAAACTACAATTGGAATTCTATCCTTTTTAAAAAAAACTGTCCAGAAAATTGATTACTTTCAATTATTTAGAACCCAAATGTTATCTTTAACTCTACTTTGTAGTCACATGAATAAATCAGATTATAATGGCAAATGAAATCCTCAAACCAAAAACAGGGCTATTTGGAAAAAAGAGTATTTGCCTATCCACTTAGTTGACAAGATTTTCATAACTCACTGTTATGGAATTGTAGAGTTTTAAGATATATTATTGAACAATTCTGTTTGAGATTATTTGCTAAAGAAATACACTGTTATGTGCCTGTACACCCAAGAACAATTTAGTTATTAATGTCAAGCACTTAAAAGCAGTCATCCAGTTTTTACATTGGTGAGTTATTTAGTCATGGGTTTCTTTTCTCAGATGAGCAAACTGAAAAAATTGTACCTGCATCCATATATGTAGACTTAACACCTCAAACAATTAAACGTGCATCAATAACTTTTAATTATCTTTTGAGCTCACTTCAGAAATAGGTCTATTCTTGCATTTGGACTCCAAAAAAGTGGGGAGGTTACAAAAAATGATATTTTAACTAACATGTCTGATTACGGTTAACAGCCCATGAAACACACCAGTGCCATATTTGCAGCTGTCTAAGAATAAAATCCTGCTAGTACCCACATGTTCTCAAAAAATAATCTTTTTCATTTTTAAGCTTTCTCTGTTAATTTTATATCATTACACCTCTTCTCAAGGCATTGATTCATAATATAAGTACCGGCTTAATCATTTTTTCAGTTGTGTGGCGGGGGAGGTGTATAGCAGGAGTAGAATAATTCTTTGAGCTCTAATTTAAATATGCTGAGTGTTTTGCATCATATTTTAATTTGCTTTCTGCAATTTTAGAGGAGGAGGGGGGAAGAAAAGAATTTGTTAGCTTTTCTAATTTCACAAATACCACTAGTATGTCAAATGGATTCAGAAGAAAGAATTTGAAAAATTCACAATCTTTCAGATGATGAACATGAATCCTCCTGGGGAAAATAATAGCATGTTAACCACAAGTAAAATTCAGTAACATCTTAACTGTAACAATCCTTCCCTCATTGACCATATATTTCATCCTGGTATGCTTTACATGTTGCAGCATTTCTGCTACCTTCTGCATTACGGCTGACCATAAGACTCTCCCACTCTTTTCATCAGGCATATTGGAAGAATTTACAGGCTGATAATCAACCAGTTTGGCCATGTTATGAATGCATCTTCCATGGCCATCAAGTCCTGAAATGGGACTTGAACCAGAGCTTCTGGCCCAGAGGTAGGAACAGTACCACTGCACCACAAGACATTGCTGTCTGTACACCAGTTTTTCTAATTAGTTTATTTTAAAACAATATACGTTGACTGGAGTACTGTATAATTGAAAAAAGGACTCCATGAATATGTAGAATCTAGATATGCATTATGTTAAACCACAGTGTTTTGGGGGTGGGGAGGGTCGGGGAAACCAAGAATTTTGCTAACTGTAATGCCATCTTTTGTCTGCACTTCCTTTCCTTTTCCTATATCCCCAGAATGAGCGTCAAAGTAAAATCCCAGCAGTAAAATCCATTTCCTTTCACCATCAATGAGAAAGTCTTTTCCAGTGTTTTAAGGATTTTATTTGAGAATTCCTTAACAATTACTGTTGAAAATAGTACAAAATTGCTGTTAACTTAGCAAAGTGGCATTTTTGTACTGTTTTGTAACATTATGTAGTGTGAATCTGCAGAAATGGCCATTTCAAACTTTACTGATAAAATTGATCTTAAAAACTTAAATCAAATTGTTAATATTACTTTTTGTTAAAACAAAGGATCACCCTCAGCATAAGTGGGGAGAGGATTTTCTGTTTGCTCTTAGCAAAATTGTAGGTGTATTTTTTATAAATTTGCTGTTATACATAGCATACACCTAAAATCCTTCTTACCCCCTTTACTAATCACTGTTTAAAAAAAAACTTTTTCTAGTGTCCTGAAAGATAACCAATTTAATAATTGCCTTGTATGCAAACTTTGCCCGATTAGGTGAGAAAAAAAATGTAAGTTAAAGCAACCCACCCAAAAAGTGTAATTGTTAAATAAAACTTTAAACCTCATTTTGTATCCAAATGCAAATTAAGGCAATATTAAATGAATCTCTTGAATGAGATGTTGGTCAAAAGAGGCTTTTGAACTGCCCTAGTTTGAAACCTATACTCCTAATTGTAAACGGCTGTGCTTTTTCTCCTGAATTGATGTACATCTACTCAAAAAAAGTATGCTTTTTAATACCTGGGTTGCTAAAGCTATTGAATTAGAAATCTGGTGACAACTTTAATTCATCTATTTTAAGGTCTAAAAACAGAACTAGGTGCAAAATCTAGGAACAAAAGTTTTACTTGCTCATTTGAAAAACATTATCCACCAGAATCCTGTTGGATGCTTAATTGAACTGGGGGATTTACTATAATTATAAATTGCTCTACTGAGGAGGAATAATCCAGCATGTTTAGCCTGATATTTCCCATAGTGCAATCTTTGTAATGTAGTCATCATCACTGCATTTCAGAACTAAAAGACTGAATGAATGAGTACGAGTGCTACGTAACTTGAGTAATCTCATTTTAAGTCTATAAGTTGTATAAGAAGTTTAAGAAAGAAAAAGAACTGTTACTCAGGATTAGTTCTTAGATTTACTAACCCTCTGTGGTGGGGAAATAAATGTAGTACCTATATTTGATCTAGCATGCACTTAATGAAGACAAAATTGATTTTTTTTGTAATATCAGTTTAAGGGATTATAATTTTTAAAGCATTCCATATATTTATTTTAATATTGATTCAAACTTAATTTAAATTCAAATTTAGTATCTAATGTACTGTATTAATGGGATTATTCTTGCCAAACCTTCCTAATAATCAGATTAACTGTTTACTCAGGAAATATATATTTAATATTTAGTTTTTTGGGTTGTATGTGCAAAGTATTTTTCACAAATCTAACTATGTACAGTACTAGGTTACCAAAGCTATTTTTGTTTAACTGATTTATTTCTAGAATTCTGGAACCATTTAGTGACTGTAGAGACATTCTATTACTTAGAGCTAGTCATCTGCTAGTTTTCATACTTGGGCTTAGACAATCAGAAGTCTTGCGTCTTAAAGCTTTGTGAATGTAGAGAAAGATTAAGATATTTATAGGACTATTAACATAGGTCAAAAATGGTTTTTTCCTCCATATTACACTAAACTTGTTTGTCAATTTAATGCTTTTAATAAAAATTACCATGTGATCTTATTTTTGAAAAATGGTATTATAAACCAGGTAGTATTCATAGCTTGTATTTGGAAAGATTGGCTCAGGGAGGAATCTCTTTGGGACTATTCTAACCATGAGATTAGATTTAAAGGCAAAGTAGTAGCACTCACTGAAATTACATTAGTTCTGCATACGCATAAAATTATCAAAAAAAAAAGGCAGCATTGAGAGTCTTTGGGTTTCACTATGTTAAGATTTACATTTATAAGCAACCAACAATCAACTGAAATGTGCAAGAAACAATAGTCTGAATAACTTCCTAAATGTGACTTTGTATTTCATTTTTACTTATTCTTAAAAAGACTTTTGTATGGAATGCATTTTGTTTAAACTCAATTTCCTATGTGGCCAGCATATACGAACTGTTGAGATTTAATTTAAATATTACATTTATTAAATGTGTGTAATCTAATTAAACCGTCCAATTTTTTTTTCCAAAAATGCTGGATTTCATGCATCTTTATCGAAACGTGTAAAACACAATTTTCACTAATCTTTGTTTCACAACATAGTGCAGCTTAGTTTAGATGTGCTCATACAGGAAAATGTAGCAGTTCAGAAAGACACATACATTAACTATTTGTGGACAATTTTGTATTAATGCAAATTAATTAGTGAACAATAAATGTATGAATTGGTGTTTGCTTACAAAAGAGTAGTGACTGCACTCCAAAAGTAATTCATCGAATGTAAAGTTTAGGGATGATAGGATTCCTAAAATGATACATGTTCGTTCTTTTATGTATCACCCAGAGATGTGTAACATGCCACTGTAAAAAGTTGAGTGTTGATATTAATTATATTTTTGATTAAGGAAAACTGGCTAACAAATTAGTGCTGAGTTAATGCTAACGGAAAATTGAGGAAAGAGTGAAATACTCTGTAGTGGCTTCCTTTCTGCAAAATTTACTTAATCTATATAATTTGTCCATTTATATCACAACGACTTTACAGTCTAACTAAATGGTAATACAAAGTGGATTTGAGCATTTAGGCTTTGGTTAAGCTCATATAACTTAATATTTGCTGATATAGCCAACTGAAGGTGCATTCATATGGTTTCATTGGTTATGTTGAAAAGAGCTAGAATAATAATTTGTGTGGAACCAATGATTGCTAAAGTTCTAAAGACAGGCTTGCATTTATAAAGCATCTTTTATGACCTCATTTGTTTTATAGTCAGTGAAGTACTTTTGAAGTGCGGTCATTATTGTAGGAAATGTGGCAGCCAATTTGTGCACAGCAAGCTCCTATCAATAGCAGTCTGACAATGACCAGATAATGTTGATTGAGAGATAAACATTAGCCACAACACCAAAGCTAACTCACCTGCTATTCAAATAGTACAGTCGGTTCTTTTATGCCCTCCTAGGAGCAGGCGAGGCCTTGGTTGATGTCTCATCTGAACTATGATACCTCGAACAGAGTAGTATTCCCTCAGTACCATACTGGAATGTAAGCCTAGATTTTCATGCTGTTTGGGCTGGGACTTCAATCCACAACCTTCTGACTCAGAGGCAAGAGTGCTACTAACTGAGCCACAGCTTCAAAGATATTTTGCCATTAAGAAGCTGTTTTAAAATTGCCATTAAATGCTAATAAAACAGACAGCTGTCATAATTTGGCTTACACCATATAAGTATGGTATGAGATGAGACTAATTAATATTTTACAACTGTTAAGATTGCTTTTCTTACATCCTACCTGCTCCCAAAATGCATAGTCTGCCTTCAAAACACTGCTAAAATTTCTTATTTTAACTACCGTGGTCCTCCCACCCCTCATCTAATGATAAACAAAATCCAAATTCTGCAATTTACAGCTTAGATTCTGTTGGATTAAAAAAACCGTAAACATTAAATAAGTAATTCGTACAACTGTTTCATTGTTGATATCTTGAATGTATGCATTTATGCTATTGTACAAATAGTTGGGAAGTATTCTATGTTAGGGACTTGATTTCTTCCTGAAGGAATAGTATTTGCATTTATTTTATATACCACCAACACAGCTCTTCCCACCCCTCCTAGGTTGCTAGTTAACAATAATTGGGCTAATAATATTTAAACAAAATCATCTTGAAGAATCTTTTTCCTTAGTACATTCATGGTATCCAGTCATAGCAATTTCTAATTCAACAATGCAAAGCAAAACTCCTAAAATTATGTGTAGGTTGTAATGCCTTAAAGATAAGTATTCTACTTTGTTCTCTGGCTAGCCCATTTACTTTAGTTGACAGAAAATCATGGGCTAGTATTTGCATTTATTTTATATACCACCAACACAGCTCTTCCCACCCCTCCTAGGTTGCTAGTTAACAAGAATTGGGCTGATAATATTTAAACAAAATCATCTTGAAGAATCTTTTTCCTTAGTACATTCATGGTATCCAGTCATAGCAATTTCTAATTCAACAATGCAAAGCAAAACTCCTAAAATTATGTGTAGGTTGTAATGCCTTAAAGATAAGTATTCTACTTTATTCTCTGGCTAGCCCATTTACTTTAGTTGACAGAAAATCATGGGCTTTCAAGTACAGAAGTGGAAACTTTATACCTTAATCTTCAGTGAAAATTTGTGGTCACATTAATATTGTACCCTAAAGACTACATACACTCACTTTATTCACAATTAAAAATCTATAATGTAGAGCACCTTTTCCATTCTGAATTACTCAATTTATTTTTCATCAATGCATTAATTTTTCTGGTAACTGTCACTAATTTGGATTATTCGGGGAGAAACAGTTTTCTGTTAGAAAGTGAATTTTAGAAATGAACAATTGGATTTGTTGAGATATTCCAGAATATATATTTATCTCTGGAATAAAATGAATACATTTCATCTTTCTGGTTAGGATGGACCACATGTGTAACTTTACAACCATTCTGAATTTATAAAGGAAAACGGTTTACAGTCGAAATCCACAGAAGTCAATGCTGCCTTTTATAATCTAGATTGCAACATGCCTTTGTATAATAGGTTTACAGTTCTCATTTTTGGTATAAATTTTATGGAAATAGTTTGCTACAGATTTTAATAAAGCATTAAAAACGTACACATTTAAATGTACGGCAATGTGACGAAGGGAATTAAAGAAGATTTGCTTGTGCATTTTTGAAATTCTTAGATTTTGTTTACACAAATTTATTTTTGTAGCCATACTGGATTGTGCTCTAGTAATGAATGTATTGGGCATTGTAGATTATTTTTTTGGGTTATATATGTTAATTTGTATTCATGGTGTGTGTAATCTTTCTAAATCATTTTGATGTGTATTTTAAATATGGTAATGTGCCTTTTACTGACAATATTTTATTTTAAATGGTAAAAAGCTGTATGTATGTTGGATTCAACAGCTTTATTATTATACTTGTTATTACTGATAGTTAAAATATTGCTAGTTTCTGCTAGCTATTCACAGAAAATCGGTTATATAATGTATGACAATGTATAGCTAACAGTTTAGCATGCTAATTTTCTTAAATGTATTTGTATTAGTCTGGTTCAGTAAAAGGCATGAGGCACTTGCTTAATTGTGAAATCAATCAACCTTCACTGGTATTTAATGGCATGGAATGTAATTTATGCAATAATCTACAAATTGTATTCTCATCAAATGAAGAGTATGTTATCCATAATGTCAGTATGTTCTATCTTAGATCTGTGTGAAATTTGCTAACAATAGTTTTTAGGTGCTCGAATGTCATTAATCGCTTATATACTTTCCCCTTTCTTACTCAGTTTGTTCATTTAACAGTAAGTGGTTGGCCCTTGACACTTCTGCCCCAGGTTGATAATTAAAGCATTTGTGGTACTTCAATATTTCCAAGTTTTTTAAAGTAATATGTTTAATCATGTCTTTTGCCTTGATCACCAATGTTAGTTTTAATACAATATACAGGAAATTTGGTTTGCCTGAGGAAAGATGTTGATATATTTGCCCCACAAATAAGAACACCTAATTCATATACAGGGGAAATTTAATTATCGTAATTTGTTAGATTTACATCGACAAAGGGGAACAATTTTCAAAAGCCAAATAATTTGAGCTTTGAATAGTTAATCTTTTCACTGCACTTTCCTTGGTTAATGTGGTCTTTAGCCAATGCAACTAATTGTTTTTTTAATGACATTTTTATGTAAATTGTGTTTTAGCCAGAGACAAACTGGAACTGAGCATGTTTCTAAATCACTGAATTTCTAGAATACCTGTATGATTTGCATATAATAGGAATTCCATTGCTTCCTTAAGGTAGAAGAGTTCAGAGACTTAAGACCAATGTGCAATTGCAGACTTCTCCTGTGAAAGTAAGGTGTTGGAAAAGATGGTCATGATATTATTTACTTTTAGGGGATAACAATGTTCACTAAAAAATGCTGTCATCATATACTGGATATACTGGCAAGAAAATTAACCTATATTGCTGCTGTAAAAATATTATGGCAAAAGTTTAATATTTTAGTTCCTGTTGATAGAATCATGTGGTTGGGTTGCTCTGCTCTGGAGATGTTCCACAGATGCACAATGTGGTTTGTTTTGTAAGTTCAGTCATTACTTATCTCAAAAAAAAGGACAAGGACTGAAAATCTTGATCACAGACTTTCAGAGGAGAAGTCAGCAGTACATATTGTGTAGACCAATCAAAGTTCTGTTAATGAATGCTGTTTAATTATAAATGTACTGTCTTTGTGAATCATTTAAAACAATGTTCTTTTGTTACAAATGTTACTGAATTCAGTCTCGCTAACAATCAATTTATTGTTTATTGCAGTCAGCTGTGGCTTTCAAGTGCTGAATTATTTTAAAAGTTACAGTTTATATTTAACTGGGGCGTGTAGCAGCTTTGGAGCTCTGTTTAAAATAAAAGTTTGGAAATTAGCACATAACTGCAAAGAAATAAAAGTTTAAATTAGTTTGATGTTAACCTTTTTGATTGTTTTTGTTATAGGGTATGAAACTTATGTTCCCTGTAAACATACAGCAGAAGCCTATGCCCCCTTTTAACAAAGCATTACGTTTTTGAAAATTGGATATTTTCACCTCAGAAGACTGCTTCATTCTCACATATTTTCAGTTGTTTCAATGATTTTTTTTAAGAGTGACCTTTGACTATTGCTTAGGCTTCTAGTTCCTATTAATAAATAAAAGATGTACTATGGTAGCATTTAACCCCACTATTTAAAAACGGAGGGAGGGATAAAACAGGACATTACAGACCAAGTTAGCCTAACATCAGTAGTACCGAAAATGCTAGAGTATTATAAAGGATGTGATAACAGGACAGTTAGAAAAGATCAGCAGGATTAGACAAAGTCAACATGGATTTATGAAAGGTAAATCTTGTTTGACAAGCTTACTGCAGTTTTTTGAACAAGGGGTCACAGTCTCAGGTTACGGGGTAAGCCATTCAGGACTGAATAGAGTCATAGTGGTCGACAAGACAGAGAAAGGCCCTTCAGCCCATCGAGTCTGCAACGGTCAAACAAGTACCTAACTATTCTAATGCCATTTTCCAGCACTAGGCTCATAGCCTTGTATGCCATGGCATCGCAAGTGCACATCCAAATACTTCTTAAATGTTATGAGGGTTTCTGCGTCTACCACCCTTTCAGGCAGTGAGTTCCAGATTCCCACCACCCGCTGGGTGAAAAAATTCTTCCTCACATCCCGTCTAAACCTCCTGCCCCTTACCTTAAATCTATGCCCCCTGGTTGATCCCTCCACCAAGAGGAAAAGTTCCTTCCTGTCCTACCCTATCTGTGCCCCTCATAATTTTATACACCTCAATCATGTCCCCGCTCAGAAAATAACTCCTGGCCTCCTCCTTATTCTAGCCCTCCCTTCCTCCTCAGAGGAGCTGCGTCCAGTGGAGATGTCAGAACCCATATCCAGGCTAAATGGAGGCCTCCGGAAAGCTGCAGGCCCGATAAAGATTCCTGACTGCAGAGTGCTGAGCTGAAGCTTCAAAGTGCAGAGAAAGCTGCTGGAATTCGTTCTGAACTGCTACAGATCACAGAGGCAAGTTTAAAATACTTGCTGCAATAAATACTTCACATAAAACATTGACAATCACACTGAGCTCACATATCCCGCCCGTGGATGAGTTTTGTTAAAAAGTCACTTACCCACCTGCCCGTTGCGCCCGTGTGCCGAGCCGAAGATTGCATGGGTGCCTCAAAATTGGCATCGATTGCCGAGTTAAGGGCCTTAACAAGCCCTTTAATTAATGGCGGGCATGCGTCACACTTCATCGCACGCCTGCCCAGCTAAATATCGCGAGGGCACGCGGTGACTTCAGGACACTCGCCCGATGTCAGCGTGTGCCATTTTAAGCGCTGACGGGCGGGGGCCACCACCCGCACGTCACCCAGAAAATTCTGCCCCAGCTGTGTAGATGACAGCAATGCATTTGACGTAGTCTACTTGGACTTCAGCAAGGCTTTTGATAAGGTCCCGCTGAGACTGATGATAAAGGTAAGAGCCCATGGGATCCAAGGCAATTTGGCAAATTGGATCCAGAATTGGCTGAGTGACAGGAAGCAGAGGGTGATGGTCGATGGGTGTATTTGTGACTGGATGCCTGTGTCCAGTGGGGTTCCACAGGGATCAGTGTTGGGTCTCCTGCTGTTTGTGGTATAAATGATTTAGATTTAATGTAGGAGGCTTGATCAGTAAGTTTGCGGATGACACGAAAATTGGTGGGTTGGTAAATAGTGAGGAGGATAGCCTTAGATTACAGGAGGATATAGATGGGCTGATCAGTGGCAAATGAATGGTGATCAGCCTAAAGGAAGCTGCCTGGCCTTTCTTTATACAGACTGCCGGTTCCCCATTGGAACTGGTGGTCTGTACACGCCCACCGCAATTTTAAATGTCCCGCTCTCCACGGGAGTGTGAAATGGGTTGGGCGGGCCTTAATTGGCCCTGCCACGCAAAATGGCGGCGCGGCCCTGATCGCGATTGGATCAGCTCCGCCCACCCGACGAACGGAAAATTCAGCCCTTGGTCACCTCTTCGAAAAATTCAATCAAATTGGTCAGACGTGACTTCCCCTTAACAAAACCATGCTGACTGTCCTTGATTATTCCCTGTCTCTCCAAGTGTAGATTAATTCTGTCCCTCAGAATTGCTTCCAATAGTTTCCCCACCACTGAGGTTAGACTGACAGGCCTGTAGTTCCCTGGTTTATCCCTTCCTCCCTTCTTGAATAACGGTACCACATTGGCTGTCCTCCAGTCCTCTGTAGCCAGAGAGGTATTAAAAATTATTGCCAGTGGCCCTGCTATCTCCTCCCTTGCCTCACTCAACAACCTGGGATACATTTCATCCGGGTCTGGAGATTTATCTACTTTTAAGCCTGCCAGACCTCCTCCCATTCTATGCTAATTTCTTTAATTATATCACAGTCCTTCTGCCTGATTGCCATACCCACGTTGGCCCTCTCACTTGTGAGCACCAACACAAAGCATTCATTTAGAACCCTACCTATGTCTTCCGGTTCCACGCACAAATTACCATTATGGTCCTTAATGGGCCCTACTCTTTCCCTAGTTATCCTCTTACTCTTAATGTACTTGTAAAATAACTTTGGATTTTCCTCTATTTTACCTGCCAATGTTTCTTCATGCCCCATTTTTGCTCTCCTAATTTCCTTTTTAAGTTCCCCCCCGCTACACATTCTATACTCCACTAGGGCTTCTGCTGTTTTGAGCCCTCGGTATCTGCTGTAAGCTTCCCTTTTTCTCTTTATCCAACCTTGTATATCCCTCGACATCCAGGGTTCCCTGGATTTGTTGGCCCCACCCTTTGTCTTCACTGGAATATGTTGACCCTGTACTCTCCCATTCCCTTCTTGAATGAGTCCCATTGCTCTGACGCAGATTTACCTAAAAGTAGCCGCTCCTTGTCCACTCTGGCCAAATCATATCTGATCTTATTAAAATTGGCCTTCCCCCAATTTATAACTCTGATTTCTGGCCCATCCTTGTCCTTTTCCATAACAACCTTGAACCTAACGGAGCTATGATCACTATCTGCAAAATGCTCCCCCACTGATACCTCTACCACTTGCCCATTCATTGATGTTTTTTAAGAGTGACCTTTGACTATTGCTTAGGCTTCTATTTCCTATTAATAAATAAAAATGTACTATGGTAGCATTTAATCGCATTATTTAAAAAAGGAGGGAGGGAGAGAACAGAGGAGGAACTTCTTTACTCACAGGGTGGTGAACCTGTGGAGTTCTCTACCACAGAAGGCTGTGGAGGCTAAGTCACTGAATATATTTAAGAAGGAAATAGATTTCTAGACTCCAAAGATGTCAATGGGTATGGGGAGAGAGCGGGAGTATGGCGTTGAGACAGAGGATCAGCCATGATCATATTGAATGGCGGAGCAGGCTTGAAGGGCTGAATGACCTACTCCTATTTTCTATGTTTCTAACAATGACATTACTAGAGTAGTGATCCAGACGCCCGGAATAATGCTGTGGGCTTGAGTTCAAATACTATCATGGCAACTGGGGAATTTAGTTTTTAACTGCAGATTTATTAATTCAATCTCAATAATCATCATGAAACTATTGGATTGTTGTAAAAACCCATCTGCTTCATTAATTTCCTTCGGGGGAGGAAATCTGGTCCGGGCTACATGTTACTCCAGACTCTCAGCAATGTGATTGACTCTTAACTGCCCTCTGAAATGGCCTAGCAGGCCACTCAGTTGTATGAAACTGCTACAGAAAAGTTAAATAATAAAACTGGACAGACCACCCAGCATCGACCTAGGCACCGGAAATAGCAAAAGGCACGCTTGACCCAGTTTAACATGCCAAACTTGGGAGAGTTGTCCCACAAGCTAGTCAAGCAACAAGCAACAGTCGTGCACACCAAATCAGGCCTACAACCAGACACCTCCATCACTAACCCTGGGTATGTCCAGTCCCACAGACAGGACAGGCCCACCAAAGGTGGCCACAAAGTGGTATATAGACAGGAGGGAGTGGCCCTGGAATCCTCAACATTGACGCCTGTCAAGTTTCATGGCATCAGGTCAAACGTGTAAGGAAGATCCTGCTGATTACCACCTACTGCTTGCTCTCAGCTGATGGATCTGTGCTCTTCCATGTTAGTCACCTCTTGGAAGAACGGAGGATAGCTAGGGAAAAGAATACTCTTTGTGGCGGACTTCAGTGTCCGACACCAAGAATGGTTTGGTAGCAACAGTACTAACTGAGTCTACTGAGTCCTGAAGGACATAGCTGCCGGAGTGGGCCTGAGGCTGGTGATAAGAGAGCCAAAAGAGGGAAAAACTCGCTTGACCTTGCCATCACCAATCTACCTGTCGCAGACACATCTCTCCATGACGTTATTGATAGGAGTGACCACCGCACAGTTGTTAGGGAGGTGAAATCCCACATGGAGGATATCCTCCATTATGTTGTGTGGTGCTACCACTGTGCTCATTGGGATAGACTTAGAACAGATCTGACAGCTCAAAACTGGGCATCCACAAGGTGCTCTGGGCCTTCATCAGCAGCAGAATTGTATTTGGCCACAATATGTGATCTCATGGCCTAGCATATCCTTCACCTCTACCATTGCCATCAAGCCAGGGGACCAACTTTGATTCAATGAGGAGTGTAGGAGAACATGCCAGGAGCAGCAGCAGGCAAACCTAAAAATGAAGTGCCAACATGGTAAAGCTAGAAGTACATGCATGCTAAAAAGCAGAAAAGCATGCGGTAGACACAGTTGAGTGGTCCCATAATCAAGGGACCAGATCTTCCACAACCAGTTGGGCTTTGGCTGAAGCTTGGAGTCTGTTGGTCACTGCTAAGATCCTGTTAATGTCCCCAAGTAGCCAGTTATTTTCCACTAACAGGCTACACATTGCTGTGGAGCGGGAACCGCATCTGGTGCTCACTAGCCTCTGAAAAAATTGCCATTTAAGTGTCTCATCCTGCCTCTGCTGTTATTTTATCCACGGCAGGGGAAGGCCAGGCCAAGCGGGTAGCCCGGCAGCTATCACTATGTGGGCTGGTGTTGACCAACAAGGAGGGGAATCTCCTTTGGGGGTTCCTTGTGCCCGTTGGAGGCACCCCCTGCCAACCACCTTTTTAACCGTCCATCCCCCAGGTCTCTCAAACCTGCACCCCCCCCTCCACCCTCACTGGGGTTTGCCAGCCAGGCCCACCAATACTCCGGACTTACTTGTCCGTCCAGGTTCCATTACCGCTTCTTCAGGAACTGCCGGTAGTCCCAGCAGTGGTCACCGCTTGATCCTGGTGCTGCTGGGACTACAGAGTCACCAGCCCATCAGATTGGGGTGGAAGTCTCTAAAACAATTAACGTTGCTTCCAGCGTAAAATGGTTGTGCGACAGTCAGGTTTTGGGTGAGTGGGCTCACAACCAGTTTTTCAGTTGGTGTGGGTGGGGGAATATGACATCCCATTAAAATCTAGCCTTCTGTTTCTCTCCACAGATGCTGTCTGACCTGCTGAGTGATTCCAGCATTTTCTGTTTTAATTCTGTTGATTGTTCCTATATATACCCCTCCTCAAATATTAACTATTTGTTCTTTTCATTACCTTGAACTGGATCCAGCACTATCTCTTTCCTTGTTGGATGAATAACAGACTCATCTAGAGTAGTTCTTAGCTACTTAGATTATCTTAATCCCAGTTTCCTTTTTTTTTAGCAGAAAACTTCTGGCACACGTAGAGGTAAATGTACTTAATGTGCATATTCACTCAACAAATATGAACTAACATTTAGTGTGAAACTTTGCAGTCTTTCTCTTTAACCAAAATTTGACAATAATTTATCAGTAATATCCTTTAGGGAAGGAAATCTGTCTCCCTTACTCAGTCTGGCCTATATGTGATTCCACACACACACAGCAATGCGGTTGACCCTTAACTGGCAAGCCACTAAGTTGTCTCAAGCCACTGTGAAAAATTATAAGAATAAAACCAGACGGACCACCTGGCATTGAACTAGACACTGACTTCAGATATGACAAAGGCACACCCAACCCAGACGACCATTCAAAGTCCTTGTTAACATCTGGAGACGTTCCAAAATTGAGAGACCTGCCCCACAAACTAATCATGCAACAGTCTGATATCGTCATACTCATAGAATCATACCTTTCAACCAACACTCCACATTCCTCTATGACCCTGCCTGCGTATGTCCTGCCCCACCGGCAGGACAGACCCAACAGAGGTGCCGGCACAATGCTATACAATCGGGAGGGAGTGGCCCTGGGTATCCCCAACAGTGACTCTGGACCTTAGGAAGTCTCGAGGCATCACACAGAACATGAGCAAGAAAACATCCAGCTGATTACCACCTGCCCTCAGCTGATGAATCTACTCCTCCATGTTGAACACCACTTGGAAGAAGCACTGAGGGTAGCAAAGACTCGGAAAGTACCCTGAGTGGGGGACTTCAAGGTCTATCACCGAGAGTAGCTTGTAAGCACTGCTACTGGTCGAGCTGGCAGAGTCCTGAAGGATATGGCTGTCAGACTGGGCTTCTTGCTGCTGGAGGCAGAAGCAGCATGAGGGAAAAACCTATCTGACTTTGCTCTCACTAATTTACTTGTCACAGATGCATCTCTCCATGACAATTTAGTAGGACTGATCATCTGCACAGTCCTGGCTTACTAGGATGTACTGCTCGTGGTCCTGTGTTTTTACTTCAATTGTTCCTCACTGCTTTGGTGGTTCAATGGATTCGCTGGGGTGTGCTACTGATCACTGAGGCCACTACTCAGCTCCACCGAATGCCTAGATCAATCCCTACTGGCTCATGTTCGGCTTTCCATACTTCCTTGGCTATATTTTCCATTGGACAACCTGCAACAGTGTGTCCACTGATACGCTGTCCCTCAACAACTCCTGGGGCAGGACTTTTGGGTTGTCGGACGGGCATGGTGGGTGGGGCCGGGAGCGGTCAGGAAATGGCCCGCCGCCCCCAATCGACCCCTAACTGCGATTTCACGCTGGCTGGCCATCTAACAGCTAGCCAGCGTGAAAGGCATGCTGAAAAGCTCAGCGCTGCTGGGGTGGGGGCAGGAGGAGTGCGAGCACAAACATCTGCGCATGCACGGGGGAGCATGCACCGAAAGGTCTCTGAAGACAGGGAACTGAAGAATTTTAAATTCAAAAATGAAGCTTTTGAAAATCGGAAATAAATGTCCCCACACAGGACTCACTCACATGAACATAAATGTAATAAAAATTATGTCAAAACATTTTAATTTTTTTAGTTAATGTTGGAAATGTCATCCTGCCCGTGGATGGGGTTTCCTAAAAAATCCAAAGGCCGCCTGGCCAATTCACCCACTTGCCCACCGTAAGGTTGGACGGGCAGCGAGAAAGAGCTTTTAATTAATTGATTAATGGCCTTAATAGGCCTCTTAGTTGTCGGTGGGCGTGCTGCCAACTGAAATATCGCGCGAGTTACGGCGGATCGGATCGGACTCACGCCTGCCCGCAGGACGTAAAATCCTGACCCGGGTTCCACAGCTGTCTCCAAATCTTGAGGTAGGGAACAGTAGCATGGTGGACTAGTATTCCAGAGGCCTGGACTAATAGTCTAGAGATATAAGTTTAAATCCTACCACACCAGGGGAATTTAAACTCAACTAATTAAATTAATATGGAATAGAAAGTTAGTAATAGTGACCATGATTGTCATTAAAAAACCCATTTGGTTCAATAATATCTTTTAGGGAAGGAAATCTGCTGCCTTTACTCAGTCTGGCCTACATGTGACTTCAGAACCATAGCAATGTGGTCAACTCTTAACTGCCTTCTGAAATGGCCGAGCGCCTCTCATTTCAGGGTAATTGGGATGAGCAAAAATGCTGGTCTTGCAAGTGACATCCACACCCTGTGAAAGAATTAAAAAAAACATTGGGTCGTGTTATGCTGACTCCAACCAGATAAAGTCATCACTGGCTACTTGTTCCCTTCATTATTCACATTCCCCTTCCCTTTCCAGCTTTTGTTCCTTCTGTGTCCACCCTGGAAAAAAACTTTCCACCAAGTTACTTACAACTGGACTTTCAAACTCCCAACTGTCTATCCTTTGATCTTCCATTCACCATAATGCTTCTGCAACTGTCAAACTGCTGAATCACTCTCTCAACTCTGCCTTTGCTGTTCCTGTCCTCAGTAAAATGCTCACTCTTTTCCAGTCTGGTCATTCCCCTCTTTCAAGTCGAAGGGTTGCAAACTGGTTTAACCAGATAATGACAAGTGTGAGATGCTTTTGAACTTCTTGCCCAGTAAGATTGCGATCATTTGTTCAGCTGTCTCTGCTATATCCCCGTCAAGTGAAATGGTAACTTTCTCTTCTATCCCCCTTCATGTGTTATCTGACCTTACCTTGTCCATTAGAAGCACCTCCTGCTCCCTTACCCCATTACCACTAAACTACTGGCCATCCAATTTCCCTTCTGGCCCTGATGTGACATTGTAAATAGTTATTTCTCCTCAAGTAGTATCCTCCTTTCAAAACAACTATCACCACTTCTCCTCAAAAAAAACTACCATCAACCCTGCTGTCCTTGCAAAAAATAGCCCTAATTCCAAGCTCGCTTTCCTTTCCAAAGTTTTTGAACAGGTAGTGACCTCCCAAATTCGTGTCCATTATCCCGACAGCTGCGTGTTTGAATCTGTCCAATCAGTTTTTCGCTCCTACCACAGTACTGGAATGACATTCTTTGATACATTTTCTGGCCAGTCCTCATGAACCTCTGCAAGCTTTGACCACACCATCATCCTCCACCTCTCCTCTGTTACCCAGCTCGGTGGCACTACCTATGAGGAAAGGTTGGACCTGTACCCATTGAAGTTTAGAAGAATGAGAGGTAATTTTATTGAAACACATAAGATCCTGAGGGGACTTGACAAGGTGGATGCTGAAAGGATGTTTCCCCTTGTGGTAGAAACTAAAACTAGGAGGCACTGTTTAAAAGTAACAAGTCTTCCATTTAAGGTGGAGGTGAAGTGAATTTATTTTCTCTGAGGGTTGTGACTCTGCAGAACTCTCCCAGAGAGCGGTGGAGGTAGAGTCATTGAATATTTTAAGGCCGAATTAGATAGAATCTTGAATGGAAAGGGAGGTGAAGGGTATAGGAAGGAAAGTGGAGTTGAGCAATCAGATGAATCAGAATTCTCCAAAGCTCCTTCAACAGCACCTTCCAAACCCATGACCACTACCATCTAGAAGGACAAGGGCAGCAGATAGATGGGAACACCACCACCTGGAAGTTCCCCTCCAAGTCACTCACCATCCTGACTTGGAAATATCGCCGTTCCTTCACTGTTGCTGAGTCGAAATCCTGGAACTCCCTCGCTAACAGCACTGTGGGTGTATCTACACCATATGGACTGCAGCAGTTCAAGAAGGCAGCTCACCACCACCTCAAGGGCAACTAGGTATGGGCAATAAATGCTGGCCCAGCCAGTGAAGTCCACATCCTGTGAATGAATTAAAAAATGAGCCATGATCTTATTCAATGGTGAAGCAGGCTTGAAGGGCCAAATGGCCTACTCCTCCTCCTAATTTGTATGTTCATATGTACCCTTGCCTGGGTCCACTCACCTAAATCCTAGCCAGAAATCTACATCAATGCACCATTACCTCGAGTCCACCAAGATTCCATTCTTCGCTGCCTCCTCATCACCTACATGCTGTCCCTGGAAAATATCATCCAAAGACAAGGAATCTGCTTCCACATTTACGCTGACAACACCCAGCTTCATTACTGTACCACAACTTTTGACTTCAGAACTACCTGTGCTGTCAAGACATTCATGGAGGAGCTGCAATTCTCTCCAGTTAAATATGAGGAAAGCTGGAGCTGTCAACTTTCAGCCCCATTACAAACCCTAGCTGATTTCAATCTCCACAACCATTGTAGGTAGGAAAAGACCATGGATAATTATGAAAGTTTCAGTGATCGATCCATATCAAAAGCTGTGGAGATGCTGAGGAGCACAAGGAGGGGAGAACATGTTAAAGAAAGACTTGCACTTTAATAGCTTCTTTCACAACCTCAAGCGATCCCAAAGCGCTTTACTTTTATGTAATCACGGTTGCAATGTAGGAAATGCAGCCAAGCAAGTCCCCACAAACAGCAATGTGCTGATGACCAAATAATCTATTTTAGTGATATTCAGTAAGGGATAAATATTGGCCAGGATAATGGGGATAACTCACTTGGTCTTCGGCGAATTAGTGGCCTGGATTTTTCATATGGCAGGCGGGCTGGGCGGGAACGGGCAGGGGTGAGCGCGGAGCCAATCACCACCTGCGAACGACTGCGTGCTGCTATTTTACGCGGGCCTGCCATTTAAGGCCCGCCCAGCGTAATGCTACCTGTGTGGGCGGGGGGAGGCGAGGGAGTCGGGGCCTGCGCCCTTTCGCGCGAAAGAGCGCAGCAATCTCCCTGAAGCACGGAGCTGCTTCAGGGAGATTGAATGTATAATAAAATCATGACAGAAATGATTTAAAAATTTATTCAAACATGACTGTGTCACATGGGTTGGGACATGTTTGTAAAGGTGGGAAAATTTATTTATTTTATAAAAGCTTCAGGAAACCCCATCCGGCCCGTGGATGAGATTTCCTGACAAACGCGAAGGCCGCTTGGGCTTTTCGCCTGCCCGCCGACCTTAAGGTTGGACGGGGCAGCGTTCTTAACTACTTTAATTAATTTCTCAATGGCCTTAATAGGCCCTTAACAGGCACGCAGCTGACTCCGGCGTGCACCCGCCGAATGAAATATCGCGATGACGTCGGGACGCACACCCGACGTCATCGCGCATCGTTTTACGCGTAGGGCCCACCCCCGCACGCCAACCGGAAGATTCTGCCCAGTGTCTTTTATATCCAACTTAACGTGGAGTTGGGACCTCTTTTATTAATTCATGGGATGTGGGCTTCGCTGGCTGGGCCAGCATTTATTGCCCTATCCCTAGTTGCCCTTGAGAAGGTGGTGGTGAGCTGTCTTCTTGAACCTCTGCAGTCCATGTGGTGTAGGTACACCCACTGTGCTGTTAGAGAGGGAGTTCCAGGATTTGGACCCAAAATCATCGCATCTCATCCGAAAGGCAGCACCTCTGACGGCGCAGCACTCCCTCTGTACCGCAGCGGGAGAGCCTGCCTAGTTTATGTGCTCAAGTCTCCGGAGTGAGACTTGAACCCACCGCCTACTGGCTCCCAGGGGGCGAGAGTGCAGCTGTGGACCCCAGTTCTGATCGAAAAAAAGGTAATCGATTTTAGACCTTAACTCTTGTTTCTCTCTCCGCAGATACCGCCAGGCCTCCCGAGCATTTCCAGAATGTTCTGTTTTTGGCTTTTGGAAGGAAGGGCGATGGGCCGGGTGCAGGAAAGTGGGATTAGAAAGGGCACCTGGGTGTCCTCGGGCTGGCATGGACAAGATGGGCCGAATGGCCTCCTTCTGGGCGGTAACTTTTCTATGCAAGGAGTTAGTTTCTTAAATGAAGCTATGGTTCAGGGCGGTCTTTCTCATGGAGGGAGGTTGATCATGGGGCTCTTGCAAGAGCAAGTGAGCGAAGTCACCAAACTGAAAATTGAGCATCCACGAACGCAGAGGCTGCGCCGAACGGACAGCTCCTTCCAACCAGCCCTCGGAGCGGCGTCTGCGCAGTGCGATACCAACCGCTCCTGCGCGAGTTGGGCGCTCGTGACTCAGCCCCGCCTCCTCCTCTTTCGGCTCTGCCCCCTCCTACTTCTCCGCTCAGCCCCGCCCCCCTCGCCTGGCGTTGGCCCTGCCCTCTCACGGAGATGGCGGCCGCCGGTGACTGCTACCTGGGCGTCGATCTCAGCACCCAACAGGTAAGCGGCTATCTGACGGGAGGCTGGGAGGTGAGGCTTGGGGAGTGCCTCACCTCTCGCCCGCTGATTGGCTTACTCAGCTTTCGGGTGGCTGGTAGCTCTTTGCACATCTTGTTGCTCGGTTTTGTGGGGGAGCCTCTGTTTGGGCACTGGTTTTGATAACAGGCCAGCGAATGGAAGATAAGGCAGGCTAGGGGCCAAGTGCTGGAAAATTCGATTAGAATAGATAGGTGCTTGATGGCTGGCATTGACACGATGGGCCGAAGGGCCGGTTTCTGTGCTGTATAACTCTATGGGGGTTTGTGTGTCAGACAGGGGGAGTTTGTTTGGAGATGTAGGTTTAGATTGGAGTTTGCGATGATTTGGGTTTTAGGCTGGGGGATAGAGATGATGTGGGTGTTTTAGTTTAGATTGAGAAGTTGAGATGGTTTAGGAGTTGGATTTAGATTGGGAGCATTGAGATGTTTTGGGTTGGGGGAGGTTTGAATTTAGATTGATGTTTGACATAATTTTGGGGTTTGGGTTTAGGCTGATGGTTGCAATGAATTGAGATTGTGGGTTGGGGGTGTTGAGATAATTTTGGGATTTGAATTTAGCGGGGATTGCGTAAGGTTGGGAGTTCGTAATATGAGTCTTGGCTTCACGTTTGAGATTGAGGTACAACTGATTTTATGTGGTGACTGCAGCAAATTCATCATGTAATGCAACCAATGCAACTCATTTTTTTATTGGACTTGTTATCAATCACCAATAACCAAAGAAACTTACATAAGTATGAACATACGAATTGGGAGCAGGAGTAGGCCACTTGGCCCTTCGAGCCTGCTCCGCCATTCGATAAGATCATGGCTGATCTGATTGTGGCTTCAACTCAACATTCCACCTACCCTGAATAACCTTTGACTTAAAAAAATCAATAACCCTCCCTGCACCCCACTCTCTGGAGAAGAGAGTTCCAAGACTTGTGACCTTCTGAGAAAAGATTGGGAGACCCCTCATTTTTAAACTGTGTCTCCTAGTTCTAGTCTTTGCTACAAGGGGAAACATCCTTTCAGCATCCACCCTGTCAAGTCCCCTCGGGGTCTTATATATTTTAATAAGGTCACCTTTAATTCTTCTGAACTTCAATGGACACAGGCCCAACCTATCCAACCTTTCCTCATTAAGATAACCCTCTCCCCCATCCCAGGTATCAGGCAAGTGAACTTTCTTTGAACTGCTTCTAACGCATTTACCTCCTTTCTTAAATAAGGAGACCAAAACTGTACATAGTACCCCAGATGTGGTCTCACCAATACCCTTAAACATCCCTACTTTTATATTCCATTCCCCTAGCAATAAATGTTTTTGTGATTCATATACCAGGACACCCTCTGTACCTCAGGGTTCTGTAATTTCTCTCCATTTAAACAATATTCTGCTTTTCTATTCAGCCTTCGAAAGTGGACAATTTCCCACTTTCCCACACTATACTCCATCTGCCATAGGAGTGAGAACCAAATGTGGTTTTACATTGAGGTACAGTTGATATGACAATGGAAATCCCAAATCACGAATTGTCATTGGGGTTCCACAATATAACCCTGCAGTGTTTTTTAATTTTCTCTCTTCCAGCAGGTCTCTGGAGAGGTAAGTTAAAACAGGCAGTGACACACCACTTTCATGGGTTTCTTGAGTGCTGTTGTCCCAAGCGAATTCCAGATAACATGAAAAGTATTATCGGTACAGGGTAATGGTGCAATACTGAACAGTTCAGTTCATCGAGATGTTAGGCCTCCATCAGCTTTGGCCATATCTCTTTTTAAATTTTCCTTCTTGACATTTCTTATCACCCTTAACTGAAACTTTTTCTTAAGTTCAACACTGCTAGTTATTGACAAATAAAAGCTCTCAAAAACCAAACTCTGTAACTTTTCTGTAAAATCATTAATATAAATCTGACACTGTACTTTGATCCCAACTGTCACATGCAGTCACTGACAATAGACTGATTCCAGCATGTTTTTATGTAAAAAAAAAGAGTATTTATGAAAGTTTTTACTTCCCTTTGTTTGCAAAACTTTGACGTTGTGATTACGGGGTTCCACTTTTAAAAGCCCTGCGGTATTATGGTGGTGTTTGTGCTGTGCCATTGTTTAAGAAAGAAAGCTAAGTACATGTACAAAAGTAAGCCAAAAAACTTCTCACCTGCAACTTGTTGAGTGGCCCTTTAAATAGCCCCAGAATAGTGCCCACTTTGCTTCAGGACACTTGTTGTTTCAGGCATGTTTAAGAAAGACACTACCTACATATGCATTAGCTAAAATTGGGATCCTAGTGTTGCATCAGCTGAATGACATGATCACGCTGATTCATAGCCTCACACCGCACCTGCTTAGGAAATGGCAAGGAGCACACTCTGAATTCAGAAATCGATGGTAGGCTTCCATGTTGCCCTACTTCATGCCCACGAGACCAAAACTGCATTAAAGCACTACGTAATATAGGGGGTGCAATTCTAAAGAGGGTGCAGGAGCAGAGGAGATTAAGAAACTTAAGAGATTTGATGGACATTCAAAATCATGAAACGTCTGTATAGAGTAGATAGGGAGAAACTGTTCCTGCTGGTAGCAAGATCGAAAACCGGAGGACACCGATTTAGGGTGAATGGCAAAAGAAGCTACAACAACATGAGGAAATGCTTCTTTACGTAGCAAATGTTTAGGACCTGGAATGCACTGCCTGTGAGTGTGGTGGAAGCAGATTCAATCATGGCTTTCAAAGAGAATTGGGTCATTATCTGAAGAGGAAACAGTTGGAGGGAAAAGGCAGGGAGTGGGACTAGGTGAGTTGCTCTTGCAGAGAGCCAGCGTGGACACGAGAGGCCAAGTGACGTTGTCCTGGGTTGTAACCAGTCTGTGGGTGGAATTTTCCAGTCCCACCTGTGGCAGGAATCTTGGCGGGTGGGACCAGAAATTTTGGAGTGAGGCCAAAAGTCAAAAATCTGCTGGCGGAAAAACAAATTGCAATCTTCCCCCAGCACTTTCATGATGGGCTCATGGCAGGTTGCCTTTCCCACTTGTGAACGTTGGGACCCTAATTTGCATGTTATGAATGCTCATTAACAGGGCTACAGACTACTGTACCCCTGTAAAATATTCCAGCGGGAAATCAGACTGATCTGTTTCCCGATCTGCAAATGTAGTGTGCAGCCAGTGCGGGAGATCTCTTTCACTTACCTGCCACTGGACGCTGCCTTCACCTTTCGCACTGCTCTTCTCCCGGGTACTTATGGATGGCATGCATACGAAGGAAGCGGGGAGGTTGGAACTCGTGAAGGAAGGGATGGGAGTGAGGTTCGGGAGTTGAGGTCCAAGGTTGTGAGGGGGAGTCTGGGGAAGGGCAATTCTGCAAGGGATGAGGTGGTCCAGGTGCCCTTTAAATATGGTATCTGGACATGGAGGAGGGGTGGTCAGCTTCCTGCTGACCCACCACAAGATACTTGAAACTCACGGCTGCATAATTAATGAGTCTAGCATCGCACGATTTGGCGGGTTTACCTGCTACGCTTTGCAGCGGGAGACACTCTGACTTCTGCCCCCACTAAGGGACTTAGTTCCGGAGCGGAAGATTCCGCCCTTGGGATATCATGATGTTGTGCAGGATGCTATTAGCCATCTACAATTCCATATACTGGACCACAGAATTCCATCCACAAATAAATGTCCTTCTCTCTCAGATCAAAGCCATGGCCATTGATGATAATCTGAATGTGATCCATGAGACAAATGTGAAGTTTGATGACGATTTGCCAGAATTTGGGTAAGAAGATTTATACATTTACATGGGTCGGGTGGGGGGAGGGAATGTGGAACAGAGATGCACTCTGTCAGAAATATAATCTTGGTAGACTTGTCAAACCTGTTGTAATGTTTCGGTATGACAGATATTCGCTTGTTTGATTACATGGTAAATTAGGCAAAAACCTAAGATACAAGTCAAAAATTTAATCCAATGAAGGCTGTAGGGGCAGGGGGTGACTCTTGGCACAGTGTGGAACTAACAATAGTATAGTTTTTTGGCATGTTTTGCAGTTTCTGTAAATAGTTGTTTGGTAATACAGAACTTGAGTATTGCTGAAAAAAGAGATGTCAAAGCTTTTTGTCTTGCACTAATCAGGACACTTTGCAAGAATACCAGTTGGCATTTATATTGGTATTCTTGCAAAGTGTCCTGATGAGTGCTAGACGAAAAGCTTCGACATGTCTCTTTTTTCAGCAATACTCAAGTTTCTGGAAACTTGGTGAAGTCGGGCTCATTCAAAGATACATGCAATTGAGTGGCCAGTTTGAAAGTGCCTTGAAACATGGAGCTAAATAGCCACATTGCGAGTATAAATATACATTTTTGGGGCTATTTGGAGTTTTTAAAAAATTAATTATTCATAGGATATGGGTGTCGCTGGCTAGGGCAGCATTTATTGCTGTTGAGAAGGTGGTGGTGAGCCATGGTCTTGAAGTGCAACAGTCCATGTGGTGTAGATACACCTGCAGTGCTGTTAGGAAGGGAGTAGTGCAGTTCCTTGGAGAAGTGGGAACTGGAAACCACAAATTAAGCCATGAAGAGTTGTAGGTCATATTCGATAGGGGCATGGACAGGGTGCATAGGGAGCAGCTGTTCCCCTTGGTTGAAGGGTCAGTCATGAGGGGACTTAAGTTCAAGGTGAGGGCAGGAGGTTTAGGGGGGATGTGAGGAAAAGCTTTTTTACCCAGAGGATGGTGACGGTCTGGAATGCACTGCCTGGGAGGGTGGTAGAGGCGGGTTGCCTCACATCCTTTAAAAAGTACCTGGATGAGCACTTGGCACATCATAACATTCAAGGCTATGGGCCAAGTGCTGGTAAATGGGACTAGGTAGGTAGGTCAGGTGTTTCTCACGTGTCGGTGCAGACTTGATGGGCCGAAGGTCCTGTTCTGCACTGTGTGATTCTGAGTGGAGTACTGCAAGGATTGGAGCTGGGACCTCAGCTATTTACAATTTATATTAATGACTCAGGTGAAAAGACAGAAGGTAATGTATCTAAGTTTGCTGACAATACAACGCTAGGTGGAAATGCAAGCTGTGAAGAGGATACAAAAAGGCTGTAAAGAGATTTGGATAATTGTGAGTAGGCACCAAGGTGGCAGATGGAGTATAATGTGGGGAAGTGTGAAGTTATTCACTTTGGTTGTAAGATTAGAAAAGCAGAATATTTTTAAAAAGGCATGAAACTTGTAAACATTGATGTTCAGAGAGACTTGGGTGTGCTTGTACAAGGAGCACAAAAGGTTGGAATGAAGGTACCAGCAAGCAATTAGGAAAGCAAATGGCATGTTGGCCTTTATTGCAAGGGTATTGGAATACAAGAATAAAGAAGTCTTGCTACAATTGTACAGGGCTTAGGTGAGACCACACCAGGAATAGTGTGTGCAGATTTGGTCTCCATATTTAAGGAAGGGTATACTTGCATTAGAGGCAGTGCAGTGAAGGTTCACTTGGATTGGTCCCTAGGATGAGAGGGTTATCCTATGATGAGAATATTGGGTCTGTATTCTTTGGAGCTTAGAAGAATGAGATGTGATCTCTGAAACATTCAAGATTCTAAAGGAGCTCGACAGGGTAGATACTGAGAAGTTGTTACCTCTGCCTGGGGAAGCTAGACCACGAGGACACAGTCTCAGGATTAGGGGATGATCATTTAGGACTGAGATGAGGAGAAATTTCTTCACTTAAAGGGTTGTTGAATATATTTAAGGCCAAGATAGATTTTTGGTCTCTCAGAGAATCAAGGGATGTGGGGAGTGGGTGGGAAAGTGGAGTTGAAGCCCAAGATCAGCCATGATCGTATTGAATGGCAGAGTAGGCACCACTGACGTTAAACTAACTGGCCTGTAATTGCTGGGCTTATCCTTACACCCTTTTTTTGAAAAAGAGTCTAACGTTTGCAATTCCTCAGTCCTCTGGGTCCACTCTAGAGTCTAAGGAAGACTGAAAAATTATGGCCAGTGCCTCCACAATTTCTACTGTCACTGTTCGCAGTATCCTTGGGTGCATTTCATCTGGTCCCAGTGCCTTATCAACTTTAAGTACAGATAACCTATCCAATTCCTCCTCCTTTTCAATTTTAAACCCATCTGGAGTCTGAATTACCTCCTCTTTTACCATGGCCTGGGTAGCATCTTTTTCCTTGGTAAAGACAAATGCAAAGTATTCATTCAATACCTCAGCTATGCCTTCTACTTCCATGTGTAAGTTCCCTTTTGCTCCTTTTACCACCCTTTTACAATTTATATTCCTATAAAAGACTTTGGGATTCCCTTTTATGTTAGCTACCAGTCTCTTTTCATACCCCCTCTTTGCTTTGCTTATTTGCTTCTTCACCTCCCCTCTGAATGTAACTGAGATGAAGAAATATTTTTTCACTGAAAGGGTGTGATACTTTGGAATTTTCTACCCCAAAGGGCTGTGGAGTCTCCATTGATTTTTGGGTATGAAGAATTAAGGGATTTGGGAATAGTATGAGTTAGTGGAGTTGAGATAGAAGAGCAGCCGTGTTATTGTTGAATGGTGGAGTAGGATAGAAGGGCCAAATAGCCTACCTCAGCTCATATTTCTTGTGTTCTTATGGAGTTTAAGTTTGAGATGTGAGGATTGGTGAAAATTCTGGAGATGTGCTTTGTTTTCTTTGGACGTATGGAGTATTTATATAAAATATTCTCTTGAGAGATGAAATACTTCTGATAGAGTTCACAATGCTATAGATGGTCTGTGATCTGTGTAAGAATAGATTTGATGAGTTGAACGGTGTTTCTTTATTCAGTGCTGCCTTATCATCTTAACTATACTAAAATTTGAATTCCTCAGGGATACTGTATTAAGCTCCTTTTTTTATTTCTAGGACACAAGGTGGCGTCCATGTACACAGTGACAAGCTGACAGTTACAACACCAGTCCTATTGTGGGTAAAGGTATGAATGGGAAATATATCTTAGTGACTATCATCTGGAGAATATAACTTTGTGTAATTGTCATGGTTTGGAATCCTTTGGCCATTTTTGCACAAAAATGATTTGGATATCAGTGGTTTGTATGTATTTTGAGCAGAAGTTTGTCTACAGGGGATTCAACAGACGGGTCCATTTTGAGTTGTCACTGCACAGGCAGATGAGAAATATTTTAAAAAATGACTTGTGCTTTTCAGGGCCACCAGAAGTTTCAAAGTGCTTTACAGCCCATAAAGTACTTTGAAGTGTAGTCACTGTTGTAATGTAGAAAATGCAGCAGCCAAGTCGTGCACAGCAAGCTCCCACAAACAGCAATGTGATAATGACCAAATAATCTGTTTTTGTGATGTTGATTTAGGGTTAAATATTAGTTAGGACATTGGGAATAACCCTACTGCTCTTCTTTAAAGTAGTGCAGTGGGACCTTTTACCTCCACCCAAACAGGCAGATGCCCTGGTTTAACATCTCATCTGAAAGATGGCAGTGCAGTGCTCCCTCGGTATTGTAACTCACGGAAGTATCAGCCCTGATTTTTATGCTCAAGCCTGGAGTGGGACTAGAACTAAGAACCTGTGACTCAGAAGCGAGAATGGTTGCAACTGAGCCATGGCTGACACAAGGCAGGATAGGCAATTTTTCTTGTTTTAATTTATATTCTTTTGTGGGATGTGGGCATCACTAGCTAGGTCAGTATCTATTGCCCATCCCTAACTGCCCTTAAGGTGGTGGTGAGCTACCTTCTTGAACTGCTGCAGTCCCTGTGATATAGGTACACCCACAGTGCTGTTAGGGAGGGAATTGCAGAATTTGACCCAGCAACAGTGAAGGAACGGCGATATATTTCCAAGTCAGCATGGTGTGTGGCTTGGAGGGAAACTTCTAGGTGGTGGTGTCCCCATGCATCTGCTAACCTTGTCCTTCTAGTTGGTAGAGGTCACAGATTTGGAAGGCGCGCTGATCACGAGCAATAGCCAATTCGTTAGGAATGACTGGCCGTTTGGGAAGACATCTAGCCTCTAAATGTTTACAATCTCTGTTAACTCTATTTATGTGAAAATAGTGCTGTTGATTTGTGAAAGAAATCAGAATGATCATATCAAACATTACCTTAAAAGAAGATGAAATGCAGGCTGTGATTACTCATGACGCTCACTGAAAATTGTTTTGAAATATTCTTGTATTTCCAGGCGCTAGATATGCTCCTGGAGAGAATGAAGGCCTCAAACTTTGATTTTTCTAAATTGAAATCCTTGTCCGGCACTGGTCAAGTGAGTGAAGTTAATTTGTTTCAATAGAAATTAAGAAAAGAAACCCAATTTTTTTGTGCTTCCTGTGAAAGCTGATTGCAATCTCTTATTGGTTTCCTTCACAGCAACATGGTAGTGTTTATTGGAAAAATGGAGCCAGTCAGACCTTGAAAAACATGCCAGATGATCATTCTCTGCATCAGATATTGGAGGTGAGAGTTGTAGGGCTTTTCCTTACAGTAGGCCTGGAAAGGTTTTTGAGATACAGTCCTGTTTACATTTTACATTATATGCAGAGCCAGATTAATAGGATCACAAGGGCGTACTTAATTATCTGCTTTATCAAACTGATGCCCTGAATTAGAGTGCTCATTTTCATCTCTGGGAACGTCCCTCAAATTAAGGACGGAATTAAGCCTCCCTTTTAACCGCTCTTTGGACAGGATTTTGATGGCCCAGTGGGGGTGGGAACTGAGACGGGCAGGCAAATAATTTGGCACACAGTTGCACTGGGTGTGCAAGGTTAATGGAGCAAAAAGCCTAGTTGAGGGAGTCGTGACTCTCAAGGGATCATGGTGCCATAAGAGGGAGGTACTGTAAGCATTGTGAGTGCAGTTGACCACAAGCAAGGCATCAGCGACACATGGCATTAAGTAACTTGGAGATAGGGTTGAGTACCAATGAGGGTCAACATCCTCAGGAGCAGATGCAGAGCCCTGGGCATGAGAAGGATGGAGGAAAGGATTGAGGGCAGGAAGGCAATAGAGGACACACCCTCAGCATTGAGTATATCACTGAAGAAAAAGCTACCTGAATGTATCAGAGGATCAGTGCCTCTGCGGAAACTGCGGCTATCTAAGCAGATGGTATCTGGTGTTTGTGCCCTTGTTGAGGAAGACCTCAGATCTAGCAGTGCTGCTCACCATGCCCTGCCAGTAGCTGCTAAAGTCACTGTGCCCCTGGCTCATTCTATGGATCAGCAGCAGATCTTGGTGGTGTCTCTCAAGTGAGAATACTCTATTACATCTTGCAGGTCGCTGATGTCCTATTTGTGAAAGCTGGGCATACATACAATTTCAAATAGATGGGATGTACGAAAGTATAATAATTTTCAGAATATTTTTCTGGTTTATTGTAAAGTAGGTTTATGGGGGGCTGTGTTTTTCTGTCTGTGTATGATCTAATTATGTTTTGTAGCCGAGCAAGTTGAAGTTATCAAAGGACGGTGTAGAATTGTTTTTAAAATGCTAAGTAGGTAAGCATAGTTGGGGTCTTAGCACAGGTGGAGGTGGTGGCATTGTGGTATTGTCTTCCAGGATATAGGGTCTTCAGGCGAAACAGGGAAGGAGGTAAAAGAGGAGGTGATATCGCAACATTGATCAAGGAATCAATTACAGCAATAAGGAGGGATGACACCTTAGAAGGCTACTCAAATTAAGCCATATAGGTAGCACTTAAAAGCAAAAAAGGAGCAATTGCATTGCTGGGAGTGTACTATAGGCCCCCAAACAGTCAGAGAGAAATAGAAGAGCAGATATGTAGGCAAATTTCAGAGAAGTGTGAAAATAATAAGGTAGTAGTAGTGGGGGATTTCAACTTCCTCAACATTAACTGGGTTAGTCATAGTGTGACAGGTTTAGAGGGAGCAAAATTCTTAAAATGCATCCAGGAGAGCTTTTTGAGCCAGGACGTAGAAGGCCCTGGACTTAATTTTAGGGAATAAAGCCGGGCAAGTGGTAGAGGTTTCAGTGGGGGAGCATTTTGCAGATAGATCTAACTCCGTTAGATTCAAGGTTGGTATGGAAAAGGACAAGGATGGGCCAGAAATCAGAGTTCTAAATTGTGGGAAGGCCGTTTTAATAAGATCAGATATGATTTGGCCAGAGTGGACGGGAGCAGCTACTTTTAGGTAAATCTGCGTCAGAGCAGTGGGACTCATTCAAGAAGGAAATAGGGAGAGTACAGGGCCAACATATTCCAATAAAGACAAAGGGTGGGACCAACAAATCCAGGGAACCCTGGATGTCGAGGGATATACAGGATTGGATATGAAGAAAAAGGGAGGCTTATGGCAGATACCGAGGGCTCAGAACAGCAGAAGCCCTAGAGGAGTATAGAATGTGTGGGGGGATGTTTAAAAAGGAAATTAGGAGAGCAAAAAGGGGGCATGAAAAAACATTGGCAGGTAAAATAAAGGAAAATCCAAAGTTATTTTACAAGTACCTTAAGAGTAAGAGGATAACGAGGGAAAGAGTAGGGCCCATTAAGGACCATAATGGTAATTTGTGTGTGGAGCCGGAAAACGTAGATAGGGTTCTCAATGAACACTTGTGTCGGTATTCACAAGTGAGAGGGACGACATGGGTATGGAAATCAGGCAGAAGGACTATGATATAATTGAAGAAATTAGCATAGAAAAGGAGGAGGTTCTCAGTGGTCTGGCAGGCTTATAAGTAGATAAATCTCCAGACCTGGATGAAATGTATCCCAGGCTGTTGAGTGAGGCAAGGGGTGCTGGCAATAATTTTCAATACCTCTCTGGCCACAGGAGAGGTGCCAGAGGACTGGAGAACAGCCAATGTGGTACCGTTATTCAAGAAGGGAGGAAGGGATAAACCAGGGAACTACAGGCCAGTCATTCTCACCTCAGTGGTGGGGAAACTATTGGAAGCAATTCTGAGGGACAGAATTAATCTGCACTTGGAGAGACAGGAATTAATCAAGGACGGTCAGCATGGTTTTGTTAAGGGGAGGTCATGTCTGACCAATCTGATTGAATTTTTCGAAGAGGTGACCAGGTGTGTAAATGAGGGCAATGCATTTGACGTAGCCTACTTGGACTTCAGCAAGGCTTTTGATAAGGTCCCACATGGGAGACTGATAACGAAGGTAAGAGCCCATGGGATCCAAGGCAATTTGGAAAATTGGATCCAGAATTGGCTGAGAGTCAGGAAGCAGAGGGTGATAGTCGAGGGGTGTTTTTGTGACTGGACGTCTGTGTCCAGTGGGGTTCTACAGGGATCGGTGTTGGATCTCTTGCTGTTTGTAGTATATCTAAACGATTTAGACTTGAATGTAGGAGGGTTGATCAGTAAGTTTGCGGATGACACGATAATTGGTTGGGTGGTAAATAATGAGGAGGATAGCCTTAGAATACAGGAGGATATAGAAGGGCTGATCAGTGGCAAATGGAATTTAATCCGGATAAGTGAGGTGATGCACTTACTTGGCAGGACAAACGAGGCACGGGAATACACGATGAATGGTAGGACCCTGGAAGTACCGAGGATCAGAGAGGGACCTTGGTGTACATGTCCACCGGCCCCTTAAGATAGCGGGACAGGTAGGTAAGGTAGTTAAGAAGGCATATGGGATACTTGCCTTTATTAGCCGAGGCATAGAATATAAGAGCAGGGAGGTTATGCTGGAACTGTATAAAATGCTGGTTAAGCCACAGCTAGAGGATTCCGTGTAGTTCTGGAATCTGCATTATAGGAAGGATGTGATTGAACTAGAGAGAGTGCAGAGGATGTTGCCTGGGCTGGAGAGTTTTAGTTATGAGGAGAGATTGGATAGACTGGGGTTATTTTCCCTGGAGCAGAGGAGATTGAGGGGGGACAGGATTGAGGTGTATAAAATTATGAGGGGCATAGGGTAGACAGGAAGGAACTTTTCCCCTTGGTGGAAGGATCAATAACCAGGGGGCATAGATTTAAGATAAGGGGCAGGAGGTTTGGAAGGGATGTGAGAAAGAATTTTTTCACCCTGAGGGTGGTGGGAATCTGGAACTCACTGCCTGAAAGGGAGAGACAGATACCCTCATAACATTTAAGAAGTATTTGGATGTGCACTTGCGATGTCATGGCATAGAAGGCTATGGGCCTAGTGCTGGAAAATGGCATTAGAATAGTTAGGTACTTGTTTGACCGGTGCAGACTTGATGGGTCGAAGGGCCTTTTTCTGTGCTGTAGACGTCAATGACTCTAAGACTCTGTGACTCTAGTTTTCTAGAGACTCAGGGTAATGTTCTGGGGAGCTGGGTTCGAATCCCACCATGGCAGATGGTGAAATTTGAATTCAATAAAAATCTGGAATTTAAAGCCTGATGAAATCATTGCCGATTGTCATAAAAACCCACCTGGTTCACTAATGTCCTTTAGGGAAGGAAATCTGCTGCCCTTACCTGGTCTGGCCTACATGTGACTCCACAGCAATGTGGTTGACTCTTAAATGCCCTCTGAATAAGGGCAATTAGGGATGGACAATAAATGCTAGCCTAGCCAGCGATACCCACATCCCATGAGCGAATAAAAATAGTAGAAAGGGAATTTGCATTTTAGATAGATGAAGGGAGATTTGGACTTCAAAGGGATCTCAGTCTGTTCACAAACACCCAGACAAGCAATATGTTTATTTTTCTCAAGGGTTACTAACAATATACAATGACAACATGAATGTTTTTGTTATGAGGGAGATACAGTTTCAAAAATTTATGAAACAATGGAATCTACAGATTAAGAAAGAGAGAAATATATATAAAGGAGAATGAGGCTATGTATCAGGAGAAGGCATTGTAAGAGGTGAGGTGAGAGTAACTGCCCTTGACATCAAGGCCGCAGTTGACCAAGTGTGGCATCAAGGAGCCCTAGCAAAATTGGGGTCAATGGGAAAGCTCTCAACTGGTTGGAATCATACCTGGCAGAAAGGAAGATGGTTGTGGTTGTTGGCGGTCAGTCATCTCAGCTCCAGGGCATCACTGCAGGAGTTCCTCAGGGGAGTGCCCTCGGCCCAACCATCTTCAGCTGCTTCATCAATGAACTTCCTTCCATCATAAGGTCAGAAGTGTGGATGTTCACTGATGATTTCACAACATTCAGCACCATTCGCAACTCCTCAGATACTGAAGCAGTCCATGTCCAACTGCAGCAATCTAACCGTCGCTCCTTGATGTTCAATGGCATTACCATCACTGAATCCCCAAGATCAACATCCTGGGGATAACCATTGACCAGAAACTAAACTGGACTAGCCATATAAATACCGAGGCTACAGGAGCAGGTCAGAGGCTAGGAATTGTGCGACGAGTAACTCAACTCCTGACTCTCCAAAGCCTGTCCACCATCTACAAGGCATAAGTCAGGAGTGTGATAGAATACTCCCCACTTGCCTGGATGAGGGCAGCTCGCACAACACTCAAGAAGCTTGACACCATCCAGGACAAAGCAGCCCGTTTGATTGGCACCCCATCCACAAACATTCACTCCCTCCATCACCAACGCACAGTAGCAGCAGTGTGTACCATCTACAAGATGCACTGCAGGAATTCCCAAGGCTCCTCAGACAGTACCTTCCAAACCCATGACCACTACCATCTAGAAGGACAAGGGCAGCAAATTGATGGTAACACCACCACCTGGAAGTTCCCCTCCAAGTCACACACCATCCTGACTTGGAAACATATCGCCGTTCCTTCACTGTCGCTGGGTCAAAACCCTGGAACTCCCTTCCTACTGCACTGTAGGTGTATCCTCACCATATGGTCTGCAACAGTTCAAGAAGGTAGCTCACTATTACCTTCTCAAGGGAAACTGGAGATGGGCAATAAATGCTGGCCCAGACACAAGTAGCCCTCTATTGTAGCTTCACCAGGTTGACACCTCATTTTTAGATATGCCTGGTGCTACTCCTGGCATGCCCTCCTGCACTCTTCATTGAACCAGGGTTGATCCCCTGGCTTGGTGGTAATGGTCGAGTGGGGGAATATACCGGGCCATGAGGTTACAGATTGTGGTTGAGTACAATTCTGCCCTTGATGGCCCACAGCACCTCATGGATGCCCAATCTTGCGTTGCTAGATCTGTTCGTACCCAAACGTACGACAGCGTTCAATCCTGTTCATGATTGCTATTGAACTATTAAAAAAGAAATTAATGTATTCTCTCGATGGGGAGTATTAACCAGGTCTGTGCTCCCGATCCTCCCCATTCAGTCAAATATCCTGCAACATTCTATATGAAGATGGTGACCTTGCCTGCGGAATTGTGTTCAGCCAATGCTTTCAGGAAAGAAAGGAGGAGAAAATTGATAGAAAAAAGTTAAATTAATTTTCATTCAGTAACTAGAAATATTGAAAATTATTGACAAACCTAAATAGGTATTTAACTCAAGTGTTATTCAAAGAATTCACATTATTTTTCCCTCCTTTTCTCTTTAGTCTAGTTTCGCTGTGAAAGAATCTCCTATCTGGATGGACTCCAGCACCACTGAAGAATGCCAGCTACTAGAAAAATCTGTTGGAGGGCCACAGAGACTTGCTGACATTACTGGATCACGTGCTTATGAGGTTTGTTTAAATTGACTACCTCGGTAAAAGCATTGAGTGGTGCTGTAGTCGCCAATGAGTGAACAAGTGGAAGGTGTCCTGACAGACAATGGCATAACCATTTGCTTCGGATGATTTTTACTGATTAAGTACTTCGAGGACTTAATGTGGATTTAAATGATTTTTAGAGCAAATTATGTTGAAATATCTGGCAATTTATTATAGCCTGCAATCTAAAAACACAAATGAGGCACAGTTCAGCTTGGTGTCAGAAGGTCTTTACCTCACCAGGATGTTCTGAAATATTAATATCCTGCATGTTAGGCAAGCTATGTTTGCACCAAGTTTACTCTTCTTAAGGGAAAAGTAATTAATACCAGGGAGATTTGAAAAAAAATCTGCCTTCCTTTCCTTTGCACCCCGACAATTTGTCTGTAGCTGTGGCTTGATTGTTGGCTGTTATGATACTGAGTTCACAAGTAATTTTGGAATCAGATTGCTACAGAAGAATTTGTTATAGATATGTTAAAAGAGTGTACACTAATTAAATATTAAGTTCGATTTTTAAATTTATGTGCTGAAAAATATTATTTTGCGACAAACGAACCCAAAGAACTTTGTGGTCCAGTTTAAGCTGCGATGCAGTTGAATTGCACCGGGCACAAAAACTACAGAATAACTAGCGAGCGATGGAGTGGTAGATTCAGTTCTGTCAAGCTGTGCAAGATTTTATCAAGGGGATGTTCTTTCATCGGTTTGATTTCACACTATTGTGGTATAACCAACTATGCAAAGCCAAATTTAAATGCTATTTGGGAGTCTTGGCACATTTGAACTTTTTGCGGGGAAGTAAAGGTTGGATCTTGCTAACATAAATCACAGAATTGTTACGGTGTAGAAGGAAGCCATTTGGTCCATCGTGTCTGGACCAGCTCCCTGAGCATTTTAACTTAGTGCCAATCTCCTGCCTTTTCCCAGTAACCCTGCGCAGTGCATTCCAAACCCTAACTGCTCGCTGTGTGAAATTTCTCTCTGAAATTTCCTCGCAGATTTGTTCCTCTATATCCTTCCCACAATGTAATTGCACCCTTCTTATTCCTTAGCTCTAGCCAAATTGATTCTGTCCTTGAATCCTCTGACACATTCTCTTTCTCCAGTACTGCAGTACTCTCCTTAACCAAAAACACCACACCACCTCCTTTTTTCCCTTTCCTATCTTTTCTGAACACCTTGTAATCAGGAATATTTAACACCCAGATCTGCCCTTCCTTAAGCCAGATCTCCATTATCGCCACAACATCATAATCCCACAAGGCAATCTGTGACTGTAACTCCATTCACATACCCTGACTTAGACTTCATTGCTTGCTCCCTTACTCCGGCTCCATCTATTAACTTACTATTCTCTATTTTAGTGCTATTTGCCTCTCCCAGCATTCCATGCATCCTGGTATCACTCTCTAATATTCTCTCCTGGTTCCCACACCCCTGCTGAGTTAGTTTAAACCCTCCCCAACAGCACTGGCAAAACGACCCGCAAGGAACTCAGTCCCGGCTCTGTTCAGATGCAATCTGTCTGGCTTGTACAGGTGCCATCTCCCCCAGAGCTGGTCCCAGTGTCTCAGGAATCTAAAGCCTTCCCTCCTGCACCATCTTTTCAGCCACGCGTTCGTGTGTCATATCTTCCTATTTCTGAACTCACTTGCACGTTTGGATGCTACCGAGCAAAGTTCTGAACATAAGCAAGAATGTTACGAGGGAAGTGACGTAACTGATTTTTGATGGCACACACTGCTGTAACGCAGGAACTAGTATCAAATCGTTACCAAGCAGTTACAGGCCATTAAAGATTTAAATTGTGTTCAGTGGGACTTTGCTCCATTTCATCTGCCTGAAATGCTAATGAATACTTGAACTAGGGTTGGTTTAGGTCAGTTGTTAAACATTTGTATGTTTTTCACCTGACAGCGTTTCACAGGAAATCAAATTGCAAAGATCAACAAGAAGAACCCTGAAGATTACAAGAAAACTGAGGTAAACTGTAAAAAAAAAAATGGTTGTAAAGCAGAATAACAACTGTTTCAGTGATGGAATGCACTCTTACAGCTTGATGATTGTTTATGGTCATTGAGCAGTCTTCTCAGGGTCTGTCGGTGCTTTAATATATGGGTTTGCAGAATGGTAGTGATCTGTTTCACCCGGAACAACATTACACTGCAGCGAGGACTGGAGCTCCAGGAGGAGGAAGGTGATGAGCATTCCACATCTTTGGCGGAAGAAGAGAAGAAGCAAGAGGAGACGGAGGAGGAACACCTATGGCGAGGGCACCGGTAGCCACACACTTCGCTGCCAGGGATTCCTGGGATGGACTGATTCAGACACCCTCTAGCAACTCTTGTCACACCATTCTTCACAAGGCAGAATGTACCTAAGCAGGTTGTGGGCACATATCAGAACAAGAAGACAGTGGAGCTTTGATTTCTGGTTTCTGATTCAAAAACATTAAATAGACTTGCGAGAATGTAGCGCGGTGTTTAAACACCCAAATAAACACCCCTGTGCAACTACAAATCCTTTATTTTGTTTTTCTACTGCATCTACGTGGTGCAACTCCTGGAGCTTCAACAGACAGGCTGCTTGATTCCCTGCTCCTCTGCAGGGGTGGAAATGGCCATCAGGACGGAAGGAAGCATGCGGGGCTCTGACTGGAAGGGGAGGTAGGGCAGGGGGCAGGAGTGAAAGCGCTTTGAGCAGACTCCCACTTCCATGTGCCCTCTCTCTGTCTTCCTCTTATGGCCTACCTGCACTTCCCTGCCAACCAACAGCTGGAGAGCACGTTGCTGAACCTTATTGAGGCATTGAATGGCCAAGGAAAGGTATTCCTTCAAATTAGCCTTTGCTGAGAGCCAACATGCACCTGTCCAACAGGCTGCCTGTCACACCTGATGCTCCAGGCAGGTAGCCACTCTTTCCACAGATGTGGACCTCAGCATGAAGGCCTGAGGCATCATGGCACTCATGCTAGAAACGGAATCTTCCAATACAGTAAGTCCACACTTAAAGACGACTCACTTAATGTTGTTTCACTTTAACGTCATAAGTATAGTGTCGATATATCCATTTAACGTTGCCAGCTTCACTCTAACGTCTTTGCCTTCCTCTTCCTCTTCTGTGGCCCGCCTGCTCAAATGACTTTTCCTGCAGTGCTTCCACTCTCTCCCTTCAGTCCTTCTTCCTCCTGGTCGCCCTTGCCAATTCCCGCCCCCCCCCTCTTGCCTCTCCCAGCCTTGCCAACTAACCCCCCTTACTGACTCCTCCCCCTTGCCAACTGCCCCACCACCCCCTTGCCGAACATAGGATTTAGGAACAGGAGTAGGCCATTCGGCCCTTTGAACCTGCTCCACCATTCAATAAGATCATGGCTGATCTGGTGGTCTCAACTCCACTTCGCCGCCTGCTCCCATAACCCTTGATTCCCTTGTCAATCAAAAATCTGTCTAACTCTGCCTTGAATAAATTCAATGGCCCAGCCTCCACTGCTCCCTGGGGAAGAGAATTCCACAGACTAACAACACAGAGAAAAAAAATTCTCCTCCCCATAATCTTAAATGGTAGACTTCTTATTCTTAAACTGTGTATACTGGTTCTAGTCTCTCTCACAAATGGAAACATCCTCCCGGTATCTACCCTATTAAATCCTGTCAGATTGCTGAGTCCTCGCCTTAATTGTCTCTTCCCGCCTTGCCGACTCCCCTCCACCCCCCACCCTTGCCTCCCGGCCTCTGTCCTTACCTGAGTCTTTGGGGCCTGTTCTTCAGTGACTCCTGATTCCTGTTAAGCAATTTTACGCCAGTGGGATTTTACGGTTCCGCCGAAGTCAGTGGACTTTTGAATGGCTTGCTGCATGTCATGGCCCCGCCCCCGCTGCGACGGGTTGAAAAAATTCCGCCCCAGTTCCTGCTTCTGGCCGAGGTGTCAGCTGTGGCTCAGTTCATAGCACCCTCGCCTTTGAATCAGAGGGTTGTGGGTTCATGTCCCACTCCTGGAAAACCAAGAACTGTGATTGTACTCGAAAGAAGTTGCAATCTGTGACTGTTGGTAACTCGAAAGAGTTTCCTGCTTCTGGCATTGCTCTGAAACCCGCATGATGTCCTGGGCTCCATCTAATGGCAGAAGTTAGTACAGGTAGCTGCTAACTGCACTTACCAGCTTCTGTCACTAGATGGAGCCTGGTCATTCTAAAAGTACTGTGCACTGAGGTGAGGAAATGTAATTTTTTAAAAGATTAAATTTGTATATTGTATTTTTATATTTAGTGTTGTATTTTATTTATCAAGTTATTTCGGCCAGGAATGCACAGTGCTGTACCTGTATGGTACAGTATTTCAATGTGCATTGTTTTTCTGGGCGAGAAATGTACAACGGGGCCTAACTCTGGCTTGAACATTGATTCCAATGGGAACCCATGATTCACTTAAAGTGGCGATTTTCAGGAACGCAACCACAACTTTAAGTGAGGACTTACTGTATCTCTCCAGTCATGTGCTGTGCCTCTGCGGAAATTGATCCTATCCAACAAATACAATGTGCTGCTAACTGTGTGGATAAAGGTAAAGACTGTTGGAAAGACAGCCAGAATGTGGACCATGGCACCTTGTCCGATGGTTGTCCAATGGAGAGAAGGAGGAGGAGAAGCGTAATGTGGTAGTTGTAAGGAATTCAATAACTTGGGGGACTGATAGGATCCTTTGTAAGCAGATCAAAGAATATGATATGTTGCCAACCTGGTGCCAGGGTGAGGGACATCTTCAGCTGGCATATTTTTCAGACTGGAGGATTGTAGACTGCGGTGTTTCCCAAGGATCAGTGCTAGGACCCGCACCTTTTTGACATATGGTTTGGATGTTGGAATATGGAGTAAAATTTCAAAATTTGCTTATAATACAAAACTTGGAGGTTTTCAGACAATAAGGATAATGTCAGTCAACTGCAACAGGACGTAGATAGGCTAGCAAAAGGGCAGACAAGTGGCAGATGGAATTTAATACAGTCAACTGTTAGGCGATGCATTTTCGCAGAAGGGCAAGGGAGAGGCAATATAAACTTAATGGCACAACTCTAAAGAGTGTACAGGGACAGAAAGACCACTGCTATAATGATTCTATTAAAAGATATTGGAAAAGGAGGGGGGAGGATCCAGATCCAGTTTGTGTAGCCCAAGCTGGAACCATCATCATTGAGAAAAGTATTCAAGAGCTCGTTTGGATAGTACCTGAAACTAGGAGCTGAATTAAAGAACAGGACCTCCGGTTATAATTTCTGGAATGTTACCTGGGCCACGTGCAAATTGGCATAGTGATAAACATATTGTGGAGGTGAATAAGTGTTTAAAGGAATGGTAATAGAAAGAGGGGTTCTATTATACAGCCATCAGTATTGGGACAGGAAGGAACTGTACCATTGAAATGGGCTCCACCCGAACAAGGCTTGGAAGCAGGGTCTCAGCGGAAAGGATAAATAGTGCAGTCACGGACTTTAAATAGTAACAAAAAAGTGAATGTTGTAAACTGGTAAATGGCAAGGACTCAGGTGTAAAAGTTAGTTTAGATAACAAATAAACAAAACAGAAAAAAGCCAAGTAACAGTCAGACCTTGTGCTTTTAGGCACTACAGGTAAAGGGAAAACTAAAAGATGTAAAGTAATTAAACCAGGGGTGAGAATTAAGAAATATGAGTAAAACATTAGAGCAGAAGATTGTGTGACCCAAATAAACATTCTTTGTACAATACACTCAGTATAAAGAACAAATTCAACTTGGAGGGTATGCTAATTCAGTCATTAATGACACATGGCTACAAGAAGATTAGCACAGAAAGCTAAATATACCATGTGATAAGATCTAAAGAGACTTTTAGCTTTCATAGAGATTGAGATAAGCAGACTAGCACACCTTAGAAAGGTGATGGATTTCTTGAGTGTTTCCGGGATATTTTTCTGCTACAGTATGTTCTAGAACTAATAAGGACTCATGCCATATTAGATTTAGCAATGTGTCATGAGCCAGATTTAGCCTAACAGTGCAAAAAAGATTTAAGGAATTGTTCCACGGATGTAGGACTTCAGGTACATGGGTAGATTGGAGAAGCTGAAGTTCTTCTCGTTGAGAAGAGAAGGTTGAGAGGAGATTTGATAGAAATACTCTAAATCTTGAGGGGTCGGGCCTCTGGAGATAGAGAGAAACTGTTCCTTTTGGCATAAGTGTTAAAAACCAGAGAACACCAATTTATGGTGAATGGCAGAAGAATCAAAGGTGAAATGAGGAAAATCTTTTTGTGGTTAGGACCTGCAATGCACTGCCTGAGAGTGTGGTGGAGACAGATTAATAGTGGCTTTCAAAAAGGAATTTGATAACTGCCTGAAGGGAAAAAATCTGCAGGGCTAGGGGAAAGGGTGGGGAGAGCTGAACAGACACGATAGGCCAAATGGTCTCCTGTGCTATACCCATTCTATAATTCTAACAGTGATCATAATAAGATGGAGTTCAAGGTAGAGTTTGAGGGGAAGAAATGTGAAACAGCTGCTGTGATTCTAGATTTAGTTAAGGGTACCCTCAATGGCATGAGATAGAAACTGTCCACAGTAAACTGGGCAAATCTGTTAATGTGTAAAATGACAGAAGATCAGTGGGAGGTATTCAAAAAATAATTTAGCATGATATGCAAATAACGTTTACCCCCTAAGGGGCAAATAAGTCTCAACTTGCCAAAAAAGATGAGGCAATATAAAAGCTAACAGAAAAAGCATCAAAAAATGCAAACAAAAGCAGAGATCCTGGCAAATGGGAGAACAGCAAAGAGTGACGAAGCATTGTAAGAGCTACCAAAAGGGTGTATGAAAATTGCAAGCAATAACAAAATCAACAGAAAAATCTTTCACAAAAGAGGGTTTTCAGGAGCATTGTGAGTCTCTTGGAAACTGTTAACAGTGATATTGTCAATGAAAATAAGAAAATAGCGTGCATGCCACGCTCCTAGCCAAGCGGTTCCAGTAAAGCTACAACACTGGCATCTACCCGGCTATGTGAAAAATTGTCCAGGTATGTCCTGTGCACAAAAAGCAGGACAAATCCAACCCGGCCAATGACTGCCCCATCAGTCTACTCTTGATCATCAGTAAAATAATGGAAGGGGTCATCAACAGTGCTATCAAGCAGAACTTGCTTAACAATAACCTACTCACTGATGCCCAGTTTGGGTCCCGCCAGGGCCACTCAGCTCCTGACGTCATTACAGCCTTGGTTCAAACATGGACAAAAGAGCTGAACTCCCGAGGTGAGGTGAGAGTGACTGCCCTTGACATCCAGGCTGCATTTGACCGAGTGTGGCATCAAGGAGCCCTAGCAAAACTGGAGTCATTGGGAATCGGGGGGGGAAACTCTTCGCTGGTTGGAGTCATACCTATCATAAAGGAAGATGGTTGTGGTTGTTGGAGGTCAGTCATCTCAGTTCCAGGACATCACTGCAGGAGTTCCTCAGGGTAGTGTTCTAGGCCCAACCATCTTCAGCTGCTTCATCAATGACCTTCCTTCCATCATAAGGCCAGACGTGGGGATGCTCGCTGATGATTGCACAATGTTCAGCACCATTTGCGACTCCTCAGATACTGAAGCAGTCGATGTCCAAATGCAGCAAGATCTGGACAATATCCACGCTCGGGGTGACAAGTAATATTCGCGCCACACAAGTGCCAGGCAACAAGAAAGAATCTAACCATTGTCATGAAGAGATATTAATGTCTATAATGTTATTGGAAATTATTTTTAAATTTGAATTGTGGTAAGGTGTGTGTCTATGTGTGTGTCTGTGAGTGTCTTAATTGGATTAAAACCAGCTGGTCTGGGTGCTTTGATGTATAATGGTTTGAGATGTTAATTAGATAAACGTAAGGAAGTTAAAAGGTAAAGTGTAAATTTGCATTTGTTGAATAAAGCATTCAAGAGTGGGAATAAAATCTTGCACCTAGCTGGGAGATGCCAAGCAATATGTTTATATTATTAATAAAATTGGTGGAATAAAAGGGTTTATTGTTAGGAGAGGTAAAATTTAAAAAAACCTAGTAATACAATGGAAAATTTACATTCAAAGGAGAAGCTAAGTATAAACAAAAAGGAGTTTGTGTGTGTAAGTCAGGTACATTTAACATCTAACCAGCCTGTAAGCCTACTACTGTGTCTGCAAAGGAAACAAATAGAAAGGAACTTCATTTTGAACTCATACGGTCAAATGTGCTTTGCCTGGTGTCTTTATAGTCTGTGTGTTACTGTTGCCTTGGTGAAGACTTACCAGGGAGAGATTAATTTGGGGATTTGGTTAAAAGTTATTATGGTAGTAGTTTGTAGACGTGTGTATGTGTTTAATTTGTTGTTAAATTAATAAATGTTTAATTTAGTTTTGTATTAAAAAACCTTTCGAGGCTCGGTCGTGTTATTCCTGAATTCAGAGCTGCATCTCAAACATACCAATTGAAAATATAGGTTATAACAGTTGTTCAAGTTTCCCTCTGGGATTTAAACAACTCAGCCTTTACCAACTGCTGTGTCATAACACCATTACCCCATGATATTCAATGGCATTACCATCACTGAATCCCCCACGATCAACATCCTCGGGGTTACCGTTAACTAGAAACTGAACTGGGCTAGCCATATGAATAATGTGGCTACAAGAGCAGGTTAGAGGCTAGGAATCCTGCGATGAGTAACTCACCTCCTGAGTCCCCAAAGCCTGTCCACCATCTACAAGGCACAAGTCAGAAGTGTGATGGAGTACTCCCCTCTTGCCTGGATGAGTGCAGCTCCCATAACACTCAAGAAGGTTGACACTATCCAGGACGAAGCAGCCTGCTTGATTGGCACCACATCCACAAACGTTCACTTGCTCCACCACCGACACACATTAGCAGGAGTGTGTACCATCTACAAGATGCACTGCAGCAATTCACCAAGGCTCCTTCGACAGCACCTTCCAAACCCATGACTACTATCATCTAGAAGGACAAGGGCAGCAGATAAATGGGAACACCACCAGCTGGAATTTGCCCTCCAAGCCACTCACCATCCTGACTTGGAAATATATCGCAGTCCCTTCACTGTCGTTGGGTCAAAATCTGGAACTCCCTCCCAATTAGTATGTTTGTAAGTTTTTATGTTTGCATAATGCCTACCAGATTGATAGCATCTGTCCATCTTGGGAGACGGTGGACTGCACCCTGGGTGTATGTAATTTCTGCATTGAACATTGCTAGGCCTGAGGTCGACTGATGTTTTTTCCTTCCAGTGGGCTCTCTTTTCTGCCATCTGGTCATTTCTTTTGTCCTCTGCTTTTTCCACGCCCTCCCTGACTGCTTGTCTCCAGGCAGCAGCATGGAATTCCCAGCATCGACTCTGATCTTGGTCAACTTGAGGTCTCGCTTGCAGACATCCTTATATTGCAGATGTGGATGACCTGTTGGCCCCGTGCCGATAGCAAGCTCGCCATTGAGCATGTCTTTAGGGATGTGGCTGTCACCTATTCAACTCACCTGACTCAGCCAACGGAGAACATATTTTGTCAGGGGTCACTGTTTTAAAATAAAGGGTCACCCATTTAAGACAGAGACGAAGAGAATTTTTTTTCTCTTGAAGGTAGTGAGCCTTTGGAACTTTCTTCCTCAAAAGGCAGTGGAAGCAGAATCCTTGAATATTTTTGAGGCAGAGCTAGATAGATTCTTGATTAACAAGGGGGTAAAAGGCAGGAGGTTACAATCAGATTCTTATTTAATGGCAGATCAGGCTCGAGGGGCCGAATGGCCCACTCCTGCTCCTAATTCATACGTTTGTATCCGTTGCAATGGAGCGACATCAGACTCTTTCAAGATCAGCAACTGGGTAAAGCAGAGCTGCATCCTGGTGCCAACTCTGTTTGGCATATTTTTCTCCATGCTGCTATTGTGCGCTTTTGGCAACTCAAATGAGGATGTCTACCTGCATGCCAGAACTGACGGCAAGCTGTTCAACTTGGCAAGACTGCGTGCCAAGACCAAAGTGTGCGATGTCCTAGTCTGTGAGTTGCTGTTTGCTGATGAAGCTGCGCTGGCATCCCATACTGAAGTTCACTTGCAATAGCTTGTAGATTGATTCTCCTGGGCGAGGAGTTTGAACTGACAATCAGTGTCAGGAAAGCCTTCCAGAAGGCATTTGATAAAGTCCTGCAAAAGAGACTGATAGTTTAAATTGATTTGATTTATTGACCTGGTTAGGAAATTGTTTGGGCGTCAGGAGACAGAGAGCAGAAATGATGGGTTGGTACACTAATTTGCAGAATGTAACTTGTGGTGTATCGCAAGGATCTGTTTTGGGGCTTCAACTTTATTCACTTAATTTATTAATGATTTAGATGATAGGATAGAAAGTCATGTTTCCAAATTTCCTAATGTCACAAAGATAGGTTGCATTGTAAGCTGTGTACATAAAAGCACAAAACTACAGAGATACTAAGTGCAGAGACACATGGAATGGGGGGGAATATACTGGCATGGATTGGGAACTGGTTAACAGACAGAAAACAGAGTGTAGGAATAAATTTTCAGGTTGGTAGGCTGTGACTAGTGAGGTACCACAAGGATCAGTGCTTGGGCCCCACCTATTCACAGTCTATATCAATGATTTGGATGTGGGGATTGAAATTTGGAGATGACACAAAACTAGGTTGCAGTATGAGTTGTGAGGAGGATGCAAAGATGCTTCAAGGGGATTTGGAGAGGCTAAGTGAGTGGGCAAAAAGTTGGCAGATGGAATACAATGTGGAGAAATGTGAGGTTAAATACAGAGTATTTCTTAAATGGTGAGAGACTGGGAATTGTTGAACTTCAAAGGGACTTTGGTATCCTCGTTCATGAGTCACTGAAAGCTAACAGGCAGGTACAGTAAACAATTAAGAAGGCAAGTGGTATGTTGGCCTTTATTACAATACGATTTGAGTATAGGAGTAAAGATGTCTTACTGCAATTATATAGAACCTTGGCGAGACTGCACCTGGAGTATTGTGTACAGTTTTGGTCACCTTACCTGAGGAAAGGCAATAGAAGACTTTGAGGAGGGAGTTTATGTATGCTTCCGGACTGATGAAGGTCTTTTCAACCTCAGGTGTCTTCAGGCTCATACAAAGACACAAGAAAAATTCATCTGTGAACTTCTTTTCGCTGATGACTGTGCTCTCTTGGCCCACAGTCAGTCAGACCTGCAAAGTATAACAAGATGTTTTTCCAAGGCGGCACAACTCTTTGGACTAAAAATCAGTTTAAAGAAAGCTGTAGTCCTGTGTCAGCCTGCACCCTAAGAAGAATATAGACCACCAAGCATTGTCATCGTGGGAAATGAACTGAATGCCGTCAAGCAATTTACCAATTTGGGGAGCATCATCTCATTTGATGCCACCATAGACAAGGAAATGGATAATAGGCTTTCAAAATCAAACATCGCATTCGGCAAACTCTACAAATGAGTTTGGAGCAACCACAGCCTCAGAGAACAGAGTAAACTCAAAGTGTACAAAGCCATAGTCCTCACCACCCTACTGTGTGGTCCCGAGTCATGGGTCCTGTACCGTTCTCTAGAGCACTGCCTCCTCAGCATCTTAAAGATCTGCTGGCAGGATTGCATCACAAACATTTAAGTCCTGGAAACAGCCAACATCACCAGCATGAAGGCCATCCTCCTGCGTTTAATGGGTCATGTTGCCTGGATGGACGACAGTCACCTGCCCAAGATCGTGGTGTACAGAGAGCTGATCACCAGTAAACGGAAAATAGGAGCCCATGCAAATGTTTCAAGGACTCCCTGAAGAAGGCCCTATTTGTGTGCCACATCGACCATCGCCAGTGGGAAGCACAGTCCATTGACCGTGATGCCTGGATATGCCACATCGGGAGTACAACGACTGCAATTTGTGGCCGATTGAAGGGGCACAATAATTTTCAGCTCATGTCCTGCTTCAATTGGCATTAGACAGATGTTAATAGATCTCAGCTGAGCCATGATCTGCAGGCTCCTGGAGGGAGGTTGATGTGCCCCTATCCGCTCTCGCCTAGCCACTGCTGGAACGCACTCGTGACTAGCGAGATGGTGAGCTGGCCTGAGCACAAATCCGGTAGAAACTGAGCATTCTGTTAGACCGGTGTCTCCACAGCGACCACCATCCTTCCAATGGTGACCTTGAGGCACTCGCATGCCGGAGCCACGACATCAGACAGTACGTGGATAGACTCCTCCATCCTTTGTTCTAATCTGCTGACAGTCTCTGACAACCCTGCTGTTCCCCTGCCTGTCTTTGCAGCTCCAACGTTTTTCTGAGGGCCAATTCCAGAGGCTTGTCATCGGAGTCTGACTAAGCAGAGGCCTGCTCTCCTGCAGTCCTTCTATTGTCAGAGACCTTGCCTGTTATTGCCTTCACCTGTTGTGGACTGCTGGAGACTTTGGCTGTTATTGTCTATGCCTGTTGTGGACTGTGAGGTGCTCACCAGACAGTGTCCCCGAGCCTGCTCCAGAACTAGAAGTGTGTGTGTGTGTATATCTGTGTTGGTGCAGGGTGCAGCTGAATGCAGTGATGGGTCATCTTCAAATTCTTCCTCAAGATCTGAGCTGACTGGGGGCTGGGGCTGATGCACTGGCTGGTGCTTTGCCTTTTCTTGCTGGTGGCTGGAATAGACAAAAGAGATAATTAGCCATTGGCTAGACGGGCTCCTACATTATAGGTAACTCACAGTCATTGTCTGCATTTGGCCGATGTCTATACTGCATGGACCCTCACTGGTATGTTGAGAGATGCCGATCTCGTCTTTTGTCCAGGAACGGTCCTTGTCCTCTCCAGCCAGCTCTGCCGTCTACTCCTCGTAGGGGGAGAGTGGCCTTAACTCCGGCATCCCCCTTCTGCTCTGGGATCTATCCCTTTTATTATGGGAGATCTTGCCTTGCACAAAGACAGATGGACTGACTGTGAGCACCATGGATGAAAGAGAAGATCATAAACTTGCATGCCTGCTGTGTGTGCTGAGCCCTCCCCAGTAAGGGCTGAAGACACCAGGATGTTAGATGAGATAGTGACGTTAAAGTGTCTGCCAGACAATCAGTGCTGATGTCCCTTCTGCTGGCAGCGAATGAGATCCCTGTGGACTGTAACCCTTTAGAATCCCTGAAGCCCCTCTGAGAGTGTAAGTTTGGAGTGAGGAGAAGGCTGACTTACCCTGGTGGAGTGGATGAGATCATTCATCCTCTTCCTGCACAGCAGGGCATTGCTTTTTTGTGGCCCGTGTGTGCTGATCTCCCTGGCGACCTCCCCCCAGGCTGGCGTAGTTAGGTTGGTGGACCTCCGGGAAATTTGGCATGATTCCCGCTGGGTGCCGGGGCGAATTCTGGTGCCAGATTGTCCATTTTTCAGCTCGCTAATTAAGCATTAGCAAGGAGCTCACCGAATCTCATGGTGGGGCGGGCAGGGATTTGTCCCCCCCGCTATTACCTCATGGAGTTATTTGATACATATCTCATGGGCAATTAGGGATAGGCAATAAGTGCTGGCCGAGCCAGTGATGCCCACACCCCATGAACAAATAAAAAAAACCTCTAACGCAATAAAATGTCCTAATGCACTTCACAGGAGCATTATAAACAAAACATAGCACCGAGCCACATAGAGAAAGAAAGGCTTGAATAAAGTACTTTTCATGACTACTGGATGTCTCAAAAGTGCTTTGCAACTAGTGAAGTATCTTTGAAGTGTAGTCACCCTTGTAACATAGGTAATATTTATTCAGGAGATAAGGAGGTATTAGGAATTAGGTATCAAGGAGTGACCTAAAGGAGGAAAGCGAGGTAGAGAGGTATGGGAGGAAATTCCAGATTTTATGGCCTAGGCAATTGAAGGCACAGCTTCTAATGATGGAGCGATTAGAATCGGGGATATTCAGGAGTCCAGAATTAAATGAGCACAGTTAGCTTGGAGGGTTATAGGGTCAGAAGAGCTAGGGAGGGGAAGGCCATGGAAGGTATGAAGGCAAGGATGAGAATTTTAAAATCAAGATGTTGTTTGACCAGGAGACAGTGTAGGTCAGTGATCACACGGGTGAAAGATGAATGGGACTTGGTGCGAGTTGGGACATGCAGGCAGCAGGGTTTTGGATGACCTTAATATATGGAGGGTAAAATTTATTGGGAATATGCCAGGAGTGTGTTGGAATAGTCAAGTCTAGAAGGGCTTCAGTAGCAAATGAGATGAGACAGGGGAAATGCTGGGAAATGTTATAAAGGTGGAAATAGGCAGTCTCAGTGATAGAACAAATATGTGATTTGAAACTCATGTCAAGTATGACTTCAAAGTTGCGAAGAGACTGATTTAGTGTTGGACTGTTGCCAAGGAGAGGGATGGAGTTAGCGGCTAGGGACAAAGAGTTTGTCCAGGGTCTGAAAACAATGACGGCAGTCTTCACAATTTTTAATCAAAGGTAATTTCTGCTTCTCTCGTACTGGATGTTGGATAAACATAACATTTGCGCCACACAAGTGACCAGGCAGTGACCATTTTCAACAAGAGAGAATCTAATCATCGCCCCTTGACATTTAGTGGCAACACCATCACTGAATCCCCCATTATCAACATATCACACAATCACAGAATTGACATGGTATCGAAGGAGGCCATTCGGCCCATCGTGTCCGCACTGGTTCCCTGAGCATTTTAACTTAGTGCCAATCTCCTGCCTTTTCCCCATAACCCTGCACATTGTTTCTATTTAGATAATCACCCAATGCCCTCTTGAATGCCTCAATCAAACCTGCTTCCACCACACTTTCAGACAGTGCATCCCAAACCCCATCTACTTGCTGTGTGAAAAAGTTTTTTCTCACCTCGCAATTGCTTCTTTTGCAAAACACTTTAAAACCGTGCCTTCTGGTTCTCAACCCGTTTACGAGCGGGAACAGTTTCTCCCTGTCTATTCTGTCCAGATCCCTCATGATTTTGAAAACTTCTATCAAGTCTCCTCTCAGCCTTCTCCTCTCCAAGGAAAACGGTCCCAACTTCTCCAATCCTTCCTCATAACCGAAATGTTTCATCCCTGGAACCATTCTTGTAAACCTCTTCTGCACTCCCTCCAATGCGTTCATATCCTCCCTATAGTGTGGTGCCCAGAACTGTATATAATACTCCAGCTGAGGTAGAACCAGTGTCTTATATAAGTTCATCATAACCTCCATGCTGTTGTACTCTATGTCCTTATTAATGAAGCCTAGAGCACTGGATGCTTTAGAAATAGCTCTAGCTACCTGCCCTGCCACCTTTAATGACTTATGTACATATACACCAGGTCTCTCTGCTCCTGCACGCTCTTTAGGATAGCATTTTTTATTTTACACTGTCTCTCCATGTTCTTTATACCAAAGTATATCACCTCACACTTCTCCACGTTGAACTTCATCTGCCACCTATCTGCCCACTCCACCAATGTGTCAATGTCCTTTTGAAGTTCTGCACTGTCCTCCTCACAGTTTACAATTCCCACAAGTTTTATGTCATCCGCAAACTTTGAAATTGCCCCCTGCATACCAAAATCTAGATCATTTATATATATCAAGGAAGAGCAAGGGTCCCAATACTGACCCCTGGGGAACTCCACTACAAACCTTCTTCAGCCTGAAAAATACCCATTAAACGTTACTCTCTATTTCCAATCCCTCAGCCAATTTTGTATCCACGTTGCTACTGCCCCTTTTATTCCATGACCTATAACTTTCCACACAAGCCTGTGGTGTGGCACTGTATTGAATGCCTTTTGGAAGTCCATATACACCACATCAACGGCCTTGCCCTCATCAACCACCCATGTTACCTCTTTGAAAAACTTCAGCAAGTTAGTTAGACATGATTTTCCTTTAACAAATCCATGCTGACTCTTCCAAATCAATCCACATTTTTCCATATGACTATTAATTTCATCCCGAATAATTGTTTCAAGAGGTTTCCCTGTTGTCTAGAACATCCTGGGGGTTACTGTTGACCAGAATCTGAACTGGACTAGCCATATAAATACTGTGACTACAAGAGCAGGTCAGAGGCTAGGAATTCTGTGGAGAGTAACTCACCTCTGACTCCCCAAAGCCTGTCCACCATCTACAAGGCACAGTTAGGAGTGTGATGGAATACTCTCCACTTGCCTGGTTGAGTGCAGCTCCAACAACACTCAAGAAGCTTGACACCATCCAGGACAAAGCAGCCTGCTTGATTGGCACCCCATCCACAAACATTCATGCCCTCTACCACCAATGAACAGTGGCAGCAGTGTGTACTCTCTGCAAGATGCACTGCAGGAACTCACCAAACCTCCTTAGACAGCACCTTCCAAACCCATGACCACTACCATCTAGAAGGACAAGGGCAGCAGACACATGGAAACAGCACCACCTGGAAGTTCCCCTCCAAGCCACTCACCATCCTGACTTGGAAATATATTGCTGTCCCTTCACTGTCGCTAGGTCAAAATCCTGGAGCTCCCTCCCTAACAGGACTGTGGGTGTACCTACACCACATGGACTGTAGTGGTTCAAGAAGGCAGCTCACCTTCTCAAAGGCAACTAGGGATGGGCAATAAATGCTGGCTTAGCCATTGACACCCACATCCTATGACTGAATAAAATAAATATATATTAGCAACAGCGTAGGATTGACAGCTGGTGGTGCGGTAGAGTTGGGTGTTGCCAGCGTATATACGAAAACTAACTTACTTTTGCGTAATGTACAGGGGCAGCACGTAGATGAGAAATAGGAGGGGGTTAATAATAGAACTTTGGGGATACCACGGTAATGGTGCAGGAGCACAAAGAGAAGCCATAGCCATTGCAAGTGACAGTCTGGATACGTCCCTAAGAAGATGCAAGTCAATGAGCCAAAAGAAAGCTAAATGTTCCAGTATCACATAGTAACTATATGAAAGTAGACAGAGAATTGGAACACATTTATTGTTCATTTATCCTTTCATCTCCCATTTGCAGTGTAATATTTTTCAGACATGGAAAACGAGCAACTGGCTACTCTTAAATATAAATCTAATCTTATAGAGAAAAATAATGCGGTAAAGAAATAGCTCATATTTGGAATATGCTTTTCCACTGTTAGTGATGATCTTGCTATGTTGGTGGTGCTTTTTATAAAGGTTTGTCTGGTGCCGGGTTTGAGGTCCTGGTCTTCAAACACTCAGGCGGCCGAAGGCTGCGCTGGCACACTGAAGGTGGTGTTGAACCTCGTCGTCGATGTCTGCCCTTCTTGACAGTAGGTTTCCATGATATGGAAAGTGGTCTGCTTTGTCATGGATTTTGCTAATTGGGGGACAGTGAGTTGTGGAGGGGGAAGGTTGGTAGAGGACCTTCATCTTATGGATGTTTAGTGTAAGGCCCATACTCTCGGTGAAAGTGTTGATGATGGCTTGGAGCTCGGCCTCCGAGTGTGCACGACGCAAGCATTGTCTGCATACTCTAGTTCAATGACAGGGGATGGGACGACCTTGGATCTGGCCTGCAGGCGGCAGAGGTTGAACAGGTTCCTGTTTGTTCTGTAGTTTAGCTCCACTCCAGCAGGGAGCTTGCTGAGGGTGAGATGGAGCATTGCGGCAACAAAGATCGAGAAGACCATCAAGTGTGATGGCACAGCCTTGCTTGATCCCGGTCCGAACATGGATTGGGTCTGTGGTGGATCCGTTGGTCAGGATCACGACTTGCATGTTATCGCGGAGCAGGGGGAGGATGGTGACAAACTTTTGTGGGCAGCCGAAATGGAGGAGGATGCCCCACATTTCATCGTGCTTGACAGTGTCGAAGCCTTTTATGAGGTCAAAAAAGGCTATGTACAAGGGTCGGTGCTGTTCCCTGCATTTCTCTTGCAGTTGCCGCGCGGTGAAGATCATGTCTATTGTGAAGAACTCTTCAGCCGCTGGGAGGAGGTGATTGAGAGGATTTTTGTGATGACCTTCACTGTGGCCAACAGCAGGGAGATTCCTCTATAGTTACCGCAGTCAGACTTGGCACCTTTCTTGAAGATGGTCATGATTAAACGTCATGAGATCTCCTGGTATGCTCTCCTCCTTCCAGATAAGGGAGATGAGGCCATGTATTCACGCCAATAGAGCTTCTCCTCCATGATTTAGTGCTTTGGCGGGGATTCCATCTACTCCTGATGCATTGTTGCTTTTTAGCTGTTGAATGGCCTTTTCTACCTCAAGATGGGTTGGGGTTATACTGAGATGGTGACAGATAACATGCTGCAGGATGGAGTCAAGGACAGTTGTGTTGAAGACAGAGTCTCTGTTAAGAAGATCTTCCAAGTGCTCCTTCCAGTGGGCACTGACTGCCTCTCTGTCCTTGATGAGCACCTCTCTTTTCTTGGCCAGCAATAGAATGGGGCCTTGGGTGCCTGGGCCGTAGGTCATGCTCATGGTCCACAGTGCAGTAGTGATACCCGCCCTCCTATATGTACAGCAGGCACCTTCCGGAGAAGGTTCTGCTTCTGCAAAATCCTGCAAATCCATTGGCAGGATAGGTGCACCAACGTCAGTGTTCTCACTCAGGCCAGCATCCCCAGCATCGCAGCATTGACCACACTCGATCAACTCCGCTGGGCGGACCACATCGTCCGCAGGCCTGACACGAGACTCCCAAAACACGCGCTGTACCTGGAGCTTCGCATGGCAAGTGAGCCCCAGGAGGGCAGAGAAAACGCTTCAAAGACACCCGCAAAGTCTCCTTGAGAAAGTGCAACATCCTCACCGACATCTGGGAATCCCTGGCCCAAGACCACCCTAAATGGTGGAAAGCACCCGGGAAGGAGCTGAATTTCTCAAGTCTCATTGCCAAGGGCTAGCTGAAGCCAAGCATCGACAACAAAAGGAGTGTGTAGCAACCCAGGCACCCCATCCACCTGTTCCCCCTACCTCCGTCTGCCCCACATGTGACAGAGACTGTGGGTCACCCATTGGACTCTCCAGTCAGCTGAGAACTCATTTTTAGTGTGGAAGCAAGTCATCCTCAACGCCGAGGGATTGCCTAAGAGAAGATAGGTTTGTCTGAAGGCTATGAGTGGGTAGTCTCATTTTTTTTTGTTGCTGAGGTCCTTCACTCTTTTCAAAGGATTTGAGTTGTTATGCATAACCAATGAGTTTATAAAGGTCTTCAGTACTTGCTCTTTTCTTCATATTAAGGGTAGTTAATCCAGGGTTACTCCAGTGCATTCTCTGCTAAGAAACATTTTGTGACTGGCATTCATGTGCAAATTTACATTCTGGTCTTTACAGATAGAGAAGGACCTCTGCCCTTTTGGGACTTTGGCCGATTCATTTAAGGAGGTATTTTCCTGTCTGCTGAAAGTTTCAAGGGGCTCGGATTATTAAACAATTGATTGGGCAAGTGGAGCACTTGCCTAGTACTTTCCACTATCTGGAAGTAACAAAGGAATTGGTGGGTCACGATCCTTTTCATCAAGCTAACATCTGCAAGGAGAGAGTATTGTAAATTAGTAACTGATCAAGCATTGACACTGGTGTTTCTCCAGAAGCTTCTTTCTGATTGTTTCTAACTTCTTATATTGTGTCATTTTTCAAATTAGTGCAGCAGGCTCTGAGGCTATTTTTCATTCACCTATTTGTGTCAGTCAGGATTCTTGATGCTGGCTGACTCAGGACAAAGCAGCAAACATGCATTAAGGAGGAACCTGACTTAAGAATCTATCTTTCTTCCTAGTAATACCTGATAATACTAAGAAGAACTCACAACTTCAGGACTTTACAGCCAATTTAGTACTTATGAAGAGTAATCACTGTTGAAACTTCCCAATCTCCCTGTACTTTAGGACCATTCGCAAAAATGAACTCATTGACTAAGGTTTTGGGCGTCCTTCCTAATATAACTGCTCCTTTGGCTTGGTGGCTTTTTTTCCCTTGAGCCTCCAAAGCATCTTGAGGTGGTTTTTCTACATTAAAGCTGCTGTCTAAATTCAGGCTGTTATATAATACTGTTTCTGTGTTCTCCTTAAATTGTAACCCTAAACTATAGTTATTTTAGATTAGTACAGCTCGGATCTCTGTGGTGTTATTCCTTATTGAGCAGACAGAAAATCCTTGTCAGGTCTTGGTGTTGAATGGAGCTAAATCTGTAGGGTAAAATAACAATCATCTTTGGTCCTTCTTGCCTTGCCTTTATTTAGAATCATAGAATGGTTACAGCACCGAAGGAGGCCATTCAGCCCATCATGTCCACTCTGGCTCTCTGCAAATATTTTCTTTTCTGGTGCTTTTCCAGCTCCCTTTTGAAAGCCAGCATTGAACCTGCCTCCACCACACACTCAGGTGGTGTATGCCAGGTCCTAACCACTCTTTGTGTGAAAGGTTTTTCCTCATTGCACCTTCAATCGGTGTCCTCTGGTTCTTGTTCCTTCCGCCAATGGGAACGGTTTCCCTCTATCTAATCTGTCTAGACTCCTCATGCTGAAAATCTCTATCAAATTTACTCCTAACTTTCTCTTAAGGAAAACAACCCCAGCTTCTCCAATCTATCCACGTAACTGAAGTAACTAAGTGGAACAATTCTAGTAAATGTTTTCTTCACCTTTTTTTCACATCCTTCCCAAAATGTGCTGCCCAGAATTGAACACAATACTCCAATTGAGGCTGAACCAGTGTTTAATCTCAGTTTGCCATAACGCCCTTGCATTTGTACTCTGTTCTCTGTAGAGTCCAGGATCCCATATTCCTTTTTAACCACTTTCTCAACCTGCCCTGCCATTTTCAATAATTTATGCAAACATCCTTCCAGGTTTTTCTGTTCCTGCAAATACTCAGCACTCCTGGCAGCTTCTGTGCTGACAGGCATTGGGAATGGGGTCAGGAAACCGGGATTCCAGCTGGTGCTGGTACTTTCAGGCTTTGTCCACTTGTGTTCCCGACGTCGGCGGGGCCAGACAGTTCTGCCCCGAGTGCTTCCCCTTATAGAGTCATACAATGGTTATAGCACAGAAGAAGGTCATTCTGCCCATCATTTCTGTGCCAACTCTACAAGAGCAACTCAGCTAGTCTCACTCACCCACCTTTTCACCATAGCCCTGTAAAATCTTTTTCTTCAGATAATCTTTATTGAAAACCACGATTGAATCTGCCTCCACCACACTCTCAGTCAGTACATTCCAGATCCTAACCACTCACTGCTTAAAAAAAGTTTTTCCTCATGTAGCATTTGCTTCTGTTGATGGTTTTCTTTAATGACCCAATATTTAGAGAGGTTAAAGCTATTTGTGTCAATATGTTAATTAACATATTAACATTTCAGATAAGCTGCTGCAGCCTTTAAAACAAGTCTGACTTTATTGAAAACAGGCACTCACCATTTTCACATATGTGTAGCATCTATGGTCTTGTATTTTAAATCTTGGTGAGGGAGGATAGCCTCTAGTTATCCTAGCTTTTTGTTTTAATTGTATGGCATAAAGGCACACATTTCCTTGCTTGTCACAGTTTACTGCAATTGACACAAAAGAGTGGAATATGAAAATTACAGCTTTATTGTGTGGGGAATTAGAATCATTCATGGTGAGACAGAGAAACCACTGAAAGTGAAAATAGTATTTTTAAAAACCTTAATATTAACAGGCTGAGGTAGACCTAGCAATGCTGTTTCACATTGACTGGCATAGACCTGTTCATGCATAGCACGGTATTTTTTTTTTGTTTGGAAGAAACTCTGCTTGTGTTATCAGACAGATACCTTAAGATAATGCAGCAAACAAACTGAATTGGCATGGTTATGGTATAATCCTCGGAGAATTGCTTCAATCTCTGGGAACGTGTGTAAAAAAACATGAGTAGAAAAGGTTATGGTGGACTGAGTAAATTTGCGACCAATATCTACCAAATTCAAGATCACAGGAATTCTGTTTTCAGGTTGGCTCAGGAAGCCACCGCAGGCTTCCTTCCCCATCTCATAGTAGTGTCTGCCCCATGCAGGGTCCATTTTATTTATGCTATTTCTAATCAATCTGTGCTCCCTTTATTGAATGTGAGCTGTGTAGATGACTTTGACAGAGTGATTTATATGTTTTATATGTCCGTAGGCACTAATATTTCTTTTTTTCTCTGGTTGTAGAGAATCTCTCTGGTCAGTAGTTTTGTTGCTTCACTATTCCTTGGAGACTATGCAGCAATTGATTATAGCGATGGTAAGTGCACTTAGTTACGAATGTGCTGCTTACGGTGACACCCGTTGTGCTCCCTTTGTTTGATAGTAGAAATTAATTTAGGTGATCACATCTAAATATTTTAAAAACAGGTAAAAGTGATTTGGACCAGTAAGCATGCCCGATTTGATTGGAATTGATCATTTAATGATTTGCATTTTTAATACCGGCTCAAGCTATCACAAGCAATTGATCAGAGTTGTTTACAACCTGACCTGCATATAATAGAAATACTGTACCATTTTATAGGAACCTATGAACTGTGTGGATTTGTCAGATCATTACCAGGAATTTGAATTGATCAGGATTCCCTGGTGATTTGATCTTACAGCTCTGATTTGCAAAGGCAGATTAATGTTACTTTAACGTGTGCCTATGGCTGGAACCTTAAGGAGGTGTTGGGGTCTTGGCTGCCAAGTGGAGAGTTGGTGCCTCTTGCTGGGACGGCGCGCTGCATCATGTGCTACTCAGGCACTCGACAGGCCAGTGGCAGGCCTTTCCCTGGGCTCAAGGACCCTGGGGGCAGATGTCCTGCCTGCCAAGAGCTGCTGGCCAATCAAGAGCCAGCAGCCAAAAGTGGGGAGGTATTGGCTGCTGCTGGTATGACAACCAGCCCAGATCTAGGTTCCAAGGATCCAAGACCACAGGTGGGTGATGCAGGAGGCGAGAATCACAGGGTGCTGGTCCCAAGGGCAGAGGCTCAGCAGCAAGGGTAGGGTATGGTCTCAGTGTCACCCCCCCCCTCCCCCTCACTTTCCCGATGCTGGGTCCCTCAATCAGGCACTGAACAAGGAACTCCACACCTCCGCCCACCATGACCTGCACAGGTTTGCTTATTGTGCTCCCTGCATGGTGAGCCCACCCCCCACCTGCCCACCGATGGGTTAAAGCAATCAGCAGTGGAATGAGGCCCTTAAGTGGGCATTAATTGGGCACTTGAGGGTCTCATCTGGCTACAGGGCTGGAAGGCATTCCTGCCACAGACTTAAACGTGGTGGTGGGAAGTCTCGCGTGGTTAAATCCTGCACCCCCTATCCGCTGCCAAACCCACCACTGGAGCAGGCAGAAGATTCTGGCCTATAATTTATTGGTGTAAGTCACTGGCAGATACAAAAAGAGAAAGGATGTATTTGTGTAGTTTATAGTTCTGCTTATTTTCAGCATATAACTATTTTGTGTTGGACACAAGTAGCCACAAACTATGTCAGTCAAAAAGACAATCTAATCTGTGTGTGCAGGAATTCTTTGTTTTATCTTGTCTGGAGAGTGCACTGCTACATGGAATGCACTATACTTGTTTTTTGTTATATTTTATTCTTGGTGCAGAAATACTACTGCAACCCTTAATAAGAAAAGGACAGCAGCTAAACGTCAAGGTACCATATTTAGGATTACTTGCAAAATGAAAGAAACCTACATTTATATCTTACCTTTTTCTGGATGTCACAAAATGCTTTACATTTAATGATTTGCTTTTCAAGTGTTATTTTCCACCAAGAAGGACAAAAACATGGGGCAAAAGAGAACAGTAGTGTAGTGGTAACTTTACTGGACCAGTAATCCAGAGGCCTGGACAAATGCTCTGAAGATGCAAGTTCAAATCTCACCATAGCAGCTGGGGTGGAATTTAAATTCAGTTCGCTAATAAATGTGGGATAAAAAGCTAGTCTCAGTAATGGTGACCGTGGCTGAGATTTTTGCCATATTATGAAAAGGCCCACGAGATTGATCCCTGGGATGAGAGTGCTTTCCGATGCTGAGAGGTTGAGGAGATTTTATTTTTCATTCACAGGATGTGGGCTTCGCTGACTGGGCCAGCATTTATTGTCCATCCCTAGTTGCCCTTGAGAAAGTGGCGGTGAGCTGCCTTCTTGAACCGCTGCAGTCCATGTAGTGTAGGTACACCTACGGTACTGTTAGGAAGGGAGTTCCGGGATTTTGACACACCAATAGTGAAGGAACGGCAATATATTTCCAAGTCAAGACAGTGAGTGACTTGGAGAGGAACTTCCAGGTGGTGGTGTTCCCATGTGTCTGCAGCCCTTGTCTTTCTAGATGGTAGCAGTTGTGGGTTTGGAAGGTGATGTCTAAGGAGCCTTGGTGAGTTCCTGCAGTACATTTTGTAGATGGCACACACTGCTGCTACTGTGTGGCGGTGGTGGAGGAAGTGAATGTTTGTGGATGTGGTACCAATCAAGTGGGCTGCTTTGTCCTGGATGATGTCAAGCTTCTTGAGTGTTATGGGAGCTGCACTCATCCAGGCAAGTGGAGAGTATTCCATCACACTCCTGACTTGTGCCTTGTAGATGTTGGACAGGCTTTGGGGAGTCAGGAGGTAGTTACTCATCACAGGATTCCTAGTCTCTGACCTGCTATTGTAGCCACATAATTTATATGGCTAGTCCAGTTCAGTTCCTGGCCAATGATAACCCCAAGGATGTTGATAATGGGGGATTCAGTGATGGTAATGCCATTGAATGTCAAGGGGTGATAGCTGGATTCTCTCTTGTTGGAGATGGTCATTGTCTGGCACTTGTGTGGCACGAATGTTACTTGCCACTTGTCAGCCCAAGCCTGGATATTGTCCAGGTATTGCTGTTTTTAGATATGGACTGCTTCAGTATCTGAGGAGTTATGAATGGTGCTGAACATTGTGCAATCATCAGCGAACATCCGCACTTCTGAGCTTCTGAAGGAAGGAAGGTCATTGATGAAGCAGCTGAAGATGGTGGGCTGAGGACACTACCCCGAGGACCTCCTGCAGTGATGTTGGACTAGTAATCCAGAGACCCAGAGTAATACCCTGGGGACCCATAAGACTGCCATTCAATCATGGCTGATAAGTTTCTCAACCCCATTCTCCCGCCTTCTCCCCGTAACCTTTGATCCCCTTACCAATCAAGAACCTATCTATCTCGGTCTTAAATACACTCAATGACCTGGCCTCCACAGCCTTCTGTGGCAATGAATTCCATAGATTCACCACTCTCTGGCTAAAGAAGTTTCTCCTCATCTCTGTTCTAAAAGGTCTTCCCTTTACTCTGAGGCTGTGCCCTCGGGTCCTAGTCTCTCCTACTAATGGAAACATCTTCCCCACGTCCACTCTATCCAGGCCTTTCAGTATTCTGTAAGTTTCAATCAGATCCCCCCTCATCCTTCTAAACTCCATCGACCCGTGTTTGAATTCCGCCAAGGCAGATGGTGGAATTTGAATTCAATAAAATTCTGGAATTAAAACTCTAATGATGATCATGAAACCGTTGTCGATTGTTGTAAAAACTCATCTGGTTCACTAATGTCCTTTAGGGAAGGAAATCTGCTGTGCTTACCTAGTCTGGCCTGCATGTGACTCCAGACCCACAGCAATGTGGTTGACTCTTAAATGCCCTCTGAAATGGCCTAGCAAGCCACTCAGTTGTATCAAACCGCTACAAAGTCTCAAATAAGGAATGAAACTGGACGGACAACCCAGCATCAGCCTAGGCACCGGAAACGACAACGGCAATTGCAGCCATGTCGACCCTGCAAAGTCCTCCTTACTAACATCTGGGAACTAGTGCCAAAATTGGGTGAACTGTCTCACGGACTAGTCAAGCAACAGCCTGATATCGTCATCCTTATGGAATCATATCTTACGGATAATGTCCCGGACAACCATCACCATCCCTGGGTACGTCCTGTCCCACTGGCAGGACAGACCCAGCAGAGCTGGCGGCACAGTGGTATACAGTCGGGAAGGAGTTGCCCTGGGAGTCCTCAACATCGATTCCGGACCCCATGAAGTCTCATAGCATCAGGTCAAACATGGGCAAGGAAACCTCCTGCTGATTACCACATACCGCCCTTCCTCAACTGATGAATCAGTGAGCACCACTGTTGAGGAAGAACTGAGAGTGGCAAGGGAGCAGAATGTACTCTGGGTGAGGGACTTCAATGTCCATCACCAAGAGTGGCTCGGTAGTACCAGTACTGACCGAGCTGGCCAAATCCTAAAGGTGCTAGACTGGGTCTGTGGTAGGGAGAACCAACAAGAGGGAAAAACACACTTGACCTCATTCTCACCAACCTGCCTGCCACAGATGCATCTGTCCATGACAGTATTGATAAGAGTGATCACCACACAGTCGTTGTGGAGACAAAGTTCCACCTTCACATTGAGGATACCCTCCATCATGTTGTGTGGCACTACCACCATGCTAAATGGGATAAGTTTCGAACAGATCTATCAACTCAAGACTGGGCACCCATGAGGCGCTGTGGCCATCAGCAGCAGCAGAATTGCACTTGAACACAATCTGTAACCTCATGGCTCTGCATAGCCCCCACTCTACCATTACCATCAAGCCAGGGGATCAACCCTGGTTCAATGAAGAGTGCAGGGGGGCATGCCAGGAGCAGCACCAGACATACCTAAAAATGAGGTGTCAATCTGGTAAAGCTACCAGACAGAACTACAGGCATGCCAAACAGCATAAGCAAGAGATAGACAGAGCCAAGCGATCCCACAACCAACAGGTCAGATCTAAGCTGTGTAGTCCTGCCACATCCAGTCGTGAAGGTGGTGGACAATTAAACAACTCACTGGAAGAGGAGGCTCCATTAATATCCCCATCCTCAATGATGGGGAAGCCCAGCACATCAGTGCAAAAGATAAGGCTGAAGCATTTGCAACAATCTTCAGCCAGAATGCCGAGTGGATGATCCATCTTGGCCTCCTCTGGAGGTCCCCAGCATCACCGATGTCAGTGTTCAGCCAATTCGATTCACTCCACATGATATTAAGAAATGGCTAAAGCACTGGATAATGCAAAGGCTACATATGGGTCCTTACAATATTCCAGCAATAGTACTGAAGACTTGTGCACCAGAACTTGCCGCACCCCTAGCCAAGCTGTTCCAGTACACCTACAACACTGGCATCTATCTGGCTATATGGAAAATTGCCCAGGTATGTCCTGTACACAAAAAGCAGGACAAATCCAACCTGGCCAATTACCGCCCCATCAGTCTATGCTCGATCATCAGTAAAATAAATGGAAGGGGTCATCAACAGTGCTATCAAGCAGAACTTGCTTAGCAATAACCTGCTCACTGACTCTCTGGGTCCTGCCAGGGCCACTCAGCTCCTGATCTCATTCCAACCTTGGTTCAAACAAAAGAGCTGAACTCCCAAGGTGAGGTGAAAGTGACTGCCCTTGACATCAAGGCTGCATTTGACTGAGCGTGGCGTCCAGGAGCCCTAGCAAAACTGGAGTTAATGGAATCGGGGGAAATCTCTCCACTGGTTGGAGTCATACCTAGGACACCTAGGTTGGACCGGTACTTTCATGAGTTTAGAAGAATCAGAGGTATCTCATTAAAACCTCTAAGATTCTGCAAGGGCTTGACAGTGTAAATGCTGAGAGGCTGTTTCTCCAGTCTGGAGAGTCTAGACCTAGGTATCATATTCTCAGCATAAGATGCTGGCAATTGAGGACTGAGATGAGGATTTGAATATAGCAGTAAAGATGTCTTACTTCAGCTGTATAGAGCCTTGATGAGACCGCTCCTGCAGTATTGTGCACAGTTTTGGTCTCCTTATTAAGGAAGGTTATACTTTCCATAGAGGAGTGCAACGGACGTTCACAAGACTAATGGCGGGACTGTTTTCTGAGGAGAGATTGAGGAGACTGGGCCTGTATTCTCTAGAGTCTAGAAGAATGAGAGGTGATTTCATTGAAACTTAAAAAATTCTTAACAGGGTATATGTAGAAAGAATGTTTCCTCTGCTGGGGCGGAGTGTCTAGAACCAGAGGACACACTCAGAATAAGGGATAACCCATTTTGGACTGAGATGAGGAGGAATTTCTTCACTCAGAGGGAGGCGAATCTTTGGAATTCTCTGCCCCAGAGGATTGTGGAAGCTCAGATTTTGAGTATGTTCAAGACAGAGATCGATAGATTTTTAGATACTAATGGGGATAGCGTGGAGGTAGGTGATTTAGTTGAGGGCATAATCTAGTTGAATGGGGAAGCAGGCTTGAGGGGCTGAATGACCTACTCTTGTTGCTATGTTCCTATGAGGAGAAATGTCTTCAATGAGAGGGTTGTGAATGTTTAGAATTCTCCATCCAGAGAGCTGTGGATACTCAGCCATTGAATATATTCGAGACTGAGTGCTATAGAATTTTAGACTTGAAGGCGATATGAAGATAAAGCAGTAAAGTGGGGTCAAGATCAGTGCTGATCTAACTGAGTGACAAAGCAGGCTTGAAAGCCCTGTGGCTTAATCCTGAACCTATTTCTTATGTCCTTATGTCTATTTCTCCCTCATTCACTTGAAAGAATTATCACATCTTTGCTGCCTCCCTCTAGGCTCCGGTATGAATTTGATGGATATCCATGCACACAGCTGGTCCCAGCAGTGTCTTGATGCTTGTGCACCAGGTCTGAAGGAGAAGCTTGGTGTCCCGCTGCCATCGCATTCTATATTGGTATGAAATTAATGAGAGATTTAATCTTTGTTCTGCTCATTACAGTGCCATGAAAAACACTTGACTGTTCTTAAGCAACCAGTCTTAGAAAACAGCTGTAAGGAAAGATCAAGCAGGTTAAGCTTGTTCTCACTGGGAAAAGAAACCTTGAGGTGACATATTCGAAGCTTCAATGTTATGAAAAGAATAATTAAGCTTTTCAATCACTGCCAAAGAACTCGGGTTTCAGGATAAAATCAAAAAGTTGGAAGCAAATAGATAATTTAGCAATACTGTTTCACATAAGGTACGTGGAATCTTGTGATGCTCCGAAGAGTGAGAAAGGGGATAGGACATTTAATTGAATAAGAGCAAAATGTCGACTTCCTGACTGCGGGATGAAAATTGGTTATCAAGTTGGCAATGGATTGAGGGCGATCTTGCTTCCCGATGGCAAGCAGATAGTTGATTAAGGGTCATGGAGGGGCTGGGTGGGGGGGAGTGGGTTGAGGGTCACCGAAGGCAGGGCAAGGGTGGTGGAGCGACGCGACATTCAGGCCTGTGGCACCCCCATTGCATCCAGATTCCAACCAGAATGAGGCCCCTGCAAGATCTCTTAATCTCCTCATGAAATGTTGCTGTGTAAGTGACAGCAATTCCAAGTGTTACAAGCTCCTCACAAACAGCCAGACTGATGTTGCTGGATGGCAAGGAATGGATGCCTGTTGGAGGGAAGATTATTGATGAAGCAGCTGAAGATGGTTGGGCTTAGGGCACTACCTGAGGAACTCCTGCAATGATGTTTCAGGACTCAGTTGATTGGCCTCCAACAACCACATCCATCTTCCTTACTGCTAGACATGACTCCAGCCAGTGGAAAGCTCCCCCCGCCGATTTCCATTAACTTCAATTTTGCCAGGATTCCTTGATGCCACACTCAGTCAAATGGTACCTTGATGTGAAGGGCTGTCACTCTCACCTCACCTCTGGAATTCACTCTTTTATCCATGTTTAGACTAAGGCTGTAATGAGTTATGAAACCAAGTGCCTCTGGTTTAACCCAAACTGAGAATCAATGAGCAGGTTGTTGCTGTGTAAGTGCCCTTGATAGCACAGTTGACTCCACCTTCCATGACTTTGCTGATGATCGAGAGCAGACTGATGGGCAGCGATTAGCTGGATTGGATTTATCCTTTTTGTGGAAGGGACATAACCTGAGCAATTTTCCACATTGTTGAGCAGATGCCAGTGCTGAACAGCTTGGCTCAGGTGCGACTAGTTTTGGAACACGTACTATCGCCGGAATGTAAGAGGCAATTTTGAGCATACAGATTGGTGTATTGTGTACAGTTTTAGGGGCCTCATAACTGGGAAGATACAAAAGGAAGGGTGTTTCTGGTTGTGGAGAGAGATTTGGAAAACGTTTTTCATAAGGTTTGTGGTGATTGAGACCATGGGAGCGGAACAAAATGGGAAATGGCTAGGTTAAGAGAATTACTGGGATGGTGGGTAAGATAATTTACATGATGAGCAAGGTTTAGAAAGGACAGGATAATGATAAGTTCAGAAGAATAAGAGCCAGGAAACTAAGCTGGAGATTAATATCGCCTAAGATGTGGTCAGCGAAAGGCTTACTTATAAGAGTCACATCACCATCATGGTAGTTTGTAAAGGACAGGTGTTGAAGAGTTTTGGCAGGTGGGGCGGCTTAAGCCAGGTGTAAAATTTCAGTCAAAGCGAGGATTCTAATTTGATAACACACACTGAGGGAGATGGCAAGGTCCTTATGCATAAGCAGACAGTCTGCAAGGGAAATGGCAGAGTGTGGTGATTGTTGGTCTATCAGAAGAGCCCAGGAGTTCCGTGGTGGGTAGGTTGAGCAGGATGGAAAGAAAATTTTTGTGGTTAGTGACCATTGCGCACAATTGATAGGAATGCCAGTAAGGAAGTTCTATGTCTAACTTAGTGCACCAACCAAGAGCAGTACACAAGGTGGTTTACTGAGTGATCATTTTTTCAAGCTGGTAATGGGGCAGTAATTGCCTGGATTGGATTTGTCCTGCTTTTTGTGGAAGGGACTTGGCTAGGGATGTGACTAGTTTTGGAGCACAAGCCTTCAGTACTCCAGACTCTCTGGAACTGAGGCAGCCTTAAAAATCGCTTAAATCGTTGAAATACTGCCCTCTGGAGAAACCTTGATCTGGCACTAACTCTTTTTGCAGTGACTGAGAGATGATAAAGTAAACCTTTTGTTTTCTGCAATAATGCCTCTATTAATGGACTACTATTTGTGATAGCTTTATGCATGAAGAATGTCACCTTTCTTTTACTCCTGACAATTGTTCCTTTGTTTTTGTTTTAGGGTTCAGTTTCTCCATATTATGTAAAACGCTTTGGATTCAGTTCTGAGTGTAAAGTCATTGCTTTTACAGGAGATAATCCAGGTAGGTAAGATTATAGTTTTGTATTTTGTAGCAATTACCAGCTGCCATTTTTCTAAGAGTTCCATAGGGTGGGTATTGAGAGGATATGTCATTGGTACAGTAAGACACTCCACTAATCTATGGGCATATATTCCCTCTGGGCAAATTTATAGGGATTTAGAAATTGCTTCACTTCAGAGTACTTTTTGTACCAACAAACTTGTGCTGAATCATCTTTAGTGTAAACCACAAATACTTTGTGGGGATATGAAGAAGGATGGATTCAGAAAGAAAATGAGAAGAGAAAAAATAAAAAAACTTGCTACATTGAAGAGATACGTTTGAGAGGGATAAATGGATCAGTAGAGAGTGACCATGTTGTGGACTCTACTTTTAGGATGTGGATGATTCTCACAAAACCACATTTATTAGCCATGCCTGGTTGCTTTAAGAAGGGAGCCACCATTTTGAACCACTGAAATTCTTGTTGTGATGTACTCCTACTGTGGTGATAAGTGGGGAATTTTAAGATTTTAGCCAGCGACGATGAGAGAACGGCCCTATATAAGCGTTTTGAGATGACGTGCAATTTGGATCCTTTCTTGGTAGAAATTGCAGAACTGAAGTCAGGTTGGTGAGTAGCTGAAGGTAGTACATACCGTAGCTACAGTGCATTAGTGGGGGAGGGGTGGATAATTAGCCCTGTTGCAGGATCACTGATCAAGTGGATAAAAGCAAAATACTGCGGATGCTGGAAATCCGAAACAAAAATAAAAATAGCTGGAAAAACTCAGCAGGTCTGACAGCATCTGCGGAGAGGAATACAGTTAGCGTTTCGAGTCCGAATGACTCATCAGAACTGAGGAAATATAGAAATGAGGTGAAATATAGACTGCCCTTTCCCAGACTAATACTGGTTCCTCTTGTTCTGAAATAAAAAGGGAAATTCCAGGCAATGCATAGCAGGTCTGTCAGCTCTTCTTCAAATCTAGTTTGTTGAAGGGTATACACTGGAAAGATTAACTTGTCTTTTTCCTTTCCGGAGCTGACTAATCTGTTGTGTGTTCCACCTTTTTAATTTGAAACTTCAGAGATTCAGCATTTGCAGTTTTCTTTTTTCATTTTAGTAATGAAATTGTCTCATTTTTAAATTCTTCCAGCTTTAAAGGTAAAGTGCTTCTATTATTGTGAATAACTTTCTTACATTCTGAAATGATAAGCATATAATGATGAATGTTAGGGATACTTCATTTAAAAATAAAATCTAGTTACAAACATGGTCAGTTATTGAAAAGTGAGCACGAGTTAAATTAATTTTTCTGAGATAGAATGCAGTGCTGAACATTAAGATATTGATATGATATAAACGTAGAATCTCTTCTATCTTACAGCATCACTGGCAGGAATGCGACTTCAGCAGGGAGATATAGCAGTGAGTATGTTCCTACTGTAGAGGACCTTACATCTGTGTTTTTGTTAGATAATGAACATTCAAGTTGCAAGAAAGAAAAGTTGACAGCTTTTAACAATTCCCCTTCATTCTCCAAGTTTTGTTTATTCGTTCGTGGGATGTGGGTGTCGCTGGCTAAGCCAGCATTTATTGCCCATTCCTAGTTGACCTTGAGAAGGTGGTGGTGAGCTGCCTTCTTGAACTGTGCAGTCTATGTGGTGTAGGTACACCCACAGAGCTGTTAGGAAGAGGGGTCCAGGATTTTAACCCAGCGACAGTGAAGGAAAAGCGAGAGAGTTCCAAGTCAGGATGGTGTGTGACTTGGGGGGGAACTTGCAGGTGGTGGTGTTCCCATGCATCTGCTGCCCTTGTGCTTCTAGGTGGTAGAGGTTGCAGGTTTGGAAGGTGTCATTGAAGCAAACTTGGTAGTTGTTGCAGCGCATCTTGAAGATAGTACACACTGCTGCTACTGTGCATGGTGGAGGAAGTGAATGTTTATTGTGGTACATGGAATGTCAATCAAGCGGGCTGCTTTGTCCTGGTCGGTATCAAGCTTCTTGAGTGTTGTGGGAGCTGCACTCATCTAGGCAAGTGGAGAGTTTTCCATCACATTCCTGATTTGTGCCTTGTAGATGGTGGACAGACTTTGGGTAATTTGGAGGTGAGTCACTCCCTGCAGAATTCCTAGCCTCTGACCTGCTCTTATAACCACATTAACCATATGGCCAGCTGATGGGAGAACATAAAATCCTGCCCCTAGTCATAATTGAAATACCACCATGGCGAGACTAGTAATTGTGATGACTGGCATCCATCCATTTGCGAGAGATGATGAGAATGTAGCCTCAGAACTTTGGTGAGGTCAGATGAGATCACAAGGGTGAAGTGCCCTGTCTATTTGTTTTTTGGCTGCATTAGACTGAATCCAGAGGAAGGGCAGGAGTCCCAAGTCTGGGGACCACTCTATTGCAGGATTTGCCAGAAGGTGTTTACTCAAAGGGATCGCCAGGCGCCTATAGGACTTCACTCCCGTGCCTTTGACTATCTCGAACCAGATCCATAAGGCATTCAGTTCTATTTGACCGCTAGATGGGACCTGGTTTATGGATGCCAGGATGTATTCATCCACTGGTGGGCCTGTATGTCACATCTCTGGGGGCCAAGTTAGAGGAGATTGATGAGCAATATATGAAAATTTCTGTACCTGCATTTTTGCTTACTTGTCCATTATGAATTCCTATGTTCACATTTATAACGACAATTGCAATTGTAAATTTTTCACGTTGTAATTACGCCCTCCAACCAGTGGAGGTGCTGCCAGAGGTGAGAACTTGTAATAGCCTAAAATGTTCTTATTGATAGTTTTCACTATAACTGTGGATTTGTAGATCCTAATATTTCTAAAAACACAAGATAAGATGAAGGAGGGTCATCAACTCGTTTGATCTCAACCTTCCATGGTCTTCCGATGCAGCATGACTTCTTTAATAAGTGCTTTTCCCTGGTCTCGATCACGCTCCTGGCAACTTGTTAAATTCTTTGCCACCCCCTGTGTTATGAATTGCTCCCAGATGTCTGTCCTACACACTTGTATCACAAGTGTGAATATGAGCAATAGAGTTCACCATAATGGTTACACAGTTGAAGGAGGAGGCTGACCATCAGATTCTTGGGACAACTAGAGTTGACAATAAATGTGGCCTTGTCAGTGGTGCTCATCTCCAAGACCAATTAAAAAATGTAGCTTTTGCAGTTGCTGTTTTCATTTTGGATACTTTATTGGTTGAACACCAGCTGCTAATCTGTGTGCAGGTGAGAGCCGTACTGAAGAATTTGGTGTTGCGATGTAAAACAGTGTAGAGTCATCGAGATCAAGACCAGAAATAAGCCTGTATTTTCTGGCAATAATGGAAACATGCTTTATTATTTTCTGTATCTGTCAGGGCTTTAAATTAAGGAGGGTCCATCCCACTTACATGACTGATTAAACATAGAAACATAGAAACTAGGAGCAGGAGTAGGCCATTCGGCCCTTCAAGCCTGCTCCGCCATTCATTATGATCATGGCTGATCATCCAACTCAATAGCCTGCTCCTGCTTTCTCCCCATACCCTTTGATCCCTTTCGCCCCAAGAGCTATATCTAACTTCTTCTTGAAAACATACAATGTTTTGGTCTCAACTACTTTCTGTGGTAATGAATTCCACAGGCTCAACACTCTCTGGGTGAAGAAATTTCTCCTCATCTCAGTCCTAAATGGTCTACCCCATATTCTCAGACTGTGACCCCTGGTTCTGGACTCCCCCACCATCGGGAACATCCTTGCTGCATCTACCCTGTCTAATCCTGTGAGAATTTTATAGGTTTCTATGAGATCTCCCCTCATTCTTCTGAACTCCAGCGAATATAATCCTCACCGACTCAATCTCTCCTCATATGTCAGTCCCGCCATCCCAGAAATCAGTTGGGTAAACCTTCGCTGCACTCCCTCTATAGCAAGTACATCCTTCCTCAGATAAGGAGACCAAAACTGCACACAATATTCCAGGTGTGGTCTCACCAAGGCCCTGTACAATTGCAGCAAGACACCCCTGTCCCTGCACTCGCATCCTCTGGCTATGAAGGTCAACATACCATTTCCCTTCTTTACCACCTGCTGTGCCTGCCTGCTTACCTTCAGAGACTGGTGTACAAGGACACCCAGGTCTTGTTGCACATTCCCCTCTCTCAATTTATAGCCATTCAGATAATAATCTGCCTTCCTGTTTTTGCTAGCAAAATGGTAATCTCACATTTATCCACATTATACTGCATCTGCCATGCATTTGCCCACTCATTCAGCTTGTCCAAATCACACTGAAGCACCTCTGCATCCTCCTCACAGCTCACCCTCCCACCCAGCTTTGTGTCATCTGCAAATTTGGAGATATTACATTTAATTCCCTCATCTAAATCATTAATATATATTGTGAATAACTGGGGTCCCAGCACCAATCCCTGCGGTACCCCACTAGTCACTGCCTGCCATTCGGAAAAAGACCCGTTTATTCCTATTCTTTGTTTCCTGTCCACCAACCAGTTTTTTATCCATCTTAATACACTACCCCAATCCCATGCGCTTTAATTTTACACGCCAATCTCTTATGTGGGATTTTGTCGAAAGCCTTCTGAAAGTCCAAATAAACCACATCCACTGGCTCCCCCTCATCAACTCTACCAGTTACATCCTCGAAAAATTCCAGTCGATTTGTCAAGCATGATTTCCCTTTCATAAATCCATGCTGACTCTGTCCGATTCTGCCACTGTTTTCCACGTGCTCAGCTATTAAATCTTTTATAATGGACTCTAGAATTTTCCCCACTACCGACGTCAGGCTGACTGGTCTATAATTCCCTGTTTTCTCTCTACCTCCCTTTTTAAATAGTGGGGTTACATTAGCTACCCTCCAATCTGTAGGAACTGTTCCAAAGTCTATAGAATCTCGGAAGGTGACCACTAATGCCTCCACTATTTCTAGGGCCACTTCCTTAAGTACTCTGGGATGTAGATTATCAGGCCCTGGGGATTTATTGGCCTTCAATCCCATCAATTTCCCCAGCACCATTTCCCTACTAATACTGATATCTTTCAGTTCCTCCCTCTCGCTAAACCCTGTGTTCCCCAACATTTCTGGTATGTTATTAGTGTCCTCCTTTGTGAAGACAGAACCAAAGTATGTATTTAGTTGGTCAGCCATTTCTTTGTTCCCCATTATAAATTCACCTCTTTTTGACTGTAAGGGACCTACATTTATCTTCACCAATCTTTTTCTCTTCACATAGTTATAGAAACTTTTACAGTCAGTTTTTATGTTCCCTGCAAGCTTACTCTCATACTCTATATTCCCCTTCTTAATCAATCCCTTGGTCCTCCTTTGCTGAATTCTAAAGTGCTCCCAATCCTCAGGTCTGTTGTTTTTTCTGGCCAATTTGTATGCCACTTCCTTGCATCTAATACTATCTCTAATTTCCCTTGTAAGCCATGGTTTGGCCACCTTTCCTGTTTTACTTTTGCACCAGACAGGAATAAACAATTGTTGCAATTCACCCATTCGCTTTTTGAGTGTTTGCCATTGCCTATCCACCGTCATCCCTTTAAGTAACGTTTCCCAATCCATCATAGCCAACTCGCACCTCATACCATCGTAGTTTCCTTTATTAAGATTTAGCTTTTTTTTTAACGGATTCAAGTTCCGCTGCAGGGCTCATGCACAAAAATCTATGCTGACACTCCAGTGCAGTGCAGAGGGAGTGTTGCACTGCTGGAGGTGCTGTCTTTCAGATGAGACATTGAACCGAGGCCACAACTATGTATTCGAGTGGATGCACAAGCATGGCATTATTTCAAAGAAGAGCAGGGAAGTTATCCTTGGTGTCCTGGCTAATGTTGATCCCCTCAATCAATGTCATATAACCAGATTATCTGGACATTATCACATTTCTCTTGGTGGGAATTTGCTGTGTGCAAATTAGCTGCTGCATTTCCTGCATTAAAATCATCACTACACGGCAGAAGTATTTAATTGGCTGTAAACATACGAACATGGAGCAGGGGTAGGCCACTCGGCCCCTCAAGCCTACTTCTCCATTCAATAAGATCATGGCTGTTATTGTAACCTCCCGCCTACCCCCGATAACCTTTCACCCCCTTGTTAATCAAGAATCAAGAATCTAGCTCTGCCTTAAAAATATTCAAAGACTCTGCTTCCACTGCCTTTTGAGGAAGTGAGTTCCAAAGACTCACGAAATTCTTGAGAGAAAAATTTCTCCTTATCTCTGTCGTAAAAAGCGACCCCTTATTTTTAAACTGTGACCCCTAGTCCTAGGTTCTCCCACAAGAGGAAACATCCTCTCCACATCAACTCTGTCAAGATCCCTCAGGATCTTAAAAGTTTCGATCAAGTCACCTCTTCTAAACTCCAGTAGATGCAAGCTTAACCTGTCCAGCCTTTCCTCATAAGACAACCCGCCTATTCCTGCTACTAGTCTAGTAGACCTCTGAACTGCTTCTAATGCATTTACATCTTTCTTTAAATAAAGAGACCAATACTGTACACAGTACTCTAGATGTGGTTTCACCAGTCCCTGTAAACTAAAGCATAACCTCCTTACTTTTGTACTCAATTCCCCTTACAATAAATGATAATATTTTATTAGCTTTACCTGCTGTCCCTGCGTACAAGCCTTTTGTGATTCATGCACTAGGACACGAATAACTCTCTTAATCTCAGAGTTCTGCAATTTCTCACCATTTAGATAATATGCTTTTTTTTTATTCTTCCTGCCACAATGGACAATATCACACTCGCCCATATTATTCTCCATTTGTCAGATCTTTGCCCATTCACTTAATCTATGTCACTTTGTAGCCTCCTTTGAGCACCTTGAGATGCCTGGTAGTTGTGAAAAGAACTATATCAATGCAAGCCTTTTTCATAACCCTTTGTCACTTTTAAACCCTAACTTACTTATTGTCTGTACTGATATTTCTGCTCCCTGCTGTCAGCATGTTCTGTTAGTGCCATCAGCACATGGCTTAAACCAATGTACTAAGAATTCAACAAACTAAATGTTTACACTGTTTCTTTGCAACAGTTCAATCTGTTTTTAAAAAGGAGACTGATGCTCTATTTTAATGCATTTCATAGACTTATTTGTACCAATTCATTTTAAGAAAATTAGAATATGTAAACATTGTATAAAAGTGTTAATATTTTTTGATTGTACTCCAAAAATATGACTAGTATATTACCTTCCTTCATCTTGGATTTGCAGTTGCTTCAGTGTGGCTTTTTATTGAATTTTTCAGGTAAGCCTTGGGACGAGTGATACTGCCTTTCTCTGGATTCAGGATCCGAAACCCACCTTGGAGGGACATATCTTCTGTAATCCTGTTGATAGCAGTGCCTACATGGCACTCATATGGTAAAGGATAGTTTCTAAAATAGAAAAAAGGACCTGAAAATAACTAAAAATGAATATTTATTTTATCCTCTTTTTTTCACCCTGTTTAAGGTGCCTGTTGTCTACTTCCACCTTTAGGTCGGGCATTTAATTAACATTAGTGGATCAATGAGCAAAGTGATCACTGGAGGATAGTAGGTTAGAAGCCATTGTCAGTAATGTAGCAAATCACTGTTATATGTTTTCAAACACCCACTTTAATCCAATCAAATGTGTTCTCCACAATTATAGTGATTAATCAGACATTGTAATTTCAAGAAGCCCAGTTTACCAGGACATTGATGCAAAGTTCTCCCAATAATTTAAATGAGGCTATTAAAATCATATAAAACAAAAAAAAATGACTCTTTCCCTAAGGATATTGTCCTACATTATAGGCAGCCTCCCGCCATTCATGATCCACAAGAGTAACTATTTTCTTTTCCATGTTAGCATTACGTTGTTTCATGCAGTATTCTTATGAAGTAAGTTCTTATGAAGAAATGTAATATCTCCAAATTTGCAGATGACACAAAGCTGGGTGGGAGGGTGAGCTGTGAGGAGGATGCAGAGATGCTTCAGTGTGATTTGGACAAGCTGATTGAGTGGGCAAATGCATGGCAGATGCAGTATAATGTGGATAAATGTGAGGTTATCCACTTTGGTGGCAAAAACAGGAAGGCAGATTATTATCTGAATGGCTATAAATTGAGAGAGGGGAATGTGTAACGAGACCTGGGTATCCTTGTACACCAGTCTCTGAAGGTAAGAATGCAGGTGCAGCAGGCGGTAAAGCAGGGAAATGGTATGTTGACCTTCATAGCCAGAGGATTCGAGTGCAGGAACAGTGATGTCTTGCTGCAATTGTACAGGGCCTTGATGAGACCACACCTGGAATATTGTGTGCAGTTTTGGTCTCCTTATCTGAGGAAGGATGTACTTGCTATAGAGGGAGTGCAGCGAAGGTTTACCCGACTGATTCCTGGGATGGCAGGACTGACATATGAGGAGAGATTGAGTCGGTGAGGATTATATTCGCTGGAGTTCAGAAGAATGAGGGGGGGATCTCATAGAAACCTATAAAATTCTAACAGGATTAGACAGGATAGATGTAGGAAGGATGTTCCCGATGGTGGGGGAGCCCAGAACCAGGGGTCACAGTCTGAGGATATGGGGTAGACCATTTAGAACTGAGATGAGGAGAAATTTCTTCACCCAGAGAGTGTTGAGCCTGTGGAATTCGTTACCACAGAAAGTAGTTGAGACCAAAACATTGTATGTTTTCAAGAAGGAGTTAGATATAGCTCTTGGGGCGAAAGGAATCAAAGGATATGGGGAGAAAGTGGGAGCAGGCAATTGAATTGGATGATCAGCCATGATCATAATAAATGGCGGAGCAGGCTCGAAGGGCCGAATGGCTCCTAGTTTCTATGTTTCTATGAAGTACTACTTCTCTCCATTGTGGATACCTTTAAAGCTTGATGAGATGAGACTTGGATTTCTGTGATGTTGTGCACCCAATCTAGTATTAAGGCTCAGGAGAGGGAAAAAGGGAAAGAGAGAGAGAGAGCAAGGCAACAGGAGAGAGAAAGGGAGAGAGAAAAATTCAAGTTCCGATAATTGGAAAATGGAGTTAGCAGCTCAAAGGGATAGAGAGACCCGGCAATTGGAAGCTATGAGGGAGAATCTCACTCTACCTGATGGCATCTGCTATCTCCCTAACCCGGAATCACTCTGATGCCCTCAAATATGCTAGATTTATTTCAAATTCAGAGAGAATGATGTGCAGTCATTTTTTGCCACTTTTGAGAAAATAGCAGGACAGCTAAAATGGTGATCAGATATCTGGACATTGTTAATTCAAGGGCACCTGTGAGGGAGAGCCCAAGAGGTCTACTCCATGCTGCCTTCTGATGTGTCCCTGAATTATGAGCAGACCAAGGCTGCCATCCTAAGTGCCTATGAGTTAGTCTTGGCGGCATATTGCCAGGAATTCCGGAAAGCTCGGAAAAAACCCATGCAGACTTACATCGAGTCTGAACGGCTGAAGCAAATCACGTTCGACCGATGGGTAAGATCCCTAAGAATTCCACGTACTTATGAGGGGGTTGCGTGAGTTGATATTGTTGGAAGAATTCAAAAGTTGCCGACTATATGATTGCAAAAAGGTGTGGGGGGAACATTGCGAATCCTCTTCAAGGTTGTTTAAATTAAACCACCCTCCTGTCCGTAACAATTTCCACATTGTCCCAGTATTGCAGGGAGGGTGGAGACAAAGGTTATCTTGTGTTTATAATATGACATTTTGAGAATTTGATCAATAGCATAGGAATCTATAAGAGAATGTTTTAAACAAACTACCATGCCAGGTAAGTACATTTTAACAAGAAAGTGTTGTTTGTGCCCTCATCTAACTCAGTACCTTATCTCTAGTTTTAAGAATGGCTCTTTGACAAGGGAGAAGATTCGTGATGAGAGTGCTTCTGGTTCATGGGATGAATTTGCGAAAGCATTGAAAGCCACTTGCCCTGGGAATAATGGAAATTTAGGTAAAATTGAGAATATGCACAGGGTTTTCATGAACTGTAAGAGACTGTTTTTAACTTTTTTAGAGTAGAGCTATCATCTTCGGCAGGGGCTGACAGGGACCATAGATGATAGCTTCTGTTTTCCCAATGTTTAACTGGTAGAAAGTTTTGGCTCATCCATTATTGGATGAAAGTCAAATATTTTGACAACAGAGTTGGTGGGGAGGTTCAGGAAGGTTGACATGGGGAGGTGTTGCTCTGTATGTCATCAGCATACATGTGGAATCTGACCCCATTTCTTCAAATGATGTTGTTACGGGGAAAAATGTAGATGAGGAACAGCAGAGGGCCAATGATAGCTCCTTAAGGGAGCCCAGAGGTAACAGTATAAGGTGAAAAGAGGAGTAATTGATGCTCTCGTTATGATTGGATTGTTAAGAGTGGAAGCAAGTGAGGGTTGTCAAACTGACCTGGATGATAGAGGGGCAATTTTGAAGAAGAATAGCATGGCTGACCATCTAATGTTAGAGAGAGATTGAGAAGGACAAGGGAAAAATGTGCACCTTGGAGGATGTCATTTGATGCCAGTTTTTAATGTGGAGAAACAGTACCTAAGGAGAAGGAACTATGTATCAAATCAGCAGGTGCGGGAATCAGGAAGGATGGTGAATGGTCAGCATTTTAGTTTGAAGTATGGTCAAGTGGGCAGGAAATGGATCTCATGGACAAGCTGAACTTGGAGAGGGCAAGAGGGTAGATGGGAGAGAATTTGTAGAAAGGTTTCAGGGCTAGGGAAGGGAGGAACGTGATAAGGTTTGGCTTGGTGGGTAAACGATATGGTTGAGGCAGCTGATTAGATGTTCCCAATCTTAGTGATGAAGTGTCATTCTTGTTGATGATGTAGAAGGAGTGGGGAGAAGGGTCTAAAGAAACGGTTGGCTATGGAGAAAAATAGCTTTTGCCAAAAATGCTCCTAGAAAATAGTGTAGACTTAGCAAAGAGTGAAGGCACTTTGTGTGGTCCAGCTAGATCTGGCAATGGACGGTTATCCAGTTGTGTGCTAGGTACACTTAAGTTGGCATTTCTTGGAGTTGATGAAGCAAAGACTGGGGTCATACAAGGGAGAGCAAACAGAAAGGTTTTCCTGGGGACATGGGCATCAGAGGTAGAGAGGAGGGACTGGTTGAGCAGATTGAACTGCCTAAGTAATGTGAGGAATTAGAAACCAAAAACCTGGCAGTTAAAAGCTTGAAGGCGCTGTTATAACTTGCTTGAGGAAAGAGCTTTTTTTTTCCAGAGGCAGATATAGAAAGAAGTGGATGTGAAAGGAGACAGGTAGTAAGTGACATAAAGAAGTGGTTTGAATTGGGCTTGTCTCTAATGAGAGTATGGGAGTAAAGCCATCATGTTGAGATGACAAGGATAGCCAGTAGGGGAGGCTTAAGTGAGGACAAGGTGCCACTACCTGTTAAGCAAGTTTCACTCAAAACCACAATGTTAGTTAAATCGTCCTACAAAAAAGCCACAGAAAGCAAGATTGTTTGTTCACCAGCAACCGACACTCTGGAGGAAAATGCAGAGGGGGAGCTATTTTTGATGTGAGACAAAGGTGGGAGGAGTGACCATTGACAGGCAGGAAGGTGACAAAATGAATTCCGCTATAGGACGACTGGATGGGAAGATTGATGAGCGAGGAAGATGAGGCAGATAGGGCTGCTGCTCGAAAGGAGGCAATGGTGAGTGAATTCAATGGACCTTTGGAGAATATTGAGAGAGATGCAGAGGTTAACTACAGGCTTATGCAAGAGGGACTTAAGAAAGGGATGGCAGCAAGGGAATAGGAAGGCAGAGGAGTAATGATGAGTTGGGATAGGGAAAAACCAGAATGTGCAAAGTAGAAGGAAGAAAAGGCAATGAAACATTTGTCCTCCAATTAAACGATTCCACTTATTTAAGTTGCTCTGCAGTTGTACCGGATTAATACCTATTTCAAAGCACATTGCAAATATAGGATTCTAATTCACCAAAATTATACAGATTTACTCCTGACACTAAAGTGTATTTGAGGCAGGAGAAAACCATTAAGGTGAGGCACGAGAGATAGGTAGCACTGCAGGGAAGCCCAGTGCAGGATTCACACATGTCTTCCTAATCAATATTAAATGACTAAGTTGTAGTCAAAGGCTTTTTTCTTATTATTTGTATAATGTGTTTCTGCTTTTCAAGGGTTTTATTTTGATGTGATGGAGATCACCCCTGCTGTAGTAGGTATTCATCGATTCAACACTAGGAACTGCAAAGTAAGTGTGACAAAAGTGGACCTTCATCTGTATCAGATGCTTAGCTTGTAAGTTGTACTGTTGGAAATAATATGCAGGAGGGAATATGAAAGAATACCTCTTAATGGGAAAGCTATTGGTTGAGAGTCCAGACTGACTGGCTGTAGGAGCTGCATAAAAAAGTGTGCGCCTATGTGTTTCCTCAGGTGTTAATTAATTCGTTAGAGCTATCACATTCAATTGCAAGCATCCTTTCTATTGTCAAAGCTTGGCTATCCATCTAATATTGTTACGGAAAATGCAGAGTTCTGTGGACAGTTGTGGATGTAATGTATTTAGGAGAGATGCAGTCAGCTGTTGTTTCCTATTTTCATGTAACTGCAAAGATGGCCAGATCAAATTCCTGTGGGTAATCAAGTGTGCAGAAGTGGTCCTAAACTGCCTTGTGTTTCAATCCTGTTAGGGACAGTTAACATTTAAAGGAGAAATCCAAACACTCAGCAATTAACCAACAGAATATGCCACGAGATTTCACGTTTTTAAACAAAAAGAAACTTTATTGTATATATAAAGAAATTAAACAAGCAAGCCCAAGCAGCATCAGCTTAACAAATTATTTTACCTTCAACACAACTTTTTGATACTATTACCCATGTGAAGAATTTATATCTCTAATGGAGTTTTAAGACGCACCGCCCCCCACCCCCCGAAGTGTTGACTCTGTTTTTATGTTCTTTTGATCTGGAAACTACATACATAATTTAAATATTTTATTGAAGTAAGGGCAGACCTTCTGTCTACTATGCTAAGAAAGAAGACCCCTATTTCACATTGATAACTCTGACCTTGAAAATAAACATATGTTACCTTGTAAGTGCAATTAGCTCCAAGCTTGTTTGAATTGCATTTTCTTTAGGGTTGCTTATCAGTTTTTCAATCAGATGCCCCCATTTATTTATATTTATTTGTTCATGGGATGTGGGCGACACTGGCCAGGCCAGCATTTATTACCCATCCCTAGTTGCCCTAGTTCAGGGACCATTTAAGAGTCAACCACATTGCTGTGCGTCTGGAGTCACATGTAGGCCAGACCAGGTAAGGACGGCAGATTTCCTTCCCTAAAGGACATTAGTGAACCAGATGGGTTTTTACAGCAATCAACAATGGTTTCATGGTCATCATTAGACTTTTAACTCCAGATTCTTATTGAATTCAAATTCCACCAGGATTTGAACCCGGGTCCCAAGAATCTTACCCTGGATCTCTGGATTACTAGTCCAGCGACATCCTAACAGTTAAAACTTTAATACCTAAACTAAAAGTTATATTCTAAATTATGAGTTATGAAATGGAAATTCGCAACAGCGTAGGCCAAAGAATCATCTCAGCTTGAATTTAATGGGTTTGATTGAGAAATACATCAGAGGACTTTGAGAAGGAACAGGAGTGGTGATTATAGGACTGTATGTAGCTTCATGTATTTAGTTTTCAGTCAGCCTACATTCTGCTTGCCAGAATAGAACTCTGTTTTTTGCACCCACCAGCAGGGGAGCTGATCATTTCCAAGGTTGATATGTTCCACATCGCAAGTAGTGGTTTTAACATAAAAAATAGGAGTAGGCCATTCAGCCCTTTGAGCACAGTCCACCATTCAATGAGCTCAATGCTAATCTTCAACACCATTTTCCTGCACTATTCCCGTATCCCTTGGGCCTGAATTTTGTGCATGTTGTCCGCGCGCGATTGCCAGGCCTGGAAGTAGCCGCGATTGCCGCTTCCAACCGCGAATGTCAAAACAGTGCGATTTCTTGCTGGCCGGCCAAGTAAAGGCAGGCCAGCATGAGACATGCCCCGCTTTGGCAAAGGGCTGCCAACAGGGGTGGGAGGGTAGCTGGCACTAGGCCCAATTGGAGCATGGTGGGGGGTTTTAAATCAACTGAGGCAGCACCCTGAAGGCTACCAAGAGTTCCAGGGGAGACCCAAGGAGCATCCAGATGTAAGCTAGAACTATGGCATCAGCACCTGCTCAACACACTGGGTGGGAGGGCAATGCAGGGTGGGCACTCTGCCCGGACAAGTGCCTGCGCTCTCTAGTGGAGGCAGTGAGTGGGCACGACGTGGTGTGCCGCACCTGGATTCAGTGCCGAGAATGGTTTATTGACCTTCTGTGCTCAGGAAGGGTGAGTACCAATTTGGCATGGTGCTGTGTGGGGAAGTCTTGAAGGGTGGCTGTCCTTTGTGGTGCTCAGGGGTGTAAAAGTCAGAGTAACATAAGGCAGATATACCGATGCCTGCTAAGGCTGGAAGATCAGACTGATACTCCTGGGTGTATATAAGGGTCAGGTGTACAGATATGGTGGGCACTTTGACCTGCTTCCTGGGGTGGCGAGCCTGGCATGGTGTTGCAGGTAGAGGTTGGATTAATGAATGGACCTTTATCCTTACAGGAGAAGAGAAACTATAATTCCACTAAGCGCACAAGAATGGGTGGAGGGGTGGCCAACCTGCTCATCCTGAGATGGACGCCCTAGAGCTCGAGTGTGAGCGTGCACCAAGGTCATCAGGTCGTGGAGAGGCAGGCGTCTTGGAGGAAGGTAAGAGTCCAGTGGACAGATGCGGGACAGGCAGAGACTGCAGACAATGTAGGGTCCTCTCATCTCAAAAGATAACTTCTAACTAAGAGTCACCAGTGATTCAGCAATGACAATGGCACCATGAAGCTGCTGTCTATAGTCCCACTAGGCTGTCTAGTATGTGCATTCAATATGCGATGATTGATACTACTGACGTATTGTCTTCCTCCCTCCAGAGGCACCCAGGAACCCGAGGACTCTCAATTGGCACCAGAAGAGGTGCCACACACACACATCCACCGCACCACACTGTCTCTCGCTTCCAAGCAACAGCACAGATACAAGGATGTCAGTGGGCTCAGTGGCTCAGATGATTGTGCACTGTGGGGAGGTCATGGCCTCTGGAGGGAGGAAGACACTCACATAAGGAGCTGGCAGAGGCAGAGTGTGTCCAGTGCGCCAGCTGTCAGAGGACTGCTGAAGACCAGGACGATGTTGAGTCTGAAGCAGATGATGAGCCGCTGGAGTTGTCCTTCAGGCGGCTGATGCTGGATGTCCAATGAGATGCGTGGGAAGATCTGGTGGAGACCCCTGAGGGTTTGCGTGCCATGCCATGGAGGAGTCCTTGAGGAGCTCGAGCACTGCTTTAATCCTGAGCACCGAGCGCACAACCTCCTCCATTGAGAGGGTGACGACTCTCATGGAGAGTCAGTTCCAGGAACAGAATCAGGGGTTCTTGCACTCGCCCATACCGGCAGTGACCTCAGGACATCACTGCCAGTGTGAGAGATGGATGAGGCACCTAATCTCTCTGCTAGGTGTCCATCCATCAATGGTGAGCAGGGAGGTCCAGACGTGCCTCACACTGGCAGATGAGCAACCTGCCGTCTCTGTTGGCTCTTCTCATGGCGCTCCGGATGAGAGTGGAAGCTCCTCTGCCCCTCTGCCAGTGACCATGGCATCTTTTAATCTGTGATAACTAATGAGTGCCCAGCCATGCCGCTGGTCACATCCTCCCAGACCCCGCCTGCCAGAGGACAACCGCCAAGGTCATCAGGGATGACACAACATCGTAATTAGCAATTTGCCTCCAATGCCACTGCCAGCGAGGGGGGACCCAAGATGTAGCAGTTGCAAGCGTAAGTTTAAGGCGCAGGATGGGGTTATCACAGGTGATATTCTTTCATTTCATCAGTATTATGTATTGTTTTTGTGTGACAGTAGCAACAAAATTATGATATATTCCTCTTTTGCAACTCTGGAAAAGATATAAATCTAGATTTTGTTTCAATGCCCTCAGCTTCATGTTTCCCATAGGTGCAGGCCTCATTAGTGCCTTATGATAGACGGCAGAGACAGCAAACTTTAGTAAAGAGTTTGTGAGGTGACACTGGGTGGGGTCATGGGATTTCTTCCTCAGAAATGTGTGGGATGGAGGCGGCGCCCTTGCCATGAGCGCAAAGCCATGCCTTGGCAGCCTAACTGAAGGGTGTATTGAATCAGGGCCTCCATGGTGTCCCTGCCTCCCTGAAGGTTCCTTAAGACTGTCCCTACGTCCTCACCCTGTGTCTGCCTGGGCTCTTCATCAGATCCATCAGTAGAGTCTTCCTCTGAAGCCTGTGGAGCTGCATCGCGATCCTCATCCCCCAGTGGGTCGCCCCCTTGTCAGTGCCAGATTGTGCAGAGTGCAGCAGACAACGACGAAAAGTGACACATGTTCTGGAAGATATTGGAGGTCACCTCCTGATCGGTCCAGGCAGCGGAACCTCATCTTCAGCAGCCGTATTGTCTTCCCAACCACTCTCCTTGTGGAGGCATGACTCCTATTGTATCTGTCTTCTGCCTCTGTCCTTGGGTGCCGGAGTGGCGTGAAGGGCCATCTTTTCACCCAACAGCCAACCATCCAGCCAAGCTGGAGCCATGAACAGCCTTGGCACCTGGGAGTGACTCAGGATGTATGCATCATGGGAGCTGCCATGGTACCTTGCACAGACTCGTGGCCGCATACTATCTGCACGTTCATGGAGTGGTAACCCTTTCTATTCACGAAGGCACCCGGCTGACTCGCTGTCTCATTGATGGCCAAATGAGTGCAGTCTATGGCACCCTATATGTAGGGGAACCCAGCAATAGCTGCGATGCCTCTGGCTTGCTCAGCCTGCCTGGCTTCGTCCATCCGCTATTGAATGAATGTGAGGACCCGTCTGAACAGAGAGTCAGTGACGAGCCTGACACAAATGTGGATAGCTAATTGGGACACTCCATACAGATACCCCACTGACCCCTGGAAAGATCCGGAAGCAAAAAAAAATGAAGGCTACTGTGGCCTTCAGGGCCACTGGCATTGGGTGCCCACTCACACAGTTGGAGTCAATCTCCAGACCAATCATCTGGCATAATGATGTCACAGTGACCCTAGAGAAGCAGAGCCCCCTGTGGCACCGGACCTCAGACATATTGAGGTAGCTGGATCGCTGCCTTACACTCTGGCAGCAGGATAGTGGTGTTTTCCGCAGCCCCTTTCGCCTTACTGGCCCTGCACTCCCTGTGCCTGCACCTCTCCTCCCACAGGTCTGTCCCTGCAATGCTGCCTGTGGACACCTGTCCTCCCCTCCCTTCTGCCTTCTGCTTCTCCTCAGAGGAGGTTCCCCAGCCAAAATGCAGATGGCACTGTCTTGTGCACTGGAGGCTGCACTTGACAGACATGCTCCAAGAGAGTTGACAAAACAAAAGAGTCCTCAAAACAAAGCTAATGAAGCAAAAGCTACAGAAGAAACCACAGGAAAAGGTCTGAAATCTCAGCAAACAAACAGCAGCAAACTCTCATCTGAACTCCTAACAACACTTACAGGTAATGCTCTGCTCCCCTTTTACCCCACCCTTGGATGAGAAAAGTGAAAAACGAGTTGGCCTCCGCCCGTATTGCCTGTGCGATGAGCATAAAATCACACGGGCAACGTAAAATTGTCTTCAATTGCACTTTTAATTGCCTTAAGTGACTGATTAATTGTCGGTGGGTGTGCTTCCAAGTCCCGCACGCGCCTGCCGACCGAAATACCACCTGAGTACGAGATGACATCGAGACATGTGCCCAATGTCTTCTCGCAAGATTTAACGCTCTTCTGGTTGGGCGTACATCCGCGACTAGCGCATAAAATCCCGGCCTTGCTGTTTTTAATTATGTGGAACCCTATTGATTTCTGTCTTGAACATACATACTCAATGACTGAGCCTCCACAGCCTCCTGGGGCAGAGAATTCCAAAGATTCACCGCCCTCTGATGTCGGTTTAGAGAGAATGTGAGTGGCATATTTGTTATTTTATATATTGAGGGTAGTCGAGGAATGTATGATTCACTGCTTTATACTGTCTACTGTTCATTCACTAGCCTTGAGAAAATAAAACCCGCTTTTAGTTCAGAACTGGTCTCAATCTGGTAAGATTGTATGTCCGGGGACATATGCTTTCAAGAAGGAGTTAGATATAGCTCTTGGGGCGAAAGGGATCAAAGGGTATGGGGAGAAAGTGGGAGCAGGCTATTGAGTTGGATGATCAGCTATGAACATAATGAATGGCGGAGCAGGCTCGAAGGGCCGAATGGCCTACTCCTGCTCCTAGTTTCTATGTTTCTATGAATTACCTTGCACGTTACATGTTTCATGTGTTTATTAGATTTGCTGCATTATTGCATGAGATAGAAAAGAAGAGAAAGACAAATTTCCATTTCTATATTGCCCTTGACGACCAAAACAACATATATTTATATAGCGCCTTTAATGTTCAGGTAGAGTGTCACAAAACCAGCAACCTTGGGACCGAGTCTGTGCCGGACTTTGGATCTTGCCAGTTTTCAGAGAAAGGTCCCGAGGCATTTCACAGCACCTGTAGTGTAATTAGATAAAGATTGCCAGCGATCAAGTCTAAGCCTAAGGCAGTCACACTGAATCTGGATAACGCTTTGGTAAGGCCACAACTTAAAAATTGTGTTCACTTCGGGTCACTAGAGAAACACTTGAGATGGAAGTTGTGCAGAGAAGTGCAACTCCCCGTACTTTTCTGAGCTGGGTCGGGTGGGGTCAAGGAGCAGAGTGTGGGAAAGGACAGGTGGGTGAAGCGGATAACTACTTGGCACACCACCGATGCAGCAACTTCCCAAACAAGCCAGTAAGTTTGTTCGCTCATTTAATAGAAAGTAAAATTCTTGCACGGCCCACTTAAAAAAAATGTCCAGCTTTCGGACACCGCTGGTTTTCAATTAACCAGATTTGTGTACTGCACCTATAGTAAAATGTCCCAAGGCACGTCAGAGGAGCATTGTAAAACAAAATATGACTCTAAGCCACACAAGGAGGCATCAGGTCAGATGATCAAAAGCTTGGTCAAATGAGTAGGTTTTAAAGAGTGTTTTGAGGAAGGAAAATGAGGTTGAGAGGCGCAGAGGTGTAGGGAGGGAATTCCAGAGTTTAGGGTCTAGGCAACTGTTGGTCGAGTGATTAAAATCGAGGATGCTCCAGAGGCCAGAATTAAATGAGCGCATATATCTTAGAGGGTTGTGGGTCTGAAGAAGATTGCAGAGGTGGGAAAGGTCAAGACAATGGAGGGATTTGAAAGCGAGGATGAAAATTTTAAAGTCAGTACGTTGTTTGACCGGGAACTAATGTCGGTCAGCGGGCACAGGGGCGATTGGGGAACAGGACTTGGTGCGAGTTAAGGCTCGGGCAGCAGAGTTTTGGAATCTGGGAGACCAGCCAGGAGTACGTTGGAATAGTCAAGTCTAGAGGTAACAAAGGCAATGAGGGTTTCAGCAGCAGAAAATCCGAGGTGGGGTAAAGTCAGCCAATGTTACGGAAGCGGAAAAAGGCACACTTACTGATAGTGTGAATATGTGGTTGGAACCTTGGGGTCAGATATGACACCTAGGTTATAAATAGATTGGTTTAATCTCAGAGTTATGCCAGGGAGAGGGATTTAGTTAGTAGGTAGAAATCAAAACTCGGGTAGGGATTTTCTGGTCCTGCCTGCCACAGACCTTTGGCTGGTCCGTCAAATTTTCTGTCCCGGTGGGACAAGCAAATCCCGGCTTTGGTGGGGGACCAAAGGCAATGGTTTCAGTCTTCCCAACATTTAATGGGAGGTAATTTATGCTCATCAGGTACTGGATGTCAGAGAAACAGTCTGGAGTCAAGAGAGGTGGTGGTGAGGTAGAACTGGGCGTTGTCAATGCATATGTGAAAACTAATGCTGCGCCTTCAGATGATGTTGCCGAGGAGCAGCATATAGATGGGAAATAGGAGGGGAACAAAGGAGGATATCAGAGGTAATGTTGCAGTAGCAGGAAGAGAAGCTATTTCAAGTGAGCAATGAGCTTGCACACGAGCAGGGGAGAGACCTCATCCTGAGTGAGACACAGCCAGAGCGAGTGTGGGTATTGACAATTTGGTGCACAGTGGGAATTCGGTGCAGAGGGGAAGAGGTGTTCTTTGCATTTTTTCTTTGCTATCCAACTTCTTAAATCTTCAGAGAGTGGTCTTGCCCTGCTGCAGCAGTAGAGGCTACAAGGGAGAGAAATGACTGGTAAGTAGCGGGTAAAGTCGGGTAAGTATTTACTACTTTTATCACTTATAGGTTAAGGTCTTTTTTGTGGTTTATAGTTTGTATATCCTGCAGTAACGAGGATCAGGAAAGAAGGACCCTAGAGTAATTGATTTATAAGGTTTAATTTAAATGGGTAAGTCATGGCAGGAGAGCTCAAAGCCGTGGTGTGCTCCTCGTGCTCCATGTGGGAAGCCGGGAACATTTCCAGTACCCGGGACCAGCATGTGTGCAGGAAGTGTGTCCAGCTGCAGCTCCTGGAAGCTCGGGTTTCAGAGCTGGAATGGCGGCTGGGGACACTTTGGGGCATCTGCGAGTCTGAGAGCATCGTGGATAGCGTGTTTAAAGAGGTGGTCACACTGCAGCAGAAGGGACTTGAGGAAGGAAGGGAATGGGTGACCACCAGGCAGTCCAAGAGAAATAGGTAGTTCAGGAGTCCCCTGGGGTCCCGCTCGCAAATTGGTATTCCATTTTGGAGGCTGATGGTTCCTCCAGGGAGTGCAGACAGAGCCAAGCTTCTGGCACCACAAGCAGCCTGTCTTTACAGAAGGGGAGGAAGAGCAATAGTAATAGGGGATTTTTAGGAGGACAGATAGGCGCTACTGTGGCCGTCAGCATGACTCCAAGATGGTGTGTTGCCTCCCTGGTGCCAGGGTCCGGGATGTCACTGAACGGCTGCAGGGCATCCTGAAGGGGGAGGGTGATAAGGCAGAGGTCATGGTACATGTTGGTACTAATGACATAGGTAGAAAGAGGGATGAGGTCTTGCATCAAGAATTCAGGGAGTTAGGCAGTAGACTGAAAATCAGGACCTCTCGGTTTGTAATCTCTGGATTACTCCCAATGCCACGTGCTAGCGAGCAAAGGAATAGGAGAATAGCGCAGATGAATATGTGACTTAAGAGTTGGTGTGTAAGGGAGGGTTTTAGATTCTTGGATCATTGGGACCGTTTCTGGGGAAGGTGGGACCTGTACAAGTGGGACGGTCTACATCTGAACCAGAGCGGGACTAACATTGTTGTGGGCGGGTTTGCTAGTGCTGTTGGGAGGAGTTTAAACTAATTCGGCAGGGGGAGGGGACACAGAATGTTAGCAGAATAGGGACACATCATAATACAGTAAAACAATCAAGTCAGAGGGAGTACAGCTGCATTAAGTTTCAAGTTTCAAGGGAGTAAGGCAAGGCTGGATGGCCAGGAGTGTTACAGGTAAAACGGATGAGTTAAGGGTGAGGACTGACACATGGAATTGCGATATAGTAGCCATCACAGAGACGTGGTTGACGGAGGGCAAGGTTTGATCAGGGATAGTCAGCATAGATTTGTCAGAGGGAGGTCATGCCTAACAAATTTGATTGAATTTTTTGAGGAGGTGACCAGGTGTGTAGATGAGGGTAGTGCAGTTGATGTAGTTTATATGGATTTCAGCAAAGCCTTTGACAAGGTCCCACATGGGCAAATGCACATGGGATGCAGGGTAATTTGATAAGGTGGATTCAAAATAGGCTTAGTTGTAGGAGACAGAGGGTGATGACCGAAGGATGCTTTAGTGACTGGAAGCCAGTGTCCAGTGGCCTACCACAGGGATCTGTACTGGGTCCCCTATTATTTGTCATTTATATAAACGACATAGATGACTATGTGGGGGGTAGGATTAGTAAGTTTGTGGATGACACAAAGATTGGCCAGGTGATTAACAGTGAGGTTGAGTGTCTTGGGCAACAGGGAGATGTAGACGGGTTGGTCAAATGGGCAGATAAGTGGCAGATGGAATTTAACCCTGAAAAGTGTGAGGTGATACACTTTGGAAGGAGTAATTTGACAAGGAAGTATTCAATGAACGGCATGACACTAGGAAGTTCTGAGGGACCTTGGCGTGTGTGTCCATGGATCTCTGAAGGCAGAGGGGCATTTTAGTGGGGTGGTGAAAAAGGCATATGGGACACTTGCCTTTACCAATCGAAGCATAGATTACAAAAGTAGGGAGGTCATGTTGGAGCTGTATAGAACCTTGGTGAGGCCACAGCTGGAGTACTGTGTGCTGTTCTGAATGCCACATTATAGGAAGGATGTGATTGCACTGGAGGGGGTGCAGAGGAGATTCACCAGGATGTTGCCTGGGATGAAACATTTAAGTTATGAAGAGAGGTTGGATAGACTTGGGTTGTTTTTGTTGGAGCAGAGAAGACTGAGGGGCGACCTGATCGAGGTGTACAAGATAATGAGGGGCATGGACAAGGTGGATAGGGAACAGCTGTTCCTCTTAGTTGAAGGGTCAGTCACGAGGGGACACAAGTTCAAGGTGAGGGGCAGGAGGTTTAGGGGGGATGTGAGGAAAAGCTTTTTTACCCAGAGGATGGTGATGGTCTGGAATGCACTGCCTGGGAGGGTGGTGGAGGCGGGTTGCCTCACGTCCTTTAAAAAGTACCTGGATGAGCACTTGGCACGTCATAACATTAAAGGCTATGGGCCAAGTGCTAGTAAATGGGATTAGGTAGGTAGGTCAGGTATTTCTCACATGTCGGTGCAGACTCGATGGGCCGAAGGGCCTCTTCTGCACTGTGTGATTCTGTGATCCCGTGAAGTGATACTCTGGCTATGATTTGATAGATAAGAATGGAACCAAGTTGGAGCTATCCAATCCAGCTGGATAACAGTGGAGAGACGTTTGAGGAGGTCAAGAAAGATTAAGAGGTATAGCTTATCTTTGTCAGAGTCACATAGAATGTCATTTGAGAGCCATTTTGATAACGTGGCAGGGCGAAAACCTGATTGAAAGAATTCAAACATGGAGTTCCGGAAAAGATGGGCATGGATTTGGGAGGCACTAATATATTTAAGGGGTTTGGAAAGGAAATGTTGAAGATAGGGTGGTAGTTTGCAGGGACAGTGAGGTTAGGGATTGGCTTTTTGAGGACAAGGGTGATGACGGGAGCAAAGGACCACAGCATGTCCCAAAGTTCTTTACATTTCTGAAGTGTAGTCACCGTGGTAATGTAGGAAACGCGGCACCCAATTTGTGTGTAGCAAGCTCGCACAAACAGTAGGTTGATTGAGGGTTAAGTAATGGCCAGGACACCAGGGGTACTCCCCCTGCTCTTCATTCAGATAGTGCCGAGGGATCTATTATTTCTACCTTAGAGGACAGGTAGGTCCGGAGTTTAACATCTGATCAAAAAGACAGCATCTCAGACATTCCAACACTCCCTCAGTAATGCACTGGAATATCAGCCTTCTACTTTTATTGTTCGAGTCCTGGAGTGGAACTTGAATCCATGATTTCTGACTAGGAGACAAGGGTGCTACCAACTGAGTCACAGCTGACACCTGCAATTCAGTAGCTGGTACACAAGAGTAAGGATTATCTATTATGATTCATATAACTTCCTATTGTTTAAGTAGGTGTTGCCAGCAAAAATGTACATTCTTCTTGTAGGGAAATGAAGCTATTTATGAACCCAAGAAAACACTTAGGGCAGAATCTTCAGTTGGGTGAGCTCACTCACCGACATATAAAATGACGCGCGGTGACATCGGGCGTGCATCCCAACGTCACCGCACATCATTCTGATCTTGAGTTCGGTGGGCGCACACCGGAGTTGGCTGCGCGCCCACTGAACTGTCAAAGACCTATTAATACCATTTAAATTCCAATTCAAATAATTAACATAGCTGCCCGTCCAACCCTAAGGTGAAGAGCCCAGGCAGCCTTTGCATTTATCATGAAATTTCATCCATGCGCATTTCTTTTCAAAAAAATTTATAGACATGTCCCAGCTTGACACTGTCACATGAGGGGACATGTCCTAAAACTCTGTGCCTCAGGGAGATTTCTGCACTGTTGGCCTACTCCCCCTGCCCGCACTGGGAGCGCTCAGTGCTCCTGGGTATGCGTCACGTCTGGGTATGGCCCGCCCATGTAAAATGGCGGCACGCAGCCGATTGCGGGTGGCGATTGGCTGCACGCCCGCTCCCTGCCCCCGATGGGGAGAAAATTCTCCCCCTACTGTTAAAAAAAAGTAAAAAGAGGGAAACCGTGCAATAAGTATTCCCTACAATCTTCCTTTTTATTCATTATAGGGCTTGTAACTTAATCATCTAATTTCATAAGTGACACCAATAATCTGAAAAAAAGAAATTCTCCCCTAGTTATTTCATATGACAGAGGGATGAGAGGGAAAGAAAAAGGTTAAAGAGCCAAGACACAAGTTTCAAGATTGCATTGCTAAGCAAAAGACAGCCTCCCAAGGCCAAGTCCAACCAGTCCTAGTCCTATAAAGACAGCTGCAAAAACAAGGTCAAAGATTCCCAATGACTCCACCCAAGCAAAGCCACACCAACAAAAATCTTCATTTGGGCTAACGTGTCAGAGCACTTAATCTTCTCTGCCTGGAATATCCTGCTGAGCTGTCCATCCCAGGGATACAACAAAGGATAGATTAACTGATGCCAGAGAATTGGGGTTTGGTACTTAGTTACAAGCAAAATGAGGCCTAACGAAGATTCTGTTTGGATTTCTAGTAAGAGATGCAAAAGACCATAAAAAAATTGGAGTTTAGTGGACTTGATCTCCTGTTGTAACAGACCAAAACCTATGAGTAACCTGGCATTGCCAGAAAGACGGAATTAAGTACTGACTACACCATAACCTCATAAACACTTCATCTAGGTTTTTGGGTGTTGTATGGTTCATGTTTTATGATATAGCCCTCTTAGAGCTTTTTCTCTCTATTTTTTCTTTGTAAAAACAGATGAATAACAAGTTTTGCTGTTTGTCTGCTTGTCTGTTGTAGGTTTCAAAGTTTCCAAAAGAGATGGAGGTCCGAGCAGTGATAGAGGGACAGATGCTGGCTAAAAGGGCATATGCTGAGAAGCTGGGCTTCAAAGTCTGTAAGTAAGAATTATCTAAAATGTCAGAGAGCTCCATGTTCATTTAAATGTATTTGGCTCACTCTGAAAGCCATAGGAACAGGCTTGCTTGCCAACCCTGTGGGGCCATTTGGATTATCTTAGAAGCTCAGTTGGCTGGGTGGCTGGTTTGTGATGCAGAGTGATGCCAACAGCGCGGGTTAAATTCCCGTATTGGCTGAGGTCATCCATGAAGGCCTCGTCTTCTCAACCTTGCCCCTCGCCTGAGGTATGGTGACCCTCGGGTTAAACTCACCACTAGTTGTCTCTCTCTAATGAGAGAGCAGCCTTTGGTCCTCTGGCACTACGGTGACTTTCACTTTCACTTAGAACTGGTGTAGCTGAATCACAACTGTGTTTAACACCATAAAGCATTGTTTGAGAAATGAAGTAGATTTAGACTTCTGGACTGTTGATTGGTAGAGGGCAGAATATTGGCTTGGACATCAAACCTCATCTCAACAGTCCTTGGTTTAAAGTTCATTTGATGATATTAAAAAGGCTGGGAAGGATGATCACTTGGGCTATCCTTCTGATATATGTTTAATTATTAAGTGGTACAATCACAGAACCTTGCATAGGCTGTCTTATGCTGTAAGGATAAATTTGTGTTGCAATGAACCTTGAAAAACTACCCTACCTAGTAATTTACTGGCTGAGGCTTTCTGTCCCTGTGTCAATCTTTTGGAAAATCGGTGCACCTTCCCACTGTTTTCCCATTGGGGCTGCAAACAACCGCCGATATGTTAATCGTACGCAAGTACGTGAACCATGGATTTTGCTGTGTTTCCTGTCCTTCACAGTTTGAGAATTGGCCACAGGGGCTGTCCATTTGGCCTCAGACGTCCAGCGTTCAGTGCTTGGTGGACGGCAGCCACAAAATCTCTGCGCAGCTAAGGCTTGAGCGGTTGCACATGTGAAGAAGGGAGTGGGGAGGGGGACGAGGTTTGGATTTTTTTGAAAAATAAACTTTGTGTTGCATCAGAATAGAAGCAACGGCTGGCTCATGGAAGCCTTACTGCTCTCTCTGGAGAAACTCCCCAATAGGAGGAGGGAGCATAAAGAAAGCTGTTAACTCTTTCACGTAGCTCATCATAAATCTGCCCTCAAGGGGAAATTAATCAAATGGTCGTTCTTATTGTCTGAAGCAAACAATGGCTGAAGAACAGAAGATCCTGTGGGGATCTATTTGATCCAATCATGCTGTTGAATCCATTTTTTGTTTCACTATCATTTTTTTTAAATAAAACTGTAGAACTAGCATTTATAACAAACCCCATAACTTCAATTATGTAATTCCTTCTAAAAACATTACATATTCTACATTCCTCTTTTGCCTTTTGTTCTGCAAACTACAAAGTGCACCAGGAAGGCTTAGGGCTCACATTGTCTCCTTGTTAGCAGCTTAATTTTTTAATCTGGACTTTCTTGTTTGTTTCCTTCACTTCCAGTGAAACCCAATCACACGTGCTTGACCTGGGTTGACATAACTTGTGCCTGCACAATGTTCCTTCCATTTACTATTTTCCATTTTACTGTTTTTCTACCTGTTTGATCACAATTCTGATCTGCTGGTTCCCTATCTGATTGTTCAGACTCTCGGGCCTGAATTTTCATCCTCGAGGTGGCTAGTGGGAGCTGAGAAAATACCCAGCCCGCCTGCCCGCCTTGGATGAAAGTGCCTGCAAAGGAAGGATATTCATTGGGGGTTGGGGGTCTTTGGAGAGGGGGGGGGGGTGGGGGGGGGGGGGGGTGGGGGGGGGCAGGTGAGGGCTGGAATCGGGCCAGCTGACCTGTGAAAAGGTTTGGAGGCAGCCACAGGAGCTGCTGGATGCCGAGATGGCCTGTTTAAAAGGGCTGCCTTGGTGTAGTGGGACTTTGTCCCAGTTAAAATAAAAATACAAAAGCCCTCCAGCCCTCATCCCTCACACCTCCTCACCCCCATACACTCCCCATGCCCCCTCCATGCCACCTCATGCCCCCATGCCAGAATGTGCCCTCCAGCCACCCCTCATGCCACCTATGGCAAGCTATGGCACTCCACCCACCCTCTATGGCCCCTCATACTCTCTATGCCGAACTAGCACTCCACTCACCTCCCCATTGACCCTTCATGCCCATGCCAATCTATGTCACTTCCATGTCCATTGGCTCACGGAATACACTGTATAGAACCAATGAACCCTCAGTGACAGTAGGATGTGTAAAAAAGCTTTAAAAAAAGTCATTCATTCATTCATTACTTTCCAACACGTTTTTAAAAAATCATTTCACTGTCAATCATCCAGACCCTTTTCAGTACTTTTTAAATTCGTTTATGGGATGTGGATATCACTGACTAGACCAGCATTTATTGCCCATCTCTAATTGCCCTTGTTCGGAGGCATTTAAGGGTCAGCCACATTGCTGTGGGTCTGGAGTCACATGTAGGCCAGACCATGTAAAGACAGCAGATTTCCTTCCCTAAAGGACATTAGTGAAATGAGATGGGTTTTTACAACAACCGGCAAAGGATTTATGATCATCATCAGACTTTTTTTAAATTGAATTCAAATTTCACCGTCTACCCCAGTGCATTACCCCGGGTCTCTAGAATTCTAATCCAGTGACAATACCACTATGCCACCTTAACAGAAACCACAAACCCTAGAAACCACTTAACCTCTTGTAAGTAAGCATTGTGAAATTGACACAGAGATCAGAGAACTAGAGCTTTCAATCAAGCAAGGTTTTCTCTGGGGCACAGCTGTTTCAACAAGAATAATGGATGTCTAGGCTCTTAGCCAAGCATACACAGCTTTCTATACCTGCAGTATGACTTCTACCCACTTTTTTCTGGGCTCTGACAAAAAGCTCTTAATGCTGTTCCCTTCTCCAGGTAGGACTATTAGCATGTTAAGTCCTACTTCATCTCCACAAGAGACAGAGCCTAGCACGTAATCTCTGATGACAGTTGTACAGTTCCATTTGGTATCAAAGCAGCATTTGAAATAGCATTGCACCATGGAGTATAACTGGATTTTGTTGCATGAAATAAATGCAGAAAATGCTGGAAATATTCAGCAGGTCAGGCATCACCTGTGGAGAGAGAAACAGAGTTCACATTTGAGACTCCTTCTTCCCCTAGGTCTTTGACTGGAAGAATAGTTAGTCATGTGTCTATCCAGTGGTTTCCAACCAGTAACCTATTGCTCTGAGAGTGGTGCGGATCAAACAGATCTTCCAGAATTCTTTTGGAAATGCTCAGCAGGTCTGGCTCCATCTGTGGAGGGAGATAAACAAAGTTAATGTTTCAGGTTAATGACCTTTCATCAGAACCTTCCATCGACCTGAAATTTTGCTGAATAATATGAACCGAAATGGGAGCATTCTGCAACAGCGCCAATACATTGTCGGCTTGATGATGTCAGGTTGCGTTCCCAATGCCATTCGGCCAGTTCCGGATAAAATGGCTGGCGGGGGAGGGGATAAAAATTGGGAGCTCACAAGCATTATTCAAATTTAATTCAAGTGGGTATTTAAGTTCATTAATCAGGCCATTGACCTGAATGATACATAGTGTCTGCAACTAAATTCTTGGAGAGTGGGTTTCCCGTTTTTTTTTATTAGGCAGCTTGTTAGGACAGGTTTAAAGGGTTCAGCTGAGCCCCGAGTTTCAGCTTAGCAGTTCAGAGTTCTGTGACTGCTAGAAGTGCTTTATGCAAGAAGCAGAGTTTCCATCTAAAATTCATCTTAATTAGAGGCCTTATTCCTCCTGCTGAGAGGTCCAGTTAGAACTTGTCCATAACCCTAGCCTTTAAACCAAGCTAAATATGGGGATTGCAGTCTCTGTGGGAGACAAAACCTCCAGTGAGGAGGAGAGGAGTATGAAGAGGAAGAAGGGCACATCAAGAGGTCCAGGATGCACTGGTGGTGCATTAGGGTGCCCTGGATGGATGACTTCTGGGTGACAAGGATTACCCATTGAAGAGATGGCTCATGACACCAGTGAGAGCACCCAGAACAGACGTGGAGAGGAGATACAAGGACAGCCACGGAAGCACCAGGGCCATCATCAAACAGGCCATCAGCCTACTGAAAATGAGGTTCAGATGCCTTGACAGATCAGGAGGGCATTGCAGTACGCTCCATCACTTGTGACTCTCATGGCCGTGATGTGCTGCACTCTCCATAACCTTGTTATCCAGGGAGGGGATACCCTTGAGGAAGAGGGCATGGCAGATAGGGGCCATTCAATGAGGATGAGGGCGAAGATGAACTGAGGGAACATAGTGATGTTCAGGTCGAAGGCCCTGGATGTGATCGTATGGATGGCTATGACACCAGAGATGCCATGATAAGGCAAAGATTTCAATAGGTTTTGAAGTCCTAGTCTCAGAGATGCATGCACGTCATGTGCCCAAACCTTTTTCCACGTGCAATGTGAGACTCATATCACTGTCCTGTCAACACACTTACCCTGCCCAGTTATTGACACTCGAAGCATCCTGCCCTGTATCAAATTATTAAAACATTGTCTGTCTCCCTAAAGAGGTTCGACAGCCATAATATATTTAAAAAAGCCTCTGCACGAGGGACAATGAGGTCAGGGTTTATTTACATTTATTATAGGACTTAACATTTACAGGTGTAATTAATGAACCCATGTGACCCATTAATGACTACTGTGGAATTCTTTTGACATGTTTCGGGTCATGGCCAATGACATCAGAGGCTGGACATCCCGCACAGCAACACTGATGCTCACCACCTGTAGGCCTCAAACCTGCCCTCCACTTGCAATTGGATCAATTAATGTATTATTTGGTGAGTTTGAACGTTGGGCCTGGAAACTGGAAGGCCCCCCACTTTTTTTTTCCTTTATTCTTTGATGGGACGTGGGCATCGGTGGCAAGTCCAGCATTTGTTGCTCACTTGTAATCATCCCTAACTGTGTGGCTTACTTGGCCATTTCAGAGGGCAGTTAAGAGTCAACCACATTGCTGTGGATCTGGAGTCATATGTAGGCCAGACCAGGTAAGGACGGCAGATTTCCTTTCCTAAAGGGCATTAGTGAACCATATGGCTTTTTTACAACAATCAATGATGGTTTCATGGCCCACCATTGCTGAGACTAGCTTTTCAATTCCAGGTTGCTTTATGGAATCTGACATGGAGGCTTTGAAGCTATGTCCCCAGAGAATTTGCCTGAGCCTCTGGATTACTAATCTAGTGACATTACCATTACACCACCTTCTCCCGTGCTGAAGCATATTATTCAGCCTGTTAACTCTCTCCACAGATGCTGCCAGACTTAATATTCCCAGGTTTTACAATTTTTATTGAAAAATTTCCAGCATCTGCAATATTTTGTTTCTGCAATGCATTTTCTTTCCAACCTCTTCAAGAAGTGCCTTGCTGTGAGTTAAATCAAGGAGAGAAATCCAAGTTGCATCAATGAATATAAATGAAATAACAGTGCTCATTTAATATTAGCTAATACACAACAATATTTATGAGCAATGAAATTCTACCAATATCCTTACTTCAAACTCATCTTTGTAACTACATGAACTGCATGTACAACATAAGTACATAGGGAAAGAGTAGGGCCCATTAAGGACCATAGTGGTAATTTGTATGTGGAGCCGGAAGACATAAACAGGGTTCTAAATGAATACTTTGTGTCGGCGCTCACAAGTGAGAGGGACGACATGGAAATCGGGCAGAAGGCCTGTGATATAATTAAAGAAATTAGCATAGAAAGGGAGGAGGTCCTAAGTGGTTTCTAAGTTTTCGAAATTGGCTGTGTGGAAGAAGACAGAGAGTGGTAGTGGATGATTGCTTCTCACACTGGAGGTCTGTGACTAGTGGTGTGCCTCAGGGATCTGTACTGGGACCATTGTTGTTTGTTGTCTATATCGATGATTTGGATGATAATGTGGTGAATTGGATCAGCAAGTTTGCTGATGACACTAAGATTGGAGGCGTTGTGGACAGCAAGGAAGGCTTTCAAAGCTTGCAGAAAGATCTGGACCAACTGGAAAAATGGGCCAGAAAATGGCAGATGGTGGAAAAGTGTGAGGTGTTACATTTTGGAAGGTCAAACCAAGGTAGGACATACACAGTAAATGGTAGGGCACTGAGGAGTGCGGAAGAACAAAGGGATCTGGGAGTTCAGATACATAATTCCCTGAAGGTGGCGTCACAGGTAGACAAGGTTGTAAAGAAAGCTTTTGGCATACTGGCCTTCATAAATCAAAGTATTGAGTATAGGAGTTGGGATATTATGGTGAGGTTGTATAAGACATTGGTGAGGCCAACTTTGGAGTATTGTGTGCAGTTCTGGTCGCCTAACTACAGGAAGGATATCAGTAAGATTGAGAGAGTGCAGAGAAGATTTACTAGGATGTTGCTGGGTCTTAAGGAGTTGAGTTACAGGGAAAGACTAAACAGGCTAGGACTTTTTTCCTTGGAGCGTAGAAGAACGAGTGGAGATTTGATAGAAGTTTACAAAATTGTGAGGGGTATAGAGTAGATGCGAGTAGGCTCTTTCCACTTAGATTAGGAGAAATAAACATGAGAGGACATGGCTTTAGGGTGAAAGGGGAAAGGTTTAGGGGGAACATTAGGGGGAACTTCTTCACTCAGAGAGTGGTGAGAGTGTGGAACGAGCTACCATCTGACGTGGTAAATGCGGGCTCACTCTTAAGTTTTAAGAATAAATTAGATAGATACATGGATGGGAGAGGTCTGGAGAGTTATGGACTAGGTGCAGGTCAATGGGACTAGCGGAATAATATTTCGGCACAGACTAGAAGGGCCGAATGGCCTGTTTTCTGTGCTGTAGTGCTCTATCGTTCTATGGTCTGGCAGGCTTAAAAGTAGGTAAATCTCTAGGCCCAGATGAAATGTATCCCAGGCTGTTGAGTGAGGCAAGGAAGGAGATAGCAGATGCGCTGGCAATTATTTTCAGTACCTCTCTGGCCACAGGAGAGGTGCCAGAGGACTAGAGGACAGCCAATGTGGTACTGTTATTCAAGAAGGGAGGAAAGGATAAACCAGAGAACTACAGTCTAGCCTCAGTGATGGGGAAACTATTGGAAGCAATTCTGAGGGACAGAATTAACCTACACTTGGAGAGGCAGGAATTAATCAAGGAGAGTCAGCATGGTTTTGTTAAGGGGAAGTCATGTCTGACCAATCAGATTGAATTTTTCGAAGAAGTGACCAGGTGTGTAGATGAGGGCAATGCAAGTAGTCTACTTGGACTTCAGCAAGGCTTTTGATAAAGTCCCGCATGGGAGACTGATAACAAAGGTAAGAGCCCATGGGATCCAAGGCAATTTGGCAAATTGGATCCAGAAGTGGCTGAACGGCAGGAAGCAGAGGGTGATGGTCGAGGGGTGTTTTGGTGACTGGATGCCTGTGTCCAGCGGGGTTCCACAGGGATCAGTGTTGGGTCCCTTGCTGTTTGTGGTACATATAAATGATTTAGACTTGAATATAGGAGTGTTGATCAGTAAGTTTGCGGATGACAGGAAAATTGGTGGGGTGGTAAATAGGAGGATATCCTTAGATTACAGGAGGATATAGATGGGCTGGTCAGATGGGCTGATCAGTGGCAAATGGAATTGAATCCAGATAAGTGTGAGGTGATGCACTTGGGCAGGGAAAACAAGGCACGGGAATATATGATGAATGGTAGGACCCTGAGAAGTACCGAGGATCAGAGGGACCTTGGTGTGCATATCCACCGGTCCTTTAAGGTAGCGGGACAGGTAGATAAGACGGTTAAGAAAGCATACGGCCTTTATTAGCTGAGGCGTAGAATATAAGAGCAGGAAGGTTATGCTGGAACTGTGTAAAACGCTGGTTAGGCCACAGCTCGAGTATTGTGTGCAGTTCTGGAATCCGCGTTATAGGAAGGATGTGATTGCACTAGAGAGAATGCAGAGGAGATTTACCAGGATGTTGCCTGGGCTGAGAGTTTTTGTTATGAGGAGAGATTGGATAGACTGGGGTTATTTTCCCTGGAACAGAGGAGATTGAGGGGTGACATGATTGAGGTGCATAAAATTATGAGGGGCATAGATAGGAAGGAACTTTTCCCCTTGGTGGAAGGATCAATAACCAGGGGGCATGGATTTAAGGTAAGGGGCAGGAGGTTTAGAGGGGATGTGAGGAAGAATTTTTTTCACCCAGAGGGTGGTGGGAATCTGGAACTCACTGCTTGAAAGGGTGGTAGAGGGAGATACCCTCATTACATTTAAGAAGTATTTGGATGTGCACTGGCATACAAGGCTATGGACCTAGTGCTGGAAAATGGGATTCGAATAGTTGGGTACTTGTCTGACTGGCGCAGACTCAATGGGCCGAAGGACCTTTTTCAGTGTTGTAGACCTCTATGACTCTATGACTCAAGTGGAGAGTATTCCATCACATTCCTGACTTGTGCCTTGTAGATAGTGGACAGGCTTTGGGGAGTCAGGAGGTGAGTTACTAACTGCAGAATTCCCAGCCTCTGACGTGCTTTTGCAGCCACAGTATTTATATGTCTAGTCCAGTTCAGTTTCTGGTCAAAACAACACCCAGGATATTGAAAGTGGGGGATTCAGCAATGGTAATGCCATTGAATGTCAAGAGGAGATGGTTAGATTCCCTCATGCTGGAGATGGTCATTGCCTGACTCTTGTGTGGCATCAATGTTACTTTCCACTTATCAGTCGAAGCCTGAATGTTGTCCAGATTTTACTGCATATAGACATGGACTGCTTCAGTATCTGAGGAGTCGTGAATGGTGCTGAACATTGTGCAATCATCAGCGAACATCCCCTCTTCTGACCTTATGATGGAAGGAAGGTCATTGATGAAGCAGCTGAAGATGGTTGGGCCTAGGACACGGGTGGTGGCCTAGGACACCCTGAGGCACTCGTACAACAATGTCCTGTGACTTGACCTCCAATAACTATAAGCATTTTCCTTTGTGCTAGGCATGATTCCAACCAGTGGAGAGTTTTCCCCCGATTCCCATTGACTTCAGTTTTGCTAGGGCTTCTTGATGCCACACTCGGTCATATAGCACCTTGATGTCATAGGCAGTCACTTTCGCCTCACCTCTTGACTTCAGCTCTTTTGTCCATGCTTGGTTGAAGGCTGTAATGAGGTCAGGAGCTGAGTGACCCTGGCATAACCCAAACTGAGCATCAGTGAGCAGGTTATTGCTAAGCAAGTGCTGCTTGATAGCATTGTCAACGACTCTTCCAATCACTTTGCTGATGATCAAGAGAAGACTGATGGGGGTTAATTGACTTGGTTGGATTTGTCTTGCTTTTTGTGGACAATATCTGGGCAATTGTCCACATTGCCAGGTAGATGCCAGTTTTGTAGCTGTACTGGAACAGCTTGGCTAGGGCAGCAGCAAGTTTTGGAGCACAAGCCTTCACCACTATTGCTGGAATATTGTCAGCCTTTGCAGTACCCAGTGCTTTCAGCTGTTTCTTGATATCACATGGAATGAATCGAATTGGTTGAAGACTGGCGTCTGTGATACCGGGAACCTCAGGAGGAGGCTGAGATGGATCATCCACTCGGCATTTCTGGCTTAAGATGGTTGCAAATGCTTCAGCCTTTTCTTTTGCAGTGTGCTGGGCTCTCCCTTAATTGAGGGTGGGAATCTTTGTGGAGCCTCCTCCTCTTGATAATTGTTGAATTGTCCACCACCATTCATGACTAGATGTGGCAGGACCGCAGAGCTTGGATCTGATCCGTTGGTTGTGGAACCACTTAGCTCTGTCTATCTCATGCTGCTTCCGCTTTTTGGCATGCAAGTAGTCCTGTGATGTCACTTCACCAGGATGACACCTAATTTTTAGGTATGCCTTGCGCTGGCATGCCCTCCTGCACTCTTCTTGATATTATTTATTGACGTAGATAAAATAGATTTTTCAAGCTGAAAGTCTGAATGCTGAACTTGTTCGATATTTAGCAGCAAGTGGCACAATCCTATTATTTGTCCCATTTCACAAATTCTGCAGTAGGTTTACAATTGCAGCAAAGGTTTTAAGCTGGAGGACCAAAAATTCCAAACTGGCCCATTATACGGAAGGAGAGGCAAAAAGTTTGCTTAGTTTTGTGGCGTATTCAGCTGAAGTTGCAAGTCATCCTCAAATCAGGCTTTGGTCGATGACAGTGGATTTTAGCTAGTGTAATGAAAATCAGTTTTTAAAAGACAGGATTATTCAAAGGTTCAGGTTATTGAAAATTCATCAAACCTGTCAGAATTGTGATCGATTCTAAAAACACAAGCAACATGAATAAGCAACAGAGATGCAGTAGTTTCAGTCTACCACAAGGGAGCAGTCAATGACCATTCTGAGGCTTCAGTCTACTTCTATCCTTCAAAGGCAGTTGAGTTTCTTCATTCATTTCTCAGCATGTTTGTTTGATAATCTGGCATCTTGTGTAAGCGCGTGGTTGTTAAAAAAAATAGCTGTATGTACAGGCTCAACTGTGTGTGTGTATGTTTCCATTACAACAATCACAGTACAATTTGCAGTAAGCGGATCCTTTGTGTACATATCGGGTGGAAAGGAATTCTACTGGTCTCCGCCACAAACTGTGTCCCCCAATCATAGATCCCATCCCTCTTCCTGGCCACTGTTTCTGGCTGAAGCAGACTATTTGCAATCTCGGCGTCCTATTTGACCCTTAGCTGAGCTTCCGTCCTCATATCCTCTCCATCACCAAGACAGTCTGTTCACCACCATAATATTGCTTGTCTCCACCCCTTCCTCAGTCCATGTGCTGCTGAAATCCTCATCAACACATTTGTTACCTTAAAACTTAACTATTTCAATGCTCTCTTGGATGGCTGCTCACCTTCAACTCTCTATAAACTTAAGCTTATCCAAAACGTTGTAGCTCATATCCTAACTCACAAAAGTCCCATTGATCCATCACCTCTGTTCCCACTGACCTACATTGGTTCCCGGTTCACAAACTCTTCAAGTTTAAAATTCACATCCTCGTTCAAATCACTCCTTGGCCTCGCCAAACCTTATCTCCGTAACCTCCTCCAGCCTTACAACCCTCCGATAACTCTTTATTCCTCCCACTTTAAATGGCTTTGCTTTGCTAAAGGTACTCTATAAATGTAAGATGTTGTTGTTACCGCTTAGTACAAAACAATGTTGAAATTCTTAGTGCAAATCTGGAACGATTTCACTCTAAGTGCGGTAGCAGGCGGGAAAAAGAATGTTTTACCCACTGGCTGCAATGGTGCCTTTTCATGCCGTATTGTCCCAATCCCGCCTCATTAATTATGCATTCCCGGGAGACACGCCATTTCACTAGCGGGCGGCCTCCGATTCGCCTGCCACACTGCCACCTTGCCGCTTCCTCACGCCAGGTGCCTTGTTTAAAGTGCAGCTGCACTTTAAAGTCTCTGTGCTTCCAGCTCAGGACTGCTGCACAGAAGACATGGCCCTGAAAGGCATGAAAACTGCAGCCCCCTGATTCAGTGAAATGTCCCTGGAATGCCGTTTGGATGCCGTGGAGGCCCGTCGTGATGTCCTCTACCGCCAGTCTTGGCTGCAGGAGGCCCAGCAATCCCACCACTCCAGCTTGGTAGGCGATGGCAGTGGTGACCAGTGCCAACGTTGCACAGAAGAGGTTGGCGATCCAATGCAAAAAGAAGACGAATAATCTCATCACTCTAAACTCTCACACTCAAGCCCATCACACGTTCATTGGCATCTCACTTGCTGCCAGCTCAATGGACATCACCACTCAATCTCTCAGACACATATCTCCATCTGGCCTCATCTCCTCTGGAGACTGCCTCCTCAGCCCTCACCACCTTGAAGCCACTTACACAGATCAACACACACCCTGGGAAATCCACCTTCCCCAGTATAACCCTCACCCTGCAGCCTCTTCCCCTGCCTGAGGCCACTGCTCCCCCTTCCCCAAACAAGCACTAGCCCTGCAGCTGTTTAAAAGCCTTATGGCTGGTCTGGTAGGTAAAGACCTGCCCATGAAGCCCCCACTAAAAGTGATGTGGTGCTGTCTGCGAAGCCTGACACTGATGATCACGAGTGCTGCCCTGAGCAAGGTAGGCAAACAAACCTCGAAGTCCCGAGCGAAGTGCAGCTCGCCAGGTGCATGTTGCTTATGTACAGTTGTGAAACGTCGACGTGCTCAGATGATCCAGTGAAGAGGGATGATTCCGATGAGCTGGGCTTATAATGAAATGCAGATGTATTACAACCAAGTTCCTAATGTCCGACGGTGGGAAATGCGGCCTGCCATTGATGGGCAGAGCGAACGATTGCAAACTGGTTTCACGACATCGCGAAACCGATTTTCAGCCTTCTCGCCGTATTGTCCACTCATGTCGCCAAACACGCTTGCCGCCAGTGGGCAGGGAAAATTCTGCCCTTAGCCAACAATGAAAATGAATGAAAATTAACATTTTACGCAACACAAGCCGTGTTGCGTAAAAGAAATGTTAATTTTCATTCATTTTCACTGTAAGCCACACTTTTGAGCACGTATGGTGTAGACCATGACTGTGATAGTAAGTGGGTGAAGGGAGTTGGGGGTGGGGGTGGTGGTGGGGTGGCAGTCCAGGTTGATATTGCCTGGGTGGCATTTTCCATTGTAGCTGGCAGTTAGACGTAGTGCAGCAATGTTTTTGGTTATTGCATGCTATGGGAATCAAACATGGCCAAATTCACGGGATGGAAATCAATATAACATTATGGGGCATGCAGAGCTTTCAAAAAGATAAAGTGGACTAAAAGCTGATGTTTTAGTGCTATGTGTCAGGGATACCTGGGAGATAAAAGACTGTAAGGATTGTAAGGAGAGTAGAAATCTACAAAATGATCTAGAATGCAGAAAAAGTCAAGCTGGCTCCAGGAATATGTTATAGACCACAAGGTCAGCATTAGCAGAACAATTTGCAATATGGGACAATAGAAAGCGTATGTATGTGAGAACAAGTAATTCATTTTAATAGGAGACTTCAATTAACTTAATATAAACGGAGTAAACCCAAGGGTATTTGGGTCAAGAGTTGCTAAATGTAATACATGACTCCTTGCTGACCCAATGTGTCAAGGAAGCTATGAGGAGTGATGTTTACCTTAATCTGGTATTTGCAGAAAATGTACATGAAATAATAGTTGTAGCATGTCTTAGAGAACAATAACCGTAGAGTAGAATACGACATCAAAATTCAAACCAGTAAAAGAGAGTTTTAGGATTGATTTAATGAAATACAGCAATGGAGGCAAAAATCATTGATTCAATGGAATCATTCGAGAAATACCTGGATGCTACTGTGGGGGAAGCAAGGTTTTATATCCCACCCGATTTCAGCTAAATAGGTAGGTTTTTAAAAATTATTCTTTCATGGGATGTGAGTGTCGCTGCAAAGACCAACATTTGTTACTGATCACTAATTGCCTTTGAGAAGGTGGTGGTGAGTTGCCTTCTTGAATCGCTGCAGTCCATGTGGTGTCGATACACCCACAGTGCTGTTAGGAAGGGATTTTCAGGATTTTGACCCAGTGACAGTGAAGGAACAGCGGTATATTTCCATGTGAAAATGGTGTGTAGCTCGGAGGGAAACTTGCAGATAGTGGTGTTCCCATGTGTCTATTGCCTTTGTCCTTCTAGGTGGTAGAGGTTGCGGGTTTGGGAAGTGCGATTGAAGGAGCCTTGGTGTATTGCTGCAGTGCACGTTGTACATGGTACACATTGCTGCTGCCACTGTGCGATGATGGTGGAGGGAGTGAATGTTTAGGGTGATGGATGACATTCCAATCAAGCGGGTTGCTCTATCCTGGATTGTGTCAAGCTTCTTGTGTGTTTTTGGAGCCACGCTCAATGAAGCAAGTGGAGAGCATTCCATGGCACAAAATTTACTTGCCATTTTATTAGCCCAAGCCTGAATGTTGTCCATTTAGACATGGACTACTTCAGTATCTGAGGAATCACAACTGGTACTGAACATTGCGCAATCATCAGCGAACATCTCTATTTCTGACCTTATTATGGAGGGAAGGTCATTGATGAAGCAACTGAAGATGATTGGACCTAAGATACTACCCTGAGGAACTCCTGCAGTGATGACCTGGGACTGAGATGATTGGCCTCCAACAACCACAACCCTCTTCCTTTGTGCTAGGCATGACTCCACCCAGTGGAGAGTTTTCTCCCTGATTCTCATTGACTTCAGTTTTGCTAGGACACCATGTTGCTACACTTGGTCAAGTGCTGCTTTGATGTCAAAGGCAGTCACTCTCACCTCGGGCAACGTGCAAAACATGTGGTTGATCCACTGAAACCTGTTTTTCACCTGGGAATAAAAGTTAATATAACCCCCAATGCCTTTTCAGTGTTCTTCGTAGATGCAATAATCTAAATTATGTGGATGTCTGTCTTTATAAACAGTGTGTATGTTCACTGTACCAGAGAGATGTGTTAATTATTTAAGAAAGGAGAGAGGGGGAAACCAGGGAGTTATGGACCAGTTAGCCTTACATCTGTTGTCAGGAATTTGCTAGAGCCTATAATTAAGGATAGGATGACTGAACACCTTGAAAATTTTCAGCTGATCCGAGAAAGCCAGCATGAATTTCTGAAGTCTAAGTTACGCCTGACAAACCTGGTTGAATTTTTTGAAGAGATGAAGAAAATAGTGGACCAGGAATGTCCAAGGTTGTTAGTTATATAGGTTTTCATAAGTTATTTGATAAAGTCTCACATAAGAGACTTAATTAAAGTTGATGTTCGTGGAATTGAAGGCAAACCATTTACCTGGTCAGGAAACTGGCAGAGTGGTAGGAGACAGAGTGTAGGGTTAACAGGCAAGTCCTCTAATTGGCAGAATGTATGTAGTGGTGTCCTGCAAGGCTCTGTGTTGCGGCCTCAACTTTTCACCGTACTGAAAAATGGCTTAGATGATAGGATAGAAAGCAACATCCAAATTTGCTGATGATGTAAAGTTTGGCAGCATTGAAAGCAGTGTAGATGGAAACGAAAAATTGCAAAGACATATTGATAAATTAAGTGAGTGGCAAATGTGAGGCCATCCACTTTGCACCGAGATAGGATAGAACAGGGTATTTTCTAAATGGTAAAAAGTGAGAAACCATGGAGGTCCAAAGAGACTTGGGGGTCCAGGTACATAGTTCATTAAAATGTCATGAACACATACAGAAAATAACCAAAAAGACTGATGGATTACTGGCCTTTATTTCTAGAGGACTAGAATACAAGTGTTATACAAATATGTTTAGTTATACAAAACCCTGGTTAGACCATGCTGTGAGCAGTCCTGGGCATCACACTTTAGGAAGGATATATTGACTTTGCAGCATTTATTTACCAGAAAGATATCTGGACTCAATGGGTTAAATTTACGCAGAGTGATACGACAATAACAACAACAACTTATTTATATAGTGTCTTTAACGCAATAAACTGACCTGAGTTGCTTCACAGTTGCATTATAAAACAAAATAGGACTCCGAGCCACATGAGGAGAGATTAGGGTCCAGATTTTCGCCACAATCGAGAGCCTTCCCATTTTTGTGGGGGTGGGACAGTAGTCGGGCCGGGGTTCACACATACGTGGCTTACAGAGGCAGCTGGCCATTCAAATCACCAGCTGCCTCCACTGAAGTGGGATTTTGGTAGGCAAGGATTGTAAAACCTGGAGTGTACAGGTATGGAGTTTGCTGTCTTAAATAACGATGGAGCATTGTTTTTGAAAGTGTTTGGTAATGTTGAGGAAAAGGAGAACAAGTCATTTAAATAGCAGGGCTGTAATTATGAGAAAGCTTGGATAGATTAATCTTTTACAGCAATTGTCTCAGCCCCACACAACCGCTCTTCACATGCTTCTTTAAATCATTCAGTTATGGGGAATCTTCTTTGCAGTACATTTGATTAATTTGTTTTTTTTTAATATTCCGTGCATGTTGGCACTGTTATCTGCACAGATTGCTAATGCATATTAGATGGTGTGTCTGGCATATACATATATATATATACGCCATGCTGTGCCTAGCTGGAGACCAAGGTCAGCTGTTTCACAGCTACTTTTTGACCTACGCTGCTTCTGCATAATTGTTGTCAGCACAGCTTGTTTCTTTTTTGCTTCTTCTTCCCCAACCAACTCTATTGAATTTTGGGTGCTGAGGCAGCTGTGACATGAGAAATCCAAGATAAGAGTCCTGGGACAGGCTTGACAAGCATTCGTACAGTTGGTTAGGCTACCTAAAGCTTGAAGAAGAAAAGTAAAACTGCCTTGAGGATGTCGTTTCCTGCCCCATCTGAGTGTGCATCTTGTTAAATCAACCAATGACTTTCCTAGCGATCTTGGAAAGGTTATTGGCTTGATTGTGACTGTTCACAAAAGAGATTTTTCATTGAAATACCTTTTCCAGATTATTTTTTTTTAAAAAGTATTATTGGTTAATATTTTTGTTCATGTCTATTTTGTGTTGCTTTGTAAAGTCATATTTCGTTTCCATCACCCATGATCTTTTTTGTTGTTTTACAGTATCTTAGAACTGCTGATCCTGTTCTTTCTTTTGCTTAGTATTTACCTGAGTAACACAAGTAGGTCCCATGCCCAGTCCCTGGTCTATTTGACCTCAGTTGGGGTAACAGTAAGAGTGTTAAATTGATTTCAGTGACTGACGTCTAGGAGAGGAACATCAATGCGGCTTGCTGTTGGTGACTACTATGCAGTCAACATGTGTGTGTGTGTTCCCAATTCTCAAGAGATGAAAAGGGAAACCACATCAAAAATGAGTATTTTGCATCAATTGATCCTGGCCAATATTTATCCCTCAATCAACATCACTGAAAGTCAGATTATCTGGTCATTACCACATTGCTGTTTGAGGGAGCTTGCTGTGCAAAAAATTGGCTGCCATGTTGCTTACGTGTTACAACAATGACTTCACTTCAAAAGCACTTCTATGGCTATAAAGTGTGTTGAACATCCTTAGATCATGAAAGGCGCAAGAGAAGTGCAAGTCTTTCTTCTTCCTTTCAATTTTCATAGAAGAATGCGATAATGAAAATGAAAGTCTTCAAGAGGAGGCAGTAGTGTAGTTAGTTAGGGTAGCTACAGATAAGCAAGTGGTATGAAAAGCTTTGATGGAACTCAAAAAGTGAAAATAAAACTGGCCCTGCTGGCAGACATCCTAAATGCTGAATGAGAAGAGGAGAAAGCAAGGATTCTGATCATAATCATACAAAGATCCTTGCCTATGGCAGTTGTGTTGGAAAGTGAACAATTTAACAAATTTGTCTGAGAAGGCAGAAAGCATTAACTTGATAAACTATAAACTAGTCAGCTTAACATCAGAAACGGCTAAACTTCTAGAAGCCACATAACCTGGGATAACATTTATGCTCACATGGTAATTAAGAGGAGACAACATACATTTCTAAAAGTCAAATTACATTTGCCGATTTATTAGAGGTCTTTTAGGAAACAATAAAGTCTACTGGTAAAGGAAAGAAGTAAATGTGCATATGAATTTGTTAAGATGCTACACAGAAGTAGATGCACATCACATTAAAAAAAACTTGGCAGCACGGACAAGAAGTTGGCAAAGCAGATGTTTTTCTGTCTAGAGGATTGTAAATAGTGTTGTTCTCTAGACGCCAACCTTAAGGCCATTTCTTGTAATATTTCATGAATGACAGGGTATGGGGGCAACATGTCCAAATTTGAAGATAACGCAAAAATGGGCAGCATGGTTAGCTGTAAGCGACTTCAGGAGGGTACCATCAGATTGTAGCTTGGTGACATGTTTGTGTATTATTTAGCTGGATATTTCCCTAGATTTGGCATCACTAATCGCTCCCATAAGTTAACCTTGAAGTTTGTCCTTAATTTGCCCAATACCTTGGGTAGTGATAATAAGTCCAAGAGATTGTACCTCTGTACACTGACTATGGGAACATATCTTCTAAAAATGGACTAATATCACATTCTTAGCAGACCAAGACTCAGGCTCTGAGCCTACAGATTGTTTTATGAAATAAAACAGGTGAACAAACAGTTTTTGGTATAAAAACGTGAGTTAAGCATTTCTCTACATTTCTCAATACATTTAATTACATTTAAACATAAAGCTACCACTCACTTTCTTGCTATATGTCATCAGCCCATTTTTTATGCAATGGATCAGGCTGTCAATCAAAAACAAACTCAGCCATTCTTCTGCTGGTCCAAGACTTCAACATAAGAGCCCTTAGGCAGCTGACTGCAGAACTAAAACTGACTGTCAACTGATTTTTCAGACTGGTTTTCTTAAGGAGTATGATCCAAACATCTTTGATGTTACATTGGAAACAAAAGTCTGCATTTCCTTTCACAGTGCTAAATTGATTGCCAATCTTTGCAAAGCCCATTTGTTCCTCTATTTTATCTGTTTATAAAGCTGAGAACTGTGCTCAGCCTGAATTAACATGAGAGCATGATTCGGCGTCATTCTGTGTACCTCTCAATCTCCATGGGCTGGATTTTACGGTCCCCTGCCAGGCATGTTTTCGGTGAGGGGGCATGTCAAGTATGAGGGGTGCCAGCCCACCACCTTCCTGCCCACCCTTGAGTTGTCCCCCATAATACGTTAGGTGGGCGGGTGCCAAAATTGGCAGTCCGCTTGCCATATTTAAAGTAAGAATTGAAGGTCAATTGAGCTTGTTACCAAGCCAACTGACTGGGCTATTACACTGCCCACGCCATAATAAGGTTGGTGTGGGCAGGTGGGTGGGAATGGGCAGGCCGTTCTTTGAGGCCGAGTTGAAAAAAGATAGGAAGGAAAGGGGACATATCATTTGGGGGATGCCTTTGCATATCGGGTGCAACCCCACAAGATGTCAACCCCTTTTGTCTCTCACCACCTGTCCTCCAAAAAGCAGCCCCCCACCCTGTCCCCTAGGCTCTCAGATCCCTCCCTGCCCTAAAAGCCCAGGACCTACCTGTCTCCAACAGCTGTTGGTCTTTTTTCTGCTCCTCCTTGCAGTCCCGGCAGTGCCCACTACTGAGCTCTGGCACTGTTGGAACTGCTACAGCAGCCAACCAATCTGATTGGCCAGCCGTACCCGAAGGCAGGACTTCCTGACTATTAAATGATGAAAGTTCCACTCTCACCTAGTTTAGCCTGTTGGCAGCACTTTATGACTACAGGACGAGCGTCTTCCACATGCGCCAGCTGTCGACCAACTTTCCTCCTAGGGGAAGTATGCAACGCGTCCTGACTCTCACCGCTGCTCCCCAACCCCCACAGTCCATAAAATGCAGCTCCATGTCTCTCGCATAAATGTGTACATCCACATACTTGTACTCTTGGGTGGGTTAAGTTTGTGCCACTAGAACATAGGAGCCCTGTCGCACCTTTGACCCCGACAGATTTTCCAGAGTCATCTGTACATGTTCTGATGAAGAGTCATTTGGACTCGAAACATTAACTGTGCTCCTCTCCGTAGATGCTGTCAGACCTGCTGAGTTTTTCCAGGTATTTTTGTTTTTGTTTTGGATTTCCAGCATCCGCAGTTTTTTGCTTTTATTTTTGCTTTCATCTATACATGTTTTGTTTTGGTGAGACACCTGCAATATTTGTACCTGCACCAAGGAGGCAAGTGGGGAAGGAGGGTTGGTGTTGGGGTTGGGGGGGGGGGGGGGGAGGGGGGCGGGGGGCGGGGGGGTGGTTGGTGGTGGTGGGTTGGTAAGAGTAGAGGAGAGGAATGTCACTGCTGCAGAACTTTCTCAGATGCAGCAACTTAGAGGGGTTTGGGTTCTGCCCAGAGTCTTCAACATTGACCTAATGTTTAGAATTCCCATTGGATGTTATCTCTGCACGCAATCTCTTTTTCTTATATTGGTTTGAGATCTCTGATGGAAAAGAGAAACTCTTAGGGCAGAAATTTTCACCCGTTCGAGTGTGAAATGACGCGCGATAGTTTGGTCAGCGGGTGCGCGCCGGAGTCGGCAGCCATTAAATGATCAATTAAGCTAAATTTTTCGCTGCCCGTCCAACCTAACGGATGGCGGGCAGGCAAAAAAGCCAAGTGACCTTTGATGTGTTGGAAACCCTCATCCATGGGCGGGACGAGGTTTCGCAAAGCAAATAAAAATAAAATAAAAGTTTTACAATTGAATTAATATAATCCCTCTGCCCATGTGACAGAATCACATGAGGGGACATGTTTTATTACGTTTTTATTTTCTTTATTTTTTTTTAATATCGCTTCATCTCCCCAAGGCAGCTCTGTGCCTCATGGAGATTATGCAGTGCTCACACACGTGCATGTGCGAGGTTTGCGCTCGGCTCGCTCACTCTCTTCCCCCTGCCTGCACAGGCCTTAATTGGCCCGCCAGTGTGAAACCGTGGTGCGGCGCCAATCGCGGGTGGCGGTCAGCTTCCCCCGCCCGATCCCGCCGAGCCCGCCCACCAAGAGCAAAATTCTGCCCTTAGATAAATGTGCAGTTGACCACTGTTGGTTACTAATAGAAAAGAAACACTTGTAGATCAGTCCCATTGGCATGAAACACAAAAAGCCAATGAAAAAATTGGAACTGCGTAGAAGCAAAGGCGAAACCATATGTGTTTTTCATAAATAGCATATTAACATATGAAAGACGACCCTCAGTGAAATATGTGCTGCTCTGCAGTTCCACAAATGAAAGAAAAGCTCTTGATTTTGATTAAATCTTCCTTTCTATGCAGGGCAAATGCAGAGTTTCGTGCAATACTGCATAATGCCTGCAATAAATTGTGTAATGCAATCTCAAATAGTCAGTTGAATGATTGCGATAGTTTGAGTGTGAAGTATTCTCAGCAATAAATGAATTGAGGCTTTAATAAATGCCAGTTCAGTAAAATTGACCAGTTTTGTAACTGCAGACCATTTGTGCATTCGCTTAACTGATTACGGAATTCCAGTGCTATCAACAGTAAAACTGTGAACATGGGGAAATGTTCTACTTTACAGTACCTCTTAACTGTATTTTAAGATGGCAGGGAAGAGTCTGTGTTACAGCCCATCCTCATCACTACATGATCTTTGCTATGGTTCCTAATCATTCTCCTATTATCTCTGAATTAAATTATTTCTGAACCAGAAGAGGAGACTTGACCGATCCAGAAAAATGAAAAGGTTAGTATTTTTCTTTTAACCAATCATTGAGATGTCACTCAAGCAACTTTTAAAGAGGTGACACATTTTCTATGGCAACTGCTTTCAGGGGCAATAGTGCTCCAAACTTAAACCAGTTTCCACAATATAAATTATTTCCTGAACAATGAAGTTCTTCTAAATGTAACCCCTTTGTGCCAATTTCTGTATTGCTTTTGTGCCTTGAAAATAGTTCTGCCTCAAGGGCTGGATTAAATATGTTTAAGCACCTGGGGATCAGTGGGCTGAAACTTAGCCATTGCTTGTGATTGCTGAATGGAATCATCGGCCATTGGGACTGTAAACTGTATGTTCCCAGGCTGTCGACCCAAGGCTGTCGACCCAATGTTCATGGAGTAACAGCGCTGAGGCAATAGCCTGAAGTGTCAGTGATCCATTTAGCTTGTCAAGGCAGACCTATCAATGGAGATGAATGGTATGAGAGCAGTTTTATGCTGAAGCCTTTTCCTGTAACAGCCATCTTCAGGATTAATTTTGGCAGCAGTAGGGGGAAGAGGGTCTCAAGATAAAAAACATTATTTTATGATTGAGACTGATTGTGACTGACCATTGTGGACAGGTGGTTGTTAAAACCTGTTCAGAGTATCTTCAGGGATATTGGGATTATGCCATTAGCCTTGGCAGAATGGTGATGCAGCGTTGTTCCTCTTGGTCCTCAGGGAACTTAAAAACAAGCAAAATTTTTAAAACTAACCTGGCCAACTCCTTTGGCCAGTTGGTTCTTCCATGCCGCTTTTGCTGCTGTCGGGCAGCAGACAGTGCGGGAATAGGGTAGGGTTGCTTAATCCTGATATTTTAACAACCGTGACAACCACTTTGACTCTCTCATGGCCTCCGAGCGAGGAGTTACAATAGAGACCATTTTATCTGTCCGCACCATTTCTAAGTATTTCTAACTTTCACAGAAACTTCCTGCAAGAACCATTACTTGGAACTTAAATGCTTTTCAAAAATCTGTTGTTGAGTTGTGATTAAAAAAAAAATTGTAATGCGATGTGAGCATTGCTGGCAAGGCCAGCATAATTTTCCATCCATATTTGCCCTTGAGAAGTTGGTGATGAGGGCCTTCTTGAACTGCTGCAGTCCATGAGGTGAGGTACTGTTAGGTAAGGAGTTCCAGAATGTTGACTTAGCAATGATGAAAGAATGTCAATATACTAATATGTAACTATTTGCCATTGTAACTAGGAGATTAGATAAGGGGGAACCAATGGATGTCATTTATTTGGATTTTCTGAAGGCTTTCAATAAGACCCCACATAAGAGATTAGTACAACAAAGTTAGAACACATGGGATTGGGGGTAATATAGTGGCATGGATTGATAATTGGTTAATGGATAAAAAACAGAGAGTAGAAATAACCGGATCATTCTCAGGTTGGTAGGCTGGGGTACCGTTTGGGCACTTCAGTGCTTGGGCCCCAGCTATTCACAATCTATATCAATGATTTAGATGTGGGGACCAAATATAATATTTCCAAGTTTGCTGATGACACAAAACGAGGTGGGAATGTGAATTGTGAGGAGGATGCAAAGAGGCTTCAAGAGGATTTAGACAGGCTAAGTGAGTGAGCAAAACATGGCAGATGGAACATAATGTGGAAAAAAGTGAAGTTATCCACTTTGGTAGGAAAGTCAGAAATGCAGAGTATTTCTAAAATGGAGAAAGATTGATATGTATTGATGTCCAAAGGGATCTGGGATTCCTTATACATGAGTCACTGAAAAACTAATATGCAAGTGCAGCAAGCAATTGGGAAGGTAACTGGTTTGTCGGCCCTTATTGCAAGAGGATTTGAAGACGAGAGTAAAAATGTCTTGCTGCAATTGTATAGAGCATTGGTGAGATCGCACCTGGAGTATTTTGTACACTTTTGGTCTCCTTACCCAAGGAAGAATACACTTGGCATAGAGGGAGTGTAATGAAGATTCAACAGAATAATTCCTGGAATGGAGTTATTGCCCTGTGAAGAGACATTAAGGAGACTGGGCCTGTATTCTCTAGAGTTTAGAAGAATGAGAAGTGATCTCATTGAAACATGCAAAATTCTTGCAGGGCTCAAGATGTTGGATGTTTCCCTTGGTTGGGGTGTCTAGAGCCAGGGGCTATAGTCTTACATATATATTAAATAGGCCATTTAGGACTGAGATGAGGAGAAATTCCTTTAGTGAATCTTTGGAATTTTCTACCCAGAGGGCTGTGGAGGCTCAATCATTGAATATGTTCAAGACAGAGATCGATAGATTTCTAGACATTAAAGATGTCAAGGAATGTGGGGAGGTATGGGAAAATGGCATTGAGGTAGAAGATCAGCAATGATTTAGTTGAATGGTGGAGCAAGCTCAAGGGGCCGAATGGCCTACTTCAGCTCTGATTTCCTATGTTCCAAGTCAGGTTGGTTGGTAATTTACAGAAAAGTTTTCCGGTTGGCGAGCAGGAGCAGGGCCCGCTCACCGATGCGTAAAATGACGTCGGGTGGGTGTCCCGATGTCACTGTGCGTCATTTAGGTTTTCAGTTCGGCGGCTGCACACCCGCTAAACGGTAAAGGCCTATTAAGGCCTGTTAAAAACTAATTTAAACAATCAAATGAACTGCCCATCCAACCTTAATGTTGGCGGGCGGTGAATAGGCCAGGTGGCCTTTGCATTTTTCATGAAACCTCATCCACAGGTGGGATGAAGTTTCATGAGGTGTTTTAAAATTCAATAAAAATTATTTTAAAAATTAATTGACATTTCCCAGCTCATGTGACACTGTCACATGAGGGGACATGTTTTAAAAGTTTTTAATTCCTTTATTTAGATGTTTAAAACTTAAACAAATCTCCGGTGCCCCAGAGAGATTTCTGTGCGCATGCGCGAAAGAGTGCAGGGAACCATTCAGGGAATCGCTCCCCGCCCGCACAGGGAGTGATCAGCGCTTCCAGGCGAGCGTCACGCTGGGCAGGCCTTAATTGGCCCGCCCACGTAAAATGGCGGCGCGGACCCAATTGGATGTCACTTGTCAGCTCAGGCCTGAATGTTGTCCAGATCTTGCTGCATTCTGTAAGAGACTGCTTCATTTTTTGAAGAGTCGCAAATGGAACTGAACACTGTGCAATCATCAGCAACCATCCCCAAATCTGACTATATGATGAAATAGACTGGACCTAGGACACTGCCCTGCGAACCTCCTGCAGTAATGTCTTGAAATGATTGTCCTCAAACAACCACAACGATCTTCCTCTGTGTTAGGTATTAGTATAGCCATTAGAGACTTTTTCCTCTGATTTCCATTGACTTTAATTTCAAGGACTCCTTGGTGCCACACTTGGACAGATACTGCCTTGATGACAAGGATGTCAAGTTTTTTTTCCAGCATTCGTTCCTGGGATGTGGGCGTCACTGGCAAGGCTAGCATTTGTTGTCCATCCCTAATTGTCCTTGAATTGAGTGGCTTGCTCGGCCATTGCAGAGGGCAGTTGAGAGTCAGCCTCATTGCTGTGCGTCTGGAGTCACATGTAGGCCAGACTGGCTAAGGATGGCAGATTTTCTTTCTTAAAGGGCATTAGTGTTTTTTTTTAAACATGCACCTTGTCCATGTTTGGATGAAGGCTGTTACAAGGTCTGGAGCCAAGTGGTCCTGGTGGAACCCAAACTGAGTGTCAGTGAGCAGCTTATTGGTGATTAAGTGCTGCTTGATGGCACTGTTGACAAAGTTTTCCATCATATACCTGATGATTGAGAATAGATTGATGGGGCAGTAATTGGTTGTCCTGCTTTTTGTGGACAGGAGATACCTGGATAACTTTTCTACATTCTTGGATAGACGCCAGTGTTATAGCTATACTGGAAAAGCTAGGCTAAGGGCCTGCTAGTTCTGGAGTGCAATTGTTCAGCACTACAGACAGGATATGGGCAGAGCTCATAGCCTTTGCTGTATCTAGTGTGCTCAGCCATGTTTTTTTGATATCATGTGGAGTGAATTAAGTTGGCTGAAGACTGGCATCTATTATGCTGGGGACCTCAGGAGGTGGTCAAGATGGGTCAGTACTCGGAACTTCTAGGTGAAGACGGTTGGAAATGTTTCACCTGGCGGGCTGGACACTTGGTGCTGACCTCCCCCACTGCAGTTAAAATCCCAGTGGCAGCAGGAGGAGGCCTTTAAGTGACTTTTAGTTGGCCACTTAAGGGCCTCAATTAGCCCATGGGCGAGTGGGTTGCTCAATGCCTCCCCCGCTGCTGGTAAAATTGCAGTGAGGGTGGGTGGGCCAATGCTGCTGGCAAGGCGCCCAATTTTAGGGTCTCCCCCGCCTGCCATTCAGTCCCACCAGGGTGGGGAGCTGTAAAATTCTTGCCCATGTTTCCAGATCATTTAATCAGGGAAACTAATTGGGAGAGATTGGGTCAAGTGCAGTCTTTATTTTAATATTGATCAGTGTTCTGAGTGGCTTTCCCCCACATTCATTTAGGAGCTTAATGAAGGTAAATTAAGCACCTGAAATATATCCAATAGATCTATGGCATTTTGTCAGGGGTTCGGCTGTGCAAGATTAGGCAAGGATGTTTTTATTTACAAACAAAAAATGCCTCCATGAAAAGTCATTTCCACACTGATTCCCTTTAATTTGGATTTGATTGGTGGCAGCTTGAGAGATGCAGAATTGCTCCATTTAGACCCGATCCAAATGAAAAAGTACTGCTCCCTCTTGAGGGTAATGTGAATTCAATACAAATTTACAAGACAGGTAAATTGGAACTAATTCCTATTACTTTACTTTGCAGCCGTATTTTTAACTATCTGAAACTACCTGGAGTAAACAGCATAAATAATGTTCCCATTTTTAAGCAGAAAGAAGCTGATATTCCATGGTATGAATAGATGGCTGGAAATCAACATAACTGGGTTTTATTCGCTTGTTCAGTGAGATTCCACCTTGTACTGTGTATGTCACAGAACAGAGGGTGGAATTTTCCATTCTGGAGACGAAGTGCGGGGCGGGTGGGAAAATCAGCGTTATTCCCGCTGAGTGGCAGGACAGCTTTCTCCACCCGATTTTCTGCTTTTCAGCTCATTAATTATGCATCAACGAGGAGCCCGTCGAATCTCATGGCGGAGTGGGCTCCACCGTTATCTCATGGGCTTGAAGGTCCTGGCGCCATATTTAAACGGCACCCACACAGACATTCACTCACTGCAGGCCAGATGTGTTTTGAACTTCTGCATTACCAGGCGCCCAAACTCAACAAACTCCTGGCTCCACGGTTCAGCGAGGCCTCCCTGGGGATTCTCCTCCGGGCCGTTCAGGAAAGGCTGGAGGTCCTTTCCAAGGGATGGGAGCAGGAGGCCCTCTTACCTGACCACGCTGGCCTGGGAGGAGGTCGCCAGGCAGGTCAGGACCTGTGGCCAGCAGAAAAGGACCTCCCTACAGTGTAGGAAACGAATGAATAAATGAAACTTCTACTCACTCAAAACTCGCACTCTCATAAGAGCATCAGGCAGTCTAAGAATTAGAGTCCACAGAGATGTCACACACTAACAGCAGATGGGACATCAGCACTGCATGTCTGCCATCCACTCTGACATGCCTCTCTAAGGATCAGATGCCAATTCAGACCATATGCATCGCAGCACCTAAAGTAAATGGATTCTTGCCTGAATGCACACTATTAGTAAAGGAGCTAAGCTCATTTGTTGTGCATTAGACCCTCGAGTCCAGCACTCAGCTGAGCCATGCTTTCCATAGTTTCAATTGGCCAAGAATCTCTGTGCTGAACTCCTCCCACATGCCCTGAAACCCTTCCTTGATCGATTTTTTTTCTAGCTTATTTTTCGAACTGTGTCATTGTAACATAAGCTTGAAAATGATACTGCTAACCTTCATATGGAAGGCCAGCTTCCAACCTCCCCCTATCACCCACTAAGTTCCTCCCATCCTCCTATATACTCACTGTCTCCTAATTCCCCTTCCTCCTATTACTACCCAGCCACCCCCTTTTACCCTTGAATCCATCATTATCCATGTGGATATTCCTGTTCTTCCCCCTGAACCCTTTAATGTTGATGTCCCCATGGTCTTTGTCGACCTGACCCCTCCCCTTTTCGAGGCCACATGTACCCTGAATTTTCAGAACCCCCTACATGAGACCATCCAATACCCCACCATGACTTTGCAGCTCCTGATATACAGGATGCAGATACCTCCCCTGAATGTCACTGTGCCATCTGCCTCACAGTACCATGACTCCATCACATCAAATCTAATGCCCCCGCCCGCCTGCCACGATCCCCGCCACTGGCAGAAACGGAAGGTTCCATCCAGAATAACTGATAGGACCAGATCACAGAAAGTTGTTTCTATTACAGGCGTAAATTGCAATCCATTTTTAAAGAGATTGTCTCCCTTGTTATTCTGCTCTATTTGCATTAGGACTTCTGAATCCATACTCCCAGTTCATTTAACTGAAATGCACACTTTTGTAATCACAACAGAAAATACTGGAAATAATCAGCAGGTTAGGCAGCATCAGTGGAGAGAGAAAGAGAGTTAACATTTCAGGGCAGTGGCTTTTCATCAGTACTGTTATTTCCAGCATTTTCTGCTCTTATTTCAGATTTCCAGCAGCTGCATAATTTTATGCCTAGTTCACTAAAGTCTGCGATGGTTATGCTGACTACATTGTATTATTTGAAATTTTCGTTGCTTGTAATTTTTAAAATCTAATTTTAAGATATTGGTTATGAATTCTGTCATATAATGGGTGCAAGGGGATCTTTTATTATTGATAAACGCAGTAAAAAAAAACAAGCGCAATTTGAGAAATGAAGGATTGTGAAAAACGAATTAGGCTAGGATCTTGCTTATGCAAGACTCTTTGGGTTGGTATGGTTCCTTGTATAGACTAAAGGTATGGTAGCCTGGTGGTTATGCTACTGGACTATCAAATGTCCAAATCCTATTGGTAAGTTCTGAAATTTGAATTTGTCACACCAAGTAAAATACCCATGAAAGCTGCTGTGATAAAAACCCAAGTGGTTCAAACCAAATTCATTACCTGGGATGAGGGGGTTACCTCATGAGGAAAGGTTGGATAGGCTGGGCCCATATCTATTGGACTTTAGAAGATTGAGAGGTGACCTTATTGCAACATATAAGATCTTGAAGGTACTTGACAAGGTGAATGCTGTAAAAATGATTTCTCTTGTGGGAGAGACTCAAACCAGGAGGCGTAGTTTAAAAATAAGGGGTCTCATATTTAAGACTGAGATGAGGAGAAATCTTTTCACAGAGGGTCGTGAATCTTTGTAACTCTCTTCCCCAGAAAGTGGTGGAGGCAGGGTCAATGAATATTTTTAAGGCAGAGGTAGATAAGCTAACAAGGGATTTAAGGGTTATCGGGGGCAAGCGGGCATGTGCAGTTGAGGCCACAATCAGATCAACCATGATCTTATTGAATAGCTGAGTCTTGAAGGGCCGAATGGCCTACTGTTCCTAATTCCTATGTTTGTATGTTCAATAATGCCCTTCAGCAAAGGGACCTGCCACCCCTACTTGGTCTGGCTTATACTTGACTCCAGTCCCACAGTGTGGTTGATTCTTAAGGCCTTCAAGATCTTACCAATGTTACCCGCATCCCAAGGGCAAATAAATCATTGCATAGTTGGCATCTGCAAATGTCCATCACTTTACAAGGTAACTGTTTGCAATCTAAAGCTGCCAGTGCTTATGGAGATGAGTGAATGGAAGACTGTTTAGCCACACAGCATTGTTGATAGCGGGAGATAATGTGATGAAATCTCCAGGGATACATTCACCCAAATTTTTCAACCCTATTCCTAGTCTACCATTTTGAGGTTGGTAAGCATACACAAGTCTCCAATGTTTATGATGTGCAATAATACTTATGAACACAAATTATATTTTTACATAATCTAAAACATTGCCACCTCAATTTAGATGTGACCATCCCCATTTACATATATGGCTGATAGTGTTGAAATAGGGAGTGCTGATGCTTTTGTCTGCAGCTATGGAATTGCTCAGTTTAATTCTGAGATTCTGAGAAGGATCTGGATTAATATATATAAATACAGGCATTAAATTAAGGTTAAGATCGCCTTCTGAAAAACATATGTTGATGGCATTAGCACAATCTGTGCCTGATCCATTGCTCACTACTGAAGAACATGAGCTGAATTTTATGACTATTTTGGAGGCCGTGGGTGGGGAGACATAAAGGGGGGTGTAACATCTTGTGGGGAGTGCCCCTGATGTGCACAGGGCACCCCACAAAGCAGGTACACACCTTTCCTTCCTGCCTTTTCACCAGAGGCCTGCCCACACTCCCCCCCCACCCCCCTTCCACTGCCAACTGTATCATTGCAGCAGAGGCAGAATTTGGCCCTTAACTGGTCCTTAAGTGGACAGTTAAGGGTCTCAATAGGCCTAAGGGTGGGCGGGTTGGCAGATGCCTCACCTGCCACCATATTATGAGGGACAACTTGGGGGTGGGTGGGAAAGCAGTGGGTTAGCCACCCATCCTGATTTACATGTTCCCCTACCTCAAACACGCCCGATGGGGTGGGGGCGGAGGGAGCCGTAAGATTCAGCTCCAGAATATTTCAGAGTGCCAAATCGCTAACTTACCTTCAATTCTTTAGTATTTTATTCAAAGTTAGAAATTATTTGAAGGCTTTTCATTGAATAAATAATAATAAGGAGGGAGAAATTAGAGTATGAGAGAAAGCCAGCTAGAAATATAAAAACAGATGGTAAGAGTTTCTACAATATTTAAAAAGGATAAGAGTAGCTGAAGTGAGTGTGGGTCCTCTAGAGAATGTATCTGGGGAATTAATATTGGGAATTAAATAAATGGCGAAGCGATGAACAGATATTTTGTGTCTATCTTCATTGTTGAAGACACATATAACATACCAGAAATACTTGTAAATCAAGGGGTGAAAGGGGGGGAGGAACTTAAAACAATTATCACCAGGGAAAGGGTACTGAGAAAACTTTTAAAACTAAAAGTTGACAGGTCCCCGGGTCCTGATGGACTTCATCCTAGAGTCTTAAAAGAAGTGGAAGTTAAATCGTTTCTTACTGCTATGGGGATCAGGTGACTGTACAGATGAATCAGCCCTAAGCGGGGGGAATCTTAGGGGTGGAGCTTTTTAGCCTTGGCCTTGGAACAAGCATGTAGCCTCACCAGGAGTCTGTAAATAAAGTTCACTGTTTCTAACAAGAAGCCCGTCCTGTGCTCCAAGTTTATTAAAATTGGCGACGAGGATAAACAGCTTCGACGCAGTACCTTGCCTCGTGACTGTGAGTGTTTCAATTTTTTTTAAGGAAGAAAAGAAAGATACTCACCAGCAAGGCCTCTCTTTGGCAGAATTGATCCGTACGACTCACCCGCCAAGGACTGGAGTCAGTACATTGAGCGATTAGGTTTCTAGTTTAAAGCTAACGAAATAATGGTGGAGGAGAAACAGAAGGCAATTCTCCTAAGAATCTGTGGGCGCAAAATGTATAATCTAATCCGTAGCTTGACAGCTCCGAACACACCAAATTCCAGATCCTTCACTGAGCTAGTTGACCTCATGAAAGGACATTTTCAGCCTAAATCCTCGGTGATCATGCAAAGATTCAAGTTTAACTCTCGACTAAGAATGAGTTGATCGCAATGTACATCTCGGAGTTAAAACAGTTAACAGAGCACTGTGACTTTGGTGATAATTTAAGTCACATGTTGCGAAAAATGTTTGGTCTGCAAGCATAAATGACAACGCCGTTCAGCGCCATTTGCTTGCAGAAGTTGAGATAGACCTGAAGCGCGCCTTGGAGATAACATTAGCAATGGAGAGTGCTGAGAAGGACTCGCAGGCTTTGCAGAGTGTGCAACATGGCGCCGTTCTGCAGTTAGGGCAGGAACCTGCCGCCGGGCGTGGCACAAAGACCAGGGAGGCTACCGCAAAGCAGGACATGGTCCATACCGCTAGAAAACTAAAAGAAATATTGAAAGCAGCTTACCAGTAACCCAGAGGTTAAAGTGTTAATGTTGTGGGGGAAATCATGCGCCCAAAGTCTGTAGATTGAAGCAGGCGGAATGCCACTGCTGCCACAAAAAAAGGCATGTTGTTAAACAGTGCAGGACTAGATCAAGGCAGACATTCATACAGCAGGTCAGGTTAAGTGAGGTGCACAACATAGATGAGTCAGAAGGTACTGAAGCTGACCTTTATTCCTTACACAATCTGAAGGCCAGGAAAACTGAACCAATCACTGTTATACTTCAAGTAAATGGAAAGCCTCTGCTCATGCAGGTGGACACAGGAGCATCAACCACAGTGGTGGGAGAACACATCCTTAAAAACCTCAGAGAAGGTGCCCAGCCATTGAGTTTGGAGAAAACTGCTGCTCAGTTAAAAACATATACAGGAGAAGCAATATAGGTGAAAGACATCATCTCTGTAACTGTACCCTACAGGCAACAGATTGCTCAGCTGCCAATATTTGTTGTAACAGGAGAAGGACCTAGCCTTCTGGGCCGTGATTTGTTGAACTAAACTGGTTGGAAATTTTTCAGGTCAGGAGGAATTCCAGAGATGCTGACAACGTATGACAGAATATTCTGGGATGAGTTGGGGAAAATCAAAGATCTACAAGCTAAAATAAACGTGCTCTCTGAAGCAACACTGCAGTTTTTTAAGGCAAGACCTATGCCTTACGCTCTAAGAGAAAAGGTAGATGCGGAATTATGTCATTTGGAGAAGTTAGGAATAATGCAGCCAGTCCAATTTGCAGAATGGGCAGCACCCACAGTCCCTGTGCTAAAACCAGACCAAACCATTCGCATCTGCGGGGATTATAAAGTAACGGTAAACAAGATTGTGAAATTAGACAAATACCCAGTCCCAAAGATTGAAGGTCTGTATGTTAAACTCACAGGAGGAAGATCCTACACTAAACTGGACATAAATCATGTGCATCAACACCTGGAGCTGGACAACACATCGGGAAACATTTTACCCCCACCGGGGTGGGGGGGAGGCAGGCGCAGGCGCACCTCTGATCGGGGGCGCGCTGCCATTTTACGTGGGTGGGCCAATTAAGGCCCACCCAGCGTGACGTCCGCTCAGACGCGCTATGCGTTCCCTGTGCAGGTGGGGGGGGATTCCCTCAGCCGGGAATGCGCTCTTTTGCGCATGCTGACCTCCCTGAGGCTAAGTGCTGCCTCAGGGTGATTGGCTCCGAATTAAAATTTGCAATACAAATGATAGAAAAATTTCCCTGCCATGTCCCCTCATGTAACACTGTCACATGAGTTGGGACATGTCCATAACTTTAACTGAAACCTTTATTAAAAATTTAAATACCCTTATGAAACCTCACCCTGCCCGTGGATGAGGTTTCATGCTTTTTCTGAAGCCTGCCAGGGCTCCCGGCCTGCCTGCCAACCTTATGGTTGGATGGGCAGGTCCATTAATGATTCTAATTAGTTTCTCAATGGCCTCACTAGGGCATTAACAGGTCGGCGGGTGTGCAGCTGACTTGGCTGTGCCCCCGCTGACCTGAAAATGGAAATGACATGGGGTGACGTCGGGAGTTCCACCCGATGTCATCCTGCGCCATTTTATGCGTCGGCGAGCGGGCCCCGTTCCCGGTCACCGACTGGAAGATCCTGCCCATCGAGACGTTATGTCATCATAAACACATACAAGAGCCTGTGCCAATGTGCACGCCTACCCTTCAGTGTATCCTCTGCCTGTACAATTTTCCAAAGAATCATGGAAAGCCTACTACAAGGACTTCCCCAAGTTATAGTGTACCTGGACGACATCCTAATCATAGGATCCACAGAAGCAGAACATGTGGCAAACCTGAAAGAGGCTCTAAAGAGATTTTTAGAGGCTGGTGTTCGTTTAAAAAAAAGAAAACTACATCTTCCAAGCAAAGGAAATTATGTATCTGGGTCATCGAGTGGATGCCCAAGGGTTGCATCCATTAGAGGAGAAAGCCAGGGCAATCAAGGAAGCGCCCTCTCCTACTAACGTCACGGAGCTCAAGTCGTTTTTGGGAATGGTAAACTATTAAGGTCGATTTTTGCCTAATCTATCTACAATGTTAGCCTCTTTACACTTATTATTGAAGAAGAACCACAGATGGTCCTGGAAGGTACAGCAAGAGGAAGACTTCACAAGAGTTAAGAAACTTTTACACTCATTGTGCCTGCTAGTGCACTATGACACATCTAAGGAATTGATGATACTCACTTGTGATGCATCTCACTACAGAGTGGGAACAGTATTGTCACACAAGATGGAGGATGGATCTGAAAGACCGATAGGATATGTATCCGGAACCCTTTCTGCAGCCGAGAAAGGTTACTCACAAATTGAAAAAGAGGACTTATCCATCGTATTTGGAGTAAAGAAGCTCCATCAATATTTGCACGGTTGACACTTCACCTTAGTGTCAGATCACAACCACTGTTAGGGTTGTTTAGTGATGATAAGGCAATCCCACCCATAGCCTCTGCTAGAATTCAAAGATGGGCTTTAATTTTGTCGGCATACGAGTACACTTTTATGCACCGTCCGGTTGTGCATATAGCAAATGCAGATGCCCTCAGTCGTCTCCCTTTGCCCGATTGTATTACACACGTAGCAGTACCTCAAGAGGTAGTACTTACGTTGAATTTCCTGGACCCCTCACCAGTCTGCGTTAGACAGATAAAGAATTGGACAAATCAGGATCCAATTTTAGCAAGAGTCTGTGAAAAAGTATTTCAAGGATGGTCAAATGCACAAGTTCCTGAAGAATTAAAACCATTCTTTGTATGTAGATCTGAATTGAGGTGTCAAGATGGTATCTTGTTATGGGGAGCAAGAGTCGTTATCCCTGTGCAAGGAAGAGAACTGTTATTGAAAGAAGTTAATAGTGTGCATCCTGGTATTTTGAAAATGAAGATGCTCGCATGAAGTTATATCTGGTGACCAGGTATAGACAGTGATATAAAAAAAATAGTGAAACACTGTCTCCAGTGCTAGCAACAGCAGAAGTTGCCCGTTTCAGCTCCACTACATCCGTGGGAGTGGCCTGGTCGACCCTGGGTTAGGCTACATATAGACTATGTAGGTCCATTTCTAGGTACAATGTTTTTTGCGATTATCGACGCGCATTCTAAGTGGACGGACATGTTTGAGGTGGATCACTTACTTCGTCCGCAACCATGGAAAAACTGCGCCAGAGTTTCAGTGTTCGTGGTTTACCTGAAGTTATTGTGTCAGGTAATGGTACTGCTTTCATTAGCACTGAATTCCAAAGATTCATGAACCTGAATGGGATTAAGCACATCAGAACAGCACCATATCATCCCTCGTCAAATGGGTTAGCAGAAAGAGCAGTACAAACCTTTAAAACAGGCATGAAAAAACTAACAGAGGGAGCATTAGAAACACAATTTCAAGATTCCTGTTCAGCTATCGCACATTTCCTCATGCGACCACTGGTTTAACACCTCCAGAATTGTTAATGAAGTGCCGACATCGTACAGGATTGAGTCTAGTATCCTAGTATTAGAGGGGAAGGTGGAGAGAAACCACGGTAATCAGAAAGTGAATCATCACGCTCACAGTAAAGGTCGAGAGTTTACAGTGGGAGAGACAATTTTTGCACAAAATTTTGCAACTAGACCGAGGTGGGTCCCTGGTACAATCGTCTCTGAACCAGGACCTTTATCTTATCAAGTAGAAGTGGAAAACAGGATTGTTAGGAAACACGTGGATCATCTCAGATGTTGAGAAACCCTCCGACAATCGGTTAATCCACCTGAAATCGAAGTCAAAACTTCAACTCCTGAGGTGCCAGATCGACAAAGAAAAGATGTCTCTGTTGAAGTAAATAGTTCTGAAGTGCCATTCTCTAGGGATGTCCCTGAACCTGCAGTTCCCATTCAAGTCGATCCAATAGAAGAACTTCCAGCTGTAGAGTTGCGTCGCTGTACCCGAATCTGAAAACCGCCTCAAAGACTAAATTTACAATGGCCTGAACTGTATATAGTTGTATATAACATGGGTTAAGATGTTATTGTAAATAAGAGGGTAAAGCAAGATTAAAGAGGTAGGAATGTAGTAATTGTAAGTTAAACCATTTCTTACTGTTATGGAGATCATGTGACTACAGACGAATCAGCCCTAAGAGCGGGGAACCTAAGGGGCGGAGCTTTTTAGCCTGGGTCTTGGGACAAGCATGTAGCCTCACCAGGAGTCTGTAAGTAAAGTTCATTGTTTCTAACAAGAAACCTGACCTCCACTCCAAGTTTATTACACCCTGATTGGTCAAGACATTGCCCTGAAGAATGAGTCAGCAAATGGCTGTCACTTATTTTGTTTAGCTGAAACTGGCTCAATGTATGTACATGTTCTTTCTGTCTGCAAAGAAGAGGGCCCTGTGTATTAATACATGTAGCTTCCAGTACACGGAAACGTGCCACACTGCAAGCCCGACTGACGATCTTAAATTGTTGTCAACCTAATTCTTAGCCCACTGAGGATTAATTAGCAAATGTTGTCTAATCGCGGAATCACATCTAATATTAGACACTGTGCTTTGAGTTTTGCAAGCACGGTTGGGTACGGCCTGTACCCTACCCGTTGTGAACAGCGGCTGGGACATGCTGTTTGATACGATGCGCTAGTCTTTGGGATGTACGATCTACATACAAGAGGAGAGTGCGAGAGGAGGACCCTGGGACAGGCAGTCAGTAACACCAAGAGGAGAGTGTGAGAGGAGGATTCTGAGACAGGCAGTCAGTAACACCAAGAGGAGCATGCGAGAGGAGGACCCTGGGACAGGCAGTCAGCAGCACCTAGAGGAGAGTACGAGAGGAGGAGCCCGTGAAGGGGAGTTTACCTGAGAGGAAGCGGAGCGGCTGTATAAAGAGCAGAGCAGAGTTTACCTGTGAGGGAGCCGGCCCTCACCCATACACTCGGTGGTGCTGGAATTCGAAAGGAGTGACATCAGGACAAGGGATAGAACTGATAGGTAGGGTAGTGGATATGTTGTTTCTTTCCACTTTAAAGCGACATTACAGAAGGTAAGAGTCTCAGCATTTGTTTTTTTTTACAAAAAACTAAATAGTTTTCTGCTTGGCTTAAATTTAAGGAAATAGTCTTTTCACTAGAAGCAAACAAACAGTATGGCAAGGGAGCTCAGCCTCATATGTTGTACGGCCTGCAGCATGTGGGAATTCTTAGACACTCCTTGCAGTCTGGAAGTGCCATCGGCTTGACCAGCTTGAGCAACAGGTTTCGGAGCTTGAGCGTCAGCTGGAGACACCGCGGTGCATCTGCGAGGCTGAGGGTTACGTGGATAGCATTTTTAGATTTGGTCACTCCGCAGCTTAAGGAAGCGCAGTCAGAGAGTGTTTGGGTGACCACCAATCAGAAAAAGGAAGGCAGACAGGTAGTCAGGAAAGCCCAGAGTGCATCTCACTCAAGAACCATTTTTCTGTATTGGAAAATGGTGAGGGCGAAGGTTCCTCTGGAGAGTGCAGCCAGAGCCAAGTTCCCAGCACTGTGGGTGGCTCAGCTGCACAAGGGGGAGGAGTAAGAGTGCAAGAGCGATAGTGGTAGGAGACTCAATAGTGAGGGGTGCAGATAGGATTTCTGCGACCGTAGATGTGAATCCAGGATGGTGTGTTGCCTCCCTGGTGCCAGGGTCAAGGATGTCACAGAACGGCTGCCGGATATTTTGAAGGGGGAGGGCGAACAGTTGGAGGTCATGGTTCACATTGGTGACAACAACATAGGGAGAAAGAGGGATGAGGTCCTGCAACAAGAATTTATGGAGCTAGGTTTCAGATTAAAAAACAGGACCTCAAAGGTTGTAATCTCTGGATTACCTCCTGTGCCACGTGCTAGTGAGTATCAGAATAGGAGGATAGAGAGAATGCGTGGCTGAAGAGATGGTGCAGGAGGGAGGGCTTTAGTTTCCTGGATCACTGGGTCTGTTTCTGGTGAAGGTGGGGCCTGTACAAGTCAGATGGGTTGCACCTGAACCAGAACACGACCAACATCCTTGCGGGGAGTTTTGCCAGTGCTTTTGTGGGGGGGGGGGGTTTAAACTAATTTGGCAGGGGAATGGGATACAGAGAGGAGCTACAGTAGAGGGTGATGCACAGCCAAATACAGAAGAGAAACTAAGTCAGCCTGGAAGGCAGAGCAAATATAGACCTGTTAAGGCACAAGGGAATAATGCAAGGCTGGATTGCATCTATTTTAACGCAAGGAGTCTTACAAGTAAGGCAGATGAATTGAGGGCTTTGATTAACACATGGGAATATGATATTGTTGCTATCACAGAGACATGTTTGAGGAAAGGGCAGGACTGGCAGCTCAATATTCCAGGGTATAGGATCTTCAGGTGCGATGGGTGGGTATAATAGAGGAGGTGGTATTGCACTGTTGATCAGGGAGTCAATTACTGCAGTAAGGGATGGAAACTTAGAAGGCTCTTCAAATGAGGCCATATGGGTAGGACTTATAAACAAAAAGGGGGCAATCACTTTGCTGAGAGTGTACTATAGGCCTCCAAACAGTCAGGGGGAGATAGAGGAGCAGATACGTAGGCAAATCTCAGAGAAGTGTAAAAATAATAGGGTAATAATATTAGGGGATTTCAACTTCCACAATATTAATTGGGATAGTCTTAGTGTGAAAGGCTTATAGGGGGCAGAATTCTTAAAGTGCATCCAGGAGAGCTTTTCGATCCAGCACGTAGAAAGTCCTACAAGAGAAGGGGCAGTACTGGACCTGATCTTAGAGAATGAAGCTGGGCAAGTGTCAATAGGGGAACATTTCAGGGATAGTGACCATAACTCTGTAAGATTTAAAGTAGTTATGGAAAAAGACAAAGATGGACCGGAAATAAAAGTCCTGAATTGGGGGGAAGGCTGATTTCAATATGATAAGACAGGAACTGGCCAAAGTGGACTGGGAGCAGCTACTTGTCCGAAAGCCTACTTCAGACCAGTGGGAGTCATTCAAAAAGGAAATAGTGAGAGTTCAGGGCCAACGTGTCCCCGTAAAGGTGAAGGGTAGGACTAACAAGTCCAGGGAACCCAGGATGTGAAGGGATATAGAGGATTGGATAAGGGAAAAAAAGGAGGCTTATGGCAAATACAGAGGGCTGAAAACAGCGGAAGCCCTAGAGGAGTATAGAAAGTGTAAAGGGGTCCTTAAAAAAATAATTAGGAGAGCGAAGAGGGGGGCATGAAAAATTACTGGTGGGCAAGATAAAGGAAAATCCCAAGGCATTTTATAAATATATTCAGGGCAAAAGGATAACCAGGGAAAGAGTGGGGCCCATTAGGAACCAAAGTGGCAACCTGTGCGTGGAGTCGGAGGACATAGGTGAGGTTTTAAATGTTTACTATTCATCTGTGTTCATTATGGAGAAGGACGATGTAGGTGTAGAAATCAGGGAGGGGGTCTGTGATATACTTGAACAAATTAGCATTGAAAGAGAGGAGATATCAGCGGTTTTAGCAGGCTTAAAAGTGGATAAATCCCCAGGCCCAGATGAAATATACCCCAGGCTGCTATGTGAGGCCAGGGTGGAGATTGCAGGGGCTCTGACACTAATTTTCAAATCCTCTCTGGCCACAGGAGAGGTGCCAGAGGACTGTAGGACAGCAAATGGTGCCATTATTCAAGAAGAGTAGTAAGGATAAACCAGGTATTTACAGGCCAGTGAGTCTAACATCAGTGGCAGGGAAACTATTGGAAAAAATTCTGAGGGACAGGATTAACCTTCACTTGGAGAGGCAGGGGTTAATCAGGGATAGTCAGCATGGCTTTGTCAGGGCAAGATCATGTCTCACAAATTTGATTGAATTTTTTGAGGAGGTGATTATTTGTGTAGATGAGGGTAGTGTAGTTGATGTAGTCTACATGGACGTCAGTAAGGCTTTTGACAAGGTCCCTCATGGGAAAATGGTCAAGAAGTTAAAAGCCCATGGGATCCAAGGCAATTTGGCAAATTGGATCCAAAATTGGCTTAGTGGCAGGAGGCCAGGATCCTCCAAGCCCTCTAGAGGACGCCTGCCAAAGACATCACAGACAGGCCGTTGAAGTCAGCAGGCTGCCTCCACCTCCGCTGTGGATGTCCGAGGAGCAACAGGACGTAGCAGCAGGGTTAGGAAAGTTAAGAAGAATTAGTTGCACAGCCTGGGCATGGGTGTTGATCACTTGTACATACTGTTTACTATTGTCAATCAACTCCCAAGAATGTCTCCCTGCCTATGGCTTCTTGTTCTGATGAGCTGTGTTCTTGTCACTCAGATGTGAAACCTTTCTGCACAAGGTAAAGGCAGATGTCTCAGACCAAAAGTGATGTCCGGAATCACACTCCCTGGAAACGTTACTGATGTCTGCACCTTGGCGGTGCTTGTCATTGCTTCCAGATTGTGATGGGCAGGTGCCACAGTGTTCTCTCATTCTCTCTGTGTGCTCTCAGCACCTTTAAGGTGGGGCTGGCTCCCTATCTTTTCAGCATCTGTGACCAGTGATGCTGTGCTCCTGAAGGGCTCAGGTGCTGAAGGCGGACAAAGGATCAGATGTTTCTAAAGTTTCATGGCTGCGTCACTATGATATGACCCTGATCACAGAGCGCAAGCAAGCTGCCTTCGGCCAGACAAGAGTCACACATTCAGAGAGGTCATGTGAAGATCTATGGGGTGTCCTCATGTCGTCATCATCCTGCTGCAATCGACCAACGATTAGGCCCTGTTTTTAATTCATTCACGGGATGTTGGCTTCACTGGCTGGGCCAGCATTTATTTCCCATTCCTAGTTGCCCTTGAGTAGGTGGTGGTGAGCTGCCTCCTTGAACCGCTGCAGGCCATGTGGTGTAGGTACACCCACAGTGCTGTTAGGAAGGGAGTTCTAGGATTTTAACCCAGCAACAGTGAAGGAACGGCTATATATTTCCAAGTCAGGATGGTGAGTGACTTGGAGGGGAACTTCCAGGTGGTGGTGTTCCCACCTATCTGCTGCCCTGGTCCTTCTAGATAGTAGTGGTCATGAGTTTGGAAGGTGCTGTCTGAGGAGCATTGGTGAATTCTTGCAGTGCATCTTGTACACATGCTGCTACCGTGTGTCGGGGTTAATGTTTGTGGATGGAGTGACAATCAAGCGGGCTGCTTTGTCCTGGATGGTGTCAAGCTTCTTGGGTGTTGTGTGAGTTGTACTCATCCAGGCAAGTGGGGAATATTCCATCACACTCCTGACTTGTGCCTTGTAGATGGTGGACAGGCTTTGGGGAGCCAGGAGGTGAGTTACTCGCTACAGGATTCCTAGCTTCTGACCTGTTCTTGTAGCCACAGTATTTATATGGCTAGTCCAGTTCAGTTTCTAGGTAATGGTAACCCTCAGGATGTTGATAGTCGGGTTTCAGTGATGGCAATGCCATGGAATGGCTGATGTTTAAATTCACTCTTGTTGGAGATGGTCACTGCCTGGCACTTGTGAGGCGCTAATGTTACTTGCTACTTGTCAGCCCAAGCTGGATATTGTCCAGGTCTTGCTGCATTTGGACTTGGACTGCTTCAGTACCTGAGGAGTCGCGAATGGTCCTGAACATTGTGCAATCATCAGCGAACATCCCCACTTCTGACCTTATGATGGAAGGAAGGACATTGATGAAGCAGCTGAAGATGGTTGGACCGAGGACATTACCCTGAGGAACTCCTGCAGTGATGTTCTAGAGTGGAGATGACTGATCTCCAACAACCACAACCATCTTCCTTTGTGCTAGGTATGACTCCAACCAGTGGAGAGTGTTCCCCTGATTCCCATTGACTCCAGTTTTGCCATGGCTCCTTGATGCCACATTCGGTCAAATGCAGCCTTGATGTCAAGGGCAGTCGCTGTCACCTCACCTCGGGTGTTCAGCTTTTGCCCATGTTTGACCAAGGCTGTATTGAGGTCGGGAGCTGAGTGGCTCTCGCTGAACCCAAGCTGGGCATCAGTGAGCAGGTTATTGCTAAGCAATTTTCGGTTGATAGCACTGTTGATGACCACTTCCAATACTTTACTGATGGGGCGGTAATTGGCAGGGTTGGATTTGCCCTGCTTTTTGTGTACGCGGCATACCTGGGCAATTCTCCACATAGCCAGGTAGATGCCAGTGTTGTAGCTGTACTGGAACAGCTTGGCTAGGGGCAAGGCAAGTTCTGGAGCACAAGTCTTCAGGGACTATTGTCAGGGCTCATAGCTTTTGCAGTATCCAGTGCCTTCAGCTGTTTCTTGATATCACGTGGAGTGAATTGAATTGGCTGAAGACTGGCATCTGTCATGCTGGGGACCTCCGGAGAAGGGCGAGATGGATCATCCACTTGGCACTTCTGGCTGAAGATTATAACAATTGCCTCAGCCTTATCTTTTGCACTGATGTACTGTGCTCCCCCATCATTGAGGATGAAGATATTTATGGAGCCTCCTCCTCTAGTGTGTTGTTTGATTGTTCACCACCATTCATGACTGGATGTAGCAGGACTGCAGAGCTTAGATCTGATCCGTTGGTTGTGGGATTGCTTAGCTCTGTCTATCACTTGCTGCTTATGCTGTTTGGCACGCAAGTAGTCGTGTGTTATAGCTTCACCAGGTTGACTCCTCATTTTTAGGTGTGACCTCTTTCATTGAACCAGGGTTGATCCCCTGGCTTGATGGTAATGGTAAAGTGTGGGGATATGCCGGGCCATGAAGTTACAAATCCCCCCCGGACAAGTCACCTCAATGGTTGAGCTGCCCTTAACCCTGACCCCCTAACGCGTCCAACAGGTGACCCTGGCAAGCACTGCACAACATTACTGTATACTCACGTCCGAGTTCCCCTCAAAGTGCAGCCTGCCAAGTGCCAGTCTTTTATGTGCTGTTGTGAAACATATCGGTGTGCTTTCTCACTGACGTGGACAGACGTTCCAGCAGGGGGGGTGGGGGGGATGATTTCAGTGGGCTGGCCCAATAATGATATGCATGTATGTATGTATCTGTGAATGTATTACAATGAGGCTCCCGACGTCCGATGGCGGGAAATGCAGCCTGCCATCGGCGGGCTGAGCATACACTCGTGAACTGGTTTCATGCTGTCGTGAAATCGATGGCGACATATTGTCTGCTCACGCCACCAAACATGCCCAACACAGGCGGGCACGGAAAATCCCAGCCTATGTTTCCTCTTATGAGAGAGACTAGAACGAAGGGACATAGTTTAAAATTAAGGGGTCTCCCATTTGAGGCAGAGATGAGAAGAAAACTTTTGTCTCAGAAGGTCGAAAGTCTGTGGACTTCTCTTCTCCAGAGCGCAGTGGAGGCAGGTTCATTGATTATTTTTAAGGCTGATTGAGATCGATTTTTGATTGACAAGGGAATCAAAGAGTAGACAGGCCACAATCAGATCAACCATGATCTTATCAAATGGCAGAGCAGGCTCGAGGGGCCCAATGGCCTACTCTTGCTCCTAATTAATATGGTTGTTCATATGTATGCTAAAATAAAATGTCTGCAAAGCATTCATCGACTTGTGAAATGTTCATTTAATTGGATAATAAATTTCAATATAGTTACATGTGAGGTGGCACATTTTTGCAGGAAGAACAAGAGGCCATGTGTTTGGAAAATTTAGGTCTCAATGGGCTAGAGAAGCAAAGGGATCTAAGGATAACTGTTCACAAATCACTAGGGTTCATTTTAAAGGATAGAATTGGAAAGCAGATTAGTCATGTTAAACTTGTGCAGAACCTTGGTTACACCGTATTTGGTCTACTGTGCACCGTTTATTCATTTGTTGTATATGAGCATTGCTAGCAAGGCCACCATTTATCGTCCATGCATAATTACTGCGGAGAAAGGGTTCTAGCCTCCATTTTATAAAATTGGAGAAGTTATAAAAGAGATTCACAAGGATGATACCAGAACTGAGCAGTTATAACTGTAAGGAAAGGTTGAACAGGCTGTAGTTATTTTTCTAGAAAAGGCTGAGGGGTGATCTAATAGAGGTCTTTAAGATAATGAAAAGGTTTGATAGGATAAATGTGGAGAAAGTGGAGGAGACCAAAACTAGAAATAATAAATATAAGATAATCATGAATAAATCCAATGGAAAATCCAGGAGAAATGCCTTTACCTAAAGAGTGGTAAGAATGTGAAACTCTCTGACACACAAAATAGTTGAGGGAAATAGTGTAGATGCATATAAGGGTAAGCTAGATAAAAGAAAGAAATGCATTCATACCGTGTCTTTCACAACCACTTAAGGTCCCAAAGTCCTTTACTGAAGTACTTTTAAAGTGCAGTCACTATTGAAATGTAGGAAATGTAACAGCCAGTTTGCATTCAGCAGCTCCCACAAACAACAATGTGATAATGACATATAATCTGTTTTTTGTGATGTTGATTGAAGGAAATATTGGCCAGGACACAGGGGAGAGCTCCCCTGCTCTTCTTCCAAATAATGTCATGGGATTCTTCACATTTGCCTGAGATGTCAGACGTTGTAACATCTCATCCGAAAGATGGCACTTCTGGTAGTGCAGCATTCCCTCAGACACTCGAGGAGTTGACAGTCAAGGAGGACTTGATTTTTGTGCTCAAGTCCTGGACTGGGATTTGAACCTGAAACCTTCTGACTCAGGCGAGAATGTGCCAACCAAGGCGACAGCTGGTACAATCAGCTTGTTTGAAGTGTAGCCAGTGTCATACTGTAGGATTCGCAGCAGACAATTTAGACACAAGGGGCGTCTTTTTACGCCAGCGGGATTTTACGTTCCCACCGAAGTCAATGGAGTTTAGAATGGTTTGCTGCATTTTACAGCCCCGTCCTCGCCACAACGGAGTTGTAAAATTCTAGCCAAGGTTCCAAAAATAAAATTAATGCAATTTTTAAAAATCTTTTGTAACTGAAGGAGATTTTTAATTTAATGCAGCTGCAGGATATATATGGTTTGAGTACCGAGTTGTGGAAAGGTAGATTTGTGACGAGAGAGGTTGCATTGTGGTCACTGTGAAAAAGTTGGTGATAACAGTTCCATTTTTTTGTTGTTGCTATGAGGCCTGTTTATTCTCCAAATCTTGCTTAATTTTTAATTATGGCCTGGAGGAATGGATGGACAACAATTTGCATTTATATAGCTCATTTTATAAAGTAAAATATCCCAAGGCACTTCACAGGAGTGTTATCAAAAAGATTAAGTTAGATTAAATAACTATTGGCCACTACATGTTGCTTTCCCAATGCAGTGCAGTGATTTGAAGACTTGGCTCCTTGGAGCAATCAAAGTCATGTCCATTGCTCTGTGTCACACCATGTTGGTGCTACAATATGCTGTGCTATACCTGGAATAGGAACCATGCCATCTAATTACAGAATTCAATTTCAGTGCCTTATACAATTCAAAATCAGTGTTAATCTGGTTAAAGGGGCAGTATTGTAGAGTTTTCAGCCAGACTTGTGTTCCTGTCAAAACCAACTGATTTGATTCTGCTCTGTTCTGCGCTACTACATTCTGCAGTGCAAACAGTTACATTATTCCCATTGTTTTCAACATTATCGAATTAATTGTAATACAAGTAAATCCCTGAGGTAAGCAAATACTTGGGAAAAGTGTCTATAACCTTATTTGGCTCACAATGAATATATATAAAGAAAGGAAGCCATAAACCTAAGTACTGTCTGAAAATGAACCAGTTTCAATGGAAGGGAAGAGGACCTGGCCCAGACTAGCCTATGTTTAGCCATTCTTGAAAGACATCCATTTATCCATCTCCCTGCTTTCTCTCCCCTTGCCATCTCTCTATCCTTGTGGTTATGCGCTCTTTAATATCAGAAACCTTAATTTTCGTAACAGGTATCTTAAGTGACACTTATAAAAAGGAAGTATAACAGACCAAGAAATCACAGGCTGATTAGTGTTACCCTGCCAGTTATGGCCAACTTCTAGAGTTAATAGGCTAAAGATAATGAATACACAGACAGGCATACATTAATCAGGAATAGTTGGCAATTATTTGTAATGAACACATCATGCTTGACTAATTAAATTATTTGACGAAATCTCAGCGTATTGATGAAGACATTTTAGAAACTAGAAACAAACAGCAGATTGACTGGTAAGTAGTTTTGCAAATTGGTTACGTAGAGGCAATCTCCATGTAGACATATTACCAGTATGTTCCCTCTATCTATCTGAAAAACCGGACAAATAAATAGACGCTCATCCATCATACATACAATAGGTCTTCCTTTCAATTATTGGCTTTTCTGATACATACATTGGATTTCTCATTTAATTAATTAATTTGCACCATTTTTGTTCCAGTAAAGCTACAACACTGGCATCTACCCGGCTATGTGGAAAATTGCCTAGGTATGTCCTGTACAAAAAAAGCAGGACAAATCCTACCTGGCCAATTACCACCCCATCAGTTTACTCTCCGTCATCAGTAAATTAATGGAAGGTGTCATCAACAGTGCTATCAAGCAGCACTTGCTTAGCAATAACCTGCTCATTGACGCCCACTAGGACCACTCAGCTCCTGACCTCATTACAGCCTTGGTTCCAACATGGACAAAAGAGCTGAACTCCCGAGGTGAGGTGAGAGTGAATGCCCTTGACATCAAAGCTGCATTTGACCTAGTGTGGCATCAAGGGGCCTGAGCAAACCTGGACTCACTGGAAATCGGGGGAAAACTCTCGCCTGGTTGGAGTCATACCTAGCACAAAGGAAGATGGTTGTGGTTGTTGGAGGTCAGTCATCTCAGCTCCTGAACATCACTGCAGAAGTTCCTCAGGGTAGTGTCCTCGGCCCAACCGTCTTCAGCTGCTTCATCAATGACCTTCCTTCCATCATAGGGTCAGAAGTGGGGATGTTCATTGATGATTGCACAACGTTCAGCACCATTCGTGATCCTCAGATACTGAGGATCAAGTCCATGTCCAAATGTAGCAAGACCTGGACAATATCCAAGCTTGGGCTGACAAGTGACAAGTAACATTTGAGCCACACCAGTGCCAGGCAATGACCACCTCCAACAAGAGAGAATCTAACCATCATCCCTTGATGTTCAGTGGCATTACCATCTCCAAATCCCCCAGTATCAACATTGACCAGAAACTGAACTGGACTAGCCATATAAATACTATGGCTCCAAGAGCAGGTCAGAGGCTAGGAATCCTGCGAAGAGTAACTCACCTCTTGACCCCCCCAAAGCCTGTCCACCATCTGCAAGGTACAAGTCAGGAGTGTGATGGAATACTCCCATTTGCCAGGATGAGTGTAGCTCCCACAACACTCAAGAAGTTTGACACCACCCAGGACAAAACATCCTGCTTGATTAGCACCACACCCACAAACATTCACTCCATAGAACCATAGAAAAGTTACAGCACAGAAGGAGGCCATTCAGCCTATCTTGTCCATGCCAACCCGAGGACACCCAGGTGCCCTTTCTAATCCCACCTTCTTGCACCCGGCCCATAGCCCTGCAGCTTACAGCACTTTAGGTGCAGATCCAGGTACTTTTTAAAAGAGTTTAGAGTTTCTACCTCGACCACCAACTTGGGGCAGCGTATTCCAGACACCCACTACCCTCTGCGTAAAAAGGTTCTTCCTCATGTCCCCCCTACACCTTCTGGCACTTATCTTGAATCTATGTCCCCTGGTTCTAGAATTCTCCACCAAGGGAAACAATTTTATCCTGTCCACTCTATCTATTCCCCTCATAATTTTGTACACATCAATCAAGTCATCTCTCAGCCTTCTTTGTTTGAAGGAAAATAACCCCAACCTATCCAATCTCTCCTCGTAACTACACTTTTCTAACCCTGGCAACATTCTTGTAAATCTCCTCTGCACTCTCTCCAGAGCTATTACGTCCTTCCTGTAATGTGGTGACCAGAACTGCACACAATACTCCAGTTATGGCCTCACCAGTGTTTTATACAATTCCAACATTATATCCTCACTTTTATATTCTATACTTCTGCCAATGAAGGAGAGCATTCCATACGCCTTCTTTACAACTTTGTCTACTTGAACTGCTGCCTTCAGGGACCTGTGCACTTGTACGCCAAGATCTCTCACTTCATCTACCCCTCTTTGTATATTCCTATTTATTGTGTAATCCCTGTAACTGTTTGACCTCCCTAAATGTATGACCTCACACTTCTCTATGTTAAAATCCATCTGCCACTTTACTGCCCACTCCCCCAACCCATCTATATTGTTTTGGACATTATGGCTATCCTCTACACTATCCACTACTTAGCCAATCTTTGTGTCATCTGCAAATTTCCCAATCGTGCCCCCGACGTTCACGTCCAAATCGTTAATATATAACACAAACAGCAAGGGTCCCAACTCCCTCCACTACTGACTCACAGTAGCAGCAGTGTGTACCATCTACAAGATGCACTGCAGGAGTTCACCAAGGCTCCTTCGACAGCACCTTTCAAACCCAGAACCACTTCCCATATAGATGGGAACACCACCACTTGGAAGCTCCCCTCCAAGTCACTCACCATCCTGACTTGGAAATATATCACTCTTCCTTCACTGTTGCTGGGTCAAATTCCTGGAACCCCCTTCCTAACAGCACTGTGGGTGTACCTACACGACATTGGCTGCAGCGGTTTAAGAAGGCAGCTCACCACCACCTTCTCAAGAATAACTAGGGATGGGCAATAAATGCTGGCCCAGCCAGTGAATCCCAAATCTCGTGAATGAATAAAAAAAAAAATAATTATACTCTGAATGGAAAGACTGATGCTATAGAAGAAAAGAGAGTTTTGAGAATCCTGGTTCACAGAACATTAAAACAGTGAATAGGATCAGTGCTGGGGCCTCAGCTATTTACAATCTAAATTAATGTCTTAGATGAAGAGACAAAAGAGTAACGCATCAAAGTTTGCTGATGATACCAAGCTAGGTGGAAGGGTAAGCTGTAGGGAGGGCACCGAGAGGCTGCAAAGAGATATAGACAGATTAAGTGAGTGGGCAGCTGACAGATGGAGTTTAATGTAGGGAAGTGTGAAGTTACTCACTTTGGTCGTAAGAATAGAAAATCAGAATATTTTTTAAAAGGTGAGAAACTTGTACGTGTTGATGTTCAAAGAGATTTGTACTTGTACAAGGAATGCAGAAAGTTAGCATGCAGGTGCAGCAAGAAGTTAGGAAAGCAAACAGCTCTTTGGCCTTTATTACTAGGGGATTGGAGTACAAGAATAAAGAAGTCCTGCTGCAGTTGTACAGAGTTTTGGTGAGAGCACATCTGGAATGCTGTGTGCAGCTTTGGTCTTCACATTTAAGAAAGGATATACTTGCATTGGAGGTGGTACAGTGAAGGTTCACTACATTGGTCCCTGAGATGAGGGGGTAGGCCTATTATGGGAGGCTGAGTAAATTGGGCTTATATTCTCTGAAGTTTAGAAGAATGAGAGGTGACCTCTTTGAAATATTCAAAATTCTGAGGAGGCTTGACAGGGTAGACACTGAAAGATTATTTCTGCTGGTTGAGGAGTGAGTCTAAAACACGGGGGCACAGTCTCAAGATAAGGGGCCAATCATTTAGGACTGAGATGAGAAGAAATTACTTCACTCAAAGGATTGCAAATCTTTGGAAAAACTCTACCCCGGAGGGTTGTCGATGCTCTATCGTTGAATAAATTTAAGGCTGGGATAGACAGATTTTTGGTCTCTCAGGGAATTAAAGGACATGGGGAGTGAGCAGGAAAATGGAGTTGAAGTCCAAGATCAGCCATGATTGTATTGAATGGTGGGGCAGGCTCGACAGCCACATGGTCTACTCCTGCTCCTAATTCTTGTGTTCTCATAAAGGCAGTGCATTAGATGCTATAAGAAAAAAACTAATAGCATTCTAGGTTTCCTCAGAAGAGGATTAGAATATAAAAATGAGTAATAATGAGCCAACACAATACCTCAGTTAAAGTACTGTGTGCAGTATTGTGTATCACACTGTACAAAAGAGGATATTGAAAGGCTTCAATATAGACTCACAAGGATACTGTCTGGGAAAGAGAAATGACAAAGAAAAACTAGACAAAATGAGCCCTTTTTCATGAGAGCAACAAAGATTACAGGGCAAATTATTAAAGTATAAAAGATGTACCAGAGTAGGTAGAAGCAAGTTGTTTTCCGTCATTGAGGGTGCAAATATGAGGGATCATATGTGTAAATTTAAATGCAAAAGATTTGGAACACGGGTCAGGACAAGTTTCTTGATATGGAGATTTGTGAAGTTGTAGAAATCAAATCGAGGGTTTATGATTGAGAAGTACATAAGAATATAAGAACTATATCAACATTTTTATGACGTGGCAGGTGATATGTGCCAGGTGGACCAAATCCACAAGGGAAACTTGGCCACGCTATCACAAGGCTTTTGCAATTTGTATTTATTACAAGAAGGTTAATGCACTGAATTCAGAATAATTGAGTCTACAAACGCCTTTAGGGATTTTAAAATTAAAACATTTATCAACAAAAGGAAAAAAAAATAAGCACACACAAGATTACAGTTACATGGTTATTTAGTCTTAACAGTTCCCAAAATCCTTAATTAAACAGGCTCCTAATTACACACCCCCATTAAGGCAACAATACAACATAGATTTGGAATTATGAAATCAACCCAGCAAGGTTACTACAGCACCCATTTGACCGTGGAATTCCAAAGTCTTGTTACACAAATTTAGTTACTGAACACAGCAGACTTTTGCTAAAGTGGCTGGAGGCTTTTCGCCAAGGACTGCCTCACATGATGTACCTTTCAGTCTCACCCGGCCACAGCCCTACATAGTCTTCCAACCTTCTTTATAGAGTCATAGAGGTCTACAGCACAGAAAAAGGCCCTTCGGCCCATCGGGTCCGGTGAAACAAGTACTTAACTATTCTAATCTCATTTTCCAGCATTAGGCCCATTGCCTTGTACACCATGGCATCACAAGTGCACATCCAAATACTTCTTAAATGTTATGAGGGTTCCTGCTTCTACCACCCTTTCAGGCAGTGAGTTCCAGATTCCCACCAGCCTCTGGGTGAAAAAATTCTTCCTCACATCCCCTCTAAACCTCCTGCCCCTTACCTTAAATCTATGCCCCTGGTTATTGATCCCTCAACCAAGGGGAAAAGTTCCTTCCTGTCTACCCTATCTATGCCCCTCATAGTTTTATACACCTCAATCATATCCCCCCTCAATCAGCTCTGCTCCAGGGAAAATAACCCCAGCCTATCCAATCTCTCCTCATAACTAAAACTCTCCAGCCCAGGCAACATCCTGGAAAATCTCCTCTGCACTCTCTACTGCATTCACATCCTATAATGCGGATTCCAGAACTGCACGCAATACTCTAACTGTTGTACAGTTCCAGCATAACCTCCCTGCTCTATGCCTCGGTTAATAAAGGCAAATATCCCATATGCCTTCTTAACCACCTTATCTACCTGTCCCGCTACCTTAAGGGACTGGTGGACATGCTCACCAAGGTCCCTCTGATCCTCGGTACTTCCCAGGGTGATACCATTCATCGTGTATTCCCGTGCCTTGTTTGTCCTGCCCAAGTGCATCACCTCATTCTTATCTGGATTAAATTCCATTTGCCACTGATCAGCCCATCTGACCAGCCTGTCTATATCCTGCTGTAATCTAAGGCTATCCTCCTCACTCTTTACCACCCCACCAATTTTCGTGTCACCCGCGAACTTACTGATCAACACTCCTACATTCAAGTCTAAATCGTTTATACATACCACAAACAGGAAGGGACCCAACATTGATCCCAGTGGAACCCCACTGGACACAGGCATCCAGTCACAAAAACACCCCTCGACCATCGCCCTCTGCTTCCTGCCACTCAGCCAATTCTGGATCCAATTTGCCAAATTGCCTTGGATCCCATGGGCTCCCATGTGGGACCTTATCAAAAGCCTTGCTGAAGCCCAAGTAGACTACGTCAAATGTACTGCCCTCATCTACACACCTGGTCACCTCTTCGAAAAATTCAATCCAATTGATCAGACATGACCTCCCCTTAACAAGACCATGCTGACAGTCCTTGATTAAACCCTGCCTCTCCAAGTGTAGATTAATTCTGTCCCTCAGAATTGCTTCCAATAGTTTCCCCACCACTGAGGTTAGACTGACTGGTCTGTAGTTCCCTGGTTTATCCCTTCCTCCCTTCTTGAATAACTATACCACATTGGCTGCCCTCCAGTCCTCTGGCACCTCTCCTGTGGCCAGAGAGATATTGAAAATTATTGCCAGTGCCCCTGCTATCTCTTCCCTTGCCTCACTCAACAGCCTGGGATACATTTCATCTGGGCCTAGAGATTTATCTACTTTTAAGTCTGCCAGACCACTTAGAACCTCCTTCCTTTCTATGCTAATTTCTTTAATGATATCACAGGCCTTCTGCCTGATTTCCATACCCACGTCGTCCCTCTCACTTGTGAACACCGACACAAAGTATTCATTTCGAACTCTACCTACGCCTTCCAGCTCCACACACAAATTACCACTATGGTCCTTAATAGGCCCTACTCTTTCCCTAGTTGTCCTCTTACTCTTAATGTACCTGTAAAATAACTTTGGATTTTCCTTTAATTTACCTGCCAATGTCTTTTCATTCCCCCTTTTTGCTCTCCTAATTTCCTTTTTAAGTTTCCCTCTACATATTCTATACTTCTCTAGGACTTCTGCTGTTTTGAGCCCTCGGTGTCTGCCATAAGTCTCCCTTTTTCTCTATCCAATCCTGTATATCTCTCAACATCCAGGGTTCCCTGGATTTGTTGGTCCCACCCTTTGTCTTCACTGGAATATGTTGGCCCTGTACTCTCCCTATTTCCTTCTTGAATGAGCCCCACTGCTCTGATGCAGATTTACCTAAAAGTAGCTGCTCCCAGTCCACTCTGGCCAAATCATATCTGATCTTATTAAAATCGGCCTTCCCCCAATTTAGAACTCTGATTTCTCTCCCATCCTTGTCCTTTTCCATAACAACCTTGAATCTAACGGAGTTATGATCACTATCTGCAAAATCTGATACCTCTACCATTTGCCTGGCTTCATTCCCTAAAATTAAGTCCAGGACCACCCCCTCTCTTGTCGGACCTTCCACGTACTGGCTTAAAAAGCTCTCCTGGATGCATTTTAAGAATTCTGCTCCCTCTAAATCTATCACACTATGACTAACCAAGTTAATGTTGGGGAAGTTGAAATCCCCCACTACGCTATTATTTTTACACTTCTCTGAAACTTGCCTACACATCTGCCCTTCTGTTTCTCTCTGACTGTTTGGGGGCCTATAGTACACTCCCAGCAATGCGATTGCTCCTTTTTTGTTTTTAGGTTCTACCCATATGGCTTCATTTAAGAAGCCTTCTAAGATGTCATTCCTCTTTACTGGTGTAATTGATTCCTTGATCAATATTGCGATACCCCCTCCTTTTCCTTCCCCGTCTCGCCTGAAGACCCTATATCCTGGAATATTGAGCTGCCAATCATGTGCCTCTCTCAACCATGTCTCTGTGACAGCAATGACATCATACTTCCATGTGTTAATTTGTGCTCTCAACTCATCTGCCTTATTCGTCAGACTCCTCGCATTAAAATAAATACCATCCAACCTTGCCAAACTCCCTTGTGCCTTAACTGGCCTAGAATTTCTATGCCTTCCAGACTCACTTGCTCTCTCTCCTAATTTTGGCTGTGCATCTGCCCCTGCTGAACCTCCTCTCAGGATCCCATCCCCCTGCCAAGTTAGCTTAAACCCTCCCCAACAGCAATAACAAACCTCCCCGCAAGGATGTCGGTCCCATACCGGTTCAGGTGCAACTAGTCCACCTTGTACAGGTCCCACCGCCCCTATAAATGGTCCCAATGTCTCAGAAATCTAAAGCCCTCCCTCCTGCACCATCACTCCAGCCATGCATTCATCTGGACTAACCTCTTATTTCTATACTCACTAGCGCGTGGCACCGGAAGTAATCCAGAGATTACTACCTTTGAATTCCTGTTTTTTAATCTGCTTCCTAGCTCTCTAAATCCTGCTTGCAGGACCTCATCCCTCTTTCTACCTATGAGGTTGGTACCAACATGTACCATGATCTGTCTGTTTGCCCTCCCTCTTTAGAATGCCCTGCAGCTGTTCAGTAACATCCTTGATCCTGGCACCAGGGAGGTAACATACCATCCTGGAGTCATGTCTACGGCCACAGAAACGCCTGTCTGTTCTGCTTACTATCGAGCCTCCTACCACTATTGCTCTTCCCCTCTTTTTCCTCCCCCACTGTGCAGCTGAGCCACTCATAGTGCCATGAGTGTGGGTGCACTCCCCAGAGGAACCGTCACTCTCACCGTTGTCCAACACAGAGAAACGGTTCTCTCGCGAGATGCACCCTGGGGATTTCATGACTACCTGCCTGACACCATTCTCCTGACTGATGGTCACCCATTCCCTCTCTGTCTGCACTTCCGTAAGCTGTGGGGTGACCACATCTAAAAATGTGTTATCCACGAAACTCTCAGCCTTGCGGATGCACCTCAGTGCCTCCAGCTCAAGCTCTGAAACTTGGAACTCAAGTAGCTGCAGATGGTGGCACTTCCTGCACACGTGGTCGGTCGGAGCGCAAGGAGCGTCTAGGACTTCCCACATGTTGCAGGCGGTACACAACATGGGACTGAGCTGCCCTGCATGCCTCTAGTTGGAAAAAAAAACCTTACTTTAAGTTAAATACAGTAAAAAAAATTAAATTATTTATGTACTTTAAATAAACACTAGAACTCTTACCTTTCCTTAGCTTAATCTATTTTAAACTGGAGATAAACACTTACCACTACTCACCAACCAGCTCTCACCTTTGTGCTGACGTCACTTTTTGAAGCTTCCCCACACTCATGCTGGTTCTGATCTCTCTGCCACTGTCATGTCACTCTTGCTATTTTCAACAAGAACCGACTGCAGGACAGTCTTCCCAGACTGCTTCACTGCAATGCTGACTGCAGGACAATCTTCCCAGACTATTGCGCCCAGCGTGGGACTCGAACTCACGACCCTGAAATTAAGTGTCTCATGCTCTACCGACTGAGCTAGCCGGTATGCAATCTTCCCAGACTGCTTGACTGCAATGCTGACTGCAGGACACTCTTCCCAGACTGCTTCACCGCGATGCTGACTGCAGGACACTCTTCCCAGACTGCTTCACCACGATGCTGACTGCAGGACACTCTTCCTAAATTGCTTCACCGTGATGCTGACTGCAGGACACTCTACGTTTCTCTCTCTTTACTGTGTAAATTCCATTGTTCTACAGGCCTTTGGAAATTTACTTTTCCCGTAATATGAAAATATTTCATGTTGTCATGGCCTCTTTCCTTTTGGGAAAAATAAACATATTAACTTTGCCCTACTTATCTTGTTAGTTGTACACATCCTACAATCCTTTTGAAACCCAAACACATTTCCACTTATCTTAAAATGCAAATTTCCTTCACACCCTACATGCTGCCCTCATCCATATTCACTTATTAGCATTTCAAATGCCTTCCCGTCCCCAACTTCTTTTGATAATTTCAACCTTGCAGTCTATCTCACTCTAATTCAATTAAACCAGTCACACAGACAGAACCATCCACACTCACGCTTAAAAGCCACAATAATATTATGAAAAATATTATAGTCTTGTGACAACATTCAAGATTAGATTTGATAGCCGGATGAAACAAAAGGGGTGGAAGGGATATGGGCACAGGGTAGATAAGTGTGATTGCAACTTATCCCTTCTATAGAGGGTAAAGTGCATTAACAATACTAACATGTTGGAGTGAAGGTTAATAGTTCTTTATAATAGTTTTGTGACAGCCAGAAGTTATATATTATACCCAGTACCACTGCTCTGACCTCTGATTTTGCAAGCTCACCTCCTCCTCGGTGCATGAATACTAAATGTGAACATGAAAGAGAGGAAGAAGCTATAATATTTTGCCTTTTTGTGTGTAGAGAACATCTAAAATAGCACCAAAGCAGCTCAGCACTCTCACCAAAATTCATATAGAATCCAAACGGATTGACTTGAGGAAGCGATGCAGTCAGTAGCTAGAATGGGTGATAATGAATTTTACAAAGAATACCTGACATATATCATCAGTCAGGACAAATGGAGACTTGCCCTTATCTTTAATGAAAGACATCACTGTATCATACCTTAGTGTCAGCAACTGATAGCAGAGTCTATATCTGCTTCTGCTCCCCACAGTTGACTGGTTTGTTGCAAAATGTCAGCACCTAGATTGGAAAATCCAAAGGTTTCCTGCAGATTTCTAATAACATTTGCAGGACAGCAGTGGTTGGTTGGCAGATTTCTGCAGCCTGTCAACTTTAGCAACATTCTCACATTAATAATGCTGTAGCAATGGGTTGAATTTTGCATAGTACTTGAAGCACATGTGATTAATCAGCACACGCTGGCATATCAGCAGTCAATGGTCTTAACACTGAATGATGATCATATTAAAATTAAATAGAGCATCTCTAACTAACCTTAAAGTTCTGAGTAACAGTGTAAGAGAGTTTAAAATGATAGCTGTCTCACTATTGCATGACTGATGTGAGATGCCATGGTGTTGTCAGTAATGGTATTGCTTCAATTTTAACAGTTGCAGTATGAGCACAATGTATTTGCAACTGTGCCCTCAGCTGCCAAGGCCCTGAGCTCTGAATTTCCTCCACAATCCTTTCTACCTCTCCACCTCCCTTTCCTCCTTTGAGACACATCTCCTTTGAGGCAATTAGGGAACCCCACTCGGATCTGTTGGGTAAATAATTAAAATATTATAACAGGTTCTAATTGCCCTTGAACTGAGTGGTTTGCTAGACCATTTCAGAGGACAGTTAAGCGTCAACCACATTGCTGTGGGCCTGGAGCTACATATAGGACAAACCAGATAAGATGGCAGATTCCCTTCCCTAAAGGACATTTTTTAAAAATTCATTCATGGGATGTGGGGTGTTGTTGGCTAGGCCAGCATTTATTGTCCATCCTCGAGAAGGTGTGGTGCAGTCCACGGCAGACCATGTGGTGTTGGTACACCCATAGTACTAGTAGGAAGGGAGTTCCAGGATTTTGACCCAGCGACAGTGAACAAATTGCTGTTTTTAACCAACCATTCTGGCTTTAGCAGCGAACTCCCCTATTTCCTAAGCTGTCAGCAACTAGCCAGAGTCAACCAGGCGAGTTCACAGCGGGGAGTGCTCCTTCATTGAAACTGACAGACTTGGAACCCTTTGAACAGTGAAACTGAGACCCCCATTATCCCTATGTGAGAGGCTGATGTTCATAGCACTTCTCAGAGTGACAGGTGATTTACAACTTCTTGTAAGTCAGTTCACCTGTCTTGCACTTCACTCATCTTCAGCTGAACTTCCCTGCTATCAGCCTTCACCATGGCTTGGGAGCAACCTGTGCAGCTCTACCTCACCTTTGATGAAGAACAAGAGGAGCAGCCAACACCAGGAGCAACACCCGCAGTATAACAGTTGCCTTCTCCTAAGCCATATCCCCATCCATTGGATAAATGGGAAGGGCACAGATTTCCAGGTTGAAGGAGGCGGGGCCCCTGATACAAGATCTACAGGCAGAGGATTGGCACTCTTGACATGTGTGAGCACCAGTGCCTCAGGAGACTCAGGCTTTCACAGCAGATCGATATTTGTAGTCTCCTGGAACAAGAGCTCTTTCTAGGTGGACATGTATTGTCAGTGGCTGTCAAGGTGCCTGTCACTGGAGGGCAACGCATTTCTCACCCCCCACTAGCTGGTTTCTGCCTTTGTCTCGCCTATGTCTGAAATAGTGTGTTCTAATTTGCAAGACAAGAAAACAGAGAGTTATGTGTATTAGAAATAGCTTGTGTGGACAAGAGAGAAGGACAACATTTGAGGAGAGTGACTGTGAGGCATGGGTGGGAGAGGGCAATAAGATGAGGGTGAGTGTGAACGTTGGCTGTTCAGATACGAGATATCTGGAGAAGGGAATGTGTGGAGCTGCAAGATGTATTGTTCAGAGGAGCAATGTGCCGGAGAGGTGGTGGCATAGTGGTAATGACACTAGACTAATAATTTTTTTGTTCTTTCACGGGATGTGGGTGTTCTGGCAAGCTCAGCATTTGCTTCCCATCCCTAACTGCCCTTGAAGTGAGTGGCTTGCCAGGCCATTTCAGAGCACAGTTAAGATTCAACCACATTGCTGTGGGTCTGGAGTTACATGTAGGCCAGACCAGGTAAGATGGCAGTTTCCCTTCCCTAAAGAACTATTTTTTCACTCATTCATGGGATGTAGGCGTTGCTGGCTAGGCCAACATTCATTGCCCATTCCTAATTGCCCTTGAGAAGGCGTGGTGCAGACCTCGGCTGTCCATGTGGTGTAGGTACACCCATAATACTATTAGGGAGGGTGTTCCAGGATTTTGACCCAGCGACAGAGAACGAATAGTGATATATTTCCAAGTCAGGATGGTGAGTGACTTGGAGGGGAACTTCCAGGTGGTAGTGTTCCCATGTGTCTGCTGCCCTTGTCCTTCCAGAAGATAGTGGTCGTGGGTGTGGAAGGTGCTGTCTAAGGAGGTTTGGTGAATTCCTGCAGTGCATCTTGTAGATGGTACGCACTGCTACTACTATCCGTCGATGGTGGAGGGAGTGAATGTTTTTGAATGGGGTGCCAATCAAGCGGTCTGCTTTGTCCTGGATGGTGTCAAGCTTCTTGAGTGTTGTTGGAGCTGCACTCATCCAGGCAAGTGGGGAATATTCCATCAAACTCCTGATCTGTGCCTTGTAGATGGTGGACAGGCTTTGGGGAGTCAGGAGATGAGTTACTCTTCGCAGGATTCCTAACCTCTGACCTGTTCTTGTAGCCACATTATTTATATGGCTAGTCCAGCTCAGTTCCTGGTCAATGGCAGCCCCTAGGATGTTGGTAGTGGGGGATTTAGTGATGGTAATTGTCAAGGGGTATTAGTTAGACGGTTAGGTTCTCTCTTGTTGGAGATGGTCATTGCCTGGCACTGGTGTGGCGCGAATGTTACTTGCTACTTGTCAGCCCAAGCCTGGATTTCGTACAGACCTTGCTGCATTATTGAACCAGAAGGGTTTTTAATGATCTTTTCATGGTCACCATTACTGAGATTAGCTTTATATTCCAGGTTTATTAATTGAATTTTTAAATTCTACCAGCTGCCATTTCAACCTGTGTCCACAGAGCATTAGCCTGGGCCTCTGGATTGCTAATTCAGTGGCATTACCACTATATCACCATCTCCCCCAAATCCAGAGGGCCGGACTAATGCACTAGGAATATGGGTTCAAATTCCACTACGGCAGCTGGTAGAATTTAAATTCAATTAATTAATAAATCTGGATTTGAAAGCTAGTCTTAACGATGGCAACCATGAAACTATTGTTGATTGTCATAAAAAACCATCTGGTTCACTAATGTCCCTTAGGGAAGGAAATCTGCCGTCCTTATCTGGTCTGGCCTACATTTGATTCCAGATCTTCGGCAATGTGGTTGGCTCTTAACTTCCTCTGAAATGGCCTAGCAAACTACTCAGCTAGACGGCAATTAGGAATGGGCAACAAGTGCTGGCCCTTGCCAGTAATGCCCATGAAGGAATAAACAAAAAAAGAAGAGAATGCTGGGCAAATCAGAGTGTGAGACATGGCACCTGAAATTGTTATGCCAGTCACTTGTCATGCCCCCCTGAGGTTCTTGATCACCTTGGTGCACTGACTGCAGGTTGGAGGGACCACACTTCTGCTGCTGACTTCCTTGGTCGCTTCCATCCTTGATGCCTACTTGGTTGGAAGGCTAGCTTTTCTTCCCGTCCTTGGGCAAGGTCACCTCAATGCATCCCCTCAGATCTCACAGCAGGGCCTTCAAGTAAGAGTAAAAGAGAAAGAGCCAGGGGGCAGCGTTTTCGGGCCTCCTCTGCGTCCTGCGCTTGTTGCAGCCTCAGCAATCCGTTTTCAGTTGAGCCATTGTAACCTAAACGGGGTTCCCTTTAATTAGGAATCCTTCGACACAATTGACGCATCATCCTGCCTGCCCTCTTAGTGGCAAGAGATTAATCCCATGCTGCGGGCAAAACCTGGCAGGTTGTTGGAGGTGTCCGCCTGGCAGCAGTTCTGCGGGGGGGGGTCAGCATAGCCCCCCCTATTTTCCCTTCCACAATGATGGCCTGGCAATTGTGGCCACAAATAATTTTAATGATTTCACACATCCTGCGAAGTTGGCTGAAGGTGGAGGTGGCCTGACATTTTCCTGCCCACCTCTGCTGATGGTGCTAGTAGCTGGACAACTCTACGGGCCCTCCTATTGGCCTTGCCATGCGCCTGTTCCACTCACAATTCTTACAATTGGACAACAGCCTCTTAATTGGCCGCCTCTGTCTGGTAAGATTGCACAGGCGGGTGGCCAGGCATCACATCGGGTTCATGTCCCATCTTTGGGCCACCAAAAAGGGAAAAAATAGAATTTGATAGTAAACTAGCTCGAAATACAGAAACAGATTGTCAGTGCTTTCGCAAGTATGTAAAATGGAAAAGAGTAGCTAAAATAAATGCTGGTCCCTTAAAAGCAGAGACAGGAGAAATTATCATGGCAAAAGAGGAAATGACAGAGGCATTGAACAATGCCTGGCTTCACAGTAGAAGACACAAGTTTCATACCAGAAATAGACAGTAACCTAGGGGTTAAAAAGCGTGAGGAAATTTAATTAATATCAGCAGAGAATAAGGATTGAAAAAATTTAACGGACTAAAACCCGACAAATCCCCAGGACCCGATGGCCTATACCCGAGAGTTCTAAAAGAGTTAGGTGCAAAGATAGTGGATGTGCTGGGTATGATTTTCCAAAATTCCTTACGTTCAGGAACAGTGCCACTAGACCGAAAGTTGGCAAATATTACACCGCTTTTCAAGAAAGGCGGAGAGAGAAAATAGTGAATTACAGGCCTGTTAGCCTAACATCAGTTGTTGGGAAAATGGTTCAATCTATTTTTAAGGAAGTCTTAACAATGCACTTAGAAAAGCATAGCTTTTTTATTCATTCATGGGATGTGAGCTTTTCTGGCTGGGGAAGCATTTATTGCCCATCCCTAGTTGCCCTTGATAAGGTGGTGGTGAACTGCCTTCTTGAACCGCTGCAGTCCATGTGGTGTAGGTACTTCCACAGTGCTGTTAGGAAGGGAGTTCCAGGATTTTGACCCAGCGACAGTGAAAAAACAGCAATATATTTCCAAGTCAGGATGGTGAGTGACTTGGAGGGGAACTTCCAGGTGGCAGTGTTCCCATCTATCTTGCTATGATTAGGCCAAGTCAACATGGTTTTATTGAAGGTAAATCCTATTTGACAAATTTATTAGTGTTTTTTGAGGATGTAACTAGTAGGGTAGATAAAGGGGAACCAGTAGCTTTAGTATACCTGGATTTCTAAAAGGCATTCGATAAGGTGCCACACAAAGGGCAATAGGCAAGATAAGGGCTTATAGAGTTAGGGATAATATTTTAGCATTGATAGAGGATTGGTTAACAGATAGGAAGCAGAGGGTGGGCATAAATGATGCTTTTTCAAGTTGGCAGGCAGTGAACAGTAGAGTGCCACAAGGATCAGTGCTGTAGCCTCAGCTATTTACAATCTATATTAATGACTTAGATGAAGAGACAGAGAGTAATGTATCAACGTTTGATGACGATACCAAGCTAGGTGGGAAGGTAAGCTGTGGGGAGGATACAGACAGGCTGCAAAGAGATACAGGCCGGAATTTTCCGACCCCATTGGCACAGGCGTCCCGGCAAGTGCTGGGCACAATATGGCGAGAAGGCCAAAAATTAATTTCACGCCATCGTGAAACCAGTTTGCATTTGTCGCCCCAGCCATCAATCATGGGCTGCATTACCCACCGCTGCACATTGCAAACCTAATTTCAATATTTTAGCATCTCATTATAAGCCCTGCTCTCCAGAATCATTCCCCCATGCTGGATCATCCAAGCATGTCGGTGTGATTGCACGCTGATATGTTTCACAACCGTACATAAGTGACGTGCACCTGGCAACCTGCACTTAACTTGGGACTTCAAAGTTCGTTTGCCTACCTTGCTTCAGGCAGCACTTACCAGTCATCAGTGCCAGGCTTCGCAGGCAGCACCACATCACTTTTAGGGGACTCATGGGCATGTCTCTACCTACTGGACCAGCTGTAAGGTGGGGGCAGCTTTTCAATGGCTGCAGGGCTAGGTTTTGCTTCAGGAAAGGGGAGAAGTGGCCTCAAGCAAGGGAAGAGGCTGCAAGGCGATTGGTGTGCTGGGGAAGAGAGGTATCCTTGGGTGTGTGTAGGGGTGCATGTTGATCTGTGCAAGTGGCCTCTAAATGGTGAGGGCTGAGGAGGCTGTCTCCAGAGGAGATGAAGCCAGATGGAGATGTGAGGGTGTGTGTGAGAGAGTGAGTGGTGATGTCCCTCGAGCTGGCAGTGAGTGAGATTCCAGTGCTTGTGTGATAGAAACATGGGCTTGAATTTTCCAGCCTCACCCACAGTAGGGCCTGCGAGCCATTGAAATCCCCGTTCACATTGGTGGGGACCGGAGGATCCTGCCAATGTGAGAGGCTGGAAAGTTCCAGCCATAGAAACTTGGAAAATAGGAGCAGGAATAGGCCATTCGGCCCTTCGAGCTGGCTTCACCATTCAATGTGATCACGGCTGATCCTCTATCTCAACGCCATACTCCCGCTCTCTCCCCATACCCCTTGATGCATCAAAATCTATCTGTTTCCTCCTTAAGCATATTCAGTGACTTGACCTCCACAGCCTCCTGTGGTAGAGAATTCCACAGTTTCACTACACGCTGAGGGAAGAAACATCTCTGCATGTCAGTCCTAAATGGCCTACCCCATATCCTGAGACTGTGACCCCTTGCCGAAGGCCCCCAGCCAGAGGAAACAACATCCCTGCACCCAGTCTGTCCAGCCTTTCAGAATTTTATACATTTCAATGAGATCCCGTTTCATTATTCTAAGCTCCAGTAAATACAGGCCTAGTTAACCCAATCTCTCATCGTATGACAATTCTGCCATCCCAGGAATCAGTCTGGCGAACTTGCTGCCCCTGTGAGTGTGTGAGTATCAAGTATTAAAATGATAAGATGGTTGTCTTAGCCTGGCAGCACGGATGAGATCATTCATCTGTTTTCTGCACTGGATGGCCGATGTCTTGTGTGCAGCATTGGCACTGACCACCTCTGCCACCGCTTCCCAAGCCAGAGTGGTGAGACTGTTGGGTCTTCTGCGGCCAGAGCTGGGATAGAGGACATTGCGGTGGACCTCCAGAGCATCCAGAAGGTGTCTCAGGATTTCCTCACTGAGCCGGGAGGCTGCACTGTTCTTGGCTTTGGGGCCATGCCTTCACTGGCATAGTTCTGGGCTGCAAGCACTGAGAAGTGTCCATGCGACTGCAGTTTATATATGGCACCCTGCGTGAGGAAGCGGAGAGGTAATGGCGTGTTGGGCAAATTGGAGGCCGCCCACTGGCAAGATGGTGTGTTTCCTTTGGCTGCTAATTGGCAGAATTAATGGGGCAGAGTTTTGCCGTCGGCGAGCAGTGGGCGGGGCCCACTCGCCAACGTGTAAAATGACGTGGGATGTCATTGGGTGGAACCCCTGACGTCATCCCACCCCATTTAAATTTTCAGGAAGGCGGGGGCACAGCAAAATCAACTGCCGACCCGCCGACCTGTCAGTGGCCAATTGAGGCCATTGACAGGATCATTTAAACAATTAAAGGACCAGCCCGTCCAACCTTAAGGTTGGCACCCTGGCCGCAAATAGAAAAAACATGAAACCTCATCCACCGGCGGGATGAGGTTTCATGTGGGGTTTTAAAAATTTTAATAAAGTTATTGTGTAAATTATGAACATGTCCCAACTCATTTGACATTGTCACATGAGTGGGACATGTTAGGGAATTTTTTTTCCCTATTTTTAATCTTTTTCAAAGTGGAAGCGATCTCCCTGAGGCAGCACTTAGCCTCAGAGAGATGTGCGCTTTTTCGTGCGCATGCGCAAAAGAGCACACTCTCACTTTTAGGGAATCCCCCCACCCGCACAGGGAGCGCATAGTGCTTCCCGCTGGACGTCACGCTGGGCGGGCCTTAATTGGCCCACCCACGTAATATGGCGGCAGGGCCCGCTTCACTGGCAGGGATCAGCTCCGCGCCCGCCGGAGATTGGGTCGGGCCCGCCCGCCTGACAGGCGGAAAATTCTGCCCATGTGGTGGGAATGGGACGATATGCGGCGAAAACCTGCCATTGTGGCTGGCAGGTAAAATGACTTTTTTCCCGCCCATTACTGCACTTTGTGCAAACCTGGGACGATTCCACTCATAGTCAAGTTAAGTGAGTGGGCAACAAGATGGCAGATGGAGTATAATGTAGGGAAGTGTGAAGTTATTCAATTTGATTGTAAGAATAGAACAGCAGAATTTTTTTTTAAGGGTGTAAAACTTGTAAGTGTTAATGTTCAAAGAGACTTTGGTGTGTTCATACAAGAAGAATGCAGCAAGCAATTAGGAAGGCAAATGGCATGTTGGCCTGTATTGCAAGGGGATTGGATTACAAGAATACAGAAGTCTTGCTACAGTTGTACAGGGTTTTGATGAGACCCCATCTGGAATGCTGTGTGCAGTTTTGGTCTCCACATTTAAGAAAGGATATACTTGCTTCGGAGGTGGTACAGCTAAGGTTCACTTAACTGGTCCCTGGGATGAGGGGGTAGTCCTATGATGAGAGGCTGAGTAAATTGGGCTTATATCCTGACTTGGAAATATGTCGCCGTTCCTTCACTGTCGCTGGGTCAAAATCCTGGAACTCCCTTCCTAACAGCACTGTGGGTGTACCTACACCACACGGACTGAAGCGGTTCAAGAAGGCAGCTCACCACCACCTTCTCAACGTCAACTAGGGATGGGCTATAAATGCTGGCCCAGCCAACGAAGCCCACAACCCGTGAATGAATTTTTAAAAAAATTCTCTGGAGTTCAGAAGAATAAGAGGTGATCTCATTGAAATGTACAAAATTCTCTAGCAGCTTGATAGGGTGAAAGCTGAGAGATTGTTTCCGCTGACTGGGGAGTTTAAAACAACAGGGCACAGCCTCAGGCTAAGGGGTCGATCATTTAGGTGAGGAGAGATTACTTCACTCAAAGGGTTGTGGATCCTTAGAATTCTCTATCCCAGAGGATTGTGGTTGCTCCTTCATTGAATATATTTAAGGCTGGGATGGACAGATTTTTGGTTTCTCAGGAAATTAAGAGATGAGGAGAGGTTGGGAAAATGAAGTTGAAGCTCAAGATCAGCTATGATTGTATTGAATGGAGGAGCAGGCTCAGTGGACCATGTTAGTCTACGCCTGCTCCTATTTCTTGTGTCCTAGTGTTCTTATGTTTTGGTCCCAAACTCAGAAAATCTTCAAAGGCAGTAAGATTCCACCCAGGAAAGCCTGCTGAAACTGACAACGGGTTCCTAACCTGCTACAGGTCCCGCTGCCTCAGCTGGGACCATCAGTTGAAAATCTTGCCCAACATTGCTTATTCACCCAAAATTGAACCTTCCAATTTCCAGGCACTTAGGGCATAATTCCCTGTGATGTAATCTCCCCTGATAACTTCTAGCTTGGTATGAAAGCCCATCTATATATATTCTTTCCTTCAGACCAGAGGTAATAAGGAAACACCTTGTGATACCTTACTGAAAATAATATTGTAGATACCAGCTATGTATTGATACCCGCTATCTAGAAGTACATGTATGAATTGATTCAAGGTATAAGACGAATAAGACATTAGGGAAACTGTTAAATTACACTATAGCCTGAATTTTAGCCTCGGGGTGCGCCGAAGTTGGTGCGGCCGGAAGCAGCCCTAAGACCCACTCCTGCCAAGATCACGCTGTGAATGTGATCTCATGCTGGCTAGCCAATTAATCGCCAGCCAGCGTGAAACGAGCCCGGAGAAAAGCTCAGCACTGCCATTGTGCGGGGGGATGATGGCGGGCACCGATGTCACCGCGGGTGCTGGCGAGCGCTTCCAATGAGCTCCCTGAAGGTAGACAGCTGCCTCAGTTAGCTGCAGACCTCCAAATGACGAAAGAAAGCACAAAAATGCTGCAAAAAATGTCCATGCAGCACAATCAAGCACCTGAAAGCATAGCTTATTACAAAAAACAGCCCCCAGGTATTTCTTTTTATTTTAAATCCTAAGCGCCCTTGGATGAGGTTTCATCAAAAATGTAAAGCCTGCCTGGTTGATTGGCTCGTCTGCCAACTGTAAGGTTGAATGGGCCACAAAATTCGCTTTCAATTGGGCCGTTAATGGGCTTAATTGCCCGCTAAATTGTCGGGGAGTGCTCTTCTGATTTTTGCGTACGCCTGCCGAGTGAAATATCGCATGAGTGCACGATGACGTCGAGGCGTTCACCCAACGTCATTCTCGTGTGATCTTACACCCGTTCGGGTCAGGAACACGCCCGCCCGTGGGACATAAAATTCCGGCCTATATATGGATGCCGTTGAGTTTAATGTTAGAACTTTTGCTTCTCCAACCCAACATTATCTGAACGTTCCAAGTACATTTGCAGAATCTGGAGCAGGCTCGTTGTGATCTGAGTACCCTGTCTTTGCATTTTACTAATCTCTAAAGCATTATATTAAAAAAAGCTTTGTGGTTCATTGGACCATTGGACTGTGCTGGTTACATTCAAATTTATGCTCCTTGTGACCCCTTTGCAACTCAGAGTATTCGATAATGAATAGATTACTGAAATTCTATTCCAAAAAACAACTATATTTTTTAATGCCTTAATGTAGTAAAGCATCACAGGAATGTTATTAAACAAAATTTGACACTCAGCCAGTTAAAGAGATATGATCAAAAGCTTGGTTAAAGAGGTAGGTTTTAAGGAATGTCTTAAAGGAAGAGAGACAGGCAGAGAGATTTAGTAGGAAATTCCAGAGCTTAGACGTAGGCAACTGAAGGCATGGCCAATGGTAGAGCGAAATAATATTGGCAATGCACAAGAGGCCAGAAATAGAGGAATATATAAATCTCGAAGGACAACTAATGTTTAGAGACTAAGGGGAACAATTTATGTGGGGATACACCCTATTTTGTAATTTCGACAGAAAACTTATGGAAACCCCTGAAAGACAGCACAGCTGGCATTTACATCATTTTTCTCAGGTTTCCTTGGCTCTTCTGCCAAAGTTATGCTGGACAATTGGGAGAGCCCACACAGAAATTCAGCCCCCTCCTCCAAATTGACAGTAGGGTTCGTTTAAACAGCAGCATACTCACCATTGCTTTCACTTACAAACAGTTACTTCTGATGAAGTGACCACTGGGAATTCCATCCAAACATATTTTTGTAGTTTGCAAAGGTTAAGTAGTCAGTAGATTTTTCTTTCGAGTGTTACTGTTAAAATTTTATTTTGTTATTCAAAGGAAGGATGGCATTCGTTGACATGAATGCAGTTCAAATGGACACACTTCAATCGGATAAAATACCTTTATTTAATAGACAGAAGCAGTGTTGAAGGGTAAAACCAATGCTGGAAATCAGAAACAAAAACAGAAAATGCTGGAAAAACTCAGCAGGCCTAACCGCATCTGTGGAGAGAAAAACAGAGGTAACATTTCAAGTCCATATGACTCTTCTTCAACACCTGTTGAAGGGTAGTTGACTGTAACCATTGCATGATGCTGTGCCGAAATTCTACAAAATTGTGTGATCCCACACGCGCTGGTGGCAGGACCCTGGGCAGCATTTTTTTGGCAGCGGCCAATTAAGAGGCTGCTGGGGCCTCCATCGAATTGAGGATGATGGCCCACCTCCCAGAACCGCTGCTCAATCAGAGAGCCGGCAGCTTGCCAGCCTCAGCCGTGCCACTGATGGAGGTGGCCACAGCTGAGGCTGTAGGAAGAAGATGATGGCTCAGCATGGAGGTGTCCTCGAAGACAAGGCAATTCTTTTTACATTCTGTGCAGACAGGTCCCGTCGATCGGTTGGCGTGGGGGGGTGAGGGTGGGGGGATGGCTGCACCTTCCAGAGAGGGCGACCATTTCCATGGACCATGGTGTGCCAATAAAGGAGGGCCCTCGCACTTTTCCCCTTCCTGGAACCCATGCCATGGTTTACTTGGCAGTCTTCACCTGGAGCGTCGCCTCCCAACTCCAGTAAAGTGCTGCTGAGGGCGGGAAGAGGTCCTTAACTGGGTTTATAATTGGATGTCAAAAGTGAAAAAGTCCCAAATATGAATTTAAAAATGTCGGTCTCCTCTCTTGATGCCATTTTACCAGGTCTCCCAGCGTGTCTCTAGAGGGCTAATAAAATCCAGCCCCATGTCTCAATTTCAAATTAAAAATAAATTAAATTGGTTAATATCCAGCCTATATCATCCATTAGGCTTTCTCTTTGCTGGTTCCCTCCAAAAGATGACAGACCCAGCAGTAGCACCTTATCAGTGCATTCAGCTGTCAGTCAGCTGTTGACCCGCTTCTCAGTGTTGTCACATTTGAATGGCAACTCTACTCACTTAGCAAGCCCTGGATACTGCTGCTGATTAAAAACTTCCTCCCAGCTATCTACCTCCAGCTTTCTCTGCAGGAATCTGGACTTAAGTTAAGGGGAGGTTTTCTATTTAATTGGCAACTTGCCGCAGAACAGGCTACAAGGAGAGATTTTTGTTGGATAGCCTATCCAAGGATAGAATCATGGATTTTTGAGTGTGGAATTTTGCGGATTGTGCGATACCTGGGATACCTCAGTCGCCTGCGTTTATGATAATATTTCAGTGGTTATTTTTGGAAAGTGCATTAAGAACATAGCTATGGTTGTTTGTCCCCTTTATTCTTGAGGAATGTTGCCCACATCATTGCTTTATTTCTGAAATGCAATGTTTCCAGTCATGGCTCCCCTTTACACTGTAGGGATGGAAGAATGATTTCAATGTTGATCACACAATTTGCACCTACACAGAGGGCGGTATTTAATGGAGGCAACAGAGGTCTTGCCTGCTGCATGGAAAGCTGGCAATAGACCCTTGTTGCTCTATTTTAGGGAAGACCCGCTGTACAAGGTGCCATTCAGGCTCTTAACTGGACAGCACTGGGCCTTCCCCGGGATCAAGGACTCCAGGGAGGAAGATCGACCCACCAAGAGATGCTGGCCATTCAGAAGTTGGCAGCTCTATTGAAAGGCAGTGCCACTGGGGAAGCAGTGGCTGCTGCCAGTACAACACCCACCTGAGGCCAAGCGTCCTCACTGCATCTCAGCCACACATGAGTGATAACAGGCAGGGGGGGGTCGCGGGGTGGAGGATGGGGGCTGCTAGCAAGGGCAGGGGGTTGGGTCTCAGAGGACCTCACCTTTCCCAATGCTTGGTCCCTTTAACCGAGGGACCTCCCTGGGCGCCCACAAGCATGCCCGCACGGGTTTGTTAGTTGGGCTTCCCGCATGGTGAGCCCACCTCCCACCCCTGGATTAATACAAGTGATGGCAGGGTGAGGCCTGTATATATGGGCACTAATTGCCTGCATAAGGGTCTCAGTTGGTGGCAGGGTGGGAAAGCCGTCCAGGGACCTTCCCGCCATGGACTTAATTGAATTGGAGATGGGAAGGTGTCAGGACCTGAGTATTATATGTTCCCTTGCCACCAAACTGGCCACAGAGGAGGGCACAAGATTCTGCCCAAACTCTGGTAACAAACTCTGTAAAAAATAAATGCACAGAATTTCAGCTAAAGTGTGAAAATTAATAACCTGTTGACTATATACCACCAAACTCGGCCCGGGGGATGGCATTAAATTCCATCCAGAATGTGCAACAGTCTTAGATAGTTTTCCAAACATGAAACCCAATTGTAACATAATGATCTATGCCATCTGAGAGTTGCCATTTTTCCTTCACTAATAACATTAAAGATCATACTGTTTCTTCCAAAGTATTAGCTTAGCGCACTTCAAGGGGATGTTCAAACTGTAATTAGCTGCCAGGAGCACTAACATATTAGTGTCCCAGATTTATAAAGCAACTTCACGTGAAATCTTACTTTCATCATTCTGCTGAAAGGTAATCTATCAGCCATTAATACAACCCAAAGTCAATACTTTAGGACTATTGCCTAGATTAATGGTCTCTAACATTATAGCGGGCAATTTCTGTATAAATTTCTTCTATTACCTTACTATTTTAGTAATAGGCTGCGATCGAGAAATGCGAAAGGTGGTTTGTTTGAATAATGTGCTCTTGTGGGAGCAGAGGTTGGGGCAAAATGTCAGTGTGGCACTTCACACATTTGCAGATTGAGCATTAAAACTATAAAGGATAACCTTCAACTTTGTACCCCCAAGAAGGACCTTGCCTATTGGGGACCGCATATTGGAATTTATGAGCTCACTGTACATAATTTGAATGATGGAAGATTATTTATATATATACATGGATGGGAGAGGTCTGGAGGGTTATGGACCAGGTGCAGGTCAATGGGACTAGCGGAATAATATTTCGGCACAGACTAGAAGGGCCGAATGGCCTGTTTTCTGTGCTGTAGTGTTTTATGGTTCTATGGTTCTATTATTTATATATAAAAAGGGTGTGTCCGAATGTCCTACCTGCCTTTACCACTTGACTTCTGATTGTCACATATTTGTCACACTTTGCATCATGTGTTACATCAACCTTGCCCATTATAATTATTTTTGTTCACACTTAACTACTGCTAGTTTTCAAATTTCCCAATCCTATTGTCTACCCTGACAGGATCTCTATAGAAGCCTATATTGGAGTTGGGATGGGGTGAGAGGTGCTGGGGATGCAGGAACTGGGATTGGGAAGTTTACGATATAGACATCAACAGCTGAATACACTAGTTAGAATGAGAAAGAGCAGAAAGAAGATGTATTGATCATGAACTTTGTGGCTGCAATTTTGGGATTGTCTTACACATAGGTTGTCTTATACACAAGTATAAAGAAGGAAAGACTAGCATTTGCATAGCACTGTTTATTACTACCAAATGCCTCAAAGTGCTTTGTAACCAATGAATTACCTTTGAAATAAAAACAGAAAATGCTGGAAGAAGCTCTGAAGAAGCGTCATACAGACTCAAAACGTTAACTCTGTTTCTCTCTCCACAGATGCTGTCAGACCTGCTGAATTTTCCAACATTTTCTGTTTTTATTTCTGATGTCCAGCATCTGCAGTATTTTGCTTTTAATTACTTTTGAAGTGTGGTCACTGTTTTAATGTAGGAAACACAGCAACCAATTTTCACACAACAAACTTCTGCAAACAACAATGTGATAAAGACCAGATAATCTCTTTTTGTGATGTTAATGAAGGATAAATATTGGCCAGGACACCAGGGATAATTTCCCCACTTTTCTTTGAAATAGTGCCATGGGATCTTTTACATTCAAGCCAAGCAGGGCCTCAGTTTAATGTTTCATCGGAAAGACAGCACTTCTGATGGTGCAGCACTCACTCAGTATTGCACTGGAGTGTCAGCCTTGTTTTTTTAGGCTCAAACCCTCGAATGGGACTTGAAGCAAGACCTTGTGAGTTAGAGACAAAAGTGTTAATGACTGAACCATGGCTGACACCATATAGTATGTATGATAATACAAGATGAGTATATATGATAATGTTTCTGTGGAAAGTGTATAAGACCTGGTTTAAATAAAAACAGAAAGTATTGGAAACACTCAACAGGTCCGGCAGCATCTGTGGAGAGAGAACTGGTTTCTTGCCCCTACACTCTGTTAGGAATATGGTTCAAAACCATGAGGTTATACTCATAATCCACTGCTTCTAAACTTCTGCTCGGTATGTTTTGTTGATGCAGACTGTAATTACAAAACTGGCCCACTTGGCAGCGTGCTTGGTCTTTGAGTTTTTTCAGGATCTTTCAGAACCTGAAAGATTCAGTTATTTGTTTTTTTTACTTCCAGTGAGATTTAGTTTTAAGCTTTTAGGGAGTGTTTTCGCACCTAAATTTTAACTGCACTTTATTTATCCTTTATTTAGGCTGAATGCACTGCCATATAGTCCAGAGGAGTGATTCATCCATCTAGTGTTTGCAGACTCAATCTGTGATAGGATGATTAAACTGGGGTGTGTGAACGTTGGGCTAATGCTTGGCTTGTTAATTAGCTGACATTTGGTCAAACTGGAGGGAAGGTTTTTTAAAAATTCATTCATGTCATGTGGGCATCACTGGTGAGACCAGCATTTATTGCCCATCCCTAGATGCCCTTGAGAAGATGGTGGTGAGCTACCTTCTTCAAACGCTGCAGTCCATGTGGTGTAGGTACGCCCACAGTGTTGTTCGGGAGAGAGTTCCAGGATTTTGACCCAGCAACAGTGAAGGCACGGCGATATATTTCCAAGTCAGGATGGTGTATGGCTTGGAGGGGAACTTCCAAGTGGTGGTGTTCCCATCTATCTGCTACCCTTGTCCTTCTAGATGGTAGTTGTCGTGGGTTTGGAAGGTGCTGTCTAAGCCAGCTTGGTGAGTTTCTGCAGTGCATCTTGTAGATGATACACACTGCTGCTACTGTGCATCAGTGGTGGAGGGAGTGAACGTTTGTGGATGGGGTTCCAATCAAGTGGGCTGCTTTGTCCTGGATGGTGTGGAGCTTCTTGAGTGTTGTTGGAGCTGCACTCATCCAGGCAAGTAGAGAGTATTCCATCACACTCCTGACTCATCCCTTGTGGATAGTGGTCAGGCTTTGTGGCGCCAGGACATGAGTTACTCACTGCAGGACTTTGACCTGCTCTTGTAGCAACAGTATTTATATGGCTAGTCCAGTTCAGTTACTAGCCAGTGGTAATTCCCAGGATATTGATAGTGGGGGATTCAGTGATGGTAATGCCATTGACTGTCAAAGGGCGATGGTTAGATTCTCTCTTTTTGGAGATGGTCATAGCCTGGCACTTGTGTGGCGCAAATGTTACTTTCCACTTGTCAGCCCAAATCTGGATATTGTGCAGGTCTTTCTGCTTTTGGACACAGACTGCTTCAGTTTCTGAGGAGTCATGAACGGTGCTGAATAATGTGCAATCATCAGTGAACACCCCCACTTCTGACCTTATGACGGAAGGAAGGTCATTGATGAAGCAGCTGAAATTGGTTGGCCCTATGACACCACCCTGAGGAACTCCTGCAGTGATGCCCTGAAACTGAGATGATTGACCTCCAGGGGCGCGGCTAGTTCTGGAGCTCAAGTCTTCCATACTATTGCCGGAATATTGTCAGGGCACATAACCTTTGCACTATCCTTTGCCTTCAGCTATTTCTTGATATCATGCGCAGTGAATCGAATTGGCTGAAGACTGGCATCAGTGATGCTGGGGATCTCCAGAGGAGGCGGAGGTGGATCATCCACTCAGCACTTCTGGTTGAAGATTGGTGCAAATGCTTCAGCCTTACCTTTTGCATCGATGTGCTGAGGACTCCATCATTGAAGATGGGGATATTTGTGGAGTCTCCTCCTCCAGTGAATTGTTAATTGTCCACCACCATTCACGACTGGAATTCGCAGGACTGCATAGCTTAGATCTGATATGTTGGTTGTGAAATCACTTGGCTTTGCCTATCGCATGCTGCTTATGCTGTCTGGCACACAAGTAGTCCTGAGCTGTAGCTTCACTAGATTGAAAACTCTTTTTAGGTACTTTTGGTGGTGCACGTATCATGCCCTCTTGCACTATTCATTGAACCAAGGTTGATGCCCCTGGTTTGGTGGTAATGGTAGAGTAGGGGATATGCTGGGCCATGAGGTTACAGATTGTGGTTGAGTATAATTCTGCTGCTGCTGATGGCCCACAGCACCTCATGGATGCCTAGTCTTGAGTCGCTGGATCTGTTTGAAATCTATCCTATTTAACACGGTGGTAGTGCCACATAACCAGATGGAAGGTATCCTCAATGTGAAGATAGGACTTGATCTCCACAAGGACTGTGTGGTGATTACTCCTACCGCTACTGTCATGGACAGATGCATCTGCAGCAGGCAGATTGGTGAGGATGAGGTCAAGTTTGTATTTCCCTCTTGTTGGTTCCCTCACCAGCTACCGCAGACCCAGTCTAGCAGCTGTGTCCTTTAGGACTTGACCAGCTCAGTCAGTAGTGGTGCCACCCTCAGTGCTTCTTCCATGTGGGATGGTATATGGTAATCAGCAGAAGGTTTCCTTGCCCATGTTTGGCATGATGCCAAGCCCCCCCCCCCCCCCCAAATGTTTGGGAGGAGGCATTTGCATGGTCGCTGAGTTTGCTGTCATTGTTTTCGGTGTCTAAGTCAATGCTGAGTTGTCCGTCCGGTTTCATTCCTTTTAGACTTTGTAGAGGTTTTATATACTTAAGAGTGAACCTGATTGCTGCGGGTCTGGAATCACATGTCGGAGACGAAGTAAGGAACTGGATGGGTTTTTACAGCAATTGATGATATTTCCATGGTCATCATTAGACTTTTAGTTCCAGATATTTATTGGATTCAGATTCCACCAATTGCCGTGGTGTGATTCAAACCCGGGTCTCTGGAGCCTGGGTCTCTGGATTATTAGCTGACAATATCACTGTGCCACCGTCTCCCCCTTCGTAGTTCAGTTGGGGCAAGTGGAGGGCCAGGGTAGGGAGATGGTGGTGTCAGGAGCTACCAGGACTGGTTTTCTTCGAATTGGGAGGGGAGACTATTGCTAAGAAGGAGGTTGTTCCAGCAATTGATGGGTGAGCTTTGGCCATAAGTCAAACACAAAATCTAATTGAACAATCTGAAAGTTAATCCAGTAAGAACAATTCAGGTGAGTGGATCAGTATGTGGGAATCTGCTTGTCATGAAAATATAATAATTTTCATAATATTGTTGTGATTTATTGTAAAGGTAGGTTAATAATGGGGTTTGAATGAATTAGACAGCTAGTCTGGAGCTTTTGACTGTTCAAAAGGGAAGTTAGGTTTGAAATGCTAAATCTGTAAACATGGCTGAAATTTTATAATGTGAGGTGTGAGGAACATTTGCATTTTTAGATAAACCAGAGTAGTGAATTTCAAAGAGATGGTAAGGTGTTACACCTAGCCCTAAGAGGCTAAATAAAAGTGTTTATTTTTCCCAAAGGTTACTGATAATATCAGTACTATGAAAAATTTAAATTATGCAAAAACTAAAGTTGCAAAGACATAGTGGAACAATGGGATATACATTAAAAAGGGAGAAACATGGATAAAGGAGCTGAGGTTAAATGTAAGGAGAAGGCATTCTAAGATCTAACAAATGTGAAAAGCCTCCAGCCTCTAGGTATCAAATTGCTGTCTACAGGAACCGAAGCTAAGAAAACTCACTGTGAGTATCACTGTCCAGGGTATTGTGTTGCTTTGCCTGGGTCTATTGAAATTTATTTGTATTTACTGTTGCCTTAACGGAGGTGTAACTTGGAGTCAGATTAACTAGGGGATTTAAGAGTTATTATAGTAGCAATTTGTATACATATGTATGTGCTTAAAATCTTTTCTTAGAGTAATAAATGTTTAATTTAGTTTTGTAAAAAAAACCTCTAAGTCTTGGTGGGCTCATTTTTACTGAATTCCAGGCACGCATCTCGAAATAAAGTACAAATTGCAAAATAATTGTGACAGCTGTTTCAAGTTGCCCTCTGGGATTTGAGCAGCTCGGCATTTACCATCCACTGTGCCATAACACTGCTTTTCTAGAAAATGTTACCAAGGCAGCTTTAAAAAGGACTTGGCCATTAAGAGTGTCATCTACAAGTGTAACTGATTCTGCAGGTACACAATAAATATTTTATAATGGCCTTTTCTATTGACAAACTCTGAATTACTGGAGTGGTTCATCGATAATTGGAATAGTATTTTAATTTGATGAGCTAAATTTCATTTCAATTTTTGTTAATTTATTATTGGTGCCCCCTCATTACCTCTTCTAATCGATAAGAGGTAGAAAGTTTCAGTGCATTTCTGGCTGGAATTCTGTGACCCATTCTGCATTTTTAATATATAGTAAATGCTTCAACTAAGCATGCTTCAACTAATAATTTTCTTTAATAGCCCTTGGACTCCCATCTGCCACTTTCAATAAATTTGAGTTCATCCAAAACTCTGTCGACCATATCCTAACTTGCACCAAGTCCCAGTCACCTGTCACCCATCTGCTTGGTGAGCTACATTAGTTTCTGGTCCTTCAGTGCCTCAATTTTAAAATTCTCATTCTTTTTGTTAAATTCCTCCATGACTTCACCCTTCCCTACCGTTGTATTTTCCTCCAGTCGTACAACCTACCAAGATCTCTGCATGCCTCAATTCTAGCCTCATGTGCATCCCTGTTTTAATCGCTCCAACATTGGTGGCTGTGCTTTAACTGACTAGACCCTAAGCTCTGGAATTCTCTCGCTAAACCTTTCAGCCTTTACCCCTCCCTCTCTTCTTTTAAGGCGCTCCTTAAAACCTACCATTGATAAGGTGCCACATCAGGGTTATTATGGAAAATAAAAGTGCATGGTGTAGGGGGTAACATATTAGCATGGATAGAAGATTGGCTGGCTGGCAGAAAGCAGAGAGTATGCATATATGGGTCTTTTTCGGATTGGCGGCATATGATGATTGGAGTACCACAGGAGTCTGTGCTGGGGAGTGAAGGTATGGTAGCTAAATTTGCAAATGACACAAAGGTAGTAGATGACACAAAGATAGGTAGGAAAGTATGCTGTGAAGAGGACATGAGGAGGTTGCAGATGGATATGGATAGGTTGAGTGAGTGGGCAAAGATCTGGCAAATGGAGTTTAATGTGAGAAAATGTGAAGTTGTTCATTTTGGCAGGAAGAACAAAAAAGCAGAGTATTACTTAAATGGAAAATGGCTACATAATTCTGAGGTGCAGAGGGATCTGGGTGTTCTAGTACATGAGTCACAAAAAGTTAGTATGCAGGCACAGCAAGTAATTAAGAAAGCTAATGGAATGCTATCCTTTATTACAAAAGGAATTGAACGTAAAAGTAAGGATGTTATGCTTCAGTTATACAGGGCCTTGGTGAGACTACACCTCGAATACTGTGTGCAGTTCTGATTTCCTTATTTAAGGAAGGATGTAAATGCATTGAAGGTGGTTCAGAGGAGGTTTACTAGATTGATACCTGGAATGAGTGGGTTGTCTTATGAGGAAAGGTTGGACAGACTGAGCTTGTTCCCACTGGAGTGTAGAAGAGTGAGGGGTGATTTGATTGAAGTATCCAAGAACTTGGACGGTCTTGATAAGGTGGACATGGACAGGGTGTTTCCTCTTGTTGGTGAGTCCAGAACTAAGGGGCATTGTTTTAAAATTAGGAGTCCCCCTTTTAGGACAGAGATGAGGATAAATTTTTTCTCTCAGAGGGTTTGGAACTCACTGCCTCAGAAGGCGGTGGAGGCAGTGTCATTGAATATTTTTAAGGCAGAGGTAGATAGATTCTTGTTAGGCAAGGGAATCAAAGGTTATCAGGGGTAGATGGGAATGTGGAATTCCAAACACAAGCAGATCAGCCATGATCTTATTGAATGGCAGAGCAGGCACAAGGGCCCAAATGGTCGACTCCTGTTCCTTTTTAAAAAATTCATGCATGAGATATAGCTTCGCTGGCTGGGCCAGCATTTATTGCCCATCCCTAGTTGCCCTTTGGAAGGTGGTGGTGAGCTGCCTTCTTAAACCGCTGCAGTCCATGTGGTGTAGGTACACCCACACTGCAGTTAGGAAGGGAGCTCCAGGATTTTGACCCAGCGACAGTGAAGGAACGGCGATATATTTCCAAGTCAGGATGGTGAATGACTTGGGGGGAACTGCCAGGTGGTGGTGTTCCCATCTATCTGCTACCCTTGCCCTTCTAGATGGTAGTGGTCGTGGGTTTGGAATATGTAGTCGAAGGAGCCTTGGTTAAATGCTGCAGTGCATCTTGTACACACTGCTGCTACTGTGCATCAGTGTTGGAGGGCGTGAACGTTTGTGGATGTGATGCCAGTCAAGTGGGCTGCTTTGTCCTGGATGGTGTTAAGCTTCTTGAGTGTTGTGGGAGCTGCACTCATCCAGGCAGGTGGGGAGTATTCCATCATACACCTGACTTGTGCCTTGTAGATGGCGGACAGGCTTTGAGGAGTTAGGAGGTGGGTTACTCATCGCACAATTCCTCACCTCTGACCTGCCCTTGTAGCCATGGTATTTATATGGCTAGTCCAGTTCAGTTTCTGGTCAATGGTAACTCCCAGGATGTTGATAGTGAGGGATTAAGTGATGGTAATGCCATTGAACATCAGGGGGCGATGGTTGGATTCTCTCATTGCCTGATACTAGTCCGGCACGAATGTTCTTGCCACTTGTCAGCGCATGCCTGGATATTGTCCAGGCCTTGCTGCAGTTGGACATGGACTGCTTCAGCATCTGAGGAGTCATGAATGGTGCTAAACATTGTGCAATCAGCATCAAACATTTGATGGAAGGAAGGTCATTGATGAAGCAGCTGAAGATGGCTGGGCCGAGGACACTATCCTGAGGAACTCCTGCAGCGATGTCCTGGAGCTGAGATGACTGACGTCCAACAACCACAACCATCTTCCTTTGTGCTAGTTATGACTCCAACCAGTCGAGAGTTTTCCCCATGATTCCCATTGACTCCAGTTTTGCTAGGGCTCCTTGATGCCACACTGTCAAATGTGGCCTAGATGTCAAAGGCAGTCACTCTTACCTCACCTCGGGAGTTCAGCTCTCCTGTCCATGTTTGAACCAAGGCTGTAATGAGGTCTGGAGCTGAGTGGCCCTGACCCAAACTGGGCATCAGCGAGCAGTTGTTACTAAGCAAGTGTCGTTTGATTGCACTGTTGATGACTCCTTCCATTACTTTGCTGATGATGGAGAGTAGACTGATGGGGCGGTAATTGGCTGGGTTGGAATTGTCCTGCTTTTTGTGTACAGGACATACCTGGGCAATTTTCCACATAGCTGGGCAGATGCTGCAGTGTTGTAGCTGTACTAGAACAGCTTGAGTAGGGGCGTGGCAAATTTTGGAGCACAAATCTTCAGTATTATTGACAGAATACTGTCAGGGCCCATACCTTTGCAGTATCCAGTGCCTTCAACCGTTTCATGTGGAATGAATTGAATTGGCTGAAGACTGGCATCTGTGACGTTGGGGACCTCTGGAGGGGGTCGAGATGGATCATCCATTTGGCACTCTAGCTGAAGATTATAGCAAATGCTTCAGCTTTATCTTTTGCACTGCTGTGCTGGGCTCCTGCATCATTGAGGAAGGGGGTATTTGTGGAGCCTCCTCCTCCCATGAGTTGTTTAATTGTGCACCACCATTCACGACTGGATGTGACTGCAAAGCTTAGATCTGATCCGTAGGTTGTGGAATCGCTTAGCCCCATCTATCACTTGCTGTTTATGCTGTTTGGCACGCAAGTAGTCCTGTGTTATAGCTTCACCAGGTTGACACCTCATTTTTAGGTATGCCTGGTGGTGCTCCTGGCATGCCCTCCTGCACTCTTGATTGAACCTGGGTTGATCCCCTGGCTTGATGGCAATGGTAGAGTGGGGGATGCCAGGCAATGAGGTTACAGATTGTGTTTGAGTACAATTCAGTTGCTGTGGAATGGCCCACAGCATCTCATGGATGCCCAGTCTTGAGTTGCTAGATCTGTTCGAAACCTATCCCATTTAGCACGGTGGTAGTGCCACACAACACGATGGAGGGTATCCTCAATATGAAGGTGGGACTTCATCTCCACAATCACTGACTGTGCAGTAGTCAATCCTACCGATACTGGTCACTCCTACCGATACCGTCATGGACAGGTGCATCTGTGGCAGGCAGGTTGGTGAGGATGAGGTCAAGTATGTTTTTTCCTCTTGTTCGTTCCCTCACCACCTGCCGCAGACCAGTTTAGCAGCTATGTCATTTACGATTTGGCCAGCTTGGTCAGTAATGGTGCTACCGAGCCACTCTTGGGTGATGGACATTGAATTCCCCCATCCAGAGTACATTCTACGCCTTTGCCACCCTCAGTACTTCCTCCGAGTGGTGTTCAACATGGAGGAGCACTGATTCATCATCTGAGGGAGGGCGGTATGTGGTAATCAGCAGGAGGTTTCCTTGCCCATGTTTGACCTGATGCTATGAGACTTCATGGGGTCCGGAGTCGATGTTGAGGACTCCCAGGGAAACTCCCTTCCGACTGTATACCACTGTGCTGCCACCTCTGCTGGGCCTGTCCTGCTGGTGGGACAGGACATACCCAGGGATGGTGATGGTGGAGCCTGGGACATTATCTGTAAGGTATGATTCTGTGAGGATGACTATGTCAGGCTGTTGCTTGAATAGTCTGTGAGACAGCTCCCTCAATTTTGGCACTAGCCCACAGATGTCAGTAAGGAGGACTTTGCAGGGTCGACAGGGCTGAGATTGCCATTGTCATTTCCGGTGCCTAGGTCGATGCCGGGTGGTCTGTCCACTTTCATTCCTTCTTTGTGACTTTGTAATGGGTTTGTTACAACTGAGTGGCTTGCTAGGGCATTTCAGAGGACATGAAAGAGTCAGCCACATTGCTGTGGGTCTGGAGTCACATGTAGACCAGACCAGGTAAGGACAACAGATTTCCTTCCCTAAAGGACATTAGTGAAGCAGATGAGTTTACAACATCATGGTTAACTTACTTGCTGGAGTTTTTCGAAGAGGTAATAGGGAGGGTTGGTGAGGGCAATGCTGTTAATGTGGTGTGCATGGACTGTCAAAAGGCATTTGATACAGTGTTGCACAATAGTCTTGTGACAAAAGTTTTTACAACAATCGACAAAGGTTCTATGGTTATCGTTAGGCTTTTAATTCCAGATTTTTATTGAATTCAAATTCCACCATCTACCATGCGGGATTCAAACCCGGGTCCCTAGAGGACTAGTCCGGTGACAATACCAGTATGCCATTGCCTGGAGCATTTGTCCTGCTCTTATGTTCCATCTCTTTGACCAAGCTTTTTGCTATCTGTCCTAGCGCCTCATTATGTGGCTCTGTGTCACGTTTTGTTTGATAACACTCCTGTGGAGCATCTTGGGAATTTTTACTATGTTAAAGGTGCTATATAAATGAAAGTGTTTTTTGTTATTGTTCCTCAGATGGAATCTGTGCATAGTTAACTTGTAGTTCTTCCGCCATGCCTCGAGCAACTCTCAGCACCTGTACTCAGGCCCTCGGAATTCAAAAAATATATATTGTTTGATAGATTTTCTTTCTTTAAAAAGTAAAAGATTTTTGCAGCCAAAGAACAACTAGCCTGATGTCTGCTGCTGTAATGCTTGACGTGTGCTCTGCCTAGCCTGATGTCCGCCACTTTGATGCCCGCCCTGAGCCCTAAGTCACCTGTAGTGTTGTCCAACCTTCATTCAGCGCGCCCTGGCCTCGTGTGTTCTGTCTATTCACTTCCAACTACTGCGCCAGGTGCAAGTTGTAACTGTCATGACTCCCCCCCGCTATCCCCGCATCACTGATGTCTTCTGATCCTGTGATTCAGTGTGCAGGTGTTTTTGTTGGCCTAAGATGCCTCAAGCCTGTGATGGATCTTGATCTTAAAAAAGCACAAAATGCTGGAAATACTGAACAAGTCTGGGAGCACCTGTAGAGTGAGGAACAGAGTTAATGTTTCAGGTTGATATCCTTTCATCAGAACAGTGTTGACAGTAGTTGTAGGGGAGGTGAAACTATAATAGGGTGTTTCTGTCTATTGCATTTGGTAGAAAATGATAACAGGGATTGGGGAAAGGGGTTGGTTGAGGGGCAATAGGAAGTGTGAGGAAGAGGGAGAAAGTGACAAGCAGGTGACACTCCGCCTCACTTCGAACCTTCCCCTTCTAGTCCAGGAACATGAGAAATGTAGTTTAAGGGCTGTGAACGAAGATCGTTCAGAGTAGGACAGAGAGAGGGTGAGTAGGCTACTGACATGAACTAGGTCCAAGGCAGTGTTGTCTGCTCACCTCAACTCTTGTCACTTCCGTTTGGTAGTGCCCTTTCAGCTCTCTTCTCATCTTCACATTTTGACGTGACTGTGCTGAAAATGTGAATTCTCTCCTGGGTGGTGTGGAAATGGGACTGTGACCCTCTGCCTCTCCCCTACTTTACTCTTTTGACCTTCAACATCACAGTCCTGCGTGGTTCCTGGCCAATTTTCCACTTCCCAGCAGCCAAACTCACCCTGAAAGGGGGCTGGAAAATAGCAAACACTACGCCCTTGTTTAAAATAGTGGGTAAGGATAAGCCCAGCAAATACAGGCCAGTCAGTTTAACGTCGGCTGTGGGGACACTTCTAGAAACTACGGGCAGAATCTTCTGTTCAGTGTGCGGGGGCGGGCCCCGCACACCGATGTGTAAAATGACGCGCATTGACGTCGGGCGTGCGTCCCGATGTCACCACACGCCATTCCGATCTTTAGTTCGGCGGGCACGACGCGGAGTCGGCTGTGCGCCCGCCAAACTGTCAAAGGCCTGTTAAGGCCATTAATTAACTAATTAAGTAATTGTCAGGGCTGCCCGTCCAGCCTTAAGGTTGGCGGGCAGGCAAAGAGCCCAGGCGGCCTTCTAATTTTTCAGGAAACCTCATCCACAGGCGGGATGAGGTTTCATGAAGTGTTTATTAATTAAATAAAATGTCTTATGAAAAATCATAAACATGTCCCAGCTCATGTGACAATGTCACATGAGGGGACATGCCTGGGTAATTTTATTTTTTCTTTTTTCAAATATTTTATTATTAAATTAATCTCCCTGAGGCAGCTCCGTGCCTCAGGGAGATTTTTGCACTCTTTCGCGTATATACCCCGACTCTCCCTCCTCCCCCTGCCCGCACAGGTAGCATTGAGTGTTTCCAGGTGCACGTCACGCTGGGCGGGCCTTAATTGTTAAAATTTTCCCCTATAATTCAGGACATAATTAATAGTCATATGGACAAATGTGGGCTAATTAAGGAAAGCCAGCAAGGATTTCATGGTTAACTCACTTGGTGGAGTTTTTCGAAGAGGTAATAGAGAGGGTTGGTGAGGGCAATGCTATTGATGTGGTGTACATGGACTGTCAAAAGGCATTTGATGCAGTGCTGCACAACAGATTTGTGAGAAAAGTTATAGCTCAAGGAATAAAAGGGACAGTAGCAACATAGATACAGCATTGGCTGAGTGGCAGGAAACAGAGATGGATGTTTTTCAGGCTGGAGAAAGGTTTGTAGTGCAGTTCCCCGGTGTCGGTATTGGGACCCCTGCTTTTCCTGATGCATATTAATGACCTAGGCCTTGGTTTGCAAAGAACAGTTTCAAGATTTGCAGACGATACAAAGCTTGAAAGCATCGTAAACTGTGAGGAGGACAGTGTAAACTTAGCCTTGAATCCTGTGTGCTGTGCCACTGGAGTTTGACTAGTGTGTAATGACACTTCTTGATGCTACTTGTATTTCCTTTTGTTTTGATATGATAACACTTTTGTGATATTGATAATGCGTGAAGTGTAAAGGTAAAAGATTGAGTCCTCATAACACTTATGGCACTCTGGTACAAGTTGCTCAAGTTTGCCTGTTTTCATATCTTTCAAAAGGAAATAAGTGCAGGGCTGTGGGGAAAGAATGGGCTATGTGGGACTAATTGGATAGTTCTTTCAAAGAGCTGGCACGGGCATGATGGGCTGAATGGCCTCCTTCTCTGCTGGATTCTTACATGATTTTGGCCTTGGAAGACTCGCTCTATATTTCTAATTTTGAAAAGCAATCCTTTCGGCATCTTACTGTTAACCTTTCCAGGAATCTCTATAATTTCCAATTACGAGCCTTATGTGTGATTGTACACATCAATTGAATTTGATTGCACAACCTTTGCTGCTTTCCTGCCAATCCCAAAAACACACATACCAAATTTCATGCAACGACATGCTTCTCTTTTAGTCCTACTTCCAAGCTTTTCCATCTTTTTCCTGGCATTTAGGTAAGGCTACGCTGAAATTTGTGCCCGGAAATTACCATTACTTGAGTTGTATGTATACCGGTTTGCAAATCAATCTAATAAGTAAAAGCTGCCTTGAATTGTTGGAATGGATTATTTTGATCTCTGTATGGGAAAGCTGACTCCATTAAAAAAAACTGCCATTAATCAATTAACTATCTGATGTCCATTCTGCCTGAAAACATTAAAGCGATTAGGGAGCTTTGTTCCACTTCTAATGGGATAGCAAGACTAATTAGCTAGGTTACAATAGAATGAAGCCTTTTTGCTCCCAGAGCCACAGTTGTATTGATAAAATGAAAGGATAACCTGAAAGGGGAAATTACAGCAAGTTATGGATATATACAGCGTAGCTGTCAATATTGGAAGAGAGAAAAGGTAGAAAGGGTTTCAGATGGAAAACGCCCCTTCTGTCCAGTTCCCACAGTCACATGATTTGGCATTTTAGGATATAGTTCAATTGCTCAATTGATTCACACATCAGAAATATAGACGGCTTACTGGAAGGAAGGAATAGACAACTGCCTGGGTATTCCACTGAAGGAAGAAATCTGTTTTTTGACGGACTGGGTATTCATTTACTTATTTATTGTGTGAGGATGAAAAGTCCATCAAAAAGCTTTCTGCTGGCGCAGGTGAATCTACAAAATGTTGGTGTGTTAAAGGTTGGCACAACTAATTTGGATGAACCAGTACGGAGACAGAATGGAGCAGAAGGAACTGAAACCTCTTGGGGAAAGTGTTGTTCAGCTTGTCCTGCTGTTTGGGTTCATCCACAGAAACCACTCAATTTACTTTAAGCTAAGGTTTTTCCTATTACAAAAGTTGACCCAGCACAGAATCCTGTAAGACACAGCTGATCATTCCCAATTGCTTTGAGAAATTGCGCTGAATTTCTACTGTTTCCTCCCTTCTATCCAGATTTTTATTCCAATTTTCTGCCTTCACCCTCATTTTCTAATCTCCCATGTGATACCTCATCAAAGGCTTTCAGAAAGTCCATTTACACAACATCCACTTCCCACATTGGCTGCTCCTGTAGCTTGCCCAAAGATAATTTGAATTAAGTGATTTGGAATTAAGATAAGTTAACTGTACTTGTTAAAATATCAGATGCTGAGGAAGATGGAGGAAAACAAATTCTGTAGCTGTTCTGGAACTGTCGCTAAGGAGGTTAAATTCATTGGCGGCAGTGAAAGAAAGACTTGCATTTATACAGCCCCTTTCATGACATTGAGATATTTCAATGTGTTTCACAGCCAATGAAGCACTTTTGAATAAAAGCAAAATACTGCGGATGCTGGAAATCTGAAATAAAAACAGAAAATGCTGGAAAAACTCAGCAGGTCTGAAGAAAAGTCATACGGACTCGAAACGTTAATTCTGTTTCTCTCCACAGATGCTGAAGTACTTTTGAAGTTGCTGTTATCGTTTCAGAAACGCATCAGCCAATTAACACATAACAAAATCCCACTAACCCCAATGAGTTGATGACCAGATAATCTGTTTTAAATTGGTTGAGAGATAAATATTGTCCAGGACACCAGGGAAACCTCCCTTTCTTTTACTCGAATAGTGCCACAGGATCTTTCATTACCACCTGAGAGACAGACAGGCCTCAGTTTAATGTCTAATCTGAGAGACAGCACCCCTGACATTGCAGCAATCCCTACATTACAACTGTGACTACACATCAAAAGCACTTAATTAGCTGTAACGTGCTTTGAGATGCCCAGTGGTTGTGAAAAATTGTATATAAATTCAAACCTTGCTCTTTCCCTCAGTACAGTACTGGGATTGTCAGTCCAAATTATGTGGTCAAATCTCTGGAGTGGTTCAAATCTGTAATGACAAGCTGTCCTTTACTTTCCACTTTCAACTTGTCCACTTTCCATTACATCTCACCATTTCTCACAGCATCTCTGCAGAAAATAAATGTATACAAAGTTACAATTAGCTTCAGTCACTTGGGCGTAAAGAAAATATGTAAACACGGATGGTTATTTTATAAAAATCTAGAGCCTTGGCTGTGTACCCTGTAGTACTTTGGCTTAAAATGGCAGGAAGAGGAAAAGACTATTTATTTCATTTACAGAATAATTAAAGCATAATTGAATCACAGTAATAACCTGCGGTTTTATAGTAGGTTGTAATTGAGTGCAGCAGTTTGAATGCAAGGTTTGACCTGTGGTCTTGTCATTCAACCATATTGCATGTTCTCGATTATAACCTATTCTACTTCTGCACAGTCATTATTGCTTAACTTTCCACTTTGGTTATTTAATTTTACACTTTCGTTCTCTCCTAATAGTCGTGATTCATGCTGGGGTATAATTCTCTCAGCGTCAGCAGCCACCCCTTACCTTATTCAGGTTGCCATTCCCATGTGTGAACCCAGCCAGTTTTGCCAGACAGCTTGACCATGGATTTGATTTCAGTTTAAACAAAATCTAGAACAAAAGCTGCTATGAGTACAGAAAGACACAAAGCCATCAAATTGTTATAAAAACCAAACCGGTTTTGGGATCTGGTTTTGAAGAAGAGTCATACGGCCTCGAAACGTTATCTGTCTCTCGCTCTACACAGATGCTGTCACAACTGCTGAGTTTTTCCAGCACTTTTTGTTTTTGTTTTTGTTTCAGATTTTCAGCATCCACAGTATTTTGCCTTTATTATGGTTTTAGGTATTTCTGAGTTGTGGATGTTTCAGACTTACAGATCATGTTAAACTTTATCATCTTATGGTCACTGTTGCTGCAATTCCCATTTCATGTACAATATATGAATCTTCTATAAATACCAGATCGAGATGAGCACTGCCTCTCATTGCTTCCTTGAATTATTAACAGTGGTGCATTACGTTTACCAATATTGATTCTAAGAGAGTTCGGTTTCCTCAGTTTACGACGTCTTCATTAAAATAACATTTCTGTTCTTACGCAGCCTTCTTATCTAATAATGACAATTGGAATTGAAATATAAGTAATGGACCTGCGCTTATTTTGTCATATTTTAAATTTGTGGATATTACGTTATACTGTTTCTAATCTATTGGTACTTTCCCGATGCCCATGAATGTCAATGTCTCACAAATCTCAGTAGTTTCTTTCAAAACTCTGGGATAAACAATATCAAACCTTGGCGTTTTCTTTATTGCCAACCCTTTCATCTTGTTTAGGACTGTTTATTCTTTTGTGGGATGTATGCATTGCTAGCAAAGCAGGCATTTATTACCCATTCCTAGTTGCTCTGAAATGGTGGTATTTCTTCTTGAATTGAAATTCATTGTAGCATTTTAATATAACTGAATGGATTGCTGGTCCATTTCAGAAGACGGTAAATAGTCAACCATGTTGGTGTGGGATGAGAGACACATATAGCCCAAACCAGGTAAGGATGGCAGTCTTTCTTTCTTAAAGGACAGTGGTGAATCAGTTGGTTTTATAAAGGCAATACAACAGCTTCATGGCCACTTTTATTGATACCAGCTTTATATTTCCAGATCTTAACAAGTATTAATTAAAATTCTCAAATTGCCATGGCTATATTTGAACTCACCTTCTATGCATTATTCATCCAGGCTTCTGGATTACTGGTCCAGTAATAAAACTGCTACCCTACTGTTCCCTTCTTTGGAATTACATGTTGTTCATGTGTTATTTTTCTACTCTGAGAATAAAGTAATAATTGAGAATATTATCAATCTTGGGCGGAATTTTCTGAGCCTGCTGGGCCTCTTTTCCCGCCATCAGTCAGCAGGGAGCTTATTGTAATACATCAGCATATAATTAAAAGGCCATTCTGCCAAGCTCTTGGAACCCCGCTGTATCGCCTGCCCACGTTGGTGGGAAAGCACGCCGATGTGTTTCACAACAACATGCAGGTGACGTGCACTTGGCGGCCTTCACTTTGGGGGAGCTGAGGTGAGTGAGCAGCAGCATTCTCCATATCACGCCTGTTGTTTACAAGCCTCAGGGGAGCTGGGGGCAGGGGAAACTGATGCCTGGCCTCGGAGGGGACTGCTGAGGTGGGGGGGGGGAAGAGGGTGTGCGGTGGATGTGGGGAGGCGGGCAGGGTGGGCGGGGGCGGGGGTGCACAGCGGCAAGTGCTGGCCAGCCTCGGAGGCGACTGGTGAGGCGTTGAGGGTTGTCCGGGGCAAGTGCTGGCCAGCCTCGGAGGTGACTGGTGAGGCGGTGGGGGTTGTCCAGGTGCAAGTGCTGGCCAGCCTCGGAGGTGACTGCTGAGGCGGTGGGGGTTGTCCGGGTGCAAGTGCTGGCCAGCCTCGGAGGTGACTGCTGAGAGGGGGTGCCATCCCGCCAGTGTTGACCTTGGTGTGTTGGTTCAGGCCATCACCTCAGCCTGAAGATGGACGGACTCCTCCATTGTGCCTTGCAATCTGAGGAGTGCAGCAGACATCCCTTCCTGATGTTCCCGAGCTTTCCTTTGCAGCTCCAGCAACTGTGACATGACCATATCCAGAGGCTTGTCATCTGACTTGGACTCAGCAATTTTCTGGCCTCCAGCTGTCCTCCGAGTGCCGGGGACCTGGGAAGTTCCTGCCTCCACCTGCTGTGGATCAGAAAGTGTGATGTACTCACCAGATTGTGACCGCGAGGCCACTCTGAAGCCAGGTCCCACTGAGGTGTGTGTCTCTGCGCTGGTGGAGGGTGTGGGTGAGCACTGTGATGGGACTTCAGGGAGGGTGCCTCCAGATTCTTCTTCAGAGGTTTCTTTGGGGCTTGATTGGAGGCCCTGGGTCATGGACTCTGTCGGCTGTTTAGCAGATGTGCCTGCGAAAGCAAAGGGAGATAATTAGTGCATGGCAGTGGCCTGTGAAAGAGGACACATCACTCATGGCATGGTTGTGCGATGAATGTTGCACCGCTGGACCCTCACTTGGTGGAGCAGCGCTGGCCTCACCATCAGCACAGGACCGGTTCCGGTCATCGCCGGCCAGCTGGATGACTGTTTTCGAATTCTGTCAGAACTTTGATCTCCGGCATCCCTCCACCTGTCTGCGACCTTTCCACCCTGTTGTGTGCCAGTTTGTGCTGCATGGACAGAGATGGGGAGAGTGTATCAGGACACCTGCCGGGCCAGATGATAAGTATGCCTGGCCTGTGTGGGTGGTGAGTGGTCCCATGGGCAGGATGAGGACAATGACGGTGTGTGTGAAAGAGTGAATGGTGATGTCCCTTGCACTTGAGTGAAGGCCTTGTGGATGTGTGATGGGTTTGTGAGTGTGTGAGTTGGGAGTGATGAAAAGAGTGACTTACCCTGGCGGAAGGGAGGAGATCATTCATCCTTTTGCAGCACTGGGCGGCTGTCCTCCTCTACAGGGCATTTGCGCTGACCACTGCTGCCACTGCCTCCCAAGCCGGGTTGGTGACATTGCTACCCATCATGCGGCCAGAGCAGGGGTAGACCACATCCCGGCGGATCTCCACGGCATCCAGCAGTCGCTCAAGGGACCTGTCGTTGAAGCGGTGGGGGGGGCTGCAGTCTTTTTTCCTTTGCTGGCCATGTCTCCCAGGCGGTGGCGGTGGTGAGCTGGTGGCAATGAATGCTTTGCTGGCGGCTGCCTTTTAAAGATGGCGGCCGGTGTGATGCAACAGTGGGGTGATGGCGGGCGGACGAATGAGAGCTGCCCGTGATGGAAACGGTGTGTTTTGCGGGAGTGAATAAATAATGAGGCGGGCTCAAGACGAGACAGCGTGAAAACCTGCCATTTTTGTCGTCGGGTAGGACTCCATTTTACCCGCCCATGACTGCACTTTGTGCAATTCTGGGAAAATTCCACCCCTTATGTTTTTTCTCAGTTTCAAGTCCATTCGCATTTCATGATACCACTTTTTTGTTTGACGGTCCCCTTGCCTTCATAATTCTGAAAGAATTTTTTAGTATTATGTTTTTATTCAATGACTCTCTTAACCCTTCTGATCAACCTTTATGTGTGAATCTGCATATTTGCCCCAGTGAACTCTTTCCCATTAATCCCTGCAGGGTTTGTATTTCCTCTCATTAATTTACTTGTAATTTTTTAATCCATTTGGAATCACATTTATTTAATCTGAGTTTGCTGATCACAGGTATGTAGTTGTTCCGCATGCTTTGCACTATTCTTTCAAAGGTGTTCCATTTGCCTTCAACCTAAACATCCTCCTGTAACTCAGTTGTTCATTTGTTTCAATTATTCTTTCATCTAGTTGAAACTAGCCTTTTTAAAGATATAAACCTTGTCCTGTTCTTTAGTATGATTGAATCACAGATCATGTTAAACTAGATCATTCTGTGGCCACTGACCCCCTCAGAGTCGCTATGACTTAAATTTCTTATATGCTATTTGGGTCATTTACAAATGGCAGATCAAGGTAACTATTACCTCTCCTGGCTTCTCTTAAGGACTTAGTCATGAAGCAGTAATGTATTGAATTCACCAACTCCAACTAAAGCACTTGGATTTTCCCAATTTAACTTGGATTGAATGATATTTGCCTTCACCACACCCTCAGGCAGTGCATTCCAGATCCTAACCACTTGCTGAGTATAAAGATTTTTCCTCATGTTGCTTTTGGTTCTTTCCAATTAAAATAACTTACCTGCTCTCAAATATCCTTCAAACCTTTTGGAACATCCTGAGGTTGTGAAAGGTACTGTATAAATGCATATCTTTCTTTTCATAAAGCAATCTGTCCTATAGAATCATATGGTCACAGCACAGAAGGAAGCCATTTGGCTCATTATGTCCACTCTGGCTCTCTGCAAGAGCAACTCAGCTAGTCCCTCTTCTCTGCAATTTTTTTCTCTAAAGATAATTATCCAATTCCCTTTTGAAAGCAACAATTAACTCTGCCTCCATCACACCCTCAGGCAGTGCATTCCAGATCCTAACCACTCGCTGGGTATCAAGATTTTTTCTCATATTGCTTTTGGTTCTTTTGCCAGTTACCCTAACTCAGTGTCCTCTGGTCCTTGACCATTCCGCCAAGGGAAATGATTTCTCCCTATTTACCCTGTCCCGATCCCTCATGAACTTGAACATCTCTGTTAATCTCCTTTCAACCTTCCCTCCTCTGAGGAGAACACCCTAGCTTCTCCAATTGGTGTCAAAGGTTGGCAGGAAAAGTGCTAACTGAACAATGGGCTACCTCAAAAGAAGAGATAGTCCGGGCATAGTCAAGCTTTATTCCCTCAAAAGGGAAAGGTAGGGCAAACAGACCCAGAACTCTCTGGATGACAAAAGAGATAGAAATTAAGATAAAGACATAAAAGTATGCCTATGACTGATGTCAGTTAGAAAATACAATTAAGAACTGGGCTGAATATAGAAGGTTCAGAGGGTACAGCATACCTGAAGTCCCTCATCCCAGGAGTGATTTTTCGTAACTCTTTTCTGCACCCCATCTAATGGCTTCCTTCCCAAAGTGTGGTGCCCAGTCTTAGATACAATACTCCAGTTGAGGCCAAACCAGTCCTTCTTGAATTGACCTGGTGATCTTTATCAAACTATTAGTTTTAGTTTGAATTTTCTCGCATTAGAAATTTTATCCAAATTTTATTCTTTTTGCAGCTTACTCCCTTGGATGGGGTCCACTTGATTTACATCCCAGTTATCCTTGCAATGTATGGATGATAAACTTCTTTTATTGCCTTTTCCATCCTTCCATTCACCTCTGAATATTAAAGCCATTAACATGTTCTGGGTTAACCATTTTTCCAGTATTCCTGACCAGGACTTAGTTATCTCCCAGTACTTTCTCCACCTACTTAGTTTGAATGACTTTCAATTGCTGACTCCATTTGCAGACTGCTTACAGTTCAGAAGGAGGCCATTCACATAAGATGTCTTTCACATAAGACATAGGAGCAGAAATTAGGCCGTTTGGCCCATCGACCATAAGACATAGGAGCAGAAATTAGGCCATTCGGCCCATCGAGACTGCTCCGCCATTCAATCATGGCTGATAAGTTTCTCAACCCCATTCTCCCGCCTTCTCCCTGTAACCTTTGATCCCCTTACCAATCAAGAACCTATCTATCTCGGTCTTAAATACTCTCAATGACCTGGCCTCCACAGCCTTCTGTGCCAATGAATTCCATAGATTCACCACCCTCTGGCTAAAGAAGCTTCTCCTCATCTCTGTTCTAAAAGGTCTTCCCTTTATTCTGAGGCTGTGCCCTCGGGTCCTAGTCTCTCCTACTAATGGGAACATCTTCCCCACATCCACTCTATCCAGGCCTTTCAGTATTCTGGAAGTTTCAATCAGATCCCCCCATATCCTTCTAAACTCCATCGACTATAGACTCAGAGTCCTCAAATGTTCCTCATATGTTAAGCCTTTCATTCCTGAGATCATTGTCGTAAACCTCCTCTGGACCCTCTCCAGGGCCAGCACATCCTTCCTGAGATACAGGGCCCAAAATTGCTCACAATATTCTAAATGTGGCCTGACCAGAGCCTTATAATGTCTGCGCTGGCTGTCCGAAGGAGCAATTTACCTAGTACGCAGAAATGTTTCTCACAAGTCTCTTTGTTCTTGTTTGATTAAGGCACAGACTATTTCCTCTGTACTAATTGTTTTTGTTCTGCAAACAGGTTGTCTTAAAGAAAATGGGGACTGAGCCAGGAAGAAAAAGATTAGGAGGGGTAATTGAAAATGTGTTTGAAAAGATAGTGTTGAGAAGCTTTTTAAAAGAGAGAGAAATGGAGAGGTTTGGAGGTGGGGTAGAGGACATCGCGGCGGGCCTCCACGCCGTACAAAAGGTGTCCCAGAGATGCATCACTGAATCGGGGCTGCACTGTTCTTGGCTTATGGGACCATGTGTTCACTGGAGCAGTCCTGGGCAATTGAGAACTGTGCACGCGGCTGCAGCTCAGATATGGTGCCTGGAATGAGGAAACGGTGAGGTAATGGCGTGGTGAGCAAATCGGAGGCCAGCTGCCAGTGATCCGGCATGTTTCCTGTGACTGCATAATTTAAGAGGCTGGAAGGCGAAAATCCGCCATTGCGGCCAGCGGGTAAACGTCTTTTCTCACTCAGTGAAAATCTGGGATGATTTCGCCCTTAGAAAGTAATGATTTGATTGGATAGAGTCACCATGGATTTATGGAAGGAAAATCATGTTTGACAAACTTGTTGGAGATGGCAGAATAGATAAGGGGAACCAGTGGCTGTGGTGTATTTGGATTTTCAGAAGGCTTTCGATAAGATTCCATACAGGAGATTAGTAAGCAAAATTAGAGCTCATAGGATTGGGGGTAGTATACTGGGCATGGACTGAGGATTGGTTAACAGACAGAAAATACAGATAAACGGATCATTCTCATGTTGGCAGACTGTGACTAGTGGAGTACCGCAAGGATCAGTGCTTGTACCCCAGCCGTTCGCAATCTTTATCAATGATTTGCATGTGGGGACCAAATGTAATATTTCCAAGTTTGCGGATGCCACAAAACTGGTTGGAAATGTGTGTTGTGAGGATAATGCAAAGAGGCTTCAAGAGGATTTGGACGGGATAAGTGAGTGGGCAAGAACATGGCAGACGGAATATAATGTGGATGAGCATGAGGTATCCACTTTGGTATATAATGTGGATAAGTGTGAGGTATCCACTTTTGGAGAGTATTTCTTAAATGGTGAGAAATTGGAAAGTGTCGATGTCCAAAAGGACCTGGGTGTCCTTGTTCATAAGTCACTGACAGCTAATATGCAGATTTGCAAGCAGTTAGGAAGGCAAAGTTGGCTTTCATCACAAGGGATTTGAGTACAGTACAGGAGTAAAGATGTCGTGCTTCAATTATATAAACCTTGGTTAGTCTGCACCTGGAGTATTGTCTAGTTTTGATCCCCTTACCTAAGGAAGGATATACTTGCCATAGATGGAGTGCAGCAGAGGTTCACCAGACTAATTCCTGGGGTGGCAGAACTGTCCTTTGAGGAGATATTGAGGAAACTGGGCTTGTAGAGTTTAGAAGATGAGAGGTGACCTAATTGAAACTTACAAAATTCTCACAGGGCTCGACAGAATAGATGTAGAATAGATGTTTTCCTTGGCTGGGGGTCCAGTGCCAGAGGACTCAGTCGTAGAATAAATGGCAAGCCGTTTAAGACTGAGTTGAGGAGGAATTTCTTCACTCAGAGTTCAATGAATCTTTGGAACTCTCTACTCCAGAGGGCTGTGGAAGCTCAGTCATTGAGTATGTTCAAGTCAGAGATCAGTAGGTTTCTAAATACTAATTGTTAGGAAATAGAGATAGTTTAAGTAAGTTATATTGGTTTTTGTAGGTGTTAGGAATGAGTTTTAGCTTTAAAGTTTAAGTTTGATTTGTGTTCCTCTATCTGTGTGTTAAGAAAGGTCAAATGGAGTTTTAGTTTCACTTTAGAAAGGTGCTTGCATTTGTAATGAGGAGTTTTCGACCCCTAAACAGAAAATAAACATATGAGGGTAGAAGGATTGGACTGTTGCCTAGCAACAGGGGCCCAGAAAGGGAGGTCCCTCCCACAGACATACACACAGAAGAGAAACAGCAGTTATTTTGGAAGCTGTTTGAGTGCAGTTGGTTCTGAAAGTTGTTGCTAGGAGAGACTGGAGCAAAGGGGACAGACAGCTGATCCCAATCTAAAGGAAAACCCCCACAAATCCAGGAGAGTGGAAGAGGGGAAAGTCCAAAGAAGACCTTCTAGTCAAAGGAAGGACAGGAACCTGGAAATGGCCCTTTTAAGTGAAGTTAAGAGTGAAGGGCAGAGAGAAAGGCTCCAAGCTTCAAATTTAGAGACAAAAGCTGCAGAAAGCAGATTTAAAGCGGGAACAGCTTGCAAGAGGTCCAATGAGACAATTGAAGGTCTGTAACTCTTTGCTGTGGGCATGTGAAGCAGTGGTATACTGTTGATGGCTGAGTTGGTGAGACAGGAGTGCGTGGAAGACAGCTTGAATACATGTAGCGACCAAGGGAAGAGGAACATCGGAAGGAGAGTCTGAGAGAAAGCGTTGGTTTGGGAGAAGATTCCAAGGCGAGGTCTTGGAGAGTGGAGATTGGAAACCCTCGGGTGATGGACGGAATTCAGTGAGACTGGTTGGTTCACAGTGTGACAAGCGTCTGTGGGGAGTTGAGGATTCATTGCATCTGGTTGAGGTGGCATCTGTCACTTGAGGTCAGAGTGTGGTGTGTCTGACCACAGGGTGCGATAGTTTACATGGACCGTACATTTATTGTGAACATTAGAGTATGAGATAGCTTTTGTAACTTGTGTAATCCTTACAAATCTATATACATCTGTAAAGATATAGTTGTGGGTGAAGGAGTATGTGTAGTATAGTTTATCTTTTCTTGTTGAATAAATGTTTTATTCTTTTGTTAAAAGTTCCTCAGCTGACTCCTGTGCCTCTGTTCGGTAGCTACTCTCCACGTATCTAAACAAACAAAGTTAGGATATATCAAGTTGGGTTCCCCTCTGGGATCAGGCTTGTCCAGGAATAACCTCACCTGGGGATCGTAACATAATGACATCAGGGGATATGGGGATAGTGTGGGAAAAGGTAGACGATCAGCTATGATCTAGTTGAATGGCAGAGCAGGTCTGAGGGGCAGAATGACTTACTCCTGCTATATTCCTATAATAATGATTTTATTTCTAATACTTAATTCATAGCTGTTTTTCACAATTTTCCAAGTTTTTTTTTAGAGATGCTCATTTCTGGTGCTATGATGTGCCGACTAGATTTAATTTTGGGAATTCAAGCGGTCAGCATTGTATATGGATGTGCCATTGATTTGCTGCCAAAATTATTTTTAATGGAATAAATAATATTGTAAAATGCACAACAATGCAAATCAAGGGCTGAAATTTTTCAAAGAGCAACAACTTCTTTCATGAAATCTTCACAATCTAATTTTTTTGAAATGGGAACATTGAATGGCTAAAGGTGACATGAGAAAACATTTCTTTTATGCAGCATGTGGTTAGGATCTGGAATGCACTGCCTCAGAGTGTGTGTTATGACCGATGCAGTTGGTAAAGCGGAGTTATTTAAAAATCCCAGAGGGAAACTTTAAACAACTGTCATAACCAATCATTTTAAGTGTCATGTTTGAGATGCGACTCTAAATTCAGGAATCAGACCACCATTTCTCGAGGTTTTACATTAAACTAAATGAAATATTTTATTACTTTACCCAGGTTAAAATATATATACACATGGCTACAAAGTACTACTATCATAACTTTTAACAAATTCCCAAACTAATCTCCATTAAGGCAACAGCAACCTATAGACTTAACCAAACACCAGGCAAAGCATTTTCACCTTATGAATGCAAAATGAGCTTCTTTTCACTTTGGTTCCTTGCAGACACAGTGGTAGGCTTACAGGCTTTGATCTTACATTGCCACTGCTATGCACACCCAAAATGATTGCTTTGTTATACCTACCCCCGCTGATTGAATGCAAATTCGCATTGTCTCACCAGCCTCTTTGAACTCCACCTTCTAACAATGAAACCCCTTTCATAGTACAAATTTTATTAGTAATATAAACATATTGCTTGGTAGCTGCTAGGTAAGTATCATTTTCACCCCACTTCTTGAATGCTGTATTCAAAAAATGCAAATGCACTCTATCTCTCTTACATCTCAAACCTAGTACACATCAAAGCACCCAGACTAGCTGACTTTAATCCAATTAATACACACCCACAGACTAAACCTCTATTTTAAAAGAAAAATATTTTCCAATAATATTATATACATTAATAGTTTCATGACAGTGTGGTGATTCAATTGTGGCTTTCAAAAGGAATTGGATAAGCACCTTAAGATAAAAAAATGATTCAGGGGAGTGGGATTAGCCAAATTGGTCTTGTGGAGATATAGCGTGTACTCAACAGACCAAATAGCCGCCTCTGCTGCTGTAACAAGTAAAGTGCTGGAATTTATGAAAATCAGCTGCTGCTCTCTTTTTGCTTCTGTCTAATGCCACTTAATACAAATGATCCTTTGTAGTCTGAGCTAATGGTGGGTGGGATTTTCAGCACCCGCCCACTGCCGGGACCTCCCGGTCCCACCGCAAATCACTGGACTTTTGACTGGGGCACCGCCTCGCCCACGGCGGGTCCCGCCCGCGATAGGGCCGGAAAATCCCGGCCGGTATGTCAGTGAATTGTTTTGTATTTGTCAGAGCTAACAAGTGTACACTGTTATTTCCAGTGCACGCCTCAATGGTGGAAAAAGTTCCTTAAATATAAACAAAAAATCCAGGAGTTACTTTGCAGGCAGATCCCACCTGTGGAGGGAGAAACAGAGTTAACATTTCAGGTCAATGACCTTTTGTCAAGGGGGTATGGGGAGACAGCGGGATTACGGCGTTGAGATAGAGGATCAGCCACGATCATGTTGAATAGCGGCGCAGGCTCGCAGCGCTGAATGACCTACCCCTGCTTCTATTTTTCTATGTTTCTATGCTGTCATATATTCAGTTTCCTTGGTTTTCTAAAGGCTTACTACCCTGGATACGTTACGCACAAATTCAGTGAAAATATGTGCTTCCCTATGGATGCTAATTTTTGTGTTGAGCACTAATAAAAATTGCTTGAAAGTAGCCTAAATCATAACAGGAACTTTACTCTGCATCTAACAGTTAGCTTACTGTGAGAGACAAGTCGGGACTGTGAAAGGCTAGAAGAAGAAGGCTAAGAATCCAGCCTTAAGATTTCATTTCCTCAATTTAGTTGTATAAACTTCAAAGTGTCTAAGTACCCTGTGAATGTTTGAGGCCTGAACTGGAAAGGTGTTTTATCCCTTAACATCCCTTAAAAAAGAAAAATACTTGCATTTATATAGCGGCTTTCATGACCTCAGGATGTCCCAAAGCGCTTTACAGCCTTTTACAGTACTTTTTGAATTGTAATCACTGTTGCAATGTTGAGAATCCTTTACCACAATGAATGCCACAAATTAAACACAAAATAAGCAGAATAACAAGAAAACAAGGTGCAAAAAATGAACAAAATTGAAAATAAAACACAAAATCTAGTAGAAATCTATTTGTAATGCTGAAATGAAACAGAAGGTGATGGTAAAACATCGGTACCTGTGAAGAGAAAGATGGGATGTAGACCGCTTTCTGTCTGCTTGACAAAGAAGGCGTCTGGAAGTGCACCCACCGTGTTATCTGGTCAGGCTCAGGTGTGATTCTGGATAGAATCCAGTAATGCCAGATCTCTAACCCTTTTCCCACTTGCTGAAATACCTTGTGCTCCATCCTTTCCAGACAGAAATCACTAAAAGAGGAAGTCCCTGTCATGTGTATTATAATGATATAAAAGCACTTATCACTCGTAAGGTATTGGGTAAACACATTTTAGGTGCAGATATACAAGGACAAAAAGCTTGAAGACACATCAGCAGCAAAACTGCCTGTGCTGTGCCCTGTTCGAAAGCAAAAGTGAAACTAAAATTGGATCGCATGACACGCTTCCTTTCTAGTGATGTCATGCTGCAATCCCTTAATGGCATATTACAACATTCTCCTTTCTAAAGATATTTAACCCCCTTCCCAAGAAGTATAACTATTTACAATATATGTTCATGTTTAGTTACCATTACATAAGTGTATAGAGCAGATGGATTATGAGTCTGTAAAGCACAGAGGTAATCTGCTGGTACGCCAAGATCTTGTAATGGTAACCTTGTCTGGAGGTGTCTTTAATTACTCAATGGTCTGTGGGATTGTCATTCTTGGATGTTGTTCCTGGTTGCATTTTAGATTTTGTCCTAGATGCAACAGGACTGTGCAGTTGTTGAGGAGCTGGAATAGATCTGATTGGTCTTCAGTTATGCCTCACCATTGTGCCTTTGTATATAATGACTTCGTAGGATCTTTGTTCTGAACAAATCTTTGTCACCTTGGCTGGTTGCCATGTACCTTCTGTGGGGTCCTGGATGCGAACTTGTTGTCCCAACTGTAAACTTGGCAATTCTGTACCCCCATTTTTATTGTGCAAGTTGGTCATATTCTCTTGTAGTTTTAAAAATTGCTCTCTAGTTTCTGAGAGAGTACAATGGGTGAAAGTAGGCAAATTGGTACATGGCCAAACATGAGCTCTGCCAATGATGGAATACTTGCACTTAAAGGTGTTGCTCTTAGGTGTAACATTGCAATGTGTAGCTTGGTCTGTCTACATTTGAGAATTAGGGATTTCATCATTCAAATAATTCGTTCTGCTAGGCCATTAGATCTAGGGTAGTGAGGAGAAGAAGTAGTGTGATTGATATTCCACTTCTCACACATATCCTGTAATGGCTTACCAATAAATTGCAGATGGTTATCCGTAATGATCTCTCTAGGTGCACCAAATAAACTGAAAATAGCACTTAGAGTATGCACGGCAGTTGTGCTTAAGGTATTGTGCAATTGTCAAATGACGGGGTACTTGGTAAAGTAGTCGACGATCATGATGAAGCCAGTGCCATGGACATGAAAGAAATCTGTTGCGATTTTGGACCAAGGATGGGTAGGAACTTCATGTGGAATCAATGGTTCTTTATGCTGACTCGGCATATGACATGCCACGCACTTTTTGATGACGATGTCAATGTCATTGTTCATACCCAGCCAATGGACTGTCTCTCTTGCGAGTCTTCTCATCTGATCTGTGCCCATGCATGAGTGAGTGATGGCACCTATGTTCTATGATTTCCACGAGATTGACGGTGTGAATCATGTGTTCCCTGCTCTTCGTCTTGTCAAGTTTTGGTTTGTCAGTCACCTCATGTATATGTTTCTGACGGGATATTGGATGGTCATTCTTATTTCTTGAATGTACCCGTTTTTTATAGTCTGGATCTGTGCATGGCTCTTTGTAGCTGCATCAGCCTTTGCTCTAGTGCACTGCCACTACCAATGGCATTTTGTGCCACATGCCTTTCAGAATTAGTGGAAAGCTGGACATTTCTTGGTGCATACAGGAGGCCAGCCTTCCACATGTCTTGCTAGGTTTAGGTGTTCTAGTAAGTGTGTTAACAATTAGGGTTGTACGTAGGACCTGTAAGCTTCGTCGACCTGCAAGGTTGTCTTCGCACTTACTTCCATCCTTAAGTAGCTTTTCAATGCTACATGTTTGGGGCTTGTCTAGCAGATCTTGCTGGAATGCTTACATTGAAGTTCAACAATTCAACAATTCTGTCTGCTAGTTCTGCATCTGAAAAATCACAGTGCATAACCTTTTCTCAGCATCTGCTGATGAAGTGGTCTATGGACTCTGTAGGCCGTTGTCGAAATGACACTAACTCTAGTCGATGGATACAGAAGTTTAACCTGATTCTGAGCCAGTCTTCCAATGATCATTTGGGGATCCTTTAGCTCTTCTGCTATTAATCCTGACATGTTCAAGTACCTGTGTAGACCTTTGTTCCCAATTGCTAGGCAAATTTCTATGGCTTGCTTGTCTGGTTCAGACACACCTCATTCAAGAAACCATAGCTCTGTACACTGTTTAAACATTTTGAATTCGGATGGTAGGTCAGCTGCATCCCAATTTAAAGTAGGGAATATTGTGGACATTTTGACAATATTCCTTTGACCTTACTTCTCCTATAGTACCTGGGTTGAGTGTTGCCGAAGTTACTTTTGCGCACTTTTCTGAATCTCTGCCCATTATAATTGCAACATTCTCTGGCCCGATTTTCATTACTTTTTTTGCCTGCTCTCCCTCGCTCGCTATCTATCCGGCCCACATCGTGGTCATTTGCCTCTCCCAACTGAGCTAACCCGGTGCTGGTCCTCGCGATGTGCTGTCCCATTCACTGAATTGACAGGCTATGCCTGCAATTTCACCACAAGGAATGCATCTACTTACCAGATTTTTATTGGAGCACTGTGTCTTCAAAGGTTTTCTGTACGGTCAGCACACTGCGCTTTCAAAACTCCCCAACACAGCGTCTTCGTTGTGGCCTGACCAGAATGTTGAAGGTCATCTTATGCCATGTAGCGTGATCTAAAACAGTTCACCATATCATATCTATACTGAATCTTACTGCCAGGCTGAGTACAGTGTGGTTTAGAAGGAACCACTGTTGCACAATATGTTGTGTGTATTATAATGATATAAAAGCACCAATCACTCATAGGGGATTGGGTAAACACATTGTGGGTTCACTTATTAATCCTAGGCATATGTGAACAAATATACATGGACAGAAAGCTTGAAGACACATCAGCAGTAAAGCTGTCTGTGCTGTGCACTGTTTGAAAGCAAAAGTGAATCTAAAACTGGATGGCATGACACACTTCCTCTCTAGTGATGTCATACTGCAATCCCCTAAAGACGTATTACAACAATCCCTGACAAAATTCCCCCCAGTTCTGTTTCATTAATTTCCCACTGTGAAATATGTGCTTGTGTGAATCAGGCATACTTTCTTGCCAGGGCTTGTATGTGTTGGGAAACCATGGGCAGAATCTTCAGTTCGGCGAGCAGGGGCGCGACCTGCTCTCCAACGCATAAAATGATGCGCGGTGACATTGGGCGTGCGTCCCGACGTTACCATGCGTCATTCAGATCTTGAGTTCGGCGGGCGTGTACTGGGGTCGGCTGCGCGCCTGCCGAACTGTCAAAGGCCTACTAAGGCTACTTTAATTCCAGTTGAAATAATTAACATAGCTGCCTGTCCAAACTTATTCTCCTCCACGCTGAAACTCTATTGGTGAGAACCTCCAGGGCTAGCGTTCTGTCGTCACACAAGGGAACACCAGATCGACAGCGTCAAAACCCTGTGAACTTCATCCTTTTCATAATGTTTTTCTTTATCCGCCAATCTCTGTAGAGACCCTATTCCATTGACCTTTCTTTGTGTGTGTGTGTGTGTGTGTGTGTGTGTGTGTGTGTGTGTTTGTAGAGATATTTTTAAAGGGATAGATAGTTACACTTCCAGATTACAAATTGTGTGTTAACCGGTTCTTGCAACCTGTTTTAAAAGAAGTTTTGTTTTATAATAAATCAATCATTCTGAGTTTATTGAAAGAAGCTAGGTTAAAATCTCTTATTCTGGAGTCCCAATGTGGACTTGCACGTGTATCCCATGCATGTTGCCAGCATCTTAAATTTTAATTGTAATTGTGTGGGAAATGGAAAAAAGCAAGAAAGTGGAAGTGGTTTAGAAACAGAAAACGCTGGAAAAACTCAGCAGGTCTGACAGCATCTGTGGAGAGAGACACAGAGCTAACGTTTCGAGTCTGTAGGACCGTTCTTCAGAGTGGAAGTGGTGCCCTCTTCTGGTTTTATTGTTGGGAATGGTACACCACTGACAAAATTCAGGCCCACATCTCCAATATTTTTATAACAAATAAAAGAAAGTGTTCTAAGAAAATGAAGGAAGTACACAGGGCAAGATCATCCCAGATTTGTACAAAGCATGGTAACGAGTAAGAAAAAGGACGTTTTACTCGCCGGCCACAATGGCGGGTTTTCGCACCATATCTTCTCATTCCCAGTGCATCCTGACTCATTAATAATGCATTCTCGGGAAACACACTGGATTGCTGGAGGGGTGGCCTCTGATCGCCCGCCTCGTTGTCACCTCAGGCCTTCAGTAATCCGGGTACCATGTTTAAAGGGCACCCTGCACAGAACTACCTCTCTCAAAGGCATCGGAAGCTGCTGCAAAAGTTATGCTGCCCCCAAATTTAGCGACGCCTCCCTCGGGCGCCTACTGGATGCAATGGAGGCCCACCGTGAAGTCCTCTACTCCCAGTCTGGGTGAAGCCCAACAAGCAAGGTGACAAATCCAGCATGAGAGGCAGGGGCATGGGTGGTCAGTGCCAATGCCCTGCAAAAGAGGACAGCCACCCAGTGCTGAAAAAGGGTGAATGGTCTCCTCCATTCCTCCAGGGTAAGTCACTCTCCTCATCACTCTCAACTCACACAATCACAAACCCATCACACATCCACAGGGACCTCATTCACTAACAGTTCAAGAGACATCACCATTCACTCTCTCACACACATCCTTCATCTGCCCTGTGGATCATGTCCTCATCCTGTCTATGGCACCACTCACCATCCACACATGCCAGGCATCCTTCTCATCTGGCCTGGCAGGCATCTTGCTTACACTCTCTCCATCTGTCTTCGTGCAGGACAAACTGGCACACAACAAAAGAGAGAGGTTGCAGAATGGTGGAGGACATTGAGGTCCTCACAAACTTTGAAAGTAGAGTCATCCAGCTGGCCGGCAACAATCTGGACCATTCCTGTGCTGACGGTGAGACAGGTGGTGCTCAACCTAGTGAGGATCCTGCAGTGCAACATCCCTCAGACAACCTTGCTGTGAGTCAGTTCCCCTGCTCTGCAAGCCCCTGCCATGTACTAATTATTTCTCCTTGCTTTCTCAGGCACACCTGAGAAGCAGCCCAGAGAGTCCACGATGTAGGTCCAAGACACAGGCCCCGAAGGCACCTCGGAAGAAGAATCTGATGATACCCTAGTTGAAGACCCATCACAGCGCTCAACCACACCCTGCACCAGTGCAGAGACACACACCTCAGTGGGACCTATTTCTAGAGTAGTCTCAGGGTCACATTGGTGAGCAAATTGCACTGTCTGATCCACAGCAGGTGGCGGCAGTGACTTCCCAATTTTCTGGCTCTTGGAGGACTGCTGGAGGCTGGAAATCTGCTGAGTCTGAGCCAGATGAAGATCCTCTGGACTTGGTCATGTCACAGTTGCTGGAGCTGCAAAGGCAAGCTCGGAAACATCAGGAAGGGATGTCCACTGCACTGCAAGGCACAATGGAGGAGTCCATCTGCCTTCAGTTTGAGGTGATAGCATCGGCATGCCAATGCACCGAGGTCAACACTGGCAGCATGGCAGCCGCCATGAAGACTTCGGCCCAGAACATTGGTCCTGCACTGTTGCACGGGCTGAACTTCATCGCTGATGCCATACTTGGCCTCCAACATTGTCAACGCGAGAGAGGTGTGTGGCAGCGTGATCTCAGTTCAGCTTCCTCTTCTCCTCAAGGAGTCGGCTAGGGGCCCTCGGGCACCAATAGGGAGGAGGATCAGCGGGTGCACACCCCGGACCGTCCACCCAGGTGACTGCAGGAGTGACCGGCCCATCCAAATCCTCTCTTCCTGTAACCCCAGCAGCTCCAGCTCCACTGTCTGAGGAGGGTGCCACTGCCACATAGCAGGAGCCCAGGGCCCCCCAGGTCTCTGCCTTTCAGAGGACGCCCTACTAGGTTATCACAAACAGGGATTAGCAGTCAGCAGGCTGCCTCCGTGTCCTCTGAGGATGTCAGGGGAGCACCAAGACGTAGCAGCAGGGTTAGGAAGGTTAAGAAGATGTAGTTACACAGCCTGGGCATGAATGCCAATCATTTGTACTTAATGTTTACTATTGTAAATAATACAATATACCCTAGACTGTCTCCTTGCTTATGGCTCCTTGTTATGATGAACAGTGTCAATGTCACTCAGACGTGAAACCTTGGTTTCTGCACAACATAAAGGCAGGTGTCTCAGTCCAGGGCCTCTTCCCTGTGCAATGTGTAACCTTCAGACCAAAGCAATGGTCTGGCTTCAAGAGACATCACCATTCACTCTCTCATACACACCTTCATCTGCCATGTGGATCGTGTCCTCATCCCGTCCATGGTGCCACTCACCACCCACACATGCCAGGCAGCCTTCTCATCTGGCTTGGCAGGCGTCCTGCTTACACTCTCTCCACCTGTCTTCATGCAGGACAAGCTGGCACATAACAAAAGGAAGAGGATGTAGAATAGTGGAGGAATGCCTGACATCAAGGTCCACGCAGACTTTGAAAATAGAGTCATCCAGATCGCCGGCAATGACCTGGACCGTTGCTGTGCTGACTGCCTGCACCTCGCTGGTGCTTGTTATAGCTGCCAGAATGTCGTGGGCATCTCTCAGCACCTTTGAGGTGGGGCTGGCCCACCCATCTCTTCAACATCTGTGACCAGTGATGCTGTGCTTCTGAAAGGGTCAGGTGCTGAAGGCTGACAAAGGATCAGGTGCACTTAAAGTTTCATGGCTGCATCTCCATGGTATGACCCTGACCATAGAGCACAAGCGAGCTGCCCTCAGCCAGACAGGAGTCAGACATTCGCAGAGGCAATGTGAAGATCCATGGAGGAGCTGCATGTATCCTCTGATAAGGAGGGCGTTGAAGGGGATGAGGGTGAGGAGGTCCTCAAAGGGGTGGATCCAGGCGATGAGGCCATCGCACTGGCCAAACGAGGAAAGATCCTCACTGCACGTCGTCATCATCCTCCTGGAATCTAGCAGCTATTTGGGCCTCCGCTTTGTCTCCATGACATGAGCCTGAGCACTGAGGGTATGTGCGCTGCCATCAGCCACACAAGAGTCAAACATTCACAGATGCAAGGTGAGGATCTTAGGACTGTCCTCACTGCATCTCGTCATTATTCTCCACGAATCTTGCGGCTATGAGGACCTCCCGAGAGCGCTTGCCTCGTTTGGCCAGTGCGATGGCCTCATCGCCTGGATCCACCCCTTTGAGGACCTCCTCACCCTCATCCCCTTCACCGCCCTCCTTATCAGAGGATACATGCAGCTCCTCCATCTCCTCCTCAGCTAGGTCCTTCCCCCTTTGCAGCACCAGGATGTGGAGCACACAGCAAGCGATGATGATGCGTGACACCCTCTGAGGACTGTATTGCAGTGCTCCACTGGACCTGTTGAGGCATCAGAATGTTATTATCAATATGCCTATCGTTTGCTCCACCAAAGTCCGGGTCATTGTACCGTCGCGCTCCTGCAGTCTGAGGCCGCCGCATGGGCACCATCAGCCACGTTGTCTGTGGGTAGCCCTTGCCCCCTAAGATCCAACCCTGCAGCCTCTGTGGGCCCTGGAAAATGCCAGGAATCTGAGACCTACTAAGGATTTGGGAGTCGTGGATGCTCCCTGGGAATTGTGTGCAGACCTACAGGATGTGTTTGTGATGGTCTCACACCAGCTGAACATTCAGCAAATGGAAGCCCTTGCGGTTGACATAGTTGAGTGTTTGTTGCCATGGAGATCTAAGTTCCATGTGAGCATAGTTGATGGCACCCTGAACCTGCGGAAAACCTGAGGTTGCGCAAATCCCAGCGCACTTGCTTCCCGGCTTTCCTGATCCCTGGCGGGTGGAGCGAACGATCACAAACTTGTTTTCACGATGACGTAAAAGCGATTTTTGTCCTTCGCGCCATATTATTCTCCCCGCCTGCCATGAAGGCCCGATGCCAACAGGGCTGGAAAATTCGAGCCACAATTTTTTTTAAGCATCCCCCCCCCCACCAACCCTCCATGACTTTTCTCCTGAGTTTCTTACCCTGGTTATTAATCCATGTTTCCTGAAAGCTGCAGGGCAATCCTGGAGAATTGGCAACCCTAATTGGGATCTGAATACCTGAATAGCGGTGTGCTTGTGAAACTGTACCCCAGCATGAGTGAGCACCTGCAGGAAAGGAGGAGCGAACATCCTAAATTAAGACAAATCCCCAGGGTTCAACATGAGGTATAGTAGAGTATGAAGGAGCCTACCAGTTTTCGGGCTGCCAGAGGCTCCAGATTGGATTGATTAGTTTCTGCACAGTGGCTGATGGAATACAATTTATCAGGGGCTGAAAGTGGTGTAAAAATGAGTTTTCATTTTGCAGCTGTTTTGGAAAGAATAGCAGGCAAAGATTTATAAAGTAAACTGTTGTCCACATCCTGGCTGGAAAGCATCTGTGGAAAGGAAATTGATTACATTTCAACGAAGTAAAGAAAGCTGGTTGTGGAGCAGTCATAGTAAAAATAATAGGCAAGCAATTAAGCTGTCAAATACAATTACCATTTGTATAAAATCAGTTCAGATTCTCCCTCCCGTCGTTTGATAGCAGCAGTAATTAGCCATTGACTTTGCTGCAAGACACATTTTAATTCCATAAATCAGTGCAGTATTGGGGCTTGTAGCCATTAAGATGATTTAATTAGGCCAAATGTCTTACATGGGAATGAGGATTGCTGAACACACACGTACACCTGCCGACTCTTATAAAAGTCGGTTTTCACAATGCAGATTGTTTTTACAGGCGTTAGCCTTCTTTTGAAACAAATGTATCAGTGATATTTTTATATTAATGAACGCGTGGGCCAGTTTCTTTTAAAAGCTGCGTTGGCTGCTCACTTCGACTTTGCCTACAGCGCTAATGTTTCCCCAGCTCGCTGGAGTGCCACAACATGTCTCATCAGTGCAGCGTCAAATCCTGTCTCCCAGCTATCCTATTGATTTTTACTTTCTCTTCCTCTGTACACAAACTTTAATCACTCGCAAAAAAAATAAAAGCAAAGCAACAAATCAATTTAAAAAATCATTACCTGAAAGCTATAATTTATCATTGCACCCTTAAGCTTGAATGTGACTAGATTAGATGGATTCATATAAAATAGATGTGTTTGCTGCTACCTGGTGCTTCTTTTTAAAGGCATCACTATTTTGCACATAGGCAATAATAATGCTTTAAATGATTTTGCCTCTATGCATCTCTATTTCTGTCAGTCATTGCATATGAGTTTGGATAAATATTTTCACATTATTCCTTTCCTATGTTTTCTAACTTTAGCTCCCCCATTATTTTTTGTTTGGAAGTGTTTCTTCCTCTTTCATTTGATAAGGTGAAATGGTTAGTCCTAAAGACTCTTCCCTTGGCTTTGTTGTTCTGTATCTGTGACTCTGCTGATCCCTTCAGTTTAAGCAGTCTTTTTTGGGGAGGTAATGATTTTGACTCTTGGATGGCTGAGCATGGACTGGTGGAGCCTGCTGACTAGTGCAGTGCACGGACCAGTGGAGTGCACTGACAAGTAAGAATGCTGCCCGGTGGGGAGCGCTGAAGTGCCGATTGGTGCGGAGCGCTGATGGTGGAGAGTGCTGATTGGTGGAGAGCGTTTACCGGTGGAGTGCGCTGACCAGTGGAGTGCGCTGACAATAAGAATGCTGCCTGGTGGGGAGCGCTGATTGGTGGAGAGCACTGACTGGTGGAGTGCCCTGACCGATAAAAGTGCCAACCGGTAGAGTGCACTGACCAATGGAGTACAGTAACCAGTGGATTGTGCTGATTGTTGAAGTGTGCTGACCACTGGAGTGCACTAACTGATGAAGAGTACTGACCGGTGGAGTGTGCTGACTGGTGGAGAGCACTAACCAGTAGAGTACGTTCAGTGAAGTACATTGACTGGAGGAGTGAGCTGAGTGCTGGAGAGCACTGACTGGTGGAATGTGCTGACTGGTGGAATGTGCTGACTGGTGGAATGTGCTGACTGGTGGAATGTGCTGACTGGTGGAGTGTGCTGACTGGTGGTCAACACTGACCGGTGCAGAGCGCTGACCAATGGAGAGCACTGACCATTGGAGTGCGCTTACTGGTGAAGAGTGCTAACTGGTGGAGTGTGCTTACAGCTCGAGAGCCTGACTGGTGACTGGTGGAGTGGGCTGACTGGTGGAGAGTGCTGACCGGTGGAGAGTGCAGACCGGTGGAGTGTGTTAACTGCTGGAGAACGCTGACTGGTGGAGAACGCTAACTGGTGGAGCGCACTGACTAGTGCAGTGTGCTGACAGGTGGAGTGCATTGACTGGTGGATTGCGCTGACCGGTGGAGAGTACTGACTGGTGGAGTACGCTGACTGGTGGAATGCACTAACTGATGGAATGCGCTGACTAGTGGAGTGGACGCTGACTGGTGAAGAGTGCTAACTGGTGGAGTACACTGACTGGTGGAATGCACTGACCTGTGGAGTGTGCTGACTGGTGGAGTACGCTGACTGGTGGAGTGCACTAACTGGTGGAGTGCGCTGACTGGTGAAGTGCGCTGACTGGTGAAGTGCGCTGACTGGTGAAGTGCGCTGACTGGTGGAGTACGCTGACTGGTGGATTGCGCTGACTGGTGGATTGCGCTGACTGGTGGATTGCGCTGACTGGTGGAGTGTGCTGACTGGTGGAGTGCACTGACCTGTGGAGTGTGCTGACTGGTACAGTACGCTGACTGGTGGAGTGCACTGACTTGTGGAGTGCACTGACTTGTGGAGTGCACTGACTTGTGGAGTGCACTGACTTGTGGAGTGCTCTGATTTGTGGAGTGCACTGACATGTGGAGTGCACTGACTGGTGGGGTGCACTGACTTGTGGAGTGCACTGACTTGTGGAGTGCACTGACTTGTGGAGTGCACTGACTGGTGGAGTGCACTGACTGGTGGAGTGCACTGACTGGTGGAGTGCACTGACTGGTGGAGTGCACTGACATCGGTGGAGGGCACTGACTGGTTAAGGGCACTGACTGGTGGACCGGTTGAGAGCGCTAACTGGTGGGAGCCCTGACTGGTAGAGTACGCTAACCAGTGCAGAGCACTGACCGATGGAGAGCACTGACCGATGGAGAGCGCTGACCGATGGGGAGTGCTGACCGATGGAGATTGCTGACCAATGGAGAGCGTAGACTGATGGAGAGTGTGCTGACCGATGGAGAAAGCTGATTGATAGAGAACACTGACTGATGGAGAGCTCTGACCGATGGAGAGTGCTGACTGATGGAGACAGTGCTAACCGATGGAGAGAGAGCTGACTGATGGAGAACGCTGACTGATGGAGAGCTCTGACCGATGGAGAGAGAGCTGACTGATGGAGAACGCTGACTGATGGAGAGCAGTGACTGATGGAGAATGCTGACCAATGGAGACAGTGCTAACTGATGGAGAGAGCGCTGACTGATGGAGAATGCTGACTGATGGGGAGCAGTGACTGATGGAGAATGCTGACTGGTGTATAGTGCTGACCGATGGAGTGCACTGACCGATGGTGTGCGCTGACCGATGGAGAGTGCTGAGTGATGGAAGGTGCTGACTGATGGAGTGCACTGACTGATGGGAGAATGCTGACCAATGGAGAATGTTGACCAATGGAGAGCACTAACCGATGGAGAGCACTGACCGATGGAGAGTGCTGACCAATTGAGACTGCTGACCAATGAAGTGCGCTAAAATTGAGACATCGTGTTAAAATCTGAGTCAGACCATTTAAGAGAGAAATTAGAAAACAGTTCTTCAAGCAAAGCGTAGCAGAAATGTGAAACTCTCCCACAAAAAACAGTAGAAACTATCTTAATTAATACCTTTGAATCTTGACACTGTTAGATTTTTGTTAGCCAAGGTTATTATGGGATATGGAACCAAGGCGGGTAGATACAGTTGAGATATGGATTAGCTACGACCTCACTGAATAGAGGAACAAGCTTGAGCAACTGAATGGCTTACTCCTGTTGCTGTGTTTCTATTCCAGTGTTCCTGTTTGTATGATTTAGAGAGAAAAGTCCCTCTGTTATAGCTTGCTAGATTCATTGACTGCAAGACATTTGGATATCTGAATTTCATACCTGACTTCATTGTGTAAGTGCCACAGGGAGTAAAGTGGTTTAAGGAGAAGACCCAGCACCAATTTCACAGGGCAACTCAGGTTGGGCAATAAATGCGGCTTTGCCAATGTCACCAATATCCTGAGAATAGGTTTCTTCAAGCTTAAGTTTAAATAGTTAAAGTGAAAGAATGCAAAATGTTCTTATTTTCAGACTTTGATTTTGGTGAATAACTTGAGTTTTGCATTATTATATGCAGAAAGCAAGCACAGATGTTACCTTGTAGGACCTCGCTCAGAACCTGCATGCATGCACTTTTTTCTCTTAGAGGGTCATTAGTCTGTAGAATCCTTTTCACCAGAAAGCAGTGGAGGCTGGCTCATTGAATATATTCAAAGCTGAATTAGACAGATTTTTGATCAGCAAAAGTTATGGAGGGCAGACATGAAAATGGAGTTGAAGCCACAATCAGATCAGCCATGACCTGATCGAATGGTGAAACATGGTTCAAGAGGCTGAATGGCCAACTCCTGCTCCCAATTCTTGTGTTCTTGTGTCTAAGCAAGAGAGGTCCCAGTGGAGAATTGTTAGCACGAACATGCCTTCAGACTGGCTGTATTCCAAGGATTCTTCCCAGCCAGAGAGAGAGAGAGGGAGAGAACGTAAGTGGAAACCCTGGAGATCTGGATCATCCTTGAGTAAATTTGAGTTTCTGCCTGACTGATTCTTGGGCTTTGCGATACTGGAGCCATCTTGGTTTCCTTGCTTTCCCACTCCAGGATTTGATCACAAAAATCAAGGCTAGTAGTCCAGTGCAATAATGAAGAAGTGTTGCACCATTGGAGGTGCTGTCTTTCACATTAAACCGAGACCCTGTCAGCCACTTCCGGCAGGCGTAAAAGATCCTATGATACCCCAGCTCTGAAGATGTGTCATATTGGACATGAAACATTAACTCTTGTTTCTCTCTTCACGGATGCTGCCAGACTTGCTGAGTTTTCCAGCACTTTCTGTCTTATTTTTGTGTTTAGCAACGCTTGGTGTGGCTCAGGAGCCCCACTCTGGCATGGCAGTCTCTGCCAAATTTGCTGCAGAGGAAGAGGAAGAAGTAGGCTTAGATGACGTATGATTCACTGGCCTCTGTTTTCTTTGGGCCCTCTTCTCGACCAGCTGAACTTTTCATTTCTCCTTGTCTCTTCCAAAGCTCTTCCAGACAGTCAGCCTCCAGAGGTCACGGCCATTAGTGACTGTCTCCCAGTTGTCAGTATCAATATCCTCCATCTTCATATCTCGCCTGGGTGTCCTTCTAACGGAGATATGGATGCCAAGGAGGTCGTGACCCAGTGGCCACTTCACTATGCAGAAGGCCTTTTGTACATGGCCATCATCCATCCAACGAACGTGGCTGAGCCAGCGCAAACATCATTGGCTTAGCAATAAGTGTATGCCGATGGAATTAGCAAACCATGGGATCCCTGAGTTGGTGACCTATTCCTGCCAAGAGATTTCAAGGACACACCTGAGACAGTGAAGGTGGAAACTGTTCAGCCTCTTCTTCTGCCTAGCATATGTTGTCTAGGTCTCACCACTGCAGAGGTGTGCGCTGAGGACACAGGCTTGGTAGACTCACCGTTTGGTGTTCTCAGTCAGGTTGCTGTTGTCCCACACTCTCTTACTCAGAGTGGACATAACAGTTGCAGCTTTTGCGATGCATGTGTTGATTTCAGCATCAAGTGACAGATTGCTGGTGATTGTGGAGCCAAGTTATGTGAAGCTATCAACAACCTCCAGTGTCACATTGTCAATGCTGATAGATGGCGGTGTGGCAACATCGTGGACCATGACATTTGTCTTCCTGATGCTGATAGTCAAACCAAACTCTGTCCATGTGCCGCTTGTTATGACGTAGCAGATGATGTGTGCCAGGCGGACCAAATCCACAAGGGAAACTTGCTTATGTTGTCACAACAGTTTTGCAATTTGTATTTAGTACGAGAAGATGTGTGCACTAATTCAGAAGTAATGAGTTCACCAAAACCTTAAGAGATTTTAAAAATTAAATTAAGATAAAATATTTATGAACAAAAGAAAAGATATCAAGCATGTACATAAGACTACAATTACTTAATACTATAACAAATCCTAAAATTCCTAATTAACCTGATGCCCAGTTACACACCCTCTTTAAGGCAACAGTCCAAAATAGATTTTAGATTTAAAAATAACAAGCCAGCAAGTTAACACCCAAGGATGTAGTCCATCGGAACTGGAGACTTGCCAGCCTGCAGCTCCATCAATTTGCTCAGTACCATTTCCCTAGTGATTTCAATTTCACTAAGTTCCTCTCCCCCTTTCACCTCCTGATTTGCAGCTATGTTTTTATGCAGGAATGTTTTTTGTATCCTCTATAGTGAACACAGAACAAAATATTGGTTCATTTCTTCCTCCATTTCCTTACTATCTACTATTAACTCCCCACTGTCACTCTCTAGAGGACCAACACTCACTTTACTTACTCTTTTCCTTTTTAAATACCTGTAGAAACTCTTGTTATCTGTTTTCACATTTCTAGTTAGCTTTCTATCATACTATAATTTCTTTCTCCTGGTTAACCTTTTAGTCATTCTCTGCCGTTCTTTATATCCTGACCAATCATCTGTCCTGCTACTCATCTTTGCGGAGTTGTATGCTTTTCCCTTAAGTTTGATGCTTTCCTGAACTTTTTTAGTTAACGACGGATGGTGGGTCCTCCCCTCAGAATTTTTCTTTATATTAAGAATACTTATTTTGAATACTCTAAAATATCCCCTTAAATGTCTGCCACTGCTTCTCTATTGATCTATCCTCTAGCCTAGTCTCCCAGTTCACTTCAGCTAGCTCAGCTTTCATCCCCACTTGTTGCCGTTATTTAAGTTTAAGATACTAGTTTTAGACCCACTCTTCTCCCTTTCAAACTGGATGTAACATTCAATCATATTGTGGTCGCTGCTACCTAGATGTACCTTCATTCCGAGGTCATTAATTAATTCTGTCACATTACACAATACCAAGTCTAATATAACCTGCTCTCTGGTTGGTTCCAGAACATGTTGCTCTAAGAAACTATCTCAAAAGCATTCTAAGAACTCCTCATTCAGGCTACTACATCCAATCTGATTTTTCCAGTTTATGTGTAGATTAAAATCACCCATGATTATATCCGTCCCTTTATCACAAGCACACAATATTTTCTCTTGAATACTTTGTCCTACACTGTGGCTACTGTTAGGGAACCTGTAGACCACTCCCACTAATGACTTTTATCCTCATCTCCATCCAAACCGATTCTACATTCTGATCCCCTGAGCCAAGGTCACCTCTAACTATTGCACCAATGCTCTCTTTGATTAACAGTGCTACCCCTCCACATAGCTTCCTATTCTTCTTGAATGTCATGTACCCCTCAATATTAAGGACCCAATATTTGTTGTCCTGCAGCCACGTCTCCGTAATTACTATCAGATCATATTTATTTACTTTGCAATGTGGGCCATCACTTCATTTACTTTGTTATGAATGCTATGCGCATTCAGATGGAGAGCCTTCAGTTTTGTCTTTTTGTTACCTTTGTAATATCTAGTCTTGACTGTTGATGTATTCTTAGCTTTTTTTCTCTCTGTCCCTTCCTGCCATTCTCTGACCCTCATTTCTCATCTTACTATTTTGCTCTCCTGTCTTAACTCTACACCTTGAATTGTTACCTCTACCCAAGCTTGATTCCTCACCCCTCTTGTTTAATTTAAAGTCCTCTCTACTTCCCTGGTTATGTGATTTGTGAGGACGCTCTTCCCAGCACGGTTCAGGTGTAAACCGTCCCAACGGTACAGCCCCCACTTTCCCCAGTACTGGTGCCAGTGCTCCACAAACCGGAACCCACTTCTCCCACACCAGCCTTTGAACAACACATTCATCTCTCTAATCTTATTTGCCCTATGTCAATTTGCACGTGGCTCAGGTAATAATGCAGAGATTATTACCTTTGAGGTTCTGCTTCTTAATTTGGTACCTAGGTCCTCATACTGATTTTGCAGAACCTCTTTCCTAGTTCTACCCATGTTACTTGCACCTACATGAACCATGACAATTGAATCCTCCCCCTCCCACTGCAAGTTTCTCTCCAGCCCAGAGCAGATGTCCTGAACCTGGGTACTGGGCAGGCAACATAGCTGCCTGGACACTTACTCTTTGCTGCAGAAGAGTTTCAATCCCCTTCACTATACTATCCTCTACTACCACTATATTCCTTTTTGCTCCCTCCACTTGAACGGCTTCCTGCACCACAGTGCCATGGCCAGTCAGCTCATGCACCATGCAGACCTCGCTTTCATCCACACAGGTTATGAGCACCTCAAACCTGTTTGACAATTACAAAGTCTGAGGCTCCTCCACCACTGTCTGCTCGGTCCCATTATCTGCCTCACTGACAGTCACATCCTCCTGTCCCTCACTGCTGCCAAAACAGATGACCCTCTTCTAAGATGTGTGACTGTCTACTGGAACAAAGTATCCAGGTGTTTCTCCCCCTCGCTTATGTTGCGCAGTGTCTGCATTTTGGCTTCCAGATCAATAATCCTGATCTGGAATTCCTCAAGCTGCTTACACTTCCTGCAGATGTGTTTGTCATGGATTGCCTTGATGTCCAAAAGCTCCCACATCTCACAGCTGCAACGTAACACCTGTCCTGCCATTCTAACTTGTGTTATTTAGTTAATTTACTTTAATTACTTTCTTCCTATGTATGTTCCAATTTACTATGTTTATTGAATGCTAGGACCACTGACAACTAAAGGTTATATGCTTCTTAACTACAAAGGTATGTGTTTTAGATGTTTGGTTAAATTACTTTATTTTTATTGCTTTTTTATCTCTATTGTTTTATTTTAATTTTAAAGTTTTCAAATTTTGGTTTATTTAAAGTTTTAGTTCTTTTTATTTAAAGATGTACCTGAACTTGCCTGTCCTAAGCCGGTTTCTCACACACTGTTCCTTAGACTGAGCACTTACCGGCCAATCAACTTACTAGCTTCCTGTGACGTCACAGTTGGCTTTTTTATCTTTTTCCTCCCCTGCTGCCTCACAGCAGCTGGAACAGTGGAAGAGTGCGCTGCTCAGCTCCGCTCTGACTCCAAGCAAGGTAGGCCTCACTCGAATCCCTGGTCTGTATTTATAGGCGCTGCTCAGCTCCTGACTGTCTCCCGCAGATCCGCTTCAACTCCCAGCAAAGTAGCAAAGACTCCAAATGTAATTAAATCATACAGAGAGAACCATCTACATTCACACCCACAAATCTACTTTACAACAAACCATAAAAACATTATGAAAATTACTGTACATTCGTAACACACTGAAGATGTTCCTTGGTGTAGAAACCTAGTGCAGCATCATCAGTGTAGAGCAACTCTCTGATGTGGACTTGGCGCACCTTCATCTTGGATATTGGGTGAGAAAGGCTGAACCGTTTTCCGTCAGTCTGGTATGTTAGTAGACACCCTCTGTCGATGACCTGAAGGCATATGACAGCAGCAAAGAGAAGAACATGCCAAAGAGTGTTGGTGCCAGAATACATCCCTGTTTGACGCTACAGCGGATCTCAAAGGGTTCCGGTGTTGTCCTGTCATAGCTGACCTTACCCATCATGTTGTCATGGAAAGAGGACATCACATTCCACACATAAAAGAGCAGCCTCAGCAAGCAGTCAGTTTTCTCCAGTAGTTTAAATAGACTTCCTCCGCTCACATGGTCGAATGACTTGGTTAGATTGATGAAGGCGATATATAATGGTCTCCGCATTTCTGTTGCAGCTGCCAGACTGAGAAGATCATGACAATTGTAGATTTTCCAGTCCTAAAACCACACTGGAATTCGGGATAGATGAGTTCAGCCAGAATCTGCGGTCTGACGAGGAAAACATGGGCAAATACCTTGACAGTTGTTGTAAACACTGCAGTCACTCTTGTTCCCAAACAGGGTCACAACCTTTGCATCACACATATCCTGGGGTACTGCCCCCTCCCTCCATCAGAGGCAGCGAAGTTTGTGCAGATGCTGCTGGAGTGCCAGTTTCCTGTACTTGATGAGTTCAGTGGGTATAGTATCAGCACTTGGAACTTTGCCTGTGGCAAGTGAGTCAATAGCTTTGCTAAGTTCCTCCACTGTGGGTTCGATATCCACCTCCCCCATGACAGGCAGGCTTTCTATGGTCAACAAGCAGAATATTGCATTTGCTGGAAATTTGAAATAAAAACAGAAAATGCCGGAAATACTCAGCAGGTCAGGCAACATCTGCGGAGAGAGAAACAGAATTCACATTTCAGGCCAATGACCTTTCATCAGAACCTATTGCTGCCAGCGATGTAGGCTAAAAATGAGAAGCAAGCTAGAGTACAAAAGTGGAAAGCATGCTAACTCACTTCATCCAGGCAATAGACACATCACATTGACCTGTTGGACACGCTTCTGCTCACATTTCCAACACAGCTTCCAACAGCCAAACCAGCGTAAAAGGTCATGGAGTTTCAAGCACAGGATAAATTGAGTTTCCATGACCTTTTGCGCTTGCTTAAATACATTGCTGTAAAAGCTGGCCCCACCCACAGAACTGGCCATGCTGCTGGATAAATTAATCAGCATGGTGAGATTCTTCTTATTGTACCCGTTTGCAGATCTTTGAAGAGGCTATTTAAGTTAACTTTTTTTGGGGTGCTGGGGCACTGACGGCATCTTATAAAATATTTTAAATATTAAAAATAATTGTATTTACTAAGAAACTAAGTGTATGGCAGTGGAACTATTAAATGATACAAGTGACAAGTAACATTTGCGTCACACAAGTGCCAGGCAATAACCATCTCCGGCAAGAGAGAATCAAACCATCACCCCTTGACAATCAATGGCATTACCATCGCTGAATCCCCCACTATGAACATCCTGGGGGTTACCAGTGACCAGAAACTGAACTGAACTAGCCATATAAATACTGTGGCTACATGCGCAGGTCAGAGGCTAGGAATCCTGCGGCGAGTAACTCACCTCCTGACTCCCCAGAGCCTGTCCACCATCTAAAAGGCACAAGTCAGGAGTGTGATGGAATACTCTCCACTTGCCTGAATGAGTGCAGCTCCAACAACGCTGAAGAATGTGGACACAATCCAGGACAAACCAGCCTGCTTGATTGGCACCACCCCTTCGACAAAAATTCACTCCCTCCGCCACCGACACACAGTAGCAGCAATGTGTACCATCACAAGATGCACTGCAGAAACTCACACCAAGGCTCCTTCGGCAGCACCTTCCAAACCCACGACCGCTACCATCTGGAAAGACAAGGGCAGCAGATACATGCAAACACCACCACCTGGAAGTTCCCCTCCAAGCCACTCACCATCCTGACTTGGAAACATATCACCATTCCTTCGCTGTCTCTGGGTCAAAATCCTGGGACTCTCTTCCTAACAGCGCAGGGATTGCAGTAGTTCAAGAAGGCAGCTCACTACCACCACCTCCTCAAGGGCAATTAGGGATGGGCAATAAACATTGGCCTAGCCATCAATGCCTACATCCCATAAGTGAAAAAAAGATCAGCCATGAACATATCAAATGGGGAAGCTCGTGGGGCCGAATGGCCAACTCCTGCTCCTAATTTATATGTTTGTATTTGATAAAAGCCCATGAATAAAATATATGAAAATCCTCCAAAATACAATATCATCTTATTTTTAATTAATTTTATTTGAATTTCTCCGCATATTTTCTTTATCATTTTATGTTAATTTTACTTTTTAAACTAACATGTAAAATGTGCCAGCGCATTCTTAAATTATCTACTATGCTACATAATTATCCTTCCCTTATGTACAAAATCTACATGGTATTGTGAAAGTCAAGCCTGAGATTACTATTAACACACTCTCAGCACATTCTCCAATAAAGATACAAGTTTGGGTATTCTGTCACAACAATCAATGGCCTTCTCGATAGAATGTATGTTACGTTGAATGAAACACAGCCTCTGACAGCATCAGTAATGCTACTGGAGAACTGCTGATATAAAAAAGCATTGCTACTAATGTGTGCTTTGTTATATTTTTAAGTCCTGTTTGTACTATGCAAATACCTGTCACATTTTAATTTAGTTTAAAAATACAATAACTTAGAAACTATATAATTATGTGCATAAGGAAAGTGATCAATTATTTCTGAAAAAGCAGACACTGACCCATATTATTCAAAAGAAAAGTTAAAAATTATTTTAATCCCATTATATCCAACCTTGAGCTATAACTCCTGAATAACACATACCTATCAAGTTAGTGATACTGCTTTTTTCAGTGTGGTGTTGTTCTACTTTCATATCCATTGTTGTGGTACAGCAACTTTCAAACCCTGGGGTTGCCCTGAGCAATGTCGTAGAAAGTTTGGCCATTTTTGCAAGCCTTCTCAATCCACCCCTGTTCCTGCCGTACTGCTGGCTTCAGCGCTATAGGCAATTTATATTGCAACTATAGTTGGCAAATACAGTTTGTGCATAAAGCGCTGAATAGCAGCTTTTGGTTGACAGTCCCATCAATGAAACATGTGAAACAATCTGGCAAAAGAACCAGAGGGGAGATGAGATTTTTTTTTAATGCAGTGAGCTGTTATGGTCTGAAATGTACTGCTTGAAAGGGCAGTGGAAGCAGAATCAATAATAGCTTTCAAAAGTGAATTGTATATATACTTGAAAAGGAAACATTTGCAAGGCTTGGGGGAACAGAGGAGTGGGACTGATATGATAGCCTTTTCAAAGAGCCGATGTAGGCACAATGGGTTGAATGGCACCCCTCTATTATTCAATTGACAGAGATGAAAATGATCTTATAGCCACATGTTTAAACGATCATTTCAGCCATAGGTAGAAAAATGCAAAAAGTGGTGAGGACTGCATGGTTTTCAAATGTCAGTTGAGAAGGATAAATTGCAGAAAACAGAAAGATCTAAAACCTTTTAGCTATATTCATAATTGATAGCTTTTTTTAAAAAAAGGGGCCAGAATTTTACTTTGACCTGGCGGGCGCGCGCCCAACCCAAACGCACAAGAAATTGTGCAAAATGATGTCGGGCGTGCGTGCGAGCAATATTGAGGTCGGCGGGCGTGCGCAGGAGTCAGAACCGCACCCGCCAACAATTAAAGGGCCAATTAAGGCCATTAAAAACCCTATTGTCCACAATTTTACATTGTCCTTGCAATTTCGCGCTCATCACACAGGCAAAACGGGCAGGCGGGCAGACCGTTTTTAACGAAACCTCACCCAAGGGCGGGATGAAATGTCCGTGGCCTGCTGTCAGGTGCTTGAATGTGTTGCATAGACACGGTTTGGCGTATTTTTTCTTGTCATTTAATCTGTACAGGTCTGCAGCTCCCTGAGGCAGCTCTGCAGCAGCTGTCTGCCTTCAGGGAGCTCGCTAGAAACGCCCACCCGCACCCACATTTTTGTCGGTGCCGCTCTCTTCGCAGCGCTGAGGCTTTCAGCGCGGGTTTCACGCTGCTGACTGTTTAATTGGCCAGCCAGCATGAAATTGCGCTTGGGGGCCAATCACGCGTGGAAGCACATTTCGCGTCCACTTCCGCCCACCGGCTTGGCGTGCATGCTAAGCCTGAAATTCAGGCCGGATCTTTTAGATTGTTTAATAGTTCCGTTATTTTCAGCATCCACAAAGACTCTGGTTCAATTGCAGATTCAGTCATTTTGAATCTGGAATCAACATTGTAAATAGATGTCAGTATTACATATTTAGTATGGATTTGAAAAAAAAATCATATGATTGAAACAGGGTACCTGCGTTAGCTGGGATAAACCTTAGGATTCTTAGAGAAATGAAGGAGGAAATGCCGAAAGTGCGATAAATATTTTAAGCGTGGCTCTGAGTATTAGTGGATAGCATATGTTAGCCCAATGTTCAAATGTAGAAATGAGCTATGACTGGCAATTATAGTTCAATTAGCCTTACATCAGTATGGGAAAAATACTCAACAACGTTACAGGCATGCTATAAATGCTCATGTTAAGAGCACAGATGATATAAGGGATCTTTGTGGATTTTAAAATAATATCTTATGATTTACTAATTTACTGGAATAATTTAAGGAGATAACCATATTAGTGGATGCGGGCTAACTAATTGATGTAATTTACTTCAATGTTCAGAAAGCATTGAATGAAAGTCCAACATGAATTTGTGCCCGCTGCCCAGCTGGTTTTAATGGTAGGAGGATGTCTTGCCATATGCTAGGATCACAGTACAGTCAAAATATCCAATTATGGTGGTCCCAAACAAAAAGTATCATAGGAAGCCACAAAACTAAATCATACAAAATCTCAGAAGTTGCATGCTGTACAGGACATGATAGAAATCCTAACCTGTCAGTTTTCCTCTCTGATACTGTGTTGCCTTCTGCATTTTCTCTTGGCGGGATTTTCTGGGCAATTCCAGCCGGAAGTCAATGGACCTTTGGCTCGTCCATCAAATTTTCTGTCCAGCCTATGATGGTTCAAGTGGCGGGCAGAATTGGAAACCCCCCCCCCTCCACTGTGTCTGTCCTGCCTGTTCACCGAGTTGAGAAAGGGAGAAGATGGTGGCATGATCAGACTTGCTCATCCTTATAGCTTCCAGTTTTTGCTTAATATTTATTATTGTAGGCGGCCGGTTAGCGCAGATGGCTCGCATGTGATTTGGGATAACGCCAACAGTGTGGGTTTGATTCCTGTTCCGGCTGAGGTGGACATGGGAACTGCCTCCTCACCCTGCCCCTGAGAGTGAAAGACAATGGCAAACCACCACTGACAAAAACTGCCAAGAAAATGGCTCAGGATGATGCATCAACAGACAATGAGCCAAGGACCTGCCTTTGGGCAAAGCACACATGATGAATGAGTGAATTGAATGAATGAGTTTATTATTTTTCCTTATGCTGCACCTTGCTACCATTCTTCCACTTTCAGCATTAAGGATACAATAAGCTGGATTTTCCCACAGGTTCAGGACCCTGATATTGTGAGCAAATGGGAATCCTGAGCCGATGTTTGATGGTAATGAGACCAGCTGTGCAATCTTTCTGGAGGTGGCCTCCTAATTGGCCGCTTCTGCACTCCCTGTCCTCTTAAGATGGGTTGCCAATGCTGCAGGCCTTATCAGAGGGCTGACAGTTCTGAAGCCTCAGCAGTGCCACCAAGAGAGGTGGGTGCTGCTGAGGCAGGTCAGGGATTGCGAGGGCACCTCGACATGGCAGCGCCCTTGGAGGCATAGATTGAAATCAAAAGTAATGAGGCCCAAAGCTTTTAGGCTACACGCTAATGTATGACAAGCTATCTCACATTGTCCAGAACATAGAACCAGAAGACCTGGCCTACCTTGGAAGGGGTTGAATTCCAAACTAATGTGCGAAACAACAATTTACTTGAAGGTGGGGAGAAGCAGAAATGGGCCAAAGATCTTGGCAAAGCTGGGGAGGTGGAGGTACTGTCAATCTTTACAGAAGGACCTCAGGAACATTTTTTTTCTGTTTCCCACTTAGCAGCCTTTAGGGATGGTCCACAACGTTTGGGATGAGATTGGGGGGAGGCCGCGGTTGAGGGCTACGGGTGCAATGCTGTGATATGGGTGATTATGTGAAGTGGTCTAAAGAAACTGGTTTCTGATTTCTTTTGCACAGGCTAGTAGAGAAATAAGACAGTTAATATCACCATTGTCTCAACTTCAGTTACAAACCAAGTGAGATGTTCTTTGGTTGATACAATGGAAATCCGTGTAACTAATTTCACCCTGCTGTGAAACCTGTACCATATAAAGAATAGTTGGGTAACTATTGCAGTGTTCTGTTGAAAGTGCTTCTAAGTATGTATTTAAAAATATTTTACTTATCTTACACATGAAACTGATTTTCCATGACTTTGGGTAAATTCAATTTGTCTCTGAGAGAAAGATTCAATTGCTTCGCAGCTGGGATGCAAAGCCCATCCCATGGGAAAAGACGAATATAATCATTGCTCCCCTTTGACCTTGCTGCTCTGAAGCACCTAAGACACATGTGGTTAAGTGCGATCTTTGTCTGATCCTTAATACTGAAAAAGATAGAACAGTGCATGGGAGCAACCTAGAGAAAAAAAACACAAATAAATATAGATATTAGCAGGTATCCAATGGTATTATGGTTTATAATGATAGAGATGTTATGCCATCCAATCCAAAATGTATTATTAACATATACTTAACCTCCTGAAGAAAAATAAAAACAAGATTTCCTGAAACTTGCTCTTTCCTACTTTCATTCTGCCTGTGTTGCTTTCTGTATCTCCCTGTTTAATTTCTGTTAGTGACATTTTATTCATTGTGGTGCTACTGTTTGTCATTCTTTCTCTCACCACTTGTTTAAGTCTTACTTTCAACGTGTCTTCTCCCTCTTCTATCTATCCTTCCTGACCTGCCTTTATCTGAGTTCTTAGTTTTTACCTCTTGCCTTAAACAAAAAGAACATGCATTTATATATCACCTTTTGTGATCTCAGAATGCCCCAAAGTGCTTTACATCCAATGAAGTATTTTTGAAGTGTAGGCACTGTTCTAGTGTAGGGCAATGTGGCAGCCAATTCATGCACTGTAAGGTCTCACAAATAGCAATGAAGCCTGGAATTGTCAGCGATGGGTAAAGGTGACAGTAACTTCTAGTGCTGCACCTGTGTATTAAACATGGGTAGTCAGAAATTTTGATCAGAGACATCCATTTCCTGTAGAGGGTGCACTATTACCATCTTCAGAGAGGGAATCAGCAGATAAATCACTGATCTGGTTTGAACTTAAACTAATTACCCACTGTGTTTGCTGTAAGTACCCATAAAAGTCTTAAGCCTTGTACAATCAGGAGTAACTGAGTATTCACTCACCATCCTGACTTGGAAATATATCTCCATTCCTTCACTGTCGCTTGGTGTGTGGCTTGTACGGGAACTTCCAGGTGGTGGTGTTCCATGCATCTGCTACCTTTGTCCTTCTACATGGTAGTGGTTGTGGGTTTGGAAGATGCTGTCTAAGGATCATTGGTGAGTTCCTGCTGTGTATCTTCTGATGGTGCACACTGGTACTACTGTGTGTCATTGGTGGAGGGAGTGAATGTTTGCGGATGGGGTACCAATCAAGTGGGCTGGATGGTGTTGAACTTCTTGAGTGTTGGAGCTGCACTCATCCAGGCAAGTAGGAAGTATTTCAGCACACTCCTGACTTGTGCCTTGTAGATGGTGGACAGGCTTTGGGGAGTCAGGAAATGAGTTACTCGCTGCAGGATTCCTAGCCTCTGACCTGCTCTTGTAGCCACAGTATTTATATGGCGAGTCCAGTTCAGTTTCAGGTCAGTGGTAACCCCCAGGTGTTGATAGTGGGGAATTCAATGATGGTAATGCCATTGAATGTCATGGGGCTGTAGTTACATTCTCTCTTCTTGGAGATGGTCATTGCCTGGCACTTGTGTGGCGTGAATGTTACTTGTCACTTGTCAGCCCATATCTGGATATTGTCCAGTTCTTGGTGCATTTGGACATGGACTGGTTCAGTATCTGAGGAGTCACAAATGGTACTGAACATTGTGCAATCATCAGCAAGCATCCCCACTTCTGACCTTAAGATGGAGAGAAGGTCATTGATGAAGTCGCTCAGGATGGCTGGGTCTAGGAGACTACCCTGTGAAACTCGTGCAGTGATGTTCTGGAACTAAGATGATTGACCTCCAACAACCACAACCATCTTCCTTTATGCTAGGTATGATTCTAACCCTGATTCCCATTGACTCCAGTTTTGCTAGGGCTCAAATTTTGACATCACTTCTGGGTCATGGGTGTTCAATCACTGTATATACTATGCATATTTGTAAATACATTTGCTGTTCCTGAAAATGGTCCCGTCATTCGAAAGCATCATTCATATGCATCTATATGCCCTCTTATTGCGAGAGTGAGCCATGCTCCCACTCCGTGACCGCCTCCTATTTTGAGCCTCACATTGATGTGATGTCTACCTGACTCATGATAGTCACTGTACCCTTGTGTTATCTCAGGGAGATGTCTCAAACTCTTATTGGAAGTGTGTGCAAAATGCGTTAGTGACCTTTACTCCTTACAAGACAACATGGAGGTAGCCCTGCTCAATAGCCTTGCAGGGTTAGCTGTAATTGTATCTCTTCATTGGTAGTGCCAAAGCCCAAAACCTGCAGCCATGATGGCCTCTCCAACCATGCGCTGAAGTTGCTCATTAAGGCGGCGACGACTATAGTAAGTTCTTTAGCGCAGTGTTTGTGCTCTTGTGCTGACTTTCTCTTCCCTGAGCGTACGGATACAGGGTTCACCACTGACCCTTCCAAAGATTAGGGCATGTTGAATCTTGAGGGTTGAAGATGCAAGTCTGAATGCTGAACTTGCTCTCAATGTTACTGGTTGTAAAAGCCTTTCAGTGCACTGGCATGGCACTGAGGGACAGGAGGAATGTGGCTGTGTCCCGTTGCCTGCACCTTACTCCTCCTGGAATCTTGTGACCATCAGTGTGGCACAGGCACATCTTCCATGTTGTGCTTACCGATAGCGTCCTCACGTGGAAGCTGACCCTCATCTCCCTCTTCAGTTTCTTGCCCTTCCTGCTCTTCATCGTCTGAGGAGCTCTCAACCTCCCCCATGTCTCGCTCTGTCAAAGGATCCCCCCTTAGAAGCGCCAGGTTGTGAGGGGCGCCATAGACCATGACTATGTGACAATGCCCTTTGTGGAGAGTACTGCAGAGCCCCACCTGAGCGGTCCAGTCATCGGAAGCGCATCTTCAGGATGCCAATGGAAATCAGGGTCTGGTGCCATGGAGCTCTCAATTGCATCCTGAGCTCTAGGGAAGTCTGAGATAGCTGCAAAACCTATAAAATCCAGCAGCCTGGCTAGCTTCATTCAAGTGTGAATTTCATATAATGATGTGCCTCGGTGTAGAGGGCATCTGTCAGCTTCTTGACACATTAATGTGTGGAGGACTGTGAGATGCCACATAGGTCCCCTGTGGAATGAACTGCAGGCAAAAAAATTGAGTGCGGTGGTGACTTTCAGGGGCACTGACAGAGGATGTCCTCCCAGTCCACAAGGCGTTAGATCCTCCCGCAGAATGTGGCAGGGATGATCCACCACATCTCTGGACAAGCACAGACGTGTGCGGCATTGTCTTTAGCTTATCTCCGGATAGGAAAGTCTTCTTCGGTAGACCTCTGGTTGCATGAGTCGCTTCCGTTGAATGGGTCTAACCTCCTCATCTTCTGCTTCCTGCTGTGCCGTATCCCATTTGAGCACACAGGCCTTGCCCCTGCCTGGAGAGGATTTACAATGTGCGTGCCATGCATAGCCCTGTAGCATGGCCCACAAAGCCCCAGAGCTGCCTTTAATCTCTCACTCCAACCTGTTGGCCCCAGACCAGGCACTGTCTTTCAATGAGCTCCCCCGTTCCCTCATGACTGATCACAACACAGTCTCCCTTCCCCACCCCCTTGTGTGTCTGCGTTCTAGTCTTCCATGTCAGGCTTCAGCTTCCCCACCCTTGATCTCCCATCTGCCTGCCATTGTTCCCCCTCCCCCCCATACCCATTTCTCCCAGCGTGTATACCATCCTCCCTCACCCCAGCATTCCCGCCCACCCTGGTCAAAATGCTATTTCAGGGTGCAGCACTGCTTGAGCCGGTGTACAGTGGTGTCCTTCTGGAATAAGGAGGCACCTGTCATGAGCAGACCAACCCTACACCCCCAACAGTGTGGCGTTCCACTGCAATCGCTAAGAAACCTGAGCAGCACTATTGCAGGTAGGCTTTGGACGCGGCTCTCACCTCGAATTCACGAGCGAAGTGAGGGCTGGTTGATGCACGCCACTCGTTTTCAAACGCGCTTCAGACTGTTCTGAATTCCCGCTGGTATGACGCAAGATTGGAATGTGGGGCGTGATTCCGGCGAGTGTCATATTTAATGAGCATTCTTGACATGGTAATGCATTCTTGAAATGGCATTCCCGACACTGATCAGCGGGATACCCAACCCACCGTGAAAGAGGCGGGTGGAAAATTTCAAACTGTTTTCCTGCCGGTGGGAATCAGATTTTTGGCTTCTCTCTGCAAATTTTCCGCTCCGCCCCACCACGAAACCCACCCCAGACAGGAGAGGAAAATCCCACCCTATTTTCCTACGAAAATACTTGTTAGCTGTTTACTGAGACCATTGACCAAGACCGCAGACTCTCAGTAAGTCAGGTACTGCTTTCTGATTTTTATATTCCTTTTCCTTTACTCCTTCTCTGAAAGTACAGACTCATGTTGAGGTATGTTCCTTGGACGCATCTTCAATGTTACCAAAGTGGCAATTCTTAAAGTGTGAGCTTAGTCTTTTTGACACTGTTAGCACGACAACCAATTCCAGCCTCATCGTTTTCCACCATCCACACAAACGCTCAGGCTGTTGAAAAGTTACCAGGGATGGGAGCCCTGATTAAGGAGATGCCAAAGCCTTTTGTAGCCCTAAACCTAGCTGCGATCAAGTGTTTGGAGAAATATTTGTGATTAAACCCAATACCTTGCTCTTCTGCATTAATTTCTGGTACATTTGTCTGCTAATTCATCAGAGAGTTTTGGAAGCTGCATGTAATGAATGGGCTCCAGTAATCCAGTCAAAATGCATGTTGTTTCCTAATTTTTTAAAAATTTGTTTACGGTTACGGCAAGCATTTGTTGCCCTTGTTCAGAGGGCACTTAAGAGTCAACCACATTGCTGTGGGTCTGGAGTCACATGTAGGCCAGACCAGGTAAGGGGACAGCAGATTTCCTTCTGTAAAGGACCTTAGTGAACCAGGTGGGTTTTTATGACAATGGTTTCATGGTCATCATTAGAATTTTAATTCCAGATTTTTATTGGATTCAAATTTCACCATCTGCCTTGGTGGGATTCGAACTGGGGTCCCCAAAGCATTACCCTGGGTCTCTGGATCACTAGTCCAGTGACTACGCCACCACCTCCTCTCAATGCCTTTATATGCGGCAGTATATGAAAGAAAAACAAAAAAAAACTTGCATTTATATAACCCCTTTCAATACATGGGGATTTCCCAAAGTGCTTTACAGCCAATGAAGTGTAGTTACTGTTGAAACGTACATAGCTGGAGCGCATTTAAGGACAACAATATGTCAAACAGTTGAGATAAGAATCTCATAAGAGAAAAGCCTGAGTGTTTATCAAATTCATATGGACACAAAAATCTGCTTTATATTTTACAATATGAACAGAAGCAAATCTGTTTTGATTTCTGCAGCTTGCATTTGGCTTTTGGTGGATGGTGTGCTCAGCGGTCACCGAAGTAGAAGACTGAATTGAATTTAATGATCACCAGTGTTCATGGTTTTTCTCTGTTGCAAAGGAATAACACACCAAGTATAACAGCCTTTGAGAGCTAAGTTGTTTTGGGACTTGGTGAAGGCCCGATTGCACATCTTCAATCGAACACAAATCCTTGTGTCAGAAACCAAAATCTAGCAGCATTCTAGCAGTGATAGTATTTTAACTGACCCATATGATGAGGGTATGATGGAAGAAAAATCATTTTAAAACCGGATGGACCCTAAGTTTGTTAAAGATTGCAATGTGAACTTCAATCACCAGTACAGATACTGTTGTCCCAGTCTAAGCTGTTCTTCAAGGAGATGATATTAATAGAAACTTGGGGTATATTTTTCTCAATAAAGATGAATAATTCTTTTGAATAAAATTTCATTAATCTATAATTTCAATTTGCACATCCATTTTAAACCAAAGGCAGTTTAGCAAACACAGTTTTCTTTTAATTTGCACAGTGCTACATATATTCCTTGTGCTTTAGCAAGCCAAAGAATTCTGAATGAGTGCGAGCAGTTATTTGACAGAATAAAAGATGTGTCACAATAAAATCTTTTGCAATACATAAGACATGTCACAGATAATCCCTAAGGTACTAACTTAAGTAAAAAGCTTTCCCAGGTACAACGACGCTCTAAATGTATTAACAATTTTATAGTGAGTTGCAAACTAAATCCACCTGTAGTGCAAAGGTGTTGTTTATCTTGGCATTAAAACTCAATTTTTTTTCCATAGGAGAGGCTCAGGTTCTGGGCGAATGACTTGTCTTTACTGAGTGTGATTGGGATTCCTTGGATAATGAACACTTGGCATGTGAAAAATGCCAAAATCTACTTCATTTTTTTTAGAGATTCAGAGGCTAGTTGCAAAATATAAGGGGCTATTAGCATAAATGTAAAGGATTTCTAATTCAATAGGAATGAAGAGATGATTGATGTTGAGTCAATAGCAAGTCATTTAATTGCCCTGCATTTCTATTTGCTTATATAGGAACGGTGGGCAATTAAATATTGGTGTAAACCTTGGCTCAGTGATAGCACTGTCCTGTCTGAGTCAAAAGATCTAGAGAGATGAGTGCATAATTTAGGCTGACACTTCATTGCAGTACTGAGAGAGTGCTTCTCTGTTGGAGGTGTTGAATTTAAGATCGGATGTTAAAACTGTCTGCCTTCTCAGCAAGACTCAGAAAATCCCACTACCCTTTTCACAACAGAGCAGAGATGTTCTTCCAGTGTCCAGGCTAATATTTACCCTTCAAACAACACAACTGAAAACAGATTATCTGGTAATTTCAGCTCATGGGACTTGGCTGTCTGAAATTGGCTGCATTTGCCTACATAAAAACAGCAAAACTTCAGAAATACTTCATTGGCTGTAAAGTGCTAAGGTTTTTTCCTCTCTTTTCTCTCTCTCTCCCCCTTTCTCCCCCCTCACTTATCCTCTTTTACCAAGTCAAATGCCAGACAAGATGGGATAGAGTCACAGTATTAGGTCACATTTGGGGGCTTCTATTCTGAAATTTGCTTTGATGCTTTATAAGCACAAGTAATAAATTTCACAGAAGTAAATGGGAACAATTGAGCTTTTAGCTTTCAGTATACTGTCTGCATCTTGGAAGTCTATAGACATCCCATTCAAAAGATATGACTAACTCAAAAGTGGATGGGTATCTACTTTATAAAGCTACAAAGGCTTACAGGCATTCCTTTAAGTACATAAATTGTACCATTTAGATCATAACATTAGTTAAACATCTATAAAAATACCTGGAAAAACTCAGCAGGTCTGGCAGCATCTGCGGAGAGGGTCACAGTTAACGTTTCGAGTCCATATGACACTTCAACAGAACTAAGTAAAAATAGAAAAGAGGTGAAATATAAGCTGGTTTAAGGGGGCGGGTGGGACAGGTAGAGCTGGATAGAGGGTCAGTGATGGGTGGAGATTGCCAAAAGATGTCATAGACAAAAGGACAAAGAGGTGTTGAAGGTTGAAGGTTTATCTTAGTAAAACATCTGTTCACTTGATGTAAAATTATCAGCTTTGTTTCATTTTCAGCCCCTCTAATTCTGTTTTTAATTTCAGTGAAGGGGACCAGAGTACTGGCTACAGGAGGGGCTTCTTCGAACCCAGATATACTGCAGGTAGGAGAACATCCACCCCTATCACATAGCTCTCTGCTGTGAGGTTATCTCAGTACAATAATCAGTTGACACCAAAGGAGGATGAATGAGTTCCTATTTCTACCTCGTGAGTTACTCTTCTCCCTGCTTAACATCTAATAATTATCCTTCATCACAACCAGATCAAAGCCAATTAAGGCTGTCAATTCCAGTGCACAATGTAATTAACATATGAAGCCACAATAACATCTGTGGCTTTGTATATGTAGCTGATCAGATAGGGAAGTGAAATTTACAAAAAAAAATCTAAGAGCGATTATTTTACTAATTTTCCACATGAACTTCAAAAGCACAAACTACTTTAATTCTTACAGGTAAATCTAAGGTACAATACAATACAAATCAAAAGCAAAGAATTACAAATACCGCAGTCTAAAACAAAGGCTGGAAAGATCAACAGCTGTGGAGAGAAAAGCGACATAGTAGTGTCTTGGTTATGGTGCTGAGCTAGCAACTTGGAGGTTGTGTCTTCATACCCTCATTGTGAAAGCAATTGTGAAATTGCTTTCAATAAATCTGGTCGTTGTGGGCTGGTAGCGGAATACATGATTGTGAACGCTGTTGAATTTAAAAAAAAAACTCGACTGGTTCACCAAACTACTACCCTTACACAATCTGACCTACAGGCAGCTTGTTTGAGGTGGCCAAGCAAGCCACTGAACTGTTAGCTTAACCAAGGATGGGCAATAAACGTGGCCTTTCCACATGTCAGCCCACATTCTGTGAAGCCAAAAAAGGACAAATTAAGGTTTTGGATGCGACCCTTCATCAGAAAAAGTGAAAAATGAGCAAGATTAAGTACAATTGGAACAGAGACATACAACTTACGTTTATGGAGCACGTTTAATGCAGAGCGTTCCAATATGTTAGGAGGGGTGATTAAATGCTTGTTCAAAAACATGCATTTTAAAGAGAGTATTTAACTGAATGGCATAGTATGGAACTCACTTGGAGCTGCTTGTGAGAGCACTTCCATTGAAGAAGCAGCCTGGAACAGATCAACTCTTACCGCCATTGAAGCATACACATCTGCCCTGAGATTTCACTGTCTACGTTCAAGGACCTATTCTCCATTCACTACTTTATCCCTCTTTTCCTGTACCATCATTAATAAAGGGAGGCTCACAAATCTGGATTAATGTGTCAAGATTGACATGTTTCTCAAAAAGACAAAAAGTGCACTGTTACATGTGATAGACACCCCAGTGACCCACTCAGTGCTCTGCAGAATGAAATGGCCTCTGCTCTCAGTCACCACTTCGTGATGCTCCGTTTGTGGCAAAGGAGGAGGTGGGGGCAGCCTGCATGCTTGCGGCTGAGATGCACATGGCGGTCATCTTCATTACGCAGGCGCCAGAGGAGGTACCTCCGGAGGCTGCTGCACTGGCGTCAATGCTGGGGAAGCCTCTGTCATTGGGCCTTGCTGCACAGATGCGCCCTCAGTCAGAGGGGCCAAGAAGGCCGATGGAGATGTCACCATTATCAGAGGTGGCACCTTCATCGTTCTCAGTGACAGAGCTTGGCTGGTGCTCTGGATGGTTGGAGGGGAGCACCAGATGGGGTGCAAACATCCAAACATCTCTGCGCTGCCAGTGCTAATGACTGGTCGATGTTGCAGAGTCTGCCATACATCATGTGGTCTTCAGTGCGCAGTTCCTGCATGCTCTCCAAGTGCTGCTGCAAATGGCTCACCATGAGATTGGCCACTCCCAATGGAGGAACTCATATGGTCAAAGCCCTGCACATGATGTGATTGGTCTCCTCCATTCTCAGCTCATGACCCGTGGAGTTTGGACATATCTGTTGCTGCTGATCTAAATAACATCTCCTTTCTTGTGACGCCCAAGGTCCTACATCTATCCCCAACTGAGCATGGCTGGGTCTGTTTTCCATCCTCCATAGGGAACTGCCCACAGCTGCCACTACCTCAGTCACCTCCTCCTGCACACTTGTGTTGTGCTCATCACCCAGTGCCATCCTATCTGATGGTGCAAAGTCCCACTGAAATGATTATATCAGTGCTGGTGGAGGATGTGCTTGAAAGATGGGATGATGCATGGTCTGATTTCTGCTCTGGCAGTGCTCGCCCTGGTGATGGTGCAGAAATTGGTCTTAGTGCTCGACGTTTGAACCCGTGGAAGTCACAAGAGGAGATCATAAAAACTCACTTTGGAGAGCAGAAGCCTCTGAGTGCTGAGGTTCCTAATGGAGCTCAGTCTTTTGCATGTTGTCAGACTGCATGTCTCAGTGCTGAAAGGTCCTCGGCAACATTAGGACTCTGAGCCCTGCTGAATGATCAGTAAATCCCCTGGGCGCACATTCTTCCTAGGCTCGGAGCGTGTGCCGTCAGGTTCGTCAGCTGGAATGTCTGCTGGAGGTTGAATACCCAGAGGCCTGTCCTGAGAGTTCAGCTTTGCTCTCACCTTGCCAGAGCAAATAAGGTCATTGAACCTCTTCCGACACTGGACCCAGTTCCTGTGGACCACACTCCACCTGCTCACTGCCTCCACCACCTCAGTCCAAGCCTACTTGGTCTTTGGAGGGTGGCATTCTCCTGCCACTCCCCAAGAAGAGAACCTCCCTCCTCACCCTCATTGCCTCAAGGAGGTGTGTCTCTGCAAAACAAGGGGCAGCCCTGCCCCGAATTTCCACGTTCATTCCAGCAATAATTCTCTGAAATGACAGTCACAGTAATGGTCTGTTTAAATCAGGCCCGCTCTCGTTCAAGCCCGCCTCTGTTCCCATCCCTGCCATCTTGCCCTCCTGCCAGTTATCAGGCCGTCTCCATGAAAATCAGGGCCTGTGGCTGCATTCCCCCTACACGCACTCCCACCCCCACATCACCCCCAGGGGAGTCATGATGTCCTTTTCCTTCCCCTGGAAGGAAAATCCTGTTCATATTGCTGAATCAAAAATCTGTCTCAAACAGGAAGAACGTTAATTCTGTGCAACTAGAGGATGGTGGCAGCACATTCATGTTTTACAGTGAGATAATGTTGCTCAGTGTGCTGATACTTGGTTTCTGGTACATGTTGCCTATATAGTGAGAGCACAAACCTACACTCATCAGATATTTAATGGCAAGCTAATGACTATCCTCATTGTGATTGGGTGAGAAGAACTTTCTAGATCAAGTTGTCTGCATGATGGAAGATTGAAGCTGACATTTTTCCCCACTTGGCTCCAGATAAGCCTACAAGCCAAAGCTCTGCTCCTTGTATCCAACCCACATTTTACATACATTCCTCCTCCTTGTATTCCACCGTGTTGAAATCTAGAGTCATTGCACTGCCATTTATTCTGAATCATTTTGCTCCAGGGTCTCAACAACACTTCATATGTGCCCCCTCCCAACCAACCTCCTCCTCTAACCTAACCTTGCTATCACCTAGCCTTTGTCTTCTCATTCACTGATTTCAATGTTGATGCTATGCCTCATGAGTAGCGTCTTCCGTTCACTGAGGTTTCTTATACCATTAAAAATAATTGTTTTCTGTTCTAATTAATGAATTGTGTGATACGAAACCTGTGTTTGTGTGTGTGTAATTTTCCCCTTAAGTCCTATGATTCATTTCTCAAGGGGCTTCCTGATTCCTTTCCATGTGGCATGACACCTATTGCTCTACACAGCCGTGGTCTCAGGTGTGACTGTGTGTGGCGCCAGTACCTTTGCGGGATTGCTCCATTAAACCGCAATAACAGGGATTACCCAGTCACCACCTGTTTGTTGATTTTGCAGGTCTTGGCAGATGTGTTCAATGCCCCAGTGTACACAATAGACACAGCTAATTCAGCTTGCCTGGGATGTGCTTACAGAGCAAAACATGGTACGTAGAAGCTGAGTACTCTGAATGACTAGCCCTAGTAATGGCTTAAGCCATGAACAGATTCTTTTCTACCATCTCCCTGTACAATAAGCATAAAGTCCCCATCTCTCTCAGTTTTCCAAAGTGACCATTCTCTCCTTGCCCCCCAGGTTCACTCTTCTATCATCTCTACTCCCTGCTGTCCTTTCACTAGCACATTCCATTGCAAGCAGCAGGAAATGCAACACCTGCCCAATCATTTACTTCCACAATGTTATCTAGAGCTTTTTCTGGGTGGGACTTCAATTTATGTGTACTTCCTCTGGCCTGGCTATAGTGGTTTTCCTATTCACCATGTGGCCTCCTCTACATCACAGATAATGCGGCCGCCCTGCCAAACATCTCTGTTCTGTCCACAAGTATGGTCCTGAGCTCCCTGTTGCTTGCCATTTTCAATTTTCCATCCGCTCCAAGTCTGACTCTCTCTGTCTTTGGCCTTCTCTACTGTTCCAATGAAGCTCAGCGCAAGCTCACACACACTTTGGACCCCCTCTTTGATTGGAGATGGGGCGTTAGCAGAAAGAAAAGGGCTTACTCCTCCATTCCAACCAATGTCCGGGCTACCGGCACCTTGTTCGGGTTCTCTCAAATGGGCAAAAACAGGTGGGCATCTCAAACACCATGCAAATTAAGATCCTATGACATCAACCTGGCTCCAGTGCGACTTTCAAATACCTTTCACAAGTGCACTCTCCCCAGATCAGTACCTGCATTGAATGGCTGAGCCTGTGGTTCTTTTGCTTTATTCTTTCACAGGATGTGGGCCTCGCTGGCTAGGCCAGCATTTATTGCCCATCCCTAATTCCCCTTGAGAGGGTGGCAGTGAACTGCCTTCTTGAACTGCTGCAGTCCATGTGTTGTAGGTAAACCCACAGTGCTCTTAGTCCTGTAATTTTAGATGTTAAAGTTACACCCTAAATCATTCATATAAAAGAGCTGAGTTGTCCATTGCTGTATTAAGTATTTTATAAAACTAGCTACAGGATTATTTTCCCCTTGCCATTTATTCTTTTTAGATGGGATAAGGAATTAGCAAAGAATAAATAATAACGACAACTTGCATTTATGTAGCAGTAAAACAACCCAAGATGAGATAGACAGAGGAAGGGAAATTTGCAAAGGGAATTCTTTTACAGAGGCAAGAGATCACACTATGAATGGCAGGACCCTGGAAAGTATTGAAGATCAGAGGGACCTTGGTTCACATATACACAGATCCCTGAAGGTAGCAGGGCAGGTAGATAAGGTGGTTAAGAAGCCATATGGGATACTAGCCTTTATTAGCCGAGGCATAGAATACAAGAGCAGGGAAGTTATGCTGGAACTGTATAAAACGCTGGTTAGGCCACAACTGGAGTACTGCGTGCAGTTCTGGTCACCACATTATAGGAAGGGTATGATTGCACTGGATAGGGTGCAGAGGAGATTTACCACGGTGCTGCCTGGGCTGGGTCTGAGCTATGAGGAAAGATTGGATAGGCTGGGATTGTTTTCCTTTGAGCAGCGAAGGTTGAGAGGGGACCTGATAGAGGCATATAAGATTATGAGGGGCATAGATAGGGTGGATAGGAAGGCACTTTTCCCATTAGTAGAGGGGTCAATAACAAGGGAGCATAGATTTAAGGTAAGAGGTAAAAGGCTAAGAGGAGAGTTGAGGAGAAATTTTTTCACTCAGTGGGTGGTGGGAGTCTGGAACTCAGTGTCTGAAAGGGTGGTTGAGTCAGAAACTCTCGTAACATTTAAGAAGAATGTAGATATTCACTTGCGTTGCCATAGCCTCCTGGGCTATGGGCCAAGCACTGGAAAATGGGATTAGTGTAGTCAGATCTTTGTTGACTGGTGTGGACATGATGGGCCGAATAGCCTCATTCTGTGCTGTAAATGTCTGAGTCTACGAATTCCAGAGCCAGGGGCCTAGTAACTGAAGGCACACCCACCAATGGTGGATTAATGGAAATGTGCAAGAGATCAGAATTGGAGATGCACAGAGCTCTTGCTGGGTTGTAGGGCTGTAGGTAGTTATAGAGATAGAGAGGGGCAAGGCTGGGGAGGGAATTGAACATTGTTATGGTCCTTGTGGGAATCCATAAACCAAAATGACCAAATTTACCAATAGACTCCCAAATGAAGAAATTACCGGACAAGGTTTCACTCTTTGTAGCTTTTACTTTAACGCAAGTCAGAATCAGTGTAGTCTAAATGTAAATTAACAGGCAGATTGTGGTCAGTACGAATTATAAATTGCACATGAAATAGCAGAAACAACAGAGACCATCTCACTGAGTTAGTAGGCAGTCCACTCCACTTGTGGGGTCCCAGTTTCAGCCTTCAAGGATTTAGCCAATTCTCAGCAGGCAACAGCTTCCAAGTAAACAGGGTTCCACCCTCCAATCTTCTCTGTGTGGCACTCTTTTTTCCTTCTTTCTGTCTCTGTCTGCCTTCTGCTTCTCTTTCTATCTGTGTGCCACATAGCTTTTGTATTTTAACTTCCCTCCTGTTGGCGCTGTTTCCAGGCCAAAGTCCGTCAACGTGTTACTGTTTATGGGTCATAGGCCTTCACCCAGCCTTTGGTTGGTGGGAGTCTGGAACTCACTGTCTGAAAAGGTGGTTGAGTCAGAAACTCTCGTAACAGTTAAGAAGAATTTAGATATTCACTTGCGTTGCCATAGCCTCCAGGGCTATGGGCCAAGCACTGGAAAATGGGATTAGCGTAGTCAGATTTTTGTTGACTGGTGTGGACACAATGGGCCGAATGGCCTCCTTCTGTGCTGTAAATGTCTGAGTCTACGACTTCAAGAGCCTGGAGCCTAGTAGCTGAAGGGAGTTTTAAATTTGTGGTGTTGTTGGACTAATATAGGTCAGCAAGCACAGGGGCGATGGCTGAACAGGACTTTTGGAGTGATGAATTTAAACAAAAAATGTTGATCTGGGGAGAATGTTGGAAATAGGCAGTCCTGATGTTATTTCTCTAACTGTTTATGCTCTTTCAAATCTTGACTAACATACTAGTTAGTTGCAACTTTTATATTATATTTCTGGTATTTTTTTTTCGAAACCTTGTATTAGACCTAAAACATCACTTACTGTTTTGTTTCTGTGTTCATTTATTTGTGTTCAGGACTGCAAGCAGCATTAGGACAATCTTTTGGAAATGTGGTGAAAATCGCACCCGCACCTAAGCTGGCAGTTACCCCAGCCTGTGAAGCCAATAAGGTGAGAGAGGGAGAGGGTGTAAGAGAGAGAGAAAAACATACCCTCGAATGGTATATATTTTGCTGATTTTAAGCACTTTTGTATATTTTTTTTTCCACAAACCTGGTTTAATATGCCTCTCCTACCTTGCCTAAATGGTCACTGAGCCCAAAAGATGAGTATTGACAGAGGAGTATTGTTCAATCGTACAGGGCATTGCAGCAAGTTCCACCTTATCTTCACCTGGTCTCCATTTGTGCATTTTCCAGCAGGGTCAGTGGATAACAATCAGTGGGAACCTTGGCCGATATTTCCCCACTCCCTCTCATTAAATCTTGCAGAGCTGAAGCCCAGCGTTTACATTTAGGCAGACATCATTGTGATGTTTATGCGATCAGACATCAACTGATAGCAGAAATGGCTCATTATCAGTTGGTTTGTCCTTATCTGAGCTGAGCTATCTATGATCGGGTCAGTGGTAGCCAGTCCTCCAGCAGTGAGCTGTGTGTGAACAGTGCAATGTTTGGTAATTATTGCTTCCTGGTAAGTTAAGAAAATACTAATGCAAATGCAGATCTTAAAAGTTAAAAATCTTTAAAATAGGGTGAAAGAACAATCTCGTTGTTGTGTCTCGCCGGATTGTGAGCAGATTGGCCAATCAATAGGACTGATTTTCTTGTTCTGAGTCATCCACACAAGCCTTTCTTTGGCGGGGGAAACCTTCTTTATGGCCCCTCCAAGGCCCGTGGAGGAGAACCCTGGCAGCAATGGCTGCCCTCACAGCAATAGCGCTGCTGGTCCTTCACGACCCACCAAGCCCCACACCCCCACCACACCCCGCCAATCACGCCCTGGCTTCCCCCAGCCTACCTCAGTCATCTTCAAGAGTGCCTGGTCATTGAGGCTCTCTGTCCCTGGAGCTATAGCCTAACTAATGACCACCACTAGTGGTGGCACTGAAGAGAGTGGGGATCAAATGGCGACCTGTTAATTGGCTGCTGCCAGAACTATGCTGCCTTGGTCCTTCCCCCGCAGAAGTGGAGTCTTCTCCCACTGTTGATCCCAGTGGTGGGACTTGCAGGCAATTGGCAAAATTCAACCCAGTAATATCTAGATATGTAGTAATACTTGTACAATTGTGTGAACGGGGTGAGTGGAAAGTATATGAAATATAAAGAAGAGCTTTGCAATGTATGTAAGTTCCTGATAAATAACACTTAAAAGAACAGTCAGTTCTTCATCACGGCCATGAGCCCAACATACTCACCCCTCTGACATCTCCCCAGCTCTCAGCTAGTTCAGTCTTCCCACATACAATCCACTGTCATGCCACATGATCTTTGCTCGGCTTTTTTAGTGCTCTCTGGGAAAAAAGCAAGGTAACATTGAAACTTTGAAATACCCATTACTTTTGACATTAGTGTTATAACAAAATACTTGGATGTTTCTCTGATGCATTTTCTTTTAACATAGAAACTAGGAGCAAGAGTAGGCTATTAGGCCCTTTGAGCCTGCTCCGCCATTCAGTATGATCATGGCTGATCATCTATCTCAACGCCATATCCCCACTTTCTCTCCATACCCCTTGATGCCCCTAATATCCACAAATTTATCAATTTCTTTCTTGAACGTACTCAGTGACCCAGGCTCCACAGCCTTCTGTGGTAGAGAATTCCACAGGTTGACCACCCTCTGAGTGAAGAAATTGTTCCTCATCTGAGTCCTAAATGGCCTGCTCTGTATCCTGAGACTGTGACCTCTGGTTCTAGACTCCCCAGCCCGGGGAAACATCCTCCCTGCATCCAGTCTGTCTAGCCCTGTTAGAACTTTATACATTTCAAACAGATCCCCTCTCATTCTTCTAAACTCTAGTGACTACAGGCCCAGTTGAACCAACCTCTCCTCATACGACAGTCCTGTCATCCCTTGTATCAGCCTAGTGAACCTTCGCAGCACTCCCTCTATGGCAAGTATATCCTTTCTTAGGTAGAGAGACCAAAATTGCACGCAGTACTCCAGGTGTGGCCTCACCAAGGCCCTGTATAACTGCCGTAAGACATCCCTACTTCGGAACTCAAATCCTCTTGCAATGAAGGCCATTTTGCCTTCCTAATTGCTTGATGAACCTGCCTATTTACTTTCATTGACTGGTGTACAAGGACACCCAGATCCCTTTGTACATCCACATTTCCCAATATATCACCATTTAAATAATACTCAGCCATTCTGTTTTTCACACGGAAGTGTATAACTTCACATTTATCCACGTTATACTGCATCTGCAATCTGTTTGCCAACACACACAACTTGTCTAAATCGCTCTGAAGCCTCCTTGCATCCTCCTTACAACTCACAACCCTGCCCAGTTTTGTGTCATCAGCGAACTTGCAAATATTGCATTTGCTTCTCTCATCCAGGTCATTTATATATATTGCTGGGGCCCAAGCATTGATCCCTGCGGTACACCACTAGTCACCGCCTGCCACCCGGAAAAAGACCCATTTATTCCCACTCTCTGTTTCCGGTCAACCAATTCTCAATCCATGCCAGTATATTACCCCCAATCCCATGTGCTTTAATTTTAACCAGTAGCCTCTTATGTGGGACTTTATCAAAAGCCTTCTTGAAATCCAAGTATACCACATCCACTGGTTCTCCCTTATCTTTTCTACTAGTTACATCCTCAAAATACTCCAGTAGATTAGTTAAGCATGAGTTCCCTTTCATAAACCCATGCTGACTTTGTCTAATCCCATTAATGCTTTCCAAATGTTCCATTACCACGTCTTTTATAATAGACTCTAGCATTTTCCCCACTACTGATGTTAGGCTAACTGGTCTGTAATTCTCTGTTGTTTCTCTCCCTTTTTTAAATAGTGGGGTTACATTTGTCACCCTCCAGTCTGTAGGAACTGCTCCAGAGTCTATAGAATTTTGGAAGATGACCACCAGTGCATCCAATATTTCCAGGGCCACTTCCTTTAATACTCTGGAGAGTAGATTATCAGGCCCTGGGGATTTTTCAGCCTTTAACCCCATAAATTTCTCTAGAACCATTTTTTTTACTAATATTGATTTTCTTCAATTCCTCCCTCTCACTAGACCCTTGGTTCCCTAACATTTCTGGTAAATTATTTGTGTCCCCTTTTGTGAAGACAGAACCAAAATATGTGTTCAATTCTTCTGCCATTTCTTTGTTCCCCATTATAATCCCCCCGTTTCTGACTGTAAGGGACCTACATTTGTCTTTGCTAATCTTTTTCTCTTCACATATTATAGAAGCTTTTACAGTCAGTTTTTATATTCCTTGCAAGTTTACTCTCATGCTCCACTTTCCCTTTCCTGATCAACCTTTTTGTCCACTTTTGCTGAATTCTAAACTGCTCCCAATCCCCAGGCTTGCTGCTTTTTCTGGCAATTTTATATGTCTCCTCTTTGGGTCTAATACTATCCCTGATTTCTTTTGTAAGCCATGGTTGAGCCACCTTTCCTGTTTTACTTTTGTACCAGGCAGGAATGAAAATTTGTTGTAATTCATGCATATGTTCCTTAAATTTTAGCCATTGCCTAACCACTGTCAACCCTTTTAGTAAGGTTCCCCAATCCATCATTGCCAACTCGCGCCTCATACCCTCATAGTTCCCTTTATTTAGATTCAGGACCCCTAGTTTCGGATTCAACTTCTTCACTCTCCATCTCAATGAACAGTTCTATCATTTTATTGTCGCTCTTCCCCAAGGGATTGTTAAGTAATCTTTTCTCATTGTACAATACCCAGGCTAGGATAGCCTGCACATACACACTCCAGGAAATGTTCCTCTACAGCACTATTGCTAGTTTGGTTTGTCCAATCTAAATGTAGATTAAAGTCACCCATGATTACAGTAGTACCCTTATTGCATGCGTCTCTAATTTCCTGCTTAATGCCTTCCCTTACATCTCCATTACTGTTTACTGGGGCCTATAGACAACCCCCACCAATGTTTTCTGCCTCTTGGTGTTTCTTATCTTCACCCAAACAGATTCCACATCATGATTTTCTGAGCCAATATCCTTCCTCACTATTGCACTGATTTCAGTTGTGAGGCTGACCATTACTTGCCTTAGCTATAACTATTCCCAACTTGGGGCTTGAAACCACAAAGCTGAGATTAAGGATCTCATACTCTTCCAACTGAGCTAGCCAGGCATATCGCATCAGTTATAGTACTCTGTGCAGTTTTAGATATCCCATTATAGAAAGGATATTAAAGTCATAGAGAGATATAACGTAGATTCATTAGGATGTTGCCAGGGATGGGGAACTATAGTTATCAGGAGAGACTTGAGAAACTGAGGTATTTGCACTGGGAGAAGAGAGATTAAGAACAAGGAAATTCACAGGAAAGACCATTGCAGCCTATCTGACCAGTTCCAGTCTAAAAAATGATCTCGTATCTCACAACACCGCGCATACCCCTCTGTCAAATTTTTCTCCAGATACTTATCCAATTCTACCTTGAACTGGCTGACACAGTAAGCCCCCCACTGCCTCTCTTGGCAGTCCATTCCTTATAATAGCTAATTTCTGCATATAGCAGCTGAATCTAAAATGTCTTTTTACCCTCCTTTATCTAAATTTGAGGCTGTGCCCTCTTGCAGTATCTATGACCATGTTAAACATCCTGATGTTTGTCTCATCCATCACTTTAGGGTCTTGAATGCTTCTACTAGATCATGCTTTGAGCCTCCCCTTCTCTAGTTTGTACATTCCCAGTTTCAGAATCCTCTCCTAAAGACTCAAGAACGCATCCTAATTATTGATTTAATTAGCCTTCATCACACCCTCTCCACTGCTGCATATCTTCCCTAATATGGTGACCAGAACACCACACAGAACTCCAGGTGAGGTTCAAACCACACTTAGTACAATTTCAGAATCATTTTGATATTTTTGTTCTGTTTCGCTGGGTTTACAGCCCAAGAACCTATTTACTTTCTTTACTGCTACATTATGCTAATCCACCACTATCCACAAATCTATCCAGTGTGTGTGTCCTTTAAAGTAATGCCATTCAGCTTTTATTGCAATGATTTATTATCCTTTGACAATCTCTTGTACTTGTCCAATTAAGTATTGTACTGTCTAGGCTATCCAAGCCCCTTCTTTATTTGGTCACCTTGTCTCCATGGGGCTGAATTTTTAATCAGACGTCGGGAACCAGTCTTAGGGTTAGTTCCAGATCTCGACCCTGCATGACGTGCTTTAGACACATCGGCCACAATTTTCAATGCTTCAGGCAATTAAAGACCAGCGAGCGGGTTCGCCATCCAATCTGGCCATTATTCTGGTGGGGCAAACCCTCCAGGGATGACCAGTGGCCGCAGCTGGCAGCCATTATGGACCCAGGTTGGGGGGCCCTCGCGAGATCCATTGACCTTCCCACCCTGAGCTGTAGTCCAGGCCATTCTGGGCTGCTCACATTGCCGACTAGAAATCCCAGTCCATGTGGAAACAAGGTCTTAATAGGCACCTTAATTAAATACATTCAGCCTAAATTGGCTACCCGCCCCTCCCAGAGGGAAGTCGATCTAACCACAAGCTCTTTCAAAATGGCCTGGGCTGGGGAGCGCGTGGAGGCTCACAGTACCAAATTGCATGTCCGCCTCCAATTTAGTCCCTGACCTTTTAAAAAATCCAGCCCCTGTTGTTTACAGCCCTCTTAGTTCACTATCATATGAGTTTAGTTTCTGTCTCTATACGTTTAGAGAGCAAAGGTCTCAGTGCTGATCTCTGAGGGTATGTATCTTTCCATAAAAGGTATGCACCTTTTATTCTGTCCACTCTTGTTTAGGTTCAGCTAGTTCCTACGCTCCATCCTCTGAGAAGGTATTCATGCAGTCTGTTTTCATTGTCTGCCACTGTCTCTTTGGTACCGACCCAACAGGAATACCTCAAACTACATTTTCACTCCATTAGTAGGTCCCATCCTTCCCTGTGGCAGCATAGATTGGGAACAAGGCAAGTTAAGGCATTGAACCTCAGTCTTCCAAGCAAAGAACTCCCAATAACATTCATCTAACCTGCTCTATTTGCGTTTCTAAATCAACCACTCCTTAGTTTCTAAAGCTTTAAGGGTACACCTATTGCACAGTAGACAACATATTAGTGAAGTATGGCAATTATGCCTAATTAACACATGCAAATTAATTAATTAGAAGCTAGACTTCTGTAACTAAACACTCTGGGGTTTAATTTTCTCTGCCAGTGCAACAGTTAAAGTATTTGCATAAAATTCCTTTGTTCCTTTAAAGCAGTGTTTAAGCTGCCCTGTTTATTTTAATTGGCTTAACGACTTTGCTGAAATAACACGCAAACAAATTTTATACAAGCACATTAATCAATGTGTTTTACCAGATGAAATTAAGCCCTTGGGAGAGATATCCCGATCGTTGGTCATTTTTATACTGACTTATTACCATGTGGCAAATGCAGTCAAGGCATCAAGGCTGCTTTGGGCAAATTAATTACCATAAATTAGCATAAGTAATGTGCCTCATTCTCACTTGTTGAGTCGGTAGATTTGAATAATTCCAACTAATTTCTGATTAGGTGTCTTCCCATCAATGATGAGTTAAAATACTGTATATCAGAATTTTCAATGGTCACCTGACCAGTTAGTGAATTAATTTACTGGCAATACAGTTTTATGGGCCCCCCCCCCCAGCTGATGTATTTGCAAGTTAGAGAGGAGCAAGGGAGGGTGTGACACGTAAAATAGGAAAGGTGGCTAGGCACTGCCTTTCCGCCCACCTCCAAGCTGTTCCCCATAATACAGTGGGCAGGTAAGGCATCTGCCAACCCATTCGCCCTTAGGCCTAATGAGGCCCTGAACTAGCCATTTAATGGGCGGTGAAGGTGCTGTTTCCACCCCATCGCAATGATACGTACGACTGACGAAGGTGCAATGAAGGAGGCCAGCCTGCTACTTCATCATCTCAGGTGAAAAGATATGAAGAAAGGGAGTGCTTCCTTTGGAGGGGTGTCCCTGATGGACAGAGGGCACCCACTCTGTAACTCCCCACATGGCCTCCAAAACTCCACCCCCTCCCTCAGATCTCCGAGCCCCCCCTTACCTCTAAGTCTAGTCACCATGGGCAGAATTTTCCCGTTGACGTGTAGGGACGGGCCCCGCATGTCTGCGCGCAAAATGACGCACTATGACGTTGGGTGAGCGTCCTGACGTCACCGCGTGCCATTGCGATATTTCATTGGGTGGGCACGCGATGATATCTGCTGCGTGCCCACCATTAATTAACGGGCCACTTAAGGCCCTTGACTCACCAATCGACACCGATTTTTCGGCGCCTGTGCAATCTTCGGGTCGGCACATGGGCACAACGGGCAGGCGGGTAGGACACATTTGTATAAACCTCATCTGTGGGCAGGATAAGAGGGCTCACTGGGGTCGCGAGTGTGCTCTCTCAAGTATTGATTTTTTAAAGTTATTGAAACTTGCTGTGTGATCTGCAATACTTCAAAATGCATACCAGCTGCTTTGTCTGTACTCTTAACCTTCAGATCAGCAATCTGCAGTGAGGAATCTATTTTGGGCCTGCAGGTTTCAGGAAGCCTTCCTGAGCCTGGGATTTGGAGCTGAACTGTCCACTGGAGGCACCTCCTCTGAGGAGGAAGGCAGGGCTAGAAGGGGGAGGAGGCCAGGTGTGCACATTCAGCCTCCAAGGGAGCCACCTTTGGGAGGACAGGCACAGGCACAAGGGGCGCAGGGCCAAGAAGTAGTCCAAGGCGGAAGGGGCCGCAGAAGACGCTACTGTCCTGCTGCCAGGTTATACAGGCGGTGAAGCAGTTACCTCAATATGTCCGAGATGCAGTGCTGAAGGAGGCTCCATCTCTCAAGGGAGACGGTCAACTATATCCGTCAGATGATTGGGCCTGAGATCTCCACTAACTGTGTGGGTGGACACCCCATGCCAGTGGCTCTAAAGGTCACAGCTGCCCTCAACGTCTATGCCTCTGGCTCCTTTCAGGGGTTGGTGGGTGATCTTTGTGGTATCTCCCAATCAGCTGTCCACACATGTGTCAAGCAGGTTACAGACGCTCTGTTCAGACGAGCATTGACCTTCATCCACTTCCGTTGGGACCAGGCAAGCCAGACACAGCGAGCTGGAGGCTTCACAACCATTGCTGGCTTCCCCTGCGTCCAGGGTGCAATAGACTGTACACATGTGACCATCAAGGCACCAGCAGGTGAGCCCGGTGCCTTTGTCAACAGGAAGGGCTTCCACTCCATGAACGTGCAGATAGTGTGTGACCACAGGATGCTGATTCTACAAGTCTGTGCAAGGTACCCAGGCAGCTCCCACAACGCCTACATCCTCAGACACTCCCAGGTGCCGGGGCTCTTCAGTGCTCCGGCTCGGCTTGATGGATGGCTGCTGGGTGACAAGGACTATCCCCAGAAGGTGGCTCATGATGCCTCTCCGCCATCCAAGAACAGAAGTGAGCAGTGAACAGGAATGGCTGTTAGGAGAACAATGCTGACCTCACCGCTGGGCATACAACCTCACCGATACCAGTGGACCTGGGCGCATGGCACCTCTCCAAATCCAGGCCTGCTGCTCAAACCGGCTGAGTATGGCTAGCTGCGTCTGGCCGCCGCCAGTCCTCACCCGCTTTGCAGCATTATGAGCATTCTTCTCTTGAAAATGAAAGAAGAGCATTGATTTGTGCAAATTGTACATGGACTCCCTTCGTGCACGGCCCACCCCAACCAGAGTTGGACATATCAGGGCTCCAGTGCCTCCTCACCCCGCTGCTGCTGAACACTCAACACAAAGGTGCTAGGCCTGTTCCCCACCCCTCCATTGGACACATGCTGCCTACATTACATTAGGCACCGCACGGTATATCCTTCCATAGCAAGGAGGTGCAAGCACGTGGAGCGCAGAGGACAGCAGATAGTTCGTTGCCATGTCACCTTGAAGCTCCCCTCCCAGCCTGTCATCACCCTGACTTTGACATGTCCTGGAGTGCCAGCACTGTGCCTAGGTGCAGCTCCTCCAGGTTGCCCCCAAAACAGTAATGTGGGCCTCAGTGTACCACATGCTGCTGGTGCAGAACCCATCTCTTCTCCACCCTCTCAGGGTGACCTCGGCATGGTCAATACCTGCTGGCCCACCCAGCGAAGGACACATATCGCCAATGATTCAATGCAGTCACTACACTCAGACTTGGGGGGGATGGTGGGGGGGCGGGCAGCAGGGGGGAAAACCGACCTGCTGGGTTAAGTGATCAAAGCCAACATTGTACTCACCCTTCCTGAGCGCAACAGTCGTTGAAGCGCTTGCGACATTGGATCCAGGAGCATCGCACCACGTCGCGGGAGCTCACCTCCTCCGCCACCTCCTCCCAGGCAGGTTTCGTCATGTTGGAGGGGGCCTCCTCCTCCCGTCCTGGGGAACAAGCACCTCCCGCCGTGCTGCCACCTCCTCGAGGAGGGCAGCAAGGCATTCATCGGAAAAATGAGGGACACACTGGCCCCCTGCTCTACCCTCCAGCCTGGCCTGCCTCAGTGGCCTACCCTCTGGACTTGCATAACCTCCATTGCCCCTCTGCAGAGCCCTTCGCCCAGCCATTGCGAGCAGCCTTTCCAAGGCTGCCAGGCCTTCCTTTATACAGGCCGCCGGGCCGCCATTGGACCCCGCGGGCTGAGTGCCCCCACCGCTGCCCGCCCACTCCTGCTATGCATGGGAGTTGCGAAGTACGCTGGGCGGGCCTTAATTAGCCCACCCACGTAAAATGGCGGCACGGACCTGATCGCAAGCGGCGATGGGGTCCGCACCTGCCCACGCCTGCTCCCGCTCCACCCCCCGCCATCCAGAAAATTCTACCCCATGGATCTTCTCACAAGGACTGTCTGTAGCCCCTACAGCGACTACTACTGAGTTCTGGCGCTGCTGCGACGACTCAGCTGCTGGTAAATCAGATTGGCTGGCAGTTCTCACGGGTGGGACTTCCTTTCCCTCAGGTGCGGAAGACCCTCAATTAGCTTGTTAACGCTGCCCCCAGCGTATTATCCAGCCTGTTTTAAAGTTGGTTGCGAGTTAATGGGGTGTGTGAGCAATACTGCCCGCACCCACGCACCCCCCCCTGCCCAACCATAAAATTTAGCCCAACATTTTTGAAAAGTCTGGACATAGACAAACCAGGATATCATCCCTTCCAGGAATCATTTAATAAAATAGAGGGAAAATAGTTTTGCGTAGTTAAAGGAGATCAAAATTGTTGTGTCAATTTCAAGCAAATTTGACTGGATACAAATAGACTTTCTCCCTATATTCCATCATCACAAGTTGCATCTTTATAAAACCCAGACTGTCTATTCAATGGAAGAAATCTACTCAAACATAAAATACTGAAATATACAGCAGGTTCATTAATGGCAGTGTATGTATTAAATGTAGACCTTTCATTAGAACTGGCTTCATTTCACCACTACTAACCATCTGCTCAAATTCCTCTTTCTTGTTCCCTCCACTTAAGTTTGCAACATTTTCTGTTTTAATTTCATACCTTCGCCCCTCCTCTATTTTCACACTCCTGTTCTTTCAATGTTTAGCCTTTGCCTCATAGAAGTGCATTTTTAAAAATCACCTACCAGCTTCTTGCTTTTCTTCTAAGCAGTTAGTGGACAAATTGAGCTATTAGCATTGTGTGGTTGGGGGACATTTCTCTTTGTTTTCGCCCTATCAAGGAACCTGCTTATCTTTCAGTTCTAGTGAGGGGCTCTATTAAAAAAAGAATGACATGTACCTTTCATAATCTCACAATGTCCCAAAGTATTTTACAGCCAATAAAGTGCTATGGATATAGTCACTGTGACTATGTAGGAAATGCTTAACAACCTTCCACAAGCATATCCACCTGAGAGCGCAAATGGAGCCTTGGCTTAAATCTTGTTCGAAAAATAGCACCTTTGACAGTGCAACACTCTCTCAGTGGTACACCGGACTGCCAACCCAGATTATGTGCTCACATCTCGAGAGTGAGGCTTGAACCTGTAATCATCTGACTTAGATCTATGGCTGATCATTAACCTGTTTTTTGTTCTGATGTTGACAAACAGACAGACTGCATACAAATAGGTAGATTTTTAAGGAGTGTCTTAAAGGAGGAAAGAGAGTTTGAAAGGCAGAGGGAGGAAATTCCAGAGTTTAGGGCCCAGACAACTGAAGGCACACCCACCAACCAGTAGATTAATTAAAATCAGAAATGCTTAAGAGGCCTTGGAGGAATTTGAAAACAAGGACGGGAATTTTAACACGGAGGATGCATTGCTTAACTAGAAGCCAATGTAGGCCAGAAGCAGTAGGGGTGGATGTACATGACTTGCAATTTGGATAACCTCCAGTTTACAGAGGATAGAATGTGGGAGGCCCACATTCTAGTGTGTTTGAATAGTCAAGTCTAGAGATAAAGACGGTATGGATGAAAGTTTCAGTGGATTCGGGCGATGTTACAGAGGTGGAAATAGGCTTAGTGATGGTGCGAATATGGGGTCGGAATCTCATCTCAGGTCAAAAATGTTGCTATGCTCCCCATAGAGACCGATAACTTTTAAGAAGATATTTGAATTCTCGGTGACAGACTTAAAGGAATTGCACACTAAGATTTCATGTTTCAAGACTAATTATTGTAACAAACAAACTAAAAGTAACATCCACTAAACATTACCTAGTAAGCAACTAATACCCTAAATTACAAAGAAGATAAGTCTTATGAATGTTTTGACGTGACTGACAATCCCAGGCTGCACACCTATACATTGCAACCCACTTTCCTCGGGATTATAGTTCTTATGGGAAACAGCCCACAGTCACTCCCAGCTTCATTTAGGTTCATGTCTCTCTGCTTCGCTGAGTTCTAATGTCGAGTGACTGTTTTCGGAGAATTCCTGAACTGACTACCAGCAGTAAGGCCCACCCTGGCAATTTCTCATCCCAGACTTGCCAGGGCAAATCTTTCAGAGTCTTCAGAGTACCACAGGACGCGTCTCTTCAACTGGAGACCATTCTTCCTCATGCATTCTGCCTGGTAGCCCGCAGAGGACTCGTAGCCTTCTCCGCCCTGCTGATCACACCAGCTATAGCCTTTTTTCCTCTGTAAGAGCTTTCTTTCTCTTTCTGTCCGAAAACTCAGTCCGAAATTCTAGTCCACAGTCAGCCCAAGGCTCTTGCCTTTGTTTTCAGTGTGAAATATGGGAATTGGACAGTATTTTATTCTCTTCACCGTGGCGAGTTTAGTGGTGGGGAGGGTATAATCAGGTGGGATGTTGATTGATGAGGACCCTGCCACCACCTTTCCAGCTCCATCCCAATTCAACCTGAGATGAGAAGGCCCTTAGACAGCCTTCCCACCCCACCGCCAATTGAGGACCTTATTGCAATTAATTGCTTCCCTGTCACCACGAGGAGAGCACGACATGCAAACCTGTGCGGGTTGCTTGGGGTCTCTGGAGGTGGGTCCCTTGTTCAAAAGCAGTCAGTGCTTGATTAAAGGACCCAGCATCAGGAAAGGGGAGCCCGCTTACAGCCAACCCCTGCAGAGCCCCCTACACTCCGCTCTTCCGTGAAACCCCTTCTGCCCAACTGTGTGCAGTTCTGGTCGCCACATTATAGGAAGGATGTGATTGCACTGGAGAGGGTGCAGAGGAGATTCACCTGGGATGAAACATTTAAGTTATGAAGAGAGGTTGGATAGACTTGGGTTGTTTTCGTCGGAGCAGAGAAGACTGAGGGGCGACCTCATCGAGGTGTACAAGATTATGAGGGGCATGGACAGGGTGGATAGGGAGCAGCTGTTCCCCTTAGTTGAAGGGTCAGTCACAAGGGGACACAAGTTCAAGGCGAGGGGCAGGAGGTTTAGAGGGGATATGAGGAAAAACTTTTTTACCCAGAGGGTGGTGACGGTCTGGAATGTGCTGTCTGGGAGGGTGGTGGAGGCGGGTTGCCTCACATCCTTTAAAAAGTACCTGGATGAGCACTTGGCACGTCATAACATTCAAGGCTATGGGCCAAGTGCTGGTAAATGGGATTAGGTAGTTAGGTCAGGTGTTTCTCATGTGTCGGTGCAGATTCGATGGGCTGAAGGGCCTCTTCTGCATTCTGTGATATGTGCTTCCAATCATTACGCACCAGTTGTGCATTGATGAAATGCTAGTCCTTGCAGTTTATAAACATTAGGGGCTGCTGCCATGGAGCTCGTATAGCCACATGGGTGCAGTCTATTGCACCCTGCACTCTTGGGAAGCCTGAGATGGCGGCGAAGCGGGTGAATCTTGCAGCCTGGCTATCTTCTTCAGAGCAAACCTGACATAATGATGAGCCTTCCTGTAAGGGGCATTTGTGACCTCCTTTATGCATCGATGTGTTGAGGACTGAGAGATTTCACACAGGTGACCTGTGACCCCTGGAAAGATCCAGAGGCAAAGAAATTGAGTGTTGCGGTCACCTTCAAAGCCACCGGCAGGGAATACCCTTATCTCCACATGGCATCAGGTCTTCAAGAAGAATGTGACATATGTGATGTACCAGAGCTCGGGACAAGCGCAGACGTGCACAGCATTGCTTCTCACTCATTTGTAAATAGGAGATTCTTCTATGATAAACCCTAGGTCTGACGATTCACCTCCATTGTCTAGGTCTCTCCTCCTGACCCTCCTGTTCATGCTGTGACTCCTCTTGACCATGTCCCTCAAGCGTGGCCTCCTGATGGAGCTGCGCGCGGCATCACCTCTCCCTTCCTCACCTCCTCCATTGCATTAAGAACCTGACAAAGGCAGCATTGAGCTCTGGATCCATATGTGCTTTTGCCTTCTCTCTGAAAGGAAACAGTGAAGACATTAATGATTCACGGGGCAAGAAAGTGAAGCTCAGAAGATGAAATGTGTGGAAACTGTAAAGATCCATAGTTTTCTTGCCCTACTTGCATGGTGGCTGATACCACCTTGACCCTGAGACACTAGCACACACATCGAGGTGACCAAGATGGCATCGCAGGTATGCAACATCTTAAGCCCTGCATGGTTTGCTAATGTTTGATTGAAATGAGTGACCCTATCTAGCTCTGTGCTCCAGTCTCTCATGTGGCATATTAATGACCAATCAGTTGCTCACGGTCAATGAGTGGATGCCCTTTGGCCTGTTAGGAATGCCGAATCTGGTGAACGCATGACAGGCTTTCATTGTTGGAATGCCATATATGACGCAACTGTGCCTCCTTCACTATTGCCTGCATTCCCAAACTGTTAACTCCTATGTGTTACTCTTGAGATGCAGCGACTGTTATGTTAAGCCACTGAGTCCTGAGTACCCCTTTAACAGTGCTAATGAAGTCATTTCACTGGCTTTCACCCTGAGGAGGTCTTCCTCCTTTTTCTCTTAGCAGACTCCTGTTCACTCATGCGGCAATAACAAGTGAAAGGGCGACCCCAGAAAGGCCCACTTGTGTTCACCCTTCCCACTCACAGCTCTCCCACAGCCTTCCTTCCCCATTGCCCACCTTGTGTTCATCATCCCCAGCCTTGCCTCACACCCCAACCCTGGTCGAAGTGCTAGTTCTTGAAAGTGGAGTTCTGCCTGACTACCACTGCACAGTGGTGTACAACGGTCTCAGCCACCAGCAGTAGAAAACCACTGCAGTCCCTAACCTCAGCCGGTCATTGTCTGAAAGTGAAGGCCTGCATGAGTACCGCAGCACAGTGGCGTCCTTCGGGACAACGTAAGCAGACCAACCCTACAGCCCAGCAATGTGGTGTTCATTTCAACAAGACCGGTGCAGTGCTATGGTAGTAGGCTATGTATGTTGAAATCACCTCGCAGTTACGAGCGAACTGAGGTCTGACTTGTGCATGCCCACCCCTTTTCAAACGGGTTTGAGGCCAACGTAATTTCCCGCTAGCCTGACGCAAGATTGGAAGGCATCGCGAGATTCCCGCAAGCAGCTGTTTTAATGAGCATTCATGAGATGTTAATGAAAATGCAAAAGGCATTCACGCTACTAGTCAGTGGGATAACCGACCCGCCATTAACCCGCCATCGGGAAAATTGCAAATTGTTTTTATGCCGGCAGATTTCTGACTTTTTGCCTGCTGCTGGATTCTCCTCTCCCGTCTGCCACAAGACCCGCCGCGGGCAGGATGGGAAAATTGCGCCTAATGACTTTGGTCTTTTCCCCAGCCTATATTACAAGGGGAATGGAGTATAAAGGCAAAGAAGTCTTGCTACAATCGTACAGGGCATTGGTGAGACCACACCTAGAGAACGAGGAATTTTGGTCTCCTTACTTAAGGAGGAACATAATTGCATTGGAAGCAGTTCAGAGAAGGTTAACGAGGTCGGTTCCTGGGATAAATGGGTTGTTTTATGAGCAAAGGTTGAGCAGGTTGGGCCTATACTCATTGGAGGTTAGAAGAATGAGAGGTGACCTTACTGAAACATGTAAAATTTTGAGTGGGCTTGACATGGTAGGTGCTGAGAGGATGTTTCCCCTCCTGGGGGAATCTAGAACTAGGGAGCATAGTCTAAAAATAAGGTGTCTCCCATTTAAGGTGGAGATTGGGAGGAATTTTTTCTCTCAGAGTGTTGTTAATGTTTGGAATTCACTTCCACAGAGAGCGGTGGAGGCTAGGCCATTAAATATGTTCAAGGCTGAGTTACACAGATTGTTGATTTTTAAGGGAGTGAAGGGTATTGGGGGCAGGCAGGAAAGTTCAGTTAAGGCCACAATTGGATCTTACTGATTGGCAGAGCAGCCTTGATGGGTCGAATATCCTACTCCTGCTCCTATTTCTTATGATCTTCTCAATATACAATTGGAGGAAATTTCTGCTCATCCAGCACTAGATGTCGAAGAATCAGCCTGATAATTTAATGACGGTGGAGTTGACAGAGGTGGTTGTGCAGTAGAGCTGGATATCATCAGTATACATGAGAAAACTGATGCTGAGTTTTTGGATGATTTCACCGGGATGGGGCAATATGTAAATGAGAAATTAGAGGGGGCTGAGAATAGATCCTTGGGGGACACCAGAGGTAACAGTGTGGGAGCAAAAAGGGAAGCAACTGCAGGTGATTCTCTGACTAGAAGATGGATGAGAATAGAACGAGGCTATTACAGTTTCATCCAGCTGGATGGCAATGGTGAGGCATTGAGGATGGTATGGTCAACCATGTCAAAGGCTGCAGACAGATCGAGAAGGACAAGGAGGAACATAGGACTTAGAAGCAAGAGGGATAGTTTACCTTTGGACAATGACATCGGATGTAATTTTTGACTTGTTAATTATGCCTAGTACGGGTAGATGAGATTGATTAAAAATAAGCTTGATACAATTTGTAGGATGAGAACTGCTGGTGAGGTAGCCAGCTGGGTCATGCCTTTTATATTAGTTCATTCTGGGCTAAAGGGAAAAAGATAAACACTCCAAGTCAAAGTTAGCTCATTCAAAGAAACAGGCGGTAGTGATATTGTCTTTTGTCAGTTAAAATGCAGAGACTGTTGTCAATGCAGGATTGGAATGCCGACAGGATTGTGGTGATCCAGTGACCCTTCTATTACAGAGTAGCTGTTCCTCACAGTCCCAGTTTGTTGCCTGTTATGCATTGGACTTCTGTGTTGAAGGGTTAAAAGACAACTTAAAGCCAACTGACTGTGGTAGGGGAAGGAAAATTTGAGGTTGTCTGAGGACATGAGCTGCATAAAACAGTTAGGACCTGTGGCATTACATGAAAGATGGGGCTGCAATGAGGTGCATGAGCAGTGACAGGGTTGGAGCTGCAGGAGTACAAGACTGACTTAATGTGAAGTGACAGGAACCTTTTGGATGACATTTGCTGGCTTAATATCAAAGCTGATTATGTTTTTTAAAAAATTACCACATAATTGTCCTTGATCAGTAACCAGCCAACTTTCAGTGAAAACCATTTACAACGGAACTGCTGTGAGACAATTTCAATGTAGCAGTTAACCATTAAGGTAAACTTTACTAATATCAAAACAGTGGCCATGAAATTGGGTTGTAGCGCCCTGGTGCCGGTGCTACAAAGCCTTGAAGAGAAATAATGGTAGCCGAAGTGCTCAGAAGGGTAGCGAGATACTCAAAGGTGCAGGGAACCATTGCCTGCATGCATGTCACTCTGTGGATTCTGCATACAAACAGGGAGATATACCAGAAGCACAATGACTACCACTCCATCAAAGCGCAGGTGGTGTGCAACTATGCACAGAACTTCACAGTGGTGAATGGCCGCCTCATCCTGCGGCAATCAGCCGTCCCCACAATCTTTGAGCCACAAAGAAGAACCAGAGACTGGCTGCTTGGTAACAAAAGATACACCTGGCTCATGACCCCTTTCTGTGACCTGACTACATGAGGAAAACATGCCTACAGTATCATTGAGCAAACCATCGACATCCTGAAACAATGGTCCCGCTGCCTGGACCACTCAGGGGAGCCCTCCAATTCTCACCGTAGTGGGTGTTCAAATTGGCAGTGGTCTATTGCGTCTTCCACAACCTCTCTGTTATGAGGTTGCAGCCCATCTCCAACGCCCACCTCGGGAGAAGGAGGAAAAGCAGACATGTGGGACCCCCTTTCACTCTGGATAGGCTGTCTGTGAGTGGCTACTGAGTCTCCAGTTCCCCTAATACATCGTCCCATCATCGCCATTGCTCCACAATTTCCCACCTTTCAATCTATCTGCTATGTACTATCACACCACCTGCTTGGCCTAAATCTTGAAATAAAAGCCACCAACAAAAAACCTTTCCTGAACATCTTTATCCAACAACACATCCAGTAATACTACAAAACTGCACCATTCACCCTTGCATATTCCGTGCCTGCATTGTGGGTGCCTTTGCCTGGCTTGGAGCTCCTATGCAATGCTACTCAAGTGATTGCAGCATGGCTGATGGAAGGCTGCTGACTTTCACTGGGAGAGGCTGCAGATGGCTTCACAGGACAACTTTGAGCAGCTCATGGATGTGAGTGCCTGACTTCAGATTGCCTCGGTATGAATAGCAGCCGTCTGTGTTGGCCCACTGACAGGCAACAGCAGAGGCACTAGCAGAGTGGCAGTGATGGGAGCATGAATGTTGTCCTCCTGAGAGAGGACAGCAGGTCCAAGCTCCACCTTGTCACTTGTTACCCCCTCATTACTGAACCTCAGCAACCCTCATTGTCTAATGGGGGGGCAGATTGCTGCCATGAGAACCTGCGAGCCTCTTTGAACAGAGAGATCCCCAGCCATGATGGCAGCAGTCTGAGCCTGCATTGGACCAAGCCGGGCTTGCATGGCCACAAGCAGGGATCACTCGATCAGTGAAGTGATGGAAGGGGTCATCAACAGTGCTATCAAGCTGCACTTGCTTAGCAATAGCCTGCTCACTGATGCTCAGTTTGGGTTCCACCAGGGTCACTAAGCTTCTGACCTCATTACAGCCTTGGTTCAAATATGGACAAAAGAGCTGAACTCCAGAGGTGAGGTGAGATTGACTGTCCATCAAGGCAGTATTCGACAACGTGTGACATCAAGGAGCCCTAGCAAAACTGGAGTCAATGGGAATCAGGGGGAAAACTCTCCGCTGGTTGGAGTCATACCTAGCACAAAGGAAGATAGTTGTGGTTGCTGGAGGTGAATCATCTCAGCTCCAGGACATCACTGCAGGAGCTCCTCAGGGTAGTGTCCTTGGCCCAACCATCTTCAGCTGCTTCATCAATGACCTTCCTTCCATCAGAAGCACAGAAATGGGGATGTTCACTGATGATTGCACAATGTTCAGCACCATTTGCGACTCCTCAGATACTGAAGCAGTCTATGTCCAAATGCAGCAAGACCTGGACAATATCCAGACTTGGGCTAACATGTGGCAAGTAACATTCGTGCCACATAAGTGCCAGGCAACGACCATCTCCAACAAGAGAGAACCTAATTATTGCCCCTTTTCATTCAATGGCATTACCATCATTGAATCCCCCACTGTCAACATCCTGGGGGTTACTATTGACCAGAAATTGAACTGGACTAGCCATATAAATACTGTGGCTACAAAAGCAGGTCAGAGGCTAGGAATCCTGTCGTGAGTAACTCACCTCCTGACTCCCCAAAGCCTGTCCACTATCTACAAGGCACAAGTCAGGTGTATGATGGAATATTCTCCACTGCCTGGATGAGTGCAGCTCCAACAGCACTGAAGAAGCTTGACACCACACAGGACAAAGCAGCCCACTTGACTAGCACACTTCCACAGATATTCAGTCCCTTCACCACTGACAAACAGTAGCAGCAGTGTGTACCATCTACAAGATGCACTGCAGAAGCTCACCAAGGCTCGTTAGGCAGCACCTTCCAAACCCACAACCACTATCACCTAGAAGGACAAGGGTAGCAGATAGATGGGAACGCCACCACCTGCAAGTTCCCCCCAAGCCACTTCCTGTCCTCACTTGGAAATATATCGCCATTCCTTCACTGTAGCTGGGTCAAAATCCTGGAACTCCCTCACTAACAGCACTGTGGGTGTGCCTACACCACATGGACTGCAGCGATTCAAGAATGCAGCTCACCACCATCTTCTTAAGGGCAATTAGGGATGGGCAATAAATGCTGGCCTGGCCAGCGACCCCACGTCCTGTTAATGAATAAACAAAAATCTCAGTCTGAGCTACATTTGTAGCACTGAGACATGGGTGATTTCTGCCTCACAGGTGAGTCCACAAGTGCTGCCATTGATTTGGCCACCAGTTTCAAACTCTCTGATAGGTCTCCTTATCTAAGAAAGGATACACTTGCCATAGAGGGAGTGCAACGGAGGTTCACCCAGACTAATGCCTGGGATGGTAGGATTGTCTAATGAGGAGAGACTGAGGAAACTGGGACTGAATTCTCTAGAGTTTTGAAGAATGAGAGGCGATCTCATTGAAACTTACAAAATTCTTACAGCACATGACAGGGTATATGTGGGTCAGATGTTTCCCCCGGCTGGTGAGTTTAAAACCAGGGGACACAGTCTCAGAATAAGGGGCAGGCCATTTAAGACTGAGACGAGGAGCAATTTCTTCACTCAGAGGGTGGTGGATCTTTAGAATTCTCGACCCCAGAGGGCTGTGGAGACTCAGTCATTGATCATGTTCGAGATAGAAATCGATAGATTTCTGGATGCTAATCACATCAAGGGATATAGGGATATAGGGATAGTGGTGAAAAATGGCGTAAGAGGTAGATGATCAGCCATGATCTGTTTGAATGGCGGAGCAGGCTCAACGGCTGAATGACCTACTCCTGCTCCTATGATCCTATCAAGTCTGGAGCATCAGTGCAGAAACGGGGTTAGTGTTTCAGGTTGATGACTTTTCATCAGAACCTGATGAAAAGGCATCAACCTAAAATGTTAACTCTTTTTCTTTTTCCACTGATGTTGCAGGCCTACTAAGCGTATGCACAGATCTACAGCATCTGTAGAGTTTTGTTTGTTTATTAAAGTAAACTTTATGTTAGGGTGACTTTTTTATTTCTCCCTTATATTTGGATGTTATTATCTTGCTGCTCAAGATTCTGCTCTCAGACAGAGCAGTGGCCTTTTGTTTTATTTATTTATTCTCAGGGTACCAGCGTTGTTAGCTCAGCCGACATTTTACCACTTGAGAAAGTTGCCCTTGAGAAGGTGATAATGGACCTTCCCTGTGATCTACAGTTATCCAAGTGATGAAGATGCTCCCACAATTCCATTAAGCAGGGAGTTTCAGGATTTTGACTCAGAAATAATGACGAAATGGTGACATATGTCCAGGTTGAGATGGTGTATGACTTGGAGGAGAAGCTGAAGCTGATGGTGGTCCAATGTACCTTCTGTGTTTGTCCTTCCAAGCTGGTGGAGATTGCAGGTTTGAGAAGCACTGCCGAAGAAGTTTGGCAACTTGCTGTAGCGCACTGCAGCAATGGTATGCCAGTGGTGGAGGGAGTGGATCTTTAAGCTAATGGATAGGGTTGCTGATCAAGTGGACTACCTTTTCCTGGATAGTGTTGAGCTTCTGGAGTGTTGTTGCAGCTACACCCATTTACACTAATGGAGAGTAGTCCATCACACTCTTGACTTTCGCATTGTAGATGTTAGGGAGGTTTTGGAGAATCAGGAGGTGAGCAATTCTCCACAGAGCCTCTTATCTGCTCAAGCAGCCACGCCATATACGTGGCTGGTCCGGTTGTGTTTCTAGTCAATGGTGACCTTCCCCCAGGATATTGATAAGGGCTTCAGCATTGTAAAGCCTTTGAACATTTAGGAAAGGTGATGAGTTGCTCTCCTGTTGGAGATGGTTATTGCCTAACACATATATGGTGTGAGTGTTACTTACCGCTTATCAGCCTAAACCTGGGTGTTGTGCAAATCTTGCTACATGTGGGCATGGATTACTTCATTCCTTTAGGACTTGTGAATGGAACTGAATGCTGTGAAGTAATCAGCGAATAGCCTCACTTTTGACCTTATGAAAGAGCGAAGGTCATTGGTGAAGGGAGTACCAAGCAGCAGGGACATGTGTATAATATTAACAATTCAGGCGGCTGCTGCTATACTTGGCCAACAAGAATGTCTGTGCAAGTGACAGCAGTGATGTGCAGCTTGAAGACCACTGGCCATAGCTGACTTTGATGGAGACTCGTTGGAGCACACACCAAATGGATCTCCAGTGATGCCACAATCCCGTTAGGCTGCGGTAGAATCCTGCAGCCATGCTGCAAACAAACCATGAGCATAAAGGTTAAGCACCACATAAATCACTCTGACAACACAAAATGGTTGAAATAAATGGACAGCACTTGATTTGTATATTGCATTATGTGTTTATTTGTCACTTGTGAGAATAAAATCAGCACAGCCAAAAAATGGGAATGGTGGTATTGAAGGAACTACTCAGGAAAGTCTTGAAGGTGATTTGGAGAGGTTACTTTACATACCTGCATTGCAGGAGATTGAAGGGCCACTTCTATTGCTTGCTTATTGGAACGTATTTGGGATTAATGCTTAGCTTGCTAGCTTTCTTTGCTATATTGTTGTTTCTGTAGTTAACTCTTTGTTCTCATTTTCACCCCGCTAGCTTGCTATGAATTTGGGATCCTTTTATGTAAAAGCTACTTTGTAAGGCTTCTGGTAATTTGTAGACTGGCACCAGTTTAAAAGTGTCCATACAGCTTACCAAAGATTGTAAAAACCCAGCTGGTTCACGAATATCCGTCACAGAAGGGAACCTGCCACCTTTGCCCAGTCTAACCTACATATGGTTTGAGTCCCACACAACGTGGTCAAAATGTCTGCTGAAGTGGCCTAGTCAGCCACTTTGTTGCCAAAAATAAATGATAGGGATACTGGGAATGAACAATAAATATGGCCTTAGTAGCATTGCTCACATCCTCAGAACAAGTAAAGCTTAAAGATCTGTTCTGCCGACACTAACAATCTCAGTACAGCTAATCCATGAAATCGACATATAGCACCAGCAAACTACTTCTCCCTGCCAGCAATTTTGCAGTGTGTGATAACAACAGGTTAAAGCACACTGCTCCTCACTCTTGAAGTGCAGCAGCCTTCCAGGCAATAGGTTCAGGGTAATTTCATATTTCCCACAGGTTTTGTTAAATCTTTCATTAATACCTATTCCAGTTTATTGGACATGATGAAAAAAAAGGAGTCTATGTATCATATATTTCTGCAGATTAATCTTAGACCTTCTTGCTAGCAAGATTTACTAGCAAGGGGATAAATCACTCATCAGACTCTTGACAGCCTCACACACTAATCATTCGTTTTCCTACAGGTTGTACGGTGAGAATGTGTGTCACTGAGATCAGACACTGATAAATGCACCACGACTTTTTGTTGCTAATTTGACTTGTGACTTTTGCTGACGACTGAAACTTTCTTTCTTGCAAACCTTGGCTGATTCTTGATGTGATGTTTCATCAATTAGTCTACTTCTCGATTAGACATATTTGGAATAGACAAGCTGTGTGATTTATATACGGGAATGAGTTATTTTTTATTAAAAAATTGCTTTTCTAACTAATGTTGTATTATCATGCTATTACTGTGTCAATCAGTGGAGCCTCGCCAGAAAGTTCTTCCCATTAAATATCGGTGACCTCAGCTTGCAGTTGATTGGGAAAACACAACCAAAATTAAATTAGACCCATCAATTACAGACTGTACATAGAAACCCACACCCCAGCTGAGAAATTTCATAATGACGTAACCATATCTGGAAGAAACAACAATGGAATGGGGTTGTACTGGTTTGCTTAAGAAAAAGACCTGTGGGATTGGATGACAGATTTTGGATTACATAAAGAATTTGGTTGCACACTCGCGGAGTTACAGTCATTTTTTAAGAAAGAATTTTGGCTGGTTGCCTGAAAATTCAAATGTCACTTTGATTGTCCTTTTTTTTTGTAGATTAAGAATCTGCCAATTGTGAAGTGTAAAAAATATTGTTAAGATATTCAGAATTAATTCCAGCTTTTTATTTTACTGTAAAAATTCAGAGTTTTCGAAGAGAATATGATCTCAGATACCCTCTATCCACCAGACATACATTGAGTTGGCATGGAGGGTGTCCTTTGAAAGAACTGTACACAATTCCAAATTTGTTGCTGAGGGATTTGACTGAAACAACCCAATGAGCAATAAGTGCGTTTGAATCCCCTAGTTGCCATGAGCCGTTTTCTAAAAAATGTAACTTTCTCCCCCAGTACCTGATTATATGCTGCTATTGGGAGAGAACAGGTTTAACATAAAGAATTTTTTTTTCTCTGGTTTTGAAATCCAGGAAAGATGTATAATCTTAAAATTAGAGCTTCGGTCATTTTTGAGTTAAATCAGGAAGCACTTTATCAGACAAAGGGTAAGAGAAATATGGAACTCTCCCCCCAAAAGGCCGTGGTTTCTGGATCAACTGAAAGTTTCAGGAATGAGGTTTTTTTTTTGCTAGGTTAAGCTATTAAGGGGTATGGAACAAAGGCAGGTGAATGCTGAGGGGCAGTTCAGCCATGATCTAATTGAATGGCGGAAGAAGCTCGAGGAGCTGAACAATCTACTTCTGTTCCTATAAATAGGAAAATCACATGCCCATTCAATGAGTTACCATCTTTGTTTAACATTGGTTAGAGTACTGTGTCTCTTCTTAAGTTAAGTAAACTGGTTTTACATTGTGCTTATTCTCATGTTAACACTACCAGACCCTAACGGGTGGGTCCTGTGTAAATGATTTCGCTGCCTGCCAGCGACAGTGAACCTGGTAGGTGAACAAGAAAGAAGAAAAGACCTCGAGATGTACTTGCTGGGAGCCCATGGCACCAACATAGTACTAAAGCAATATGAAAACAACATAGCTCCATCATATAATTCCAGATACATCACAAGTGCCAACAGCGAAAAGCTAATATTGCACCTTTTCTTAAGTAAACTTATTAATATATTTTAATCACTGTGAATTCAATCGCTGAATCAAAATCCAGCTGGTAGCAGCTTTTAATTGACTCCCCTTGTTTTAAAGCTGCTGCTTATTACTGGTACCTGCACATGTGACTATTTACGTAATAAATTGTTGGCCGATTTCAAGTGTGAGTTGGCAGTGATGCTGCGTAGTCCTCTAGGGAGTCTGCTGTGGCAGTGGTGCCAGTTTTACTCCATAATCAAACATAAAAGTCGCACCCTCTACTTACCAAAGTAGGCATCTTCTGAAATCCTCCAGCACAGTTACTAAAATACATCAGTACATATGAGAAATGCTGAACCACACTCACCAAAATATGCCAAGTATGCCAATAAACCCATGAATAACCCACCCAAATATACCAGAACGTTCACCAGCAATATATTCCCTCCCCACAAATAAATTGTATGTACATAATTCTTTGTTTCTGTATTTTTCAATTGGGAAAGTCATTTAAAGAATAAGACCCATGTTGGAGGACATCAACAGTGTTGACAATAGTAGAAGGGATGATGAGATGAATTCAGCAGTCATAGTGATGCTGAGCTTGCATTTTAAAAGTCTGTAAATTGTATTAGGAGGGTAAGGAGATTCTGGGAAAAGATTAGTTAATTAGGATGAGCAGGAGACTTTGCAGTGAGCTTTGACATCAGCACACGCTGCATGAAGCACTGACAATATCCCAGTCTTGATGAACTTGGGCTTTATAAGAGTCTGACATCTGGCACCAAACCAATAGTGCCACTAAGATAAAAGCAAAATACTGCGGATGCTGGAAATCTGAAACAAAAACAAAAATAGCTGGAAAAACTCAGCAGGTCTGACAGCATCTGTGGAAAGGAAGACAGAGCTAACGTTTCGAGTCCATATGACTCTTCTGATGAGTGCGTATGACTCTTCTCATCAGAAGAGTCATACGGACTCGAAACGTTAGCTCTGTCTTCCTTTCCACAGATGCTGTCAGACCTGCTGAGTTTTTCCAGCTATTTTTGTTTTTGTTTGCCATAGTGCCACTATCTTGCTTTGATTAAATTTTCGTGTGAAATCTAATATGTATGTTACTAAGTTACTAAGGGGCTAAGTAATGTGAAAAATTTGCAGGACCTTACACAATTTTTTTCTTTCTTTTGTCTTCAATTGTTCCTCTTCTAGGTATATGGACCAATGCTGACACGATACATGGAACTAGAAAAGTTGGTGCAGAACAAATGCTGAACAGTGAAGAACAACCTGTGTAATCCTAGAATCATAGGATCTTATGGAATCGCAGGAGGCCATTCAGCCTGTCATGCTTGTGCTGTGTCTTTGAAAGAGTTGCTCAATTTAGATGCACACGACAGCTTGTCTCTTGTCCCCATAACCCTGCAAATTAGTTCTCTTCAATTATGTGTCCAATTGCCTTTTAGAAGTTCCTATGGCATTTGATTCCACCACCCCTTTAAATAATATGTTCTAGATCTTAACAATCCTCCTTGTGAAGACATGACTCCTCATTTCCCCATCTAGCCTTAATTCTAGGACCTCTGGTTAATGACCCACTTGCCTGAGAATATAGTTTCTCCCTACTCTCTCTAGCAAAACTCATAATTTTGAACCTCTCTTAGGCCTCCCCTTAATCTTTGCTGCTCAAAGGAGAACAATCCCATCTTTCCCAGCCTCTCCACAGAACTGATTCCGCTTCTTGCTTGGTGTCATCCTGGTGAACCTCTTCAGTGTCATTTCCAGAGCTTAGAAATCCCTCCTAAAGTGGGTGCCCAGAATTGTACACGATACTTCAATTAAGACAGAGATTTGTAAATGTTTCAAATGACTTCCTTATTTTTGTATTCAGTGCCACTTTTTACAAAGCCAAAAATTCCAGACACTTTTGAACCACAGATATCAACTTGCCCTAAAGATTTGTGAATATGCATCCCCAGGTCTCTCTGCTCTTACACCCTCCCCAAAATAGTACCATTTAGATTAAACTGCCTCTCCATGTTGTTTCTCTTGTACTATCATCACCATGTATCTGCCCAATTCACCAGTCTGTCTAAGTCTTCCTGAAGGCTGCTGCTATACTGCTCACTATTTACTATATTATCAAGTCTTGAATCATCCGCAAACCTCAAGATCATAACCCTCTACATCCAAGTTTAGGTCACTTGGATATAATGAATTGATTGACAGGGCAGAGAATTCAACACCAATATACTCAGGTCATAAAGTAATTTTCTGTAAATGGTATATTTTTCCCTGCAATGTCTTGATAATTTCTTGTATTTTCCTGTGCCAAGTGTAGAATTAATGGCTTTATGATGTTACATTAAACAGTAAAGAAATTCAACTGTTGTATATAGTTAAGGCTGGCGTAACTAATTAACACAGGTTAGTGTCAGGAGTAATTCATTGAGTGTATTCAGCAGAATGACCTGCTTCTGTGCTGTTTATTCTATATAATTTAGTGAATCAGTGTTCTGTTTCATGCTACTCGTCATTTCAGCTTTAAAATCACACCCACACATTTGGGTGTATTGATTGAAATTTGAATTGGTAATAAGGTAGCTAGACATCAGGATTATTACCAGAATAATGAAGGGGGCTGTTAGAATAATTATTTTTGCACAAGCCATTAGATCTTGGTCTGCTTTATCACAACCGGCTATGGAGACAGATGAGACAAAGATTTGCAGCCCTTCCATCAGACTCCTGTGAAATTGCAGAAAATTAAGTTGTGACTCAAATATCCTCAGAGATTTTGGTCTGGACTTTTGTGGGACGGAGATTCCCCACATCCCAAACAAGGACATTGACTCAGGTAGGAGCATAGCACAGGAGCAGACTTTCAAAGGCCTACCGGATGCTTGGAGGTGGTGGTTGGGGGAGGGGGGCAGGTGGGGGGCTCATCTTGGGGCTCCTATGCCAGGAATGTAGCTTGGACCCACTCCCTCCCCCTACACCACTCTCCAGTCTCGAAGGGGTTGGTTTGTGACACAGGAATTTTTAGATAATCCCATTACAAATTGGACCAAGAAAACAACTGACATCTTGTCAGAGTGGAGTTTATTCCAGGGTCACAACAGTACTGTGCCAGGATCGCTGCCCCATGCATTGCAATTGTGAAAGGGCATAGGGCAAAATGAGGGGAAAAGCAGAAACCAGGTTTCTTTTTATTCATTCACGGGATGTGGGCTTCACTGGCATTTATTGCCCATCCCTAGTTGCCCTTGAGAAGTTGGTGGTGAACTGCCTTCTTGAACTGCTGCAGCCCATGTGGCGTAGGTACACCCACAGTGCTGCTAGGAAGGGAGTTCTAGGATTTTGACCCAGCGACAGTGAAGGAATGGAGATATATTTCCAAGTCAGGATGGTGAGTGACTTGGAGGGGAACTTCCAGGTGGTGCTGTTCCCATGTATCTGCTGCCCTTGTCCTTCTAGATGGTAGTGGTTGTTGGTTTGGAAGGTACTGTCTAAGAAGCCTTGGTGAATTCCTGCAGTGCATCTTGTAGATGGTACACACTGCTGCAACTGTACGGTGGGGGAGGGAGTGAATGAATGTTTGTGGTTGTCGTACCAATCAAGCGGGCTGTGTTGTGCTGGATGGTGTCAAGCTTCATGAGTGTTGGGAGCTGCACTCATCCAGGCAAATGGAGAGTAGATGGTGGTCAGGGTTTGGGGAGTCAGGAGGTGAGTTACTTGCTGCAGGATTCCTAGCCTCTGACCTGCTCTTGTAGCCACAGTGTTTATATGGCTAGTCCAGTTCAGTTTCTGGTCAATGGAAACCCCCAGGATGTTGATAGTGGGGGATTCAGTGATGGTAATGCCATTAAACATCAAGGGGCGATGGTTAAATTCTCTCTTGTTGGAGATGGTCAATGTTACTTGCCACTTGTCAGCCCAAGCCTGGATATTGTCCAGGTCTTGCTGCATTTGGACATGGACTGCTTCAGTATTTGAGGAGTCGCGAATGGTGCTGAACATTGTGCAATCATCAGCGAACATCTTGTAGATGCTACACACTGCTGCTGCTGTGTGTTGATGGCAGAGGGATTGAATGTTTGTGGATGTGGTGCCAATCAAGCAGACTGCTTTGTCCTGGACAGTGTCCAGCTTCTTCAGTGTTGTAGGAGCTGCACTCATCCAGCCAAGTGGGGAGTATTCCATCACACTCCCATCACGAACCAGATGCCTGCCTTTCAAGAACATAAGCGTGGGGGCAATAATAGGCCATGAAGGATTGTTGGAAAAAGATAAAGGTTTCTGGTCTTGCGGTCCTGGGGAACAAATAAGTCAGTATGAGAGACTTTGATGCACTTGAGTTCAACACAGTGATAACACAAGGAGGAAATAGAAAATAGACTGTCAGTAGATAGGAAATGGAAGAGGACAAGCTTTTACTTCTATCTTGGAAAAGTTTGTCATTTGGTAAGTGACCTCTTCAGGAATTGGGAGAAGTGTTTGGAGAATTTTGTTATAGTTGTGAGCAGTGTTCCAATCTTGAGCAGATGCGGGCTTCATAAAAAGTTGAGAAGTAACTGGTATAGAAGTGGAAATGAGCTCCTTTATGACTAGAAGAGATGAAGTGAGCTGCATTCACGATCATAGAAAAGATGTTAGCTTCACTTTTTCTACACAACACTGCATGATATAAATTAATTATTTTACTACTTAATTATGACTTATGAGTAATTATTTTAAAACAATGCCATTAATTGCATGCCGGTTGGCTCAGTCAATACTTGCGACTCTTAATGTGAGGCTGGTGGGTTCGAGCCCCACATTGGGTGTCATGTTTTTTGGCAGGAGAATGGCGCTCAGAAAGCCGGCACAGACATGACGGGCCAAATGGCCTCCTTCTGAGCTGTAACCATTCTATGATTCTGTGAATTAATAATCCAAACATTTAAAAAATATCTAAGATATGTAAATTCTAATTTAAGTTGCATTCCAAAACTAAACACACGGTAGGGAATGGGCAGCTTGTCTAAATTGGATAGCTGCCAAAAATGGACATGGGAATCGCAATGTAGTGTTAACCCACACCAATTGATTGAAATGCAGGCAGCACGCCAACTTGGTATTGCCTTTTGATTATAATGAGTTCTGCATGCAGACAGTGCTAATAGCACTGCTCATTGGCTGCATGCATCAACCAAGGGAAGTCTGGGTGGAAACGGTGGAGAGATGCCCTGCATCCACAGAGGGGAAGGAGCCTTCTCCAAACACACACTGATTTGGAATGTATATTTTTTATTCATTTTTTTTTCCCATTGTTGTGACGGCCGGTGTCAGAGGGAAGCGAAGGTGTGAGACTGTTGGTAAATGAGGAATTTGAGTAGTGATATCACATTCGCATTAGTTCTTCAGGGACAGTCTGGACAAAAATGGGCTTCCTAGGTAGTCACCTCCCTTTCTCTTCCTCCTCCTCCTCTTCTTGTCCCTCTATTAACAGCTTGTCCTGCACTGCACGGTCCGTGCTCATTCTCCTAGTCAAGCTGTATTCTAAGGGAAATGCCTACTCGTGCACCCATATCTGGGAGCAACTGATTTGTGCAGAAGCCATGAATTCAGCAGAATGCCCTTCGTCACTTGCCACGCCAGACCGCACCAAACACTTGCACATCCTGAAGAAATCAAGCAGTGAGTAACCTGTAAGTAGTTGCTGATTCCTTTATGTAGCAGTTGGTGGGGTTCCTTGCTGCTTAATGCGTGTTCAGCGTTAAGAGAGAGTGCCAGCTGGTGTATTGAGCTCCAAAGTGGTATCACTGGGATCAAGTTATTGTTGCACGCTGATTGGCATTAAGACTCCCTGCTCCGCTTACCTCTGGAGAATGTGAGCTGTGTGCACGCTAAGGCCCTCACCAAGGTGGCATCCAGATTGATGTGCAGCAGAAACGTGTATGCGCGGTCTCGAGTGCCATTTTGCTCCGCGAACAGGAGCCACAGCACCCAAATAACAGGCACTATCGAGCCCATTAGCACCCACTTGCCTTCACAAAGATAGTGTTTTTGACCATAATATATTTTGGAGGCAGAGATAACATCTGGTACTGTAATAATTAATCATCACAAGAATATCAAACGCAAATGATGCAGCGTTGTGTTTTAATGATTTATAATGTCATATTTATAAACAAATGTTTGCCACACACTACTTTACAAACACAATTCTCTTTGACATGCTGTTGAAGCTTTCCATCTTGCACCCATCAGGACAGATTCGCAAGAATACCAAATCTCAAAGGGAACAACAATTTTTACTGCATGAGAAGAGGATGCTAATTGGTTGAGTGGACTCTGATTGGTAGAGACGTTGCCATGGAGAATAAACCAGGGAGCCATTAACTGCCAAGCTTTTGTTTGGCAACAAAAGCAGGTCGACACTGATTGGTCAAGGCATTGCCATGGGGAATGAACCAGGGAATGGCCATCCCCCAAGCTTTGGTTTAGTTGAAAACTGCGCAATGCATGGAAACCATCTTTCTATTTTCAAAGGACAGGGTTCTACATGTGAATATATGTAGCTTCTGGCATGTGTAAGAAAGCCACACTGCGAGCCCAACTGAAAAATTTAAATTGGTTGTCAGCGTAATTCCTAGCACAATCAGGATTGTTTAGCAAGTGTTTCCAATTGTGGAATCACATCCAATGTTGGACACTATGGCCTGAGCTTTGCAAGCTTGGGCTGATTGAGTACGGTCAGTACTTTGCCTGTGGGGAACAGCCGATTGGACATGCTGTTTGATACAATCTACCAGCTGTTGGGATGCATGGCCTATATATCTGGCATCACACCAGCACTGAAATTCATTAGAACTCGGAGGTGAGTGCACAGTAACATTGCACAGTGCTTGCGAGGGTCGCTTGTTGGACCTCAATGTTGAGGCGCCGCTCATTCTGGCGAGGGCAGAAGCAAGTCGCATTTTCCCAGCTGGCTGACAGTGCACTCCAGTTGAGGCGAGTTGTGGGGCAAGGGCTGCGCTCCAGTTGAGGCAAGATGGGGGTTGGGGCAAGGGCTGCACTGTGGTTGATGGTAGTGCACAAGCACGTGCGGGAGGTGGGTGGGGAGGGAAGCTGCCATGCATTAGGGAAACCTTGTATGAAGTGACCATTCCTCCACAGCTGAGACAGTTCAGACACAGCTACATTAACGTGCTTGGAGTCGGGCCTCTGGCTTATCTGCCTCACTCAAGCAACTCAGAGGCATGAAAGTTCCACCAAATGCTCCAGAGCTTTTCACTGTTTGAGCACAGACTGCAAACTAATGAACATTTTAATGTACTGCAGAACAATTGGATGACTGCACACGTTGTACAATCTCCTTGCTAAAGCTGGCAATGGAGCGGTCACTGGTGGAGGTGCTCACAGCCCCTTGCAATGTCAGCTGGTTTGGACCAGTCTCCCCCATGGTTCAAGCTAACAGTGCAGCCTTGCGGTGTGGGTTAGGAGAATGCCTGCATTTGAGCTGAAAGCACAGCCTGCAGTCCAATGGGCAAAGCTGCCGACAATCAGTCAGCTGGGGTGGTGTGGAGATGGGTGGGTTTAAGGCAGCCATGCAGCGCAAGTGGTGGCTAGCACTCTCTGGGATGTTTAAAGGTGTCTTCAGACTTAACAGAGAGAGGTTCTTAGAACACCCAAGCTTACCCACACGTCTCTCTTTTTCATCCTGCAGGAGGAGTACATCAAGGGCATGGAGTCTGGTGACCCAGCTCAATGGCTTACAAAGAGCGGAGACAAAGGAGAAGAGAGCAACAGAGGCACCTGGCTGGGCAGAGGGAGGAGTAGCACCCTCAGGAAGAAGGGGCGTCTGGGGCTCTGGAGCATGCTGCTGAAGAGCTACAGCGAGCCATTGATGGTTGGCGCCTAGCTAGATCCAGGGTCTACAGATGGCGCTTGTCATTCCTGCAGATGACCAAGAACCAGTGTCACCGAAGATTGTGCATGCCCAGGGACCTGGTCAGTCATGTCTGCTACCTGCTGCAGGATTTGGCACCACGAGACATGGACGGCATTCGCTGCCAGTGGCTGTGAAAGTGACTGCAGCGCTCAATTTTTATGCCAGTGGCTCCTTTCAGGGCTCCACAGGTGACCTCTATGGGATATCACAAGCCTCCACGTACAAATGCATCCATGAGGTCACAGACACCATCTTCGCGAAGGCATGCAACTTTGTGCAATTCACCCAGGATCAGGAAAGCCAGGATGTAAGAGTGCTTGGTTTTGCCCAGATATTAGGTTTTTGATGGGTATAAGGTGCCATCGATTACATCTGCTTGGTGCTCAGATCTGTGTGGCAACACGCAATCAACTACGTTAACTGCAAGAGCTTTCACTCGCTGAATGTGCAGCTGATGTGCGACTGTTACAAACACATCCTGCAGGTCTGTGCACGGTTCCCAGGGAGTGTCCACGACTCCTACATTCTCAGTAGGTCTCAGATCCCTGATGTCTTCCAGGGTCCACAGAAGCTGCAGGGCTGGCTCCTTGGAGACAAGGGCTACCTGCAGAGGACATGGCTGATGATTCCCGTGCGGCAGCTCAAAGTGCAGCAGAGAGAAGGTACAATGAGGCTCATGCTTCAACTCACACCTTGGTGGAGCAAGCCATCAGGATGTTGAAAATGAGGTTCCTGGACTGGTCTGGTGGGGCCCTGCAACACCATCCACAGAGGGAGTCACGCATCATCATCGCCCACTGCGCCCTTTACACAAACACTACTATAAGACCATAAGAAGTAGGAGCAGAAGTAGGCCATTCAGCCCATCGAGTCTGCTCCGCCATCCAATGAGATCATGGCTGATCTGATAATCCTCAACTCCACTTTCCTGCCTTTTCCCCATAACCCTTGATTCCCTTACTGATTGGAAGTCTGTCTAACTCAGCCTTGGATATACTGAACAACCCAGCCTCTGCAGCTCTCTGTGGTTAAGAATTCCACAGATTCACTACCCTCTTGAGAGAAGAAATTCCTCCTCATCCCTGTCTTAAATGGCCGACCCCTTACTCTGAGATTATGCCTTCTGGTCCTAGACTCTCCCGCAAGGGGAAACAACCTCTCAGCATCTACCCTGTCAAACCCCCTAAGAATCTTATTTGTTTCAATAAGGTCGCCTCTCATTCATCTAAACTCCAATCAGTACAGCCCCAACCTACTCAACCTCTCCTCATAAGAAAATTCCTCCATGCCCGGGATCAACCTAGTGAACCTTCCCTGGACTGCCTCCAGTGCCAGTATATCTTTCCTTAGATAAGGGGATCAAAACTGTTCGCAGTATTCTAGGAGTGGTCTAACTAGTGCCTTGTATAATTTTAGCAAGACTTCCTTATTTTTATACTCCATTCCATTTGAAATAAAGGCCAACATTCCATTTTCATTCCCAATTACTTGCTGAACTTGTATGCTAGCTTGTTGTGATTCATGCAGGAGGACCCCCCAAATCCTTCTGTGCTGCAGCTTTCTGTAGTCTTTCTCCGTTTAAATAATATTAAACTCCTTTATTCTTCCTGCCAAAGTGCATAACCTCATAATTTCGCACATTATATTCCATCTGCCAAGGTTTTGCCCACTCACTTAACCTGTCTAAATCCCTCTGTGGACTCTTTGTGTCATCCTCACCACTTGCCTTCCCACCTATTTTTGTGTCATTCGCAAAATTGGCCATGGTACATTTACTTGCCTCATCCAAGTCATTAATATATATTGTAAATAATTGTGTACCCAGCACTGATCCCTGTGGCACTCCACTGGTTACAGGTTGCCATCCTGAAAATGGCCCCCTTATCCCAACTCTCTGGGCAGAATTTTCTGCCTGTCAGGCAGGCGGGCCCGACCCAATCTCCAGCGGGCGGGGAGCCGATTCCCGCCAGAGAAGTGGGCCGCACCGCCATTTTACGTGGGCGGGCCAATTAAGGCCCACCCCGCGTGACATTCAGCGGGAAGCGCTATGTGCTCCCTGTGCGGGTGGGGGGTGGGGGGTGTGGGGTGGGTGCCACAACCCAAAAGCATGCGCACGAAAGAGAGCACATCTCCCTGAGGCAAAGTGCTGCCTCAGGGAGATCGCTTCCACTTTGAAAAAGATTAAAATTAGAAAAAAAAAAATCCCTAACATGTCCCCCTCATGTGACAATGTCACATGAGATAGGACATGTTCATAATTTACACTATAACTTCATTAAACATTTTAAAACCCTGCATGAAACCTCATCCCGCCGCTGGATGAGGTTTCATATTTTTTCTAGTTGCTGCCGGGGCTCCTGGCCGACCCGCCAACCTTAAGGTTGGACGGGCAGTTCTTTTAATTGCTTAAATGATCCGATCAATGGCCTCAATTGGCCATTGACAGGTCAGCAGGCCTGCAACTGATATTGCTGCGCCCCTGCCTTCTTGAAAATTTAAATGGGGCGGGATGACGTCGGGGGTTCCGCCCAACATCATCCCGCGTCATTTTACACATTGCCGATGGCAAAATTCTGCCCTCTGTCTTCTTTGAGCTAGTCAATTGTCTATCCATGCTAATATACTACCCCCAACAACATGGGCTCTTATCTTATTAAGTAGCCTTATGTGTGGTACCTTATCAAAAGCCTTTTGGAAATCCAAATATATTACATCTACTGGTTCCCCTTTATCTATTCTGCTTGTTACCTCCTCAAAGAATTCTAATAAATTAATCAGGCATGATTTCCCCTTCATGAAGCCATGCTGACTCTGCTTGATTATATTATGCATTTCTAAATGCTCTGCTGTTACATTCTTTATAATAGACTCTTAAAATTTTCCCAATGACGGATGTTAACCTAACTGTTACCTGTTTTTTGTTTCCCTCCCTTTTTGAATAAGGGTGTTGGCAGTTTTCCAATCTTCTGGGACTTTTCCAGAATCTAAGGATTCTTGGAAGATTACTACCAGTGCATCCGCTATCTCTGTAGCTACTTCCTTTAATATCCTAGGATGCAACCCATCAGGGTAGGGGACTTATCAGCCTTTAGCCCCGTTAGTTTCCCTAGTACATTTTCTCTGGTGATAGTTATTGTATTCATTTCCTTCACCCCTTTTGCCCCTTTATTATTAGTATTTTTGGAATGCTATTAGTGTCTTCTACCAACAAGATTGATGCAAAGTATTTATTCAACTCCTCTGCCATTTCCTGGTTCCCCATTATTATTTTTCCCCAGCCTCATTCTCTAAGGGGCCTATGTCAATTTGGCCTCTCTCTTCCTTTTTATATATTTAAAGAAGTTCTTACTGTCAATTTTTATATTACTTGCTAGTTTACCCTCAAAGTTTATTTTCTCCCTCTTTTTTTTTGTCATCTTATGTTGGCTTTTAAAACTTTCCCAGTCCCCTGGGCTTACCACTAATCTTTGCCACATTGTATGTTTTTTCTTTCAATTTGATAATATCCTTAACTTCCTTGGTTAACCATGGTTGGTTTATTCCCTTCCTAGAATCCTTCTTCGTCTGGATTATATCTTTGTTGTGAGTCATGAACTATTTTCTTAAATGTCTGCCATTGTTTATCAACCGACTTTTATGCTAAACTCCTCTCCCAGTCAACTCTGCCCTCATTCCTTTGTAATTAACCTTATTTAAGTTTAGCACAGTTGTTCCTGACCCAAGTTTCTCACTCTCAAACTGAATGCTAAATTCTACCATGTTATGGTCACTGTTTCCTAAGGGATCTTTTACTCTGAGATCCTTTATTAAACGTGCCTCATTAAACATTACCAGATCCAAAATAGCACGATCCCTGGTTGGATCCACAACATATTGTTCTAGGAAACTGTCCTGAATACACTCTATGAATTCTTGCTCGTGGCTACCTCTACCAATTTGATTTTCCCGATCGACATGAAGATTAAAGTCACCCATGATTAATGTCCTGCCTTTTTTATATGCCCTCATTATCTCCTGATTTATTCTCTGTCCTACAGTATAGCTACAGTTAGGGGACCTATGGACTACTGCCACCAGTGTCTTCTTCCGCATGTTATTTCTTACCTCCACCCATATGGATTCTACATCTTCTGATCCAAAATCATTTCTTGCTATCGTACTTAATCCATCTCGTACTAACAAAGCTACCCCACCACCCTTTCCTTCCTGCCTGTCCTTTCGAAAAGTCACATACCCCTGAATATTTAGTTCCCAGCTTTGAACTCCTTGTAATCATGTCTCTGTAAAGGCTAAAAGATCATACCCATTAACCTCTATTTGTGCTGTTCGCTCTTTTATTTTGTTCTAAATACTACGTGCATTTCAGTAAAGAGCCATTAATTTAGCCTTTTACCATTTTTTCCCCCTTTGACACTATTTGCTGCTGTTATTTTATACTCTGTCCTTTCCTGTCACACTCTGGGTATCATTACCTAAATAGCTGCCTTGCAAGGCTGCGATGTCCATTTGCTTTGTTAGCCTACGTATCCCCTTTTACACCCCCCCCCCCCCCCCCCCCCCCACTATTTAGTTTAAAGCCCTCTCTACAGCCCTAGCTATTTGATTTGCCAGGACACTGGTCCCGCACGGTTCAAGTGAAGCCTGTCCCACCGGAACAGCTTCCTCCCTGTACCACGGTACCCAGCACTGGTGCTAGTGCCCCATGAACTGAAACCCATTCCTTCCACACCAATCTTTGAGCCACGCATTTAACTCCTGGAGTTTACTTACCCTATGCCAGTTTGCCCGTGGCTCAGGTAGTAAGTTCGAGATTATTACCTTGGAGGTTCTGCTTTTTAATTTAGCTCCTAACTGTTCAAATTCTGTCAGCAGAACCTCCTTTCTTGTCTTACCAATGTCGTTGGTAGCGACATGGACAACGACAACTGGATCCTTCCCCTCCCACTCTAAGTTCCTCTCCAGCTCTGAGGAGATGTCCTTAACCCTGGCACTGGGCAGGCAACACAGCCTCCAGGACTGATGCTCATGGCTGCAGAGAACAGTATCTATCCCCCTAATTATACTTTCCCCTGCCACTACTACGTTCCTATTTCCTTCCCCCACTTGAATGGCCCTCTGTACCACTGTGCCATAGTCAGTTCGCTCATCCTCCCTGCAGTCCCTGCTCTCGCCCACACAGCTTGCAAGAACCTTGTAGCTGTTGGACAATTGCAGGGGCTGAGGCTCCTCAAATGCTACCCCCGGGTCCCCATACCTGCCTCACTTGTAGTCACACCCTCCTGTCGCTGATCACAGACCAAATCTGAATTACCTAACCTGCAGGATGTGACTGCCTCCTGGAGCAAAGTGTCCAGGTAACTTTCCCCCTCCCTGATGTGGCGCAATGTCTGCAGCTCGGACTCCAGCTCCTTAATTCGGATCCGAAGTTCCTCGAGCTGCAAACGCTTATGACAGATGTGTTCACTGTGGATCACCTTGGTGCCCAGCAGCTCCCACATACTGCAGTAGCAACACAACCCCCATCCTGCCATCGCTATTGTATTTTATTTAATTATTTAATTAATACTTGAGTATCCCTGCTCTTTACACTTGAAGAATCCCCCGCTCTTTACACTGCATTGTAATTTTTTACACACCAGCATCGATCTTATACTTAACAAGCTGTTTTTAAGAAAAAGAGAAAAAAGAAAAAAAAACTAGAGACCTAAACATAAACTGAAGACCTTACTTTTACTTTAAAGATTAGAAATACTTACCAATCCTACTCACCAATCAGCTGCTCTTCATGCTCTCTAATGGTTTCTCACTCTTCTCGCACTCTCTCACTGTTAATAGCCCTGCTGCTTCTCTCGCTCTCTCATTGTTAGTGGCTACGCTGTTTCTCTCATTCTCTCACTGTTAACGGTCCCGCTGCTCCTCTTGCTCTCTCACTGTTAATGGCCCTGCTGCTCCTCACTGTACATCATAGCAAGGAGACATTCTTGGGAGTTGGAGCCTTGGTGAGTTGCTGCAGTGAATCTTGTAGATAGTACACACTGCTGGCACTGAGCATTGGTGGTGGAAGGAGTAAATGTTCAAGTTGGTCGATGGGGTACCAATCAAGCCAGCTACATTGTCCTGGATGGTGTCGAGCTTCTTGAGCGCTGTTGGAGCTGCACTCACCCAGGCAAGTGGGGAGTATTCCATCGCACTCCTGACTTGTGCCTTGTAGAAGGTGGACAGGCTTTGGGGAATCAGGAGGTGAGTTACTCAACTCAGAATTCCAAGCCTCTGACCTGCTCTGGCAGCCATAGTATTTAAATTTATATTTGTTTAAAAATAAAGAGGCTGCATCCTTCTATAAAGCCAATACATACTCTTCAAAGTAGCTCAGTGATGACTTAATCCTTTCAGAGCTGCTTGTACAGCACATCCCACTGATTATAAATATATGTGACCTTTCAGCTTATCTGCAGTAATGGGCAGGGTGGACGTAGGCTTAAACTTTAGAATAACATTAGTTAGTTTTGATTAATATTTATCTATAGTGGAGCTTGCTGCAATTTCCAACTTCCCATTCGAGTCATAGAGGTCTACAGCACAGAAAAAGGCCTTTCAGCCCATCGTGTCTGTGCCGGTCAAACAAGTACCTAACTATTCTAATCCCATTTTCCAGCACTAGGCCCATAGCCTTCTATGCCATGGCATTGCAAGTGCACATCCAAATACTTCTTAAATGTTATGAGGGTTTCTGCCTCTACCACCCTTTCAGGCAGTGAGTTCCAGATTCCCACCACCCTCTGGGTGAAAAAATTCTTCTCACATCCCCTCTGAACCTCCTGCCCCTTATCTTAAATCTATACCCCCTGGTTATTGATCCCTCCACCAAAGGAAAAGTTCCTTCCTGTCTACCCTATCTATGCCCCTCATAATTTTATGCACCTCAATCATGTCCCCCCTCAATCTCCTCTGCTCCAGGGAAAATAACCCGTCTATCCAATCTCTCTTCATAACTAAAACTCTCCAGCCCATACTAGGTAACATCCTAGTAACTCTCCTCTGCACTGTCTCTAGTGCAATCACATCCTTCCTATAATGCGGATTCCAGAACTGCACGCAATACTCTAGTTGTGGCCTAACCAGTGTTTTATACAGTTCCAGCATAACCTCCCTGCTCTTATATTCTATGCCTCAGCTAATAAAGACAAGTATCCCATATGCCTTCTTTACCACCTTATCTACCTGTCCCACTACCTTAAGGGACCGGTGGACATGCACACCAAAGTCCCTCTGATCCTCGGTACTTCCCAGGGTCCTACCATTCATCATGTATTCCTGTGCCTTGTTTGTCCTGCCAAAGTGCATCACCTCACACTTATCCGGATTAAATTCCATTTGCCATTGATCAGTCCATCTGACCAGCCCATCTATATCCTCCTGTAATCTAAGGCTATCCTCCTCACTATTTACCAACCCACCAATTTTTGTGTCATCCGCAAACTTACTGATCAACCCTCCTACGTTAAATCTAAATCGTTTATATATACAACAATCAGCAAGGGACCCAAGACCGATCCCTGTGGAACCCTACTGGACGCAGGTATCCAGGCACAAAAACACCCCTTGACCATCACCCTCTGCTTCCTGCCACTCAGCCAATTCTGGATCCAATTTGCCAAATTGCCTTGGATCCCACGGGCTCTTACTTTTGTTATCAGTCTCCCATGTGGGACCTTATCAAAAGCCTTGCTGAAGTCCAAGTAGACTACGTAAAATGCATTGCCCTCATCTACATACCTGGTCACTTCTTCGAAAAATTTAATCAAATTGGTCAGACATGACCTCCCCTTAACAAGACCATGCTGACTGTCCTTGGTTAATCCCTGTCTCTCCAAGTGTAGATTAATTCTGTCCCTCAGAATTGCTTCCAATAGTAGCCCCACCAGGTTAGACTGACTGGCCTGTAGTTCCATGGTTTATCAACTTATTACCATTGTTGGTAATTACCATTTTGGGGTGGGCAGAATGTGACGAGTGCAGTCTCTGGCTATGAATAGGTAACTAAAGTAAAACGGCAAATGGCCACACACAAGCTAGAGGGGTTCGATTACAGAAGAGAATCTGGTGAAATCTGTGTCTTTTGTACATTCCATGAGTTTCCAATCCAAAATCTATTTCCGGAATGTTGAACTCCATTGGCAATTAGTTCCCATCACTTTGGATCACCAGGGATATATACCACCGAGGTGACCAGCAGACAACCACAGATGCCAGTAAACGCACTGAATTTTCACTCTCGCATCGGGTACACGGAGGAGGGAGAATTAACGGCTCCGCAAACCCGACTCCTGAGAAAGTGCCCTAAACTTCGGATTTTCATTGCCGGGGAGGGGGGTCGGGTTTTATGGGAGTTGTGCCCGCTGCTCCCAGAAGAGTTCAGAAGCAGCACAAAGGCTGCCGGGTGCAGAGGCAGGCTGGGTGGATGGACCCAGCATTTTGTTCCAGCAGTGGAAAAAGAGGAATAAAACAAAAAGCAGCCCTCCAGCACTGATCCCTCAAACCCTTTCACCCCTCTCACACAATCCATGCCAACCCATGCCATTTTATGCCCTCCATAAACCCCCCCCATGGCCCTTTGTATCTTCCCTGCCAACCTATGCCCCTCTGCCCACTTCCATAGCCTTTTATAGACCCTATGCCAACTTAGTGCCCACTCATGCCAACCCATGCCCCCACCAAGCACCCTTTTCCCTTTCTCCATGCCAACACACCCAGTATCCACCATGGGCAGGCCTCAGGACCCATGCTGAGATGAAATAAAGTTCTTCAGCTTCTATTGGTGATTTCATTATTGTAAAAAGCACTCCAATTAATTTTTAAAAGTCCGCTATATTTAACTTCCTTTAACCCTCATAAGAACAAGAATTTGTTTTCATTGTCTCACTTAAAAGACTTTATAAACATTTGGAACTGTCAATCAAACTGAATTGCCAGGTACCTCACTGTGGTAATGATTGGTTGTGAAATCAGTCCTCCAGCACTAATCCTGTCATGGTGACCCTCAGGCTTATGCCAAGTCAGAGCGAAATCACAAGCACTGATTGTTTTTTCACACTGTAGACAGTTATTTCAAATGTTTAAAGGGTGAGAGATTTAAATGCCTTGACAGTTTGGCAGCTCCCTTGACAGTTCCAATGAGCTTGTCCACTTTTGTGTTCACATTCATGTCTGCTTTTAACAAACCCAACGGGCACTTGACCTCACCCAAAGGGCACGTTCCCTCCCCCAGAGGTGTCCTGGGACCTTATCTAGAAGGACACCCTACTTTTCCAAAAGGGTACCCTACCTCTCCAAAGACCTCCGGTAAGTTTAGATCTTCACCTACCAGGTCTAATGTGCACAGTCATATTTCCCACTCCCTCCTTGCGAAAATCAAATCACTCCAACATGTGCAGCTGCCTCTGTGGACCACGGATGTGCAAAGTTCGATCTGTCCCTAACTATCTGCCCACTGTGAAAATGGTGGGGCTGGGTTCGGGGCTGAAACTTCCGGAATCAGGTCTCCGGCACCATTTTCGCAAAGACTGAGAGCCTCTCCATCCATGAAAAAATTCAGGCCTGAATGTTCATCCTACCCATCTGTGTAGATAAGCTGAAAGGTCACACACGTTTACAGGTCATTGAGCTGAGCGAGACAAGTATTCTTGAAAGGCCGAAGTCACTCATGTGCGACGGTCACTTGAAGTCATTTTGAGAAGCATGCATCATCTTTAAAGAGGGCTGCAGCCACCATAATGTTAAATCTCAATTCTTGGGACCAGATTGACACCCATCAAATACAAGAGAGCTGGGAATCTCTCTCTCTCCCTTCGGTCTCCCACACAGAAGCATGAATACTCTTAGATTTAATAGAGATAGGAATCAAATGGCTCCAATTAGGTTACATAGAATTTATAGCAAAGAAACAGGACATTTAGTGCAACTAGTCTATGCCACTGCTTATGCTCTAAGCGAGCCTTCTCCCATCCCTCTTTGTTTAACCTTATCATCATATCCTTCTATTCCTTTCTCCATCTTGCTTCCCCCTTGAGTGCGCCTACGCCATTCATGTCAACCATTCCTCTTGGTAGACTCACCTGGCAGAAACTTTCGCTCGGCGGGCAGGCACACGTGTGCCCGAACCGCTCAAGCATGAAATGACGCGCATTGACATCGGCTGAGCAACAATTAAAAGGCCTGTTAAGGCCGTTAAGTAATCAATTCACGTCAATTTTTCACAGGCCAAAAGGCCATTTTTGGAAACCTCATCCACGGGCGGAATGAGGTTTCCAAAAGCAAATAAAAATAAAAACCTTAAATTTTTCATTAATAACATGTCCCTGCTCACGTGACAGAGTCACATGAGTGGACATGTTTTATCACATTATAATTTTCTTTATTATTTTTTTCCACATCTCTTCATCTCCCTGAGGCAGCTCCGGGCCTCAGGGAAATGATGCAGCGATTGCTCGTGTGCATGTGCGAACTTCGCATTCGGCCGACCTGCCCTCTTCCCCCCTGCCGCCCACACAGACAGCGCTCAGCGCTGCTGCTCGCGTTTCACGCTGGGCGGGCCTTAATTGCCTCACCAGCGTGAAATCACAGTGCAGTACCGACCGTGGGTGGTGGTCAGCTTCCCGACCGCCCCCACTCACCAAGGGCAAAATTCTGCCTATAGATTCAAGACGTCTACAGCACAGAAGGAGGCCATTCGGCCCATTGTGTCTACGCCGGTCAACAAAGATCTGACTACACTAATCTCATTCTCCAGCACTTGGCCTATAGCCCGGGAGGCTACTGCAATGTAAGTGAATATCTAAATACTTCTTAAATGTTACGAGAGTTTCTGACTCAATCATCCTTTCAGGCAGTGAGTTCCAGACTCCCACCACCCTCTGGGCGAAAAAATTTCTCCTCAACTCCCCTCTTAGCCTTCTACCTCTTACCTTAAATCTATGCCCCCTGGTTATTGACCCCTCTACAAATGCAAAAAAATGCCTTTCTATCCACCCTATCTATACCCCTCATAATCTTAGACACCTCTATCAGATCCACTTTCAAACTTTGCTGCTCCAAGGAAAACAACCCCAGCCTATCCAATCTTTTTTCATATCTCAGACCCTCCAGCCTAGGCAGCATCCTGGTAAATCTCCTCTGCACCCTATCAAGTGCAATCACATCCATCCTTAGCCCTTCTGAAGTGCATTACCTCACACTTTTCCAGGTTGAATTCCATTTGCCACTGCTTTGTCCACCTGACCAGTCCATTGATATCTTCCTGCAGTTAACGGCTGTCCTCCTCACTATTTACCATCCTACCAATTTTTGTGTCATCCGCAAAGTTCTTGATCATACCCCCTGCATTTAATTCCAAATCATTTATGTACACCACAAACAGCAAGGGCCCCAGCACCAAGCCCTGTGGAGCCCCACTGGAAACAGGCTTCCAGTCACAGAAACATCCCTCTATCATCACCCTCTGCTTCCTGCCTCTCAGCCAATTTTGGTTTCAATGTGCCACTTTGCCTTGGATCCCATGGGCTCTTACTTTCTTTACCACTCTGCCAAGAGGGACCTTACCAAAAGCCTTGCTAAAGTCCATGCAGACCACATCAAATGCATTACCTGCTTCCATTGTGAAGACTGACACAAAGTATTCATTGAGGTCTGCACCCATGTCTTCCGGGTCCACACACACATTATCTCTATGGTCCTTAATTGGCCCCACTCTTTCCCTAGTTATTCTCTTGCTCTTTATATATTTAAAAAGCCCCTTTGGGATTTCCTTTATTCTACCCACCAATGTTTTCTCATGCACTATCTGCACTTTTTATACTCTTCTAGGTACTCTGCCATATTGAGCCCTCGGTATCTGCCATTAGCTTCTCTTTTTTTCTTTTTTTATGTCCCTTGACATCCAGGGTTCTCCAGACTTGGTCCTCCCCTTTGTCTTTATGGGGATGTATTTGCCCTGTACCCTTGCTATTTCCTCCTTGAATGCCTCCCACTGCTCTGACACAGTTTTATCTACAAGTAATTTCTCCCAGTTCACTTGGGCCAAATCGTATCTCATCTTAGTAAATTTTGCCTTTCCCCAGTTTAGAACTTTTATTCCCGGCCCAACCTTATCCTTTTCCATAACTATCCTAAATCTAACTGTGTTATAGTCACTATCCCCAAAATGCTCCCCTACTGATACGCCTTCCACCTGCCCGGGCTCATTTCTGAATATTAGGTCCAGAACTGTCCCCTCCCTTGTTGCGTTTTCTACGTACTGGCTAAAAAGGTTCTCCTGGATGCAACTTAAGAATTTTGCTCCCTCCCTATATTGCACACTAAAACTATCCCAGTTAATACTTAGGTAGTTAAAATCCCCTACTATTACTGCCCTATTAATCTTACACTTCTCTGAAATTTAATTACATATTTGATCCTCTATCTCTCCCTGACTTTTTGAGGGCTGATAGTGCACACCCAACAGAGTGTTTGCCCCTTTTATGATTTTTACTTCTATCCATATGGCTTCATTTGATGATCCTTCCAGGATATCATCCCTCCTCACTGCTATAATTGATTCCTTGATCAATATTGCAACACCCCCTCCTCTTCTATCCCCCTCTCTATCTCATCTGAATACCCTATAACCAGGAATGTTGAGCTGCCAATCCTGCCCTTCTTTTATCCAAGTCTCGGCCATAGCTATGATATCAAACTCCTACCTGCCTATCTGTACCCTCAGCTCATCTGTCTTATTCCTCAGGCTGCTTGCATTAACATATATCCCATTTAGCCTTGCTAAACTCACTTCTTTCTTATTGAGCCTATGTTTCCTCTGCCCCAGACTTACTCACTAACGTTTTAACTTCTAATTCCATCTCAGCTTCTCTCCCCTCTGAACTACTTTTCAGGATCCCATCCCCCTGCCAGTTTAGTTTAAATCTGCCCCAACAGCATTTGCAAACCTCTCCCGTGAGGATGCTGGTCCCCTTCCTGTTCAGATGTAACCTGTCCAACTTGTACAGGTCCCACCTTTCCCAGAAATGGTCCCAATGCCCCAGGAATCTAAACCCCCTCCCTCCTGCAGCATCTCTCCAGCCACGCATTCATCTGCTTTATCTTTCCATTCCTATACCCACTACTGAGCGATATGGGGAGTAATCCGGAGATTACTACTTTTGGAGTCCTGCTTTTCAATTTCCTACCTAACTCCCTAAAGTCTGCTTGCAGGACCTCATTTCTCTTTCTTCCTATGTCATTGGTCCCAATATGGACCATGACCTCTGGCTGTTCGCCCTCCCCCTTCAGAATGCCCTGCAGTCGCTCCATAACACCCTTGACCTTGGCACCCGGGAGACAACATACCATCCTGGAGTCATGCCAGCGGCTGCAGAAGAGCCTGCTTACTCCCGTCACTAACAAATCCCCTACCACTATTGCCCTTCCACACTTCTTCCTCCCTTCCTGAGCAGCTGGACCACCCACAGTGGCCCATGGCCTTGGCTGTGGTTGGCCTCCACAGGGGAACCGTCACTCTCACCGTTTTCCAAGGCCAAAAAATGGTTTGCGAGTGAGATGCACTCGGGGGAGTGGTGGGGGGGTGGGGGGGGTGGGTGGGTGGCGGGGGTTGGTGGCGGGGAAGGACTCCCTCAATATCTGCCTGGTTCCCCTCTTCTGTCTGGCGGTCACCCATTCCCTCCCTGCTTGCACTTTCTTAAGCTGCAGGGTGACCACGTCCTGAAATGTGCTATCCACGAACCTCTCAGCCTCGTGAGTGCACCATAGTGCCCCCAGCTGTCACTCAAACTCCAAAACCCGGAGCTCGAGTTGCTCCAGTCGGAAGCACCTCCTGCACACGTGGTCATCCAGACCACCAGGAGCGTCTAGGATTTCCCACATAGCAAATCACAGGACTGATATCCCCAGACATATCTTAACTAAATAGAATATGGACCCTTGCTTTTATTTTACCCAAACTCCTACTTTAGGTTTTTTTTTTGAAAAAATACTTTATTCATAAATTGTCTGGAAGAACATTACAAAACATTTCTAAATCACCATCACAAAAAGTGCAATCAGTTTCAACTTTTACACATGGATCTCGAGGTGCTTCAATACAATCAATGAATATTACAGTCATTTCAATGTGGTCATTACAGACAGTCAGACAGTGCAGTGGTGTTGGAGTTATCAACATACATCATGTTGCACTCTGAGGTGCTTCAATACAATTATAATACAATTAGTATTCAATGCATACATTCATTGTGAGCCGTACAGCCCGAGGGGTCTATGCAATTCCCAGCCCCTCGGTGCACTATGGCAGAAAGGTCTTAGACAGCAACCTTTCCCCATTGCGCCTTTGCAGCAGCTGCCCCAGGCTTTAGTGCGTCCCTCAGCACGTAGTCCTGGATCTTGGAATGTGCCAGTCTGCAACACTCGGTCGGGGACAACTCTTTGCACTGGAAGACCAACAAGTTTTGGGCAGACCAAAGAGTGTCTTTCAACAAGTTGATGATCCTCCAGCTGCAGTTGATGTTTGTCTCGGTGTGTGTCCCTGGGAACAGCCTGTAGAGCACAGAGTCCTGTGTCACTGCGATGCTCGGGATGAACCTAGACAGAAACCACTGCATCTCTCTCCAGACCTTTGCAAAGGCACAATCCACAAGGAGGTGAACAACGGTCTCGTCCACACCACAGCCACCTCGAGGGCAATGTGCAGAGGAGGTGAGACCCCTGGCCTAACTCCTACTTAAGTATATACTAGATGCTAGACCCTCTAGATAGTCTAGATCCTCTCGGTGCTTCTGACTGCCTGTCCCAGGGTCCTCCTCTCACCCTCTCCTCTAGCTGCTGCTGACTGCCTGTCCCATGGTCCTCCTCTCACCCTCTCCTCTAGCTGCTGCTGACTGCCTGTCCCAGGGTCCTCTTCTTGCACTCTCCTGTAGGTGCTGCTGACTACCTGTCCCAGGGTCCTCTTCTTGCACTCTCCTGTAGGTGCTGCTGACTGCCTGTCCCAGGGTCCTCCTCTCACACTCTCCTGTAGGTGCTGCTGACTGCCTGTCCCAGGGTCCTCTTCTTGCACCCTCCTGTAGGTGCTGCTGACTGCCTGTCCCAGAGTCCTCCTCTCGCACGCTCCTGTAGGTGCTGCTGACTGCCTGTCTCAGGGTCCTCCTCTCGCACTCTCCTCTAGGTGCTGCTGACTGCCGGTCCCAGGGTCCTCCTCTCGCACTCTCCTCTGACGAGTCTCACATTCTATTACTCTAGGGAAAGATGTTTGTCCTGAATTTGAATTCCCCACTGGATTTATTGGTGACTATCTTATATTTAGGGTCCTTAGTTTGGTTTCTCCAGCAAGTGAAAACATCATCTCTAGCTCTACCCTATCGAGCTCCTTCATAATTTTAAAGCCCTCTGCTAGGTCATCCCAGGTGATTAGAACTGAGAGGCCTCAAGCAGTTGGTCAGAAAGAAGCTGAGCCCACCTCGCACGCCACCCCCCTGCCTTACAAACTCTTCGAAAATCAGATTGCCTCCCAACATTTGGGCAGCCCATACTAGATTAGCAGGAGTAAAAAGGAAATTCAGGGGGAAAAAAAAAACACAGCAATTAAAAATAATTACCTTTGTGACTACCAATTCCCAACAACAGATGCCAAGGAGTAAAGAAGTTTTAAAAACAAAAAGCTAAAAGCTACTGCGGATGCTGGAAATCCAAAACAAAACAAAAACAGAATTACCTGGAAAAACTCAGCAAGTCTGGCAGCATCGGCGGAGAAGAAATCAGTCAACGTTTCGAGCCTCCATGGCCCTTCGGCAGAACTGCAGCATAGTTTCAACAAGGGAGAAATATAAATTGGTTTAAGGTGGGTGGGGGGCGGGGGGGAAGATACACATTGAGGGTGTGGTGTGAGCAGATAATCAAAAGATGTCAGAGACAAAAGGGTCAAAGAGGTGTTGAAGGTGGTGGTCTTTGTCTGAGAAAAGTGCTAATTAAGAATGGAATACAGGATATTCAAAGTACAGCTCTAGTGGGGGTGGGGTGGAAAGACTAAAGGTTTTAGTTTTAGATTTATAAATAATGGAAATAGGTGGGGAAAGAAGAATCTATATAAATTATTGAAAAAAAAGCGGGTGGGGGGGGAAAAGAAACGGGGTGGGGATGGGGGGAGGGGGAGTTTAAGATCTAAAGTTGTTGAATTCAATATTCAGCCCAGAGGGCTGTAAAGTGCCTAGTCGGAAGATGAGGTGCTGTTCCTCCAGTTTGCGTTGGGCTTCACTGGAACAATGCAGCAAGCCAAGGACAGACATGTTGGCAAGAGAACAGGGTGGAGTGTTAAAATGGCAAGCGACAGGGAGGTTTGGGTCTTTCTTGCGGACAGACCGCAGGTGTTCCGCAAAACGGTCGCCCAGTTTGCGTTTGGTCTCTCCAATGTAGAGGAGACCGCATTGGGAGCAACGAATGCAGTAGACTAAGTTAGGGGAAATGCAAGTGAAATGCTGCTTCACTTGAAAGGAGTGTTTGGGCCCTTGGACGGTGAGGAGAGAGGAAGTGAAGGGGCAGGTGTTGCATCTTCTGCGTGGGCATGGGGAGGTGCCATAAGTGGGGGTTGAGGAGTAGGGGGTGATGGAGGAGTGGACCAGGGTGTCCCGGAGGGAACGATCCCTACGGAATGCCGTCAAGGGGGGTGAAGGGAAGATGTGTTTGGTGGTGGCATCATGCTGGAGTTGGCGGAAATGGCGGAGGATGATCCTTTGAATGCGGAGGCTGGTGGGGTGATAAGTGAGGACAAGGGGGACCCTATCATGTTTCTGGGAAGGAGGAGAAGGCGTGAGGGAGGATGCGCGGGATATGGGCCGGACACGGTTGAGGGCCCTGTCAACGACCGTGGATGGAAAACCTCGGTTAAGGAAGAAGGAGGACATGTCAGAGGAACTGTTTTAACACTCCACCCTGTTCTCTTGCCAACATGTCTGTCCTTGGCTTGCTGCATTGTTCCAGTGAAGCCCAACGCAAACTGGAGGAACAGCACCTCATCTTCCGACTAGGCACTTTACAGCCCTCTGGGCTGAATATTGAATTCAACAACTTTAGATCTTAAACTCCCCCTCCCCCCATCCCCACCCCGTTTCTTTTCCCCCCCCACCCGCTTTTTTTTCAATAATTTATATAGATTCTTCTTTCCCCACCTATTTCCATTATTTATAAATCTAAAACTAAAACCTTTAGTCTTTCCACCCCACCCCCACTAGAGCTGTACTTTGAATATCCTGTATTCCATTCTTAATTAGCACTTTTCTCAGACAAAGACCACCACCTTCAACACCTCTTTGACCCTTTTGTCTCTGACATCTTTTGATTATCTGCTCACACCACACCCTCAATGTGTCTCTTCCCCCCCGCCCCCCACCCACCTTAAACCAATTTATATTTCTCCCTTGTTGAAACTATGCTGCAGTTCTGCCGAAGGGCCATGGAGGCTCGAAACGTTGTCTGATTTCTTCTCCGCCGATGCTGCCAGACTTGCTGAGTTTTTCCAGGTAATTCTGTTTTTGTTTAGTAAAGAAGTTTTGTTTGGTGGGGACACTGGCTTTGTGTCTGTGCTTTGTTTTGCTGCATGTGAGAATGCACCAGGTCACGGGAGTGCATTAAAGTGGGAATCGGTTTTCATGAGCCCAAATTAGAGTCAAGAGATTGAAATCTTCCTCAAATTAACTACAAAATGTTGCCCCGGGTCAATCCCATCACTGCTTTTCGACATCCGATCTGAAAACAATGAAAAGGAGGAAGGGAGAAAAAGAAAGGAGGAAGGAAACAAAGAAGGGGGGGGGGAAAAAATGGAACAAAAGAGACAGGTCAGCAATCCATGTTAAAATAAAACCGCTGAGTTATGCAGTAGCAAGAATTTAAACCTGGTGTTCGCGATCACCACAACCAGAAGAATGTTCTGACAGTACAGACCTGTACATCAGGGAGGCCAGCCTCTAAAGGACTCTGTGTGTAAAATAGGGTTAGTGCTTAGTGCAGTTTATGCTGCGTGTTTTATCTGTGCTGATGGAGTGCTGACCTGTTGGAGGCGCTGTTTTTTTGGATGAGACATTAAACCAAGGCTGCGTATGCTCTCTCAGGTGGACGTGAAAGACCCCCATCGACCTATTTCGAAGAAGAGCAAGGGAGTTCTCTCTGGTCTCATATCCTGGCCAGCATTTATCCATTAACCAACATGATTAAAACAGATAATGTAGTCATTATCTTTTAAAAAGTACCCGGATGAGCAGTTGGCACGTCATAACATTTAAGGCTATGGGCCAAGTGCTATGTAAATGGGATTAGGTGGGTAGGTCAGGTGTTTCTCACGTGTCGGTGCAGACTCGATGGGCCGAAGGGCCTCTTCTGCACTCTGTGATTCTGTGATTACCGTATTGCTGTTTGTGGGAGCTTGCTGTGCTCAAATTGGTAGCTACTCTACCTACATTATAACAATGACTACATTTCAGAAGTGCTTCATGGGCTGTGAAGTGCTCTGGAATGTCCTGAGGTCAAGCAAGGCGCTATATAAATGCAAGTTTTTTTTCCTCTTTATAACATGAGGGAAAGATTAAGGAGAATGCTGATTCCTTTTGTTTCCCCCCACCATACCTCTTTGATTTCCACCTCGACTGGCTCCCTGACAGTTAGATTAAAAGCTGTTAAAATATACTTTTTTGAAGTAACAAATTGAAAAGCGCTGAAGTTTTTCTCTGTAAGGTCTAAAAGACGGTCATCAAAAGGAATAATGTCGAACGAAATTAACTCGGATGGTGCTTTGGTGTGTCCTAAGACCCACCGTCAGAAAGGAGCTTAATGCGTATTGTCCATCTTCAAAGGCTCAAACATTCTGTGTGAAAAGAAATTATGCGTTCTTTCACATCCCATACAGTTTGAGTTAACAGGATCTTAAACTGCAGACAGGCACATGGCCTTAGCCTTTCACCACTTCTATTGTTAAAAAGGAGCTAAAGAAAACACATCCTCTTTGTAAACTCCCTTTTTCTAACTTCATGCTTTGAGGGATAAAAATAACAAAAAAAAACTTGCAGGTTGAGCAGCTCAAAAAAGATGAAAGCTGAGCTAATGGTCACTGGTCCCTTTCATCGAAATTCACCGGAATTCTGATGACGGGGCTGCAAACTGAACTGTCTTTTCCTTCTCCGGGGTAAGGATGGTCGTGGCTGACTCAGCAGTCGCGGGCTCCAGTCCCACTCCCGGCATTTGAAGTCACCACCCAGCTTAACATTTCGGCACCCGACTGGGGGTGTCAGGGTCGCCAACCTCCCAACAACCGCAACGACAGCCGCTGCTTGTATTTATATAGCGGTCTTTAACGGAATAAAGCATCCCGAGGCGCTTTGCCAGGGTATTATAAAACCAACGACGAAGCTGAGCCACCCGCAGAGACATTAGGGCAGAGGACCAAAAACGTAGGTATTTAGGGAGCGTTTCAGAAGAGGAAAGCGAGGTAGCGAGGCGGAGAGTTTTAGGGAGGGAATTCCCGGGCACAGGACTTAGGCAACTGAAGGCATGGCCACTAATGGTGGAGTGATTGAAATAGGGACTGCACAAGAGGCCGGAACTGGAGGAGGGCAAATATCTCGGAGGCTTGTGAGGCTGAAACAGGTTTCAGAGATAGGGAGGGAATTGAAAACAAGGATGAGAATTGAAAGAATTTTAGGTTGTTTGGCCAGGAGCCAGTGCACCTCAGCAAGCACAGGGGAGGGGAGGGGAGTGAGCAAGACTTGGTGCAAGTTAGGATATGGGCAGCAGGGTTCCGGATGACCTGAACTTTAATTGTATGGAGCGTAGCATGTGGGAGGCTGGCCAGGAATGCGTTGGACTAGTCAAGTCTAGAAGTAACGATGGCGTGGATGAGGATTTCAGCAGCAGATGAGCTGAGGCAGGGACAGAGTCGGGTGATGCTACGGAGGTAGCAATAGGCGGAAATAAAAACAGCAAATGCTGGAAAAACTCAGCAGGTCTGGCAGCATCTGTGGAGAGAGAAACAGAGTTAACGTTTCGAGTCCCTATGCCTCTTCTTCAGCGCGGAGGGAAATGGAAATCATCGAGTGTGAACAGGGTGAAAGAGACAAAGGGAAATCCTGATGAAGAGTAGAGCAGTACTTCTTCAAGGTAGGCATTCCCGGAAGATAACCGGCAGTGAATTAAGCGCTAAAATAAATGCAAAAATACTGCAGATGTTGGAAAGCTGCAATAAAAACATAAAATGCTGGAAAAACTCAGCAGACCTGGCAGCGTCTGTGGAGAGAGAAACAGAGTTAATATTTCGACTCCGTATGACTCTTCCCTCTGAAGAAGAACGGGGTTTTCTTCAGGGACTGAAGAGAGGATCTTCCCAATATTTAATTGAATGAAATTCCTGCTCTTCCAGTACTGGATGTCGGATAGCAGTCTGATAATTTAGCAACAGTTGAGAGAGGTGATGGTGAGGTAGAGCTGGTGTCAGTGGTGTGCATCTTTATGATGTCACTGAGGGGCAGCATGTAGATGTGAAATAGGTGGTGGCCAAGAATTGATCCTTGGGGACGCCAGAGCCAACGATGCAGGAGCAGGAAGAGAAACCATTACAAGATGTGAATAGATAGGTAAGGATGGAACCAGTCGAGAGCAGCCCCACTCAGCTGGCAACCGTGAAGAAGCAGTGGAGGAGGATGGCATGAGGGGATGCTACATTGTTGGAAATTCTATGTTTCAGACGAACTATTAATAGAGGTTGTGGTCTACCTGGGCAGGCGGGTGTTAAGGATCTCAATGGCACTCTTCAAATAGTGTCCTGGCCAGCATCTATCCTTCAAATAATATCACTAAAGAAGTGATAAATTGATCATTTGTTATTGCTGCTTGTGGGATCTTACTGTGTACAAGTTGGCTACGTAGCCACAGTGTCGTCACTCATTGGCTGCCAATGTTCCATTTGGATATCCTGAGGTTGTGAAAGATGTAGGGTCCTTTTTAATTGTAGTTCCAGTATTTTCTGTTTTTCTTTTAGATTGTCATCCTTTTGAATATTTTTCTTCATGTTAACTAGCAGGAAACCATGCTTAAATTATTTAATATCACCTCATGAACAGCTGGTTTCTTTTTTTCCCCCTTTTTTGGCTGCCACAGACACGATGGGCTGAATGGCCTCTTTCTTGCACTGTAACTTTTCTATGGTCCTATGATACCTTGATCGCTCCCTGCTCCAGCCCTTTTCATCTTTAATTACGATGAAACATTCTCACATTTACTTTAAATATGTTTCACATGGCAATGGGCCCTACATACAGCTGATGTAACATCTTTAAAACTGGACTGATAAACCCTTGGTTAAACCCTTTGATCAGAGTGCATGTAAGTGTAATTAGGGGTTGTGCAACTGGTAAGTATTTCTCATCCAATACAATGTCACAGGCTGAATAGTACTAGCTGATATCCTAACTCAGACTAATACTTGATCCTAATTATCACCCCTCCCTTTCTCTGGCCCTACATTCATAGTGTGCCTTTGATGGAGGAATAAGTCCAAAGGTTCTTCACAGGAGTGTTATCTTTGACACCAAGCCACGTGAGATATTACGACGGTTGACTAAAAATGGGAAGTTTTAGGAGTGCTGTCAATGAGGAGAAAAGCAAAAGAGAGACTTGCATTTATGCAGCGCTTTTCACAATCGCCGGACATCTCAGAGCTACTTACAGCCAATGAAGCACTTTTGAAATGTGGTCACTGTTATAATGCAGGAAACACAGCAGCCAAATTATACACAGCAAGCTCCCACAAACAGCAATGTGATAATGACCAGATAATCATTTTTTGTGATGTTGATTGAGGGATAAATATTGGCCATTGACACCAGGGATAACTCCATTTTCTCCTTCGAAATAATGTCATGGGACCCTTAACATCCACCCAGATAGGCAGATGGGGCCCTCATCTCGTCTGAAAGAAAGAGGCTTAAATTTTCCGTTAGGTGGGTAGGCGGAGCTGGTGCTGATGTGGGCCGCGCCGCCATTTTGCGTGGGCGGGCCAACTAAGGCCCGCCCAGCGCGTTTCCGACTCCTGTGGAGAGCGGGAGTCTTAAGTTTGCGGCGGGCGTGTACAGACCGCCGGGTCCAATGGTGACCTGGCAGTCTGTTTAAAAAGGCCTGGCGGCCTCCTGTAGGCTGTTCACTATGGCCAGCTACAGATGGCACCGCAGGGGGTCTGCACAGCAGGCCGATGTAGACGGAAGGTTAGAGGAGCAGGGCAGGCTGCAGGGTAGGCCAGTGGGGGGCCAGTGTCCTCCTCGCTTTTCCGATGGCTGCCTTGCTGCCCTTGTGGAGGTGGTGAGTTCCCCTGATGTGGTGCGGCGCGCCTGGATCCAGTGCCGTAAGCGCTTCAATGATTTGTTGTGCTCTGGAAGGGTGAGTACCATGCCGGTGTTGGGCATTTAACCCAGCAGGGAGACTTAGCCTTTGAGGCCCCCCACCCCCAAGTTTTAGTGTTGTGACTGCATTGACTCATGTTGGGCATTTGTTGCACGCTGGGTGGTCAAGCAGATGGTGACCATGCTTACATCAGCCTCAGTGCTTCATGAGAAGATGGCTTCTCCCCACACCATGTGTTTGTCTTAGTCACACATGAGTTGTCTGGGGGCAACCTGCAGGGGAGGCGGATCGGCGCATACTCAGAACTCCAACATATGTCCTATTGATGGTGATGAGATTGTGGAAGGGGAGCCTCAAGGTCTTGTGGCCAAGAGCCATCTGGTGCCCTCAGTGCCGCACCTAGTTGTGCCTCGTTGCCATGGGAGCTAAGACCTTGTGTTTCTGAAAGTGATGGACGCAGAATGTGTTCAAGGTGGCCGTTGTGGGTGGGGGTTGGGAGCAGCCGTTCTATATTTTTGTGACTGATCACCAGTAGCATGGACAGGAGGCACTGGAGGCCTCAGATGGGCCAGTGTGGTTGGGGTGCGGTGAGCGTGTGCAGAGTACATGAGCGATTAGCCCCAGTGAATGGTCTTCTCTATTTTGCAGGAGAAAAATGCGCATAATGCGCATAATGAACGTTCGCGCACTGGAGGCAGCCAGGCCCAGCTCGTAATATTGACCTGTTTTGAGCAAGAGGCCCTGGAGTTTGAAAGGCGCCATGCGCCCAGGTCCACTGGTGTCGGTGAGGCTGGGGTGGAGCGGCCAGGTATTTGAGGCCCACAGTCCCATCCGCTCTGTCTTCCCACCATCCAAAGCATTGATGGTTGCTGCAATCATTAATGCAGCAACACTGCTCATTCACAGACTGATACAGTCAGACGTGTGGGTCATAAACAAAGGTCCCTTGGCCCTTCAAAGATGCGCGTGTCAAGCACCTTCCAAAGTTGCCTTATCCTATTTCTGACCATGATCCCTATGGCCTTGTATGCCATGGCATCACTACTGCACATCCAAATACTTATTACATCTTAGGAGGGTTTCTGCCTCCACCACCCTTTCAGCCAGTGCGTCCCACATTACTCTGTGCAGAAGTTCCTCATCACCTCACCTGTCAACCTCATGCCTCTTACCTTAAGTAAATGCCACCAGGTTAGTCATCCCTGCACCAAGGGGAAAAGTTGCTTTCTGTCCACCCGGTCTATGCCCCTCATAATGTTATGAAGCTCAATAATGTCACCCCTCAATCTCCTGTGCTCCACGGCAAATGTCACCAATGTATGCTATGTGTCCTCATAACTCTAACTCTCAGACCAGCCAGCATCCTGGTCAGCGACCTCTGCACTCTCTCCACTCCAATCACATCCCTCCCATGAAGTGCAGGTCACAACTAAACGCAGAAGTGTAGCTGTGGCCTCGACAGCGTTTTATGCACTTGCAACATGACCTCCCTGTTCCTACATTCTATTCCTCGGCTAATAAAGTCAAGTCTGGCTTTTACCTTGTTAAACGCCTTATGTTCCTGTTCTGCTACCTTAATGGGCCCGTCGACATGCCCAGCAAGATCCCTCTGATCCTCCCTACTTTCCACGGTCCTACCATTCCTTGTGTATCCCCGTACCTTGTTTGTCCTGCCCAAGAGCATCACGTCACATTTATCCACATAACATTCCAGTTGGCATTTCATAGGCCATCTGACCAGCCCGTCTGTATCCGCCTGTAATGTTTGGGCCTCCTCCTGACTATTTGCCACCCCACCAATGTTCGTCTCCTTAGGTTCTGGAATGTTGAGCGCAATATGAGCCTGGGGGAAAGGGTTGAAGTGTGTTACTGAATGCTAAGTGATCCACTGTCCTTGTTGTTAATTTCAGCATCATCAGAGCCTGGCCACCAGGAGGAACTGCAGATGCCCCCTCTCACACCTGAGGGGCCTGAACTGTCACCTGTGTCACACCATTTCACCGAGGCAGGCACCAGTGCAGAGACTCGCACCTCAGTGGGAATTGTTACATCGGCTAGTATCCCGGGGCACAGTGGAGAGGGCACTTCACAATCGCTGGAAGAGATGTCAGAGACAGAGAGTGCCGATGGCGCCAGCAGCCGGAGGACTGCAGGGGACCAGGCAAATGCTGAGTCGGGCAGTGTGGATGTGCCTCTGGAGATGTCCGCCATGCAGCAGCTGCAGGACAAGCAGCCGGGTGTGCGGGAGCATCTGGGAGTGTTGTACAAGAGTGTGCTTCACTTGATCTCTGTGGTGGAGGAATCCACGCGGAGCATGAGTGATGCCATGAGCCTCATGTCAGAGCATCTTGCTTCCTCCATGGAGAGAGTGGCGACTCTCCTGGAGAGGGGCTTCCAGCAGAACAACCAGCTTCTCCTGGGGTTACACTCGGACCTGCAAGCCCCCACAGCGCCAGTGGCCATAGGTGGTCATTGGCAATATGGGAGCTGGTCTGGGCACCAAGTGTCCCAGCTCGGTGCCCATCCATCTGCGGTGAGCAGGGAGGTCCGAAGCGACCTCACGTCGGTGCAGCAGCTGCCTGTCGTCTCTGTGGGCTCCTCTCAGGGCGCTCCGGATGAGGGCAGCAGCTCCTCTGTCCCTCTGCCAGTGACCATTGCATCCGTTGAGGCTGCGATGACTGGAGAGGTGCCAGCTCTGGAACTGGCCACTTCCTCCCAGGCGGGGCCAGCACAGGCTCCACAGGCCAGAGGACGACCGCCAAGATCATCGAGCCAACAGGACAGCAGAGTCAGCAGGCTGTCTCACAAGCCACTCCGAGCGATGGGGCGGCACCAAGACGTAACACCTGCAAACGTAAGGCACTCCACGGGTTTGTCACTGGTGCTTTTCTGTTGGCCCTAGATTAGGGAATTTATATTTTTTGGAGTTGTAAAAATGTTTTGGATTCATTTTGTTGAACCATATGATGGATCAAAATAAAATCCACATGTGTTACCATGGCTGAGGGTGTCTCCTTTGTGCTGCATTTGTATGTTTCACAGACATATCAAGAGTGTTTGAGTGGACATTGATGTTTCTGTACTAAGCTCTTAGTTGCAGCTGATGAGGTGGAAGATGTAACACTCTAAGTGCCGCGTATGGATGCGCCAGGCAATGCTGGTCCCACTGATCCATTTGTGTGGAGCTAGCTGAAGGTTCGTTGGATTAAAGTCTCCTGGGTATCCCTGCCTCCTTGGTGTAGTTGTGGGTCAGCGTGCTGCCCCTCATCATTGCCCTGTGCTTCCTCATCCTCCAAATCATTGCTGGAGTCATCGTGTGCAGCCGCAGCCACTGCGTCAATATCTTCATCGTCCACTGCGTCCCCCCTTTCCAGCACAAGATTGTGCAGAGCGCAGCATGCTACCACTATCACAGAGACACGATCTGGGGGGTACTGGAGTGCGCCCCCTGAGCAGTCCAGGCATCGGAAGCGCATTTTGAGAAGACCGATGGCTCTCTCCACCACAGCCCCTGTGGTGCCGTGGCTCCTATTGTACCCCTGCTCAGCTTCTGTTCTTGGATGGTGGAGAGGCGTCATGAGCCACCTTCTGAGGGAATAGCCCTTGTCACCCAGCAGCCAACCATCCAGCCAGGCCAGAGCACTGAAGAGCCCCGGCACCTGGGAGTGTCTGAGGATGTAGGCGTCTTGGGAGCTGCCTGGGTACCTTGCACAAACTTGTAGAATCAGCATCCTGTGATCACACACTATCTGCATGTTCATGGAGTGGAATCCCTTCCTGTTGAAGAAGGCACCAGGCTCACCTGCTGGCGCCTTGATGGCCACATGTGTACAGTCTATAGCACCCTGGACACGGGGGAAGCCAGCAATGGCCGTGAAGCCTCTGGCTCACTGTGCCTGACTTGCCTGGTCCCAACGGAAGTGGATGAAGGTTAATGCCCGTCTGAACAGAGTGTCTGTAACGTACTTGACACAAGTGTGGACAGCTGATTGGGAGACACCACAAAGATCACCCACCGAGCCCTGGAAGGAGCCAGAGGCATAGAAGTGGAGGGCAACTGTGACCTTCAGAGCCGCTGGCATGGGGTGTCCACCCACACAGTTAGGGGAGATCTCAGGGCCAATCATCTGACAGATATAGTTCACTGTCTCCCTTGACAGTCAGAGCCTCCTTCGGTACTGCACCTCAGACATATTGAGGTAGCTGCTTCTCCGCCTGTATACCCTGGCAGCAGGATAGTGGCGTCTTCTGCGGCACCTTCCACCTTGGACAACCTCTTGGCCCTGTGCCCCTTGTGCCTGCGCCTGTCCTCCCAAAGGTGGCTCCCCTGGAGGCTGATTGTCCAGTCCTGGCCTCCTCCTTATTCTAGCCCTCCCTTCCTCCTCAGAGGAGCTGCGTCCAGTGGAGATGTCAGAACCCATACCCAGGCTAAATGGAGACCTCCAGAAAGCTGCAGGCCTGATAAAGATTCCTGGCTGCAGAATGCTGAGCTGAAGGTTCAAAGTGCAGAGAAAGCTGCTGGAATTTGTTCTGAACTGCTACAGATCACAGAGGCAAGTTTAAAACACTTTCTGCAATAAATACTCTCAGACCAGATTGACAACCCCACTGAGCCCTCTTATCCCGCCCGTGGATGAGTTTTATTAAAAAGTTGCGCACCCGCCTGCCCGTTGCGCCCGTGTGCCGAGTCGAAGATCGCATGGGCGCCTGAAAATCGGCGTTGATTGCTGAGTTAAGGGCCTTAACATGCCCTTTAATTAATGGCGGGCGCGTGTCGCCCTACAAAATATCGCGATGGTGTGCGATGACATCGGGACGCTCGCCCAACCTCACTACAGGAGGTGTTGGAAAAAGTCAGCAGGTCGGGCAGCATCTGTGGAGAGAAAAACAAAGTTAACGTTTCAAATCCATATGGCTCTTCTTTGGAATGCAAATAAAATTTGGAGATGCCTAGAATTGGAGGAGCACAGTGATCTTGGAGGGTTATAGGGCTGAAAGTGGTAATGGAGATAGAGAGGGGCACAGGCACGGAGAGATTTGAACATAAGGATGGCTTTGCCAGACCTGAAGCCAAATTGGTGTGGGCGATGGGTGAACAGGACTTGGTACGGGTTAGGATACGGGTAGGAGAGTTTTGGAGACTTAATGGTGCCTTATGAAATTCCTTTTTTCACAATTTATATAGTAATTAATTCATTGGTTGGGGTCATACCTAGCACAAAGGAAGATGGTTGTGGTTGTTGGAGGTCAATCATCTCAGTTCCAGGACATCACTGCAGGAGTTCCTCAGGGTAGTGTCCTCGGCCCAACCACCTTCAGCTGCTACATCAATGACCTTCCTTCCATCATAAGGTCAGAAGTGGGGATGTTCGCTGATGATTGCACAATGTTCAGCACCATTCGCGACTCCTCAGATACTGAAGCAGCCCATGTCCAAATGCAGCAAGACCTGGGCAATATTGAGGCTTGGGTTGACAAGTGGCAAGTAAGTTTTCACGCCACACAAGTGGCAGGCAATGACCATCTCCAACAAGAGAGAATCCAACCATCCATCCCCTGACTCTCCCAGTCTTGGGGGTTACCATTGACCAGAAACTAAACTGGACTAGCCATATAAATACTGTGGCTACAAGAGCAGGTCAGAGACTAGGAATCCTGTGACGAGTAACTCACCTCCTGACTCCCCAAAGCCTGTCCACCATCTACAAGGCACAAGGAGTGTGATGGAATACTCCCCACCTATTTGGATGAGTGCAGCTGCTACCACACTCAAGAAGCTTGCCACCAGGACCAGGACAAAGCAGCCCACTTGATTGGCACCCCATCCACAAACATTCACTCCCTCCACCACCGACGCACAGTAGCAGCAGTGTGTACCATCTACAAGATGCACTGCAGGAATTCACCAAGGCTCCTTAGGCAGTACCTTCCAAACCCACAACCACGGCTATCTAGAAGGATAAGGGCAGCAGATAGATGGGAACACCACCACCTGGAAGTTTTCCTCCAAGTCACGCACCATCCTGACTTGGAAATATATCGCCGTTCCTTCACTGTCGTTGGGTCAAAATCCTGGAACTCCCTCCCTAACAGCACTGTGGGTGTACCTACACCACATGGGCTGCAGCGGTTCAAGAAGGCAGCTCACCACCACCTTCTCAAGGGCAATTAGGGATGGGCAATAAATGCTGGCCTAGCCAGAAATGCCCACACCCTGTAAAATTAATTTTAAAAATATTTTTGTTTCACTCCTCCATTAAAGTAGCAAGCGAAGATTTCCATATTGAACTTATTAAGTTGTCCTTGCATAACTTCAAAGACTGATTTATTTAATACCTTGCCAACAGGTGTACATCCTAGAATGGATGTTTGAATCCAAACTCGAGCACAGGGTTGCATTATTCCTTGAAGGTGTTAATGGCCAATCCTTGGAGCTATTTATTACTGAGAGGCATATTGCAGTTTGCAAGATCATTTGCATCAGGAAGTTCATGAGGGAGTTGAACTGGACTGATGAAGCATTGCTCCCGTGCATTAGAGCAGATCTCAATTGATCAATATGCTATTTTTATGCCTGGGTTCTAATTGAGTAGCTGAAACTCTCTGACAGAAGACTGCAATGAGTTTTTACCTCAAACGTATTGTTAGATCATATTGGTTTGCAAAAGCTCGTTTGGTTTTCTGATGGTATGTTCGTCAGTAGACTTTAAGTGCTGACGAAGTGGGCAGTGGAGCTGAAATGTACTAATTGAGGTGCCCTGTGGAAAATAAATTGCTAAATAATAATAACTATCCTTGTTACACAAACCACATCAATACTGATTGAAATACTTTGGGAAAATATAAGCAAACTTCTTATGCACCTCTTAGAAAATAGGAACAGGAGTAGACCATACGGCCTGTCGAGTCTGCTCCACCATTCAATATGATCATGGCTGATCTTGGGCTTCAACTCCACTTTCTTGCCCACTCCCCATATCCCTTGATTCCTGAGAGACCAACAATCTGTCAATCCCAGCCTTAACCATATTCAACGATGGAGCATCCACGACCCCCTGGAGTAGTGAATTCCAAACATTCACAACCCTTTGAGTGCAGAAATTTCTCCTCATCTCAATCCTAAACGATTGACCTCTTATCCTGAGGCTGTGTGCCAGTTTTCTACAGGAGAAACAACCTCTCAGTCTCCGCCATGTTGAGCCCCTTCATAATCTTGTATGTTTCAATGAGGTCACCTCACATTCTTCTAAACTCCTGAGATTATAAATCTAATTTACTCAAGCCTCTCATCAGAGGATAACCTTCTCATCCCAGGGACCATTCTAGTGAATCTTCGCTGTACCATCTATATTGCAAGTTGTTGAGATGCTGTTGGGGACTGTTACGTTTAAAGAAGAAATCTGAAAACCCAGCAATGAATCAACAGAACTAAGCCACAAGGTTTCATGTTTTTAAACAAAAATAAACCATTGTATATCAAAAACAATTAAACAAAGTTAGTACTATTAACTTCTACCCCCCCCACATCCCATCTCCATGACAACCTAGCATGCTCCTGAATGCTCTCAAACAGAAATGTGAATTAATTATTTTACCTTCAGCACAATCTTTTGATTCTGTAACTCATATGAATGATTTATATTTCTAATAAATGTAATTCCTTATCTCCAGACTCCTTGGATCCATTATGAGCTTAGAGATGGATCATTTATTGTTCAAGATTTTTCACTATCAAATCTGACCTTGCAAGATAAACACAGGCTACCTTTTAAGTGTAATAAACCCAGGTTGGTTTGAGTTGCATTTACATCAGAGTTGTTTATCAATTTCTCAACCGGGTACTACCATTTATTTACAGTTAAAATTTTAATTTCTGAAACTAAAAGTTATATTCTAAAATATATAAACCATGAACTTTATTTTCACAACAAAGAATATCCTTTCTTAAATATGGAGACCAAAACTGCAGAAACTATTCCAGGTGTGGTCTCACCAAAGCTCCATACAATTGTAGCAAGACTTGCTTATTATTCTACTCCAATCCCCCTGCAATAAAGATTAATATGCCATATGTCTTCCTAAGTATTTGCTGTACCTTCATGGGGGGAGGGTTTAAACTAGAGTGGCAGGGGGATGGGAACCTGAGCAGGGAGACACAAGAGAGGGAAACAAAGATAGGAATGAAAGACAGAAAAGTAGAAAGCAAAAGTGGAAGGCAGAGGAAACAAGGGCCAGCAGCAAATAGGGCCATAGTACAATAGAAATCTGTAAAAATGTTAAAAAGGCAAGTCTAAAGGCATCTGAACGCATGGAGCATTCGCAATAAGATAGATGAATTAACAGCGCAAATAGATGTAAACGGGTACCATATGATTGCAATTATGGAGACATGCAGGGTGCAGGGTGACCAAGGCTGGGAACTGAATATCCAAGGGTACTTGATATTTAGGACAGACAGGCAAAAAGGATAAAGTGGTGGCATGGCATTGTTAGTTAAGGGGGAAATCAGTGCAATAGTGAGAGAGGATATTGGCTCAGAAAATCTGAGTCTGGGAAGAGCTAAAAAGCAACAAGGGGCAGAAAACATTAGCGGGAGTTGTCCATAGGTCTCCAAACAGTAGTGATAAGGTAGGGGATTGGATTAAACAGGAAATTGGAGATGCATGTAACCGCAATCATGGGTGACTTTAATCTACATATAGACTGGGCAAACCAAATTAGCAATAATACTGTGGCAGATGAGTTCCTGGAGTGTGTACGAGATGGGTTTTTGGACCAGTGTGTCAAGGAACTGACTAGGGAACAGGCTATCCTAGATTTGGTATTGTGCAATGAGAAGAGGTTAATTAATAATCTTGTTGTGTGTGGCCGTTTAGGGAACAGTAACCATAGCATGATAGAATTCTTCATTAGAATGGAAAGTGAAGTAGTCCGATCTGAAACTAGGGTCCTAAATCGGAACAAAGGAAATGACCAAGGTATGAGGGGTGAGTTGGCTCAGATAGATTGGGGAACTCCATTAAAAGACATGATGGTGGATAGGCAATGGCCAATATTTAAGGAACAAATGCATGCATTGCAACAGTTATATATTCCTTCCTGGCACAAAAATACAATGGGAAAAGCGGCCCAACCATGGCTAACAAAATAAATTAAGGATAGTATTAGATTGAAAGAGGAGTTCTATAAGGTTGCTGGAAAAAGTAGCAACCCTGAGGATTGGGGGCAGTTTAGAATTCAGCAAAGGAGTACCAAGAGATTGATTAAGAGGGGAAAAATAGAGTATGAGGATAAACTTGCAAGGAACATAAAAGCGGATCGTAAAAGGCTCTATAAGTATGTAAAAAGAAAAAGATTAATGAAGACAAATGTAGGTCCCTTACAGTCTGAAATGGGAGAATTTATGACAGAGAACAAAGAAATAGATAGCAATTAAATAATTACTTTAGTTCTGTATTCATGGAGGAAGACACAAATAACTTTCCAGAAATACTAGGGACCCAAGGGTCTAGTGAGCAGGAGGAATTGAAGGAAATTAGTATTACTAAAACAATAATGTTGGAGAAATTAATGGGACTGAAAGCCAATAAATCCCCAGGACCTGATAATCTACACCTCAGTGTACTAAAGGAGGTGGCCGTGGAAATAGTGGATCTGTTGGTTATCATCTTCCAGAATTCTGTAGATTCTGGAACAGTCCTGGCCGATTGGAGGGTGGCAAATGTAACCCCACTATTTTAAAAAGGAGAGAGGAAGAAAACAGTGAAATACAGACCGGTTAGCCTAAAATTAGTAAGGAAAATGCTAGAGTCCATTATAAAGGATGTGATAACAGGACACTTAGAAAATATCAACTGGATTAGACAAAGGCAACATGAATTTCTAAAAGGGAAATCATGTTTGGCAAACCTACTGGAGTTTTTTGAGGAAGTAACTAGCAGAATCGATAAGGGAGAACCAGTGGATGTGGTGTATTTGGATTTTCAGAAAACTTTTGATAAAGTCCCACATAAGTAGTGTGTACAATTAAAGCACATGGGATTGGGGAGGTAATATATTGGCATGGATTGAGAATTGGTTAGCAGACAGGAAACAGAGAGTAGGAATAAATGGGTCTTTTTCGGAGTGGCAGGCGGTGACTAGTGGGGTAACGCAGGGATCTGTGCTTGGGCCGCAGCTGTTCACAAAGATTTGGATGAGGGAACCAAATGTAATATTTCCAAGTTTTCTGACCACATGAAACTTGGTGGGAAAGTGAGTGCTGAGGAAGGTGTTAAGAGGCTTCAAGGTGATTTAGACAGGTTGAGTGAGTGGGAAAACACATGGCAGATGCAGTATAACGTCGATAAGAGTGAAGTTATCCACTTGATAGGAAAAACGTTATTTAAATGATGATAGATTGGGAAATGTTGATGTACAAAGGGACCTGGGTGTCCTTGTGCACCAATCACTGAAAGCAAGCATGCAGGTGCAGCAAGCAGTTAAGAAGGCAAATGGTATGTTGGCCTTCATTGCGAGAGGACTATAGACAGGAGCAAGAATGTCTTACTGCAGCTGTACAGGGCCTTGGTGAGACCACACCTGGAATATTGTGTGCAGTTTTGGTCTCCTTACCTAAGAAAGGATATACTTGCCATAGAGGGAGTGCAGCGAAGGTTCACCAGACTGATTCCTGGGATGGCAGGATTGTCGTATGAGGAGAGTTTGGGCCGACTAGACCTGTATTCTCTGGAGTTTAGAAGAATGAGAGGAGATCTGATTGAAACATATAAAATTCCGACAGGGGTGGACAGACTGGCGGCAGGGATGATATTTCCTCTGGCTGGGGGGTCTAGAACAAGGGGTCACAGTCTCCGCTTATGGGGTAGGCCATTTAGGACTCAGAGGAGGAGAAACATCTTCACTCAGAGGGTGGTGAGTCTATGGAATTCTCTACCACAGAGGGCTGTGGAGGTCAAGTCACTGAATATATTTAAGAAGGAAATTCCCGGACTCTAAAGGCGTCGAGGGGTATTGGGAGAGAGCGGGAGTATGGTGTTGAGACAGAGGATCAGCCATGATCATATTGAATGGCGGAGCAGGCTCGAAGGGCCGAATGACCCACTCCTGCTCCTGTTTTCAATGTTTCTGTGATAACTTTCTGTGTTTTCTTTACAAGGGTATCCCAATCAGGTCAAGGAGTTGATCGAGTTCAGGGACTGTGATCTAGGCGGTGGAGGTGGGGGTGGGGGGGGGGGGGGGGGGGGGGGTGGTGTGCAGGGGGTGGGGGGAGACTGGTGAACAGGCTGTGGGGGAGGGGGGGTGATCATTTCGAGGGGGCTGCGATCAGGCCTCGAGCGAATTGGTAGGAGGAGATGATCATGGGGTGGGGGTTGGGTTTGGGGGACCTGGTGGGCTTTCGGTGGGTGATCGGGTTGGAGGATTGTGGCCGGGTGATCAGATCTGGGAGGGCTCGAAGAAGTTGATTGGGTCTGGGGAAGGATGAAGCGGGTGCTGAGTGGGTGGTGGGGGGGGAGTTGGGTGGCGGTGATCAGATCTGGAGATCTAGCGTAGGGTCCGGGGGAGGGGGTGTTGTGATTGTGTCCTGGAGGGGGCGGGTGGAATGTTTGAGGGGGAGAGTGGGCCTTGGATCGAGAGAGAGAGTGGGCCTCAGAGCGAGAGGGAGAGTGGGCCTCGGAGCGAGAGGGAGAGTGGGCCTCGGAGTGAGAGGGAGAGAGGGCCTCGGAGCGAGAGGGAGAGTGGGCCTCGAAGCGAGAGGGAGAGTGGGCCTCGGAGCGAGAGGGAGAGTGGGCCTCGGAGCGAGAGGGAGAGTGGGCCTCGGAGCGAGAGGGAGAGTGGGCCTCGGAGCGAGAGGGAGAGTGGGCCTCGGAGCGAGAGGGAGAGTGGGCCTCGGAGCGAGAGGGAGAGTGGGCCTCGGAGCGAGAGGGAGAGTGGGCCTCGGAGCGAGAGGGAGAGTGGGCCTCGGTGCGAGAAGGATAGCGAGCCTAAGTGCGGGAATGAGAAGGAGAAGGAATGCTGGCTAGGCCACAGCTGGAGTACTGTGTGCAGTTCTGGTCACCACATTATAGATGTGATTGCACTGGAGAGGGTGCAGAGGAGATTCACCAGGATGTTGCCTGGGCTGGAGTGTTTCAGCTATGAAGAGAGATGGGATAGGCTAGGGTTGTTTTCCTTAGAGCGGAGAAGGCTGAGGGGGGACTTGATAGAGGTATACAAAATTATAAGGGGCATAGATAGGGTAGATAGGAAGAAACCTTTCCCCTTAGCGGAGGGGTCAGTAACCAGGGGGCATAGATTTAAGGTGAGAGGCAGGGGGTTTAGAGGGGATTTGAGGGTTTTTTTACACCCAGAGGGTGGTTGGAATCTGGAACACACTGCCTGAGGGGGTGGTGGGGGCAGGAACCCTCACAATATTTAAGAAGTATTTAGATGAGCACTTGAAACGCCATAACATACAGGGCTATGGGCCAAGTGCTGGAAAATGGGATTAGGATAGATAGGTGCTTGATGGCCAGCATGGACACGATGGGCCAAAGCCCCTGTTCCTGTGCTGTATAACTCTATGACTCTACGAAAGCGGGCTTCAGAGTGGGAGCGAGAGGGTGAGTGGGCCTCGGAGTGGGAGTGAGAGGGAGACTAAGCCTCAGAGCGAGAGGGTGAGTGGGCCTCAGAGCAAGAGGGTAAGTGGGCCTCGGAGTGAGAGGGTAAGTGAGCCTCGGAACAAAAAGGAGCGTGGGTCTCAGAACAGGAACGAGAGGGAGACTGGACCTTGGAGCGACAGGGAGAGTGGGCCTTGGAGTGAGAGGAGAGTGGGCCTTGGAGCAAGAGAAGAGTGGGCCTTGGAACAAGAGGAGAGTGGGCCTTGGAGCAACAGGGAGAGTGGGCCTCGGAGCGAGAGGAGGAGAGTGTGAGTCAGAGAGAAAGAGGAGAGTGTGTGTGAGAGGGAAAAAGTGTGAGTGTGTGTGTCGGTGTGAGAGAGAAAGGGAAGAGTGTGTGTGTGTGAGTGGGAGAGAGAGGGGAGAGTGTGTGTGTATAAGAGGGAGAGAGGGGGAGAGTGTGTGTGAGAGGGAGAGACTGTGAGTATGTGTGTCGGTGTGAGAGAGAAAGGGAAGAGTGTGTGAGAGAGAGAGAGGAGAGAGTGAGAGTGTCTGAGCGAGAGAGAGAGAGGGGAGATTGTGAGTGTGTGTGCATCTGCGTGTGTGTGTGTGAGAGGGAGAGAGAGCGGAGAGTGTGTATGAGAGAGAGAAAGTGAGTGCGAGAGAGTAGTAATGGTTTTATTTCGTGTGTAATGTACCTTTAAGAATAATGCGAGTTAAAGAAGGTCACATGATCTTTAGTATCCAATAGGAGAGCAGTAGTCAGTAGTGTAGAGATAGAGTTGGAGGTGAAAGCACACATGTAGTTGCTGCTGAATATCTTGTAAATAAACTTAATGTTTCCACCCAAGAAGTGTCTGCTGATCAACTCTATCAATAGTACCAACTCGGCCACCACTCAGAACAAACTGACGATGAAGATAAAACAGGATTGAACAGAAGAAACCAAGTTGAAAAGAAATCGGCACTGTACCTCACCCAGTGATTGTAAGTCGAAAGTTCCATTACAATTGAAGAAGATATCCCTTCTCAAAATGCCGCAATTCAGGAAAATTGATCCTTTTGATCCAGCCACGGATGATTGGTCTCATTACATAGAATGCCTCACGTTCTTTTTTCAAGCAAACAAGATTACAGGGGAAGAGAAGAGGCGAGCAATCCTCTTAAGTACATGTGGCATAAAACCTACAGTTTGGTTTGAAGTTTGATGGCACCCATTGCCCCAGATTTGAAAAGTTTTGATGAAATGGTGGACCTCGTGAAGGGTCATTTTCAACTAAAGCCCACAGCAATGATGCAGGGGTTCAAGTTTAATTTGAAAAATAGAGCCCCGGGTGAGACAATTGCATGCTATATGGCAAATTTGAAGCAGCTAATGGAACATTGTGAGTTTGGTACGATGCTAAATGACATGCTCAGAGATTGTTTAGTGTGTGATGTGAATGAAGACACCATTCAGAAGAGGTTGTTGTCCGAAGTGAATTTGGATTTCAAGAAGGCGCTAAACCATGGGACGTGCAGTAAGAGATTCAAAAGCAATACAGGGTGTGCAAAATGGCGCCGTCCTCCACAACAGGCGGGAAACCCCAGCCAAAAAATGCAAGACTCTGCCCGAGAAGCGGGAAACAGCCCCCGCTAGCCGAAGAATAGAGAAAAATAACTTAGCAGCGAAATCGAAGGATAATTTTAATAGAGGTGGAAACAAGCAGTCTTTTAGTGATTGGCAGCTTAAAAAAAATCGAATGCTATTATTGTTACAGGAATGGACATATGATGAGGCAGTGCAAGGAAAGATTCGAGCAGGGGTGTAAACAAAAGAAGAAGCCCAATGAAATCTACAATGTAGAAGAGCCTGAAACAACAAATTCAGACACTTACTCATTGTTTAATCTGAAAGCGGGAAAGACAGAACCAGTATTTGTCACAGTGAAAGTAAATGGCAAACCATTTAGAATGGAAGTGGACACAGGAGCTTCCACTACAGTAATTGGGGAACATACCTTCAGATATCTGAATAATGGTGAACATCAATTAAGTTTAGAAGAGGGGGGGGGAGTGTGTGTGAGAGACGGGAGAGAGAGTGCGCACGCGAGAGAGAGGGAGAGGGGAGAGAGAGCGCGTGAGAGAGAGAGAGAGGGGAGAGAGAGCACGCGAGAGAGAGAGAGAGAGGGGAAAGAGAGCATGTGAGTGAGAGAGAGGGGAAAGAGAGCATGTGAGTGAGAGAGAGGGGAGAGAGAGCACGCGAGAGAGAGAGGAGAAGAGAGAGCGCGCGAGAAGGAGAGAGAGAGAGAGCGCATGAGGAGAGGAGAAAGAAAGCGCGCGAGAAGGAGAGGAGAGAGAGAGTGTGTGTGTGTGTGTGAGAGAGAGAGGGGAGTGTGTGTGTGCGAGAGGAAGAGCATGTGTGAGATTGAGAGGGAGGGGAGAGAGTGTGTGTGTGAGAGAGGACAGTGTGTGTTAGAGGTAGAGAGGGGACAGAGTGTTTGTGTGTGTGTGTATGAGAGAGAGAGGGAGGGGAGAGAGTGTGTGTGAGAGAGAGAGAGAGAGAGAGAGAGGGGAGAGATAAGTATGTATGAGAGAGAGGGGAGAGAGTATGTATGAGAGAGAGAGGGGAGAGAGTGAGTGTGAGAGAGAGAGAGAGAGAGAGAGGAGAGAGTGTGTGTGAGAGAGAGAGAGGGAGGGGAGAGAGTGTGTGTGAGAGAGAGAGAGGGAGGGGAGAGAGTGTGTGTGAGAGAGAGGGGAGAGTGTGTGTGTGAGAGAGAGAGAGAGAGGGGAGAGAGTGTGTGTGAGAGAGAGAGAGGAGAGAGAGGGGAGAGAGTGTGTGTGTGAGAAAGAGAGGGGAGAGATTGTGTGTGAGAGAGAGAGAGAGGAGAGAGAGGGGGGAGAGAGAGTGTGTGAGAGAGAGAGGGGAGAGACTGTGTGTGAAAGAGAGAGAGGCGAGAGTGTGTGTGTGAGAGAGAGGGGAGAGACTGTGTGTGAAAGAGAGAGAGAGAGAGGGGGGAGAGAGTGTGTGTGAGAGAGAGAGAGAGAGAGAGGGGAGAGAGTGTGTGTGAGAGAGAGGAGAGAGAGTGTGTGTGAGAGAGAGAGAGAGAGAGGGGGGAGAGAGTGTGTGTGAGAGAGAGAGAGAGAGAGAGGGGAGAGAGTGTGTGTGAGAGAGAGGGGAGAGAGTGTGTGTGAGAGAGAGAGAGAGAGAGGGGGGAGAGAGTGTGTGTGAGAGAGAGAGAGAGAGAGAGGGGAGAGAGTGTGTGTGAGGGAGAGAGAGAGAGAGAGAGTGTGTGTGAGAGAGAGAGAGTGAGAGAGAGGGGGAGAGAGTGTGTGTGTGAGAGAGAGAGAGAGAGAGAGTGTGTGTGAGAGAGAGAGAGTGAGAGAGAGGGGAGAGAGTGTGTGTGAGAGAGAGAGAGTGAGAGAGAGGGGAGAGAGTGTGTGTGAGAGAGAGAGAGAGGGGAGAGAGTGTGTCTGGCCCATTCTCAGTCTCAGGGTCCTCATTCACCTTAATCCCCACACACCAACACGTGCTCTCACCCACCCTCAGTGGGTGTGTGAGTGAGCACCTTGAGATTGTGAGTGTGCCAGACACACAGACCCACACACACATCCTCTCACAATCTAATAATCAAACTTATTTACTGCTCATTCTTTTAAATGATTTGTTTATTGCTTTGACATTGTTGTTTTTCTCAGCAGGTTTTTTCTTTTCATATGTCAGCTGTTTTTTTTTTGAAATTCATGTTTAATGTTGTGCCAAACCTTATCTTTCTGAAATTTGTTCGTCGGCCCCCTTGAGTGGGAAAAAATTGAAATGTGGCCCCCCGGCCCCTGCAGCGGAAAGGTTGGACAAGCCTGGCTTAAAGCTTAACTTGTTTTATATCAGTAATTAGCGGTGTCCTCGCTGTTACTGGCGCTGGTTCGAAGAGTTCCCAGTTTGCAGCCGCTGTGTGCCAATGCCTGCGAGATTATCGCAAGTGATCCTATCATTTTTACTGATGACTCCACCTGTCGAATGAGTAACCAGCCCCAGCATGAAGAGCAAGCAGCAGCCAAAAGAATACTGGCCCCTATAAGAGACACAATTGGACAGCAGTGAGATGCACAGGCCATGTCTTTAACACTGCTGGGGATATAGCTCGTACAGAGCCACACACATTTGTCTATAATGTCCTTGTCTGATATAGAAGTGGGGGGGAGAAGGATTTCCGGGCGCTGGATTCTACCACTCCGGACAAGCTGGCATCTGTGCCCACAAGGTTTGTGCGAGGAGGTGGTGCAGTCGTGGTAATGTCACCAGACCAGTAATCCAGAGTTCAAATCCCACCATGGGAGCTGGTGGAATTTAAATTCTATTGATGAATAAACCTGGAATATAAAGCAAAAGTCTCACTCATGGTGACCATGAAACAATCATTGATTGTTGTAAAGCCCCATATGGTTCACTCATGCCCTTTAGGGAATGAAATCTGCCATCCTTAACTGGTCTGGCCTACATGTGACTCCAGACTCTTAACTGCCCGCTGAAATGGCCTAGCAAGCCACTCGGTTCAAGGGTAATTAGATATAGCCTTGCCAGTGATGCCCACATCCCAGGAAGGAATAAAGAAAAATACTAGCAACCCTAAGGATGGTTTCAAAGTCTAGATCAAAAAGAATTGAGTTTTAACTCTCTTGAGTGAGTTTGAGCAGAACAATCTCCATCTGTTATGTCAAATCTCTCCATAGGTATAAACTGTGAGTTGAAGCCCGGCTTTATAGTTATATTCAAGTTTCGCCAAGTAAAAAGTTGACAGAGCGATGCGATTGATGGGCCGAATGGTTTTTTTTTTTCCCCAGTCTTAATTGTTCCTGTTGAAACAGAATTGGGCATTATTGGACCAAGAGGTAGCAGAGATAATCACAGATACCTGTGTTGCTGGGGTGAGAATGAAGAGCAGGTGAATGAAGGAGTGATGGGAGGGAGAATGTTGTTTGTCAAGTATAGTGCGTCACAGGTGACTAGTGGAGAGGGGCTGACGGATGAATATTTTGGGGATTGAGTTAATAGCCTTTGGACATCTGGACGTATATGCGTAGAAGCTCCCTTGAGATGCTGAGTGAGATGGGGTAGAGTCTACAATAATATAAAAGCAAAAAACTGCGGATGCTGGAAATCCAAAACAAAAACAAAAACAAAAATACCTGGAAAAACTCAGCAGGTTTGACAGCAACTGTGGAGAGGAACACAGTTAACGTTTCGAGTCCGTATGACTCTTACAGAAGTTGAAGAGTCATACGGACTCGAAATGTTAACTGTGTTCCTCTCCGCAGATGCTGTCAGACCTGCTGAGTTTTTCTAGGTATTTTTATTTTTATTTTTGTTTTTGTTTTAGAGTCTACAATAGCCCATAAAAGTCCAGGATCGTCTAGAATAGATCCAGGATTGGTCCATGATAGTCTAAGATAGGGTATATTGAATGTGGAGAGAACAGGCTTGATGTGTCAACTAGCTACTTCTCATTGTTCCCATGGTTAAAGCTGGTCGAAGAGTTGGAATTGTGCAAGGAATTTGTCGGACTTAAAGTCAGTGTGATAATGTTCTGCTCAGGTATTCACCTAGAGATGGAATATACAGATTGGAGGGAAAAAAAGTCCAGCCTCTTGCTGCTCACCTCGCCTCAATGTAGGCCAGTGATTGGATGGGAGCTCCTTATGCAACAAATCAAAGTTCAGCCATTTCAAACCAAATTATGACCAAAGAGCACCATTAGGTGTTACTATCATTAAAGCTAGGCCCCCATGTCACCGCTGTAGCTATGCCTCAAAATTCAAAGGGCATGATCTGGTGCTGATTGAGTATGTTTTCTGGAGTCAGGACCATTTCTGGGTTCCAACCCCTCCCAGCTCTCTGTGGTGCGTCCACCTGCACAACCTTCCCAGAGGAGTGAAAAACAAACAGAGCGAGACCTGCTGAGTTTTTCGAGCATTTTCTGTTTTTGTTTCAGATTTCCAGCATTTTGATTTTATTCTCCCAAGAGGAATGTTCCTAATTAGCCACCTCCAATTTTTTTCTTATTCATCTATGGGATGTGGGCGTCACTGGCTAGACCATCATTTATTGCCCATCCCTAATTGCCCTTGAGAGCTGAGTGGCTTGCTAGGCCATTTCAGTGTTGTGGGTCTGGAGTCACATGTAGGCCAAGCCAGGTAAGGACAGCAGATTTCCTTCCCTAAAGGACATTAGGTTGGGTTTTTACAGGCATCAAAAATGGTTTCATAGTCATCACTAGACTTTTAAGAATTGAATTCAAATTTCACGATCTGCATGTAGTGGGATTTGAACCAGGGTCCCCAGGGGATTATGCTGGGTTGCTAGATTACTAGTCCGATGACAACACCACTACACCACCACCTCCCTTGGATGTTGGGTGAGATCCTGAGGCTGCTGGCCCAATCAAAGGGATATGAGGAGGGCAGTCCCCATTGGGAGCGGTGGGCGCTGCTCAGACAGCAAGGAGAGCTCGAGGGCAACTTCGGAAGGGTTCATCTAATTTTACACCTGAAGACAGCAGGGCCACTGGAGTGGACCCCAGGATACTATCAAAGGAGTATGGAACTTCAGTCTCCGATGGACCCAGAATGCAACCACGAACCTGCCACCAAGGAGCTGGTGGGCACCGATCTTAGTGGGAGTCCACTCCGAAGCCGGAAGATTCCAGTGGAGTGTTGGAGTCCTCACCATTCCCCTAATTAGTGCCTTAATTGACCATCCTTGGCTACCTGCTGTGTTGCCGATGTTCACCTGCCTTTGGCAAAATTGCTGGGAACTGGGAAGGCATCGTGGTGCCGACCTGACCCCATTATCTACGGCCTTGCTCCCGGTCCCACTTTCAAACCCCCCTTTGCAGGCCCCGGAAGATTCCGCCCATAGATTTATGGAAACTTATAGCACAGAAGGAGGCCATTTGGCCCATCATGTCTGTGCCAGCTCTTTGAAAGTCCAGTCGTGCTTAGTCTCACACATCTGCTCGTAACATGTAATACATAATTTCTTCATCCTCAAGTACCTGTCCAACATAAACTTGTTTATAGAGTCAGCTTCCACCACTTTTTCAGGCAGAACGTTCCACATTCTGACAACTCCCTGAGTGATAAAAAATTTCTCCTGGTCTCCCCTTAGATCTTTCACCAATAATTTTAAATTTATGACCTCTGGTTATTGACACACCCACCAATAGGAATATTTTTCATATTCTATCACAACCTTGTCATCTTGTAAACGACTAAGATCTCCTCTTAATCTTCTCCATTCCAAGGAGAACAGTGGGGATTTTTCCAACCTTGCCTCATAGCCTGAAATCTCTTGACCCTGGTAAAATACCTCTTGACCCTTTCTAAGGCCTGTACATCTTCCCTGAAATGTGGTGCCCAGGATTGTCCACAAAACCCTAGCTGAGGCCTTAAAGTTCTAGTAAGATCACTTTAATTTTAAGCCCAGTTGCATTTTGCCTGTTCATCATGTGGGCAGCCTTGCTACAGCAAGGGAGACAGTGGTGGAGTGGTAATGTTGCCAAACTAGTAATCCAGAGAGAACATGGGTTCTAAATCCTACCATAGCAGTGGGTGGAATTTAAATTCAATGAATGGACCTGGAATACAACACTAGGCTGTGAAGCTATTATCAATTGTTGTCAAGAACTCATTTGTTTCATTAATCCTGTTTAAGGAAGGAAATCTGCCATCCTTAGGTCCAGTAGGCTATTTCTTGGGCTGAAGGGGTTGCCTTATGAGGAAAAGTTGAACAATCCTGTACTCATTGGAGTTTAGAAGAATGAGAAGTGATGTTTTGAAGGGTATAGGATTCTGTGGGCCTTGACAGGGCAGATGCTGAGAGGATGTCCCCTCTCATGGGGGAATCTAGAACTTGGGGGGGTCACAGTTTCAAAATAAAGAGTTTTCCAATTAAGACAGAGATGAGGAGGAACTTCTTCTCTCAGAGGGCCATTAGTGTTTGGAATTCTCTTCCCCAGGCAGCAGTGCAGGCTTGGCCTGTGTGAAGGCAAATGGATGGAATGTGATGAGAAGGGATGGAGGAAAGGGTGGGAAGCATGCATGTCTGCTGTGTGTATGCTGAGCCCTCCCCAGTAAGGACTGAAGATGCTGTTTTTGCAGGGCGATAGATGAGATGGTGATGATGTTAAGGTGTGCGTGAGACAATCAGTGCTGATGTCTCCTCCACTAAGAACGTAATCCTTTGACGCCATTATAAGAGGGTGCGTTTGTGATAAGCAGAGGGTTGACTTGCCCTGGTGGAGTGGATTAGATCATTCATCCTCTTCCTGCACCCCAGAGCATTTCTGCTTTAGTTCCCAACAGCACAGACTCCATTGTGACCTCCTCCCAGCTTCGCAGGCTAGCGAGGTGAGTTGGTGGACCTCCTGGTTCCATCCCTTGGGAAGAGGGCATCACGCCGTTTGCGAACCATGTTGAGGAAAGCCACCAGGAAGTTGTGGCTGAACCTTGGGATGTATGGCTCCTTTCCCTCCTGGGGTGGGGGCCATCACAGAACGTGCAGACCACACAGCTGGGCTGCAGAGAGTGGACATGTGTTTGGATGAAGTTTAAGTAAGACGCCCGGATCTTCGACCCCATAAGGTGGCGGTGGGGTGGACGAATCAGCGCCCACCCTGCCGTGTGATTCAGTGAGTGGCTCACTGATGCACAATTAATGAGATTGCAAGGAGGCAATCGAGTACGAGAGCCTGCCCCGCTGCCCAGTGGGAAACATGCCGGTTATCCCGCACACCACCGCAATCAGCCTCTGGTCATTAGAAAATTTCGCCCGTTGTCTTTGCTGCATTGACATCATTCGGAACTGGGAGGAGCCCAAATGCTCCAATGAGGTGTTGCTGACCCCTCCCCCCCTCCACCACTCCGTCTCCCAGTTGCACCCCCTCCCCTCACTCACAAAATTGTTGCTTCCGTCTGCCTCCTGATCACCGCTCAGCTCTGCTTTCTTGCTCAGCCTCTTCTCCCTCCTATTCGCTCCTCCACCACCCCCCCCACCCCCACCGCACCCTCTGTGAAGAGCCACCCCAGGGTCACAGCAGAATGGTCTTCAAGCAGATGTAAACAGGGCTGATATTGGGTGGGCTCAGGCCTATCTGTCCCGGTGCAGAAAATTTTCCCGGCATCCCGGTTCCTCGGTGATGGGGAGGATCCACCTGCGGCGATGTCAATCGGCTGTCAGTTGTGAACGTTCGAGCAGCATTTCTGTAAAGGCTGGGGCGGGGGGGGATGTGCTCAGCTCCCCACCCTTGGTCTGACTGAGGCTGCTGCAAGAACAGGATCAGAAGAGGAATTGGAGGAAATGTGTGAAAATAAGGGAGTCTCAGCTTCATAGCATGAATCCCTCTAGAAAGGAGAAGGCTAATGGGCTGCCTGGTAGAGGTCTTTAAAAACATGTAAGGGCTTTGGTCTGGTTACGTAGCTCCCAGTTGTGATGAGCAAGGCTGGAGCTGTAGATATAAGATGATCACCAATAAATCCAGTAAGGAACTCAGGAGAAACTCCTTTACCCAGAAAGTGATGAGAATGTGGAACTCGTGACCACAGGGGAGTAGCTGAGGCCAATAGCAGAGATACATTTAAAGGGAATTTAGATAAACACGCGAGGGAGAAATGAGTTAGGACAGAGATGAGGAGGAATTTTTTTCCCTGAGGGTTGTGCGACTTTGGAACTCTCTGCCTCAGAAGGTGGCGGGGGTGGGGGTCAGTGAATATTTTTAAGGCAGAGGAAGATAGATTCTTGTTAGGCAAGGGAATCAAAGGTTATCGGGGGGGTTAGATGGGAATGTGGAAATCGAAACTCAAGAAGATCAGCCGTGGTCTTATTGAATGGCGGAGCAGGCTCGAGGGGCCGAATGGCCTACTCCTGTTCCTATTTCTTATGTTCTTATGAGATGTAGTATTGTGGGAGGGGGTTTGTATGGAGCACAAACACTGGCTTAGACCAGTTTGGCCAAATGGCCAGTGCCTGTGCCCTACATTCAATTTAACAATGTAATTTAATTTAACACACATAATGGCCTTCCAGAATAGCATAAGCAACAGCATCAAGTAAATTCATACCGAGTCGTGTCGTTTTTTTTTTTCGCTTGTGCTTATTAAGTCAGCGAATGATACACAGGGGTGCATGAAATTGCAGTCCCAAGATAGAAATGATCTGTATGAATTGCAGAATAGAGCGCTGCAGTCCTGACACATTCCATTTAATCCTGACATGTTAGTGATCACTTTAACAGTCGGGACTGCAGTTTGACAGCTCCTGTTGAGGGCGCACACGTCCTCCAACAAGCAAACACAAAAACATGAACTTAGGAACATGACCGGAAACAGGTGGAAACATGCGCAAAGGTATCAACAAATACACACGCTGATACATATATGTATGATCCAAATCCCTTTCGATGTTTTAAATCACAATTTCCTACCCCCACAATACCTCCCCTCCTGATTACCCTGTTCCTGATTGCAAGCCTTCCCAAGCGCCCCCTTCCTGATTCAATCGCTTCCCCACACCCCCACCTCGTACCGATTGGATCGCGCCCCCTTTCTCGCCTCCAAGTCAGAAGGTTGCGGGTTCGAGACCCACTCTGGGTTTCGAGCACAACAAGAAAATCAAGGCTGACACTGCAGTACTGAGGCTTGGACAGGATAAAAGCAGGGAAAGTGTTCCTCCTGGCTGGGGAACCTAGAACATGGGGTCACAGTCTCAGTCCAAGGGGTCGGCCATTTGGGACTGAAATGAGGAGAAGCTTTGGAATTTTCCTCCCTGGAGATGGTCAGCCATTGAGTCAGCCATTTACAACCCTGCTGTATCCAGCAACAAATCTGCTGCTCTCGTGTTCCACTTTGGCTGTAACTTAAAATCTGAAGGCCTGAATCCTGAATTTTGTTTTCAGGCTTTGCTTTCCGACAAGTTTAAGTTGCACGTGACCAAGTACTAACATCAAGGTGCCTACTAAGCATGAAGGAAAGCTGATCTTTCTCGACTCGCTACTCAATGTTTTTACTGAATGTTCAAGACAAGAGGTCGGTCGGTTTTTGAGGACTAAAGGAATTGAGAGACATGTGAATTGTGCGGGAAGGCGGAGTTGAGGTAGAAGATCGGCCGTGATCTTGTCGAGCGGCAGCGCAGACTCGAAGGGCCGAATGGCCTGCTCCTGTTTCTTGTCAGGGAGTGCTGCCATGTGCCGTCTTTCTGCTGAGGAGTTAAACTGAGACCCCGTCTGCCGTCTTCAGAGAAGAGCAGGGGGGGTTATCCCCGGCATTCTGGCCAATATTTATCCCTCAACCAGCATCGCTAACACAGATTGACTAGTCGTTAGGCAGTTTGTGGGAGCTTGCTGTGCAAGTTCCACCCTGTGGTTCTCTGGTAAGGACGTGGTTTCCTGCTCGCTGGTATCTACTGTCAGCTATTTGCTATCATTAAAAAGGTTAACAATGAAGATGTTTAATAAAGTTTGCACTTTAATACTGCAGTATCTTTGAAAAAAGAAAAAAGCCAAAATACTGCGGATGCTGGAAATCTGAAACAAAAACAGAAAATGCTGGAAAAACTCAGCAGGTCTGACAGCATCTGTGGTGAGAGAAACAGAGTTAACGTTTCGAGTCCGTATGATCCTTCTTCAGAGCTCTGAAACGTTAACTCTGTTTCTCTCTCCACAGATGCTGTCAGACCTGCTGAGTATTTCCAGCATTTTCTGTTTTCGAAAAAGAAACAAAAAAGACTTGTATTTATACAGTGCCTTTCACCATCGTAGTGTTTTACAGCCATTTAAGCACTTGTGAAGTGCAGTCATTGCTGCAGTGTAAGAAATGTGGCAGCCATTTTGTGCACAGCAAGCTCCCACAAAGCAATGTGATAATGACCAGATCATCTGTTTTTTTTGTGACGTTGATTGAGGGATAAATATCGGCCTGGACACCAGGGATAAATCCCTTCAAAGTAGTGCCATGGGATCTTATACACCCACCTGAGGGGACAGTTTAACATTTCATCCAAAAGACATCACCTTTGAGAGTGCAGCACTCCCTTAGTACTGCACATTGGAATGACATGGTGCATTTCTTCTCTCTTCAAAAAAAGAAGGGTGAGGGGGAGGCCTAACAGAGGTCTTTAAAATTCTAGAAGGTTTTGATGGGGTGGATACAGAGAGAATGTTTCCTCTTGTGGGGAATAGTTTAACTAGAGGGCATCAGTGTAAGAGAGTCACCAAGTGGGGAATTCAGAAGAAACATCTTCGCCCAAAGAGTGGTGAGAATGTGGAACTCGCTACCACAGGGAGTGGCTGAAGGGAATAACATTTAAGGGAAAACTAGACAAGCATATGAGGGAGAAGGGAATGGAGGGTTACGATGATAGATTGAGATGAGGAGATATGGGAGGAGGTTCGAGTGGAGCATAAACACCGGCGTGGACTGTGGGCCATGTGTCCGATGTAATACCATCGCCGATTGATTGCTCACATCTTGAGAGCAGAAGGGGAACTCACAACCTTCAGGCTCGGAAACAAGGACCGGGATTTTCCAGCCCCCGCCAGTGGGCAGGATGGGGAAAATTTGGAGAGCGGGCAAAAGTCAATTGACTTCAAGAGTGCGACCCACCGAACTGCAGCTGATACCCGGAAAGTCTGGCACCCTGAGACAATCTGAAACAACTTGACAGCATTCAATTCCGTCAGTTCAAATCTTCAGCTGTGCTGCTCATTTTTTGCATCCCACTTAGGGCGTTCAGGTAAGAGACTCACTCTTACCTGAAACACTAAGCAGGCATTACAGCTGGCCTGCGAGAAAAGGGGGCCAGAGTGGGGGAATAGTGAAATGATTATGAAGCTTTGGACAAAAGGCACCAGCGCATGAGGTCTTTTTCAGTCTGCCTTCAGCCTTTCATTCTTCTGCTGTATTTGAATTGAAAATTAAAAAGAAACCGTGATGTTATTTGAATATATCTGCCACAAGACATTACCATTTTATAGGATCTTGTGACATTAGAAAAGGTCATTTCACTTATCATCACTTTGTAGAGGAGAGCAGTCCTGCTGTTTGCCCTCGAATGGATCAGGGAAATCTCTCCTGAGTTTCACACTGTGCCCTTTGCTTGACATTTTTGGGAGATTGATGAAAAATGTTCAAGCTGCAAAACCCCTGGAAAATACAAACAGTCGCATCTTATTATCTACACAAGGGACACTGGAGGCCTCAGTGCAAGTAGCAAACACTTGAAAGAAAAGAAATTTCATTAAACACTTTGCAGAGCAGGCTACGCAGCACAAGTCAATATTTAAAGAGTTGTTATTAAGCCAGGCCACGTCTGCTTCGTTTGCCGTGTTTGAATAGTCAGTCGTCAACGTGAACAGGCAGGGCGGGAGAGTGTTTTTCCAACAATGCCATATCCATTGAGTATGGCTGAAAGAAAACATGTTGTTGAAGCTTTTTGTCTTGCACTCATCCGGACAATCGCAAGAACACCAGTGTCAGGGGAAGCAACAACTTTATACTGTATGAGAAGAGAGTGTGGATTGTTAGCAAGTGGACTCTGATTGGTAGAGGTGTTACAATGGAGACAGCACCAATCAGGGTCCACTTGCCAACCAATCAGAACTCTCTTCTCATACAGTATAAAGTTGTTGCTTCTCCTGACATTGGTATTCTTGCATTATCCTGATGAGCGCAAGGTGAAAAGCTTTGACAAAATGTCTTCCTTCTGTACTACCAAGTGACTACATCAAGCGGACCCCATCAATGATGGCCACTATGGTTCATTCGTGTTCCAGTCTCTAGTGTACATGACTACCTCCAATAAAACCCTAATATACAGAGTCAGCATCATCCAACCGTCACCCGATATTGTTGCCAAACAGAAAATAGAGAGTAGGGGGTTGATGTTCTTTAGGCTGGCAGAAGATGGGAAGCGATTGGTGCTGGGACTATTGTTACTCGCTATTCACGCACACAATTCGGACTCGGGAATCGAAAGTACAAGTTCAACTGGTGGACAATTCGAAGTAAGTTCTCAGCCAATTCGGTCCATTCCACATGATATCAGAAATGGCTGAAGGTACTGGACACAGCAAAGGCGATGGACCCTGACAACACCTTGGGAGTAGTATTGAAGACCCTAGAACAAGCCAACTCCCCTGGCCAAGCTGTTCCAGTACTGGCACCTACGCATGCTGGCGACCCCCACATACCATGAACGAGTGAATAAAATTACAACAGTGATTACATTAAGTGTTTCATTAGCTGTAAAGTACTTTCACACTTTACTAAGTACTGAGAGTGGATACTTTAGCCTGAGATTTTCTTCAACCTTCTCCTACTCCCCTTTTGTAATTTGCCAGAGAAGCGGAAGGAACCTTTGAACTGGATTTCCTGCACACTCCCAGTGGCGACAGAGCAGTGCGCAGTCTCACGATGAGGGACCAATCATTTAGGACTGAGATGAGGAGAAAGTTCTTCACTGAAAAGGTTGTGAACCGTTGGAATTTTTTACCCCAGGGGGTTGTGGATGCTCCACAGTCGAACGCATTTAAGGCTGGGATAGAGAGATTTTTTGCTCTCTCAGGGGATCAAGGGGTTTGGGGAGTGGGCTGGAAAGTAGAGCTGAAACGTCTTAGAGGAGGAGAGAGAGTGATAGAGAGGTGGAGAGGTTTAGTGAGAGAATTCCAGAGCTTGGGGCCTAGACAGCCGAAGGGACGGCCACTATTGGTGAAATAATGAAATTCGGGGATGCTCAAATGGACGGAATTCTAGGCTGAGGAAGTTTACAGAGGTAGAGATGGGCAAGGCCCAAGGAGGGGGGTTTGAAAACATGGGTGAGGAATTTAAAATTGAGGGGGTTTGTTGCCAGACCGGGAGTAAGTTTGCCAATGAAGATGGATGTGAAAGGGGAACAGGGTTTAAGGATGTTACGATATGGGGGACAGAGTTTTGGACGAGTTTTGAGTTTACAGATTCAAGCTGAGGTCCCTGTGACTAAAACTGACCTCTAATTGATTACTACACTCCATAAACACCCAGCCCCGGCAGAGCTGAAGCAGTCAGAATAGATCTCACTCCCTCGGAGACGGGTGAATTCACCATGAGGTGAATACGCAGCTTAACATTCAGTGGCATGACCTGAAGGAAAACAGCTGACCCGACCTCTCTGACAAATGCCAGATGCTGATATGATTAGAGTTTTTCCAGACTAAGATTGATGGGTTTTTGCTAGGCGAGGATATCAAGGGATGTGGATGTAAATGGAATTGAGGGGCAGATCAGCCATGATCTAACTGAATGGTGGGGCAGGCTCGAGGGGCTGAATTGCTGACTTCTATTCCTGTAATGATGTGACGAAGCAGACAGGTTTCAACAAGAAACAGCTAAACTTTATTACACAGAGCTTCTCGGGGTGCTACATGCTCGATCAGGACTCTGGTCAGGAAGCCCCACCCCCCAGATTGCCCGTGCTCAGGGCTCATTGGCCGGAGCCTTAACAGAACATCATGTGACCCCTGACAGACACTACCCGTATCCACCTCCATTATTAGTGGCTTCTCATTAACTTGGATTGTCACAGTGATAGGCTCGGTTTTCACAGCGGTTATGTTATACAGGGAATGACTGTCGGTGTGGGGCAGCTTCAGTTTCTGCTTTTATTCCTTAATTCGATCATGTTGGTTTGTTGCTTTGCGGCTGCTTCAGCTTTGCCCGGCATTGCCTTACCACACGACCTTTCTTAAGGCAGTAATGACATTCTGACCCTTTGAATTTACAGGTGTCCGCTCCGTGGTCACCTCCGCACCTAGAACCATAGAACCATAGAACACTACAGCACATAAAACAGGCCATTCGGCCCTTCTAGTCTGAGCCGAAATATTATTCCGCTAGTCCCATTGACCTGCACCCAGTCCATAACCCTCCAGACCTCTCCCATCCATGTATCTATCCAATTTATTCTTAAAACTTAAGAGTGAGCCCGCATTTACCACGTCAGATGGTAGCTCATTCCACACTCTCACCACTCTCTGAGTGAAGAAGTTCCCCCTAATGTTCCCCCTAAACCTTTCCCCTTTCACCCTAAAGCCATGTCCTCTTGTGTTTATTTCTCCTAATCTAAGTGGAAAGAGCCTACTCACATATACCCCTCACAATATACCTATAACAACTTAACCCGGAGGTTGCCGCTGAAGCGTTTCCACGAGGCTTGTTCACGTTCCTCGCAGTGGACATGGCACCTTGCCTCGATGCCGTGGGTCTGGTCTTTGCGCCACGCTCGGTGGCCGGTTCCCGTCCAACGTGAAGTAAGGGGTGCCATGTCCTACGCGTTGTGAAGCCTGTGAGTCTCTCGCACCACTTTCTGTGGCGAGGGAGATTTCTCTAGGGCGCGTTTAAAGTCGATGTCGACCTCAGTGAGTAAACAGTGCTGTGTGGCGGTTTCCTTAACCCCACAAACCCATCGGTCCCGCAGCACATCATTTAACATGTCCCCCAAGTCGCAGCGTGCTGTTAACTGCTCGAGGCTCGTGACATAGGTTGCGATGGATTCCCTCGGGACCCGTGCTCTTGAATTAAATTTAAAACACTGCATTATTACAGCTGGAAGTGTGTTTCCACGGGGTACACGGGTTCATTATAAGACTTGGCACTGGGCGTGCTCGGAGCTGCCAGGTTGTGAATGAGGTTGTCTCTCTTGCTCCCACACACACTTGCTCAAAAGGGCGGCTTTCTGCTTTTCCTCCCCCGGTAATTTTGTTCGTTGCGAAATAAAAATCCGAGGCGCTCTACACGCTGGCTCCAAGTCTTCCATAGTCGCATCATTAGGATCGATTCTGCCGAAGAGTGGCATGACTGGTGAGTAGCCTTTTTCTTCATGAGGTTCGATGTACTCACAGTAACAGGGCGCAGGGTCGGAGCTAATTTTACCCTGGTCGCCAACTCGACGGAGCGGACAGGTTTCAACAAGAAACAGCTAAACTTTGTTACAGAGAGCTTCCCAGGGGGCTACACGCTCGATCAGGACTCTCGTCAGGAAGCCCCACCCCCCCAAGATTGCCCGCACTCAGGGCTCACTGGCCGGAGCCTTAGCAGAACATCACGTGACCCCTGATAGACAGCAGGAGAGACTATACCCGCAGTTACCACAATACCTGGTGTCCCCATAGTTTCATGCCATGATCTACATCTGCTGGTGTATCTCACAGTTTGTACAAGTTCACATTTTTTCTAGCTTCAAGAGAGAGCTGGATCAGTTCTGACTGAGGCAGAGGTTGCAGAGCATAGAAAGTCTTTATGTATAAAGTCTGATCTTCAGGACTAGAGCCAATTACTTGACAGTGTTGGAGAAGCATTTTCAAAGGGCACCTTTTCCCTTGCTGGCACAGGGATACGTCTTTATCTTTTTTCCTGTCTAGCATACATATTTGACAGTCAGTGGCATTACCATCGCTGAATTCCCCCATTATCAACATCCTGGGGGTTGCCATTGGCCAGAAACTGAACTGGGCTAGTCAGATAAATACTGTGGCTACAAGAGCGCAGGTCAGAGACTAGGAATCATGCAGCAAGTAACTCATCTCCTGGCTCTCCAAAGCCTGTCCACCACCTACAAAGCACAAGTCAGGAGTGTGATGGAATACTCCTCATTTGCCTGGATGAGTGAAGCTCCCACAACACTGAAGAAGCTGGACACTGTCCAGGACAAAGCAGCCCACTTGATTGGCACCACATCCAAAAACATTCACTCCCTCCGCCACCAACGCATGGTGGCAACAGTGTGTACCATCTAGAAGATGCACTGCAGGGATTCATCAAGGCTCCTTAGACAGCACCTTCCAAACCCACAACCACTGCCATCTAGAAGGACAAGGGCAGCAGATAGAAGGGGACACCACCACCTGGAGGTTCCCCTCCAAGTCACTCACCATCCTGACTTGGAAATATATCACCGTTCCTTCACTGTCGCTGGGTCAAAATCCTGGAACTCCCTTCCTAACAGCACTGTGGGTATACCTACACCACATGGACTGCAGCGGTTCAAGAAGGCAGCTCACCACCACCTTCTCTAGGGCCATTAGGGATGGGCAATAAATGCTGGCCCAGCCAGCGACGTCCACCTCCCATAAATGAATATAAAAAATATGAGCTAGGATCAGGAGTAGGCCACTCGGCCCTTCGAGCCTGCTCCGCCATTCAATAAGGTCATGGCTGATCTGAATGTAACCGCCCGCCTCCCCCGATAACCCTTCACCCCCCCTCGTTTATCAAGCATCGATCTACCTCTGCATTGAAAACATTGAAAGTTACTGCTTCCCTAGAGATTACAGTGGGGGAGAGAGCATGAGGTGGGGTGGGGTGTGGGATGGGTCGGGGGGGAAGGTGGGGGAAGGGGGAATTTTATTTCGTTATGATCTCAATCACAGTATGGGAGAGACTTGACGAAACAGCCATTCGATTTCATTTGTTTGTGTTAAAGACCAGATTCCGCTGGGCATTACCACAGGATCAGGCTGGTCCTTTCATTGGTGCCCAATATTTATCAAGACATTTGTTGCCAATTCCACAGCGTGTGCTGTAATCCATCTTTTGCAGACAATATTGGGCGTCTTCAGTTCATAGGCATAGCAAAATTGTTTGATGCAATTGATGTCTACATTTATTTGATGTACTTACCCAACATGTGCTCTGGTAATCTCCCACCAGGGAGCTCGCTGGTGTCTTCAAATGGAACACGCTTTCAAATTATTTAAAAGTAATCTGTGGTTCATGACTCCACTTTGTTCTCTCCTGTCTCCTTGGATGTTGTCACAGTCTTTTATTCGGAAAACCCAGAGGAACGAATCGCCAGGGACGCACAACAGAGACTGTGTCCGTGGCTGGTTGAACGCAAGCACTTGTGATTCAGGCAGCGTTCACCTCCAATCACTGGGCCTTGGCCTGGATTTCCAGGCCTGGGACGTCCTCCCTCCCACCCCCCACATCCTCCATTTGGCACCAGACAATCTGACTTGAGGCCAAGTCACGTCGTACCTCCATAGAAACGATACAGCACAGAAGGAGGCCATTCGGCCCTTCATGCCTGTGCTGGCTCTTTGAAGGTGTGATCCAATTAGTCCCATTTCCCTTGCTCTTTCCCCTTGCCCCTGCAAGTGCCCCCCCACCTTCAAGCAGTTCCCTTCTGAATGTTACTATTTTGGATGTTAAGGGATATGGAGACGGTGCAGGAAGGTGTAGCTAAAGTAGAAGGTCAGCCAATATCTTCTTGAATGGCAGAGCAGGCTTGAGGGGCAGAATGGCTGCCTCCTGCCTCTGTTACTTATGTCCTTATTGGATCAGTTTCCAACACCCTGCCTGGCACTGATTTCTAGATTGCAACATCGCATTGGGTACAAAGAGCCGTGGATCTGAGTGTAGTAGATTCAGAGATTAGGAGGAAACACAAAACAACAGCAACGACTTGTATTTATATAGCACCTTTAACATATTACCTAGGGTGGCATCATCCCAGATTTGCACAAAGTGTGGTAGCAGGCGGGTAAAAGGATATTTTACTTGCCGGGTGTGATGGTGGGCTTTCACACCATATCATCCCATCCCCGGCATGTCCCACGTCATTAACAACACATTCCCGGGAAACACGCTGGATCACTGATGGGGTGGCCTCTGATTCGCCTGCCCTGCCGCCACCTCAGGCCTTCAGTAACCCGGACGCCATATTTGCACAGAGCTAGCACTCTGTAAGGGATCGGAAGCTGCTGGAAAGTCATGGCTGCCACAGAAAGGAAACATGCTGCCCCCAAATTCAGCCACCCTCCCTTGGGTGCCTACTGGGCACAGTGGAGGCCCACCGTGAAGTCCTCTACCCCCGGTCTGGGCAAAGGCCAGCAAGCAAGGTTACCAATCCAGCATGGGAGGTGGTGACAGCAGTGGTCAGCACCAATGCCCTGCAAAAGTGGAGCCACCCAGTGCCAAAAGAAGATGAATGATCTCCTCCGTTCTGCCAGGGTAAGTCACTCATCCCATCACTCTCAACTCACACACTCACAAACTCATCACACATCCACAGGGATCTCACTCACTACCAGTTCAAGAGACATCACCATTCCCTCTCTCACACACACCTTCATCTGCCCTGCTGACCGTGTCCTCATCCCATCCATGGCACCACTCACCACCCACACATGCAAGGCATCCTTATCATCGGGCCTGGCAGGCAACCTGCTTACACTCTCTCTCCATCTGTATTCATGCAGGATAAACTGGCACACAACCAAAGGGTGATGTTGTTTACCAATGGGGGAATGCCCGACATCAAGGTCCTCACAGACTTGAAAATAGAGTCATCCAGCTGGCCGGCAATGAACTGAACCAACCCTGTGCTGATGATGAGGTCAGCGTTGCTCAACTTAGTGAGGACCCAGCAGTGCAACATCCATCAGACAACCATGCTGAGAGTCAAATCCCCTGTTCCACAGTCTCCTACCATGCACTAATGATCACTCCTTGCTTTCGCAGGCACATCTGGGAAGCAGCCGAGCGGGTCCACGACCCAGGTCCTCAACTTGAGTCCAGAGGCACCTCGGAAGAAGAATCTGATGACACCCTAATTGAAGGCCTGTCACAGCACTCACCCACACCTTCCACCAGTGCAGACACACACACCTCAGTGGGATCTAGTTCTAGAGTAGCCTCGGGGTCACAATCTAATGAACACATCGCACTGTCTGATCCACAGAAGGCAGCGGCAGGGACTTCCCAGGTTCCTGGCACTCGGAGGCCAGAAATCTGCTGAGTCCGAGTCAAGATGAGGAGCCTTTGGACTCGGTCATGTCACAGTTGCTGGAGCTACAAAGGAAAGCTTGGGAACATCGGGAAGGGATGTCCGCTGCACTTCTCAGATTGCAAGGCACAGTCGAGGAGTCCGTCCGCCTTCAGGCTGAGGTGATAGCTCCAGCATTGCCAATGCACCGAGGTCAACACTGGTAGGATGGGGGCAGCCATAAGACCTTGGTCCAGGACGTCGCTCCTGCACTGCTGCATGGGCTGAAGTCCATCCCTGACACCATAGTTGGCCTCCAACATTGTCAACACGAGAGGGATACGGGGCAGCGTGATCTCACTCCAGTTACCCCTTCTCCTCATGGAGTCAGTCTGGGGCCCTCAGGCACCCATAGGGAGGAGGATCAGCAGGTGCACAGCTGGAGCTACCCACCCAGGTGACTCCGGGAGAGTCCGGCCCATTCGAATCCCCTCTTCCTGTGACCACAGCAGCTCCAGCTCCACAGGCCGAGGAGGGTGTCATTGCCACACAGCAGCACCCAGAAAGCAGGCTGGGGCCTTCCAGGTCTTGGCCTTCCAGAGGACGCCCGCCAAGGCCATCACAGACAGGGCGTAGCAGTCAGCTGGCTGCCTCCACCTCCGCTGTGGATGTCCGGGGAGCACCAAGACCAGGCAGGGTTAGGAAGGTTGAGAAGATGTAGTTGCACAGCCTGGGCACGGGTGTTAATCTCTTGTGTATTATGTTCACTATCGTAAATAAACTCCCTAGACTGTCTCCTTGCCTATGGCTCCTTGTTATGATGTGCAGTATTCGTGTCACTCACATGTGAAACCTTGGTTCCTGCACAAGATAAAGGCAGGTGTCTCAGTCCAGGGCCTCTTCCCTGTGCAATGTGTAACCTTCAGCCCACAGTGATGGTCCGGCTACACTCACTGGACACACCAGTGATGGCTGCACCTCGATGGTGCTGGTCATTGCTGCCAGAGTGTAGTGGGCAAGTACCACAGAGTTCCCTCATTCTCTCTGTGTGCTCTCAGCACCTTTAAGGTGGGACTGGCCCCCATCACACCAGCATCTGTGACCAGTGACGCTGTGCACCTGAAAGGGCTCAAATGCTGAAGGCGGACAAAGGATCAGGTGCATTTAACGTTTTATGGTTGTTTCTTTATGATATGACCCTGACCATAAGGCACAAGCGAGCTGCCCTCAGCCAGACAGGAGTCAGACATTCGTTTTAAGGAGTGTCTTAAAAGAGGAAAGTGAGGTGGAGGGGTAGAGGGGTTTAGAGAGGGAATTCCAGAGCTTAGGGCCTAGGCAACTGAAGGCCAAGCCAACAAATCGGGGATTCGCAAGAGGCCAGAAATGGAGGAGTGCAAATATCACAGGGAGGTGTGGGGCTGGAGGAGATTACAGAGATAGGGAGGGGTGTAGGGTCTGGAGGAGGTTACAGAGATAGGGAGGTGTGTAGGGTCTGGAGGAGGTTACAGAGATAGGGAGGTGTGGAAAGCTGGAGGAGGTTACAGAGATAGGGAGGTGTGGAAGGCTGGAGGAGATGACAGAGATAGGGAGGTGCGAGGCCATGGAGTGATTTAAATGCAAGGATGAGAATTTTAAATTCAAGGCGTTGCTTGATCAGGAGGCAATGTAGGCCTGTGAGCACAGGGGGTGACAGGGGAATGGGATTTGCTGTGAGTTAAGACACGGGCAGCAGAGTTTTAGATGACTTCAAGTTTACAAAGGTAGAATTTGGGAGACCTGCCAGGAGTTTGTTGGAACAGTCTAGAGGTAACAAAGGTATCAATGAGGCATTTAACAGCAGATGCGCTGAGGCAGGGACAAAGTAGGGCGATGTTACGGAGGTGGAAATAGGTAGTCTTAGTGATGGGGCCAGAAACCCAGATCGGGGTTGAATGTGACACCAAGATTGCGAACAGACTGGCTTAACCTCACACTGTTGCCAGGGGGAGGGATGGAGTCGGTAGCTAGGGAGCAGATTTTGGAGTGGGGACGGAAAACAATGGCTTCAGTCTTCCCGAGGCTTAATTGGAGGAAATTTCTGCTCATCCAGTACTGGATATCGGATAAGCAGCCTGATAATTAGGCAACAGATAATCAATAGATAATAGAGTGTTACAGTGCGGTGTGGTGTGGTACAATGTGGTATGGTGTGGTACAGTGCGGTGTGGTGTGGTACAGTGCGATTTGGTGTGGTACAGTGCGATTTGGTGTGGTACAGTGCGGTGTGGTGTGTTACAGTGCGGTGTGGTGTGGTACAGTGCGATTTGGTGTGGTACAGTGCGGTGTGGTGTGTTACAGTGCGGTGTGGTGTGGTACAGTGTGGTGTGGTGTGGTACAGTGTGGTGTGGTGTGGTACAGTGCGGTGTGGTACAGTGCGGTGTGGTGTGGTACAGTGCGGTGCGGTGTGGTACAGTGCGGTGTGGTGTGGTACAGTGTGGTGTGGTGTGGTACAGTGCGGTGCGGTGTGGTACAGTGCGGTGTGGTGTGGTACAGTGCGGTGCAGTGTGGTACAGTGCGGTGCGGTGTGGTGTGGTACAGTGCGGTGTGGTGTGGTACAGTGCGGTGTGGTGTGGTACTGTGCGGTGTGGTGTGTTACAGTGCGGTGTGGTGTGGTACAGTATGGTGTGGTGTGTTATAGTGCGGTGCGGTGTGATACAGTGCGATGTGGTGTGTTACAGTGCGGTGTGGTACAGTGCTGTGTGGTGTGTTACAGTGCGGTTTGGAGTGGTACAGTGCAGTTTGGTGTGGTACAGTGCGGTGTGGTGTGGTACAGTGCGGTGTGGTGTGGTACAGTGTGGTCTGGTGTGGTACAATGTGGTGTGGTGTGTTACAGTGTGGTGTGGTGTGGTACAGTGCGGTGTGGTGTGGTACAGTGCGGTGTAGTGTGGTACAGTGCAGTGTGGTGTGGTACAGTGCGGTATGGTGTGGTACAGTGCGGTGTAGTGTGGTATAGTGTGGTGTGGTGTGGTACAGTGCAGTGTGGTGTGGTACAGTGCGGTTTAGTGTGGTACAGTGCAGTGTAGTGTGGTACAGTGCAGTGTGGTGTGGTACAGTGCAGTGTAGTGTGGTACAGTGCGGTGTAGTGTGGTACAGTGCGGTGTGGTGTGTTACAGTGCGGTGTGGTGTGTTACAGTGTGGTGTGGTGTGGTACTGTGCGGTGTGGTGTGTTACAGTGTGGTGTGGTGTGGTACTGTGCGGTGTGGTGTGTTACAGTGTGGTGTGGTGTGGTACTGTGCGGTGTGGTGTGTTACAGTGTGGTGTGGTGTGGTACTGTGCGGTGTGGTGTGGTACAGTGCGGTGTGGTGTGGTACGGTGCGGTGTGGTGTGGTACGGTGCGGTGTGGTGTGTTACAGTGTGGTGTGGTACAGTGCGGTGTGGTACAGTGCGGTGTGGTGTGTTACAGTGCTGTGTGGTGTGGTACAGTGCGGTGTGGTGCAATGTGGTGTGGTTCTTTGTGCTTGAATTCTCCCTCACTATTCTGGCCATCTGCTGCTGCGCTGCTTTGAATCAGTATTTGGTCTTCCTGACGATGTAGAGAAACACATTCCCTCCCTCCTCACTGACCTGTTAGTGTGTTGGGTACAGGGGGCTGGTTTTAGAGCTCGCCCACCCTCCTGCAGACCCCTCAGATAGTTTTGGTAGTTACCATTCGCACCGACTGCCTCAAGAATCTGGGATGTTCTGCTCCCTACAAGTAGTTGCCGATCTTTACACCTGACACGAACACCCCTCTGCATCCCCTTCCCCCAGAGAGTGATCTCCTAGCCGGCGGTAATCACTTTCGGTGGGGTAGAAATAGCAGCCACTTCTGATTTGCTGGAGACAATCTAGGCTTCTAGTCACTCGACACGTAACGAAAGCTTTTCACTTTGTATTACTCAGGATGTACCCATAGAGAGCACTGTTAAACACAGAGAAACTGGAGACTAAGAACTGCAAACACACCGGCAGCATATTCACTCTGAACACATTTTTAAACCACTGTGTTATGGGGCAGAATTTTCAGGTTGGTGGGACGGTGGGATTGGCGGTTTTGGGGCGCGGCCGAGGAACAGACCACTGACCGCGTCCAGGCCCCGGCCGCGATTTCGGGCCGGCCGGCCAATTAACGGGCAGCCGGCGTGAAGCGTGCGCTGAAAGTCTCAGCGCTGCCGGGGTAGGGGTTCAGCAGGGAGGGTGGGGCGCTGACCTGAGTGCGGGGAGCCGGGGTGGGGTTGGGCGAGCGAGGAATGAAAGCTCCCTGAAGGGCAGGGGGGTGGGGGGCTGCCCCCAGGGGGAGCTGAGGACTTCAAAAGTGTTAAATAAAGATTTTAAAATCGGGACAAAAAACGTCCGACACTCACAAACGGCCACCTGAACACTTTTATTCTGAGTCAAAACAATTAACTAAATTAACAAATAAGGGATAAATCAAGCACAGCCCCTAAGTCAGGTCGGCTGTAAAATCAAGGAAAAAGTTTAAATGAAACTTAAAAACATCAAACCAAAATGTGATTAAAGGTGGGGGGGGGCCACCTGAACATATGCATCATAAAAATGTTGCCCGTGCATTTTAATTTTAATTTAATGATGGAAGCTTCATCCCGCCCAGAGATGAGGCTTCATGACAAATGCGAAGGGCGCCTTGGCAGGTTCACCCCGAAACGCCAACAGTCAGGTTGGATGGGCCACGAAAAATCAGGCACGGTTACAACTTTAATGGGGCTTTTAATTGCCCTCTTGACGGTCAGCCGGCGCGTTTCTGACTTCCGTGTGTGCGCCCGCCGACTGAAATACCGCGCGAGCGATGGGACGACGCCGGGACGCTCGCTATCTTACGCCCCAGCGATTCGGGGCGGCGAGACCTCACCCCAGCCTGAACGTTCTGCCCGCCATCATTCCCATTTTATTACATATGCCAACGTGTCCCCCTGAGGCGGCTTTGTTCGTGCCGAGGCGAATTCGACGCGTTGTTTTCCGTGGACAGGCACGTTCCCACTTTCTGATCATCTGCTACTGTCTCTCCCAGAGGCCCCTGTCTAATGGTTGGCGAGTGAACCCTTTGCCTGACTTTTACACCGATCGATCGGGCGTGGAATCGCGCCAAACGGTGTCGGGCGAGCGTTCCCGGCGCCATTCCGCGGTACCTTGGTCGGCGGGCGGGCGCGCGCAAAGGTCGGAAGCCTGCCCGCCGACAATTAAGAGGGCGATTAAGCTCATTAACGGCGCGATCGTCTGTCATTTTACGTAGCCCGTCCAACCTTACGGTTGGCGGACTGGCGGCCTTTACATTTTTCAGCAGCCCTCGTCCGAGGGCAGGATGAGGGTTCCCGCTATTAAATAAAATAAGAATAGAAATCAGTGGACAGCATTTTTATAACCTACATGTGTGTTCAGGTGCCTGATTGTGACGCTTGGACATTCTTTTCCCCTGGCTTTAAGAACTTTACATCCTGGGTTTCCTGTCTTCAGCTCCCGGAGGCAGCTCTCCGCCTTGAGGGATCTTCCTGTCATCGCTCGCCCGTGCCCGCCGTTTCCGGAATGTTCCCGGGCCCGACCATCCCACCCACCGGCCGAGCTGAACATTCAGGCCGTCTAGTGAGAAGTGAAAGGAAAATAATTGGCACTCCTGTCGCAACTTTCACCACCTCAGAACAGGTCAAAGCCCCTTTCCAGCCAATGAGGTGCTTTTCAAAGTGTCGTCACTGTCGCAACGTAGGCGACGCAGAAGCCAATTTTTCGCACAGCATGATCCAACAGGCAGCAAGGACATAATGAGCAGACAATCTGTTTTCCAGCCAGGAACCTCGCTGTAACACGTCAGCATATTATTATTAGGCCAGCCCTCTGGAATTGTCCGCCCCGCCACCCCCAACCCAGCTGGATCGTCCGCCCATGTCGATGGGAAAACAGGCCGACGTGTTTCACAACAGCACATAAGTGACATGCACCTGGCAGCCTGCGCTTCCCTTGGGACTTCAGGGTTTGTTTGCCCACCTTGCTTCGGGCAGCACTCGCAGTCATCAGCGCCAGGCTTCACAGGCAGCACCACATCACTTTTAGGGAGGCTCATGGGCAGGTCTCTACCTACCAGATCAGCCATATGTGGGTGGCTTTTCAGTGGCTACAGGGCTATGTCTTGCTTGGGGAAGAGGGGGAGGTGGTCTCAGGCAAGGGAAGAGGCTGCAGGAAGAGGGTCATACTGGGAAGGGAGATATCCCAGGGTGTGTTTGGGGGCACATGCTGATCTGTGCAAGTGGCCTCGAGATGGTGAGGGTTGAGGGGGCAGTCTCCAGAGGAGGTGAGGCCGGATAGAGATGTGAGGGTATGTGTGTGAGAGAGTGAGTGGTGATGCCCCTTGAGTTGGCAGTGAGTGAGATGCCAGTGAATGTGTGATGGGCTTGAGTGTGTGAGTTTAGAGTGATGAGATGGTTGCCTTACCCTGGCTGCACAGATGAGATCTTCCATCCTCTATCTGCATGGGTTGGGCCAACCTCTCAATGATCATTGGCATTGACCACCACTGCCACCACCTCCCAAGCCTGGTTGGTGACGCCCATCCTGCAGCCAGAGTCGAGTAGAGGACATCACGGCGGCTTCCACGGTGTCCAAAACGCATTCCAGTGACACCTCTCTAAACCTGGGGGCTGCAGTCTTTTTACCTTTGGTGGACACCTCCCCTGGAGTAGCTGTGGGCTGGAAGCACCGAGATGTGTGCCCGCGGCTGGACTTTAAATATGGTGCCCGGTGCAATGAAGCGACGATGTGATTGGTGGGCGAATGAGAGCCCGCCTGCCATGGAAACGCTGTGTTTCCCGGGAACGAATAACTAATGTTAGGTGGGATTGGGACGATACGGCGTGAAAACCCACCATTGCGGTCGGCGGGTTTTACCCGCCCGCTACTGCCCTTAGTGCAAATCTGGGACGATTTGGCCTGTTAACTCTGTTTCTCTCTCCACAGGTACAGCCTGACCTGTTGAGTATTTCCAGTTTTCTTTTTTTGCTGTTCTTCTATCGGTTATAGCGATGTGAGTTGAGGGATAAAAGTTAGGGGATAAGGACACTGGGCCCAGTCTTCTTTGAAGATTGACAGTGGATCTTTAGTTTCGGCCAGAGAGGGAAGAACGTCTCAACCAAATGGCAGCAAATCCAACGTGATAGCTCTGCTCCAGTTTTGCACTTACATTGAGTCTATGAAGCTTAACACGAACCCACGAACTCTGACCCAGAGGTCAGAGTGCTGAAATTTTTCTTTCATGGAATTTGGGTGTCGCTGGCAAGGCCCAGCATTTGTTGCCCCCCCCCATCCCTAATTGCCCTCGAACTGGGAGGCTTGCTAGGCCATTTCAGAGGGGCAGTTAAGAGTCAGCCCACATTGCTGTGGGTCTGGAGTCACATGTAGGCCAGACCGGGTAAGGACGGCAGATTTCCTTCCCGAAAAGTCAATAGTGAACCAGATGGGTTTTTACAACAATCGATGGTTGTCATGGTCACCATTACTCAGACTAGCTTCTCGTCAGCTGCTGCAGTGGGGCTTGAGCCCATATCCCCAGAGCATTAGCCTGGCCCTCTGGATTACAAGTCCAGTGACGTAACCATTACAGCACCGTTTCCCCAAACTACTGAGCCCAGTCACTTTCTGATGCTGAAATGGAAAGTGCTCTTTCCATTTCTGGGAACTCGGTAGCAGTGCTGCCAGAAGAGGTTTGACGCAGTCACAGTGAAAGCAAAAGCTTTTTCAAACCTACCACCCCTAGAAGAACCAGACCGGCAGACACCACCGCCTGCAAGTTCCCCTCCGAGTCCCTCACCACCCTGACTTGGAAATATATCGCCGTTCCTTCACTGTCGCTGGGTCAAAACCCTGGAACTCCCTCCCTAACAGCGCTGTGGGTGTACCTACACCACATGGACTGCAGCGGTTCAAGTAGGCAGCCCACCACCACCACCTTCTCAAGGGCGATTAGGAATAGGCAATGAAGTCCTAAATGCCAGCACCACACACATAGAAAGAAATACCAACATCACCCCTCAAACCCCTCAGACCTGACTGCATTATCCTGACAATTGTTTGTTTCCATATCTCAGACCAAACTTGCTGAGATTGTTAATTAGCACCCAATTAAAAAGAGTTTCTTTGCTCTGAGCTCTCGCCTGTTAGGACTTGGACTGAGACTGAAATTATTTGGGAGCAGTAATTTGCAGCAGTAGCACATAAAGGGCTGCAGCAGCTTGAAGGATGAGTTTACTGGAAACCTCAGGTGGTATCTGTCCAACATCTTCTAGATAACACACATGATCGCCAGTAGACGGAAGAGACTGTCCTCCCTTCAGTCTGCGTCAGAAAGGTCAGAGTCTAATCCATTGTGTAGTCAAGTCAAAAGACACTAAGACAAATTGAACAGCTTAAGATCAGAGTAGAGGTGGCTAGATGGTGGTGTAATTGCACTAGTAATGTGGAGGCCCAGGCTAATGCTCTGGGGGCATAGGTTCAAATCCCACCACAGCAGCTAGTGGAATTTAAATTGAATTAACAAAGCTAGTCTGGTATCAGTAATGATGACCATTGCAACTATCATCAATTGTTGTAAAAACCCATTTGCTTCACTAATGTTGTTTAGGGAAGGAAACCTGCCATCCTTACCTGGCCTTTTCTATGTGTGACTCCAGACCTGCAGCAATGCTCTTTTTTTTTATTTGTTCATGGGATGTTGGCATCACTGGCTCGGCCCATGTCACTGTGGTTGTCTCTTAACTGCCCTCTGAAATGGCCTAGCAAGCCGCTCAGTTCAAGGGCAATTAGGGATGGGCAATGAATGCTGACCTTGCCAGCGACACTACACATATCATGAAAGAATAAAAAAAAAAATAAAGGGAATAGACAGGGTAATTTCCACTGGCTGGAGAGTCCAGGCCTAGGAGATATAGAACAAAGACTAGAACCAGGTCAGTTGGGAGTGAAGTATGTCTACATACAAAGGGCATACCTGGCACTACAGACTTTCTAATGAATTGCCAAAAAAGTTTTAACAAAATGTTTTCCCCACCTACTGGATTTAAGATGTGCTGTGGTGCATTTGCATCAAAACTTCCTTTAAGGTAGACCCCATTATGTTGTTAAGTGTCAGTGGTGGCTCAGTGGAAAGGTTGCGGGTTTAAGTCCCACTACGACAGTGGCCGAACTTCAGAAGTACTCCATTGTCTGTAAAGTGCTTTAGTACGTCACGAAAGGCGCTATATAAATGCAAGCTCTCTCCTCTGTCACGCCCTTCACGATTCCAGATGTTCATGATTTCCTGCTCCTGTTGTGAAGCTGAACAACAACAAAAAAAAGTCATCGAGCGTTTCTCGATCTCACAATAGACGATCTTTTAAAAGCAAAGATCAGCTCAAATTGCTCACACGTCTCCTTTCCATCTTTAAAATGCAGCTCGGATTCTCAAAGAGCTCTCGTTATCAGGGTAAACTGCTGGATTGTGCAGAATAAACAGTAAATCCTTCAGGATTTGACGGTGCCCATAAAGATTTAAAGGTCATTGACCTGATCATTTCCGTTTGGCATGTTAAAAATTAAATCTTCAGCAATATTTAAGCTGCCCTTTTCCACCATCGCCACTCGATGGGTCAGGATCAAGGGGAGGAATTTTTGGGAATTATTATTAACACAGGCGACCCTATTGTGTATCGATGACTTAAAGTAACCTGAAACACTGCCTTGTCGCTGAGGGGTGGGATAAGAGGTTAATGGGATTAACCTCTTGGGCCGCATTAGGATCAACCCCATGGGTACCAGTGACAGGTTACCAGGAAAGTTCCAGCAAGGAAAAAAAAGAGTCAATTTATAGGTCAAATTAGGGAGGAAAGGAAATGAAAGGGAAAAAAATTTGACAGTTGGAGGCACAACTCACAGAAAAACACAGGGGAAAAAAAATTGCCTTTTCACAAGCTGTCGTGTTCTAATTTACCATTCAAAACAAAAATCTCAGGTCTATTACTTGACCTTTAACAATACTCTCCAGAGCTGATTGTAAATCCTGGAGTTTTTTTTTTACTGAGGGTGAGATAGGGGAATATAGAGCAACATAAAAGAGAAATAAATTACAAGAATTAGTCGTTTAAAGGGATCGCATGCGTCTGATTTTGGAGAAAATTGATCAGTTTTTCTTCTCTCTTCCTTCACGAAATGATCTTGGTTGAACCTTAAAAAAAAACTCTTTCATGCGGACATGGGCAAGAGCACATTCCGGCCATTACGGAGAGCGGTTAAGAGTCAGCCACATTGCTGTGGTTCCGCAGCCACATGGCTGTGGGCCAGACCAGGTAAGGATGGCCGATTTCTTCCCCTAGAGAGGGGCATCAGGTGGGTTTTTATGGCAACCGATGACGGTTTCATGGGCACCAATTACTGACACTGGATTTATATTCCAGGTTTACTAACCAGCTGTCAAGGTGAGATTCAAACCCATGTCTCCGAAGAATTCACCAGGGCCTCTGGATCACTAACCTAGAGGCACCATCCACCACCATTACGCCACCATCACCCACTGCCAGAAAGCCACAAACGTTCTCTGGTTCCTCAGAAGGACTTATGGAGGTTCTTGCAGGAAGGAAACATTTGATTTTAATACCCGATATCTCTCAGAAATATGCAAGGAGTTACTTTGAAGCTGCCCGTGGGCAAGTACATTACCACTCCAGCTTGGTAGGCAATGGCAGTGGTGGTCAGTGCCAATGCTGCACAGGAGAGGTTGGCCATCCAATGCAGATAGAGGATAAATGATGCCATCTGTGCCGCCAGGGTAAGGCAACCATCTCATCCTCTAAACTCTCTCACTCAAGCTCATCAAATATTCACTGGCATCTCACTCACTGTCAGCTCAAGGGACATCACCACCCAATCTCACACACATACCCTCATATGTCCATCTGGCCTCACCTCCTCCTCAGCCCTCACCATCTTGAGGCCACTTGCACAGATCAACATGTGCCCCACACACACCCTGGGATACCCTCCTTCCCCAGTACAGCCCTCGCCCTGCAGCCTCTTCCCTCATCCGAGGCCACTTCTCCCCCTTCCCCAAGCAAGACCTTACCCTGCAGCCGTTGAAAAGCCACCCACATTCGGCTGATCTGGTAGGTAGAGACCTACCCGTGAACCTCCCTAAAAGTGATGTGGTGCTGCCTGTGAAGCCTGGCGCTGATGACTGCGAGTGCAGACCTAAGCAAGGTGGGCAAACAAACCCTGAAGTCCCGAGTGAAGTGCAGCCCGCCTGGTGCATGCCTTATATACGCTGTGGTGAAGGGCGCTTGATCCAGCGAAGGGAGATGAGTCGGGCGGGCTGGCCTTATAATGATATGCAAATGTATTAAAATGAGGTTCCCGACGTCCAATGGGGAGAAACGCAGTCCCGCCATCGACGGGCTGAGCGGACGATCACAAACTGGTTTCATGACATTGTGAAACTGATTTTTGACCTTCTCGCACACCACTGACCACGCCCACTGCCAGCGGGTATGGAAAACCCCAGGCTGAGGCTACAACACCTAAGAGCAGATTATATAGTTTTAAAAAATGTATTCATTCATGGAATGCGAGTGTCGCTGGCTAGAGCAGCATTTATTGCCCATCCCTAATTGCCCTTGAGAAGGTGGTGGTGAGCTGCCTTCTCGAACCGCTGCAGTCCATGTGGTGTAGGTACACCCACAGTGCTGTTAGGGAGGGAGTTCCAGGATTTTGACCCAGCGACAGTGAAGGAACGGCAATATATTTCCAAGTCAGGATGGTGAGTGACTTGGAGGGGAACTTACAGGCGGTGGTGTTCCCATCTATCTGCTGCCCTTGTCCTTCTTGGTGAGTTGGTGGCTGTAATTTTCCGCCCACATTGGCGTCGGGCACCATTACAGGTGTGAGCAGATAATATGGCAAGAAGGCCAAAAATCGGTTTTACGCCATCGTGAGACCAGTTTGCGATCGGCCGCTTCGCCCGTCAATGGCAGACATGCATTTCCCGCCATCCAACGTCAGGAACCTAATTTCAATACATTTGTATCTCATCATCTTGCCTGCTCACCGGAATCATCCCCTCCACCTCTAATTTACCGCCCATGTCAGTGGGAATACATGCCGGCACAGAACGCGTCTGGGGAAGTGTGATGGGACTTAGCGTGAGGGCCTTGCTCAGATTGAGGACATCCGAGGAGCAGAAGATGCTGGAGCCCAACAGCTACCGGACCCCAGAGGGACACCTGCATCGCACGCTGGGTGGGTCCTCATGGACACGGCTCTGCCACAAAGCAGCTCACGGAAGGTGGGAGGTCTCCGGGGCCTGTTGATGTCTGGGGCCTGTTTTGAAACATCACGCTCTTGGCCATGGGCTGCTATGGATGATTGGCAAGGCCGGGGGAGAGGAAGGTCTAACTGTGAATGGGAGATAAAGGCGTGCTGGAGGGGGGGTACGGTGGGAGAGGAAGGTAATGTGGGTGGGAGTGAGGTTGGGAGGGAGGGAACGGAGGTGTTGGTGGGGCTGAGGTTGGAAGGGGAGGACCGAATGTGTTGGGAGGGGTGAGGTTGGAAGGAGGAGAACAAAAGTGTTGAGAGGGTGAGGTTGGGAGGTGGGGCAGAGCGATTACGGGGAGGGTGGGGGGAGGAGGGTGTAATGGGGAAGAATGTGGCAACTAGGGAGGTAGGTGTTAAGGGGGAGGAAGGTGTAAGGGAAGGAGTTTGGAGGCGGAAGGACTTCAGGGGGAGGAAGGAGTTCAGAGGGCAGGATGAGTCCAGGGGAGGAAGGAGTCCGAGGGAGAGGAAGGGGTTTGGAGGGGGGAAGGAGTCCAGGGGGAGGAGCCTGGGGGAGGAGGGAGTAAGGGTGGAGAAGAGAGTAAGGGTGGAGGAGAGGATAAGGGTGGAGGAGAGGGTAAGGCAGGGGAAATGTCTGGGTGAACTTGCAATGGTTGGGTCTATGGAGTCAATGACTGCCTCCTGGAGAGCGAACTGAGGATGGGGTTGGTAGGAGGGAATGCGGAGTGTGAGAGGGGACAGTGTGAACCGGAAGGGTGGGAGGCTGAGGGTGTATTGGTAGTGGTAGAAGGGATGGTGAGGGTGGCTGGTGGAGACTCAGAGGCAGACACGGACCCTGGGGGTGGGAAGGAGGAGGTCGGGGAGGTCAATGTAGATGGGGGTAGGGATCTCAGGGAGGGAGGGAATGCTCATGTTCACTGGACATCCTGGAAAGAAGAGGGTCCTGGCTGGTGGTGAGGGAGGGGAGGTGGAAGGTGATGCTGGGAGGTGATGAGGGAAGGACATGGGTGACTCGGGGAGGGGAAAGGATGGGGGAGTTGAGAAGAAACTTAACGACCACAATGGCTGTTGAACTGGAAAGTGAGCGGAGCCTCGTGTTGGACGGGTATAGGTGCTGTATGGGAGATCAGTGGGTAAGCGCTGTGACGGGTCTTCCAGGCTGCTTATTTCCTGTTCTTCAATGGAGGAGGTGTCCTGTTGGTGGGGGTTGGGTGAGGACCTGGATGGAGCTGAGGGACAGTCTGCTAAGGGTGCTGGTCACTTGGGCAGAGCTCCCTGTGAACCAGTGTAGGGATAATGAGTGCATGGCAGCAGAGTCAAAGGGAGAGGGAGCACTCACAGCTGTGTTGAGAGAGGGATGATCTGGTGCAGGATCCTCACGAGGGTGTTCATCACCGACCTCACCGTCACCGCAGGCAGGGTCCATGTCCTCACCAGTCAGTGCGATGGCACACTCCTCACAGTGAGTGAGGGGTTTAATGTGGGCCACTCCACCCCCCCCACCCCGCCCCGGTCTGGGACCCCTCCCTGCTGTTGTGAGCCGGCTTCTCCTGTATGAAAACAGATGGAGAGAGTGTGAGCAGGACACATGGCTCTGAGTGGAATGTTTGTGTGGTGAGCGGAGCCATGGACGAGATGAGGACGTGAACTCCAGAGGATATGAGCCTGATGGAGATGTGAGGGTGTGTGTGAGAGTTAGTGGTGTTGTCCCTTGAGGTGTGAGATCCCTGTGGATGTGTGATGGGTTTGGGAGTGTGTGAGTTGAGAGTGATGAGAAGAGTGAGTTACCCTGGTGGAACGGATGTGATCATTCATCCTCTTCCTGCACTAGATGGCTGACCTCCTCTGTGCTCCGGTGGCACTGACCACCACTGCCCCCGCCTCCCAGGCCGGATTGGTGACGCTGGTGGACCTCCTGCGGCCAGAGCCGGGGTAGAGGACATCGCGGTGGCCTTTCACTGCGTCCTGCAGGCCCTCCAGAGAGGGGTCACTAAATTTGGGGGCTGCCGTCTTCTTTGCGTTCGTGGCCTGGAGCAGCCCTGGTCTGGAGACATGAAGCAGGCGTGCGCTCTGATGCACTTTAAATATGGCGCCCGGGGTGAGGAAACACTGAGGTCACAGTGTGTTGGGCAAATCCAAGCCCGTCCGCCAGCGAACCAGCGTGTTCCCCATGACTGCGCGGGGATTAACGATGTGGGATGCGCCGGGAATGGTATGGATACGGCGCTAAAATCCACCATTGCAGCCGGCGGGTACAACATCCCTTTTTCCCACCAGCTGCCGCATTTTGTGCAAATCTGGGATGACTCAGCTCAGTGTCATTGTCGCATTGTTGCTTGTGGAAGCTTGCTGTGCGCAAAATGGCTGCTGCGTCCCCTGCAACAGCGTCGATACTTCACTGGCTGTAAATTATCTGGGATGTCTTGAGTGGCGCAAATCTTTCCTTTTTTTTTAATTCAGGCCTTGGTGGAAACGAGGGTGAAAAGTCATCAATCTGTTCCCTGCTAAATTCACGAGAGGAGGCAAAATAAATCACACTTAAATTAATTCAGCTTAATACTCTATCGTACGCTTCTTTTTTGCAAGCTTCCTGTGTGATACTCCTAATTTATCGGCCTAAATTTCTTCCAGCACCAGTGACAGACCAAATATTCCCCCTCTGGCATTAGGTGGGCTCAAAATGCTCTCCTCAGGCACAGCCCAAGTTTGGAAAAGCAAAGGCTGCACAGTAGTTATACTGCTGGGTGTTTCTCACAGTTCATTGGGGCACAGGATGAATCTGTCAGCCCTTATTTACTCCATTGTACTGACGACATTGTTAACTCATTGATTGCCAAAGACACCATTTGGCATCATTCCGTCTGAGCCGGTGCCAGAAGGGTACCAGATGGGTTTTTCGTCAAAGGCCACAGAGAACAATGGCAAGTGCACAGTAAGGCAAGCTCGGCGGCAGAGGATTTCTCGCTAATTTTGCTCACTTGGGCATCCTCGCTTTTAATCGCTGTCATGAAGCTATTAATTTACATAATATTATTGGAAAATATTTTTCTTTTGAAATAGAGGTTTAGTCTGTGGGTGTGTCTTAATTGGATTAAAGCCAGCTAGTCTGGGTGCTTTGATGTGTACTAGTTTTGAGATGTAAGAGAGGTAGAGTGCGTTTGCATTTTTTTGAATACAGCATTCAAGGAGGGGAGTGAAATCTGGTACCTAGCTAGCAGAGACCAAGCAATATGTTTATATCACTAATAAAATTGGTACCATGAAAGGGGTTTTATTGTTAGAAGAGGCTGGTGGTACAATGAGGATTTACATTCAATGAGCTGTGCTAGGTATAAGGATAGCAGTTTTGTGTGTGTATGGGGCAGAGGCAATGTAAGATCAAAGCAGCTGTAAGCCTACAACTGTCGCCACAGGAACTAAAGTGAAAGGAACCTAATTTTGAATTCATAAGGTGAACATGCTTTGCCTGGTGTTTGGTTAAGTCTATAGGTTGCTGTTGCCTTAATGGAGATTAGTTTGGGAATTTGTTATAAGTTATGATAGGAGTAATTTGTATCCATGTGCATATATTTAACTTGTGTAAATTAATAAAATGCTTTATTTAGTTTAATATAAAAGCTCTCAAGAACCGGTGGTCTGATTCCTGAACTTAGAGTCGCCTCTCCAACATACCACTTAAAAATATAGGTCAAGTTTCCCTCTGGGATTTTTAAACAACTCAGCCTTACCGAAAGGCTGCCTCATAACAATCGCTCCACCGTTTGGCTTCAGCTGCCCATGCCCCAAGCTCTGGTCTCCCCTGCCTGCACCCCTCTACCTCGCTTTCCTCCATCAAGGCAGCCCTTAAAAACCTACCTCCTTGACTTGGTCATCTGACCCAATATCTCCTTACGCGGCCCAGTGTCAAGCTTTGTTTTCTAACGCTCCTGTGGAAGTGCCTTGGGGGCATTTCATTTCGTTAAAGTTGAGGTGTCATATAAATATAAGTTGCTGTTGTTGCTTTTCTCTAATTTACCATCGCACTTTGCAGTAAGAAATGACACCGAGGAATTCCAAATGAGAAATGAACCAATGTGATGTTTCACTGTAGTGTATAAGAGGGGAGAATACTCTCACCAAATCCCAAGTGAGTCCTTGGCTATTCCGTGTTTTTTCAATAAATCCACCTTTTACTCCTGACATATGTTGACCTTGTATTTGATAGCTGGTGCACTCCTCTGATTTCCCTTCCATTATCACAGGCTATTTATCTTCCCAATTCTTTCTAATGAAGCCCCAGTGGTTTCTATGTTTAGCAGCGAGTCCATCAATTTTGTTATTATTCGTCGCGCTTCGAAATCAAAGCACAAGGCTCCAGAAATTCATTCAACATCTGGAGTTAAGCAAAGTGAGTGTGTAGCATAACTGAACTCCTTCCTGCTAAAGCCCTATTTACCTCGGGATTTCAGTTAACTCTTTGCGGTGGCTTATCCATCACTCACGTAAATTGGAACAACGGCCAGGGTGAAAACCGGGCCCGGTCACATTCTCCATTACAAGCCAGTTACAGTCCAGAGTTGGCATCAACACGAAGGGGCCCTGGCTCTCCATCGTTACAAACCCCCATTACTTCACTGCTGATGCCCCGAGATCATTTAACGTCACCTTGCGCCTGAATCAGGCAGAGGTGACCAGGGGCACAATTTGATGCCACCCCCCGAGGTATGTTCGGAGGCCGGTGTTGGGGAGTGGTGGTGACCCTACTGCCCTCCCAACTGCACCTTCCTGCCCCCGATCAAACCCTGGGTTGGAAGGGTGGATTGCAACCTTTTCTGCCCAGAGAACAACTGAGGCCCTTATGTAGTCAGTTATGGGCCACTCCAGGGCCGTGTCCCACCATTGCTGGTATTCACTCAGTAATGGGTGGGGGATTCGCCATCCGGAGAGGCAGCCAGAGAACCCTTTTTGAGTTTGCTGGGGGAGGGGAGGGGGTCCTGCGCTCCGCGGTACTCAAGGGACCTGACAGCAGGAAGGGGGGGCCCCACAGGAAGTCACTTCATGCCTTTGCTTCTGACCTGCCTCTCCCCCTTCACCAGTGACCACCCCACCCCCAACCATGCCCCCATCTTACCCACAATTACCTCTGTCTGGGGAACCATGGCTGATCCCTCCTGCAGGCCCGAACGTAGCGCAACTTGCCAAGGCTCCTTAGACAGCACCTTCCAAACCCACGGGCACTGCCATCTAGAAGGACAAGGGCAGCAGATGCATGGGAACACTACCACCTGCAAGTTCCCCTCCAAGTCACTCACTATCCTGACTTGGAAATATATCGGCTGTTCCTTCACTGTCACTGGGTCAAAATCCTGGAACTCCCTCCCTAACAGCACTGTGGGTGTACCTACACCACGTGGACTGCAGCGGTTCAGGAAGGCAGCTCACCTCTACTTTCTCAAGGGCAATTAGGGATGGGCAATAAATGACATTCCAATCCCAAAGATGAATAAAAGAAACTGCACCAGGCTGGTGTATCTGAATCCAATGCAGCGAATGGGTTGTGAGTGTTGTCCATCAAGTGCACCCTACAACATTAGCAGTAGTCATTTACCATGTTGAAAGATATGCTAATGTAAAGAATTGTAACCCCCCAGAATGTTGATAGTGAGGGATTCAGTGATGGTAGTGCCATTGTGTTTTGTGTGAATGTGAATGCCCTGATGGGGAGAAGTTGTTTTGTGGGGTTATTACGTGTGACTGTGAAGGGGCCAAATTGATATCAGTAGGAATTGTCATTAATTCTGGACGTTTTGGCCAGTGGATCATTGAACTGTGTCTGGTCACATCTCAGTGACCAGTGCTCTCAAGGGACACTCGATAGAAGGCTGTAAATGAGTTGTAAACCTTTATTCTGTGACATAATTGCATTGTAAAATATCAGGCCAAATTGAGACAACACTGAGGGCGTTGCTATATGCTAGCTAGAAGAGAAGATAAAAAGATTCCAAGTTCGGTTCAACATCTAAGTTGGATTTAAATAAATCCTTAAATGGAAGATGGCTCCTTTAAAATCTCACTCTTACCTACATTGGAGGGAATGAAATAAAATCACTTGCTAGTACAGAACTTGAGTACTGCTGAAAAGAGAGACATGTTGCTGAAGCTTTTCATCTTGCACTCATCAGGACAGATGCAAGAATACCAAATTTCAAACAATCCCAAGAATGTAGCATAACTGGCATTGACTGTTTGAAATTTGGCATTCTTGTATTTGTCCTGATGAGTGCAAGATGAAAGGTTTCAGCAACATGTCTCTCTCTTCAGCAATAGTCAAACAAAAGAAAACCAGGACAAAACATATGAAAATACCTTTATCACAGTTGATAACAGCTGTAAAAGCTTTTGCCTTGCTTTCATATTCAGTTTTACCCCATTGTTAGGGGTGTGATAATTTAACAGTTAATGCACTGGACAAGGTCTGATGGAGTTTAAATCGCAGCATGATGATTTGTGGAAACTGAATTCACCACATTCAGTAAACTATCATCAGGAAATATTCGCAACAGCTCCGGGATTGTTGTAACAATGTAACTGACTCGCTAATGCTGTTCAGGGAAGGGAGCCCAACATCTAGAAGGGCATCTAGAAGGAATGGGAACACCATCACTCGCAAGTTCCCCTCCAAGTCCCTCACCATCCTGACTTGGAAACATATCTCCGTTCCTTCACTGTCGCTGGGTCAACATTCTGGAACTCCCTCCCTAACAGCACTGTGGGTGTACCTACACCACATGGACTGCAGCGGTTCAAGAAGGCAGCTCACCACCACCTTCTCAAGGGAGGCAGCTCACCACCACCTTCTCAAGGGCAACTAAGGATGGGGCCTAGCCAGCGACGCCCGTATCACATTAAAGGAATGAAAAGGACTCCTACATGCCATGTGGTTGATTCAAGGCAACCATGGGTGGGCAATAAGTGTAACCTTGTCAATGTTGCCATGCCCTAAGAATAAACAAGATAATTAATTGTTTATTTTTCCCCTGATGTGCCCTTAGCTGAAATCTGATTGGCTGTGCCCTTAATGGTCAACCTTTAACCTGTTTTGTGCTGTGTCCCCTCTCACTGAGTTCGAACATGTGCCACTTTGTCTTGTGTCTCTGAGATTCTGATTCTTTCTCCATCGTATGAACATAAGATATTGTGGCTGGAGAGATCCATTTGGCCCTTTGAGCCTGCCTGACCTTTCACTAAGATCATGGCTGACCCTCTACCTCAAATCCACCTCCCTGCCCCATCCCCATTTCCCTTAATTCCCTTAATGCCCCAAACCCTACTGACCTCAGTCTTGAATATACTCAACAACGAAGGACCCACAGCTCTCTGGGGTAGAGCACTCCAAAGATTCACGACCCTTTGATTGAAGACAATGGCTTCAGTCTTCCAAATAATTAATTGGGAAAAGAAAAATCTGTTCATCCCGTACTGGGTGTTGGACAGTCTGACAATTTTAGCGACAATGGAGGAGCCGAGAGAGCTGAGGTGAGCTGAGAAACGTGAGGTGAGATAAAACTCTTTCACACAGCGAGTAGTTAGGGTTTGGGATGCACTGCCTGGAAATGTGGTCGAAGCAGCTTCAATCGAAGCATTCGAGAGAGCATTGGATGATCATTTAAATAGAAACAATGTGCAGGGTTACAGAGAAAAGGCAGGAGATTGACACTAAGTTAAAATGCTCACAGAGCCAGTGCAGAAATGATGGGCCGAATGGTGCCCTTCTACATCATAACAATCCTGTGATTCTGTGAGTTGGTGATGAGGTAGGGTCGGGAGTCATCTGCATACACATGAAAACTGCTGCTGTGTTTTTGGATTGGAGTGGCCGTGTGTAAATGAGAAATAGGAGGGGGCCCAGGATAGAATTACAATGGCAAAGCCACTTCAGGCACTGAATAGCTGAGGCCAGGAAGGTCCCAGACTCAACTCCCTTATCTTGCCTCGGACAATGGTAGGTATGCTACTTGCCTCAATATCCCTGCACTAGGCAGGGGACAATTGGGCCAATCTTCCTGCGTCCAATGATGTACTCAATGGCTTCTACTGGAATTGCATGTACCTGGGTGCCGAGTGAGGGAGGGGTGTTGGTGGAGGAAGAGGACAGGTGTGGCAGATCTTGTGGTTGACCAGCCTGTCGGCACTTACTTTCTCTGCTTGTAGGACGAAGATGGACTAGCAGTTAGCAGAATTTGCCTGGGACCAAGGACAATATATGTAGCACTTGCTGAACAATCCTGAGTGTGCTAAGAATTACACTAACAACCAATTTAAGATTATCAGTCAGGCTCACAATGTAGCTCACTTATGCTGGCTAGGAGCTACATACATTCATACGCAGGGACCAGTGCCTCTGCAGGCAAAAAGAACACGACCAGGCATTGCGTCTCTTTTGAATTAAACACAAGTGTGGGGGCAATGGTTCTGCGTTGTATTCTCCATGGCAATGCCTCGACTAATCAGAGCCGACTTGCCAACCAATCAGCACCCTTTCCTCATGCAGTGACAATGCTCCCTTTGAAATTTGGCATTCTCGCATTTGTCCTGATGAGTGCAAGACAAAAAACTTCCACAGCGTATATTTTTTTCAGGAATACTATATGTAGGATTACAAAGCCTATGCTCTCATAAGGCTACAGGTCTTAAACTAGCTTAAACTAATAAACTAAGATGTGTGGGATGTATAAGCTTAGCTCAGAGCTTACAAAGGAGGGATTATTAATGTGAGGAGACAAAGGATCAAATGGTGAGCACAAAACAGCACGAACTTTAGGACAGATAGCAGGGGGATTAAGAAGGTGACTGAAGGAAAGGATAATAAAAATAGAAGGAAAGAGTGCACTGAAGAATCAGACTTTGTACCAGAATCCATAAAGTATCAGAAATAAAGCCACTAATTAGAGTGGAGTAACCTGATGTTCCAGTCCTGACAGTGGTATTACTGCAGGCTGGGGTTGAAGTATTCCCAGTTATAAAATGTTAAGCGGAGGCTACAAAATGAAAACGAAGGGAGGAATGACCTTGTGAAATAAATCTGTGACCACAGCCTCAGAGAGGAGAGTTTGATTAAATGGGGGGGAGGGGGGGTTGTTCTGGAGTCTGCCAGGGTTAAGAAATAGCGCAGGAATCAGATACCACTTTTTACTGTTCTTTTACCTCCTCCCTTCTCACTGCCCAAGGCCGCAAAGACTCTTTCCAGGTGAAACAGTGGCCTACATGTACTTCTTTCATTTCACTTTACTGTGTCTGCTGCTTACCAGGAGGCCTGGCTACACTGGGGAGACTGAACGCAGGTTGGGTGACTGCGGAACGCCTCTGTTTAGTCTGCGAGCAGGGCCCTGAGCGTCCAGTTACCTGACATTTTAACTCTCCACCTTTCTCTCACGCTGACATCCCTGTCCTTGGCCTGCTGCGGTTTTTCCAATAAAGCTCAATGACAGCTTGAGGGGGCGACACCCCATCTTCTAACTGAACTCTTTTTGCAGCCTTGTGGACAATACTGAGTTCAAAATTTTTAGACCATTCCCTCTGCCCCATTTTGTTCCATTTTTCATTGCTGGTTTGGTTTTTTTTGCCTCTTCTTGTTTCTCTCCCTAACTTCCGTTGCTTTTGGACGGCAACTATTCAGGACCCTGCCATTCACACCGCCTCTAAACATATCTTTTGTTTCTTTGAAAGAATCACAGAATTGTTTACAGCGCAGAAGGAGGCCATTCGGCCCATTGTGTCTGCACTATTGCGTCTTCGAATGATGTGGTGCCATTCTCCTGCTTTTTCCCTGTGTCCTTGCACACTGGGCACAATTGTTCTAGATCTGCACTAAGTGCAGTAGCGGGCGGGTAAGGTGATGCCCTAGTGGTGGCTTTTCATGCTGTATCGTCCCAAACCCGCCGCATTAATTATGCATTCCCGGGAAACACGCCATTTCCAAGGTGGGCGGGCTCTCAATCGCCCGCTGTGCCATCCCTTTGCCACTTCATCACGCCGGGCGCCATCTTTAAAGTCCAGCCGCGGGCACACCTCTCAGTGCTTCCAGCCACCAACTGCTACATGGAAGACATGGCCATGAACAACAGGAAAACTGCAGACCCCAGGTTTGGTTACGCGTTCCTCGTGCTCCTTTTGAACGCTGGGGAGGTCCGCTGTGTTGTCCTCTACCCCTGCCCTGCCCACAGGATGGGCAGCTGCATCACCAATCCCGTATGGGAGGTGGTGGCAGCGGTGGTCAGCTCTTTTCATGTGACCACAGGTGACCTCTGTGGGATATCACAAGCCTCTACCCACAAATGCATCCATGAGGTCATGAATGCCATCTTCGCGAGGGCACACAACTTTCTGCATTTCACCCAGGACCAGGAGAGCCAGGATGCAAGAGCGATTGGATTTGCCCAGATCCCGGGTTTCCCACAGGCGCAGGGTGCCATCGACTGCACTCACATGACACTCAGATCTCTGTAACAACAAGTGGTCAAAAAGATCAACTGCAAGGGATACCACTCGCTGAATGTGCAGCTGGTGTGCAACCACTACAAAGGCATCCTGCAGGTCTGCACAGAGTTTCCAGGGAGTGTGCACGTCGCCTACATCCTCAGTTGGTCACAGATCCCTGGAGTCTTCCAGAGTCCGCCGAAGCTGCAGTGTTGTCTCCTTGGGGACAAGGGTTACCCACAGAGGCCGTGGCTGATGACACCCGTGCAGTGGCCTCAGACTTCACATAGCCTCTGAGAATGTCTGACTCCTGTCTGGCTGAGGGCAACTCGCTTACACTCTGTGATCAGGATCATATAGAGAGGCAGCCATGAAACTTTAGAAACATCTAATCCTTTGCTCACCTTCAGCACCTCAGCCCTTCAGGAGCTGGTGCACAGCATCACTGGTCACAGATGCTGAAGAGATGGGGGCCAGCCCCACCTTAAAGGTGCTGAGAGCTCACAGAGAGAATGAGGGAACTCTGTGGCTCCTGCCTACTACATTCTGGCAGCAATGACCAGCACCATCGAGGTGCAGGTATCAGTAATGTGTCCAGGGAGTGTGAGGCTGGACCATCACTGTGGTCTGAAGGCTGCACAGGGCACAGGGAAGAGGCCCTGGACTGAGACACCTGCCTTTATCTTGTGCAGAAAGGCTTCACATCTGAGTGACAAGAACACAGCTCATCAGAACAAGGAGCCACAGACAGGGAGACATTCTTGGGAGTTAATTGACAATAGTGAACAGTAAAAGTGATTAACACCCATGCCCAGGCTGTGTAACTACATCTTCTTAACCTTCCTAATCCTGGTGCTCCCCAGACATCCACAGCGGAGGTGGAGGCAGCCTGCTGACTGTGATGACCTTGATGGGTGTCCTCAGGAGGGCTGATTCCTGGAGGGCCCCGGCCTGCTTTTGGGGTCCTGCTGTGTGGCAGTGGCACCCTCCTTGACCTGTGGAGCTGGAGTTGCTGTGGCCACAGGAAGAGGGGATTTGGATGGGCTGGACACTCCCGGAGTCACCTGGGTGGATGGCCCCGGGGTGTGCACCTGCTGATCCTCCTTCCTATGGGTGCCCGAGGGCCCCAGGCTGACTCCTTAAGGAGAAGGGGTAGCTGGAGTGAGACCGAGCTGCCCCAAACCCCTCTCGCATACACACTGTTGGAGGCCAACTATGGCGTCAGCGATGGAGTTCAGCCCGCGCAGCAGTGCAGGACCAATGTCCTGGACCAAAGTCACCATGGCGGCCGCCATCCTACCAATGTTGACCTTTGTGTGTTGGCATGCCGGCACTATCACCTCAGCCTGAAGGCAGATGGACACCTCCATTGTGCCTTGCAATCTGAGGTGTGCAGCGGACATCCAGCAGTCCTCTGAGTGCTGGACACCTGGGAAGTCCCTGCCTCCACCTGCTGTGGATCAGACAGTGTGATGTGTTCACCAGGTTGTGATCCCGAGACTATTCTAAAGTTAGGTCCCACCGAGGCGTGTGTCTCTGCGCTGGTGGAGGGTGTGGGTGAGCGCTGTGACAGGACTTCAGGGAGGGTGCCTCCAGATCCCTCTTCAGAGGTTTTTACGGGGCTTGATTGGAGGCCCTGGGTCATGGACTCTGTCGGCTGTTTGGTAGATGTGCCTGTGAAAGCAAGGGGAGATAATTAGTGCATGGCAGTGGCCTGTGAAACAGGACACATCACTCACAGCATGGGTGTCTGTTGGATGTTACACTGCTGGACCCTCAAGTAGAGCAGCGCCGACCTCACCGTCAGCACAGGACCGGTCCAAATCCTCACCGGACAGCTGGATGGCTCTGTTTTCAAAGTCAAAGTTTTCTTTCAAAGTCCTGTTTTCAAAGGGCCTTAATCTCAGGCATTCGTCCCCTGGTCTGCGACCTCTCCTTGTTGTGTGCCAGCCAGCTTGTCCTGCATGAATAGAGATGGAGAGAGGTTAAGCGGGATGCCTGCCAGGCCAGATGATAAGTAAGCCTGGCCTGCGTGGGTGGTGAGTGGTCCCATGGACGGGATGAGGACAATGAAGGTGAGTGTGAGAGAGTGAATGGTGATGTCCCTTTAACCGGCGGTGAGTGAGGGCCCTGTGGATGTGTGATGGGTTTGTGAGTGTTTGAGTTGGGAGTGATGAGAAGAGTGACTTACCCCGGGGGAACGGAAGAGATCATTCATCCTTTTTCGGCACCGGGAGGATGTCCTCTTTTGCAGGGCGTTGGTACTGACCACCGCTGTCACCGCCTCCCAACCAGATTGGTGATGTCGCTGCCCATCCTGCGGCCAGAGTGGGGGGTAGAGGACGTCACAGTGGGACCTCCACTGCTTCCAAAAGGCACTCGAGAGATGCGTCATTAAACTGGGGGTGCCCCAGTCTTCTTGCCATTCGGGGCCTTGTCTTCCGTGCAGCAGTCGTGGACTGGAAACGCTGAGAGGTGTGCACGCGGCTGGACTTTAAATATGGTGTCCGGCATGATGAAGCGGCGAGGCGATGGCGTGACATGAGAATGAGAGCCCGCCCACCATCAAAACGGCTTGTTTCCCGGGAAGGCCCCATAATTAATGTGGCGGGATTGGGACGATACCGGTGTGAGAAGCCGCCATTGCGGCCGGCGGGTAAAACGTCGTTTTTCCCACCCGCTACCGCACTTAGTGCAAACCTGGGCCAATTCTGCCCCGAATCTCAGCACTGACAGCGATCATTGGTTGTTGTAAAAACCCATCTTCACTAGTGTCTTTTAGGGAAGAAATCTGCTGTTCTTACCCAGTCTGGCCTACATGTGACTCCAGACCCGCAGAAATGCGGTTGACTCTTAACTGCCCCTCTGACATGGTCTAGCAAGCCACTAGGTTCAAGGGCAATTAGGGATGGGCAATAAATGCTGGCCTTGCCAGCGACACCCACATCCCATGAAAGAATAAGGAAAGGAAAGTTGAAAGTGAATGGATGGTTCAGCTTGTATGATATGTATTTTGTCTCAGTTATTACAGAAGCAGAATAAAGTGGAACAAGTAGCTGAGGGAGAAGCTAATCGAGGTGAATGTTCAAAATGAAACTGCATTAAATGAGTTAACGTGGCTGAAATTTTTTTAAAAACTCACCATGTCCGAGATGGTATTGAAGGCATTAAAGGGGTTGAAGGAAGAGCTTGGGAGTTGCGGGGGAGATAGGGAAGGAATTAATGTCAGTTTTTCAAACAAATCTTTGAAAAGGAGTGTTGCCTAAAGTGTGGCAAGTAGTGCTGCTCCCTGCTGAAAAACATGAAGGAAGGGGATATGCCCAGACTGATTGGCACGTTAATCTTAGCTTGGCCGTATGTGACTGACGAAGAACCATTGTCCAGAATTGTAGGAGGATCCGTACCTTCCCAGAGCAACCACTGGAAAATTATTGGTGTGCTTCCCATCATTTTTGGTCGTCAATCTTGATGCGTAGAATATCATGGAGACAGCTCCCAATGGAGAGAGAGAGAGACTCCACACCTGGAGCACACGTTGGTAAAGCCAGCCCTCAGGAGCAGATAATACAGGAGGGAATTGGTAAACACTTAGAAAGGCACAGGCTAGTCAGCGACGGTCAGCAGGCGTAGGTAAAGGGCACGTCTTGCTTAAATAATTTCCTTGAATTGTATGAAAAAATTACAGAGATATTAGGACGGGTCACCTAAAGTGTGTTCAAAGAGTTAGGTTTAAGGAGTGTCTGAAAGGCAGAGAGAGAGATAAGGAGGTGGAGAGGTTTGGGGAGGGAATTCCAGAGCTAAGTGCCCAGGCAGCTAAAGCATGACCACTGATGGTGGAGCGAGAAAATCTGGGATGGGCAAGAGGCCCGAATTGGAGGAGCGCAGATGTCTCAGACAGTCACAGAGTTGGAAATGTAACAGTGTGAATAGAGAACACAGGAAGTGAAAAGGATGATAGATTTGTAGGGTATAGTTAGACATGATAATGGGAATCTTTGCTGGAAAATGGTTTAAAAAGTTGTTTATAGAATTGGTTTAGACATAGCCGGGAGAAAAACTATTGAAATTTGCTGATGATATGAAATTTGGAATCATACAAACTGTGAGGAAGAATTCGGGGGGGACATAGGCACTGGAAAGACCGGTACAATTCAGAGATAATTTGCGAGATGTAAAAGGAAAGGAAGTATATGCTAAATGAATGTTTAAGAGCGCAGGAGATCTAGGGATGTGCTTACGTAGGTCTTGAAAGGTGGGAGTGCAGTTGGCAAGATATAAAATGAAAATGGATTTTGTACATAGAATATGAAACATTGTGTACAAAGCATTAGTGAGGCAGACCATATCTGAGATTTGAATAAAGTTCTGAACCCCCCCATTGGGGGTTGATTAGCTCAGTTGGCTGAACAGCTGGTTAGTGATGCCAATAGCATGGGTTCAATCCCTGTACTGGCTGAGGTCATCCATGAAGGCCCTGCCTTCTCAACCTTGCCCCTTGCCTGGGGTGGGGTGACCCTTTGGTTAAACTCACCACCAGTTGTCTCTCTCTCTCTCATGAGAGCGCAGCCTATGGAAATACAGTGACTTTTATTCAATCAAATACCCCATAATAGGAAGACTATTAGAGCCATGGAAAGAGTACTGTGTGGATTTACATGAATGGGAGGCTATAATTAAGATAGGACAGGATAGGAAAAAGGGAATCTAATGAAATATTTCAAGGGTATGAAAGATTTGGAGAGGGGAAAGTAGTGGAAGATTTTTTCTGCTGGCTGGGGGATCAATAACAAGGGGGCCACAGTTGAGGAGGAGGGGGGTTGGGGGTGGAACTAGAACAGGAAGTGCTAATAAGCCAGAGCCAGGGCCCTGTGCGTGAATATGCCAATGTGCCAATCAGCACCCTATTCTCATGCAGTATGAATTGTTGCCCACTGTGGCATTTCAGACCTCTTCAGTTGCCCCGCTAATGCCCAAGACGTTAAACTGTGGGGCATCAGTGGACTCTTCTCCCTGGACCTTGTAAGGTATCTTGCGTTTCAGGACCAGAAAATAGGCTGCCCGAAGATTTAAAATGCACAGCTCGCATTCGAAGCCTACAGGGCGAATTCGATTTCAAAAGCTGGCAGGCGGCCCTTTAAGTATCGTGCCCACTCCTGCACAGCCATCAGGCGACGTAAAGACGCGCCCTACCATGTGATCTGGCGGCAACTTTGCGCCATCCACACCTTCTGGCCAGCTGTCATGAGATCGGGTTCAGCCGGCCACCAGGAGCGTGCTTCATCCTGAATGAATTCCGGTCCTGCCAGAGGGTGCCATGATGGGGACATTAACTGCAGCCCAGTATTCCAGTGGTGGTCCCACCAAAGCCCTGTACAATTGCAGCGAGACTTTATTCTTGTACTACAATCCCTTGGCAATAGAGGCTAACATGCCATTTGCTTTCCTAACTGCTTGATGTATCTACATGCCAACTTTTTGTGTTCCTTGTACAAGCACACCCAAGTCTCTCTGAATATCAACATTGACAAGTTTCACACCTTTTAAAAAACATTATGCTTCTCTATTCTTGTGACCAAAGTGAATAATCTCACACTCCCTACATTATGCTCGATCTGCCATCTTGTTGTAGACTTCCATAACCTGTCTACGTCCCTTTGTGTGTTCCTCACAGCTTGCATTCTCACCTATCTTTGTATTGTCAACAAACACTACTCTCTGAGTTTTCATCTAAGTCATTAATATAGATTGTAAATAGGTGAGGCCCCAGCACTGATCCTTGCAGCACTCCACTAGCCACAGCCTGCCAATTTGAAAATGCCCCATTTATTCCTACCCTCTGCTTCCTGTCCATTAAACAATCCTTTATCCGTGCTAATATATCACCCTCAACTCCATGAACCCTTATCTTGTGCATTAACCTTTTGCGTGGCACCTAATCAAATACCTTTTGGAAATCCAAATATACTACATCTATTGGTTCCCCTTTATCTACCCTACTAGTTACATTCCCCCAAAAAACTCTAATAAGTTTGCCAAACTGGATATCCCTTACTTAATACCGTGTTCACTTGTTCTAATCAAATCATGCTTTTCTAAATGCATTGCTAAGACTTCCTAAATAATACATTTCAGCGCATTCCTGATGACTGATATTGGGTTAAATAGCCTGAATTTCCATGTTTTCTCTCCCTCCTTTCTTGAAGAGCAGTGTTACATTTGCTAGCTTCCAAACTGATGGGACCGTTCTAGAATCCAGGGAATTTTGGAAAATCATAGCCAGCACATCCATTATCTCTTTTAAAACCTGAGGATGTAGGCCATCGGGTCCTGGGGATTTGTCGGATTTTAATTCCTTGCGTCTCTCCAGTACTTTTTATCTGCTGATATTTCTCGTAAGCAGCTTGTGTCTTTTACTGTGAAGACATACAGCATTTGTTTGAGGGCCAGATCCACTCCCACCCAGGGCAACTAAGGATTCTCAATAAATGCTGCCTTGTTTTTATAAAATACCAGTTATGGGCCAGACTTTCATAGCGCTGTGTACTCCGTCCCCTCGACTAAACCGTTCATTGGGTGCCCGCCAAGCAAAAAGCCGTCTGCCCCGCAGCTATGTTACACTCAGCAGGGTGTTCATTGGTTCAGGGTGAGACTTCCATCCCCATCTGTGGAGGAAGTCCCGCCTTAGAGAGGCGCCGGCCAACCTGATTGGCTGGCAGCTCTGTCGTCCCAGTAGCGCCAGGGTTGAGTGGTGGCCACTGCCGGGACTACAGGCAGTCCCCAGATCAGAGGCGCAGGATATGGAGCAGGACTTCAAGGCATGTCCAGGGTATCAGAGGGGCCTGACTGGCAGTCAGGTGACCCTGTGAGGAGGTTGAGGGAAGTGGGGAGATTGGTCTGAGAAGATTTTGTCGGAGGGTTGAGCGGAGATGGGGGGTGCGGTGTATGACATTGGGAGGGGTGGGGAATGCTTCTGAAGGGCACAGGGTTCCCCCAAAGGCAGTTCCCCCCTTCCCTCTCTTGCCCTACACCAATTCGCCCACTAAAAGCCACTGGGCTACCCAGATATTGTGGGTAAAATTGCAGCGGATGTGGAATGAGGCACCTAAGTGGCCCTTAATTGGTCACTCAAGGGCCTCAATAGGCCAAAGGGCTAATGGGCTGCTTAATGCATCCCCCACCACGACCAAAATGGGAGAGAGGTCGGGCTGGGTGGGAAGGCAGTGGGAAGGCCACCTGCTGCATTTTATGAGCCTTCAAACATGGAGGGGGTGGAGCGCGTGGGGGTGGGCTGTAAAATCCAGCCCCGTGTTAGCCTTCCCTAGTCTCCCCAGACTTTGTGATACAGGTCTGCATTATTAGGAAGGTGCATCGCACACATCTGTCTCAAGCAGCCCTTTTCCCCATGTTCAATATAATGGAGCATTTATCAGCCCAAGCAAGTTATACATATAAGACCATAAGACCATAAGACATAGGAGCAGAAATTAGGCCATTCGGCCCATCGAGTCTGCTCCGCCATTCAATCATGGCTGATAAGTTTCTCAACCCCATTCTCCCGCCTTCTCCCCGTAACCTTTGATCCCCTTACCAATCAAGAACCTATCTATCTCGGTCTTAAATACACTCAATGACCTCGCCTCCACAGCCTTCTGTGGCAATGAATTCCATAGATTCACCACTCTCTGGCTAAAGAAGTCTCTCCTCATCTCTGTTCTAAAAGATCTTCCCTTTACTCTGAGGCTGTGCCCTCGGGTCCTAGTCTCTCCTACTAATGGAAACATCATCCCCATGTCCACTCTATCCAGGCCTTTCAGTATTCTGTAAGTTTCAATCAGATTCCCCCTCATCCTTCTAAACTCCATCGAGTATAGACCCAGAATCCTCAAACATTCCTCATATGTTAAGCCTTTCATTCCTGGGATCGTTCTCGTGAACCTCCTCTGGACCCTCTCCAGGGCCAGCACATCTTTCCTGAGATACGGAGCCCAAAATTGCTCACAATATTCTAAATGTGGTCTGACCAGAGCCTTATAAAGCCTCAGCAGCACATCCCTGCTTTTATATTCTAGTCCTCTCGAAATAAATGCCAACATTGCATTTGCCTTCCTAACTACCGACTCAACCTACAAGTTAACCTTAAGAGAATCCTGGACTAGGACTCCCAAGTCCCTTTGCACTCCAGATTTCTGAATTCTCTCCCCATTTAGAAAATAGTCTATGCCTCTATTCTTCCTACCAAAGCGCATGACCTCACACTTCCCCACGTTGTATTCCATCTGCCACTTCTTTGCCCATTCTCCTAACCTGTCCAAATCCTTCTGCAGCCTCCCCGCCTCCTCAATACTACCTGTCCCTCCACCTATCTTTGTATCATCTGCAAACTTAGCCAGGATGCCCTCAGTTCCTTCATCTAGATCATTAATGTATAAAGTGAAAAGCTGCGCTCCCAACACTGACCCCTGCGGAACTCCACTAGTCACCGGCCGCCATCCTGAGAAGGACCCCCTTATCCCCACTCTCTGCCTCCTGCCAGACAGCCTATCTTCTATCCATGCTAGTACCTTGCCTCTAACACCATGGGCTCTTATCTTACTGAGCAGCCTCCTGTGCAGCACCTTGTCAGAGGTATGTTGTATATACAGCTGAGGAATTGTGTTTCCCCCCCCACCCCTTCTTCCTATTCCACAGGCCCGATCATCCCATCACGCCTCCCCCACCCCCCCGGCCCCGTATAGTTGAAGAGAAGCTGTGATCAGTGCATGGATAGGGAGCTCACAGCCCGCAATGCAAACAGGCTTCATACTGCTGAAGCCTCACCCAGACCCAGCACCCAAAGTATGTTTAATGCACAGACATCTAAGACGTTGGAGGCAATGGTGACCTTTAACATTAGCTCTATTCAAGCAGCAGACATGAATTTTAATATTTAGCCCAGGTTCTATGTGCCTGCCATGTCTGGAACAAATTGCAGCAAGTTGTGAATTGAGGCTGTACTACAGTTACCTCTAGCCTTGCCCTGTACTGATTACACAGAGCTAGTGTCTATAAACCTCCTGTGCCCACACCAAGGCTGGAGCTATTCACAGAGGTGCTGTCCCCGCTGCTCCCCACCCCCCCAGCTTGTTAAGGGCTAACTCATTCCCCCTGGGCTGGGGAAGCCCCATCTGGAACCCATGGTGTCAGCCTGTTAATTGCCTGAGGTTTGTGGCTTCCACCCTTGTCTGGGAGATGTCCCGCCTCTGAGAGCCGCCGGCCAATCAGAATGGCTGGAAGTCCTCCAGTCCCAGCAGCGCCACCGGGAGTGGTGGCCGCCACTGGGACTGCAGCCAGTTCGCCACAAGGAGGCCTGGCTGAAGAGTAAGTCAGAGCTGCTTCGCCAGGGTCATTCAGGCAGGCCCCTTCGAGGCGGTGGTGGGGGCGGGGGGTTGGGAGTGGGTGGGGGCAGAGGTGGGTACGTGATTGGGAGGCCAGGGTGGGCAGAACAAACGTGGGTGGCGACTGCCATTGGGGGAGGGTCCTCAGTTGGACACAGGGTGCCCGAACAGGAGGCCCCAACTCCGTCTGCCAGGGTTCCTCTTCAGTACAATACCAGCGATGGCTGGAAGAGGCCCTAAAGTGGCCATTAATTGGCCAGATAAGGAGCTCAGCTGGCCCAAGGGCGGGTGGGCCGTCCAATACCTACTCCCATCATTGGTCCCTCACCAAGCCACCTGACTTTAGGGCCCTCCCCCCCACCCCCAACCGCCTGATATCCTGCTCCTGGGGAGGTGGGCGTTAACTTGCGGCCTAAGGGTCGAGCTAATGAAACTGCAGTACGCCAATGCAAAGATGTTCCTGATCTTTCCTGAGCAGACTAGAGCTGAATGAGTGTGAACAGGTTCAGGAGCAAAGCGCCCGTGAGGCAGAGACCTGAGGCAAGGCAGTCTCAGGTCAACACGAATGAACACGGTATTGAACTCGAGATCCAAATTCGAATAGCTCAAGGCCGGTCGTTGAATTCAATCCTGTTTCCATGCTGAGTTTGGTGCTTGAGAAAACTTGGGGTCACTGTTTGAATGCGCGCTGTCAGAACAAAGGCAGCCGCTCTGCTTTACGACACCTATCCAGTTGCTAATTGCAACTCTCAAATAGGGCAGCTCCTGCTGGCTTCTCAGTGGGACCTCAGCACAGCCGCAGCTGTTGTTACTCCGCGCACATGCTCGCATCACCGACACTGCACCGTTTCGAAAAAAAAAAAGGGTGGGGGGAAAAGCCTTTTGAACCGTTTGCCCGGCACCTGAACTTGGCTGCGAGTTGGAGGTCATGACCCCGCCTCTGCTCGGTGGGGAGGGGGAGAATCTGAACCAGATGTTGGTCGTTCTGAGGGCCTGATTTATGCACAAGCGAGTGCAAACTGAGATAAGGTAGGGCCAGCTATACATAGGGCAGGGGCTGACCAGCGCTGGAACCGTCAATTAAAACAGAGAGGGCGTGGTTCAGAGACTGAGTTCGATCCTCGCGCCTTCTCCACTTAGCCCAGGTGACTTCACGGACCCAGGCCTGGTCTGCCACATATAACACGACGGCCATTTACCAGAAACCAGAGCTCGGAAAGTGCCAGCCTGAGCGCGAGGGGGGGGGCCGGATAAAACGTGGATTTGGTTTCGATTCCCGCATTAGCTTCCCTGCCAATTCCCCGACCGGGACGTTAATTAAGAGCCGAATCCATTGCCTTTTTTTTTTCCTTCTTCTTACGAGCGCCAATTAGGCTTGGCTCCTGCGGTTTGCTCTCCAGCTTTAAAGCCCTTTCTCGGGGCCCAGCAAAAGTCTCACCGTCAAAAGAAGTGTTTCGATTTCATGCCTGGCCGTCAGCGCAGGGAGGCTGCAATCCCAACTGAGCCCCTTCGGATTCCTCCCTGGGAAAAACGTTGCTGGGGAGACGGGGCAGAGATCCCCAAAAGAGGAGCCGATTGTACTCGGGCCTGAAAGTGAAGCGAATGAAAGACTCGGGAGATAAAAAGAGCCTGCCAGGAAACAATGACAGGCAAGAGCCCACCACGAGATGATGAATCTGTCTTCATTTCCACTCTGCTATCTTGATGTCACTTGGTGTCAGCGACCTTACTTATTAATTATACTGGATGTTGAGTTTTGAGGCCTAGGCGCCCCGGAATTCAGCTGAAGCACAGAAGAGATTGAAATAATGTCTTTGTTTAGAGGTAACCATTCGGAAACCCCACCTCCGAGGTTTCACTTTGAATCTGGCGCATCTGTCTCTTTAAATAATGAAGGCTGCACAGATCAAAGGGGCATTTCGCGGCCCCTTCCTCAGGCCTGAGCTTTAACTGAAATATTTAACAGAAACGCTGCTAAGTATTTCTCTCTCTCTCTCTCTCTGCTCCCTGTTCTAATATTTCTACCCCTCTCGTGTACCTTCTGGTACCGGTTTAAGTTTCTTCTGGTGCTATTTCGTCTTGCCATAGGGTCACTGATGGCACAGAAGGGGGCCATTGGGCCCATCGAGTCCATGCCGACTCTCCATGGAACAACCCGGTCAGTCCCACACTCCCACTCTATCCCTGTAGCCTTGCAACTCGGTTTCCCTCAAGCACGCATCCAATTTTCTTTTGAAGTTGTTGATCATCTCCGCTTCCATCGCCCTCGTGGGCAGCGAGTTCCGGGTCATTACCACTCGCTGCGTTAGAAAGTCCTTCCTCACACTCCCCCTTGCCAAAAACCTTACATCTGTGTCCTTGTATCATCAGCTCATGGGAACCGCTCTTCCAAACCTGTCATAACCTTGTACACCCCCATCAAATCTATTCACCTAAATCATTGCCATTGACTTTACATTAACAAAATTGAACGATAGTTTACAAATGGCTGCCTAGCTTGGACTGCATCAGTCTTGCATTCATATAGCACATCAAGATGTCCCAAAGTGCTTCACAACCAATGAAGCACCTTTGAAGCGTAGTCACTTAACGTAGGAAACAGGGCAGCCAATTTGCGCACAGCAAGCTCCCACAAACAGCAATGTGATAAACGACCAGGTGACCGATTCCGGCTGAATATTGGCCAGAGCCTCACTGCTTTTCTTTGAAATAGTGCCAGGGAATCTTTTACCTTCACCTGAGGAGTCAGGTTTAACATCTCATCGAAAGGACAGCAACTCTGACAGCGCAGCACTCTGGCTGGTATTTTATGCTCTCCTTCTTGGCATTTGGAAGCAGGGAGGGCATTTTATCTGGTAGGATTGTGGGGGCGGGGGTGGGGTGGTGGGGACCTTCTTAAGAGTCTTCTTCCACCACAACTGGCAGTAACCCAGCAGTGGGCAGGCCTGTGGGGGAATATGACATGCTAACCTGTGCAGGTTGCCTGTGGGTTGTGGGGGGAGAGGGTGGGGGGGGGGCGGTGGTGATAGGTGGGTGGTGGGTGCCCCCTCATTCAAAGGCACTCAGTGCCTCATTGAGGGACCTGGCATTCGGAAGCAGGAGGCCTGCTGAAAGCCACTCTGGTGGCTCTGCTAAACAAAAGAGCTGCAGGCCTTTGATTGGCTGGCAGCTCTCCACGGGCGGGATTTCCCACCCAGGGGGTCTTGATTATGTGAAAGGCCTGCTGGTGAGCTCTCAATTACCTGATTAGCTGTAATAGGGTGGGCTTTCCCAGTAGGAGGCAGCGCGACTGTAACGCTGGCTCTTCAGCCAGCAGTCAAAATCCCCATCGGCTCCATAAAACTCCCCCTCTGCATGTCAGCCTAGATTTTGAGCTCGTGTCTTTGGAGTGGGGTATGAACTCACGAACTCAGGGATGAGACTGGTACCACCTGAGCCACAGCTGACATCTGCTGTGGGATCACTTTAAGAGACTGTAAGTCTAGAGTCGCTGAAGGAAGTGATATCATGACTCACATGCCTGAGGTGTAGACTGACAGTAAGAGGTGTCTAAACGTGCTCCTATACTAGTGGCTTTGATATATGTTCCAATTAAGGTTACAATAAAGAACCCATATTTTCATTATGTTTTGTATTTCTGCGACTCCTATGTCAGGCGCACACTAAAAGAGCAAATAATATAACATGGTGGCAGCCGTATAGAAACTTGGAAGAACACCACTTACAACAGAGTGACAGCGCTGGAGGAATTCTGATCACTAAGCCTGATAACCTGACAGCTGGTGCCTAACCCAGACTGGCTGAAGATACCTCAACAGGTGCAGAAGGTCCCATCACAGACAGGACCCCAGGAGTTTAAAAACTGTCTGAGCACAGCTGGGTAGATGGTGAGGGTGAAAGTTAATAGCCACGGGATCCGTGTCCTCGATTGTGCTGGCACCAGGTCAGAAATCGGAAGTGACAGCAAGGTGCCATTGCTGTCCGTGGATTCCCACGCTGAATCACTTTGTGGTTAGGGCTGTTCCAAAAGTGAGGGAATAGCCCCACAGCGACATTGGAGAGGTTTCCAGCCAGAGTAAAGGTGGGCTGTGGCTGCATACTACTGGTCACTGAACCAGTAATCCAGGCTAGTGCACTGGGACATGGGTTGAAATCCCACCACAACAGCTGGTGAAATTTGAATTCAGTTAATAAATCTGGAATATAAAGCATTAGTAAGGTCTCAGGAATAGTGACCATGAAACTATCATCAATTGTCATAAAAACCCATCTGGCTCATCCTTATCTGGCCTGTCCTACGTGTGACCCCAGACCCACAGCAATGTGGTTGATTCTTAACTGCCCTCTGAAATGGCTGAATAAGCCATTCAGTTCAAGGGCAACTATGGATGGGCAACGAATGCTGGTCTTGTCAGTGACACCCATGTCCCATGAAAGAATAAAGAAAAAAAAACATTCTTAAATCCCACAATAAAAGGAAAAGCCTGTAGAAATGCTGCACCTGTAAAAGGAAAACCTGTGATGAAGCCGATATTTTTAAAGAAGGGTCAACATCGAGAAAATAGCACTCAAATACCCATTGGGAGGCATCAGATTACACTGCCTGAGTTCAAATAACTCCTAGATCAAGGAGTGAGCGAACTAGAGAAATAGGCTGGAAACATATTTTTTCTTCATTCATGGGATGAGGCCAGCATTTATTGCCCATCCCTAGCTGCCCAGCTTGGTAGGCCATTTCAGAGTCAACCACATTGCTGTGGGTCTGTGGGCCAGACCAGGTAAGGATGGCAGACAACTTTCCCTAAAGGGTATGAGTGAACCAAATGGGTTTTTACAACAATTGTTTCATAGTCATCATTAACCTTTCAGCTTCAAATTTTATTGGATTCACATTTCACCATCTGTCATGCAGTGGGATTTGAACCCAGGTCCCCAGAGCATTATCCTGGCCTAGTAATCCAGTGACAATACCACTAAGCCACCACCTCCCTGCACCAGGGAATGAACGACTGAACCAGAAAGCAAACATATCAGGATTGATGGCGAAGGATCAGAAGGACCCGACCAATATATGGAAACTTCTGGAAGATCATCTCAAAGTGAAGATCATCTTCTGCATCCATAAGTTGAAGCTGATGACATACCAGCAACGACAAGGTGAGTCCATCGGCCAGTTTGTTGCACAAAATACAGGAGCGTGACATTTTAGATATTGAATTGTCGGAATGGATTTTGGAACTAGTCATCACGTCTACCCCAATACTGGCCTTTCAAATAGACCTCATAAAGAAGAAGGAAGAAGCATTGACGCATTCCTTTATGATGGAAGGAAATTTGAAACCTTCGTGGTTGAGTGTCATCAATCACAAGCATTGGGGCCATCTACGGCAAATCATATGGTAACCAGGGTTCAGAGATACGCTAAGTCTGTGGTAAATGTGGCCTTTTTTGTTCAATTCATAATGGTCCGTTATCCTAGGGTGTGCGCAAAGTGTGTGGTTTGCTTGGTGTTATGAAACCAAACTTAGCTTAGTGTTGAAAGCGGAGATTGGGAGCTTCAACTCCTGACAGACCTTGGAGTTTTTTTGTATGTGCAGATAGGCAGCGGGCTGCACATGTGCAGTTCTACAGTTTTTGAGCTATTTGGACCCAGCATGCCTTGGCAGGAAGGAAAACAGTGTGAAAGCCGAGGTCAGGTGACCAAGCTCAGAGCACCATTGAAGATGTGTCCAAGGTAGGGGACAGGGAAAGGTTCCAAAGGGGAGAGAGAAATGGAGAGCTCACAAATGGAAGTCCCAAGAAGGGGAAGGTGACAGAGGCAGAGAGTCAGGTCCCAGTTAAGTTAAAGAAAAAAAGGGAGGAGCAGAGAAACGGACTCCAAACAGGAAAAGGGCTGCAGGTAGCAGACTTTAAATGAAGGGGGCTCAGGAGAAGCCATGGTAATTGAAGAGGGCTCTGGAGAAGGCCTGAAGATCCAAGAAGGCAGCCGAAGTTTGGTGGCTCTGTGTTTCGGTCCGCTGGGCCAAAGGCACTCTTTTGGAGCAATGGTGTTCTGCCTGGCACAGCCAAAGAGCTGTGAGTTGGTGCTCGAGTGCACGCTCGAGAATCCATGGGAATGGAACCTCGGGGGATGAGATTGAAACCCTGCGAGGTGGGCCATTATTGACGCTGTCCGAATTAGAGCGACTTTTGGAGAGAATTCCAAGATGAGGTCTTTGAAGGTGAAAAAACAAAAAAAGACTGAAAAGACTGGAATCCCAGAGTTTTAGGGAGATTGGTTGACTTGCAGTGTTACTGATGTGTGGGTGGATTGTTGAGAAATCTGTGGACTCTGTCTTGGTTGCATCTGCCATTTAATATGCAGTATGGTGTGTTCAGCCACAGTTTGCCTGTTAATTCACACGTACCTCATATTAACCATGAATGTTAGAGTGTAAGATAGATATTATAGATTGTTTTATCTTTCTGACCTTGTATTCACAGAGTCACAGAATCTTAATGGCACAGAAGGAGGCCATTCGGCCCATCCTGCCTGCACCAGCTCTCCAAATGAGCATTATGATCCAGTGCCATTACCCTGCCTTTTCCCCATACCCTTGCACCTTGTTTCTATTCAAATAGTCATTTAATGCCCTCTTGAATACCTTGATTGAACCTGTCTCCACCACACTTCCAGGCAGTGCATTCCTGACCTGAACCACTTGTTGTGTGAAAAAAGTTTTTCTCACGTCACATTTACTTCTTTCGCAAATCACTTAAAATCTGTGCCCTTTCGTTCTTGATCCTTTTCTGAGCAGAAACAGCTTCTCCCTATCTACTCCGTCCAGCCCCGTCATGATTTTGAACATCTCTATCAAATCTCCTCTTAACCTTCTTCTCTCCAAGGAGAACAGTCCCAACCTCTCCAATCTATCCTCATAGCTGAAGTTTCTCATCCTTGGAACCATCCTTGTAAACCTCTTCTGCACTCTCTCCAATGTGTTCACATCCTTCCTGTAGTGTGGCGCCCAGAACTGTACACAATACTCCATCTGAGGCCTAACGAGTGTTTTATATAAGTTCAGCATAACCTCCTTGCTCCTGTTCTCTATGCCCCTATTAATAAAGCCCAGGATACTATATGCTTTATTAACTGCTCTCTCCACCTGTCCTGCCACCTTCAATGATCTATGCACATATACATCCAGGTCTTTCTGCTCCTGCATACCCTTCAAAATTTCACCCCGTATTTTACATTGTCGCTCCATATTCTTCCCACCAAAATGCATTACCTCACACTTCTCCACATTGAACTTCATCTGACACATATCTGCCCACTCCACCAACTTGTCTATGTCCTTTTGAAGTTCCACACTGTCCTCACAGTTCACAACCCTCCCAAGCTTCGTATCATCTGCAAACTTTGAAATTGTCCCCTGCACACCAAGATCTAATCATTAATATACATCAGGAAAAGCAAGGGTCCCAATAGCGACCCCTGGGGAACTCCACTACAAACCTTCCTCCAGCCCGAAAAATATCCATTGACCGTTACTCTCTGCTTCCTACTTTTCAGCCAATTTTGTATCCATTTTGCTACTGTCCCTTTTATTCCATGAGCAATAACTTTTCTGAAGTCTGTTGTGTGGCACTGTGTCAAATGCCTTTTCAAAGTGCACGTTCACCACATCAGCAGCATTACCCTCATCGACCTTTTCTGTTACCTCTTCAAAAAACTCCAGCAAGTTAGTTAAACACAATTTCCTCTTTCGAAATCCATGCTGGCTCTTCCTTATCAACCCATATTTTTCCATGTGACTACTAATTCTATCCCAAATAATTGTTTCTATAGTCTTTCCCACCACTGACGTTAAACTGACTGGTCTGTAATTACTGGGCTTATCCTTACAACCTTTTTTGAACAAGGGCGTAATGTTTGCAATTCTCCAGCCCTCTGGCATCTCCCCGGAGTCCAGGGAAGACTGAAAGATTATGGCCAGTGCTCCTGCAATTTCTACTCTCACTTCCTTTAATATCCTTGGATGCATCTCATCCAGTCCCGGGGTCTTATCAACTTTAAATACCGACAGTCTTTTCAACATGTTCTTCTTATCAATTTTGAACCCTTCTAGTGACAAGAACTGTCACCATGGCCTGGGTAGCATCTACCTCCTTGGTAAAGACAGATGCAAAATTTATTGTAAAGTTTATTTTTGTTTGTTCAAACTCTGCGGAATCTTGTGGCTTTATTCTGTTAGCAAGTGTCTTAATCGCAAACTTTGTCTACTTTAAACAAAACGTTATTGGTCCCCAACTGAATCTTACCAAATCCTTGGGGAGTCTGCTTAAGGATCACAACAGTGGACATTGGACAAAGCAATGCAGGAGGCCAAGCTCAGAGCATGCATCTAAAATTGCTGCTCAGCCACACACAGAGGCATAGCGGCAACCAGGTCTGCCAACATGCAGCAGATGACCAAGAAGATGCACCAGGTTAGCGAGGAGGTGAAACATGGAGAGGATGTGAATGAGAACCACGTTCATGTGCCCGTTGAACAAGTGTCCCATATTGTTAATGTGGATCGACATGGTGATGCTCTTACACACTATGAGGCACTGGCTATGATTGGGTTTGTATGTCCACAGAAGAGTGATAGGGATTTGCTTAAGGTTAAAATTGATACGGGAACAAGTGCTAGTACCTTGCCTCTCTGTGCGCTGAAGGCTATGTATGCAGAGAAATGGGAATCTATGAGATGACCCACCTGGCTGCCTACAATGGCTCACCAAGCAAAGGCATTGGAATAATAAGCTTGCAGTGCGGCTATGGGGAGTTGGAATGGGTACCCACCACTGTTTTATATTGTAGACACAGCTGGAACAGCTGTAGCAGGACTTCCAGTATGCTGAGATTTAGAGATCGTTACAACGCATGAGGTCAGCACTTCATCGAAAGGTGCAGGAGGTTTCAGTGTGGAATGCATTGAGTCAGTTAGAGGTTTACAATTGCTTTTATCTGGACAGGTTTGATGCAATTGGTGACTTGAAGGGAGATGCCATGTTGCACGTAAGGGAGGATGCTCCTACTACTGATGGGCCAAGGAGGTGCAGCTTGCACATTCAAGAGAAGTTTAAAGTGGAACTTGATGAGATGGGATACAGTCACCCACTGAGTGCACCAGCGTTCTGCTCAGTGCAGCTCCATCACCTCAGTGATAATAGAAGATGGCAATCTCAGGATTTGCTTACACCCACAACATCTTAGCCCTCAAGGGATGTGCCCATAAAACCCCGACCCTTGAGGAGCTGAACCCTAAGTTTGCTGATGCCAGGTATTTTTCAAAGCTTGCCACAAAGCAGGGCTATTGGTCTGTCCACTCACCCAACGAGTCTCAGTTGCTCACACACCATGTGGAACATCATTCAGGAGATACTGTATCAGACGGTTACTGTTTGGGCTGTGTGTCAGCCAAGACGTGCTCCAACAATTCACGAACAGGATAATGGGAAATTTCCAGGAGGTTCCTGTTTGGTCGATGACATTGTATTAATGGGACATGCCAAGGCAGAGCACAACCCAAACTGGCATTTGCTAATGCAAGCTGCTTATCATGAGGAATCAGTATTCAATAGCAAGAAGTGGCAGTCACACGTACAAGGGGTAGCCGGTGCCTGAAACATTGGCTGGGAGTTTCCGTGCCCGCTGGTGTCGGGCGTGTTCGGAGGCGTGAGCGGACAATATGGCAAGAAAGCCAAAAATGGGTTTCACGACGCCGTGAAATCAGTTTGTGATCGTCCGCTCCGACTGCCATCGGACATCGGGGACCTCACTGTATTACATCAGCATATCATTATAAGGCCAGTCCGCCGGACTCACCTTCCCCCTCCTTCCCGCTGGATTGTCCACTCACGCTGACGTGTTTCACAACAGCACATAAAAGGTGTGCACTTTGCGAGCTACGCTCTGAGGGGAATTCGGAGGTGAGTTCACAGTAATGTTGTGGAGCACTTGCCCGGGTCACCTGTTGGACTTCAAGGCTGAGGCGCGTTTGGTGGGGGGCATGGGCTCCCCTGCATTTGAGGCGACTTGGGGGTGGGGGTGGGGCTGTAAGGATTGCATCGCGGTTGAAGGTAGTGCACAAGCATGTGCAGGATGAGAGTGGGCGGTGGGCGAGGGAAGCACCCACACATTAGGGACACCTTGAGTAAAGTGACCATTCCTCTGCAGCTGAGACAGTTCAGGCGCAGCTGCGTTGATATGATTGGAGTGGGGTCTCTAGCTTCTCTGCCCACTCAAGCAATGCAGAGGCATCGAAGTGCCACCGAGTGCTCCAGAGCTTTTCACCCCTCAGGCACAGACTGCAAACTAATGAACGTTTTAGTGGATTGCAGAACAGCTGGATGACTGCACATGTTGTACAATCTCCTTGTTAAAGCCGACCATGGAGGTGCTCACAGCCCCTTGCAATGTCATCATCCCGGTTTGGACCAGTCTCCCCCATGGTTCAGGCTAACAGTGCAGCCTTGCAGCACGGGTTAGGAGAATGCCTGTGCCTGAGCTGAGAGCACAGCCTGCAGACCAATGGGCAAAGCTGCTGTCAATTGGTTCGGGCGGAGTGGAGCAGAGGTGGGTGTGGTTTTGGGCAGCCGTGCAGCTCACCAATCACTGGCTAGCTACGTTTTGGGCAGCATTCTCCGGGATGCGTTAAGGGGCCTTCAGTCGTGGGCTCAAAGCACTGAGAGGAGTGCGCGTGGCTGGGTTTTAAATATGGCGCCCGGCGTGCTGAAGCAGCGGGGTGATGGCGTGATGGGCGATTGAGACCCCGCCCACCATGGAAACGGCGTGTTTCCCGGGAATGCGTAATTAACCCGGCAGGTTTGGGACGGTAGGGCATCTATAGCCATCGTTTTACCTGCCTGCTACCGCACTTAGTGCAAATCTGGGGCGTTTCCACCCATTAACTCTGTTTCTCCTTTCACAGATGCTCCCAGACCTGCTGAGCATTTTCCAGCACTTTCTATTGTTATATCAAATCAGCCAGGATGGCCGTTTGGCGTCATGAGAGCACAACTCCTGCTGCTTCACCAGGCAGGGCACACCACACCTTCCGAGCCTCACCGAAAGTCACCTGAAGCACAGGCCCCGCCATTTTCTTGCTTTGGGGCTTCAGAACCAGTGGTGCCCAGGGAGCCAATTTCACACCCCAGATATTTTTGCCTTATACGCTAATGGACAAGTAAAGCAGATTCCCAATCAACAGTAGCAGCAGTGTGTGTACCATCTCCAAAATACCCTGCAGGAATTCACCAAAGCTCCTTGGACAGCACCTTCCAAACCCACGACCGCTACAATCTAGAAGGACAAGGACAGCAGACAGATCAGAACCCCACCACCTGGAAGTTCCCCTCCAAGTCACTCACCATCCTAACTTGGAAATATATTGCCGTTCCTTCACTGTAGCTGGGTCAAAATCCTGGAACTCCCTCCCTAACAGCACTGTGGGTGTACCTACACCACATGGACTGCAGCGGTTCAAGAAGGCAGTTCACCACCACCTTTTCAAGGGGCAATTAGGGATGGGCAATTATTGCTGGCCCAGCCAGCGACGCCCACATCCATGAATGGATAAAATAAAAGAAATGAGTTGGCTTGGATTGAATTGGCAAATTTAAAAAAAATCTGGGTCAGTGTGTGTTCAGACGGAGGATTAAGAGTTATGGAGAAACTCGCAGGGTTGCTTTATTTCAGAAGAGGCAAGTAGTGTCCCATAAAATAGGAATCAACAGGTGTCTGCCTGAGGGAAGTCCTGATAGTCCATACACATGTGATTGAGCACACTGGGGGAATATCGGAACAGAAATAGGCTATTTATCCCCTCACACTTGTTTTACCATTCAGTGAGATAATGGCTGATCGGTCTCTTAATTCCATATGCCTACCGTGTTTCTGTCATCCTAAATATCCTTGCCTAACAATAATCTATCAATCCCTTAGTTTTGAAATTTTCAATTGAGTCTCAACAGCTTTTTTAGGCGGGGAGAGGATTCCAGATTACCACTACCCTTTGTGTGAAGGAGTGTTTCCTGACCTCTCCCCTGAATTGTCGAGCTCTGATTTTAAGGTGGTACCCCCTTGTTCTGAAATAGCTTCTCTCAATCGACCCTATCAACTTCTGCACTCACCTTAAACATCTCAGTTAGATCACCCTTAGTTTTCTGTACCCCGAAACTCTGCTGTCCTTGTCCCAACTTGCATCAAGCCCTGTTTGCCCATTACATCTGTCCTCACTGATGCTACGTTGGAGCTTGGTTAAGCACACCCCGATTTTAAAATTTCCATCCTTGTTTTTCTATCCATCCACGGCAACACCCCTCCCTATATCTGTAACCTCGTCCCGCACCGGAACCCTCTGAGATCTCTGAATTTCTCCAGTTCTCTCTTGAGTATCCCCAACTGATCGCTCCTTCTTTGGCGGCTGTGTTTTCAGCTGCCTAAGTCCCAAGCTCTGAAAGTCCCATCCTAAACCCCTCTACCTCTCTCTCCTCCTTTAAGGCACTCCTTAAAACCTACACCCTTGACCATCTGTCCTAATATCGTCTTACGAGGCTCAGTGTCAAATGCTGATTTGTAATTCTCCTGCGATGTCCCTTGGGACGTTTTATTACATTGAATGCGTTACATAAATACAAGTTGTTCTTTTTACACTCAAGGGAATGCAAGCCTAGTCTGTGCCACCTGTCCTCATAGTTTAACCCCTTTAGATCTTATTGTCCTACCCCGGCTTTTCTATCTTATGTGTGTTTGTTCCAAATCTTGGCTTTAAAGTTTCATACACACCAGGATTGTGATCTTCAAATGCTCCCATCTCATTTTTAAATGAATCCTCTGACAGATTAACAGCTTGTTACACTTTATGTGGGAGGGATCATTTTTTTCCTTAGCAAAATCTGTCTCCACGATGAATCTTAAACATTTCCTGTTTCTACAGCAACAGACGTGTATCGCCACAGATAACAGATGCTTACTGATTAACTATGCATTCTCGCCAGTTATTTTATGTAAGAGTCCACCAAAATAAATAACTCCTGCAAAAATCAATTTTTCTGATGGTAGATTACCTAACTGAGATGGAGTGCAGAAACGCTGCCCCCCCTATAAGTCATAAATAAATAGACCGTGCAGCTTGGTAAATGATGAAGCACCTGTCCCTTTAAGATGCTCTTCATTGAAAACACACGTCACTTTGCAGGTCATTGTGATTGCTATTGTTATTGTTATTATGGTTGAAAATAAGGACTGTTCTCCTTAGGGCAGAGAAGATTAAGGCGAGATTTCATAGAGGTCAAAATTATGAAGCACTTTGATGGCAGAGATAGAGAGAAACTGATTTCATTGACATTAGGGTTGGTAACCAAAGGTCACAGGTTTAGAAACATAGAAACACAGAAATTAGAAGCAGGAGTAGGCCATTCGGCCCTTCAAGCCTGCTCCGCCATTCAATGTGATCATGGCTGATCCTCTATCTCAACGCCGTACTCCCGCTCTCTCCCCATACCCCATTTAAGACAATTGCCAAAAGAAACTGGTGCTGGGAGGCACAGAGTGTGCAGATGAGGAGAACTCTTTTTGCACAGTGTGTTTTTGTGAATTATGACGAGTTGCTGGAATGTATTGCCCCAGAGGAAGGTGGAAGCAGATCCAACAGTAACTTTCACAAGGGAATTGGATAAATGCTCTGCAGGGCTATGGGGAGACAGCAAGGGAGTGGGACTCACCTCAAAGAGCCAGTACGGACATGATGCGCCAAATGGCCTCCCTCTGTGATTGCTTCCATGATGATATAAAATGCTTCAGGTCTTTCGAGCAGATGGCATTCCCAGGTCACATGTCTCATTTCCCTGTACAATATGGACTACACTTTAATTTGTTTTGGTCCCAATTGGGCTGACTATTAAGCGAAACAGAGTATTATAGCATCAATGCAGGGGGAGATGGTGTTGTAGTGGTAATGTCACTGGGCTAGTAACCCAGTAGACCAAGTTGATTGCTCTAGGGACATGGGTTCAAGTCCCACCACAGCAGCTGGTGGAATTTAAGTTCAGTTAGTAAATCTGGAATATAAAAGTACTCTTAGCAATGATGACTATAACAACTATCATTGATTGTTGCAAAAACCCATCTGGTTCACTGATGCCCTTTAGGAAAGGAAATCTGCCATACTTACCTGGTCTGGTCTACATATCCATCAGACCCATAGTAATGTGGTTGACCTTTAACTGCCCTCTGAAATGGCCTAACAAGACACTCATTTCAAGGGCAATTAGGGATGGGCAACAAATGCTGGCCTTGCCAACAATGTCCACATCCCAATGAAAGAATAAAAGATTAAAAAATAAGGTGATGCAGATATGTCTAATTGTTCACTTTCTGTCCTCCCCTCAACTCATCTCTGCAGTTGATTTCTGAGCTGGTGTAGTTTGATGTGTTCTGGGCACATTCTAGTACCTCAGCCAAATGGCCACAGTTAATTTTTTTAAAAAATATTTATTCATGTGATGTGAGCTAGTGTTTGTTGGCCATCCTTAATTGCCCTTGAGAAGGTGGTGGTGAGCTGCCTTCTTGAATCTCTGCAGCTGGTGGATGTACACCAGCAGGAAGGGAGTTCCAGGATTTTGACCCAGCGACAGTGAAGGAACGGCGATATATTTCCAAGTCAGGATCATGTGTGGCTTGGAGGGGAACTTGCAGGTGGTGGTGTTCCCATGCATCTATTGCCCTTGTCCTTCTAGGTGGTAGAGGTCGCAGGTTAGAAGGTGCTGTCAAAGGAGCCTTGGTGAATTGTTGCAGTGCATTTTGTGGATGGTACACACTGCTGCCAGTGGTGGAGGGAGTGGATGGGGTTTCAAACAAGCGGGCTGCTTTGCCCTGGAAGGTGTCAAGTTTCACGCGTGTTGTAGGAGCTGCACTCATCCAGGCAAGTGGAGAGTATTCCATCATACTCCTGACTTGTGCCTTGTAGATGGCGGACAGGCTTTGGGGAGTCAGGGGAAGAGTTACTCACCGCAGGATTCCTAACCTCTGACCTGCTCTTATAGCTACAGTATTTATGTGACTGGTCCAGTTCAGTGTCTGGTCAACGTGAAGAGCCAAGACCACAATAACTCACACATCACCAAGGTTAAGAACAAAAGTGAAAACCTCACAAAGCCAGAAGCAATAGTTCAGTGATACAAGTTTGGGCTTTAGAAGCTTGAAAATTATAGCAAGTAAGACCATGGGAAAGAAAGGAATTCCACAGTGTGGGATTTTTCAGAATATTTTAGGAGAATTGCTTTTACATGATGAAGGTACAGGAAGGAGGAGGAAGAGGGTAAAAAATAGTTAATTTGAGGCTTAGAATGATGGAAAAAAAGGAAAGTTCAGAGGAGGAACAACCAACGCATTCCATTGATATTTACAACACCGAATCAGGCTATTCAGCCCAATAGGGCCTTGCTGGTGTAAATACTCCATGCAAACCTCCTCCCTCCTACATCATCCAACCCATCAACACATCCTTCTATTTCTTTCTTCCTCATGTGTTTATCCAGCTTCCCCTTAAAAACATCCATGCTATTCACCTCAACCTGGTTGTGGTTGTTGGGGGTCAGTCATCTCAGGTTCAGGACATCACTGCAGAAGTTCCTCAGGGCAGTGTCCTCAGCCCAACCATCTTCAGCTGCTTCATCAATGACCTTCCTTCCATCATAAGGTCAGAAGTGGGGATGTTCGCTGATGATTGCACAATGTTCAGTACCATTCACAACTCTTCAGCTACTGAAGCAGTCTGTGTCCAAATGCAGCAAGGCCTGGACAATATCCAGGCTTGGGCTGACAAGTGGCAAGTAACATTCACGCCACAGAAGTGCCAGGCAATGACCATTTCCAACAAGAGAGAATCTAACCATTGCCCCTTGATGTTCAATGGCATTACCATCACTGAATCCCCCACTATCAACATCCTGGGGGTTGCCATTGACCAGAAACTGAACTGGACTAGCCATATAAATACTGTGGGTACATGGGAAGGTCAGAGACTGGGAATCCTGCGGTGAGTAACTCACCTCCTGACTCCCCAGATCCTGTCCACCATCCACAAAGCACAAGTCAAGAGTGTGATGGAATACTCCCCACTTGCCCGGATGAGTACAGTCCCCACAACACTCAAGAAGCTTGACACCATCCAGGACAAAGCAGCCCGCTTGATTGGCACCATATCCACAAACATTCACTCCATCCACCACCAATGCACAGTAGCAGTAGTGTGTACCATCTATAAGATGCACTACAGGAATTCACCAAGGCTCCTTAGACAGCACTTTCCAAACCCATGACCACTGCCATCTAGAAGGACAAGGTCAGCAGATAGATGGGAACACCACCAACCGGAAGTTCCCCTCCAAGTCACCATTCTGACTTGGAAATAAATTGCTTCAATGTCGCTGGGTAAAAATCCTGGAACCCCCTTCCCAAAAGCACTGTGGGTGCACCTACACCACAGAAACTGAAGTGGTTCAAGAAGGCAGCTCATCACCACCTTCTCAAGGGCAACTAAGGATGGGCAATAAATGCTGGCCCAGCCAGTGAAGCCCTCATCCCATGAATGAAGGAAAAAAAACTACTCCTTCTGCTAGCGAGTTCCATAGTCTAACCGCTCTCTGGTGAAGACATTTTTCTTGAGTTCCTTATTGGATTTATTGAGGACAATCTTATATTTATTGGCTCTATAAAGTATAGAATTAGCACCAAGACAGCCAAGAGCGAGGGAGAGGAAGAAGTGAGGTCGTGATGGCAGTAGGTAGGTAGAGTTGAGGTTAACAGTAAGAAAAAGATCATCTACCAGACAATAAACTCCTTCTTATATTCTAACTAAGCATGTGAGAAAGATGTATGGATTATCAAAAACTGATAGTCTGAAAATAAGGCCAAAGCTATGTAAGGAGGGGGGTGAGTATATGGAGGTTGATTTTATTCACAGTGTTTACAATGACGCCATTTTCCTTTTATAAATTTAATTCATTCTTTTTTTTAAATGTATTCTTTCATTGGATGTGTGTGTCACTAGCAAGGTCAGCATTTGTTGCCCGTCCCTAATTGCCCTTGAACTGAATGGCTTGCTTGGTCATTTCAGAGTGCAGTTAAGAGCCAACCACATTGCTGGGGGTCTGGAGTCCCATGGAGGCCAGACTGGGTAAGGATGGGCAGATTTAATTTCTTGAAGGACATTGCTCCTGGCCTTGTGAGGTTTGTTACTTTTACTGCCCTGAACCTTGGTGATAGTGGGTTTTCACAACAATCATTGCTGGAAACCATTACTGAGCATAGCTTTATATTCCAGATTTGTTTTTAATTAATTGAATTTAAATGCCACTGGCTGCCATGGTGGGATTTGATCCTGTATCCCCAGAGCATTAGTCAGGGCCTATTGGATTGCTAGCTCAGTGACATTACCACTACACCATCATCTCCCCCTCCCCCATTTGTTACCCATGGGTGGAATTTTCTGCTCCCGCCAATGGCGGGAATCGTGATGGGCTGGGGGGTGGGGGGGGTGGGGGGGCGCAAAACCTGGCATGATGGGAAAAGTCAATTTCCCGCCGGTGGGAAATTAGTTTGGAATTTTGTTTCCCCAATTTTGATGGCAGTTTAAAGGTGTTTCCCCGCTGATCTATGCCGGGAGCCATATTTGTATTCATTTGCATCTCATGAATGCTCCTTAGAAGAAGGCCAACTCGCTGGACGCAGCTCCTGGCCTGCAATGAGTGAACGCCTGACCCGGGTGCCCTTTAAATATAGCACCAGGATGTTCGACCCGTGAGGTGAAGGTGGGGCTGGTGACTTCTGACTTCCTGCCGGCCCCACCATGAAATTTGCTGAGCTCCTTGCAGATCCGTAATTAATGAGTTGAAAACTGAAAGGTCGCACATGTTCATGCGGCCCAGGGGGGAACCACGCCGATTTTCCCACCCTCCACCAGGCTTAGACTGCAGACCGGAATATTCCGCTGCTTGTTCTAATAATGGTGTAACTTGGTTCCCAGAGTCAAGCCTGACCCTGACAGTGTTTCTACAATTGATAATCGAGCCTAGTTTTGTTGAAATGGCTGGTCAGCTGGTACTGCAATCCCGAAGTGTTCACTCCTTCATGGGGCGAAATTCTGGTGCAGCGGGAGTGGAGGAAGTGGAATTCGAGGCTGAAGCTAAAATCCATTCAGATTTCAACACAAAAGTGCCAGGTGCTTCTTCTGCCTGCTCACTAGGGCATGACTGAAAATTAGGGGTGGGTGTGGTGTTGCTGGGGGTGGTGGGGGTGGGGTTGTGCCCCCTATGCCATCTCAGGAATCCTGCCAGTTGTGCAGAATTTTAGCACGGGGCTACTCAATATCAGTTTCAAATGTCAATCGCTCCTAGGAAGAAGTGTAATCTCAGTCAGGAAAAATGGAGAACGAGAGTCCAGATATGAAGCCTAGAAAGTTACGTGAAAAGCTGCTGAATAGACCATATGGGGATAATGTCATGGTTGGTGTTGGCAATGCAGGACATGCAGAGAACATAAGCATTTGTCAGCGAAGTGGCAATGAACCAGAAATTGGAGCAAAGGTAAATAGTGTCTAAACACTGTAGAGTAAGTTAATTCTTCCTCTGTTACTCCAACCGGTTTACTCCAACCCCTCATTACCATTGACTTAATTTGGGTCAACACACCTGCAGATGAAGACACACGAGTTGACTCATGACTCAGAGGAATCCCTCCCACCTGAAGCCAAGGAAACATGGCCGACTTGGCTATGTCTCAATCGCCTCAGGACTGGTGTCGGCCGCTGCATGGTCCTTATTCCGAAGTGTGGACACAGCCAAATGAATTCTGTCGACTGTGATTGTGGACAGGCATTTCAAATGATGAAACATCTCCACTGTGCCACAGTTATGCAGCCCTGAAGATTTGAAGATCTTCAACTCTCGAGCCAGAGCTTGCTTGGGGCGGGGCTGTGGGAAGGAATAACGACACAACATGAAAAGCTGCCAATTCTGACTTAGATGAAAGTTACGCTCTCTCCCTTGAAGATGTTGAACCAGGTTGAACAGGTTGGGGCTCTTCTCTAGAAAAGAGATGGTCGAGAGGTGGCTTGATGGAGGTAATTAAGATTATGAAGGTTAGTGCAGTTGTTTGAGGGGCGGGGTGGTGGGGGGAATTAAAACTAGGGCCCATCAATATAAAAATCACTCATAAGCACACTGGGAAATTCAGGAGATATTTATTACCAATAGAGTGGTGAGAATAAAGACATAAGAACAATTGAGATAGGAGCAGGGGTAGGCCATTCGGCCCCATCGAGCCTGCTCCACCATTCCATCAGATCTTGGCTGATCTAATTGTGGCCTCAACTCCTACCTTCCTTCTTTCGCTCACCCACTCCCCTCCCCATAACCCCCGACTGGCTTGTAGATCAAAATGTATCGATGACCCCAGCCTCCACAGTGCTCTGGGGTGGAGAACTCCAAAGATTAACGATCTTTTACTAGAAGAAATTTCTTCTCATTTTCATCTTAAATGGGAGACCCCTTACTTTGAAACTGTGTCCCCTAGCTCTAGATAGCCCTGCGAGGGAAAACATCCTCTTAGCGCCTACCCTATTGAGCCCCCTCAGAATCTTATATGTTCAATAAGATCGTCACCTCAAGGGCAATTAGGGATGGGCAATAAACTCTGGCCTAGCCAGCTACACATCCACATCCCGTGAACAATTACATTTTTAAAAAAATCACCTTGCATTCTCTAAACTCCAATGAGTATAGGCACAAGCTCCTCAACGTTTCCTAATAAGACAACCCTTCATCCCACAAATCCCTGAATTTCCTCCCATTAAAGCTGGGGGAGGCAGTGGCATAGTGATATCGTCACTAGACTGGTATTCCAGAGACCCAGGCTAATGTTTCGAGGGACCAGGGTTCAAATCCCACCAAGACAGATGGTGAAATTTGAATTCAATAAAAAAAATCTGCAATTAAAAGTCTAATGATGACCGTGAAACCATTGCCGATTGTTGTAAAGACTCATCCAGTTCACTAATGTCCTATAGGGAAGGAAATCTGCTGTCCTCACCTGGTCTGGGCCTACATGTGACTCCAGACCCATGGCAATGTGGTTGGCTCTTCAATGCCTTCTGAGCAAGGGCAATTAGGGATGGGCAATGAATGCTGGTCTAGCCAATGACACTCAAATCCAAAGAATGAAAAGAAGTATTTCCCTCCTTAAATAAGGAGGCTAAATTGGACACAATACTCTAGGTGTGGTCTCACCAATGAGAATGTGGAACTTGCTACCGGAAGGAGAGGTTGAGCAGGCTAAGCTGGCTAAAGACACGATTGGGAAATGAGTAGGGTTAGATGAAGGTGGAGGAGCATAAACCCTGAATGGCCCATTACTGCGATTTACATTTTATGCTAGACCAATATAGAAACATAGAGAGTAGGAGTAGGCCATTCGGCCCTTCGAGCCTGCAGAATATATTAACGCATATTACAACACGCTCATGAAGAACAAGCAAGTCAGCCTGAAGCTGGGCTGTGACGTCCTGTGATCAATGTTCTGCATGAAAATGTGCTTGACAATGCAAACGGTGAAGATCTTCAGCACTCTTGCCATTTCACAGCTCACGTTCAACAGAATAGCAGGTTCTTGTGGAAGAGAAGAGTCGGTTTTACGAAACAAGAGGAAATAAGGCCTTGGAGTTTCAAGTAGAGTCATTGGATATCGACTTATTCTAGGCGCTGGAATCATTTCAGTGTGTACAGCATTTGGCAATGAATTATGAGAATATTATTGTGATCATGGAGGCTGCGTTAACAAAACAGGATTTAGTGCTCAAGTACCAGGTTTCTTCAAAGGAAAGGTGAAGCTCGAAGGTATTCATCACCTTTAAATTGATTGCAAGGTCTCACATTCACAGTCGCCAGGCAGGAAGTTACCTCTAGCTGTAGAAGAAGCACTATTATTAATAGTAAGTGATGCCTCGTTCCATTGAGTGTAGTGACTGGTTGGCTTCCTTCAGTGGTGCTGGTAATGAAAAGGAAAGAATGGGAAAGTATGGCCTGTGACAAAGTGTGTGATAAAATGCAACAAAGCCTTCAAACATTATCACCACTTAATTCAGACCGCAATGTCTGCCTGAACCAGCGAATGTCATTCTATTCATGGCTGCAGATGTAAAGAACTGACTTCAAAAGCTGCATTAGATGGAGACGATAAAAATAAATATAGATAATGTATAAAAATAAATATAAATATATGAGGATAAAGAATGAGAAACGTATGAAGGCTTTAGAGAGGATGCCGAAAAGATTGACAGGAATTGTGCCAGGACTGAGGAGCTTCGGTTACTTGGATAGATCGGAGAAGCTGGGACCGTTCGGCTTAGAGAAGAGGGGTTTGGGATGGGATTTGGTAGAGGCTCAAAATCATAAGGGGTCTGGACAAAGTAGATAGAGAAAAACTGTTCCCCATTGGTGGAAAGATAGAGAACCAGAGGACACAAACTTAAGGTGATTGACAAAAGACTAAATGAGGAGAAACCTTTTTTATGCAGCAGTGGGCTCTAACGATGCCATGTTGACATTCCTGGGCAGTTAGGATGGCATCTTGTGCCTCCCATTACCTGTGCAACTGTTTAGCAAGGACCAGAATATGACCCTCAACATGATGTAAATTAAAAAGCTGACCTTGAGCAGGGTGACGCACAAGGTGGGCAGTAACCGACCTGATGTTTTGAGCGCCTGTCCTGTATCCATTGGTCAGAATAGTTTGAATAGGTGATTGACACTGGGTAAGCTACCAGCTCCCCCAAAAAGGTTACGTATGGGGAGGTACTGGTGGAGTTGCCATACTGCTGAGGGGTTGTATACGGCTCAGATGCTGGTGAGGTCCTTGTAAGGCCCCGGTGAGGTTGCATCACTCGTCGGTTGCTGCCTTCTTCAGAGTGGACGAGGAGGAGGAGGACGATGAGATCAACACACTCTGTGCCAACCGCTTGTCCACCCTCTGGGATCAGTAAATTGCTCTGAACTGTTATGGATTGTATAATGTTTTTCTGTCTAATTAGTTAATGCATCATATTTAAGCTGTCGTTTCTTAATAAACCATCTTAAAATTGCCAATGACTAATCGACTGCCTATTTAGGTATCTGTGGACAAATACTTTTGTGCGTTTGTGGTGTACATAAATGATTTTGGGCTTAAATGTAGGGGGTAGGATCAAGAGGTTCGCGGATTACACAAAACTTGGTAGAGTAGTAAATAGCGAGGAGGATAGCAGTAAACTGCAGGAGGATATCAATGGACTGGTCAGGTGGGCAGAGCAGTGTCAAATGGAATTCAACCCGGAAAAGTGTGAGGTAATTGTGGAGGGCTAACAAGGCAAAGGATTACACTATGAATGGTAGGACCCTGGAAAGATCAGAGGGGCCTTGGTGTGCATGTCCACAGATACCTGAAGGCAGCAGGGCAGGTAGATAAGGTGGTTAAGAAGGCATATGGGATACTTGCCTTTATTAGCCAAGGCATGGAAGGTTATGCTGGAACTGTATAAAATACTGGTTAGGCCACAACTGGAGTACTGCGTGCAGTTCTGGTCACCACATTATAGGAAGGATGTGATTGCACTGGGGAGGGTGCAGAGGGGATTTACCAGGATGCTGCCTGGGCTGGAGGGTCTGAGCTATGAGGAAAGATTGGATAGGCTGGGGTTGTTTTCCTTGAAGCAATAAGGTTGAGAGGTGACCCGATAGAGGTATATAAGATTATGAGAGGCATAGATAGGGTGGATGGGAAGGCACTTTTTCCATTAGTAGAGGGGTCAATAACCAGGGGGCATAGATTTAAGTTAAGAGGTAGAAGGCTAAGAGGGGAGTTGAGGAGAAATTTTTTCACCCAGAGGGTGGTGGGAGTTTGGAACTCACTGCCTGAAAGGGTGGTTGAGTCAGAAACTCTCGCAACATTTAAGAAGTATTTAGATATTCACTTGCGTTGCCATAGCCTCCAGAGCAATGGGCCAAGCGCTGGGAAATGGGATTAGTGTAGTCATATTTTTGTTGACCGGCGTGGATATGATGGGCCGAATGGCGTCCTTCTGTACTGGAGACGTCTATGAGTACTTGAAAGAGAAAAAAATGACAGGACAATGGAGACAGAGCGAAGGAATGGGACTAACTAAAATATGTTCCAAGGGAGCTGATGTAGTCTTGATGGGCTGAATGGCCTTCTTCTGTGTTGTACTATTCTATCAGCAGGATTTTTTGGGTGGCGGGGTTTCCCCGACCTGGGTTTGGGGGTCACATGTAGGCCAGATTAGGTAAGTGATGGCAGATTTCCTTCCCTAAAGGCCATTAGTGAACCAGATGGTTTTTTACAATAACCAATGATAGTTTCATGGTCACTATTATTGAGACTAGCTTTATCTTCCAGATTTATTAATTGAATTAAAACTCTGGCAGCTGCCATGGTGTTTGAACCCACATCTCCAACATTAGGCAGGGGCCTCTGGGTTACGAATCCTGTGGCTTTATCACTACCCCACTGTCGCCCACTGTCCAGCAGCTCTGTGCCAGCAGCACCAGTAGTGCAAAGGACTGGGACAACAAGCAGTCCCTAGATTCAAAGTCCCGGAGTCCAGGACCAGGTTAAGGATGGGGTTCTCATGGTCCTCATGGGAAGGGAGGGCCCTCTCCACAGGAAGAGGAGTGGTGGGGGTCTTGATGGAGAGGCCAGGGGAGAAGGCAGCACCTGCGGGGGCAGACCTTGTTGGAGGGGTGGGGGTGGTGGTGCGTGCCCAATGTGGAAAGGAGGCTGCTGAAGGAGGCGCCCTGAAATGCAGCCTTGTCTGTTCTGTCCAGTGGTTGCAGTGTACAGTAATGGAGTTCTCCCCAGTGTACTGGGCAATATTTATCTCCCCATCAACACTAAACGGGTTATCTGGTCATAAGAATATAAGAACATAAGAAAAAGAGCAGGAGCAGACCGTCTGGCCCCTCGAGCCTGCTCCGCCATTCAATACGATCGTGGCTGATCTGGGACTTCAACTCCATTATCCTGCCCACTCCCCATATCCCTTAATTCCCTGAGAGACCAAAAATCTAACTATCCCAGACTCAAATATATTCAACAATGGGATACAGAATTCCAAGGCCTGAGCAGGGTCACTTTCCGGACTTACCCACTGCCTCTGAACTCTTCCTGCCAGCCTGAAAGTTGAGGCCAGGAGGGAAAGGGCCTTTACGTGGTCATTAATTGGCCACTTAAGGGCCTCAATTTGGGCTGGGGGGGTGGGGTGCGGTGCAGGGGTGTGTGGGTTGACCCAGGCCTCCCCAGTCCCACTGTAAAATTGTGGACAGGTCAGGTCAGGGCAGGCGGGAGGGAGGGTTTTATGGCGTAGAAGATGACGTGTGCCAGGTGGACCATATCCACAAGGGAAACTTGGTCACCCTGTCACAACGGTTTTGCAATTTGTATTTATTACGAGAAGATGTGTGCACTGAATTCAGAAGTAATGTGTCCACCCAGACCTTTAGAGATTTTAAAAGTTAAATTAAAATATTTATTAACAAAGTAAAAGATTTCAAGCACCTACGTAAGGCGGTGGGAAGGCCATTCGAGGAATCTTATGGGTCCCCTCCCTGCCGACAAACCATCTGGTGGCGGAGTGTAAAATTCAGCCCTATGACTCAATGATTCCAAGTTCCCCTCCATTCCAAACTCCAGCCTGACTTGGAACTATATTTTTTTTCCTTTCTTCATTTCTTCATCATTCCTTCATCATCACTGGTTCAAAACCTTGGTCCTCCCTTCTAATAGTGCACGCACCACATGGGCTGCAGCGGTTCAGTAAAGGGGCTCACCACAAGAATTTTCAAGGGCAGTTGGGGATGGGGCCATAAACGTGGAGCCTTGCCAGCGAAGCCCACATATACTGGGAATGAATTCAAGTACAAACGCCAACGTTAGAGGTGGACTCCGTGTACAGGGTGGACTGATATTCAAGGAGATGCCTTTCTCAAGGGCAATTACAGGGATGGACAATAAATGCTGGCCTTACCAGCAATGCCAACAGCTCATGAACAAATAAAAAACAATGGAGTAGTTTATAACTCAAAATGAGAAAAGAGATGAAGCAGAATTCACATCAGAAACGAGGGTCTTCCTCGGAGAGCCGGAGAAGTGATTTACTGGTTGTCTGATGAATAAGGACATGGACAAATACATATTAAAGTGTGATACATGCCAACAAGCTGAAGCTAAAATACAGAGTCAACGACTTATTAAGCACCAAACACCAGAAAAGCCCTTGGAGAAAATAGGATGTGACTTCCTTTAACACAGATGGAAGAAACTCTGATTGTAACTCTGATTGCCTCGAAACAGACAGATTGTCGGACTGAGGAAGGGAAGTCATGACCAAGATGAAAACTTATTTCAAATGAGTCCCGGGAGATTTAGATACAGCCTCTTTCAGGGATAGTTTCTAGCGGCGATTTCCTCGTTTGCTTACTCCGTTTAACTAACCCTGATGGTGGGGCAGTTGGACCAGGTTCTCTGGGGAGAAATCGCGGTGAGCCCGCTCCTGAAGTTGGTGATCCTGCTCCTGATTTTCGGTGATTCTGATGTCGGTGATCCTGGTGCCTGTGATCCCCAGTGTCGTTGACCTCAAATTATCGACGATCTCGTTCTTGGTGATCTTGATGTCGTTGCTCCTGATGTTGCTCTCCCTGCAGCACATCAACAATATGTCTAATGCTGTCCCTCAGTCTGCAGGGCACACTTCAATTGAAGGAAAATTCTTGTGGGCATGTGAGCGGACAATCCAGTCCAAACCTAGAAAGGTTGGAAGTCACTCCCAATGTGTTCGCAATATTGGCCACAAGACAAAGTCTTTGTGAATACAGTATACTCAGGATCATTATGTCCTGGAGTCAGTGCTGTATAAAAGCCGCATTTAATCTTTGAGATAGAAATGACTGAATGTCGTACTATTTAGATCATGTTTACTGCCCTTATCCAGTCCATGTACCAGGCTGTATTGAATTACCAGCTTAATGTCCCCCCTCCCCACCGCTCCCTCCCTACTCTGGCCACCCCTGCCTTCCACTCACCACCAAGCCACCGACTGACTGGAAATCGCGTTAAAGTGTTTACAGCTACCGGCTCCGAATCTCCTAGACTTGTAGCTGTCTTCAAAATCTATACCATCTCGCCAGGATCGAGGGATTCCACGTGGCAAAACACTGCCACACACCCTGTTTACTCGTCGTCCCCATTGAAGGATTTCACATTTTGTATTTATTAAATTTGACATCGTTCAGGAGCTGAGGTTTTGCCTGTCGGCCGTGGCCCATTTGGTAGCGCCTGCGTGTCAGAGGTTTGTGGATTTGAGTCCCACTCTAGAGCGTTGAGCACACGATGTAGGTTTGCAGCCCCCGTTCTCCGCTTCCCCCCCATCACCCCCCCCACTCAGTGCAGTACTGAAGGAGGGCTGCATTGTCACTGTCTCTCAGTAAAGTGAGGCCTTGCCTGTTCTGTCCAGTGGTTACAGTGAACAGTAGTGGAGTTCTCCCCAGTATACTAGGCAATATTTATCTCCCCATCAACACTAAACGGGTTATCTGGTCATAAGAATATAAGAACGTAAGAAAAAGAGCAGGAGCAGACCATCTGGCCCCTCGAGCCTGCTCCGCCATTCAATACGATCGTGGCTGATCTGGGACTTCAACTCCATTAACCCGCCCACTCCCCATATCCCTTAATTCCCTGAGAGACCAAAAGTCTGTCAATCCCAGCCTTAAGTATATTCAACGATGGAGCATCCACAACCCCTCGAGGTAGGGAATTCCAAAGATTCACAACTCTTCACCTCAGCCCTAAATGATTGGCTTCTTATCCCGAGATGGTTCCATGTTCTAGACCCCCCAGCCAGGGAGAACATTCTTGAAGTGTCTACCCTGTCAAGCCCCTTCGGAATCTTACCGCATTGCTGTTTGTGAGAGATTATTATTGTGTCTCTTACATGGCAACAGCTGTAAAAGTACTTCATTGGCTGTGAAGCACTCGGGGCCACCCTGAGATTGGGAGAGGCGCTATATAAATGCAGGACCTTGTTAGTGTGCAGTGAAGTGTAAGAGAAGAGAAGGTAAATTAAGAAGTAATGTTCAGATTGGGATTTAGCAATAAAGTAATATTTGAGTATGGCTGAAAAAAGAGACTTGTGGAAGCTTTTTGTCTTGCACTCATCAGGACACTTCACAAGAATTCCGACATAAGGGGAAAACAACAGTTTTTGCAGACAGAAAGACCATGTACACACATTGGGTCTGTTTCCGCTAAACCAAATAAGTGATAGCCATTCGCTGACTCATCCCTCAGAGCAATGCCTTGACCAATCAGGGCCAAGCTGCTTGGTTTAAATTTCGAACAATGCTTGGCAGTTAACTGTCAGTCACCATCAGTGATGCATTCCCCATGGCAACACTTCTACCAATCAGAGCCCACTTGCCAACCAATCAGCACTCTCTTAACATGCAGTATAAATTGTTGTTTCCCCCTTATTTTGGTATTCTTGCTCAGTGTCCTGATGAGGGCGAGACGTATAGCTTCAACATTTCTCTTTCTTTCAGCAATACCCAAGCTCTGTACTACCAAACAACTGAAGTGATATTTGCTGAATATAGAATGATAATGACTCAGCGGTCAATCGTTTATTATCAAGAGTACTTTCTGTTTGCATCTCCTTCTTTCTGCTCATTTTCTCCAAACCCCTCGTCTCTCTCCTGAGTGCGTTTGCTCCTCAATGGCGTGCACCCTGGGAGGGTGTTTGGGATGGAATTCCTATTGGCAGTAAACGTGGTGATGTGTGTTTCAGCGAAAGCTGCCTAGCCCTTGGCCAGAGGATGATCACGAGATCCAAGAGTTTGGTTAAGATCGTGCTGACATCAAGGCAAAATAAGTACAAAATTTAACAAAAATATTAGCCATTTACTAATTGCCCAGGACATGATTCAGCGATGTAATAAAAGCAAAATACCGCAGCTGGGAAATAAAAACAGACAAAGCGCTGGAAAACCTCAGCAGGTCTGGCAGCATCTGTGGAGAGACAAAAACCGAGTTAATGTTCCGAGTCCAATAACCCAGCTCCGAAGAAGAGTCATGTTGGGCTCGAAATGTCACCTCTGTTCCTCTCTCCACATGTTTCAGCAACTTAATTGAAAAAAAAATCTAGTTCGCAAATAAGCCGAGGGAGCTATGGCAATGATCTCCCTCTTCATTGCAAACTATAAAATAAATTAACAATTTATTGCAGCCATCAGCAGTTCAATGAAATCCGGCCACAATTGCACTTTATATTCCCGTTTATTGCCACTTCTTTTGCTTGATGTCGCTGCTTCCTTCTCCTGCTGCTGTATCTGGTTTAACACAAGGGAGCAACCGCATTTCGCCAGAGCTGATGAGAGCACTGCTGTCAGCCCTCCGACTGCACAGGCACGAGCTGCACTCTATATAGCTAGCAGCACATGTTCCAAACAGATTGCAAAACCTCAGAGGTCTCTCATCTGCACTCAAGCTCCAAAAGCATTCCTGCGTTCCACTCCCTTGTATCCACTTGGCCCTCCCTTGAATTCCCACGCTCCCAATCTTCTCTGGGCCCGAGCCACAGTCGCCTCATGTATATGGGCTCTTTAAAGAATGGGAATGGCAGCAGAGTGCTTATGTTACTGGGCTAACCATCCAGTGAGATAAGTTCAAACCTCACCGTGGCAGCTGGTGGATTTAAACTTAATTAAATAAATCTGGAATTAAAAAGCAGTCATCAGTAATGGCGACCATGGGGATTGTCATCAAAAAAAGCCCCCATCTGGTTCATCAATATACACTTAGGGAAGGGAATCTACCGTCCTTACCCAGTCTGGCCTATATGTGACTCCTGACTTGCAGCAATCTGACTCTTAGGCCCTGTGAAATGGGTGGCAAGTCACTCAAGCATCCAAGAAGGCTGCTCACCACCACCTTCTCAAGGGAAATTAGGGATGGACAATGTGGTTGACTCTGAAGTGCCCTCTGAAATGGCCTAGCAAGCCATTCAGTTCAAGGGGCAATTAAGGATGGGCAACAAATGCTGGCCTTGTCAGCGACACCCACATCCCATGAAAGAAAGTAAAAGACCTGTAACCTAACAGGTTGTGATCTTAAAACAGAGCCTGAACTAGTTCTCAGTGCAGTAAGGAGATTGAGAGGGTACAAGATCCATATGTTCAGAATGTTGAGGGACATAGTAATGCAAGTAGGTTGAAAAAAAAGCTCTAACTGGACAACCCAAAGCATTGTTTTGACTTCTCTCAAAATCCATCACCATATAACAACAGGAGATGTGGGATGGAATGGGTAAGGGCAGAAGGAAGCCACTCTACATAAGTCAGTTTGCAGCCAATGTGAAAAGAAGGATTTTCTGCTTTATCTGCGTTTCTGGTTAGTGTCCTGTGCAACATTCTTTCTCAGCATAACCACCACAATGACTGCTTATTCAGAGGTTACTCTTTCTGGGATATTGCTGGACACTATTGATCCCCACATAACAACAGCCTGTAGTAATCCATCATTTCACAATTGTTCTGAGCAACTTTATAAGGTGCAACCCTGAATGTGAATCTTCCTCTTTGTGTTTGGCACTTTGCCCCAGCGTTTAATGATCACTGCATAGACTAATCGATACCCCGCCTCTAAGGCATTGGGCGGAATTTTCCATTCTAGGGACGGAGGCCGGAACTTTCCATCCCCGTTGGAGCCGGGTGTCATGGCGAGTAAGCGGACAATATGGGGAGAAGGCCCACACTCGGTTTCACGACATCGTGAAACCAGTTCGCGATCATCCCGCTCTGCCCGTCAATGGCAGGCCGTGTTTCCCACCACCAGACATCAGAAATATCATTCTAATACATCTGCCTATAATGAAAATCCCTGCCAGTACAGCTACAACACTGGCATCTACCTGGCAATGTGGAAAATTGCCCAGGTATGTCCTGTACACAAAATGCAGGACAAATCCAACCCGGCCAATTACCGCCCCATCAGTCTACTCTCCATCATCAGTAAAGTAATGGAAGGGGTCATTCACAGTGCTATCAAGCAGCACTTGCTTAGCAATAACCTGCTCACTGATGCCCAGTTTGGGTTCCCCCAGGGCCACTCTCTCCACAGATGCTGCCAGACTTGCTGAGGTTTTCCAGCATTTTTTGTTTTTATTTCAGTTCCAGCATCCGCAGTGTTTCGCTTTTGTTTTTCCCTCTTGTTGGTTCCCTCACCACCTGCCGCAGACCCAGTCTAGCAGCTATGTTTTTTAGGATTTGGCCAGCTCGGTCAGCAGTGGTGCTACCGAGCCACTCTTGGTGATGGTCATTGAAGTCCCCCACCCAGAGTACATTCTGCACCTTTGTCACCCTCAGTACTTCCTCCAAGAGGTGTTCAACATGGAGGAGCACTGATTCATCAGCTGAGGGAGGGCGGTATGTGGTAATCAGCAGGAGGTTTCCTTGCCTATGTTTGACCTGATGCCATGAGGCTTCATGGGGTCCGGAGGCGATGTTGAGAACTCCCAGGGCAACTCCTCTATATCACTGTGCCGCCCCCTCTGCTGGGAGTGTCCTGCCGGTGGGACAGGATGATGGTGTAAGCTACGATTCCGTGAGTATGATTATCTCAGGCAGTTGCTTGAATAGTCTGTGTGACAACTCTCTCAGTTTTGGCACTAGCCCCCTGATGTTAGCAAGGAGGACTTTGCAGGGTCAGCACGGCTGAGTTTGCCATCGTCATTTCTGGTACCTAAGTTGATGCTGTGTGGTCCATCCAGTTCCATTCCCTATAGACTTCATAGCGGTTTGATGCAACTGAGTTGCTTGCTAGGTCATTTCAAAGGGCATTTCAGAGTCAACCACATTGCTGTGGGTCTGGAGCCACATGTAGACCAGACCAGGTAAGGACAATAGATTTCCTTCCCTAAAGGACATTAGTGAACCAGATGGGTTTTTACAACAATCGACAATGGTTTCATGGCCATCATTAGACTTTTAATTCCCGATTTTTATTGAATTCAAATTCCACCACCTGACATGGTGGGATTCAAACCCGGTCCCCAGAACATTACCCTGGGGTCTCTGGATTACTAGTCCAGTGACAATACTGCCTCTCCCATAACATAAGAGCACTGCTGGCAATACACCCATGGTCGGGCCAATGTTCTGCCATTGTAGTGGTCCATGTTTGCCAGCCTCTTATCCTTCTCGTGGCCCCGCTGTCTCTTGCTGCTCAGGGCCTTTCTCCTCATGGCCTTGCCTAACCGGCAATGGCCCCTCCTTCTCCTTATCTGGATGAGAGCCATTGCCCAGGCAGGATTACCTGCAGCTTGCAGCATTAACGCCTCAGTGGATGTGTGAACGAATTGAAATGATATATTAAGTGAACATGTCCTTTACAGGCTTCCCTCCATCTCAAAGCCAGCAGGCAAGTGCTAAGCCCTTCACCTGGCCCCCATCTAGACATGGCATCCCCACCCCATCCCTTCCAGGTGAAGGACATCTCTGGAGGACCAGAGATGGATGTTCCTCCCGTTCGTACATGAATGTGTATGGAGACATTGCTGTTTGACCAGGGTGATGAGAGCCATGTGCAGGTAGCATCATGCAGATACTTTTCCACTTGTCTCCACTACCCTCGAAACCCTATAGAGAGACCGTTGGCAGAAAGATGATCCCTTGTCATCCATGACCATTCACCCAGGAGGATGGAGTCGCAAGTTGGCTGCCCTCCACCAGCCGTGCCCCTTGGAGGCATCTACCTCCCTCCCTCCCTTCATCCCTGCCTCTGACTGCGGCCAATCACAAATGGCACAGAATGAACTCAGGCAGCTCCAGACCTTGCTGGGATCTCGATGTTGTGAGACCCACGAGTCGGGAGCAAACCTGCTGCAATGTGACTTCGCCATTGAGAGGAGAGCACAACTGAGCATCTTTGACATCCAGTTGCCTCATGATTATCAGGGTGTCCCTTTTACTCGGCCACTTGTGCTGACCTTGAACCCCAACCACCCGACAAAACCCTCCCCCCACCTCGCGGGGTCTCACTGTCTGACGAATTGCGCGGTCAAAGTCAGTTTGGAAAAATGGTCATCTTTCAAACTCGGTCCACTACCTTCTACCCTCCTCCTGCCACCGACTAAATTCCCCCATCACCACAGACCCACCAAACATCACCATTCTTTTGTCTCTGTCACCCTGGGACCTCCCCCTGTTACCCTGGACTCTATCATGATCCACCTCCACATGACTTTCTTCCCCTCAGAGCCCACACCTATTACCATCCCCATGCCCACCCTGACCCTGACCCCCCCCCCACCCCCCACCCCCGCCCCTGTTATCCAAACCATCTATCTTGTCCACTTCTGTGACCCACCCGATGAGACATTCGCTTATGCTCACCCTGGACCTGCAACCCTACCACATCCCACTCCGCCCTCTGACTGTGACTGTTCCCTCATATAACTAGTACCCTGAGTTCTCCCACCCAGGACCCCACCATCGACACTACCAACCTTGCCCTCTAAGACACAACCCCCCACTTCCACAGATATTTCCCCTTGTCCCCAGACATTCACCCCCCCACTTCCCCAAGACTCTCACGTCCCTCCCTTCTTTGGACATTCCCCCTCCCCACTTCCCTGGACACTCTGCCCACCTTTCCCCCTAAGCCCGCCCGCCCTTCGCTCCACCCTTCTACCCGACTACGCCCACCCACTTCCATCCTTTGCCTGCCTCCCTTGTCTAGCCTTGGCTCAGTGTTTGCTAATGGCACTCGAGGGAAGTTATGCCAGGTCCCCCAGAAGGAGGATGCAACATCTACGGACCTCAAAGTCACGGAAGAGGTGAAGCTCGCCAAACGCACGCCGCTTATATACAGTCGCAAAACTGAACCTTCCAAATTCTTGCTGGCGGGGAACTTAATTTGCTGGGTGGGCGGTGGGGTGGGGGGGGTGATGGGGGGATGGTGGGTGCTTAATTCCAGCGAGTTGGCCTTTTAATGAGCATACGTGAGATGCTAACACATGCAAACACGGTTCCCAATATTGTTCGCAGAAAGCTCAACCTACTTTAAAAAATCAGCAAAGCAAAATTCCAACTTTATCCCACCATCAGGAAACAGATTTTTTTGCCTCCCACCAAATTAAGTGCCCCGCCAGCCATAATTCCAACTGCTGCTGGGATCGGAAAATTCCGCCCATTGAGTTAAAAACATTTTCTTAACTATTTTCCAACATCTTAATGGGATACAGTGGTTGCCTTTCTGGACTAGTAATCCCGAGGCTCTACAGACATGAGTTCAAATCCCACCACGTCAGATCAGCGAATTTTAAATTCAATTAATTAAATGAATCCAGGGGGTTAAAAAAAGTAGTCTTAGTAACGGCAACCAGGAAGTCGTCAGGTTGTTGTAAAAGCTCATCTGGTTCACTCATGGTCTTTAGGGAAGGAAATCTGCCGTCCTTACCCGGTCTGGCCTACATGTGAGCGCGGTCCCCACAGCAATGTGGTTAATTCTTAACTGCCCTCTGAAAAGGCCTTGATGTATAAGGTGGCTCACCACGACCTTCTTAAGCACAGTTAGGGTTGGGCAATCAGTGTTGGCCTTGCCAGTGATGCCCACACCCCGTGAATGAATAAAATTGATTTCCCTAATGCCTGATCATTTCTTATTCCCCCTTATATTTTCAATTAATCCAAACTATTACACGCTAACAACCATCAAGACTTGGATGTAATTGAGGTGTTTGAGATGATTACAGGGTATGATAGAGGAGCTAGAGTAGAACTCTAGCTCATGGGGTGTCCTGAACAAGAGGAGCTAAACGTAACATTAAAGCTGGGCTGTTCAGGACTGCTGCAAAAGGTAATGGGGATCTGGAACTCTCTCCACCAAAATGTTTTTGAGCTTTGGGTGGTCAAAACTGAGGTTGATAGATTTTTGTTATTGAGATCCGTGTGGGCATACCCAGCACATTGCTCTGGGAATGGTGCATTGTTGGAGGTGCCGTCTTTCAGGTGAGATGTTAAACCCAGAACCCATCTGCCCTCATAAGGTGAGCGCACTATTTCGAAGAGCAGGGGCATTCTCCCCGTGCCCTGACCAGTGTCCTCAAGCAACATCACCGAGCAAACGGATCACATGGGCATTAAGACGGGCGAAAATTCATTTCCCGTGGTTCCTACGCTACAACAGGGATAACATTTCATAATTATGAAGTGCTTCATGGGCTATAAAGCGCTTTGGGACATCCTGAGGTTGCTACAGAGATACAAGTCTCTCCTTTTGTCATTTAATCTCCATGAAGCTGCAAAGAAAGGGGCAATGGGTTCTTCTTATTTACGCTCTGTATAATGTCAGGCTCTTAATGTATTTTAATTTTGCTTTATTACCCTGGGTGGAAGCAGCCCGAATGGAGCTGCAGCCGGCTTCTGCTGCTTAAAAGCTTTAAAAGTTAATGTTTTGTTTGTTCTTTACAGCATTACAAATTAAACGTGCTCATAGAAAAGAAAAGGGTTGCAATGTGCAGGAGTGATTAGGAAATGGTTTGGAGGCCCTCCTGAATGTTCCAGTTGTACAGTGGGCCTGTGTCACTGGCAGGAGCAGCAGCTATTCCTCCGCTTTGCAACCTTCAGGAGAGCGTGGCAACGCAGGGCAGGGAAGAGATGAACTTGTGCCGCTGGAAGGAATCCAAGGCGTTCCTGTTCGGTCAATCCTAGAATCGTCAGCTCGGTGAGCGGGGAGCGGGGGTGGGGCCCGCTCGCTGAGGCGTAAAACAACGCGAGGTGACGTTGGGCATGCGTCCCGGCGTCACCGTGCATCATTCAGACTTCCAGTTCGGCGGGCGCGCACCAGAGTCAGCTGTGCGCCCGCCGAACTGTCAAAGGCCTATTTAAGGCCGTTTAACTCTCAGTTAAAATAACGGAACTGCCCGTCCAACCTTAAGGGGGGGGCAGATGAAGAGCCCAGGCGGCCTTTGCATTTTTCATGGAACCTCGTCCACGGGTGGGGTGATGTTTCATGAATGATTTTAAATTTTGACAAAAATTTTTATTGAAATTAATGCACACGTCCCAGCTGGTGTGACAGTTCCAGATGAGGGGGCATGTCATAAAACATTTTTCGCCACTTTATTAAACTTTTTGGACTTAAAACTAATCTCCCTGAGGTACCTCTGTGCCTCGGGGAGATTTCTGCGTTCTTTCACTTGCATGTGCTCCCAAGTGCGTGTCACACCGGGCGGGCCTAAACTGGCCTGCCCACGCGAATTGGTGGCGTGGACCCGATCAGGGGTGCCGACTGGGTCTGCGCCCGACAGGCAGAAAATTCTGCACGTAGAATCTTACAGTACAGAATGAGGCCATTCAGCCCATTGCATCTCTTTGAAGGAGATGTAACAACTGCCCCACTCCCCCCAGCAAGTTTTCCACATAGCCCAACATCTTACCTCCCTTCAAACTTTTCTCCAATATCAACATTGCCAATATAAATTCATGCCTTCGTTACCTCTAGACTCAGCTATTCCGACGCGTCCCTGGCTGGTTCCTCACATTCTACCCTCTGTAAACTTGAGGTCATCCAAAGCTCTGCTGTATGTGCCTTAACTCAAACCAAGTTCCTATCATCCCTGGGCTCGCTGACCTACATTGGTCCCCGTCAAGCAACGCCTTAACTTTAAAATTCTCATCCTTGTTTTCAAATCCCTCCATGACTTTTGTTACGGTCCCTGTGGGGTCTTTAAACCAAAATAACTAAAATTACCGAATGACCCCCAAACGAAGAAATTGCCAACGGATACCACTTTTTATAGCTTTTACTTCAACGCCAATCAGAACCAATATAAATTACACACAAACTAACAAACAAATTATACTTCAAATAAAAAGGTAAATTTCACTTTAAATAGTCGGCACAACAAAGATACATCTTACGTAACCACAAGCATTTGCATCACTCCCTGCACAAATGTGGCACTATGTAGCTACACACTTCCACATTATAATGTTCTTTATTCACACAGGGAAGGCCAGGAGTTCTATCTGACAAGAGTTTTCACCTTAGAGATTCACGGATATGATTATCATTAGCAAGGCACACTTCTACGAACCCTCTCTCCCTCGGGTCACAACAGTCCTGATGGTGTAGTTTTCTAGAGTTCCTTTTTAACCAACCAACCAATAACACCCCGGTTCATAGTTTGGCTGCTTCTGTGAAAACACCCAGCTCTTTAGTGTCTCCTGTCTATTTACACAGAGTTCCAGGTTTTAGACCTTTTTAGCCAGCTCACACTGTGCCTCCAAGAGTTCCTGTCTCCTTTTTTGCCAAACCGACCTCTTCCTGAGCACGGTTTGCTTAATCTCCTCACAAAAATTCTCTGTGTTCCTCTTTTCATCTCTTTCTGCTTTCCCCTTGTGCCTGAATCTGTGAATGGATAGCCTTCACCCTCCAGCTTCTCTGTAGCTCTCCTTTGGTCAGAATTTTCTCGTCGGTGTGCAGGGCCCGCACGCCGATGCGTAAAATGATGTGCGATGACATTGGGCGAGCGTCCCGACATCACAGCGCGCCATCACGATATTTAGGTGGGCAGGCGAGCGACGTTCTCCGGCATCCTGGTCAATCTCTGCCTCCACCCGCACCTCAAGCGAGTGTGAAGTGCCCTCACCGCTGTGCCCCGGGATACTAGCCGATGATCTAATTCCCACCGAGGTGCTAATATCTGCGCTGGTGCCTGCCTGGCAGAGATGGTGTGACGCTGGTGAGTCCAAATGTTCAGTGCCCTCAGGTAGCCCCTCTGCCTATTCCTCCCGGCCCTGCTCTGGTGATGCTGAAAGGAAGAACAAGGACATTTGATTAGTTAAAATGGAGACAATGTCAATGTGCATGCCTGTCCCACGGATCAGAAGGCACTCATCCTTGCCATAATCAATGGTAAACCCATGTTGCAAACTTCAATCACTGAGCATTCAGCAGTGCCATGGCTGCTGGGTCACACATGGTGACCTCAGTTCTGGGCAAACATCCTCCCCGTGGCACCCCAGCCTCACCGCCACCAGTGGACCTGGGTGCATGACACCTCTCCAGATCCATGGCCTCCTGCTCGAATCTAGTCACTGGGCCTGGTCTCTGCCAGTCCGCATCCACTTGGCAGGAATTGTGCGCAGTCTTCTCCCGAAAAGGAGAGAAGAGCATTGATTAGTCCACCCTGTACCTGGATTCCCATCGCCACCCCAACCAGACTGGGACATTGCAGGACTCCAGTGCTTCATCTCCCCGCAGCTGCTGCACACTTACCCGAACAAGCCTGGGCTGACCCGCCCGTCCCTCTGCCCACATGCTGCCTCCTTCAGATGTGCCACCACAAGGCGTAACCTTGCAAAGCAAGAGGCACAAGCACGTGGAATGCCAAGGGTAGCAGATGGATTGGTGCCCCGCCACCTAGAAGCTCCCCTCCCAGCATGTTAGCACCCTGACTTTGACATGCTTCCCAGTTCCAGCACTCTGCCTAGGTGCAGATCCTTGAGGTTGCCCCCAAAGCAGTACTCCGGGTGTCAGGCTAACACATGCTGCGGGTGCAGAACACATCTCAGCACTACCCTCTCAGGGTGAACTGGGCATGGGCAATACCTGCAGGCCCACCCAGCGAGGGATACATGCTGTGAATGATTCAATGCTGTAACTGCACTCAGAGTTATTGGGGGGGCACAGGAGGTCGTTGAATTGCTTGTGGCACTGGACCCACGTGCGTCTCATCACGTCATGGGAGCTGACTATCTCTGCCACCTCCTCCCAGGCACATTTGGCCAGGTGGGGGAGCCTCGGACTCCTGTCCCTCGGAACAAGGCCCTCCAGCAATGCTGTCACCTCCTCCAGGAGGGCAGCAAGGCACTCAACAGGAAAACCAGGGGCACAGTGCCCCATTGCCCTACCCTCCGGCCTGGCCTGCTCTCCAGCAACCCTTTGGTGAGCCCTTCTACTGGCCATTGTGATCAGCCTTCCTAAGGCTGCCAGCGCTTCATTTAAACAGGCAGTCATTGCACTCCCGCCGCCGTCCACTCACTCCCGCTATCCTCGGGAGTCGAGCACTACACTCCATGCCCACCCGCTCCCCACCGGTCCGCCCGACATGGGGAAAATTCTCCCCTTTGTGTCTGCAGCTCTCCTTTGTGTCTGCAGCTCTCCTTTGTGTCTGCCAGCCACACAGCTTCATTCTTAACTTCCTTCCTGTTGGTATTGCTCCCAGGTCAAGGGTAACCAGGTCGTGAACCAGCGTTTCTTATTCCAGGTACAATTAATCCCATTACAATTGATGCAAATTCTTAAAAGTCCTTTTCAAACATTCTTAAAATCTATTCCACAGACATTTTAAATAAATTACAAATTTTCCTTACTGTACTCCTTCTGGATCAAAAGTCATCACACTTTGCCCTTCGCTAGCCCTGTATTTCTGTGTAGCCCTACAACCCTCCAAGATGCCCGCAATCCCCTAATTCCGGCCCCTTGAGCATCCCCGATTTTACTTGCTCCACCATTGGCGGCTGCATCTAAGTCCTAAGCTCAGGAATACCCTTCCAACACCTCTCACACCTCTCTCTCCACTGTTAAAATACTTTTTAAAACCTATCTCTTTAACCAAGCTTTTGGTCACTTGTCCTAATATCTCCTTATGTGCTGGACATTTGACTTTTTGAAAGGCTCCATAATAAATGGAGCTATTTTTGTTTTAGCTGCCACAAGGAAGTCTCGGGCCTTGGTCCCTTGTTCCGGCTTCCTACCCCTCTCCCTTTGCCCTTATTGTGATCATTTCTGCACTGTATTTACTGACTGATCCACTTTAGTACAGGTAGCCTTTCTAGTACGTCTACTTTATAGATGTTTAGCCCATCTAGGTTCTCAACAATCTCCTCTTTCATCTTCTTCCCTGATAAAGAGAGATACAAAGTATTCATTTGGTACCTCAGCCATGTCCTCTGCTTCCATGTGTAGGTGTCATCTTTGGTCTCTAATGGGTTATCCTCCACTTGTTACAATTTTTATTATTTATATGCCTATAGAAGACCTATGGATTCCCCTTTATGTTAGCTGCCAGTTTCTTCTCACGCTCTCTCTTTGCCTCTCTTATTTCCCTTTTCACTTTCCCTCTCAATTTCCTATATTCAGCCAGATTCTCACTGGCATTGACAGCCTGGGACCTGTCATATGCACCTTTTTTCTGCTTCATCTTACACTCTACCTTCTTCGTCATCCAGGGAGCTCTGACATTAGTTGCCCTACCTCCCACCCACCCCCACTCTCCCTGGGGTCATGTACCTACTTTATCTCCTCTTTAACAGCAGCCTGTTGTTCCATTGGCTTGCCGTGTCAATCTTTGATTCTACTTTACCTGGGTCAGATCCACCCTTGTCCACTTCCATAGCTAACCTAAACGTTATGATACAATGACTGCTGTTCTCTAAATGCTTCCCTACTGACAATTGATCCATTTGACCCACCTTATTCCTCAGAACCAGATCCAGCATTGCCACCTCCCTCATTGGAAATTTTTAGCTTGGCGACTGTTTCTTCTAAACTTAATTGATGTTAACCATTATTCAAACATCTGAAGGCATGTTCCCCAATTACTGTAGTGGAAGCTCCTGTGTCCACTTCCATTCCAACAAGTCTACCATTTACTTTCACTGTGACAAATACTGGTTCTGTCTTTCCAACTTTCAGATTAAACAATGAGTAAGTGTCTGAATTTATTGTTCCAGGCTCTTCTACATTGTAGCTTTCATTGGGCTTCTTCTTTTGTTTACACCCCTGCTCGAATCTGTCCTTGTACTGCCTCATCATATGTCCATTTCTGTGACAATAGTAGCATTTGATTTTCTTAAACTGCCAATCACTAAAAGACTGCTTGTTTCCACCTCTATTAAAATTATCCTTCGATTTCGCTGCTAAGTTATTTTTCTTTATCCTTCATAAGATGCAATTGTCTCACCCGGGGCTCTATTTTGCGAATTAAACCTGAACCTCTGCATCCTGACTGAGAGCTTTGGTTGAAAATGACCTTTCTTAATGCCCACCAATTCATCAAAATTCTTTGAATCTGGGGCACTGGGTGCCATCAAGCTACGAATCAAACCGTAAGTTTTGCTCCCACAAATACTTAAGAGGATCGCTCACCTCCTCCCTTCTCCCGTAACCTCATTCGCTTGAAAAAAGAATGTAAGGTGTTCTATGTAATGAGACCAATCATCTGTGGCTTGGTTCTCCCAAATTGTGGCATTTTGAGATTCTAACGATTCTTCGATTCTAACAGAGCTTTCTATTTGCAATCATTGGGCGAGGTACAGTGCTGATTCCTTTCCAACTTGATTTCTTCTGTTCAATCCTGTTTTATCCTCATCGCCAGTTTGTTGTAAGGGCGGCCCAGTTGCTACTATTGTTTATAGAGTTGATCTGCAGATACTTCTTAAGTGGAAACATTAAGTTTATTTACAATATACTCAGCAGCAACTACACGTGTGCTTTCAACTCCAACTCTATCTCTACACTGCCTGCTGAGATAGCCCGCGCTACTGTCCTATTGGTTACTACAGATCATGTGATCTTCCTTAACAAGTATTATTCTTAAAGGTACATTACACACTAAATAAAACCATAATTACTACATTCCTCCCCCTTTAACTCGGCTATACATATTATATTTACAAGTACACATTTTTCAAGACAACATAATATTTACACTGGGTAAGGAGTGCAGTCTTTCAGGTGGTTTCCTGATACGTGTAGAACATTACACGCTAAATAAGACCATAATTACTACACTCTTCTAATTTTATTTTGATCAATCTAGATACTTAGTAATTTAATTCCTAATAAAAGATTCCTATGGCTGATGTTAAAGTCACAGGTCTGTAATTACTCAGGTTAGCTCTGTCTCTCTTTTTCAAAATAAGTGTTACATTGCCTACTTTTCAGTCTTCTAGGACACATCCACTCTCAAACAACCAGATGGTTTCCAAGGTATTCACTGGTTTTTCCCATTTCCCTCAGGATCTTTGTTCACTCATAGTTCACTAATATCCTTTAAGGGAGGAAATCTGCCCTCCTTACCCGGTCTGGCCTAGATGTGACTCCAGACCCACAGCAATGTGGTTGACTCTTAAATGCCCTCTGAACAAGGGCAATTAGGGATGGGCAATAAATGCTGGCCTAGCCAGCGACGCCCACATCCCATGAATGAATTTTTAAAAGAATCATGTCCCAACACCTTGTCCTTAACAAACCTCTCTGATGTTTCCCTTTAATTTATTATTTATCTGGGGAAAGGCCAGGTCAGGCTGTGTAAGGAAAAAACTTCAATAAGTAGACCTCCATTTATGTAGCGCTTTTCACAACATCAGAACATCCTATTGACGTACTTTCACCCACTTGCATCCACCTGAGAGGGTCAAAGGGGCCTCGGTTTAGTGTTTCATCCAAGAGATGGTACCTCCGACGGTGCAGTGCCCTTTTAATACTGTGCTGGGGTATCAGCCATGGCTCAGTTGGTAGCACTCACCTCTGAACCAGAAAGTTGTGGATTTAAGACGTCAAACCCGTCTGCTGTCTCAGGTGGATGTAGAAACTCCCATGTCATTTTTTCAAAGGGGCACACAGTTTCCCTTGGGTGCCCCGGCCAATATCCATCCCTCAGCCCACGGCACTGTACAAGATGACCTGGTCAGTGGTCACATTGCTGTTTGTGGGAGCTTCCTGTGCGCAAATTGGCTGCTGTGTTTCCCCGCATCGCAACAGTGGCTACACTTCAGAAGAACCTCATTGGCTGTGAAGTGCTTTGGGACGTGCTGACTGCATTATATACATGCAAATTGTTTCCTTGCTCTGCGCTCAAATCTCTGGAATGAGACTTGAACCCACAACCTTTAGCCCCTCGAGGTGAGGGGGGTGGTGGGGGGGTGGGGGGAGGCTCGTCCCATGGGGGACACAGCTGGAATAATGATGGCCAGAGAGCTTGAGGAGCTGTCAGAGGGCAGCGTTTGTTGGGAACATCTGCTCTCACGATTAGCAGCCCAATATTTCCAGCGGGCAGCAGTGGGACTCCCAAAGCCATCCAGTCCATGTTTGGTCTCTCCAATGTAGAGGAAACCGCATTGGGAGCAACGAATGCAGTGGACTAAGTTGAAGGAAGTGCAAGTGAAATGCTGCTTCATTTGAAAGGAGTGTTTAGGCCCTTGGACGGTGAGGAGAGAGGAAGTGAAGGGGCAGGTGTTGCATCTTCTGCGTGGGCATGGGGAGGTGCCATAGGTGGGGGTTGAGGAGTAGGGGCTGATGGAGGAGTGGACCAGGGTGTCATGGAGGGAACGATCCCTATGGAATGCCGCCAGGGGGGGTGAAGGGAAGATGTGTTTGGTGGTGGCATCATGCTGGAGTTGGCAGAAATGGTGGAGGATGATCCTTTGAATGCGGAGGCTGGTGGGGTGATAAGTGAGGACAAGGGGGACCCTGTCATGTTCCTGGGAGGGAGGAGAAGGTGTGAGGGCGGATGTGCGGGACATGGGCCAGACACAGTTGAGGGCCCTGTCAACTACCGTGGGTTTTACCTCAACTACAGCTCCTCGTACCCCACTTCCTGTAAGAACTCCATCCCATCCTCTCAGTTCTTTCGCCTCCGTCGCATCTGTTCTGATGATGCCACTTTCAAAAACAGTTCCTCTGACATGTCTTCCTTCTTCCTTGACCGAGGTTTTCCACCCACGGTAGTTGACAGGGCCCTCAACCGTGTCCGGCCCATCTCCCGCGCATCCACCCTTACGCCTTCTCCTCCCTCCCAGAAACATGATAGGGTCCCCCTTGTCCTCACTTATCACCCCACCAGCCTCCGCATTCAAAGGATCATCCTCCGCCATTTCCGCCAACTCCAGCATGATGCCACCACCAAACACATCTTCCCTTCACCCCCCTGGCGGCATTCCGTAGGGATCGTTCCCTCCGTGACACCCTGATCTACTCCTCCATCATCCCCTACTCCTCAACCCCCTCCTATGGCACCTCCCCATGCGAACGCAAGATATGCAACACCTGCCCCTTCACTTCCTCTCTCCTCACCGTCCAAGGGCCCAAACACTCCTTTCAAGTGAAGCAGCATTTCACTTGCACTTCCCTCAACTTAGTCTACTGCATTCGTTGCTCCCAATGCGGTTTCCTCTACATTGGAGAGACCAAACGCAGACTGGGTGACCGCTTTGCAGAACACCTTCGGTCTGTCCCTAAGCATCACCCAGACCTCCCTGTCGCTTGCCATTTCAACACTCCACCCTGCTCTCATGCCCACATGTCTGTCCTTGGCCTGCTGCATTGTTCCAGTGAAGCTCAACGCAAACTGGAGGAACAACACCTCATCTTCTGATTAGGTACTTTACAGCCTTCCGGACTGAATATTGAGTTCAACAACTTTAGATCTTAAACTCCCTCCTCCATCCCCACCCCCTTTCCGTTTCTTCCCCCTCCTTTTTTTGTTTTTTCCAATAATTTATATAGATTTTTCTTTTCCCACCTATTTCCATTATTTTTAAATCTATACCTTTAATCCCCTTTTAGTCTTATTTCACCCCACCCCCACTAGAGCTATCTGTACCTTGCTTGTCCTGCTCTCCACTCTTAATTAGCACATTCTCTCAGATAATATCACCACCTTCAACACCTCTTTGTTCCTTTGTCTGTGACATCTTTTGATTATCTCCTCCTATCACTGCTTGCTTGTCCCAACAACCACCCCCCACCCCCACCTCCCCCACCCCCGCCCCACTTCTCCCCCCCGCCCCCCCCCCCTTAAACCAGCTTATATTTCACCCCTCTCCTATTTTTACTTAGTTCTGTTGAAGGGTCATGAGGACTCGAAACGTCAACTGTGTTCCTCTCCGCCGTTGCTGCCAGACCTGCTGAGTTTTTCCAGGTAATTCTGTTTCTGTTTTTGTTTTGGATTTCCAGCATCCGCAGTTTTTTTTGCTTTTATTTTTTGTTTTTGTCCCCCAAAGCCATCCTTCCTTCCGTGTACTTGGGAAAGATCATTGAATGTCAAGTGGGAACAGGGTGCCAGGCCATCTCCCCACAAGTTAAAGCACTTGGGGTGGGGTGAGGAAGGCGGGCTGGGACTGGGACTGGGGGACTGGGGGCTGTGTGGAGTTTAGGTCCAGGCTGAACCGTGTCAGATTCTTTTGCTCAAGTGCACATCTGATGAATATTTGAATGAATGTAGAGTGATGTGCTCGGCGTGCGAATGCGTCATCTGCTCCATTCCCCACAGCAGGGGAGGGTTTAACACACGCTCCGCACAAACTCTGCACCAAGTGTTTATTTCTATCATCTTTCACCGCGGACAGCCGCTCCTGAAAAAAGATCTTTCGCGGGAGCGATAGTACGAAGCCTTTGGAACTAAATCTCTTTTTCTGCTTGCCTACTCTTGTTTCTGCCCCTTGGTGGACGGGGAATGGATGCAAGTGGGGGAGGCATCAGGCGCTCCCTGGTACCTTGCTCAATCTTGTTACTCATGGTGCGAGCCTGGACCAAGAATGTTGGCAGGATATTTGGCCACAGAGGCATCGCAGTCCACTCAACTCTGTTCTCAGCTGAAATTGGTAAATATACACACATTTACAGAAACGCACATACACACACATACACAAAGCAGGCATACACACAGGTGCACAAATATACACATTCTTATACACGCATGTGCACACATGTATACACATATTTACACCCACACACATACACATTTACACAGGTGTACACATGCACACACATGTACACACATATACACAAAGCAGGCATATACACACGTGCACAAATATACACATTCATATACACTTATACACGCATGTGCACACATGTATACACATATTTACACCCACACACATACACATTTACACACGTGCACAAATATACACACACATACATTCATATACACTTATACACGCTGTACACACATGTACACACATATATACATACACATACATTCGCATACACACATTTAACACATTGACACATTTACACACAGTTATACACATACATATAAACACACAAAAAAATGCATGAACACACACACACATTCGTATACGTTCAGCAAGGGTTGCAGGATACCGACTGTCTCTACTTACCCCACCTCCCCCACCCCAGTTGGGACTTTGCAACTTAGAGGCCTGGGTTTCCCCTGTACCCTGTTCCCGCACCCCCGCCCCCCAACTAAAAAGTTGATGGGGAGCCCACCAAAAAAACCAGCTGTGGTAACATCATTAACTGTCTCAGCGTGAGCCTTCTGTCCCTGCCAGCCAGTCTGATTGACTGGCAGCTCTGTAGTCCCAGCAGTGCCAGGTTTGAGCGGTGCCCACAGCTGGGACTATGGGCAGTCCCCCAAAGGAGAGAAGGTTGTGGAACCCAGACTGAAGGTAAGTCTGGAGTATCTCCGGGGCCTGGCTGACAGACTCCAGGGAGGAGGGATGAGGGAGGTGAGGGGCTGGGTTTCCGAGACCAAGGGGAAAGTTGAAGAGGGTGTATGACCTTGAGGTGGGGTGCCTCCGATGGGCGCAGGAGGCCCCCAAAGCAGGTACTCGGTGCCTTGCCCGACGCCGACCTGCACAGTAAAAGCTGCTGGGCTACCCACCTGGTGTGGGCCCCCTCCCTCTGCCCTGGGTAAAATAGCGGCAGGATAAGGCCCTTAAGTGGCCATGAATTTCCCAAGCCTCCGTAAAATGGGAGACAGGTCTGGGGAGGGCTGGATGGTGATGGGAATGTCATGTGGGGAATTTTACAAACCCCAGCCCCCTCCTCTGCCTTCAAATACATCAGCAGGGGGCGGTGAGAGTGCCGAGGGGAGGGATGGGGGTGCTGGGGCGCATAAAATCCAGCTCATAGCCTGTGGGGTGTGAATGGGGGGGGTTCTGAGGCAAGTGGCATTTTCTCATTGTACAATTAGTTGTGACTGACAACAGTAGGAATTGGGATTTTAGGTCAAGCTGGCAGAGAAACCGGCCTGTTTAGCTACTGTCTAGAAAGTGCCCACAGGGACAAACTGGCTTCCAGTCAATGACCTGACATGTCCCCATGATCGGTCACCACTGACTGAGGCGGGTGGCTGTATTGCATGAAAAGAGAGGCTTGCATTTATATAGGCACCTTTCCCAACCTCCGGACGCCTTGCAGCGCTTTACAGCCAATGACAGACCTTCTTTTGGAGTGTAGCCCCTGTTGTACTGGAGGAGATGCAGCAGTCAATTTGCGCACAGCAAGATCCCACAAACAGCCATGACCAAATAATCCGTTGCTTGAGGTGTGAATATTGGCCAGTACACCGGGGGGCAGCGCCCCCTGTCCTGTTCTGAAATAATGTCATGGAAGCTTAACATCAACAGGAGCGAAAATGGTCATCACTTGTTAGCGCACAGAGTCACGATCTACCCCCTTATCTCAGTGACATCTCACACACAAAATGGACCATTGTCCAAATGGGATTGCATCATTAGCAAAAGTAAGTAATGAAGAAATAATAAGCAACTGAGCTATGGGCAAACATTCTCACCCTATTTACGGGGGTATGCAATAGCCAGCACTGGACTGCAATAAATCCAATGCCTGGATGAGTGCAGCTCCATCAATACTCAAGAAGCTTGATACCATCCAGGACACAGCAGCCCACTGGATCAGTACCCCATCCACCACCTTCAACATTCACTCCCTCCACCACCGATGCACAGTGGCAGCAGTGTGTACCATCTACAAGATGCACTGCAGGAATTCACCAAGGCTCCTTCGACAGCACCTTCCAAACCCATGACCACTACCGTCTGGAAGGACAAGGGCAGCAGATAGATGGGAACGCCACCACCTGGAAGTTCCCCTCCAAGTCACTCACCATCCTGACTTGGAAATATATCACCGTTCCTTCACTGTCGCTGGGTCAAAATCCTGGAACTCCCTCCCTAACAGCACTGTGGGTGTACCTACACCACATGTACTGCAGCGGTTCAAGAAGGCAGCTCACCACCACCTTCTCAAGGGCAACTAGGGATGGGAAACAAATGCTGGACCGAGCCAGCGAAGCCCATCCCCCAAATAAATAAAAAAAATCGACCATTAAGGACAGTATGGTAAGGATGGTAACACACAGCAATTTACAGACAGGGTTAAATGTTTATCCCCGGCCTCCAAACTGCTGGCTGAAATGCACAGGCCCAGCTGTCATCCCTCCGCAGCAAAACGTACAGACAACACAGATGGACAGAGCGGGGGGGGGGGGGGGGGTGCGGCGGGGATGAGGGGGGAGGGAGGGAGGGAGGAAAGGGAGAAGCAGCTCACGAGCTGTTTTGAAGTAGGCGAGCGGTGGAGTAAACCGGATGGGGAGATCCTCAGAAAACGCCCAGCCCAGGGGCCTGACTGCAATTTAGCAGCAGTGCCCACACATAATAGGGTAGGATTTTGCGGGCACGTGGAATAGCGCGCCATGACATCGGGCGAGTGCCCCGGCGTCACCGCGCACTCGCGCGGTATTTCAGTCGGCGGGGGCACACGAGAGTCAGCAGCGCGTCCGCCGACAACGAGGAGGCGTGTTAAGGCCACGAATGTAGCAGTTGGCGGAGATTTTCCGCTTACGGTTGGCGGGCGGGCGAATCGGCCCAGGCGGCCTTTAACCTTTTTGAGGAAACCTCACCCGGGTGGTGGGGGGGGCGGGAATCGGTTTCTGGGATTAATTTTTAAAAATATTACAACGTCTGTCTGGACAAAAATTTTCAGCCTCCGGATGTTGAGGTGACTCATTCTGATGCGTGGACATTTTTTCCGGAGTTTGAATTCTGTTTTTGTTGATTTTTAACTTTGTTAAGCTCCCTAAGGCAGCTCCCTGCCTCCAGGGAGCTTTCACTGCGCACTCCCCCGCACTGACTTCAGCGCTCGCCCTCCTCCCAGCTCCCCCTGCCCTGGCAGTGCTGAGCATGTTAGCGGGCGCCTCACGCTATCTGGTTGTTAATTGGCCAACCAGCCCGAAATTGCGGTGGGGGCCTGACAGCGGTCATTCTCCAGCTGCTCCTGGACCCTCCGATCGTGGCCGCTCACTGACCCAAAAATTCCACCCGTAGCTTCTGCATGAAGGTTAAGCAGCCCAACTATTACTGCTGTCCAAGCAGAGCCACACTCTCCTTGGAGGTGCTGTTCACTGTAAATAGACAACCAAACTCTGGAACCAGAATCAAAGTAAATGGCAAAAATTGGGACAAATATTCAAGAAGCAATCAACTTGAATGATCCCAGAGGTTTCACTCCCAGCAGAACTTCAGTCCCAGAAGTCTCACTCTTAGCAAAGCCTCAATCTCAGAAGTTTCACTCCCAGCAGAGCCTCACTCCCAGCACAACTTCACTCCCAGCACAACCTCACTCCCAGCAGAACCTCACTCCCAGCACAACCTCACTCCCAGCACAACCCCACTCCCAGCACAACCTCACGCCCAGCACAACCTCACTCCCAACACAACCTCACCCCAGCACAACCTCACTCCCAGCACAACCTCACTCCCAGCACAACCTCACTCCCAGCACAACCTCACTCCCAGCACAACCTCACTCCCAGCACAACCTCACTCCCAACACAACCTCACCCCAGCACAACCTCACTCCCAGCACAACCTCACTCCCAGCACATCCTCACTCCCAGCACAACCTCACTCCCAGCACACCCTCACTCCCAGCACACCCTCACTCCCAGCACAACCTCACTCCCAGCACAACCTCACTCCCAGCACAACCTCACTCCCAGCAGTTTCATTCCCATGAGAGCCTCACTCCCAACACAACCTCACTCCCAGCACAACCTCACTCCCAGCAGTTTCATTCTCATGAGAGCTTCACTCCCAACAGAACCTCACTCCCAGCGGAGCCTCACTCCCAGCAGTTTCATTCCCATGAGAGCCTCACTCCCAGCACAACATAACCCCCAGTGCAACCTCACTCCCAGCACAACCTCACTCCCAGAAGAGCCTCACTCTCAGCAGTTTCATTCCCATGAGAGCCTCACTCCCAGCACAACCTCATTCCCAGCAGAACCTCACTCCCAGCACAACCTCACTCCCAGAAGAGCCTCACTCCCAGCAGTTTCATTCCCATGAGAGCCTCACTCCCAGCACAACCTCACTCCCAGCACAACCTCACTCCCAGCACAACCTCACTCCCAGCACAACCTCACTCCCAACACAACCTCACCCCAGCACAACCTCACTCCCAGCACAACCTCACTCCCAGCACAACCTCACTCCCAGCACAACCTCACTCCAAGCACAACCTCACTCCCAGCACAACCTCACTCCCAGCACAACCTCACCCCCAGCACAACCTCACTCCCAGCACAACCTCACTCCCAGCACAACCTCACTCCCAGCACAACCTCACTCCCAGCACAACCTCACTCCCAGCAGAACCTCACTCCCAGCAGAACCTCACTCCCAGCACAACCTCACTCCCAGCAGTTTCACTCCCAGCAGAACCTCACTCCCAGCAGAACCTCACTCCCAACACAACCTCACTCCCAGCACAACCTCACTCCCAGCACAACCTCACTCCCAGCACAACCTCAGTCCCAGCAGAACCTCACTCCCAGCAGAACCTCACTCCCAGCCGAGCCACACTCCCAGCAGTTTCACTGCCAAGAGAGCCACACACTCAGCAGCTTCACTCCCAGCACACCCTCACTCCCAGCAGAACCTCACTCCCAGAAGTTTCACTGCCAAGAGAGCCACACTCCCAGCAGTTTCATTCCAAGCAGAGCCAGACTCCCAGTAGAGCCTTATTCTCAGCAGTTTCAATCCCAGCAGAGCCTCACTTGCAGCAGAGCCTCACTTGCAGTACAACCTCACTCCCAGCAGAACCTCACATCCAGCACAACCCCACTCCCAGCAGAACCTCACTCCCAGCAGAACCTCACTCCCAGCACAACCTCACTCCCAGCAGTTTCACTCCCAGCAGAACCTCACTCCCAGCACAACCTCACTCCCAACACAACCTCACTCCCAGCACAACCCCACTCCCAGCACAACCTCACTCCCAGCACAACCTCACTCCCAGCACAGCCTCAGTCCCAGCAGAACCTCACTCCCAGCAGAACCTCACTCCCAGCACAACCTCACCACCAGCACAACCTCACTCCCAACACAACCTCACTCCCAGCAGAACCTCACTCCCAGCACAATCTCAATCCCAGCACAACCTCAATCCCAGAAGAACCTCACTCCCAGCAGACCTCACACCCAGCAGAGCCACACTCCCAGAAGTTTCACTGCCAAGAGAGCCACACACCCAGCAGCTTCACTCCCAGCACAACCTCACTCCCAGCAGAACCTCACACCCAGCACAACCTCACTCCCAGCAGAACCTCATTCCCAGCACAACCTCACTCCCAGCACAATCTCACTCCCAGAAGTTTCACTCCCAGCAGAGCCTCATTCCCAGCAGTGCCTCATTCCCAGCAGTTTCACTCCCAGCAGTGCCTCACTCCCAGTAATTTCACTCCCCACAGAGTTTCATTCCCATCAGAGCTTCATTCCCAGCAGAGCTACATTCCCAGAAGAACTTCACCCCCAGCTGAGGCTTGGGCTGTGAGAAACATGTTCCAGAGATTCCACCCGGTGCCCCACAGATAAAGCCAGCCCCCGAATTTCCAGAAGCTATATGTTATGAGCTGTCATCTTTTCTGGCCACTTATATGACAACATTTCCCCTCTGATCTGGCTGCCAGCAGTCATGTTGTCGTTGCAGGCTCTGGTGGGGAGCTGCTGAACTCTCTTTCCCAACGGCGTCACTAGATAAATATGTATACAATAAAAATACTTGTATTCATCAGCTAAAGATAATCTGCAAGAAGACACAAACTACTGTAAATAGGCGGAGATCACAGTTCAAAGAAGGGAGTCTCATGCAAAGTCAGTCATCAATAGTACAAGGTAGTTACACCTCACAATGTACTTCATTGACATTGAGGTTATCCTGAGATTCTAGATGCAAGTCCTCCTTTTCTTACTTTGGTTTTTTCCTTCTATCTTCTTATCTTCTTTTTCTATTTTCTTTCTTCCTTTCTCCCTCTCTCTTTCCTTCTTTCTTTCTCTCTTTTTCTCTCTCCCTCTCTCTTCGCTTTCTCTGGCTCTCGTGCTCTCTTTCTCTTCCTTTCTCTCTCTCTCTTTCTCTCTTCGCTTTCTCTGGCTCTCGTGCTCTCTTTCTCTTCCTTTCTCTCTCTCCTCTCTTCACTTTCTCTGTCTCTCGTGCTCTCTTTCTCTTCCATTCTCTCTTTCTCTCTTCGCTTTCTCTGGCTCTCGTGCTCTCTTTCTCTTCCTTTCTCTCTCTCTTTCTCTCTTCGCTTTCTCTGGCTCTCGTGCTCTCTTTCTCTTTCTCTCTCTCTCTCTCTTTCTTCACCCCCTACCCCGCCCCCCGCCCCCCAGCCCCAACCACCCCCCGCCCCCCAGCCCCAACCACCCCCTCTCTCTACCTCTCCAGCTGTAATTTCCGGCCTTTATTTTAAAGTGAGGTTGGTGAGGGCTGGATGCCCAGTTTCTTGGCACCTGAGGTAAGCTGGAATAGGCACACGAGGAACAACATTTGTCTCGTTTCTGGCTTAAAGCAAATGGAGGGAATAGGCTGAGTAAGGGAACCGTGGGCAATGAAGAAAGGTAGAGAGAGAGAGAGAGAGAGGAGCCAACTGTGAACAATGAAAAATGTGAAACAAAACCCAGAAAAGACTATATAAGTAAGAGTGTTTGGAGTGGGACCCTTTGTCAGAACACAGAGGGCTACACTAGAAACAGTAACCTAATTCAACCACGCTGTGAATTTCCAACACTCTCTGCTTTCATTTCAGATTAGGCTTCGGGTGCTCACTGCTGGTGTAAATAGGCCAGATAACTATTCATAACCGGCCGGTTGCTATGGCGACAGACACCAGCCTCGGCCTCAGCTCGGATTGAAGCCTTCCTCCGACTGTGTGGTGGGGAAGGGCAGGCCAGGCCGACACTCCGCCACGGTGGTGGGTTACCACCGTGCAGTCACCTGGGGCGTGCCCTCAGCCCGGTTAGGCTTCCCCCACTTCCGGGCCTCTTCCGAGATAGCGAGCTGGCACCCGTTCCCCTGGACCGCTGCCAAGGCCGCAAAAGGTCAGCCAGGGGGCGCCTGAGGCAAGCTCGCTGTAGAGGGCAACTGTAGCTCAGCTCAGCTGCTCTGAAGCAAGCCACGCTGGGAGAGACCTGGGCCCAGGCTGCCTCCCAATGGCGAGAGCATGAGCACAAAGACTTGCATTGATATAGCGCCTTTCGTGGTATCCCAAAGTCCTTCAGAGTCATTTCGTACTCGCTTGAAGCACAATCCCTCTTGTTCAGGAGCTGGTAGCCCAGTTGGCTAGACAGCGAATGTATGGATCAGATTAATGCCAACCAGCACAAAGTTCGATTCCTGCTCTGGTTGAGGTAGACCTTTGCAGTTAAGGGTTAATCATGCCAGTGTGGAACTGGCATCAGGTACAGGCCCAACCAGGTAAGGATGGCAGGGTTCCCTCCTCTGAAGGACATTAGTGAGTGAGTTGGGATTTTACACCAATCCGATCGTTTCAAGGTCACTTTTTACTGATACCCGCCTGTTATTTCCAGATGTTTAGAACTGATTTCAGATTCTCAAACCACCATAAGGTGGGGGTTTGATCTCATGGTCTACTCATTTCTTAATCCAGTAACATAACCAGTATGCTACAACATCCGTCATTTATGCCCACAAGCCTGCAGTCATCCGACCATTGCTGCTCACTGTGCCTTGTGGTTCTTTCCTATCCTTTAAGCCCTGGTGGTGCCGACAACCACCTGGTTTGGCAGGTTCTTATGGAATCATAGAACGCTGCAGCACGGAAGGAGGCCATTCAGCCCATTGCGCCTGTGCTGGCTCTTTAATAGGAAGATCCAACCAACCATGCTCTTCCCCCATAGCCCTGTAAATGCTTTCCTTCAGTTCCTATCCAGTTCTCTCTTGAATGTCGCTGTAGAATCTGCTTCCAACACCCTCTCAGACGGCGCATGCCAGATCACAATGTCTCACTTTGTAAAAAAAGAAATGATTCTGCATGTGTCTCCTGCTCCTTTCGCCAAACACCTTCCCTTGAGTTAGCATATTAATAGTGGCCATAACAATAATTGGATTTGCCGCTTCCCTTGCTCCTCCCATTGTGCCCACATAGCCGACAGTTACTCTTGGCTGTGGGGTTGGTAGCAGTTCGGCAGAGTCACTAGCTCTTCTCGTAAGGTGACTGGCGATTCAGCAGGGGTCCCTCTCACCGCCAGGTCACTAACAACTCAGCAGGGCTTCTGACACTGCACTGTCTCTGGGTTCGGCAGCATCAGCTTTTCAAATTCCCGTCCTCGTCTTTAAATCCCTCCGCAGCCTTGCCCCTCAACTCCCTCCCCCCACTAACGAAGTAACCGCCTCCAACTTTACCCCTCACCTCTGTTCCTCCGATTCCCACCTCTTGGCGCCTGCCTGATTTTCACCACTGCACGCTTGGCGGCCTTGCCTTAAGCTGCCTGGGCCCTAAGGCTTTGGAATTCCCTCCCTAAACCTCTCTCTCTCTCTCTCCTCCTAAAACCCCTCCTTAAAACCTCCATCCTCTTATCTCCCCTTGTGGCTGAGTGCCAAACTGCGTCAGGTGAAGTGCCTTCAGGTGCTCCCGCCACGTTAAAGGCGCTACGTAAATGCGAAACGTTGTTGTGATAATAATGCAAGTTATCAGGATTTCGTGGGTTAAGGATGTTTCCCTGTGAAGAGGGGTCGCGGGGGGGTGGGGGGGGGTGGGAGCTGAAGAGTGATGATGCTGTCACGATGGACTGGGCGCTGTGTGTTAGTGTTAGGACACACTATTGGCTTGTGCTTCAGTTGGCACTCATGGAGGAACCTTATCAGTCAATTTTGTGAGGCACTAATGAGAAGCTTCAATTAGATCATCTGTATCGGCAAGAAGGAATTATTCTTTGCAAGTGAGATTACATCATCTTAATTAGTCCCTCATCATGTAATGTGCTCCTTTATAAGAGTTACATTTATTACACGCAATTAATATTCATGTTAAATCACTGCGCCCGGCAGTGTAACACTTAACTCACCCACCCACCAATCCTCTTCCCCCCATCATACTCCGTGTCGAGTACAAGGAGTAATAGCAGTTTGTGATTTGGCGAATCTCCCCCCCACCTCCATCTCCCCCACCCCCCCTCCCCTGCAGGCTAATATACAAAAAGAAATACAGATGATGAAGCAGCACATCCTGTCCTGTGGAGAGTCTACAGCGAAGCAGAGAAGCTGTTCTCCTTAGAGCAGAGAAAGGTTAAGGAGGGATTTAATAGACGGGCTCAAAATCCTGCAAGTCGTGTAAATAAGGGAGCAACTGTTTGCACTGGCGGGGAGGGTCAGTCTCCAGGGAACACGGGTTGAAAATAACTGGCAAAAAAATGGCCTGAGTTAGAGATGAGGAAATTTTATTTTTTTACACACAGCAAGTGGTTAAGATCTGGAATGCGCTTTTTGAATGCGCGAGGGAAGCAGATTCAATAGTAACTTTCAAAAGAGAATTGTGCATATACTAAAAAAGGAAAAAAAATTGGCAGGGAAATGGGGAAAGAGCAGGGAATCGGGGCTAATTGGATAGCACTTTCAGAGAGTCGGCATGGACAACATGCACCTTCTCAAGGGTAGTTAAGGGTGGGCCAACAAATGCTGGTCTTGCCAGCGATGCCCACATCCCAAGAAATAACAGCCAAAATAAAAGAGATGGGCTGAATAACCTCCTTTTTCAATTCCATGATTCCCAGCTCCGAGACTCTTTTCTCAGTGTCCAGCTTGGCTCAGTGTCCAGCCATCTTCCCTCTGGCTCCGGGGATTGTGGGGTTGAGACGCAGGTCGAGGATTGAACTTTGTGATTTGGGCTGCTGCTGGTGTTTCAAAGTGAGAGGGGGCTGCATCGCTAGAGTTGCAATCCTTCTGTTCAGGCATTAGGCGGAGGTCCCAACATTGGGGTGGGCTGAGGGGAAAAACCTGTGTTCTTCCCTCAAACAAAAAAAACAACTGGCGTTCCTTCAAACAACTCCCACGGGCTTGTCTTACGAGGAGAGGTTGAGTCGGTTGGGTCTGTACTCATTGGAGTTTAGAAGAATGAGAGGTGGCCTTATTGAAACATTTCAGATTCTGAGGGGGCTCGACAGGATAGATGCTGAGAGGATGTTTCCCCTCGTGACAGTATCTAGCACTAGAGGGCACAGTTTCAGAATAAGGGGTCTCCCACTGAAGACAGACAGGAGGAGAAATTTCTTCCTTCAGAGGGTCATTTGCCTTTGGAATTCTCTTTGTCAGAGAGCATTGGAGGCTGGGTCATTGAATCTATTCAAGGCTGAGTTAGATTCTTGATCTGCATGGGGATCATGGGTTAGGGAGGGCAGGCAGGCAAATGGAGATAAGGCCACAGTCTGATCAGCCATGATCCAATTGACTGGCGGAGCACGCTCAAGGGACAGAATGGACTCCTCCTGCTCCTATTTCTTAAGTTCTTATGTAAAGCCTCAACTGATTCTGCCTGTCAAGCCACTGGGGCGTGGTGTTCCATTGTTACCAGATCTTGTGTCAAGGAATCTGCTCTGGGTTAGCATTCGCTGAATTAGCTTGAATCCTAGGAAGATGCCCATTAAGTTTAAGAGTGGCATTGTTTTCACCTCAGAACAGGAGCCACATCACCAGGCTGTCGTCTGGGGTGCCAACATGCCCACGTTCTGGTTATAATCACCAGCAAAGCCTCCATAAAATGGGAGTCAGCTGACTGATGTTGCTGGGAAGAGGGACTCTTGTGGTATTTAATACTGATTTACTCAAAATCCTGAGGGGCTGAATGTTGAATTGGCGCAGCCTTGATATTAATTCCATGGGGCGGGAGCGGCAAATGGCTCCTTTACCCAGGGACTGAATTTTAATGCACTCTTTCCATTTATACCCTCAGAGTTCTGGTATATGCTTCATCCCGATGCCATTTGCATACAATTTCTTGGCAAATCCATTTATCAGGGCTCATCTGGATTACACTCCGCTAAATGTTGGTTACTTGCATGGGGCGAGGTTATAACTGCAGGCGGCGCGGAGACAACTGCTGATGAATTAACCCCCTTGAGCCTCATTTGTGCTCACTAGATTAACCCTATTGATGGGAATTTATGGCTACGTATCATGAACCATGATATCATGCATTGCAGTGGGGTATCTGACAGTCTGCAGAACAGCATTAGCAGTAATTTTCACAACAACAATAAAAAAAAACGTAACTGCTGTTTCCCGTTACGGGTCTTGACACATTATGATGCGCAAATATCTCGACAATTTTGTCAAGTGACGTTAGCCATCCCTTCTAACAAGTAGCTTTCTTACATTAATTTATATTAACAATAATTCAAGACTGACTCCAATGAATTGATGGTGGCTGACCTGTACAAAATGAGATTGATTGCATTCCTCTTTGTATAACGCAATCTGATTATTAGGCAGGCATTGAAATTCCTGCAATTCAGGCCGTATGATGGATTATAAACAAAGGAAGAGCCTGTTTTGTAATCCAGCACCATTCCCATCCTCAGGACACCACCTTTCAAAGCCAGTGAGCCATTGGCGGAAGTGCATTCACTGTTGTGATATAGCAAGCGTTCAGCCATTTCCTGCACAGCACCAACAGCCAGGGGATGAAAGACTGACTTAATTGTTTTGGCTGATGCCGACTGGAATGCTGGTCAGGAAAACTCGTACGTTCTCCTTCAAACAGTTGTTCACAGGCAGCTGAGCCCCCGAGACAGAGCCTGGGTTTAAACATCTGTTCCACCTCTGGCTCCCTCACTGGCACTGAAGTGGTCAGCCTGGGCGATTTCCTCAAGCCCTGAGATAGTAGGTGTTGACCACAACCTTGGGTTTAGAGGTGGTGAAAAGCAAGCGGTACCAGTTGCTTCAGTTAGAGAGCCAGATGCCAGTTTTGGCTCAGTTGTGATAAAAGCAAAAATACTGCGGGTGCTGGAAATCTGAAATAAAAACCGGAAATGCTGGAAAAACTCAGCGGGTCCGGCAGCCTCTGTGGAGGGAGAAACAGAGTGAACGTTTCGAGTCCGTATGGAGATGTTAAATTGCGGCCCTACATGCTCTGCTGTCTAAGGGGAACGTGAGAGGAACGTGAGAGATCCCACGGCGCTATATCAAAAAAAAGGTATATCCCTGGCATTCTGACCAACACTCATTCCTCAACCAACATCACTGCAACAGTTTATCTGGTCCATTATCGCGTGGCTGTTTGTGGGAGCTTGCTGTGCACAAATTGACTGCTGTGTTTTTTACATTACTACAGTGACTGCATTTCAAAAAAAAAAAAAATGTACAGCATTGTGCCTTGGGATGTCCCGAGGCTGTGAAAATTTATTATCTTAATGTGGGTCTTTCATTTTCATTCAGAGTAAAGCTTTAAGGCGGGTTTGGAACCCATATGTTCAAATGCACAGAGTGTGGTAAATAAGGTTGGTGAGCTGCAGGCGCACCACTCCACACGAGGGTTTATGATTGAGCGGCAGTGACAGAGACCTGCCTCAAACCAGGGCAGCAAAGGGAACTTAACATTCCTGGCTACAGTGTGTTCCGGAGGAATAAGGAGTCAGCGATTCTCGGATCTGAAGTGAAGGGATGTCAACGGAGCGGGCTGGGAACGTCACCACGCTGGCCGGCGTGGAATAATGAAGAGGCCAGCTATTCCTGTTAGCCTCAGTGAAAGCTCCTATTGATTGAACTATTTTGGTAAAGACAGAATGTTTTTCATGAAATGTGAAATGAAAACCCCTTGAGTGACATCAATCTCCGCTGGAGGCCCAGCGCTATTGATTGATGTGACATGGGCTGGCTATCAATAACTTCTCAGTTGAGAGGAAGGAGGCAGCGCTTTGCTTCGGTGCTGTTGCCAGTTCCAGGATGCTCGTATTTCCAGCCAGCATTTTCGTTCGCTGACCTCCCCTCGCCTTGCCCCCTGACAGTCAGGCACAAACAACAACACAACTTGCGTTGACGTCACGATCTTTAACATCCACCTTAGAGAGCAGGGCACCTCGGGCCTCAGTAACACGTCCTAAAGCTCTTCAGGGGTGCTTGTCATGAGCTGGATTAAGAGGTGTTAGGTGACCAAAAGCATGTTGAAAGCGGTAGGTTTAAAGGTGGAGAGGCAAAGGGGTTTAGATGCCAGACTAAAGCCAGGAATGGGAGGTTGTCTTATGAGGAAAGGTTAGACAGGCTAGGCTTGTATCCACTGGAATGAAAACAAAAAACTGCGGATGCTGGAAATTTAAGTTTCCCCCAACTTAGTCTACTGCATTCGCTGCTCCCAATGCGGTCTCCTCTACATTGGAGAGACCAAACGCAGACTGGGCGACCGCTTTGCAGAACACCTTTGGTCTGTCCGCAAGAATGACCCAGACCTCCCTGTCGCTTGCCATTTTAACACTCCACCCTGCTCTTTTGCCCACATGTCTGTCCTTGGCTTGCTGCATTGTTCCAGTGAAGCTCAATGCAAACTGGAGGAACAGCAACTCATCTTCCGACTAGGCACTTTACAGCCTTCTGGACTGAATATTGAGTTCAACAACTTTAGATCTTGAACTCCCTCCTCCATCCCCACCCCCTTTCCGATCCCCCTTTTTTCCAATAATTTATATAGATTTTTCTTTTCCCACCTATTTCCATTATTTTTAAATCTATACCTTTTATGCCCTGTTAGTCTTTCCACCCCACCCCCACTAGAGCTGTACCTTGCCTGTCCTGCTATACATTCTTAATTAGCACATTCGTTTAGATAATATCACCACCTTTAACACCTCTTTGTTCTTTTTTCTGTGACATCTTTTGATTATCTGCTCCTATCACTGCTTGCTTGTCCCTATAACCACCACCCCACCCCACCCCACCACCTTAAACCAGCTTATATTTCACCCCTCTCCTAATTTTACTCAGTTCTGTTGAAGTGTCATGAGGACTTGAAATGTCAACTTTCTTCTTCTCCGCCGATGCTGCCAGACCTGCTGAGTTTTTCCAGGTAATTCTGTTTTTGTTTTGTATCCGCTGGAGTTTAGAAGAGTAAGAGGCAACTTGATTGAAATCTTTAAGACCCTGAGGGGTCTTGACAGGGTGGACATGGAGAGAATGTTTCCTCCTGTGGGAGAATCTCGAACTAGGGGCCACTGCTTAAAAATAAGGGGGTCGCCCATTTAAGACAGAGATGAGGAGAATTTTTTGCTCTCAGAGGGTCGTGAGTCTTTGGAACTCTCTTCCTCAAAAGGCGGTGGAAGCAGAGTCTTTGAACATTTTGAAGGCAGAGCTAGATTAATTCTGGATTAACAAGGGGGTGAAAGGTTATCAAGGGTAGGCAGGGGTTTGGGGTTGAGGTAACATTCAAAATCAACCAAGATCTTATTGAATGGTGGAGCAGGCTCGAGGGGCCGAGTGGCCTATTCCTGCTCCCAATTCGTATGCTCGCATAGGGAATTCCAGAGCTTAGGGCCTAGGCAGCTTGAAGATTTCAATGTATTTTCAGCGTCAAAGCAAAACCTGCATCAGAACTTAAGCGACAACCTCATAACCCCGGAAGGACAACTATTGCGAGACAAGGATGATTTCCAGACGGTCATGGTCAACTTCCAGGTGATGTTGCGGAGACGAGTTGCTTTGGAATATTAACTTAGAAAGTGAGTAAAATTGACAGCGAAACCACACCCTATTTTTAATAAAGATAAGAAAGGACCATGCATCCAATTTTATTTTTACACCACGAGCGTGTATAAAGTATCGGATGGGGAAGACAAAGCTGCCAGGAAGACAGCCAATGCTGGATGTTGAATCTTGAAAAGGCCTAGCCCTGGCTTTCAGAGCCAGATTGCATTTTTAAAAATTCTTTCACGGGGTGCGGGTACCACTGGCAATGGCCAGCATTTGTTGCCCATCCCAAATTGCCCTTGAACGGAGAGGCTTGCCAGGCCATTTCAGAGGGGCAGTTAAGAGTCAGCCGCATTGCTGTGGGTCTGGAGTCACATGTAGGCCAGACCGGGTAAGGACGGCAGATTTCCTTCCCTAAAGGGACATTAGTGAACCAGATGGGTTTTTAACGACAATCGACGATAGTTTCATGGTCACCATTACTGAGACTGGCTTTCATTTCCAGATTTTTATTCATTGAATTTAAATTCCACCAGCAGCCACGGTGGGATTTGAACCCAGGTCCCCAGAGCCCTAGCCTGGGCCTCTGGGTTACTACAGTGACAACAATAGGGGAGGCAGTCGCATAGTGGTATCGTCATTGGACTAGTATTCTGGTTCGGTAATGTCCTTTAAGGAAGGAAATCTACCATCCTTACCCGGTCTGGCTTACATGTGACTCCAGACCCACAGCAATGTGGGCTGACTCTTCAATGTCGTCTGAACAAGGGCAATTAAGATGGGCAATAAACTCTGGCCTAAATAAAATAAAATATCACTGCGTCACCATCTCGTACTAAAGCCTGTGCATTGGAATGACCTTAACTGAGCCTCTTCTGCCCAGTTTGCAAACGTGCAACCTTTAGCTAACGTGGGCCCAGGTCTAACCTGGTTTGGCATCCATCCACAGTGGGTGGGTCAGAACGTGCTTAATCTCACTCTTCACCATACGTCTCCATTAGCTGCAAATCCTTTCTTTCTCATTGCATGCAAGTAGAACAATCTTGCTATAGATTTCCAATTCTTCTTCCCCACCAGGAACAATTGCAAGTGAGAGAATGCTGCTTAAAAATAAAGAGTTGTAGGATCAAAGGATAGGGTCAAGGGTCGTACAGCACGGGAGGAGGTCATTCGGCCCATCGTGTTTGTGCAGGCCCTTTGAAAGAACCAATCAATTAGTCCCACCGCCCCCACTCCCCTCCTCCTCCCTTGCCCGTTACACATGATCCTGCAAAATCTTCCTTTTCAAGTATGTATCCAATTTCCTTTCGAAAGTTACTATTGAATCTGCTTCCATCCCCCTTTCAGGCAGCGAGTGTTCCAAGCCATAACTCGCTCCCTAATTAAAAAAAGGGCAGAATTTTTACACCTCACGGGCACGCGCCTGACCCGAACGGGCGTGAAATAGTGCGGGATGGTGTCGGGCGAGCGTGCCGACGTCACCCTGCACGCGAGCAATCTTCAGGTTGGCGGGTGGGCCGATCGGCCAATGCGGCCTTCACATTTTGGCCTCAAACCTCGATCCAGAGAGGGATGAAATCTCCATGGGGGAAGTAAAGACATCCGGGGACTGGTTTCTTATGAGTTGCGCTTTCAGGCGCTCAATTCTGCTGCACGGACATATTTTGCAGCTTTTTTTGTTGTTTCATTCATTCTGCGGAGTTCTGCCGCTCCCTGTCCCATCCCTAAGTGCCCTTGTTCAGAGGGCATTTAGGAGTCAACCACATTTGCAGTGGATCTGGAGTCACACAGACCAGGTAAGGATGGCAGATTTCCTTCCCTAAAGTGAACCGGATGGGTTTTTATGTTTGTATTTTATTGAATTGAGATTTCACTCTCTGCTATGGAAAACTATGCTGGGTATCTGGATTACCAGTCCAGAGGCAATACCACTGTGCCACCACCTCCCCAGCTAGCGCAGGGGTGATCCTTGAAATGAATGGCTGAACTTATAAAGGACATTAATGATCTCGTGGCACTATTTTGGAAGAGTAAAAGCATCTTGGAATTGTCCTGAGTTTGTATACCATATGTAAATGGAAATTCTTTTAGAAAACTGAAATGACAAAATGCTATTCCCATTGGGGCTGGAGTTCATTAGACCGAGCTCTGTGTGTGTGTGTGTGTGTGTGTTTTTTTTTTAAGAAACAAGACGTTTCACAGACGATGAACAGTGCCTTATCTTCCCAGCGGCAACACAGCTAATGGCCACAAAAGATTAGACCCACGCAGCACCAGCCATTACCGTCCAAGTTAAACATGAGATTGTCTGGTGTCTGGAGGAGGGATATTGTACAACCGCGCAAATGAAGGCACATTTGCAGCCAACCTTGCCGATGTATAAGAAATTCCTCTTGATCATCCTTGAGGTTGACTGATGAGCATCGGGGGGTCAAGGGAAGAGATTCCCACAGGGGCTACGGTCTGCAATCAAAGCTGGGTGTGCAGGGACACAGAGTAGCTGCAGTCGTGCTTAGAAACAGCATCGTTAGTGAATGTGAATATTATTCTGCCGGAGGCGGCTCTGCAGCATCATTTTCCCGCTCCTCTTCTGAAGCGACGGTAGCACAGGCTCCAGTCATCCTCTAGCCCTCTTGCTGGGCTGGTGGTGGTCCATGCCTGAGCCTTGAACCTGAAAAGCGGCGGGCAATTCGACCGCAGAGGCCGTCACAGTTGAGCAATGATGCTCGATGTCTGCGGCTGCTGAACTCCCAGCAGGACTGGTCATCCCCTGGCCCATTACATAGAACAGATGAACTGGGAGCAGGGATAGGCCACTCGGCCCTTCGAGCCTGCACCGCCATTCGATAAGATCGTGGCTGGCCTGACTGTAACCTCCCGCCTACCCCCCTTCACCCTTCACCCTCTTGTTTATCAAGAATCTATCTAGCTCTGCCTTGAAAACATTCAAAGACCCTGCTTCCACTGCCTTTTGAGGAAGAGAGTTCCAAGCACTTGCTACCCTCTGAGAGAAAACATTTCTTCTCGTCTCTGTCTTAAATGGGCGACCCCTTATTTTTAAACAGTGACCCCTAGTTCTAGATTCTCCCACAAGAGGAAACATCCTCTCCACATCCACCCTGCCAAGACCCCTCAGGATCTTAAAGGTTTCAATTAAGTCACCTCTCACTCTTCTAAACTCTTCTAAATACAAGCCTAACCTGCCCAGCCTTTCCTCATAAGACAACCCGCCCATTCCTGGTATTAGTTTAGTAAACCTTCTCTGAACTGCTTCCCATGCTTTTGCATCCTTATGCCATGCCTAACTTAAGAACTGAGGCCAATGGTAAAGAATGTAAGAACTTGCATTGATCTGGCACCTTTCACAACCTCTAGGATGTCCCAAAGCACCTTGCACCCAATGTAGTCACCATTGTAATATGAGAATCATAGCAGCCTATTCGCACACAGCAAGCTCCCACAAACAGCAATGTGATAATGGACCAGGTAATCTGTTCAGTGATGTCGATTGAGGGATAAATATTGGTCAGGACACCACGGTTAACTCTTCTGCTTTTCTTTGAAATAGTGCCATGGGATCTTTTAGGTCCATCGGAGAGAGCCAGCATTTAGCATCTCATTTAAATGGTGGCACTGCCAACAGGGCAGCACTCCCTCAGTACTGCACTGAAGCGTCAGCCCAGTCATTATGATAAGTCCCTGATATGGGATTTGAACCCATGACTCTGAATCGACAGCTGTACTAATACAGTGGACACCTTTGTAGAGCTTCCAACCACCCATCGTAGCAGGACAGACTGGGCACAGAAGCTGGGACACTCCTCATCTGCATGGCTGTTACTCCCTGGATGAGGAACTATTTGGGCACGGGAGCACTCAAGAGAGACAAAATGACCACCCCCTCCCCCCACCCCCCCCTCAGCAAGAAGAAAGGAAAACCATCAAGGTTCTTCTAGTGTAGGAGAGAAGAGCGGGGATTCCTTAATCCTTAATGCCCTTGTCTTTCATTATCACTTAGCCGTACGAACCACAGGAGGCCATTCAGCCCCTCAAGTCTGTTTTGCCATTAATGGATGATCTGTACCTTAACTCCATTTACCCACTTTGCACTGTACCCCTTAATATACGTGCCCAACAAAAATCTATCAAGCTCAGCTTTGATGTTTAGAATTTTCAATTGATCCTTGGCCTCGAAAACAGTTTTTTTTTGGCGGAGGAAAGAGTAGGAGATTTCCACTATCCTTTGTGTGAAGTATTTGACATCCAACCCTGAATGGTCTAACTTTAAGGTTCTGCCCCCTTGCTCAGGGTCCCTCCGCCCAGAGGAAACAATTTCTTCCTATGCAGCCTGTCAAATCATTTTATCCATCATAATTAGATCACCCCCTTTAATCATCGATTCTCAAGGAATACAAGTCTAGTCTACGCAATCTGTCCCCATTAATTTGAGCCTTTTAACCCTGGCATCATTCTAGTTAATCTGCACTGCACTCCCTGTATGGTCAATATACTGAGGTGTGCTGCCCAGGACTGAGTGCAGTGCTCCAGATGGGGTCTAACCAAAGCTTTGATTGTGGATGCCTCACTGTTGAATATATTTAAGACTGGGATAGACAGGTTTTTGGTCTCACAGGGAATTAAGGGATATGGGGAGTGGGCGGGAAAATGGAGTTGAAGCCCAAGATCGGCCATGACCGTATTGAATGGTGGAACAGGCTCGACAGGCCTTATGGTCTGCTCCTGCTCCTATTTGTTGCGTTCCCGTGTGACATAACTTCCATCTTTTGTCTTCCGGCCCTCTTGAGATAAAAGTCAACATTCCACGAGCCTTTTTGATGACTATTTCTGAACCTGTGCACTGGCACATGTGTACATGGATTCCTAACTCTCTCTGCTCCTCTACTGTTCTTCCACTATAGCTTCTCACCATTTGGAAGACACTTCTCAGCATCATTCTCCTTAGGCCCAAAATGAATGGCCTCCCAGGCGCTAGCTGTTAAGCTGCCTTGTGGCCCCCCTCAGCTCCAGAGCCTGATGGCAGTAGCTGAGGAGGCTCCGGAATAGCGTGGAATGGGGCAGAGGAGGAGAGTCGAGATGGGTGAAGGGAGAGTCGGTCATTTTTTGAGGCAGTTCCGACAGAGATACCTCACCAAAAAAAAAAAGTGAGGTCTGTCAGATTGAAAATAAAGGGGCCGAGAGAGATTTTAAGGCGATATCGAGGAGGGCCGTCCTAACCACACATCGGAAAAAGAAAACCTTCATTTAAATCTCATCTGCACTATCTGTTCTGCCGCTCTTTCTACCCTTTTATGTTTGAGTTAACGCTCTCCCATTGTTTCCCAGCAGACTGTTGAACAAAGCGGAGGAACCTTTCACCCAGTCACCAGATGTCCCACCACACAATCCCTCTCCCACTCTCCCACTCTCACACAAAGAAATAAAACTCACAGGCCAGCTGCCCAGGCACATTCCGACAGCAATTATCTCTTTTCCCCGCTCGCAGGGATCACGACATCCCCGAGGATGATTGATTAGCCTGGGGTGGGAGAGGGGATTCCCAGAGTGGCTGCGGCCCATAAAGGCAGGTAGCAGCGGCTCACCGACCCCCTCGACAGGTGGCCGTGTGACACGGCTCGGGGTCACCCGTGAGCCTGAGACCTGTTCACGCATCCCCCCCCGCCCCACAACAGTGGGATTGAGGGCAGTTTGGCACTTCCTCAGTGGTGAGCTGTGTGGCACGAATCACAGTTACCAACTGAGACTTGGAAAGCCGTTCAGAACGTTCGCACAATGACCCTCTTATTAATTCACTGGTTTCTTTCTCGGCCATTACCTTACTCTGCATCCCTTCCTTTGTCAGCCGGCCACATAAATCATCAGGCCCACTCGCTTTGTGCCCAGGTATGTAAATTCTGTTTAAAAAAAGAAGTACATTAAAAGCAGAGTGGGTGCAAGGGTTGAAGCTAAATGCGTGCTGCAAATGTTCTTCTGATTTTTGCTTTCCCCGTGATGAGAGGTGAAACCCTGATCTGCTAGATTAGCATAGATGCATCAACTTAACCGTTGTGGTGATTGCCTGGGAGACCTCAGTTTATCATGAATTCCACAGCACCAATGACTCCTGCGGGTTCTCTCCCGTGTTGCAGTAATTAAAGGCACAATTAGCACATGTCAAAATCATTAAGCTTAAATGTAAGGTGCATGGTTAAGAAGTTTTTGTTTATTATGTATTCTTTCACAGGTTTTGGCAGGCCAGCATTTGTTGCCCATCCCTAATTGCCCTCAGGGGTTTATCCTGGGCCTTTGGATGAACCGTCCAGTGACATTCCCACCAGTCCGCCGTCTTTCCACTATAACCCACTAGCTGCACTGCATATAGTTCTGAGCAACACATCACAGGGGGGATAGGATTGCATTAGAGTCATACAGAGTCTTTACAGCACAGGAGACCATTCAGCCCACGCATTCATGTGGGCATGGGGGAGGTTTCCAAGGTTTTTTTTTATTCATTCATGGGATATCACTGCCTAGGCCAGCATTTATTACCCATCCCTAGTTGCCCTTGCTCAGAGGGCATTTAAAAGTCAACCAGATTGCTGTGGGTCTGGAGTCACATGTAGGCCAGATGATTTCCTTCTCCAAAGGGCATTAGTAAACTAGATGGGTTTTTACAACAATCGCTTTGCAGCCATCATTAGACTTTTAAATTCCAGATTTTTACTGAATTCAAATTCCACCATCTATTGTGGCAGGATTTGAACCCGGGTATCAAGAGTGTTCCCCTGGTTCTCTGGATTACTAGCCCAGTGACAATACCGCTACACCATCACCTGCAAAATGTTAGCCATGAGATTACTGACTTAAACTTAGACCTGGATCCTCTGGTCCCGTGTGGGACAGTGGTCAGCAAGACTCCGCCACCCCAGCCCCATTCCATCACAATGGTCAGCAAGACTCCGCCCCCGCCCCACACCCCCCCCCCGGCCCCGCTCCATCACAATGGTCAGTGAGACTCCGCCCCCCCCCCGGCCCTGGTCCATCACAATGGTCAGCAAGACTCCGCCCCCTGGCCCTGTTCCATCACAATGGTCAGCAAGACTCCGCCCCCTGGCCTCCGTCCAAACAATGGGCAGCCAGACTCTGCCCCCCAGCCCCAGTCCAACACAATAGTCAGCAAGGCTCCGCCCCCTAGCCCCGGTCCATCACAATGGTCAGCAAGACTCTGACACCCCCGGCCCCGTTCCATCACAATGGTCAGCAAGACTCCGCCGCCTGGCCCCAGTCCATCACAATGGCCAGCAAGACTCCACCCCCCCCCCCCCCGGCCCCGTTCCATCACAATGGTCAGCAAGACTCCGCCCCCTGCCCCAGTCCATCACAATGGTCAGCAAGACTCCACCCCCAGCCCCAGTCCATCACAATGGGCAGCAAGACTCTGCCCCCAGCCCCAGTCCATCACAATGGGCAGCAAGACTCCGCCGCCTGGCCCCGGTCCATCACAATGGTCAGCAAGACTCCCCCCCCGGCCCCGTTCCATCACAATGGTCAGCAAGACTCCGCCAGCATCCCTGGTCCTTCACAATGGGCAGCAAGACTCCATCATTGACCCTGGTCAATCACGATGGGCAGCAAGGCTCTGCCACTGGCCTCAGTCCACCACAATGGGCAGCAAGAATCCACCCCCAGCCCCAGTCAATCACAATGGGCAGCCAGACTCCGCCCCCTGGCCACGGTCCATCACAATGGTCAGCAAGACTCCGCCCCCCCGGCCTCGCTCCATCACAATGGTCAGCAAGACTCTGCCCCCTGCCCCAGTCCATCACAATGGTCAGCAAGACTCCACCCCCAGCACTAGTCCATCACAATGGTCAGCAAGACTCCGCCCCCAGCCCTAGTCCATCACAATGGTCAGCAAGACTCCGCCCCCAGCCCCAGTCCATCACAATGGGCAGCCAGTCTCCGCCCACAGCCCCAGTCCATCACAATGGGCAGCCAATCTCCGCCCCCAGCCCCAGTCCATCACAAAGGGCAGCAAGACTCCGCTAGCATCCCCGGTCCTTCACAATGGGCAGCAAGACTCCATGGTTGGCCCTGGTCAATCTCGATGGGCAGCAAGGCTCTGCCACTGGCCTCAGTCCACCACAATGGGCAGCAAAAATCCACCCCCAGCCCCAGCCCATCATAATGGTCAGCAAGACTCTGTCCCCTGCCCCAGTCCATCACAATGGTCAGCAAGACTCCGCCCCCAGCACCAGTCCATCACAATGGTCAGCAAGACTCCGCCCCCAGCCCCAGTCCATCACAATGGTCAGCAAGACTCCGCCCCCAGCCCCAGTCCATCACAATGGGCAGCCAGACTCCGCCCCCAGCCCCAGTCCATCACAATGGGCAGAAAGACTCCGCCCCCAGCCCCAGTCCATCACAATGGGCAGCCAGTCTCCGCCCCCATCCCCAGTCCATCACAATGGGCAGCCAGTCTCTGCCCCCATCCCCAGTCCATCACAATGGGCAGAAAGACTCCGCCCCCAGCCCCAGTCCATCACAATGGGCAGCCAGTCTGCGCCCCCATCCCCAGTCCATCACAATGGGCAGCCAGTCTCTGCCCCCATCCCCAGTCCATCACAATGGGCAGCCAGATACCGCCCCCAGCCCCAGACCATCACAATGGTCAGCAAGGCTCTGCTCCCAGCCCCAGTCCATCACAATGGTCAGCAAGACTCCACCACCCCCCGGCCCCGTTCCATCACAATGGTTAGCAAGACTCTGCCCCCTGCCCCAGTCCATCACACTGGGCAGCCAGACTCCGCCCCCAGCCCCAGTCCATCACAAAGGGCAGCAAGACTCCGCCAGCATCCCCGGTCCTTCACAATGGGCAGCAAGACTCCATCGTTGGCCCTGGTCAATCTCGATGGGCAGCAAGGCTCTGCCACTGGCCTCAGTTCACTACAATGGGCAGCAAAAATCCACCCCCAGCCCCAGTCCATCACAATGGGCAGCAAGACTCCGCCCCCAGCCCCAGTCCATCACACTGGGCAGCCAGACTCCGCCCCCAGCCCCAGTCCATCACAATGGGCAGCAAGGCTCCGCCCCCAGCCCCAGTCCATCACAAAGGGCAGCAAGGCTCCGCCAGCATCCCCGGTCCTTCACAGTGGGCAGCAAGACTCCATCGTTGGCCCTGGTCAATCTCGATGGGCAGCAAGGCTCTGCCACTGGCCTCAGTTCACTACAATGGGCAGCAAAAATCCACCCCCAGCCCCAGTCCATCACAATGGGCAGCAAGACTCCGCCCCCAGCCCCAGTCCATCACACTGGGCAGCCAGACTCCGCCCCCAGCCCCAGTCCATCACAATGGGCAGCAAGGCTCCGCCCCCAGCCCCAGTCCATCACAAAGGGCAGCAAGGCTCCGCCAGCATCCCCGGTCCTTCACAGTGGGCAGCAAGACTCCATCGTTGGCCCTGGTCAATCTCGATGGGCAGCAAGGCTCTTCCACTGGCCTCAGTCCACTACAATGGGCAGCAAAAATCCACCCCCAGCCCCAGTCCATCATAATGGGCAGCAAGACTCCGTCCCCAGCCCCAGTCCATCACACTGGGCAGCCAGACTCCGCCCCCAGCCTCAGTCCATCACAATGGGCAGCAAGACTCCACCCCCAGCCCCAGTCCATCACAATGGGCAGCAAGACTCCGCCCCCAGCTCCGGTCCATCACAATGGGCAGCCAGACTCCACCCCCAGCCCCAGCCCCAGTCCATCACAATGGGCAGCAAGACTCCGCCCTCGGCTCCGGTACATCACAATGGGCAGCCAGACTCCGCCCCCAGCCCCAGTCCATCACAATGGGCAGCCAGACTCTGCCCCCATCCCCAGTCCATTACAATGGGCAGCAAGACTCTGCCCTCATCCCCAGTCCATTACAATGGGCAGCAAGACTCCACCCCCAGCCCCAGTCCATCACAATGGGCAGCCAGACTCCGCCCCCAGCCCCAGTCCTTCACAATGGGCAGCAAGACTCTGCCCCCGGCTCCGGTCCATCACAATGGGCAGCCAGACTCCGCCCCCAGCCCCAGTCCTTCACAATGGGCAGCAAGACTCTGCCCCCGGCTCCGGTCCATCACAATGGGCAGCCAGACTCCGCCCCCAGCCCCAGCCCATCACAATGGGCAGCAAGACTGCCCCCGGCTCCGGTCCATCACAATGGGCAGCCAGACTCTGCCCCCATCCCCAGTCCATCACAATGGGCAGCCAGACTCTGCCCCCATCCCCAGTCCATCACAATGGTCAGCAAGACCCCGCCCCCAGCCTTGGTCCATCTCGATGGGCAGCAAGACTCTGCAACTGACCCCGGCTGTCTGCCCCGTAGCTCTTCTTCGTGGCCTTAACAAGTCTTCTGCATTTCTCAATGTCTTCATGTCTTTGTTCAATGTTTTTTCTCTGGTCCCTCTTGCCCTTTGCCAGCTTTTTTTCATCAGTCAATGAAGAGTGCAGGAGGGCGTGCCAGGAGCAGCACCAGGCATACCTAAAAACGAGGTGTCAACCTGGTGAAGCTATAACACAGGACTACTTCTATGCCAAACAGCATAAGCAGCAAGTGATAGACAGAGCTAAGCAATCCCACAACCAACGGATCAGATCTAAACTCTGCAGTCCTGCCACATCTAGTTGTGAATGGTGGTGGACAATTAAACAACTCACTGGAGGAGGAGGGTCCATAAATATCCCCAACCTCAATGATGGAGGAGCCCAGCACATCAGTGCAAAAGATAAGGCTGAAGCATTTGCAACAATCTTCAGCCAGAAGTGCTGAGTGGATGATCCATCTCAGCCTCCTCCAGAGGTCCCCAGCATCACAGATGCCAGTCTTCAGCCAATTTGATTCACTCCACGTGATATCAAGAAACAGCTGAAGGCACTGGACACTGCAAAGGCTACGGGCCCTGACAATATTCCGGCACTAGTACTGAAGACTTGTGCTCCAGAACTTGTCACGCCCCTAGCCAAGCAGTTCCAGTACAGCTACAACACTGACATCTACCCAGCTATGAGGAACATTACCCAGGTATGTCCTGTACATAAAAAACAGGACAAATCCGACCTGCCCCATCAGTCCACTCTTCATCATCAGTAAAGTGATGGAAGGGGTCATCAACAGTGCTATCAAGTGGCACTTGCTTAGCAATAACCTGCTCACTGATGCCCAGTTTGGGTTCCGCCAGGGTCACTCAGCTTCTGACCTTGACATCAAGCAGCATTTGACCGAGTGTGGCATCGAGGAGCCCTAGAAAAACTGGAATGAATGGGAATCAGGGGGAAAAGTCTCTGCTGGCTGGAGTCATGCCTAGAACAAAGGAAGATGGTTGTGGATTTTGGAGGTCAATCATCTCAGCTCCAGGACATCACTGCAGGAGTTCCTCAGGGTAGTGTCCTCGGCCCAACCATCTTCAGCTGCTTCATCAATGACCTTCCTTCCATCATAAGGTCAGAAGTGGAGATGTTCGCTGATGATTGCACAACGTTCAGTACAATTTGCGACTCCTCAAGCAGTCCATGTCCAAATGCAGCAAGACCTTGGCAATATCCAGGCTTGGGCTGACAATTGGCAAGTAACATTCACGCCACACAAGTGTCAGGCAATGACCATCTTCAATAAGTGAGAATCTAACCATCACCCATTGACGTTCAATGGCATTACCATCGATGAATCCCCCACTATCAACATCCTGGGGGTTACCATTGACCAGAAACTGAACTGGTCCAGCCATGTAAATATTGTGGCTGCAAGAGCAGGTCAGACACTAGGTATCTTGCAGCGAGTAACTCACGTCCTGACTCCCCAAAGCCTGTTCAACATCTGCAAGACACAAGTCAGGAGTGTGATGGAATACTCTCCACTTGCCTGGATGAGTGCAGCTCCAACAACACTCAAGAAGCTTGACACCATTCAGAACAAAGCAGCCCGCTTGATTGGCACCCCATCCACAAACACTCACTCCCTTGACCACCGACGCACAGTGGCAGCAGTGTGTACCATCTACAAGATGCGCTGCAGAAACTCACCAAGGCTCCTTAGGCGGCACTTTTCAAACCCACAACCATGACCGTCTAGAAGGACAAGTCCAGCAGATAGATGGGAACGTTACCACCAGGAAGTTCCCCTCCAAGCCACTCACCATCCTGACTTGGAAATATATCGCTGTTCCTTCACTTTCGCTGGGTCAAAATCCTGGAACTCCCTCCCTAACAGCACTGTGGGTGTACATACACCACAGGGACTGCAGTGGTTCAAGAAGGCAGCTCACCACCACCTTCTCAAGGGCAATTGGGGATGGGCAATAAATGGCCTAGCAAGTGACATTCACATCCTGTAAAAGAATTAAAAAAAGTCAATTTCCACATTGGGTCAGTGATGCATCATTCTTTGTTGGTTCCTCTCCTCCACCCCATGGTGAGTTCTGCACTCTCTTTACTCCCTGTTTTGAGGATTTCCCATTGTTCCTCGATGCTGCCCGACTACATTAGCACTTTGTATCAGACCAGCCAGAAACTATCTGACAAGTCCTTGTCCTTCAGCTTCTCCATTGCAAATGGCCATTGTGACTTTGTAGTCATTGCCTTCTTCAGCTTCACGTGGGTCTTATCTTAAGACAAGGTAGTGGCCCGATCCTATATCAGCACCTCGACATGTCCAGACATCTTGTAGGGGCGCCCTCCATCTGCTGCATATATAGTCAATCTCGTTGATGGTGTTACCATCTGGAGACCTCCATGTCCTTGTGGCTGAAGAAGGTATTCCCAATGCTGAGCCTGTTGTAGAAGACCAGCAGATGATCGCTGTTTGCGTTGCGCATGGTTCTGACCCACGGGGCGTGATCGTAATGTTTAATGCTCGCCGGCTGCCCTCGAGTTTAGTGTCAAGGTCAGCTTGCTATCGGCGAAGAAAGATTAAATAGGCCAAGATTTAATTAAGATGTATAAAATTATGAAGGGCCTAGGTAGAGTGGATGGGGAGGGAAAGATCAATAACCAGGGGTAATAGATATAAAGTAGTTAGTGAAAGGGTTCGAGGAGAAATGTTTTCACCTAGAGGATGGCGTGGGTCTTGAACCCACTGTTTTAAAGGGTGGTAGAGGCAGGAACCCTCAACATATTTATAATAAAACTGGACATGCATCTTAAAGCGCTGTAACCTACAAGATGATGGATCAAGGGCTAGAAAATGGGATTGAGCAGATGTGTGGTTAGCACAAGCAGGATGGAAAGAATAGCCTCCGGCAGTCAATGTGTATGATTCTATACATTTCATTGATCCTAGGATAAGGATACGGAATTCTCTAACACCAGGAGTAGTTGAGGCCAATAACAGCGATGGCTTTGAGGGGGAAGCGAGAGAAGTACATGAGGGAGGAAGGAATAGAAAAAATGTGCTGATCGGGGTAGATTGAAGTAGGGTGGGAAGAGGCTTGTGTGGAGTAAATACACACAGGGCAGGATTTTTCTGATGCCGGGATGTCCTGCCTCACCACTGGACAAACAGGTGGGGAACCGGGGCAATTAGGGATGGGCAATAGATGCTGGCCCAGCCAGCGAAGCCCACATCCTGTGAATGAGTGAAAAAAAGAACACATTCCCACCGATCAGGGGTGTCCTGCGGCTATTTAATTGGCTGGAGGAAAGACTGTCTCTCAGACAGATGGAAGGGCTGTCTCAGAGAGCTGCCAGCCAATCTTTCCTTTGACAAATTTCCCTTCAACAGCACCTTCCAAACCCATGACCACTACCATCTAGAAGGACAAGGGACAGCAGATAGATGGGAACACCACCACCTGGAAGTTCCCCTCCAAGTCACTCACCATCCTGACTTGGAAATATATTGCCGTTCCTTCACTATCACTGGGTCGAAATCCTGGAACTCCCTCCCTAACAGCACTGTGGGTGTACCTACACCGCATGGACTGCAGCGGTTCAAGAAGGCAGCTCACCACCACCTTCTCAAGGGCAATTAGGGATGGGCAATAAAAATTCTGGCCTAGCTAGGAACGCCCACATCCCATGAAAGAATAAAAAAAAATCTCATTGGCCAGTAGCTCTGTAGCCCCAGCAGCGCCACCGGTACCAATGGCCATTGCTGGGACTACAAGCGGTTCCTACAGTCAAAGTGCTGAAGCTCCAGGATACAGAGAAGTCTGGGGTCTCTCTGCCACTCGAGGGCCCCAATTGGGGCGAGGGTGGGCGAGCTGCCCTAGGCCTCGCCTGCCCCCATGACAAATGCGTACAGGTCAGGGCGGGCAGGAGGGCAGTAGGAAGGCCGGGGAATTTTACCGGCACCACCCTCCCTGCAAACACACTGGTGGGGGTCTGTAAAATTCTGCCCATAAAGCATCAACAGGGCACAGACCAGTTGGGCCAAATTGTCTGTTCCACTGCCATAAAAATTCCATGGCAACTTATTAATTCCACATTCTCAAACTGGCACGGTGGGATGTGAACTCAGGTACGGGGTTGTGTGGGGGTGGGGTGGAGAGAATGATTTTAATCCCCAAGTGAGTTGGAGCCGGTTAGAAAGGTAAAAATTTCAATGTTCTCAAACCCAACCACAAAGCTCATCATTTAGTGGCACAGTGGTATTGTCACTGGACTAGGATTCCAGTGACCCAGAGTAATGCTCTGGGGATCTGGGTTTGAATCCAACCAGAGCAGATGGTGAAATTTGAATTCAATAAAAATCTGGAATTAAAAGTCTGACGACGACCATGAAACTATTGTCGATTGTTGTAAAAACCCACCTGGTTCACTAATGTCCTTTAGAGAAGCAAATCTGCCGTCCTTACCTGGTCTGGCCTACATGTGACTCCAGACCCACAGCAATCTGGTTGACTCTTAAAATGCCCTCTGAACAAGGGCAATTAGAGATAGGCAATAAATGCTGACCTAGCCAGCGACGTCCACATCCTATGAACAAATTGAAATTCAAACATTCTCACCCCTGGGTTTAATGGAGGCATGTTTGGCTGTGTGTGAGTGAGCTGCCTGTCATTATTACATACTAACAAGGCTCATTGCGGGGAGAGGGGTATGGTACACAGAGTGGAGACTGGAGGGGAGATCATCAGAAAGGATTGTAGTGAGTAGAGTCAGAGGATTAATTAATTTCCCTGACTTACCTGAAGGGCAGTGGGCTGGGTTTTATGGCCCGAGAGTGGGGTTGGATCCTGCTGCAGTGGACATTGAGACCCAGGGCTATGTTTTATCAGCAGCGCCACTGGGAGTGGTGGCCACTGCTGGGACTGCACCTGGAGAAGGAAAGTGCATCGATGGACATGCGCCCTCACATCTGGTAGGTGGGGTCTGGGGGTGTTGGGGCCCATCAGCCAGGCCCTGGCAAATGGTGAGCCCGGGGAGGCACAGCTGGCTTTTACCAATCAGCGGGCACCCCACTTGCCGCCTTCTCTCGCTGTTTCCCCTGCCTCCCAGTCCGTCCCCAGAAGACTGGTTAAAAACCAGCCGGTTCCTCCCCAGACTCAGTGTGGGACGGGCATGTGGTCACAGAGCTCTGCAGCCTCCTAGAACGAGACCTTCTCCCTGCTGAAGCTGATGGTCCACATGATGCCTGTCCCTGTGAAAATGGAAGTGCTCCGAGTGGAATTCCTACTTCCCATCGCCCCTTTCGCCTTTATCCCCACCCCCCCACCTCCCCGGGACATTGCCACTTCACTCTTATCTCTCTGCTGGAGAGTAGCTTGGTGGAGACCAGTGACGCGTTGTAAGGCCAGGCATGAGATATCTGTCTCCTTGCTTAAGGTGAATGTCCAGCTCAGAGTCTATCTGGACCCCCAGCGTGTGGCTGTGAACCCTGCGCCAATGCATCCTCAGAAGGAACGTGAGGCTCTGAGGAATCGTTGTTGGAGCGTGTGCACAGAGTGTAGCTCTTGTTGCGAAGGCCTTGAAGGATAGAAGAAAGGGATGGATGTGAGTCCAGGCAAGGACACAATCCTGCTCATCTGCATACATTAGGCTTCTCAGGGTTCAGTCACTGATGAAATAAAGTCAACATATGAGTGGGCGATACTTGCACTAAAGTTAACATGTATTTTGGCGATATTTGTGGTAAAGTTAATATGTATTTTGGCGATATTTGTGGTAAAGCTAACATGTGTGTAGGCGATGTTAGTGACGAAGTTAACTGTGTGCTGGCGATAGTATTAAATAAAGCTAACGTGTGTTGGTGACATTTGTAATAAAGCTAACGTGCCTGGTGGCGATATTTGTAATGAAGTGAACAGGCAGGATTTTTAACTCACTGGGCGGGTGTGGCAGGCGGGGCCCCGGGAGCGGTTGTGGAGCTGACTGCCGCCCGCGATCGGGCCCCCACATTGGTTTGACGCTGGCTGGCCAAATAAGGACAGCCAGCGTGAAAGGTGCGCTACGATGCTGAGCGCTGCCGGGGTGGGGGTGGGAGGAGGGCGAGAGCGGAAGTTTGTGCATGCGTGCGGGTGTGCGCACTGATAGCGTCCTGAGGCGCAGAGCTGCCTCAGGGAGCCGGAGATTTTTAAAAACGCAAATAAAGATTTAACAAATGTTACAAACATGTCCACTCATGAGCAGGGACCATGTTATAAATGATATTTCAACGTTATTTTATTTTTATTTCCTGTTGGAAACCTCATCCCGCTTGTGGATGAGATTTCATAAAAAATCCAAAGGCTGCCTGACCGCCAACTGTAAGTTTGGATGGGCAGCGAAAGATCACATTCAACTGTGACTTTAATGGCCTTAATAGGCCTGTCAATTGTCGGCAGGCACGGTGCAGACTCCCACACAACCGAAATATTGCCTGAGTGCGCGACGATGTTGGGACTCTTGCCCGATGTATTCGTGCGTCATTTTATGCTTGAGTGGGTCGGGTGTGCGCCTGTCCGCTCAGCAATAAATCCTGCCCAACATTTGTCTTGGCGATATTCGCGATAAAGTTAACATGTGTGTTTGTGATATTTGTAATAAGTCAACATGTGTGCTGGCAATGTTTGTAATGAAGCTAACGTGTGTAGGTGACATTTGTGATAATATTAACATGTATATTCATGACTTTTGTGATAAAGATAACATGCATGTTGGTGATTTTTATAATATAGTCAACATGTGTGTTGGCGATATTTGTGATAAGGTTAACATGTGTGTTGGTGACATTTGTAATATAGTTAACACGTGTTAGTGATATTTGTAATAAAGTTAACGTGTGTTGGTGACATTTGTAATAAAGTCAACATATGTGTTGGCGATATTTGTGATAAAGTTAACATGTGTGTTGGTGACATTTGTAATAAAGTCAACATGTGTGTTAGTGATATTTGTAATAAAGTCAACATGTGTGTTGGTGATATTTGTAATATAGTTAACACGTGTTAGTGATATTTGTAATAAAGTTAACATGTGTGTTAGTGATATTTGTAATATAGTTAACACGTGTTAGTGATATTTGTAATAAAGTTAACATGTGTGTTAGTGATATTTGTAATATAGTTAACACGTGTTAGTGATATTTGTAATAAAGTCAACACGTGTGTTGGTGATATTTGTAATAAAGTCAACATGTGTGTTGGTGATATTTGTAATATAGTTAACACGTGTTAGTGATATTTGTAATAAAGTCAACATGTGTGTTGGTGATATTTGTAATATAGTTAACACGTGTTAGTGATATTTGTAATAAAGTCAACATGTGTGTTGGTGATATTTGTAATAAAGTTAACATGTGTGTTGGTGATATTTGTAATAAAGTCAACATGTGTGTTGGTGATATTTGTAATAAAGTCAACATGTGTGTTGGTGATATTTGTAATATAGTTAACACGTGTTAGTGATATTTGTAATAAAGTCAACATGTGTGTTGGTGATATTTGTAATAAAGTCAACATGTGTGTTGGTGATATTTGTAATAAAGTCAACATGTGTGTTGGTGATATTTGTAATAAAGTCAACATGTGTGTTGGTGATATTTGTAATATAGTTAACACGTGTTAGTGATATTTGTAATAAAGTCAACATGTGTGTTGGTGATATTTGTAATAAAGTCAACATGTGTGTTAGTGATATTTGTAATAAAGTCAACATGTGTGTTAGTGATATTTGTAATAAAGTCAACATGTGTGTTAGTGATATTTGTAATAAAGTCAACATGTGTGTTAGCGATATTTGTAATAAAGTCAACATGTGTGTTAGTGATATTTGTAATAAAGTCAACATGTGTGTTAGTGATATTTGTAATAAAGTCAACATGTGTGTTGGTGATATTTGTAATATAGTTAACACGTGTTAGTGATATTTGTAATAAAGTTAACATGTGTGTTAGTGATATTTGTAATATAGTTAACACGTGTTAGTGATATTTGTAATAAAGTTAACATGTGTGTTAGTGATATTTGTAATATAGTTAACACGTGTTAGTGATATTTGTAATAAAGTCAACACGTGTGTTGGTGATATTTGTAATAAAGTTAACATGTGTGTTGGTGATATTTGTAATAAAGTCAACATGTGTGTTGGTGATATTTGTAATAAAGTCAACATGTGTGTTGGTGATATTTGTAATATAGTTAACACGTGTTAGTGATATTTGTAATAAAGTCAACATGTGTGTTGGTGATATTTGTAATAAAGTCAACATGTGTGTTGGTGATATTTGTAATAAAGTCAACATGTGTGTTAGTGATATTTGTAATAAAGTCAACATGTGTGTTGGTGATATTTGTAATATAGTTAACACGTGTTAGTGATATTTGTAATAAAGTCAACATGTGTGTTGGTGATATTTGTAATAAAGTCAACATGTGTGTTGGTGATATTTGTAATATAGTTAACACGTGTCAGTGATATTTGTAATATAGTTAACATGTGTGTTAGTGATATTTGTAATGAAGGGCAGAATTTTTCCCTCATTGAGCGGGTGTACGCCTGACCTGAACGGAAGTGAAATAATGCGCAATGATGTCGAGCAAGTGTCCCCGTGCCATCGCGCACTCTCACGATATTTTGCACGGTGGGCGCGCTGCCACCTCTTGTGCGCCCGCCAACAATTAAGAGGCCTATTAAGGCCCTTAATCAATTAATTAAATTGAATTTTTCGCTGCCCATCCAAACATTCAGTTGGTGGGGGTGGGCTGGGGGCAGGGTGGGGTGGGGGGTGGGGTGGGTGGTGGTGGGGGGGTTGGGGGGGTGCGATGCAAATAGGCCAAGTGCATTTTTTTGCAAAACCTCATCCACGGGTGGAATGAGGCTTCGACCAGTGATTTAAAAAAGACCTTTTCAAACTCGTTTTTAACATGTTGCTGCTCATGTGTCAGAGTCACACAGGGGACGTGTTTTCCTTATTTTTCAACTCTTCGTTCGACACGTTAAAAACCTTCAGCTCCCTGGGGCAGCTCCGCGCCTTTAGGGAGCTGTCACTGAGCCCACCCCCCGCGCACGCGCGCCCCTCATCAACGCCCCCTCCCCCCCTCCCCACCCCGGCGGTGCTGAGGCACTGAGCCCGGTAATCGGCCAGCCAGCGTGAAATCGCGGTCGGGGCCCGATCTCGGGCGGCAGTCAGTTACGCGGCCGCTCACCGTGCCCGCCCGACGAGGTAAAAACCCTGCCCAAAGTCAACATGTGTGTTGCCGGCATTTGTGATAAAGTTAACGCATGTTGGGGATATTTGTGATAAAATTATTCTGTGCTTTGGTGATATTTGTAACTTTGCCACCCAACTATTTGCCAGCTCCCTGATTATTGGATCCTGTTGGCCCATTTCCTACAAAATTGACACCAGCTGAAAGCTAACTCTCTGGTGTATGTGCCTGCTGTATATTTAGAATCTCTGAATCTCATTTATTCATAAGAACCTTGTTGACACACATTAAGTTTCCTTGTTCCACCAGCTGCTCCAAACACTTCCCCATCCTTTTAGTGAAAAAAGTTCCTCCTGCATGTCCTATTTTCTTCTGTTGTCCTTAATATGACCCTCCTCTGCTTAAATTCTGTACACAACAGAAAAATGCACTTGGACTGAAAACTTTTAAACCTCTCTATCAAACCATCTCACTGTCTTCTCTTTTAAAGAGAGAAGATATCCAGCAGTCAACCTTTTCTGAGGATGTACCTCGGAAACTTGACAAGCTCCCTTCGACAGCATCTTCCAAACCCGTGACCTCTACCACCTAGGAGGACAAGGGCAGCGGATGTATGGGAACATCACCATCTCTAGGTTCCCCTCCAAGTCATTCAACATCCTGACTTCCTTCATTGTCGTTGGGTCAAAATCCTGGAGCTCCCTCCCTAACAGCACTGTGGGTGTACCTACAGCACAGGAACTGCAGCGGTTCAAGAAAGCAGCTCACCACCACCTTCTCAAGCAAAACAAAAGCAATAAATGCCAGACTTGCCAGGGATGCATATATTCTAAAAATAAAAAGCAAAAAAAAACATGTCACATGAGGTGGGACATGTTTTTAATTCCAAAATAAAGTCTTTATTTCATGTTTATTTGCTTTAGAGAACCTCATCCTGCTCGTGGATGAGGTTTCCTAAAACATGTAAAGGCCGCTTGACCTTTATGCCTGACTGCCAACCGTAAGGTTGGACTGGCAGCATAAATTTGAATTTAATTAGATTGTCAATAACCTTAATAGGCCTTTTAATCATCGGCGGGCGCGCAGCTCACTCTGGCGCGTACCCGCCAAACAAAATATTGTGCGATGATGTCGGGATGTACGCCCACATGCCATGGTTCTTGATTGGTAAGGGGATCAAAGGTTATGGGGAGAAGGCGGGAGAATGGGGTTGAGAAACCTATCAGCCATGATTGAATGGCGGAGCAGATTCAATGGGCCGAATGGCCTAATTTCTGCTCCTATGTCTTATGGTCTTATGCCGAGCATAATATTCTGCCCTTTGCCTTTAAACTGAAATAAGTCCCATTCCCAGGTGCTGCCAAGGCTTTGAAGGTAAAGTGGGAGGGTGCCATTGGTTCATTCTGCTGTCGGCTATTCACTGTACACGTAATGGCAACTCGTGATTAACTCTTCAGTGGGGACTGACGCCTGCCACCAAACTGATTCCTGGGCTCTTACTCGGCATTTCGCTGTTCCCGAGTGACCTTGATGGATTTTCTGGGGAATGTCAAGTCGAAGTGTTTTAGGGATGACTGATCTGTCATTAGAAACTAATCATCAATGATTGCAGGATGTTTTCTCTGTTCAAAGTATTGGCGAAGCACTGGGTTGTTAGGAGTATACTCTGGCCATCCATTCTAGCAATACACTTTTATTTGGATGCACGCGTCATCCTGCTGTTGTGCTTGTGATTGGTAATGAGCGACGTATATGTTCCCACTTACTTAATAACATTTAAGCCTTCCAGTTTGACTCCTTCCATGGTTTTCTTGGTATTCTTGTTCATGTATCCACTGTTGTCTGGTACTTCCTTTCAACGTACTCAGTAACTGAATCGTTTCTCATGTGCCTCAGAATAAAATGTTGAATTCTAGGTGGCATTTTTGCAATTTCCTTTAGGTTAAGAAGAGTAACCAAAGGTTTGTGGCCAATTTCAATTTTAAATCTTAAATCCCATGACATGATCAGAGAACTTCTCATAATCCCAAGAGGCTGCTAATGCTTCTTTCTCAATGGCTGCATAACTCTTCTCTGTGTCCATGAGAGATCTTGATCTGGTCTTCTTTGTCCATCTTTTGAACTTGAAACAACAGTGAGCCCAAGCCTGTAGATGATGCATCTGTTGTCATAATTGTTGGCAAATCTGGATCGTAGTGTGTTAGAATTTCTGGTGACATTAGGAGATTTTTGATCTTGTTAAAAGCATTTTGCTGGTCCATGTTCCAGCACCACTGTTGACCTTATCTCAACAGTTGTTGTAACAGATCACTGATTTCCACCAAGTATGGTGGGAACTTCCCTACTTGATTGACCACCCCAAGGAATCCTTGCAATTCTGTGATGTTTTTAGGCTGTGGGAGCCCTCTAAGGACCTTGGTTTTCTGTGGGTCAGCCCTAATTCTTGTATCTTGGACAATGTGGCCTAAGAATGTTATCATAGGCTTTGTAAATTCACATTTGTCATTTAATGTCAAACCTGCTTCTTGTAGGACTTTGAGGACTACTCTCTCTCAACAGTCATGTTCTTTATTTTCATGCGCTCATGGGTTGTGGTCTTCGCTGGCTAGGCCAGCATTTGTTGCCCATCCCTAATTACCCTTGGGAAGGTGGTGGTGAGCTGCCTTCTTGAACCGCTGCAGCCCATGTGGTGCTCCCTCAATGAAACTGTGCATGAGTATGCCACCTGCATGGCTTCCAGGGTCTGAGACATCGGTCTTTGGAATATCTCAGGTGCAGAAACAATTCTGAATGGTAACCTGTTAAAACAATAACGACCAAATGGGGTGATAAAGGCAGTTAACAACCTGAATTCTTTGTCCAGATGCAGCTGCCAAAAGCCACTGTTCGCATCTAATTTTATGAAGAGTGTACTTTTTGCTAATTTGGTGAGATTTGCATTCATTGATGACATTGGGTGCATCTCGTGCTCCACTGACTTGTATAATTGAGTCAAGTCCGCACAGATTCTAACTGAACCATTAGGCTTTGGTACTGTGACCATTGCAGTTCATCAGTACGATTACTGGAGAGATGACCCCTTGTTGTAACATGTGTTCAATCTCGCTCTTGGCTTTGCCTAAAAGTGGGTGAGGGACCTTCCTCACTGGGAATAGACATATAGGCTGGAATTTTCCAGGCAGCCCGCGGCAGGCTCCCCCGCGGCAGGATCCCCCCGCGGCAGGGTCCCCCCGCGGCAGGGTCCCCCCGCGGCAGGCTCCCCCCCGCGGCAGGCTCCCCCCGCGGCAGGCTCCCCCCTGTGGCAGGCTCCCCCCTGTGGCAGGCTCCCCCCGCAGTGGGACTGGCGAGCCACTGAAATCTCCATTCACATCAACAGACTGAAAAGTCCTCTGGTGTGAGGGGCTGGAAAATTCCAGCCATAGACTTAGCATCTGCCCTTAGGGATATGTGATATTCTGTTTTCAGCTTTCCTAAACCTGAAAATAGGGATAGAAATTCATTCCTGAATACCTTACCAGACTGTGCGTCAGCAGCAACTAATTCACTTATTAACTCACCTCCTGACTCTCCAAAGCCTGTCCACTATCTCCAACGCACAAGTCAGGAGTGTGATGGAATACTCCCCGCTTGCCTGGATGAGTACAGCTCCCACAACACTCAAGAATCCAGACATCTTCCAGGACAAAGCAGCCCACTTGACTGGCACCCCATCCACAAACATTCACTCCCTCCACCACCGATGCACAGTAGCAGCAGTGTGTACCATCTACAAGATGCACTGCAGGAATTCACCGAGGCTCCTTAGACAGTACCTTCCAAACCCACGACCACTGCCATCTAGAAGGACAAGGGCAGCAGATAGATGGGAATACCACCACCTGGAAGTTCCCCTAAAAGTCACTTGCCATCCTGACTTGGAAATATATCGTCGTTCCTTCACTGTCGCTGGGTCAAAATCCTGGAACTCCCTCCCTAACAGCACTGTGGGTGTACCTGCACCACTGGGACTGCAGCGGTTCAAGAAGGCAGCTCACCATCATCTTCTCAAGGGCAATTAGGGATGGGCAATAAATGCTGGCCCAGCCAGCGATGTCCACATCCCGTGAGCGAACAAAAAACAAATGATCAAACTTATAACTGAGCCTCAGCTACAAACATGCTTTTCTGCTCAATAATAATGACTCCTGGTTCTGTATCAGATACAATGGTTCCACAATTTCTTTACCCCTGTATTTTAATCTTGCCAAATGTTGGCCTATAACTTTTAGTGTGGTCCCTCCCGGAGCTTGCAACTGGAAGGCTGTGTTGTAATATTTTTAAGCCATTCTACTTCATCATATAATACTGAAACACCACTGTTAACCTTGTCTCAACAGTTGTTGCAACAAATCACTGATTTCCGCCAAGTATGGTGGGAACTTCCCTACCTGATTGACCACCCCAAGGAATCCTTGTGATTCTGTGATGTTTTTAGGCTGTGGGAGCCCTCTAATGGCCTTGGTTTTCTGTGGGTCAGCCCTCATTCTTGAAGCTTGGGCAACGTGGCCTAATAACTTGATCATAGGCTGCACCAGTATCTAGCTTTGAGTTCTGTAGGGTGGCCATCAACTTCTACTTTGATGCTCCAATAATTATTTTCTACTTTGTTTACTTCTCCTGAGAAGGTTATCTGGTTTTTCCTGTGGCTCTTCGATTTCTTGGATTTCGCTCGGTTTCGTCGTTACCTCTTTCTTCCCGTGAGCCACAGGAAGTTTGGATCTGCAGGTTATTTTAAAGCATCTGAACTTCCTTCAGGTGTGGCGCTCAGCTCCCTCTGCTGGGCATTCTTCCCACTTGTGGAGGGTTTTCCCGCCACACCGAGAGCATCTCAGATGGCGGTCGGCGTCTTTTTTTCCGATTTTGCGGGCTTTTGCTTCACTGCGCTTTCTCTTTTTTTGTTCGACGCACTGAATTACTTGATTAATTTTTTCCAAGGGTCATTACTTGCCCCATGGACAACCGCTCTGTTTAGCTTAAGCTCAATCTGTCGCTCTTTGTACTGCCTTGTGAGAGTTAAATCCTCTCTCGTTCGTAAAAGATCTGATAGAGTTTCATCTAAGACCCCAACCACTATACGATCGTGTATTGATTCATCTCTGAGGATCCCATAGTTGCAATTCCCCATGAGTCTGTACGGGGCATTTATAAATTAATCCATGGATTCACTTGGGTTTTACCTTTTATTAAATTTCACTCGCTCAATGATCACAATTTTTTGAACACTGAAGTACAAATCAAATGGGCTCAAAGCCTCATCAACTTGCAATGACATCATCTACTATGGCCCCTTCTAGGTAGAGTAAAGTACTGACCTGATCTTCCTGGTCCTTCTTATGGAAATCTGAAGCTATTCTGTATTTGGAGAATATCTTCTTCCAATTGTCTAGTATTGAGCTTGTTGCTAGTCTTCAGCTCTTCGGAACGGTTCTGGGAGTGGCAATGTAGACTCTGTGTTTACCTGAAGCTCTGGAACTGTTGCTGCTTCAGTTGGCTTGTAGATTGTGATCTGTACTCGCTGCTTTCTGCGCTCCAGGTCTGTGTGTCTGCTTGCATCTATCACCCACAATGCTCCTTTCCTAGTTGAATCTTCAATCTTTTTTCTTCTTGTCCTTTTTCCAAGGACATGTAGGTCTTCCAGGTCTGCAGATTTCTCTTGAAGTTTTTCCAGGTTTTTACACTCTGGCTGCTGCCACCATGTTTCATCTTGACTTTGGCTTTAGATTAGGCTTTTTAAAAAATTAATTTACAGGATGTGGGCTTTGCTGGCTAGGCCAGCATTTTTTGCCCATCCTAATTGCCCTTGGGAAGGTGATGGTGAGCTGCCTCTTGAACTGCTGCAGTCCATGTGGTGTAGGTACACCCACAGTGCTGTTAGGAAGGGAGTTCCAGGATTTTGACCCAGCGACATGAAGGAACGGCGATATATTTCAAGTCAGGATGGTGAGTGACTTGGAGGGGAACTTCCAGGTGGTGGTGTTCCCATCTATCTGCTGCACTTGCCCTTCTCAATGGTAGTGGCCATGGGTTTGGAAGGTGCTGCCTAAGGAGCCTTGGTGAGTTTCTGCAATGTACTTTGTAGATGGTACACACTGCTGCCACTGTGCATCGGTGGTGGAGGGAGTGAATGTTTGTGGATGAGGTGCCAATCAAGTGGGCTGCTTTGTCCTGGATGGTGCCAAGCTTCTTGAGTGTTGTGGGAGCAGCACTCATCCAGGCAAGTGGGGAGTATTCCATCACACTCCTGACTTGTGCCTTGTAGATGGTGGTCAGGCTTTGGGGAGTCAGGAGGTGAGTTACTCACTGCAGGATTCGTAGCCTCTGACCTGCTATTGTAGCCACAGTATTTATATGGCTAGTCCAGTTCAGTTTCTGGTCAATGTTACCCCCAGGATGTTGATAGTGGGGGATTCATCGATGGTAATGCCATTGAATGTCAAGGTTAGATTGTTAGGTTCTCTCTTGTTGGAGACGGTCATTGTCTGGCACTTGTGTGGCACGAATGTTACTTGCCACTTGTCAGCCCAAGTCTGGATATTGTCCAGGTCTTGCTGCATTTGGACAAGGGACTGCTTCAGTATCTGAGGAGTCATGAATGGTGCTAAACACTGTGCAATCATCAGTGAACATCCCCACTTCTGACCTTATGATGGAAGGAAGGTCATTGATGAAGCAGCTGAAGATGGTCGGGCTGAGGACACTACCCTGAGGAACTCCTGCAGTGATGTCCTGGAGCTGAGATGACTGACCTCCAATAAACACAACCATCTCCCTTTGTGCTAGGTATGACCCCAACCAGTGGAGAGTTTTCCCCCTGATTGCCATTGACTTCAGTTTCGCTAGAGGGTTTGCCTGTTACCCTAAGAATGCTACCATAGTCCATTGTTCATAAAAACTATTCTTGTTTATTTACAGATCTATGTACATCTCAGTATTGTACACAAGGTTGTGCTCCTGCTCCCATCCAATTGCAATCTCGCAGTCATGTGACATTGCATCAAAAATTACATCAGTAGTTACATCCGTATCAGGTGCTCCTGATGTTAATCCTTTACTGTGTACTTACTGACCTAAACCCGACTAAAGTCTACACCAAAATCATACCAGTTAGCAATCATAGTTGGGTAGTTGGATTTAAGTGTCTTCACCTTCAGTATCAGAACTGGGACTCATAAACCAAAAAGCAAACACTCCGCAGGTGAGGCAGCATCTGAGGAGAGAGGAACAGAGTCAACATTTCGGGTTAATGACCTACTATCAGAACAGGAAGAAATAAGCTGTCTTTGGTGATAAGAGAGCCTGTTTGCCTGTTGTCATAAATTTAGGCCTCAGTCCAGGCCTAGGATCCATCTTCCATTTGGAACCCGGGCTGGGATTTTCCGGCCCCTGTCGCGGCAGGAGATTCGGTGGCCCAGCCAAAAAGTCCACTGACTTACGGCGGGAGCTGTCGATCCAGGTGGTGTGGGTGGGGACCGGAAAAGTCCCACCCTATCTCCTCGGGACGCAGACTGAAAAATCTGTCGAAAGCATGACCCACCTAATCAAGTGAAAAGAATGAGCGCCTGCGGGCACACAGCAGGCCTCCTGGAGGCCGCAGAGCCTTGGGGGTTTAGCACCCGGCGCTGTAGTAAGCGCCTGTGCGTTTTCAAGCTGATTTGCTGCAAGCTTCAGTAGCACGTTGCTTAAACAAAAAAAAACGTGAAGTCAGTCCTTTTAAAAGCAAATATTGAACCTTGTTGTGTAGCTCTCATTAAGAATCGATTGTACTCACTCAAGTGCTGAATCCATGAGCTCAATAGATTGGTTCTCAGGCAGTGGGGCTAAGTTAAATCAGAGAGCAAAACAAAGGCTCTCTGTGGCTGATCTTAACCAGGAGCTGGCTATGGCAACAACTAACTTTCTATAAAAATTTTAACCAAAGCTGGTCGACGTGTGAATCCTCACATAGAAATTATCCCCAAAGCAGGCCCGGAATTGTAACCCCACATTGTACCCCCCCAACCTCCCCCATCCCTTCATTCTCTTGAATGGGGCCAGTAGGCCTGCCTCGAGCCCATTAAAGGCCCGATGGCTGTTAAATGGCTGTGGGACTAAGCTGGGCAAGTGCAGGAGGGCTCACCACCAACTTTATCATCAGGTGGGAGTGGGGCATCCTGTCTGAAGCATAAAATTCAGCCCTTTGGGGTTTGAGCAAGAAAGAAAAGGCTGTTTGACTTTTTAAAAAATTAATTTATGGGATGTGGGCGACGCTGGCTAAGCCAGCATTTATTGCCCATCCCTGATTGCCCTTGAGAAGGTGGTGGTGGGCTGCCTCCTTGAACTGTTGCAGTCCGTGTACTGTAGGTACACCCACGGTGCTGTTAGACTGATGGGCAATCATCAGCCAATCAGGTGGTGAAGGGTCTGCTCGCAGTCCAATTGGTGCGGGAAGGTGGGGCCATACGAGGATGGATGTGTCGAGAGACCAATGGGAGTAGGAAGCCATTTGATGAAATCTCCAACCAGAGCTGACAGCCCTACCACAGAGGGTGTTGGCCAGGATGCTGCAGGCCCATGGCACACGGAGCTTCCTAGTGTGGAATCATAAGGTGGCTTTAGATAGGGAAGTCCATTTGGCCCATCTTAGCTCGCTAATCCAAAGCAAGTTCCTTTCCTGTAGCATTCAGTTAACTCTTACATGATTTCAGGATATTTGCTTTCACCTTCCTATGTGTGGGAGGTACCCAGTGGGTAGCAACCCACTGCCTCTGAGTCAGAAGCTCCAGGCTCAAGTCCTACTCCAGGGCTTGTTGGCCACAGAAGTATTCATAACACAGCCAAGCAGGTTGGTAATCAACCTGTCCTTCCAACACCATGGTCGGCAGTAAGCACGAGAGATCCCTGGTCAGCCCTGCTTAATGCAGAGTGGGCACCCCTCAAGCTATAACACTTGCCTCTTTAGAAATCCCTGCTGACTGTGGTTACAGGGAGACTCTATGTGGGAATCCACTCCAGGTGTTTACCGCTCTACGTGCACCATCACTGCCAAATTCCCTCTGAAAGGTCGAGGGAGCCACTTTGGGTTCAAGGGCAATTAGGGATGGGCAACAAAGGCTGACCTTGCCAGTAACGTCCATATCCCACCAAGAAACAAAGAAATAAAATTTTGCCTATGAAGTGTCTAAACATGTGACCCCCTTGTTCAACCCTCATGGATTAGTGTAATTTTCCAGATTGGCATTCTTACACACAATTTCCAATCTCGTACACCTCCAGAAGATCGCCTTTCCGAGCTTATCATCAGCGAACATCCCCACTTCTGACCTTATGATGGAAGGAAGGTCATTGATGAAGCAGCTGAAGATGTTTGGGCCGAGGACAATTTCCTGAGGAACTCCTGCAGTGATGTCCTGGAACTGAGGTGACTGACCTCCAACAACCACAACCATCTTCCTTTGTGCTCGGTATGACTCCAACCAGTGGAGATTATTCCCCCTGATTCCCATTGACTCCAGTTTTGCTAGGGCTCCTTGATGCCACACTTGGTGTAGCCTAAACCTACAGGGAGGCCTCACTGAGCAGTGGGCACATCCGATGTCTTCCATCTGCCATTGTGGCTGTATGTTTCTGTTCAGTTCCCTGATCATAAGGCAGGTAGGCTGTTGCCCCTGGGGGTAGGCTATTGCCCCGGGGGTCGGCTGTTGCCCCTGGGGGTAGGCTATTGCCCCTGGGAGTAGGCTGTTGCCCCTGGGGGTTGGCTATTGCCCCTGGGGGTAGGCTGTAGCCCCTGGAAGTCGGCTATTGCCCCTGGCGGTCGACTGTTGCCCCTAGCGGTAGGCTGTTGCCCCTGGTGGTCAGCTGTAGCCCCTGGGGGTAGGCTGTTGCCCCTGGTGGTCGGCTGTTGCCCCTGGGTCTAGGCTGTTGCCCCTGGGGGTCGGCTGTTGCCCCTGGGTCTAGGCTGTTGCCCCTGGGGGTCGGCTGTTGCCCCTTGGTCTAGGCTATTGCCCCTGGCAGTCGGCTGTTGCCCCTGGGGGTAGGCTGTTGCCCCTGGCAGTCGGCTGTTGCCCCTGGGTCTAGGCTGTTGCCCCTGGGGGTAGGCTGTTGCCCCTGGGTCTAGGCTCTTGCCCCTGGGGGTAGGTTGTTGCCCCTGGGGGTAGGCTGTTGCCCCAGGCGGTCGGCTGTTGCCCCTGGGTCTAGGCTGTTGCCCCTGAGGGTAGGCTGTTTCCCCTGGGTCTAGGCTGTTGCCCCTGGGTCTAGGCTGTTTCCCCTGGGTCTAGGCTGTTGCCCCTGGGTCTAGGCTGTTGCCCCTGGGGGTAGGCTGTTGCTCTTGGGTCTAGGCTGTTGCCCCTGGGGGTGGGCTGTTGCCCCTGGGTGTGGGCTGTTGCCCCTGGGGGTAGGCTGTAGCCCCTGGGGGTGGGCTGTTGCCCCTGGGGGTAGGCTGTAGCCCCTGGAAGTCGGCTATTGCCCCTGGCGGTCGACTGTTGCCCCTGGGTCTAGGCTGTTGCCCCTGGGGGTAGGCTGATGCTCCTGGGTCTAGGCTGTTGCCCCTGGGGGTAGGCTGTTGCCTCAGGCAGTTGGCTGTTGCCCCTGGTGGTCGGCTGTTGCACCTGAGAGTAGGCTGTTGCCCCTGGGGGTAGGCTGTTGCCCCTGGGTCTAGGCTGTTGCCCCTGGGTGTCGGCTGTTGCCCCTGGGGGTAGGCTGTTGCCCCTGGCAGTTGGCTGTTGTCCCTGGGTCTAGGCTCTTGCCCCTGGGGGTAGGTTGTTGCCCCTGGGGGTAGGCTGTTGCCCCAGGCGGTCGGCTGTTGCCCCTGGGTCTAGGCTGTTGCCCCTGAGGGTAGGCTGTTGACCCTGGGGTTAGGCTGTTGCTCCTGGGGGTAGGCTGTTGCTCTTGGGTCGAGGCTGTTGCCCCTGGGTCTAGGCTGTTCTCCCTGGGGGTAGGCTGTTGCCCCTGGGTCTAGGCTGTTGCCCCTGGGGGTAGGCTGTTGCTCTTGGGTCTAGGCTGTTGCCCCTGGGGGTGGGCTGTTGCCACTGGGTGTGGGCTGTTGCCCCTGGGGGTGGGCTGTTGCCCCTGGGGGTAGGCTGTAGCCCCTGGAAGTCGGCTATTGCCCCTGGCGGTCGACTGTTGCCCCTGGGTCTATGCTGTTGCCCCTGGGGGTGGGCTGTTGCCCCTGGGGGTCGGCTGTTGCCTCAGGCAGTTGGCTGTTGCCCCTGGTGGTCGGCTGTTGCACCTGAGAGTAGGCTGTTGCCCCTGGGGGTAGGCTATTGCCTCTGGGAGTAGGCTGTTGCCCCTTGGGGTCGGCTGTTGCCCCTTGGTCTAGGCTATTGCCCCTGGCAGTCGGCTGTTGCCCCTGGGGGTAGGCTGTTGCCCCTGGCAGTCGGCTGTTGCCCCTGGGTCTAGGCTGTTGCCCCTGGGGGTAGGCTGTTGCCCCTGGGTCTAGGCTCTTGCCCCTGGGGGTAGGCTGTTGCCCCTGGCAGTCGGCTGTTGCCCCAGGCGGTCGGCTGTTGCCCCTGGGTCTAGGCTGTTGCCCCTGAGGGTAGGCTGTTGCCCCTGGGGGTAGGTTGTTGCCCCTGGGGGTAGGCTGTTGCCCCAGGCGGTCGGCTGTTGCCCCTGGGTCTAGGCTGTTGCCCCTGAGGGTGGGCTGTTGCTCTTGGGTCTAGGCTGTTGCCCCTGGGGGTGGGCTGTTGCTCTTGGGTCTAGGCTGTTGCCCCTGGGGGTGGGCTGTTGCTCTTGGGTCTAGGCTGTTGCCCCTGGGGGTGAGCTGTTGCCACTGGGTGTGGGCTGTTGCCCCTGGGAGTAGGCTGTAGCCCCTGGAAGTCGGCTATTGACCCTGGCGGTCGACTGTTGCCCCTGGGTCTAGGCTGTTGCCCCTGGGGGTAGGCTGTTGCTCCTGGGTCTAGGCTGTTGCCCCTGGGGGTGGGCTGTTGCCCCTGGGGGTAGGCTGTTGCCAAGGCAGTTGGCTGTTGCCCCTGGTGGTCGGCTGTTGCACCTGAGAGTAGGCTGTTGCCCCTGGGGGTAGGCTATTGCCTCTGGGAGTAGGCTGTTGCCCCTTGGGGTAGGTTATTGCCCCTGGGAGTAGGCTGTTGCCCCTGGGGGTAGGTTATTACCCCTGGGAGTAGGCTGTTGCCCCTGGGGGTAGGCTATTGCCCCTGGGAGTAGGCTGTTGCCCCTGGGGGTTGGCTATTGCCCCTGGGGGTAGGCTGTTGCCCCTGGGGGTAGGCTGTTGCCCCTGGGTCTAGGCTGTTGCCCCTGGGGGTTGGCTGTTGCCCCTGGGGGTCAGCTGTTGCCCCTTGGTCTAGGCTATTGCCCCTGGCAGTCGGCTGTTGCCCCTGGGGGTAGGCTGTTGCCCCTGGCAGTTGGCTGTTGCCCCTGGGGGTAGGCTGTTGCCCCTGGGTCTAGGCTGTTGCCCCTGGGGGTAGGCTGTTGCCCCTGGGTCTAGGCTCTTGCCCCTGGGGGTAGGTTGTTGCCCCTGGGGGTAGGCTGTTGCCCCAGGCGGTCGGCTGTTGCCCCTGGGTCTAGGCTGTTGCCCCTGGGGGTAGGCTGTTGCCCCTGGGTCTAGGCTGTTGCCCCTGGCAGTCGGCTGTTGCCCCTGGGTCTAGGCTGTTGCACCTGGGGGTGGGCTGTTGCCCCTGGTGGTCGGCTGTTGCACCTGAGAGTAGGCTATTGCCTCTGGGAGTAGGCTGTTGCCCCTGGGGGTAGGTTATTGCCCCTGGGAGTAGGCTGTTGCCCCTGGGGGTAGGCTATTGCCCCTGGGAGTAGGCTGTTGCCCCTGGGGGTTGGCTATTGCCCCTGGGGGTAGGCTGTTGCCCCTGGGGGTAGGCTGTTCCCCCTGGGTCTAGGCTGTTGCCCCTGGGGGTTGGCTGTTGCCCCTGGGGGTCGGCTGTTGCCCCTTGGTCTAGGCTATTGCCTCTGGCAGTCGGCTGTTGCCCCTGGGGGTAGGCTGTTGCCCCTGGGTCTAGGATGTTGCCCCTGGGGGTAGGCTGTTGCCCCTGGGTCTAGGCTCTTGCCCCTGGGGGTAGGTTGTTGCCCCTGGGGGTAGGCTGTTGCCCCAGGCGGTCGGCTGTTGCCCCTGGGTCTAGGCTGTTGCCCCTGGGGGTAGGCTGTTGCCCCTGGGTCTAGGCTGTTGCCCCTGGCAGTCGGCTGTTGCCCCTGGGTCTAGGCTGTTGCCCCAGGCAGTCGGCTGTTGCCCCTGGGGGTAGGCTGTTAACCCTGGGGGTAGGCTGTTGCCCCTGGGGGTAGGCTGTTGCCCCTGGGAGTAGGCTGTTGCCCCTGGCGGTAGGCTATTGCCCCTGGGAGTAGGCTGTTGCCCCTGGGGGTGGGCTGTTGTTCCTGGTGGTTGGCTGTTGCCCCTGGCGGTTGGCTGTTGCCCCTGGGAGTAGGCTGTTAACCCTGGGGGTAGGCTGTTGCCCCTGGGGGTAGGCTATTGCCCCTGGGAGTAGGCTGTTGCCCCTGGGGGTCGGCTGTTGCCCCGGGGGTCGGCTGTTGCCCCTGGTGGTCGGCTGTTGTACCTGAGAGTAGGCTGTTGACCCTGGGGTTAGGCTGTTGCCCCTGGGGGTAGGCTGTTTCCCCTGGGGGTAGGCTGTTTCCCCTGGGTCTAGGCTGTTTCCCCTGGGTCTAGGCTGTTGCCCCTGGGTCTAGGCTGTTGCCCCTGGGGGTAGGCTGTTTCCCCTGGGTCTAGGCTGTTGCCCCTGGGTCTAGGCTGTTGCCCCTGGGGGTAGGCTGTTGCCCCAGGCAGTTGGCTGTTGCCCCTGGTGGTCGGCTGTTGCACCTGAGAGTAGGCTATTGCCCCTGGGAGTAGGCTGTTGCCCCTGGGGGTAGGCTATTGCCCCTGGGAGTAGGCTGTTGCCCCTGGCGGTAGGCTATTGCCCCTGGGAGTAGGCTGTTGCCCCTGGGGGTTGGCTATTGCCCCTGGGGGTAGGCTGTAGCCCCTGGAAGTCGGCTATTGCCCCTGGCGGTCGACTGTTGCCCCTGGGTCTAGGCTGTTGCCCCTGGGGGTCGGCTGTTGCCCCTTGGTCTAGGCTATTGCCCCTGGCAGTCGGCTGTTGCCCCTGGGGGTAGGCTGTTGCCCCTGGCAGTCGGCTGTTGCCCCTGGGTCTAGGCTCTTGCCCCTGGGGGTAGGTTGTTGCCCCTGGGGGTAGGCTGTTGCCCCAGGCGGTCGGCTGTTGCCCCTGGGTCTAGGCTGTTGCCCCTGGGGGTGGGCTGTTGCCCCTGGGGGTAGGCTGTTGCCCCTGGTTCTAGGCTGTTGCCCCTGGGGGTAGGCTGTTGCCCCTGGGGGTGGGCTGTTGCCCCTGGGGGTAGGCTATTGCCACTGGGGGTAGGCTGTTGCCCCTGGGGGTAGGCTGTTGCCCCTGGGTCTAGGCTGTTGCCCCTGGCAGTCGGCTGTTGCCCCTGGGTCTAGGCTGTTGCCCCAGGCAGTCGGCTGTTGCCCCTGGGGGTTGACTATTGCCCCTGGGGGTAGGCTGTAGCCCCTGGAAGTCGGCTATTGCCCCTGGCGGTCGACTGTTGCCCCTGGGTCTAGGCTGTTGCCCCTGGGGGTCGGCTGTTGCCCCTTGGTCTAGGCTATTGCCCCTGGCAGTCGGCTGTTGCCCCTGGGGGTAGGCTGTTGCCCCTGGCAGTCGGCTGTTGCCCCTGGGTCTAGGCTCTTGCCCCTGGGGGTAGGTTGTTGCCCCTGGGGGTAGGCTGTTGCCCCAGGTGGTCGGCTGTTGCCCCTGGGTCTAGGCTGTTGCCCCTGGGGGTGGGCTGTTGCCCCTGGGGGTAGGCTGTTGCCCCTGGTTCTAGGCTGTTGCCCCTGGGGGTAGGCTGTTGCCCCTGGGGGTGGGCTGTTGCCCCTGGGGGTAGGCTATTGCCACTGGGGGTAGGCTGTTGCCCCTGGGGGTAGGCTGTTGCCCCTGGGTCTAGGCTGTTGCCCCTGGCAGTCGGCTGTTGCCCCTGGGTCTAGGCTGTTGCCCCAGGCAGTCGGCTGTTGCCCCTGGGGGTAGGCTGTTGCCCCTGGGGGTAGGCTGTTGCCCCTGGGTCTAGGCTGTTGCCCCTGGGGGTAATCTGTTGCCCCTGGAGGTGGGCTGTTGCCCCTGGCGGTGGGTTGTTGCCCCTGGCAGGGAGGCTGCGGTAAATGCAGCGTTGGCAGTCCTGTAAAAATGGCACCAGCCTGTACCACAGTGAGAGCTGACTGACTCTGCAGTGTTAGTGGACGATATCAGGACCTGCAGCCTGGCCGCAAAATTCAACCTTTGACATCCGCATTCACCGTTTGCAAACAATGTTTTGGGTTCTGGCCCCCACATCAGATTCCCACCCAGCTATTGGTGCTTGTAGCTCACCAACCTGATACACCACACTTTGTGTATTTCCAGACACAAATAACAAGTAGACATCATATTCCCTAAGTCCCTGTGTAGACAAACTAATAGAAGAATTATATTCACTGGAGGAAGTTGCTGAATGAAAGCAAGAACTCTTCGAAAAAGATTGTTTTAAAAATAATATTTCTTTAAACCTCCTACCACTTTGGCAGCTGAATGAGCCTAAAACTGTTTCTTTGAAGTTCAAACTGACTTTTCATTCTCTCCCTCTCTCTTTCTTTCAGAAATTCCTAACTGATTACTTCACCTCTGAGATTGTCAAACAGGCCCTTTCATTTTGACAGAGCAGCTCCTTTTGTACGAGTTACCGGGACAATCTGCATTTTAAACATTGAACCTTTCAAATTTGAAAATGGAGCTATCAGTCATAGGCAAATAGAATCAGCCTCACAGCATTCTTCAAGTTTAACTTATTTCCATCTCCAAACTCGTCAGTGTCACGTTCAGCCTTGCATCAACATGGAGGCGTAGGACTCCGATCTGAAGTCCTACTTTAAACTGCTTATCTCCTGCTGGACTAGATTTAAACGGACAGCTGCCAAAGCAAAACGAGGCGTTGATGCCCTAATTCGAGCAGGTAACATTGAAGCATGCAAGATTCTGAGGCGGGGGGTGGTGGTGGGGGGGCTTGACCCCACTAGGTGCCTCGTGAGGAAATCCTGAATTAGGGGGAACAAGGTTTCAAAGTGAGGAGTCTCCCATTTTAGACAGAGAGATGAAGAATTTAGTCTCTCAGAGGGTCGTTAGGGTGTGGAACTCTCTTCCCCAGAGGACGGTGAAGGCTGACTTACATCGATTATAAGTCGAGGGTTATGGGGACACACAGGAAAGTGGAGTTGAGGCCACCATCAGAGCCATCTTATTGACCGGCGGAAGCAGGGTCAAAGGGCCAAATGGTCTCCTCTTGCTCCTGTTTCTTCTGTTCTCATGTTTTCTTCAATGTAAGAGGAAGAAAGGCGGAACATTCATACTCAACGCCACGTTTAAAAGTGAAAGACAAACTAGAGAAAAATGGAGATGGTAATGATTATCTAATACAAGGCAGGAATATTAATAAATGCTGCATTTCTATTGCAGCTTCCACAACAACAGGATGCCCCCAATGTGCTTCACAGCCAATGAAGCACTCCTTATGTAGTCTGTGCTGCAATGCTCCTCCTCCACCTTCAAATCCGCTGTTTAGGGAACATAAAATCCAGCTCTTAGTCTTAGATTCAGGAGTACTTTCTCTCTCTCTCTACCCTCGCTGTTCCCCTGAATATCTTGAAAGCTTTGATCAAATCACCTCTTAGCATTCTAAATTCCAGACCCGCTTATTACCTCTGTCCCATTTTCCACAGGTGTGGTGGGTGGTGCTGTGGTAACCTGATATGCAAAACACACTTTTAAGACAAGTGTTGTAATGTAAGATCACATGATCTTAATAGCCAATAGCAGAGTAGCGCAGGCTACCATTGTGGGAGAGTCTTGAGTTAGACACTGAAGAGTGAAGACAGAGTTTTGAGTTGTGAGCGCACAAGTGTAACTGCTGAGTTTGGTTTATAAATAAACAACATGTGTTTATTCTAACAACGATCTACTGATGTTTTCTGTCTCTGTACTGACTTGGATACCCCGAATTAAGCATGCAGCCCAGATCCTTTAGCCCCAACAAACCAAAGGGCACTGGATCCAACAGGTGCCCACCCTCCCTTGGGCCTATTGAGATCCTTAAGTATTCAACTAATGGCCACTTAAATGCCTCATTTCACCCTCACCGCTATCTCACCCACAGCAGGGGGAAGCCCAGTCCAAACAAGTCAGCAGCTTTAGCTGCAAGGTCACCTCCTTTGATGTTTCCCCTGTGCCCATCAAAGGAACCACCAACACCTACCCCCCACTAGGCCTCTCAGGCCCATCACTCCTAGGCCTCACTGGGGCCTGCCAGCCTGGACTTACCTGAAGTCCAACCTCCATTATCCCCTCTTGCACAGGGACTGCCTATAATCCCAGCAGCAACTACTGCTCAAACCCAATGATGATGCTGCTGCTGAGAGAGTTGCCAGCCAACTCAATTGGACTTTTATTTTTTTGTGGGATGTAGGCATCGCTGGCAATGCCAGCATTTGTTGCCTGTCCCTAATTGCCCCTTTGAGGGTCAACCACATTGCTGTGGATTGGAAGTCACAGGTAGGCCAGAACAGGTAAGGATGGAGATTTCCCTCATAAGGGAGCAGATGGGTTTTCACGGTCACCATTACTGAGACTAGCATTCAATTCCAGATTTATTATTTGTAGTTAAATTCCACCAGCTTCCATGATGAGATTTGAACACGTGTCCCCAGAGAATTAGCCTGGGCTTCTGGATTACTAGTGCAGTGATATTACCACTACACCACCATGCTCCCTAGGTATGCTGCATCCACTTCCCATGATAGGGGTGGAAGTCTCACCTTGAGCCAATTCACACAGTTCCCGCTGCAGGGCAGCTGACTTTATCGTGGGCCGAATCCCCGCTGACATTTTAGCCAGAGGGGCAGGGAACACAGCATCCCATAAAATCCAGCCCTAGGAGACACAGTCTAAAAATTTGAACCTGACTTTTAAGGGGTGAAGTTGGGAAGAACTTCGAGACACAAAGTTTTTAAAATTCATTTATGGGATGTGGGCATCCCTGGTTAGGCCAGCATTTATTACCCATCCCTAATTGCCCTTGAGAAGGTGGTGGCGAACTGCCTTCTTGAGCCGCTGCAGTCCGTGTGGTGTAGGTACACCCACAGTGCTGTTAGGGAGGGAGTTCCAGGATTTTGACCCAGCGACAGTGAAGGAACGGCAATATATTTCCAAGTCAGGATGGTGAGTGGCTTGGAGGGGAACTTCCAGGTGTTGGTGTTCCCAGGTGTCTAATGCCTTTGTCCTTCTAGATGGTAGCGGTCATGGGTTTGGAAGGTGCTGAGTTGCTGCAGTGCACCTTGTAGATGGTACACACTGCTGTCACTGTGCATTGGTGTTCGAGGGAGTGGATGTTTGTGGATGGGGAGTCAATCAAGTGGGCTGCTTTGTCCTGGATGGTGTCAAGCTTCTTGAGTGTTGTGGAAACTGCGGCCATCCAGGCAAGTGGAGAGTATTCCATCACACTCCTGACTTGTGCCTTGTAGATGGTGGACAGGCTTTGGGGAGTCAGGAGGTGGGTTACTCACCACAGGATTCCTAGCCTCTGACCTGCTCTTGTAGCCACAGTATTTATATGGCCAGTCCAGTTCAGTTTCTGGTCAATAGTAACCCCCAACTTTGTTGATAGTGGGGGAATTCAGCAATGGTAATGCCATTGAATATTAAGGGGTGATGGTCAGATTCTCTCTTGTTGGAGATGGTCATTGCCTGGCACTTGTATGGCCAAATGTTATCTGACACTTGTCAGCCCAAGTCTGGATATTGTCCAGGTCTTGCTACATTTTGACATGGACTGCTTCAGTATCTGAGGAGTCACAAATGATACTGAGCATTGTGCAACCATCAGCGAACATCCCCAGTTATGACCTTATGATGGAAGGAAGGTCATGAAGCAGCTGAAGATGGTTGGGCCGAGGACACTACCCTGAGGAACTCCTGCAGTGATGTCCTGGAGCTGAGATGATTGTCCTCCAACGACCACAGCCATCTTCCTTTGTGCCAGGTATGACTCCAACCAGTGGAGAGTTTTCCCCCTGATTCCCATTGACTCCAGTTTTGCTAGGGCTCCTTGATGCCACACTCGGTCAAATGCTGCCTTGATGTCAAGGGCAGTCACTCTCACCAAGAGTGGTGGAAGAGTGGAACTTTCTTCCACAAATGACAATTGATGCTCGATCAATTGTTAATTTTAAATCTGAGGTTGCTGGACTTCTGCCAATCAAAAGTATTAAGGGGGATGAGCAAAGTTAGATGGATGGAGTTCGGTTGCTGATTGGCCATAGAACCATAGAAAAGTTACAGTGCAGAAAGAGGCCATTCAGCCCATCATGTCTGCATGCCCAAAAAGGAGGGAAATAAAGAAACTAGCTGTTCACGTTAACACCACTTTCCAGTACTTGCTCCATAGCTTCAGATGCAGGTCCAGGTACCGTTTAAATGAGATAAGCATTTCATCCTCAACCGCTAACCTAGGCAGTGAATTCCAGATGCACACCACACTCTGGTGAAAAAGTTTTCCCTCATGTCCCCTCTAATCCTTCTACCAATCACCTTAAATCTATGCCCCCTGGTAATGGATCGCTCAGCTAGGGGAAACAGGTCTTTCCTGTCTACCCTATCTAGGCCCCTCATAATTTTGTACACCTCAATTAGGTCACCCCTCAGTCTCCTCCGTTCTTAGGAAAACAACCCCAGCCTAGCCAATCTTTCTTCATAGCTACAATTTTCAAGCCCTGGCAACATTCTTGTAAATCTCCTCTGTACTCTCTCCAGAGCAATTATGTCCTTCCTGTAATGTGGTGGCCAGAACTGTTCACAAAATTCCAGCTATGGCCTAACCAGTGTTTTATACATTTCCACCATTACATCCCTGCTTTTGTATTCACTATTTCATCCAATAAATGAAAGCATTCCATATGCTTTCTTGACCACCTTATCCACTTGTCTTTTTACCTTCAAGGACCTGTGGGCATGCACTCTAAGGTCTCCCACTTCCTCTACCCCTCTCAATAATTTCCCATTTATTGAGTATTCCCTTGCTTTGTTTGCCCTCCCTAACTGCATTACCTCACACTGTTATGGATTGTATTCCATTTGCCATTTCTCCGTCTGCTCACCCAAACCGTTGATATCACCTGGAGTCAACAGCTATCCTCTTCACTATCAACTACACGGCCAATTTTTGTGCCACTTGAAAATTTCCTGAGCATACCTCCCACATTTAAGTCCAAATCATTAATATAGACGACAAACAGCAAGGGCCCCAACAGAGCCCTGCGGAATGCCACTGGAAACCACTTTCCATTTGCAAAAACATCCATCGACTAATACCTGATGAAGAGTCATACGGACTCGAAACGCTAACTGTGTTCCTCTCTGCAGGTGCTGTCAGACCTGCTGAGTTTTTCCAGCTATTTTTGTTTTTGCATCGACCATTACCCTTTGTTTCCTATCACTGAGCCAATTTTGGATCCAACTCACCACCTTCCCCTGTATCCCATGAGATCTCACTTTGCTGACCAGTCTGTCATGTGGGACCTTGTCAAATGCCTTACTGAAATCCATGTAGACAACATCCATTGCACTACCCTCATCAATCCTCCTTGTTACTTCTCAAAAAATTCTATTAAACTATTAAGACACAATCTTCCCCTAACAAAACCATGCTGACTCCCCCTGATCAATTTGTGCCTTTCTAAGTGCCAGTTTATCCTGTCTCTCAGGATTGATTCCAATAATTTGCCCACCACTGAAGTCAGACTGACCGGCCTATAATTTTCTAGCTTATCCCTCACACCCTTTTTGAATAATGGTACAACGTTTGCAGATCTCCAATCCTCTGGGACCTCACCTGCATCTAGTGAAGATTGGAAAATGATCCTCAGAGCATCCATTATTTCCTCCCTGGCTTCCTTTAACAGTCTGGGATACAATCCATCCGGCCCTGGTAATTTATCCACCTTCGAGGATGCCAGTCTCTTCAGTATTTCCTCTCTCATTATGCTTATTGTATCTAGTATTTCACACTCCTCCTCTTTAACTAGAATGTCTGCATCATCCCTCTCCTTAGTGAAGACAAAGGCAAAATACTCATTGAGAACCCTGCCCACATCTTCAGCGTCAACGCATATGTTACCATTACATCTCTGATAGGCCCTACCCTTTCCTTATTTATGTTCTTGCTCTCAATGTACTGGTAAAACATCTTTGGGTTTTATTTGATTTTACCTGCCAATGTTTTTCGTATCCTCTCTTGCTTTCCTAATTTCATTTTTGACTTCACCCCTGTACTTTCTGTACTCCTCTAGGCTTTCTACAGTATTAAGCTTTTTTGTGATTGTTATAAGCTTTCATTTTCTGCTTTATCTTGGCCTGTATGCTTCTGGATAACCAGGGGGCTCTAGATTTGGCAGTACCACCCTTTTTCTTTGTGGGGACATGTCTACACTGTGCCATAGAATCTCGCTTTTGAATGCCTCCCACTGATTTGACAGTTTTTCCTTCTAATATCTGTATCCAGTCCACTCTCGCCAGCTCACCTCCCAGCTTTGTAAAATCTGTCTTCCTCCAATTTAGAACTTTTATGCCTGTTCTATCTTTGTCCTTTTCCATAATGATAATGAACCTAACTATCTAGCTATCTCCAAAATGGCCGCCCACTGCTACTTCATCCACTTGCCCAGCTTCATTTCCTAAGACTGAATCTAGAATTGTGCCCCCTCTCATTGGTCTTGCTATGTGCTGGCTAAAAAAGTTCTCTTGAATGCAGTTCAAGAACTTTGCGCCCTCTGTGCCCTTCACACTCTTCGTATCCCAACTGATATTAGGGTAGTTGAAGTCCCCAACGATTACTGCCCTATTGTTTTTGCACTCAGAAATCTGTCTACATATTTGCTCGTCTAACTCTGTTCCACTATTTGGGGGTCTATAGTACACTCCTCGCAGTGTGGCTGCCCCTTTTTTTGTTTCTGAGCTCAACCCATATGGCCTCATTTGATGCTTCATTTATTATATCACCCCTCCTCACAGCTTTAATTGATTCTTTACCCAATAATGCTACAAATCCACTTTTTTATTCCCCCTCTCCATCCGGCCTGAAAACTCTATATCCAGGGATGTTGAGCTGCCATTTTTGCTCCTCTCTTAGCTAAGTTTCTGTTGTAGTGATGAAATCATGCTGCCATGTGTCTACATGTGCCCTCAGCTTATCAACTTTATTTGCTATACTCCTTGCATTTACATACATACCTTTTAACACTGTCAAATTCCTGTGCTGTACACTTTTTGACCAGTGCTTCTTTCATCTTTCAGAGTCACTCACTAATTTTCCATCTCCCATTCCCTGCTCTGAATTTGCCCTCGGGTTCCCACCGCCCCCCCCGCCAATCTAGTTAAAATACCCCCCCCCGCCCTCCCCAAACAGCACTAGCAAACCTCCCTGCGAGGATATGCGTCCCAGTCCTGTTCAGGTGTAGACCGTCCGGCTTGTACAGGTCCCACCTTCCCCAGAACCCACCCCAATCCCTCTGAAATCTGATGCCCTCCCTCCTACCCCAGCTTTCCAGCCACATGTTTAATCATTCAATTTTCCTTGTTCCATACACCACTTACACGTGGGGCTGGGAGTCATCCTGAAATGACTGCTTTCGAGGTCCTGCTTTTCAATCGCCTTCCTAGCCCCCAAAAAATCTGCTTTCGGAACCTCGTCCCCTTTCCCACCTAAGTCTGAACGTTTGAGGACTCTGGGTCTATACTCGATGGAGTTTAGAAGGATGAGGGGGGATCTGATTGAAACTTACAGAATACTGAAAGGCCTGGATAGAGTGGACGTGGGGAAGATGTTTCCATTAGTAGGAGAGACTAGGACCCGAGGGCACAGCCTCAGAGTAAAGGGAAGACCTTTTAGAACAGAGATGAGGAGAAACTTCTTTAGCTAGCGAGTGGTGAATCTATGGAATTCATTGCCACAGAAGGCTGTGGAGGCCAGGTCATTGAGTGTAAGACCGAGATAGATAGATTCTTGACTGGTAAGGGGATCAAAGGTTATGGGGAGAAGGCGGGAGAATGGGGTTGAGAAACTTATCAGCCATGACTGAATGGCGGAGCAGACTCGATGGGCCGAATGGCCTAATTTCTGCACCTATGTCTTTTGGTCTTAAGTCGTTGGCCTGAATTTTACCTTAGGCGGGAATGCGCAATTGGTGGGTCCAGGAGCGGCTGGGAAACGGCCACAGACTGTGATTGGCCCCCGGCTGCGATTTCACGCTGGCCGGCCAATTAACGGCGAGGCCAGTGCGAAACGCGCGCTGAAAAGCTCAGCGCTGCTGGGGGCGCGGGCGATGTTACCGAGGGAACGGGAGAGCGCTGCGAGAGAGCTCCCTGAAGGTAGGCAGCTTCCCCTGGGAGCTGCAGACTTTCAATGTTGCAGTAAAGGTTTAAAAAGCTGCACAAAAATGTCCGTGCATCACCATCAAGCAGCTGAAAACAGACCTCAGAAAGATGCTGTCCACAGATATGTTTTTATTTCGGAGGTTTCATCCTGTCCGCGGATGAGGCTTGATGGAAAATGTAAAGGCCGCCTGGCCGATTCGCCCGTCCGCCAACCGTAAGGTTGGACGGGCCACAAAAAAGCGGAGACAATTGCGCCGTTAATGGGCTTAATTGCCCTCTTAGTTGTTGGCGGGCAGGCTTCCGATTTTTGTGCATGCCCACCGAACGGAATATCGCGGGAGTGCGCGATGACGTAGGGACGCTCGCCTGAAATCATCACGTGCAATTTTACGCCTGATGGGGTCGGGTGCGTGCCCATCCACGGGTCCGAAAATTCTGCCCATTGGCACCAACGTGGACCACGACCTCTGGCTGATCGCCCTCCCCCATAAGAATATCCTGCAGCCGTTCCGTGACATCCTTGACCCTGGCATTGGGGGCACGTCTAAGGCCACAGCGAAGCCTGTCTGTTCCCCTAACTAAAGAATCCCCTATCACTCCTGCCCTTCCTTACTTCTTCCTCCCCTGTTGTACAGCACAGCCCGCCCGAGGTGCCACAAACATGGCCCTGACTGCACCCCTCCGAGGGTCCAACGCCCTCACCTTCACCCCAAAATGGAAAACTGGCTGACGAGTGGGACCCCAGGAGACTCCTGCAGGACCTGCCTAGTTCTCTTGGACTGCCTGGCAGTCACTCATTCCCTTTCTGCCTCCAGCCTCCTAAAGCCAAACCATGATCTGACTGAAATGCAGAACAGACCTGAGGGGCTGAATGGCCCCCTCTTGTTCCTATGCACGTGCAGCAAGGCTGCTTCCACCATGTTTCGTGCCCCGGCTGAGTTCAAAATTCACGAATCTTGTGCTCCAAGTGGGGAGTTGCAGTCGATCGGAGAATTACCATGAATTGACCATTTAAGGGTCCTTAGAAAGATGCCCGCTTTTCTGGCTTGGCTGTCTGTGATATTAGAGTTGGCAGTGCCAGCCTGACCTTGAAGAAAGCACCCGCTTGGCCGAATCAAAGTTGTCGATTTAATGTGGGCCGGCTGTCTCCAGTGCCTGATTCCGAGTGAGGGAACAGCCGGAGAAAGATGCCTGTACACCTCAGAATAAACGGAGAGCGGCTGCAACACACACAGAGTGCTCGTTCGAAGGACAAGTGCCTCATGTTGTAATAGAAATTGCCTTGTCTCTTGTGTCAGACGCTGTAATGCAAGTCAGTATTGTGTAAAGCAACATTCAATGTGAGATTAAATTAGGTCAGTGTGTAAGGCCCAGTAACTTTGTGATGCAGTCTTGAATTTGGTGCGATGTGACATCTTCATATTTGTGGTGTACAATTGCTTCATGGCAAAACCACTAGTGCATTTAGATCCAATTCCACCTCGACCCGAATGCACTTTACTACAGATAAAAAAAAATGAATGTGCCTTTTCATTTATGATTCAGAGATAAGACATCCCTGCTGGGCCAGTGAGTCAGGGAGAAGCCTTCTGACTCTGGGGATTCGGTCGCAAAGATGGAATTAGTTTTGACCTGTAGAGCCAAGAGCTCCCGAACTTGCCTGCTGTTCAGTTCCTGTGCTTACTTGAACAGGTCCATTACAGGAATGCCACCCGGCCTGGCAATGTCACGATTTTAAAATTCTTGCCCTTGATTTCAAATCCCTCCGTGGCCTTGCCCACCTCTATAGTTGTAGAACAAAAACAGGATTACCTGGAAAAACTCAGCAGGTCTGGCAGCATCGGCGGAGAAGAAAAGAGTTGACGTTTCGAGTCCTCACGACCCTTCAACAGAACTGTTGTTCTACAGTTGTAGCATCTTTCAGCCTCTGAGATATCTGAAGCAGTTCGTGTCCATATGCAGCAAGGCCAGGACAATATCCAGGCTTGGGCTGCTAAGTAACAAGCAACATTGGTGTCACTTAGAGAGGATCTAACCATCATCTTTAATATTTAATGGCATTACCATTGCTGAATCCCCCACTATCAACATCCTGGGTGTTCAGAAACTGAACTGGACCAGCCATATAAATACTGTGGCTACAAAAGCAGGTCAGAGGCTGGCTATTCTGCGTAGAGTAACTCACCTCCTGACTCCCCAAAGCCTGTCTGCCACCTAAAAGGCACAAGTCAGGAGTGTGATGGAATACTGTCCACTTGCCTGGGTGAGTGCAGCTCCAACAACACTCAAGAAGCTTCACACCATCCAGGACAAAACAGACCGCTTGATTGGCACCACATCCACAAACACTCATTCCCTCCACCACCAACACACAATAGCAGCAGTGTGTACCATCTACAAGATGCACTGCACCAACTCACCAAGGCTCCTTAGACAGCACCTTCCAAACCTGTGACCTCTACCACCTAGAAGGACAAAGGCGGCAGATACATGGGAACACCACCACCTAGAAGTTCCCCTCCAAGCCACACACCATCCTGACTTGGAAATATATTGCCATTCCTTCATTGTCACTGGGTCAAAATTGTGGAACTCCCTTCCTAACAGCTCTCTCTGTCTCTGTCTCTGTCTCTCTCTCTCTCTCTGTGTCTCTCTATCCCTCTCTCCTCCTTTATCACACTCTCTAAAACCTAACTTTTTTTGGTCATCCGTCCTAATATCTCCCTATGTTGCTCAGTGTCTTATTTTGTTTTGTACCTGTCTTGTGAAGGTCCAGAGAGCTTTTACATCATTTAAAGCACTATCTAAATGCAAGTTGATGTTGTAGGAGGGAGCCTGTCTGTGGGAGACTTTGGAGGGGTCAAATTTGAAAGCCAAATATTTACAGATTAGCCGAGATCCAATACAAAAGTCTAAGGCTCTTAGCAGTATATCTACATAGGTGTAACTGTGACTAGTTAAGCTGTGAGTACATTAACTTGCATTTACACAGCAGGAGTGACCAGTTTGCATGTCTATCCCAATGCCACTTGCACTTAAGTTAAGCAGTACTCAAGAGATGGTTAATTTTGATATTCTACTTTTTAATTTGCGCCTTAGCCCTTCAACCCCCCAGCCCCAAACTCTCAGCAGAACCTTCTTCATTGTTCTATTTCTGCCATTGGTTCCCACATGAACCACAACAATGGCATCCTCGCCATCCTTCCTCAAGTTTTCGAGTGGGACTTGAACCCAGAAGGTGAGGTTCAGAGGGAGGGATGCTACGCACTGCACCCCATGACCTCCCGACAAAGTCACTCGCTAATCAGCAATGATTTCTCCTATTTCTCCTTCTGAGCCCTGCCCTGCTTTTTTTTATATATATATATCCTTGAAGGCTTTGGTATGGCATCAGGGAAGGGAAAAGCTTCCTCAATCCCATTCCCTTAAGCATGCTCTGCTATCAGGTTCCTCACTGCCTCCTGATAGCTCATATCTGCCCATTCCTTCATGTTACTTGTCTAAGAAATGCTTGGTCTTTTCCCATTGATGTGGTCTTCAAGTGATGTCCTATGTATAATGCTGCACCCTACCAGCTGGTCAAAAGTATTCAGTTTTCAGGTCTTGGTGATATTGATCATGCCTCCTCTGGATTGAATTCCTCCTAGGACATTCCCATTGTTTTACTCTCTCTTTCCAAGATACCCTTAGGGCGGAATCGTCTGTGCCCACTGGCGTCGGGGGTGTTCGGTGAGCAGTCAATATGGCGTTAAGGACGTTTCATGATGTGGTGAAACCAGTTTGCGATTGCCCGCTCAGCCCATCGATGGCGGGCCACGGTCCCCACCATCGGATGTCGGGAGCCTCATTCTAATACATCAGCATAACATTATAAGGTAAGGCCAGCCTGCCAGACTCATTCCCCCCTACCCCCCACCCCCTCCTCCCCAGCTCCCCCAACACCACTGGATCATCCGCCCACGTCAGCGGGAAAACACTTCTTGACAAGTGTGACGTGCAGAAGTCGGGACTTACCTGCCAGGGCCTTGCTCACATCGCGGACACCCGAGGAGCAGAGGATGCTGGAGCCCTACAGAGATGGGACACTGGAGGGAGTCCATGCCATGCTGGGTGAATTCTCATGGACATGGCTCGGCTGTGAAGCAGCCCACGGAAGTTGGAAAGTCACCATTGATGCTCACAATGGATGATAGACCATAAGACATAGGAGCAGAAATTAGGCCATTCGGCCCATCGAGTCTGCTCCACCATTCAATCATGGCTGATAAGTTTCTGAACCCCATTCTCCCGCCTTCTCCCCGTAACCTTTGAATGATGGTCGAAGGGGCGGGAGAGGGTGGCCTAGGATCACCTGGGAGAGGAAGAGGTGTCGGGGGAGTGAGGTTGGGAGGAGGGGGGGGGATGAAGGTTTCGGGGGTGTGGTTTGGGGGTGGAATGAAGGTGTCAGGGAGGTGAGGTTGGGTGGGGGGAGGGAATACAGAGGAGGAGCAGGGTAACAGGGGAGAGGATGGCAACTGGGCAGGTAGGTGCAAGGGGCTGGAAGGTGTAAGGGAAGGGGTTCGGAGAGGGGAAGGAGTATGGAGAGGGGAGGGAGTCCAGGAGGAGGAAGGACTGTAGAGAGTGGAGGTAGTACAGGGGGAGGAAAGAGTGCGGAGAGGGGAAGGAGTCCAGGGGGAGAGAAAGGGATGCGGAGAGGTGAAGGGGTCTGGAGGGGGTAGGAAGGAGTGCGGAGAGGGGAGGGAGTAAGTGTGGAGGAAGAAATGAGGATGGTAGAAGGAGTCGGGAAGGGGGAAGGAGTAAAGCTGGAGGAAAAGGTGAGGGTATCTGCGGGAGCCAGGGAGGGGGAGGGGCTAAGTGGGGGGGTTAGTTTGGGGGTGGTAGGAGGACTAAGTGGGGGAGGGGTCTGGAAGGGGGGGATGTCCAGGGGAATGTGCAAGGGAGGGCTCTGATGGGTCTGTGACTGCCTCCTGGGGGAATGAACTGAGGGTGGGTGTGGTATGAGGGAACGGTGAGAATGACTGAGGGCAGAGTGAGGTGATAGGGTGGGAGGGTGAGGGTTCGACGGTAGCGGTAGAAGGGACGGTGAGGGTGGTTGGTGGGGACTCGGAGGCAGACACGGGTCCTGGGGGTGGGAAGGAGGAGGTCAGGCAGGTGAATATGGATGGGGGTGGGATTTTCGGGAAGGAAGGGAACGTAGACGTTCACCTGGACATCCCCAAAGGAAAAGGGTTGTGGCTGGTAGGTCACGGAGGGGAGGTGGAAGGTGATGCCAGGTGGTCGACAGTGATGGGGGAAAGGAAATGGGTGACTGGGGGAGGGGAAAGACGGGGGAGCTGATGAAAAAGTGAATCCAGACCATGCTGTCCAAATCGAAAGTGAAAGGAGAGTCGTGGTGGGCGAGGTCAGGGTGCTGTATGGGAGTGTGATCAGTGGGTGGGTGGAGGTGCAGGTCAGCTCAGATGGACAACTGAAAGCAAACCCCAGCAGGCAGCATTGAAAATACTCAGGACAGTGAGATTAGTGTGATATGTGAAGGATCAGTGTGCGTGGGAAAGTGCTTGCACAAGGCTCCAAAAGGCCCTGCCACATGCACACTACTCCCTCCCGAATCATTCATTGGCCAGCTGCTCTCTGTGGTGACAGAGGATGAGGTTGAGGGGCTCATAGACAAAGAGGACTCGATGGGAGAGGACAGCCTCTGAGATTCCTGAGGGGATGACCCAAGGGTGTCCAGCTGCCTCTCCTCCTCTCTTCGGGTGCCCGGGGGCCCTGACCTGACACCTTGAGGGGATGGAGCACCTTGAGGGTTGTCGAGATGCCCAGTTTCCCTTGCACGTTGCCGCTGCAGGAACTCACCCATGGCTCCTGCAGGTCTACACACATCTCCGCATTCTGCTGGAGCAGGGTCTTCATGGCGTCCACCATCCTCCCCATGGAGAATTCCATACACGCAATGTGGGCACCACTTCATCAGAGAGCAGGCAGACGCACTCTTCCGACTCGCGTGCCACTCTGTTGAGGGCTCCCAAGGTTATGTTCCCACACTTTCTGCTGACTCTCCAGGATGAGCTGGAAGGCCTAATGCAGGCTCAGCATCTGACTCGGACCTCACAGATACCTGATCCCCAGCAGTCCTCCGAGTGCCAGGGAGCTTGGCTGAACCTGCCTCCTCCTGTTGTGGACACGTGTCCGTGCAGTGACCACCAGATTGTGAACCCGAGCCTGCTCTAGATCTAGACCGAGGTGTGTCTCTCTGCGCTGGTGGAGGGTGTGGGTAAGCGCTGTGACGGGTCTTCCAGGCTGCTTATTTCCAGCTCTCCAATGGAGGAGGTGTCCTCTTGGCTGGAGGTGAGGATGTGGATGGAGCTGAGGGACTGGCTGGCTGAGGGTGTTGGTCACTTGGCAGATCTCCCTGTGAACTGAAGTAGAGATAAGTAGTGCACGGCAGCAGAGTCAAAAGCAAGAGAGAGAGCACTCACAGCTGCGTTGAGAGAGGGATGATGTGGCGCAGGATCCTCACGAGGGTGTTCACCACCGACCTCACCATCACCGTAGGCCCAGTCCATGTCCTCACCAGTCAGTGCGATGGCACACTCCTCAAAGTGAGGGAGCTGCCTAATGTGGGCCACTCCACCCCCCCGGTCTGGCACCTCTCCCTGCTGATGTGAGCCGGCTTCTCCTGCATGAAAACAGATGGAGAGAGTGTGAGCAGGACACATGGCCCTGAGTGGAATGTTTGTGTGGTGAGCGGAGCCATGGACGGGATGAGAATGTGAGCTCCAGAGGATATGAGCCTGATGGAGATGTGAGGGTGTGTGTGAGAGTTAGTGGTGTTGTCCCTTGAGGTGTGAGATCCCTGTGGATGTGTGATGGGTTTGGGAGTGTGTGAGTTGGGCGTGATGGGAAGAGTGAGTTACCCTGGTGGAACGGATGAGACCAGTGGCACTGGGTGGCTGTCCTCTTTCTCAGGGCATTGGCGCTGACCACCACCTCCCATGCTGGATTGGTGATGCCGCTGCCCCTCCTGCGGCCAGAGTGGGGGTAGAGGACATCATGGTGAGCCTCCACTGCATCCAAAAGGCACTCGAGGGACGTATCACTGGACCTGGGGACTGCAGTCTTTTTGCCTTTTGGGGCAGGTCGTTCTCCCCCATGAAGCAGTCGTGGGATGGAAGCACAGAGAGGTGTGCGCGCGGCTAGACTTTAAATATGGCGCCTGGCGTGATGAAGCGGCCCACCCTAGAAACGGGCGTGTTTCCCGGGAATGTATAATTAATGCGGCAGGTTTGGTACAATACGGCCTGAAAATCCGCCATTGCGGCCGCTGGGTAAAACGTAATTTTACCCGCCTGCTACCGCACTTGGTGCTTGTTTCAGGCTGGTTTTTCCATTCGGGTGAAGGCTAACAAGGTTCTCGGGAAATAGCCATCTAAGTTACCCACCGGCGAGGCTGCCTCGAAAACTGGCGTAAATTTCTGCACAAGTCAGTTTGAGGAAATTCCGGACATTTGAGGGTGGGGTTGTACCGGTAACACTGAGTGCTGTCCGACGCTGTGTATGGACGCTGCCTAGCAAGCAACGCCCACATCTCGAGAAAAAAGCTGCAGGCCAATTCTGAAGGGTCGGCGACCCTACTCTGATCCTCCACTCCCTTTAACGTTCGACCCTATGTTTGAAATTGTCCTGTCTTTCCACCATACCTGAGCCCTAGGTGTATTGAGCCCAATTCTAATGCTCATCGACACGGAGATCAGGTAACAATCCAAACTGGGAATAGCAGTGGGAACGTCCTGGTCTGTACCAAACTGAGCACTTATTAATTAACCCTTTGGGGTGGGTGTAGATGGAGGAAGAAAATAAAACCTGAAGCTATTCATGGCAAACAGGTGTTTTACCCTTTACCAGTGTCCTTCGACCCCTCTCATATCGGACAGAGAAAAAAGCAGGCTTTAAAACAAGATCAAAGCTCTGAAGAAGGGTCATACGGACTCAAAACGTTAACTCCGCTTCTCTCTCCACAGATGCTGTCAGACCTGCTGAGTTTTACCAGCAGTTTCTGTTTTAATTTCAGGCTTCAAAACAAGACTGAGCGAGGGCCTTTACAAATCCACAGAGCACATGTAAGGTAATGTGATCCGTTTAAAAATCAAAGATCACTTCCTAGTCACGGTTATTTAATTGGGTAGGCCGTGTGCACCATCCTGGCTGATGCTGTTGATTGTTAGAGGGTTGTGCTTCAGTCTAATCTGAGTTGTCACTGTGGCTCCCATTAACTTTAGATTGAAAGTAATCTATTTAAATTTTAAAACTGCAAAGTAATCTATTTAAATGTTAACACTGCAAAGAGGTAGAGTCAGTTTGGTACGTGCAGACAAACACAGAGTGAGATAGACAAGTATGTAGGCAATTAGACAATCAGTTAAGTACACACCAAAATAGAATGATAAACACATTGTCAGGCAAATAGAAATTAAAGCCTCAGATAAACACACAGAACAATAAATGGGTTGATAGATAAACGGTTAAATAGATAGACAGGTAGATAAATAGGTGTGCAATAATATAGGTAGGTAAATATATAGAAATCTATTCAGGCCAGAACAGCTTGCTTGATTGGGACTCCATCACTATCTTAAACATTAATTCCCTCACAGTGGCTGCATGTTTATGATGGGCTTCAGTAACTTGGCAAGGCTCCTTCCACAGCACCTTCCAAACTCTGCACCTCCACCACCGATGACTTTATGTCAGCTGGAGTGTGGGTTCACTTTGAGTCTCTTCAGGTAGCGAGCTGGAAAATGTTAATGAATCCAGGCAGCTGTTGTTTACAGGCATCGATAAACAACAGCTGCACGACCTCATTAGCTCCTCTCCGTGTCACTACCTGAAGAAAGCATCAGACATCGCTCTGTGAGATAAAAGCATAAAAACTGCGGATGCTGGAAATCCAAAACAAAAACAGAAACAGAAATACCTGGAAAAACTCAGCAGGTCTGGCAGCATCGGCGGAGGAGAGCACAGTTGACGTTTCGAGTCCTCATGACCCTTCAACAGAACTAAGTAAAAATAGGAAAGGGGTGAAATATAAGCTGATTTGAGGTGGGGGGGGTGGGGGGGTGGTTATTAGGACAAGCAGTCAGTAATAGGTGGAGATAACCTTAAACCAGCTTATATTTCACCCCTTTCCTATTTTTACTTAGTTCTGTTGAAGGGTCATGAGGACTCGAAATGTCAACTGTGCTCTTCTCCGCCGATGCTGCCAGACCTGCTGAGTTTTTCCAGGTTTTTCTAGCACTCTGTGAGATGCTGGGATTGGGGAAATATCTCTGCCATTGCGGGTCTCACCTTTCCCTGTAATCAGTGTGAACAAAAACAGGCTTTTTTTTTCTGTTTTGCATTAATTCATGGGATGTGGACATCACTGGCTAGGCCAGCAGTTATTGCCCATCCCTAATTGCCCTTGAGAAGGTGATGGTGAGCTGCCTTCTTGAGCCGCTGCAGTCCATGTGGTGTAACTGCACTCATCCAGGCAAGTGGGGAGTATTCCATCACACTCCTGACTTGTGCCTTGTAGATGGTGGACAGGCTTTAGGGAGTCAGGAGGTGAGTTAATTGCCGCAGGATTCCTAGCCTCTGACCTGCTCTTGTAGTCATAGTATTTATATGGCTAGTCCAGTTCAGTTTCTGGTCAATGTTAACCACCTCCCCACCCTAGGATGTTGATAGTGGGGGATTCAGTGACGGTAATGCTTTTAAATGTCAAGGTCGCATGGGACTTACCTTATAAAACTATTGGGCCATCATTACCAGGGCTTTATTAGGTGCTCCTTACAGCAGAGACGGCTAAGGGGAGATTTAATGGAGATGTTCAAATTCACGATGGCTTCTGACAGTAAATAAATAAAAGCTGTGCCCATTGAAAGAAGGGTGGGCAACCTCTGTATTGTATTGGCAAAAGAACCAAATGTGAGATGAGGGGAATTTGTCTTTAGCAGCGAGTTGTTATGCTGTGGAACACATCCTTCAAAGGCATGCTGAAAGCCAATTCAGTAGCAATTTCCAGAAGCAAATTGAATAAATACTTAAATATTGTTGAAAAAAGAGACATGTTGTCGAAGCTTTCCATCTTGAACTCATCAGGACAGATTCACAAGAATACCAAATCTCAAAGGGAATCACAATTTATACTGCATGGGAAGAGAGTGTTGACTGGTTGGCACAGCCCCGCTGGAAAGCAAGTTAGAAAAACGTTTGTTGGACGTGTATAAGAATAACAAGCTGCCTGGTAGAGTATATGACAGGATTCATCCTTATGGCTCACTCTGGCCACGTATGTATGGGCTGCCCAAGACCAAAAGTGATGCCTCTTTACGCCCTACCTTATCTATGACAGGTTCTGCACAACACGAATTGGCCGAATGGTAGAATGAGTCATTGCAACCAATTCTGAGCAAGTTTTCCCACATACAGACAGAGGAAAGAAGGTTGAGAAGAGATTTAATCGCGGTATTCAAAATCACGAGGGGGGCTGGACAGAGTAGATAGGGAGAAACTGTTCCCATTGGTGGAAGAATTGAGAAGAAGCGGTCACAGAATTAAGGTAATTGGCAAAAAAAGCAATAGCAACATGAGGAGAAACTTTGTCATGCAGCGGGTGGTTAGAATCTGGAATGCACTGCCTGAGAGTGTGGTGCATGCAGAGTTGATTGAGGCATTCAAGATGGAATTGGATTATTATCTGAAAATGAAGCATGTGCAGGGCTACAGGGAGATGGTGGGGGAGTGGCTCTGGGTGAATTGCTCAGATCTGGCGCAGGTACGATGGGCCAAATAGCCTTCTTCTATTCTGCAACAATTCTGTGATTCTGCCTTGACAGAGTAGATAGGGAGCAACTGCTCCCATTGGCGGAAAGAACCAGGAGACACTGATTTAAGGTGAATGGTGAAAGACCCTAAAGCGACCCAGGAAACCTCTTTACACAACGAGTGGTTATGGTCTGGAGTACACTGGGGAGAATTTATGATTTCACTTTTACTGCTAGTGATCAATATGTTTGTGTGTAAGACATGTGTGTTTTCTTACTCTCAGAGTGGAGTGTCCCAATTACATAATTCCAACAGCAAGCTTTTGTTAAGTTTAAGAATAAAGAATATTATTTATTATCACACACCCTGAATTTGATTAGACATTTCACTCACTCGTCTGACACACACAGATTAGATGTTGATGAAGGTTAAATGCTGTTACAGCTTATCATTTTCTCAGTCCCTTTTGTGGCAGGCCTGTAACCTCCCTAATGCAGTTGATGCTTCAACGTTGAAATGTAGGTCTTGTAAAGTGAGGGATTCTCAGCAAACTGTGAGGTTTCTTGTAGTCAAATTTCTAGGAGGTTGGTTCTCAGGTGAACTTTAACCATAACAGGTTGTGGGAGTCCTTCTCTCTGTTAGGATCTCCCACTTTCAAGGTATTGCTGTTTATTACCGTGGCTGCTTGGGTGACTTGCAGCTCGTTTGATGCTTCCGGTGGAACTCTCTGACCGCAAACAGCTTCTTGCTGATTTAAAAGCAGACTTCAAAAATGGTTCCCTCATCATGTCCCTTTCACAAGTTCAAAGTCCCTTTTCCAACCATAAGAATGGTATTTATGTCAATTCCAATCATCCTGTGCTGTCGTTTGACTCCTTGAGATTCACCTAGTCTAGTTTGGGTGAGGGAAACCATCCTAATACAATGGAAGTTTGATAGGACCCATTCACATCTGTCTTACACTCACTGAGGTTTGATGTCCCATTTTGTCCATGTTGAAACAGAGAGTCAGTTTGGCTGGAATTTTATAGTCCTTTTGTGTTGATCCACCTTTAAGCAAAGGGAGGTGTGCACTCCATGATGGCCCCATATTTAATTAAGCATTCGCTTGAGACTTATGGCTGTCTGAAGCTCAAAATGTCAAAGGTCACATGATTTGCATGGCCATTTTAATAGTCCGTCTGCATCCAGGTTTAAAAAGTATTGACTGAAAGCTCATAATATACTGGGACATGAAAACTGTCTGAGAGATTGTGGAGGCAGGTGAAATGGTGGCTTTCAAAGGGGAATTGGATGAGCACCTGAAGAGAAAAGATTTGCAGGGCAATGGGGAAAGGGTGGGAGAGAGGGACTAGTTAAATTATTCTTGCAGAGAGATCTGGCACAGACACAATGGATCAAATGGCCTCCTTCTGTGCTGTAACCATTCAACGATTCTATGTTTCCAAGAGTGCGTTTTAACAGCTCCGACACCAATCGCTGGACGTGCTTTGATAAATGACCTTGTCTTCAGTTCTTCATTGTCTGCATTTTACAAATATAATTACTGTGTGAAGTCATTATATTGAAAATAATTAAAATATCAATATAACTCCGTGAGCTACTGCAAAAGGACTTTGTTTTTAAATTAGACTTTTGAGCAAGTGTCACAGAATATGAGAAGCCGCAAATCCTGAAATCTTAAATGACGACAGAAATTGCTGGGATTATACAAGTCGGTCAGCATCTGTGAGCAGAAAAGATAGAGTTGCCACTTTTGGGGCGTGATGAAAGAGAGGACTCCTCTTTATGCGCCACGTTTCACACAACCCAAGGCTCTTGCAAAGTATTTTACAGCCAATGAAGTACTTTTTTTGAAGTGTAGTCAACATCGCAATATAGGAAAACACTGCAGCCAATTTGCCCACAGGAAACTCTCTCAAACTGGTAATTTGGGGTGAGGTTTTATGCTCTGAAGCAGCAGGTAGCCAATTCAGCTTGCTAAAGGCCTACTGAGGCAGTGGGGAACAATGTAGCTGCCTGGACACAGCCTCCTGCCCGCAGACTGGTGTTCCAAGCAGGCTTAGAGGTCCTCCCCGCCTGCCTAGCTTCAGCCGCAGCCCCAGGCTGCCCTGGGCAGGGCTTTACCCTCCGCAATGGTGGTCTAGATTCGAAGGCCTTTCTTTCCTTAACTTTAAAGAAGTTTGAGGGTGTTATAGAGTTGATTTTCCAGGCAACTTTTCTTGTTGGAAACATTGAACTTTATTTACAAGGCAGCAGCAGCAGCTACATGTGTGCATCAAACTCTATAACTAAAGAAGAGCTCTCCCTTAGCGGGTCCCCACACTGCTCACTCATGGGTTTACACAGATCATGTGATCATACAACACAGGATTATTCTTAAAGCTATAGTCCTACGTTTATCAGAGCTATAATTACTACATTCCTCCCCCTTTAACTTTTCTGTACATTTTGTATTTACAAAGATATTTATCTCACGACATTACAATTTTCACACAGGTCATGAAATTACAAGTTCAGCCTTTCAGGTGGTTTCCTGCTCCGTTCGAAGCGTCGTAGCTCCACGGCTTTAGATTCTTTTGCAGGAACCACATTCTCTGGAACCACATTAACATCAGGTACCTCATTAGGCACAAGCAGTTCAGTGTGTCTCACTCCGACAGAGACATCGGGCATGTCAGTCCTTGGTTGAGCAACTTCAACAGGAACTACAGGTTCAGTAATAGTTACAGGTGGAACATCATTTTGCTGGGGTATCTCCCTTCTTCTTAAATGACCCACATGCTTGCGGGTGATCCGGCCCTCCACTTGCATGTGGTATGACAATGGTCCAGTCATAGAGCTTACTTTACCAGGTCATCACTTCCGTCCTCCACCAAAATCCCTTACATATATTGTTTCTCCAACAGTAAATTGTCGCTCACGACAATGCAAATCGTGAGTTGCTTTTTGATTCCCTTGACTTTTCTCCACCTTCCCCATCAAATTGGGAAGCACCAGGCTTAGTCTAGTCCGAAGATGGCGCCTCATCAGTAATTGTGCAGGTGTTGCTCCTGTCGTGGTGTATAAAGTTCATTCAACAGGTTTTCCTTTTCTTTGCGAAGCTCACTCGCTTTATCTTGAATTCTGTCATTCAGCAGAGTCTCCCTAGGTTTCTTCTGCTGTTCTACCGTGCCGTTGTTTAAGGCAGCCTTCGTTTCTTCAGGCTACTGAATGGCTACACACTCCTTTTTCAATATGTTGCGGTCCTTGGACTCTCCGGGCTCTTTCTGAAGTACCTTGCCGTGTTCCTTTTCCAACTTAGGAACACTTCCAGCTGCCTTTTGAAATCTCACTGGCCAATTAAGGTTAATTTCCCTCAAACAATTTCGACCTGGAAGACTTGGTCCTCTATCTTCCAATACTGTCGTGGATAATTGTGCCGTTTGGTGTCTATAATGAGCAGTTACTCTGGTGATACCTTTCACCTGGATTTCTTCGCCTGTGTATGTTTTCAACTTGGACGATGTTTATTCCAAATTTAATTGTTGATCACCTTTATTTAAATATCTGAAAGTGTGTTCTCCTATTACAGTGTCTACTTCCATTCTTAATGGTTTATCATTCACTTGCACTGTGACAATAATTGGCTCTGTCTTCCCAACTTTCATGTTGAGTAATGAATAAATGTCAGAATTGGTTATTTCTGGCTCTCCTACACTATATACTTCATTAGGATTCGATTGTTGTCTGGAAGCCTGATTAAATCTCGCTTTGCAGCGTTTCAATATGCGTCCGCTTCTGTGACAAAAATAACACCCTACCCTTTTAAATTTTTTAAATCGTTAGGAGTATGATTGTTTCCATGTCGATGAAAATTAGTTTTCGACTTTGCTGCTAAGCTGTTTCCTCCCGCTTCGCAGCGGAGTCCTGGCTTTTTTGCGCCACTTTCGGCCGACTGTTCCCAACTAGGAGAATGACGCCATTTTGCGCCCCTTGAATCGCTTGTGAATCCCTTACAGCGCTTTCCGTCGCTATTTCTAACACTTTCTTAAAATCAAGATCCACTTCAGCCAGCAATCTTTGCTGAATATCATCCTCCTGCACGCCACGGACCAAACGATCCCTGAGCATGTCATTCAGGGTTTTACCAAAATCACAATATTCTGCTAATTGTTTTAATTTCGCCACCTGGGTAGCAATGGTCTCTCCCGGGGCTCTATTCCATGAACTGAACCTAAACCTCTGCATCGTGACTGAGGGCTTGGGTTAAAAATGTCCCTTAACGGTGTTTACTATTTCACTGAAGGTCTTCGAATCTGGGGCACTGGGGGCCGTCAAGCTTAAACTGTAGGTCTTGCTCCCACAAATACTCAGGAGAATCGCTCTCCTCTTTTCCTCCCCTGTGATTTCGTTGGCTTGAAAGAAGAACACAAGATGTCCTATATCTTTTATACCAGTCATCTGTGGCTGGCTCAAAGGGATTGATTCTGCCAAACTGAGGCATCCCAAATGAGTATATCTTCCTTTCTTTTTAATGAACTTAGATACTCACAATCACTGGGTGAGGGGCAGTGCCAGATCCGATTTATCCTTGTTGCCAGAGTTGATTTTCCAGGCAACTTTTCTTGGTGGAAACATTGAACTTTATTTACAAGACTGCAGCAGCAGCTACATGTGTGCATCAAACTCTATAATGGAAGAAAGACTCCCTCCCATAGAGGTTCCTTGTGCTGCTCACTCATTGGTTTACACAGATCATGTGATCTTACAACGAAGGAATATTCTTAAAGCTGCAGTCCTACATTTATCACAACTATAATTGCTACAGAGAGAGGGTGCCTCCATCTTGCTGTGCTCCCCCTCTCTCTCTCTCTCTCTCTCTCTCCTTCACAAAGCCTGCTGCTTCTTCAGTGCTGGGGTGCCTCCTATTGGACCTCCAGCTTTGAGGGCCCACACACACTTCTCCCTTCAGAATCACTCATTGACCAGCTGCTCTCTCTGTGGTGACAGAGGACGAGGTTGAGGGGCTCACAGGAAAAGAAAACTCAAAGGGAGAGGACAGCCTCTGAGATTCCTGAGTGGATGACCGAGGGGTGTCCAGCTGCTGCTCCTCCTCCCTTCGGGTGCCCGGGGGCCTTGGCCTGACACCTTGAGGGGATGGAGCACCTGGAGGGTTGTCGAGATGCCCAATTTCCCTCTCACGTTGCCACTGCAGGAACTCACCCATGGGTCCTGCAGGTCTACACACATCTCCGCGTTCTGCTGGACCAGGGTCTTCATGGCGTCCGCCATCCTCATCTTACTCAGACCTCACAGATGCCTCTTTCCCAGCAGTCCTCCACTCCAAGTGCCGGGGAGCTTGGCTGAACCTGCCTCCTCCTGCTGTGGACACGTGTCTATGATTCACCAGATTGTGAACCCGAGCCTGCTCTAGATCTAGGCCCCACTGAGGTGTGTGTCTCTGCGCTGGTGGAGGTTGTGGGTAAGCGCTGTGATGGGTCTTCCAGGCTGCTTATTTCCAGCTCTCCAATGGAGGAGTTGTCCTCTTGGCTGGGGGTGAGGACATGGATGGAGCTGAGGGACTGGCCGGCTGAGGATGTTGGTTGCTTGCCAGAGCTCCCTGTGAACCAAAGTAGAGATGATTAGTACATGGCAGCAGAGTCAAAAGCAGGAGAGAGAGCACTCACAGTTACGTTGAGGGAAGGATGATGCGGTGCAGGATCATTACGAGGGTGTTCGCCGCTGACCTCACTGTTGCCACAGGCACAGTCCATGTCCTCACCAGTCAGTGCGATGGCACACTCCTCAAAGTGAGTGAGGGGCCTAATGTGGGCCACTCCCCCCACCCCCCCCCCCCCGCCCTCTCTGCTGATGTGAGCCAGCTTCTCCTGCATGGAAACAGATGGAGAGAGTGTGAGCAGGACACATGGCCCAGTGTGGAGTGTTTGTGTGGTGAGTGGAGCCATAGACAGGATGGGGATATGAGCTCCAGAGGATATGAGCCTGATGGAGATGTGAGGGTGTGTGTGAGAGTTAGTGGTGATGTCCCTCGAGGTGTGAGACCCCTGTGGATGTGTGATGGGTTTGTGAGTGTGAGAGTTGAGAGTGACAAGAAGAGTGAGTTACCCTGGCAGAACGGATGAGACCATTCACTCTGTAGCGGCACCGGGTGGCTGTCCTCTTTTGCAGGACATTGGGGGTGATCACTGCTGCCACCTCCAAGCCAGAGTAGTGAGGTCGCTGCCCACCCTGCACCCACCAGGCACTGGAGGGACGCGTCACTGAACCTGGGGGCTGCAGTTTTTCTGCCTTTTGGGGCCATCCTGTTTTCCATGTAGCAGTGGTGGGCTGGAAGCACTGAGAGGTGTGCGCCCGCCTGGACTTTAATATGGCGCCCAGCGTGATGATGTGGGGAGGTGATGGCACAGCGGGCGAATGAGAGCCTGCCCGTCATTGAAACGCCGTGTTTCCCAGGAATGCATAATTAAGAGCTGGAAATAGGCAGCTTGGAAGACCGGTCAAGCGCTTACCCACACCCCGCACCAGCGCAGAGACACACACCTCGGTGGGACCTAGATCTAGAGCAGGGGTGATACAGCGTGAAAAGCCATCATTACGGCCGGTGAGTAAAATGTCATTTTCCCCACCCGCTACCACACTTAGTGCAAATCTGGGATGATTCCGCCCTGAATGTTTTAAGATAATACATGGGGCAATATCATTTTAGACATTCAAGGATGGGAGAAGCAATCTTACGGGGAAACTATCAATCTGCAAGTTTCACTACAAACTACACACCATCCTAACTTGGCCAAACATCATCAATCGTTCCTTGTTGCCGGGTTGGTACCCTGGAATTCTGCAGCCAACATCATTGCGGGATCACCATCACAAGGACTTCAGTAATTCAAGGAGAAAGCTCCACCATGACTTACTCGGGGCTACGAGAAATGGATAATAAATGTGGCCTTGCCAGCGAATCAGTGTTGAGGAATTTCATTTTGTCGACATACTTTGATGCTGGGCCTGGAACTCTGGAACCCTCTCCCTTCTTCAATCTCTTCTTCCAGCTCCAACCTGCAAACTTGTCAAATTGGCACCAACTAACCATTGCTTTCTAATGTACCTCACGTTCTCTTGGTTGCTTTTAAGCCTCGCATTGTGACACTGGATCCTTCCCCGTCCGATAATTAAAAACGCAATCTCAACCCAATGCCAAAGTTTTCAGCCTTTGGGTGGTTGGGAAGAATGATTGAGGTGGTGAGATCATTCGGCCTTCACCATGCTTGGCTCCCTAAAGGAATAACTAAATGAGGCAGTTACTTGTGCAACAGGCAGAACAGGGCCGAAGGAGAGAGTCCTTCCTTCCTGACTGGACATGTGCATATCACAGGTCACTCTTGTACAACCCTCCCTTTGTAAGGACGAGTCTGCCACTCACAAGTCTTGAGCTCATCAAAGCGGTTTATTTTCTACACATTGTTGGGTATGTTTAACACTGAGATGGATCTTTGGTCACTCGCGGAAACAAGGAATATGGGAAGTGGGCAGAAAAGTGTCACCGATGCCATCATGGTCGTATTGAATGACACAGCAAGCTCAAATCACAGAATCTTTTTCTAGCAGAGTCATAGACTTATTACTGCACAGGAAGAGGCTATTTGGCCTATCATGTCTGCGCCAGCTCTACAAAAGTGAAATGCCCCGAGTGCCATTCCCTCGCCTTTTCCCCATATCCACACACATGCTTCCTTTTCGGATAATAACCCAATTCACTCTTAAATGCCTCGACTGAATCTGCCCCCGCCACACTCTCAGGCAGCACATTCCAGATTCTAACCACTGTGTGAAAAAGTTTCTCTGCATGGCTCCTTTTACCAATGACCTTAAACCTGTGCCCTCTCGTTCTCGATCCTTCCACCAGTGGGAACAGCTTCTCCCTATCCACTCTGTCCAGACCCCTCATGATTTTGAATACCTCGATCAAATCTCCTCTCAGCCTTTTCTTCAAGGTAAACAGTTCTGATTTCTCCAGTCTACCTACTTAAATGATGAACGTCCTCATCCTTGGAACCGTTTTCATGAATCTTTCCTGTACTCCCTCTAATCCTTCACATCTTTCCTGAAGTGTGGTGCCCAGAACTGGACGCAATATTCCCAATGGCCCACCTACGTTCCTATTTCTTATGTTCTTAACTTTAGCTGCTGTTCGCTTTTGGACCTATGAGCCCTCGTACCAAATACATGGGTGGATTCACTGTTCGCTGCTTATGTTTGCTCTCTTTAAACTCAAGCTCACTTCCACTGCAAATAATTCTTCTGGCTGCACCCTGTTATCAACCATGAGACTGAAAAATTCTACAGTGCGGTGAGGTGGCAGGCGGAGTGGTGTTGGTAGTGGGATGTGTGGAAGATGTGGCTGACTCTTAAATGCCCTCTGAAATGGCCTGTCCAGGCAGTCAGCTGTATGAATCGCTAAATGTCCAAAAGGAATGGACCTGGACAGAACACCCGGCATTGACCTAGGCACCAGAAACGGCAATGGCAACTCAATCCTGTCGACCCTGCAAAGTCCTCCTTACCAATGTCTGGGGGCTAGTGCCAAAATGGGAGGGCTGTCCCATACACTAGTTAAGCAACAGCCTGATATACTCATGGAATCATACCTTACAGATAATGACCCAGACACCACCATCACCATCACTGGGAATGTACTGTCCCACTAGCAGGACAGACCCAGCAGAGGTGGTGGCACAGTGGTATAGAATCGGGAGGGAGTTGCCCTGGGAGTCCTCAACATCGACTTCGGACCCCGTGAAGTCTCATGGCATAAGATCAAACATGGGCAAGGAAACCTCCTGCTGATTACCACGTACCGCCCTCCCTCAGCTGATGAATCAGTGCTCCTCCATGTTGAACTTCACTTGGAGGAAGCACTGAGGGTGGCAAAGGTGCAGAATGTACTCTGGGTGGGGGACTTCAATGTCCATCACCAAGAGTGGCTCGGTAGCACCACTACTGACTGAGCTGGCTGAGTCCTAAAGGACATAGCTGCTAGACTGGGTCTGCGGCAGGTGGTGAGGGAACCAACAAGAGAGAAAAACATACTTGACCTCATCCTCACCAACCTGCCTGCCGCAGACGCATCTGTCCATGACAGTATCAGTAGGAGTGACCACCGCACAGTCTTTGGGGAGATGAAGTTCCTTCTCCACATAGAGGATACCCTCCATCATGTTGTGTGGCACTACCACCGTGCTAAATGGGATAGATTCCAAACAGATACAGCAACTCAAGACTGGGCATCCTCCAAAGAAGTTGTAGAGACTCGAAACGTTAACTCTATTTCTCTCTCCACAGCTGCTGCCAGAACTGCTGAGTTTTTCAAGCATTTTTGTTTTAATTTCCAATTTCCAGCAACAACAGTATTTTGCTTTTAGCCACGAGGCACTGTGCATCAGCAGCAGCAGAATTGTACTCAACCACAATCTGTAACCTCATGGCCTGGCATTTCCCCCACTCTACCATTACCATCAAGCCAGGGGATCAACCCTGGTTCAATGAAGAGTGCAGGAGGGCATGTCAGGAGCAGCACCAGACATAGCTAAAAATGAGGTGTCAACCTGGTGAAGCTACAACACAGGACTACTTGCGTGTCAAACAGCATAAGCAGCAAGTGATAGATAGAGCTAAGTGATTCCATAACCAATGGATCAGATCTAAGCTCTGCAGTCCTGCCACATCCAGTCATGAATGGTGGTGGACAATTAAACAACTCACTGGAGGAGGAGGAGACTCCACAAATATCCCCATCCTCAATGATGGGGGAGCACAGCACATCAGTGCAAAAGATAAGGCTGAAGCATTTGTAACAATCTTCAGCCAGAAGTGCCGAATGGATGATCCATCTCACCTCCTCCGGAGGTCCCCAGCATCACAGATGCCAGTCCCCAGCCAATTTGATTCACTCCACGTGATATCAAGAAACGGCTGAAGGCACTGGATACTGCAAAGGTTATGGCCCTAACAATATTCCGGCAATTGTACTTAAGACCTGTGCTCCAGAACTTGCCGCACCCCTAGCCAAGCTGTTCCAGCACAGCTACAACACTGGTATTTACCCAGCTATGTGGAAAATTGCCCAGGTATGTCCTGTACACAAAAAGCAATACAAATCTAACCCAGCTAATTACTGCCCCATCAGTCTACTCTCGATCATCAGTAAAGTAATGGAAGGGGTCATCAACAGTGCTATCAAGCGGCACTTAAAGTTGACTAGGCACCGAGACCAGATGAGATGCATCCAAGGATACTGAAGGAAGTGAGAGTAGAAATTGCAGGGGCACTGGCCATAATCTTTCAGTCTTTCCTAGACTCAGGACTGGTGCCAGAGGACTGGAGAATTGCAAACATTATGCCCTTGTTCAAAAAAGGTTGTAAGGATAAGCCGAGTAATTACAGACCAGTCAGTTTAACGTCAGTGGTGGGCAAGATTCTAGAAACAATTATTCGGGATAGAATTGGTAGTCACATGGAAAAATATGGTAAGGAAGAGCCAGCATGGATTTCTAAAGAGGAAATTGTGTTTAACTAACTTGCTGGAGTTTTTTGAAGGGGTAACAGAAAAGGTCGATGAGGGTAATGCTGTTGATGTGATGTACATGCACTTTCAAAAGGCATTTGATACAGTGCCACACAACAGACTTGTGAGAAAAGTTATTGCTTATGGAATGAAAGGGGCAGTAGCAACATGGATACAAAATCGGCTAAAAAATAGGAAGCAGAGAGTAATGGTCAATGGATATTTTTCGGGCTGGAGGAAGGTTTGTAGTGGAGTTCCCCAGGGGTCGGTATTGGGATTCTTGCTTTTCCTGATGTATATTAATGATCTAGATCTTGGTGTGCAGGGGACAATTTCAAAGTTTGCAGATGATACGAAGCTTGGGAGTGTTATAAACTGCGAAGAGGGCAGTGCAGAACTTCAAAAGGACATAGACAAGTTGGTGGAGTGGGCAGATAGGTGGCAGATGAAGTTCAGTGCGGGGAAGTGTGAGGTGATGCACTTTGGTGGGAAGAACATGGACAGACAATATAAAATAAGGGCTGAAATTTTGAAGAGGGTACAGGAGCAGAAAGATTTGGGTGTATATGTACATAGATCATTGAAGGTGGCAGGACAGGTGGAGAGAGCAGTTAATAAAGCATATAGTATCCTGGGCTTTATTAATAGGGCCATAGAGTACAAGAGCATGGAGGTTATGCTGAATTTAAATAAGACACTGGTTAGGCCTCATCTGGAGTATTGTGTACATTTCTGGGCATCATATTATAGGAAGGATGTGAACACATTGGAGGGAGTGCAGAAGAGGTTTACAAGAATGGTTCCAGGGATGAGAAACTTCAGCTATGAGGATAGATTGGAGAGGTTGGGACTGTTCTCCTTGGAGAGAAGAAGGCTGAGAGGAGATTTGATAGAGATGTTCAAAATCATGAGGGGGCTGGACAGAGGAGATAGGGAGAAGCTGTTCGCACTTGTAAAAGGATCAAGAACGAGAGGGCACAGATTTAAAGTGAAAAGAAGCAAATGTGACGTGAGAAAAAACTTTTTCACACAACGAGTAGTTTGGGTCTGGAATGCGCTGCCTGGAAGTGTGGTGGAGGCAGGGTCATTCGAGGCATTCAAGAGGACATTAGGCGATTATTTGAATAGAAACAACGTGCAGGGATACAGGAAAAAGGCAGGGCAATGGCACTAGGTCATAACGATCATTTGGAGAGCCGGTGCAGACATGATGGGCTGAATGGCCTCTTTTTGTGCTGTTAAGATTCTGTGATTCTGAATGAATAAAAAAAAAATGTTTATTACATGGTGAGCTATTATGGTCTGGAATGCAATGCCTGTAAGGGTGGTGGGAGCAAATGAAATAATCACTTTAAAAAGAAATTGGAATATTACTTGAAAATAAAATGTTTTAGGGACCATGGGGAAGGAACAAGGGAGCGACACTAATTGGATAGCTCTTTCAAAGAGCTGGTAAGGGCATGATGAGCTGAATGCTCTCTATCTGTGCTCGGATTATCTACCAAATGTGTTGACCCCTATTACCATTAGCAGACAGGCCTTCAGTTACCTCATCCTCAAGCTCGGGAATGACTTTCCAAAACCTTTCCGTGCCTCTCTACCTTGTTTTATGCCTTTAGGACACTTCTTAAAACCTACCTCTTCAAGCAAGCTTTTGGTCATCTCCCTCAGTGGCTCTGTTTCAAATTTTGAGAATTTCTATTCATTCAGAATCACAGAATCTTAACAGCACAGAAAGAGGCCATTCAGCCCATCATGTCTGCACCAGCTCTCCAAATGATCGTTATGACCTAATGCCATTAGCCTGCCTTTTTCCTGTATCCCTGCACATTGTTTCTATTCAAATAATCACCTATGATGTGCCCTGGCATATTTTATTATGTTAAAGACACTATACAGATACGAGTTGGCACCATAGGTGTTGGCAGCTTACCCGAATGATTGAAATGAGGCTGGAGGCCCAATTTCAGATTCCCCGATCTGCTGGCTCCACAGGCCCGAAATTGAGCCGGGCCAAATTTCCGCCCACAAAGTGTCCAGCCCCCAGTTCAATCAGGATTGGTTGATCCCTTTCCGCTTTCTAGCCTAACTATGTTTTAGCCAATCGCAGCGCCTCCATTTCCCCACCCGTCCCAAAATCCGCTCCGACTGCAGCTCGCTGACTCAACACGGATTGGAATTTGGACTCGGCCTCTTGCTCGAGTTCCTCTGTGTCTTAGTTGCGCAAGGGACGATGTCAGTGCCAACCACAGGGCAGAGAAAAATGGAAATCATGGTCAACCATGCCCCAAAGCCAGGAGCCAGCACTGAAATTAAAGCCTTGGGTGTAGTGCCTTCCCATCTCTTTCAGAAACATCTCAAACTACCTCAGAAATAACAAATTACTTCCAAGTACAGTGTAAGCAAAGGGACACCCAATTTGCACACAGCAAGATCCCACAATCCAGGGATAAAAACAAAAAGCTAAAAGCTACTGCGGATGCTGGAAATCCAAAACAAAAACAGAATTACCTGGAAAAACTCAACAGGTCTGGCAGCATCGGTGGAGAAGAAATCAGTCAACGTTTCGAGTCTTCATGACCCTTCTCAACCGTGTCCGGCCCATATCCCGCGCATCCTCCCTCACGCCTTCTCCTCCTTCCCAGAAACATGATAGGGTCCCCCTTGTCCTCACTTATCACCCCACCAGCCTCCGCATTCAAAGGATCATCCTCCGCCATTTCCGCCAACTCCAGCATGATGCCACCACCAAATACATCTTCCCTTCACCCCCCCTGACGGCATTCCGTAGGGATCGTTCCCTCCGGGACACCCTGGTCCACTTCTCCATCACCCCCTACTCCTCAACCCCCACCTATGGCACCTCCCCATGCCCACGCAGAAGATGCAACACCTGCCCCTTCACTTCCTCTCTCCTCACCGTCCAAGGGCCCAAACACTCCTTTCAAGTGAAGCAGCATTTCACTTGCATTTCCCCTAACTTAGTCTACTGCATTCGTTGCTCCCAATGCGGTCTCCTCTACACTGGAGAGACCAAACGCAAACTGGACGACCGCTTTGCAGAACACCTGCGGTCTGTCCGCAAGAATGACCCAAACCTCCCTGTCGCTTGCCATTTTAACACTCCACCCTGTTCTCTTGCCCACATGTCTGTCCTTGGCTTGCTGCATTGTTCCAGTGAAGCTCAACGCAAACTGGAGGAACAGCACCTCATCTTCCGACTAGGCACTTTACAGCCTTCCGGGCTGAATATTGAATTCAACAACTTTAGATCTTAAACTCCCACTCCCCCCATCCCCACCCCGTTTCTCCCCCCTCCCTTTTTTTTTCCAATAATTTATATAGATTCTTCTTTTCCCACCTATTTCCATTATTTTTAAATCTAAAACTAAAACCTTGTTAGTCTTTCCACCCCACCCCCACTAGAGCTGTACCTTGAGTGTCCCGCCATCCATTCTTAATTAGCACATTTTCTTAGATAATATCACCACCTTCAACACCTCTTTGATCCTTTTGTCTGTGACATCTTTTGATTATCTGCTCCTATCACTGCTTGCTTGTCCCTACAACCACCCCCACCCTCAACTTCTCTCCCCCCGCCCCCCACCTTAAACCAGCTTATATTTCATCTTTCTCCTAACTATGCTTCAGTTCTGCCGAAGGGTCATGAAGCCTCGAAACGTTAACTGTTTTCTTCTCCACCGATGCTGCCAGACCTGCTGAGTTTTTCCAGGTAATTCTGTTTTTGTCCCACAATCCAGGACTGGATAAACAGGCAGTTAGGTCGTTTGTGTCCATAAAAGTGTGTGCGTCGCACCTGAATCAATGGCTCCTCTGCCCCTTCAGTTATCACCCCATTGATTTTGGGTGGGCCATATAGTTTTCTAGCTCACTATCCAAGTGACCAAGTGGAAATAACCTCTTCTGTCTCTATAACCTTTGTGTTAGCACAAATATTCAGTCATTCCTCATCCTCTCTAACCTGTTGTCCTGATAAACATTCACTCCTCATGCATTCTCCATCAAATAAATCCTCCAGGAACTCAATTGACACAACCTGTATTTCCCTTATTCTTTTGCTTCCTTTATTCCTTCCTCGCAGGCAGGACCAGCATTTGTTGCCCATCCCCAATTGCCCTTGAACTGAATGGCTTGCTCGATCATTTCAGAGGGCAGTTAAGTGCTGTGGGTGTGGAGTCACGTGTAGGCCAGACTAGGTAAGGACAGCAGATTTCCTTCCCTAAACGACGTTAGTGAACCAGATGGGTCTTTGGGCCAATCCAGTAGTTTTCATGATCATTATTAATGAAGCTAACTTTCTGTTCCAGATTTATTAACTAATTGAACATAATTTCCCTGGCTGTCATGGTGGGATCTGATCTCATGTCCCCAGAGCATTAGTCATCGCCTCTGGATCAAGTAAGTTATTGTTGTTGGCAACCGCCTGTCTCAGGAGGTGATGGACCTCACCCAGGGTGTATGTCACTTCTGGATCGAACATTGTCCGTTGTGGCTGTAGAAGCCGATCCATGGTTGGCACTTCCATCTGCAGCTGGCACAGATGAATGGTGATGGCCCGTGGTCGACTGATGTTTCCCTTTCTGGCGGGGGTATCCTTTCTGCCATCTGGTCTTTTCTTTTGTCCTCTGCTTTTTCCACGCCCTTCCTGACTGCTTCTATCCAGCCATGACGCGCTTGCTTCAGTGGGTGCTCGGAGCTTAGGGAGTCATCTCTCGAGAGATGGGTTGCTAATCCATGCGCCAGACAAGAATAAGTCAACAAAGAAGTCACCAGTCTTTCCCATCACAAGCTGGAACGCAAGGACCATGCATCGTGGCCTTACCGAGGGCCTTCTGCAGGTTGATGGTGGACGCTAGACAGCTGTGATCGGCATAATAAGCAGGTAAAGTGTGGATTACTAGTCCGCCCACATTACCACTGTGCTACCACTGTCCACCTGTAACGGAGCCAAAAAAAGCAAACTGCTTCATAGGAGGGTCATCAGACAACATTTGATACTGAGCCACCTGAGGGGATATTAGGACGTGTGGTCAATTGTTTGGCCAAAGAAGTAGGTCTTAAGGAGCCTCTTAAAGGAGGAGAGAGAGAGAGAGGAAGAGAGGCAGAGAGGCGCAGGGAGAGAATTCCAGAGTTTAAGGCCTCGGCATCTGAAGTCACAGCTGGAAATCATGGAGCAATGAAAATTGGGGAATGAGTAAAAAGGCCATAATTGGAAGAGCCCGGAAATCTTGGTGGTTTGTGGGGCTGGAAGAGGTAAAGGGGGGAGCGAGGCATTGGAGGGATTTGAACGCAAGAATGAGAAAACCTTTTGTTCCCCTGACTTTTTCCGACAGAAAAGATTTTCACATCAATAATTCCACGCCACTTCTCGACTAAGATATGAATGGATTCTTTCTCCTTTCTCTCATGCACAATAATCCACAGAGGCAGATAATACTGTAAATAATGTATTCAGTTGCAGAGGTGATTATTTTTTAATCTGGAACTCCTTCCATCTAAAGTAGTTTGCTGAAAGGATACTCTGTTTTCGAGGCATATATTTAACATGCAACACAATGTTCCCAAGGTAGCTCCCAGTGAAAGATGTTGCCAAACTTTTTCAGCTGATATCTGGTTCCCTCTGCTCACTTTCCCAAGGTCATTTTCTGTGTCCTTTTAATTGTCTCTCTCAGACAGAGCAGCCTGTGAGGATTACATCGCGAAAGGGTTTCAAAGCAATTTTCATTTTCTCGTGCAGGCAACGCCTCGATTTCTAAAATTCTCGGTTCTTGTCTTCAAGTCCCTCCATGGCCTCGCTCCTCCCTCTCCCTGTCATCCCCTCCAGTCCTACAACCTTCAAGCGGCCTGTGCTTCCCTCTGGCTTCTAGAAGCATCCCCGCCCGATTTTAATTGCGCCGCCGATGCCAGGCTCTGCGTTCAGCCGCATAAGGCCCTAAGCACCAGAACTGCCTCATTGACGTCCTCTGCCTCTCCACCTCACTCTCCTCCTGTAAGAAGATCCTAAATTCCTACCTCTTTAACTTTTAATCACCTGCCCTGAATGCTCCTGGTGTGACTTGCATCAATTTTTTTTTTTCCTCTCTTGTGAAGTGCATTGGGATGTTTGTTTTTTAAACTATGCTATGGGTGCTATGTAAATGCACCTTCTCGTTTGGGCGCGAAGGGGCGACGACGATATCAAAGTGCATGTTTTCGGGATGAGCGTATCCTTCAGTTGTGCTGCGTGGGCTGGGAACACTTCAGGATTTGAACTGATGTGTAATGGAAGAGCCAGGCCAAAGTAATGTTAATTTGAGGAACACTGGCAGCTGCGAATTAGCAAGAGGTTTGGTATGCCCTGTCTTTTTATACTGAATGCCTAACTTGGGACTTTGGCATTTTTCTCATTTTCACTGCCACAAAAAAAAAAATTGGAATTGTTGCCCTTTCCACTTGTTTTGCCGTTTGCTTTTTCCCAAACTAACTCCGTTTGAGTCGCGTGCAATGAAATACACCCGCCCCATGAAACAGCAAAGGTCCCTGTCCATTCAGTCGTGGGGTGGGGAGTGAGTAAAGAAGCCATTCACACTGAGGCTGTAGAACGCAGTGGCAGAGCTGGTGCTTGTTGAAGAAGGGGCTGCGTGAGCTTTTAAAGAATTGGTTATAGTGAGGTGGCTTAAGGAAAGAGGGGATAAAGGGATAAGGAGACAAGGCAGGCTTGTGGGGTTAGGATAAAAGCAAAAGACTGCGGACGCTGGAAATCTGAGATAAAAACACAAAGGGCTGGATAAGCTCAGCAGGCCTGACAGCATCTGTGGCGAGAGAAACTAAGTTGATGTTCGAGTCCGGACGTCTCTGACGGACTTGAAACGTTAACTCTGTTTTTCTCTCCGCAGATGCTGTCAGGCCTCCTGAGTTTTTCCAGCACTTTCTGTTTTTTTATGGTGGGGATTAGGACTCTTGCTTCCGTGGAGGATCAACATTAAAATGAACTGGTTGTGTCAAGTGGCCTCTTTCCATTTGTAATCTCCACATAATCGTGTGTAGATGCTTTCAGCCTGGGGTGGATTCGGAGTGCTACAATTAGCCCTATTGTCCACGGGCCAGGGAAAGGAAACTTCAGCCAAATTCTTGCTTCTGGCTATTATCTGGTGATCCATTTCCAGAAAGTGTGTGCGTGTGTGTGTGTATGTGTGTGTATGAGATGGTGTCAGGCTCCACCTCTTCCTGAGGTGTGCCCACTGAATGCTTCACATATGCCGTAGCTCAGCCTCAAGAGGCAGAAGCACTCGAGTGGATTATTGATGGAGTGTCGCACAGTTGGGCGTGTGGTCACCCACGTTGGGTGTTAAACGTCTGGCGTCTCAACTGGGACATGAAAGACCTCATGACAATTCATCGAAGAAAAGTAGGGGAGTCCTGACCAACATTCATCCATCAACCAACACCTAAAAATAGCTCACTGTCGCTATAATACACTAGGTGTTAGACAAATAGTTCTGTTGATAGGGTCAGACGAAGTTGGGTAGGAGGAGGAAAAGCTGTAATCTGTGGAATACTCAACTCTGGCAACATCTGTGGTGAGAGAAACTGAGGTTTGGACCTTACCAGCTCAATGGAGATGGACTGGGGGGTGGAAGGCATGGGGTGGGGAGCTTGACATCGTCCTCTGCCAAGAGACGTTTTCAATAGTGGGAATGGCTTCAGTTAAATCAATTAATAGCCACTTCCCACCCCGGCTGGCATTTCACCGATGATGGGATGGGCTCCCAACATTGTGGCAAGGCCTCCAGGTTAACCACGGTGGCCTCTCAGCTGGTTCCTGGTGCTCCGTGGGTAACAGATGGGAGTCCCAATGGCAATGGCCACTGCCATGTCTCCAATGCCAATGCTGAAGGGGTCACCCCTCTGATCACCAGCTCCTGTCTGGCCCGCCACAGTAAAGAACATTCTTACCTGGCCTTCGAAGGTGGCTCAACGCGGAAGCACCTTTTTCCTTACCTAGCAGCCTCTGCAGTGACTGCCTCTATCGATGGTGCTGCCAAGGCTGATGATTGCCGGCCCCCTGATTGGACCATCAGCTCTGGGAGGCAGAGAGCTTTCAATTGGACTGTTGTGTTGGCGATGACCTTTTATTGACCACTGCTGGTAATATCCCATCTGGAGATCCGCCGTCTGTCCACGCTTTCGGTCCCAGTGGTAGGACAACCTGGGATTTGAGTAAAGTTCTGCCCAGTGTTAATGTTTCAGGGTGGGAGAGGTTTAGGTAGAGTATAGAATGGTTGGGCTGAATGGCCTCTTTCTGTACTGTAAATTCTAGGATGTTTTTGGGAACTTGTTGTGGCCAGTTTTTTAAATTCATTCATGGGATGTGGGCGTTGATGGCTAGGCCAGCATTTATTGGCCATCCCTAATTGCCCTTGAGAGTATTCCGAATTGTGCCTTGTAAATGGTGGACAGGCTTTGGGGAGTGAGGAGGTGGGTCACTTGCTGCAGGATTCCTAGCCTCTGACCTGCTCTTGTAGCCGCAGTATTTATATGGCTAGTCCAGTTCTGGTCAGTGGTGACCCCCAGGATGTTAATAGTGGGGGATTCAGTGATGGTGATGTCATTGAACATCAAGGGGCAACAAGAGTCTCTCTTGTTGGAGATGGTCATTGCCTGGCACTTGTGTGGCGTGAATGTTGCTTGCTGCATATCAACGCAAGCATGGGTATTGTCCAGGTCTTGCTGCATTTGGGACATGGACTGTTTCAGTATCTGAGGAGTTCCGAATGGTGCTGAACATTGTGCAATCATCAGCGAACATCCCCACTTCTGACCTTTTGATGGAAGGAAGGTTATTGATGAGGCAGCTGAAGATGGTTGAGTTGAAGACACTACCCTGAGGAACTCCTGCAGTGATGTCCTAGAACTGAAATGACTGACCTGCAACAACCACTACCATCTTTCTTTATGTTAGGTATGACTCCAAATAAGTGAGAGTTTTCCCCCTGATTCCCATTGACTCCAGTTTGGCTAGGGGTCCCTGATGCCACACTCGGTCAAATGCTGCCTTGATGTCAAGGGCAGTCACTCTTGCCTCACCTCGGGAGTTCAGTTCTTTTGTCCATGTTTGAACTAAGGCTGTAATGAGGTCAGGAGCTGAGTGGCCCTGGCGGAACCCAAACTGGGCATCAGCAAGCAGGTTGTTGCTAAGCAAGTGCAGGTTCATGGCCCTGTTGATGACACCTTTCATTACTTTACTGATGATGGAAAGCAGACTGATGGGGTGGTGATTGGCCGGGTTGGATTTGTCCTGCTTTTTGTGTACAGGACATAACTGGGCAATTTTCCACATAGCTGAGTAGATGTCAGTGCTGTAGCTGTACTAGAACAGCTTGGTTAGGGGCGCAGCAAGTTCTGGATGAAGCTGAGATGAATCATTCACTTAGCAATTCTGGCTGAAGATTGTTGCAAATACTTCATTTGCACTGATGTGCTGGGATCCTTTATCATTGAGCATGGGGAATATTTGTGGAGCCTCCTCCTCCAGTGAGTTGTTTAATTGTCCATGAATGGATGTGGCAGGACTGAAGAGCTTAGACCTGATTCATTGCTTGGGGGATTGTGTAGCTCTATCTATCACTTGCTGCTTATGCTGTTAGGCACACAAGTAGTCCTGTGCTATAGTTTCATCAGGTTGACATCTCATTTTTAGGTATGCCTGGTGCTGCTCCTGGCATGCCCTCCTGCACTCTTCATTGAACCTGGGTTGATCCCCTGGCTTGATGGTAATGGTAGAGTGGGGGATATGCCGGGCCATGAGGTTGAGTACAATTCTGCTGCTGCTGATGGCCCACAGCACTTCATGGATTCCCAGCCTGGAATTGCTAGATCTGTTCGAAATCTATCCCACTTAGCATGGTGGTAGTGCCACACAACACGATGGAGGGTATCCTCAATGTGAAGGCAGGACTTTGTCTCCACAACGACTGTGGGGTGGTCACTTTTACTGATACTGTCATGGACAGATGCATCTGCAGCAGGCAGGTTGGTGAGGATGAGGTCAAGTATGTTTTTCCTTCTTGTTGGTTCCCTCACCGCCTGCCACAGACCCAGTCTGGCAGCTATCTCCTTTAGGGCTCAGCCAGCTAGGTCTGTAGTGATGCTACCAAGCCACTCCTGGTGATGGACATTGAAGTCCCCATGTTCTGTTGCCACCCTCAGTCCCTCCTCCAAGTGGTGTTCAACATGGTGGAGCACTGAATCATCAGCTGAGGTGGCAGGGGACAGTGCTTGTCCATGTTTGACCTGATGCAATGAGACTTCCCTCCTGACTGTATACCACTGTGGTATCTCTGCCCCCGGGACAATGATCATGGTGGTGGTGGCGCCTGGGACATTATCTGTCAGATTTGATTCCAAGAGTTTGGCCGACTCTCTCGATTTTGTAACTAGCAGACTTTGCAGGGTCGACAGGGCTGAGTTCGCCATTGCTGAGGTCAATGCCAGGAGGTCATTCCTTTTCAGTTTGGTTTGATACAGCTGAATGACTTGCTAGGCCATTTCATATTGCTGTGGACCTCAACTCACATGTAGGTCAGACAAGGTCAAGATGGCTGATGTCCTTCCCTAAAGGGCATTAGTGAAGCAGTTTTTACAACAGTGGTTTCATGATCATCATTAGGCTTTTAATGCCAGATTTTTATTGAATTTAATTCCACCATCTGCTGTGGTGGGGTTTGAACCCGGATCACTGGAGCATTATCCTAGGTTTCTGGAATACTAGTGCAGTGACAATACCAACATGCCACCCCACCAAATTTCCTGTATCATGCAGTGACTACACCTCAAAATGATTTCATTGGTTGTGAAGCAACTTGGGATATTCTATGTTCATAAAAGATGCTATATTACTCCATTTCTTTCTTGTTTTCATTCTTTCTCCAGGATGACTCCTTCATAGCTATTCAGTGTGGCTCTGCACAATGATGCTGCTTCCTCCTGCACAAGAAGAGGGATTTAAGAACACAAGAGTATTCGAAGCTGGAGCAGGAGTAGACCAGATGCCCTGTCAATCCTGCTCCACTATTCAATATGATCATGACTGATCTTGGGCATCAACTCCACTTTCCCGCCAATCCTCATATCCCTTGATTCACTGAGAGATCAAAAATCGGACTTTCTCAGCCTTAAATGTATTCAATTTTGGAGCATCCACAACTCTCTGGGGTGGGAATTCCAAAATTCACAGCCATTTGAGTGAAGAAATCTCTCTTCCCCTCAGTCCTAAATGATCTGCTCCTTATCCTGAGACTGTGTCCCCGTGATCTACGTTCCCCAGGCAGAGGTAACAATGTCTCAGCCTCTACCCCCGTCGAGCTCCTTCAGAATCTTGAATGTTTCAATGAGATCACCTCTCATTCTTCTAAACTTCAGAGAGTATAGGCTCGGTTTACTCAGTCTCACATCATGGGACAACCCTCCCATCCCACGGACCAATTTTGTGTACCTTCACGGTACCACCTCCAAGGGAAGTTTATCCTTCCATAGATGTGGAGAGCAAAACTGCACACAGTATCCCTGGTGTGGTCTCATCGAAGCCCCTACAATTGTAGCAAGACTTCTTTATTCTAGTACTCCAATCCCATTGCAGTAAAGGCCAATAGGCCATTTGCCTTCTGAATTACTTGATGTACCTGCATGCTAACTCTCTGTGTTCATAGTATGAGCACACTCAAGTCTCTCTGAACATCAAATTTCACATGTTTTAAAAAATATTCTGCTTTTCTATTCTTTTCTTTATTCTTTCATGAGATGTTGGCATCGCTGGCAAGGCCAGCATTTGTTGCCCATGCCTATTTGCCTCTGAGTGACTTGCTAGGCCATTTCAGAGGGGTAGTTAAGAATCAACAACATTGCTGTGGATCTGGAGTTACATGTAGGCCAGACCGGGTAAGGACGGCAGATTTCCTTCCCTGAAGGACATTCATGAACCAAATGGGTTTTTGCAACAGTCGATGATAGTTTCATGGTCAATATTACTGAGACTAGCTTTTATATTCCAAATTTGATTAATAGAATTCAAATTTCACCAGTTTCCATGGTAACATAGATGAACCTATGTCCCCAAAACATTAGCCTGGGGCTCTGGGTTACTAGTCCAATGACATCACCACTATGCCACCGTCTCCCCTACCAGTGTACCCACTACTCCTTTTCTATTCTTATAACAAAAATGAATAAACTCACACTTCCCCACATTATACTCCATCTGCCCACTCACATAACCTGTCTCCATCTCTTTACAGTCTCTTTGTGTCCTCCTCACAGTTTACATTCTCACTTAGCTTTGTATCATTAGCAAATTTTGATGTTACTCTCAATATCTTCATCTAAGTTGTTAATATAAATTGTAAATAGCTGAGACCTTACAACAGTGATCCTTGCGGTACTCCGAAAGTGTCCCATTTATCCCTACTCTTTGCTCTCTATCCATTAACCAATCCTCTATTCATACTAATGTATCACCCTCGACGTCTTGTATATCAATCTTTTGCGTGGCTATCATTCTGTTGAACACCTTTTGAAAATATTACATCTACTGGTTCCCCTTTATCTACCCTACTAGTTACAGCCTCAAAAACACATCAGTTTTTCAAACATTATTTCCCTTTTGTAAAACCATATTGTCTATGTCTGATCACATCATGGTTTTTTAAGTGCATTAAGACTTTCCTAATAATATATTCCAGTATCTTCCCCACACTGACGTCAGGCTAACTGGCCTGTAGTTCCTTGTTTTCTCTCTCTGCCCTTTCTTGAATAGTGGTGTTATATTTGCTAACTTCCAGTCCTCTGGAACCATTCTAGAAGCTAGGGAACTTTGGAAAATCCTAACCACTCCATCCACTATTGCTGCAGCTACCTCTTTGAGAACCCTAGGATGTAGACCTTCAGATCTTGGGGATTTATTAGCTTTTAGTCGATTGAGTTTCTCTAATACCTACTCACTGTAGATATTAAGTTCCTCACTCTTATTACTCTCCTTACTGGTATGTAAATCGTGTCTTCCACTGTGAAGGTAGACACAAAATATTTGTTTAACCTCTCCTTCATTTCCTCATTCCCATGATAATTCTCCATTCTCTGTCTCTAAGAGACCAATATTTACTTTAGCTACTCTCCTCTTTTTCTTGTCCTGGATATGCGTAAAAGCACCTACGATCTGTTTTTATATTCCTGGATAGTTTACTGCTATTGGCAGGCAACATTTTCTCTAGCCTCCCCTAGACACTGAGAGATAGTTTTGAACCAGGGTGCATGAGAAACTGGGATAGCAATTTCTCTCAGTCTTCGTCACATATTGCTGCAACGTTAGCAGCGATGAGTGCCATTACTTTCTGAAGGGGCAATAAGATGGGATATGTGTATGAGGCACAAAGAGGGCTTCAATGCGCATCAGATGGAAGGGGGCGGAGGAGTTGGGGCATGAGGGGGCAGAGGAACGGGCATGTAAGCACTGTGTCCAGTCAGTAATATGGGGATATTGGAGATGTGGAATAAAGGAGCACTTAGAAACATAGATGAGTGGTCAGGAGGAGAAAATAATAAAGTCAAATTAGAACCATAGAACCATAGAACACTACAGCACAGAAAACAGGCCATTCGGCCCTTCTAGTCTGTGCCGAAATATTATTCCGCTAGTCCCATTGACCTGCACCTAGTCCATAACCCTCCAGACCTCTCCCATCCATGTATCTATCCAATTTATTCTTAAAACTTAAGAGTGAGCCCGCATTGACCACGCCAGATGGTAGCTCGTTCCACACTCTCACCACTCTCTGAGTGAAGAAGTTCCCCCCAATGTTCCCCCTAAACCTTTCCCCTTTCACCCTAAAGCCATGTCCTCTCGTGTTTATTTCTCCTAATCTAAGTGGAAAGAGCCTACTCACATTTACTCTGTCTATACCCCTCACAATTTTGTAAACATTAGTTTTCATTATTTTTTCCAATGCGTTAAAGTGCAGATTTATAACTATTGCATCCTGTTATTGTGCTCCCGTGGGATGGGGTAGGTTAAGTACAGACAGCCACTAAATAGTGCTGTCAACCTGTGTGGTAATCTGATTTGTAATATACCTTTAAGACAAGTATTGTAATGTAAGGTCACATGATCTTAATACCCAATAGCAGAGTATCATGAGCTACCTCTCTGTGAGAGAGTCTTGAGTTAGTCACTGACGAGTGAAGAAAGAGTTTTATGTTGTGAGCACAAAAGTGTAACTGCTGAATTTAGTTTGTAAATAAACAGCATGTGATTATTCTAACAACGATCTCCTGATGTCCTCCGTCTCTGTACCAATTCAGTCACACCGAAACAACAGTGCCACCCGAATCCTTTAGCCCCAAAAACCTAAGAGCACTGAATCCAACAAACTGGCGACGAAAGTAAAAGCACGAAAAAATCGAGGTAAAAAGCATGAAAGAATAAAGGAATCCAGAAAAATCGAAATCGGACAGTACCTCACACGATAGTCATAAGAAAAGAGAATTGTCTTCGGAGTGTTGAAGCGATCCCCCCTGAGTAAGCTGCAATTAAGAAGAGTGGAGCCTTCCAATCCAACCTCGGACGCCTGGTCTCACTATGTTGAACGCGTCGCATTCCTCTTCCAGGCGAACGACATTGCGGGGGAGGCGAAGACGCGCGCGATCCTTCTGTCCACGTGTGGGAGTAAGACATATGGATTAATTCCAAATCTGTTGGCGCCCAGTTGTTGCTCCGGCTCCAAAGGTTTTGATGATTTAGTGAACCTCGTATAGAATCATTACCAGCCCAAGCCGTCGGTGACGATGCAGCGGTTCAAATGTAACTCAAGGGATAGAGTCGTGGGGGAGACAGTTGCTTGTTATGTGGCAAGTCTGAAGCAATTAACTGAATATTGTGAGTTTGGTCCATCTATCAATGATATGTTGAGGTGGTTTGGTGTGTGGTATAAATGAATTCAGAAGAGATTACTGGCTGAAAGAAATTTGGATTTTCAGAAGACATTGGAAATTGCTCTGGCAATGGAAGGTGCGGTGGGGGGACTCAGAAGCCAAACAGGGGGTGCAAAATGGCGCCGTCCCCCACATTGGGCAGGGAGCCTCAGCCAAAAAGAGCGCGAAAGTGCAAGGCTTTGTTCAGAAGCGGGAAGCAGCTGCTGCTAGCAGACAAATAAAAAGAGTTAACTTAGCAGCAAAAACATGGTATAATGGTAACAGAGGCGGAAGCGGACAACCTTGTAATGAACCACAGTTTAGGAAAATCGAATGTTTTTTCGGTCATTGGAACGGACAACTCGTGAGACATTGTAAAGAGAGAATCAGGCAGACTTTCAGACAAAAGCAAAAACCCAATGAGCTAAACAGGGTTGAAATGCCTGAAGTAATCGATGCTGATGTCTATTCGCTGTATAATTTAAAGGTAGGAAGAAAAGAAGCCCCATCCATGTAACCTTGAGAGTGAATGAGAAGCCTCTCAGAATGGAGGTGGGTATTGGAGCAGCTGTGATTGGTGAGCATACTTCCGAATACCCGAATCATGGAGAATGTACGCTGAATTTATAGGAAACTGGTGAAAAATTAAAAACCTACACAGGAGAAGAAATACAAGTCAAGTCAAGGGGGGTATGTAAAGTCACACTAGATTATGGAGGTCAAACAGAGAGATTACCCTTGATGGCAGTAGCAGGCGAGGGATCTGGGGCTCCTCGGATGAAACGGGCTGAAAGAAATTACATTGAAATGGACTGAAACCTTCCAGCTGAGAGCTAATGGGTTATCACAGCTATTACAAAAATAGGCCTCAGGTTTCAAGGAAGAACTTGGAAAAACTGAAGGGCTACAAGCAAAGATTCATCTCGATCCAGAGGCAACACCAAGATTCATACATCCAGAAAAAGTGAAAGCCATTAAAAAAGCCCCCAGCACCAAAGAATACATCTGAACTGAAATCATTCTTGGGGATAATCAGTTATGTTTTCTGCCCAGTTTGTCGACAGAATTGGCACCATTGTATTACTTGCTCAAGAAAAACCATGGCAAACACCACAAGAAGCAGCTTTCATGAAAGTGAAAAAGTTGCTACAGTCTTCTACACCGCTAGTACGTTTTCACCCAACATGTGACGCATCACCTTATGGAGTGGGAGCAGTGCTTTCCCATAGAATGGATGATGGATCAGAACGACCTATAGGATATGAGTCGAGAACACTCAGGTCTGCAGAGAAAAAGTACTCACAAATTGAAAAAGCAGGCGTGGCAGTCATTGTCGGTGAGAAAAAGTTTCATCAATTTGTACATGGTGGTCATTTCACTATCATAACGGACCACAAAACCATTATTCGGACTATTCGGTGAAGACAAGGCTATACCCCCTATAGCCCCTGCAAGAGTACAAAGACGGGCATTGATCTTAGCAGCGCATGAATACACTTTTATCCATAAGCCCGGAAGTCAAACTGCAAATGCAGATGCACTCAGTCGTTTACCCTTGCAAATAAAAGATGAGAATGTTCCAATTCCTCAGGAATTCATTTTGTCGTTGAACTTCCTGGACTCATCACTGATATGTGCTAAACAAATTAAAGCTTGGATGAACCGAGACCCCTTGTCTTATCCAAAGTGAGGAATAAAGTTCTTTCTGGTTGGTAACAGTCAGATGAAGTGAAGCAGTATTTCCAGAGAAGATACAAGATAACCGGTCAAGAAGGTATTTTATTGTGGGGAGCTGGTGTGATTGCTCCTCCAAAAGGACGAAAGCTATTGTTATCTGAAATTCACAGTGCACTTCCCAGAATTTCCAAATCAAAGGCAATAGCACGTAGCTAGATGCGGCGGCTGGGAATGGATGGAGAAATAGAAAACTTAGTGAGATGCTGTATGCAGTGTCAACAAAAGCAAAAATTACCTGCAACAGCTCCTTTACACCCCTGGGAGTGGCCAGGAAGGCCATGGGTGCAAGTACACATTGATTATGTGGGACCTTTTATGGGAACAATATTTCTACTTATCATAGACGCCCATTCAAAATGGATGGACATATGCAAAGTGAGGTCACCCACATCTTCAGTGACAATAGACAAGCTATGAAAAAGCTTTGCTATAAATGGATGACCTGAAGTGCTAGTACCAGATAATGGAACAGTATTCACAAGTGCTGACTTTAACTGATATACAAGCCTCAATGGTATTGTTCATGTGAAAACATCTCCATACCAACTTTATTCAAACGGACTCTCTGAGAGAGCAGTTCAGACGTTCAAATCTGGTATGAAGAAATGATCTGGAGATTCGATAGTGACTAAATTGGCACGTTTTCTTTTCCATTATAGAACCATCCCTCATTCGACAACAAGTGTCACAGCTGCAGAACTGTTGATAAACCGCTGCCTCTGGTCGAGACCGAGTCCAATCATGGCAAACTTGGGAGGAAAGGTAGAAAGAAGGCAGGAAAATCAGAAAAAAAATCATGATTGTCACAGTCAGGACAGAACACAATGTAGGAGAAGAAGTATTTGTGAAAAATTTTAGTGAAGGACCAACATGGTTGTTCGATGGCATAAATGCTGTAACGAGGCTTCTTTCCTACCAAGTGAAAGTCAGAGATCGAATAATAAGGAGACATGTGGATCACATACAAAGAGGAGAAACCAAATGTCCAGAAGTGATTCCACCAGTGCTCGAGACTTAATCAATATTTCCAGTTGAAAGAACTCAGCCAAGTACTAATGTATTTGAAGGGCTGACTATACCTGAAAGAGTCAAAGAAACAAATGTACAGGTACCTGCTGAGGAACCAGATGCTCAGATGACTTCAGTAAGGGAGACTCCAAAGCAAACTTCAGAAGCTGTAGAGCTGAGACATTCTACACACATAAGGAAACCCCTAGATACTTTGTAAATAATCGATCCGTGTAAATAACTTGATATATTGAAAAATTATAAAATGTATTTTTCAGAAAGGGGGAGGGGTGTAGTAATCTGAAATGTAATATACCTTTAAGACAAGTATTGTACTGTAAGGTCACATGATCTTAATGCCCAATAGCAGAGTAGCATGGGACCTCGCTGTGAGAGTCTTGAGTTAGTCACTGGTGAATGAAGACAGAGTTTTATGTTGTGAGCTCACAAGTGTAGCTGCTGAGTTTAGTTTGTAAATAAACAACATGTGTTTATTCTAACAACCATCTCCTGATGTTCTCTGTCTCTGTATCAACTCGGTCACCCTGATATAAGCATGCAAACCGGATCCTTTAGCCCCAACAACCTAAGGGCACTGGATCGAACACCCTGTTTGAACCCTAGGTTTTATTTGGTTGGGGAAATGTTAAAAGTTGTCATTGGTGATCACTCACTGCTTACTTTGGAACCTGGGAAGAAGTTAATCATTTCCACAGTGATTCCAGAGACTGGAAAATTGAGTGAGGGAAGAAGAAATAAAACAGCCAAGTCAGGCATACTGAAGGGCCTGTTCATGATCTGCCACAGATTCCTGATGACTCATTACTGAGTCGCATGTACTGTTCATCTTTCCACAGGGCTGTGTGGAGCCTTAGCATCCCCCCCCAACCCAAAACACACACTTGTGCTCCAAGATTGGCAGGCAGATGGTCCTGGGTTTGTATCTGCGAGGAAGCTGACACGGCAGTGATATCTCCAGGAACATCTTCAGCCCACTTGATGCCAGCTCTCATCGCAAATAATGCCTCCATTTAGGAGCTGGCAGCTTGGGGGTGCCAACAGGATTGGAGTGGTTAGGGGTGCAGCATCATCTTAGAGGAAAGCTCCTTTCTTTGACTGATTAAAGTTTGACTATTACCACCCAGAAAGGACCCTGTCAGCTACGTCTTTTTAGAAGGATGAGAGGAGATCTAATCGAGGTATATAAGATGCTAAAGGGGATAGACAAAGTAGACGTGGATCGGATGTTTCCCCTTGTGGGGCATTCCAGAATGAGAGGCCATAGTTTTAGGCTAAAGGGGGATAGATTTAAATCAGAGATGAGGAGGAATTACTTTTCTCAAAGGGTTGTGAATCTGTGGAATTCACTACCTCAGAGTGCAGTGGATGCCGGGACGCTGAATAAATTTAAGGAGGAGGTAGACAGATTTTTAATTAGTAACGGGTTGAAGGGTTACGGGGAGAGGGTGGGAAATTGGAGTTGAGGCCGAAATGAGATCAGCCATGATCGTATTGAATGGCGGGGCAGGCTCGAGGGGCTGAATTGTCTATTCCTGCTCCCAGTCCTCATGCTCTTATGTTCTTTTATTTAAATAGCCAAAAATGTTCATCTCCACTATCCGCTCCACATTCTTTGGAAAAATAAATTGAACAAACTTCACATTTCGTGACCTCTGGAGTCTCAGAATGCTTCACCGCCCATGAAGTGCCTTATAGTCACTGTTGTGATGTTGGAAATGTGGCATCCAATTTGCACAGAGCAAGATCCCACAAACAGCAATATGATAATGATCAGATAATCTGCCTTGTTTTTAAGCCATGTTGATTGATGGATAAATATTGGCCAGGACACCAGGGATAACTCCCTTCCTCTTCTTCAGAACAATGCCAGGGGATGTTTTGCATCCATCTGGGAGGGCAGTCAGGACCTTGGCTTGACATCTCACCTGAAAAATATTTGTGTGAAGGACCTCTTTTCATTAGTCTGAAACTTGCCTTTGCACCAGTAGTTCCTTGTCCTACTGCCATAGTTTAACTTCCAAGAATTTACAAGGACGATATCAGGAATGATATCAGGAAAGGATGAACAGGCTGGGCCTCTTTTCTCATGAAAAACGAAGGCCCAGGGGTGACCTGATAGAGGTATTTAAAAATTCTGGAAGGTTTTGATGGGGTGAAGACAGAGAATGTTTCCTCTTGAAGGGAAGAGCATAACTAGAGGCCATCAATATAAGAAACCAAACAGGGAATTCAGGAGAAACTTCTTTACCCAAAGAGTGATGAGAGTGTAGAACTCGCTACTTAGGAGTGAATAGAATAGATGTATTTAAGGGAGACTAGAGGAGTCTATGAGGGAGAAAGGAACGGAGGGTTACGATGATAGATTTAAATGAGGAAAGATGGGGGAGAGGCTCAAGTGGAGCATAAACACCAGCATGGACTTGTTTGGCCGAATGGCCTTTTTCTGTGCCGTACATCCTATGTAATCCTGTGTCATTTGAAGTCGTGTTTCTGTAGTTACCCTTTTCTGCATCACTACCACTGGACTGGTGATCCAGAGACCCAGGGTAATGCTCTGGGGACCCGGGTTTGAATCCCAACAAGGCAGATGGTGGAATTTGAGTTCAATAAAAATCTGGAATTATGATGACCGTTGTTGATTGTTGTAAAAACCCATCTGGTTCACTAATGTCCTTTAAGGAAGGAAATCTGCTGTCCTCACCTGGTCTGGCCTACATGTGACTCTAGACCCACAGCAATGTGGTTGGCTCTTAAAATGCCCTTTACACAAGGGCAATTAGGGATGGGCAATAAATGCTGGCCTAGCCAGCGAAGCCCACATCCTGCAAACGAATAAAAAAAAATTCAGTCTTACCTCTAAACTGTCCCTTTAATCAGAGCTGAAAATGTCATAGAAACATAGAAAATATGAGCATTCGGCCCTTCGAGCCTGCTCCGCCATTCATTATGATCATGGCTGATCATCCAACTCAATTGCTTTCTCCCCATACCCTTTGATCCCTTTCGCCCCAAGAGCTATATCTAACTCCTTCTTGAAAACATACAATGTTTTGGCCTCAACTACTTTCTGTGGTAGCGAATTCCACAGGCTCACCACTCTCTGGGTGAAGAAATTTCTCCTCATCTCAGTCCTAAAGGGTCTACCCCATATCCTCAGACTGTGACCCCTGGTTCTGGGACTCCCCCACCATCGGCAACATCCTTCCTGCATCTACCCTGTCTAGTCCTATTAGAATTTTACAGGTTTCTATGAGATCCCCCTTCATTCTTCTGAACTCCAGCGAATATAATCCTCATCGACTCAATCTCTCCTCATATGTCAGTCCCGCCATCCCAGGAATCAGTCGGGTAAACCTTCGCTGCACTCCCTCTGTTGCACATTATCACATTATCTCCCTGCATTCTCCCATATGTGGGCTACAAATACTACTGTTTTTTTTTTCACTATTACTGCTTGCTCACACTTTAATAGGTGTGGATATCCTTTTATATATTTCAGAGTGGTCACTTGTTAACTCACTGCTCTCCAAGTAAATTAGAAAGCTTGACACTTTTCAGACTTCACATTTGTGATCCATATTGACAGCCCATTGGTTAAAAATAATCATAACTAAATTGCTTGCACTTTTATACTGCTGCTAATGTGGTAAGATGCCCCAGGAGCATCAACAAAGAAAATTAGATGCTGAATCACATAAGGAGACCTGAGGACTGGTGATCAAAAGCTGGGCAAAGTAGGTTTTGAGTGTCTTAAAGGAGGGCATAGTATAAAGGGTTAACAGATGGGATATGCTAGTGTACGACATAGGTGATGATGCATTACTGAGATCAGCCCGTTATCTGTTAGACTCTCGTGCAAGCGAGGTTGGGGTCCAGGGGCTATGTGCCTATTCTGTTACCTGTTTAGGCGTAGAATAAATGGGTGTTAAGCAGATACCAGAGTGTGTCTAAGAACCAAGCTCCACGCCAAGTCCAAGGTAGAGGGACCCACCTTGGAACAGAGGGGAAAGGCGGGGAGGTTTAAGCAGGGACTTTCAGAGCTTAGGGCCCAGGCAGCTGAAGGCACAGCCACAAATGGTGGAGTGATTACAATTGGGATGCTCAGGAAGCCGGAACTGGACGATTGCGGATATCTTGGATGTGGGAGAGGGGCACTTGTGGATCTGGAGGAGACAACAGAGAATGGAGAGGGCTTTGGTTTTGAAGACAAGAATGAGAATTTAAAATGCTTTTTTAAAAAATTCTATCTAACTTGCAAATACATTAAACAGTATCTTTCCAGGCTCTTAGCTTCATCGCTGCAAATCGGAGGTTTGTGAGCTGCAGAGGGACTCCACAAGAGTTCTTGAGTTGTTTCAACAAGAGCTTGTCAGCTGATCCTTATCCTGCTATCGAGCTGCAAGCTGTCCACGAGTGGTCTCGATGGATAAGTAGGAAAATTAGGTCAATCATTTAGAACCAGCCACGGTGCTATCTTCAACACCAATATGGCTGATTTTTAAAAGAATTGGAGAAGCCATTATAACTCCTCTTCTTTGCCCAAGAGGGTAACCTGGCACAGTGGGCAGTGCCCTTGCCGCTCAAGGGCAATTAGGGATGGACCATAAATGTTGGCCTAGCCAGTGACGCCCACATCCCATGAATGAATAAAAAAAATGTGGGGGCTAAGTTTGATGTTTGGAGTAAAGGTCAGCCATGATCTCCTTGAATAGAGGAACAGGCTCAAGAGCTAAATTACCTGCTCCTGTTCCTACGCTCCTTTTCCCATTCCTTCCTGAGTGAGGTACTGGAGGGATATTTGCTTCTGTGCCTCCCTAACCCAGTGGGAGACAGCACACTTAATGTAAAGGAGCAAAGAGAAGCGAAGGAATAAAATGGACACAATTCAATGCTGGGAAGGGTAAGGGAAGGGGCCACAGTCAATGGAAGCCTTTGCTAGTGGGGATTTTCTACCCCCCTCCTACAGGCTAAAAGGGAGGGTGATCTTGTGGTGCACTGGGTGGTGTCCCTGCCTCAGAGCCAGAAGCTCTAGGTTCAAGTCCTACCCCAGGAGTTGATGGCCAAGGAAAGTGGCCAAACAGGTTGGATGGAATCAATCCAGATTTGTACTAAGTGCAGTAGCAGGTGGGGAAACTGACGTTTTACCTGCTGGCTGCAATGGCGGGTTTTCACGCCGTATCATCCTAAACCCGTTGCATTAATTATCCATTCCTGGGAAACATGCCATTTCCATGGCCGGCGGGCTCTCATTTGCCCCCCCATGCCACCATCACGCCAGGCACCATATTTAAAGTCTGGCTGCCCACACGCCTCTCAGTGCTCACAGCCCATGACTGCTGCAAGGAAGATGTCCATGAAAGGTAAAAAAATTGCAGCCCCAGGTTTAATGACGCGTCACTGGAATGCCTTTTGGACACCGTGGAGGCCCGCCTCAATGTCCTCTACCCCACTCTGGCCATGGGATGGGCAGCGGCGTCACCAACCAGGCTTGGTAGGCGATGGCAGTGGTGATCAGTGCCAATGCTGTACAGGAGAGGATGGCCATCCAATACAGATAGAGAATGAATGATCTCATCCGTACAGCCAGGGTATGGAAACCATCTCATCACTCTAAACTCACACACTCAAACCCACCACACATTCACTGGCATCTCACTCACTGCCAGCTCAAGGGACATCACCACCCATTCTCTCACACATACCCTTACATGTCCATCTGGCCTCATCTCCCCTGGAGACTGCCTCCTCAGCCCTCGCCACCTTCAGGCCACTTGCACAGGCCAACATATGCCCCCGCACACACCCTGGGATACCCTCCTTCCCCAGTACAGCTCTCATCCCACAGCCTCTTCCCTTGCCTGAGGCCACTTCTCCCCCTTCCCCAAGCAAGCCCTAGCCCTGCAGTCATTGAAAGGCCACCCACATATGGTTGATCTGGTAGGTAGAGACCTGCCCGTGAGCCTCCCTGAAAGTGATGTGGTGCTGTCTGTGAAGCCTGGCGCTGATGACTGTGAGTGCTGCCCGAAGCAAGGTGGGCAAACAAACCGTGAAGTCCCTAGTGAAGTGCAGCCCGCCAGGTGCACGTAGCTTATGTACAGTTGTGAAACGCGCCAGCAGGAAAACACGCCGACATGGGAAGATGATACAGTCTAGGGGGGGGGCATGATTCTGGCAGGTAGGCTTAATAATGATATGCAGAGTTATTACAATGAGTTTCCCCATGTCCAATGGCGGGGAATGTGTCCCGCCATCGGTGGGCTGAACGGCCGATCGCAAACTGGTTTCATGCCCGTTGTGATCGCGCTATATTGTCTGCTCACACCACCTGACGCTGACGGGCACGGAAAATCCCAGCCATTGAGTATCAACCTGCAAACCCTTCCAACACACACCCCAATGGCAGGCGGTAAGAGTGGGGCAGATTCCTGGTCAGCCATGTGATGGGAAGAAAGTTGGAGCCTCTATCATCACTATCCATAGCTCCAGACTACAACATGCATGTAAAAGTGCATGTATCACAGCAACACGGACTCCCTGAGTGACCTGTAACACACCACCATGGTTTAGATCCAGACTTAGCATGATATGGTTAACTGTGTGACAAGGAGTCAACATCCCATTTTACTTTGGAAGGAGTAATTTGACAAGGAAGTATTCAATGAACGGCATGACACTAGGAAGTCCTGAGGAACAAAGGGACCTTGGCATGTATGTCCATAGATCTCTGAAGGCGGAGGGGCATGTTAGTGGGGTGGTGAAAAAGGCATAATGGACACTTGCCTTTATCAATTGAGGCATACATTACAAAAGTAGGGAGGTCATGTTGGAGTTGTATAGAACCTTGGTGAGGCCACAGCTGGAGTACTGTGTGCAGTTCTGGTCACCACATTATAGGAAGGATGTGATTGCACTGGAGGGGGTGCAGAGGAGATTCACCAGGATGTTGCCTGGGATGAAACATTTAAGTTATGAAGAGAGATTGGATAGACTTGGGTTGTTTTCGTTAGAGCAGAGAAGACTGAGGGGCGACCTGATCGAGGTGTACAAGATTATGAGGGGCATGGAAAGGGAGCAGCTGTTCCCCTTAGTTGAAGGGTCAGTCACAAGGGGACATAAGTTCAAGGTGAGGGGCAGGAGGTTTAGGGGGGATGTGAGGAAAAACTTTTTTACCCAGAGGGTGGTGACAGTCTGGAATGCGCTGCCTGGGAGGGTGGTGGAGGCGGGTTGCCTCACATCCTTTAAAAAGTACGTGGATGAGCACTTGGCACGTCATAACATTCAAGACTATGGGCCAAGTGCTGGTAAATGGGATTAGGTAGGTAGGTCAGGTGTTTCTCATGCGTCGGTGCAGACTCGATGGGCCGAAGGGCCTCTTCTGCACTGTGTGATTCTGTGATTCTGTGACATCTCTCCCTAGTTACAGGAGTAAAATCAGGGAGTGCAAAGGGTTGTGAAAATCTGGAATTCTCCCTCCCAAGAACTGTGGATATTGGTCCATTGGAGCTTGGCTTGTATTCCCTTGAGTATAAGTAACTGAGGGGGTGCCCAGGTCAAGGCATGTTGAGTGTTAAAAGGATTTCAGTGGCTGGATAGAGAGGGACGGTTTCCTCTGGTAGAGAAATGGAGGGGCGGGTGACGCACATTAAGAATAAAAATGAAGGGGATGTAAAGCGGGCTGCCAACTCATTCGTGCCAGCTTTGCACATTGGCACTGAGTCAAGCTCTGCCCCAAAGCCCATTCAGACAGCATCAAACGAAAATCATTTTAATCACTATTCATTGCGAATCTCACTTGCAAAACTTTCTGGTAACGTATTCAGGGCAGCCTTTCTACATTTCTGTTCCTACATTTGGAACTCTGAAATAACTTCCAGTCTCATTTCAATTTCATGCTTTCAAACAAGACAATCTGAAAGACCAGGATCAATAACTCCACATGTGAGAGCGACAGCACACCACAAAAAACACCACAGCACCCACGCAACACTATTTTTTATTCTTTCATGGGATGTGGGTGTCGCCGGCAAGACCAGCATTTGTTGCCCATCCCTAATTGCCCTCGAACTGAGTGGCTTGCTCGGCCATTTCAAAGGGCACTTAAGAGTCAACCACATTGCTGTGGGTCTGGAGTCGCATGTCGGCCAGACCGGGTAAGGACGGCAGATTTCCTTCCCTAAAAGGAGCTATTGAACCAGACGAGTTTTTACAATGATCGTTCCATAGACTCACTTCATATTCCAGATGTTATTAATTGAATTTAAATTTGACCAGCTGCTGTGGTAGGATTTGAACCCATATCCCTGGAACCTTTGAATTACTAGTACCAGTAACATTACCACTACACCACCCTCTCCCCAAAATTGCTACTATATTCAGATAAAACTTACCATTGTCTGGGGTGGGAGCTCCATGTGGCTATTGTCATTTTGTACTGCAAGCATTCTGTGGTTCTATTTGGGCCAGGCCTCATTTACATGGGATTGGTGCTGGTGGGCATCTCATCGATCAAGAGGTGGGAGGCTACCCAAGAAACCCAGTGGCTTTATTACCGAGCCAAGCCAGAGTTTGGGAGTTAAAGGGAGAGGCTAGCATGATAGTGGAGGGGCAAAGGGAGGAGTGAGATGGGGTAAGGTTTTGTTGGGGGGAGGGTTTGGAGGAGCATTCATGCAGTGATCCCTTTAAGAGATGCAGGTTAGGTATGATCTAACCAACGACTGGGAGTGCATAAATTGTGTATGCTATAGGGTCTCCCAGGAATCCCAGGAATGAAAGCCTTAACATATGAGGAACGTTTGAGGACTCTGGGTCTATACTCGTTGGAGTTTAGAAGCATGAGGGGGGATCTGATTGAAACTTACAGAATACTGAAAGGCCTGGATAGAGTGGACGTGGGGAAGATGTTTCCATTAGTAGGAGAGACTAGAACCCGAGGGCACAGCCTCAGAGTAAAGGGAAGACCTTTTAGAACAGAGATGAGGAGAAACTTCTTTAGCCAGAGAGTGGTGAATCTATGGAATTCATTGTCACAGAAGGCTGTGGAGGCCAGGTCATTGAGTGTATTTAAGACCGAGATAGATAGGTTCTTGATTGGTAAGGGGATCAAAGGTTACGGGGAGAAGGCGGGAGAATGGGGTTGAGAAACTTATCAGTCATGATTGAATGGCGGAGCAGACTCGATGGGCCGAATGGCCTAATTTCTGCTCCTATGTCTTATGGTCTTATGGTCTCACTCTGCATTCTTTTAATAGGTTCCCATCTGAATGAATGGACACTCTGGGTACTGCTCTTTGATGTGCAGTTGTGCCATATTTAAAGCTGAGAAATGGTAACTTTATCACTCTTGAATATGGTGTGAATACAGTTTCGAGTCTGAAAACCTCTGGCGTTATCGTCGCTTTGGGTTTGGGCAGCCGACTTACATGGACCCGTGAAAGGGTTTGTGTAGGGAATATAAGGGCCAGGGAGCAGTACACGATCCTGAATGTTGAGGCAGATCTCACACCAGATGGAAGGAATATCATCCAGAAACATGGGCCAAATCCCACGGAAGACAGAGATTAAAAAACAATGCATCAATGTCAATATCTGGAACGCAAACTGGATAAAGAAATACTGCGGTGGAAGGGACATACTTGAAAAATACTGATGCGACATACATTTAACATTAACAGTCTCGGGACTGATTCATTTCCATATTGTTTGCTGCCTGTTAATTTAGGTACACGCAGCAGGGGTTCAGGAGATTAAATTCAAAATATCCCTGACAACGCTTCAGCGCTGAAATATTGATCAGAATATAGAAAAATATGAGCTAAGTTTTGCTGCTTTATGCGTCGGTGTGTCAAACGTTATCAGTGCTTCAATATGAGAAGCTGATTGTCCTGACATTGTGTTTATATATGAATCCTAGGTAAGAATAGCTAAATCGGTCAAGTGGAAAATGAAGGAGACTGTGCTTCAGGCAGGAGTTGTCAGCGAGGACAGGTCAGGAGATGAGGCCTGAGGCAGAGGTCAATGGGAGAAGTGAAGGAAGATGGCGCCATGTGGCCTAACTCGGGGGACAGCTGCTCATTTCTTGCTCTTAGCGCGATGGATGTTTTCACTCTACTTCTCCAATTTTCTTCAGGACTTAGGAAATATGGGTAACAGGAGTCGACCATTCAGCCCCTCGAGCCTGTTCCGCCATTCACTCAGATCATGGCTGGTCTGGATCTTAACTCCATCTTGGTTCCTTAACCCCTAACAGCCTTATCCAACACAAAATATTACTGTCTCAATTTTGACATCTTCAATTAATTCCCGGCCTCGACAGCTTTTTGGTGGGGAGAGTTCCAGGCTTCCGCTGGTAATTTAGATTCCATGCTCCTCCTAAACCCTGGATCTGTTGCTGCTTCAGTTATTTGGCTTTTTAATTGTGATCTGTACTATGATCATAAGAAATAGGAGCAGAAGTAGGCCATTCGGCCCCTCGAGCCTGTTCCGCCATTCAATGAGGTCATGGCTGATCTGCTTGTGTTTCGAGTTCCACATTCCCATCTACCCCTTTGATGCTTTTGCCTGACAAGAATCTATCTACCCCCGCCTTGAAAATATTCAGTGACCCCCCTTCCACTGCCTTCTGAGGCACACACCCACTGAGAGAAAAGATTTCTCCTCATTTCTGTCCTATAAGGGCCACTCCTAATTTTAAAACAGTGCCCCTTAGTTCTGGACTCACCCACAAGAGGAAACATCCTTTCCACATCCATCTTGTCAAGGCCGTTCAGGATCTTGTATACTTCAATCAAATCACCCCTCACTCTTCTAAACAAGCCCAGTCTGTCCAACCTTTCCTCATAAGACAATCCGCTCAATCCAGATATCAAGCTGGTTAACCTCCTCTGAACTGTCTCCAATGCGTTTACATCATTCCTTAGATAAGGAGACCCAAGCTGCACACAATATTAGAGATGCGGTCTCACCAATGCCCTGTATAATTGAAGCTCTCTGGACTCACTGCTGTCTGGACTCTGGGTCTGTGTGTCAGATTGAATCTGCAGCACCCACAATTTTCCATTCTCAGGTGAGATTTTAATCTTCTTTTCCTTGTCCTTTATAGGTCTGCAGTCTTGGAGTTTTTATGGGTCTTTACGCTCTGCCTGCTGCTGCCACCATGTTCTGTCTTGAGTTTGAGGTCCAGATGGGGTTTCTTTAGGGTTCGCCTGTCAGCCTAAGAATGCTACCATAGACTGCTATTCGTAAAAACCATTCTTGTTTATTTACAGACCTATACATCTCAGTGCTCTACACAAGGCTGTACTTCTGCTTCCCATCATATGATACTGTATCATTATTATGTCATCCGTTACATCCGTATCAAGTACTCCTGATATTAACCCTTTACTCTACAAGGGTGACCATGAAACTGTCAAGGATTGTTGTAAATGTGCATCAGGTTCACTAATGCCCTTTAGGGAGGGAAATCTGCCATCCTTACCTGGTCTGGCCTACACCTGACCCTAGACCCACAGCAAATGTGGTTGATTCTTAACACTCTCTGAAATGGCCTGGCTAGCCATTCAGGTCAAGGGCAATTAGGGATGGGCAATAAACGCTGGCTTTGCCAGTGATGTCCACATCCCATGAAAAAAATTATGTTAATTATTTTGTTAAGATACACAGTTGAAGGGCATTGTTTACTTAAGTACTTAAAGCGCTTATAAAGAGAGACCGCCTTCCATGATCAGTGGGCATCATGGGGGTTGGAGTGTTTCCTCAGCCCCCAAAATGGCAATTTAATTTAATTCAATAAAGTTCCTTTAAAAATTACCTCATTTGCTACAGTGCCCCTTTAAGGGGCTATCACTTTAATTTGATCTCTTTACTTTTTAATTTGCCGATTAGTTACAGATGTAACTAAGATGTAAATAAGAGTATAAAAAGAAATTGTCTTCCAGGACAAGTGGGTACTGCAGGGGCTGGAGTGCATCATTAGCCTTCAAAGTAACATTTTACTTTAATTTGATACGTTTTCTTTATGGTTTTGTCTTTTATTGCAGTGCCCCTTTAAAGGGGCTAACCCTTTTATTTCACTTGGTCATCGGTTAATTAATCTATTTAATTTTTGTTTCATCAAAAGAGTATAAACAGAGACTGCTGGGACACTGGGTTGGTAGGTAGGAATCAGGCATATGTAATGCTGCATTGTATAAATAAACCTGTGAACTGAGAAAAGCGCTAGTGTCTAGTTTCATAGTTCACCAACTGGCTTGTGATTGATACAATTCACACCAAGTAGGTGACTTGGAACAAACACCGGGTGGGGGAGATGCGAATATCTTTTTGATGCAGCGAATTGTTATGATCTGGAAAATGCTGCTTGAAAGTGTGGTGGCAGCGGGTTGAGTAATAACTTCCAAAGGGGAGTTAGACAGATAACTGAAACGGAGAAATTAGCTCAGTTACAGGGGAAAAGGAGGAGTGTTGCGCTAATTGGATAGCTCTTTCAATGGGCCAGCACAGGCACAGTGGGCTGAATGGCCTCTTGCTTGTATTGTAAGGTTCTAAGCCTATTCTACAGATGGAGCCCAGACAACTTAACTTGGTACAAAACCAAAATACTGCAGATATTGGAAATCTAAAATAAAAACAAGAAATGATGGAAATGCTTAGCAGATCAGGGCAGAGAGAGAGAGAAACACAAGAGTTAACATTTCAGGTCAATGAGATTTCACCTCACTTGCAAGCAAGAAGCTTTATTGATCCTGATATAGTTACAGTCCTTACATAATATGCAGGGACTGATGAAAGGTCATTGACCTGAAACATTAACAATGAATCTGTATAGGCTGGTATTCAGGAGTGGGAAAGAGCAAAGCTAAAGCTTAATTGTCTCTATATCCAACATACATCGACAAGGCTTTTTCAATTCAGTAGCAGTCAGGAGCTGGAAGCCTAACCCATTTAACTCCTTTCCTTAACCTAGGGCACTGAGAAAGATCCTCGACTGCCTCCCCAACTGTGGTCAGGTCCGTGGACTGGCCAATCATTGCAATCCTCTCCCGGGGTGAGGTGAGAGCGACTGCCCTTGACATCAAGGCAGCATTTGACTGAGTGTGGCATCAAGGAGCTCTAGCAAAACTGAAGTCAATGAGAATCGGGGAAAACTCTCCCTTGGTTGGATTCATACCTAGGACAAAGGAAGATGGTTGTGGTTGTTGGAGGTCAATCATCTCAGTTCCTGGATATCACTGCAGGAGTTCCTCAGGGTAGTGTCCTAGGCCCAACCATCTTCAGCTGCTTCATTAATGATCTCCCTCCCCAACCCCACATCATAAAGCAAGAAATAGGGGTGCTCTCTGATGATCGCACAGTGTTCAATACCATTCGAGACACTTTGGATACTGAAGCAGTCCATGCCACATGCAGCAGCAGCTGATAACTGGAAAGTAATATTTGTGCCACACAAGTTCCAGCCAATGACCATCTCCAACAAGAGAGAATCTAACCATCACCCCTTGATGTTCAATGGCATTACCATCACTGGATCCCCCACTATCAATATCCTGGGGTTACCATTAGCCAGAAATTGAAATGGACTAGCCAAATAAATACTCTGGCTACAAGAGCAGGTCAGAGGCTGGGAATCGTGCGACGAGTAACTCACCTCCTGACTCCCCAAAGCCTGTCCGTCATCTACAAGGCACAAGTCAGGAGTGTGATGGAACACCCTCCACTTGCCTGGATGAGTGCAGCTCCCAAAACATTCTAGAAGCTTGCACCATCCTGGACATAGCAGCCCACTTGTTGATCAGCACCCCATCCACCAACTTAAACATTCACTCCCTCCACCCCCGATGCACAGTAGCTGCAGTGTGTACCATCTACAAGATGCACGACAGCAACTCGCTATGCCTCCTTAGACAGCACCTTCCAAACCACAACCCCGACCACCTTGAAGGATGCAGTATAACTCTACCACCTTAGCTCTGTTCCTTCACTGTCCCTGGGTCAAAATCCTGGAACTCCCTCCCTAACAGCACAGTGGGTGTACCTACACCACGTGGACTGCAGCGGTTCAAGAAGGCAGCTCACCACCACCTTCTCAAGGGCAATTAGAGATGGGCAACAAATGCTGGTTTTACCAGCGATGCTTACATCCCTTGAACAAATAACAAAAAGCCCACAGCATGGTTACTCACTGAAGGAACTGTAATGTTTATTGTTAAAACAGCTGTTCATCTCTAACATCTTCCATTTCTATTGAAAGATCATTGAACTAAAATGTGGGGAGTTGGGCGGGACACCAATTCTAATCCGCTCCTCCCACCAGGGAAGAGAGTTGTGAGGTTCAACGCTGATTTAATAACTCAACTAGTTTTACTCTTCATTGAAGATCTGTTAGATTTCCTGTCTGGCATGTTGTGTTAAAACTCTGCCTTCCCGCTAACTCTGTTTCTTTCTCCAAAGAAGCTATCCAATCTGCTGAAGGTTTCTGGCACTTTCTGTTTTTATTGCAAATATTAATTCAATAAGACAAATAACACAAATAACGTAAAACTCACACAGGACTTTTTCCTTGGCCCAGTGGTCCCACTATTTACTGCAGGGTTTTTAGGAGCATTGAGGGAGGTGTTTTGACTCCTTAGCGTGTGTCTCTTGCTTCCCCATTGGAAAGGTGGCCTGATTGACAGGCTTGGCTCCCTGTCAGGTGGGGAGCACTCCAGAGGAGGCCGCAGTCCAGGAGGAGATAGGGAACCTGCAGCTGGGCTAGTGGGGGAATGGGAGTGCCTGGGACTTGGTGGGGGTGAGGGCGCAGTTGGGTCAGCAATCCTTGTGGAACTTCCTCCCGATGCCAGGACGGAGATTGCTGTTCTGGAGGGGTTTCCGATCCTTCATCCCAGGGGTGGTCCGATCTCAGACGGGGGGAGGGGGGAAGAAATTCTTCGCCTGGGGAGGGGTGGGGGGGTCCAATTGCGATGCGAGGTCACTTGCGAACAAGGAAAAGAGCGAACGGTGGGCCGGTAGGAGGAACTCCTGCTCCTCCTGACCCACAAGCAGCGCTGGAAAGGCACATACCTGCCCCTTACCCAGATGCTCCGGCCTCCCTTTAGCCATTGGGTTCCTGAGGCCTGAGAAAACCAACTGGCCAGTTTCAAACCTGGAAGACAGGTTACATATGAGGCAAGCAACCTCATTAAAATATTTCATGCCAAGCCACCTCCTGGGAGGATGTCAGCTACCACCCCCATCACATCTCCATTTAAACCTGAAGTGGGTGGATTGAAGGTGGGTTGGGATTGAGTTGGAGGTTTTTTAAAAATTTAGCACAAACTCTCACAAACGGTTCCCCCGCCACCCCACTCATTTTCAGGGTTAAAATTAGATTAAAATTTGAACTTGGAGGGAGATGCTGACATAAGGTAATGTCACTGGACCAGTAATCCAGAGGCCCAGGCTAATGCTCAGCCACCTGGGTTCAAATCCCACCGTGGTAGCTGGTGCAATTTAAATTCAATGAATAAATCTGGAATTAAAAGCTCGTCTCTGTAATGGTGCCTATGAATCCATTGTTGATTGTTGTAAACATCCATGTGGTTCACTGATGTCCTTTAGGGAAGGAAATCTGCCGTCCTTACCTGGTCTGGGCCTACATATGACTCCAGACCCACAGCAATGTGGTTGACTCTTAAATGCCCTCTGAAATGGCCTGGGCAAGACGCCTAGTTGTATCAAACCACTAGGAAGTCTCCCTTCCTACACCAGATGGAGGGCAGCAGTTCAAGCACCTTCTCAAGGGCAATTAGGGATGGGCAATAAATGCTGGCCCAGCCAGCGACGCCCACATCCTGGGAACGAATAATGAAAAAAAAGTCAATATTTCGCTTGCAGATGATTAACTGGGTGATCCAAAGTTTTATTCTTCCTGATAGAGTTACAGTACTTACATTATATTCAGGGCCATCATCCCAGGGTGTCCCACTGGTCCCTGTGTGACTGGTAGAAATTCTTCCTTGAGGACGAGATTAGAGATCTTGTTATCTCTTATACTGTTGATGGCAGTGTATCAGTGTCTTCTAATGGGACAGAGCTCTATCTGCCCCTCAGAAGGTAAATGCCAGGCCGGGCTGACCTCTAAGATGGATGTTCCCACTGCCCCTATAGTCAGGGCTCAAGGTTTATGTGGGTCACCAATCTCTCAAGGATATATGAGGGTCCCGTGAATGAGGTCCTTGAGCTTGATGACACTTCTCATCTTTCTTAAATTATTATCTTCGATGCTGGCAAAAGATCCACCTGGCCCATCAAATGAGATGTAACACCCCCCTCCCCCACCACAACAGTACAAATCCCATCAAGTTCTAAGGGAGGTCAATGAATCAATAGGCTGAATTTTACTAGCCCTTTGGCGATGGCCCGGGAGGCGGGAAGGCTGGAAAAATGGCGTGGGAAGGTGTGGGTTGGGAATCACGATGTCTTCCCGCCACCATGCCATTTTTCCAGAGACGGGAAAGGTGTCAGATCGGCCACCTGCCGGGAACCCAATTTAGCCACTTCAGTGACCACCGAAGCACCTCTTCCAGGCTCTGCAAGCATTTCTCCTGTGTTAGGGGGGCCCTCGCCATGTGGTGGGACCACCAGGTACCTTTTCGACACCCCGTGGGTCCGCGGAGCGATGGCTGCCCCCAAGGTAATGACAGCATCTGCCCTCAGTCAGTGATCTCCCTTCCACCCTTAGCGCTAGGGCCTCCCTGCCTGGCCCCAGCACACCCAGACTCCACTCACCTCTCTTTGAGGGCGCATGGCCATCGATGCACCCTCATCCTTCAGCTGCAGTTCCAGCAATGACCACTGCTCCTGGTGGCACTGTTGAGCTGTTGGCAGCTTTTGTTGGGTGGGGGGAGGGATGGCGTTGGCCATCCTTCGTAGAACTGCAACCCCTGGCGACAGCCACTTAACTGACCACTCCTGACAAAACTCAATAAGTGGCCTCGACCGAGATTCATCCAGTTGTACTTCAACTGTTTCAGCACCTTTAGATTATATACATCAGGAAGTAGCCAAGCCCATTTCAACACTATTTCTGCCTTATTCATAAAAACTATTGAGGCAAGATCACGTACTAAAATTATGACTTTTTCTAGAACTCAAAGGTCTATCTACCATATTTTTAAACATGGTCTCCATGCTTAAACGTGCAGGCTACATGTTAGCAGTTTGTTTTTTTAAATTCATTTACGGGATGTGGGCTTCGCTGGCTGGGCCAGCATTTATTGCCCATCCCTAGTTGCCCTTGAGAAGGTGGTGGTGAGCTGCCTTCTTGAGCCGCTGCAGTCCATGTGGTGTAGGTACACTCACAGTGCTGTTAGGGAGGGGGTTCCAGGATTCTGACCCAGTGACAGTGAAGGAACGGCGATATATTTCCAAGTCAGGATGGTGATTGACTTGGAGGGGAACTTATAGGTGGTGGTGTTCCCATCTATCTGCTGCCCTTGTCCTTCTAGATGGTAGTGGTCGTGGATTTGCAAGGTTAACATATAAATAGATTATTTGAAATTATTTTCTAATGACCCTGTTCCAGTGGCGTCTGAATGCTAGCATAAACTAGAACGTTCATATATTCACAGACCACGAAGGTTAGTCAGAAATAAAAAACAGAAAGTGCTGGAAAAACTCAGCAGGTCTGGCAGCATCTGTGGAGAGAGAAACAGAGTTAATGGCCTAAATTTTCCAGTCCCGTCCACTGCGGGCATCGTCGCAGGCGGGATGGATAATTTGACGGACAAGCAAAAGGCCTGTTGACTTCGGGCGGGAATTTCCAGTCTGGCAGTGGGAAGGACTGGAAAATCCCACCCAACGTTTCGAGTCTGTGTGGCTCTTCATCGGGACAGGTTGGTTCGAGCTGCCTCCTGACAAGCATGTTGAGTTAAACGGCCTAACTATGGGAAAAGCTTATAAAATACCCCAGATGCTGAAAACACGAAGGCCAGTCACTCCACCCGCCGAAGTGACTCGGTTTCTCGGTTTTTGGCTCTGGTGAGGAGGCGTCTACCACCTCCTGAAAATCCCCCCCACTCACTGAGTTGTAAAATTGGGAGCGTCTGCACGTACCTCCTGTGCAGCACTCAAGAAACTGGCTGGCCGCATCACATCCCTCTCTCAGTCCAGCAAGGCTCCCAAAATATTCCTACATGGACCAGAACTCTACTCATAATTCTCTAAATGCGGTTTACATTTTGTGGCGTGTTTGTTGCAAATTGGTCGCCATGTTTCCCATTTTACAATGGTGACTATGCTTCAAAATCACTTCATTGGCTATAAGGCACGTTTGGATGCCCCACGCCATGAAAGGCGCTATGTAAATGCAAGCTCTTTCTTTGTCATTAGTAAACCTTCCTTGGAGTCCTATGACTTGTGGATTTATACACCCGTGTCTTTGTCTTACTGTGCTTTATTTAATGTGCTTTATATGTAGTAATATATACCGGCAACCACATTTATTATTTTTAAATCCAGTAGCCACATACTGCTTTCCTAAATGCTGTACTTGCTCAGTTGCCTCTCTGAAGGATAATCATTTTCTCTGAGATGTGCCAATCACAGTTGTGGCCATCCACCATTACCAATGTCATTGGCAAATAGCATGGATTCCAGGCCCAATCAGAATGGGTGGTAGTGTCACTGAACTAGTAATCCAAAGGCCAGTCCTGAATTCAAATTCATTAAATCCAATTAGTAAATCTGGAATATGAAGCTAGTCTAGTCTCAGTAACGATGGCTGTTCAGCTATCGTCGATTGTTGTAAAAACCCATTTGGTTCACTAATACCTTTTATGGCGTGAAATCTGCCATCCTTACCTGGTCTGGACTACATGTGCCCGCATTTATTGCCCATCCCTAATTGCCCTTAAACTGTGTAGTGGCATTCCTGTGTATCTGGTTCCCTTGTTTTTTGAGGTGGTCGAGGTCACACGTTTGGAATGTGCCAGTTCAGAGGGCAGTTAAGTCTGGAGTCACATGTAGGCCAGACTGGGTAAGGATGGCAGATTTCCTACCCTAAAGGGGATATTACCACTATGCCATTGTCACCCCTGACTCTTAGCTGCCCTCGAAATGGCCCAGCAAGCCACTAGTTCAAGGGCAATTAGGGATGGGCAACAAATGCTGGCCTTGCCAGTGACACCCACATCCCATGAAAGGATAAAGAAACTCTTGTCATAGTTGGCCAACATCGATAATTGCCTTCCCATCCTGTTTCCTATCACCTAGTTAATAATTAATCCAATTGGCTGCTTACGTTCCTTGGGTCTCCTTGAGCTTTCATTTTGGCCAGGTCTCCGTCAAGGGATGTTAAGTGCTTTTTAATGGTCAAAATATATGATAGCCAACACTTTTCCCTCAACTCTGATATCAGTCTCTGCGCTCATGGAGAGGCAGGGAGAGTGCACGGAGAGGGGGATTAAACTCGGCAATACTCAAAATGAAAAAGTCCTGCCGATTTTAATGGTGGGAGTTCATTCCAATTTTTTCATCATTTCCCGCCTGGAGTTGGCAGGCTGTGACCTCCTTCTGTGCGGTATGATTGTACGGTTCTAGATTTGCAGGGACAGCCTCCTGAGGAGGCTGGTAGCTGCGGGAAGATCTGCAGCGGGAGGCCACAGCCAGAGATCCCTGGCGTCGGTCCCCAACAAATCAGGAGCGGGGAAGGAGGGTGAGATGAGGGGTTAGTGGAGGAGAGAGGCCATCAGAGAGGGGAGCGAGTGAGAGATCACGGTCTGAGGGGGTGGCAGCAAGGCTATTGCTGGAGGGAGTGAGATGGGGGCTTGGTGGGGCAGGTAGGGGCAGATGGTTGGCGACTGAGGCAAAAGGGAGAGTGTAGCAACCCTGGCAACAGCCACTTAACTGACCACTGCTGACAAAATTCAATAAGTGGCCTTGACCTAGATTCATCCAGTTGTACTTCAACTGTTTCAGCATCTTTAGATTATATACACCAGAAAACAGACAAGCCCATTTCAACACTATTTTTGCCTCATTCATAAAAACTATTGAGGCAAAATCAAGTGCTAAAATTATCACTTTTTCTGGAACTCAATGGTCTATCTATTACTTTATTTTTTATTTAAACACGGTCTCTATGCTTATACGTGTAGTCTACATGCTAGCAGTTTGTTTCTTTATCCATTTATGGGATGTGGGCGTCGCTGGCTAGGCCAGCATTTATTGCCCATCCCTAATTGCCCTTGAGAAGGTGATGGTGAGCTGCCTTCTTGAACCGCTGCAGTCCATGTGGTGTAGGTACACCCACTATGCTGTTAGGAGGGGAGTTCCAGGATTTTGACCCAGCGACAGCGAAGGAACGGCGATATATTTCCAAGTCAGGATGGTGATTGACTTGGAGGGGAACTTATAAGTGGTGGCGTTCCCATGTTCCCATTTAACCCTTCCAAAAGGGAGAGCGTAGCATAGGCCAGAAGGGTTAAATGGCCTCCTTTTGTGCTCCATGCTTGTACAACCCTGGATTTGCAGGAAAAGCCCTCTGAAGATGCTGAAAGGATTGGATATCATGGGATTGGAGGAAAATGATTAGAAGAGATGGAACTTCCATTTATACAGCATCTTTCAGACACTCACAAAGGTACTTTTGCAAAGTACATTTGAAGTGTGTTTAATGTAGCTGGGTTGTGGAATCTGACAGACAATTTACATGCAGCAGGATCCCACAAACAGCAATGTGATAAATGATCAATTATTCGGGGGTTTTTATTGAAGGGGGTGGATAAATATTGTCCGGAAAACCAGGAGAACTCTCTGCACTTCTTCAAATTATAGCATTCACCTGAAAATCTAAACTGGGCATCAACTTGAGGTATTACCCAAAAGACAGCACCTCTAACAAGACAAAGTTCCTTTAGAAAGACCTGTATTTATATAACGTTCTTCATGACCACCAGGCATCACAAAACGCTTTACAGCCAATGAGGTACATTGTGAAGTGTGCTCGCTGTTTTAGGGTAGGAAACACGGCACCTAATTTGTGCACTCAAACTCCCACAAACAGCAATGTGATAACGCCCAGATAATCTGTTTTTTGGTGATGTTGATTGAGGGATATATATGGGCCAGAACACGGTGGTGGTGGTGGGGGGGGGGGGGGGGGAAACTCCCCTACTCTTCTTCGAAATAGCGCCAGGGGATCTTTTACATCCACCTGAGCAGGCAGGTGGGCCCTTTATTTAATGCCTCTTCCAAAAAAAACAGCACCTCCAACAGTGCAGCACTCTGTCAGTACTGCACTGGAGTGTCAAGCCCTGGACTTGAACCAGAACCTTATGACTCAGAGGCAAGAGTGCTACCAACCGATCCACAGCTGAAATCTTAGCCATTGCATTTTGGCCAAGTTAAAACAGCACCAATAGGGAGAGAGGCAGGATATATCAAGTCATGTGACAGGATGCACTAATATGCGAGGTCCTATGTTTAGTAGATCTGAGAAAGACCAGCACGGCTAGACAGATAACCATGGACATACATGCTTGAAAACTACTTCCCCTCTCTGGTTTCTCCCCCTTGTGTTCTGAAGGCACTGACTTATGCTGAGGTACAGCTATTTGGACAAGCTATCCATTGCCTTACATATGTGTGTGAGCCCTGACAATGCCACTTGGCTGAAGAGACATCACAGCCAACACCATTCGCGCCCTCACCTTGTCTAGTGGCAATCGGCAATGGAAAACCTGACTGATCCTTCTTCATCCCTTTGACGAGAAGCCCCGAAGCCAATTGTAGGCCCTTGGCTGAGTTCTGCTCTGCTAACTTGGCGCAGGCTGGGATCTGAACCAGGGCCTCTCTGGCTTACATTGCCTCACATTCCCTCCATGGTCTCACCCCTCCCTATCTCTGTCACCTGCCTCCAGCCCTGCAAACCGTCCGAGATCTCTGCACTCCTCCAATTCTGGACTCTGTGCATCCGCAAAATTACATCACTCCCCTGTTGGTGGCCGTGCCTTCAGCTCCCTGGGCCCCGAGCTCTGGAATTCCCTCCCTAAACCACCCCGCCTCTCTACCTCTCTTTCGACACTCCTTAAAACTACCTCTGTAGCCAAGCTTTTGGTCACCTGACCTAATATCTCCTTATGCGGCTCGGTGTCCAACATTGATAACCGCTCGTGTGAAGTGCCTTAGGATGTTTCAGTAGGTTGCAGGTGCTATTTAAATGCAAATTGTTGTTGATCTCCACCAAACCATCAGAGCGGGATTTCTTTAATTAATCAAAACTATGATTCAAGGGCAACAGACTGAACAGCTTTAACAGTGGCATGTACATTTACTTACTGAACCAAGTTAAGAATATGGAATTTGGAGACTTGCTAAATATAGATTGCAAACAAGTATTGATTTAATATATGCACTTATATACAGACTGCCCACACACATGTAGTTTGTAAGTCCCTAATAAGGACAGCACTGAGAGCTGTATATAGAGATTAGAAAATCTCACTATTGGAAAGAAAGGAGCAAGACAGAGAGAAAAGAAGGGGAAGAAGGAAAAGGACTGCATTTATATAGTGCCTTTCACAACCACAGGTCATCCCAAAACACTTTGCAGCCAACAGAGTGCTATTGAAGTGAAGTCACTGTTTTACTGTATTTAACTTCCAACATTCACTCAGACAGAAACATATGGTATCAACCTGACTCTCTGAGCAGAATTTAATACCCCCCACCCCGCCCATAGTGAGTTTAGTGGGTGGGGGGGAAGTTAATTGGGTAGGGGGGTGGCGAGGTGGGTACCTTCCTGCCTTCGCCCTAATTAAATCCGTGGACGGCCTCCCCCCACCCCGCCCCTCCCCCCACCCCGCCCCACCCCCCTCCCCCGCTGCCAATTGAGGCTTTTAAGTGGGCAAGTGGAGCCTGAAAACTAAATGCTGATGTGTTTGCTTGCAGGCTCCTGGGGTTGGTGGGGGGGGTTGTTCCCTTGTTCAAGTGCCTGATCGAGGCACCAGCATCGGCAAGCAGGCCAATGAAAGCCAACCCCTGCCCTTGCTGCTGACCCCCCCCTCCCATCCCCCAGGTGCCCACCACGTGACCCTATCCCACCATTACTCACCTTGCCTGGGTCCATGGTGAGTGTATGGTGGGTGTAGTACAGGCAGCAGCCATTGCCTTCAATTTGGTGCTGCTGAGCAATGCACAGCTGCCAGACTCTGATTGGCCAGCAGCTCTTGTCAGGCAGGACCTCCACCCCCAGGGTCCTTGATCCTGAGGAAAGCCTTCCAGTTAAGTGCCTGATTAGCACTTAAATATGGCAGGCCTTCCCAAAAAGAGGAGATGCAGGGTTTATACTTGCTCTCCAACTGATGGGTGAAACCCCCATCACCTCCATTAAATACCTCCATCTATTTCCCATTAATTAGCCAATCCTTGCTAACATATCACCCCCAACATCATGAATGCTTGTGTGGTACATGTTATGAGGCACCTTACTGAATGCCTTTTGGAAATCACTACATTCACTGGTTCCCCTTTGTCACATCCTCCAGGAATGGTAATAAAATTGTCAAACATGATTTCCCTTCCACAAAACCATGTTGACTCTGCCTGATGGTTTTATGATTTTCTAAATGTCCTACTACTACTACTTCATTAATAATGGGTTCTAGCTTTTGCCCAATGACAGATGTTAGACTAACTGGCCCATAGTTTCCTCCTGCCTTTTCTTGAATAGCGGTGTTACACTTGCAGTTATCCAATCTGCTTGGACCCTTCCAGAAGCCAGGGAATTTTGGAAGATCGCAACCAGCATTCACTATCCCTGCAGCCACTTCTTTGAAGACTGGGATGCAGGCCACCAGGTCTAGGGGACTTATCAGCCTTTAGTCCCATCAGCTTTCCCATTACTTTTTCTCTAGTGATTGTGATTTACGTTCCTCCCTCCCTTTTTTTTGTCCCATGATTTTCCTCTATTCTTGGGGTGCTTTTTGTGTCTTCTACATATACAAAGCCGTCGTTGGGCAATGCTGTCTGTGCACCACCCTCCCTGGCAGGGTGACTCGATGGCTGACTGAGGGAGCCAGCACTCAGATCTGGCTTCTCCCTTTAACAGGTCGAAGGTTCCCATCAGTGCGCCATCAGCAAAATCAGAAATGCGCCATCAAATTCCAGTTCAACAGCCTTTTAAATGCCTCCTCCCTCCGCTTCAGGACGTGAAATCTGTCCTCCATGTTGGCCACCATCGGAAAAATCCGGAAATGACTTCAAGACGTCAGCATGTTCCATTCAGGATTTAGGAATCCCCCCCACCCATCCCAATTTGAACATATTCCAAGCTGCCCCCATAAAACTCCAGCCAATGTGTCTGAAGACATGTTTGCAATGCCTGTGCTCTTTCTGAGAGTGTGATGTACCTTCAAAAATGTGATCAGCCAATATCGATTACCTCGGAGCCGGACACAGTTGACGTTTGCAAACCAATTGTTTAAGGCGGGATTCGGCCTGGGCCACTGTTGAGGACTGTACATGTCAGATGTTTACTTCAGCCAGTTAAAGGTGCTTTCATTGGGCTGTGCCTTGCCTGGGGAAAGGACAGATTAAGCTGCACTTCCTGAGGTGCCATCAAAGAGGCTGGAGGAGCTGAAACCCATGGTCGGAGCTGAAGGAGCTCGCTTGAAGGAACTAGAGCCTCAGTTTTCACAAAGAGCCCTACTTAAGAGCAAAGGTCTCTACTCATCCCCTCTGGGCTGCAGAGATAGTGAATGCAGGTTGCAATCTTCCAAAATTCCCTGGCTTCTGGAAGGGTCCAAGCAGATTGGATAACTGCAAGTGTAACACCACTATTCAAGAAAAGGCAGGAGGAAACTATGGGCCTGTTAGTCTAACATCTGTCATTGGGCAAAAGCTAGAACCCATTATTAATGAAGTAGTAGTAGGACATTTAGAAAATCATAAAACCATCAGGCAGAGTCAACATGGTTTTGTGAAAGGGAAATCATGTTTGACAATTTTATTACCATTCCTGGAGGATGTGACAAGCAGGGTGGATAAAGGGGAACCAGTGGATGTAGTGATTACTACACACGGGCCTATACACACAACTTTTAAAAGCTGACAGGGGAAGACCTCATACAGCCCCCTGGAACACAGGGGTGAGGGCTCAGTCCTTCTGCACGTTTTTCATGTGGCCAAGCACTTTGTGCACATGACCAAGGCCTCTTAACACAGAATAACACAGAACCAGGACTGCACAAGCTCTGGTGCAAACCCCGAATCACAAAACACAGGGACAAGAGCAGGCCATTCAGCCTGTTCTGCAATTCAATTGGATCACGGCTGATCTGTACCTCAACTCCACCTACCTGCCTTAATTCCGTATCTTTTAATACCTAACAAAAACTTTAATGGTACATTTAGTTTGACAATGCTCTTGTGAAACACTTTGGGGTTTGTATAATGTTAGAGCCTCTATCGTGCGAGCTGTTGGTGTTACTGAACAAAAATATCGGCAAGCGACTTTAACCTAACATTTGGAGCACAGGAATGGGGGGGGGGGGGCGCCATTCAGCCTCCCCCCCCTCAATTATCTGCGCCTCAGTTCCATTTTCCCACCTCCGTTCACATCTCCTGTTACCCTAACCTAACAGAAATATGTTGCTCTCAGCCTTCAAAGCTCCGATTGTCCAAGCATCCCAGTTCCTTGTGCGAAAAAGCGCTTCCCGGTTTCACTCCCGACTTCCCTGAATTCCTAATTTTATGTCCCCTTGTCCTTGATTCCCCCCACCAACCAGGGGAAATGGGTTCTTTGTAACTGTCCTATCAAATCCCTTTGTCATGTTAAGCAACTTGATAAAATGACCCCTCGCTCTCCGAAACCCAGGGAAATGCGAGCCAAGATTATGCATCCCGTTGTCCTAAATTAACCCTCTCAGCCCTGGTGGCATTCTGATCATTGGTATTCTGAACAAAATGAGCGCCCTTCCAGACAGTCCCACAAGTGTTTGACTGAAAAAGTGAAAGCGCGTCTGTCGAAGCAGTCAGTCAGAGAACAGCACACTAGGTATAAATAAATCAACCAGTGTGGAAATTAGCAGCATCGCGCGATACTTACTTGTGTGTCTCAGTCGCTGGCGCTAGCTGCAGGTTCCAATTTTCCTCAAAGGGAGTAGTGTGACCCTAACATGCTTAGAAATAGAAATTCGACCTTGGAATGCCAGCCTCAAACCTCCACCAGGGCTTTCATTGTTAGAGATGCCCATGCTGCTGTCTTGTTCAAAAGTTCAGTGTCCTAGGCCCAACCATCTTCAGCTGCTTCATCAATGACCTTCCATCCATCATAAGGTCAGAAGTGGGGATGTTCGCTGATGACTGCACAATGTTCAGCACCATTCGCGACTCCTCAGATACTGAAGCAGCCCATGTCCAAATGCAGCAAGACCTGGACGATATCCAGGCTTGGGCTGATAAATGGCATGTGACATTTGCGCCACACAAGTGCCAGGCAAGATTCACCTCCAACAAGAAAGAACCTAACTATCTTCCCTTGGCATTCAATGGCATTATCAGCACTGAATTAGAATTTCTGGTCGTCACTAATGACCAGGACCAGCCATATAAATACTGTGGCTACAAGAGCAGGCCAGAGGCTTGGAATTCTGAGGCAAGTAACTCATCTCCTGACCTCCCAAAGCCTGTCCACCATCTACAGGACCCAAGTCAGGCGTGTGATGGAATACTCCCCACTCGCCTGGATGAATAAGTGTAGCAACAATCAAGAAGCTCAACCCTGTCCACAACAAAGCAGCCCACTGAATCAGCACTGCCTCCACCACTTTAAACACTCACTCCCTCCACCACTGGTGTTCAATGGCAGCAGTATGTATCATCTAAAAGATGCACTGCTGCAACTTGCCAAGGCTCCTTCGACAGCACCTTCCAAACCTGCAGCCTCCCTGGGGGTTGGGAGGAGAGAATTTTTTCATATCCGTGATCTTGGCTGAAATTTGTTAAGTGTTGTACTGTGTCCTCCAGTCCTACACTCATTATCCAAGTAAGATCACCATGGCCCACATTTACCTGAAGTTATGGGGTTGTACTTGCTGTTGACGGGCGACTGCATTACAGGGTGTGATGGGTAGAGCAAGATTATTTTTCAGTATTCGTTTGCCAAGTCGAGGAATTCGCCAAAATATTCTGAACATTAATTAACAAGCTTCAGTACTCAAACCTGTCAGCCTAAAAAGAAATGTTTGCACAGAGTTAACAAGTGCTTGATCTAGTCAGCTTCCATCTGTGGCACACATTAGACTTTCGGATCCACATGGCAGGAGATCCTGTCATCACGACTGGAACATTCAATATATGTCAATAAAATGATGCTCATTGCACAAAACCAGCCAACAAACTCTGTGACTGAAGTTGCACAAAACTGAAGTCATGTTGGCTGACACAATGCAACGATCATTATTGAAATGATGTGAATTGGACCATTGATTTGAACAGGCACTCGGTGAACCCTATCCCTGATTATAGTGGCTGCCTTTGTGACTTACCTCAGGGTACCTCAAGGTACAGAATTAGGTCCGATTCATTAATTTGCTGCTAGGCTCTCAGGGGAAAATCTTGGATGATAGTTTGGATGCCAGTAGATTCAAACCAAAGACCACAATCACCGTTTTGATATTTAAAATATCTTTGCTCATTTTTTAAAAGTTTTTCTTGAGTCAGGCCCAGTTCCTTGACCAGGTTAATGGGAAGGGAACAGTTTCTGGTCCCCATTCCCTTCTAGCCCAGGACTTGAGATGGCCCTGGGAGGGCGCTTGAATTTAATACAGATTGATATCTCCTCGTGCACTCCTCAGGTTTGGCTGGATTGGAATTCACCCAGTACAGCTCCGTACATGAAGGTGTAATCTTTCCTACTGCCTACTAGGGGTCGTATGATTGTCCTGACGAATGAGCCCTAAACGCGGGTAATCCACGGAGCTTTCTAGTCGTGGACCTGGTTCAAGCGCGTAGCTTCTAAAAAAAACTCTGTAATAAAGTTTATCTGGTTCAAGTAGAAACCTGTCCAGTACATCAAGTTCATTCCGTTTGGCAATGAGGGTAAAATATCTCCAATGCTGCACCTCGCCTTGTGAGTGTGAGTACATCGGTTCTTAAGGGAAAAGAAAGTGTACTGGCCAGTCATACTGCTATTCGGCAGAATCGACCCTTATGATGCGTCTATGGAAGACTGGAGACAGTATGTAGAGCTCCTTGGCTTTTATTTCGTGGCGAATGAAATTACTGCGGGGGAGAACCTGGAAGAGGTTTTAAGAAGATTTTTTGGAAGCTAGTGTACGATTAAAGAAAGAGAAATGTACATTCCAAGCGCCAGAAGTCACTTGTCTGAGTCACCGAATGGATGCCAAGAGGTTGCATCCAGTAGAGGAGAAAGTTAGGGCAATCAAAGAGGCGCCCTCTCCTACCATTGTCACTGAATTCAAGCCTTTCTTGGGCATGATTAATTATTCTAGCCACTTCTTGCCAAACTTGTCAACAATACTAGCACCTTTACACTTGCTACTGAAAAAGAATCATCGTTGGTCATGAAATTCACCTTTGTGAAACTTAAGAAGCTATTACACTCATCATGTCTAATGGTACATTATCACTCATCAAAAGAATTAACATTAACCTGTGATGCATCTCCTTACGGTGGGGAGCGGTGTTATCACACACAATGAAAGTTGGTTCTGAAAGGACAATTGGCTATGTGTCCAGAACCCACTCTGTAGCCGAGAAGGGTTATCCACAACTTGAAAAAGAAGGTTTATCAGTAATATTTGGAGTGATCAAAATCCACATGGACGACATTCCACCATTGTGTCGGACCATAAACCATTAATGGGTTTATTCAGTGAGGATAAAGCCATTCTGCCAATAGCCTCAGCAAGAGTACAATGTTAGGCTTTGATATCTGCGTATGAGTATACTTTTGTGCACCATCCCGGTGTGCATATTGCAAATGCAGGTGCTCTCAGTCATCTTCCGTTACCAGATAGTATTATACATGCTCCAGTGCCACAACAAGTTGTGCTTGTGCTGAATTTCTTGGACTCTTCGCCAGTGTGTGCGAAGCAAATAAGGAATCGGACAAACAGAAGATCCAATTTTGTCAATAAGTCTGAAACCTTGTATTGCAAGGGTGGTTGAATTCACCAGCGTCTGAGGAGATGAGACCATTCCTTGCTCATAAATCAGAGTTAAGTTGTCAAGGTGGAATCATGTTGTGGGGATCAAGAGTCATCGTCCCTTCGCAAGGAAGAGAACCACTCGTGACAGAGCTTCACAATCCGCGTCCAGGCATATCGAAGATGGAAATGCTTGCGCGAAGCTATGTCTGGTGGCCAGGCATTGACAGTGACATTGAAAGCATGGTCAAGCACTGTCTCCATTGTCAGCAACAACAGAAGTTGCCTGTTTCAGCTCCACTGTATCCGTGAGAGTGGCCAGGTTGACCCTGGGTTAGACTACATATTGATTATGTAGGTCCATTTTTAGGTACCATGTTTCTATTGATTGTCAATGCACGTTCTAAGTGGATGGATGTGTATAAAGTGAGATCACCCATATTGTGTGCGACTATTGAAAAGCTGAGTCAATGTTTTAGTGTACGTGACCTACCGGAAGTCATTCTTTCGGATAATGGTGCTGTCTTTACCAGCACAGAATTTCAGAGATTCATGAATTTAAATGGAATTAAAACATATTAAAACGGCACCATATCACAGAATCACAGAATCATAGTGCAGAAGAGGCCCTTCGGTCCATCGAGTCTGCACCGACACGTGAGAAACACATATCAAATGGTTTAGCTGAAAGAGCAGTGCAAACTTTCCAATCTGGAAGGAAGAAGTTACCAGGAGGTATTCCAGAAACTCAGCTTTCCCACTTTCTTCTCAATTACCGTACGACGCCTCATTCAACTCCGGGTTCAACACCGTCTGAATTATTGATGAAACTCCGCCTACGTACAAGGTTAAGTCTGGCGTTTCCAAACTTAGAGGGGAAGGTAGAGAAGGATCAGAGTCATCAAAAATTGAATCACAATATTCATATCAAAGCTCAAAGGTTTACTGTAGGAGATACAGTTTTCGTGCAGAATTTTGGACACGGACCTAGTTGGGTTCCTGGTACAACTGTCTCAGAAACTGGTCCCTTGTCCTTCCAGGTGGAAGCTGAAGCTGATTGTTTGAAAACATGTGGATCATCCGAGGAGTAGAGAGACATTCCAACAACCAGCTATTTCGCCTGTGATTACTGTCGAACCATTAATCCCTGCGGTGACAGATTGGCCTAGAAAAGGCTTGCCTGATGTCTCTGTAGAATTGCCTAATCCTGAACTGCCACTTTCTAAGGATGTACCCGATGCTGCAGTTCCTGATCATGTCGATCCAGTGGGAAAACCTCAAGTGGTAGAGCTACACCGCTCTAACCGAATTAGAAAACCAAATCAGAGACTTAATCTTTAATCACCTGACCTGTATATATGCATATTTTGTGGATTAAAATGTTCTTCGTAGATAGGAAATGTAAAAAAAAACTAAAGGGGGAGGAAATGTTGTGATTGAAGGTATAACCTTTTCTACTGCCTATTGTGGGTCATGTGATTGTTCTGACAACTGACCCCTATGTGCGGGTAATCTGGGGGCGGGGAGGGGGGTGGCGGAGCTTTCTAGCTGTGGACCTGGTTCAAGCATGTAGCTTCTAAAAGAGCTCTGAAATAAAGTTAACTGTTTCAAGCGGAAACCTGTCCGGCACATCAAGTTCATCAAACTACATGGCCATTCATCTAACCAACTGTGAGATGGGGCTGCCCGGAAAATGCTATGGACGTTTTTAAAGTGAATTCTCGGGAGGTTAGAGTTGCTGACAGAGCCGGGACTTATTCCCCATCACTACTTACCTTGACAACTGAACGGCCACTTCAGAGGGCAGTTAAGAGTCAACCATAATGGTGTGGGTCTGACCAGGTAAGGACGGCAAGTTTCCTTCCCTAAAAACATTAGTGATGGCGTCGACTTTTCACGACAATCCAGCCACTTCTCTGGCGCCACCTTTTTTATTTCCAGAACTCTTTAAAAAAAAACTGAACTCAAATTGCTCAAAATGTGAGCTTCAAACTCATATTCTCTATATAATTTGTCTAATTCTCTAACATCACTGGACTGCTACTATAACAGCGACACCACAGTATCTTTTGGTTTTCAAGCAGCGTAGCCTAATACTTTAACTTTTTTTAAACCTAAATATGTTTTAAAAACACATTACAAAAGGTTTTGTAACGTGGTAGGCTTTGAGAATTTGGTGTTGTTTATAAAACGCTGAAGCCTTGTTGACTGGTGTTGAGTTGGTAATGGTTTTGTTGACAGTCTTTGGAACATGATCTTTCAGGAGCTTAAATTGTACAAATTCCAGAAATTCCAGAATTCTGGAAATCCTACACCTTGATGATAACTGCTCCTTTATTAGTTAGTTAGGTATCCGTCCATCTTGATGATGATGGGCGGCGCCCAGGGGTCTGAGTCACTTCTGGATTGGACACTGTCTGTTGTAGCTGTAGAGGGCAATTTGTGTGTGGCAGCTCCTTTCACAGCTGGCACAGATGACCAGCGTTGGCCGAGGTCAGCTAATGTTTTTTTCCTGCTGGTGGAGTCTCCTTTATGCCATCTGACCATCTCTTTCGTCCCCTGCTTTTTCCACGCCCTTCCTGACTGCTTGCCTCCAGGCACTCCGGCCAGCAGTGAGGGATTCCCCTGCACCAGATCCAATCCCGGTCAACTTGAAGTCTCATTTGCGGACATCCTTGTATCACAGATGTGGATGGCCTGTTGGTCTCGTGCCAATAGCAAGCTCGCCATAGAGCATGTCTTTGGGTATGTGGCCATCACCCATTTGACTCACATGACCCAGCCAATGGAGTGGCCACTGGCTCAAGAGAGGAAACATGCTGGGGATCCCTATATGCTGGGTGTGCTTCCATGTTTAATGCTTCGCATACCGAATGGGCCAAAGGACTTTGCAAAGGACATTGCAACTGTGACCATGTTGTATTTTTTTTCTCCTTGGCGCTTCTGCCGAGTACAATTATTCTGTACAATTAATTGTTCCGTCCTTCCCTAACACCTCTCCCGCATGACGCAGTCCTGAATCTTCAAACACAGCCAGGGCATTCCCAGTAATGGCATTTCTTTCCTCCTACACTCTGAGGTCACCCAAGCATCCTCTTCCCTACCTACATGTTACTTAATGAAGTGCTCCATGAGTCACAACGATCTCCAGCTCAACACGAGGAAGGGTGAAGCCATTAGTCTTTGGAGCCTGCCACAATCTTCACTCCCTCCAGCCCCCTCCACTGCCACCTTCTCAGGCTAATCTGGACTGTTTGTGGTGCTGATGTCTTGCCTGACCTCGAGCTCACTTTTAAACCCCTCACCCCATCCTTCACTATGAATGCTTACGTCAACTGTAACACTTGAATTGTTACAAGGGTTTAGACTTGAATAGAATAAATAATCATGCTGGCAAAGATACAAAATATAAAATTCTTGGACTCATTTTATTGAATGATGTTTCAAAATCACAAGGATATGAATAACACACTGAGAGCTGATGAACAGACGAATAACATCATGCAGGGATCATCAATGAAAAATAAAACTTGCAACTCATTTCTTTCAGTTCAGCTGTGTCCTCATTTTATAACTACCCACAGAAACTTAATCCTCCCAATCCAGTTCATGTTTTATCTTTTAAACTACAGGGCAACTGGCCCCTTTCATTCAGCTCCCTGTCTTACTTTAAACTATGATGTCAAAAGTTTACATTCCCGGTCGTCCGGACGATACCCCAAAGCCAAGTCTTCCACAAAGTCCCCCTCCTTGCCCCTCAACCTCTTTATCTCTTTGCTTTAATCCACAGAAAACCTACTGGTCTCTTTCACCCAGGCCTTCTGCCTTTAAATGAACCAGGAGGCTAAAGGTTACATGAATGATGGTCCACAATACCCTCGTTCCAGTTCATGCATGGAATGCTGATCAGATGCCCAGGGGAAAAGACATAACTTCTGACATGTTGGCCTACATCTGGTTGTACAGTAAGGTATGGCTTTCTTATACCCCTCTGTACATGTGCTCAAAACCTGGAGCGATCAGGGATTGGTTACTCTCTGCCTATAGTTAACCCTGTGAGTGGCCAAAGGTGATGTCACCCCTCACGGACAGAGTCCCTATGAACTGTTTCAAAATGCCCTCGTTGATTGTTACAAGACCCCGCAACATTCCATACATTTTATAAGCATCACACAGCTGCACCTTCACATTGTTTCAAGGCTTCTCGTTCCCCTGAACCCCAATGATGATCCTATGAAATCAGAAGGAGTTTCAAGATTTCCTTAATGAGGTCCACCCTGATAGCATCTTGATAATCATAGGTATTGGCACCATTGAAATGTTTCCTGACCCTTATAATTACAGGTCCCCAGTCATTTTATTGCTTATATCCTGCCTGTATGAGTGCAGAACATTTCATACTGATTTTCTGTTAAGTGCTTGCTTCACAGGTGAATTGACCTTTATCATTTTTTTCACTCACTTAACCTTCGTGTCCCCACAAAGATCACGCTACCAAATTCAAAAGTGGCCAATTTGACTTAACCCGATGCTGTCTTATTCTCACAGCACAACAGGGATAGCTGCAGTCACAATGCAGTCAAAAATTAATCCATTACGTTGTCGTTTTGATCTTTTCAGTCCATATTACACTATTTCTGCAATATTACCCATCCCCCATTTCATCCCAACTCCCCATCCACTTAGACCCTTATTCATGCATTCATTACCTGTGGGTTCAACAATTCTAGTGATCGGTTTGCTGCCCCCCCATCATCCGCCAACTATTAATTCCATATTGTTCAAAACGCAAATGCGCTAAGTCCTGCTTGTGTGGGCCACTCATTCACACTTTCCTTCAATGTCTCTGGGTCCCCCTAACCACCCTTAACTTGACTTGCTTTGTCTGCAGCTTCAGTGACCTCCTCTACGTCTCACCTAACTCTTGCTCGCTGCTCATTTTGTAAAGTGTCCAGAGGAGATTCCTTACATGGCAACTGCTCTGTAAATGGAAGCTGCCATTGCATCACCAATCAAATTGTTACAATCTAGAAAAAAGCCTCAAGGCATGGTGACTGAGGGGAAAATAAAATGGCCACAGCCCAACAAGGAGACATTGGGAGGGGTAACCAACAACTATGTCAGAGAGGGTCTTAAAAGAGACAAATAAAAAAGGGCGGGAGGAGAAGTCAAGATCATTTACGAAAGTTATTATCGAGTGTGGGGCCTAGCCAGCTGGAGGCACGGCTGCCAGTGGTGGGTGGGGTCCCGGAGATGACGGACTCAGGGAAACGCAGGGTGCGGGCTGGGTTGCAGAGATGGAAGAGTTAACAGAGACAATCAGGGGTGAGATGATGGAGGTAAGTCCTTTTCCTGACACCTCCTTGTCAGTGTTAGGTTTGTACTTTGCAGCCAAGCAGCTGCACTATGCTGTGTGTGTGCAATCATACTGATTTATTATAGGCATGGGGCTGTTCATGGATAAATAGCTACAATAACATTTAAGTAACTTCAAAAGATGAATGAGCAGCAAGAAACAATCAGAAATTCAAACGATAGTTTAAAAGCAGCTCCCAACATAAATGGGACGAGGAGAATATTGATTGTGCACATTAATAGTTTCTTCCAATTACAAATTGATTTATTTCCATTCCCGCTCCCGCCTTGCCCACCACCCTTAGCTGATGTTAGACAGTTTGTAATACAGATGAGCTAACCATGCAAGCGACTGTGTAAGGATTTCAGATACTGTTAAGGTTTCTCATAGGGGGGGATACTCATTCATCGCCAGTTTTAGTTTGTTATCATTGCAGGGTTGCATCGTGAATAAGATCAGGAGTGTCTCTCAAACCCTCAACTCCGCCATAGAGCCGGAGGAAAATTGTGGCACAGAAAGAGGCCATTCAGCCCGTCGTGTCTGTACCAGACAGTCAAGGACACCTCTGAACTCCCCTCCAAGCCAGACACCATCCTGCCTTGGACATAAATCATTGTTCCTTTGACCGCCGCTAAGTGAAAAACCTGGAACTAGATCACGAGCCAGCCTTCCTTCCCTAAATGAACCGGTTGGATTTTTGCAACAGTCTGAGAGCTTCATGGCCACTCTTACCATTGCCAGCTTCCTACCTCCTGATTAGGGGAGATGGTGGTGTAGTGGTAATGTTACTGCATTAGTAATCCAGAGGCTCTGGTACATGGGTTCAAGTCCCACCATAGCACAAAATTTGAGTTAGTTAAAATCTGGAATATAGTGTATAAAACTGTCATTGATTATCATAAAAAAATCCCATCTGACCCTTTAGGGAAGGAAATCTGCTGTCCTTACCTGGTCTGGCCTACATGTGATTTCAGCCCCACAGCAATGTGGTTGACTCTTAACTGCCCAATGAAATAGCTGAGCAAGGCACTCAGTTCAAGGGGTAATTAGGGATGGACAACAAATGCTCTCTCCTTGCCAGCAATGTACATGTCTCATGAAAGAATTTTTTTTTTTAATAATTGTATTCAAACTGCCCTGTGTAGGGAGTAGTTGAGGCAAACGGCAAAGATACTTTTCAGGGGAAGCCAGATAAACACATGAGGGAGGAAGGAACAGACAGATGTGCTGATGGAGTGAGATGATGAAGGGTGGGAAGGAGGCTCATGTGGACAGCACAGGTGCCCTCACAGGCTGAATAGCCTGTTCCTACAATGTACATTTTGTGTAATTCTCCCACTGTGCTCATGCACTCTAGCAGAATAGAAGGCATCATGCCTGAGTAGTAGAAATTTGAAATACAAACTCCCTGGGATATGATACAATTTCAACGCCATAAATGCATAATAGATTTCAGTCGAGTCAGGGAAGTAGGAACAAGGCAAGTTGAAATCGAAGTGACAGAATGCCCATTGGCCAGAGAGGAGCAGCCAGTAGCTTGCGAGGCCAACCTCCATGCAATCTGATGCCATTTTTTAGTGGTATCATGAAGCAATAAAACCCAGACAACAATCTGTGAATTCTCACTGTGACAGTATCTGGGAGTCACTGAAAGCAAATGACATATAGGATGAAAACGGCCAGTGCTGCTCTTGGCAAAATCGTCTTAATACAGTAATCACTTCTCACAGCCAGAAATGCATCCAGGCACCAACAAGGATCTGTTCCTCCTGATGTGTCAACCTTCTTTCGGGTTAAATCCCACTTTAATGAGAGCAATAGCACAGCATTCAGAAAAATCGACACTCCGGACCAACACAACATGACGCGCGTTGACAGTCACTGAAGGCCATTATGTTTTTAGCCATGTTGCGATGGTTAAAAGCCATAGACCCCTTGCTGTCTTCAACCCTGTTTTGCATTTCATCCCATGCCAAGCAAAATTAAAATGTAGCTGCTTGCTACCACAGGCTTTGGCACTCTGGTAAGGGTGTCACATTGAGCAGGAGAACATTACTGTCTTGTGGAACAGGTTTTTGTGTTACAGACCCATTTTTCCCATGTGAAACAATGTTTGATTAGCTACTAAATTCATGCAAGATCTAAATAGTTCAGTGCTAGCATATGCTGGATGTTGATTGTGACTGGCTAAGGGAAGTTGCTGAGAGATAGCTATGTCTGAACAATAACTGTTTATTGGACGAACGTAACTATTTACAGATATACAAGAACAGGTATTACTCAGTCTAAGTCATGGGCTTTCTCCTTCTACGCTCTTAGTCATGTGACTCTCTCTGACATCATCATGTGGATGGTACAGTTTCTCCAGGCCCACACATTAACTCTTTCAGCCCTGAACACCCTAATACTACATCTCCCCCCAAGCCTTTGTCCATTTCTATTTTTACATTTATATTTACATACTATTCCTTCTACTCCCAAGTCTCTGACTTCATTGGTTTAATCGGTCTGGAGCCTTTCATGCCTCTCCCTGATCATGTTCTTGTGAGTCCTGGAAGATCGTCTCCCCTCGGACTTCTTAGCTTTGACATGGTTGGTCTTCGGTAAGAGATGCAGTATCTGGCGCATTGTCAGTTTGACTCTCAACATCTGGCTCTCCCAAAGTATAATGGAAAATTCTCCTTGAGGAATGAGGGTAAGATTTCTCCTGTTCATTCTTATCGTGCCTTCTGGTGTATGTATCAAGTGAGATCATTGCTGATCGCCATCCCATTGGACGATAACACCTTCTCTAACTAAGACTCTGACCCAAACCTTCGTATCAGCCTGGGCCGGTTTCTGGTATGGAACCTCCTATTGCGAGTGGGAGCTTGTTGTTTTCTGTAGGACTGCTTTTGGTCATGAACCTTCTGATAGTCCTGGACTGCTAACCCTGGGATTAATTTCTTGGGCAGTGCGTGAACCCAAGTACAAAGCTTCTGCCCATTAGTAGCTCTGATGGTAACAATTCATATTGCAGTGGAGTGGACTGATATGTCAAAAATGTCATTGGAAAATCCTCATTCTTCTTCAAGAAGGTCTAAATAGTGCAGACACCTTCTGCCTCATTGTTAGATTGGGGATACCTCAGGGAACTGGCAAGGTGTTGGAATCTGTATTTCTCAGTGAAATGGGTGAAGCCATCATTAGAAATTTTTTTTTTAATAAACATTCATGGGATGTGGGCATCATTGGCTAGGCCAGCATTTATTGACCATCTCTTGTTCAGAGATCATTTAAGAGCAACCACATTGCTGTGGGCCTGGAGTCACATGTAGGCCTGACCAGGTGAAGGCAGCAGATTTCCTTCCCTAAAGGACATTAGTGAACCAGATGGGCTTTTATGACAATGGCTTTATGGTCATCATTAGACTTTTAATTCCAGATGTTTTAAAAATTGAATTCAAATGCCACTATTTGCTGAAGCAGGATTTGAACCCAGGTCCCCTAGGTATCACCCTGAGTTTCTGGATTATTAGTCCAGTGACAATACCACTACACCATCACCTCCCCCTATTAAGGGCCATTGTTGGACACCACCAGGTCCGGAATGCCTTGTATGGCGAAGACTTCTTTCAATAACTTAATGACCGACTCTGTGGTCGTTGTGTGTAAAAGCTTCACCTTGATTTACCCGGTGAAGTAGTCGACAATGAGGAAGAAGGATTTGTCATTGTGCGTAAATAGATCCATTCCCAGGCATTTCCACGGTCTGGTAGGGAACTGGGTGGGGATAAAGGGCTCCATCTGGACTGGTTTGTACAGTGCGTACACCTGGCAGTGCGGAAGCATCTCTTCAATCCAATGTTTTGCTCTCACGGTCAGGTTTTGTGGGTTGTTCCCTTTTCTCACAGTTACTATCTTCCCTGTCCTTGTTTGTTGGGTGGAACCTGGTGCCTTTTGACGGTTTTGTCCACCTTTCTTTACTTCTGGAGTGATGGCTCCTTGTAGACGCTGGTTCGTGAAGCCTTGGGGAATCCAGAATTAATTCTTTAGGCAGGACAGGAAACTGTGAGTTAGGCACTTGATGAACATCTTGCTGCCCCTCAAATTCCAGTCACCCTGCTGTAGAAGGAAGGTCAGTGCCTTCCCACTTGGAAGAGGTGGACATTGTCTGATTTAGTTCTGCCTCTCGGTTTGGGCTTGTGTGACTGCCTCCACCCTGGACCACCAAATTGGTGTTTGGATAGGTGTAAAAGCACTTCCAAAGGGGTCACTGCTGTCAGGTGAATGTGGTATTGTACTAATATATTCTATCGCTTGAGTTTCGTCTTCCACCTGCTCTGCGGACTCACCAAGTGATGGAGGGTCATGGTCGCGCTTGGGTACTCGTTGGTCCAATTGGTTCATTGCCTCTTCAGTGAAAAGGAGTTTAGCCTTTGTCCCTTGGACATCTTCTTGGAAAAGGGCTGGATGGTCGGTCTCAGTGAAGAGTGTAAAAGAATTGGCGCTGAAGTCCCAATCTCGATGGTCAGCGCATGCGGACGGTTTGAGGGGCTCTGATTTGGCTTCATCGATGACTGTCTGTTCAGCCCTCCGCTGCCTTGATGAGGCTGAGGCTGACACAGATGTTTCGGCTCAGAAGAGAGGATTCCTCATTGCAAATAACCTATAAGTTGTTCAGTTGTCCTCAGCCATTGTTTTTCTCGCCACGGTTCTCTGTTGGACAAGACTGTTACACTTGCTCCTGTATCCAATTTGTGATGTGCCCATTGACACAAATATGTCGATTCTATGTCTGATCTGGCCCTTCCATATACTCAAATTGGTCTGGCAAGGTGAATGTGGAATCCATAGCTGTTTGAAGCTCTGTAGAGGTACGCCTGGATTTTTTAAACTTCTGTTGCAGTGATGGAGTTTCCCCGCACAGAATAGGCTTTAACTGATAGCCGCATTCCAGAAAGTGTACCTTGGGTCATTGATCTCGCCTAGGGTACACTGTGGTTCCTCTTCTTGCTGAGATTCCTCTATTTCATTGATGGCTTTGGCTGTGAAGATTCTCTCATGATCCTCTGTGTACCCAGAGGTTTCAGTTTAGCCTATCTTTCCAAAGTGCCCAAAACCTTTACAATGAAAGCATTCTGCAGTGCTTACAGGACACTGTTCATGCCTTTGGAGTTTTCTGGCGCCACAGCATTGGCATGGTTTAATGGCATCTCGAGCTTCTGTTCCATAAGGTGTCTTTTTCCCTGGAGTGCCTTTGGCGTATTTAGTTTAATAAGCTGTACCATCATAGGGAGTTCTCTGAACCATGGTTTGTCTTCCCTTCTTAGTATGGCTGTATTTTACTGACGGATCTCTGATTGTCCGACTCACTGTAATGCCCTCTCCAAAGTTAAGTCTTCTTTGGATTGCAGTGGGTTGGAAAGGGTCATCGGTTACTCCAACTACGATGCGGTCCCGCATCAGCTCAGATTTAAGATCACAATGCTCACAACCTTCAGCCAGTCAATACAGATCATTGATAAATGAATCTACTGGTTCACTGGGTTTCTGGACCCTTTTGTTAAACTTGGCTCTTTCCAATATCTTGTTACTCTGTAGGTTAAAATAATTATCAAAAGCTTTGAAGACTTCTTTGAATTTACCCGATGTTTCATCAATGCCTTGCCTTACTATCACATCATCAGCAGTTGCTCCCATAGTATATAATAATGTATTGACTTGTTCAGCCTCTGACTTATTGTTTAATCTGGATGCAATTCTGAATCTTAAAAATCTCTTCCCCCATACAGTGCCCAATTCTATGTCTGATCTGGCCCTTCTATATGCCCAAATTGGCCTGGCAAGGTGAATGTGGAATCCATAGCTGTTTGAAGCTCTGTAGAGGTATGCCTGGATTTTTTAAACTTCAGCTGCAGTGATGGAGTTTCCCCGCACAGATCAGGTTTTTACTGATAGCTGCGGCGGTCACTGACCCTTTTTTGGTAGTCGCTCCTAAGAACACAAGGACATAAGAAATAGGAGCAGGAGTAGGCCATTCGGCCCCTCAAACCTGGTCCGCCATTCAATAAGATCACGACGAATCTACTTCTGTTTCGAATGCTACATTCCCATCTAACCCCGATAACCTATGCTTTCCTTTCCTAACAAGAATCTATCTACCTCTGCCTTAAAAATATTCAATGACCCCACCTCCACCGCCTACTGAGGCAGAGAGTTCTCAAGTTGCACAACCCTCTGAGAGAAAAAATTTCTCCTCATCCCTGGGCGGCTCCTAATTTTAAAACAGTGCCCCCCCCCTAATTCTGGTCTCGCCCACAAGAGGAAACATCCTTTCCAAGTCCACCTTGTCAAGGCCGTTCAGGATCTTGTATACTTCAATCAAATCACCCCTCACTCTTCTAAACTCCAGTGGAAACAAGCCCAGTCTATCCAACCTTTCCTCATAAGACCATTCATTGGAAGTAATTATCAAGGCCAGTTCGCTGCTTTTCTCCTGCTGAGGAATCGTTTGAGCTGCTGATTTTTGTTTCTTCTTGAAGCCACGCGGTAGCCACTGTGCAATGGCACCAAGCTTGGACCCAGGCTGCGGGGTGTGTGGAAACCTATGCTTGCTAAAATGGAATTCTCCCAGTGCTTACTGCACTATTAATTTGAAGTTTTAAAGACTTTTTCAAGATTTGCTCACCCTTCCTCGATCATCGCCAGACTCTTTGACCTCAGTTCTGTTGAAGGGTCATGAGGACTCGAAACGTCAACTCTTTTCTTCTCCGCCGATGCTGCCAGACCTGCTGAGTTTTTCCAGGTAATTCTGTTTTTGTTTTGGATTTCCAGCATCCGCAGTAGTTTTTTGTTTTTATCTTTGACCCTGCTGATGGGTTGGGATGTTTCATGGACCACCGCGTTCTGTGCTGCAGCCCTCAGTAAGCTGAACAGCTGATTTCTTCTCTGCCTCTCGGCCTCCACACCTTCTCAGGATCTCTTTTGGTGATTTTCGAGTATGTTACTAAAATCTTCAGTCTTGGCGCCTTTTTTCAGGTCAGACTTGCAAACTTTTTCAAAGTCAATTTTCGGAGATTTCGGAATTCTTTCGCTGCTGCCACCATGTTGTGTGTATATTCGTTTTGACTGGCTAATGAAGGTTGCAGAGACGTTGGTGTGTCTGAACAATAATTATTTATTTATTTATTTATTTATAAAGTGACAGTATTTTATTCGTGCACCCAATTATAAAATTTATGCCATCAATACACAGGCTCCACCAACTTCCTTCATCTTCTCTCCAGCCTTCCTGCTGAAGAACTTTGCCTTGATAATGACTGGTTGTTCTGGCAGTCTTCCTGTGCCCAGGACTTTATAGTAATCAGCATGCACAACATCAATAACAGGTGCTGGTCCTCCAGGTTTCTTGGCACAGTTTAATCTGGTCTGCTCACTGACCAGTGTCCACAGCTTATCCAGATTTATGGTCGAACAGAACAACGGATTCTTCTTTAGATGATAATGTCTCATGCCAACTTTTCCAGAGTAACCTGGATGATATTTATCAAAGCTGATCCTGAGATGATGCATACCACCAGCATTGCCATGACCACCAGGATGTTTTCTGTGTTTGCCAATATGGCCATGGCCACGGCTAACGTGTCCTCTTAACTTCCTGGTTTAGCTCAATCTGGATGGCATCTTGGCTGATGACGCAAAAGAGAGAATAATTTCAATTCCACCATCTGCCATGGTAGGATGTAAACCCACATACCCAGAGACATTAGCCTATGCCTCTAGATTATTAGGCCAGTGATATTCCCACTAAGCCACCATCTTTCAATGCGCATAACTATTTACAGATACACAAGATAACAGGTGTTATTCAGCCAAAGCCACGGGCTTTCTCCTTCCAGACTCTTAGTCATGTTAACTCACTCTTCCATCATCATTTAGGTGATACTGTTTCTCCAGTCCCACACATTAACTCTTTCAGCCCTGAGCACCCTAACACGACAATGTAAGATTCAAAAGGATGTCGATTAGGGCCAGGGCAAGGTTAGGATAAGGTCATGTAAGGAGGTCAGATCGGCAAGACAGGGGGTGGGCTCATGGTTCAAATTCTGTTTTCTCCCAAAAATATACTTCATTCATAAAATTTATAAAAGTGCATTACACGACAGTTCAGATTTGACTTTACACAAAGTGCAATACCATTTAATTTCTTTCCATACAGCATGTAGCGCCCTGAGGTGCCTCACTACACTTTACATGTTTACAATATGAACTTGCATTTCGTGTCAAACATTCACATTTTACACGGTTTCTAACTCCTCGGTATCACCCGGCAGGAAGGCCTTAGACTGTGGCCTTTCCTCATTGAGCCTTTGAGGGGGATTCCCCAAGCTTTACTGCAGCCCCCAGCACTTAATCCTGGACCTTGGAATGTGCCAGTCTGCAACACTCGGTCATCAACAGCTCTTTGCACTGGAAGGCCAGCAAATTTCAGGCAGGCGTATGAAAGGACGTCTTTCACCAGATTGATGGTCCTCCAGCAGCAGTTGATGTTTATCTCGGTGTGCGTCCCGCCCCTGGGAACAGCGCTAAGTCCTGAGTATTGCTGAAGGAGATAGTTTGTCAAAGCTTTTCACCTTGCACTCATCAGGACAATCGCAAGAATATCTGACCTTACCAGAGGCACCTCTCTCTGACCCTACACAGGATTCCAACTGTTATTGCATCCTGCTTATTTTTGCATTGAGATATTTGGTATAAAGATGAAAGAAAGAAAGATACTTCATTTATATAGTGCCCTTCCGTGCCTTAGGACATCCCAAAATGCTTCCTAGCCGTGAAGTACTTTTTGAAGAATAGTCACTGCTGTAATGTAGGAAATGTGGCAACCAATTTGCGCACAGCAAGCCCCCAGGAACAGCGCTGCAATACTGACCAGATAATCTGTTTCTGTGATGTTGACCGAGGGATAAATATCGCTCAGGACACTGGGGAAAACCTCTTCGATCTGTGTCACCTGAAAGGAGGGCAGCAGCAGAATTCCCCACATTACTTGGAAGCCTTTATATAGCACCTTTAACGTCCTCGGGTTGGCCTAAAGCACTTTACAGCCAACGAATACCTTGAGACCTCATTTGACGGCATTGCCCAGGCAGTGCTGGTGTCTCTGTAGCAAACTAACCAGGTAACACTTGAGAGAGGAGAGACTGGGTTAAATTAGGCCACAGTAGTGACAAGGCAGTTCCGAGTTGTTTTTTAAAAATTCATTGTCTATGGTGGGCTGAATTTTTAGGCCCCACATGGGGATAGGAGGGAGGCCTTGTGGCACAGTGGGTAGCGTGCTTCCTGCTGGACCAGAAGCACTGGGTTCAAGTCCCACTCCAGGACTTGATGGCCACGGAAGGTGCGTTCAAAATGTGGCCGAACAGGTTGATTATCAGTCTATAAACCCTTCCAATACGCCTGGTGGCAGGTGGTAAGAGCGGGAGAGTTTGCTGGTCAGCCCTATACAGAAGGCAATGGCAAACCACTATAGCGCTTTGCCAAGCATAATCATGGATCACCCCAATGGAAGTCCAGGATCGCCAACGTCCTCTTAAGGACATGGTACCTGAAGGAGTCTGTCTGGAGGTGGCCTTCCATGTGGTAGAGCGGAGGATGAGTGCTCCAGGCAGGCTTAGAGGCACTCCCTGCCTGACTGTTTTCAGCAGCAGCTACAGGGCCACCCTGTAGAAGGGTTTCCCTCCACAATGGTAGCATGGCTGCTGAGGTAATTTTTTTGAGTTAAGATGCATAAGGTTGGGGTGAGGAGGCCTCTATCTTGGGGCTTGTACTTACCTAAAAAGGCATCCTATTCTTCTGTGCGGAAGAGCCTCCTATTGGTCCTCCATCCTTAATAGGGTGGTGAGTGACCTCAGGCCATTAATTGGCCAATTGTGGGATATCACTGTTGGGTGACTGTTTGCCTCACTGTGCGGGTTTCTGATCCCATTTGGCCCTGACATTGGGATCCCAAAGCCTGCTGGGAAAATCCTACCCATTGACTCTGGACTTAGTTTATGAAATTGCATTTAAAAATATCTTATTACAACCTCAGCACAGCTTCATTACCAAAATGCTGCTTTTAAACTGCAAACGCAGTGGTAAACAGTGCAGCCAATCCACACACACAGAGCAAACCTACAAATGGCATTTGAGGTGAATGGCCAGTTTAGGTAGCTTGTTCATGCTGTGATGGCTGTTGGGGAAATGTTGGCCAGGATACCAGAAAACTCGAAGAGTCATACGGACTCGAAACGTTAACTCTGTCTTTCTCTCCACAGATGCTGTCAGACCTGCTGAGGATCACTGAGTAACTGTGCCCAGGAAAATCACCAACGTACAATATACACCTCCAGGCGTTCTCTCCGCTGGGTTTCCAAGAGGCCGTGGATATGGTACTGTGTGCAGACAGCTGTATTTACATCTTGTTTACACGTAGACGTTTCAGCGTTTAACTGCATTTAGTCTGAACTGCAGTGGGACTACAGGCTGCTCTGACACTGTAGCAGCACTTCAGGGAAGAGGCCCTGCAGTATAACCCCTGGGAAACTTGCCTTTGAGTCCCCAGCCTCTCTGGGGAAAGGACCTGCATTCTACTTGGGATCGCCGCACAATAGTATGGTTAATTTCTGAAATTGATCATTTGGGGAAATCGCACGGGTGTGAACCCTTCCCCTTCCACTTCTCATCATACCACTCAATGGCTCATCGTGATACTGTTCATGATGGCTTCTTGCTATCCTATCTATTTGGCATTTTGACAGTACCCCATAGACACGCAATTAACACGTGAAGAATGAGCACAGACAAAGGTTATTTGGCAGTGTTTACACACCTCACGAGTCTTATCCAACCTTACTTCATCCCACCCGATCTGCATTTGATCCTTTCTCCCTCATGCGTTTATCTAGCTTCCCCTTAAATGCATCTCTGATATTTGCCCGCAACTACTCCTTACGGTAGCGAATTCCATCTCAACAGAGGAACACAGGACTTAGGAGCGGGAGTAGGCCATTCAGCCCTTCGAGCTTGTTCTGCCATTCAGTAAGGCTATGGCTGTGTCTCAACTCCACTTTCCTGCTCCGCCCATAACCATCAACTCCCTTGTTGATCAAAAATCTGTCTAACTCTGCCTAGAATAAATTCAGTGGCGCATCCTCCACTGTTTTCTGGGGAAGAGAATTCCTCAGACTAATGACCCTCTGAGAGAATAAAAATTGCCCTCATCTCCGCCCTAAACAGTGTTATTCTCAATTATTCTAAATAGTATTATTCTTATTCCCAAACTAAGTCCCTTGGTTTTATGGTCTCTCCCATAAGTGGAAGCACCCTCCCAGTATCTACCCTGTCAAATCCCCTCAGGATCTTGTATGTTGCAATAAGATCACCTCTCATTCTTCCAAACTCCACTGGGCGTAGGCCCAACCTGTCCAACATAAGATAAGCCCCTCAGCGCAGGAATATTGTAACCACTCTCTGGCTATAAGTTCTTCCTGAATTCCATATTGGATTTATTTGTGATTATTATATTTATGGTCCCTAGTTTTCAACTGCCCCATAAGCAGAAGCATCTCCATGACAACGCTATGAAATCTCTTCTAAATCAAAGGGATTTAGACAGACTAAGTGAGTAGGCAAGAGAATGGCAGATGGAATATAATGTGAAAAAATGTGAAGTTATCCACTTTGGAAGAAAAAACAGAAATGCAGAGTATTCCTTAAATGGGGAGAGGTTGGGAAGCACTGTGTATTGATCCCAGCTGAGGTTAGCCCTGGAAAAGCCTGATCCCAGGGTGGAACCCAGCTTGATAGATCCTAACTTTGTTTGTTTAGATACGTGGAGAGGGGCTACTGAACAGAGTCACCAGAGTCAGCTAATGAACTTCTAACAAAAGAATGAAACATTTATTTAACAAGAAAAGGTGAACAATATTACAATACTCCTTCACCCACCACTAAACCTTTACAGATATATACAGATTAGTAAGGATAATGCAAGTTACAAAAGTTATCTTATACTCTAATGTTCACAATAAGTACACAGTCCATATAAACCAATAGGCAACCTGTGTTCAGACACACCACACTCTGAAATCATGCCATCTCAACCAGATGCTATGGATCTCTTATCAACTCCCCCAAGACGCTTGTCCCACCGTGAGCCAACCAGTCTCACTGAGCTCCGTCTTTCACATGAGGGTTTCCAATCTCCACTCTCCAAGAACTCACTTTGGAATCTTCTCCCAAACTGACACTTTCTCTCAGACACCTTCCGCAAGGGTCCACCTCCTGGGTTTCAAACTCTCCTTCAGACGTTCCTCTTCCCTGGGTCACCATATGCATTCAAGCTGTCTTCCACAAACTCTCTCTCACTGACTCAGCTGTCATAAGTACACTACTGTTTCACATGCCTGTAGCAAAGAGTTACAGACCTTCAGCTGTCTCTTTGGACCTTCTTGCCTCTTGCAAGCTGTTCGCGCTTTAAGCCTGCTTTCTGCAGATTTTGTCTCCTTAAATCTGAAGCTTGGAGCCTATCTCTCTGCCTCTCACTCTTAACTTCATTTAAAGGACCTTTTCCAAGTTCCTGTACTTCCTTTGACTAGAAGGTCGGCTTGGGACTTTCTCCTGTTCCACTCCCCTGGATTCTGGGGCCTTTTCTTTAGCTTGGGACTTGCCTATCTGTCCCTTTTGCTCCAGTCTCTCTCTGGCAGCTACTTTCAACCAATTTTACCTTGGGACTGGCTATTTGTCACTTCTAGGTGGCTTCTGTTTGGCAACTGTCTTCAAACTGAACTCAAAACTGCTGTTCCTTTATTTTTTCTGTGCGTGTGTGGGTGGGACCTGCCTCTCTGGACCCCTGTTGCTAGGCAACAGCCCAGCTTCTCTACTGTTGCTTGTCTAACTTAGCTCCAGCAGTCGTCAACCACTCATTAGAAATGCAGACACGTTTTAAAGTGAAACTAAAACTCAATTTGACCTTTCCTTAACACAGTGATGCAGAAATACAAATCAAAGTTAAACTTTAAAGCTAAAACTCATTCCTAACACCCACAAATACCAATATAACTTACTTAAACTAACTCTATTTCCTAATAGCTATTTTTAAAATTTCCTAATGATGTCCAGAGGGACCTGGGTGTCGTTGTTCATGAGTCACTGAGAAGCTAACACGTAGGAGCAGCGAGCAATTGGGAAGGAAAATGATATGTTTGGCTTTATTGTGAGTGGATGTGAGTACAGGAATAAAGATGTCTTGCTACAATTTTAAAGAGCCTTGGTGAGACCGCACCTGAAGTATTGTGTACAGTTTTGGTCTCCTAACCTAAAGAAGGGCGTACTTGCCATAGAGGAGCACACCAAAGGTTCACCAGACTGATCCCTGGGGTGGCTGGATTGTCCTGTCAGGAGAGATTGAGGAAATTGGGCCTGTATTCACTGGAGTTTAGAAGAATGAGAGGCTATCTCATTGAAACGCACAAACTTCTTACAGGGCTCGATATGGGTAGATGGAGGAAGAATGTTTCCCTTGGCTGGGGGCTGCTGTCTAGAACCAGGGGACACAGTCTTAGAATAAGGAGAAGGCCATTTAGGCCTGAGATAAGGAGGAATTTCTTCACTCAGAGGGTGGTGACCCTTTGGAATTCTCTACCGCAGAGGGCTGTGGAAGCTCAATCATTGAGCATGTTCAAAACAGAGATTGATAGATTTCTTGATTGGAATGATATCGAGAGATATAGAGATAGTGTGGAAAAATGGCGTGGTGGTAGGAATCAGCCATGATCTAATTGAATGGCGGAGAGGGGGCTTGAAGGACCGAATGGCCTAATCCTACTCCAATTTCCTATATTTCTGTGTTCTCTTTATCATTGTAAAGGCCTCTATCAGGTAACGCCCCCCCTACCCCCCCCCCTCACAATCTTCTCTTTTCTAGAGAAATGAGCCTCAGCTTGTTGAGTCTTTCCTGCTAGGCATGGGGCTGGATTTTCATCCCCGAGCTACAAGAAGAAACAGCGAAAGATTCCACATTACAGAAACTGTGGAAAGCCATCATCGAAGAGTGACCGATTTCAATTCAGCATGTCCACGAACATGTGAGAACATTTTGGCCTTATCGAGATGAGCTAGACATCTCCCGGAGAGTCAGTTTTAAAGGCAGGCAGGTCATCATACCTTAATCTTTGCAACCTGATGTTCTTCAACAACTTCATCACCCCACACATGGGAACAGACTGGACAAGATGTGCAAGAGAGACAGCCTATTGGCCGCGTGTGAACAATGACATTGAAGTCGTTGTCAAGAGGTTTGAACCGTAAAGAGTCAGCACAAAGAACCACATGAAGTTCCTACCCATCCTTGGACCAAAACCACATCCGACCTCATTCGTGTCCATGGCACTGACTTCATAGTCATCGTCGGCTACTTTACCAAGTATCCCATTATTCAACAATTGAGCAACATGTCAAACACGACTGTCACGCACACTTTAAGTGCCAGTTTCAGTTAACTTGGTGTGCCTAGAGAGATAATTATGGATAAAGGTCCACAATTTATTGGTAAGCCATTTTAGGAGATGTGTGAGAGATGGAATCGATCACACTACTTCTTCTCCTCATTACCCTGGATCTAACGGCTTAGCTGAAGGAATGTTTCGCATGGTAATTCCCTAATTCTCGAATGTAGACAGACCAAGCAAGATTTAAACATTGCAGTGTTACATCTGAGAGCAACACCCTCCAGTGCAACAACTCCATCACTGGCAGAGCTCATGTTTGGCAGAGCAGTGCCTTTCTCACCCATTCTACTCTCTAGGAAACTAGAGAGCAACTTTTGAAACAGCAAGGGAAGATGACAAACATACACGGTAACAATGCAGCTACAGAATTGTCAAGTTTTGAGTTGGACAAGAAGTTTGCATCAGGGATTCCACTGCAGGTACATGGCAACCAGTCAAGGTGACAAGGATTTGTTTGGAACCAAGGTCCAATGAAGTCATTACACACAAAGGCACAATGGTGAGGCATAACCGAGGACAAATCAGATCCATTCCAGCGAGGACAAAATCCCAAATGCAACCAGGAACAACACCTAAGAATGACAATCCCACAGATCACAACGAGCAATTAAAGAAACTTCCAAACAAGGTTACCATTACAAGATCTGGGCGTATCAGCAGATTATTCCTGTGCTTTAGAGACTCATAGATTCCTCAGTTCCATACACTTATGTAATGGTAACTGAACATGAACATGTATTGTAAATAGTGATACTTCGTTGGAAGGAGGGAAAGTACCTTGAAGAAGAAAGGCGGATGTTGTAAATGCCTTTAAGGGACAGCACCATGACATCACTAGAAGGGGAGTGTGTCATGAGATCCAGTCTTATTTTACTTTTGCTTGTGAGTAGAACACAGAGACACACAGCTCTGCTGCTGATGTCTTTGAGCTCTCTACCTGTGTATATTTGGGCAGAACATTTTGCTCGGTTTGTGGGCACATGCCCCCGAAATGCCCGAGTGTAAAATAGCGCGCGATGACATCGGGCGAGCGTCCAGTGCACGTCATTGTGCACTCGTGTGATATTTCAGTCGGTGGGGCATGCGCGAGAGTCGGCAGCACGCCCACTGCCAATTAAGAGGCTTATTAAGGCCAGTAATGTATTCGTTAACCTGGACTTTTCGCTGCCCGTCTAACATTACGGTTGGCGGGTGGGCGAATCGGCCAGGCAGCCTTCGGATTTTTGAGGAACTCTCATCCGAGGGCGGGACGAATTTTCCGATATTAGGTTAAAAAAAAAGTTTGGGCCAAATTTTTATAATAAACGTGTTTAGGTGAGTGAGTCCAATGTGTGGACATCTTTTTCTGCGTTTTAAAACCTTTTTATGATGGTTTTGAAATTTTCAACTCTGTGAGGCAGCTCTCTGCCTACAGGGAGCTTTCGTTGCGTGCTCCCCCTGTCCCCAGCGCTGGCTTCAGCGCTCGACTTCCTCCCGCCCCCCCCACTCCAGCAGCGCTGAGCCCTTCAGTGCACGTTTCACACTGGGATGCCCACTCATTGGCCAGCCAGCGTGAAATCGTGGTCAGGGGCCGATCACAGGCAGTGGGCTGTTACCTGGTTGCTCCCGGACCCACCCACCGCGCCCGCCCGACCCCCTCAAAACTCTGCCCATGTTCTCATGTGTCTATTCGAAATAAATGAACACAGAACGTGTTTACACAACCCCTGATGAGCAATTGGTGTTTATGTCAGTATAACAACATGACAGGCATGAAAAGGCCCAAAGGGGGTGGGGGGACATACTTCGGCATGGGGGTCTCGAGAGGGACCTTTTGAACTTAACTTTCAAAAGGTCCCCTCAATGCAGCCTAAAGTTCATGACGCTTCTGAGCTGCCATGAGCCGTGACTCTTGAAAAGTGGCCCCGACTCCATGAAAGTTGTGGGGGACTAGGAAGTAGCGATTCCCATAATGAAGTCGGCCAGGTCAGGGGTTCAGGGTGTCGGCTCATGACCCGAGCCAACCCGCACTCTTAAAAGGCGCTCCTTAAAATCTGAAAACCCCGGGAATGGGGTCGAGAATCCTGGAATCCGCCCGCTATTTTTAAAGGGCTCCCAAGGCATCCTGGCTGGGTGAAGATCCCGCTCATGATCTCTCAGATCTGGCATGAATCCTGTAAATCTTTTCTGCACCTTCTCCAGTGTGTTTATACCCTTCCCCCAACATGGAGACCAGGACTGTGCACTCGGCCCAAAAGCTGAATCCGCAACCTTAATTTTAGTTTAGGTTTCCGAGGCCTTCTACCTTTTCTTTTAAATCACTAAAGGTTAGCTTATAGGCATGGAAATTGGTCCTCATTGAGTCCCTTGCCCAAGGGGCCCTATGTTCCATACCTTCATAGATGCCTGATCCCAAATTAAATCAAAAGATTTTTAGGCTTTCCTGGTAGCCACCTAAAACTGGCATTAAGCCCCTTCTGTATGTTAATGACTTCTTAAAATTTATTCTTTCATGGGATGTGGAGGTCACTGGCAAGGCCAGCATTTGTTGCCCATCCCTAATTGCCCTTGTACTGATTGGCTTGCTTGTCCATTTCAGAGGGAAGTTAAAAGTCAACCACATTGTTGTGGGTTTGAAGTCACATGTAGGCCAGACCAGGTCAGGATGGCAGATTTCCTTCCCTAAAGGACATTAGTGAACCAGATGGGTTTTTACGACAATCAATTCATGGTCCCATGACTTTTAAGCTTTTAAGATTCAAATTCCATCAGTTGTCGTGTCCCCAGAGCATTAGCCTGGGACTCTGAATTACTAGTCCAGTGACATTACCTCTACGCCACCATCTCAAGCTCTGCTTCTGAAATTGTGAGTGAAGCAGGGGCGATGAGAATGTTCTGATCCACTCAAACGTTCCTGGCCTGGGTGCGGCCTAACAAGTGGCTGCCAACAAAAGGCACCGGTTTTCTTTTTCCAAAACAAAAGGACTCCTATTTGGTAGCTAGAGGGAACAGAAGTACCCTTGCGAGCTCCACAACACTCATCTGTTTTTCCTTCCGTATTTGAAGGGCCACTGTCAGTGAAGCAAGTGGCCCAAATTAGATGGATTGGAAGCTGACAAGTTACCTCTGGAGCTGTGACACATGCTAGCAGCTCACGCCATTAACGAGGCCTGAGGCCCAATTGTGGGTGAACTGGAGTTTTCACCCTGGATTATATAGATGTCCCTGGCATGTGGCTTGAACTCAAAGCTTCTTTGACTCCGAGGGAGACCCGATGAGCCTGTCTATTATCTCGAAGGGGATTTCCCTCTGCCTGTGCAATGGGTGTGGGGAGGGAAGGGTGCCTGCGTTAATAGTGGGACAGGCCAAGGAACATTGTTTTAAACGAAGTCCGCCTGAGCATCCCAGATCCCATCACAGGTTTAGGGAGTGAGAAGGCACATGGGAAGGGACATGACTTCAAACCATGTGCCAATGGGCCACCCCCAAAGGCACAAAAATGCCCTCAGTCGAGAAATGGGCCTGGCACTAAGGGGTTCCCACCCTCCAGGATTGGCCTGGGGTCTCCAGGAATTGAAGATCAATCTCCAGGGCACTGCTGTCTGCAACTCTGGAGGAGAATCATCGGGAGATTACAAAAGATTGGGGTTTTGTTTTTGTCATATTCTTTGAACCCAATATAAAAATATTGAATATGGGGATAAAGGGGCTGTTTGGCTGACAGTCGAACATCACCCAATTGGGTAATGGGTCTTTTTGCTTTCCAATTGGTGTAGGAAGGCGGTAAGTGTTTGTTCCTCAAAGTTTGGAGTTAGTTCCAATTTCTACGTCGCGTAGCCCACTGCGCACTTACTAAAAATGACCAATTAGCTGAATTCAGATCAATTCGGGCACCTCTGAAATCTACACTGATGAGAGGGGGGGCAGATAAATTTACACTTCATTGTCGAGGCTCCCATGAGATTTGAACGCAAAATTAGTGATCAATCAGCGCGTGTGGAGTGTACACAAGCAAGCACTTATTGTCTTCAGGAGAGGGGGAGGGGAGAAAGCAATAATAAATCAGCCAAGAAGATTTCCTGCTTTGTTAAGTTGAATAACTGCCAATTGGGCTGGAGTGGAGTCTGACTCTTGTGGCGTCGCCCAGCACCTTGACGGAATGAGCTACTGTGGAGACGAATGTATATACGTCACAAGGGTGGATGTGTTAGCGAATAATGGCTGGAGTGTTGGGGGGGGGTGGGGGGTGGGGGGTGGGGGGGGGGGTGGAAGGGTGGGTGCAAGTCATGTGATGAAACTTCCAGGAATACATTTAATGGGAATTGGCCAACCTACCGATCACTCTCTCTTTGCTGCAAACTGCCTCGTGCAGATTTTGCAGGGTGGGGGAGATTGGAGGGAATCGCCTCTGTGGCCAGGTTCAAACACTGACTAGTTGGGTGCAGTATAATGAGGCTCCTTTGGAATGGTGTTCCAATGTGAGCCAAAAGCTTCAGGAGGGGTAATTTTTTTTTTATTCACGGGATGTGGGCTTTGCTGGCTAGGCCAGCATTTACTGCCCATCCCTAGTTGCCCTTGAGAAGGTGGTGGTGAGCTGCCTTCTTGAACCGCTTCAGTCCATGTGGTGTAGGTACACCCACAGTGCTGTTAGGGAGGGAGTTCCAGGATTTTGACCCAGCGACAGTGAAGGAACGGTGATATATGTCCAAGTCAGGGTGGTGAGTGGCTTGGAGGGGAACTCCCAGATGGTGCTGTTCCATGTATATGCTGCCCTTGTCCTTCTAGACGGTAGCAGTTATAGGGTTGGAAGGTGTTGTCCAAGGTGGCTTGGTGAGTTTCTGCAGTGCATCTGGTAGATGGTACACACTGCTGCTACTGTGCGTTGGTGGTGAATGTTTGTGGATGGGGCACCAACGAAGCAAGCTGCTTTGTCCTTAAAGGTGTCAAGCTTCTTGAGTGTTGTGGGAGCTGCACTCATTCAGGCAAGTGGGGAGTATTCCATCACACTTCTGACTGGTGCCTTGTAGATGGTAGACAAGCTCTGGGGAGTCAGGAGGTGAGTTACTCACCGCAGGATTCCCAGCTTCTGACCTGCTCTTGCAGCCAAAGTATTGTTATGGCTAGTCCAGTTCAGTTTCTGGTCAATGGTAACCCCAGGATGTTGATAGTGGGGGATTCAGCGATGATAATGCCATTGAATGTCAAGAGGGTTAGATTCTTTTTTGTTGGAGATGGTCATTGCCTGACACCTATGTGGCGCAAATATTACTTGCCACTTGTCAGCCCAAGACTTAATATTGCCCAGGCCTTGCTTCATTTGGACATGGTATTGCTTCAGTATCTGAGGAGTCACGAATGGTGCTGAACATTGTGCAATCATCAGTGAACATCTCCACTTCTGACCTTATGATGGAAGGAAGGTCATTGATGAAGCAACTGAAGATGGTTGGGCTGAGGACACTACCCTGAGGAACCCCTGCAGTGATCTCCTGGAGCTGAGATGATTGACCTCCAACAGCCACAACCATCTTCCTTTGAGCTAGGTATGACTCCCACTAGCGGGGGTACTGTTGAGGGGGTGGGGGAGGGGCGCGCGTGCGGTACTGTGTGGAAATGTGGGGAGAACACCTATTACTTTACTCTGAAGAACACATTGACAGTGTCGTTGGTGGCTCCAGGATCTATATTTAACAAACCCACTGCACAACGTTTCAAGCTGTTACATTCTGGGTTTTTATTTTGGTCTGAAAATCCTCATGAGGGTTTTCTCATTGCCTCATTGCTTATTTACGACTCGAATGTTTAAGTACAAGGGAAAACAGTCATAGCAGCTGCCACGCAAAGGTTAAAACACAATTTAAGGAATAAGGACATGGGTAAAATGATCATTGTTAATGTTTGGAGTGAGTTACTGCCATGAAAACAAAATTACAGATGCCTTTCAGTCTCTAGCCCCAGGCAATGAATTAGAGATGAGTTAACCTGAAGAAAAATGCAGCTGGGTAAAATGCAGTTAATGTCGAGAGCAGAGAGGCATTCTGCTTTTAGAAATTGTTCGACTTAAAACAAATAGATAATTCATGCCTCTCTAACCAACGTGGAACATTTTTGACTGTCCCTGTAGTGCAACACACATTATCCTGTTTTTCGAAGTCAAACAAATTTTAATATAGTGACTGGGGGCTTTGATACTTAAAGGCGCCCAGAGTGGATCTTCTACTGGTTCAGCACAAGTTCATCCGCTGGTTAATTCCTCCCCGTGCGTAGGTAATATTTGCCAGGGTAAAATATATGCACTTTAGCTTGCGAAGATTGACTGCAGCATCCTGAAGATGAATAGTTTTCAAACGGAAAATGTAATTCCAGTTGCAGTTTCCAAGTCTGCAGCCCAAGACCAGGCATTAAGCCATTGTTAAAAGGTGGGAAAGAAAATTGGTAATTGCTCTTATACTGTGGGTCTGCCTTAGACACCGGTAGAGCTGTGCTGGTCACTCTGTTAACTGGTCCGAGCATCTGATGTCCAGGGGTGTGCCAACCTGCCCAGTATCTGATTAATCAGTAGCAGTGCAGTGTTGACTGTGGCTCAGTGGACACTCCCACCTCCTGGGTCAGATGTTTGTGGGTTCAGGTCCGACGTCAGCGGCTGGGACACAAAATCTAAGCTGACACTCCCAAGGGAGTACAGCGCTGCCAGAAGCGCTGGCTTCCAGGCTCTGTCTGAAAGATCCCATGACACATTTTCAGAGAAGAGCAGAGGCGATCTCTCTGACTGGGCAACCACCTTGTGGAACGCCTTTGTTCTGTCCGCAAGCGTGACCCCGAGCTTGTAATCGCCTGCCATTTTAATTCTCCACCTCTCTGCCATGCTGGCCTCTCTGTCCTCAGTCTCCTGAAGAATTCCAATGAAGCTCAACATAAGCTTGAGGAACAGCACCTCATCTATAGGTACTTTACAGTCTTCGGGACTCAATATTGAGTTCAACAATTTCTGACTATAATCTCTGTCCCCAATTTGGTCCCCCTTTTCCTTTGCATGTTTTGGTTTGGTGTACAATTTTGGGCTCCTTAAGGAAGGATGTACTTGTCTTAGAGGGAGAGCTACAAAGGTCCACTTGGCTTACTGCCGGCATGAGATCAGCCATAATCTTATTGAATGACAGTGCAGGCTGGAGGGGCCGATTGGCCAACTCCTGCGCCCAATTCGTATGTTCCAAAGCTTTTTGATGAAGATTGTGTAAAATGGATTAGACTGGAATAGGAGTTTAGAAGGACGAGAGGGGTTCTCAATGAAACATATAAAATTCTTAAATGGTTTGACATGCTTGATGCTGAGAGGCGCTTTCCTCTGGCTGGAGAGTCCAGAACTAGTGGTCATAATCTCAAGATAAGGAGTCAGCCATTTAGGACTGAGATGAGGAGAAATTTCTTCACTCAAAGGGTTTCCAATCTTTGGACTCTCTACCCCAGAGGGTAGTGGATGCTCTGTTGATGAATATATTCATGTCAAAGATTGACAGATTTGGGGGTACTAGGGGAATCAAGGGGTATGGGAATAGGGTGGGAATGTGGAGTTGAGGTAAAAGTTCCCCATGATCGTGTTGAATGGCGGAGCAGGCTCGAGGGGCCGTATGGTCTACCCCTGCTCCAATTTCTTATGTCCTCATTCTTTGAGCACATTCTCCTCTTAAACCATATGTTTCACCCTAATGGCCACCTGAAACTTCTTTTTTTTATGCCTGGTGAATATCTTTGTTAAACATTTCTTTCATTGTACATATTATTCATATGGATCCCAACAACACTTCTCATCAACTCGCTCACAGGATATGGGTGACACGGACAAAGCCGTATATATTGCTCACTCTAGTCACCCTGCGAAGATGGCGACCTTTTACCACTGTCTTGAGGTGTCACTGTAGAGGGCATTAAGTGGCAACTGCACAGTGTGAGACTGGAATCATGTTTAGGCAAGAGCAGGTGGGAGTGGAGGGCGGGTGAGGGGGGTGGGAGGCTCCCTTTGCTAAAGAACTTCCGTAATGTTTTCTGGGTTTTGACGAAAATTGGTAGGTTTTGTGATCATTTTTCTTGTGCAGACCCACAAATGAACTGATGTATTGGATTCAGTTTCACAGTTTGCCGTGGTGGGACCATAAACTCACGATCTCATAAGACCATAAGACATAGGAGCAGAAATTAGGCCATTCGGCCCATCGAGTCTGCCCCGCCATTCAATCATGGCTGATAGGTTTCTCAACCCCATTCTCCCGCCTTCTCCCCGTAATCTCTGGGTTCTTAGTCCAGTACCATTACTACTATGCCCACAATACCCTCTTCCACTAGTGTCTGTGTGGACTACTTAAATCATCCGTTCACAGGCCTCACACTCTTGTGATAGCAGTGAAAATGGTCTGTTGTGCTCGTCAAGAAAGCGGGTGTTTGTGATGAGGAATGGTGTCTGCATCAAGCACTCCCAGTTCAGGCATGGTGCCTCATAGCCTCATTAGAGGCTGGAAACTCATTACAATATTTAGGAAAATGTTATTCTGTCAGAGCCATGAAGAGATCTGAAATATGAGTGTTGTCGCCTTCTATTTTAATTGTTCTCGGTTCAAATCTGTTGGAAAAGATTGATTTGAACTGCACATTTTACTTTAGACTTCCCTGAAACAGCTTATTAGAGAGACAATTCTGACAATTCTGAATGCCCTATTTTTAAAAATTAATTCGCGGGATGTGGGCTTCGCTGGCTGGGCCAGCATTTATTGCCCATCCCTAGTTGCCCTTGGGAAGGTGGTGGTTTTGAGCTGCCTTCTTGAACCGCTGCAGCCCATGTGTATTTGTTGTATTCTCAAAAAAAGACCTTTTATCTGTACAGAGGAATTAAGACAATGGATAATATGTTAGGAAAGTAAGAAAGATTGGCAATTATACGGTACTTTTTAATGACCTCAGGGCATCGCAATAGTCACTGGTGTAACGTAGAAGTTGGTTATTAATTTCATGAGAACACAACAAGCTAAATTTCCAGAAGGAAGTCAGATGCTCAATGATTCCTTTCCCTGACAACTCTTGCCTCACCTCTTCTAGTCTCACTTTGAATATAAATTGCAAGGAGTCCGTGAGTTTTTCATGTGAAAGATGCAGACCACCCATACAGTGCCTCCAGGTATTATCTTCCTCTCCAGTCCTGAGCAAACACCACCTCAAGCCTGTCTGCGGTCTCTTTTCATCTTCCTAATCTACATCTTGCCACTCAATTACCTTCTCCTAGACACAGGGTCAGTATTCACACACACCTTGATGATACGTCCCTCAATCGCTCCACTACTTCACCTCAGTCCCACACGGTAGGATTTCCTCCAGCTGAACATCACATAAATGAAAACCATTGCTTTTGGCTGATCTTAGGTCATTGCTTTCATGGCTGATCCGACTGTAAACTCCCGCCTACCCATGATAACCTTTCACCCCCTTGTTAATCAAGAGCCTATCTAGCTATGCCTTAAAAATATTCAAAGACTCTGCTTCCACTGCCTATTCAGGAAGGGAGTTTCAAAGACTCACTACCCTCTGAGAGAAAAAAAATTCTCCTCACCCCTGTCGTTAATGGGCAACCCCTTTTTTTAAAGAGTGACCCCTTATCCTACATTGTCCCACAAGAGGAAACATCCTCTCCACACCCACCCTGTCAAGACCCCTCAGGATCTTATATGTTTCAATCAAGTCCTCTGTTACTCCTCTAAACTCCACCAGACACAAGCCTAGTCTGCCCAATCTTTCCTCATAAGACAACCCTCCCATTCCAGATATTAGTCTAATAAACCTCTTCAGAACTGCTTCTAGCACAGTTATATTCTTCCTTAAATAAGGAGGTCAATACTGTACACAGTACTCCAGATGTGGTCTCACCAGTGCCCTGTATAACTGAAACATAATCTCCCTACTTTTGTATTCAATTCCCCTCACAATAAACTATAACATTCTATTAGCTTTCCTAATTACCTGCTGTACCTACATACTAACCTTTTGTGATTCACGCACTAGGACACCCAGATCCCTCTGCATCTCAGAGCTCTGCAATCTCCCACCATTTAGATAATAAGCTTTTTTTTATTCTTCCTGCCAAAATGGACCATTTCGTATTTGCCTACATTATACTCCATTTGCCAGATCTTTTCCCACTCGCTTAACCTATCTGTGTCCCCTTGTAGCCTCCTTATGTTCTCTTCACATCTTGCTATCCTACCTATCTGTGTATCATCAGCAAATTTAGCAACCACATCTTCAGACCCTTCACCCAGTCATTTATGTAAGTTGTAAAAAGTTGAGGCCCCAGCACTGATCCCTGTGGCACACCACTCATTACACCCCGCCAACCGGAAAATGACCTATTTATGGCTACTCTCTGTTTCCCATTAGCTAGCCAATTGTCTATCCATGTCAATATGTTACCCCCTACACCATGAGCTCTTATTTTCCACCATCACCTTTGATGTGGCACTTTATCAAATGCCTTCTGGAAATCTAAGTACAGTACATCCACCAGTTCCCTTTTATCCACAGCACATGCAATTCCGTCAAAGAACTCCAAAAAATTGGTAAAACATGATTCCCCTTTCACAAAACCATGTTGACTCTGCCTGATTGCCTTGAACTTACCCAAGTACCCTGCTGTAACATCTTTAATAATAGCTTCTAACATTTTCCCTATGACAGATGTTAAGCTAACTGGCCTGTAGTTTCCTGATATCTGTCTCCTTCCCTTTTTGAATAAAGGAGTTACATTTGCTAATTTCCGATCTAATGGAATTTCCCCAAATCTAGGGAATTTTGGAAAATTAAAACCAATGCATCAACTATCTCATTAGCCACTTCTTTTAAGACCCTAGGATGAAGCCCAACAGGATCCAGGGATTTGTTGGCCCTCAGCTCCAACAATTTTCTCAGTACCACTTCTCTGTGACTGTAATTTTCCTGAGTCCCTCCCTCCCTACCATTTCCCGATTTACAGCTATTTCTGGGATGTTACTCGTATCCTCTATAGTAAAGACCAATGCAAAATACCTGAAACAAAAATAAAAATACCTGGAAAAACTCAGCAGGTCTGGCAGCATCTGCGGAGAGGAACCCAGTTAACGTTTCGAGTCCATATGACTCTTCAACAGAACTAAGTAAAAATAGAAAAGAGGTGAAATATCTATTTTTCCTTAGTTCTGTTGAAGAGTCATATGGACTCGAAACGTTAATTGTGTTCCTCTCCGCAGATGCTGCCAGACCTGCTGAGTTTTTCCTGGTATTTTTATTTTTGTTTTGGATTTCCAGCATCCGCAGTTTTTTGCTTTTATCTTAATGCAAAATACCTGTTCAATTCATCTGCCACCTCTTCATTTTCCATTCTTAATGCCCCAGACTCACTTTTTATAGGACCAAACACTCACTTTGTTAACTCTTTTCTTATTTAAAAACTCTTACTATATGCCTTTATATTACTAGCTAGCTTTCTCTCATACTCTAATATCCCCCCTTATTAATCTTTTTGTCATCCTTTGCTGTTCTTTATATTCTTTCTAATCTTCTGACCTGCCACCCGTCTTTGTGTAATTATATGTTTTTTCTTTAGGTGCGATACTGTCTTTAACTTTTTTAATTAACCACGGATGGTAGGTCCTCCCCTTGGAATTTTGCTTTCTTGTTGAAATCTACCTATTCTGTGTATTCTGAAATATCCCCTGCATCTCTACTGACCTATCCCTTAACCTAATTTCCCAGTTCACTTTTGCTAGCTCTGCGTTCATTCCCACCTAATTGCCCTTATTAATGTTAAAATACTTGTCTTGGACCTACTCCTCTCTCCCTCAAACTGAATCTAAAATTCAATAGTATTATGGATGCTGCTACCCAGGGGTGCCTTTACTATGAGGTTATCAATTAATCCTGTCTCATTGCACAATACCGTCTTGTACAGCCTGCTCTCTAGTGACTCCAGAACATGTCGTTTTAAGAAAGTATCCCAAAACCATTCTATGAACTCCTCATCTAGGCTACCTTTCCCCATCTAGGCTCATTCCACTTAGATTAGGAGAAATAAACATGAGAGGACATGGCTTTAGGGTGAAAGGGGAAAGGTTTAGGGGGAACATTGGGGGGAACTTCTTCACTCAGAGAGTGGTGAGAGTGTGGAACGAGCTACCATCTGACGTGGTCAATGCGGGCTCACTCTTAAGTTTTAAGAATAAATTGGATAGATACATGGATGGGAGAGGTCTGGAGGGTTATGGACCAGGTGCAGGTCAATGGGACTAGCGGAATAATATTTCGGCACAGACTAGAAGGGCTGAATGGCCTGTTTTCTGTGCTGTAGTGTTCTATGGTTCTATCTGTTTTTTGAATCTTTGACTTTTGAAAAGGGTCTTAGGTCATAGTTCAAGGTACCCCCAGGTTGCAATAAGCCAAGGTGCTACATCCACTGTGGCTCAGCTGGTTGCACTCTTGACTTTGCATCAGACGTTGTTGGCTCAAGCACCACTCCAGGACTTGAGTACACAAGTCAAGACTGAAACTGCTGTGGGCTACTGAAGGAATGCTGCACTGCTGGAGGTGCTGTCTTCTGTTAGTGACGTTAAGCCAAGGGTCTGTTTTCCTCCTCAGATCCTGTGGCACTATTTCAGAGAGAAGCCGGGGAGTGTCTTGATGCCCTGATGAATATTTAACCAGAGCAGATAAGCTGGCCGCTACCATGTGGCAGCTTTTGAGATCTTGCTGTGCGCAAATTGGCCATTGTGTTTTCTGCGTTACAACAGTAACTACACCTCACTGGCTGCACAACACTTTGTGGTTGTGATTGGCGTTACGTGAATGCAAGTTCTTTCTGATAGCCCGAGGTTGGCTTAGGAGAAAGACAGGACTAAGAGAGTTCTTGAGAAAGAATAAGTTTGAATTTTCTGCCATCCTTCAGTCATGCTTGGACAGGGTTTTGTATACGTGCAGCTGTAGTTGTCCTGCTCAACAGATGTGTGAAAGAAAGGCATCAAATTGATAGTGAGCTCAAGCTAGCAAAGGCTCACTTTGAGTGGGGCTGATTGAATTGGACAGATTCAGAGACACCCAGTTCTCTGACCTGGTTCAGTGCTCTTTTTGGCTCTCTGCTGGTTAAAAAAAAAACGTCACATCTGACTGGAAGATGCACTTTGAGATGCCGAATAATAGAGGGCAGGGACCAATGAGTGAGCCATCCTGTTGTAAAGCTGACAGATCATCCATCAAAATAAAGATGGGAAAATCCTCAAAATCATTCCTGTACATTGTTTGTGACGGAAAGAAAGGAGTTTCATTCCTGAAGAGCTGGATCGAATCTGAAAGGCAGGGCCTCAAAGATTAATCACTGACATCCAACAATATGAAGAACCTGTTAGAAAGCTACACAAGGGTGATGCTGAAAAGCCCTCGACATGGTTCTGAACCAATATATTTACAATTGACTATCAAATAACATCACAGTTCACAGAAAACATTCATGACAACCCAACAACATGAACATCTTGAGTTATCTCACAGCATCATATGGATTATCAACAGAGAGAGAGATATCAAGGAGGCAAAGGACGCTTACAGGTGGCAGCCATGACCAGTTCACTGGAACCCAAAACAATAGTCATTCCCCGAATAGACCGCTGGTTTTTAAAAATCTCTCCTTGCCATTGACCAACATGGAGATACTCACTGTTTCTCTCATCCTTGAAAGCAAGGGATAGAAAATCCCCTCGGGCAGTCATGAGAGACGTGTGATGCAGCCTGCGGTCGAACATTGTCCACCCCTCCCAGTAAAACAAATGCTTAAGAATTTATATAGCGCCTTTCACAACCTTGGGACATCTCAAGGCACTTTACAGCCAATGAAGTAATTTGAAGTTTTTAAAATTTCTTTCATGGGACATGGGCATCGCTGGCTGGGCCAGCATTTATTGCCCATTGTTAATTGCCCTCGAGAATGTGGCGGTGAGCTGCCTTCTTGAGCTGCTGCAGTCCATGTGGTGAAGGTACATCCACAGTGCAGTTAGGGAGGCAGTTCCAGGATTTTGACCCAGCGACAGTGAAGGAACGGCGATATATTTCCAAGTCAGGATGCTGAGGGCTTGGAGGGGAACTTCCAGGTGGTGGTGTTCCCATCTATCTGCTGCCCTTGTCCTTCTAGATGGTGGCGATCATGGGCTTGAAAGGTGCTGTCTAAGGAGGCTTGGTGAGTTTCTGCAGTGCATCTTGTAGATGGTATACACTGCTGCTGCTTGTGGACTGTGTACTGGGCAGTTAATGCGATAATGCCTGCTCTGCATTAGCGCCCAAGCCGATTGCAATTTCTCATACACAAACTGATTTTCGCCAACGACTCAAAACTACAGGCCTCTTCAACCCACTCATAGAAACATAGTAAATAGGACCAGGAGTAGGTCATTCGGCCCCTCGAGCCTGATCATGGCTGATCCTCTATCTCAACGCCATATTCCCGCTCTCTCCCCATACCCCTTGATGCCTTTGGAGTCCAGAAATCTATCTATTTCCTTCTTAAATATATTCAGTAACTTGACCTCCACAGCCCCCTGTGGTAGACAATTCCTTAGGCTCACCACCCTCTGAGTGAAGAAGTTTCTCCTCATCTGAGTCCTAAATGGCCAACCCCATATCCTGAGACTGTGACCCCTTGTTCTAGACCCCCACCCCCCAGCCAGAGGAAACATCATCCTTGTATCCAGTCTGTCCAGTCCTGTCAGAATTTTATATGTTTCAATAAGATCCCCTCTCATTCTTCTAAACTCCAATCTCTCCACATACGACAATCCTGCCATCCCAGGAATCAGTCTGGTGAACTTTCACTGCACTGCCTCTATACCTTTCTTAGGTAAGGAGACCAAAAGTGCACACAATACTCCAGGTGTGGTCTCACCAAGGCCCTGAATAGCTACAGTAAGACATCCTTGCTTCTGAACTCAAGTCCTGTCGCAATGAAGGCCAGCATACCATTTACCTTCTCAACTGCTTGCTGCACCTGCATGCTTGCTTTCAGTGTTTGGCATACAAGGATACTAAGGTCCCTTTGTACATCAACATTTCCCAATCCATCATGATTTAAATAATACTCTGCCATTCTGTTTTTCCTACAGAAGTAGATAACTTCACACTTATCCACATTATACTGCATCTGCCATATATTTACCCACTCACTCAACCTGCCTAAATCACCTTGAAGACTCCTCATCGCTCACATTTCCACCAAGTTTTGTGTCATCAGCAAACTTGGAAATGTTACATTTTGTTCCCTCATCCAAATCATTGATATATATTGTGAATAGCTGGGGCCCAAGCACTGACCCCTGTGGTACCCCACTAGTCACCGCCTGCCACTCCGAAAAAAAACCTGTTTATTCCTACTCTCTGTTTCCTGTCTGCTAACCAATTCTCAATCCATGCCAGTATATATCCCCCAATCCCACGTGCTTTAATTTTTCACACTAACCTCTCATGTGGGATTTTATCAAAATCTTTCTGAAAATCCAAATACACCACACCCACTGGTTCTCCCTTATCTATTCTGCTAGTTACTTCCTCAAAAAACTCCAGTAGGTTTGTCAAACACGATTTCCCTTACATAAATCCATGTTGACTTTGTTTAATCCCATTGATATTTTCTGTTATCACATCTTTTAGAATAGATTCTAGCGTTTTCCCTACTACTGATGCTAGGCTAACCGATCTATAATTTGCCATTTTCTCCCTCCCTCCTTTTTTAACTAGTGGGATTACATTTGCCACCCTTCAATCTGCCGGGACTGTCCCAGGGACTACAGAATTTTGGAAGATGACAACCAACAGATCCACTATTTCCATGGCCACCCCCTTGCTGGGATGTAGATTATTGGGCCCTGGGGATTTATCGGCTTTCTCCATTAATTTCTCCAGCACTATTGTTTTAGTAACACTAATTTCCTTCAATTCCTCCTTCTCACTAAACATTTGGTTCCTTAATATTTCTTGGAAGTAATCTGTGAAGACAGAACTAAAGCAGTTGTTTCACTGCGCTGCCATTTCCTTTTTCTCTATTATAAACTCTCCTGTTATGGACTGTAAGGGACCTACACTTGTCTTCGTTAATCTTTTTCTTTTTACATACTTATAGAGCTTTTGCAGTCTGATTTTATGTTCCTGCAAGTTTACTCTCATACTCTATTTTTCCCCTCTGAATCAATTTCTTGGTCCTCCTTTGCTGAATTCTAAACTGTTCCCAATCTTGCTACATTTTCTAGCAACTTTATATGACTCCTCTTTGGATCTAATACTATCCTTAATTTATTTTGTTCGCCACGGTTGGGCCACTTTTCCTGTTGTGTTTTTGCACCAGAAAGGAATGTATAACTGTTGCACTGCATACATTCATTCCTTAAATATTAGCCATTAGTCATGCCTTTTAATGAAGTTCCCCAATCTATCTTAGCCAACTCACGCCTCATACCTTCATAGTTTCCTTTGTTAAGATTTAGGACCCGAGTTTCAGATCAGAGTACTTCACTTTCCATCCTAATGAAGAATTCTGTCATGCTATGGTCACTGTTCCCTAAAGGACTCTGCACAACAAGGTTATTAATTAACCCAATTTCATTGCACATTACCAAATCTAGGATAGCCTGTTCCCTATTCGATTCCTTAACATAGTGGTCTAGAAAACCATCTCGTAAACACTCCAGGAATTTATCTGCCACAGTATTATTGCTAATTTGGTTTTCCCAGTCTGTATGTAGATTAAAATCACCCATGATCACTGTAACACCCTTATTACATGCATCTCTAATTTCCAGTTTAATGCTGTCCCCTACCTTATCACTACTTGTTTGAAGGCCTATAGACGACTCCCACGAATGTTTTCTGCCCTTTGTTGTTTCTTAGCTCCACCCAGATCGATTCTACATCTAGAATTTCTGAGCCAATATCTTCTCTCATTATCGCACTAATTTCATCCTTAATTAACAATGCCACACCATCTCCTTTTCCTTTTTGTCTGTCCATCCTAAATATTGAGTACCTTGGATACTCAATTCCCAGCCTTGGTCACCCTGCAGCCATATCTCCATAATTGCAATCATATCGTACCCGTTTACATATATTTGCACTGTTAATTAGTCTGCCTTATTGCAAATGCTGTGTGCATTCAGATACAGTGCCTTTAGACTTGTTTCATTTAACATATTTACACATTTTTTGGACTGTGGCCCAATTTGCTGATAGCCCTTGTTTCCTCTGCCTTCCACTTTTGCTTTCTACTTTTCTCTCTTTCATTCCTATCTTTGTTTCCCTCTCTTGTGCCTCTCTGCTCAGGTTTCCATTCCCCTGCCAATCTAGTTTAAACCCTCCCCCACAGTACGAGCGAATACCCCTTCGAGGATATTGGCCCCGATCCTGCTGGGGTGCAACTCCTCCAGCTTGTAGATCTTCGCATCTTCCCCAGAATTGGTTCTAATGCCTCAGGAATCTATATCCCTCCCTCCTACACCATCTCTCCAACCAACCATTCATCTTATCTATCCACCTATTCCTGGTCTGGCTAGAACATAGCATTGGGGGTAAGCCTGAGATTACTACCTGTGAGATCCTGCTTTTTAATTTATTTCCTAGCTCCCTATATTCTGCTTTCAGGACCTCATCCCTCTTTTGATCTATGTTGTTGGTTCCGATATGTACCATGACCTCTGGCTGTTCACCCTCCCCCTTCAAAATGTCTTGCAGCCACTCATTGACATCCTTGACCCTGGCACCAGGAAGGCAACATACCATCCTGGTGTCACATCTGCGGCCGACGAAATGTCTATCTGTTCCCCTTACGACAGAATCCCCCATCACTATTGCTCTCCCACTCTTTTTTCCTTGCCCCTCTCTGTGCAGCTGAGTCACTTGTGGTGCCACGGACCTGGTTCTTGCTAGAATCCCCTGAGAAACCATCTCCCCCAGCACTATCCAAAATGGAAAATCTGTTGGAAAGGGGGATGGACCCAGGGGACTCCTGTAATACCTGCCTAGTACTTTTACTCTGTTTGGCAGTCACCCCATTCCCTTTCTGCTTGTGCACTCTTTACCTGCGCTGTGACCACCTTAACGTAGGTGCTATCCATGAAGAACTCATCCTTGCAGTTGCTCCACAGTGACTCCAGCTGGAGCTCCAGCTCCTAAACGCGGATTTCGAGTAGCTGCAGCTGGAGACACTTCCTGCACATATGGTCACTCTAGACACTGGAAATGTTCCTGACTTCCCACATTGCACAGGAGGAGCATTTTACTTGGCGGAGCTGCCCTGTCATGACTTACCCTTAAATTAATCACTTTACTTTTACTTCCTCTAGTTTGGAGAATATTAAAGAAAGGAGAAATACACATCAGGTCCTACTTACCAAGGCCACTATTCTTCTTACGAGAGAAAGGCAGAAAATGAAGGGATGCTTCCTTCCCTCTTCACCAAACTCCCTCCCTCAACAAATTCCAACTGGAGCACACTAATGCAGCCCAAAGCAGAACTGTAGATGGCTTGCTTTTATGCTGTCTGAATCTAGCTTCTGAAAGCCAGTTAACTAATTAACTAGCTGCAGCTGCCAGCAGAGCCTATAAAACCCCTGTTTTAAAGCTGGACTAAAACTCGCCTTCTCCCAACCCAAAGAGCAACTTATCGTACATTGCTAAATTAAAGAAAGACTAGAATTTAGATAGAAATTAACCCTTAAAAGTTCCTCTCTCACCAAACTCCAACTGAAGCATTCTAATGCAGCCCAAAGCAGCACTCCAATGCAGACTCATTCATCCCCTTCCCCCGACAATCTGCAAGCTTTGAAAATGCAAGCTTTATACAACCAAAACATTACAAGCATACAGAAATGATGGGCAGCAAATAACCAGCTGGTCCATTAACCCTGCTCTCTCACCTTTCACCCCTCAACCCCTGCCCTTATCCCCACCCCCTCTCTGCAGCCAGGGCATCTCCTGTGAGAGGCAGCAAAATGGGAAAAAAAAAATACCAAAGCAAAACCCAGCAGATACTGGAAATCCGGAATAAAAACAGAAAATGCTGGAAATACTCAGCAGGTCTGGCAGAATCTGTGAAGGGAAAGAGAGTCAACATTTCAGGTCACTGACCTTTCTTCAGAACTAGAAGTTGTTGGAAATTTAGCAGTTTTTAAGCAAGCATAAATCTAGGAAAAAGGGGAGCAGGGAGGAAAAGCTGACAGAAATGGCCCATGATGGAACGAAGGGCAGGAATGATTAAATGAGAAAAGGAATGAAGGCATAAGGCAAAAGAAAAACCTCGGGGTGGAATACTCCTCACTTGCCTGGATGAGTGAAGATTCAACAACAGTCAAGAAACTTGATGCCATCCTGGATAAAATAGCCCGCTCAATTGGCACCCCTTTCACCAGCTTAAACATTCACCCTCTCCACCACTAATGCACAGTGGCAGTAGCGTGTACAACCTGAGATGCACTGCAGCAGCTCACCAATACTCCTTCAACAGCATCTTCCAAACCCACGGCCTCTACCAACTAGAAGGACAAGAGCAGTGGGCGCATGGGAACATCACCACCTGCAAGTTCCCCTCTGAGCCACAAACCACTCTGACTTAGAAATATATCCTTTACTGTCACTGTATCAACATCCTGAAACTCCCTTCCAAACAGCACTTTGCAGCTACCTACACCACATGGACCATAGCTGTTCAAGCATGCCATTAGGGATGGGCAACAAATGCTGTCATTCTGCATTAGATATCCCCCGATAATTAATAAAATAAAATGTGACTTAATCAATACCTCTGCTATTGAGGGGGGATAAAAAGCCTGGAAAATTCCTCATGCCCTTCTTTGGGTGATATTAATTTAGCACATCCTCTCATTCACTGCTGTCAATCTGAATAGTATCGTCCACTTGACCTCTGGCTTACCCTGTCAGAATCCTGCTCAAAGGGCATGTGAGGTGACTGGCAACATCCTGCCCCCTCACTTGTTTGAGATAAACAAGCCATTCTGAGGCCTTACCAGGACTCCGTTGTCATGAAGTAAGGGCTACCTGATTCCCATGCATGTCTAGTTCCACTCAAACAGCAAATTCTTCCTGAGGTACAGGCCTGCAAGTGGTAGGTAAAAGAGGAACCAGAGTAGGTTTATCGCGAAGTATCTCCGAGGCATCTAGGGGACACCGGGTGATAAGAAAGGCCTTGGATTGTAGGGAAACTGTGCAAAAGAACAAGATGTTGATGTTCCAATTACCTGTATATTTAACCAGTCCACTAGGTGTCTTGAGGTTTGGTTGGGTTGAAGTTCATTGTTTGTTTATCAAGACAAAGGAAGATGATTAGTCGTGGAAAGATTGAAGTAGGCATGAAGGCTGAGGAGATGTTGTGTTGGAAAAGAATACACAAGAAACTGTCTCTTCAAAACCCCTCGGGTGATCAAAGCCAGTCCAGAAGATCACATGGACCTCAGCATTTTCCAACCAATGAGGTCAAGTCGGTCTTGTAATGTAGGAAACACAGCAGCCAATTTACCCATAGCAAGCTCCCACAAACAGCAATCTGATAGTCACCAGATAATCGGAATTGGTGATGTTGGTTGAAGGGTAAATATTGGCCTGGACATCAGGGAGAACTCCCCTATTCTTCTTCGAGTAGTGCCATCGTCTTCATTCCTTCCCTCGCCAACTAATCCATCCCTCTCCTGGGCAATTGACTGTTCACGACCCTGGGGTCATATTTGACCTTGAGATGAATTTTCAACCACAGGAGTGCAGCGCGACTAAGATCATTCAATTTCAGCCCTGCCTCAGCTCATCCGCTGCTGAAGCCCTCATCATGCCTTTTTTCCCTCTAGAATTGATGAATCCAACAGACACCTGCCCCCCACATTCTACCTTCTGTAAACTTGATGTCATCCGATGCTCTGCTTTCTGTGTCCTGACTCACACCCAGATCCCTATGTTTGCTGACCTGGTTATCTCCTGGTTAAGCAGCACTTCAATTTTAAAATTTTCATCCTTGTTTTCAAATATCTCCATGACCTCAGCACCCCCCTCCCTAGCTCTGCAACCTCCTCCAGTGCTACAACCCTCCGAAATATCTGCACTGCTCCAATTCTGGCCTCTCGAGCTTCCCCAATTTTAATTGCTCTACCGTCGGTGACCATGGGCAGGATTTTCCCCTCGTCGGGCGGGCGGGCCTAGGAATGGGCCGCGAGATGGACCGCCGCCCGCGATCGGGCTCTGACCGCGATTTCACGCGGGCTGGCCAATTAACGGCCAGGCAGCGTGAAACGCACGATAAGAGCTTCAGTGCTGCCGGGGTGAGGGTGGGAGGAGTGCGAGCGCTGAAGCCTGCGCGTGCGCAGGGGTGGGGAGTGCCCACAGAAAACTCCCTGAAGCTGCCTCAGGGAGCTGAAGAAATCTAAAATGAAAAATAAACATTTTACAAATCGCAAGAGTTGCCGATGACGTTGAGGACACTCGCCTGACGTCATCGTGAACTATTTCACTCCCGCTTGGGGCGGGCGTGTGAAGAGGACATAAGGAGTCTGCAAAGGGACATTGATAGGTTAAGCGAGTGGGCAAAAAAAATTTGCAGATGGGAGTGTAAGGTGGGAAAACGTGAACCTGTCCACTTTGGCAAGAAGATTAAAAAAGCTGTATATTATTTAAATGGAGAGAGATTGCAGAACTCTTGAGGTGCAGAGGGAGCTGGGTGTCCTGGTACATGAATCACAAAAAGTTAGCGTGCGGGTACACAAAGTGATTGGGAAGGCAAATGGAATGTTGTTATTTATTGCATGGAGAATGGAATATAAAAGAATGGGAGTTTTGCTGCAGTTGTACAGAGCGTTGATGAGATGACCTCTGGAGTACTGTGTGAAGTTTTGGTCTCCTTCTTTAAGAAAGGACATAATTGCACTAGAAGCAGTTCACAGAAGTGCTCTCGATTGATTCCTGGGATGAAGGGATTGTGAGGAAGATTGGTCAAGTTGGGCCTGAACCCATTGGAGTTTAGAAGAATGGGAGATGATCTTATTGAAACATATAAGACCCTGAGGGGACTTGACAGGGTGAATGCCGAAAGGATGTTTCCTCTTGTGGGAGAGACTAGAACTACGGGACATAGTTTAAAAATAAGGGGTCTCCCATTTAAGGCAGATGAGGAGAAATTTTTTTCTCTCAGAAGGTCGTTAGTCTGTGGAATTCTCTTCCCAAGGAGCAGTGGAGGCTGGGGCATTGAACATTTTTAATCAGAGTTAGATAGGTTCTTGATTGACGAGGGAGTCAAAGTGTACAGATCGGTAGATGGGAAAGTAAAGTAGCGGCCAAAATCAGATCAGCCATGATCTTACTTGGCAGAGCAGGCTCGAGGGGCAGAATGGCCTACTCCTGCTCCTAATTTGTATGTAAGCTCGTAATGATACTCAGTAATATGGTAGGAGCATTTATGAAATGTATCCCATATGCATTGCAATACACCCTCACTGATGACTGCACAGTTTTATTGCTAATTTATTTGCTGAACTCTCATGGGCTCCTTGCTACTGTTTGCTGACATGTTATCTGAGCCCAGCTGTCTTAGGACTGTCTCAGCTGCCACATTGCTCACTCGACTGTTTTAAATCTTTCACACCTTGGAACTATTACTAAACCTGCATTAGCATGCTACAACCTGACTCTGCACTGACGGTCAATTGGTGAAGAGTTTGAAGAGTGATATGGCTCCAGCCTTCAATATAATGAAGGTGAGTTAAGGGTTTGTGCAAACCACACGTCCACGATTGAATAGGTCATCCACACCTTATGGGTCACACAGGCCACTGGGTGGTGTGGGATCACCAGGCCAAAGTTAAACCGCTGGCTCCACATGGCTTCCGTAAGGCATGAAAATAGAGCTTTGTACACAGGTTAAGTGGCATAGTGCAGTCCTCTTGTTTCTCAGTGAGCAGGGTTCGGGGTTGGAGTCCCACTCCGGTGACTTAAGCACAAGATCTTAGACGACGATCCAGTGCAGTACTGAGGGAGTACCACACTGTCAGCGGTGCCATGTTTTGATGAGGCTGCTTCGAAGAAGAGCAGGGGAGATCTCCGTTGTGTCCTGGTCAATATTTATCCCTCAGCCAACTTCACTGAAGAAAATTGATTATCAGATCATCATCACGTTGCTGTTTGTGAGGGCTACTTCTGCCCAAATTGGTGGTTGTGTCTTTTATATCACAGCAGGGGCTACACTACAAAGGTACACCACTGGCTGTAGAACATTTTGGGACATTCTGAGATTGTGAAAGGTGCTACATAAATGTGGGTGTCTTTCATCAGCCCAGTTTTCTCTCACATCTACTCTGCTTCATACTAGCCCCAGTGTAACCATCCTGAACCAAAACGCAATTTAAGAATGTTTCAATGTTAACAGAGTGCCGAAGGGACAATGGGCTCCCTATTAATACAAATGCTCAACTTGATGATGGCCCAGAAAGCTCTGCTCTACCCGCCAGTATCTTGAGAGGGCCTTTGGTTTAGTGGGCGTGGCATTCCCACCTCCAAGCAGACTGGCGCAAGGGTCCCCGGCAGGGGTCACAGGTCAAGTCTGAAGGGCACAGCCCTTGTCGCCCAATGGCCAGCCCTGTCAACTAAAGGCCTAGTTTGGAATCCTGTGGTGCAGGATGAACATAACATGACTGTTGCCTGGGAAACCGCGGCACAAAACCCACACGATGCCCGTGGTCACAAAATAGCTTGGTCACTGAGGGGGTTGAATTCAGGGCAAGGTGTCTTGGTGAACCTGCAGCCTTGCGTTCCCCCACCCCTGCCCCAGCCCCACAATTAACTTTCAAAAATGAATATTGTATGAATTAAGATTCTGTGTTGATAATTACAGATGTATCTCACATGGAGAAAGAGAATGTTATGATACTGAATGTACATTCTCATTGTTCTACACTACTCACAGGATATGTACCAGAAGAAATGCACATTATGATGTGTAATATGGCTGACATGATGTGTTCCTGCAACAGTTACTAGATGCTTTTATATGCAATTTGCACGATCAATCATTATGATAGATTAAATTTTGTTCTTCGATATTATTCACTGGTTCGCAGTTTTGGAATAGTCATGTAGATGTACGAACTTGGAAATTTCTCCCACAAACAGAATGAGGAACATAATATGAAATTTTGGGAAAGGCTGCAATGTCAATACATGGAAATCTATGTGTATATCAGTATATGTGGACGCATATCAGTAGATCTGGATCTTTTATTCCCACTGCTGAGGCCTGTTTGTTTACTTATGTATTTTCATGAATGGTTCATTCAGCTTTTTGCCGTCCACCAAATTTTTGCCGCTCTAGGCAACTGCCTCGTTTGTGTCGTGGTTGCACTGTCACTATTCAGAAAGGTGGCAGAATGTTGATGGGGGAGGCGGGTGCCATATAAAGCACCTTGCATTCCAGGTCATGGGGAGACCAGTACTTTGCCCATGCGGAATGTTGCTCTCGCTGTAGAAAACTTCAGTGACCTCTCTGACACAAAGGAGGTCTTAGCGAAGCCTTCCTCAGGATGTTGGAAAGACAGGAGCTCGATAAACCTGTTCAGAAGAAAAAACTCTGGGCTACAAATGTATTTTATTGACTGAAGTTACCTGTTGCAATTGAGAAGTCTGTGGCATAAAGGTTAAAGGTCACGAAGGCCTTGACAGCCACAAACAGTGCTGTCCATGCCCTGGTGCAAGGTTCCCGCTATGGCTGCAACAGACGGCATAGCAGGATGAAAGCCTCCTTGGTGAATCATGGCACCTGAGACATTTTCCAATAAGTTCATGTTGCTGATGGCAAGTGATAAATGGATTCTAAGCCAGATGATGATGGATGAAACTAGATGCAAATCCTTTTGTGATAGTTGGTTTATTTACAGAATGCAGCATTACACATGTCTACTTCTGACCAACTAACCCAGTGGCCCAGCAGTCTTTCTTTATAAGTGCTCTAAGTACTTAATTAAACAATGCCCTTTACCAGTGTATCTTAACAATACAATTTACACACCATGAACAAGAAATTCTAACATGGAACGAGCACGCATTTTGGATGTTAAGGTGGATGTTTTGCGCCTAAGAAAAAGAGACGCATAACCATCAAATGTATCTTTACAGGGCCGAGTCCATATGTGACTCCAGTCCCACACCAACATGGTTGATGTTTGATCTCCTCGGAAGAGGCCTGATGTGACCTAAACCGCTCAATTAACAGCGCCCGACATCACCATGGACATTAGATGCCAACTTGGCCATTGATGCTAGGGTTACCAATGTTCATCCTGGTTAGATATACCCTTGGAGGTGTTGTCACATGACAACCTGTCGCCATCCGCTCCGCCCCCAAACAACCTGCCACTGGCAACCCAACGTTGTCCATCCTCGCATTGCCCGCCTCCCTGTTCCAACTGGGAAGTGGGAGTTGGCTCTTCACCACCTGACTTGGTGATTCCTGACAATCGACCACACTTTTCCCTCACGCAGGGTCCTTTTACAGTTAATAAACAACAAACGGGCTCAAAGTAAAGCTTTGGAAAACACGGGTTTTTTTTTTAACTGCCCGTCTGATTTTTCTGCCAGGTTTTTGCTTGTAAAAGTGGCCTGTATGGTAGTCTATAATTCCTGGAGACCCCTGGGCAGTCCTGGGGAGGTGGGGGGGCGGGGGTTGGCAATCTTAACTGATGACCATATTCTGAGATTCAACTAAAAGAAAAACACAGCACCCGGTATAATTTAAATGAATGAATACTGGAGAAAAATTATTTCACTGTGCATCAGTTACAATATCATTTGCATCGACCTGATTATACTGCCTAATGAACAACAACAAGTTCACACTTGTGGATTGAGATTGGCTCTGCATTATTAGCAAGGAATGTATTAACTGCTTTAAGTGGGTCATTTGCTTTCATTAAAACTGAAGACGGAATTGTTTCGTACTAAATGTTTGGACATAACCAATATTACTGGCGCTGTTTCAACCCTGACAATAAAAGGAGGTTGTGCGGGGTGGGGGGGCTCTTCTAAGCCAAAATAAACTTCCCATCCCTTTGATGACTTGATTAGCAACGAAGCTGTCCCAGAAAATGAACCAAAGACGAGTTCTTACCCAAACCAGGGCGAAAATGGTTCTGCCCAAGCTCCTTACTAACAGCTATGATGATGAAGTGGTTTCTCTTCTGGTATCGGGGTCTCTGAGCTGATTAAAGCTCTCCACTATTACTTCATTCTTTAATCAACTCACTCCCCCACTGCAGTGTAAGGCCCACTCAATCATACGCTGTAGCCTCATTATGCATTTCTTCGGAATAATTCATTATAAGGATCCCTCTGACTGGTGATTGAAGATTAATTTTAGATTCTATTAGGTCTACGGCAGAAAGTGTGTCACAGGGAATTGGGCTACAATCAAGGTTCAGTCACTGCAGAATTTATTGATCTTTATCTATTTTACAGATCCCTTTTGGAAAAATATGTGCTCAAAATTCTGGTGCATTCTGAAGAGTCCAAATCACAAACATTTAACAGTTCTGCTCACATATTAACATTTCCCTTTAACCTGCTGATCACAACTTAAGAGAGGCCAGGTAGTCTTTGTGCTCATAATCGCATGTTAATTCTGATAATACTCGCAGTCCACATTGCCTGATCACACTGCCTGCTCTCCAGGCACTTGACGTAATGAGCCGCCTTCAATCGCAATGGGCTCTGTTACGCCAGAGAGCGCGGTAACCATTTTATACACGGCGCTATCCCCCAAACGGTGAGGTTTGGATTTTGTTTTGATGGCACTCGTGATAACTTGATGGAGCGGCAGGTCTGGTGGAGAAAAGGCTAAACTTTATTTAGGAGGCAAGTAGAGGTGCCTGCACGCTAGACGCAATCTCTCTGTCGGAAGCCCGGCCTCCCAGGATTACCGTGCAGTGAGCTTATTGGCCGAAGCCCCCGTAATCGCATCACACGATGAGTGATTGACAGGAGGGAGGGACAATACATTGAGTTACTACAGTACTGGTTGATGAAAGGTGTGAGCAAGGATACCCAGGGCCCAAACAATAAGTGCCAGCCTTGCCATTGACGCTCATATCCCAATTAAGGCTCTGTTTTTAAATGTTGGTGTCAGGATGTTCTAAGAAACGTGTTAATGGGTTTATATGAAATTCCTAGGTCTGCTGCTGTAAAAAAGATGTCACCCTGTCTAAAATAGTGACACAGGAGAATTTCAATATGTTAACACATTCATTATTAATGGAGGATTTTGGCTCCACTGTATCTTGTTTGCTCCAGTTCAGTGATGTTCTTATTCTCTGTCTGTTTTATGGGGGTGTTTGTTATGTGTGTTGATGGTGCACTAATTTCCCAAAAGAAAAAATTTAATGGTCTCCATTACTTGGCTCATTTGCTGTTATTTTTCATCCTGTACAGTAGGGAGAGGAAATAGCTACAAATAAATAAGAGAACCTCAATTCTGACACTTTTATTCTTTTTTTTTATTCATTCATAGGATGTGGGCTTCGCTGGCTAGGCCAGCATTTATTGCCCATCCCTAGTTGCCCTTGAGAAGGTGGTGGTGAGCTGCCTTCTTGAACTGCTGCAGTCCATGTGGTGTAGATACACCCACAGTGCTGTTAGGAAGGGAGTCCCAGGATTTTGACCCAGCAACAGTGAAAGAACGGCAATACTGGAGGAGAGGCAGTGGCATTGTGGTATTGTCAATGGGCTAGTAATCCAGAGACCCACGGCAGATGGTGAAATTTGTATTCAATAAAAATCTGGAATTAAAGAGTCTAATGATGACCATGAAACCATCGCTGATTGTTGTAAAAACCCATCTGGTTCATTAATGTCCTTTAGGGAAGGAAATCTGCTGTCATTACCTGGTCTGGCCTACATGTGAGTCCAGACCCAATGTGGTCAACTCTTAAAAACTGAGGGATGGTAAATGAATGCTGGCCTAGCCAGCGATGTCCACATGCCATGAACAAATCAAAAAAACATTTCCAAAGTGAGTGATGTGGAGGGGAATTTCCAGCTGGTGGTGTTCCCATTTATCTGCTGCCCTTGTCCTTCTAGATGGTAGTGGTTGGGGGTTTGGAAGTTGCTGTCTAAGGAGTCTTGGTGAATTCCTGCAGTGCATCTTATAGATGGTACACACTGCTGTGTCGGTGGTGGAGGGAGTGAATGTTTGTGGATGGGGTGCTAATCAAGCGGGGCTGCTTTGTCCTTGACAGTGTCCAAGCTTCTTGAGTTTTGTGGGAGCTGCACTCATCCAGGCAAGTGGGGAATATTGCATCACACTCCTGACTTGTAGATGGTGGACAAGCTTTGGGGGGTCAGGAGGTGAGTTACACATCACAGGATTCCTAGCCTCTGACCTGCTCTTGTAGCCATAGTATTTATATGGCTAGTCCAGTTCAGTTTCAGGACAATGGTAACCCCCAGGATGGTGATAGTGAGGGATTCAGCGATGGTAAAACCATTGACTGTCAAGGGGCAATGGTTAGATTCTCTCTTGTTGGAGACGATCATTGCCTGGCACTTGTGTGGCACAAATGTTACTTGCCACTTATCAGCCCAAGCCTGGATATTGACCAGGTCTTGCTGCATTTGCACATGGACTGCTTTAGTATCTGAGGAGTTGTGAATGGTGCTGAACATTGTGCAATCATCAGCGAACATCCCCACTTCTGACCTTATGATGGAAGGAAGGTCATTGATGAAGCAGCTGAAGACGGTTAGACCAAGGACACTACCCTGAGGAACTCCTGCAGTGATGTCCTGGAGCTGAGGTGACTGACCTCCAACAACCACAACCTTCTTCCTTTGTGCTAGGTATGACTCCAACCAGGGGAGAGTTTTCCCCCTGATTCCCATTGACTCCAGTTTTGCTAGGGCTCCTTGATGCCACACTCAGTCGAATGCAGCCTTGATATCAAGGGCAGTCGCTCTCACCTCACCTCGGGAGTTCAGCTCTTTTGTCCATGTTTGGACCAAGGCTGTAATGAGGTCAGGAGCTGAGTGGCCCTGGTGGAACCCAAACTGGGCATCATTGAGCAGGTTATTGCTAAGCAAGTGCTGCTTGAAAGCACTGTTGATGACCCCTTCCATCACTTTATTGATGATGGAGAGTATACTGATGGGGCTGTAATTGGCCGGTTTGATTTGCCCTGTTTTTTGTGTACAGGGCATACCTGGGCAATTTTCTAAATAGCTGGGTAGTTGCCAGTGTTGTAGCTGTGCTGGAACAGCTTGGCTAGGGGTGTAACAAGTTCTGGAGCACAAGTCTTCAGTACTATTGCCAGAAAATTGTCAGGGCCCATAGCCTTTGCACTATCCAGTGTCTTCAGTTGTTTCTTGATATCATATGGAGTGAATTGAATTGGCTAAAGATTGGCATCTGTGATGCTGGGGACCTCCAGAGGAGGCCAAGATGGATCATCCACTCAGCACTTCCGGCTGAAGATTGCAGCAAATGTCTCAGCTTTATCTTTTGCACTGATGTGCTGGGCTCCTCCATCATTGAGGATGGGGATATTTGTGGAGCCTCCTCCCCCAGTGAGTTGTTTAATCGCGAATGGATATGGCAGGATTGCAGAGCTTAGATCTGATCTGTTGGTTATGGGATCACTTAGCCCTGTCTATCACTTGCTGCTTATGCTGTGTGGCACACAAGTAGTCCTGTGTTATATCTTCATCAGGTTGACACCTCATTTTTAGGTATGCCTGTGCTGCTCCTAGCACACCCTGCTACACTCTTCATTGAACCAGGGTTGAACCCCTGGCTTGATGGTAATAGTAGAGTGGGGGATATGCCAGGCCATGAGATTACAGGTTGTGTTTGAGTACAATTCTGCTGCTGTTGATGGCCCACAGCGCCTCATGGATGCCCAGTCTTGAGTTACTAGGTCTGTTTGAAACCTATGCCATTTAGCATGGTGGTAGTGCCACACAACATGATGGAGGGTATCCTCAATGTGAAGATGGGACTTCATCTGCTAAACAACTGTGCCGTGGTCACTCCTATTGACACTGTCATGGACAGATGAATCTGCGGCAGGCAGGTTGGTGAGGATGAGGTCAAGTGTGTTTTTCTCTCTTGTTGGTTCCCTCACCACCTGCCGCAGACCCAGTCTAGCAGCTATGTCCTTTAGGACTCAGCCAGCTCAGTCAGTAGTGGTGCTACCGAGCCATTCTTGTTGATGGACATTGAAGTTCCCCACCCAGGGCACATTCTGCACCCTTGCCACCCTCAGTGTTTCCTCCAAGTGGTGTTCAACATGGAGGAGCACTGATTCATCAGCTGAGGGAGGGCGGTACATGGTAATCAGCAGGAGGTTCCCTTGTCCATGTTTGACCTGATGCCATGAAACTTCATGGGGTCCAGAGTTGATGTTGAGGACCCCCAGGGCAACCCCCTCCTGACTGTATACCACTGTGCTGCCACCTCTGCTGGCTCTGTCCTGCCGGTGGGTCAGGACACACCCAGGGATGATGATGGTGGTGCCTGTGACATTATCTGTAAGGTGTGATTCCATGAGGATGACTATGTTAGGCTGTTGCTTGACTAGTCTGTGGGACAGCTGTCCCAATTTTGGCACTAGCCCCCAGAAGTTAGTAAGGAGGACTTTGAAGGGTTGACAGGGCTGAGTTTGCCACTGTCTTTTCTGGTGCCTGGATCGATGCTCGGTGATCTGTCCGGTTTCATTCCTTTTTTGAAGCTTTGATAAAACTGAGAAACTTGCTGGGTCATTTCAGAGGGCAGCTAAGATTCCACCACATTGCTGTGGGTCTGGAGTCACATGTAGGCCAGGCCAGGTAAGGACAACAGATTTCCTTCCCTAAAGGGCATTAGTGAACCAGACGGGTTTTTACAACAATCGACAATGGTCATCATCAGACTTTTAATTCCAGATTTTTATTGAATTAAAATTGCACCATTTGCCATGGCAGGATTCGAACCTGGTTCCCCAGAGCGTTAGCTTGGGGCTCTGGATTACTATCACTACACCATCACCTCCCATCTACTTCTAAGGCAGACACAGAAATTACGAGAGTTAAGTTGTCAAAGGGACACTCATCTGCCAAGTGAATATCTTTGCGCTGGTTCAGTTCCATGTTTATCTCCTTTCATGGGAGCTGAGCATCGCTCAAGGCCAGCATTTGGGAATGGGAGGTGTGAGGATGATGAGAGGAGGCTTCAAGGGGGTTTGGGCAGGCTTAGTGAGTGGGTAAGGACATGGCAGATGGAATATAATGTGGATAAGTGTGAGGTTATCCACTTTGGTAGGAAGAATGGGGATGTGGAGTATCTCTTAAATAGTGAGGGATCGGGAAGTGCGATGTCCGAAGGGACTTGGGTGTCTTGTTCATCAGTCACTGAAAGCTAACAAGCAATTAGGAGGGCAAGGCTGGCCTTTATTGTGGGAGGATTTGAGTACAAGAGTAAAGATGTCTTTCTTCAATTTTGTAGAACATTGGTTAGACTGCACCTGGAGTGTTGTGAACAGTTTTTTTAATTCTTTCATGGGATGTGGGTGTCGCTGGCTAGGTCAGAATTTTCATTGCCCATCCCTAATTGCCCTTGAGAAGGTGGTGGTGAGTTGCCTTTTGAACCGCTGCAGTCCGTGTGTCGTAGGAACACCCACAGTGCTGTTAAGGAGGGAGTTCCAGGATTTTGACCCAGCGACAGTGAAGGAACGGCGATATATTTACAAATTAGGTTGGTGAGTGGTTTGGATGGGAACTTGCAGGTGGTAGTGTTCCCAAGCATCTACTGCCCTTGTCCTTCGAGGTGGTAGAAGTCACAGGTTTGGAAGTTGCTTTTGAAGGAGCCTTGGTGAGTTGCTGCAGTGCACTTGGTCTCCTTACCTAAGGAAGGATATACTTGCCATACAGGGAGTGCAGCGAAGGTTCACCAGACTGATCTATGGGATGGTGGGACTGTCCTATCAGGACAGATTGAAGAGACTGGGCCTGTGTTTTCTGGAGTTTAGAAGAATGAGAGGTGATCTCAGTGAAACTTACAAAAAGTCTTAAGGGACTAGACAGTGTAAATATAGAAAGGATGATTCCCCTGGCTAGGGTGTCCAGAAGCAGGGAACACAGTCTCAGAATGAGGGGCAGGCCATTTAGGACATGAGGAGGAATTTCTTCACTCAGAGGATGGTGAACCTTTGGAATTCTCTACCCCAGAGGACTGTGGGGGCTCAATCATCAAGAATTTTCAAGACAGAGATCGATAGATTTCTAGATACTAATGGCATCAAGGGTGATGGGGATTTTAAAAAATTTATTCATGTGAGTTGGGCGTCACTGGCTGGGCCAGCATGTATTGCCCATCCCTAATTGCCCTTGAGAAGGTGGTGGTGAGCTGCCTTCTTGAACCGCTGCAGTCCATGTGGTGCAGGTACACCCACAGTGCTGTTAGGGAGGGAGTTCCAGGATTCTGACCCAGCGACAGTGAAGGAACGGCGATATATTTACAAATCAGGTAGGTGAGTGGTTTGGATGGGAACTTGCAGGAGGTGGTGTTCCCATCTATCTGCTGCCTTGTCTTCTAGATGGTAGAAGTCATGGGTTTGGAAGTTGCTTTTGAAGGAGCCTTGGTGAATTTCTTCAGTGCATCTTGTAGATGGTACATACTGCTGCCTCTGTGCATCGGTGGTGGAGGGAGTGAATGTTTCTGAATGGGATGCCAATCAAGTAAGTTGCTTTGTCCTGGATGGTGTTGAACTTTCTGAGTGTTGTTGGAGCTGCACTCATCCAGGCAATGGAGAGTATTCCATCACACCCCTGACCTGTACCTGACAGGCTCTGGCGGGGGGGTCAAGAGGTGCGTTTGTCGCCATAGGGGTTCCGAGCATCTGACCTGCTCTTATACCACAGTATTTATATGGCTAGTCCAGTTCAGATCCTGGTCAATGGTAACCCCCCAGGATGTTGATAATGGGGGATTCAGTGACGGTAATGCCATTGAATGTCAGGTTCCCTCTTGATGGAGATGGTCATTGCCTGGCACTTGTGTGGTGTGAATGTTACTTGCCACTTGTCAGCCCAAGCCTGGATGTTGTCCAGGTCTTGCTGCATTTGGACATGGGCTGCTTCAGTATCTGAGGAGTCGCGAATGGTGCTGAACATTGTGCAATCATCAGTGTAAAGCCCAGTTTGAAATTCGAGCCATCCCTCACCCCTAGAACTGCCAGAGCACACTGAAGCTGCTTGTCGCACCATTTGGCTGGTTTGCAGTGTCCTGTTGGCAAACAGCCGGGGAAAGTTTCCTTCAGTCAAGCATGAATGTTCATAAACTGCATCGTAAACCGCTCTGAGCAGCTGTTAAATGATGCGCTTGCTGCAGGGCTATGGGGAGTGGGGGGGGCGGGGGTGAGACAAATTGAATTGCCCTTTCCAACTGCTGGCATTGGCACAATGGGCTGAATGTCCTCCTTCTGCGCTGTACGATTCCACCTTATAAGTGAAAAGCTGCAAATCTAAAACAGAAACAGTAAAACGCTGGGAAAACGCAGCAAGTAAACCAGCACCTGACAGAACGTTATCACCCTACCGTTACAGGGGCTGACTGACCTGCCATATATTTCCAGCACTCAGGATCCAAATTTACCCAGCGCACAGAAAGTAATCGTGTCATCGCACGCCCAGCAAATGCTCTGATCCAACTCACTTACCGGCTTATCTTGGCAATTATCTTGCAATGCACTTTACAGAGACAAAAAGAACCTTTCATCATGTCAATAACTTGTTGCCTTCACCCTCAAGTGCGGTCAATATTTGCGCACTACACCCTTGGATCACATGTGATTAACTGCATAGCAGATTCGAGTGGGAAGGCAGTTCAGTATTGACTGCTAATGCATTAAGAGCGGCCGATAGAGCAGGGGCTGACTGCACAGGCAAGTGGCAACAAAACATGTTCCATTTTAAACTAAAAACAATCAAAGCGTGTAATGTAATGTATGTTCGCGGCACTATCAGAGCCACGCTAGCTTCTAAATAGACGAGGAACGTTCATATTTTCTTCACTGAGCAAATTAAGGGAAGCCCTTTGGTCAATAGTGAAGAGGCAAAACGTAAAGGTGAATGAATAGGAGACAACAACTGCGGCTTGCATTTATATAGCACCTTTAATATAGTAAAGCATCTTCACAGGAGCGTTAGCAGAAAAGAAGTTTGACACGGAGCCACAAAAGGAGATATAGGTGCCCAAATGCTTGCCCTGCGAAGCGGGTTTTCAGGATGTCTTGAAAGGAAAGAGAGAGGCAGAGAGGCACGTGGTTGATGAGCTTAGATCCTCACCCCTGAGCTGCCAATGGGGGGAGTGATTAAAATGGAGAATGCGCAGGCAGCCGGAATTTGAGGACAGAAGAGATCTTTGGTGGGTTATAGGGCTGGAAGGGGTTACAGAGACCGGGGGTGGGGGGGAGGGGAGAGCGGAAAGCAGAGTGGCGAGGCCATCAAGAAATCTGAACACAAAGATAAGGATTTTAAATTCAGAAACGAGATGGGCTCGATTCCCCCTCTCCCCGTAACCCCCCCTCGAACCGTGATCCTGCACAAAATGGGCTAAACTGCTGTCTACCCTTGTCTGTTTGATTTCTAAGGCTAACCTGATTGTAACTGCAGTGACCACAGCACAGCCCATCCAAGATGTTACAGGATTCCATTCGAGACCTTCCCTGGATTTTTGGGTCAGGAACGGGACATTGGGGCCAGTTCATGCTTTAAACACGCCCACCATGATTTTGAAGGTCTTAGCCAACTAAAGACCAGGAAGCAGGCTCGCCGACCAATCAGGGATAGGGTAAGGGCTCCTGATGCTGGAGGCCCAGTGCAAGGCCCTCCAACCCTCAGAGCCTGGCAGCTCCGCTGGCTGAGGTGGGACTATCAATCTGAAAGTAGAGACAGTGAGGGACCAGGGCAGGGAACTTAATTTTCGTTTTCATTTTTCAAATACCACAGCTGCCCGGCTATGGTTCTGGTAGGTCAATGCCGCCAGGTGACAACCAACCATTATGGACAAAGAAATAGACAAGTTGCAAAAAAATGTTTTGGATTGGGGGAGAGCGGATTTTAGTAAAATAAGGCAGGATCTGGCCAAGGTAGACTGGGAACAGGTACTTGTGGGGAAATCTATAGAAAAGCAGTGGGGGGGCGTTCAAAAAGGAAATGGGGAGGGTACAAGCTCAACATGTTCCCTCTAGGGTGATAGGAAGGAGTAACAAGCCCAGAGAGCCATGGATGACCAGAGATATTCAGGATACGATGAGAAGGAAAAGAGAGGCTTTTAGCAGGTATAAGGGGAGCAAATCAGCGGAGGCATTAGTGGAGTACAGAAAGTGCAGGGTGGAGCTTAAGAAAGCAATTAGGAGAGCAAAGAGGGGATATGAGAAAGCTCTGGCTGGTAAAAGTAGGGAAAATCCCAAGATATTCTATAAGTATATCAATGGGAAGAGGATAACCAGGGAAAGAGTAGGGCCCATTAGGGACCAAGGGGGAAATCTATGGGGCGGAGCCAGAGGACATCGCTAGAGTGTTGAATGAATACTTCACATCCTTCTTCACCCAAGAGAAAGAGGATGAAGGTATCGAACTCGGGGAGAGAGACTGTGAGGTTCTTGAGCAAATTGATATAGGGAGTAATAAGGTATTGGAGGTGTTGGCAGGCTTACAAGTGGACTAATCTCCAGGTCCAGATGATTTGTGTCCCAGACTGCTGAGGGAGGCAAGGAAGGAAATCGCAAGGGCTCTGACCCAAATTTATAATTCCTCTCTGGCCACAGGGGAGGTGCCAGAGGACTGGAGAACAGCTAATGTGGTTCCGCTATTTAAGAAGGGTTGTAGAGAGAAGCCAGGGAACAACAGACCAGTGAGCCTCACGTCAGTGGTAGGGAAACTATTGGAGAAAATTCTGAAGGAGAGAATCTATCTCCCCTTGGAGAGGCAAGGTTTGATCAGGGATAGTCTACGGATGACACAAAGATTGGCCGGGTGGTTAACAGTGAGGCTGAGTGTCTTGGGTTACAGGAAGATATAGATGGGATGGTCAAATGGGCAGATAAGTGGCAGATGGAATTTAACCCTGAAAAGTGTGAGGTGATACACTTTGGAAGGAGTAATTTGACAAGGAAGTATTCAATGAACGGCATGGCACTAGGAAGTTCTGAGGAACAAAGGGACCTTGGCGTGTGTGTCCATAGGTCTCTGAAGGCAGAGGGGCATGTTAGTGGGGCGGTGAAAAAGGTGTAGGGGACACTTGCCTTTATCAATCGAGGCATAGATTACAAAAGTAGGGAGGTCTTGTTGGAGTTGTATAGAACCTTGGTGAGGCCACAGCTGGAGTACTGTGTGCAGTTCTGGTCACCACATTATAGGAAGGATGTGATTACACTGGAGGGGGTGCAGAGGAGATTCACCAGGATGTTGCCTGGGATGAAACATTTAAGTTATGAAGAGAGGTTGGATGGACTTGGGTTGTTTTCGTTGGAGCAGAGAAGACTGAGGGGCGACCTGATCGAGGTGTACAAGATTATGAGGGGCATGGGCAGGGTGGATAGGGAGCAGCTGCTCCCCTTAGTTGAAGGGTCAGTCACAAGGGGGCATAAGTTCAAGGTGAGGGGCAGGAGGTTTAGGGGGGATATGAGGAAAAACTTTTTTACCCAGAGGGTGGTGACGGTCTGGAATGCGCTGCCTGGGAGGGTGGTGGAGGCAGGTTGCCTCACATCCTTTAAAAAGTACCTGGATGAGCATTTGGCACGTCATAACATTCAAGGCTATGGGCCAAGTGCTGGTAAGTGGGATTAGGTAGGTAGGTCAGGTGTTTCTCACGTGTTGGTGCAGACTCGATGGGCCTCTTCTGCACTCTGTAATTCTGTAATTCTGTGATTATGCATATGTGGAGGTTGGTCTGTGTGTGCACAATTGTGGCCCCCAGCTCCCCTCCACCCCTACCTCCTGTGTGCTGCCTTCATTTCGATGGTAACTGGCCACAATGGGCCTTTTCATTGCATCTAATGAATATCAAACTGTCTCAGGGTTGGGATCGCGGTGGGGAACCGGCATGGAAGCCGGCAGGGTAAAATTGTGTGCCCCCCCGCCTGCCCCCCTCTGACCTGGACCCCAACCTGTTTTAGAAACCTTTGTGACATTCCCATTCGCGTATCCCTGAAGAAGAACATTACCAGTTAGTGCCACTCAACTGTTAGTTATGTTCAGGCAATGGTCTGTAATTCAAAATGCTTATCTGTCCTGATTAACATAATTAGTTATCTCGTTGAAGAGAACAAATTGTCCTCAGCAGTGTGAATTTCTCTGTATAGCCACAGCTCGGTGCGTCAGACTTTTGTCTATCAGAAGTTTGCGAATGAATGGTGCCAAGAATCTATGTTGTCTTGATCTAGTTTTGTGTCATACATATGCACATACGAATTAGGGGCAGGAGGAGTCCATTCGGCCCCTCGGGCCTGCTCCTCCGGTTTGCATTGGGCTTCACTGGGAACATTGCAGCAGGCCAAGGGCGGACTTGTGGGCATGAGAGCAGGGTGGAGTGTTGAAATGGCAAGCGACAGGGAGGTCTGGGTCATGCTTGCGGACAGGCCGAAGGTGTTCTGCAAAGCGGTCACCCAGTCTGCGTTTGGTCTCTCCAACGTAGAGGAGACCGCATTGGGAGCAGCGAATGCAGTAGACTAAATTGAAGGAGGTGCAAGTGAAATGCTGCTTCACCCGAAAGGAGTGTTTGGGCCCTTGGACGGTGAGGAGGGAGGAGGTAAAGAGGCAGGTGTTGCACCTTCTGCATTTGCATGTGAAGGTGCCATGGAAAGGGGATAGGTGTTGGGGGTGATGGAGGAATGGACCAGGGTGTCCCGGAAGGAATAGTCCCTACAGAATTCTTCCGGGGGGTGAGGGGAAGATGTATTTGGTGGTGGCATCATGCTGGAGTTGGCGGAAATAGCGGAGGATGATCCTTTGAATGCGGAGGCTGGTGGGGTGAAAAGTGAGGACAAGGGGGACCCTATCATGGTCTGGGATTGAGAGGAAGTTGTGAGGGTGGCTGCACGGGAGATGGGTCGGACATGGCTGAGGACCCTGCCAACCATTGTGGATGGGAAACCTCAGTTAAGGAAGAAGGAAGACATGTCAGGAGCGCTGTTTTGGAAAGTGGCATCATCGGAACAGATGCGACGGAGGCGAAGGAACTGAGAGAATGGGATGGAGTCTTTACAGGAAGCGGGGTGTGAGGAGCTGTAGTCGAGGTAGCTGTGGGAGTTGGTAGGCTTGTAATGGATATTGGTGGACAGTCTATCATCAGGAATGGAGACAAGGAGGTCAAGGAAGGGAAGTGTCAGAGATGGACCATGTGAAGATGATAGAGGGGTGGAAATTGGAAGCAAAATTGATAACAAAAATGCAGTTCCAGAGAATGTGGTTCCTGCAAAAGAATCTGAAGCCATGGAGCTACGGCATTCCACACGGATCAGGAAACCACCTGAAAGACTGAACTTGTAATTTCATGACCTGTGTAAATATTGTAATGTCATGAGTTAAATGTCCTTGTAAATACAAAATGTACAGAAAAGTTAAAGGGGGAGGAATGTAGTAATTATAGTTCTGATAAACGTAGGACTGAAGCTTTAAGAATAATCCTGTGTTGTAAGGTCACATGATCTGAGTAAACCAATGAGTGAGCCATGTGGGGAACCTCTTGGGGACAGCTCTTCTTTAGTTATAGAGTTTGATGCACACATGTAGCTGCTGCTGCTGCCTTGTAAATAAAGTTCAATGTTTCTACCAAGAAAAGTTGCCTGGAAAATCAACTCTATAACAGACGTCAAGGCCACAATCAGATCAGCCATGATCTTATTGAATTGCAGAGGAGGCTCAAGGGGGTGAATGACCTACTCCTGCTTCCTATATCTTATGTTCACACTCCAACTCCAATTTGAGCAAATAATCCAGATTGGCATTCCGTGCTGAGGGTGTGCTGCACAATGCTGACAATGTGATTGGCTCTTAACTGCCCTCTGAATTGGCATAGCTTGCCCCTCAGTTGTATATGCATGGGCAATAATGTTGGCCTTGCCAGTGATACCCACATCCCGTGAATGAATAATAAAATAAAGGTAAAAACAAAATACCGCGGATGCTGGAAATCTGAAACAAAAACAGAAAATGCTGGGAAAACTCCGCAGGTCTGACAACATCTGTGGAGAGAGAAACAGAGTTAATGTTTCGAGTCCGTATCTCTGTCCACAGATGCTGTTAGACCTGCTGAATAAAATTAAGGTGCTGTCTTTTGGACAAAATGTTAAACTGAGGTTCTGTTTGGTGTCTGCGGGCGGAAATACATTTTCTGCTTGCCATGGCTCAGTTGGTAGTGCACTTGTGTCCGAATCACAAGGTTCTGGGTTCAAGTCACACTCCAGGCCTTGAGTACAAGAATCTAGGCTGACGCTCCAGTGCAGTACTGACGGGGTGCTGCATTGTCCGAGGTACACCCTAAAATGAAATGTTGCAGTAAGGTCCCATCTGCCCACTTGGCTGGATGTAAAAGATCCCATGGCAATATTTCCCCGTGCCCCGGCCAATATTGTCCCTCAACCAGCATCAATAAAAGAACGAATTCCCTGGCCATTATCGCATTGTTGTTTGTGGGAGCTTGCTGTGCGCAAATTGGCCGCCATGTTTGCTACATTACAGCAATGAGTACACTTTAACCCTTGTTTGTGATTTGGAGGTTTCAAGACCCTGGTTGTTGGATATTTGTATGGCAAGGAAATCAAATGATATGAAGCTAAGATGGGAAAATGGAACTGAGATGCCAATCAGCTATGATCTTTCTTTTTATTCGTCCTTGGGATGTGAGTGTCATTGGCTGGGCCAGCCTTTATTAGCTATCACTAATTGCCCTTGAGAAGGTGGTGGCATGCTGCTTTCTTGAACTGTTGCAATTCACATGGTCTAGGCTCTATAAGTTTGGTTTAAGTTACTAGGTCATTTCAGAGGGCAGTTAAGAGTCAACCACGCCGCTGCTGGTCTGAAGCCTCGCATAAGGTGAGGACAGCAGATTTCCCTCCCTTGATGGGCATTAGTGAACCAGTTGAGATTTCCTGCTATCCAGTAGGTTCATGAGATTAACATTTTATTCCAGATTCATTAATTGATTTTACATTCCCCCAGCTGGTGGGATTTGAACTCATGTCTCCCAAGCATTAATCTGTGCCTCTGGATCACTAGTCCAGTAACATTACCACTTATGCTACCATTGCTGAATGGGGGAGCAAGCTTGAGGGGTTGAATGGCCTCCTCCTGTTCCTATGGAAGAACCTCTTTTACAGATTCGAGGCACTTATCTTTCATGGGATGTGGGCATCGCTGGCAAGGCCAGCATTTGTTGCCCATCCCCAATTTCCCTCGGCTTTCTAGGCCATTTACATATGAGCAAGGAGCAGGAGTAGATCATTCAGCCCCTCAAGCCTGCTCTGCCATTTAATAAGATAATGGCTGATCTGATAGTAACCTGAAATCTTCATCCCGTCTACCCCCTATCACCCGCTTGCTTACCAAGAATCTGTCCACCTCTGCCTTAAAAATATTCAAAGACTCTGCTTCCATTATCTTGTCAGGAAGAGAGCTCCAAAGACTCACAACCCTCTGAGTGAAAAAATTTGGTGTCGTCTCTGTTTCAAATGGGCGATCCCTTATTTTTAAACAGTTAACAGTTTAGACAGAGGGGCAGTTAAAAGTCAACCACATTGCTGTGGGTCTGGAGTCACATGTAGGCCAGAGCAGGTAAGGATGGCAGATTTCCTTCCCTAAAGGACATTAGTGAACCAGATGGGTTTTCACAACAATCAATAATAATTTCATGATCACCATTACTGATAGTCGCTCAGATATATTCCAGATTTATAAATTGAATTTAAATTCCAGCAGCTGGCATGGTAGGATTTGAACCCATGTCCACAGCCTGGTCATTAGCTTGGGTGAGCAACACTGCCTTTCCTTTTAACCTGCTGCCTGTGGAAAATTGGGTCAGCGTCGTCCTTTCCCACTTTATCACATTTCTTAATGTTGGTCTTAAGTTTAAACTGTGCCTCAAAGCTAGCAAAACATCCCAAAACTCTTTCCCAGGAATGTTATCAAACCAAATTTGACACTGAGACCGATAGGGAGTCTTGGTAAACCTTGGTAAAATTGGTCAGATTTAAGGGGCGTCTTGAGGAGGAGAGGTGGAGAAGCGAAGGGGTTAAGGCTGTGAATTTCAGAGCTTAGGGACATGGAGGCTGAAGGCGCAGCCGTCAATGATGGAATGATTCGAACCGTGCCTAGGCAAGAGTCCACAGTAGGAGGCGTGCAGAGATCTCAGAGGGTTGGAGGAGATTTCAGAGATAGGAAGGTGCAAGGCTGTTGAGGTGTTTGAACATGGGGATGAGAATTTTAAAATTAAAGTGTTCTTGGACTGGGGAACCAATGCAGACCTGCAAGCGGAGGCCGATTGGGACTTGGTGCAGGTTTGGATACAGGCAGCAGAGTTTTGGATGAGCTCAACACTTAGGGAAATCCGAGGGCAGTATAAAAGAGGACGGAGACCCATTCTAATGGATCTCCATTCACATTCTCCTTCTGTAGGGTATGAGGCTCTTGCAATGGTCTGCAGCGGCTCAAGAAGGCAGCTTACCACCACCTTCTCAAGGGCAACTAGTTATGGGCAATAAATGCTGGCCCAGCCAGCGAAGCCCACATCCCATGAATGAATTTAAAAAATGGGAGTAGGCCTTTCAACAACTGAAACCTGTTCCACCAGCCATGCAAAGATTGGTAAGCAATGTGACTGAGCTAATGGAGAGAATATAGTTTCTGAAGATTAGCTCATCACCCAATGGGATGCTGAGCTTATGGGTTCAATTGCTCAACATTTCAGTCTGAAGCTCATTATTCCCAACCTCTTCCATCACTTCCTACCTTTATTCTTTCATAGGATGTGCTGGCTAGACCAGTATTTATTGTCCATACCTAATTGCCCTTGAGAAGGTGGTTGTGAACTTCTTGAACCACTGCAGTCCATGTGGTGTAGGTACACCCACAGTGCTGTTAGGGAGGGAGTTCCAGGATTTTGACCCAACGGCAGTGAAGGAACGGTGATATATTTCCAAGTCAGGATGGTGCGTGCCTTGGAAGGGAACCTGCAGATGGTGGTGTTCCCATCTATCTGCTGCCTTTGTCCTTCTAGATGGTAGAGGCTGTGGGTTTGCAAGGTGCTGTCGAAGAAATCTTGCGTTGCTGCAGTGCATCTTGTAGGTGATCCACGTTGCTGCCACTGTGTGTCGGGTGGTGGAGGGGCTGAGTACTTAAGATGGTGGATGGGGTGCCGATCAGGAATGCTGCCTTGCCCTGGATGGTGTCAACTTCTTGAGAGTTGTTGGAGCTGCACTGGCCCAGGCAAGTGGGGAGTATTCCATCAGACTCCTGACATGTGGCTTATGGATGATAGACGGGCTCTGGGGAGTCAAAAGGCGAATCGCTTGCCACAGAATTCCCAGCCTCTTGATCAGCTTTTGCAGCCACTCGTGGTATTTATGCCCTTGGTTGCTGTCCTTAGGTGAAGGGATTTAGTGCTTGACTACACCTCCAGGCAGCGCACGGCTGGTCTGATGAATGTCCTCCGCGAGGAAGTTGAAAGCGTAAAAAGTCCAAAGCAGCCATGAGGCACCTGGACATCGGGATAGGACAGGTTCATGCTCAGCCCACCCCACATCGTCGAACGGCCTGGCTGACACTCGCTGTCTTGGATGACAAATGGCCTATCGGGCGAGCGAATGACCTGAAGAGGAATGAGCTCATTGTGCTGCAATGCTTCCAGAGCAGGCAGGGTGAAAAGAAAAACAACCCTATTACCAAATGGAAACAAGCGCTGTTTCCTTCCACTGGGTAGTGGGGGGTTGGAGAATTCCTGCTCGTTCCTGAAATAATAAACGGTGAGGTCCTGGTTATGGATCATGAGCTGTAACATTTTATGCACGGTGGCTAAAGATATAAAAGCCAGGTAGCGTACAAAACCTCGGAGGTGTTATCAACATCTTCATCAGCATTTTATGATGAATAAAGTGACAGGGTTCTGTGTTATTTACTGCCAATGCTTCCCAGCTAATATCAGCAGAGCATGTAGTGACTGTGTATTACAGCACATTTCGGTTTAATGTTCGCTTTGATGAGTGTGTAATTTGGTTTTGTTCATAAATTCTTTTAAAAAAAAAACCAAAACCATCCTGCAGCGCTGCCCATTTATTCATTGATACATTATGAATAGTGATTGAACCCATCTGTGCTCCTGAAGAAGTGCATCCTCGATGCACATTAACAAGTCTGGGAAAGTTACAAGCTGCAACCGATGGCGGGTGATTGATCATCATGTTGAACTCCCTGGTTCACTGGGTTATGGTCAGCTCCTTTCAAAAGGAGCACATGTTTCTTCTCTCTCTCTCTCTCTCTCTCTTTCTTTGTATCCTCAGGCAGCCCTTCAGCCAAGCTAATGTCTCCTTCAGCTCTCCTTCCCCACCTCCCTCCATCGCTACGTGCCTGTGCGAGGAGGAATAAGACCGAGACACCTGTGAAATTTGCAGCGCCGTAAAGCCTTCAGTCGCCGTCTGGGTACAGTATCAGAATCGTGGAGTTATGGATGCTTCCAGCACTGCAGGAGGCCATTCAGCCCATCCCGCCAATGCCAGCTCTTTGACAGATCTAGCTACCTTTGAACCGGAAAGCTTTTCCTTCTCGAGTATTGAGCCAATTCTCTTTTGAAAGTTGCGATGTTTCTGCCACTCTCCTAAACACCAGAAACTGTTCCTCCCTATCTACTCTGTGAATGATGAGGTCTGGTGGTGCAGTGGGTAGTCTCTCTACCTCTGTGACAGAATAATCCGGGCTCAAGTCCCACTCCAGGCACTTGATGGCTAAGGAAGGGTGAGTTCACAGTGTGGCTAACCAGGTTATGTATCAACCTGTGAATTGCTCCAACACAGCCCGTTGGCAGGTAGTAAGAGTGGGAGAGATCACTGGTCAGCCATGTGAGGGAATGAAGGTTGGAACTTCTACCATCACTATTCATAACTCCAGATCTCAGCATACATATAAAAGGTGCATGTTGTCACAGAAGCTTGGACTCCCCGGGTGAACTATAACACACCGCTTGATCGTAATTTTGAACACCTCCCTCAAATCTCCCCTTCTGACTGAATGGTGGAGCAGGCTCGATGGGCCAAATGGCCTGCTTCTTCTGCTATTTCGTATGTTCGCACGTCAACTTTTCCTATTCCAAGGAGAAAAATTCCAGCTTTTTTTTAGTCTCTCCACATAAATGAATTCCCTCATTCCTGGCACCGTTCTAGTAAATCACCTGTGCAACACCTCCAAGGTCTCGATGTCCTTCCTAAAGTGTGGTGCCCAGGATTGGACGCAATGCTCCAACTGAAGCCTAACCTGTGATTTATAAAGGTTTAGCGTAACGCCTTGTGTTTAGAGCACAAAAACAAAGAAGCTATGTTAACCTGCAACAGTCAGTGATTTTGTCGAGCTGTAGCACAGACAGTGCTGAGCTCAGAACACCGGGTGACTGCTTGAATGTAGCGGTGCTGCATCGAATGCCTTATGTGGGTTTTGAAATGTGCTCAATGAAATGGGATCCTCCTGCTTGGCTGTCCAAGGATCTTCGTTTTCATCTCTCTTCCACGCTCGCTCGAAAAGCGTTCAAAAAAACGCCAACAAAGATGGTTTCCAAGAAGAGATTTTTGAGGGAAGTCAAAGGCGCAAGGAGTAATTAAGGAGAGCGTAATTCGAGTGCTTTAAACAACGCAAGGAATCACAGAGCACGTGCAAAGTGTGCAAAAGAGAAAGCCAAGAGGCACATTATGAAATGTGGACTCCACAAGCCATCCATCTGTTGTGAACTGATTGCATCACATTCGAGGCTGGGGCTCCACTGGAAATTCCAGAATGGAGATCGATAGATTTTTGTTAAGCTAGTTTATCAAGATGTACAGCAGAGCTGCATACAATAATCTTCAGACATTCGAGAGCCACAAGACACAGACAACCTTTACAGACACATTTTTATCATTATTGCATGCACTTCAGTGAGGAAACCTTCAGTTTTTTTCTTCTCTGAAGGCTTCCTTCACACAGTCTTTTCCTCTCTTATCTTCCAGGCTTCCACCACACACCATGCCGATCATGGCAAAACTGGATTTGCTTCACTGACACGCATCAGGGCTAGCACATGCTCAGTGCTTAACTTTTTATTCATATACAAGATGTGAGCATCGCTGGCTGGGCCAGCATTTATTGCCCATCCCTAACTGCCCTTGAGAAGGTGATGGTGAGCTGCCTTCTTGAACCGCTGCAGTCCATGTGGTGTAGGTACACCCACAGTGCTGTTAGGGAGGGAGTTCCAGGATTTTGACCCAGTGACAGTGAAGGAATGGCGATATATTTCCAAGTCAGGATGGTGAGTGGCTTGGAGAGGAACTTCTGGGCGGTGATGTTCTCATGTGTCTGCTGCTCTTGTCCTTCTAGATGGTAGTGGTCGTGGGTTTGGAAGGTGCTGCCTAAGGAGCTTTGGTGAGTTTCTGCAGTGCATCTTGTAGATGCTACACACTGCTGCCACTGTTTGTCGGTGGTGGAGGGAGTGAATGTTTGTGGATGGGATGCCAATCAAGTGGGCTGCTTTGTCCTGGATGGTGTCGAGCTTCCTGAGTGTTGTAGGAGCTGCACTCATCCAGGCAAGTGGGGAGTATTCCATCACACTTCTGACTTGTGCCTTGTAGATGGTGGATAGGCTTTGGGGAGTCAGGAGGTGAGTTACTTGTCGCAGGATTCCCAGCCTCTGACCTGCTCTTGTAGCCACAGTATTTATATGGCTCGTCCAGTTTCTGGTCAATGGTAACCCCCAGAATGTTGATAGTGGGGGATTCAGTAATGGTAATAGCATTGAATGTCAAGGAACAATGGCTGGATTCTCTCTTGTTTGAGATGGTTATTGCCTGACATTTGTGTGGTGCGAATGTTTCTTGCTACTTGTCAGCCCAAGCCTGGATATTGTCCAGGTCTTGCTGCATTTGGACATGGATTGCTTCAGTATCTGAGGAGTCGCGAATGGTGCTGAACATTGTGCAATCATCAGCGAACATCCCCACTTCTGACCTTATGATGGAAGGAAGGTCATTGATGAAGCAGCTGAAGATGGTTGGGCCGAGGACTTTTGCAGCCTTACTGTTCCAACCCATCAAGAGGTTGAAAAAAAGGATTGATTTTACTTGGAAAAACGCTGTATCAACTGAACAACAAATTTGAATCAGAGTCCCTGTGTCCCAACACATTAGATTCTGACAAACCTGTTTGATGTTAAATTGTTTCCTCCCTTTCCAGACAGAAGCTGCAAGTTGGAGGGTCAGCAGCGAGGAACGGGGTTAGGGAGTGGGAGGAAATGGCACTGAGGGTCACGCGGCCTTACATAGGACCAGCGGGAAGCTACAAAAGAAATCTCACGGCAGTGCTGGGACCGAATGATTAAATCTTAACCCTCCTCCCTCCTTCCTCCCAGTGCTGCTGCCTGCTCTCCGGTTCTCTCCTTCTGTGAAGCTGAGGCTGCACCCGACTATTTACCTCCCTCCAATGCGCGATTTCACCAGTTTCACAGCACAAGGAACGAGCTGCCCTCTGTGAGTCAAAGAGTCGCAGGCGGCTCGTGAGCCACAGTTTGGCCACCCCTGGCACACAGGACCAAAGCTGTCAAATGGGGTTGAGGTACAGACCAACCTAATCGCAGGATAGGCTCAAGAGGCTGAAGAGCCTACGTTTCAGGTTATCCTTAATTGTCCTTGAGAAGATGGCGGTGAACCACCTTTTTTTAGGCACAACTGAATGGTCTGCTAAACCATCTCAAAGAGCAGTTCGAGTTAACCACATCGCTGGAACATAACAAGATAAGGAATAGGAACAGGAGTAGACCATATGGCCCCTGGAGACAGATTCGCCATCCCACGAGATTGTGGCTCATCTTCTGCCTCAACTCCACCTTCCTGCCCGCTCCCCATATCCCTCGATCTGCTGAGTGACTAAAAATCTGTCTATCTCAGCCTTCAGTGATGGAACACCAACAACCCTCTGAGTTGTAATCTCACAGATAGTCCATTTCAAGTAAGGCAGCAGATTTCCTTCCCTAAAGTGAACCAAGTTGTTTTTTTACAACACTTTTATTAATACTAGCTTTTAAAAAATCCTTTCATGGGATGTGGGCGTCACCTTCAAGGCCAGCATTTGTTGCCCATCCCTAATTGCCCTTGAACTGAGTGACTTGCTAGGCCATTGCAGAGGGCAGTTAAGAGTCAATTGCATCATTGTGGGCCTGGAGTCACATGTAGGCCAGACCGGGTAAGGATGGCAGATTTCCTTCCCTATAGGACACTAGTGAGTTCCAATTTTATTTAATTAACTGAATTCAAGCTGCCGAGATAGGATTTAAACTCATGTCACGATTAGTCCAGGCTTCTGGATACTTGGGCACAAAAATCAAGGCTGACACTCCAGTGCAGTACAGAGGGACTGCTGCATTGCAGATGCTCTTCCAGATGAGAGATTAAAGCAAGGGCCCATCTACTATGTCAGGTGGATGTAAAAATCCCATGGCACTATTTCGAAGAAGAGCAGGGAAGTTCTGCCCTGTGACCAGGCCAATGTTTATCCCACGATCAACATCACTAAAAACAGATTATCTGGTCATTATCTGTTTGTGGGAGCTTGCTGTGTGCAAATTGGCTGCTGTGTTTCCTACATTACAACGCACGTCAAAATTACTTCATTGGCTGTAAAAGTAATTTGAGACGTCTGGTGGTTGTGAAAAGTGCGATATAAATGTAAGTCTTTCTGTTTACTCACTGAGGATTCCTTCCCCAGGTAGCCAAAACTTCACTTCGTCCAAGTACCATTGATGAGTTAAGCACTCAGCTGTGTCTATAGAAACCATGGCTGGGCAATAAATGCTGGCCCTGCCAGCAATGCTCACTTCCTGAGAATTTAATGTAAAAAATGTGTTTTTAAAACTGCCTGCATCTGTGGGAATGACCAGCCCCCTATTGGGAATATATTGTACACATGTATATTGTATATTGGAAGGGCAGTTGTTGCTGCTATGTTGAGGTTTATACAAGTAGGTTTGGGTTATGGGGAAAAGGCAGGGCAGTGGAACGAGTGAGTCGCTCTTGCAGAGAACTGGCACGTACCTGATGGGCCAAATGGCTTCCTTCTGTGCTGTGGCCATTCTATAATTCTACAACTTAATTGGCTACAAAAATGGGGGGGCTGCACCATCAACATGCTTATAACATTCATCGGGAAATCCAGCACAGAGATAATAATAAAGAACTTTCCTTTATATAACGCCTTTCAAGACCTCAGGGCATCCTTAGTCTCTTCAATTGTAGGAAAGTGCATATTAATAGTCGTTTGGTAGTACAGAACTTCAGTATTGCTGAAAAAAGAGACATGTCGAAGCTTTTCATCTTGCACTCAACAGGTCACTTTGCAAGAATATCAATATAAGGGGAAAACAACAATTTATACTGTATGTGAAGAGAGTGCTGATTGGTTGGCAAGTGCAATCTGATTGGTAAAGGCATTGCCATGGAGAGTGCACCAGTGACAGTAACTGACAATGCATGTTCCTTGCAGTCAATTTACACACAGCATGGCCTACAAATAGCAACGAGATAATGACCAGATAATCTGTTTTACTGGCAAATGCTGGCCGTGATATCAGGGAAACACACCTCCTTTTCTTCAAAACAGTGCTGTGGGATCTTCTACACCCGCCAGAAAGGGTAGACAGGGCCTCATTGCAAGATGGCACCTCCAACAGTGCAGCACTGCTTCACTAGAACTGGAACCTTGGTGAAACCAAGGCCATTGAACTACAGCTGGCATGGACAATGCCCCACTTCAGACACTATCACAGCAGGAATTTTAGCGCAGACTGGAGCATTCTGTATCCCTTCAGTCAGAATCCTGTGGAGAATTTTGCCTCTGGTTTATCAAGTTATACAATTAATAACATTACAGGGGCATTTAACAGAGTGATTTTCTTTTGTTTTATCTTTCTGGAGCAGAAAAATGTTATATCTGAGGGGCTGCGGGATTTCTGGCTGTGAAAGGAATTAGAGAACCTCTTCTCATTCCTTATGCAATGAGTCCAGCGGATAAAAATTTGTTAGAATTTGGCATTCAATTGGTCTTAAACCAATCAATTTAAAGAAAACTTTTAGGATGTGGTGAGACAAGTAAGACAGTATTTATTTCTAATTACTAGTCTCCATGAGCACATGAGTCAACTAGGCAGCTTGGGACTGGAGTTACATGTAGGCCAGGACATGGTAAGGGTGCTTATTTGCAAATGCAAAGGGCCATGGATGCCCAAGATTTATTCTTGATCAATAGGCGGATGCCATTCTGGCTGGAAATGTTCTCACACTTCCTGCTGCTATTCTGGGGGCTTAGTAAGGTGCTGAGTGGCCTGAATTTATAGGTCGGTATATTTATAGCTGGTTGTTTTTATTATAATTGCACTTCTGCCCAAACCCTGATGGCCCCTTTCATTGTTACAGCCTCACTACTGGAAAATTGTTCACGTACGTTGGTCATCGTTGTTGTTGTAAGTTGTCCTTCCATTCGAGGATGATGTCTGCTCTGTGTCGCGGGTTTCTGCCATGGGTCTTCATATGACTGAACATCCCGATTCCCAACTCACAGGTCTTTGGGCACGTGGGGCAGGACATTCCCACGAGGTAGTTGGGATCGGGGGTGCAGGAGTTGCTTCCTTTTCTTTCCTTCTCTGCCACCGCTCTGCCTCACCATTAAGATGTGGTGACTCAAAGTGTGATGCAGCCTGATGGACAAGTTGTCGCCATTCTGAACGATCGGTAGCAAACTCCACCCAGTCATTAATGTCAATGCTGCCGCGCTTCAGAATGTCTTTGAAGTGTTTTCTTTGTCCTCCCTGGACCACTGGCCGTTTGAGAACAGGACCTGGCGGGGGTCTGTCATTACGATAGTGATAGTATTTCCAAAGCCTGAGACTTCAAATCCTACAGCATAAAATTGAATTGAATAATCTGATTATTTGCGGGCTGGTCCAAGAAACAAATAACTGAGAAAAGTTTTTGAAATGCTCCGCTGATGTCCTAATGCAAAGGAGAAGCTGTCACCCTTCCCTTCCCGCTCTGGCCTACATGTTATTTGCTGTTTATAATTTGTCAGTGATAGAAAGCCTGCCTCTGTTGTCCCTCTTGCAGCCCCATTCAGTTCCTTTCTCTTTCAATCAACCCTTTAACGTTCTCTGGGACTTGAGAGTGTTGTCATATTTGTTGGTTTGTTATATATTTTATATATTTCTAGAAAAATCCAGAGATGACGCTAGTTTCTAAACGTGCAACTGGTTTATTTACAAGAGTTTGAAAATATCTCTGCAGTCACAAAATGCCTGCACTAATGCTCATCCCAGATTGAACTTCTAGGTTTTTCTGTTTACTTCAGCTTTGCGTCAACACCCAGGCTTAACCAATCAAGCACAGTGAGCATGGACATAATCAACCACAGAACGATTAAACCATTCCACACAACGCTTTCTTCCCCCCACCTTGTAGCTAAAATTTCAAATTAAATCATTGAACACGACAATACGGCCTGGTGCCAGTCATGCCCACATCCTCTGAAATGAAAGAAAATACTTGTATTCATGCAAAATAAGTTATGGGATGTCTAAGCCCAAATATCAATGTAAAACAGTAGGAGGTGCTAAAGCATTGCTGCCAGCTTCGAGATAGATAGTAAAAATTTTTTTGCAAGAAATTGGGTAAGTGCCAGTCTGGCCTCTTCAAATGAGATTGACATTATCTTCATTAATGTTTTCGTTGCTGTTGTGTTAAAGCTGTGTTTAACTCCATGTGGATAAGATAGAGTGGTGCTAATTACCCTAATTGTTGCATTAGCGTCAGGGAAATGGCAAATACGCAGCAGCCATACTCCCCAACACAGGGCAATCTGAGCAATCATACATTCGCGTTTGCCTAAGCCTGCACTCTAATATTAAAGAAAACCTATTGAAATATCCGGCGGCGAACTGAAGAGATGCTAAAAGTAACGTAGCAGGTGGCTCTTAGGAATTCCACCATGAGTACACTGAAAGCAAAAAGCGACAGAACAGCAAGCTGAACCTCCGCACTAAAACACAACAAATTCATCAAAGGGCAGCTATAATTATTTAAGTGGCACTATAGCCACTCGAGCAGTTGGCCATCTTGTGTTTGAAAGGGGTAATCCATTTCCTCAGAGATGAGACCTTAATTGAATTTGGTGCTAATGCAGTTGTGATATCTCCATTTGTGGAGGGAGCACCAACAATAAATATGTTTTTAATTCCATCAGATGAATGAGTTTGGTGCAATATCTATCCTCGTTTTTGGGTCATGGCAGATCTTTCGAGAGTCCTCACTTCTAGCAGTGTATCCTGCTTTAACTGGCTGTCTTTAGCGCTGTGCTGTCGATCTGCTTTAGGAATGGTACTTGCTGATTGTCAGCTACAAATTAAAATGCACATTTTGGTTGGAGTCAGAGTTTGAATTTTTTTTTTTAGGGCCTTACTCCTCCCACCCCCAGCCATCACCCCCCCCACCCCCGCCATCTCTGGAACCTCCTCCTCCAACCCTACAAACCCTCTGCAAATCTCTGCACTCCTCCAGTTTTGGCCTCTTGCACATTCTTGATTTTCATTGCTGCTCCGTCGGTGACTCTCCCTTCAGCTGCGTGGAACCCCAAACTCTGGAATTCCCTCCCCAGAACCTCTCCACCTCTCTGCCTCTCCCGCTCCTCCTTTAAGATGTTCCTTAAAACCTAGCTCTTGGTCACTTGCCCTAGTATCCCCTGACATGACTCGGAGTCTAAACAGCCCCTGTGAAGCGCTTTGGGGCATTTTACTATTTTAAGGCCGCTTTAGGAAATAAAATTGCTGCCTTGATTCTGCCAAATTAAACTGCAGATTACGGATTACAGGGACTAAACTCATTCTGATCAGACATTGATTATGGATAAGGAAGGTTGCCCTGGGCCATCTGAGCTCACTCATCCAGACCACGCTCCTATCATCACATGCAATTGTTTTTTTTCAATGATTCCACCCTTCCCAGTGTCCATGCCAAGTGTCAGCCACTCTTTGTATGAAGGATGTGTCTTTGATTAGTTCATACTTGTGTCCATCTTGTCCCACTCTCGCAGATTATTTTTAGACATTTTTCTGGATGTACCTTTTCCATACTTTTATTACCCCCACCACCCCCCAATTCTTGACTTACCAGCCAATATCCTTCCCTGACCCTGTCCCCCTACCCTACAGGCTGCTGTTGTAAAGTTTAATCAGATATGATTCCCCCCGACCCTTTCAAAACACACTTACTGTACCCCTTCAGAAAGCCACAGCCTTGGCACCTCTGACTTTGCAAACTACTTCCCCATCTCCAAGCTCCCTTCCCCCTGCCCTCACAGATCACTCTCTGGAACGTAGGATCTGGAAAAGATTTGCCCGTCTGCATTTTCACAGGGCTCCAACAGGCCCTAAATTGAAGTCACACAAGACATCTTCAGCAACTGTACATCATCCCTCCTTGATCTGCCTGCAGCCTTTGCCATAGTGAACACTACCGTCCTCCTCCAATGCCTCTCCTCCTCAGGGGTATCTCTGTATCTCTTATCTCTGTGACCTCCTACAAAACGCCCCCTGGACTCTTTGTTCCTCCAACTCGGCCATCACTTGCTGTAAAATAAAGCAGCTTCGCCCTTCTATTGGCTCTCGTGCCTTCACCCACCAGGGCCCTACGCTCTGGGATTCCTTGCCTTGGACCAGAGCTTCCCAAGCTTTTCCCGCTGTGACCCTATCTTAATACCCCACGCAAAGCATGACCCCAGAGAGAAAATTTAGGGAGTACAGGGGGTGGGGGTGGTGGTGGGGAGGGTGGTTGAGGGGCAGTGAGGTTGGGTGTGGTGGGAATTGTTTAAACTACAGGGATTTTTTTTTCACCTACCTTTCCACAGCCTTTTTTTTTTGAAACAGGAATCAGGCCTCAAAGATCTGGTCCGTTAGGCCGCGCCCACCATTGGAAGAAAAACGTGAGGATTTAAAAGGCTCACATTCGGTCTGAGCTCCGAGGCAGCCATTGCTGCTCCAGGGTTTGCTACCACAGAATCTCGTCTCGCCACCCTGCTGGGGGGTCGTGACCCACAGTTTGCGAAGCCCTTCCTTTAGGCCCTGCCTTTCCAGCCCCCCCTTCTCCGGTTTTAAGGCGCTGCTTAAAACCCAACTTTTCAGACACGTTATTGAGCTGCCCCGTCCGATTTCTCGCTCTGCCTTCCATCCTTTTATCACTGATTCTGAGAAATGCCCTGGGAGGGGTTTCTTTTCTGTGTAGTTGTTCTTGTCATTATGCCTTTATAAGGTCAGCTCCTCATCAAGGCTAAGATTCTCAAGGGCTGGAATTTGATTGGCTCCGACAGCAGGAGCGGGGGTCGTCGTGCGCGATTAAGTGGAACGTGGGCAACGTGCCAACTTTGTGCCTCTCGCTCATTATAATAATTACTGCGCGCTGCCGGTGCTCCCAACGCTGTTCAAGGACTAAGTTTATCAACAGGTGGGACCAGTATCATAAGTAAGTTGCCCTTCTTAAAGCCAGTCAGGTGAGGCACACTGTGGCTGCAGCAGGTGCTGGAAGTCACTCTGAATCTAGAGAAGAGACAACGCTGTTGCTAATTCAAGATGGCTGCAACCATGAGCTTAGCATCAGGAAGGGTAGCAGAGCGGCAATGGTACTGAATTTAATCACCCAGAGGCCTGGGCTAATTCTGCGGAGATGTGAGTTCAAATCCGACCATGGGAGCTGCAGGAATTTAAAATGCCTGGGTCTACGTACCAGGAAAGACTGGGTCTCTTTTCTCTTGAAATAAGAAGGCTGAGGGGGTGACCTAATAGAGGTGTTTAAAATTCTGTAAGGTTTTGACAGTGGATACAGAGAGAATGTTTCCCCTTGTGGGGAAGAGCATAACTAGGGGCCATCAATATGAGATAGTCACACAAAAATCCAATAGGGAATTCAGAAGAAACGTCTTCACCCAAGGAGTGGTGAGAATGTGGAACTCGCTACCACAGGGAGTGGCTGAAGTGATTGGTATAGATATGTAAACCTATAGTTTAAGGTGAAACTATATAAGTGTAAATTTAGATGAGGAAAGATGGGGGGAGGCTTGAATGGAACATAAACACCAGCATGGACTGGTTGGGCCTAATGGCCTGTTTCTGTGCCGTATATCCCATGTAATCCTGAACTAGGAAAGAGGGATCAATGGCTGACCATGGGAAAGAGAGCAGGCCCCAATTTTCACATGCTGCACTGGAGGTGGAAAGGACGATAGATGTCCCCTATACTCTGGGGGCAAGGAGGCCCTTCAGACAGATGAAGGGGAGGCAGTGGAGGTCAATGCCAAGAGCATAGCCTTAAAGACCTGAACACAATGCTGCAAGAAATCATGTTTAACCAATTTATTGGAGCTCTTTGAAGGTGTTAGATGTGCTGTGGATAAAGGGGAACCGGTGGATGTGCTGTACTTCGATTTCCAGAAGGCATTTGATAAGGTGCCACATCAAAGGTTATTGCGGAAAATAAAAGCTCATGGTGTAGGGGGAACACATTGGCATGGTTAGAAGATTGGCTAGCTAACAGGAAGCAGAGATTTGGCATAAATGGGTCTTTTTCTAGTTGGCAAAATGTAATGAGTGGTGTGTCACAGACATCAGTGGTGGGGCCTCAACTTTTTACAATTTATATAAATGACTTGGATAAAGGGACCAAAGGGATATTTGCAAAATTTGCTGATAACACAAAGGTAAGTAGGAAAGTAAATTGTGAAGAGGACGTAAGGAGGTTACAAAGGGACATTGATAGGTTAAGTGAGTGGCCAAAGATCTGGCAAATGGAGTATAATGTGGGCAAATGTGAAATTGTCCATTTTGGCAGGAAGAATAAAAAAGAAGCATATTATCTAAATGGTGGGAGATTGCAGAGCTCTGAGATTCAGAGGGATCTGGGTGTCCTAGTGCGTGAATCACAAAAGGCTAGTATGCAGGTATAGCAAGTAATTAGGAAAGTTAACAGAATGTTATCGTTTATTGTGAGGGAATTGAATACAAAAGTAGGGAGGTTATGCTTCAGTTGTACAGAGCACTGGTGCATTCTGTACAGTACTGGTCTCTTTATTTAAGGAAAGATATAATTGTGTTAGAAGCAGTTCAGAGAAGGTTTACCAGATTAATACCATGGAATGGCGGGTTGTCTTATGAGGAAAGGTTGGACAGGTTAGGCTTGTATCCACTGGAGTTTAGAAGAGTAAGAGGCAACTTTATGAAACATACAAGATCCTGAGGAGTCTTGACAGGGTGGATGTGGAGAGGATGTTTCCTCTTGTGGGAGAATCTAGAACTAGGGGTCACTGTTTAAAAATAAAGGGTCACTCATCTAAGACAGAGATGAGGAGAAATTCTTTCCCTCAGTTGGTCATGAGTCTTTGGAACTCTTCCTGAAAAGGTGGTGGAAGCAGAGTCTTTGAATATTTTTAAGGCAGAGCTAGAGAGATTCTTGGTTAACAAGGAGGTGAAAGGTTATCGGGGGCGGGCAGGAATGTCGGGTTGAGGTTACAATCAGACCAGCCAGGGTCTTATTGAATGGTGGAGTAGGCTCGAAGAGCCGAGGGGAATTGAATAAAAAAGTAGGGAGGCTATGCTTCAGTTGTACAGGGCACTGGTGAGACAACATTGTATTGGTGTACAGTATTGGTCTCCTTATTTAAGGAAAGATATAATTGTGTTAGAAGCAGTTCAGAGAAGATTTACTAGATTAATGCCATGTTCGTATATTCTTAAGAAGCTTAATAATCTCACCTAAGCGATCAAGGTCAGTGCAGCATCCTACCAACTGCACCACTAGCCTCCGCCACTACTCAATGCACCGCACCCCCATCACTCATCTAACCACAATCTTTATCAATCAGGCCACAGGCCAAAAATTCAAATGTTTCATTTCACTCTCATAGTGCGGCAAGCCTCACGCCCACATCGCACAGCTTGCACGCCATCCATGACAGCCACATCATCCAAACCAGAATGCACCGTACTCACTGATACTGTTTCCTCTCTCGAGAAGAGACAGGTGATGCCTGACCGTGGGCAGCAGGAACCATCCAGAGGGGGAGAGAGGTGCCTGCGTGTTATCATCTCCATGAAGGAGATTATGGGAGAGGCCACCGGCAGAGCTGATGCCATTAAAGATAAGGGTATCCCCATACCTAATCCTCCTTCTCTCGTCCCAGTTCTTCCTCATCCCTCCATCTCCTCTGACGCACAGGCTGCATGTAGCGCAAGTGCTCAGGTCTGCCTTTGCCCTCTCCCCTCATCACATCACCACTCTCTCCCCTTCTCCCTCTCCGGTGGAGGAAAAGCAAGATGCCAACGATGATGAGGACGCCACCACTCACGTTCACATTCACAGCCACCAGCAATGTTACTGATGCAATGGGGCTGGTTACCCACCGCTGCCAACCACTGGGATCACTCGTTCCTGCCGAAATTCTTCTGGCTGGGTCATTGGATCCCCCGCGTTGGGTCCCGCCATGATGCAGCCGGAAAATCCTGGCCGGTGTGTATCTTTGAGGATAAGCCAGAAATGGGATCTGAACGTGGTGAGGCACTGCAGCTTGGTTAGGAGGGGAAAGGGATAGCACAAGTGCCAACTCGTGTGTACAGTTTTGGTCTTCTTACTTAAGAAAGGTTACAATTGCATTGGAAACAACTTAGAGGAGGTTCACTCAGCTGATTCCTGGGATGAAGGGGTTACCTGATGTGGAAAGGCTGAGCAGGTTGGGCCGATAACCTAATGTAATTTAGAAGACTGAGAGGTGATTTTATTGAAATATTTAAGATCCTGAGGGCATTTGACAGGCTGGATGCTGAAAGGATGTTTCCCCTTGTGGGAGAGACTTTTAAAAAAATTCATTCACGGAATGTGGGCGTCACTGGCTGGGCCAGCATTTATTGCCCATTCCTAGTTGCCCTTGAGAAGGTGGTGGTGAGCTGCCTTCTTGAACCACTGCAGTCCATGTGGTGTAGGTACACCCACAGTGCTGTTAGGGAGGGAGTTCCAGGATTTTGACCCAGCGACAGTGAAGGAACGGCAATATATTTCCAAGTCCGGATGATGAGTGACTTGGAGGGGAACTTCCAGATGTTAGTGTTAGAACTAAGGGACACAGTTTAAAAATTAGGGGTCTCCCATTAAAGACAGATGAGGAGAATTTTTTTTCCCTCAGAGGGTCCTTAGCCTGTGGAAGTCCCTTCCCCAGAGAGCAGGGGAGGCTGGGCCATTAAATATATTCCAGGCTGAGTTCAACAGATTTTTGATCTAGAAGGGAGTTGCAAGCTATGGTGGGGCAGGCAGGAAAGTGAAGTTGAGGCCAAAATCAGATCGGTTATGATCTTATCCAATGGCAGAGGAGGCTTGAGGGGCCAAATGGCCTAATCCTGCTCCAAATTCTTGTGTTCTTGTGTCGGTAGACAAGGGCACACACCACTTCTGTAGATGAGGATTCAGTTGAGTACTTCAGAGGGCCATGCTACTAAAGAAGGCTGATGGGCGTACATAACCTGATGCTGTGGACAGTGGATAACCTGCCAGAACCCCCATTTAATATTGAGGAGCTCAGAGGATTCCAGCACGGCTTTGGCACTGGGCTTTGCACAAAGCTTCTAGCCCATCTTCACAAACTTGGAATTGGCGGCCATTTTCATCAACACAACCATGGAGTCAACCCTGATGCCATGTCAGGTGGATGATGTCTCAGCTGCTATTGCAGCACAAGCGACATCCATCCAATATCTGAGTGCTGCACAGGAAGCTCAGACTGAACTCACAGAATCACAGAGCAGAAGAGGCCCTTTGGCCCATTGAGTCTGCACCGACACGTGAGGAACACCTGGCCTACCTACCTAACCCCATTTATCAGCACTTGGCCCATAGCCTTGAATGTTATGACGTGCCAAGTGCTCATCCAGGTACTTTTAAAGGATGTGAGGCAACCTGCCTCCACCACCCTCCCAGGCAGCACATTCCAGATCGTCACCACCCTCTGGGTAAAAAAGTTTTTCCTCACATCTCCCCTAAACCTCCTGCCCCTCACCTTGAACTTATGCCCCCTCGCAACTGACCCTTCAACTAAGGGGAACAGCTGCTCCCTACCCACCCTGTCCATGCCCCTCATAATCTTGTACACAGTCAGGTCGCCCCTCAGTCTTCTCTGCTCCAACGAAAACAACCCAGGTCTATCCAACCTCTCTTCATAACTTAAATGTTTCATCCCAGGCAGCATCCTGGTGAATCTCCTCTGCACCCCCTCTGGTGCAATCACATCCTTCCTATAATGTGGCAACCAGAACCGCACACAGTACTCCAGCTGTGGCCTCACCAAGGTTCTATACAACTCCAACATGACCTCCTTACTTTTGTAATCTATGGCTCGATTGATAAAGGCAAGTGTCCCATATGCCTTTTTCACCACCCCACTAACATGACCCTCCGCCTTCAGGGATCTATGGACACACACGCCAAGGTCCCTTTGTTCCTCAGAACTTCCTAGTGTCATGCCATTCATTGAATACTTCCTTGTCAAATTACTCCTTCCAATGTGTATCACCTCACACTTTTCCGGGTTAAATTCCATCTGCCACTTATCTGCCCATTTGACCATCCTGTCTATATCTTCCTGTAGCCCAAGACACTCAACCTCACTGTTAACCACCCGGCTAATCTTTGTGTCATCCACTAACTTATTAATCCTACCCCTCACATAGTCACCTATGTCGTTTATATAAATGACGAATAATAAGGGACCAAGCACAGATCCCTGTGGTACGCCACTGGACACTGGCTTCCAGTCACTAAAGCATCCTTCTGTCATCATCCTCTGTCTCCTACAACTAAGCCAATTTTGAATCCACCTTATCAAATTACCCTGTATCCCATGTGCATTTGCCTTCTTTATAAGTCTCCCACGTGGGACCTTGTCAAAGGCTTTGCTGAAATCCATATAAACTACATCAACTGCACTACCCTCATCTACACACCTGGTCACCTCCTCAAAAAATTCAATCAAATTTGTTAGGCATAACCTCCCTCTGACAAAGCCATGCTGACTATCCCTGATCAAACCTTGCCTCTCCAAGTGGTGATAGATTCTCTCCTTCAGAATTTTCTCCAATAGTTTCCCTACCACTGACGTGAGACTCGCTGCCTGTAGTTCCCTGGCTTATCTCTACAACCCTTCTTAAATAGCGGAACCACATTAGCTGTTCTCCAGTCCTCTGGCACCTCCCCCATCGTTATGCAATCTCAGTTTGCTGCTATGAAAGCTCAATATGCTGTCGTATTCAATGGTTTGTTTCATCTGTGTTTGATTACGCTAGCCTGGTAACTGATCCTTGTACACTGCTTGATTGCTTAAGCCTGTGAGTGGAGCTAGCGAGTTAAGTATTGCCACCACACAGGGAATGTTCCAGAAAGGGTCTGGAGCTTCCTTCAAATACCGTGTGTGTTGAAACTCCTGTAAGTTCTGAGATGTTTTAAAGTGAAACTAGAGCCATCTCTGCATTGTTCTGAGATAAATACAATATACAGAACCTAGCAAATTTTTTTCTCATTCATTCTCATGATGTGGGCTTCACTGGCTGGGCCAGCATTTATTGCCCATCCCTAGTTACCCTTGAGAAGGTGGTGGTGAGCTGCCTTCCTGAACCGCTGCAGCCCATGTGGTGTAGGTACTCCCATAGTGCTGTTAGAGAGGCAGTTCCAGGATTTTGTCCCTGTGACAATGAAGGAATGGTAATATATTTCCAAGTCAGGATGGTGAGTGACTTTGAGGGGAACTTCCAGGTGGTGGTTTTCCCATCTATGTGCTGCCCTTGTCCTTCTAGATTGTAGTGGTCGTGGGTTTGGATGGTGCTGTCTAAGGAGCCTTGGTGAATTCCTACAGTGCATCTTGTAGATGGTACACACTACTGCTACTGTGCGTCGGTGGTGGAGGGAGTGAATGTTTGTGGAAGGGGTGCCAGTCAAGTGGGCTGCTTTGTCCCGGATGGTGTCAAGCTTCTTGAGTGTTGTTGGAGCTGCACTCATCCAGGCAAGTGGAGAGTATCCCATCACACTCCTGTCTTGTGCCTTGTAGATTGTGGGCAGGGCTTTAGGAATTCAGGAGGTGAGTTACTCATCGCACGATTCCTGGCCTCTGACCTGCTCTTGTAGCCACAGTATTTGTATGGCTGGTTCAGTTCAGTTTCTGCATTATAATTAATACATAACAATGACCAGACCAATGGGGCTTCCAGGGCATCACAGCATTCTGCAATCTGTTCTGCAACAGACTGAAAGACCTCCCTAAAAAGCCTCAGGAGATATAGTTCCTCTGAGAACCTTTCTCCTCCTCCTCGCTCTTCCATCAGCTTGTCCTGCTCTGCTAGACCTCTGCTCAAAGCTGGGTGGAAGATCTGCTCGGCCACTTATGTCTGGAAGCAACTGGTTTGGGCACAAGCCTTTAAGTCACCAAAAAAAAAGTACCAGCCAAACCAGGGGCTGTAGATGATTGAAACTTTTAATAAGTGTGGAAAAGCACCCAAAATGTGCAGAATTACATCAACAACCGGAAGAAATAATCCAGCAACTAACTTGTAAGAAGTTGATGATTTCCCACCTAACTGCCAGAGATTAGATAGGTTCTTGATTGGTAAGGGGATCAAAGGTTACGGGGAGAAGGCGGGAGAATGGGGTTGAGAAACTTATCAGCCATGATTGAATGGCGGAGCAGACTCGATGGGCCGATTGGCCTAATTTCTGCTCCTATGTCTTATGGTCTTATGGTCTTATTAGAAGGTGGCCTTCTGCCTCCCGAGTTTCCCCCATCTCCTCCGCCTCTCACTTGCCCTGCCTGCTGGCCAGGTGGAGAGTCCAATGGGAGCCATGGCCAGGAATGTTAGTTAGAATCTCCCTGGGCCTTGACACATGTGCTTCTTGCTTGCTGGGGCACTCTGCCTGCCTCCACAAGCTCCCACCATCCACCCTTCCCCAACCCACCTACCGCACCATTTGATCCCAACCCACAATAAAATCAAGGCCTATTCCCCCTTCTCTCCTTGAAGCAATAATCTGAGTGCCCAGTGGCTTCCTCTGGCTGACTTGCTTGTTGCTGGTGAACCTTTCAGTCCACACAACCTCTAATGGCAAGACCTGACCTCCTAGTGTTTTTAGCTTCCGTGCTGTGTCTTGCAATCCTTTATAAATCTTCCTGAAACCAAGAGGCGTAGTACCCAAGTGAAGTTTATCTTGTAGACGAGAGAGAGAGAGAGAGAGAGAAAGGTAGAGGCGGTGGGGAGAGGTTTTTGGGGTAATTTATTATGATCTAACACTCGTTGCACTGGCACAAACTTCTGTTTCACTCTGACATAAATAGGGCCTTCAAAATTCATTGTAAAATATTTATTTTGAACGGTAAGCAAGTTGCAGGAATGCATTCCACACCAAGAGGAAAGCACCCTGAAGGGCCTCTGGAATCCAGCTAAGACCTGTGAGGCTCAGTTAACACCCTGCCGTGCTCATTTTAGATCCTGCAAACGATTCTTTGGTGGGGGAAAAGGAATCAAAGACAGTTCCTGTATCTTGTGACATCCCCAGCTAGTGTTTGCACTGACAAAGCAGCTGCCTGGTACCCATTTGTTTAGGTGGCTCTCTTTAACTGGAGGTTTATGCCCAATGCAAGGGTCTCTCCTTCAGATGACCTCTTCCCTTTGACCCCGCAACCTCTGCGGCATACTTGCCACCCCCCCCTGTTGCCAAGGCTACGGTGTTTGAACATCTGTCCTTCCCTCCTTCATCACCCTCGCTCTATTAGATTAGGGGGAGAGGCCCAGCATCAGGTTAGATCAAGGCACTCTTCGGCCGGCCCTCAAGTCATAATCTAATTTGCTTAATTCTTCACAGGGTTAAGTGAAAAAATATGCAAGTCGGCTGTCAGGCTGTGTTAGCTGGTCAGCTGAATCCTACCTTCACCAAAAGCCAATTTAAACCACTAAATGTTCCAACACAATACATGAGTATCCACACTTTCCTCAGTTCAATTGATGTTTTGCACAAACCGATCCCATACAGAGCAATTGATTGTTAACCCTTTGGGTGCTGTGTTCTGTTTTTTGCATTCCTCTGATATCTTCTACCTTTAAAACCACGGAAAAGTTACGGCACAGAAAGAGGCCATTCAGCCCATCGTGTCTGCGTCGGCTGAAAAAAACGAGCTGCCCGTTCTAGGGCAAACAAAGCAAACACAATAAACGGGAAGTTATCGAGAGGGGCTGAGGAAGCGGGAGACCTTGGAGTGCATGTCCACAGGCCCCTGTAGGTGGCAGGACAGATAAGATGGTGAAGAAAGCACGTGGAGTGCCTTCCTTTGTTGGACGAGGTACTGAATACAAAAGCAGGGTTGTAATGCTGGAACTGTATAAAATGCTGGTTAGGCCACAGCTGGAATTTTGTGTACAGTTCTGATCACCACATTACAGGAAGGACATAACTGGTCTGGAGAGAGTGCAGAGGAGATTTACAACAATGTTGCCAGGACTTGGAAACTGCAGCTATGAGGCAAGATTGGATAGACTGGGGTTGTTTTCCTCAGAACAGAGGAGGCTGAGGGGTGATTTGATTGAGGTGTACAAAGTTATGTGGGGCCTAGATAGGGTGGACAGGAAAAGCTTGTTTCCCCTAGCTGAGGGGTTCATTACCAGGGGGCATAGATTTAAGGTGATTGGTTGAAGGATAAGAGGGGACATGAGGAACAACTCTTTCACCCAGAGGGTGGTGGGTGTCTGGAATTCACTGCCTAAATTGATGGTTGAGGCAGAAACGCTCAACTCATTTAAATGTACCTGGATCTACGCCTGAAGTGCTGTAACCTGCAAGGCTACAGAGCAGGTGCTGGATTACTATCACTATTTTTATACAACAACCAACAAACCTTTTAACCAAGTAAATTTTACATTGTTATCAGTCATCCACATTTTTCTTGTGTGGGCTCAAGTTTGACTGCAGAGTATTGGGCACAAAACCCGGGCTTGAAGTTCCATGGTAGTATTGAGGGAGTGCTGCGGTGTGGGAGGTGTCATCTTTCAGAAACAGTACATTTCTCCTGTACTTCCTATTGGATTTATTGATGACTATCTTATATTGATGGCCCCTATAGTTCTGGTCTCCCCTGCTGGTAGAAGCACCTCTTTGGACAGCTACGTGTCAGCTGTGGCTCATTTGGTTGCACAGTCGCCTCTGAATCTCTGTGTTCAAGTCCCAGTCGTGGGATTAGATAATACAGTGTGACTGGTTTAGATAATACAGTGTGACTGGTTTAGATAATACAGTGTGACAGGTTTAGATAATACAGTGTGACTGGTTTAGATAATACAGTCTGACTGGAATAGATAATACAGTGTGACAGGTTTAGATAATACAGTGTGACAGGTTTAGATAATACAGTGTGACTGGTTTAGATAATACAGTGTGACAGGTTTAGATAATACAGTCTGACTGGAATAGATAATACAGTGTGACAGGTTTAGATAATACAGTGTGACAGGTTTAGATAATACAGTGTGACTGGTTTAGATAATACAGTGTGACAGGTTTAGATAATACAGTCTGACTGGAATAGATAATACAGTGTGACAGGTTTAGATAATACAGTGTGACAGGTTTAGATAATACAGTCTGACTGGGATAGATAATACAGTGTGACTGGTTTAGATAATACAATGTGACTGGGATAGATAATACATTATGACTGGTTTAGATAATACAGTGTGACAGGTTTAGATAATACAGTGTGACTGATTTAGATAATACAGTATGACTGGCCAGGATAATACAGTCTGACTGGGTTAGATATTACAGTCTGGCTGGGTTATGTTATAGTGGGACTAGGTTATATAATACAGTATGACTGGTTTAGATAAAACAGTGTGACTGGTTTAGATAAAACAGTGTGACTGGTTTAGATAATACAGTGTGACTAATTTAGATAATGCAGTGTGACTTGCTTAGATGATACAGTCTGAATGGGTTACATAATACAATCTGGCTGGGTTATACTATAGTGTGGCTAGGTTATATAATACAGTATGACTGGTTTAGATAAAACAGTGTGACTGAGTTAGATAATAAAGTCTGGTTATATAATAGTGTGACTGGGTTAGATAATACAGTGTGACTGGGTTAGATAATAAAGTCTGACCGGGTTATATTATAGCATGGCTGGGTTATATAATAGTGTGGCTGGGTTAGATAATATAGTGTGACTGGGTTAGATAATACAGTCTGGCTGGGTTATATTATAGTGTGACTAGGTTATATAATGCAGTGTGACTGGCTTAGATGATACAGTCTGACTGGGTTAGATAATACAGTCTGGCTGGGTTATGTTACAGTGTGACTAGGTTATATAATACAGTGTGACTAGTTTAGATAAAACAGTGTGATTGGTTTAGATATTACAGTGTGACTGGTTTAGATAATACAATGTGACTGATTTAGATAATACAGTGTGACTGAGTTAGATAATAAAGTCTGGTTATATAATAGTGTGACTGGGTTAGGTAATACAGTGTGACTGGGTTAGATAATAAAGTCTGGATGGGTTATATTATAGTGTGGCTGGGTTATATAATAGTGTGGCTGGGTTAGATAATACAGTGTGACTGGGTTAGATAATACAGTGTGACTGGGTTAGATAATACAGTGTGACTAGGATATATACAGTGTCACTGGGTTAGATAATACAGTGTGACTGGGTTAGATAGTACAGTGTGATTGAGTTGGGTAATAAAGTCTGACTGGCTTATATAATACAGTGTGACTGAGTTGGGTAATACAGTGTGACTGGGTTAGGTAATACAGTGTGACTGTGATAGGCAATGCAATGAGTCTGGGTTCGGTAATACAGTGTGACTGGGTTGGATTGGATAATAGAGTGTGACTTGGTTAGGTAATGCAGTGTGGCTGAGTTAGGTAATAGAGCGTGATTGGGTAGATAATACAGCGTGGCTGGGTTACATAATACAGTGTGACTGGGTTGTATAATACAGTATGACTAGGTTGGCTTAGATGATACAGTATGACTTGGCTAGATATTATAGCGTGACTGGGTTAGATAATACAGCGTGACTGGGTTACATAATACAGTGTGACTGGGCTGTATAATACAGTGTGACTGGGTTGGGTTAGATAATACAGTATGACTTGGTTGTATAATACAGTGTGGCTGGGTTAGGTAATGCAGTGTGGCTGGGTTAGGTGATACAGTGTGACTGGGTTAGGTAATACAGTATGACTGGGTAAGGTGATACAGTGTGACTGGGCTAGGAGCGCAGTGTGACTGGGTTAGTTAGTGCTGTTTGACTGGGTTAGATAATGAAGTCTGGTTATATAATCACAAAAAACTACTGCGGATGATGGAAATCCAAAACAAAAACAGAATTATCTGGAAAAACTCAGCAGGTCTGGCAGCATCGGCGGAGAAGAAAAGAGTTGACGTTTTGAGTCCTCGTGACCCTTCAACAGAACTGAGTAATATTAGGAGAGGGGTGAAATATAAGCTGGTTTAAGGTGGGGGGTGTGGGGGAGAGAAGTTGTGGGGGGTGGGGTGGTGGTTGTAGGGACAAGCAAGCAGTGATAGGAACAGATAATCAAAAGATGTCACAGACAAAGGAACAAAGATGTGTTGAAGGTGGTGATATTATCTAAGAGAATGTGCTAATTAAGAATGGATGGCAGGACACTCAAGGTACAGCTCTAGTTGGGGTGGAAAGACTGACAGGGCATTACAGGTATAGATTTAAAAATAATGGAAATAGGTGGGAAAAGAAAAATCTATATAAATTATTGGAAAAAACAAAAGGGAGGGGGAAGAAACAGAAAGAGGGTGGGGATGGAGGAGGGAGTTCAAGATCTAAAGTTGTTGAATTCAATATTCAGTCCTGAAGGCTGTAAAGTGCCTAGTCGGAAGATGAGGTGCTGTTCCTTCAGTTTGCGTTGGGCTTCACTGGAACAATGCAGCAAGCCAAGGACAGACATGTTGGCAAGAGAGCAGGGTGGAGTGTTAAAATGGCAAGCGACAAGGAGGTTTGGGTCTTTCTTGCTGACAGACCGTAGGTGTTCTGCAAAGCGGTCGCCCAGTTTACGTTTGGTCTCTCCAATGTAGAGGAGACCGCATTGGGAGCAACGAATGCAGTAGACTAAGTTAGGGGAAATGCAAGTGAAATGCTGCTTCACTTGAAAGGAGTGTTTGGGCCCTTGGACGGTGAGGAGAGAGGAAGTGAAGGGGCAGGTGTTGCATCTTCACAAGGAACATTCCTTGTTCCAGTCCTACTCCGGCCCCCTCCCACAACTCTTTCTACTCTCCTCCGTCTGGCTGAACTTGTTCTCACACTGAACAATTTCTCCTTTAACTCCTCTCACTTCCTCCAAATAAAAGGTGTGGCTATGGGTACCCACATGGGCCCCAGTTATGCCTGTCTCTTTATGGGGTATGTGGAACATTCCTTGTTCCAGTCCTACTCCGGACCCCTCCCACAACTTTCTACAGTACATTGATGATTGCTTTGGTGCTGCTTCATGCTCTCGTCGGGACCTGGAAAAATTTATTAATTTTGCTTCCAATCTCCACCCCTCCATCATTTTCACATGGCCCATCTCTGACACTTCCCTTCCCTTCCTTGACCTCTCTGTCTCAATTTTTGGTGATAGACTGTCCACCAATATCCATTACAAGCCTACCGACTCCCACAGCTACCTCGACTACAGCTCCTCACACCCCGCTTCCTGTAAGGACTCCATCCCATTCTCTCAGTTCCTTCGACTCCGTCGCATCTGTTCTGATGACGCTACCTTCAAAAACAGTTCCTCTGACATGTCCTCCTTCCTTAACCGAGGTTTTCCACCCACGGTGGTTGACAGGGCCCTCAACCGTGTCCGGCCCATCTCCCGCGCATCCGCCCTCACGCCTTCTCCTCCCTCCCAGAAACGTGATAGGGTCCCCCTTGTCTTCACTTATCACCCCACCAGCCTCCGCATTCAAAGGATCATCCTCCGCCATTTCCGCCAACTCCAGCATGATGCCACCACCAAACACATCTTCCCTTCACCCCCCCGGCGGCATTCCGTAGGGATCGTTCCCTCCGGGACACCCTGGTCCACTCCTCCATCACCCCCTACTCCTCAACCCCCACCTATGGCACCTCCCCATGCCCACGCAGAAGATGCAACACCTGCCCCTTCACTTCCTCTCTCCTCACCGTCCAAGGGCCCAAACACTCCTTTCAAGTGAAGCAGCATTTCACTTGCATATCCCCTAACTTAGTCTACTGCATTCGTTGCTCCCAATGCGGTCTCCTCTACATTGGAGAGACCAAATGTAAACTGGGTGACCGCTTTGCAGAATACCTGTGGTCTGTCAGCAAGAATGACCCAAACCTCCCTGTCGCATGCCATTTTAACACGCCACCCTGCTCTCTTGCCTACATGTCTGTCCTTGACTTGCTGCATTGTTCCAGTGAAGCCCAACGCAAACTGGAGGAACAGCACCTCATCTTCCGACTAGGCACTTTACAGCCTTCGGGACTGAATATTGAATTCAACAACTTTAGATCTTGAACTCTCTCCTCCATCACCACCCACTTTCCATTTCTTCCCCCTCCCTTTTGTTTTTTCCAATAATTTATCTAGATTTTTCTTTTCCCACCTATTTCCATTATTTTAAAATCTATACCTATAATGCCCTGTCAGTCTTTCCACCCCACCCCCACTAGAGCTGTACCTTGAGTGTCCTGCCATCCATTCTTAATTAGCACATTCTCTTAGATAATATCACCACCTTCAACACATCTTTGTTCCTTTGTCTGTGACATCTTTTGATTATCTGCTCCTTTCACTGCTTGCTTGTCCCTACAACCACGCACCCTCAACTTCTCTCCCCCCACCCCCCCTCCCCCACCTTAAACCAGCTTATATTTCACCCCTCTCCTAATATTATTCAGTTCTGTTGAAGGGTCGTGAGGACTCAAAACGTCAACTCTTTTCTTCTCCGCCGATGCTGCCAGACCTGCTGAGTTTTTCCAGGTAATTCTGTTTTTGTTCTGGTTATATAATAGTGTAACTGAGTTAGGTAATACAGTGTGACTGAGTTAGGTAATACAGTGTGACTGAGTTAGGTAATACAGTGCGACTAGGTTAGAAATTATAGTGTGGCTGGGTCAGAAATTACAGTGTGGCTGGGATATATAATACTGTGATGGGTTAGGTAATACAGTGTGACTCTGTTAGATAATACAGTGTGACTGGGTTAGATAACACTATCTGACTGGGCTAGAAAATACAGTTTGACTGGTTTAGATGATACAGTGTGAGTGGGTTAGATAATAAAGTGTGACTAGGTTAGGTAATACAGTGTGACTGTGTTCGATAATGCAGTGTGACTGGGTTAGGTAATACAGTGTGACTAGGTTAGGCACTATAGTGTGACTGGGTTAGGTAATGCAGTGTGACTGGGTTAGATAATACAGTGTGGCTGGGTTAGGTAATACAGTGTGGCTGGGTTAGGCACTACAGTGTGAATGGGTTAGGCACTACAGTGTGACTGGGTTAGGCACTACAGTGTGACTGGGTTAGCTAATACAGTGTGACTAGGTTAGTTAATACAGTGTGACTGGGTTAGACACTACAGTGTGGCTGGGTTAGGCACTACAGTGTGGCTGGGTTAGGCACTACAGTGTGGCTGGGTTAGGCACTACAGTGTGACTGGGTTAGGCACTACAGTGTGGCTGGGTTAGGCACTACAGTGTGGCTGGGTTATATAATACAGTGTGACTGAGTTGGGCAATACAGTGTGACTGGGTTAGATAACACAGTGTGACTGGGTTAAATTACACAGTGTGACTGGATTAGATAATAAAGTCTGGTTACATAATAGTGTGACTGAGTTGGGTAATACAGTGTGACTGGGTTAGGTAATACAGTGTGACTGGTTTGTATAATACAGTGTGGCTGGGTTAGGCACTACAGTGTAGCTGGGTTAGGCACTACCGTGTAGCTGGGTTAGGCACTACAGTGTGGCTGGGTTAGGCACTACAGTGTGACTGGGTTATATAATACAGTGTTACTGAGTTGGGTAATACAGTGTGACTGGGTTAGGTAATACAGTGTGACTGGGTTGTATAATACAGTGTTGCTGGCTTAGGCACTGCAGTGTGGTGGGAGTAGGTAATACAGTGTGACTGGCTTAGATAATATATTGTGACTGGTTTATGTAATACAGCCTGACTGGGTTAGATAATACAGGGTGACTGGTTTAGATAATTAAGTCTGGTTATATAATAGTGTGACTGGGCTAGGTAATACAGTGTGGCTGGGTTATATAATACAGTGTGGCTGGGTTACATAAAACAGTGTGACTGGCTTAGTTAATACAGTGTGACTGGCTTAGTTAATACAGTGTGACTGGGTTAGATAATACAGTGTGACTGGGTTAGATAATACAGTGTGACTGGGTTAGATAATACAGTGTGACTGGGTTAGATAATACAGTGTGACTGGGTTAGATAATACAGTGTGACTGGGTTAGATAATACAGTGTGACTGGGTTAGGCAATATAGTGTGACTGGGTTAGATAATACAGTGTGTCTGGGTTAAGCAATACAGTGCGACTGGGTTAGATAATGCGGTGTGACTGTGTCATGTACTACAGTGTGACTGGGTTATGTAATAAAGTATGAATGGGTTAGATAATACAGTGTGACTGGGCTAGGTAATATAGTGTGGCTGGGTAAGAAATTACGATTGTGCTGGGTTATATAATACTGTGAGGGTTAGGCAATAGAGTGTGTCTGGATTAAATGATACAGTGTAATTGGATTAAATAATATAGTGTGATTGGATTAGGTAATATAGTGTGACTGGGTTAGAAATTACAGTGTGACTGGGTTAGATAACACTGTGTGACTAGGTTAGCTAATACAGTCTGACTGGGTTACATAATACAGTCTGACTGGGTTAGAAAATACAGTTTGACTGGTTTTGATGATACAGTGTGACTGGATTAGATAATACAGTATGATTGAGTTAGATAATAGTCGGACACAATTAGATAAAACAATGTGATATATAGTGGGATAGATAATACAGTGTGACTGGTTTAGATAATACAGTGCAACTGGCTTAGATAATACAGTGTGACTGGATCAGGTAATACAGTATGACTGGGTTAGGTAATACAGTGTGACTGGATTAGGTAATACAGTGTGACTGGATTAGGTAATACAGTGTGACTGGGTTAGGTACTACAGTGTGACTGGGTTAGGTAATACAGTGTGGGTGGGTTAGAAATTATAGTGTGGCTGGGTTAGTAATTACAATGTGGCTGGGTTATATAATACTGTGAGGGTTAAGTAATAGAGTGTGTCTGGATTAAAGAATACAGTGTGATTGGATTAGATAATATAGTGTGATTGGATTAGATAATATAGTGTGACTGGGTTAGAAATTACAGTGTGACTGGGTTAGATAACACAGTGTGACTAGGTTAGATAATACAGTCTGACTGGGTTACATAATACAGTCTGACTGGGTTAGAAAATACAGTTTGACTGGTTTAGATGATACAGTGCGAATGGGTTAGACAATACAGTGTGATTGAGTTAGATAAAAGTCGGACACAATTAGATAAAACAACGTGATATATAATGGGTTAGATAATACAGTGTGACTGGTTTGGATAATACAGTGTAACTGTTTTAGATAATACAGTGTGACTGGATTAGGTAATACAGTGTGACTGGGTTACATGATACAGTGTGACTGGGTTAGGTAGTACAGTGTGACTGGATTAGGTAATACAGTGTGACTGGGTTACATGATACAGTGTGACTGGGTTAGGTAGTACAGTGTGACTGGATTAGGTAATACAGTGTGACTGGGTTAGGTACTACAGTGTGGCTGGGTTCGGTAATACAGTGTGACTGTCTTATGTAATACAGCCTGACTGGGTTAGATAACACAGTGTGACTGGGTTAGGTAACACAGTGTGACTGGGTTAGATCATAAAGTCTGGTTACATCATAGTGTGACTGAGTTGGGTAATACAATGTGACTATGTTAGATAATATAGTGTGGCTGGCTTAGTTAATGCAATCTGACTGTGTTATATAATACAGTCTGACCGGGTTATATTATAGTCTGACTGGGTTATATAATACAGTGTGACTGAGTCAGATAATAAAGTCTGGCTGGGTTACATTATACAGCATGATTGGGTTAGGTAATACAGTGTAGCTAGGTTAGGTAATACAGTGTGCATGGGTTAGGTAATACAGGTTGGCTGGGTTGTATAATACAGTGTGGCCGGGTTAGGTGATACAGTTCGACTGGGTAAGGCTATACAGTGTGACTGGGTTGTATAATACAGTGTGGCTGGGCTAGGTAATACAGTGTGGCTGGGTTAGGTGATACAGTTCGACTGGGTAAGGCGATACAGTGTGACTGGGCTAGGAGTGCAGTGTGACTGCATTAGTTAACGCAGTGTGACTGGGTTAGGCGATACAGTGTGACTGAGTTAGGTGAGACAGCGTGACTGGGTAAGGTGATACAGTGTGACTGAGTTAGGTGAGACAGCGTGACTGGGTAAGGTGATACAGTGTGACTGAGCTAGGAGTGCAGTGTGACTGGGTTAGTTAACGCAGTGTGACTGGGTTAAATAATAGTGTGACTGGGTTAGATAATAGTGTGGCTGGGTTATATAATACAGTGTGACTGGGTTAGGCAATACAGTATGATTAGGTTAGGCAATACAGTGTGTCTGGGTTAGGTGATACAACACGACTGGGTTACGTAATACAGTGCAACTAGAAATTTCAGTGCTGCTGGGTTAGAAATTACAGTATGGCTGGGTTATATAATACTGTGATGGGTTAGGTTACACAGTGTGACTCTGTTAGATAATTCAGTGTGACTGGGTTGTATAAGACAGGGTGGCTGTGTTAGATAATACAGTGTGACTGGCTTAGATAATGCAGCGTAGCTGGGTTAGATGATACAGTGTGACTGGGTAAGGTGATACAGTGTGACTGGGTAAGGTGATACAGTGTGACTGGGCTCGGTAACGCAGTGTGACTGGGTGAGGTAACGCAGTGTGACTGGGTTAGGTAATACAGTGTGACCGGGTTAGGTAATAAACTCTGGTTATATAATAGTGTAACTGGTTTAGTTAATACAGTGTGGCTAGGTTAGAAAATACAGTGTGACTGGGTTAGATAATACAGTCTGGGTTACATAATACAGTCTGATTGGGTTAGAAAATACCATCTGACTGGGTTGGATAATACAGTTTGACTGGTTTAGACGATACAGTGTGACTGGGTTAGGTAATACAGTGTGATTGAGTTAGATAATAGTCTGACACAATTAGACAATACAATGTGATAGATAATGGGTTAGATAATACAGTGTGACTGGGTTAGGTAATACAGTGTGACTGGGTTGTATAATACAGTGTGACTGGGTTGTATAATACAGTGTGACTGGATTAGGTAATAAAGTGTGACTGGATTAGGTAATAAAGTGTGACTGGATTAGGTAATACAGTGTGACTGGATTAGGTAATACAGTGTGACTGGGTTAGATAATACAGTGTGACTGGGTTGTATAAGACAGTGTGACTGGATTAGGTAATAAAGTGTGACTGGATTAGGTAATACAGTGTGACTGGATTAGGTAATACAGTGTGACTGGGTTAGATAATACAGTGTGACTGGGTTAGATAATACAGTGTGACTGGGTTAGATAATACAGTGTGACTGGGTTAGATAATACAGTGTGACTGGGTTAGGTAATACAGTGTGACTGGGTTAGATAATAGTGTGACTGGGTTAGGTAATACAGTGTGACTGGGTTAGATAATACAGTGTGACTGGGTTGTATAATACAGTGTGACTGGATTAGGTAATAAAGTGTGACTGGATTAGGTAATACAGTGTGACTGGGTTAGATAATACAGTGTGACTGGGTTAGATAATACAGTGTGACTGGATTAGATAATAAAGTGTGACTGGATTAGGTAATACAGTGTGACTGGATTAGGTAATACAGTGTGACTGGGTTAGATAATACAGTGTGACTGGGTTAGATAATACAGTGTGACTGGGTTAGATAATACAGTGTGACTGGGTTAGATAATACAGTGTGACTGGGTTAGATAATACAGTGTGACTGGGTTGTATAATACAGTGTGACTGGGTTGTATAATATAGTGTGACTGCATTAGGTAATACAGTGTTACTGGGTTAGATAATACAGTGTGACTGGATTCGGAAATGCACTGTGACGGATTCGGTAATACAGTGTGACTGGATTCGGTAATGCAGTGTGACTGGATTCGGTAATGCAGTGTGACTGGTTTAGATAATACAGTGTGACTGGATTCGGTAATGCAGTGTGACTGGGTTAGATAATACAGTGTGACTGGATTCGGTAATGCAGTGTGACTGGTTTAGATAAAACAGTGTGACTGGATTCGGTAATGCAGTGTGACTGGGTTAGATAATACAGTGTGACTGGATTCAGTAATGCAGTGTGACTGGATTAGATAATACAGTGTGACTGGATTAGATAATGCAGTGTGACTGGATTAGGTAATACAGTGTGACTGGGTTAGATAATACAGTGTGACTGGATTCGGTAATGCAGTGTGACTGGGTTAGATAATACAGTGTGACTGGATTCGGTAATGCAGTGTGACGGATTCGGTAATGCAGTGTGACTGGGTTAGATAATACAGTGTGACTGGATTCGGTAATGCAGTGTGACTGGATTAGATAATACAGTGTAACTGGATTCGGTAATGCAGTGTGACTGGGTTAGGTAATACAGTGTGACTGGGCTAGGTAATACAGTGTGACTGGGCTAGGTAATACAGTGTGACTGGGTTGGGTAATACAGTGTGACTGGGCTAGGTAATACAATGTGAGTGGTTTAGTTAACAGAATCTGACTGGGTTAGATAACGCATTGTGACTGGGTTAGGTAATACAGAGCAACTAAGTTACATAACACAGTATGACTGGGTTTGATAATACAGTATGACTGGGTTGGATCATGCAATCTGACTGGGTTAGATAATACAGTGTGACTCATTTGGTTCGTGTCATCTGATAGTATAGCTGCAAAAAGAGACATTCTGTCAAAACTTTTCAAGTTGCACTCATCAGGACAGACTGAAGAATGCCAAATTTGAAAGGGAACAACAATATATACTGTATGAGATAGGGGTGCTAATTGGTCGGCAAGTGGACTCAGATTTGTCCTGGCGTGGACAATGCACCAGAGAACAATTATCCGCCAAGCTTTTGTTTAAGTTCAAAAATGGCATGTAAACTCTGGTTGGTTGAGGCATTGTCATGGGAAATACACCAGGGAACAATTGTCACCCATGCTTTTGTCTAATCAAAAATTTGCAAACCCTGGACGTTTTTTAAATTCATTTATGGGATGTGGATGTCGCTGGCCAGGCCAGCATTTATTGCCCATCCCTAATTGCCCTTGAGAAGGTAGTGGGTGGTGAGCTGCCTTCTTGAACCGCTGCAGTCCATGTGGTGTAGGTACACCCACAGTGCTGTTAGGAAGGGAGTTCCAGGATTTTGACCCAGCAACAGTGAAAGGACAGCGATAGATTTCCAAGTCAGGATGGTGAGTGACTTGGAGGAGAACCTCCGGTTGGTGGTGTTCCCAACTATCTGCTGCCCTTGCCTTCCTAGATGGTAGTGGCCGTGGTTTTGGAAGGTGCTGTCTGAGGAGACTTGGTGAATTCCTGCAGTGCATCTTGTAGATGGTACACACTGCTGCTACTGTGCGTCGGTGGTGGAGGGAGTGAATGTTTGTGGATGTGGTACCAATCAAGTGGGCTGCTTTGCCCTGGATGGTGTCAGGCTTCTTGAGCGCTGTTGGAGCTGCACTCATCCAGGCAAGTGGGGAGTATTCCATTGCACTCCTGACTTGTGCCTTGTAGATGGTGGACAGGTTTTGGGGAGTCAGGAGGTGAGTTACTCATCACAGGATTCCAAGCCCTTGACCTGCTCTTGTAGCCACAGTATTTCTATGGCTAGTCCAGTTCAGTTTCTGGTCAATGGTAACCCCCAGGATGCGGACAATGGGCCGTAAATTCCTCGGAGTGGCAATCAGTGTCCGAGTGCCACTCCGTGGCCAATAGCCTTCGTGGATTTACTTCTGTGCCTGTCTCGCCCGACCTTCCAACTTAGGCCAGGCGAGATCCAGGCAACGCAATTCGCCCCCGAGGCCCAGTGTTGAAGTCCAGCTCTGTCAAATTGAAGGAGGACGCGCCCCCTTGCCCCCTTGTTTACAGCACTAAACCTGGAACGTTAAAGGTCATTGAAATTGACAGGCCAGCGAAAAGGTAAGTGTCTAAGGTAAGTGGATTTTGGGGTTGGGGGGGGGATCAGATGTCAGGGGGTGGGAGGGGTAGGTCAGTTGGGGGGTAGGGGATGTTGGACATTGTGGGGGGTGGTCGGAGGTTAGCGGTGAGGGGGGAGTGGGGCCGGAGGTCAGGGGTTGGGAAGGTTAGACCTCGGGGGGTGGGGGGTGTCGGAGGTCGAGGGGGATCGGACCTCGGGGTGGTGGCAAGAGTTGGAGGTCAGGGGGATGCGGGGGGGTGGGGTTGAATACCGGGGTGGGAGTTGGAGATCGGGGGGAGTTGGAGGTTGGGGTGGTGGTGAGGGTTGGATGTCATGGAGGTGGGGAGAGAGACATCAGGGGTTGGGGGAGGAGGGCGTGTTTGGAGGTTGGGGGGGTGGTGGGAGGGGGTTTGGAGGTTGGGGATGGGTCAGAGGTCAGGAAGTTGGGGGTGGGTCGGAGGTCAGGGTGGGTAACGGGGTCAGGTCAGGGGGCGGGGGGTCGGGCTAGGCAGGTTTGGTCAGGGGGTGGGTGCCCGAGAGCTGGGCCTGCGGGGGGTGTGGGAGGAGTCCCTTGCAGGTGAGTGGAATCCCATCAGGGCCAAGGGGTTGGGATGGTGGTTAGTTGGCAGAGGGTGGGTGGTATCCCCTGGGCGTGGGGGGGTCGAGGGTGTGGGGGTGCCCCATGGGTGAGTCAGGGTTGTGTGGGGAAGTCCCGTGGGGGGAGTCTGTTTGGGTCTTTACGATAGTTGCCCAGAAGTTAAAGGAGGTTTTAATTTTTCTAACTTTGAGTGAGAATTGGTGTAACCCTATCAGACCCATCTAAAGTTTGAGATTTGAATTGGATCTTCAGATGGTTCCAAGCACAGGGCAATTGCCCAGAGGAAGTTTGCGCTTCTGGGCAAATGCCATGCAAACTCTTACCTGTGAAGCTCCAAGAGGGATTTCTCAGCACAACTTTGGGATACGCCCCCCAATCTGATGCAGGGGAGCTCCAACGTTACTTCTGTATTTTTTTTTCATTTTAAAACTCTATTGAAATATTTATACAGCTCTTCTTGAAACCAGTTTAGACGATGCCAATCTTATTAGCAACATCCAATGCATCATAGTCTGGGGCCAGAGGGACATAAGCTTTCTTCTCACCGTCGGGCCTTCCTTCTGTTTTCAGAGGGCAGGGCCCCGTGTATGAATGTAGGTAGCTTCTAGCACGTGTAAGTGAGCCACATTGCGGGCTTGACTGATAACCATAAACTGGTTTTTAGTGTAATTCTCAGTACACTCGTGGTTGTTCAGTAAGTGCTGTCCAACACAGGATCACATTTAATGTTGGACACTATGTTCTGTGTTTTGCAAGCAGGGGCTGGTTGAGTATGATTAGTATTCTGCCTGTTGCAAACAGCCAAAGGGACGTTCTGCTTGATACGATCCACTAGTCATTGGGTCCTACATACCTGGCATCACGCTGGCACTGAATTCATATACCACCTTACACAGTTGTGTGGTAGGCAGAAAATCTTTTTGGCTTAAAGCAGCAACATGTTAGTGGCGAATACCACTTGTGTTGCTACTGCATAGTAACAGCGTGAAACGGCTAGCTTCACCTATTGCTCAAATTTTTGAGACACCTTACCCTTCCAGGATAATCTGAGGTAGACTGGGCACTTTTCAGGACTAGGCCCATTCAGGAGTTTGCACAATAAACAGTGAGCAATGGTCTGATCAGCCTGGCCATTGGCCCGCAGGGTATCTTTGATGTGCTCTATTTCAGCATCAGTGCTGGGGCCTCAACTCTTTACAAGTTATATACATGATTTGGATGAGGGGACCGATGGTATGGTTGCTAAATTTGCTGATGACACAAAGATAGGTGGGAAAGAAAGTCGTGACGGGAACGTAAGGAAGCTACAAAACAATATAGATAAGTTAGTTGACTGGGCAAAGATCTGGCAAATTGAGTATAATGTAGGAAAACGTGAGGTTGCCCATTTTGGCAGATCGAATAAAACAGAGGCATATTATCTAAACGGTGGGAGATTGCAGAGCTCTGACATGCAGAGGGATCTGCATTGTGCAAAAGGTTAGGGTCCAGATGCAGCAAGAATTAGGAAAGCTAATAGAATGTTATAGTTTATTGTGAGGGGAATTTAATTCAAGAGTAGGAAAGTTATGCTTCAGTTATACAGGGCATTGGTGAAACTACATCTGGAGTATCGTGTACAGTACTGGTCCCCTTATTTAAGGAAAGATGCAAATGCATCAGACGCATTTGAGAGAAGATTCATTAGATTAATACCTGAAATGGGCAGGTTATCTTATGAGGAAAGGCTGGACAGGCTAGGCTTGTATCGGCTGGAGTTTAGAAGAGTGAGAGGTGATTTGATAAGATCCTGAGGGGACTTGACAGGGTGAATGTGGAAATGATATTTCCTCTTGTGGGAGGATCTAGTACGTGGGGTCACTGTTTCCAAAGAAGGGTTCACTTATTAAGGGCAGATGATGAAAACTTTTTTCACTCAAGAGGGTTGTGAGGCTTTGGAATTTTTGCCCTCAAAAGATGGTTGAGGCAGAGCCTTTGAATATCTTTAAGGCAGAGCTAGATAGATTCTTGATAAGCAAGGGGGTGCAAGGTTATCGGGGTAAGCAGGAATATAAGGTTAAAATCAGATCAGCCATGATCTTATTGAATGGCGGTACAGGCTAGAGGGGCCGAGTGGCCTACTCCTGCTCCTAATTTGTATGTTCATAGGTTCATATGTCTGTCTAGGGAAGGCGGTGGCATGGTGATATTGTCACTGGTACTGGTGACCCAGGGTAAAGCCCTGGGGACCTGGGTTCAAATCCCACCATGGCAGAAGATGGAATTTGAATTCAATAAATAACTGGGATTAAAAGCCTAATGATGATCATGAAACCATTGTTGAACGTCATAAAATTCAACAAATGTCTAAATCTGCTGTCCTTACCTGGTCTGGCCTACATGTGACTCCAGACCCACAGCAATGTGGTTGACTCTTAAAAAAATGCCCCCTGAACAAAGGCAGTTTGGGATGGGCAATAAATGCTGGCCTAGCCAGTGATACCCACCATGAACGAATAGGAGTGGGGGAAAAAAAATGTTTGCACAGTGAGCAATTGGCTTGGACTCTTGCCGATAAGGCCAATCTTACAGCGCGTGGAATCCAGCAAAGGAGCAGTTAAAGTGGTAGACAACAGTAGAGAACTCATTTGCGGATTTCTCAGTGAGCATGTCGAAGAAAGGGAGTGTGTTAGCCTGCTACATTTCAAAGGTGAATTTGAGTGCAGGATGGAGTCCAGTAAGGTGTGTAAGAAAATTCTTACACACAGCTGTAGGCTCAAACATAGCAAATACATAATCTGTACATCAGAGACGTGCTACTGGGGTAGGCGGTTCAGGGTCATTCCATCAAGAACACGTTTCTCATGTAAACCGACAAAGATGTTCTTGAGAGCTGGGTCTAGAGAGGGTCCCGTGGCAACATCCTCTATTTGGGCAAACATGATTAAAAATGAACTCAACTGCACAAGTTGCTATATATGTGATGACCCAATGGAGCAGACTGGTTTCGTCAAGACACGGTTAAACTTTATTACAGAGGCATTTTCAGTGCTTGCACTCTCAACCAACCAGATCGCTCATTGGAAAAGCTCCGCCCCCACCCCGGATTACCCGCACTAAGAGCTCACTGGTTGAAGCCGCTGCAGTACATCACATGACCCGTGATTGACAGGAGGGAGTGACTATGCATCCAGTTACCACATTTCCTCCCCCTTTAGTTTTTTACAATTACTCTTTACAGTAAAACATTGAAGCAATCCAACAAACATATATACAATTTCAGGTGATTATAAATCAAGTCTCTGAGGTGCTGCTCTTATACGGCTAGAGCAGTGTAGCTCGATCACTGGAGGTTCCTGAACAGGATTGACAGGATCTGGAGCTGCACTGTGAGGTGCATCATCGGAACTGTGCAGTTCAGGATTTGGCAACTCTTCTGAAACATCTGGAACGTCTGTTCTAGGTCAATCACACACCTCAGAGGTCAACGGTTCAATGCTAATCACAGGTTGATCAGATAACTGTTGGAATACCTCTCTGGCACGGATATGATCTACGTGCTTACGGACAATTCTATCTCCCACTTGTACTTGGAAAGATAATGGACCAGCTTCTGAGACAATGGCTCCCAGAGCCCAGCAAGGTCCACTGCCAAAATTTCACACGTATAACCTACACTGAATGTGTGAGCTTTATTTTTTTTAAATATTTATTCATGGAATGTGAGTGTCACTGGTTGGGTCAGCATTTATTGCCCATCCCTAATTGCCTTTGAGAACTGAGTGGCTTGCTAAGCCATTCCAGAGTCAACCACATAGCTGTGGGTCTAGAGTCACACGTAGGCCAGACCAGGTAAGGACAGCAGATTTCCTTCCCTAAAGGGCATTAGTGAACCAGATGGGTTTTTACATCAATTGACAATGGTTTCATGGTCATCATTAGACTTTTTTTTAAATTCCAGGTTTTTCTGCCATGGTGGGTTTCGAACCCAGGTCCCCAGAGAATTACCTGGGGTATCTGGAGTACTAGTCCAGTGAAAATGCCACTGCGCCACTGCCTCCCTGTAAATGGTTAAATTTCTGATTATCCTAGTTCTGCGCTACCTCCCCCTCTAAATTTGGAAACACTAAGTGTAAACGTGTACGCAGATGGTGTTTCATTAATAACTCCAACCGTGTTGAACCCGTAGTCGAATGTGGCGTTATACGATAACTGAAGAGAAACCGGGAAAGTGAAGATTCCAGAGTGCCTTCCTTATAATTTTTCATACCAGACTTACAAGTTTGTACTGCCCCCTTGGCTAGGCCATTCGATGAGGAATGGTGAGGGGCTGTTTTAATATGTCAGATTCCATTCAGATCCCTCAATTTCTGAAACTCGCTGCTGGTAAAGGCTGTACCATTATCAGAAATGATAATTTCAGGTAGGCCCTGTATGCTGAAACAGTGACGTAGCTTCTCAATAGTTGCATTCAACTTTGGTGATTTGACTTCGTACACATCCATCCATTCTGAATGTGCATCTACAATTAATAAGAACATGGCACCTAAGAATGGTCCTACATAATCAATATGTAGTCTAACCCAGGGTTGACCAGGCCGCTCCACAGATTCAGGGGAGGCAAAACAGGCAACTCCCATTGTTGCTGACACTGGAGACAGTGGTTGACCACGCTTTCAACGTCACTGTCAATACCTGGCCACCAGGCATAGCTTCGCGCAAGCATTTCCATCTTTGGTGTGCCTGGATACGCACCGTGGAGCTCTGTCAAGAGTGGCTCTCTACCCTGTGATGGCACGACAATTCTCAGACCCCACAACACAATTCCGTCTCGACATCTTAATTCCGTGTTTCTGGCATGGAATGGTCTCGATTCCTCAGGTACAGGCGAGTTTGGCCATCCTTACAAAACAAAGTCTCTGACTTTCAACAATATTGGACCTGTTAGTCCAATTTCTAATTTTTTTTGCACACACAGTGGAAGAATCTAACAAATTTGGTAATAGCACTAATTCTTGTGGAACGGAAGTAGTTACAATGCTGTCTGGTAATGGGAGACGACTGAGTGCATCTCCATTTACAATGTATAGGCCAGGGTGGTACATAATAGTATACTCATACGCAGATAATGTCAGAGCCCAGCTCTGCTATTCTGCTATTGGCGGAATGGCCTTATCCTCACTGAATAGTCCCGTTAATGGTTTATGGTCCGACACAATGGTAAAATGTCATCCATGTAGGTACTGGTGAAACTTTTTTACACCGAATACTACTGATAATCCTTTTTTTTTTCTCACTGACAATAGCCCTTCTCCGCTTGGGAAAGGGTTATCGAGGCATAGCCAATTGGCCTTTCTGATACATTTTCCATTTTATATGATAACAAGGCTCCTACACCATAAGGAGAGGAATCATATGTTAATGCCAACTCTTTTGATGGGTCATAGTCTACCAATAAACATGACGAATGCAGCAATTTCTTTGCTTTCACAGAAGGCTTCTCCTTGTTGTGACCAATGATGGTTCTTTTTTAGCAGCATGTGTAATGGTGCAAAACAGTTGACAGGTTGGGTAAGAAGTGTCTATAGTAATTGTTCATACCTAGGAATGACTTGAGTCCTCTTACATTGGAAGGTGATGGTGCATCTTTTATTGCCTGAATTTTATCTTCAACCAGATGCAGACCCATGGCATTCACCCTGTGACCTAGACAAGTGATTTCTGGTGCTTGAAATGTGCATTTTTCCTTCTTTAACCATACGCTGGCTGCCATGAACCTTCTTAGCACCTCCTCCAAGGTTGGTCAAGTCTTCAGCCTCATTGACCCAGTGATGAGAACATCATCCAAATATACTACCACTCATGGGAGTCCTTGCAAAAGACTCTCCATTGTTTTCTGGAAAACAGCACATGCTGACAAGACTCCAAAGGGCAGGAGAGCATACTGATAGAGACCCTTGTGTGTGTTAACAGTCACATATCCTCTCAACGTGCTGTCCAGTTCTAATTGTTGGTAGGTGTGGCTCATATCCAGCTTTGTAAAGGACTTGCCTCCAGCCAGCTTGGCATATAAGTTGTCTCTCCTTGGAATGGGGTACTTGTCTAGTTTTGCCGCCTTATTTACAGTCAATTTATAGTCTCCCACAGATGCGTATGGTGTGGTCAGACTTAACCACTGGAATTATGGGTGCGGCCCACTCCAAGAATTGGACAGGTTGGATGATGCCCAGCTTTTCTAACCTACACAGCTCTGCATCCACCTTCTCTTTCAATGTGTAAGGTACAGGCCTGACCTTAAAGAAACATGATGTCAACTGAGGATCAACATGTATCTTGGCCTGCATGACTTTTAACTTCCCTAATTCATCCTGAAAAACCATGTTGTATTTCCTTAGAAGTTCTGGGATTCCATTTGATTTTAGGCGAAATATCTCAGACCAGTCAAGTTTGACCTCCCATAGCCATTCCTGACCTAAAAGACTGGGTCCATCTCCTTTCACTATTATTACAGGCAGTTGGGCCTGTCGCTTGTAAGAGTCTGGGACAGTGGCAATGCCCTTTACCTGAATAGATTCTCCCGTGTAAATTCTTAATTTAGTAGTTGTCCGCTCCAAGTTTGTTGGCTGTCTTCCTTCATTAAGGTACCTGAAAGTGTGCTCTCCTACCACCGTAGTTGAGGCACCAGTATCCATTTCCATTGTCAGTGGCTTCTCAATCACTTGTACTGTCACTGTAATAGGCTCAGTCTGCACAGCAGCCACATTATATAAGGAGTAAATGCCAGGAGCAGCAGCTTCAGCCTTTGCTGCACCCACTATTTCTATCCTGTTTATTTGCTGTTTTGCCGACTGCTTCAGTTTTGTCCGGCATTGCTTGACCATGTGACCCTTCTTATGACAGTAATGACATTCTGCCTCTTTGAACTTACAGGTATCTGCTCCGTGGTCACCCCCACATCTGTAGCAACTTTGTCTTGAAACCGATGATGGAGCGTTTCTGTCAGGCTTCTCAATGTCTCTCACAGCGGCCATTGAATCGCGCTTTAATTCTGCAGGTCTGGGTTTGGTGCCACGCTCGGCGGCAGGTTCCCGCCCAACATGAAGTACGGTGCTGTTATCCATGTGTCGCAAAGCCTGCAAGTCTCTCACAGCACTTTCCATGGCGAGGGAGATTTCTAAGGCGCGTTTAAAATCGATATCGACCTCGGCAAGCAAACGGTGCTGAATGGCATCGCCTTTGATTCCACATACCAATCGGTCCCAAAGCATATCGTTTAAAATGTCTCCGAAGTCGCAGTATTCTGTTAACTGCTTAAGGTTCACTACATAGGCTGCGATGGACTCTCCCGGGGCCCGAACACTTGAATTGAATTTAAAGTGCTGCATTATCACGGATGGCTTTGGCTGGAAGTGTAGTTTTCACTAGGTCCACGAATTCGCTATATGACTTGGAATTGGGTGCGCTTGGGGCAGTCAGGTTATGAATCAGGTTATCTGTTCACTGCCGCACACACTTAAGAGGATCGCTTTCCACTTTTCTTTGGGGATTATTTCATTTGCTGCAAAATAAAATCTGAGGCGCTCAACATACTGGCTCCAATCTTCAATATTAGCATCATTTGGGTCAGTTCTTCCAAACAGCGGCATGACTGATGAGTAGTTGTTTTTAAAATTCAATTGATTCACAATAGCAGGGCGAGGTGCAGAGTCGAAGTTGCATTTACCCTCGTCGCCAAATGTCATGACTCGATGGAGCTGACTGGTTTCGCCAAGAAACAGTTAAACTTTATTACAGAGACGTTTTTGATGCTTGCACGCTCGACCAGATCTCTCATCGGAAAATCCCCGCCCCAGCAGATTGCCCACGCTAAGAGCTCACTGGTCGGAGGCCCCGCAGTACATCACATGGCCTGTGATTGACAGGAGGGAGTGACTATACATCCAATAACCACGACACAGACTCAGACAATGACGGCGCTTCTAGATCGCCATGATATAGTGACGTGGTGCCAATATCTATGGCTTCTTTGAGTGGTACATTAGTGAATAGGCTAACAATGTTGAATGAGCATGTGGACACGATATTGCTATTGATGCGTAAGTCCTGTGTGGTCTTTGTGAATGTGATGGAATCCTGCTGAAAACTGACTCAGGACTGTTGTAGCAGCTCGGTCAACCATCTGGACAGTTCATGAGCATGGGCATTGCTAGCTAGGCCGGCATTTTTATTGCCCATCCCTAATTGTCCTTGAGAAGGTGGTGTTAAGCCACCTTCTTGAACTGCTACAGTCTATGTGATGTAGGTACACCCACAGTGCTGTTAGGGAGGGAGTTCCAGGATTTTGACCCAGCGACAGTGAAAGAACGGCAATATATTTCCAAGTCAGGATGGTGACTGGCTTGGAGGGCAACTTCTGGGTGGTGGTGTTCCCAAGTGTCAACTGCCCTTGTTCTTCTAGTTGGTAGAGGTCAGCTCCCCCTATTAGAAAATACAATCTGTCTGGGCTATAGAATACAGTCTGCCTGGGTTTAGATAATACAGTCTGAATGGGTTAGATAATGGTGACTGGGTTAGATAATACAGTCTGAGTTAGATGGTAAAGGCTGTCTTGTTTGGTGGTACGGCCTGACTGGGTTAAATAATACAGTCTGACTGGGTTAGACATTACAGTCTGACTGAGTTAGATGATAAAGCCTCTCTGGGTTGGTGATGCAGTCTGACTGGTTTAGATAATACAGTCTGATTGGTTTAGACAATTTGGTGTGACTAGGTTAGAGAAAACAGTCTGATTGGGTTATATAATACAGTCTGAATTCATTAAATAATGGCAACTGGGTTAGATAATACAGTCTAACTGATTTAGATAATACAGTGTGACTGGGTTAGACTTTACAGTCTAACTGGGTTGGAGAATACAGTCTTACTGGGTTAGATAATGCAGTGTGATTGGGTTAGCTAAAACAGTCTGATTCAGTTAGATGGTACAGTCTGATAGGTTAGATAATACAGTGCGACTGGGTTAGATAACACAGTCTGGGTTATATGATAGGGCGGGACTGGATTCGAAAATATTGCCTGACTGGGTTAGAAAATACAATCTGACTGCCTCAGCTAACACAGTCTGACTCCATTAAATTACATATCTTCATTGGGTTAGATAAAACCATGTGAGTGAGTTCAATAACATAGTCTGGCTGGGTTAGATAACACAGTCTGACAAAATTAGATAATACAATCTGAGTGGGATAGATAGTACCGCCTGGCTGGGTTAGATTACATATCCTGACTGGGTTAAATAACAAAATATTTGCTGTAATTCGTAGAGGGGGGCAATGGTGGCATAGCTGTGATGTCACCGGACCATTGCAGTGGGTGGAATTTGAATTTGAGTTCCATTAATAACTCTGGAAATGAAAGCTACTCTTGGTAATGGTGACCATGAAACTACCATTGATTGTCATTTAAAACCCTTCTGGTTCACTAATGCCCTTTAGGGAAGGAAATCTGCTGCCCTTACCTGGTCTGGCCTACATGTGACTCCAGACCCACAGCAATGTGGGTGACTCTTAACTGCCCCTCTGAAACTCAGTTCAATGGCAATTAGGGATGGGCAATAAATGTTGGCCTTGAGGCCACATCTCAAAAAATATTTTTTAAAAGCTACCGTTTGATGGATAAATAGGCTGTTGTAAATCCTACCAGGCATCCTGCCCTGCCTCCATCTCTGGTGTAAGTACTTAATTTGTTCAATAAAGTGATCTGATTTTTAATTCTCAGGTTGGGGGAAAGGGTTGTTTGGTTCAATGAAAGCTCACCCAGTGTTGAGGTTGGTATCAGGGATCCGTTAACCTAATGCAATGAAAAAATACAGTTTTCCAAGGCCTATATGTTGCTTGTGGGGACTGGCTATCTGGCCACCAAATCCCATTGAGGCTTTATATTTAAATATCGTAAGACCATAAGAAATAAGAGCAGGAGTCGACCATGCAGCCCAATGAGCACACTCTGCCATCCAATAAGATCATAGCTGATCTGATTGTGGCCTTACAGGGACACCATCTTGGCTGTCCCCTTAAGCCATGACTCTACTGTCAATCAAACATCTGTCTGACTCAGCCTTGAATATATTCAATGACCCAACCTCCACTGCCCTCTGTGTGGAAGAGAATTCCAAAGATTCTCTGAGAGAAGAAATTTCTCCTCAACTCTGTCTTAAATGGTAGACCTCTTATTAGCTATGCCTCCTAGTTCTAGATTCCCGCCATGGAGAAGCATCCTCTCAGTGTCTACCGTGTCAAGCCCCCTCAGGATCTTAGATGTTTCATTAAGATCACCTCTCATTCTTCTAAACTCTAATGGGTATAGGCCTAACCTGCTCAACCTACAAGACAACCCCTTCATCTCAGGGGTCAGCCTCTCACTCTGTCTTGCTTCCTCTGCTTGGGGGTGTCCAGAACAAGTGAGCGTATCCTTAAAATTAGAGCTTTAGGCCGTTCAAGGTTGATGTCAGAAAGCACTTGTTCACACCAGTGTGGTGGAAATCTGGAACTCTGTTCCCCCACAAAAAAAACTGTTGAGGTGTTGGGTGGGGTGGTTGGTTCGGGGTGTGTTCAACTGAAAATTTCCAAACTGTGATTGTTGGGTTTCTTGAAAAAGTAGTGTTATGGAATATGGGACTAATGCAGGTCAGTGAAGTTAAGATACCGATGAGCCATGATCATTGAGTGATCGAACAGCCACATAGGCTTGAATGGCCTACTGCTGTGCCTGTATTGTTTCCCCTGTTTCAGCTTTCAGGGCCCCTGGTTCTCAATAAAACTCCCTCACTAACTTAGCTCGGGAATGGGGGAAGCCACGTTGGCACCGTTTTGTTTAATCAAGTCCACGTAGAGATGAGTTGCAGCTTTTTACAACTCCTGGTTGTAAAGTAGCTCCTGAAGTCTGGTGGTGTACAAGAGAAAGGAAAGTAAGATTCGATGAAAGGAAGCAAGAGTTGCATTTATATAGCACTTCTCATGACTTCAGTTCGTTCCAAAGCGCTTTGCAGCAATTAATTACTTCAGGGGTGTAGTCACTGTTGTAATACAATGTAAGTAAGTGGCCCATAAAGGGTTGGGTCCTTCCATTGTAAAGCGTTAGTAAAAGAGTGGAGGGGCAGCACTCGTTGATGCTTTCTATCAGGCAGAGTGAATGTGTAAGCAGACAGTTCCATAAGAGGCTGAGCTAATGTGAGCCAGCACAACCTTTTTGTACATTCCTGCCATGTTCACCTTCCATAACTGAACATGCACGATTCACAATTCAGCGCAACAATAAAAATAATAGCAGTTGCAATTCTTTTACTTTTCGGGGATACATTGATAAGTGGAGATGGGCTCCATTCTCCCTCCGTGAGAATCCTGGAAAGCTGATCTTTCATTCGGACAGGAGGCTTAAATAAACGTTTCCTGGAAGTGAGACTTTACCTTCAACTTTCTGCATTGCGACTATGATCGTGCACAAAAGTTAAGCTTATTCTGTGAGGGATGAGATGTTGCTAAGGGTATAGCGCTGAACAGAGGAAAGCAACATCGGTTTGATAAGGCAGACTGCACTCGATTTGCTTTGTTTACATTTTGTTTTAAATTGCAAAGAGCATAAATCTTTTCTTCCGTACAAATCTGAATGCTATCAAAAAAAATCAATCTATTAACTGCTCGGTGGTAGTCTTAAAGCAACTATTCATGAGGGACAAAAATGATTAACGATGGGAAGCAAAATATCCTGGCTGGTTGAGACTCCAATCCACATCAGTGTTGTAAACCCCGGTTTGAGTCCAGTTCGGGACCTGCACCTCTCTCTTTTTGATGGTGGTCGCAGCCTCACCACAAGGAATGGTTCTGCCAATATTGGCCTGTCATTTACTCCGATGGCATTGGGGTGAGTGTTTAAATTTGCCACAGGTGGACGTGGAAAGGATGTTTCCAGAACTAGGGGACAGAGGTGAGGAGAAATTTTTTCTCTCAGAGAGTTGTGCGACTTTGGAACTCTCTGCCTCCGAAGGCACTGGAGGTGGGGGTCATTGAATATTTTTAAAGGCGCAGGTGGATAAATTCTTCTTAGGCGAGGGAATCAAAGGTCGTCAGAGGTAGATGGGAATGCGGTAATCGAAACGCAAACAGATCAACCGTGATCTTATTGAATGGCGGAGCAGGCTCGAGGAGTCGAATTCTGCTCCTATTTCATATGTTCGTATGTTGTCACAGAGGTGGTGAAATATCAGTGCAGTGAAAATTAATGAAAGAAAGAACTTGCATTCATATAGCGCCTTTCATGACCTCAGAACGTCCCACATCACTTTACAGCCAAAGAAGTACTCCTTGAAGTGCAGTCACTGTTGAAATGTAGGAGTCAAATTGCCCACAGCAAGCTCCCACAATTAGCAATGTGATAATTACCAGTTGGTAGAGGGAGAAGTATTGGTCAGGACACCAGGAAAAACCCGTCTGCATTTCTTCAATCTAGTGTCAGGGTGTCTTTTGCGTCCACCTGAGAGCACAGACCTCAGCTTAACATCTGACCATGCAGCACTCCTTCAGTACTGCACTGTAATACCATCCAGTGGTTCAAACCACTGGCATGGGACTTGAACTCACAACTTTTTGATTCAGGGATGAGAGTGCTACCACCGAACCACAGTTGACACCAGATGTGCTTCTAAATTCTATACAGTCATGAGATAAACTGACGCAAACCTGTTCTCTTTTACCATGGGCGTGCAAACAGTATTCAGCAGGGCCTTGGTCAGATTCCATCTTGTGCACCGTGTCCAATTCTAGATCCTGCAACTCAGGAAGCTTATATTAGCCCAAAAACAGAAATTGCTGGAAAAGCTCAGCTAGTCTGACAGCAAACGTGGAGAGAAAGACAGAGTTAATGTTTCGAGTCCGTATGACTCTTCTTCGGAACTGTTCTGAAGAAGAGTCATATACAGACTCGAAACGTTAACTCTGTCCCTCTCTCCACAGTTGCTGTCAGACCTGCTGAGTTTTTCCAGCAATTTTTGTTTTTGTTTCAGATTTCCAGCGTCTGCAGCATTTTGCTTTTAAGCTTATATTGGCCGTGGAGTTGCTGCAGCACAGATTCACCACAATGATCCTGGGCCTGGAGGGTTAAATAACGAGGACGGGTTGCATAGCTGGGATTGTATCCCTTTGAGTTTTGAAAGTTGACGCTGTTTAGGATGATTAACTGGATTTGATATATTAAATATGAAGAAGTTATTTCCTCTGGAAGGTGAATCTAGAACCAGGGCACACAACCTTACAATTGGAGCCAGGTCATAGAGCAGGGCTCTGAAAAAGAATCATATTCAACTCAAAATGTTAATTCCGCAGATGTGACACCTTATCAAATGCTTTCTGGAAGTCTAAGTACAGTACATCCACCAGTTCCCCTTTATTCACAGCACATGTGACTCCTTCAAAGAACTCCAGTAAATTGGCTAAACATGATTTCCCGTTTACAAAACCATGTTGACTCTGCCTGATTACCTTGAATTTTTCTAAGTGCCCTGTTATAACATCATTAATAATAGCTTCCAACATTTTCTCTCTGCCAGATGTTAAGCTAACTGGCCTGTAGTTTCCTGCTTTCTGTCTTCCTCCCTTTTTTTGAATAAAAGGGCTACATTTACTATTTTCCAATCTAATGAAACCTTCCCTGAATCCAGGGAAATTCAGAAAATTAAAAACAACACATCAACTATCTCACTAGCCACTTCTTTTAAGACCCTCGGATGAAATCCATCAGGACCCAAGGGTTGTCAACATGCAGCTCCAACAATTTGCTCAGTACCATTTCCCCGGTGATTGTAATTTTCTTGAGTTCCTCCCTCCCTTCCATTTCCTGATTTACAGCTATTTCTAAGATGTTACTTATATCCTCCATAGTGAAGACCTGTTCAATTTATCTGCCATCTTCTTATTTTCCATTATTAATTCCCCAAACTCACTTTCTATAGGACTAACGCTCACTTTGTTAACTTTTCTTTTTTTAATATCTATAGAAACTCTTCCTACCAGTCTTTATATTTCTGGCTAGCTTTCTCTGGTACTCTATTTTTTCCCTCCTTATTAATCTTTTAGTCATTATTTGCTTTTTTTTATATTCTGCCCAATCTTCTGACCTGCCACACATCTTTGTGCAATTATATGCTTTTTCTTTAAATTTGATACTATCTTAATTTTTTTAGTTAATCTCGGATGGTGGATCCTCCCCTTTAAATTTTTCTTCCTCGTTGTGCATTCTGAAAATCCCCTTAAATGTCTTCCACTGCATCTCTACTGACCTATCCCTTAACCTAATTTGCCAGTTCACTTTAGCTAGCTCTACTTTCATGCACTCATAATTGCCCTTATTTAAGCTTAAATTTGGAATACTAGTCTTAGGCCCACTCTTCTCTCCCTCAAACTGAATGTAAAGTTCAATCAATATTATGATTGCTGCTACCTAGGGGTGCCTTCACTATAAGGTCATTAATTAATCCTATCTCATTGCACAATACCAGGTCTCGTATAGTCTGCGCTCTGGTTGGCCTCAGAATGCACTGCTCTAAGAAACTATGCCCCAAACATTCTATAAACTCCTCATCTAGGCTACCTTTGTCAATCTGATTCTTCCAATCTATATGTAGATTAGAATCCCCCATGATCCTCACCATACTTTCTGAGAAGCTCCCATTATTTCTTCCTTTATACCCATCCTATCATGTAGTTACTATTAGGGGGTCTGTACATCACTCGCACAAGTGGCTTCTTGCCTTTATCATTTCTCATCTCTACCCAAACCGCATCTATATCCTGGTTTGCCGAACTTGGGTCATCCATCTCTATTGTGCTAATATCATCATTAATTAACAGAGTCATCCCTCCACCTTTTCCTAGTTTCCCATTCTTCCTAAATATACCCTTCAATATTCAGGTCCCAATCTATCCTGCAGCCATGTCTCTGTAATGACTATCAGATCGTACTTACTTATTTCCATTTTCGCTATCAGTTCATCTGCTTTGTTTTGAAAGCTACGTGCATTTAGATACAGAGTCTGTACTTTTGTCCTTTTATTATTTTTGTAACCTCTGGCCTTATCTGATGATTTACTCTTAGGTTTGTACTCTCCGTCCCTTCCTGTACCATCTGTTTCTCGTTTCCCATATTAATACCTTTCCCTCTTGCCTTGTCTCTACTCTATGATTTACCACATCTTCCCAAATTTGATAGCTTGCTTCCAGCATTTAGCTGGTTTCTTGGCAGGGAACCTGTTTCAATAGCAAAACACGCGCAATGGGGAGTCAAAGCGGTCCAGCATTTGGGAAAACCCAAATGCCCGGCATTCTGACCAAATCCCTCCCCAGCTCTGGTGGTCAGGGCATGGGCAAACTCAACGTCAATCCAGAATTGTGGAGCTGGTCCAAGGAAGAGGAAGGAGACACCCTGATGGGTATAGCCCTCACTGCCCCTCCTTACGAGGTCCAGTCTGGCTTTCACTCCAGGAGACATGTAGTGTTGCGAATGAACCATCGATCACGGTAGCTGGACGTCAATTTGAAATGAATTACACTTTAAAGGAGGTTTGTTCTGAATAGCAACTGGTTTCCACACTTGTGTAAACAGAAAACATTTCCATTGTATAATATGTAATATAAAATAAAACCAGAAAATGCTGACCCGACAGCAGCTGTGGAGAGAGGAACAGAGTTAAGGTTTCGAGTCAGCAAGAGCCTTCTCCAAACCTCTGTCCAGTTTATAGGAGAGATTTTTTTTTATTAACGATACAGAATGTGTTTCAAGTCAGAAAGGGCTTTTCCTGCGCGGTTGGTAAATTATCAGTGTGCAATTTCTGATGTTTTGAACCCCTTACATTATCAGCTGCGGCTCAGTAGGTATTCCTCTCGTCCCTGAGTCAGAAGGTTGAAGTACCTCGAAAGTACTTCATTGCCCGGAAAACAATTTGGGGAAGTCCTGAGGTTGCGAAAGGTGCTATATAAATGTAAGCCTATTTTCAATCGTACTCTTTTCATATTCTCTTTTAGGCTTTCTCATTTCCCGTTGCGCTTTCTGACGACATGCAAGTTCTACGTTCATTAACTGCCCAGCCCCTGTGCAGGCCCAAATCCTAGGCAGGGTTTTCAACACCCTCCCCCACCGATTGGGGAAGAGTATAGGGTGGGGCAAGCCTGAAACTTCATGCCACCAGCCAGCCAGCTTATCAGTTTGCATGCACCATAACACCCTGGGGTCGTTTCCCCAAGGTGAGTTGTGGTGGCGGGGGGGGAGTGGGGGCATGTGTGGGGGTGAGCAGGGTTACCTCCCGCAAGCGACGAACAGCCACTTAAGGGGGTTAAATGGTCGCTTAAGGCTAATTGTCAGAAGCTGACTGGAATTTTCCAGTCTCCGGGACCCCCCCTGAGGATATAGGCGAGTTGCCTGGAGACAGCCTCATGGTGATAAATGACGGGGAGTGGATTGCGGGTGGGGGTGGGGTGTATCAGTGTTTCAGGCCCTCCCTCCCTGCCTGCCTGGTCAAAACCCGCGCTCTCCTACCTCAAAAGGCAGGCTGCGGTTTCTTCAGTACTGGAGGGATTGACCATCAGTTTTGAGAACCCACCCACCATCCTTAATTGGATGACAAGCCCACCCTCTGGCCAATAATTTGCCAATTTGGGGAAAATCAGTGCTGGGTGACTGTTTCCAAGCAATATGGATTCATGACTGCCATTTGACCCTGACTTTGGGGCCCTAATGCAAAACGCAATATTGTGCCCCAAGTCTCTGCTATAGCTACTGTATCATAACTCCCCATAGTTATCAATCCTTCCACCCTACACAATAGGAAAATTAAATAATACTTACATCTCCAATGCTTTGAACAAGGGCAGGCAGTGAGTGTTCAGACCAGAGCATAAATGAGGCATAAACATTTTTACAATGGACCTTTGGTGTCAAAGGCGTTGTGGAGAAAGTGATGGCTTTGGAGAGATCAGTTCATTCCTAAATTAAGAAAATCTGCTCCTTCCAAGACTGCAATTATACCAAAGTACTCATGCAGATCATTAAGTGAAACTGTGTGATGGTAGATAAAAGCAAAGAACTGCGGATGCTGGAAATCCAAAACAAAAACAGAAACAGAAATACCTGGAAAAACTCAGCAGGTCTGGCAGCATCGGCAGAGGAGAGCACAGTTGACATTTCGAGTCCTCATGACCCTTCAACAGAACTAAGTAAAAATAGAAAAGGGGTGAAATATAAGCTGGTTTAAGGGGTGGGGTGGGGAGGTTATTGGGACAAGGAGCCAGTAATAGTTGGAGGTATGTCCTTGGCTTGCTGCATTGTTCCAGTGAAGCTCAACGCAAACTGGAGGAACAGCACCTCATCTTCCGACTAGGCACTTTACAGCCTTCCAGACTGAATATTGAATTCAACAACTTTAGATCTTGAACTCCTCGTCCATCCCCACCCCCTTTCCGTTTCTTCCCCCCCCTTTTGTTTTTTCCAATAATTTATATATATTTTTCTTTTCCCACCTATTTCCATTATTTTTAAATGTATTTCCACCCATTGTTTATCTCTACATTTTAGCTTTTTTAGTATTATTTCACCCCGCCCCCACTAGGGCTATCTGTACCTTGCTCATCCTGCTTTCTACTCTTAATTAGCACATTCCTTAGATAATATCACCACCTTCAAAACCTCCTTGTCCTTTTGTCTGTGACATCTTTTGGCTATCTCCACCTATCACTGGCTTCTTGTCCCAACAACACCCCTTCCCCCCCGCCCCCCCCCCCTTACAAGCTTATATTTCACCCCTTTCCTATTTTTCCTTAGTTCTGTTGAAGGGTCATGAGGACTCGAAACGTCAACTGTGTTCCTCTCCGCCGATGCTGCCAGACCTGCTGAGTTTTTCCAGGTATTTCTGTTTCTGTTTTTGTGTGCGATGGTAGCATTGTATTTACGTTACTGGGCTGGTTAATCCAGTAGAACATGAATTCAGATCTCGATGTGGCACTTTGACCATTTGAAGTCAGTTTTAATAAAGCTGGTAAAGGAAAGCTCCTGCTGCGCTGTATTATTCTTCAAAACAACTAACATAAATGTTGTCTCGCCAGTCACACCCACATTCTCAGATTTATATCGCATCTTTCACAACCTCAGGGTGTCCCAAAACACTTTACAGCCAATGAAGTGCTTTCTTTCCAGCATAGTCACTGTGGCAATGCGAGAAGCGCGGAAACTAATTTGTGCACAGCAAGCTCCCACAAATAGCAATGTGATAATGGCCAGTTCATTTGTTTCTTTGTGATATTGGTTGAGGGATAAATTTGGCCCGGACACTCTGCTCTACTTCAAAGTACTGCCATTGGGAACTTGGCCACTCGAGAGGGACGACAGAACCTCGGTTTAACGTCTCATCAGAGAAAAAGGCACCTCCGACAGTGCAGCACTCACTCAGTAGTGCACTGGGAATGTCAGCTTCAATTTTGTGCTCAAAACTCCACTACCCTTTGCAAGCTAAAGTAACCTGGTGCCTGATTTCAGCAGGTGTACAGCCCTCCGATCGACACATCCAGAGCGCCGGATAAATTCGCCCCAACTCTCACACTGACCACGGGCGGCTCACCACCACCTTCTCAAGGGCAATTAAGGATGGGAAACTAAATTCTGTCCTTGCCAGCGATGTCCACATCCCATGAAAGAATATATACAAAAAGAACTCCACGCTCATCACAATTTGTGCAGAAAGCTATAGCGGACCTTCACCTTGTGCACACCTCCCTCTTCTCAAAACCATACCCCCCCCACCCTGAATACTGCCACATTTCCATGGCCTCAGATCATGGGCTGCAGATAATAAGAAAAAGAAGTAGAAGGGAAGGGTGAGATCAAGAGATTACTAAGCAAGTGGAGAAAGCGTAGAAAAGAACAGAACGCACATGGACTGAGCTCATTAGAGATTGGCACAAGGCCAGCTAGTCTTTCGGAACAATGCTAATAAAACAGCCTTATTCAGCATGTTCATTCATGATTTCAGTCATTATTCAACCATATTTATGAACAGACAACCGAATCTGCCAAGCATTAGTACAATGTCACTACAGAAATAATTATGAACTACACTGTAGAATTTGTATTGACTGTCTTATCCAGAATACGTCTATAAGAAAGAGCTGTTTGGTGCGTGTTATTTTCATTCTCCATTATTAAAGCCACTTTGATGAATTATCGCGGACAATGGTGTTTGGACCTGGGATAAATGGCCAGGACCTGATAAATCAAATTCCAAGCGCCGGCTCAGTTGTCACTCGGAGTTTTTTCCCTTGTCGGGTGCCACTTTCTGATGTTGAACCTGACATTAATATTTCATGAAGAATATAGCGGTTACCATATTCTCACGATCAGCATGATGCTGGCAATTAAGTCTAAGCCGCATTCAGATGCAAAACATTTTAGGTGAAGTTCTTCACCACGGTCATTAATGGTTGTGTCATTAATTCCTGCGCTGTTAATTGGCACAGGCTCATTACATTTTTGGCATCTGAATCTGAATTGAGTACCATTGTTGTCGTTTATGCATTCGATTTTTTTCTTTTAAGAACAATATCCCAGGTACGCTTTCCCTCCTGAGCATTGAAGGGTGGCCAGCATGTGCAGTCAACAGACAGAAGGTAGCATGCAGGTACAGAAAGTAATTAAAAAGGCTAATGGACTGTTGGTCTTTATCCCAAGGAGATTGGAACTCAAAATGAGGAAATGCTGGCTTCAGTTGTAAGGAACCGTGGTGAGACCCCATCTGGGGCACTGCGTCCATATTTTTTTCAGTAAAGGCATATTGACCTTGGCGGGAGTACTGGGCAGAATCACCACAACGGTACCAATTCTTAAACAGTTAAACATGAGGAAGGTTGCGTTAACTTTGCTTCTATTCCTGTGAGTTTCGAAAATTGAAAGGTGACCTAATTAAAGTGTTGAAGATGCTAAAGGGATTCAGTAGAATAGATTTGCTACAGTCTTCAGCCAGAAGTGCCAAGTGGATGATCTATCTCAGCCTCCTCTGGTGGTCCCCAGCATCACAGATGCCAGTCTTCAACCAATTTGATTCACTCCACGTGATATCAAGAAATGGTTGAAGGCACAGGATACTGCAAAGGCCATGGGCCCTGACAACATTTCGGCAATAGTACTGAAGGTTTGTGCTCCAGAACTTGTAACGCTCTGAGCCAAGCTGTTCCAGTACAGCTACAACACTGGCATCTACCTGGCTATGTGGAAAATTGCTCAGGTATGTCCTGTCCACAAAAAGCAGGACAAATCCATCCCAGCCAATTACCACCCCATCAGTCTACTCTTGATCATCAGTAAAGTAATGGAAGGGGTCATCAACAGTGCTATCAAGTGGCACTTGCTTAGCAATAATCTGCTCACTGATGCCAACTTTTGGTTCTGCCAGGGTCACTCAGCTCTTGCCCTCATTACAGCCTTGGTTCAAACAAGGACAAAAGAACTCCAGAGCTGAGGTGAGAGTGAGTGCCATTGACATCAAGGCCGTATTTGACCGAGTGTGGCATCAAGGAGCCCTAGCAAAACTGGAGTCAATGGGAATCAGGGGGAAAATTCTCCAGCGGTTAGAGTCATACCTAGCACAAAGGAAGATGGCTGTGGTTGTTGGTGGTCAGTCATCTCAGCTCCAGGACATCACTGCAGGAGTTCCTCAGGGTAGTGACCTCGGCCCAACCATCTTCAGCTGCTTCATCAATGACCTTCCTTCCATCATAAGATCAGAAGTGGGGATGTTCACTGATGATTGCACAATGTTCAACACCATTTGCGACTCCTCAGATACTGAAGCAGTCCATGTCCAAATGCAGCAAGATCCCGGCTTGCGCTGACAAGTGGCAAGTAACATTCGCGCCACACAAGTGTCAGGCAATGACCATCTCCAACAAGAAAGAATCTAACCATCACCCCATGACATTCAATGGCATTACCATCACCGAATCCCCCACTATCAACATCCTGGGCGTTATCATTGACCAGAAACTGAACTGGACTAGCCATAAAAATACTGTGGCTACAAGAGCAGGCCAGAGGCTAGGAATCCTGTGGCAAGTAACTCACTTCCTGACTCCCCAAAGCCTGTCCACCATCTATAAGGCACAAGTCAGGTGTGTGATAGAATACTTGCCAGTTGCCTGGATGAGTGCAGCTCCCACAACACTCAAGAAGTTTGACACCGTCCAGAACAAAGCAGCCTGCTTGATTGGCACCTCATCCACAAACATTCACTCCCTCCACCACCAATGCACAGTAGCAGCAGTGTGTACCATCTACAAGATGCACTGCAGGAACTCACCAAGGCTCCTTCAATAGCACCTTCCAAACCCACGACTATCATCACCTAGATGGATAAGGGCAGCAGATAGATGGGAACACCAACCCCTGGAGATTTCCCTCTAAGTAACTCATCATCCTGACTTGGAAATATATCACCGTTCCTTCACTGTCGCTGGGTCAAAGTCCTGGAACTGCCTCCCTAACAGCACTGTGGATGTACCTACACCACATGGACTGCAGCAGTTCAAGAAGGCAGCTCAGCACCGCCTTCTCAAGGACAAGTAAGGATGGGCAATAAATGCTGGCCCAGCCAGCGAAGCCCACATCCTGTGAATTAATTGAAAAAAGTACTTTTCCTCCAGTATAGGACTCTAGAACAGAGGGCATCATCTTAAAATTGGATTAGCAGTGAAATCAGGAAGCACTTTTTCACACAGAGAGTAGTAGAAATTTGGAATTCGCCCTTTCAAAAGGTTGAAACAATTGAAGTGTTTTCAAGCCAGATCGATAGATTTTTATTAGGTGGGCGTAAGGCACTGAATAGTGGAGCAGGTTTGAGGGTCCAAATCCTGCTGACCACACCAATATCTGTAAAGACGTTTTGCCTTCAGCTTCCCTTGCTAGACTGATTTATTGGTCCTTGGCAATCTGGTCTCATGTGACTCCAATCTCTTCCTTTTAGTTAACCTTAATAAAAATCTAGAATTAAAAGTCTAATGATGACCATGAAACCATTGCCGATTGTCACAAAAATCCACCTGGTTCACTAATGTCCTTTAGGGAAGGAAATCTGCCGTCCTTACCTGGTCTGGCCTACATGTGACTCCAGATCCACAGCAATGTGGTTGACTCTTAATCGCCCTCTGAACAAAGGCAATTAGGGATGGGCAATAAATGCTGGCCTGGCCAGTGATGCTCAACTTTCATGAATGAATAAAAAAAGTTGACTTCTGAAAGTACCCCAAATTTGGCTTTAACTGACCGTTGCTTTCTCTTCCACAATCTAAATGCATGTTTCAGTCAGAGATTTGTTATTCATTTTATTTTGCCTTGAGTGCCTAAAGCTTAGATGCATCTAGGTCCTTGAGAGATGTAGGGCATTCTCCCACCATGTGAAGGCTGATGATAGTGAATTCTCCGCTCTTGTTTCTTTTATATTTGGCTTTCCTTTTCGAGTCGAAAATACCTTGATGAGGACATTGAAATTCTTCTCTATTCTTTGCTTGCTCTTGAACGTGTCTACATCAAATTCTTATTCACAGGGTATGGTACCTTGTAGCTGTGGTAATGGACTAGCAATCCATTGGGGGTTTATGAGTTATGAGCAATGTGGTTGACTCTTCAAAATGCCCTCTGAACAAGGGCAATTAGGGGTGGGCAATAAATGCTGGCCTAGCCAGCGACGGCCACATCCCACGAATGAATAAATTTTTAAAAATCCCACCATGGCAAGTTGGGAAATTCAAAAAAAAAATGGATTATTGGAAAACATCAAATGGTACATCAGTGTAGAAGATTAATTCTAGATTGTAACTAAATGGATTCCTGGGTGGAGAGCGTTTTGTTTTAACTAGCTTGATTCCTGGGATGGGAGAGCTGCCCTATGAGGAGAAATTGAGTAGAATGCTTTGACGCTGCCTCGAGATTGGAAGAATGAGAGGTGATCTCATTGAAACATATAAAATTCTCTGAAGGCTTGACAAAGTAGATGCTAGGAGGAGGTTTCCCATGGCTGAGGAACCAGGGCCAGGATTTTACGGCCCTGCAGTGGTGTGTCTCCCCTCCCCTGGCTGTTGCGGTGAGCCATTTCAATCTCCAGTCATTTCAGTGGGACCATAATATCTCGCCGGGCGGGAGGGGCCATAAATCCCGGCCCAGGGGTCACGGTCTCAGCATCAGGCTTCGGCCCATTTCGAACGGAGGCAAGGAAAAGCTTCTCTAGTCAGAGGGTTCTTTGGAATTCTCTACCGCAGAGGGCTGTGGATACTCAATCGTTGACTATATTCAGGCCAGAGATTGACAGGTTGCTGAACACTAAGGGAATCAAGGGATGTGGAGGTTGGGTGGGAAAGTGGAGTTGAGGCTGAAAATCAGCCATGGCGCTATTGAATGGCGAAGCAGGCTCAGTGGGCCATATAGCCTACTCCTGCTCCTACTTCTTATGTTTTAGTGTCCTTTAGAAAATGGGAGCTGCCACTCTGTCCTATTTGGATAGGCTTACATATGTCTCCAATCTAATGTTGCACAACTAGCTCTTAATGCCCTTGAGGATCGACCTGTGAAACAAGTTACCAGCTGGCGCGGTGAAGGCTGCTTCACTGAACTCCTAGAAACCAAGGCTGGACCTCTTTCTGCCTGGGGTGAAGAGCCCCTTGGGTCAGAGGTGTGTACTGTATGTTAATAGTAGCCATGTGGTCACCTGGACTAGTTTTGATCTGTTGAGAGGGTTCGAAGAGAGAGAAAGACTTTCCCACTTTTTTCCCCCCTCTGATTGGGTTGGGTTTTTAACTGACTTTTCACCCCTTCTAGTAGATTACATGGTGAGTAGGTGGATTGGAGACTGCATCTGATATGAGGCACTGGCCATTGCAGTTGTGAGGGATATTCAGTTCGGATTGGAGGGCCTTTTCCTGTCCATCATTGCCTGTATGTTCACTACTAGGGATGGGCAATAAATACTGTCTTGCCTTTTCCAGTAATACTCGCTGCACCATTCAAAGAGCACACTGCTAAAAGTGTTAGTTTAACAAAGTCTACGGTGCACGTCCACTGCACATGTCCACTGCACATATCTACTGTACATGTCGACTGCATAGGTCTACTATACATGTCTATTGCATATGCCTAGAGCACGAGAGAGGACTTTAAATTAAGAGGGGGGAGTGTTCTGGAAAGGGAATATGTAGGCTCACAAAGGAAAAGGATATGGCAGCATTGCAGGGCAGCTATTTAGGTAATGATATTCAGAGTGTGACAGGAAGGGACAGAGTGTACAAACATATAAAAAGCAGCAAATAGGGTCAAATAGGAAAAAAATGGTAAAAAGGCAAAATTAATGGCCCTTTACTTAAATGAACTTAGTGTTCAGAACAAAATAAATGAATTAATGGCACAAATAGAAGTTAATGGGTATGATCTTATAACCATTACAGAGACATGGTTACAAGGAGATCAAAGCTGGGAACTAAATATTCAGGAGTAGGACAGGCAGGAAGGAAAGGGTGGTGGGGTAGCTTTGTTAGTACGAGATGGAATAAATACGATAGCAAGAAAGGATCTTGGATTGGAAGATGTAGAATCCATGTGGATGTAGGTAAGAAATAACAAGGGGAAGAAGACACTGGTTGGGAGTAGTCTATAAGCCCCCTGACAGTAGCTATACTGTAGGACAGAGAATAAATCAGGAGATAATGAGGGCATGTAAAAAAGGCAGTACATTAATCATGGGTGACTTTAATCTTCATGTAGATTGGGAAAATGAAATTGACAGAGGTAGACACGAGCAAGAATTCAGAGTGTAATCAGGGCAGTTTCCTAGAACAATATTTTGTGGATCCAACCAGGGATCAGGCTATTTTGGATCTGGTAATGTGTATGGGGCATGTTTAATAAATGATTTCAGAGTAAAGGATCCCCCTAGAAAACAGTGACCATAATGTGCTAGAGTTTAGTATCCAGCTAGAGAATGAGAAACTTGGGTCGGAAGCAACTGTGCTAAACTTAAATAAGGGTAATTACAAAGGAATGAGGGCAGAGTTGGCTGCAGTGGACTGGAAAAGGAATTTAGCAGAAAAGATGGCTGATGAACAATGGCAGACGTTTAAGAAAATAGTTTATGATTCTCAACAAAGATATATCCCAGTGAGGAAGAAGGATTCAAGGAAGGAGATAAACCAACCATGGTTAACCAAGGAAGTTAAGGATAGTATCAAACTGAAAAAAAAAACATACAATGCGGCAAAGATTAGTGGTAAGACAGAGGATTGGGAAAGTTTTAAAAACCAACAAAAGATGACCAAAAAAATAATAAATAGGGAGAAAATAAACTTTGAGGGTAAACCGGTGAGTAATATAAAAACAGACAGTAAGAGCTTCTTTAAATATATAAAAAGGAAGAGAGAGGCCAAAGTGAACATAGGCTCCTTAGAGAATGAGGCTGGGGAAATAATAATGGGGAACCAAGAAATGGCAGAGGAGTTGAGTAAATACTTTGCTTCAGTCTTCACAGTAGAAGATACTAATAACATTCCAAAAATACTAAATAATCAAGGGGCAAAAGGCATGGGAGGAAATAGATACAATAACTATCACTAGAGAAAAAATACTAGGGAAACTAATGGGTCTAAAAGGCCGATAAGTCCCCTGGACCTGATGGGTTGCAACCTAGGATATTAAAGGGAGTAGCTACAGAGATAGTGGATGCACTGGTTTCTTCCAATTTTTCCAAGAATTCTTAGATTCTGGAAAAGTCCCAGAGGATTGGAGAATGGCCTTATTCAAAAAGTGAGGAAGACAAAAAACAGATAACGATAGGCCTGTTAGTTTAACATCTGTATTGGGAAAATGTTGGAGTCTATTATAAAGGATGTAATAGCAGAGCATTTAGAAATACATAATCTAATCAAGCAGAGTCAGCATGGCTTCATGAAGGGGAAACATGCCTAACAAATTTATTAGAATTCTTTGAAGAGGCAACAAGCAGGATAGATAAAGGGCAACCAGTAGATTTAATATATTTAGATTTCCAAAAGGCGTTTGATAAGGTACCGCACATAAGGCTACTTAATAAGATAAGAGCCCATGGTGTTAGGGGTAGAATATTAGCATGGATAGAGGATTGGCTAACTAATAGAAGACAGGGAGCTGGGATAAGGGGGACATTTTCAGGATGGCAACCTGTAACTAGTGGAGTGCCACAGGGATCAGTGCTGGGGCCTCAATTATTTACAATACATATTAATGACTTAGATGAGGGAAGTAAATGTACTATCGCCAAGTTTGTGGATGACGCAAAAATAAGTGGGAAGGCAAATGGTGAGGATGACACAAGGAGTCTACCTAGGGATATGGATAGGTTAGAGGAGTGGGTAAGAACTTGGCAGATGGAATATAATGTGGGAAAATGTGAGGTTATGCATTTTGGCAGGAAGAATAGAGGGACTGAATATTATTTAAATGGAGAAAGACTGCAGAAGGATGCAGCACAGAGGGATTCGGGAGTCCTTGTGCATGAATCCCAAAAAGCTAACATACAAGCTCAACAGGTAATAGGGAAGGCAAATGACCTTTATTTCAAAGGGAATGGAATATAAAAATAGGGACGCCTTGCTAAAATTATACAAGGTACTAGTTAGACCACACATAGAATACTATGAACACTTTTGGTCCCCTTATCTAAGGATAGGTATACGGGCATTGGAGGCAGTTCAGAGAAGCTTCTCTAGGTTGATCCCGGGTATGGAGGGATTTTCTTATGAGAAGAGGTTGATTAGGTTGGGTCTGTATTCATTGGAGTTTAGAAGAATGAGAGGCGACCAAATTGATGCATATAAGATTCTTAGGGGGCTTGACAGGTTAGATGTTGAGAGGTAGTTTCCCCTTGTGGGAGAGGCTAGCACCAGAGGGCATAATCTCAGAGTAAGGGGTTGCCCATTTAAGACAGATGAGGAGGAATTTCTTCTCTCAGAGGGTAGTGACTCTGTGGAATTCTTTACCACAGAGGGCTGTAGAGTCTGGGTCGTTAAGTATATTCAAGGCTGAGATAGACAGGTTTTTAATCAGTAAGGGGATCAAGGGTTATGGGGAAAAGACAGGAAAGTGGAGGTGAGGATTATCAGATCAGCCATAATCTCATTGAATGGCAGAGCAGACTCGATGGGCCGAATGGCCTACTTCTGCTCCTATGTCTTATGGTCTTATGAGATGGGTCATCTGCTCAGCACTTCTGGCTGAAGATTGTTTGAAAATGCTTCAGCCTTATCTTTCGCACTGATGTGCTGGGCTCCTCCATCATTGAGGATGGGGATATTTGTGGAGCCTCCTCCTCCAGTGAGTTGTTTAATTGTCCACCCCCATTCATGACTGGAATTTAAAACAGAGATGAGGAAAAATATCTTCTCTTAGAGGGTAGTTAATCTGTGGAATTCTTTACTGCAGAGGGCTGTAGAGGTTGGGTCATTAAGTATATTCAAGGCTGAGATAGACAGGTTTTTAATCAGTAAGGGAATCAAGGGTTACGGGGAAAAGGCAGGAAAGTGGAGTTGAGGGTTATCAGATCAGCCATAATCTCATTGAATGGTGGAGCAGACTCATTGGGCCGAATGGCCTCCTTCTGCTCCTTCGTCTTATGGTCTTATGTTTACTACACATGTCCACTGTACAGGTCTGCTGTATATGCCTACTGCAAATGTCAACTGTACATGCCTACCATATATGTCTATTGTACATGCCTACTGCACATGTCTACTGTACATGCCTATTGCATATGCCTACTGTACATGTCCATTGCATATGTCTACTGCATATGTCAACTGCATTTTCTGGACAAATGCGAGGTAATGCATTTTGGAAGTTCTAATACAGGCAGGAATTACACAGTAAATGGCATCGACGGGCAGAGGGATCTGGGTGTACAGGTCCACAGGTCACTGAAAGTGGCAAAGCAGGTGGATAAGGTAGTCAGGAAGGCATATGGCATGCTTGCCTTCATTGGCAGGGGTATTGAGTATAAAAGCTGGGAAGTCATGCTGCAGCTGTATAGAACCTTGGTTAGGCCACACTTGGAATATTGCGTGCAATTCTGGTCACCTCATTACCAAAAGGATATGGAGGCGTTGGAGAGGGTGCAGAGGAGGTTTACCAGGATGCTGCCTGGTCTGGAGGTTATTAGCTATGAGAAGTTGGAGAAACTTGGATTGTTCTCACTAGAGCGACGGAGATTGAGGGGCGACTTGATAGAAGTTTACAAAATTATGAGTGGCATGGACAGAGTAGATAGTCAGAAGCTTTTTCCCAGGGTGGAAGAGTTAATTACTAGGGGACATAGATTTAAGGTGAGAGGAGAAAACTGTGAAGGTGATGTGCGGGGCAAGTTTTTTACGCAGAGGGTAGTGAGTGTCTGGAATTCGCTGCCAGAGGAGGTGGTGGAAGCAGGTACGATAGTGCTGTTTAAGAGGCAGCTTGACAAATACATGAATAGAATGGGAATAGAGGGATACGGACCCCGGAAGTGCAAAATGTTTTATTTGACGGGCAATATGATCGGCGCAGGCTTGGAGGGCCGAAGGGCCTGTCCATGTGCTGTACTTTTCTTTGTTCTTTGTCCTTTGTGTGTGCCTACCATATATGCCTACTGTGCATGCCTACTGTATATGCCTACAGCACATGTCTACTGTACATGCCTACAGGACTTGCCTATTGTACATGCCTACTGCACATGTCCACTACACATGCCTGCTGCAAATATCTACTGTACAAGCCTACAGTACATGCCTAATATACATGTCTACTGCACATAGTGACACTGTAGATGCCTACTGCACATGTCTATTGTACATGCCTACTGCACATGTCTGTTGTACATGCCTATTGCACATGTCTACTTACATACCTGCTGCACATGTCTACTGTACATGCCTACTGCACAAATATAATGTACATGCCCACAGTACATGCCTACTATTCATGTCTACTGTACATGTCTGCTGCACATGTTCACTGTACATGCCTACTGCATGTGTCTACTGAAATGTCTACTGTACATGCCATATGCACATGTCTACTGTACATGTCTACTGCACATGTCTACTGCACATGTCCACTGCACATGTCTACTTTACATGCCTATTGCTCATGCCAACTTCTAGATGCCCACTGTACATGTTGACTATACATGCCTAATGCACATGTCCACTGTACATGCCATCTGCACATGTCTACTGTACATGCCTATGATACATGTCTAATGAACATGCCTACTGCACCTGTCTACAGTACTTGTCTACTGTACATGCCATCTGCACTTGTCTACTGTACATGTCTACTGTACATGTCTAATGAACATGCCTACAGCAACTATCTACAGTACATGTATACTGCACATGCCTACTGCACATGCCAATTGTACGTTTACTGTATGTGGCTACTGTCCATGCCTACTACACATGCCTACTGCACATGTCTACTATACATGCCTATTGTACATGTCTACTGTGCATTTCTACTGCATGTCTACTATACATGCCTACTGTATTTGCCTAATGTACATACCTATTGTGTATGCCTACTGCACATTTACTGTAAATGCCTAATGTACATGCATGCTGCACATGTCTACTGTACATTTCTACAGCACCATATCTATTGTACATGTCTACTTTGCATATCTACTGTACATGCCTACTTTTCATACCTGCTGTACATGACTACTGTACATGTCTACCGTACATGTCTACCATAAATGCCTACTGCCCATGTCTACTGCTCATGACTACTGTACATGCCTACTGTACATGTCAACCATACATTCCTACTGCACATGCCTACTTTACATGCCTATTGCTCATATCTACTGTAGACTACTATACATGTTGACTATACATGCCTACTGCACATGTCTACTGAACATGTCTACTGTACATGCCATCTGCACATGTCCACTGTACATGCCTACTATATATGTCTGATGCACATGTCTACTGAACATGCCTACTATACATGTCTACTGTACAAGCCTACCATACATGCCCACTGCACATGTCTAAGGCACATGTCTACAGTACATGCCTACGGCACATGTCTACTTTACATGCCTATTGCTCATATCTACTGTACATGCCTACTGTACATGTCGACTATACATGCCTACTGCACATATCTACTGAACACGCCTACTGTACATGCCATCTGCACATGTCTACTGTACATGTCTACTATACATGCCTGTTGTATCTGCCTGATGTACATGCCTACTGCACATCTACTGTACATGCCTAATGTACATGCATACTGCACGTCTACTGCATGTGCATACTGCACATGTCTACTGTACATGTCTACTGTACATTTCTACAGCACCTGTCTATTGTACATGTCTACTTTTCATAGCGACTGTACATGCTTACTATACATGTCAACTGTTCATGTCTACTGTACATGCCGACTGTACATGCCAACCGTACATGCCGACTGTACATGTCTACTGTACATGTCGGCTGTACATGCCTACTGCACATGTCTACTGCACATGCCTACTGTACATGTCGACCGTACATTCCTACTGCGCATGTCTACTTTACATGCCTATGCTCATATCTACTGTAGATGCCTACTGTACATGTCAACCATACATGCCATCTGCACATGTCTACTGTACCTGCCTACTATACATGTCTACTGTACATGTCCACGGCACATGTCTACTGTACATGCCCACTGCACATGTCTAAGGCACATGTCTACTGTAATGTCTACTGTACATGCCTACTGCACATGTCTACTGTACATGCCTATTGCACACGTGTACTGTACATGTCCACTGCATATGTCTACTGCATATGTCAACTTAATGTGCCTACCATATATGTCCACTGTGCACGCCTACTGTATATGCCTACAGCACATGTCTACTGTACATGTCTACTGTACATGCCTACTGTACATGCCTATTGTATATGCCTACTGCACATGTCCACTACACATGCCTGCTGCAAATATCTACTGTACAAGCCTACAGTACATGCCTAATATATTGCTGCACATAGCGACTCTGTAGATGCCTACTGCACATGTCTACTGTACATGCCATATGCACATGTCTACTGTACATGCCTACTGTACATGTCTACTGCACATGTCTACGGCACATTTCCACTGCACATGTCTACTTTACATGCCTATTGCTCATGTCTACTTCTAGATGCCCACTGTACATGTTGACTATACATGCCTAATGCACATGTCTACTGTACATGCCATCTGCACATGTCTACAGTACATGTCTACTGTACATGCCATCTGCACATGTCTACTGTACATGTCTACTATACATGCTTGTTGTATCTGCCTGATGTACATGCATACTGCACATGTCTACTGTATGTGCATACTGCACATGTCTACTGTACATGTCTATTGTACATTTCTACAGCACCTGTCTATTGTACATGTCTACTTTTCATATCGACTGTACATACCTACTATACATGTCAAGTGTTCACGTCTACCGTAAATGCCGACTGTACATGTCGACCGTACATTCCTACTGCACATGTCTACTTTACATGCCTATTGCTCATATCTACTGTAGATGCCTACTGTACATGTCAACTATACATGCCATTTGCACATGTCTACTGTACATGCCTACTATACATGTCTACTGCACATGTCCACGGCACATGTCTACTGTACATGTCCACTGCACATGTCTAAGGCACATGCCTACTGCACATATCTACTGTACATGCCTACTGCACATGTCTATTGTACATGTCCACTGCATATGTCTACTGCATATGTCAACTTAATGTGCCTACCATATATGTCTACTGAATATGCCTACAGTACATGTCTGCCGTACATGTCTACTGTACATACCTACTGTACATGCCAATTGTATATGCCTACTGCACATGTCCACTACACGTGCCTGCTGCAAATATCTACTGTACAAGCCTACAGTACATGTCTAATATACATGTCTACTGCACATGGCGACTCTGTAGATGCCTACTGCACATGTCTACTGTACATGTCATCTGCACATGTCTACTGTACATGCCTACTGTACATGTCTACTGCACATGTCCACTGCACATGTCTACTTTACATGCCTATTGCTCATGCCTACTTCTAGATGCCCGCTGTACATGTTGACTATACATGCCTAATGCACATGTCTACGGTACATGCCATCTGCACATGTCTACTGTACATGCCTACTATACATGTCTACTGAACATGCCTACTGCACCTGTCTACAGTACATGTCTGCTGTACAAGCCATCTGCACATGTCTACTGTACATGCCTACTGTACTTGTCGACCGTACATTCCTACTGCGCATGTCTACTTTACATGCCTATTGCTCATATCTACTGTAGATGCCTACTGTACATGTCAACTATACATGCCATCTGCACATGTCTACTGTACATGCCTACTATACATGTCTACTGCATATGTCTACTGTACATGCCTAATGCACATGACTAATATACAGGCCTATTGCACATGCCTACTGTAGATACCAATTGTACATGTCTATTCTACATGTCCACTGAACATGCCTACAGCACCTCACTACTGCACATCTACTGTACATGTCTACTGCATGTCTACTAGACATGCCTACTGCCCATCTCTACTATACATGCCTATTGCACATGTCTACTGTGCATGCCTATGTACATGTATAATGTACAAGCCTGCTGTACATGTCTAATGCACATGCCTACTGCACGTGCCCACTGTGCATGCCTATTATTCATGCTTACTGCACATGCCTACTGTATGTGTTTACTGCACATGTATACTGTACATGTCAACTACACATCCCTACTACAATATCTGCTGTACATTAAATGCCTACTATACATGCCTAATGCTCATGTCTACTGAACATGCCTACTGCACCTGTGTACTGTACATTTCTACTGTACATGTTCTTGCTGTACATCTCGACAGCACATGCCTATTGTACATGCCTACTTTACATGTCTACTGCTAATATCTACTGTACATGTCTACTGCTCATGTCTACTGTACATGCCTACTGCACATGTCTACTGTATATGCCAGCTGCACATATGTCTACTGCAGATGCCTACTGCAAATGTCTACTGTACATGTCCACTGTACCTGTCTACTGTACAGAACTACTGTAGATGCCTATTGTACATGCCTGCAGTACATGCCTACTGCACATTTCCACTGTGCATGAGTACTGTGCATGCCTACTCTATATGTCTACTGTTCACGCCATCTGAACATGTCTACTGTACATGCGTACTGCACATGTCTACTGTACATTCCAACTATACATATCTACTGCACATGACTACTGTACATGTCTACTGTATATGCCTAATGAACCTGCCTACTGCACATGTCTACAGTACATGTTTACTGTACATGCCTGGTTTACATACCTATTGTACATGTCTACTGCATATGTCTACTGTACATGCTTACTGCATGTGCCTACTACATAAGTCTACTGTACATGTCTACTCTACATGCCATATGTACATGTCTACTGTACATGTCTACTGTACATGTCTACAGTACATGCCTATGGTACATACCTACAGCACATGCCTATGGTACATGTCTATGACACATGTCTACTATACATGCCAGCTGTACATGTCCACTGTACATGCCTACTATACATGTCTACTGCATACGTCTTTTGAACATGTCTACTGTACATGTCCACTGTACATGCTTACTGCACACATCTACTATACAAGCCTACTATACATATCAACTGCACATGTCTATTGTACATGCCTACTATAAATATCTACTGCACATGTCTATTCTACATGTCTACTATACAGGTCTACTGTACATGACTACAATACTTGTCAATTACACATGCCTACTGCATTTGCCTACTGTACATGTCTAATGTACATGCCTACTGTACATGCCTACTGCACATGCTTACTGTAAATGCCTGCTGTGCATATTTACTGCACATATCTACTGTACATGTCTACTATACCTGCTTACTGCCCATGGCTACTGCACATGTCTACTGTACAGGCCTAATATACATTTCTACTGTATATGTCTACTGTACATGCCTACTACACATGTAAACTGCACATGTATACTGCACATATCTACTGTACCTGCCTACGATATATATATCTACTGCACATGTCTACTGCACATGCCTACAGTACATGTCTACGACACGTCTACTATACATGCCAGCTGCACATTTCCACTGTGCATGTCTACTGTACATGCCTACTATACATGTCTACTGCACATGCCTATTGAACATGCCCACTGTACATGCCTACTCTACATACCTGCTGCACATGTCTACTGCACATGTCTACCGTACATGTCTACTGCACATGCCTACTGCACATGTCCACTGTATATGCCTACTGCACTTTCCCACGGCACATGTCTACTGTACATGTCTGCTGCACATGTCCACAGGACATGCTTGCTGTACATGTCTACTGCACATGTCTACTGCACATGCCTAATCTACATGTCTACTGTAACTCTTCCTCTTAGGTGTCTGTTGGGATTGAGATGAACATGCTTCCACTTTGGTTTGCTTCATTCTGCAATGGTTGATAAGTCCAATGAGCGACCTGCAGTTTCTGCCACATGCGATGGAGATGGAGCTTGATGGATCGGGAGTTGTTTGGAAGTTTGTGTGTGCTCTCCGATACATCGACTTTGTCTCAGCTGGGTTCCCTAGGATGTCTCTCGGCCGACCCGGTGCCTTCCTGAATGAACCCTCTCCATTTTGGTCGGTTACATGACAGGGTCTCCCGTAAGTCTGCGGGGATGTTTGACCTCTTCAGGGATACTTTGGGGACACGATGGTCTGAAAGGCCTCGTTCTGTGCTTTAACCATCCTGTGATTCTGTGGTATGCCTTGGATCCATTGCACTTCAGGGAAACCTCTGTCAGAAAGGTGATTAAAAAGATAAATTTGTAAAAAGTCATTTCCAAATGGTTCCTTCTGATGAGCAACCAGGCATTTACAAGCAACTCCCAATCCACAAATTCCCTCCCCAAACACGATTAACCCCTGGGGCAGGTGTGGGGTGGTGGGGGAGGGGAGACTGCTACATGGACAGCAATTACAATGCACGAACCTAAAAGGGACAGGCCAGCTTAAACACAACTCTAGCTCTTCTGACATGATGTAATCATATGGCAGTTGAGCTCCAGTTGCAGGACACAACTTCAACTCTTCCAAGAAAAGTGGCTCCCAACCAACCCCTCCTGCCGCCACGCTGGTAATGAAGTAGACCGTTGTTGAGCTTTCACCCATCCTGCAGGCCGTAATGTCCCTTTAAGAAAATATCACTGCTGATAATTTACCCCTTGACTCTCCTCATTCAATGATTTGAAATAGGTGCCTTTGAAGGTGTAATGCCTGAGAGATTGAGAATCACAACTGACACAATTTCACAGTAAACCTAACACAAAAATAAAAAATACCTGGAAAAACTCAGCAGGTCTGGCAGCATCTGCGGAGAGGAACACAGTTAACGTTTCGAGTCCGTATGACTCTTCAACAGAACTAAGTAAAAATAGAAAAGAGGTGAAATATAAGCTGGTTTAAGGCGGTGGGGGGAGGGGGAGGTGGTGGTGGGACAGGTAGAGCTGGATAGAGGGCCAATAATGGGTGGAGATAACCAAAAGATGTCACAGACAAAAGAACAAAGAGGTGTTGAAGGTGGTGATATTATCTAAGGAATGTGCTAATTAAGGGTAGAAAGCAGGACCAGCAGGGTACAGATAGCCCTAGTGGGGGTGGGGTGAAGGCTTAAAGGTAGAGATAAAACAATGGATGGAAATACATTTAAAAATAATGGAAATAGGTGGGAAAAGAAAAATCTGTATAAATTATTGGGAAAAAAAGGGGGGGATCGGAAAGGGGGTGGGGATGGAGGAGGGAGTTCATGATCTAAAGTTGTTGAACTCAATATTCAGCCCGGAAGGCTGTAAAGTGCCTAGTCGGAAGATGAGGTGCTGTTCCTCCAGTTTGTGTTGGGCTTCACTGGAACAATGCAGCAAGCCAAGGACAGACATGATCAGTCTTTGATTGGTGCACGTTGGTCTCAGGGGTTTGTGATCAGTCTTTGATTGGTGCATGTTGGTCTCTGGAGTTTGTGATCAGCCTTTGATTGGTGCATGTTGGGCTCTGGGGGTGTCTGATCAGCCTTTGATTGGTGCATGTTGGTCTCTGGGGTTTGTGATCAGTCTTTGATTGGTGCACGTTGGTCTCTGGGGTTTGTGATCAGTCTTTGATTGGTGCACATTGGTCTCTGGGGTTTGTGATCAGTCTTTGATTGGTGCACATTGGTCTCTGGGGTTTGTGATCAGTCTTTGATTGGTGCACGTTGGGCTCTGGGGTTTGTGATCAGTCTTTGATTGGTGCCTGTTGGTATCTGGAGTTTGTGATCAGTCTTTGATTGGTGCCTGTTGGGCTTTGGGGTTTGTGATCAGTCTTTGATTGGTGCCTGTTGGTATCTGGGGTTTGTGATCAGTCTTTGATTGGTGCATGTTGGTCTCTGGGGTTTGTGATCAGTCTTTGATTGGTGCATGTTGGTCTCTGGGGTTTGTGATCAGTCTTTGATTGGTGCATGTTGGGCTCTGGGGGTGTCTGATCAGTCTTTGATTGGTGCATGTTGGGCTCTGGGGTTTGTGATCAGTCTTTGATTGGTGCATGTTGGTAACTGGAGTTTGTGATCAGTCTTTGATTGGTGCACGTTGGGCTCTGGGGTTTGTGATCAGCCTTTGATTGGTGCATGTTGGTCTCTGGGGTTTGTGATCAGTCTTTGATTGGTGCCTGTTGGGCTCTGGGGTTTGTGATCAGTCTTTGATTGGCGCCTGTTGGGCTCTGGGGTTTGTGATCAGTCTTCGATTGGTGCATGTTGGTATCTGGAGTTTGTGATCAGTCTTTGATTGGTGCACGTTGGGCTCTGGGGTTTGTGATCAGTCTTTGATTGGCGCCTGTTGGGCTCTGGGGTTTGTGATCAGTCTTCGATTGGTGCATGTTGGTATCTGGAGTTTGTGATCAGTCTTTGATTGGTGCACGTTGGGCTCTGGGGTTTGTGATCAGCCTTTGATTGGTGCATGTTGGTCTCTGGGGTTTGTGATCAGTCTTTGATTGGTGCCTGTTGGGCTCTGGGGTTTGTGATCAGTCTTTGATTGGTGCCTGTTGGGCTCTGGGGTTTGTGATCAGTCTTTGATTGGTGCCTGTTGGTCTCTGGGGTTTGTGATCAGTCTTTGATTGGTGCATGTTGGTATCTGGGGTTTGTGATCAGTCTTTGATTGGTGCCTGTTGGTCTCTGGGGTTTGTGATCAGTCTTTGATTGGTGCCTGTTGGGCTCTGGGGTTTGTGATCAGTCTTTGATTGGTGCATGTTGGTCTCTGGGGTTTGTGATCAGTCTTTGATTGGTGCCTGTTGGGCTCTGGGGTTTGTGATCAGTCTTTGATTGGTGCATGTGGGTCTCTGGGGTTTGTGATCAGTCTTTGATTGGTGCCTGTTGGTATCTGGGGTTTGTGATCAGTCTTTGATTGGTGCATGTTGGTCTCTGGGGTTTGTGAACAGCCCTTGATTGGTGCATGTTGGTCTCTGGGGTTTGTGATCAGTCTTTGATTGGTGCATGTTGGTATCTGGGGTTTGTGATCAGTCTTTGATTGGTGCATGTTGGTCTCTGGGGTTTGTGATCAGTCTTTGATTGGTGCATGTTGGTCTCTGAGGTTTGTGATCAGCCTTTGATTGGTGCCTGTTGGTATCTGGGGTTTGTGATCAGCCTTTGATTGGTGCATGTTGGTCTCTGGGGTTTGTGATCAGCCTTTGATTGGTGCATGTTGGTCTCTGGGGGTGTCTGATCAGTCTTTGATTGGTGCACGTTGGTCTCTGGGGTTTGTGATCAGTCTTTAATTGGTGCACGTTGGTCTCTGGGGTTTGTGATCAGTCTTTGATTGGTGCATGTTGGTCTCTGGAGTTTGTGATCAGTCTTTGATTGGTGCATGTTGGTCTCTGGAGTTTGTGATCAGTCTTTGATTGGTGCCTGTTGGTCTCTGGGGTTTGTGATCAGTCTTTGATTGGTGCCTGTTGGTATCTGGGGTTTGTGATCAGTCTTTGATTGGTGCCTGTTGGGCTCTGGGGTTTGTGATCAGTCTTTGATTGGTGCATGTTGGTCTCTGGGGTTTGTGATCAGTCTTTGATTGGTGCATGTTGGTATCTGGAGTTTGTGATCAGTCTTTGATTGGTGCATGTTGGTCTCTGGGGTTTGTGATCAGTCTTTGATTGGTGCATGTTGGGCTCTGGGGTTTGTGATCAGTCTTTGATTGGTGCATGTTGGGCTCTGGGGGTGTCTGATCAGTCTTTGATTGGTGCACGTTGGTCTCTGGGGTTTGTGATCAGTCTTTGATTGGTGCCTGTTGGGCTCTGGGGTTTGTGATCAGTCTTTGATTGGTGCACGTTGGTCTCTGGGGTTTGTGATCAGTCTTTGATTGGTGCATGTTGGTATCTGGAGTTTGTGATCAGTCTTTGATTGGTGCACGTTGGGCTCTGGGGTTTGTGATCAGTCTTTGATTGGTGCATGTTGGTATCTGGAGTTTGTGATCAGTCTTTGATTGGTGCCTGTTGGTCTCTGGGGTTTGTGATCAGTCTTTGATTGGTGCATGTTGGTCTCTGGGGTTTGTGATCAGTCTTTGATTGGTGCATGTGGGTCTCTGGAGTTTGTGATCAGTCTTTGATTGGTGCATGTTGGTCTCTGGGGTTTGTGAACAGTCTTTGATTGGTGCATGTTGGTCTCTGGGGTTTGTGAACAGTCTTTGATTGGTGCATGTTGGTCTCTGGGGTTTGTGATCAGTCTTTGATTGGCGCCTGTTGGGCTCTGGGGTTTGTGATCAGTCTTCGATTGGTGCATGTTGGTATCTGGAGTTTGTGATCAGTCTTTGATTGGTGCACGTTGGGCTCTGGGGTTTGTGATCAGCCTTTGATTGGTGCATGTTGGTCTCTGGGGTTTGTGATCAGTCTTTGATTGGTGCCTGTTGGGCTCTGGGGTTTGTGATCAGTCTTTGATTGGTGCCTGTTGGGCTCTGGGGTTTGTGATCAGTCTTTGATTGGTGCCTGTTGGTCTCTGGGGTTTGTGATCAGTCTTTGATTGGTGCATGTTGGTATCTGGGGTTTGTGATCAGTCTTTGATTGGTGCCTGTTGGTCTCTGGGGTTTGTGATCAGTCTTTGATTGGTGCCTGTTGGGCTCTGGGGTTTGTGATCAGTCTTTGATTGGTGCATGTTGGTCTCTGGGGTTTGTGATCAGTCTTTGATTGGTGCCTGTTGGGCTCTGGGGTTTGTGATCAGTCTTTGATTGGTGCATGTGGGTCTCTGGGGTTTGTGATCAGTCTTTGATTGGTGCCTGTTGGTATCTGGGGTTTGTGATCAGTCTTTGATTGGTGCATGTTGGTCTCTGGGGTTTGTGAACAGCCCTTGATTGGTGCATGTTGGTCTCTGGGGTTTGTGATCAGTCTTTGATTGGTGCATGTTGGTATCTGGGGTTTGTGATCAGTCTTTGATTGGTGCATGTTGGTCTCTGGGGTTTGTGATCAGTCTTTGATTGGTGCATGTTGGTCTCTGAGGTTTGTGATCAGCCTTTGATTGGTGCCTGTTGGTATCTGGGGTTTGTGATCAGCCTTTGATTGGTGCATGTTGGTCTCTGGGGTTTGTGATCAGCCTTTGATTGGTGCATGTTGGTCTCTGGGGGTGTCTGATCAGTCTTTGATTGGTGCACGTTGGTCTCTGGGGTTTGTGATCAGTCTTTAATTGGTGCACGTTGGTCTCTGGGGTTTGTGATCAGTCTTTGATTGGTGCATGTTGGTCTCTGGAGTTTGTGATCAGTCTTTGATTGGTGCATGTTGGTCTCTGGAGTTTGTGATCAGTCTTTGATTGGTGCCTGTTGGTCTCTGGGGTTTGTGATCAGTCTTTGATTGGTGCCTGTTGGTATCTGGGGTTTGTGATCAGTCTTTGATTGGTGCCTGTTGGGCTCTGGGGTTTGTGATCAGTCTTTGATTGGTGCACGTTGGGCTCTGGGGTTTGTGATCAGTCTTTGATTGGTGCATGTTGGTCTCTGGGGTTTGTGATCAGTCTTTGATTGGTGCATGTTGGTATCTGGAGTTTGTGATCAGTCTTTGATTGGTGCACGTTGGGCTCTGGGGTTTGTGATCAGTCTTTGATTGGTGCCTGTTGGGCTCTGGGGTTTGTGATCAGCCTTTGATTGGTGCATGTTGGTCTCTGGGGGTGTCTGATCAGTCTTTGATTGGTGCCTGTTGGTCTCTGGGGTTTGTGATCAGTCTTTGATTGGTGCATGTTGGTCTCTGGGGTTTGTGATCAGTCTTTGATTGGTGCATGTTGGTCTCTGGGGTTTGTGATCAGTCTTTGATTGGTGCATGTTGGGCTCTGGGGTTTGTGATCAGTCTTTGATTGGTGCATGTTGGTCTCTGGGGTTTGTGATCAGCCTTTGATTGGTGCACGTTGGGCTCTGGGGTTTGTGATCAGTCTTTGATTGGTGCATGTTGGTATCTGGAGTTTGTGATCAGTCTTTGATTGGTGCCTGTTGGTCTCTGGGGTTTGTGATCAGTCTTTGATTGGTGCATGTTGGTCTCTGGGGTTTGTGATCAGTCTTTGATTGGTGCATGTGGGTCTCTGGAGTTTGTGATCAGTCTTTGATTGGTGCATGTTGGTCTCTGGGGTTTGTGAACAGTCTTTGATTGGTGCATGTTGGTCTCTGGGGTTTGTGAACAGTCTTTGATTGGTGCATGTTGGTCTCTGGGGTTTGTGATCAGTCTTTGATTGGTGCACGTTGGTCTCTGGGGTTTGTGAACAGTCTTTGATTGGTGCATGTTGGTCTCTGGGGTTTGTGATCAGTCTTTGATTGGTGCACGTTGGTCTCTGGGGTTTGTGAACAGTCTTTGATTGGTGCATGTTGGTCTCTGGGGTTTGTGAACAGTCTTTGATTGGTGCATGTTGGTCTCTGGGGGTGTCTGATCAGTCTTTGATTGGTGCACGTTGGTCTCTGGAGTTTGTGATCAGTCTTTGATTGGTGCATGTTGGTCTCTGGGGTTTGTGAACAGTCTTTGATTGGTGCATGTTGGTCTCTGGGGTTTGTGAACAGTCTTTGATTGGTGCATGTTGGGCTCCTGGGTGTCTGATCAGTCTTTGATTGGCCCGTGTCCCACTGGAATTAGTCCATGTATACTGTACTTTGTTTTCTCAGGTGGCCCGCCTACACATACTTGTTTAGTCATAGGATGCCTGACCTTCCGTCTGCTGCTGCTTCAAGTTGTTTTTTGTAAGTGGTTATGCTGCTGTCCACAATGAGGCACCTGCATGTATCAGCTAAACACAACCACAGCAAGCTCCTTAATCAATAAATCTCAGGCAACCTTTTAAGTAAACTTATTCAGGGATTCTTAAGCATATTCTTACAGAGGGTTCCAAATCAGCTCATTCATAGCTGCCAAAAAATGGCACATTAAAATGTAATTAAGATGGAAATCAAATTAGAATTACTTTCTCTTCTGACACTATTCGCCTGGGGCTGCATTATTCTGTGTTAACATGAATTATATCTTCAGGACACTGGGGGTGGAAAACCTCGGGGAGAGTATTCAGTGATTACACATGCTTGCATATTGATTATACCCCCCTTCTTCAATGGTCCTCATTATGCTGGCCCTCAGTTCAGTTGCCCTTTTAACTGTGGCACTTTCCAATGATAGAAACCCACGGTAAACGAGCTATAAGGATCATTTCCAACAGGGAGGTTTTCAGGAACAGTACGGATCAGGCTGGAATTTGACACAACGAGTGAGGTGATGACGTTCGCTCAGCCTGTGTTACTCTGTGATGACATGGCAATCCCAGCCTTTGCAGGCCCCAAACATAAGATCAGCAGCGGTTTCATTCGGTGACCTGGTGATTGGACATTAAAAACCTGAATGAATTTGCGGCTGACATTTTGAATATTGCTGAAAAGAGAGACATGTTGCCAAAGCTTTTCATCTTGCACTCATCAGGACAAACATAAGAATGCCAAATTTCAAACGATCACAGCAATTTATATTACAGGAAAAAAGGATGCTGATTAGTTGGCAAGTCAACTCTGATTGGTCATTTCCCTGGGGATGAATAAGTTCCCCAAGCTCCTGGCTAATTCAAAAAAGGTGCAAGGCTTGAACATATTCCTTTTGTTTGCAGAAAACAGGCCCCTGCGTATGAATGTATGAGGCTTCCAGCAAGTGTAAATGAGCCGCTTTACAAGCTCGGCTGATTATCATAAATTGGTTGTTCGTGTAGCTATTAGTGCACTCAGGATTAGGGGGGTGCGGGGTGGCCCACGGTTCAAAGATGGTGACCCTGCTTTGCTTTGTCTCGCTTAGCTTTACCTCCAGGACTCTGTCTGTGAAATGGAGAACTTATTCCCCATCTCTGGCTTTGAATCTTCTTCCACCGTCTCCCATATAGAGCTGAAAACAACTGCCACAGGCCGTCCTTCACACCACACAGAGGGTGCAGGCGTCCCCTTAAGACCGGGCAGCTCCTGCTGCCCTGGGCACGCCCCTCCCAGGCCCTCTCCCTCTGGGAATTCCGCACTCCGAGCGTATGCATCAGCCGTCGCTGGGAGCGCTGCAGCATCCGGGAATTGATGCGGAATGTGTTTGTGGACATCTGGCTGTGTCCTGACTGTGCTGTCAGTGGGAAATCTCCTCTAGGAAAGGGGCGGTGCGAGTTCAGCGAGAGCATGAAAAAGCCTGAGCAGCATTCTGACATTATCACATTCGGCAGGACTGGGGCCCCTATCTCTGGAAAAGAGAGGGCGGAGGGCTGACTTGGTAGAGGTCTTTGATAGGGTGGACATGAGAGAGATGTTCCCACTTATGGAGAGAAACCAGAATTAGGAGTAATAAATGCAAGATTTTCTTCAGTTCTCTGCCTGGAGGCAGGTCCTTTAGCAATTACTTATCCAATCAGAGCAAAGTGCTGTGATGTTTTTTTTGACTATGATTAAGGTGAGGAGACAGGCCCTGAGTCTACCACAGCCCGAATGGGGGTTTGAACCCTGTGTCGATCCACATGTTGGCTGTCCAGCCACCTTAGATAACCATCCCCCCAAATGCACGGTGCTGATCAATAAATCCAATAGAAAATTCAGGGGAAGCATCTTTACTGCGAGAGTGGTGAGAAGATGGAACTCGCTATCACCAGGGGTAGTTGGGGTGAAGAGCAGAGATGCATTTAAAGAGAAGTGAGCTCAACACATGGGGAAGAATGGAGTAGAAGGACGTGCTGATAGAGTGTGAAGAGGTTCATGTAGAATATAAACTGTGGCATTGACCCAGGGAGGAGGGATGGAAGATAGAAATTACCTTTATAACTTCATCTTACTTGCTGCCTAGTCTCATCCCAGTCACCCCAGGGTTTCCCATGCACAGCCCACCATCAGCTTCTTCAGGGCAACTGAAAATGGGTTTCGTCTCTGACGTAAAGTGGGGAGAGTGAGGCAGGAGGGTCAGGAATGCTGCCTTCTATCTCATTTTCATGGCATAGGCAATTCCCATCCACTATCGGGGGCAGTGTGAGGGGGTCGGGGACAGGGGAGCTGGTGGCAGGGGGAGGAAACAGGAAACTCTCTCAATGTCAGGGCAACATATAGGGCTCAGAGATGGATCTACTTACCTCCCCAGGGAATGGATGGTCCTCCTCCTAGGCCTAAGAGGGGACCATTGTTTAGCGGATAAGTCACTAAGGGGGCATAGACTGAAGGTTAGCATTAGGAGAGTTGTGGTCGTTATGGCCAGAATTTCTCGTTCGTCAGGCGGGCGTGCGCCCAACCCGCACGAGCGTAAAATGACGCGCGATGATGTCGGGCGAGCGTCCTGACGTCATCGCGCACTCGCGCAATATTTCGGTCGGCGGGCACACGCAGGAGTCAGCAGCCCGCCCGCCCACCGACAATTAGCAGGCCTATTAGGCCACTAAAGTCCTAACTGAATTACATTTCTCACTGCCCGTCCAGCCTTACGGTTGGCGGGCAAGCAAAAGGCCAAGAGGCCTTTGGATATTTTAGGAAACCTCATCCACGGGCGGGGCGAGGTCTCCAACAGCTATTAAAAATTAAACAAAAATGTTAACGTTTCATTAATAACACGTCCCTGCTCACGTGACAGAGTGACATGAGGGGGACATGTTTTTTAACCTTTTAAAATTCTTTCCTTTTAATTTTTAAAATCTTCATCTTCCTGAGGCAGCTCCGTGCCTCAGGGACCTTTTCCCGTGCGCTTGGTGCGCGCAAGCGCCAAGTTCCCCGCTTGCCTTTCCTCCCCTCCACCACACAGGCAGCGCTGAGCCCGCCAGCGTGAAATCGCGGCCGTGGTCCGATCGCGGGCGGCGGCTGGCTTCCCGACCGCTCCCGCTCGCCCCTTCGAGCCCGCCCAACGAAAGCAAGATCCTGGCCTATTACTTTATTTAGCGTGTAATATACCTTTAAGAATAATGCTTGTCAAGGAAGATCACATGACCTTTAGCAACCAATAGGAGAATAGCATGGGCTACCTCTGTCGTTCGCAGCTAGTAGTGTAGTAGGGTTGAAGTGAAAGGACACGTGTAGATGCTTCTGAGCACCTTTGTCCATAAACTTAAAGTTCCACCCAAGAGGTGTCTGCTGATCAACTCCATTAATGGTACCAAGTCGTCTACCTCTCTCGTAACAAACTGGCGATGAGGATCCACGGGATCCAACAAGAACGAAAGAAGAAGTTAGAAAAAATATTTTCGTTCAGTTATTTGAATATAGAATGTTTTTCCACAAGTGGCTGGTGAGGCAGAGAAGCGATCACATCACTGAACGAAAGAGAATCGGAGAAATCCTGGTGAGAACAGAGAACTCACTTCAGAATTTGGAATTCATTAAATATGTTTAAGGCTGGGATCGACAGGTTTTTGGTCTCTCAGGGAATCAAGGGATGTGGGGAGTGGGCAGGATAATGGGGTTAAAGGCCAAAGTCTGGCAGGTTTAAAAGTACATAAATCTCCAGGCCCGGATGAAATGTGTCCCAGGCTGTTGAGTGAGGCAAGGGAGGGGATAGCAGGGGCGCTGGCAATAATTTTCAATACCTCTCCGGCCACAGGAGAGGTGCCAGAGGACTGGAGGACAGCCAATGTGGTATAGTTATTCAAGAAGGGAGGAAGGGATAAACCAGGGAACTATAGGCCAGTCAGTCTAACCTCAGTGGTGGGGAAACTATTGGAAGCAATTCTGAGGGACAGAATTAATCTACACTTGGAGAGGCAGGGATTAATCAAGGACAGTCAGCATGGTTTTGTTAAGGGGAAGTCATGTCTGACCAATTTGATTGAATTTTTCAAAGAGGTGACCAGGTGTGTAAATGAGGCAATGCATTTGACGTAGTCTACTTGGACTTCAGCAAGGCTTTTGATAAGGTCCCGCATGGGAGACTGATAACAAAGGTAAGAGCCCATGGGATCCAAGGCAATTTGGCAAATTGGACCCAGAATTGGCTGAGTGGCAGGAAGCAGAGGGTGATGGTCGAGGGGGTGTTTTTGTGACTGGATGCCTGTGTCCAGTGGGGTTCCACAGGGATCAGTGTTGGGTCCCTTGCTGTTTGTGGTATATATAAACGATTTAGACTTGAATGTAGGAGGGTTGATCAGTAAGTTCGCGGATGACACGAGAATTGGTGGGGTGGTAAATAGTGAGGAGGATAGCCTTAGATTACAGGAGGATATAGACGGGCTGGTCAGATGGCAAATTGAATTTATCTCCGGATAAGTGTGAGGTGATGCACTTGGGCAGGACAAGCAAGGCACGAGAATACACGATGAATGGTAGGACCCTGGGAAGTACCAAGGATCAGAGGGACTTTGGTGTGCATGTCCAGCAGTCCCTTAATGTAGCGGGACAGGTAGATAAAGTGGTTAAGAAGGCAGAAGGGATACTTGTCTTTATTAGCTGAGGCATAGAATATAAGAGCAGGGAGGTTATGCTGGAACTGTATAAAATGCTGGTTAGGCCACAGCTAGAGGATTGCGTGCAGTTCTGGAATCCGCATTATAGGAAGGTTGTGATTGCACTAGAGAGTGCAGAGGAGATTTACCAGGATGTTGCCTGGGCTGGAGAGTTTTAGTTATGAGGAGATTGGGTAGATTGGGGTTATTTTCCCTGGAGCAGAGGAGATTGAGGGGGGACATGATTGAGGTGTATAAAATTATGAGGGGCATAGATAGGGTAGACAGGAAGGAACTTTTCCCCTTGGTGGAGGGAACAATAACCAGAGGGCATAGATTTAAGGTAAGGGGCAGGAGGTTTAGAGGGGATGTGAGGAAGAATTTTTTCACCCAGAGGGTGGTGGGAATCTGGAACTCACTGCCTGAAAGGGTGGTAGAGGCAGATACCCTCATAACATTTAAGAAGTATTTGGATGTGCACTTGTGATGCCATGGCATACAAGGTTATGGGCCTAGTGCTGGAAAATGGGATTAGAATAGTTAGATACTTGTTTGACTGGTGCAGACTCGATGGGCCAAAGGGCCTTTTTTGTGCTGTAGATCTCTATGTCTCTGCTGCTGCTGATGGCCCACAGCACCTCATTGATGCCCAGTCTTGAGCTGCTGGATCTCTTTGAAATCTATCCCATTTAGCACGGTGGTAGTGCCACACAACATGATGGAGGGTATCCTCAATGTGAAGGCGGAATTTTGTCTCCACAATGACTGTGCAGTGGTCACTCTTACCGATGCTTCATGGGCAGATGGATCCGCGGCAGGTAGGTTGGTGTGGTTGGTCTAGTGTGTTTTTCCCTCACCACCTGTTGCAGACCCAGTCTACCAGCTATGTCCTTTAGGACTCAGCCAGCTCGGTCAGTAGTGGTGCTACCAAGCCACTCTTGGTGATGGACATTGAAGTCCCCCCAGTTTGATACAGCTGAGTGGCTTGCTAGGCCATTTCAGAGTCAACCACATTGCAATGGGTCTGCATTCACATGTAGACCAGGTAAGGACGACAGATTTCCTTCCCTAAAGGGCATTAGTGAACCAGATGGGTTTTTAACAACAATGGTTACATGAACATCATTTGACTTTTAATTCCAGATTTTTATTCGAACCCAGGGGCACTGGTCCAGCGACAATACCAGTATGCCATCACCTCCCCATGCTACATAAATGCATGACTTCCTTTCTTTAATGTTTTGTGATTTGGTGAATTCGCCACAGTGACACTGTTTGCAGGTTAGATACCAGCACAGCCAGCGTTGGAGTTCTGAAATTATTGAGAAGCTGGTGAAATAATTATTAAAATAAATTCAGAGCAGCAGAGCTGCATAATTCATTTTGGAAGCCAGGTTTATTTGAAGCTGCTGCTGCAGAGTAATGATCTGCCTGCAACGAGTGAGTTTGAGCAGAATCGCATGAAGTGTACAGATGTTTTGTGTGGAAGAGTCGGATAACATCAGAGTGCAGCAGTTATCTGGTCACATGGGCATGTTTACAACCTCAGCGTTATTATTGTTGCTACCACTCCAACACATGGGCAGAACCACTTAGTTTTATCCCCTGTTTCTTATATAATCAGCCAGTGCACCCTGCCAGTCAGCCAGTGCACTCCATGATCAGACAGTGCACTCCATGATCAGACAGTGCACTCCATGATCAGACAGTGCACTCCATGGTCAGACAGTGCACTCCATGGTCAGACAGTGCACTCCATGGTCAGACAGTGCACTCCATGATCAGACAGTGCACTCCATGGTCAGACAGTGCACTCCATGATCAGACAGTGCACTCCATGGTCAGACAGTGCACTCCATGATCAGACAGTGCACTCCATGATCAGACAGTGCACTTCATGATCAGTCAGTGTGCTCCATGATCAGACAGTGCACTTCATGATCAGACAGTGCACTTCATGATCAGACAGTGCACTTCATGATCAGACAGTGCACTCCATGATCAGACAGTGCACTCCACGATCAGACAGTGCGCTCCACGATCAGACTGTGCACTCCATGAACAGACAGTGCACTCCATGATCAGACAGTGCACTCCATGATCAGACAGTGCACTCCATGGACAGACTGTGCACTCCATGATCAGACAGTGCGCTCCATGAACAGACAGTGCACTCCACGATCAGACAGTGCACTCCATGAACAGACAGTGCACTCCACGATCAGACAGTGCACTCCATGATCAGACAGTGCACTCCATGATCAGCCAGTGCACTCCATGAACAGACTGTGCGCTCCATGATCACACAGGGCATTCCATGAACAACCAGTGCACTCCATGGTCAACCAGTGCAGTTTGTTTAGCCGGTGCATTCTTCCAGTCAGCTAGTGTACGCCATCAGCCAGCCAGTGAACTCCATAGCCAATGAGTGCAAACCACAGCCAACCACTACACTGTACGGCCAACCAGTGCATTCCACAATCAGCCAGTGCATTTCATGGTTAGCCAGTGCACTCCAAAGTCAGATGAAAAATGAAGTGAAAGAATGGAGCAGCTCCTTGGGCCATAAGGAGCAGTTCGTCATATCTACAGATACGGTTTCTAGCAGGGGACAATGGATTGCAAGCAAAGCAGGAACTACGGCCTGTCTCCTCTCCCCCAGCCCAGGAACTCTCACTAGAACCGTAGGGCTGCTGCCTCGGCTGGGATTGACCAACTCATTATAGAGTGTGGGGGTCAAACCTGTCAATTTCTTGCTGAAATACTTCTTCTTGGTTTGGACCTCAGCTGAACCCATCACTGAATCCCTCATTATCAATATTCTGGGGGTTACCATTGACCAGAAACTGAACTGGACTAGCCATATAAATACTGTGGCTACAAGAGCAGGTTAGAGGCTAGGAATCCTGCGACGTGTAACTCACCTCCTGACTCCCCAAAGCCTGTCCACCATCTACAAGGCACAGGTCAGGAGTGTGATGGAGTACTTTCCACTTGCCTGGATGAATGCAGCTCCCACAACACTCAAGAAGTTTGACACGGTCCAGGACAAAGCAGCCCGCTTGATTGGCACCACACCCACAAACATTCACTTCACCACTGACGCACAGTGGCAGCAGTGTGTACCATCTACAAGATGCACTGCAGGAATTCACCAAGGCTCCTTTGACAGCACCTTCCAAACCCACGACCACTACCACCTAGAAGGACAAGGGCCGCAGATAGATGGGAACACCACCACCTGGAAGTTCCCCTCCAAGCCACTCACCATCCTGACTTGGAAATATATCGCCGTTCCTTCACTGTCACTGGGTCAAAATCCTGGAACTCCCTCCCTAACAGCACTGTGGGTGTACCTACACCGCATGGACTGCAGCGGTTCAAGAAGGCAGCTCACCACCACCTTCTCAAGGGCAATTAGGGATGGGCAATAAATGCTGACCCAGCCAGCGAAGCTCACATCCCGTAAATGAACAAGAAAAAAGTCCCTCTGCATCACTTTGCACTGATCCTCACAGGAATAGACTCTGCTATCATTAAAGGAGCACACTGATTCGGGACTGTATTGGAGAAGTTGCTGAACCATTTTTCACAAGGGCAAAGGAATTTCTATTATTTTTGTAGAGGAATTCACAGTTTGGCTGTCAGAGCTTGAGTTGTCAGGCAAGTTACTCAGATTAATGGCCCTGGCTCGGGTGCTCCTGCAAGCCATGAACACGCTGCCTGAAAGGGCAGTGGAAGCAGATTTAACAATAACTTTCAAAAGTCAATTGGATAAATACTTAAAAAGAGGAAAAATTGCAGGGCGATGGGGAAAGAGCAGGGGGAGTGAGACTAGACCAATCGTTCTTTCAAGGTGCAGACACAGACACACTGGGGGGGACAATTTCAAAGTTTGCGGATGATACGAAGCTTTGGAGTGTTGTAAACGGCAAGGAAGACAGTGTGGAACTTCAAAAGGACATAGACAAGTTGGTGGAGTGGGCAGATAGGTGGCAGATGAAGTTCAATGTAGAGAAGTGTGAGGAGATGCATTTTGGTAGGAAGAACATGGACAGACAATATAAAATAAGGGGTGAAATTTTGAAAGAGACACAGGAGCAGAAAGACTTGGGTGCATTTGTGCATAGATCATTGAAGGTGGCAGGATAGGTGGAGGGAGCAGTTAATAAAGCATATAGTATCCTGGGCTTTATTAATAGGGGCATAGAGAACAAGAGCTGAATTTATATAAGGCACTCGTTGGGCCTCAGCTGGATTATTGTGTACAGTTCTGGGCATCACATTATAGGAAGGATATGAACGCATTGGAGAGGGTGCAGAAGAGGTTTACAAGAATGGTTCCAGGGATGAGAAACTTCAGCTATGAGGATAGATTGGAGAGGTTGGGACTGTTCTCCTTGGAAAAAAGAAGGTTAAGAGGAGATTTGATAGAGATGTTCAAAATCATGAGGGGGCTGGACAGAGTAGATAGGGAGAAACTGTTTCTGCTCAGAAAAGGATCAAGAACGAGAAGGCACAGATTTAAAGTAATTTGCAAAAGAAGCAAATGTGACGTGAGAAAAAACTTTTTCACACATCGAGTGGTTCGGGTCTGGAATGCACTGCCTGGAAGTGTGGTGGGGCAGGTTCAATCGAGGCATTCAAGAGGGCATTAGATGATTATTTGAATAGAAACAATGTGCAGGGGTATGGGGAAAAAGCAGGGCAATAGCACAGGGTCATAATGCTCATTTGGAGAGCCGGTGCAGACAATGGTGGGCCGAATGGCCTGCTTCTGTGCTGTTAAAATTTGGTGATTCTGTGAAATGGCCCTCCTCTGAGCTGGATGATTCCACGACTGTCCGATTTGGACTAATATTGTGACAGTAAAACTGATGTATAAATCAGGATCAGTTGCGCTCCACAGATGTGGAGGGTTATTTTGGCCAAAGGGTGAAAACAGGCTTGAAATATGTGCTAATAAGAAACGTCTGTTTGAAAGTGTCGATTCAACGTACAAATCTTGGCCTGGCTGATGATTATCATGATTTACACACGCCTGCAGGCTATGAAACCGACCGGCGAGGTTTAGCACTCAAGAGCTGAATAGTTGCATTTTTGCTGGAGTCCTCGTTCGGCCACTTCCACTCAAGGTGTGGAGGGCGTGTGCCGGCTGGCGCAGAAAACAACGTGGAAGGGCGCCTCAGCGGCCTAGAGAAGGGGCCCAGATTCTCGGACTCGGCCCTGGAGGCCCTGGTGGGGGAGATCCAAAGGAGGAAGCTGGGTGGAGGAGTCCACGTCGACCTCCTGTCACTCTGTGTCCTGCAGTAGCCGGTAGGCCTCGGCCTAACCCCATGCGGTCCTCCCATTCCTCAGCCAGAGCGCGGGAGAGTCAAAATTTGGCATCTGTCACAGAGCAGATGTCACGTTTTTTGTTACGGGTCTGTAAAAGAGAGAGAAAGATCTGCCAGCAATTTTAACTTGGAGTCTGATAATCAAACGTGAAAGGGAAAAGCTTCCCGTGCCCGCCTGTGTCAGGCATGATTGGTGGCGTGAGTGGACAACGTGGCGCGATCGGTTTCACGACAGCGGGAAACCAGTTGGCAATCGTCCGCTCAGCCCGCAGATGCTGGGCCGCATTTCCCGCCATCAGACGTCGGGAACCACATGGTGACGCATCAGCAAATCATTATCAGGCCAGCCCGCCGGAATCAGTCCCACACCCCCCGGCCCGTTAGATCGTCCGTCCACATCGGTGGGAAAGCACGCCCACGTGTTTCACAACAGCACATAAAAGGCGTGCACTGGGCGGGCTGCACTTTGAGGGGATCTCGGAGGTGAGGACACAGTAACATTGTGCAGCGCTCTCACCAGCGCCGCCTGCTGGACATCAAGCTTCAGGAGCATCGGGGGGGTCGGGGTTAAGCGCAGCCTTCCCATTCAGGCGGCTTTTGGGGGCGGGTGGGGAGCCAATGGCCTGTCAGTGAATATAGCGCACAAGCATATTCAGGGTGGGGGTTAGGATGAGCGAGGGAAGTGGCCACGCTTTAGGGAAACCTGTATAAAGTGACCATTCCTCTCAGACAGCTCAGGCGCAGCCACATTGATATAACTGGAGTCGAGCTTTTAGCTTCTCTGCCCACTCAAGCAACACAGAGGCATCAAAGTGTCACCAAGTGCTCCAGAGCTTTTCACCCCTCGGGCACAGACTGCAAAGTCATGAGTGTTTTAGTGGATTGCAGAACAACTGGTCGACTGGGCACATTGTACAATCTCCTTGTTAAAGCCGGCAATGGAGGTGCTCACAGCCCCTTGCAATGTCATCATCCCGGTTTGGACCAGTCTCCCCCATGGTTCAGGCTAACAGTGCAGCCTTGCAGCGCGGGTTAGGAGAATGTCTGTGCCTGAGCTGAGAGCACAGCCTGCAGACCAATGGGCAAAGCTGCTGCCAATTGGTCAGGTGGAGTGGGGCGGAGGTGGGTGGGGTTTTGGGCAGCCATGCAGCGCACTAATCTCCGGCCATCCTAGTGGGGGCCAGCACTCTCCGGGATGCGTTAAGGGCCCTTCACACTTAACCAGGACAGGCTCTTAATACACTCGAGCTAACCACGTGTCTCCCTCTTTCACCCTGCAGGAGGAGTACATCAGGATCATGGAGCCTGGTGAACTAGCTGTGTGCCTGATGGTCTACAGAGCACGATGACGATGGAGGAGAGAGTGACTGAGGCTCCTGGCTCCGGAGAGGCAGGAGCAGCAACCTCAGGAAGAAGGGGCGACTGGGGCTCCCGCACACGCTGCCCAAGAACCACAACGAGCCATCGCAGGCCGGTGCCTAGTGACACCCAGGGTGTATAGACGCCGCCTTTCATTCCTGCAGATGACTGAGAACCAGTGTCGCCGGAGACTGCGTATGTCTAAGGAACTGATCGGTCACCTCTGCCAGCTACTGCAGGATTTGGTGCCAAGGGGACATGGAGGGCATCCACTGCCAGTGGCCGTGAAAGTGACCACGGCGCTCAATTTCAACACCAGTGGCTCCTTTCAGGGCTCCACAGGTGACCTCTGTGGGATATCACAAGCCTCCAGCTACAACTGCATCCATGAGGTCATGGATGCCATCTTTGTGAGGGCCACACAACTTTGTGCATTTCGCCCAGGATCGGGACAGCCAGGATGCAAGAACGATTGGATTCACCCTGATCTCGGTTTCCCACAGGTGCAGGGTGCGATCGACTGCTCTCATGTGGCGCTCAGGTCTCCATCGCTACACTCAGTGAACTTCATCAACTGCAAGGGCTTCCACTCACTGTATGTGCAGCTGGTGTGTGACCACCAGAAACACATCCTGCAGGTGAGGGCACAGTTTCCAGAGAGTGTGCACGATGCCTACATCCTCAGTCGGTCACAGATTCCTGACGTCTTCCAGAGTCCACAGAGGCTGCAGGGTTGTCTCCTCGGGGACAAGGGCTACCCACAGAGGCCGTGGCTGATGATACCCGTGCAGCAGCCTCAGACTGCAGCAGAGCGACGCTATAATGAGGCTCATGCTGCAGCTCACAACTTGGTGGAGCAGACCATCGGGATGCTGAAGATGCGGTTCCGGTGCCTGGACCGGTCTGGTGGAGCCCTGCAATACAGTCCGCAGAGGGTGTCACACATCGTCATCATCTTCTGTGTCCTTTACACCCTGGCGCTGTAACAGGGAGAGGAGCTGGCTGAGGAGGAGATGGAGGAGCTGCATGACTCCTCCGATGAGGAGGACGCCAACAGGGATGAGGGTGAGGAGGTCCCCGGTGGTGACGATGAGGGGGATGAGGCTCTCGCACTGGCCAGACAAGGCAGGTGCACTCAGGAGGCCCTCATAGCTGCCAGATTTGTGGAGGATGATGACGAGATGCAGTGAGGTGACCCCATATATCCTCACATTGTATCTGTGAACGTTTGACTCTAGTCTGGTTTAAGGCAGTGCGAATACCCTCTGTGAGAATGCTCCTGTCATGGAGATGCAGTGGAGGCCCTAATGGTCACTTGTTCACAGGAGGAGGATGACAACATGCAGTGAGGACACTCCATAGATCTTCACATGGCCTCTGAGAATGTCTGACTCCTGTCTGGCCGAGGGCAGCTCGCTTGCGCTCCATGATCAGGGCCATCTCAGGGACGCAGCCATGAAACTATAGATGCATCTGATGCTGTGTCCGCCTTCAGCACCTCAGCCCTTCAGGAGCTAGATCACAGCACCAGTGGTCACAGATGCTGAAGAAATGATCGCCCAGTGCCTCCCTAAAGGGGAGCACACCGAGAGTGAGAGAACTCTGCAGCACCTGCCCCCTGCATTCTGGCAGCAATGACCAGCACCGCCGAGGTGCAGGCAGCAGTAATGTTTGCTGTTTGTGGTGCATGTAAATTATTTGGATTTAAGTGTAGGGAGTATGGTTACAGATGACACGAAAATTGGTAGAGTGGTAAATAGCGAGGAGGATAGATGTAAACTGCAGGAGGACATCAATGGACTGGTCAGGTGGGCAGAGCAGTGGCAAATGGAATTCAACCTGGACTAGTGTGAGGTAATGCACTTGGGTAGGGCTAACAAGGCGAGAGATCACACTATGAATGGCAGGACCCTGGAAAGTACTGAAGATCAGAGGGACCTTGGTGTGCAGATCCACAGATCCCTGAAGGTAGGTAAGATGGTTAAGAAAACATATGCGATACTTGCCTTTATTAGCCAAAGCATAGAATACAAGAGCAGGGAGATTATGCTGGAACTGTATAAAACGCTGGTTAGGCCACAACTGGAGTACTGCGTGCGGTTCTGGTCATAACATTATAGGAAGGATGTGATTGCACTGGGGAGGGTGCAGAGGAGATTTACCAGGATGCTGCCTGAGCTGGAGGGTCTGAGCTATGAGGAAAGATTGGATTGGCTGGAGTTGTTTTCCTTGGAGCAGCGAAGGTTGAGAGGGAACCTGATAGAGGTGTATAAGATTATGAGGGGCATAGATAGGGTGGATAGGAAGGCACTTTTTCCATTAGTAGAGGGGTCATTAACCAGGGGGCATAGATTTAAGGTAAGAGGTAGAAGGCTAAGAGGAGAGTTGAGGAGAAATGTTTTTCACCCAGAGGGTGGTGGGAGTCTGGAGCTCACTGCCTGAAAGGGTGGCTGAGTCAGAAACTCTGGTAATATTTAAGAAGTATTTAGATAGTCACTTGCGTTGCCATAGCCTCCAAGGCTATGGGCCAAGCGCTGGAAAATGGGATTAGTATAGTCAGATCTTTGTTGACTGGCGCGAACATGATGGGCCGAATAGCCTCCTTCTGTGCTGTAAACATCTATGAGACTATGAGTCCAATGTGTCCAGGGAGTGTGAGGCTGGACCATCACTTTGGTCTGAAGGCTGCACAGAGCACAGGGAAGAGGCCCTGGACTGAGACACCTGCCTTTATCTTGTGCAGAAAGGTTTCACATCTGAGTGACAAGAACACAGCTCATCAGAACAAGGAGCCATAGGCAGGAAGACATTCTTGGGAGTTTATTTACAATAGTGAACATGATGCACAAGTGATTAACACCCATCCCCAGGCTGTACAACAATCAGAAGGTTGTGGGTTCATGTCCCACTCCCGGAAACCAAGAACTGTGAATGTACTTGAAAGAATTACATGCGATCTGTTGATAACTCGAAAGAGTTACATCTTAACTTTCCTAATCCTGCCGCTACGTCTTGGTGCTCCCCAGACATCCACAGCGGAGGTGGAGGCAGCCTGCTGACTGTGATGCCCTGTCCGTGATGACCTTGACGGGCGTCCTCTGGAAGGCCGAGACTTGGAGGGCCCTGGCCTGCTTTCGGGGTCCTGCTGTGTGGCAGTGGCATCCTCCTCGACCTGTGGAGCTGGAGCTGCGAAGGTCACAGGATGAGGGGATTTGGATGGGTCAGACATGCCCCTGGGTGGATGGTCCCGGAGTGTGCACCTGCTGATCCTCCTCCCTATGAGTGCCCGAGGGCCCCAGGAGAAGCTGGAGTGAGATCGAGCCTCCCCCGCACCCCTCTCGTGTACACACTGTTGGAAGCCAATATGGCATCAGTGGCGGAGTTGAGCCCGTGCAGCAGTGCAGGAGCGACGTCCTGGACCAAGGTCTCCATGGCAGTTCCCATCCTACCAGTGTTGACCTCGGTGTGTTGACATGCCGGCGCTATCACCTCAGCCTGAAGGCGGACGAACTCCTCCATCGTGCCTTGCAATCTGAGGAGTGTAGCGGGCATCCCTTCCTGATGTTCCCGAGCTTGTCTTTGTAGCACCAGTAACTGTGACATGGCCGAATCCAGAGGCTCCTCATCTGACTCGGACTCAGCAATGTCCTGGCCCCCAGTGTCCTCCGAGCACCTGATGCCAGGGAAGTTCCTGCCACTACCTGCTGTGGATCAGAAAGTGCGATGTGCTCACCAGATTGTGATCCCGAGGACACTCTAAAGCTAGGTCCCACAGAGGCGTGTGTCTCTGCACTGGTGGAGTGTGTGGGTGAGCACTGTGACGGGACTTCAGGGAGGGGGTGCTTCCAGATTCCTCTTCAGAGGTTTCATCGGGGCTTGATTAGAGGCCCTGGGTCATGGACTCCGTCAGCTGTTTCCCAGATGTGCCTGTGAAAGCAAGGGGAGATAATTAGTGCATGGCAGTGGCCTGTGAAACAGGACACATCACTCACAGCATGGTTGTCTGATGGATGTTGCACTGCTGGATCCTTACTTGGTAGAGCAGCGCCGACCTCACCGTCAGCACAGGACCGGTCCAGATCCTCACGGGCAGGGTGGATGGCTCTGTTTTCAAAGTCCATGAGGACCTTGATTCCTCCACCCTGTTGTGTGCCAGTTTGTCCTGCATGGACAGAGATGGGGCGAGTGTATCAGGACACCTGCCGGGCCAGATGATAAGTATGCCTGGCCTGTGTGGGTGGTGAATGATCCCATGGACGGGATGAGGACAATGAAGGTGAGTGTGAGAGAGAGTGAATGGTGATGTCCCTTGAACCGGCAGTGAGTGAGGTCCCTGTGGATGTGTGATGGGTTTGTGAGTGTGTGAGTTGAGAGTGATGAGAAGAGCGCCTTACCCTGGTGGAACGGAGGAGATCATTCATCCTCTTGTGGCGCTGGGTGCCTGGTCCTCATTTGAAGGGCGTTGGCGCTGACCACCGTTGTCACCGCCCCCCAAGCCGGGCTAGTGCTGTTGCTGCCCATCCTGCGGCCAGAGTGGGGGTAGAGGACATCCCGGAGGGCCTCCACAGCATCCAAAAGGTGCTCGAGGGACACGTTGCTGAACCTGGGGGCTGAAGCCTTCTTCAATTTCAGGGCCATGTCTTCCATGCCGCAGCGATGGTCTGGAACCACTGAGATGTGTGCTTGTGGCTGGAATTTAAATATGACGCCTGGCGTGATAATGCGGCTGGGTGATGGCCGGTGGACGAATGAGAGCCCGTCCGCCATGGAAACGGCGTGTTTCCCAGGAATGCATAAATAATATGGCAGGTTTGGGATGATATGGTGTGAAAACCCATCATCGCGGCCGGCGGGTAACCTGCCCACTACTGCACTTGGTGCAAATCTGGGAGAATGCCACCCAAAGCGTTAACTCTGTTACTGCCTCCAGAGGCACTGCCTCATCTGCTGCATATTTCCAGCGTTTTCTAACGCGTTTTCTAATTCGCCAGCTTTTCAAACAATTCGAATTACTGGAGCTCCCACAAGGAAATGTTTAACTATGAAAGGACAGGGCAGATTAGAAGTCAAACATCAGCCCAGATTTCAAACAGTTTCTGAGCAATGCCACGGGAGGTCTGTAAGTGGAGTTAAGACAAATATGTGACATTGCTTAAATGTGCGCTTGCTCATTATTTCCCCCTTCCTTAAACTAAAGTTCATAATCACAATATTGACACCAAAAGATACTGAAAATATAATTTTGTAACAGTACATAATGACAGTGAATTAGATCCAATAGAATGCACTATGCAGAATCAGGCTGTTCAGTGCAATCAGTCACTACCAATGTTTCTGTTCCACAGAAGCCTTTTCCCATCCTGCTCAATTTAACACTATCAGCCAAACACTAACCCAAACTGACTAATCTCCAACTTTGATGACTTTATATCTGATAATGATGCTTTAATTTCACCGTTAATCACTCCCACTTGGGGGAATGTTGCCTGGATGAGTGAGATGTTGAGCTGTAGAGAGAGGGTGAGGCTGAGGTCGCATCAAGAGTACAGCACAGAAACAGGCCATTCTAAAAATTCTTTGCTGGGATGTGGGCTTCGTTGGCTGGGCCAGCATTTATTGCCCGTCCCTAGTTGCCCTTGAGAAGGTGGTGGTGAGCTGCCTTCTTGAACCGCTGCAGTCCATGTGGTGTAGGTACACCCACAGTGCTGTTAGGGAGGTAGTTCCAGGATTTTGACCCAGCGACAGTGAAGGAACGGCGATATATTTCCAAGTCAGGCTGGTGAGTGACTTGGAGGGGAACTTCCAAATGGTGGTGTTCCCATCTATCTGCTGCCCTTGTCCTTCTAGATGCTAGTGATCATGGGTTTGGAAGGTGCTGTCATCTTGTAGATAGTACACACTGCTGCCACTGTGCATCAGCGGTGGAGGGAGTGAATGTTTGTGGATGGGATGCCAATCAAATGGCTTCTTTGTCCCAAATGGTGTCAAGCTTCTTGAGTGTTGTGGGAGCTGCACTCATCCAGGCAAATGGAGAGTATTCCATCGCACTCCTGAATGAGCCTTTTAGCTGGTGGACAGGCTTTGACGAGTCAGGAGTTACTTGGCACAGAATTCCCAGCCTCTGACCTGTTCTTAGACTCATAGAGTCATAGACGTTTACAGCACAGAAGGAGGCCATTCAGCCCATCATGTCCACGTTGGTCAACAGAGATCTGACTATACTAATCCCATTTTCCAGCGCTTGGCCCATAGCTCTGGAGGCTATGGCAACACAAGTGAATATCTAAATACTTCTTAAATAATACGAGAGTTTCTGACTCAGCCACCTTTTCAGGCAGTGAGTTCCAGACTCTCACCACCATCTGGGTGAAATAATTTCTCCTTAACTCCCCTCTTACCTTAAATCTATGCCCCCTGGTTATTGACCCCTCTACTAATGGAAAAATTGCCTTCCTATCCACCCTATCTATGCCCCTCATAATCTTATACACCTCTATCAGGTCCCCTCTCAACCTTCACTGCTCCAAGGAAAACAACCCCAGCCTATCCAATCTTCCCTCATAGCTCAGACCCTCCAGCCCAGGCAGCATCCTGGTAAATCCCCTCTGCACCCTCTCCAGTGCAATCACATCCTTCCTATAATGTGGTGACCAGAACTGCACACTGTACTCCAGTTGTGGCCTAACAAGTATTTTATACAGTTCCAGCATAACCTCCCTGCTCTTGTATTCTATGACTCGGCTAATAAATGCAAGTATCCCATATGGCTTCTTAACCACCTTATCTACCTGCCCTGCTACCTTCCGGGATCTGTGGATATGCACACCAAGGTCCCTCTGATCTTCCAGCATGACCCAGATCTCCCTGTCGCTTGCCATTGCAACACACCACCCTGCTCTCATGCCCAAATATCCATCCTTGGCCTGCTGCAATGTTCCAGTGAAGCCCAACAGCAAACTGGAGGAACAGCACCTCATCTTCCGACTAGGCACTTTACAGCCTTCCGGACTTAACATGGAGTTCAACAACTTCAGACCATGAACTCTCTCCTCCATCCCCATCACTTTTTATCCCCTTTCTTCAGTATTCATTCTCATTTCTTAAATTTATTTTTTTAATTTTTATTTTTATCCACTTATTTTTATTTAAATTCATTTTTATTCATTGTTTTATCCCCACGTTTTATCCTATTTTCAATCTTTTTCCCCACCACCCTCCCCTCCCCCCACCCCACCCCCACAAGGGCCGTCTGCCACTTGTTCATGTTGTTCTTTCCAGAGTGCTTACCCTTGTCCTGCTATTATCACATTCTGCTTTCTGACCTTAATGCCACCATCAGCACCTCCTTTAGCCAGAATCACTGTCATTAACACCCCTTTGTCCTTTTGTCCATGACATCTCTGTCAATCTCTCCTTTGCCCCCACCTATCACTGGCCTTCTATCCAGCTTCACCTGCTCCACCCACCTTAAACAGTATAAATTTCATCACATTTTTACTTCTCTTTAACTCTGAAGAAGAGTCAAAAGGATACGAAATGTTAACTCTGTTTTATTTCTCTCTCCACAGATTCTGTTAGACCTGCTGGGTTTTTCCAGCATTTTATGTTTTTGTTTCAGATTTCCAGCATCTGCAGTATTTTGCTTTTTTCCCTCTGATCATCAAAGCTTTCCAGGGTCCTACCATTCATAGTATAATCCCTTGCCTTGTTTGCCCTCCCCAAGTGCATTACCTCACACTTTTCTGGGTTGAATTCCATTTGCCACTGCTCTGCCCAGCTGACCAGCCCGTTGATATCCTCCTGCAGTTTACGGCTGTCCTCCTCACTATTTACCACCCTACCAATTTTTGTGTCATCCGCGAACTTCTTGATCATACCCCCTACATTTAATTCCAAATCATTTATGTGCACCACAAACAGCAAGGGCCCCAGCACCAAGCCCTGTGGAACCCCAATGGAAACTGACTTCCAGTCACAAAAACATCCCTCTACCATCACCCTCTGCTTCCTGCCTCTCAGCCAATTTTGGATCCAATGTGCCACTTTGCCTTGGATCTCATGGGCTGTTATTTTCTTGACCAGTCTGCCATGAGGGACCTTATCAAAAGCCTTGCTAAAGTCCATGTAAACCACATCAAATGCGTTACGCTCATCAACACTCCTGGTTACCTCCTCAAAAAATTCGAACAAATTTGTCGAACATGGCCTTCCCTTAACAAGTCCACGCTGACTATCCCTGATTAATCCATGTCTCTCCAAGTGCAGATATATTCTGTCCCTCAGAATTCTTTCTAGTAACTTCCCCACCTCCGAGGTTAGGCTGACTGACCTGTAATTTCCTGGCCTATCCCTTCCTCCCTTTTTAATAATGGGACAATGTTAGCTGTCCTCCGGTCCTCTGGCACCTCACCTGTGGCCAGAGAGGATCTGAAAATTACTGCCAGGGCCTCTGATATCTGTCCCCTCGCCTCCCTCAACAGCCTGGGATACATCTCATCCGGGCCTGCGGATTTATCCACTATTAAGGCCACTAAGCCCGTTAGTACCTCCCCTCCCGCTATGCTAATTTTCTCTAATATTTCACAGTCCTCCACCCTGATGTCTATACCTGCATCATCCTTTTCCATTGTGAAGACCAATGCAAAGTATTCATTGAGGATTGGACCCACGTCTTTCGGGTCCACACACAGATTACCCCTGTGGTCCCTAATTGGTCCTACTCTTCCCCTAGTTATTCTTTTGCTCTTTATATATTTAAAAAACCCCTTTGGCTTTCCTTTATTCTACCCACCAATTCTTTCTCATGCACTCTCTTAGCTTTCCTAGTTCCCTTTCTAAGTTCCCCCCTGCACTTTTTATACTCCCCTAAGGACTCTGCCATATTGAGCCCTCGGTATCTACCTTAAGCTTCTCTTTTTTTCCTAATCCTAACCTCTATGACCCTGGATATCCAGGGTTCCCCGGACTCGGTCCCCCACTTTGTCTTTATGGAACATATTTGCCCTGTACTCTCTCTACTTCCTCCTTGAATGCCTCCCACTGCTCTGACACAGTTTTATCTACAAGTAATTTCTCCCAGTCCACTTGAGCCAAATCGTATCTCATCTTAGTAAAATTAGCCTTTCCCCAGTTTAGAACTTTTATTCCCAGCCCAACCTTATCCTTTTCCATAACTATCCTAAGTCTAACTGAGTTATGGTCACTATCCCCAAAATGCTTCCCAACTGATACACCTTCCACCTGCCCGGGCTCATATCCGAATATTAGATCCAGAACTGCCCCCTCCCTTGTTGGGCTTTCTACGTACTGGCTAAAAAAGTTCTCCTGGATGCAACTTAAGAATTTTACTCCCTCCCTACCTTGCACACTAAAACTATCCCAGTTAATACTTGGGTAGTTAAAATCCCCTGCTATTATTGCCTTATTATTCTTGCACTTCTTTGAAATTTAATTCCATATTTGATCCTCTATCTCTCCCTGAATGTTTGGGGGGCCTTTAACGCCAACAGTGCATTTTCCCCTTTTGTGTTTTTTACTTCTATCCATATGGCCTCATTTGATGGAAAAACTCAGCAGGTCTGACAGCATCTGCGGAGAGGGACACAGTTAACGTTTCGAGTCCAGATGACTCTTCATCAGAACTAAAGAAATATAGAAATGTGGTGAAATATAAGCTGGTTGAGGGGGTGGATCAAGTAGAGTTGGATAGAGGGCCAGTGATAGGTGGAGGCAGAGAAGAGATTGCCAAAGATGTCATAGACAAAAGGACAAAGAGGTGTTGATGGTGGTGATATTATCTAAGGAATGTGCTAATGGTGACATTAAGGGTAGAAAGCAGGACAAACAAGTGGCAGATGGCCCTAGTGGGGGTGGGGTGGGGGGAAGGGATCGAAAGGGGCTAAAAAGGTGGAGATAAAACGATAGATTTAAAAATAGGTGGGAAAAGAAAAATATATTGTAAAAATATAAATTATTGGAAAAAGGGGGATCGGAAAGGGGGTGGGGATGGAGGAGAGAGTTCATGATCTGAAGTTGTTGAACTCAATATTAAGACCAGAAGGCTGTAGAGTGCCTAGTCGGAAGATGAGTTGCTGTTCCTCCTGTTTGCGTTGAGCTTCACTGGAACATGCAGTTCTCTAGTTCTGTTGAAGAGTCATTCGGACTCGAAACATTAACTGTGTTCCTCTCCGCAGATGCTGTCAGACCTGCTGAGTTTTTCCAGCTATTTTTGTTTTTGTTTCAGATTTCCAGCATCTGCAGTATTTTGCTTTTATGTTGGCCTCATTTGATAATCCTTCCAAGATACCATCCCTCCTCACTGCTATAATTGATTCCTTGATCAATATTGCAAAACCCCCTCCTCTTCTATCCCCCTCTCTATCTCATCTGAATACCCTATAACCAGGAATGTTGAGCTGCCAATCCTGCCCTTCTTTTATCCAAGTCTCGGTCGTAGCTATGATATCATATTCCCATGTGCCTATCTGTGCCCTCAGCTCATCTGTCTTATTCCTCAGGCTCTTTGCATTAAAATACATTCCATTCAGCCTTGCTAAACTCACTTCTTTCTTATCTAGCCTATGTTTCCTCTGCCTTCCAGACTCACTTACTAGTGTTTTAACTTCTAATTCCATCTCAGCTTCTCTCCCCTCTGAACTATTTTTCAGGATCCCCACCTCTGCCAATTTAGTTTAAATCTGCCCCAAAAGCATTGTAGTCACAGTATTTATATGGCTGGTTCAGTTTAGTTTCTGGTCAATGTTTACCCCCAGGATGTTGATAGTGGGGGATTCAGCAATGGTAATACCATTGAATGTCAAGGAGCGATGGTTAGATTTTATCTTGTTGGATCTGGTCATTGCCTGACACTTGTGTGGCACGTATGTTACTTGCCACTTGTCAGCCCAAGCCTGGATATTGTCCAGGTCTTGTTGCATTTGGACGTGGACTGCTTCAGTATCTGAGGAGTTGCGAATGGTGCCGAACATTGTGCAATCATCAGCGAACATCCCCACTTCTGACCTTATGATGGAAGGAAGGTCATGGATGAAGCAGCTGAAGACGGTTGCACTGAGGACACTACCCTGAGGAACTCCTGCAGTGATATCCTGGAGCTGAGATGACTGACCTCCAACAACCACAACCATCTTCTTCGGTGCTAGGCATGACTCCAACCAGTGGAGAGTTTTCTCCCTCATTCCTATTGACTCTAGTTTTGCTAGGGTGTTATGACCGATAAAGTTGATAAAACAGAGTTATTTAAAAATCCCAGAGGGAAACATTAAACAACTGTCATAACCTATAATTTTAAGTGTTATGTTTGAGATGCAACTCTAAATTCAGGAATCAGGTCATCAGTTCTTGAGGTTTTACATTAAACTAATTGAAACATTTTACAGGTTAAAATATATATACACATGGCTACAAATTATTACCATCATAACTTTTAACAAATTCCCAAACTAATCTCCATTAGGGCAACAGCAACCCATAGACTTAACCAAACACCAGGCAAAGCAGTTTCACCTTACGAATTCAAAATGAGGTTCCTTTCATTGTGGAGCCAGTTGGAGGTTTGCAGCTGCCTTTTGACCTTACATTGCCTCTGCTCTGCACACCCGAAAACTATTTAAGTTATACCTCCCAGCTCCATTGAATGTTAATTCTCATTGTATCAACAACCTTTTTGAACTTCACCTTTTAACAATGAAACCCCTTTCATAATACCAATTTTATTAGTAATATAAACATATTGCTTGGTAACTGCTAGATAGGCGTCAATTTTCACCTCACTTCTTGAATGCTCTGTTCAAAAAATGCAAATCCACGTTATCTCTCTTACATATCAAAACTAGTACCTGTCAAAGCACCCAGACTAGCTGCTGTCTTTAATCCAATTAAGACACACCCGCAGACTAAACCTCTGTTTTAAAAGAAAAATATTTTCCAAAATGTTATATACATTAATAGCTTCATGACATAGGGCTACTTGATGCCATTTGGCCCAACAGGTCAAAGTTGGTATTTATGCTTCACATAAGCCGCCTCCCACTCCCCTTTAACTCACACGATCAACACATCTTTCTATTATTTCTTAGATAATATCACCACCTTCAACACCTCTTTGTCCTTTTGTCTATGACATCTTTTGGTTATCTCCACCTATCACTGGCCCTCTATCCAGCTCTACCTGTCCCACCCCCCACCCTTAAACCAGCTTATATTTCACCTCTTTTCTATTTTTCCTTAGTTCTGTTGAAGAGTCATACGGACTCGAAACGTTAACTGTGTTCCTCTCCGCAGATGCTGTCAGACCTGCTGAGTTTTTCCAGCTATTTCTGTTTTTGTTTTGAATTTCCAGCATCCGCAGTTTTTTGCTTTTAGCTTACATCGTTCTATTCCTTTCTCCCTCATGTGTTTGTCTAACCTCCCCTTAAATGTATCTACGCTATGCACATCAACAGCCACAGTGGCAGCATGTTCCAATTCTAACTGCTCTTTGGGTAAAGAGGTTTCCCCCAAATCTCCTCTGTTGGATTTTTAGCGACTATCTTATCTTTTCTGCATTTACCCTGTCAAATCCTGTCAGACCCCTATCATGCCAACACCGCCCCCACCCCGCCAGTCCGAGTCTTCTCTTTTCTAGAGAAAAGAGTTGTAGCCTGTTGAATCTTTTCTGATGAGAATATCCTCTCAGTCCTGGTATCACCTTCGCAAATGATGTCACGGCCGTGATATTGTGTTGCCGGGAACAGATATCTCCTGAAAATGTTCCTCTCTCCAAGGAGGTGTTAATGGGTTATTTGGGCAGAACAACACGAGATGCATATATCAGTGTGTGACCCCAACCCTTGAAAATATTGGGCGGAATCTTCCCAGATTTTCACTAAGTGTGTTAGTGGGCTGGTGAAACAAAGTTTTACCCGCCAGCTGCAATGGCGGCTTTTCACGCCGTATCATCCCAAAGCCGCCGCGTTAATTATGCAATCCCGGGGAACGCGTTGATTCGATGGCAGGTGCGATGTCACTTGCCGCTTCGTCGCAGCGGACGCCATATTTAAAATCCAGCCGTGCGCACACATCCCAGTCCTCCCAGCCCACGACTGCTGCAAAGAGTACATGGGCCTTGAAAGGCAAACAGACTGCAGCCCCCAGGTTCAATGACACGTCCCTCGAGCGCCTTTTGGACACAGTGGAACCAGCCATGATGTCCCCTATCTCTGCTCTAGCCATAGGATGGGCAGCAACCTGACTAATCCAACGCCCTGCAAAAGAGGACAGCCACCCAGTGCCACAAGAGGATGAATGATCTCCTCCGTTCCATCAGGGTAAGTAACTCTTCTCATCCCTCTCAACTCACACACTCTCAAACCCGTCACACATCCACAGGGCCCTCACTCACTAACAGTTCAAGGGACATCACCATTCACTCTCTCACACACACCGTCACTGTCCTCATCCCGTCGATGGGACCACTCACCACCCACACAGGCCAGGCACACTTATCATCTGGCCTGGCAGGTGTCCTGCTTACACTTTTTCAATCTCTATTTATTCAGGACAAGCTGGCACACAACAACAGGGAGAGGTTGTTTACCAGTGGAGGAATGCCTGAAATCAAGGTCCTCACGGACTTTGAAAACAGAGCCAACCAGCTGTCCGGTGAGGATCTGGACCGGTCCTGTGCTGACGGTGAGGTCGGCGCTGCTCTACCAAGTGAGGGTCCAGCAGTGCAACATCCATCAGACTCCTTGCTTCCGTAGGCACATCTGGGAAGCAGCTGATGGAGTCCATGACCCGGGGCCTCTAATCAAGACTCGAAGAAACCTCTGAAGAGGAATGTGAAGTCACCCTCTTTGAAGTCCCATCACAGCGCTCACCCACACCCTCCACCAGCGCAGAGACACACATCACAGTGGGATCTAGCTTTATAATAGACTCGGGATCGCAATCTGGTGAGCACATCGCACTTTCTGATCCACAGCAGGCGGAGGCAGGAACTTCCCAGGTCCCCGGCACTAAGAGGGCTGCTGGAGGCCAGAACGTTGTTGAGATGAGGAACCTCTGGACTCAGTCATGTCACAGTTGCTGGAACTGCAAAGACAAGCTCGGGAACATCAGGAAGGGATGTCCGCTGCACTCCTCAGGTTGCAAGGCACAATGGAGGAGTCCGTCTGTCTTCAGGCTGAGGTGATAGCGCCGGCATTGCAACGCACTGAGGTCAACACAGGTAGGATGGCGGCCGCCATGGAAACCTTGGTCCAGGACGATGCTCCTGCACTGCTGCGCGGGCTCAACTCCATCGCTGATGCCATAGTTGGCCTCCAACAGTGTGTACGCAAGAGGGGTTTGGGGCAACTCGATCTCGCTCCAACTACCCCTTTTCCTTAAGGAGTCAGCCTGGGGCCCTCGGGCAACCATAGGAAGGAGAATCAGCAGGTGCTCACTCCGGGGCCATCCACCCAGGTGACTCAGGGAGTGTCCGGCCCATTCAAATAACCTCTCCCTGTGACCTCCGCAGCTCCAGCTCCACAGGTGGAGGAGGGTGCCACTGCCACACAGCAGGACCCCGAAAGCAGGCCGGGGCCCTCCAGGAATCAGCCCTCCTGAGGACACCCATCAAGGTCATCACGGACAGGTAGCAGTCAGCTGCCTGCCTCCACCTCCGCTGCGGATGTCCGGGGAGCACCAAGACGTAGCGGCAGGATTAGGAAAGTTAAGGAGCATTAGTTGCACAGCCTGGGGATGGGTGTTAGTCATTTGTACACACTGTTCACTATTGTCAATAAACTCCCAAGAATGTCTCCCTGTCTGTGGCTCCTTGTTCTGAGGAGCAGTGTTCTTGTCACTCAGATGTGAAACCTTTCTGCACAAGATAAAGGCAGGTGTCTCAGTCCAGGGCCTCTTCCCTGTGCTCTGTGCAACCTTCAGACCACAGTGATGGTCCAGCCTCACACTCCCTGGACACATTACTGATACCTGCACCTCGATGGTGCTGGTCATTGCTGCCAGAATGTAGTGGGCAGGTACCACAGAGTTCTCTCATTCTCTCTGTGAGCTCTCAGCACCTTTAAGGTGGGACTGGCCCGCATCACACCAGCATCTGTGACCAGTGATGCTGTGCACCAGCTCCTGAAGGGCTCAGGTGCTGAAGGCAGACACAGCATCAGATGCTTCTAAAGTTTCATGGCTGCATTTCTACAGGACCCTGATCATGGAGCGCAAGCGAGCTGCCCTTGGCCAGACAGGAGTCAGATATTCTCAGAGGCTATGTGAAGATCTATGGAGTGTCCTCACTGCATGTCGTCATCATCCTCCTGCAATTGAGTGACTATTAGGGCCTTCACTGTGTCTCCATGACAGGAGCATTATCAGAGAAGGTGTGTGCGTGGCCATAAGCCAGACTGGAGCCAAATGTTCACAGATACAATGTGAGGATCTATGGGGTCCCTCACTGCATCTCGTCATCATCCTCCACAAATCTGGCAGCTATGAGGACCTCCCGAGTGCGCCTGCCTCATCTGGCCAGTGCGAGAGTCTCATCCCTGTCATCGTCACCTTCGAGGATCTCCCCACCCTCATCACTGTCAAAGTGCTCCTCATCGGAGGAGACATGCAGCTCCTCCTCAGCCACTTCCTCTTCCCGTTGCAGCGCCAGGTTGTAAAGGACGCAGGAGACAATGATGATGTGTGACACCCGCTGTGGGCTGTATTGCAGGGCTCCACCAGACCGGTCCAGGCACCGGAACCTCATCTTCAGCATCCCGATGGTCTGCTCCACCAAGTTGTGAGCTGCAGCATGAGCCTCATTATAGCGTCGCTCTGCTGCAGTCTGAGGCTGCCGCACGGGTATCATCAGCCACGGCCTCTGCGGGTAGCCCTTGTCCCCGAGGAGCCAATCCTGCAGCTTCTGTGGGCCCTGGAAGATGTCAGGGATCTGTGACCGACTGAGAATGTAGACGTCGTGCACACTCCCTGGAAACCATGCACAGATCAGCAGAATGCACATTTGCAGTGGTTGCACACCAGCTGAACATTCAGCGAATGGAATCCCTTGCAGTTGATGTGGTTCACCGTATGTTAGAACGGAGATCTGAGCGCCACATGAGTGCAGTTAATCACACCCTGCACCTGTGGGAAACCTGAGATCTGGGCAAATCCAATCGCTCTTGCATCCTGGCTGTCCTGGTCCTGGGCGAAATGCACAAAGTTGTGTGCCCTCGCGAAGATGGCATCCGTGACCTCATGGATGCATTTGTGGGTAGAGGCTTGTGAAATCCCACAGAGGTCACCTGTGGAGCCCTGAAAGGAGCCACTGGCATAGAAATTGAACACCACGGTCACTTTCACAGCCATTGGCAGTGGATGCCCTCCATGTCCCTGTGGCATCAAATCCTGCAGCAGCTGGCAGATGTGAGCGACCAGTTCCCTAGACATGTGCAGTCTTTGGCGACACTGGTTCTCGGTCATCTGCAGGAATGAAAAGCGGCATCTATACACCCTGGGTGTTGCTAGGCGCCAACCAGCCGCAGCTCGCTGTGGCTTTTCTGCAGCGTGTGCGGGAGCCCCAGCCGCCCCATCTTCCAGAAGGTGCTGCTCCTCCCTCTGCACAGCCAGGAGCTTCAGATGTTTGCTTCTCCCTCATCTCTGCTCTCCATAGGCCATCAGGCACACAGCTAGTCACCAGGCTCCATGATCCTGATGTACTCTTCCTGCAGGGTGAAAGAGAGAGGTGTGTGGATTAGCGTGGATGTATTAAGAGCCTGTCCTGGTTAAGTGTGAAGGCCCCTTAACGCATCCCGGAGAGTGCTGGCCACCATTTGGATGGCCAGAGATTAGTGCCCTGCATGGCTGCCCAAAACCCAATCACCTCCGCCCCGCTCCACCCAACTGATTGGCGGCAGCTTTGCCCATTGGTCTGCAGGCTGTGCACTCATCTCAGGCACAGGCATTCTCCTAACCCACACTGCAAGGCTGCACTGTTAGCTTGAACCATGGGGGAGACTGGTTCAAACTGGGATGATGACATTGCAAGGGGCTGTGAGCACCTCCATGGCCGGCTTTAACAAGGAGATTGTACAACATGTACAGTCATCCAGCTGTTCTGCAATCCACTAAAACGCTCATGACTTTGCAGCCTGTGCCCGAGGGGTGAAAAGCTCTGGAGCACTTGGTGGCACTTACATGCCTGTGCATTGCTTGAGTGGGCAGAGAAGCTCTAGGCCCCACTCAGTCATGTCAATGTGGCTGTGCCTGAACTGTCTCAGCTGCAGAGGAATGGTCACTTTATACAGGTGTCCCTAATGCGTGACCACTTTCCCCGCCCACCGCCCACTCTCATCCTGCACGTGCTTGTGCGTTACCTTCAACCGGAGGGCAGCCTTTCAACCCCTCCAAAGTCACTTCAACCGCAGGGCAGGCTTTCCCCCCCTCCAAAGTCACCCCAACTACAGGGCAGCCTTTGCACCCCCATCCCCACCAACAGGGCTCAACCATGAAGTCCAAAAGACGTCCCTTGTGAGTGCTCTGCAACGTTACCGTGCACTCACCCCCGAGTTCCCCTCACAGTGCAGCCCGCCAAGTGCTGATGTGAAACACGTCAGCGTGCAATCACACCAATGTGGGCGGATGATCCGGTGGTGGTGGGGGGAGGGGATGAGTCCAGCGGACTGGCCTTAGAATGACATGCATATTACAATGAGCTTCCCGAAGTCTGATGTCGGGATACGCGGCCCCCGCCATTGAGGGGCTGAGCGGACGATCGCAAACTGGTTTCACAACACCCTGAAACCGATTTCTGGCCTTCTTGCCATATTGTCCGCTCACGCCACCGAACATGCCCGAAGCCAGCGGGCACGGACGATTCCGCTCGCTCCCATTGTACAGGAAGTAAGGCAGGGCACTGGAGGCTTCAATTTATTTGATGGGGTTGTTTTATTATTCTCGTGTCACAGGCCGTGTGAAGCTACCTTTATTACTCTTCCTTCATGGAAGATGATAAATCACAGCAATTGTTTGTACAACTGGGCAGCCGAGGCCTTGAACAGTCAATTGTGTGCAACAACATCTTGCATTTATATAGCACAGTCAAGGTATTAAGACATCCAGAGCCTTCAGAAGAATGTTATCGAACAAAGCTTGATACCTAGCCATATAAGGGGCTAGATTTTACCGGGTGCCATATTCCCTACCCCCCTCCCCACCCATCCACCACCCCCCACTCTCCTCCCACCGGCTAAAAAGTCAGTAGGGTGCCCGCTCACCAAAAAGCCATTGGGAAGCAGTATTAATTGTCTCAGGGTGAGACTTCAGCTGCTATGGTGGGAAATTTAACCCGTGTCCCCAGAACATTAGCCTGGGACCTCTGGATCACTAGTCCAGTGACATTACCACGACACCACTGTCCCTCTTTAAGCCTCTGAATTATCAAACTGTTTGTCTGCCATCCAAGTACTGGGTGAGTATAAATTTCCTCCAACCAAATTTTGGAAAGACTGAAGCCATTGTCACAAACTCCATTTCCTAGGTACCGGCTCCCATCCCTCTCACTGGCAACCCTCTGAGGCTGACTGGACCCCTGGCAACCTTGGTGTAGTATTTGACCTTGCAATGAACTTCCAACTCCATTTCCATTCCACCACCAAGAGTGCTGACTTGCACCCCTAGCTCATCTTCTGTTAAAAGCCCTTGCATGTCAATGGACCTGACTATTCCAATGCTCTATTAGGGATGGGCAATAAACGCCTACATCGCACGAATTAATAAAACTAAAACTCTACTGGTCGGCCCTTCCTCCCTCCATAAGCCTGAGCTCATCCAAAACGCTGCGGATCTTGTTTTAACTAATTGGGGAGAGGGTGGCCTAGTGGTAATGTTACTGGACTAGGAATCCAGAGACCCAGGCTGATATCCTGGGGGCAAGGGTTCAAAGCACACTAAGGCACAAATCCCAGCTGTTGAAATTCAATTAACAACCTGCCATTTAAAAGCTTGTCACAGTAACTATGAAACTGTTAACAATTGCCATGAAAACCCATCTAGTTCACTAATGCCCTCTAGAGAAGGGAAATCTGCCATCCTTACCTGCTCTGGCTCCAGACTCACAGGAATGTGGTTGACTCTTAACTGCCCACAGAAATGGTCTGGCAAGCCACTCAGTTCAGGGGCCATTAGGGATGGGCTATAAATGCTGGTCTTGGCAGTGACACCCACATCCCATTGAGGAATGAAAGGAAAAGTCTCACACCCAGCCCTGTTTCACACTCACTGACCTACATTGGTTCCCTCTCCAGCCGTGTCTCGGTTGTAAAATGATCGTTCTTGTTTTCTATTCCCTTCATGGCCTCAGCCCTTCTTACATCTGCAAACCTCCCCAGCGCTACGACCCTCTGAGACTTCTGCACTCTTCCGATTCTTTTCTCTTGAGCTTCCCCAGTTTATTTTGTTCCATCATTGGTGTCCGTGCTTACATTCTGGAATCCCTGTCCTAAACCTCTTTGCCTCTCTACCTCTCTCTCTCTCTCTCCTCTGTGCAGCTACTCCTTAAGTGTCACCTGTGGCTCAGTTGGTAGCACTTGTGCCTATGAGTCATGAAGTCCTAAGTTCAAGTTCCAGTGTAGGGCTTGAGTGCAATAATCAAGTTTGACATCCTCGTGCTAAACTGAGAGGCTGCTGCACTGTTTTGGATGAGATGTTAAACCAAGTCCCATCTCCCAGCTTGGCTGGGTCCCATGGCACATTTTGAAGAAGACCAGGGGGAGAGTCATTCCTGATGTTCCGGCCAACGTCCCTCAATAAACATCAGAAAAGCAGATTATCTGGTCATTATCACATTACTGTTTGTGGGAGTTGATGTGCTCATATTAGCTTTGTTTCCTACATCACAACAGCGACTGCCCATCAAACAAAGTACTTAATTGGCCAGTCTTTCTTTCTTTATAACCTCCCACCTTGACCAAGCTTTTGGTCACCTGTCCAACTATCCCATTATGTGATACGGTGTTCATTTTTCATAGGATCATAGAATGGTTACAGCACAGAAGGAGGCCATTCAGCCCATTGTGTCTCTGCTAGCTCTCTGAAGTAGCAACTCACTGAGTGCATTCCCCAGCCTTCTCCCCATAGCCCTGCACAATTCCTGCTTTTCTGATAATTATCCTATTCCTTTTGAAAGCTCCAGCTGAACCCTCTTCCACCACACTCTCAGGCAGTGCATTCCAGATCCTAACCACTCGCTGAGCAAAAATGTTTTTCCTCCTGTCTCCATTGCTTCTTTAGCCAATTACCTTAAACCTGTGCCCGCTTGTTCTCGATCCTTACACCCAGTTCCAATGGGAACTGTTTCTCTCTATCTACTCTGTCCAGACCTTTCATGATTTTGAATATCTCTATCAATCTCCTCTCAACCTTCTCTTCTCCAGGAAAACAGTCCTAACTTCTCCAATCTATCCACGGAACTAAAGTTCCTCATCCTGGTACCATTCTCATAAATCTTTTCTGCACTCTCTTTAATGCCGTCACATTTTTACTAAAGTGTGGTGCCCAGAACTGGACAAAATACGCCAGTGTTTTATACAAATGTAACATTATTTGCGTGCTTTTGAAAATAGAGTGTTGATTAGTTAACAGGAAGTAGAGAGTATGGATAAATGGGTCATTTTAAAAAATTTTATTCATTCATGGGATGTGGACCTCGTTGGCTGGTCCAGCATTTATTGTCCATCCCTAGTTGCCCTTAAGAAGGCGGTGGTGAGCTGCCTTCTTGAACCACTGCAGTCCCTGTGGTATAGGTACATCCACTGTGCTGTTAGGGAGGGAGTTCCAGGATTTTGGAATAATGATAAATTTCCAAATCAGGATGTTGAATGTCTTGGAGGGGAACTTTCAGGTGGTGGTGTTCCCATCTATCTGCTGTCCTTGTCCTTCTAGCTGGCAGTGGTCATGGGTTTGGAAGGTACTGTCAAAGGAGCTTTGATGAGTTTCTGCAGTGCATCTTGTGGATGGTACACACTGCTGCTACTGTGGGTCGGAGGCGGAGGGAATGAATGTTTGTGGATGGGCTGCCAATCCAACTGGTCGGATCTGTAAGCTATAACAGTGGAGCACCAGAGGGCTCAGTGCTGGGACCTCAACTATATGCAATCGATATCAATGACTAGGACGAAGGGACTGATTGTATGGTAGCTAAATTTGCCAATGACACAAAGATAGGTAGGAAGTATGTTATGAAGAGGTCATAAAATAGTCTACAAAGGGGTTTAGATAAATTTATGAGTGGGAAAAAAATTGACAGTTGGAGCATAATGTAGGCAAATGTGAACTCACCCACTTTGGCAGGAAGAATAGAAAAGTAGCATATTATTTAAATGGAGAGAGAGATTGCAGAACTCTGTGGTACTGAGGGATCTGGGTGTCCTGGCACATGAATCACAAAAGGTTAGTTTGCAGATACAGCAAGTGATTGGGAAGGCAAATGGAATGTTGGTGTTTATTGCAAGAGGAATCGAGTGTGAAAGTAGGGATATGTTGCCACAGCTGTTCAGGGCCTTAGTGACACCACATGGTGTACTGTTTTGGTCTCCTGACTTAAGAAGAGATATATTTGCATTAGAAGCAGTTCAGAGTAAGTTCACTTGACTGATTCCTGGGATGAAGGGGTTATCTTTTGAGGAAATGTTCAGCAGGTTGTTCCCACACCCATTGAAGTTTAGAAGAATGAGAAATTATGTTATCAAAATACATAAGATCCTGAGAGGACTTGACAGGGTGGATGCTGAAAGGGTGTTTCCTCTTGTGGGATGTCTAGAACTAGGGAACGCAATTTAAAAATTGGGGGTCTCCCACTTAAGACTGAGATGACCTTATTGAAACATATAAGATTCGTAAGGGGCTTGACAGCGTACATGCTGAGAGGTTATTTCCCCTTGTGGGAGAGTCTAGGACCAGAGGGCATAATCTCAGAGTAAGGGGTCACCCACTTAAGACAGAGATGAGGAGGAATTTCTTCTCTCAGAGGGTAGAGAATCTGTGGAATTCTTTACCGCAGAGGGCTGTAGAGGCTGGGTTGTTAAGTATATTCAAGGCTGAGGTAGACAGATTTTTAATCACTAAGGGAATCAAGGGTTATGGGGAAAAGGCAGGAAAGTGGAGTTGAGGATTATCAGATCAGCCATGATCTCATTGAATGGCGGAGCAGACTTGATGGGCCAAATGGCCTACTTCTGCTCCTACATCTTAAGGTCTTCTGAGCAGAATGTTTTTTTCTCTCTCAGAGGGTCATTAGTCTGTGGAATTCTCTTTCCCAGAGAGCAGGAGACGGGATCATTGAATATATTCAAGGCTGAGTTGGACAGATTTTTGACTGACAAGGGAGTCGAGGGTTATGGGGGACAGGCAGGAAAGTGGAGTTGAGGCCACAATCAGATCAGCTGTGATCTTATTGAATGGCAGAGCAGGCTCGATGGGCTGAATGGCCTACTCCTACTCCTATTTCTTATGATCTTAAGTCCTTTTAAAACCCTCAGGGAACATTAGCCTTTTTCAAATTAATTTCTTCTTTTAAAAAATCTGTCTTGAAATAAAACCGGTAGCAGAAAATGGACATTTTTATTCCGAAGTGTGGCTTTCCTTGCAAGTTATATTTTAATATGGAAGAGCAGTAAATTCAGAGTATAAATCCGAATTTACGACTCTCATATAAATGGACAGTATAATTCTGGGAAATCACCCTTATCCCCTCAGAACACATCATGAAGAACCATACATCAATAAAGCTACTCACTGTTAAGAATAACCTGAGGCAGCCACTCTTTCACATATTCCACAACGGTACACAGTATGCCAAAGTCATCTTTTATGGGCTAGTTAAAAATTGCCTTGTAAATGAATTTGTAGTTAAACTGCAGTACATGTTGCATAAATTGCAATAAAAGGTGTACTGTGGAGATGGTTTTCAAATACAGTTTGAAAATCAAACTGATAAATGGGCCTGAGGTTGCGTGCTGTGTCGTAAAATGATACCTCTATGTATACACACCCATACCCCCACACCCACACACACACCCCCACATCCACACACACACCCACACCCATCCACACACACACACACATCCCCACACACCCATCCACACCCACACAGACACCCACACACACACCCACACCCACACACCCATCCACACCCACACACACACACCCACACCCACACACACACCCACACACACACCCACACCCATCCACACCCACACACACCCACACACACACACCCATACCCCCACACACACACCCCCACACCCACACACACACCCACACCCCCACACACACACCCATACCCCCACACACACACCCCCGCATCCACACACACACTCACACCCATCCACACACACCCCCACACCCACACACACACCTCCACACCCACACACACACCCATCCACACACCCACACCCATCCACACACACACACCCACACCCACACACACACCCACATCCACCCCCAAACACACACACCCATACCCCCACACACACACCCCCACACACACACACCCACACCCATCCACACACACCCCCACTCTCACACACACCCACACACACATCCCCACACCCACACCCACCCCCACCCCCACACCCACACCCATCCACACACACACACTCTTCATAGTGAATCCTGGTCTCTGAGCCTTTCAATAATGTACAGAGCATTGGGGGAAAAAAAAGATTTTCTCGCTTAAGGTTAAAAAAACCCACTAACTTGAGCTGACTAATTGACAACTGTGATAGGCTTACATCAAAGAATGATGTTTTATTTCCATAATGAACAACACCCATTCGGGAAAAAGTTGCCCGGATGAGTGAGTTGGGAAATAGAGGCAGAGGGATTGGCAAGACTGGGGGTTACATCGAGTTACATTGAGTTCACGGCACAGTAACAGGCCATTTGGCCCAACAGGCCCGTGCTGGTGTTAATGCTCTGCACCAGCCTCCCCCATCCAAACTCCATCTAACCCCGTCAACATAATCTTCTATCCCTTTCTTGCTCATCTGCCTAACTTCCCCTTCAAAATATAATGATGCTTTTTGCCGCAATTCGTCACTGTGTTAGCCCACTGTGACCCCGCTCTCTGGGCAAAGAGGTTTCTCCTGAATTCCCGATTGGATTTATTATTGGCTATCTCACATTTCGAACCTCCAGCTTTGAAATCACCCACAAGTGAAAACATTTTCTTTATTTCTACCGTTTTATTATTTTAAAGATGTCTACCTGGTCACACTTTAGCCTTCTCTTTTCCAGGTAAAAAGAGTCCCAGCCCATTCAACCTTTCCTGATAAGTATTTCCATTCAGTTGTAGTATTCATCCTTGTGAATCTTTTTTTTTTTTGCACCTTTTGCAGGGCCTCTATATCTTTCTTTAGAAAATGGAGACCAGAACGGTACACAGCCCTCCAAGTGTGTCATTATAAGTTTATGGTATAAGTTTCTCTACTTTTCAGTTCTATCCCTCTAGAAACGAACCCCAATGCTTTGCTTGCTTTTTCTATGGCCTTGTTACCCTGCATCATTAGTGATTTGACTATCTATAATCCCTCTGTCATTCTTCTTCATTTAGGCATCGTGCAGTGTGTGACCCTCTTGTTAGCAAGCCCACCAGCTCACAATTATCCATATGAGTAGCCAGGCAAGTACAGAACTTGAGTATTGCTGAAAAAAGAGACATGGTGTTGAAGCTTTCCATCTTGCACTCAGCAGGACAGAATCGCAAGAATACCAAATCTCAAAGGGGACAACAATTTATACTGCAGGAGAAGAGGCTGCTAATTAGTTGGCAAGTGGGCTCTGGTTGGTAGGGGCATTGCCATTGAAAATGTATCAGGGAACTGCCAAGCTTCTGTTTAAATTCAAACCAGACAAGGTATCTCCGATTGGTCAAAGCATTGCCATGGGCAATGAGTCAGGGAATGGCTGTCCACCAAATTTTTGTTTAGTTGAAAAAGGTGCAATGTGTGGGAATGTTTCTTTCTGTTTGCAAAGGACAGGGCCCAATGTGAAAATATGTGGCTTCTAGCACATGTAAGTGAGAAACACTTAGAGCCCAACTGACAATCTTACATTGGTTGCTAGTGTAATTCTTAGCACAATCAGAATTTTTTAGTAAGTGTTGTCCTATTGTGGAATCACATCTGATGTTGAGCATTGGATTGTGCTAAGAATTAGACTAACAACCAATTTATGATTAGGCAATGTCTTGACCAATCAGAGTAGACTTGCATGGTTTAAATTTAAACAAAAGCATGGCAGTTAACTGTTCCCTGGTGCATTCTCCGTGGCAACACCTCTACCAAAAAGAGCCCACTTGCCAACCAATCAGCACCCTCTTCCCACGCAGTATAAATTGTTTTTCCCATTGAGATTTGGTATTCTTGCGAATCTGCCCTGATGAGTACAAAGAACAAAGAACAAAGAACAAAGAACAAAGAACAAAGAAAAGTACAGCACGGGAACAGGCCCTTCGGCCCTCCAAGCCTGCGACGATCATATTGCCCGTCAACTAAAACATTTTGCACTTCCGGGGTCCATATCCCTCTATTCCCATCCTATTCATGTATTTGTCAAGCTGCCTCTTAAACACCACAATCGTACCTGCTTCCACCAACTCCTCTGGCAGCGAATTCCAGACACTCACTACCCTCTGCGTAAAAAACTTGCTCCGCACATCTCCTCTAAAGTTTTCTCCTCTCACCTTAAATCTATGTCCCCTAGTAATTGACTCTTCCACCCTGGGAAAAAGCTTCTGACTATCTACTCTGTCCATGCCACTCATAATTTTCTGTCACGTCGCCCCTCAATCTCCGTCGCTCTAGTGAGAACAATCTGAGTTTCTCCAACCTCTCCTCATAGCTAATAGCCTCCAGACCAGGCAGCATCCTGGTAAACCTCCTCTGCACCCTCTCTAACACCTCCATATCCTTCTGGTAATGTGGCGACCAGAATTGCACACAATATTCCAAGTGTGGCCTAACCAAGGTTCTATACAGCTGCAGCATGACTTCCCAGCTTTTATACTCAATACCCCTGCCAATGAAGGCAAGCATGCCATATGCCTTCCTGACTACCTTATCCAACTGCGTTGCCACTTTCAGTGACCTGTGGACCTGTACACCCAGATCCCTCTGCCCGTCAATGCACTTATGGGTTCTGCCATTTACTGTATAATTCCTGCCTGTATTAGACCTTCCAAAATGCATTACCTCGCATTTGTCCGGATTAAACTCCATCTGCCATTTCTCCGCCCAAGTCTCCAACCGATCTATATCCCGTTGTTTCCTTTGACAATCCTCTTCACTATCTGCAACTCCTCCAACCTTAGTGTCGTCTGCAAACTTACTAATTAGCTCAGTTACATTTTCCTCCAAATCATTTATGTATGCTACAAACAGCAAAGGTCCCAGCACTGATCCCTGCGGAACTCCACTAGTCACAGCTCTCCATTCAGAAAAGCACCCTTCCACTGCTACCCTCTGTCTTCTATGACCAAGCCAATTCTGTATCCATCTTGCCAGCTCACCTCTGATCCCGTGTGACTTTACCTTCTGTACCAGTCTGCCATGAGGGACCTTGTCAAAGGCCTTACTGAAATCCATTATATAACATCCACTACCCTTCCATCGTCGATCATCTTTGTCACTTCCTCGAAAAACTCGATCAAGTTAGTGAGACACGACCTCCCCTTCACAAAACCATGCTTCCTCTCACTAATACGCCCATTTGCTTCCAAATGGTAGTAAATCCTGTCACGAAGAATCTTCTCCAATAATTTCACTACCACTGACGTAAGGCTCACCGGCCTGTAATTCCCTGGATTATCCCTGCTACCCTTCTTAAACAATGGAACAACATTGGCCATTCTCCAGTCCTCTGGGACCTCACCCGTAGCCAGTGAGGATACAAAGATTTCTGTCAAGGCCCCAGCAATCTCCTCCCTTGCCTCCCTCAGTACTCTGGGGTAGATCCCATCTGGCCCTGGGGACTTATCCACCTTAATATTCTTCAAGACGCCTAACACCTCCTCTTTTTTGATCTCAACATGATCCAGGCTATCATCACACTCTTCCCTAGCAAATCAACCGCTAAGTCCTTCCCTTTGGTGAATACTGATGAGAAGTACACATTTAGTATCTCTCCCATTTCTTCTGGCTCCACACACAGATTCCCACCTCTGTCCCTGAGTGGGCCTATCCTTTCCCTGGCTACCCTCTTGCTTTTTTACATATGTATAAAAGGCTTTGGGATTTTCCTTAATCCTGGTTGCCAGTGACTTTTTATGACCCTTTTTAGCCCTCCTGATTCCTTGCTTAAGTTTCTTCCTACTTTCTTTATATTCTCCATGGACTTCATCTGTTCCCAGCCTTCTAGCCCTTACGAATGCTTCTCTTTTCTTTTTGACTAATCTCACAATATCCTTCATTATCCAAGGTTCCTGAAACTTGCCATACCTTTCCTTCATCCTAGCAGGAACTGAATTCTTATCAACTGACGTTTGAAAGCCCCCCACATGTCAGTTGTTGATTTGCCCTCAAACATCCGCCTCCAGTCTAGATTCCTCAGTTCCTGCCTAATATTGTTATAATTAGCCTTCCCCCAATTAAGCACCTTAACCCGAGGACTCTTGTTATCCTTATCCACCAGTACCTTGAAACTTACTGAATTATGGTCACTTTTCCCGAAATGCTCCCCTACTGAAACTTCGACCACCTGGCCGGGTTCATTCCCTAATACCAAGTCCAGTATTGCCCCTTCTCTAGTTGGACTATCTACATATTGTCTCAGGAAGCCCTCCTGGCTACTACTACCGTGGCTCAGGTAGTAATCCCGCGTTTATTACCTTGGAAGTTCTGCTTTTTAATTTAGCTCCTAACTGTTCAAATTCTTTCAGCAGAACCTCCTTTCTAGTCCTATCAACGTCGTTGGGAGCAACGTGGACGATGACAACTGGATCCCTCCCCTCCCACTCCAATTCCTCTCCAACCCTGAGGAGATGTCCTTAACCATGGCACCGGGCATGCAACACAGCCTCCAGGACTGACGCTCATGGCTGCATCTAACTCCCTAATTATACTGCCCCCTACCACTACTAGTTTCCTATTTCCTCCCCTGACTTGACGGTGCCGTGGTCAGTTCATTCATCCTCCCAGCAGTTCTCACTCTCGTCCACACATCTTGCAAGAACCTCGTAACTGTTGGACAATTAAATGGGCTGAAGTTCCTCAAACGCTACTCCCTGGGTCCCCATATCTGCTTCAATTGCAGTCACACCCTCCTGTCCCTGATCACAGACCAAATTTGAATTACCTAACCTGTGGGATGTGGACACTTCCTGGAGCAAAGTGTCCAGGTAACTCTCCCCCTCCCTGATGTGGGGCAATGTCTGCAGCTCGGACTCACAAGTCACAACAAACTAGTGACGAGGATGAAGCAATTAAAAGTCTAATGATGACCAGGAAACCATTGCCGATTGTCGTAAAAACCCATCTGGTTCACTAATGCCCTTTAGGGAAGGAAATCTGTCATTCTTACATGTGACTCCAGACCCACAGCAATGCGCTTGACCCTTAAATGCCTCTGAAATGGCCGAGCAGCCACTCAGTTGTAACAAACCGCTACAAAGTCACAAAGAAGGAATAAAAGCGGACGGACCATCCAGCATCGACCTATGGCAAACTCAGCCCTGTCGACCCTGCAAAGTCCTCCTTACTAACACCTGGGGGCTAGTGCCAAAATTGGGAGAGCTGTCTCACAGACTAGTCAAGCCACAGCACAGAATCATATCTTACAGATAATGTCCGAGGCTCCACCATCACCATCCCTGGGTATGACCTGTCCCATCGGCAGGTCAGACCCAGCAGAGGTGGCAGCACAGTGGTATACAGTCAGGAGGGAGTTGCCCTGCGAGTCCACAACATCGACTCTGGACTCCATGAAGTCTCATAGCATCAGGTCAAACACGGGCAAGGAAACCTCCTGCTGATTACCACGTAACGCCGTCCCTCAGCTGATGAATCAGTGCTCCTCCATGTTGAACACCACTTGGAGGAAGCACTGAGGGTGGCGAGGGCGCAGAATATACTCTGGGTGGGGGAACTTCAATAACCATCACCAAGAGTGGCTCGGTAGCACCACTGCTGACCAAGCTGGCTGAGTCCTAAAGGACATAGCTGCTAGACTGGGTCTGCGGCAGGTGGTGAGGGAACCAACAAGAGGGCAAAACATACTTGACCTCATCCTCACCAACCTGCCTGCCATTGATACATCTGTCCATGACAGTATCGGTAGGAGTGATCAACACACAGTCATTGTGGATGCTAAGTCCCACCTTCACGTTGAGGGTACCCTCCATCGTGCTGTGTGGCACTACCACCGTGCTAAATGGGCTCGATTTCCAACAGATCTAGCAACTCAAGACTGGGCATCCATGAGGCGCTGTGGGCCATCAGCAGCAGCAGAATTGTACTCAACACAATCTGTAACCTCATGGCCCGGCATATCCCCCACTCTACCATTACCATCAAGCCAAGGGAACAACCCTGGTTCAATGAAGAGTACAGGAGGGCATGCCAGGAGCAATACCAGGCATACCTAAAAATGAGGTGTCAACCTGATGAAGCTATAACACAGGACTACTTGCGTGCCACACAGCATAAACAGCAAGTGATAGACAGGGCTAAGCGATCCCACAATCAACGGATCAGATCTAAGCTCTGTAGTCCTGCCACATCCAGTCATGAATGGTGGTGGACAATTAAACAACTCACTGGAGGAGGAGGCTCCACAAATATCCCCATCCTCAATAATGGAGGAGCCCAACATAACAGTGCAAAAGATAAGGCTGAAGCATTTGATACAACCTTCAGCCAGAAGTGCCAAGTGGATGATCCATCTCGGCCTCCTCCGGAGGTCCCCAGCATCACAAATGCCAGTCTTCAGGCAATTCAATTCACTCCATATGATATCAAGAAATGGCTGAAGGCACTGGATACTGCAAAGGTTATGGGCTTTGACAATATTCTGGCAATAATACTGAAGACTTGTGCTCCAGAACTTGCCGCATCCCTAGCCAAGCTATTCCAGTACAGCTACAACACTGGCATCTACCCAGCTATGTAGAAAATTGTCCTGTACACAAAAAGCAGGACAAATCCAACCCGGCCAATTACCGCCTCATCAGCCTACTCTCGATCATCAGTAAATTAATGGAAGGGGTCATCAGCAGAGCTATCACATGGCACTTGCTTAGCAATAACCTGCTCACTGATGCCCAATTTGGGTTCCGCCAGGGCCACTCAGCTCCTGACCTTATTAAAGTCTTGGTTCAAACATGGACGAAAGAGCTGATCTTCCAAGGTGAGGTGAGAGTAACTGCCCTTGACATCATGGCAGCATTTTACCAAGTTTGACATCAAGGAGCCGTAGCAAAACTGGAGTCAATGGAAATCAAGGGGGAAACTCTCTGCTGTTTGGAGTCATGCCTAGCACAAAGGAAAATGGTTGTGGTTGTTGGAGGTCAGTCATCTCAGCTCCAGGACATCACTGCAGGAGTTCCTCAGGGTAGTGTCCTAGGCCCATCCATCTTCAGCTGCTTCATCAATGACCTTCTTTCCATCATAAGGTCAGAAGTGGGGATGTTCGCTGATGATTGCACAATGTTCAGCACCATTCACAACTCTTCAGATACTGAAGCAGTTCATGTGCAAATGCAGCACGACCTGGGCAATATCCAGGCTTGGGCTGACAAGTGGCAAGTAACATTCGTGCCACACGAGTGTCAGGCAATGACCATCTCCAACAAGAGAGAATCTAACCATAGCCTCTTGACGTTCAATAGCATCACCATCACTGAATCCCCCACTATCAACATCCTGGGGGTTACCATTGACCAGAAACTGAACTGGACTAGCCATATAAATACTGTGGCTACAAGAGCAGGACAGATGCTAGAAATTATGCGATGCGTAACTCACCTCCTGACTCTCCAAAGCCTATCCACCATCTACAAGGCACAAGTCAGGAGTGTGATGGAATACACCTCACTTGCCTGGATGAGTGCAGCTCCCACAACCCTGAAGAAGCTGGACACTGTCCAGGGCAAAGCAGCTCATTTGATTGGCACCACATCCACAAACATTCACTCCCTCCACCACCAACGCACAGTAGCAGCAGTGTGTACCATCTACAAGATGCACTGCAGGAATTCACCAAGGCTCCTTCGACAGCACCTTCCAAACCCATGACCACTACCATCTAGAAGGACAAGGGCAGCAGATAGATGGGAACACCACCATCTGGAAGTTTCCCTCCAAGTCACTCACCATCCTGACTTGGAAATATATCGCCGTTCCTTCACTGTCGCTGGGTCAAAATCCTGGAACTCCCTTCCTAACAGCACAGTGGGTGTACCTACAGCACACTGCAGGGGTTCAAGAGGACAGCTTGTCACCACCTTCTCAACTAGGGATGGACAATAAATGCTGGCCCAGCCAGCAAAGCCCACATTCAGTGAATGAATATTAAAAAAAATAAATAAAAGTGAAGATACAACAAACTGACGTCAAGAGTAAACTCACTTAACAGAAGAAATCAAATGAACCAAAATCGGGCTGTACCTCGCACAGTCAGGGTAAGTAGAATTTACCATTCAAATCATGGAAGCAGTACCCTCACAGAGTGCCACAATTCGAGAGAATTGATACCTTCGATCCAGCCACGGACGATCATTATATTGAACGCCCTGTGTTCTGTTTGCAAGTGAATGAGATTACAGGGGAAGAGAGTGGGGGGGAGATCCTCTTATTGACATGTGGGAGTAAAGCCTACGGCTTAATTCGAAGTTTGATGGCACCCACGGCCCCAGACTCGAAGAATTTTGATGAATTGGTGGACCTTGCGAAGGGTCATTACCAGGCAAAACCCCTTGGTAATGACGCAATGTTTCAAGCCTAATTCAAGGAATAGAGCCCCGGGGGAAGATAGCTGCTTGTTATGTGGCATGTTTGAAACAGTTAATAGGACGTTGCGAGTCTGGTGCATCTTTAAACGACAGGCTCAGAGATCATTTAGTGTGCGGTGTGAATGAGGACATGATTCAGAAGAGATTACTGTCCGAAACAAATTTGAGATTTTTGTGAAGGTGCCGGAGATAGCATTGGCAATTGAAAATGCAGTAAGGGATTCGAAAGCTATACAGCGAGCGCACAATGGTGCCATCCTCCACATCGGGTGGGAAGCCTCAGCCAAAGAGGGCACGAAAATTCAAGGCTCTGCCGAGAAGCAGGAAACAAGCTCCACTAGGAGGAAAATAAAAAAGAAATGACTTAGCAGCGAAAATAAAGAATAATGGCAACAGCAGGTCAGTAACAATTGGCACTTTAAAAAAATCAAATGTTTTTATTGTCATCGGAATGGACACATAATGAGACAGTGCAAGGATGAATCAGGTAGACTGTCAAACAAAAGAGAAAACCCCACGAGATTTACAGTGTGGAAGAGCCTGAAGCAACAAATACAGGCATTTATTCGTTATTTAATTTGAAGGTGGGAAAACAGAACCAATATATGTAACAGTGAAAGTGAATGGCAGGCCTGTTCAAATGGAAGTGGACACAGGAACTTCCACTACAGCGATTGGCAAGCATACCTTCAGATATCTGAGTTATGGAGAACATCAACTAAATTTAGAAGGAAGTGATGCCAAATTAAGAACATACACGGGTGAAGACGTCCAAGTCAGAGGCATAAGCAGAATTGGAAAAAATTCTGAGGGACAGGATTAGCCTCCACTTAGAAAGGCAAGAGTTAATCAGGGATAGAATTACCTGGAAAAACTCAGCAGGTCTGGCAGCATCGGTGAACTTCAGTTCTGTTGAAGGGTCATGTTGGACTCGAAACGTTCACTCTTTTCTTCTCCACCGATGCTGCCAAACCTGCTGAGTTTTTCTAGGTAATTCTGTTTTTGTTTTGGATTTCCAGCATCCGCAGTAGCTTTTTGTTTTTAATCAGGGATCGTCAGCATGGCTTTGTCAGGACAAAATCATGTCTAACAAATTTGATAGAATTTTTCGAGGAGGTGACTAGGTGTGTAGATGAGGGTAGTGTAGTTGATGTAGTCCACATGGACGTCAGTAAGGCTTCTGATACGGTCCCGCAGGGGAGAATGGTCAAGAAGGTAAGAGCCCATGGGATCCAGGGCAACTTGGCAAATTGGATCCAAAGTTGGCTTCGTGGCAGGAGGCAGGAGGTGATGGTCGAACGTTGTTTTGTGCGATTGGAAGCCTGTGACGAGTGGTGTACCACAGGGATCGGTGCTGGGGCTTTTGCTGTTTGTAGTGAACATTAATGATTTAGAACAAAAACAGAAATACCTGGAAAAACTCAGCAGGTCTGACAGCATCTGCGGAGAGGGATACAGTTGACGTTTTGAGTCCGTATGACCCTTCATCAGAACTAAGACATAAGACGTGAATATAGGAGGGATGATCAGTAAGTTCGCAGATGACACAAAAATTGGTGTCGTAAATATTGAGGAGGAAAGCCTTAGATTACAGGATGATATAGATGGGCTGGTAAGATGGGCAGAGCAGTGGCAAATGTAATTTAATCCTGAGAAGTGTGAGGTGATGCATTTTTGGAGAACTAACACAGCAAGGGAATACACAATGAATGGTAGGACCCTAGGAAGTACAGAGGATCAGATGGACCTTGGTGTACATGTCCATAGATCCCTGAAGGCAGCAGCATAGGTAGATATGGTGATTAAGAAGGCATATGGGATACTTGCCTTTATTAGCCAAGGTATAGAATATAGGAGCAGGAAGGCTATGTTGAAGCTGTATAAAACATTAGTTAGGCCACAGCTGGAGTACTGTGTGTAGTTCTGGTCACCACACTATAGGAAGGATGTGATTGCACTGGAGAGGGTGCAGAGGAGATTCACCAGGATGTTGCCTGGGCTGGAGCGTTTCAGCTATGAAGAGAGACTGGATAGGCTAGGGTTGTTTTCCTTAGAGCAGAGAAGGCTGAGGGGGGACCTGATATAGGTGTACAAAATTATGAGGGGCATAGATAGGGTCGACAGGAAGAAACTTTTCCCCTCAGCGGAGGTGTCAATAACCAGGGGGCATAGATTTAAGGTGAGAGGCAGGAGGTTTAGAGGGGATTTGAAGAAATTTTTTTTAACCAAATGGTGGTTGGAATCTGGAACACACTGCCTGAGGGGATGGTAGAGGCAGGAACCCTCACAACATTTAAGAAGTATTTAGATGATAACTTGAAATGCCATAGGATACAGGGCTATGGGCCAAGTGCTGGAAAATGGGATTAGAATAGAGAGGTGCTTGAACAGGCACGATGGGCCGAAGGGCCTGTTTCTGTGCTGTATAATTCGATGAGTCTATGACAGAGTTACTGTCCATTGCGGAAGCCAATCAGCAAAGCTACCAGTGTTGGTATTGAGAGGCAGAGCACCAAGCCTCCTCTGGTAAAACTGACTGAGGGAAATCAACCTTGACTGGTCACTGGGATTCCAAAAGGAAGCTGAAAACTTTCCTGTTTTGGAAAAGGAGTGTGGAAGGACTCAACAACCTAAAGAAACGCAGGGTGTCAAAACTCGACAGAACAGCAAAGGAACTCAGAGAGACCGTGCTGAGAGACAGAGTTGGAGACAAGCAAAGCAACCGCTGAAAGGAAAGAGAAAACCTGCTGAAAGACCTTCACACACGACCAGATTCCCTCAGGTCTAAGTTTGTACCTCTGGAAAAGTATGAAGAGAAACGGAAAGGATCCAGCACTTCTCTGAGTAAAATGAAGGATGAGTTGGCAGAGAAGGCACAAAAATGCTTAATTTTCCAGGAGGCAGCAAACAAATATAAAAAAAAGAGATGGAAGAGCTGAAGAATCAGCGACGTGAAGCCAAAGAGGCTTTGGAGCCAAAGGTCGCAAAATTTCCTAAGAAGCAGACAGTTGATGAGATTCTGGAAGTCTCAACCACTGAGCTCACTCAAGTCGAGCTTGTATCTGAGAGTAGTCTGGCCAATATTGAAGTCGAAAAGAAGGCCGAGAGTAAAGTCAGTGTTAGAAAGAACAAGACGCGTAGGAAGAGGACACAAGCGCAAATAAGGCCCTGAACCTGGGAGCATACGAGTAAACATTTGTACATAAGCCTGGAAATCACATTGCAAAGGCTGATGCACTGAGTCGTTTGCCTTTATAAGAAAATGATGAGTGAGCTCTTGTGGAAAAACTTGTTTTATTGTTAAATTTCTTCGGTTCCTCGCCGGTACGTGCTAGACAAATCAGAGGCTGGGCAAGTCGAGATCCAGTCTCATCCAAAGTATGAGAACGAGTGCTTTATGGTTGGTCACAAGAGCAGGTATCTGATGAAATGAAACTGTATTTTAACAGAAGACATGAAATAACCCACCAGGATGGTATCTTATTGTGGGGAGCACGAGTGAAAGTTCCTCCAAAGGGAAGAAAGCCATTGTTAATTGAACTACATAGTGCACACCCAGGAATTTCCTGATTGAAGACCAAAGCACGCAGCTATCTATGGTGGCCTAGGATGGATGGAGAAACATAGAGCTTAGTGAAGAATTGTGTGAAGTGTCAGCAATTGCAAAAGTTACCTTCAACAGCTCCGTTACACCCTTGAGAGTGGCCAGGAGCACCATGGGTGGAATATTGCCGTTGGCGTGTAGGGGTTGGGCCCGACATACCGACACGTAAAATGATGTGAGATGACATCAGGCGTGCGTCCCGACGTCATCGTGCGTCGTTTTGATATTTCATTCAGCAGGTGCATGCCAGAGGCGGCTGTGTGCCCGCCGAACTGCCAACACCCTATCAAAGCCATTAAAAAAGTAATTTAACTTATTAACAAAGCTGCCAGTCTAACCTTAAGGTTGGCGGGGGGCAGGCGAAGAGCCCAAGCGGCCTCCACGTTTTTCAGGTAAACCTCATCCACAGGCGGGATGGGGTTTCCTGAAGGTTTTATTAAATTAATAAATAAATTTTGCAAACTTCACCAACATGCCCCAGCTCATGTGACACTGTCACACGAGGGGCCATGTTTAAATAATTGTTTACGCAACAACAGGTGTCACACCTGTGGAATTATTATTGATGAAATACTATCTCAGGTCGAGGTTGAGCTTAATAATGACAAATTTAGTAGGGGGGGAGGTGTAAAGGAGTCAAGGAAGTCAGAAAACCGAACATGACTGGCATAGTCATGAGAGGAAATTTACTGTGGGAGAGATGGTATATGTGAAGAACTTCAGAGAAGGACCAAAGTGGCTACCCGGTGAAATAAGTGCAGTGACTGGACCTATATCTTACCACGTGAAAGTGGAAGGCAGACAGAGACATGCGGAAGAGAGGAGCCAATCACTAAGAAATGATTCCTCCAGTGTTCACGATCAGGTCAACGTTTCCTGTTGAGAGAACTCAGCCTAACACAGGTGTGTCTGAAGTGCCTGCTGTACCTGCAAGGGTTGAGGAAACAGATTTGCAGCTGCCTGTCAAAGAACCTGATGTTTCGACAACTCCAGAGGAGGAGGTTTCTGACAAAGCATCTGAAGCTGTAGAGCTGAGACCTTCTACCCACATAAGGAAACCCCCAGAAAGACTGAATCTGTAAATTATTTATCAGTGTAAATAATTCGCTATTTTAAGAAAATTGTAATTGTAAATGTAAAATGTATGTTGCGAGTAAAGGGGGAGGGATGTGGTAGCTATGGTTTTATCTAGTGTGTAGTATACCTTTAAGAAGAATGTTATAATGGAAGATCACATGATTTTATGTAACCAATAGAAGAATAGCACGGGCTAACTCTGTAGTTAATCAGTGGTTTGCAGTGAGCGAGAAGTATGGAGATAGGGTTTGGTGTGGAAGCACACATTAGTAGCTGCTGAGTACCATGTAAATAAACAGAATGTGTTTCATCTAAGAAATGTCTGCTGAATTACTCTATCTAAAGTACCAACTCGGTCACCCTGCAACGAGCGTGCATCTGGGACTCACAAGTCACAACATTGTTTTTCCCAGTTTCACTTTCTTGCCACTTGTCTCAAGGGCCACTTTTCCTTTTTAAGTGAATTGTGCAGTCAAATTCATCACTGCAAACGCGTGGCAGCCATCAAAATACATTTCCTTCCCAGATGTTCCTGCGACCCTGCTCTGACCCACACTCCTGAACATATCGGACTATAATTTGGACTGAGAACAACAGCAGGAAATACGTTAGAGGAGCAGAGACCTCTTAGGAACAGGAAAAGGCTATTAGGGCCAATATCGTTGTTCCTTTTTGGTAGCTCATTCTCAGTTCCCATCCGTCTCACACTATTCCTTACTTCATCTCCAGAAACACACCTCATTGTCTTTTTTACCCACTTGAATAAGACGAACATACGAATTGGGAGCAGGAGTAGGCCATTCAGCCCTTCAGGCCTGCTCCGCCATTCAATAAGTTCATGGTTGATCTGATTGTAACTTCAACTCCACATTCCTGCCCAACCCTGTTGACCTTTCACCCCTTTGCTTATCAAGAATCTATCTAGATCTGCCTTAAAAATATTTAAAGACTCTGCTTCCACTGCCTTCTGAGGAAGTGAGTTCCAAAGGCTCACGACCTTTGGAGAGAAGAAGTTTCTCCTCATCTCTGTCTTAAATGGGGGACCCCTTATTTTTAAACAGTGACCCCTAATTCTAGATTCTCCCTTAAGAGGGAACATCCTCTCCACATCCACCTTGTCAAGACCCCTCAGGATCTTAAAGGTTTCAATCAAGTCACCTTTTACTCTTCTAAACTCCAGCGAATACAAGCCTAGTCTGTCCAACCTTTCCTCATAAGACAACCCGCTCATTCCAGGTATTAGTCTAGTAAACCTTCCCTGAACTGCTTCTAACCCATTTACATCCTTCTATAAATAAGGAGACCAATACTGTGCACAATACTCCAGATGTGGTCTCACTAGTGCCTTGCACAATGGAAGCATAACATCCCAACTTGTGTATTCAATTCCCCTGTCAAGAAATAATAACATTCTATTGACTTTCCTAATTACTTGCTACACCTGCATACTAGCCTTTTGTGATTCATGCACTAGGACACCCAGATCCCTCTGCATCTAAGAGCTCTGCAATCTCTCACCATTTAGATAATACGCTTTTTTATTTTTCCTGCCAAAATGGACAATTTCACATTGTCCCACATTATACACATTTGCCCATTCACTTGTCATATCTATATCACTTTGCAGTCTCCTTATGTCTTCTTCACAACTTATTTTCCTACTTACCTTTGCGTCATCAGCAAATTTAGCAACCATACCTTCAGGTCCTTCATCCAAGTCATTTATATCAATTGTAAAAAGTCGAGGCCCCAGCACTGATCCCTGTGGCACACCACTCGTTACATCTTGCCAACCAAAAAATGATCCATTTGTGCCTAATCTCTGCTTCCTGTTAGCTAGCCAATCTTCTATCCATGCCAATATATTACCCCCTACACCATGAGCTTTTATTTTCCGCAATAACCTTTGATGTGGCACCTTATCAAATGCCTTCTGGGAATCTAAGTACAGTACATCCTCCAGTTCCCTTTTATCCACAGCACATGTTATTCTTCAAAGAATAAAGGAATTACATTTGCTATTTTCCAGTCTAATGGAACTTCCCATGAACCTAGGGAATTTTAGAAAATTAAAACCAATGCATCAACTATCTCATTAGCCACTTCTTTGAAGACCCTAGGATGAAGTCCATCAGGACCCAAGGATTTGTCATCCTGCAGCTCCAACAAATTGCTCTGGACCACATCCCTGGCGATTGTAATTTCCTGAGTTCCTCCCTTCCATTTACTGATTTACACTTATTTCTGGGATGTCACTTATAGCATCTACAGTGAAGACCAACACAAAATACCTGTTCAGTTCATCTACCATTTCCTTATTTTCCATTATTAATTCCCCAGACTCACATTCTATAGGACCAACACATACTTTGTTAAAATAAAAATAGAAAATGCTGGAAAAACTCAACAGATCTGGCAGAACCTGTGGAGAGAGAAATAGAGCCAATGCTCTATGTCCATATGATTCTTCCTCAGAGGGAGAGTCATACAGACTCAGAGTGTTGGCTCTGTTTCTCTCTCCACAGATGTTGCCAGACCTGCTGAGTTTTTCCCACATTTTCTGTTTTTATTTCAGATTTCCAGTCTCTGCAGTATTTTGCTTTTAACTCACTTTGTTAACTCTTTTCTTATTTGAATATCTATAGAACTCTTACTATCTGTATTTATATTTATAGCTAGCTTTCCCTTGCACTCTAATTTTTATTCTTTTAGTCATTATTTGCTGTTTTTTATTTTCTGTCCAGTCTTCTGATCTATCACCAATCCTTGTGCTTTTTCTTTAAGTTTGATACTATCTTCAACTTCTTTAGTTAACCATGGATGTTGGATCCGCCCTTTGGAATGTTTCTTTCTCATTGGAATGTATCTATTCTGAGTATTCAGAAGTATCCCTTTAAATGTCTGCCACTGCATCTCTATTGACCTATCCCTTAACCTCATTTGCCAGTTCACTTTAGCTATTTCTGCTTTCATGCTTTCATAATTGCCCTTATTTAAGTTTAAAATACTAGCCTCGGACCCACCCTCTGTCCCTCAAACTGAATGTAAAAGTCAATCACATTATGATCGCTGCTACCTAGGGACGCCTTTACTACGAGGTCATTAATTAATCTTGACTCATTGCACAATACCAGGTCTAGTATAGCCTGTTCTCTGGTTGGCTCCAGAATGTGCTATTCGAAAAAACCATCCCAAGACACTTTATGAACTCCTCATCTAGGCTATCATTGCCCATCTGATCTTTCCAGCGTATATGTAGATTAAAATCCCCCATGGTTATCGCTGTACCTTTTTGACAAGCTCCCATTATTTCTTCGTTTATACTCAGCCCTACCTTGTAGTTACAATTAGGGGACCTATACGCCACTCCCACAAGTGGCTTCTTGCCTTCATCATTTCTCCATCTCTACCCAAACTGCTTCTACATCCTGGTTTCCTGAACTTAGGTCATTCCTCTCTATTGTGCTAATACCATCATTAATTAACAGAGCAACCCCTCCACCTTTTCCTAACTTCCTGTCCTTCCTAAATGTCATGTACCCTTCAATATTCAGGGGCAGAATCTTCTGTTTGGCATGTGGGGCTGGCGTGTGTCCTGACGTCACCACGCATCATTCTGATCTTCCGTTCGGCGGGCGTGCACCGGAGTCGGCTGCGCGCCCACCGAACTGCCAAAGGCCTGTTAAGGCCATTAATAAAACAATTAACCCAATTGAGAAAGCTGCCAGTCCAACCTTAAGGTTGGCGGGGGGGGGGCAGGCGAAGAGCCCAGGCGGCCTTCGCATTTCTCATGAAACCTCATCCACGGGCGGGATGAGGTTTCGTGAAGGATTTATTAATGAAATAACAATTTTTAGCAAAATTCATAAACATGTCCTAGCTCATGTGACACTGTCACACAAGGGGACATGTCTGAATAATTTTATTTTTCCTTTTTTTCTAATAACTTTACAAACTGCACTTAATCTCCCTGAGGCACGGAGCTGCCTCGGAGAGGTTTCTGCGCTCTTCCACACGTATGCACGAAAGAGCGCAGGCCCCGAATCTCCCTCCTCCTCCTGCCCGCACGGTTAAGTGCTGAGTGCTACCGGGCGTGTGTCATGCGGGGCAGGCCTTAATTGGCCCGCCCTGGTAAAATGGCGGCGCGCAGCCGATCGCGGATGGCAATCGGCTCTGCGCCCATTCCCGCCTGCCTCCACTCCTGACCGGCCCGCCTGACGGGGAGAAAATTCTACCCCAGGGGCTGACCTTAGACCTTAGTCACTGATCCCTTTACTAACAAATATAACTTGCATTTCCATCTTTCGATACTATGTTGAAGAAGAGCAGGGAGTGCGCCCCAATGTCCAAGCCAATACTCCTCCCTGGATCTATTCTGGTAAATCTCCTCCGCACCCTTTCAAGGGCCCTCACATCCTCCCTAAAGTGTGCTGACCACAAGGCCCAGCATAGCTTCCCCGCTTTTGTACTCGATGCCCCTATTTATAAAACTCAAGGTACCGTGTGCTTCGCTAATGCTCTCTCAGTATGTCCTTCAAAGATCCATGTGAATGAATCCTCAAGTCCCTCTGTTCCTGCAAACCCTTCAGAGCTGTGTCATAAAGCCTATGTTGCTTCTCTCTATCCCTATTCCTAAATGCATCATTCACAATTCTCTGGATTAAATTCAGTCTGCCACCTATCTGTCCATTCTGCCAGTCTATCTATGCCCTGTTGCAATTCGTTGGCATAAAGAGTTACTCAAGGCAAATCTTTTTGACCAAGCTTTTGGATTACCCCTCTTAATCTCTCTCTCCTAGCCTGGTGTTTGATTTTTTATCTATTTGTGAGAAAAAACCTTTCAATGCAGCGAGTGGTAATGACCTGGAACTCGCTGCTTATGAGGGTGGTGGAAGCAGAGTTGATCAATAATTTCAAAAGGAAATTGGATGGACAATTTAAAGTAATAAACTGACAGGGTTATGGGGATAGAGTGGAGAATGGAATTGACTAGGTTGCTCTACAGAGAGCTGGCATAGTTTTAATGGGCCAAATGGTCTCCTTCTCCGCTGTAATAATATCTCTATGACTCTAAGGCCTGGACTTTTGCTCCAGAGTTGGGACCACAGAGTTGGGAGACTTCCCTGCTCCGCAAACCCAGCCCATGAGAAAGTTTCCCGTAAGGTCAGGTATTTGTTCCGGGGCGGCGGGTTCCCTTGGAGTCAGGCCGGGTGACCCCAGAACAAGTGTGGAGGATACCGGGTGCGGCGGCAGGCTGGGTGGAAGGTCTGCCTCGGTGCACCGGCACTGTATTGAAGTTCAAAGAGAAACAGGAAAAATGTAAAACAGCCCTTTAGCCCTCACCTCCCACACCCCTTTACACCCCACCCACTCTCTAAGCCCCATCTATGCCAACACTCATGCTCTCCACCTACCCTATGGATTCTCATGCTCTCCATGCCAACCTATCCCCCACCCACCCCTCAAGGCTGTTTATAGCCCCTTTGCCAACTTAGTGCCAAACCATGAAACTCCCATCCACCATCCTTTGCCCTTACACCTGGGTGAGGTGCCAACTCACCCAGTATCCACCATGGGCAGACCTCAGGACCAATGATGAGATTAAATAAAGTTCCAAGAGCCTATTGCAGACTTCATTTTTTTTTAAAAAACACTCTCATTTATAAAACTCAATTTATTATGTTTACATTCCTTCAACTACATTATTCCTTATAAGAATAAACATTTCATTCAATTGCATAATCCCTTATAAAAACGAGCATTGGAATTCATAATTCCACTTCAAAGAGTCCATAACCACTTGGAGCTGTCAATCAAACTGTGAAATAGCAAGCATCTTACTGTGATAATGGACAGTTTTGAAAGGAGTCACGAAACACTGATCCAGAAATGATAGTCCTAAGGCTTAAGTCAATAAATAGAGATAAATAGCAAGCAATCAACTTTTCAAAACTCCAGACAGTTTTTTTTTTCCAAAGAGTTAAAGGGTAGGAGTTTTAAATGCCTTGGCAGCTTGACAGCTCCCGTTGAAAGTTCACCTTGACATTTTTGACAGGTCCAATGAGTTTCACAGTTCCAATGTGTTTATGCACTTTTTACGCAGATCCATGTCTATTATTTGCAAACCCAAAACGCACCTGACCTCCGCCAAAGGTGTCCCGGGACCACATCCAAAGGGGTACTCTACCTCTCCAAAAGGGTAATCTGGCTACCCAAACCAATCCACAAAGTTCAGATCTGCTCCTACCAGGTCTAATTGGGTTTCAGACACCACTCACACCAAAATCACACGCGTGGAGGCAGCTGCCCCTGCGGAATGGACATGTGTGGAACATGACCTGATCCCATTCCTGCCCCCGCAAAACTGGTAGGTGCCGTGTTACTGGGGGCGGGACTTCTGATTTTTGGGCTCGTCCGCCATTTTCCCAACGGCAAGAGGCCCTCCATCATTGCAAAAAAAAACCAGGCCTAAGTTTTAAAGGCGGAGAAGATAGTGAGTTAAGGGATAGAGTTCCAAAATGTAGGCCACGAAGAGCAATGCCACCATTCGTGGGCTGAAGGGAGGATGGAATCACAAAAGGCTAGAGGCAGAGGGATGGAGTATTCAGGGCAGGCTATAAAGCTGGAAGGTAATATGTAGATTGGGAGGAGCGAAATCATAGATGGATTTGTAAAGAGGATTTTAAAGGTAATGCCTTGGGGGCCAGTGTAGATCGGGGAGGATGAGGGTCAAGTGCGGCTCAGTGCGGAACAGGGTGAAGGCAGAAAAATTGGAGCTTCTAAAGACCCAGGAAGGACAGTTTGTTAGGAATTAGTACAGCAGAGGGCCTGAAGTAAGGGAAAAGGTGAGCAGCGTTGTGGAAGTCAAGGTAAGCAGATTAGGCAATGTTCAAATCCAAACTCAGAACGCCGTGATTATGATTCAGGTGGAGCTAATAGGAGGGATCAAGGTTATTGTAAAAGCTGAAGACAATGGGTCTCACCTTCTCGATATTGTGCTGCCGGAGATTGTGACTGTTTTAAGAGCTGGGATGTTGGACAGGCTGCCTGACAGCACAGGGGTGTTCCAGATATTGTCATTTGTTCCTTTGGCTGCCGCTATTTTGTGCGAATAATGACTGTTGGGCTTGAGGGGTTTGAACAGGGAGGTTGAAGACAGATGGGCAGGGAGCTGGGAGGTAAGATCATATCTGACACCTTTATAGGGAAGTAAAGCCACAACCTACAGACTCCATAAAAATTGCTGCGAGAGTGGAGAAGCTTAACGGGAGACTAAAAAGAGGTGTTCAAAATTATGAGGAGCTCTGACAGAGCAAGTAAGGAGAAACTCTTTCCGCTGTGTTCAATAGTTCGGAGTTCGATGGCGTGGGTCTGTTGACTGCTCACCGTGCTGCGTGCTGTGGGTCAAGCCTGTGGGCGTGGTGAGCAAAACCAGAAACAAGCCGTAAGCTTGAGAAAGCAGAGGTTTTAAAGGCCGGGAAATAAAGCACACACACAATCTGGTGAGACGGCTCTGCACGTATCTCTGAGGCACAAAACGCAATCTTTCCACTGGCACAAGGGTCGGTAGCCGAAGGACAGATTTAAGATAATTGGCGAAAGGAACAGTGGGGAAAGTGAGGACGTTGTTTACACAGTGAATTAATATGATCTGTAATTCACTGCTTGAAAAGGCGTGTTTCAGATAGGTTTTACTGTTACCTTGTTCCGATCTGTTACCATGTCTTGTAGTCGTACCTTGATGAGGCTTTGTGACATCTTTTGATTATCTGCTCCTATCACTGCTTGCTTATCCCTACAACCACCCCAACCTCAACTTCTCTCTCCCCCCGCCCCCCACCTTAGACCAGCTTATGTTTCACCTCTCTCCTAACTATACTTCAGTTCTGCCGAAGGGTCATGAGGACTCGAAACGTCAACTGTTTTCTTCTCCGCCGATGCTTCCAGACCTGCTGAGTTTTTCCAGGTAATTCTGTTTTTGTTTTGGATTTCCAGCATCCGCAGTAGCTTTTAGCTTTTTGTTTTTACTTATTCTATGATTGATTTAAGATGGTCGGTATATAATTTTTCTTGAAACTATTTATTAAGAACTATTCACAAGGACCTCAGGGTAAGCATATGGTTTCCAGGGCTCAGACCCTTCTGTGTCCTGCCCTCTTGAAGCCTCTTGGTCATCTGACTCTTGATGTCATGCTTACATCATCATTGACATCAAGGTCTCATTAACATAACCACCAACCCATTCCCCTACAGGTATTAACGGAAGCAGATTCAACGGTAACTTTCCAAAGGAGCTGGATAAATACTTGAAAAGAGAAAACTTGCAGAACCATGGAAAGAGCAGGGAGGTGGGACTGGTTGGGTAGCTCAAAGAGCTGGCACAGGCACAATGGGCCGAACGATCTCCTCTGCTGTATCGTTCTATCCCTCTGCGGACATTTGGTGAAACAGGAACAGGTCCAGTGATGAAGCATCCTTGTTGGTGATTAATCTTTTCGTGTGCATTGCCTTTGACTCCAACACGAGGGTAAATCAACTCTGGAATCGTGTCTCAGCATGACCTCAGGACAGGAGGCAGGAAACATCTGCAATGAAACTATCCTCTTGACATTCAGAATAGCTTAAAATAAAAATATATCGGAGACAAAAATTCCTCTTTGACAAGTTCCGGCAGTGACTGATTTTCAGGAGTTCATTCCGTACAATGTGCTTAGTTTCTAACGGGCATCAGATGGCTGTTCCATTTTAAGAATTTGTTCCAAATAATTTCTCCACAGGAAGGATTTGGTGAAAGATTTAAATGTTAAGATTTTAAAGCAAAGTTCAATTGCCTCATTAGGTAGGGGTGGTGTGGGACCCGGTGCGGGGTGGGGGGAGGTGTGCGGCATGGTGAGGGGTCCCCATGGAGAGGTAGGTGCTGGGAGGTGGTGAGGAATCTGGCGGGGGGGAGGGGGGTGCGGGGTGTGGATTGTGGGGCCGGTGAGGTGCCTGGGGCTGGTGTGGGGCTCGTCAGGGACCTGTGGGCTTTGAGGGGTCCCGGGGCAGTGTGGGAGGTGTTGCGGGGTCTGGGGGGGAAGGGCGTGGGAGCTGGTGAGGGGTCCTGGTGGATGTGGGTGGTGATGGGTTGGTTTTGGTGAGCGGGGGTGGTAGTGAGGTGTCTGGGTGGTGGGGAGAGGCCTGGGGTGGTTATGGAGGGGCAGTGAGGGGCCTGGGTGGGTGGGATTGTGGTGAGGGGTCCAGGTGAGGGTGTGAAGTGCAGTGAGGGGGTCTGGGTGGGAGGCAGTTGCAAGCTGTCCAGATACTGCTCCCCTCCCACATATGGCGGAGTGTCTCCAACCCACATCACAGCGCAACGACTCTGGTCTGGAGCGATTTCTGACAGAGATGTCTACCGTAGATGGTCAGGACTTCAAGCCCCCAGCAGAGCCAGAAATGACTGCTTTGCATATAGTGCGAACACCCGACCTACATTTCAGCTCAACGGTGGTGTTTAAAAGCGCACAGGGGAAAATCCTGACCGATGGTGTTTGCTTGAGACAGTTTGACTGTCCACAAACTCCCACACGTTACTGTCCAGACACACAGTCTGCTCTGCCATATCTTAGTGCAGGTCATTTCTGTGATTTACTTCTACATTTTATTTTGTTACGAGATCTAATTTAATCTTTCCCCACACACACACACATTAATTTTTTTTTATTCATTCATGGGATGTGGGCGTCGCTGGCTAGGCCAGCATTTATTGCCCATCCCTAATTGCCCTTGTTCAGAGGGGCAGTTAAGAGTCAGCCCACATTGCTGTGGGTCTGGAGTCACATGTAGGCCAGACCAGGTAAAGACGGCAGATTTCCTTCCCTAAAGGACGTCAGTGAACCAGATGGGTTTTTACAACAATCGACAATGGTTTCATGGTCACCATTAGACTTTTAATTCCAGATTTTTATTGAATTCAAGTTCCACCATCTGCCGTGGTGGGATTCAAAACCGGTCCCCAGCTGGTGTCTCTGGATTACTAGTCCAGTGACAGTACCACCAGGCCATCACCTCCCCAATTTGCACTAAACACTAAAACACTGGGGAAAAAATGTAAATTTTTTGAACATATATTATTGTCTGAAGCTCGCACGAACCGCTACAAAGTATTGGAGGCACCAAATTCCCACTCTCACCAAATTCCCAACATTGACAACTTGTTTACACTTCCTTTCTGTCCTGACCACTCTGTGAAATGACAGGAGCTGTTAAAGGATAAATTACTGAGTTTTTTCAACCGTTGATTAATTTTGCAGCATTGCTTAATAGACGCGATTCATGGGGGCAGAAAGAGAGGGCAGTTCCTTTTCCCTCTCTTCCCATGAATCGTGTACGTTTTAACAACTGAACAGAGGCGGTATATCTTTAACAAAAACGGCAGTAGTGCAAGTGAGATTAAACATCGGCAAAAATATCTTGCAGGCAGGCCGGGCAGGCTCACAATTTAACTAGCTGATATTATGCGATTTTACGGAGGTAGACGTTGGCGCTGTTAGCGATGGTGGGGATCAAGTGTGACACCAAGTTTGCAAGCAGTTTAGTTTCATCTCAGACAGTTACCGTGGATGGAGTCAGCAGCTATGGAACAGAGTTTGGAGAGTGAATATCCATCCATATCTCACCATCATCTCTCTTGGCCCCTCCGTTGTTGCTAAATTATCAGACTGACATCCAATACTAGATGAGCAGGAATTTCCTCCAATGAAATACTGAAAAGGTTGATGCTGTTACCTTCAGCCTTCACTCCCAAATCCATTCCCAGGCTGCCCACTCCATCCCTCTCCCTGACAACAGTCTCAAACTAAACCAGTCCGCAACCTGGATGTTGTATTTGTCCCTGAAGGTGAACTTCCAGCCTTATATCCACTCTGTCACTAAGGTTACCTGTTTCATCCTCTGTAACATCACCCATCTCTGTCCCTGCCCATGCTCATTGCTGCCGGAGCCCTCAGTCATGTCTTTAGTTACCTCTGGACTTGGCTTTTGCAACGTGCTCCTGGCCGCCCTCCAACATTCTACTCCCTAGAAATTTGAGGTCATCCAAGACTCTGCTGCCTTTATCCTAACTCACAGCAAGCCCTGTTCCCCTATCACCCCTGTGCTCGCTGACTAAATCGGCTCCCAGTCAAGCAACGCGTTCATTTTAAAATTCTCGTCTTTGTTTTCAAATCCTCTGTGGTCCCACTCCATCCTTATCTCTGTAATCTTCTCCAGCAACCACCACCCTCTGACATATCTGCACTCCTCTAATTCTGGCCTCATGAGCATCCCTGATCATAATTGGTCCACCATTGGTGGTCACGTCTTCAGTTTGTCTAGACCCCCAAGCTCTGGAATTCCCTCCCTAAACATCTTGTTCCTCCTCGAAGACATTCCTTAAAACCGAACTCTTTGACCAAGCTTTGATCATCTGGCCTAATATCAGCTTCTGTGGCTTGTTGTCAAAGTTCGCTTTATAACTCTGCTATGAAGCACCTTGGAAGGTTTGCTAACATTCAAGGTGCTATATAAATATAAGTTGCTGTTGCTGGTTGATCTTTCAGATCAATGTGATCTAGAGAGGGTAGAGGGCAGTGTCTATAGAGAGCAGCGGTCTGGGTCAAAGGTCATCGAGTTGGGATGGGATTTCTTTTGATCGTCTTTGTTCATTGGAGGCAACAAATTGGAAAGACCTATCAGTCGGTTAAATGGGTGGCGTAGAGTTTTTATTTATTTATTTATTCTTTCATGGGATGTGGGCATCACTGGCCAGGCCAGCATTTGGTGCCCATCCCTAATTGCCCTTGTGGCTTGCTAGGTCAGAGGGAAGTTAAGGCTCCAGGCCAAACAAGGACAACAGATTTCTTTTCCCAGAAAGGACATTAGCGAACCAGCACAGACAGGTTTTTATGACAATTGACACGGTTACCGTTACTGAGACTAGCTTTCAATTTCAGATTTATCGATTGGATTTAACTTCCCCCTCTTCCCATGGTGGGATTTGATCCCGTGTCCCCAGGGCGTTACGATAAAAGCAAAACACTGCAGATGCCGGAAAGCTGAAATAAAACAGAAAATGCCGGAAAAACTCTAGCAAGTCTGGCTGCATCTGTGGAGAGAGAAACTGAGTTAACGTTTCAGAGCTCTGAAGAAGAGTCATACAGACCAGAAACGTTAACGCTGTTTCTCTCACCACAGATGCAGCCAGACCTGCTGAGCATTTCTAGTTTTTCTGTTTTTATTCCTCAGAGCATTAGCCTGGTGTAGTAATTGAAGGTATAGCCTTTCCAACCGCTTATCGGAGGGAGGGGGGGGTCACATGATTGTCCTTGGAGGCTCTGACCAATGAGCCCTAAGCGCGGGTAATCTGGGGGCGGGGCTTCTTATCGAGGATCTGATTCAAGCATGTAGCTTCTGAAACGCTCTTTGTAATAAAGTTATTTGTTTCAAGTTGAAACCTGTCCGGAACGTCAAGTCATTATACCTGGGTCTCTGGATTACAAGTCCGGCGACATTCCACTATGCCAAAGCCTCCCCTACCCCTTACCTGCAATAGAGTAGAGTGGACATCAGGCACAGAAGCAAGCCTGATGGACCAAAAGGCCTTTTGGTCAAATGCATGGCAGATGCAGTGTAATGTGGATAAATGTGAGGTTATCCATTTTGGTAGCAAAAACAGATTATTATCTGAATGGCTATAAATTGAGAGAGGGGAATGTGCAACGAGATCTGGGTGTCCTTGTACACCAGTCGCTGAAGGTAAGCATGTAGGTACAGCAGGCAGTAAAGAAGCCAAATGGTATGTTGGCCTTCATAGCCAGAGGATTCGAGTACAAGAACAGGGATGTCTTGCTGCAATTATACAGAGCCTTGGTGAGACCATACCTGTAATATTGTGTGCAGTTTTGGTCTCCTTATCTGAGGAAGGAATGTACTTGCTATAGAGGGAGTGCAGCGAAGGTTTACCCGACTAATTCCTGGGATGGCGGGACTGACATATGAGGAGAGATTGAGTCGATTAGGATTATATTCGCTGGAGTTCAGAAGAATGAGGGAGGATTTCATAGAAACCAATAAAATTCTAACAGGACTAGACAGGGTAGATGCAGGAAGGATGTTCCTGATGGTGAGGGAGTCCCAGAACCAGGGGTCACAGTCTGAGGATACGGGGTAGACCATTTAGGGCTGAGATGAGGAGAAATTTCTTCACCCAGAGAGTGGTGAGCCTGTGGAATTCGCTACCACAGAAAGTAGTTGAGACCAAAACATGGTATGTTTTCAAGAAGGGAGTTAGATATAGCTCTTGGGGCAAAAGGGATCGAAGGGTATGGGGAGAAAGCGGGAGCAGGCTATTGAGTTGGATGATCAGCCATGATCATATTGAATGGTGGAGCAGGCTCAAAGAGCCGAATGGCCTACTCCTGCTCCTAGTTCCTATTGTTTCTCATACATGCTGTCTTGTGCACTTCGAACGAGTGCCGGGATTCTGGAGAGGTGAGGTAAGGGGGTGAAATCAGGGGGAAAATTTGAAGGCGGGGTGGTGGCTGTAAATTTCAAAAGAAATGGATAGAAACCCGCATTGACTGTGTTTTCACTGCTGGAGACCAAAGTGAATACACTGCCAGCTAACACAGTGCTCAGATAGGCCACATTCGGGCATATATGCCATCTGGGCCCTTTGTGTCAGGCCTGGAGGTTTCACTAATTAAGATATGTATGTATATATATATATATATATTAAAAGGAATAAAATTAGTTTAAAATTCTACTCATTTGCTTAAAAAAAGTAGCTCACATTTGTTTCCCCTTGATGCGGGAACCAATGTAGATTGTAAATGTTTTCCTTGTACAAAAAAGACGATTAATAACCACAGGAGATTTTACAAAATATATTTCCTGTGGTACTGATGTTATGGTTGATAATTGTATGTTTCCTGACCTACAGTGCTTTGCTGTTGAGAGAAGATAAGAGATTTACAGTATTAGATGAACCCCTTGGGCCTTATTAGTGTCTTTCGCATGCAGGATGTCACTGCCAAGAACCACTGAAGCAGTACAAGCCGTGACATCATTCACTCAATAACTTCGAAGCAGTAGCCTTCAAATTCTTAATTTCATTTATCCTTTTTTTCTTGGCCTGCTTTGTCCGGGGCGGAACATCTTTTTGAATCTTTAAGAGCTCAGGCAATTAACTATTTCAACAGTGTTCTTACTTTATTATAAATGCCAATGCCCCAATCTCTGTTGGGAGATTCTGCCAATCTCAATTCTTCCTAATAGCCATGGTTTAATCCTTCTGTCTTCTCTCGATAGTCATTACTAAGAAAGTTATTGTTACAAATTGAAAGACCATGTGCCAATTATGACTTGAGAGGTTTAGCTCGGCTGTGATTTAGAAAGCCTCTGTCCAAATGCCTTCTCCGTGGAAAAACGAGCTTAATGTGCTTCACTTATCCAGGGCCAATTTTCCTCACCCGCTCCTCCTCTCCTGTAGGCCCTGACTTGGTTGCCTGGGGTAGCACTCTGGAACCTCACCCATAGGCCCATTCTTCATGCATCGGTCTAGACCATGTGCGTTGACAGAATAAAGAGGGGGAGTGGGGGGAGTGGGGGAGTGGGGGGGCGAAAAGATTAAAATGGAAAGATGAGGAATGAATGCCAAGGTATGGAAGCGGGGGTTAGTTGAGGGGGGACTTACAGCATGATCAGAAGGATGGGCTCGGAAAAGGTTTTTACAGGGAGGTGAACAGGAGGAAATTCAGAGACGACTTGAAGACGAGGGGTTTATAGCAAGCAGGGCTGCGCTGGCTAAAGGTTCTGTCACTAATGACGGGCAAAGGGAGGCCAGGGAATGCTGGGTGATGCACAAAACACCGGAGACCTGCTTGCATGTGCGAGTGACAGACACTTTCCAGTACTTGAAGAGTTTAAAAATATGTTTTTTTTATCACAACCTTTCTAAATGAAAGCCAATAAAAGGACAGGTTGTGTTCAAACAATACACGAGCTAATTGAACAATAAAGTGCAATCATTCATTATAAGCCATAATAATAAGGTACAGACTTTACAGCTTTGACTGTGTCCGCACGCCAGCACAAAGGAGACTGTGTCGCATTGTTAAAATATAAGACAGTAGTTCTGCAAAGCAGTTCATCCTGTGCTGGTCGGACCCTGCACCACAACAGGGCAAATCAAGACTGCGTTGTTAAAAAAAAAATTGCCTTGCAACTGTCATTTGAGGCAATTGTAATGTGAATAATGCCCCAACAACTTGCTTCTCTTGTGATACAGATGGTGAGTCTTTAATTACACACTAATCCCACATTCCCACGAGCAGATACTAAAGTGGCCATTTGGAGTCGTATGCCTGAAGGGAAATGACAGATAGAAGGCACATGAGGTGGCAAATTCCCATTGTTTTCCTCAAGGAACAAATGACAGATTTGGACCAGAAAAGAACTCACATTCCTCCCAGCCAGCTGTAGATTTTTTGGATGGGGGGGGTGGGGTGGGGGGTGCGGGGGAAGGGGGTGGTTGTTTAAAACGGACTTACTTTTGATAAGTAGAGATTTTAGCGGAGAACATTGAGGAGCCACTTCGCTGTGCAGTTAGTCTGCGAGAAAGTTGGGGTGACAATCGTAAACAGCTGCCTTAGAAAGGAACCCAATCCAAGGGCTGGATCACACTGCAAAGTAACAGAGCGCTCACAACGCACATCATTAGGGATGAGAATCGATGGGCCGAATGGCCTCCTTCTGTGCTGTAATGATTCAAATCATCCAGCAAGTCCAGGGAATAAAAAGATACATCATGGCCGGAGTTTTACGGATTTCACCGTTCCGGCCGAAGTCAATGGAGTTTAGAATGGTTCTCCGCGTTATAAGGCCCCATCCCCACTGCAATGGGGCTGTAAAATCCTGGCCAATCTGTCGTGCACCTCCAGAACATGCTGGGCGATTTAAACTACTCCAGCATTCTCTTCAGAAGGTAAAAGATTGGCACTTATACAACGCTTTCCATGATGGTTCAAAGCACTTTACAGCCAATGAAGGAGCCTTTGAAGAGTGGTCACTCTTGTTGTAATGTAGGGAAGGCAGCAGGCCAATTTGCGCATAGCAAGCTCCCACAAACAGCGATGTGATAATGATCAAACGATCTGTCTCTCTGATGTTGGTTGAGGAGTAAATATTGGCCAGAGACAATCACCTCTTCAAAATGGTATCACGGGGACTTTTACATCCGTCTGAGGGGGAAAACAGAGCTCACTCAACATCTGAACTGAAAGACAACACCTCCAAACATGCAGCACACTCATACCGCGCCATCCTTGATTTTTGCGGCCAAGTCCACGAGCGGGAATCAGAGGCAAGGGGGTAAACTCACTGAGCCACAGCACCATGGTCGACACATGATTCACGCAAAAGTAATGGGAAGGCTGAGGTTGAGTTGCCGTTTAAGAACTTGCTGCATTTGCACATTTCTCAGCCATTAAACTTGCCACAGGAAGTTAAGTCTGGTAATTAACAGCATAAGTACCCTCTTAATGATGCGCTCATGGCTAATGCAGTGCCAGTCAACCTCCTTGGAGTCTCATTCCTGCAAGTGGTCAATTGCTGTTGGAGAATTTAAAAATGTCGTATTTTAAATTTTCTTTTTTTTCCCTTACTTCTACTTCCTGCCTCTAACCCCATCTTTCTTTCCCTCTGTTAAATGGTCAGAAGCGACATGAGGAAAAACTATTTTACGCAGCAAAATGGTCAGGATTTGGAATGCTCTGCCTGAGTGTGGTCGAGGCAGATTCGATTGTGGATTTCAAAAGGGAACTGGGTAATCATCTGAAGAGAAAAGACATCTGCAGTTGATTTTTAAGTTCCAGTTAAAAATTATTTGTGAATTTCTGTGGAAACCTAAGGGTGGAGTGGTCCCGGAATGGCTCCGTGGGCAAGAAGACGGGCGTTTTACCTGCCGACTGCATGGGCGGCTTTTTGTGCTGCATCATCCCATTCCCGGTGCCTCATTCATTATGTGTTCACGGGAAACACGCCGGATCGCTGGCGGGTGGGCCCTGATTTTCCCCACCACACCGTGACCTCGGCGCTTCCTCGCTCCGGGCGCCATATTTAAAGTGCGCCAGAGCGCAGCCTACTTCATGTCCTCAGACCAGGGCTGCTCCAGGCCCCGAAAGCAAAGAAGATGGCAGCCCCCAACATTTCGTGACGCCTCTCTGGGGCGCCTGCTGGATGCAATGGAAGGCCGTCGCAATGGCGTCTAACCCCCGCTCTGGCTGTAGGAGGCCCATCAGTGTTGCCGCTCCGGCTTGGGAGGCAGCGGCGGTCACCGCCAACGCCACACAGAAGATGTTGGCCATCCAGGAAGAGGATGAATGATCTCATCTGTGCCACCAGGGTTAGGCAACCATCTCATCGCTCTCAACTCACATACTCACAAGCCCATCGCACATTCACTGGCATCTCACTCACTGCCAGCTCAATGGACATCACCACTCACTCTCTCACACACACCCTCACATCTCCATCTGGCCTCATCTCCTCTGGAGACAGCCTCCTCAGCCCTCACCATCTTGAGGCCACTTGCAGAGATCAACATGTTCCCCCAAAAACACCCTCAGATACCCCGCTTCCCAGTACAACCCTCGCCATGCAGCCTCTTCCCTTGCCTGAGACCACTTCTCCTCCTTCCCCAAGCAAGCCATAGCCCTGCAGCCATTGACAAGCCAACCCTCTCTGGTAGGTAGAGACCATGAGCCCCCCCTAAAAGTGATGTGGTGCTGCCTGCGAAGCCTGGCGCTGATGACTGCGAGTGCTGCCCGAAGCAAGGTAGGCAAATAAACCTCGAAATCTTGAGTGAAGTGCAGCTTGCCATGTGCACACCGCTGGTGTACAGTTGTGAGTCAGCACGCCGACATGCCTGGGTGATCCAGCGGTGGGGGGATGGTTCCGGCTGGCAGGCAAGATGATGAGATGTAAATACATTGAAATTAGGTTCCTGACGTTGGACGGGTGGATTCACGGAGCAGTGGAGCAGACAATCGCTAACTTGTTTCACGATGGCGTAAAACTGATTTTTGGCCTTCTCGCCATATAGTCCGCTCACGACCATCATGGTGCCCAACGCCAATGAGGGGGGTGGAAATTCCAGCCAATGTCTTTCCAATTTCCTGCTTCATTTGCTATAAGTGCCATTCATTGGTTTAACTTATCAATCCCCACCTGGCCTCCCCTAACCCACATTATAATGTTCTCTCACCCTCCCCTCTCCCCAACCCCATGCGGCCCCATGTGCCTGAGCTTTTTACCGTCCCCCTCTTGGCCTTCACGGTTGGATTCTTGGCGACTAGGGCTGCCCACTGAAAAGATGGCTCCTAACTCTAATGAAGAACCATAGGGTGGAGACCGAGGAGAAATACAACACCGGCCATATCGTGATCTGAGCCGCATCGAGCAGACTAGGGCTGGGATTTCCCGTGCTTGCCGGTGTCGGGCGTGTTCAGTGGCGTGAGCGGACAATATGGCCTGATCGCTTTCATGACGGCGTGAAACCAGTTTGAGATCGTCCGCTCAACTCGCCGATGGTGGGCCATGCTCTCCAACATTAGATACTAGGAGCCTCATTGTAATATATTAGCATATCATTATTAGGCCAGCCCACTGGAATAGTGCCCCCCCACCACCCCCACCCCCCAGCCTCCCACTGGATCGCCCATCCATGTTTCACAACAGCACCTAAGCCACATGCACCAGGTGGGCTGTACTTTGCTCGGGACTTCACAGTTTGTTTGCCCACCTTGCTTCAGGCAGCACTCGCAGTCATCAGCGCCAGGCTTCACAGGCAGCACTACATCACTTTTAGGGAGGCTCATGGGTAGGTCTCTACCTACCAGAACTGGCATATGGGGGTGGCTTTTCAACGGCTGCAGGGCTAGGGCTTGCTTGGGGAAGGGGGAGAAGTGGCCTCGGGCAAGGGAAGAGGCTGCAGGATGAGGGCTGTACTGGGGAAGGAGGGTATCCCAGGCTGTGTGTGGGGGCACATGTTGATCTGTGCAAGTGGCCTCAAGATGGTGAGGGCCTCCCAAGCTGGAGTGGTAATGTCCCTCCTGCAGCCAGAGCGGGGGTAGAGGATATCACAGTGGGCCTCCACCAGGTCCAAAAGTTGCTCGAGGGCTGCAGTCCTCTTTCCTTCTGGGGCCATGTCAACCTTGTGCAGTCCTGGGCTGGAAGCACTGAGCGTGGCTGTACTTTAAATGTGGTGCCTATTGTGATAAAGTGGTGAGGTGATGGCGTGGCAGGCAAATGAGAGCCCGCCCACCGTGGAAACGGCATGTTTCCCGGGAATGGGTAAATAACGTGACGGGTTTGAGATGATACGGCGTGAAAACCCGCCATTGTGGCCGGCCGGTAAAACGTCATCTTACCCTCCCGCTACTGCACTTAGTGCAAATCTGGGATGATCCCAGCCCTGGGTGTCCCGAAGATGAGATCCAGGTACCTGGATCTTTCCAGTGAGGTCCTGAAATGTGACATCTCCAGGGGACATCGGTTCACCTCTGAGGAGGAGGAAGGGGCCTCAGAAGCTGTAGCGTCACATCATTCCCCCAGCATCCTCCGCCAGCACAGGTACTCTCACCCTCGGCGAGTCCGCATTTGCCCGGGGATTCAAGACCCCATCCAGGGTGCCGGAGCCTCTCAGCACACCGGGGCCTTTGAGGACTCAGGCAAGCCAGAGGACGGCCGTCAAGGTCATCCCAGGTCATAAGGCAGCAAGGTCAGCTGCCTGCTTCCACCTCATGAGGGTGCTGGGGGGATGATGTGGCACTGCACCCTCTGAGGTCCCCTCCTGCTCCTTGCCCCAGCGGCGAAAACTCTCTCTTTCTTGTGGACGCCCTGCATGAGAAAACAGAAAGACCAAAGGGTTTTTCTCTTCAAAACGGGAGCCTCCAGAATCGGCTGATGTTCAGATCAATGCGTGCACAGTGTTGGGTACAGGAATATCATCTCCTATGCTCCCTTCTGCCTCACCATGAGACTACTTACCCTCTCGTGCCCGCGCTCCTGCCTCACTGTCCATGATGGAGTCTTCACCCCTGCTTCCAGAGCCTCCTCTTCCACTGGCATTAGAATAGCAAACATTGGCTCTCCGTCACTGGTCCGGGCCCTTTCTGTGGATCGTGGGCCCTCTTCTCCTGCAGGAACAAAAAAGAGGAATGTTAGTTGTCTGACAATGACAGGGACAATGTCTAAGCGGGTGACAACTTAGCTGTTCATTTCGAGGACGCCTGAATGTGTCTGGCATTCAGCCACTCTGGAGTAAAAATAAAACTATTGACAGACTAGCGCCCGTCAACCAAGCTCCTTTTACAGGAGCTGCTGCACGACCCAATTGCCACTGACTGCGTGGGCTCATCGTCTCCAACAGCTCACACTTATCCATTTGTAGACCCCTAAGGGAGCTAGGGTGTGGGTACTCACCTTGGCCGACCGAATAAGGTCATTCAAACGTTTGCAACTCTGCAAGCAGGTTCTCCAGATGACCCTGCGTTTGCTGACTTCCTCTATGACCTGCATCCAGGTTTGCTTTGTTAGATGCGGAGACCTCCTCCTCCTGTCCCTGGGGAAGAGGATTTTTCGCCTTTTGTGAGTAGCCTGAAAGAGAACCTGCAGGAAGTCGCCACTGAGCCACTGGGCCGCTCGGGACCTTCCTTCTGCCGTGCCAACAAGCATCTCCTTCCTCCGGCCTTCACAATGGCTACTTCCCTGGCCTTCTCTTAACCGGCAGGCCTTGGCTGTTGGCCATCCCTTCAAGGCCTACTGCGCCTTTAGGGACATCTTGGCACTCGAGGGCGTCTCCTGCTGCTTTCTGGGAGTGTTGGCAGGCCTTTCAAAGCAGAGACAGCACACACATTGCATCAGCTGATGCCTCGGGAGCCAGCTCTATGCCAGCCTCCATCCTGGAGTTGGCGCCTCATTTCACCCCCAGCCCCACACCCCCACCCCATCTGCGAGCAGTTAATTGGCTGGCAGGAGACAGTGGTGCAATCAGGGATTGGGCATGCAAAGTGCAAGCGACGCCCAATTCCGGTCCTGGAGGCCACTTCCTGGCTCTCTGAGTATAATCCCGGGATACATCTTCGTTCCCTCACCGTCGCTGGGTCAAAATCCTGGAACTCCCTCCCTAACAGCACTGTGGGTGTACCTACACCACATGGGCTGCAGCGGCTCAAGAAAAATGCTCACCACCACCTTCTCTAGGATAACTAGGGGTGGTCAACAAATGCCAGCTTTGCCAGTGGCACCCACCTCCCAAGGATGAATTGAGAAAAGCAAGATGGCAGTGAAGGATGTTGATGTTTTTATGTCTTCACATTCCCTACTATTTTGTGAATAGTGTTCCATTACTAAGTGACTGTTCCCTTGTTTCCTGTTGTATGTGCACCTTCACTGACAAAAGGTGTGCAAGGAGCCCGCTGTATGGAGAATTAAATATAGATAAATATATCTAAATATTCTACTGCCCTGTGGTACATATTGTCTTAGTGGGGTCTCCATTAACTATTGGAGCTGCGATCTGACAAGTCCCCAGATCCTAATGGATTTCACCCTAAGGCCTTAAGTAGCTGGTGAGATAGTCGATGCATTGGTTTTAATTTTCCAAAATTCACTATATTCGGGGAAAGGTTCCATTAGATTGGAAAATAGGAAATGTAACTCCTTTATTCAAAGAGGGAGTGAAACAGAAAGCAGGAAACTACAGGCCAGTTAGCTTAACATCTGTCAGAGGGAAAATGTTGGAAGCTATTACTAAAGATGTTACAGCAGGGCACTTAGAAAAATGCAAGGCAATCGGGCAGAGACAACATGGTTTTATGAAAGGGAAATCATGTTTAATCAATTTATTGGAGTTCTTTGAAGAAGTAACATGTGCTGTGGATAAAGGGGAACCAGTGGATGTACTGTACTTAGATTTCCAGAAAGCACTTGACAAAGTACCACATCAAAGGCTATTTCAGAAGATAAAAGCTCATGGTGTAGGGAGTAACATATTGGCCTGGATAGAAGATTGGCTAGCTAACAGGAAACAGCGTAGGCATAAAAGGGTATTTTTCTGGTGTGTGTAACGAGTGGTGTGTCACAGGGACCAGCGCTGGGGCCTCAACTGTTTACAATTTATATAAATGACTTGGATGAAGGGGGTGGAGGTATGGTTGATAAATTTGCTGATGGTACAAAGATAGGTAGGAAAGTAAGATGCAACAAGGAGGTTACAAAGTGACACAGATAGGTGAAGTGAGTGGGAAAAGACCTGGCAAATGGAGTATAATGTGGGCAAATATGAAATTGTCCATTTTGGTAGGAAGAATAAAAAAGCAGCTTATTATCCAAATGGTGAGAGATTGCAGAGCTAGGAGCAGAGGGATCTGGATGTCCTAGTGCATGAATCACAAAAGGATAGTATGCAGGTACAGCAAGCAATTAGGAAAACTAACAAAATGTTCATTGCGAGGGGAATTGAATACAAAAACGTAGGGAGGTTATGCTTCAGTTGTACAGGGCATTGGTGAGATCACATTTGGAGCATTGTGTACAGTACTGGTCTCCTTATTTAAGGAAAAATGTAAATGTGTTGGAAGCAGTTCAGAGAAGGTTTACTAAACTAATACCAGGAGTGAGCGGGTTGTTTTATGAGGAAAGGCTGGACAGGTTAGGCTTGTATCCACTGGTGTTTAGAAGAATAAGAGGCAACTTGATTGAAACCTATAAGATCCTGAGGGGCCTTGACAGGGTGGATGCGGAGAGGACGTTTCCTCTTGTGGGACAACCTATACTAGGGGTCACTGTTTAAAAATAAGGGGCCGCTCGTTTAAGGCAGAGACTAGGAGAATTTTTTTCCCTCAGGGGGTTGTGAGTGTTTGGAACCCTCTTCCTCAAAAGGCGGCAGAAGCAGAGTCTGAATATTTTTAAGGCAGAGCTGGATAGATTCTTGATAAGCAAGGGGGTGAAAGGTCATTGGGGTGGGCAGGAATGTGGAGTTTAGGTTACAATCAGGTCAGTCATGATTTCATTGAATGGCAGAGCAGGTTCAAAGGGCCGAGTGGTCTACTCCTGCTCCTAATTCGTACGTTCCTATAAAGATCAATATATTTACAAATTCCAGCATGACATTTTCCTTTTGATGGAGGGTAGAGGTGCAGACTGAAAAGATACGGCTGAGTGTCTGTTAACGACATATCAGGGGGTTAACCAGTCAGGAATTAGCTGCTCAACCTTTGTAAATGAGTTAAGTGGTATTCCTGCATACGGAGATGGCGGCTTCACTGCACCGAGGGACATAGCGGGCGCATAAACTTCACTGCCAAGAATCAGAGGCTGGGATGGGGAGAGAGGGAGGGGGGAAGATCCACAGATCATGCCCAGCGAGCTCTGTGACTCCTGGACAGAAATTCTGCCTCAATTGTCGAAGCCGTGTCAACGATAACGATAAAGAGCTGGAGGCGAATGCGGTCCAATGTCGGAGTGGCTTTTAAAAGCAACCCACAAAGCGTAACTGGAAGGGGGTCAGTGCCTGCCAGAGATTGATGACCCGCTGTGCGGGCGATGGTGGAGAAGCCCACTTCCTTCGCAGGGGGCAATGGACGGGGAAGACAACGCACCTCCAACGAAGCTGGAGGACCTGCTAGAGTCGTCGGTCTGAAAGGAATATTTTCTGCGTGCGATTTAATAACCATTGAGAAAACATTTATTAACTCGACTGCTTATTCTTTGTTGCAACAAGCCAGCTGCCTTTTTTGCTTTATTATTAAGCGTGCGGTACAAGTAACAGTTGAAGTAGAGTTATGGCCACCCACAGAGTTACACTAGTGCTTTGTCAGAACGATCCTGCTTATTTATGCTGGATATGAAGTTCCTCTGAGTTGCACAGCTACAAGGATTCATTAGCACTCACTATGGTGCTGTCATTGAATTTTTCTCGGATTCAGCGGGAATGTACGGAATGCCGAAGCCACTGACTGCGATGGCATTGTCTTAAAGGCACAGTCAGCACAAAGTCACCATTGCATCAATTACTCAGCACAAGTTGACTCACTTTCCATATTCAGGAAATGGGCGACTCGGGGTTAAATGTGTGCCGCGCACACACACACACACACACACACGTGTGCCAGGCTGCTCCATAAATGGAAAGTACAGATTAGCAGAAACATCCGAGCACAGGCACCTCCTTCTTCGTTTTAATTTTGCTTTTGAAGATGCCGGGATCTTGCAGAGGGTGCAAGAGATTTACTCAAATTGTACCATGGGTAACAGGGGAGATGGCGGCGCAGTGGTACTAGTAATCCAGAAGCCCAGGCTAGTAGCCTGATGACATCGGTTCAACTTCCACTTTGGTAGCTGGTGGTATTTAAATTCAGTTAATAAAATCTAGAATCAATGATGGTGACCATGACGACTATCATCAATTGTTGTAAAAAAAAAACCCACCTGGTTCACTAATGAAAGGAAATCTGCTGTCTTTACCTGGTCTGGGCCTACATGTGACTCCAGATCCACAGCAATGTGGTTGACTCTTAACTGCCCCCTGAAATAGCTTTGTAAGCCACTCAGGTCAAGGGCAATTAGGTATGGGCAACAAATGCTGGCCCTGCCAGCGATGCCAAAATCCAAGGGAAGAATGTGGAGAGATGAAAGAAGCTAGGATCACTCTCCTTGGTGTGGTGAAAATTAACAACAATTTACCATACGACCTTTATTGAAGTTGAGGGGAGACTTGATACTCTTCATAATTATGACAGGGCTAATAGGGAGATTCAGGGAGAAGAATGGGATGATGGATTATCCAAAAGGTTGGAGAAGCTAAGGCTGTTGTCCTTGGAGCAAAGGGGATTGAGAGGAGATTTGGTTGACGTGTACAAGACAAGGCAGATTTAGGTAAGGTAGTCAAAGGAAAGCTGTTCGCATTAGCTGATGGTACAAGGAGCAGGAGACGCAGGTTTAAGGTTTTGTCAAGAGATGCAAGGGGGAATGGGAGGAGGAAATTTCCTACACACCACCTATGAGGGTGGTGGAAGCAGAAACGATCAATGATTTCAGAAGAAAATTGAATGGCGTTTGAGGGAATTAAACTTTTAGGGCCACAGGGATAGAGCGGGGAACTGAACTGACTGGATTACGCTACAGAGAGCCAGCATGGATTCGACGGGCAGAATGGATGCCTTCTGTGCTCTATGACGCTAAGACTCTAAAGCCTGAATGTTCACTCCCAAGTTGAGCGCACAGAATCAGAGAACTTCTCAACTCTGCAAACTCGAGTCTAGAGAGACTTCTCCGATTGGCCATACTTACATACTGGGGATGGGGGTGGGTGGGTGGGTTGGGGGGGAGTGGGTGCGGTGGGCGGAGGGGTTTGCTAACTGTAGTCAGGCCCGCCACTCCCAGAAACAATGGAGAGACAGCCATAGGGCCTTCTGTGTGCCGAGGTGGGTTTTGTCCTAGTTATAATAAAAGCACTAAGGCCCTCTAGTCCTCACCTCTCACATCCACACACTCCCCATGCCCCATCCATGCCAACTCATGCCCCCTACCTACTTCTATAGCCCTCATACTCTCCATGCCAACCTTTACCCACTCTTCATGGCCCTTCATATCCTCCATGCTAACTCATGACTCCCCACTGATTCCCATAGTTCCTTTTAGCCCCTATGCCAACTTAGTGCCAACTCATGCCAATCCATGCCCACCCACCCACCACCCTTTGCCCTTACACCCTCCATGGCAACTTATCATGTGCAGACCTCAGGATCCATGCTCAAATAAAATAAAGTTCTGATTATCTATTACAGGCTTCACTATATTAAAAAAAACATTCTCATTGATAAATCCCATTCAATACATTTAAATCCCTTCATGTACTTAATCCCTTATTAAAAAATGTGAATTTATAGCCCCACATCAAAGACTGCTAATCCCTTTATAACCATTTGGAGCTGTCAATCAAACTGTGAACTTTCAAGTCCCCCACTATGATAATGATAGGTTGTAGAAGCAGTCAAGCAGCACTAATACTATAATGATAGCTCTCAGGCTTATGTCAACAACATGTACTGAAATTGCAAACATTGATTTTTTTTAAACTGCAGGCTTTTCCCCCCAAAATTTAAAGAGCAGGGGATTTAAATGACACGACAGCTTGACATTTCCACAGACCTTATCCATTTTTACACACATTCATATCTACTCTTAACGATCCCAAAGGGGTCCCTGCCCTCTCCAAAGAACTCCAGCAGGTTTGGACCTTCCCCCCAAATTCGTAAATCGCACGAGTCATCTTTCAGAAACTTTGAGGACGAAAAATCCCACTGAGTGATGTCAGCCGTACTTATGAACGTGCTGCTGCCCCCGTGAACTGCACGTGTTTGAAATACGTCTCACCCCTGTTCCCTGCTCCTGCCACCCATCACCCCACACCTCCCCTCCCACCACCACCAACCCGACTCTGGCAATAATGGTGGGTGCCGATAAAGGCTTTGGGGCTTCCAGGTTCCGGGCTCCGGAGCCATTTTGGCTGAGCTGCAGAACCATTCCTTCTTCGTGAAAATTTGGGCCTAAGACTCTCAGAGGGGAAATAACTTGAGGGTACAGATTTAAGCATATTGACGAAAGAACCAGAGGGAGATGATGAGATTTTTTTTAATGCAGTGAGCTGTCATGACCTGGAAGGGCGGAATTCAATAGCAATTTACGAAAGGGAATGGATATATGCTTAAAGAGGGGAAAGAATTGCAGGCTATGCGGAAAGTGCAGGGGGGGTTAGATTGCTCTTTCAAAGAGCCTGCACAGGCCCAATGGGCCGAATGGCCTCCTTCTATGTTGTATGATTCTACAAAATGGCAACTTGTTTCTTGGACTGAAGGAAAGGACTGGATGAAAGAGTACTGGAACATGGTTTATTTAGCAAACTATTTTTAAAAAAGATTCCGCCCCAGTGTTATCACTAAAAAGATAATCTTGCAGTCAATTTATAGGTGAATGCGTAATCCTGATGTGCTCCATTCTCAAAGAGTGGAGCATTTGAGCTGAGGTGAAGGGCAGTCGGAGGTTGGGGAAAACTCTTTAGAGGGATTGGCAAATGAGGTAAAGGATAACCAAGTGCACTGGAGGACAGAGGCAAGTGGAGGTTGGTGAGGACTGAATGCAGACAACTGGGCTTCGGGTAAGGCAAGAGTTAGTGTGGGGTGGACCTCAGGAATGTCAGTCAGGGGATCATTGGAGAAATCAAGTCTACAGCTCATGAAGGCATGGAGGAGAGTTCCAAAAGACAGTGTGGTGGGGTGGAGATGGAGACATAATGGAAATTGGTATCTTGGGCAACGGTAGGTTAATACATAAATCCCATTGAATTTCCAGCACAGAAACAGGCTATTTGGCCAATTGGTTCTTAATTGACTCATTCCTGGGATGAAGGGCTTATTCTATAAAGAAAGGTTGAAAAGGTTGGGCCTATACCCATTGGAGAGGTGATCTTATTGAAACATATAAGATCTTGAGGAGACTTGATTGGTTAGATTCTGGGAGGGTATCTCCACTTATAGGGGAGACTAGAACCACGGGACACAATTTGAGAATGTGGTCTCCCTTTTAAGAGTGAGATAAGGTGAATCTTTTCTTACTCAGAGGGTGGTTAGTATGTGGAATTCTATTCTTCAGAGAACTGGATCATTGTCTTTGTTCAAGGCTGATTCAGATAGATTTTTGATAGACAAGGGAGCCAAAGGTTAGGGGCAACAGACAGCAAAGTGGAGTTGAGGCCACAATCAGATCAGCCATGATCTTATTGAATGGCAGAGCCACCTTGAAGGGCCAAATGGCCTACTCCTGTTCCTATGTTGCAATGTTCTTATGGCGTTTATACTCCCGATAAGTGTCTTTCCATTCTACTTCACCCAATCCTTTTTTGTAATTTATTGGTTCATGGGGTGTGGGGGTCGCTGGCAAGGCCGCCATTTATTACCCATCCCTAATTGCCCTTGAGAAGACGGTGCTGAGCTGCACATCTTTCTTATTCCTTTCTCCCTGTTGTGTTTATGGGGTTTGATGCCCTACACAGGGTCAAAAAGAAATACAATATTGCACAGCTTATGAAGTAGAGCTTCTGTCTCTTGGAGTGCCGCTGTAAAATAGTCCTGGTCTAAAAGCCATTTGCTTGATGGGTTTTCAGCGAGCAACAATATGGTTTTCTGGCATTATTAAATTCAACTTCAACTTGATCTAAAAAAAAACCCAAAGGCCAGAATTTTACGGCCCTGCAGCGGTGTTGCATCTCCCCAGCAGATGCAGCGAGCCATTTAAATCTCCATTCTGTTCGGTGGGACTGTCATATCCTGCCGGGTTGGGGTGGGGCAGATGGGGGGGTGGGGGGAGTGGGGTGGGTGGGGGGGGGCCCTAAAATCCAAGCCCGGAACTACTTAACGCTGGTACTTGTCAAGGAAATTAATACTATTTTTTACAGCTCCCTTAATTATGTCTTTAATGGTCCCTGATCGTTCTAGCATTAAGCGAACTTATATCAAAGTGCATCGAAATTTCAAAATGGCGGCAAATGCTATGCGTGCATTCCTGCCTGGGTCCGGACAACACGTGGCCTTTTAAATGTAGACTTCATTCATACTTTTAATAGGAAAATGAGACTATTGGTGAACACGACAACATGCAATTATCTTTTACACTGACTAGTGAACTAAAACGCAATGCACTGAAGATTGAAGACTATGGCTTGCTTTAATCTGTGCCTGACTGAACTATAACTGAGAGTTTCTGGTGTTAACACTGGATCTTGTGGCTGTTTCGTTTCCCAGGGCCAAGATCGTTCACCTCAATAAGCGAAAAAATACAATAAAGTAAGTACGAAAGTAATGTTTCATCGTGATCCATTTTTTCTGCATATCCGGAATTATGGAATCAGTGGGATGGGGTAGCATGTATTTGGTCACTCATGTTTGATTAAATGGTTAAACAATTTGAAAAGAGAGAGAGACTCACACTTATACAGCACTTTTCACGGCCACCAGGCATTACTTCACAGCCAATGAAGTCATCTTTGAAGTGTGGGAAATGCAGCAGCCAATTTGCACTCAGTAAACTCGAACAAACAGCTATGTGGTAATGAGCAGATAATCTGTTTGCGTGTGATGTTGGCTGAGGGATAAATATTGGCCGGGTCACCAGGGGTAACTTTTCCTGCTCTTCCAAATGATGCAGATGGGATCCTTTACATCCACCCATGCAGGGAGATGGGGCCTCAGTTTAACACCTCACCCAAAAGACAGCGCCTCCCACAGGGCAGCACTCCCTCAGTACTGCACTGGATTGTCACTCGTGCGATCAAGCGCCACAGTGGGATTTGAATCCAGAACCTTATGCTTTACATCAGCTGACACACCATTCTGGGCTATCATTCCCACTCATTTATGTCAGAAACATTAGCACAATTTGGGCTGAATCAATTGAAATAGCGCAGAAGGTCGGGATATTTCAAACATAAGTTTAACATACCCAAAATCGTGCTTTCTGCTGAATTAAGCCCCGCCCACAAAATTGGCCATACCAGTTTAACCCCAGGTCAAAAATTGCGAGATTCCACTGCTCAAGGACGTTTCAAAAAGCATTTCATTTCATTTTATACCAAAAAATTCCAGTTTACCCAGAGGCGGCCAAGTACACATCTATAAAAATATCAAACATCTAAAAGCATTGCTCTGTGTAATTTCTGGTGTTAAACCCATTGTATTAATAAAACTGTGCCAGTTCGCCTCTCTTAACTACATCAAGCAATGCAAACATACAAGCATAGGAATTGGGAGCTGGAGTAGGCCACTCAGCTCCTCGATCCTGCTCCACCATTCAATAAGATCATGGCTGATCTGATTGTAACCTCCCATCTATTTCCAATAACCTTTCACCCCCTTGTTAATCAAGAATCTGTTTAGCTCTGCCTTAAAAATGTTCAAAGACTCTGCTTCCATCACCTTTTCAGGAACAGAGTTCCAAAGACTCATTACCCTCTGAGAGAAAACATTTCTCCTCATCTGTCTTGAATGGGCTGCTCCTTATTTTTAAACAATGACCCCTCATTCTAGATTCTCCCACAAGAGGAATCATCCTCTCCACATCCATCATGTCAAGACCCCTCAGCATCTTAAAGATTTCAATCAAGGCGCCCCTTACTCTTCTAAGTTCCAGTGGATACAAGCCTCACCTTTCCTCATAAGGCAACCCGCCCATTCCTTCCCTGAATTGCTTCCTTTATGTCCTTCCTTAAATAAGGAGATCAGTACTGTATACAGTCCTCCAGATGTGGTCTCACCAAGGCCCTGTATGTACTTTGTATTCACTTTTTAACTTTTAATATTTCTTAACAGAAGAAATGATGACGATTCAATATGCATTCAGGAGGAAAGCTCTCCACTGGTTAAAGTCATATCGAGCACAAAGGAAGATGGTTGTGGTCATTGGAGATCAATCATCTCACTCCAGGACATCACTACAGGAGTTCCTCAGGGTAGTGTCCTTGGCCCAGCCATCTTCAGCTGCTTCATCAATGACCTTCCTTCCATCATAAGGTCAGAAGTGGGGATGTTCGCTGATGATTGCACAATGTTCAGCACCATTCGCAACTCCTCAGGTACTGAAGCAGTTCATGTCCAAATGCAGCAAGACCTGGACAACATCCAGGCTTGAGCTGACAAGTGGCAAGTAACATTTGTGCCACACAAGTGCCAGGCAATGACCATCTTCAACAAGAGAGAATCTAACCTTTGTCCCTTGATGTTCAATACCATTACCATCACTGAATCCCCCACTATCTCCTGGGAGTTACCACTAACAAGAAACTGAACTGGACTAGCCATATAAATACTGTGGCTACAAGAGCAGGCCAGAGGCTAGGAATCATGTAACGAGTAACTCACCTCCTAACTCCCAAAAGCCTGTCCACCATCTACAAAGCACAAGTCAGGAGTGTGATGGAATACTCCCCACTTGCCTGGATGAGTGCAGCTCCCACAACACTCAAGAAGCTTGACACCATCCAGGACAAAGCAGTCCGCTTGATTGGCGCCACATCCACGAACATTCACCCCCTCCACCACCGATGCACAGTGGCAGCAGTGTGTACTATCTACAAGATGCAGGATTTCACCAAGGCTCCTTGGACAGCACCTTCCAAACCCACGACCACTACCATCTAGAAGGACAAAGGCAGCAGAGAGATGGGAACACCACCACCTGGAAGTTCCCCTCCAAATAACTCACCATCCTGACTTGGAAATATATCACCGTTCCTTCACTGTCACTAGGACAAAATCCTGGAACTCCCTCTGTAACAGCACTGTGGGTGTACCTACACCACATGGGCTGCAGCGGTTCAAGAAAGCAGCTCACCACCACCCTCTGAAGGGCAACTAGGGATGGGCAATAAATGCTGGCCCAGCCAGCAAAGCCCACATCCCATGAATGAATAAAATTAAAATATAGGTGTGGTAATTACCATTTTATTTAGTGTGTATTGTACCTTTAAGAATAATACTTGTTAGGAAAGATCACATGATCTGTAGCAACCAATAGGAGACTAGCGCAGGCCACCTCAGCAGACAGTACAGAGATAGAGTTGGAGTTGAAAGCACATGTGAAGTTGCTGCTGAGTATATTGTAAATAAACTTAATGTTTCCACTCAAGAAGTGTCTGCAGATCAACTCTATCATTAATAGCACAACTCAGGCAATGCTACAACAAAGGGATTGGCATACACACTGTGGATTCATTTATTAAGACCAGGAACATGAGAACATTTATACAAAGGCAGGAAGCTTGAAGACAACAGCAGTAGGGCTGTGTTCGGCTCAGAGGCCAAAGTGAAACTGAGATTGGATCATATGACACACTTCCCTTCTAGTGATGGCATACTACTGTCCCTTAAAGGCACATTATAACAGCCACTAAATGGCCAGGTTGTTATTAAATTCAAATTTCACCATATGCTATGGTGGGATTTGAAACCCAGTCCCCAGAGAATTACCTTGGATCTTGGGTTAATAATCCAGTGACAATACTGCTATGCCACCACCTCTCCCTCTCCCTCTGTTTCTCCCTCTCCCAGCCTTAAATGTATTCAATGATGGAGCATCCACAGCTCTCTGGGGTAGAGAATTCCAAAGATTAACAACTTTTTGAGTGAAGTAATCTCTCCTCATCTCAGTCCTAAATGGTCAGCCCCTTATCCTGAGACTATGCCCCTGTGTTTTAGTTTCCCTGACCCACGGAAACAATCTCTCAGCCTCCACCCTATCAAACCCCTTCAGAATTTTGAATGTTTCAATGACATCACCTCTCATTCTTCTAAATTCCAGAGAACATTGGCCCAATTTACTCAGCCTCTCATCATCGGACAACCACCTCATCCCAGGGACCAATCTAGTGAATCTTCGCTATACCGCCTCCGGTGCAAGTATATCCTTCCTTAAATGTGGAGACCAAAACTGCAGACAGCATTCCAGATGTGGTCTCACCAAAACCCTGTACAATGGTAACAAGACCTTTTTATTCCTGTACGCCAATCCCCTTGCCATAAAGGCCAAAAGGGAAGAATGGCCTACTTATAAAACCATAGAATCATAAAATGGTTATAGCACGGATGGATACCATTCAGCCCATTGAGTCCCTGCTGGCTCCCTGTAAGAGCAACTGAGCTAGTCCCAGTCTCCTACCTTCTCCCCTAGCCTTGCACTTTTTTTCTTTTCAGATAATTATCCAATTCCCTTTTGAAAGCCATGGATCAATCTGTCTCCACCTCCACTCTCAGGCAGTGCATTCCAGATCCTAAACGCCTGCTGAGTAAAAAGTTTTTCCTTATCTCGCTGGTACTTTTGCCAATCACGTTAAATCAATGTCCTCTGGTTCTTGGCCCTTCCACCAATGGGAACAGTTTCTCCCTGTCTCGAGCCCTCATGATGTTGACTAGACTAGAATGATGACTACTGGACTAGTAATTCAGGGACCCAGAGAAATGCTCTGAGAACTCTGCTTCGATTCCCAACACGGCAGATGGTGAGGTTTGAATCCAATAAACAGAACAAAATGCAGCCGGAGGTCCCCAAAAGGCCGGGATGGTGTTGCCCCAGGTCTACCCCTGGCTTTGGGACCTCCACTGCTGACAAAATTCAGCCCTATGTAACACAATGAGCCCTCGCCCAGTATCCACTCTTCCCAGCAGGGTCACAGTGTAACATTCAAGAGCAAAAGCATGGCACTGATCTTTCCTCTCTCTAGCCCAGGGAGCTACACCCCAATGGTCCAGATGAGGTCGGCTCCTTCAGCACCAACCACACAACTAAACCTAACAGCTCCCTGGTTTATCGTTCAGTACCGAAACATAGAATCGTGCAGCACAGAGAAGACCATTCAGCCCATTGTCCCTGTGCCATGCCGTACAGGTACAGGTACCCAGCACAACATGAGATGAAACTTGCCTTCTTTTGTGGCACCATGTTGATCGGACAGAGTGACGCTGAGAAAAAACTACGTTTCTATAGTGCCTTTCATGAGATCAGGATACCTAAAGTAATTTGGTGAGGTAAAGCAATGGTGTAGTAGTATTTTTGCTGGTCTAGTAATTCAGAGACCCTGGGTGATGCTCTGGGGACCTGGGTTCGAATCCCACAATGGCGCGTGGTGGAATTTGAACTCAATAAAAATCTGGAATTTAAAGTCTAATGATGGAAATCTGCTAGTCTGGTCCATATGTGACTCCAGACCCACAGCCATGTGGTTGACTCTTAAATTCCCTCTGAACAAGGGTAATTAGGGGTGGGTAATAAATGCTGGCCTAGCCAGCGATGCCCACATCCCGTGAATGAGCAAAAAAAAAAAAATTTACACCCAACTCATGAAAAAGGCGCTTGGATACCTGCTGAAACCTGCAGGGCTGCTGGAGAGTGGGAATTGGCTGGGTGACGCGCTTTTCAGCCTCTCTCTGTGCTGTAAACTTTCTATGACGTGCTTCTGAAGTGCGGTCGCCGTTGTAATGTAGGGAAAAGGACAGCCAACAAACATCGACAAACAGCAGTGTGATAGTGACCAGGTATTCTATCTTTGTGATGTCGTTGGAGGGGTAAATATTGAGGGAGACACTGGGGGCAGGATCGTCCCAGGTTTGCACGAGGTACGGTAGTGGGCGGGAAAAAGGAGCTTGTGCCCGCCGGCCGCAATGGCGGATTTTAGCGCCGCATCCTGCCATCCCCGGCGCGTCCCACCTCATTATGCATGCACGGGCAACACGCCAGCTCGCTGGCGGGAGGGCTGGGATTTGCCCGCCGTGCTGTGACCCCCAACGCTTCCCTGTTCCGGGCACCAGAGCGCGGCCTGCTTCACGTCCCCAGACCAGGCCTGCTCCAGGCCCCAAAAGCAAAGAAGGCAGCAGCCCCCAAGTTTAGTGGCGCCTCTCTGGGGCACCTGCTGGACGCTGTGGAAGACCACCGCCATGTCCTCCACCCCGACTATAGATGCAGGAGGTCCACCAGAGTCACCACTCCGGCCTGGGAGGCGGGGGCAGGGGTGGTCAGTGCCACCGGAGCACAGAGGACGTCAGCCATCCAGTGCAGGAAGAAGGTGAATGATCACATCCATTCCGCCAGGGTAAATCAACCAGCTCATCACTCTCAACTCACACACTCCCAAACCCATCACACATCCACAGGGATCTCACACCTCAAGGGACAACACCACTAACTCTCACACACACCCTCACATCTCCATCAGGCTCATATCCTCTGGAGCTCACATCCTCATCCCGTCCATGGCTCCGCTCACCACACAAACACTCCACTCAGGGCCATGTGTCCTGCTCACACTCTCTCCATCTGTTTCCATGCAGGAGAAGCTGGCTCACATCAGCAGGGAGAGGTCCCAGACCGGGGTGGCGGGGTGGAGGGGGGTGGGGGGCGTGGGGGGAGGTGGTGGGATGTAGTGATCCACATTAAACCCCTCACTCACTTTGAGGAGTGTGCCATCGCACTGACTGGTGAGGACGTGGACCCTGCCTGCGGCAACAGTGAGGTCGGTGATGAACACCCACCACAGGATCCTGCACCGCAACATCCCTCTCTCAACACAACTGTGAGTGTTTTCTCTCCTGTTTTTGACTCTGCTGCCATGCACTAATCATCTCCACTTCAGTTCACAGGGAGCTCTGCCAGGCGACCGACACCCTCAGCCAGCCAGTCCCTCAGATCCATCCACATCCTCACCTCCAGCCAAGAGAACACCTCCTCCATTGAAGAGCTGGAAATAAGCAGCCTGGAAGACCCGTCACAGCGCTTACCCACACCCTCCACCAGCGCAGAGACACACACCTCGGTGGGACCTAGATCTAGAGCAGGCTCGGGTTCACAATCTGGTGGTCACCGCACGGACACGTGTCCGCAGCAACAGCAGGAGGCAGGTTCGGCCGAGCTCCCCGGCACTCGGAGGACTGCAGGGGAAGAGGCATCTGTGAGATCCGAGTCAGATGGCGAGCCTCTGGATTCAGCCTTCCAACTCACCCTGGAGAGTCAGTAGAAGGCGTGGGAACATCACACAGAGCTGTTGGAAGCCCTCAACAGAGTGGCACACGAGTCGGAGGAGTGTGTCCGCCTGCTCTCTGGTGCATGGAGGTCTCCATGGGAAAGATGGCGGAAGCCTTGGAGACCCTGGTCCAGTAGAATACAGAGATGCGCCCAGACCTGCACCCCGTTGCGGTAGGCATGGGTGCATTCCTGCAGCGGCAACACGAGAGGGAATCGGGGCACCTCGACATCCCTCCAGGCACTCTTTCCCCTCAAGGAGTCAGGCTGGGGCCCTCGGGCACACAAAGGGAGGAGAAGCAACAGCTTGACGCACCTGGGTCATCCACTTGGGAATCTCAGAATCTGTCCTCTCCCTCTGAGTCCCCCTTGCCTGTGACCCCCCCCCCGTCAACCTCATCCTCTGTCACCACAGAGGGAGCAGCCGGCCCATAGGAGGAAAGCAAGCCGGGGCCCTCAAGACCTCAGCTCTCCAGAGGACCCACGGAAGTCATCAGAGGCAACAGGGCCAACCATTGCACAGGCTGTCTCTACCCCTGCTGCGGATGTCAGGGCAGCACCTAGAAGAAGTGGTCGGCCTAGAAAAGTTCAGGTCGCAATTGGTTGCACGGGTGAGCACATTTTGTCACTTTATAATCTGAAAATGTATTCATATTTACTGAATAATGTGTAACGTGTAGACAGTGTAGCATTCCCTCAGTGCTGCAATGGTGGTGCCAAGCATTGACTTTTGTACTCAATTCCTGGAGTGGGACTTGAATCCAGAGCCTCCTGGCTCAGAGACATGACTAAGCCACAGCTGCCGTCCGCTGCTGAGACTAGCCTATTACTTCCGTGTAAAGGGTATGCAAAGCTGATCAATTCGCAATGGAGAAAATGGGTGTACAGTAAAAGCATGAAGAGAATTTAAAAAAAAAAATCAACTTATGACTATTTTGTTTTGCTTATAACTGTCTATCCTTAACTTTTCCTATGTTTATGTCTAACCCTTGGTTGAGGCAGATGCAGAGGTTACCTGTCGGACTGACAGCCATCCAAGATTGTTCCAGGAAAGCGTTTCTATCGTGAGTAATGAAGATTGGACGTGTTTGTCTTTTACCTTCCTCTCCGCTCCATGCCAGAAGAAAGGTCACTCGGCTGGTTACGTGGGTGACTTTTTTGTCCTCGGTACAAGCACTAGCCGACTCATTTTGAGAGGCAATATACCGACTGTGAACCTGGCAACATTTCTGCACCGTGCTACTGTAGCAGAACAAACAGAAAGTGTTTTCAGTTGGAGAGAGAGGGAGAGAGAGAGAAAAAAATTGTGTTATTGTTTGCCTCTTGGCTGCCTTCCAAGGAGAACACCATCCAAAGCTGCGCATACTTTACAAGTACAGTTAAGCTTGCTATCTGATAAAGTTTCATTTCAATTTGTGAGCCAGTGATAGCATAAAGTGGCTCAGAGAAGCCAGTTCTGACTGGAGGTGTACAATAAGCCTGACCTTGGTAACAGTGCCACTCACTGCTACTTGAAAAGGGGCAGGAGAATGCAGAAGACAACGTGCAGAACAACCACGCTCAGTGTGAAGGGAACAGCTTAGCAATGACGTTGCGCTCTTTGTGCTGAGCCGCGATCTCTCTGACTGCAATGTTAGATGCAAGGGAGGAAAAAAAAAATCTGGGAGGTTCTGTTTGGGAAGAGAAGGGTGGAAGGGTTTGGGTCGTTGTGTGGGTGAGGTGGCTGAGTGATTCTATACGTGGGACCACCAGGAAATCACTCACTCACCTCCCCCCACAGAAGGCAAAAAACAGTTCGGACCAGTACTCTTATTCCCCAGTTTTTACTGGTGTTCCATTTTAAGGTATACAAGACCAGTCCGGACCAGTACTCTTATTTCCCAGTTTTTACTGGTGTTCCATTTTAAGGTATACAAGACCAGTTCGGACCAGTACTCTCATTTCCCAGTTTTTACTGGTGTTCCATTTTAAGGTATACAAGACCAGTTCGGACCAGTACTCTTATTTCCCAGTTTTTACTGGTGTTCCATTTTAAGGTATACAAGACCAGTTCGGACCAGTACTCTTATTTCCCAGTTTTTACTGATGTTCCATTTTAAGGTATACAAGACCAGTTCGGACCAGTACTCTTACTTCCCAGTTTTTACTGGTGTTCCATTTTAAGGTATACAAGACCAGTTCGGAGCAGTACACTTATTTCCCAGTTTTACTGTTTTTCCTTCTTTTATTTTTCTTTATATATCACTTTGTTTATTAAACATTCTGCTTTTAATTTGCGATTGGTTGCAAATATACCTTATATTAGCTTTTTCTCTCAAGGTCAATTCACAACCAAATATCCCCACAGAGAGACAATGGACCAATCCGCAACTAAGTATCCCCGTCCAAACAGTAGACCAGTCTGCTCAGGAGTGGGAAATCCTGGGCCACAATGTAGGCACCTTGCCACCCCATTATGTATGGCGTCTCCTGCTCTTAAACATTTGTTTTAGGTAAGATGATATATTTCTACTTATAAACTGTTGTACAGTATAACCTAGCCATGAAAGACACTTACTTGAGATATAAGTTTGACTCTGTTTAAGATGTTCTGGACAGTTGTTAACTTATGATTCACCTTGACTTTACTCGGAAAAGCTGGTATAACTTCATGCATTGAACCAGGTTGCATGCTGTACCACAGGCAGTAAAGATGGAGATTGGCACTGGAGTGCTTGTTTAGTGCTTCGTTATAATTTAATCCTTATGATCTGTTGGACGTAGTCTCCAAGTTGAATAAGCCATGAACATAATTATTTTGGCATCGACAGAAGCTTATAACCATTGGATTATGTGAAGATAGGCAGCTCAGATTATTTAACTCATTAGAGAGATGTGTAAAATCATAACACTGCAATGAGTTTGTGTTATTTTATCTGGTCAGTTGTTCCGTGTGCTTGTAATTACATGAGTGATTACGCTATTGTGTAGTCAATCAAACGCCACTCCCTATGCTTCTCCAAACTATGCACAGTGTTTCTTGTTCTTTCTTTTGTTTTAGGCAAATGCAACACATCATCACCCCTCACCCTCCTCCCCCTCCTCCCCCTCCAGATTAGTGCAACACATATAAGGGGGATATCTGGGAGACTCCAAATGAAAGCTGCAGACTGTTACATAGGATTACCTTACATAAGATACACTGCGCAAAAACAGGTCATTTGACACAACCGGTCCACGCCGGTGTTTATCATCCGCTCGAGCCTCCTCTCACCTTTCCTCATCTAAATCTAGCGTCATAACCCTCCATTCCCTTCTCCCTCATGTACTTGTCTCATTTCCCCTTAAATACATCTATACCATTCACTTCAATCACCCCCTGTACTAGCGAGTTTCACATTCTCACCGCTCCTTGGGTAAAAAGCTGGGAAAAAGACCGAGAGAAATGTTTGTTTTTGATTTGTGCTTGGGGTGTGGGCATTGCTGCCCATCCCTAATTGCCCTTGAGCAAGTGGTGTTGGGCCAACTACAACTTGAGTGTCTTGCTGGGCCATTTCAGAGGGGCAGATAGGAGCCAACCACATTGCTGTGGGTCTGGAGTCACATGTAGGCCAGACCAGGTAAGGATGGCAGATTTCCTTCCCTGAAGGGGCATTAACTGAACCAGATGGGTTTTTAACGACAGCCTGGTAGTTGCATGGTCACTATAATGAGACAAGCATTTTATACCGGAATGAGCATTTCTGTAGCACCTTTTATAATCTCACATCCCAAAGCACTTTACAGCTAATGGAAGTATTGTCACTGTTGTCACGTAGGAAATGCAGTAGGTATGAGGTGTAGGGCAGACAGCAATGCGAGAATGACCAAATAATCTGTTTTAATGGTGTTCGCTAAGGGATAAATATTGGTTAGGACACCAAGAGAACTCCCCTGCTCTTCTTTGAGTTAATGCTGTGGGATCTCCTACATCATCTCGCATGAAAGACGCCACACCGGACTGAGCAGCACTCCCTCAGCACTGCAATGAGATATCAGCCTAGATTTTACAAACATGCGAACATACGAAATAGGACCAGAAGCAGGCCACTCGGCCTCTCGAGCATTCTCTGCTATTTAATAAGATCATGGCTAATCTGTTTATGCTTCGAATTCCACATTCCCATCTACCCCCGATAACCTTTGATTCCCTTGCCTACCAAGAATCTATCTGCCTCTGCCTTAAAAATATTCAATGACCCCGCCTCCACCACCTTCTGAGGCAGAGAGTTCCAAAGTCGCACAGCCCTCAGAGAGAAAGAATTTCTCCTCATCTCGGTCCAAAAAGGGTGTCCCCTCATTTTAAAACAGTGCCCCCTAGTTCTGGACTTCCCCACAAGGGGAAACATCTTTTCCACGTCCACCTTGTTAATACCGTTCAGGATCTTATATATTTCAATCAAGTCACCCCTCATTCTTCTACTCTGTGCTCAAGCGGTTGGAGGTGGGACAAGAAGTTGCAACCTTCTGACCCAGAGGTGAGAGTGCTACCCGCTGAGTTATGTGCTTTGAAGCAGGACAAAGTAGCAGAATGCCAAGGCACAAGTCAATGGGTCCATATGCGTTTGCCGGTGTGGTGTTGCCTGCTCAGTATCTAATGTTAACAAAGTGCTAGCAGGATAGCTCCAGTGCAGCTGATGCAGAGCCAAAGGGAAAGTAAGACCAATTCCCCAGCATTATCCCACGCTGCTCTCCAGAATCCAGTCCACTGTCAGTCCGGCCTTTTTTAAGTATGTGTGTCACACAAACTGGTCTAAACTGCCATGGAACTGGAGCATAGCGTGGCCATTGGGTAATGTCGCCCTACACAAGACCTCCAGCTTTCATAAACTTGACCTCATCCAAACCTCTGCTTGCAGGTGTCCCATTCGCCCACCACTCCTGTGGCTCACTGACCTACGTCGGTCCCCGGTCCACCGAGGCATCGATTTTGAAACCATAATCCTATTATTCAAATCTCTCCATGGTTTCGCCCCTCCCATTCTCTGTAATCTCCTCCAGCCCCACTATCCTCCGAAATGTCTACGCTCCCCCAATCCTGGCCCCTTGCATATTCCTGATTTGCTTCCCCTCCATCTTAGGTGGCCATGCCTTCCACTAACTAGGCGGTAAGATCTGGAATTCCCTCCCTAAACATCTCCACCTCTTTATCTCTCTTTCTTCCTTTAAGAGGCTCCATAAAACTTACCACTTTGACCAAACTTTTGGTCATCTTCCCTAATATCTCCTTAAGTTGCTCAGTGACAAAACATCCCTGTGAAGAACCTCTGGGCATTTTTACTATGTTAAAGGCACTATATAAATGCAAGTTGTTGCAGTCACCATGGATCGGGTGAAGGAATACTAGGGTGGCTCATTCATTGATGTTCCTTTTAACCCTTTGGGAAGCATACCTCCTTCATTTTCCACTGCTCCTGGAGAGCGGAACATAAGAAATAGGCCATTTGGCCCCTCAAGCCTGCCCTGCCATTCAACAAGATCATGACTGATCTTCCCCAGGCCTTTCGGTGCCAGCTCCTCATCTCCCCCAACTCCCCAATATTTCAAAAATCTATCTACCTCCTCCTGAAATACTTTCAGTGATGGTAGCCTCCACAACTCTCTGGGATAGAGAATTCCAGACATTCACTACCCACTGTGAGAAGAAATTCCTTTGCATCTCCGTTTTAAATGAGTGTCTCCTTATTCTGTAACTATGTCCCCTAGTTTGAGATTTCCCCCACTAGTGGAAACACCTTCTCACCATCTACCCTGTCAAGGTTGAGAGTGGGATGCCCTAATCTCGTTCCCAGGTTTGGTTTATGGCCACCATCAGTAGGGCCCTCATGGTTACCGAGCACCTCTCTCCTCCCCACCCCTGGACAGCAGCATGAGCCTTTATAAGAGTGTCGTGTGTGTTTGTGTTTAATAGCTTTAAATAGAAGCCAGGATCGCAAGGCTGACAGGATATTGAATTCATCATTCCATTCTCAGATGTTCATGAGGGATTTGAATAATGAGTCCTTTTTTTGTCACCTGAGTGAAATGTTACTGCCGGACACAATTCTTCATGTTGGAGGGCCAATGTGTATCACTTGATTTGACAATGTTTGGAGCTGAGGAAACTGGGAAAGAAAAACATTGCTGCATTTTTGTCGTTGCACAAATCCTTATTTCCCACTCAAAATATATTACAACAAAAAAAGCACTTAAGGAATCAATAGCCCTTCACACAATTTTTTTTTCAAATAAAAGCTCATCCTTGTCAAAACACGCAAAAAAAAACAGCATCGGATAAATGCTAGTTGTACGTTTTGATGCACAATAATTTAATGAGTAATGATTCAAGGAACAAGAGGAACTCGTTGTTCCGTCATGTTGTAATAGCTAAGCTTTTGGACAGCAGCAAAACATTCCTCAATGTATAATCCTGGAGCCAGTACAAAAGTCATTAAATTGCGAAACAGCCCCTGGTGTAGGTAATTCCCCTGGTTCACAGTTGTGAAATTCCAGTTATCTGGGTTTGATTTACATAGTGGTTGGAAAGCAGTCAGTTGTGTTCCCTTGAGGATGAACGCGCTCAAAACTTTAGGTGGCTTCAGAGCCCCTCTGTCTTTCAGTTTAATAAACTATGTACGACGGTGGATAGCTGGGAATGAAAGCCACACAGAAACAGGGATGACTGCAGAATGCTGGAAATCAGGATAAAACCCAGAAAGTGCTAGAAAACACTAAGTGAGTCAGACAGCATCGGCGGAGAGAGAAACAGAACGAACATAGAAACAAGGAGCAGGAGTAGGCCATTCGGCCCTTTGAGCCTGCTCCGCCATCCAATATGATCATGGCTGATCTTCTAAGTCAACGCTGTATTCCCGCTTTCTCTTCATTCCCCTTGGTGCCCCTAATATCCAAAAAAATTGACAATTTATTTTTTGAATGTACTCAGTGACCCATTCTCCACAGCTTTCTGTGGTAGAGAATTCCACAGGTTGACCACCCTCTGAGTCCTAAATGGCCTGCCCCCTATCCTGAGACTGTGGCCCCTGGTTCTAGGCTCCCCAACCAGGGGGAACATCCTCCCCGCATCCAGTCTGTCTAGCCCTGTTAGAACATTTCAAGGCAATGACCTCTGTAGGGCAATGGCCACCTTTAAAAAGGATTGATTTCGGTTATGAAGGATGGAATTTTTTTTTAAAGTTCATTCGATGTGGGCATCACTGGCAAGACCAGCGTTTATTACCTGTCCCTGATTGCCCTTGAGATGGTGGTGGCAAGCCTCCTTTGTCAAATGCTGCAGTCTGCAATATAGCTGATTGGCTTGCCAGGCTGTTATTCATTCATGGAATGTGGGCATCATTGGCTAGGCCTGTATTTATCAGCCATCCCTAATTGCTTGTTTAGAGGGCATTTAAGAGTCAACCAAATTGCTGTGGGGCTGGAGTCATAAGTGGACTAGGTAAGGATGGTAGATTCCCACTAGTGAACCAGATGGGTTTGTATGACAATCGCTTCATGGTCATCATCAGACTTTTTAATTCCAGATTTTTATTGAATTCAAACTTCACTATCTGCCGTGGTGGGATTCAAACCTCGATCCCCAGGATTACCAGTCCAGTGACAATGCCACTACACCACCACCTTTCACAGGGCAGCTAAGAGGCATGCGCATTGCTGGGGATTTGGAGTTGCATAGCAGTGTGACCCAGTGATACACTCAGGACCCATGATTTCTCTCCCTGGCTCTGGTTAGGTTGTTATATTATTATGTCATGGGGAAAATGCCAGAATCCATTATTAAAGAGGAAGTAGCGGGACATTCAGAAAGTCATCATACAACCAGGCAGGTTTTGTGAAAGGGAAATCATGTTTGACAACTTTACTCGAGTTCTTGGAGGATATAGCAGGCAGGGTGGATAAAGGGGAACTAGTAGATGCGTGTATTTGGATCTCCAAAAGGCGTTCAGTAAGGTTGCCGCATTAAAGGTTACAACAGAAGATTAGAGCGTATGATGTTGTTGTAAGGAAACATGTTAGCCAGTTTGTGCACTGCAAGATCCCACCAACAGCAATGAGATCATTGTCCAGTGATCTGTTTGTTTTTTGCTGGTGATTGGGATGTAGTCCTGGGCAGTGCATTTGGAGATTTCCTTGTTCCTCTGGTGCTGGGGGAGTCTTTAGATCCATCTGAGAGCACTCGTTTCAACATCCTATCCTAAACAGAGTGCCTGCAGCAGTGCTGCACTCCTTCACTATTGTATTGAAGTGCGAATCATCGATAGGCCATTATTGTTGGTCTTGCCAGCGATGCCCACAGCCCGTGGATGAATTGGAGGAAAAGCCTCAGAACATAAGAACATTGGACTTAAGAGCAGGAGTAGGCCGTTCGGCCTTTCGAAACGATATAAGTGCAAGTCCTTTCCAGATTTCAGTCACTCGGAGTGTGGAAGACACTTCCGGAGAGATCTGGCCAGCAGCCTGAAAGTGATACAACAGCAAAATGCTGGGAACCTGAAATGCAAACAGAAAATGCTGGAAATACTCAGCAGATCAGGCAGCACGCGTGGAGAGAGAAACAGTGTGGGTGGTTCATGTCAATGACCTTTCACCCCAGAGACCAGACCTGCCAAGTATTAACAGCATTTTCTTCCTTTGTTAATATAGTGCTGAAAATGACTGCTCTACTCCGGGAGTGTCAACTCCGTTGGAGCAAGGAAAGCACAGGAATTGTTGAAAATACTCCTGGCAAAACAGCGTTCCTGAATTTTTCAAGAATTAGACGCACAGCTATATTGTCTAAATGTCATTCTGTCAGTTCAACAATATTCTTCCTCTCTGGTGATGCAAGCATTTCCTCATTAAAGCTTACCACTCTGGACAACTTACTGAAGGGAATGGGGGGGAGAAAAAAATCATGATACTCTTTCAATGGCAAAATTTAATTGACCATGACACCAAAAATAATTACTCTTTACTTCAGAAGCTTAAGGGAAAAGCATTTGGTCATCGTTCAAGGACTGGCACCTAACGAAACATTCTACTTTAACAATATTTAATGTACGTACCTTGTCATTATTCAATTTTTCCCAGATATTCATTTTGGAACATTGTGTAAGGTTCTATCTCTCCTTGTCCCCTCTGAGTCTGTTTTGCATAACAGTACTCACACTAATTGGAGCAGCTTTGACTGGAGCTGTTATTAATGGAGCTGCTGCAGGGACCAAAGGGAAAACTTTGTTTATAATGAGATGGTAACAATAACAGAGACACTAAATGAGGTTCCGCAGGATATATAAAATACCATTCAGGCAACAGGCTCGCTCGTTCTCAAGGACAGCCTGATTACTGTGGAATTCTTTAAAATGGTAAAAAAAGACAAGAACGCATCTGCGGAGAGGCTGGATGAATAAGAACGACCTTCCTCATCCGTTAAGTGTCTCCACAATCAAATTAAGATTACTTCCTTCGAGTATCTAGATGTTATAACTCGACCTCAAGAGTTCATAAAGTTAGACCCATTTCATTCACCCGCGCTTAGGGTGAAAGAAAGACTTGAATTTATGATATCTCACAGAAACATCTTCGCATCGAGTGAATTATTTAAAACAACTTGCATTTATTAGTGGCTCGAACGTGGTAAAATATCACAGGCACGTTCTCAAGCAAAATATGATATTAGGCCATGTAAGAAATTATGAGAGCAAGTGGTATGTTTTAAGGAATATCTTGAATGAGGAGAGAGAGGCGGAATCGAAGAATGTTTACAGCACAAAAGGAGGCCATTCAGCCCATTTTGTCTGTGCTGGCCTTCTCTGGAGGAGCAATTCACCTAGTGCTACTCCCCCACCTTTTCCACATATCCTCGCAAAAGTTTTCCTGTTTAGATAATGATCCAATTCCCTTTTGAAAGCCTCAGTTGACTCTGTCTCCACCTGACTCGCGGGCAGTGCATTCCAGATTCTGACCACCCACCGTGTGAAAAAGTTTCTCTTCATGTCCTCATTGCTTCTTTAGCCAATTAGCTTGAATCTGTGCCCTCTGCTTCTCAATCCTACCACCAACAGGAACAGTTTCTCCTTATCTACTCTGTCCAGACGCCTCATGATTTTTAATGCCTCTAGCAAATCTCCTCTCCACCTTCTCTTCTCCAATGAAAACAGTCCCAACTTCTCCAATCTTTCTTTGTAACTGAAGTGCCTCATCCCTGGAACCATTCTCATGAATCTTTTCTGCACCTTCTCTGATGCCTTCATATCCTTCCTGAAGTGTGGTGCACAGAACTGGACACAATACTCCAGTTGAGGCGGGACCAATGTTTTATACAGTTTAATATAAACTTCCTTGCTTTTATACGCTGTGCACCTTTGATAAAGCCCAGGGCATTGTATGCTTTATGAAGCGCTCTATCAATTTGTCCTGCCACTTTCAAAGATTTACACACATATACACCCAGGTTGTAAGAACATAAGAAATAGGAACAGGAGTAGACCATCAGCCCCTCAAGCCTGCTCCGCCATTCAATAAGATCTTGTCTCATCTTCTTGTGTTTTGATTTCCACATTCCCATCTACCCCCGATAACCTTTGATTCCCTTGCCTATCAAGAATCTATCTACCTCTGCCTTTAAAATATTCAGTGACCCCGCCTCCACCACCTTCTGAGGCAGAGAGTTCCAAAGTCGCACAACCCTCAGAGAAAAAAAAGTTTCTCCTCATCCCTGTCCTAAAAGGGTGACCCTTAATTTTAAAACAGTGCCCCTTAGTTCTGGACTCACCCACAAGAGGAAACACCTTTTTGACATCCACCTTGTCAAGGCTGTTCAGGATCTTGTATACTTCAATCAAATCACCCCTCACTCTTCTAAACTCCAGTGGAAACAAGCCCAGTCTGTCCAGCCTTTCCTCAGAAGACAACCCAGTCATTCCAGGTATCAATCTAGTAAACCTCCTCTGAACCATCTCCAATGAATTTACATCCTTCCTTAAATAAGGAGACCAAAACTGCACACAGTATTCGAGATGCGGTCTCACCAATGCCCTTTATAATTGAAGCATAACAACCTTTTATGTTCAATCCCTCTCGTAATAAAGGATAGCGTTCCATTAACCTTCTTAATTACTTGCTGTGCCTGCATACTAACTTTTTGTGACTCATGTACTAGAACACCCAGATCCCTCTGCACCTCAGAATTATGTAGCCGTTCCCCATTTAAGTAATACTCTGCTTTTTTGTTCTTCCTGCCAAAGTGAACAACTTCACATTTTCCCACATTAAACTCCATTTTCCAGATCTTTTCCCACTCACTCAACCTATCCATATCCATCTGCAACCTCCTTTTATCCTCTTCACAACACACTTTCCTACCTATCTTTGTGTTATCTGCAAATGTAGCTACCGTGTCTTCACTCCCCTCAGCTAAGTCATTGATGTAAATTGTAAAAAGTTGAGGCCCCAGTACAGACCCCTGTGGGACTCCACTTGTTACATCCTGCCAATCATAAGAAGACCCATTTATGCATACTCTCTGCTTTCTGCCAGCCAGCCAATCTTCTATCCATGCTAATATGTTACCCCTATACCATGCGCTTTTATTTTCCGTAATAATCTTTGATATGGCACCTTATCAAATGCCTTCTGCAGATCCAAGTACAGTACATCAACAGGCTCCCCTTTATCTACTGGGCATAATACTCCTTGAAAAAACTCCAATAAATTGGTTAAACATGATTTTCTTTTCACAAAACCATGCTGACTCTTTCCCATTGCCTTGAGCTCTTCTAAGTGCCCAGCTATAACCTCCTTAATGATCGATTCTAATAACTTCACCATGTCAGACGTCAAGCTAGCTGGCCTTTAGTTTCCTGTTTTCTGCCTCCCTCCCTTCTTGAATAGAAGGGTTATATTTGCTACTTTCCAATTTGATGGAACCTTTCCAGAATCTAGCGAATTTTGGAAAATTAACATCAGTGCATCGACTACCCCATTAGCCACCTCTTTTAAGACCCTAGGATGTAGTCTATCGGAATGCGGAGACTTGCCAGCCCACAGCTCCATCAGTTTGCTCAGTACCATCTCCCTAGTGATTTCAATTTCACCAAGTTCCTCTCCCCCTTTCACCTCCTGATTTTCAACTATTACTGGAATGTTTTTTGTATCCTCTATAGTGAACACAGAAGCAAAATATTTGTTCATTTCTTCTACCATTTCCTTATTATCTATTATTGGAACTCCCCACTGACACTCTACAGAGGACCAACACTCACTTTACTTTTTTCCTTTTTAAATACCTGTAGAAACTCTTGCTATTCGTTCTTACATTTCTAGCTAGCTTCCTCTCATTTTATAATTTCTTTCTCCTTATTAACCTTTTAGTTTTTCTCTGCCATTCTTTATATTCTGTCCAATTATCTGTCCCGCTAATCATCTTTGCGGAGTTATATGCTTTTCCCTTAAGTTTTAATACTTTCTTTAACTTCTTTAGTTAACCACGGATGGTGGGTCCTCCCCTTAGAATTTTTCTTTATAGTAGGAATGTACTTATTCTGAATATTCTGAAATATCCCCTTAAATATCTGTCACTGCTTCTCTATTGATCTATCCTCTAGCCTAGTCTCCCAGTTCACTTCAGCTAGCTCAGCTTTCATCCCCACATAGTTGCCCTTATTTAAGGTTGAGATACTAGCCTTAGACCCACTCTTCTCCCTTTCAAACTGGATGCAAAATTCAGTCATATTGTGGTCCCTGCTACCTAGGGGTGCTTTTACTCTGAGGTCATTAATTAATCCTGTCACATTACACAATACCACGTCTAATATAACCTGTTCTCTGGTTGGTTCCAGAACATGCTGCTCGAAGAAACTATATTGAAAGCATTCCAGGCTACTACTGCCAATCTGATTTTTCCAGTTTATGTGTGGATTAAAATCACCCATGATTATTGCTGTCCCTTTATCACAAGCACACAATATTTTCTCTTGAATATTTTGTGCTACACTGTGGCTACTGTTAGGGGGCCCGTAGACTACTCCCACGACTGACTTTTTTCTCCTATTCCTCATCTCCACCCAAACCGATTCTCCATTCTGATCTCCTGAACCAAGGTCATCTCTAACTATTGCACCAATGCTCTCTTTGATTAACAGTAACTCCACATGGCTTCCTATTCTTCTTGAATCTCATGTACCCCTCAATATTAAGGACCCAATATTTGTTGTCCTGCAGCCACGTCTCTGTAATTACTATCAGATCATATTTATTTACTTAAATGTGGGCCATCAATTCAGTTACTTTATGGAAGGGAAATGATGCTGAGCAAATTGATGGAGCTGTGGGATAGCAAGTCTCCGCTCCCAATGGACTACATCCTAGGGCCTTAGGAGAGGTGGCTAACAAAGTAATGTTAATTTTCCAAAATTCGCTAGATTCTGGAAAGGTTCCATCAGATTGGAAAGTAGCTTGATACTTATTTACTTTGTTATGCGCATTCAGATAGAAAGCCTTCAGTTTTGTCTTTTTGTTACCTTTGTAGCATCTAGTCTTGACTGTTGATGTATTTTTAGGCTTTTTTCTCTCTGTCCCTTCCTGCCATTCTCTGACCCTCATTTCTCATATTACTATTTTGCTCTCCTGTCTTGACTCTACAACTTGAATTGTTACCTCGACCCAAGCTTGATCCCTCACCCCTCTTGTTTAATTTAAAGTCCTCTCTACTTCCCTGGTTATGTGATTTGTGAGGACACTCTTCCCAGCACGGTTCAGGTGTAAACCGTCCCAACGGTACAGCCCCCACTTTCCCCAGTACTGGTGCCAGTGCTCCACAAACCGGAACCCACTTCTCCCACACCAGTCTTTGAGTGACACATTCGTCTCTCTAATCTTATTTGCCCTATGTCAATTTGCACGTGTTTCAGGTAATAATGCAGAGATTATTACCTTTGAGGTTCTGCTTCTTAATTTGGTACCTAGGTCCTCATACTGATTTTGCAGAACCTCTTTCCTAGTTCTACCTATGTTACTGGCACCTACATGAACCATGACAATTGAATCCTCCCCCTCCCACTGCAAGTTCCTCTCCAGCCCAGAGCAGATGTCCTGAACCCGGGTACTGGGCAGGCAACATAGCTGCCTGGACACTTACTCTTTGCTGCAGAAGAGGTTCAATCTCCTTCACTATACTATCCTCTACTACCGCTATATTCCTTTTTGCTCCCTCCACTTGAACGGCTTCCTGTACCACAGTGCCATGGTCAGTCAGCTCATGCACCATGCAGACCTCGCTTTCATCCACACAGGTTGTGAGCACCTCAAACCTGTTTGACAATTACAAAGTCTGAGGCTCCTCCACCACTGTCTGCTCAGTCCCATTATCTGCCTCACTGACAGTCACATCCTCCTGTCCCTCACTGCTGCCAAAACAGATGACCCTCTTCTGAGAGGTGTTGACTGTCTTCTGGAACAAAGTATCCTGGTTTTTCTCCCCCTCGCTTATGTTGTGCAGTGTCTGCATTTTGGCTTCCAGATCAATAATCCCGATCCAGAATTCTTCAAGCTGCTTACACTTCCTGCAGGCGTGTTTGTCATGGATTGCCTTGGCATCCAAAAGCTCCCACATCTCACAGTTCCCTCTGCTCCTGCACCTCCTTTAGAATTGTATCCTTTATTTTATATTGTCTCTCTGTATTCTTCCTAGCGAAATGAATTGCTTCACACCTCTGCATTAAATGTCATCTGCCACTTGTCAGCTAATTCCACCGATCTACCTATGTCCTTTTTGAAGTTCTACGCTATCCTCTTCATGGTTGACAATACTTCCAAATTTCAAATCGTCCATAATTTTTGAAATTGTGCCCTGTACATTAAGGTCTAGGTTGTTAATACATGTCAGGAAGAGCTGGACTCCTAACAGCGAACCCTGAAACCCGTCCTCCAGCCTGTAAAAAAAAAATCCACCATCACTCTCTGATTCCTGTCATACCAGCCAATTTTGCATCCATGTGGCTTTAACTTTGCTGACAAGTCTGTTGTGCGGCACTTTATCAAATGCCATTTGGAAGTCCATGTACACCACATCAACAGCGTTGCCCTCATCAACCCTCCCGGTTGCCTCTTCAAAAGAACCCCAACAAGTTACTTAAACACATTTTGTCCTTGACAAATCCATGCTGACTTCCCTTACTTAACCTGCATTTATCCAAGTGAGTGTTAATTTTGTCCCAAATTATCATTACTAAAAGCTTCCCCACCATCGACGTGAAACTGAAATAAAGACAGAAATTGCTGGAAAAACTCAGCAGGTCTGGCAGCATCTGTGGAGGGAGAAAAGGAGTTAATGTTTCGAGTCCATATGACTCTTTCTCAGAGCAGGCTGAGGGTAAACCGACAGGCCTATATTTCCTGTGCTTATCTTTACACCCCTTTCTGAACTTGGATGTAACATTTGCAATTCTCCAGTCCTCTTGCACCATCCGAGTCTGAAAAATTATGACCAGTGCCTCTAGCAATTTCCACTCTCACTTCCCTCAATATCCTCGGACGCATATCATCTGGTCCTGGTGCCTCAACAACTTTAAGTACAGACAGCCTATCCAATGCCTCCACTTGGTCAATTTTTAACCCTTCACGTGTCTTGCATATCCGCCATTGTATTGTGTATCTAAGGCACTCCCTTTCACCATGCAAGGTGAGAACTCCACTAACGGGTTCTCACTACTGTCTACCGCAAGCCTGCCTTCACCGGTCAATAAAGGCGTTGGGATTCATATAGCTCCGTGCGCTATAAGATTGGCCTTATCAGCAATCTTATAATGGGAACCCTGCTCCCCTTGAAAGCTTGATGCAGGAAATAGAGTGTATCAAAGCGATCCTGTGGGACAATGGCAATCCTGATTAAATTATTGCTTGCTGTATGTCGCACAAGCTTGCAAATGGGCCAAAGGCTGCCACCTTCAGACCTGAAGAGGTACCCGGTCTGCCTCAAATTACCCTAGAAAGGCAAAGTATCTCAAAAATTTGAACAACAGTTCAAGCAAGACTTTTCGTGATGCAGTGGCTACGCGAGTGGTATGGCAGGGATGCTGCCATCAGTCCAAAAAGATGTTCTGGCTACCACACAATCGAGCAACATTGTGTATGAACTTCAGTGCCAGTGCGACGGCAGGTATGTAGGCATACATCCCAAACAGCATGTCCCTCCACTTGTTCGTAGTAGGCAGGTACAGACCGTTCCCAGCCAAGCCGTGCTTGCAAAACCCAAAACATGACATTTACTGTTAGATGTGAGTCAGTGATTGGGCAGCACTTGCTGAACAATCCTGAGTGCACTAATAGCTATGCCAACAACCAATTTAAGATAATCAGTTGAGCTGGTAACTTAGCTTATTTGTGCTTTCCAGAAGCAACATACATTCATACGCTGGGACCCATTCTCTGCAAACAAAAGGAATATGTTCAAGTTCTTCCGCCTTTTTTTGAATTGCTTGGGGAGCTTGTATTTCCCCGTTTGACTTGCCTTCAGGGATCAGAGAGGGAACCCAGACCTGCCTGGGGAGCAGCTAAAACTGGGAGCGGAGAATGAGAGGGCAAGGCTGGGGGACGTTAACTTCACTTACCTTCAGGGGACCTGGACCTGCGTGGGAGCAGCTCAAATCGAGAGCGGGTAAGTAGGGGGGTGGCGAGGCTCGGGGGTCTTCATTTCACTTACCTTCAGGGAATGGAGAGGTATCCGGACCTGCATGGAAGCAGTTAAAACCGGGAGCCTTCAGGAGTTGTCTGCATTTGGGAAAAGAAAATTAAACTGTGTCATTGCAGGAAACCCATCAGTTGATTTGTTAATGAGTAACCGCTGTTAGGGAATGTTTGTAAATAGCTGAAAATTACAAAAAGTATTTCAACAATTAAATAACCCTTAAATAGCTACCTTATAATTGATTAAGAGACACAAGCAGCAGGGAAGCAAGAAGCTGTTGAACCTGCTGTTTTATTTTTAAGTGGTAATTTTTATTGTATGACTAAGCTGTAACATTAAGTGGTGGTGAGGACAGCCATTAATTTTTTTAAATTAAGGAAATCTGTAATTAGCTAATTGTAGAGTGGGGGGAAGGAGCGAGAGCTGAGCGGGGTACCAAAAGCAGCCGGTAGGAGCAAAACACGGTTAGAGTTCGAAACATGGTGTCAGGAATAAAAAGTGATGTTGGCAAAGTGGAAGGAGCCGGTTGGTGAGAGGCTGGTGAGTATTTCTTTTCTATTTTCTAGTCTTCAGTTTAGCAGATATAGTCTGTAAAGCCAAGTAAAGTTAAAGCATGGCAGAGCAGCTCCACAGTGTGGAATGTGCATCCTGTAACACGTGAGAAGTTGTGGACACTTCCCGTGGCCCAGATGACCACATGTGCAGGAAGTGTCACCAACTACAGAAATTTGAGCTCCGGGTTTCGGAACTCGAGCAACGGTATGGGTCACTGCGGCACATCTATGAGGCTGAGCACTACGTGGATTGCATGCTTTGGGAGGTGGTCCCACCGCAGAGCGCAGGCAGAGAGGGAACGGGTGACCGCCACACGGTCTAGGAGGGCCAGGCAGGTCGTGCAGGAGTCCCCTGAGTCCATCTCATTCACTAACCAGTTTAATGTTTTGGATACCGGTGAGGTTGATGGTTCCTCAGGAGTGCAGCCAGTGCCAAGTCCACGACACCGCAGGTGGTTCAGCTGCACAGAAGGGGAGGAAGAAGAGTGAAAGAGCAGTAGTAATAGGGGATTCGATAGTTAGGGGAACAGACAGGCATTTCTGTGGCAGTAGACGTGGCTCCAGGATGGTATGTTGCCTCCCTGGTTCCAGGGTCAAAGATGTCACTGAGCAGCTGCAGGACATTCTTATGGGGATGGGTGAACAGCCAGAGGTCATGGTCCACATCTGTACCAATAATACAGGGAGGAAGAGGGATGAGGTCCTAAAAGCAGATTTGAGAGAGCTAGGAAACTGATTAAAAAGCAGGACTTTTAAAGCAGTAATTTCAGGATTACTCCCACTTCCACATGCTAGTGATTATAGAAATAGGGAGATAGAGCAAATGAATGCTGCAGAGATGGTGCAGGAGGGAGGGCCTTAGATTTCTGACGCACTAGGACTGGTTCCGGGGCAGGTGGGACCTGTACAAGGCGAACGGGTAACACCTTAGCAGGACTGGGACTAATATCCCTGCCAGGCGATTTGCTAGTGCTGCTGGGAGGATTTAAACTGGCTTGGCAGGCTGATGGGAACGAGACATAATTCAGATAGAAGGGGAAAGAAAGCTGGTAAGGAGAAAACAGGAAGAGAAGTAGTAAGCAAAATTTGGAAGGCAGCGGAAAGAAAAGCCAGCATCAAATAAGGTCAAAATACAGAAAAATGTTAAAATGGCAAAATTGAAGGCACTCTCTCTGAATACACACAGCACTGACAACAAGGTAGATCAATTGGCAGTACAAATAGAAGTAAACGGGTATAAACTAGTCGCCATTGGAGACATGCCTGCAGGGTAACCGAGGCTGGAAACTGAATGTTCATGGGTATTTGACATTTAGGGAAGATAGGCAAAAAGGAAAGGGAGGTGGAATAGTGTTTTTAATAAAGGATGAGATCACTACAATACTGAGGGAGGATCTTAAATCGGAAGGTCAAGATGTAGAAAACATTTGGTCAGAGCTAAGAAACCGCAAGGGGCAGGAAACATTGGTGGGAGTTATTTATCTGCAGGGCAAGGTATAACTCAGGAAATCAGAGGTGCATGTAACAAAGATAATACAGCAATCATGAGGGGGCTTCAATTTACATATCGACTGGGTAAGCCAAATTAGCGCGAATACTGTGGAGGATGAATTCCTGGAACGTGTACAAGATGGTTGTGGCCGATAGAGGTCAATATTCTCAGTTCCAGGACATCACTGCAGGAGTTCCTCAGGGTAGTGTCCTCGGCCCAACCATCTTCAGCTGCTTCATCAATGACCTTCCTTCCATCATAAGGTCAGAAGTGGGGATGTTCGCTGATGATTGCACAATGTTCAGCACCATTCGCAACTCCTCAGATACTGAAGCAGTCCATATCCAAATGCAGCAAGACCTGGACAATATCCAGACTCGGGCTGACACGTGACCAGAGGGAGGGGTCCATGTGCAGGGAGAATATTGGAGATGGATGAAAGGGTCCAAAGAAGGGAGCACAGAGGCGAAGGCAATGGAAGAGGAGTTCAATGTTGTGCTGAGACCGAAAATCATTGAGGTGAGGGTGTAAAGAGTATGTTGGTCTTTATTGCAAGGGAATTTGAATACAGGAGTAAAGATGTCTTGCTGCAATCGTACAGGGCCTTGGTGAGACCACCTGGGGTATTGTGTACAGTTTGATCTCCTTACCTAAGGAAGGATATACTTTCCATAGAAAGACCACATAAGAGATCAGTGTGTAAAATAAAAGCACATTGGATTAGGAGTAATATAATGGCATGGATTGAGAATTGGTTAACAGGCAGGAAACAGAGAGTAGGAATAAATGGGTGTTTTTGGAGTGGAAGCTGTGACTAGTGGGGTACTGCAGGGATCAGTGTAGTGCCCTAGTTATTCACAATATATATCAATGATTTGGATGAGGGAACCAAATGTAATATTCCCAAGTTTGCTGATGACACAAAACTTGGTGGGAATGAGTGCGATGAGGAGCTTGTTATGAGGCTTCAAGGCGATTTGGACAGGTTGAGTGAGTGGGCAAATACATGGTAGATGTAGTATAACGTGGATATGTGTGAAGTCATCCGCTTTGGTAGGAAAAACAGAATGGCAGAGTATTATTTAAAGGGTGACAGATTGGGAAATGTTGATATACAAAGGGACCTGGGTGTCCTTGTGCACCAATCACTGAAAGCAAGCACGCAGGTGCAGCAAGCAGTTAAGAAGGCAAATGGTATGTTGGCCTTCATTGTGAGAGGACTTGAGTACAGGAGCAAGGATGTCTTACTGCAGCTGTACAGGGCCTTGGTGAGACCACACCTGGAATATTGTGTGCAGTTTTGGTCTCCTTACCTAAGAAAGGTTATACTTGCCGTAGAGGGAGTGCAGCAAAGATTCACCAGACTGATTCCTGGGATGGCAGGCTTGTCGTATGAGGAGACTACTGGGCCTGATTCTCTAGAGTTTAGAAGAATGAGGGCTGACCTAATTGAAGCTTACAAAATTCTTACAGGGTTTGACAGGGTAGTAACAGAAAGAATGTTTCCTCTGCTTGGGGTTTGGCGGGGGGTGCGGGGGGGCAGTGGGTCTAGAACCAGAGAACACAGTCTCAGAATAAGGGGCAGACCATTTAGGACTGAGATGAGGAGGAATTTCTTCACTCAGAGAGTGGTGATTCTCTATCCTGTAGGACTGTGGAAGCTGAGCCATCGAGTATGTTCAAGAAGGAGATTGATAGATTTCTAGATATTAAAGTTATTAAGGGATGCAGGGATAGTGCAGGAAAATGGCACTGTGGTTGAAGATCAACCATGATCTAATTGCATGGCGGGGCAGGCTCGAGGGGCTGAATGGCCTACTCCTGTTCCTATTTGCTATTTTTTATGTCCCTTTGTTCCATTGCTTTATCCACGACAATCCTTGGCCAATGCTTGCCAAGAGTCAACTTGCAACCAACCAACACCCTTTTCTCCGGCAGTGTAAATTGTTGTGAGTGTTTGAAATTTGGCATTCTTATTTGTCCTGATGAGTGCGAGATGTAAAGCTTCAGCAACATTCGATGTAATCCTACATAACAAACAGGAAATGCTGGAAATATGTTTGAGTACTTTCATATGATCTTGGGAATAAGGTGTCACCGGAAAGGCAATCATTATCACCCATTCTAAGTTATCCTGAGGGAGTCAGCCACATAATGTGGGAGTGGAACCAGATACAAGCAGGAGTGGTACCTCCTGTTTCCTGTAGGGTTTAGTGCACCAGATGGGCTTTTAGAACAATCTAGAAGTTTGCACAGTTAGATTTCAAAGCTGGCCCATAAACTTTACCAGATTCTCTCAAGTAAAGCTTGGGGCCACCAGTGGGATTTGAACTCCGAGGGCAGAATTTGCCCCCCCCACCGATAAGGGGAAGAGGGTGGAGGCACTCAGCCAGCTAATTTGCTGCCACCATCCTGCCTCCAGGAAATTTTCCCTGAGGTGGGATCGGGATGGGAGGACAGTAGAAATCCAATTAAAGCCAATTATCAGAGGGATTTGAACTTGGCCTGCAGGTACCCATAGCATTGGGGCCAGCTGGCTGGAGGCAGCTCCCAATGGCAGACTTCGGGGGGGGCGGAGGGAGTGGGGAGGGGGAGTGCTCCAGATGGTCCTCCAGCTATGACCATTTTTGCAATTAAAATGTGTTAAAGTTGCTGGAAGGGCATCTCAGAATGGATGTGCCCTCTCTCTCTCCCTCACCTGCGTTGGCAGGCTGCAGTTCCTTCCGTGCTCGGGGACCTCCTATTGGCTCTCCAGCGTCAAGATCCTGCCCGTCATTCTTAATTGGACAGTGAGCACACCCTCTGGCCACTAATTGGCCAATTCAGGGAAAATCAAGGCCAGGTACCTGCTCCCCACACAGTGCAGGGTCAGGACCCCCATTTGACACCAGTATTGGGGTGCCAGCCCAGAACTCCAAATCCTGCCCACAGACTCTGGATCATCACTCCAGCAGCATAGAATATGATACCTGCCCCTAAACATTAGGCCGGGCAGCCGCTGAAAGAGGAGGGGCACCTTGCAATTTTAGATTTAACCTGAAATGGATTTATATGCAAGCGACATTCTCCATGAATCACTGATGGGTGTGGTGAGTGGGGGAGGGGAAGGGGTGGCGGTAGTACAGGGATCCCCTTCCCAACTCTGTTTCATAAGGATTTCACTAAAGCAACCAATTTTGCTCCTTTGAATTAGGTACCATTAACCGAAACTATTAATGGGATACCAGTGACAGGCCCCATCCATTCACAAATATCGGACTTCTGAGTTATGCAGTTTCCTGATTTTCTAATGAATCTAATTCACATATGCAAATTGAATCTGATTAGCACAATTAATAGGTTATTCCCTAATACCTTAATGATTTAATCTCCAAATTTTATAAAGAAAGGACTTATGTTCTTGAGCTACTGAAGAAAGTCTATTTGCTTAATTATCTTAATTCCCTCATGTAAATTATGTCTAATTAGCATAATTGTTTTCCATCCCTAATAGCATATTCATTATGCCCTGCAAGGTTCATAAAACTGGAAACACCATATCGGAGCTTCATCAGTGATTCTACACACAATGTGCGATGAGAGGGAAGCACCGAAATACGAGGTAAAGTACCTTCTAGTAGAAAAGGTTGAAACTATCAGTCGCCAATTCATTCCGTAGAGCTCTCGCCCACCTTGCTTTAGTCATTTCAGTTAAAAACTCAGCAACAGATCAAAAGGGGGTGTCCCGTGCTTTGTATCCATATTGATTTTGCAATTAAGAATTTGCCAACAGAGAGAAATTTCCACCCCACCCCACCGCATCCGTGGAATTCTAATCATAACTGAGCTAAGCTGCTGCCTGGTCAATATGAAATGAAGGAAATGCTATCTGTGTTTAGTCAAACGCTTTGGCCCGGAGCGGCAGTCGCCATTGGATTGCCACTCCGTTCCGACTTTACTGCGCCACGCCAGAGCTCCGCGTTTCTGGCCGGGTCTTCCGATTCCCGGCTGCTTCAGAAATGTGCGCAGCGTTACCCTCAGTGGAACTGCCCCTTCGTAGTGCTGGATCGTCAGGGGAGACTCAGCGTGCCCCCTTTTTTTTTGTGCCATTGCCTACCGTATTCTGGCTAGTGTTCACGAGCACGCTGGATAGCTTTCAGGCCCTTAAACAGCTTTTCCGTGTGTGTTAGCGAATGGGTGAACCGTGTAGGTGTGTAAGTGGGTAGGGTGCCAGGTGGATGAAGTGCTTGCTGGGGTGAGGAGGTGGGCGAGTGGGTGGGTGGGTTGGGAGATAGGTCGAATTGGGGAAGGGTTGTCAGGTCAGGGCCAAGCAAGGTTGGGTCGGAGGGAAGTCGGAGCCAGGGGGGTAGTTGGGGTAGTGGGGGGTAGTCGGGTCAGGTCAGAGGGGAGTCGGAGACAGGGCGGGTAGTCGGGTAATAGGGGCGTAGTTAGGTCAAGTTGGAAAAGGGTCGGGGGGTGGTGTCTGGGGGAATCAGGGTCGAGGGGGGAGACTGAGGTGGGGGCAATCAGTTTGTATAGATACCTAGGAGTTAGAGAAGGATTTTTCTGTCTAGCACTTCCCGGGGAACTATCCAGGTCAGTAAGTCAGAACTGCTTAAAGTCTTTGACTCTAATGCAGAGTGGGCTTCGCTTGCTGGGCCAGCATTTATTGCCCATTCCTAGTTGCCCTTGAGAAGCTGGTGGTGAGCTGCCTTCTTGAACCGCTGCAGTCCATGCGGTGTAGGTACACCCACAGTGCTGTTAGGGAGCGAGTTCCAGGATTTTGACCCAGCGACAGTGAAGGAATGGCGATATATTTCCAAGTCAGGATGGTGAGTGACTTGGAGGGGAACTTCCAGGTGGTGGTGCTCCCATCTATCTGCTGCCCTTGTCCTTCCAGGTGGTGGTGGTTGTGGGTTTGGAAGGTGCTGTATAAGCAGCCTTGGTGAATTCCTGCAGTGCATCTTGTAGATGGTACACACTGCTGCTACTGTGCGTCAGTGGTAGAGGGAGTGAATGTTTGTGGATGGGGTGCTAATCAAGTGGCCTGCTTTGTCCTGGACAATGTCAAGCTTCTTGAGTGTTGTGGGAGCTGCACTCAGCTAGACAAGTGGGGAGTATTCCATCACACACCTGACTTGTGCCTTATAGATGGTGGACAGGCTTTTGGGAGTCAAGAGGTGAGTTACTCATCGCAGGATTCCAAGCCTCTGACCTTCTCTTGTAGCCACAGTATGTATATGGCTAGCCCAGTTCAGTTTCTGGTCAATGGTAACTCCCAGAATGTTGATCTTGGGGGATTCAGTGATGGTAATGTCATTGAACATCAAGGGGCTATGGTTGGATTCTCTCTTGTTGGAGATGGTCATTGCCTGTCACTTGTGTGGCGCAAATGTTACTTGCCACTTATCAGCCCAAGCCTGGATATTGTCCAGGTCTTGCTGCATTTGGACATGGACTGCTTCAGTATCTGAGGAGTCGCAAATGATGCTGAACATTGTGCAATCATCAGTGAACAACTCCACTTCTGATGGAAGGAAGGTCATTGATGAAGCAGCTGAAGATGGTTGGACCTCGGACACTACCCTGAGGAACTCCTGAAACGATGTCCTGGAGCTGAAATAATCGACCTCCATCAACCACAACAATCTTTCTTTGTGCTAGGTATGACTCCAACTAATGGAGAGTTTTCCCCCTGATTCCCATTGACTTCAGTTTTGCTAGGGCTCCTTGATGCCACACTCGGTCAAATGCTGCCTTGACGTCAAGGTCAGTCACACTCACCTCACCTCGGAAGATCAGCTCTTTTGTCCATGTTTGAACCAAGGATGTAATGAGATCAGGAGCTGAGTGACCCTGGCGGAACCCAAACTGGGCATCAGTGAGCAGGTTATTGCTAAGCAAGTCCCGCTTGATAGCACTGTGATGACCCCTTCCATTACTTTACTGTTGATCAAGAGTAGACTGATGGGGCGGTAGTTGGTCGGGTTGAATTTGCCCTGCTTTTTGTGTACAGGACATACCTGGGCAATTTCCCACATAGCCGGGTAGATGCCAGTGTTGTAGCTGTACTGTAACAGCTTGGCTAGAGGCACAGCAAGTTCTGGAGCACAAGTCTTCAGTACTAGTGCCGGAATATTGTCAGGGCCCATAGCCTTTACAGTATCCAGTGCCTTCAGCCGTTTCTTGAAATCACGTGGAGTGAATCGAATTGGCTGAAGACTGGCATCTGTGATGCTGGGGACCTGAGGAAGAGGCCGAGATGGATCATCCACTTAGCACTTCTGGCTGAAGATTGTAGCAAATGCTTCAGCCTTAACTTTTGCACAGCTGTGCTGGGTTCCCCCATCATTGAGGATGGGGATATTTGTGGAGCCTTCTCCTCCTCCAGTGAGTTGTTTAATTGTCCACCATTATTCACAACTGGATGTGGCAGGACTGCAGAGCTTAGATCTGATCTGTTAGTTATGGGATCGCTTAGCTCTGTCTATCACTTGCTGCTTATGCTGTTGGGAATGCAAGTAGTCCTGTGTTATAGCTTCACCAGGTTGACACCGCATTTTTAGGTATGCCTGGTGCTGTTCCTGCCATGCCCTTCTGTACTCTTTATTGAACCAGGGTTGATCCCCTGGCTTGATGGTAATGGTAGAGTGGGGGATATGGTGGGCTATGAGGTTACAGATTGTGTTTGAGTACAATTCTGCTGCTGCTGATGGCCCACAGCACCTCATGGATGCCCAGCCTTGAGTTGCTAGATATGTTCGCAATCTATCCCATTTAGCACGGTGGTAGTGCCACACAACACGATGGAGGGTATCCTCAATGTAAAGGTGGGGCTTAGTCTCCACAAGGACTGTGCGGTGGTTACTCCTACCAATGCTCTCATGAACAGATGCATCTGTGGTAGGCAGGTTGGTGAGGATGAGGTCAAGTATGTTTTTCTCTCTTGTTGGTTCCCTCACCACCTGCCATAGACCCAGTATGGCAGCTATGTCCTTTAGGACTCAGCCAGCTCGATCAGTAGTGGTGCTACAAAGCCACTCTTGGTGATGGTCATTGAAGTCCCCCATCCAGAGTACATTCTGCGCCTTTGCCACCCTCAGTACTTCCTCCAAGTGGTGCTCAACATGGAGGAGCACTGATTCATCAGCTGAGGGAGGGCGGTACGTGGTAATCAGCAGGAGGTTTCCTTGTCCATGTTTGACCCGATGCCATGAGACTTCATGGGGTCTGGAGTCGATGTTGAGGTCTCCCAGGGCAACTCCCTCCTGACTGTATACCACTGTGCTGCCACCTCTGCTGGGCCTGTTCTGTCGGTGGGACAGGACATACCCAGGGATGGTGATGGTGGTGTCTGGGACATTATCTATTAGGTATGATTCCGTGAGTATGACTATGTCAGGCTGTTGCTTGACCCGTCTGTGAGACAGCTCTCCCAATTTTGGCATTAGCCCCCAGATGTTAGTAAGGAGGACTTTGCAGGGTCGACAGGGCTTAGATTGGCGTTGTCATTTCCATTGCCTAGGTTGATGCCGGGTGGCCCGTCCGGTTTCATTCCTTTTTTGTGACTTTGGAGCTGTTTGACACAACTGAGCGGCTTGCTAGGGTATTTCATCTGCTGTCCTAACTGGTCTGGCCTGCATGTGACTGCAGAGCCACAGCAATGTGGTTGACTCTTAACTGCCCTCTGAAATGGCCTAGCCAGCCACACAAGTTCAAGGGCAATTAGGGATGGGCAACAAATGCTGACCTAGACAGCGATGCCCATGTTTCATGAAAGATTACACTTTTAAAAAATTAAATGATATAAGATTCTGAGTTGCTTGCTTCAGCGGCAACATTCATTGAGTCAGAAAATTGGTCCAAGCGTCACTATGGACTTGAGCACATAATCTTGACTGACACTTGCAGTTCTGAGGGAATCATAGAAAGATTTATTTTTTTAATTCTTTCATGGGATGTGGACGTCACTGGCAAGGCCAGCATTCGTTGCCCATCCCTAATTGCCTTTGAGAAAGTGGTGGTGAACCACCTTCTTGAACTGCTGCGCCGAAGGAGGCCATTCGCCCCATCCTGCCTGTGCTGGTTCTTTGGCGGAGCTATCCAATTAGTTCCACTCCCCCTGCTCTTTTCCTCATCGCCCTGTAACTTTCTTTTTTTTCCTCTTTGAAGTATTTATCCGTTTCGCTTTTGAACCTGCTTCCTCCCCTCTTTCGGGAGGTCGGCCTTTGTAGGGCTTTCGGCTGAGGTATGACAAGGCCCAAGCCCAACTCCAAAGGAATTTAGCACCTACCTCTGACACCAATGCAAAGCTTGAATGCAAAATGGGATAATTGGGTGTGTGCTGGAAAGGCAGGAATTCAATGCAGCAGGATCTCTGCCTATTTTACAGTTGGTTACACCCACTATCTGGGACCAAGCAACTGGGAAATCTATCCTAAAGCATGACTAATCTTAACCATATAAAGAAAAAATTGTCAGTCTAAAGCAGGAGCCTCTCTCACGAAGGGGGAGTGGTGAATCCAGGTCCCCTCTGCCATATCAAGGTAGGAATAAGTGCGGTTGTGGTTGGTACCTCTTGTACCAGAACTGCAAGGTCAACCGTGTTCATTGCCATGATTGGGCATGGAAGTAAACATTGATCACGTTCACAATAAAGACTTAAGGTCTGGGCGGAGTTTGACACCTCGACTTCGCCTCTGCACATTCCCGACAAAGTCTCTCAATGTGTTCAGTACCTCTCCGAATGAGTCTTCTCCAGTTTGCTCAGTCACAAGCCAGGGTCTCCCATGAGTCGGCGGGCAGGTTTGACCTCTTCAGGGACATTTTGAGGACGTCCCTAAAAGGTTCCCGCTGCCCTCCTCGGAGTCTCCCGCCGCATCCGAGGTCTGAGTAGAGCAGTTGCTTCGGGAGGCTGGCATCGGGCATCCGGACAACGTGTCCCGCCCAGCGGAGCCGGTTTTCAGTGATAAGCACCTCGGCGCTGGTCAAGTTGGCTTGGGAGAGGATGCTGCTGTTGGTCCACTTTTCTTACCTCTGGATTTGGGACTTCTTGCAAAGGCACAGCTGGTGGTTCTCCTCCAGGGCTTTGGGGTCCCTGCTGTCGGTCGCCCTAGTCTCCGAAGCATATTGGAGCATGGGGATCACTGCTGCCCGTTGGACTATTAGTCATGTAACAGTTCATACATATTCAGTAACTACAGCCTGGCTAAGATCAGGTTGACCTAACTCCCCCTGCTCACACCTCTCCACTCTCAAAACCTGTCCGACTGCCAATACAGGGCACTATTCCTTGCTTTCCTAAAATAATGGGCAGGATTTTGCCCTTGGCAGGGCTGCTCGGCAGGGGGCGGTCAGGAAGCTGCCCGCGATCGGCTCCGCGCCGCGGTTTCACGGAGCTGCCTCAGGGAGGTCGAAGCGCTTTTTTAAAAAGCTCTGTCGCACGAGATGGGACAAGTTTCTAATCCCAAAACAAAGTTTTTATTTAATGTCTGTCGGCTTTCAGGAACCTCATCCCACCCGTGGATGAGGCTTCCTTAAAAAAAAAGGTCAAGGCCGCTTGGGCCTTTTTGCCTGCCTGCCAGACCGTTAGGCTGGACGGCCAGGGTAAATTTCGAGTTAATGAGGCTGTCGATGGCCTTAATCGGCCTCTTAATGATCGGCGGGCGCGCAGTGCGTGCACGATGATGTCGGAATGCAAGCCCGACGTCACCACGCGTCGTTTTACACTCGGGTGTGTCGGGCGCCCTTGGAGTGTAAAATTCTGCCCGATGTGTTAAAACACACAGTAATGCCTGTCCACAGCTACTTGCGTAACCAAGCTGCATATCAATCTCAAAGTTTTGGATTTTTGCAACCGTTACGGTTGATGTATCAACCACAAGCAAAGACACAGGGGAAACGCTGGCACAGCAGCAATGGAATAGTCGCTCAGAAGCCCAGGTAATGTTCACATCCTGCCCATGGCAGCTGGTGGAAGTTAAATTCAATTCATAAAAAGAAAAACCTGGAATTGGAAGCTAGCCTCAGTAACGGTGACCATTAAGTTATCATCGATTGTTGTAAAAATCCATCTGATTCCCTTTCGGGAAGGGGATCCACCATCCTTACCCGATCTGGCCCACATGGACCCACAGGAATGGGGTTGAATCTTAACTGCCCTCTGAAGTGGCCGTGCAAGCCACTCAGTTGAAGGGCAGTTAGGGATGGGCGACAAGTGCTGATCTTGCCTCTGTTTTATCCCGTGGACCAACAAAGGCAGCCCTGATGAGCTTTGATCGTCCCCTTTGACTGCAACCGACTTTTTTTTGTTTACAATTGATTTCCCACGAAACCTGTCAGATATGATCATTTACTCTTCTCTTTTTTTAGTGACATGCTATGACTGTAACTCGAATATGACCCATTTAGATTCTGCCCTAGCTACAGCTATTACTGCATTAAAATCTGTGCATTAGTGACTTTGCAAAGTCAACCACAGAAACCTACATTTATACAGTGCCGTCAATGTAGTGAAGCGTCGCAGGGAGCATTATCAAACAAAATTTGACACCTATGAACGGAGAAAGGTAGGAAGGCAAAGAAGTTTAGGGAGGGAATTCCAGAGCTTGGGGACCTCGGTAGCTGAAGGCACATCTGCCAATGGGTGGAACAATTAAAATTGGGGTTGCACAAGAGCCGGAATTGGAGGATCGCAGAGGATCTCTGAGGGCTGGAGGAGATCACAGAGATAGGGAGGAGCGAGGCCGTGGAGGAATTGGAAAATGAGGGTCCGCGTTTTAAAATCGAGGCGTTGGCAATGTAGGTCAGCAGTGCAGCACTGCTGGGTGGATGAGTCACAGACACAAGATTTGCAAGTGGGAAATGACAGGATGGATGAGAAAATATCCCAACGTTGCATCTTTCGTAAAAGAATAATGGTGGCATCTCTGCAGGATTGAAAATTGGAAGGGGGAGAAAGTGAAAGGCATTTTTTTGAACAATATGTAGACCTATAGGGAAAGGGCGAGGGAGTGGGACTAGCTAATTATGCTCTTGTAGAGAGCTCACATGGACATGACAAGCCAAGTGGCCTCCTTCTGTCATCTAATCATTCTATGATTCTATGAAAAGAGCATTAAAAATCAGAATTCAAAAGGAAATTCCAAACAGAATGATTGAGAGGATGGAGGGATTGGATTATGAGGAGCAAATATGTAAATTGGGCATGTTCTCTGTCCTGTCCATTAGACATGAAAGAGACCATAAATTGTGTAAATCAAACCTTACTTCCTGCTTATTTAAAAATTGACTTTGCTGCACCAAAAAACAAGGCTACTACAGGGCACATGATTTGCAAATTGGCTACAGTTCTGGAAACTTTCAACAGTAATTACAGGACAAAGCTCAGACCTCATCCTTGTGGAATCTCACACCTGCCATTGTGTGGATCCATTCCAATAAATGAAACAAGGGAGCAACAGATGGTCTGTTTCCCCAGCCCGAACTTATAACAAAGCCAGAGCCATTGAAACTCGTTAGACCTGTGGCGGTGCCAATGGACACTATCTCATAAAGTGAACAATGGATTTTGACCAGAGACACAGAAACTGATTGAGCTCGAAACTGACTCATCAATGAGCAACGCCACATGACCTAAGCTCCTCTGGCCTTTGAAAAGTTTTAATGTAACCTTCCTGGACTCCCAGGGTAGGCTGCTATTAAACACCCAGCCTGTCAACATCTAAGTTGGACTCCAGGCTGACAACAAAGCCAGCCTCAAGTCTAAAGCTCCTCAAAGCTTGGTTCTCTGGTAAAGCGGACCAAATGTCTGCATACCAACCTCCTATTGCTGCATCGTCACCAACTTTAAAGGAATTCTGCAACTCCTTTCAGCTAGCTGAACTCTAACTCCTACGTGAAGGAATCCTCACTGGACTCCGACATTCACAAGAATTAATATCCATAATAATTTAAAGTAAATCAACATCCCTAGTTGTAAAACACTTTTCTTTCCTATTTCTCTCTTGTAGGCGTGTGTGTGTGTATTTGCGACGGCCATCCCCCAGGTTTGAATGCATGAATAAACTAAACTTCTGACTTAATCCTAAAAAGAGTTTGCTACGAGTCACTTTAAAATTGACTTCACAAACAGAGGGTTTGAGGAAACCTGCCACAGCCTATTTCAAAAATTAAAACACCTCTGCTTACAGACAGATGGCGAGAAAATAAATCAGTTCAGTTTGCCTCTCTCCCCTGTCCATAACCCTGTCACTGGAAAAAAAGAAGACAGAGGTTTGACATGATTGGGTTTTTTAAGGATTGTAAAGGGACTGGAGAATGTAGACTCTAACGAGCTGTTTCACGTTTCGTGAACAGTGGAACCAGAGGGGTAAATTTTAAGAGGGGTAAATCTCTAGCTGAGGTTACCCCTAGATAAGCCTGATCCCAGAGTGGAACCCAGCTTGATGGATCCTAACTTTTAATTTGTTTGTTTAGATGTGTGGGCAGTAGCTACTGAACAGAGTCACAGGAGTCAGCTGATGAACTTTTAACAAAAGCGTAAAACATTTATTCAACAAGGAAAGATTAACTATCTTACGAAGCTCCTTCACCCACAACTATACCTTTACAGATATATACAGATTTGTAAGGATAACACAAGTTACAAAATCTATCTTATACTTTAATGTCCACAGTAAGTACACAATCCATGTATCAATAGGCACCCCGTGGTCAGACACACCACACTCTGAAACCAAATGACAGATGCCACCTCAACCAGATGCCATGAATCTCTCCTCAACTCCCCCCAGGCGCTTTTCACACCGTCTTTCACATGAGGGTTTCCAAACTCCACTCTCCAAGACCTCGCCTTGGAATCTTCTCCCAAACCAACGCTTTCTTTCTGGTGCCTTCCACAAGGGTTCACCTCCAGGGTTTTGAACTCTCCTGACATGGAAGTATAATAATTTTCATAATATTTTCCTGGTTTATTGTGAAGTAGGTTTATGGGGCTAATTATAGTTGGGTCTGTCTATGTGTGATTTAATTACATTTGGAGTCAGGTACACCGCAAGTTTAAATCATCAAATGAAGCTAGGTGCTTGACATGCTAATGAGTAAACATAGATGCTGGCTTAGCATGTAAGGTGTTTAATGGAAATTTGCATTTTTAGATAAATGAAGGGGTATTTGGATTTCAAAGGGCTCTCAGTCTGTTCACAATTAGCCAGATAAGCGAGGCTAAGGAGTGTGTTTATCTTTTCCAAAGGCTACTGACAATATACAGTGACAACATGAAAGTTATTATATTATGAGGGAGATACAATTTCAAAGGCATATTAGAAAGAGAGAAACATGTAAATAGGAGAATGAAAGGCTATGTGTCAGGAGAAGGCTATGTAAGATCTAACAGGAATGTGTGAAATAGTCTTAATGAAGCCTCCAGCATTTGGGCATAAGTCTGCTGCCTACCTAAACTGAAGCTGGCGAAAAGCCGTTTGGAATTCCACTGTCCAGGGTATTGTATTAACTTGCTGATTCTGTTTTAAATCTAAAATCTATATTTGGACAGTTGCCTTAAAGGGAGTGTAACTGGGAGTCAGGTTAATTAGGAATTTTAGGAGTTACTATAGTGGTAATTGAAGTCTTATGTATGTGCTTGAAATCTTGCACACATCTCGTAATAAATACAAATTGCAAAACCGTTGTGACAGTACATGGATTTGGTCCACCTGGCACACATCATCTGCCATGTCATCACACCTTCCGATGTTACTCTTTCCTGGGTCACCACGTGCATTCAAGCTGTCTTCCACGCACTCTCTCTCACCGACTCAGCCATCAATAGTACACCGCTTTATATGCCCATAACAAAGAGTTACAGACTTCAGTTGTCTCTTTGGACATTCTTGCCCCTCACTAACAGGACCTTCTCTAGATTCCCCAGTTCCACTCTGCTGGATTTTTTGGTTTTTCTTTAGCTTGGGGCTGGTTATCTGTCCCCTTTGCTTCAGTCTCTCCCGGCAGCTACTTTCAACCAGCTGAACTCCCAACAGCTTCCAAAACCAACTGCTGTTTTCCTTCTTCTATGTGTGTCTGTGGAAGGGACCTGCCTTCCCGGACCCCTGTTGCTAGGCAACAGCCCAATTCTTCCTACTCCTGAGCGTGCTTAACTTCTTAAGTCGTAAACTCTCGTGAGAAATGCAAGCACCTTTTTAAAGTGAAACTGCAACTCCATTTGACCTTTCTTAACACACAGATACAGAAAAACAAATCAAGCTTAAACCTTAAAGCTAAAACTCGTTCTTAACAAATATCAGTGTAACTTACTTGAACTATCTCTCTATTTCCTAACAGAGGGGATTAGTGTTCACATGAACACCATGCTGCACAGGAGCCAGTGCAGGCTGTCCAGTTGGAAGCACAACAAGAGGTCAGGCAGTATGGCAGAGGCAAGCGCATGCCCTGTGCGCATCTGACAGTTTACAGGACCAATTTGATGTACCTGCAAATGTTAGAGAGGCAGTACCTGAAGAGACTCTGCCTCTCCAGGGAGACAGTTACAGAACTCTGCACCTGAATGCATGATGTCCCGTTAGATATGGTGGGGAGATATGATGGGGAACCAATGCCAGTGGCAATGAAGGTTACTTCTGCTCTGAATTTCTATGTGGCCAGTTCCTTCCAGGCCTTTGTGGGCTGTCCCAAGCAGCCGCTCACTGCTACATTACAGATAACAAGAGGGCTGGAGCATTCATGCAACTCCAAGATGGACGAGGTCAGCCAGCAGAAGAGGGCAGTGGGATTTGCAGCCATTGTTGACTTTCCGCATTCTCAGGGTGTAATAGGCTGGCATCCATGTTGCCATCTAGGCAGCAGGCGGGCAGAAAGCAGCATTTATCACCACAAAGGGATTCTATTCGCTCAATGTGCAGTTCATCTGTGACTACAAGAAGCCAATTGTGAAGGTGTGTGCTGCCTATCCCAGCAGCAACCACGATGCGTATGTGCTTTGACACTTGCAGGTGTCTCACTTGTCTGTGCCAAGGCTGCAGATCAATGGGTGGATGCTCAGTGACTAGGGCTACCCAGGCTACATCTGGCTGATGCCACCTGTCGGAAACCCTCACAGTGAGACAGAAGAGAAGTGCGATGCCAGTCACGGCTATTACGTATGGAAGAGAGAGCACTTTTCTCAAGCACACACACACATGCACACGCAGACACACACACACACACGCAGACACACACACACAGACACACACATGCACACACAGACACACACACACACACGCAGACACACACACACACACGCAGACACACACACACACACACACATGCGCGCTCGGGTACACACATGCACACACACGCAGACACACACACACACACACATGCAGACACACACACGCACACACACACAGACACACACACGCAGACACACACATGCACACACACACACGCACACACATGCAGACACACACACACACACACACACACGCACACATGCAGACACACACACACACACACAAGATGAATTCTAGAAATGGGTCATGCACTTAGGTTATTAATGGAATAACAAGAAACAAAAATATCCCATGTTTGAATCAGTCCTTTTTAAGATGCTGAACTGCAGGCCTGGGTGGGTTCACTCTCGTGGTTCTTTGGAGGTGAATGAAAGTTGGACATCTCTAGGTTTCCAGATGAAATTGTGGCCAAGCTTCTGTAGAGACGAATCCTTGCAGGTGAAAGCAAATTAGCCCCTCTCTCACTTCCTGGGTTGACTGGTTACATTAGGCAGGGATCCTTTCTTCTTGTTGGAGGATGGTTCCTCCTGTCCTGTTCATCTCCAGACTAGCTTGCCTCTGCCTGGTTCTCGGACTAATAAGATTTGTTGTCTGAAGTCAGTTTCAATCACGTGACCACATAATCAATGTGTTGGCTGCCCACGCAAATGATTCAAAGTTTGAAGCGATTGCTATACAATGGGGAATGAATGTGGTTGTTCACAAGTGCTGGTGATAAATTGGTTTCTCCACACCTCTCTTTGTTAAGTTTTGAGCTTGCAGACATTGAGCCTGGGATGGGGGGAATGATTGAATTTGAGTTTTGGTAAATACCCAGACAATGGGAGGTGTACAAGTGGTTTCACTTTTTTTTTGTGAGGAAAAACTTTTTTACCCAGAGGGTGGTGACGGTCTGGAACGCACTGCCTGGGAGGGTGGTGGAGGCGGGTTGCCTCACATCCTTTAAAAAGTACCTGGATGAGCACTTCGCATGTCATAACATTCAAGGCTATGGGCCAAGTGCTGGTAAATGGGACTAGGTAGGTAGGTCGGGTGTTTCTCACGTGTCGGTGCAGACTCGATGGGCCAAAGGGCCTCTTCTGCTCTGTGATTCTGTCATTTTGAATATCTTTTCAAGTGAGAGTGTTCCACCCACCGACATTTACATTTTGATGACTTTCCAGAAGCAAGGTTAACCCTTGTCCATCTAGAAATCACAGAAGATCACCTGACCTTCGGTGGCCATCTTTGCAGCACATTGACATTTACTTTTAAAAGTGAACAGTTTCAAAGAGTCCACATTGAATAAAGTCTGTATCTTGAAAGTTGGGAATGTGATATATCTTTACTGGGCAATGACACGGCACAGCAAGGGTCATTATAGAGCAAAGCATTGGTCAGCTGAAGAGGTGCTATCATTGCCTTGATCATTCTGGGAGTGCACTGCAGTATAAACCAGTGAGGGCCTTGCAGGTAGTCATTGTATGTGGCGTACTGCACAACGTCGCCAGGCAGAGGGATGACAACATCAACCAAGACAAAGAATCCTCATCTGACAAGGAGAATGGGGAAGCGGAGAGTGAGGTCACATGATTAAAGGTTTGATCCCAGCTGATGTCACTACTGGACAAGCCAGATTTCGGGGTGGAACCTGGCTTGCCAGATCCTAACTTTTATTGTTTGTTTAGATACGTGGAGAGTGGCTACTGAACAGAGTCACAGGAGTCAGCTGATGAACTTTTAACAAAAGAATAAAACATTTATTAAACAAGAAAAAATGAACTATATTATAATACTTCTTCACCCACAACTAGACCTTTATAGATTTGTAAGGATAACACAAGTTGCAAAAGCCAACTTATACTCTCATGTTCAGAGTAAGTACACAGTCCATGTAAATCAATAGGTGACCTGTGGTCAGACATACCGCACTCTGAAGCCAAGTGACAGATGTCACCCCAAACAGATGCTATGGATCTCTCCTCAACTCCCCCCAGACACTTGTCCCACTGCGAGCCAACCAGTCTCACTGAACTCCGTCTTTCATACAAGGGTTTCCAATATCCAGTCTCAAAGAACTCGCTCTGGAATCTTCTCCCCAATGATACTTTCTCTCAGATTCCTTACACAAGGGTCCACTTCCAGAATTTCAAAGTCTCCTCCCGATGTTGCTCTCCCTAGATTGCCACATGCATTCAAGCTTTCTTCTCTCTCTCTCTCGCTGACTCAGCTGTGCCAACAGAACACCACTGCTTCACATGCCCATAGTAAAGAGTTACAGACCTTCAGCTGTCCCCTTGGATCTTCCAGCTTCTCGCCCACCTACATTGCTTTAAATCTGAGTCCTGTAGCTTTCTCCCTTTAAACTTGAAAGTTGGAGCCACCTTCTCTGCTCCTTACTTTCACTTCCCCAGAACAGGACCTTTTCCAAATTCTGTCCTTGTCCTTTGACTAGATTGTCCTCTTGGGACCTTTCCTGCTCCACTCCCCTGGATTTTGGAACTTTCTTCTTTAGTTTCTGGAACCTGCTTTTGCAGTTCCTCCTCCTGTGTCCAGCTTCTCCTGGTAGCTGGCTTCAACTTTAGTTTGGGTCTTGCTGTCTGTCTCTGTGGGGCCACCTGTTGCTAGGCAACAGCGCACTTTGTTTTAACCTTGTGCTTGTTTTAACTTCCCTTCAAGAGTTGTAAAACCTTCATTAAATGCAGGCATCTCATTTTCGTAACGCACAAATACAGAAATACAAATCAAACTTAAACATTAAAGTTAAAACTCACTCCTAACACCCACAAATACAAATATAACTTACTTAAACTATCTTTTTCCTAACATGATCCACAGAACTGGGCTGCTGCCAATCCCCGAGCCATGGAGGTGGACTCATGGGAGGGAAGGAACATAGAAACATAGGAGCAGAAGGAGGCCATTCAGCCCTTCGAGCCTACTCTGCCTTTCAACTAGATCATGGCTGATCATCTACCGAAACGCCATTTTTCTGCATTGTCCCCATATCCCTCGATGTCATTAGCGTCTAAAAGTCTATCGATCTCTGCCTTGAACATACTCAATGTCGGAGCCTCCACAGCCCCCTAGGCTAAAGAATTCCAAAGATTCACCATCGTCTAAGTGAAGAAATTCCTCCTCATCTCAGCCCTAAATGGCCTGCCCCCTTATTCTCAGACTGTATCTCCTGGTTCTAAAGCCCCCACCAGCCAGGAGAAACATCCTTTCTGTATCGACCCTGTCGAGCCCCTTAAGAATTTTGTAAATTTCAATGGGATCACCTCTCATTCTTCTAAACTCTAGAGAATACAGGCCCAGTCTCCTCCATCTCTCACCTCATGAGGGAATGCCTCATTCTGATCCCTTTCAGATCCCTGCTCACCATTCAGGCTCATACATTCAGCGGCCTTTACTCTGTTTCCATGGATGGCCATATTGCTGCAGTGAAACCCTCACTGTGGTCATGCAGAGGCCCACTGCGAGCAAGCAGGCCAGTGCCCCCTGCCCACGTGATAATGGGTACCCTACCTTCCTGAAGGGGCAACATCACGAGGCCCTCCCATGAAATGGCGCGCACAAAACAAAACACAGCAGCATTTTATTGCCACACTCGAACGCGATCATATTAGACACCGGAGCTACCTCACTGTGTGAAAGTGAGCTGCTAGGAGTGTTTCCCAGTCTGCGGTGAGGTGCAACCCCCACATCTGCCAGTGTGCTGGGAACAGCCTGCTGCTCTCTCCCTCTGCCCCGCCATCTCTCGTGGGTGTGGTGGGCATCCTCTGGGCAGTGCTAGGCCTGGATGGGCCTAGGCCACATTCAGTTTTATTTCAATTCAATTTCACTTTATTGTCCGTACGGAAATTCATTTTTTGGTACGTTGCTTGTTTGTTTGTTTAAAAAATTACACATAAACAAATTCTAACAAGGGGAGGCGGTGGCGTAGTGGTATTGTCACTGGACTAGTAATCCTGTGAGCCAGGGTAATGCTCTGGGGACCCAGGTTCAAATCCCACCACAGTAGATGGTGAAATTTGATTTCAATATAAAAAAAACCTGGAATTAAAAGTCTAATGATGACCATTGTTGATTGTTGTACAAACCCATCTGGTTCACTAATGTCCTTTCAGGGAAGGAAATCTGCTGTCCTTACCTGGTCAGGCCTACATGTGACTGTAGACCCACAGCAATGTGGTTGACTCTGAAATGGCCTAGCAAGACACTCATTTCTCAAGGGCAATTAGGGATGGACAATAAGTGCTCCCAACCCATGAATGAATTAAAAAAAAGAGAATCACCATATCACAATTAAATGTATATTAAAAACTATTCCAATGTGGTAAAATAATCAGTGAGTCCTACCTCATCCATACATCAAACTCTTGTTAAAAGTCCTTATAAAGATCACAAGGATCCGATTTGTCCTGCATCTGAGGGATTGTAGCCTTTTCCCTGAACACAACCAGCAGTAACACTGAGACAAGGGGTGATTCTCATTGTCCATGACACTCTTTTCTTTCATCAAAATTCTTCGAGAGCAGATTTTGTCAAGAGAGATCTGCTCTTCAAATATCCATCCTGCCTGGTTCAATCATCTCTGCATCTTTAAAGAGTCTGATTTCCTCAGACAACTGCCGGCCAGACCATCCAGAAAGGGTAGCGCCTCTCAACCACAGCTGTGCAGAAACACTTCATGATTGTAGGATCTACACAAAAGGATTTGAATTGTCTGAGATAGTGTACTTGTGTGCGTCCTTGGCCACCACATCTGTACACTGTCCCCTCCACTTCAACTTATCATCTACTTTGACATATGCTGCTCTCCTGCACCAGCACAGGAGAGTCCTCTGTGGCCACTGCCCGCTGGAGGATTTTGGATGAGCAGTGGAGGGGCTGTGGAGCTCCTGACAACACTCGGAGTGCCAGAGAAGAACCCTCAGCCATATCAGGCTGCATCTCCCCTGACCTCTCACTGCAAGATGGCACTGCCCTGCTTCCTGTTGACTGAGGTGCCCCTGGGAGGGCAGCCCAAGGGGCATCGACAGCTCCTCGCTTGCCTAATGCTGCGGTGACCAAGTCGATACCAAGCCTCCACTGTGTGCTCTCCCGGGCATGCTTCTCCATGGCAGTCATCCGTCTCCAAGGAAGAGGTGATGCCCTCTCCCACCCGAGACATGGCAGAGATCATGCTATGGAAGGACTCGTCCATCGCCTACACATGTCGCTTAAAGCTGCAGGCAGCACTGTCAGGTTTTTCCTTGTTTGCCCCTGAAACTCCAACAGGTTGTATGTGGCCCTTTATCAGCCTGGGGTGCAGCAGGCAGGCTGCCCTCCAACAGCCCTGCGGCTGCCAGTGGCCTCGCCTGTCAGTGCCTCCTGTATCTACAACTGTGTGACAATGCGATGCTCATTGGGTTGTGATCCTGGGCTGGCACACGATTGACTCCCCACCAAGGTGAGTATATACCTGCGCTGGTGTTGGGTGCAGGGAACAGGTGTGACACTCTGCCCTCAAAGACATCCGGACCATTGTCCTCCTCCGAGGTGTCCGGTGGAACACCTGGAGGCTGGTCATGACTCTCTGCAGCATCCGACCCTGCACATGAAGCATAGACACAATCCCTAGAGTGATGACGTGAAGGCCCACCACCATCAACGGGTGCAGCTGGCTGCCATGGTAACCCGGGATGATGGGTAAGCACAATTCCTCCTCACCCTTCATACCAGCCAATCCAAACTCAGTGTCAGATAGGGACGGACCACCCTGGCTCCCCTGTCAGCTTCAGCGCTTGCCGTGCTACTTCTGTCAGTGACTGAATCCCCCAGCGCTCCACCCATGGTCTTGGACCTCTCCGTGGTGTTGGGGGGCCTTTTGCCCGACAAGCATAAGGGGAGACAAAGTGAGGTTTCGAGTGATGCTGAGGAGACGCCCCTATTGCCCGGCTGACCCCTGGTCCCATGAGATGTCAGCTTGCCCAACCATCCCCCACACCCTGTGTAAATCTGGATAAGGCGTAGAGAAAGACGCAGATTCTGGTCACACACACACAGACCATACACCACGCACACATGCACACATATGCACACGTGCACACGCGCACACACACATAAACACACACCCTCTATGAACAATGGATGCCGGTGAGGGGGGACACCTTACACTTTAACCCCTGTCCTAGCCCTTAACTATTCAGTGCCCCTTCTTTCTACCTGTGCCCACCTTACTGACCGCCTGACACTCATCCTTTCTCAGCGCTAGACCCAGTCCCTCGGATGGGGCCCACAGCCACTCACCTCCGCGGCAACCTGTGTCCAGGCGGCCTTGGTCACTCGAGATAGCCTTCTGCAGCCATCAGCTGGAAACAGATTGTGTTTGCGCTCTGGAACAGCCTGGAGGAGGTCCTGCAGCGAGCTCTCGCTGAATCGTGGAGCGACGTGGGGGGTGGATTGTGACACCTCCAAAAACGGCTGAATGCCACCCGCTGAACGTAATATGGCGATTTCTTCTAGCTGGGCCTGGAAAGGGCTTTTGGTGCAATGTGAACAGGTGATGGCCAGTTCAATTTCAAAGCTCCCCCAGAGAGCCTGTGTGCCGAATTGTAGCTGTAACTCAGGGCTGTCTGCCCCTTTAAACATGGCAGTATCCCCTGCATGGGGATCAGGTGACCTGGTCTTCCCAACGACAGAGCCAGCCTCGTCACATGACCTGGCGGCAAACCTGCCTCACCCATAATCCTGAGCTTGCCACCACATGATTGGGCTCAGGCAGGTTCATCGTTCCTGTGCCAGATTCCCAACTGTTTCTGGGACTAAATCCAGTCTTATGAATAATTTGAGACACGGATGTGGTGAACGTGCTTTGGAGGAATATGGATTTCCAACCCTCAGGTTTTCCTCCATCTTGTCTGGGTCTTTTGCAGATAATTCATAAAGACAGATCAGTCTGTTTAGCGGGAAATGGTGGTGTAGTGGTAATGTCGCTGGGCTAGTAAACTAGAGGTTTAGGCTAATTCTTGGGGGGACATGGGTTCGAATCCCACCATGGCAGCTGGTGGAATTTAAATTCAATAAATCTGACATTTAAAGCTCGTCTTAGCAATGGTGACCATGAAACTATCATCGATTGTTGTAAACACCCATCTAGTTCCCTAATGTCCTTTAGGGAAGGAAACCTGCCATCTTTAGCCCAGTCAGGCTGACATGTGACTCCAGACCCACAGCGATGTGGTTGACTCTGCAGCCTAGCAAGTCACTCAGTTCAAGAGCAATTAGGGATGGGCATCTAATGTTGCCCTTGCCAGCGACACCCACATCCCATGAAAGAATTAAAAACAAGGTCAGCAACTCCATTACCGCTGCGACGATGAGAATGACAGAAGGCAAACCAGGGGCACTTTGGTGTTTGCTTGTCTGGCATTTCCCATGTTCTTAAATCAATACTTGCAGCATCTCCCATTCAACTTCAGTCTAACCCGGAAATGAGTCGCCTCTCTTTCCTCCTTTGCTCATTCTTCAAGCTTCTTTTCCGATTTATCCAATCCGCTCCTCACACTTTTCCACTTGCGGGCGGGGTCCTGTGCTTACCCTTAAGCTAAGTTCCTCACATGAAAAACTTTGGAAATTGTCTTGGGCAATGGAACACCTTAGCGTTTTTCCAGTGGAGGGAGCGTCAGTGTCACCACAGCTGGCCCGTTAGTTTTAAAGGAGATGGAAGCGACAGGGCGAGTGCTTTCAATTTACTACAAAAATCTCTTGCCTTGTAGCAGATATTTCAACTCAAATAGAATTTCTCCACCTCTGTGGAGACTCGCCATTTTAGCTCTCAACATTCACTAGGGGGCCCCTTGGATGACATCTGCTATAGGCAACATCAATGAACAGCTCTATGGGGAGTGAGGCATCTTTCTAGCTCTGGGTGTCAATCAGGAGGCGCTCGATACTGGATGCAGGGCAGTCGCACTATACAGCACTGTACAGACTTCAGAATAAATTCATTGAGGCAAAGCTGAGATGAGCTTTCATTGAAATTGAAACAGGGCAAGATGCTGCCAGTTTACTGTAAGCAATTAGCTTCCCTCAACCATCTGTGTTCTACGATGAAGCAGCCTATAATTTATAGTGACGCAATTATATACAATAGTCCTAGAGTACTGCAAATAGAACAAGCAATTAATGTCCCTATGTGTGCCGTCACTAGGAATATCACTGGAATCTTGTTTTGTTTCTGCATGTGCATTTTAGAAGTCTCTTGAATGCAAACTGCACCTGTTAGGTTGGCATAATACTGCACGACATGAGTAACCAGTGAATTAGTGCAGCACCAGGAAATTCCTATTAGAAATACATTGGCCTGAAACTTACTTCAGCAATGAAGCAAAGACACTCGCCACTGACCTCGAGGAAAGCTTCGCTGAGAGGTCTAGCAATGTCTTTAACTCTCTTGCCGTGCAATAGATTTCAAATTTTTTTTTTAAAATGGGGACCAAGTGGCCAATCACGTTAAATAATTATCACAGACAGCCAGCCAGGAAATGAAGAGCACCAAAAGCAAATCACCTTTAAAAAGAAATTTAAATACGGAAAAACAAAGATCGGGACATACACATGGGGTGAAGGTAGAAATCGAAATATTCAGAAAGATATTTATTATTTTAAAAAAACTAAATCTAGTCGCTAATCGTAATGGAGATATTTAACGACACTCCACAAATATGACATTTACTTTTGTCAGATCTGTTGTTCAACCATAGTTATTACTCAGATTGTCATTAAAATCCAGTTACACCTGATTGAGCTGTAGCGTTTTATGGGGTTTCTAACAGTGAGGCAAGGGATGCAAAGGGGTAATTTTTGCCACAGCGACTGATTTCGGCGATTGATGACCCCATGTAGCCTGATGGGCAAGCGAGTGACAGACAGCAGCGTCAGGATTACCCCCTTAATCTGCCCGTCTGCAAAGTCCTGCAGTCGTGGTCCATTTCAGAGGGGTCATGGCAGCCGACATTGACAGTTTGCCGTAAACACCACCCACCTCGCAACCCCCACAAAATACGAGACATTAAAAATCTTTTTAAGATAGGCTACAGACATACTTGGAGGTCTTATGATGCAGTGTGTAGTGCCCCCATCTCTGAGCCCAGGGTTCGAGTCCCACTCCGGGACTTGATGGCCAAGGAAGGTGCGTTCATGACGTGGCCAGACAGGTTGAAGATCAGCCTGTAATTCCTTCCGACACACACACACCTATGGCAGGCTGCAAGAGTGGGAGAGATTCCTGGTCAGCCATGTGATGGGAAGAGCATTGGAGCCTCTACCATCACCATTACAGCTCTAGACTACACTATGCATATCAAAGGGCACGTTGCTACAGCAACTTGGACTTCTTGAACATACCATCTGCACAGATGATCTTAAGACTAGCATTTTTGTTAATATTGCACAGTACCATTTCAACCTAGGGTTCTTGAACGTATAAAAAGTTCACCTAGAACGTTGCTGTGGTTCAAACAGTCGATGTATTGACATTTTTGAAACAAATTTCAACAGCAACAAAGTAAATCTCAAAATATATCTGCTCCAACTCCCCTCCAGTCCAACACCACAATCTGCCTGGGTTTGGGGTATTGTGACTTATACAGGCCTTCTTCACAAATGGAATAACCAATGGCATTCAATAAACTTGAACATTCAGTTGTATGGAAAAAAAAAATATTGGTTGAACGTTCTGTGAACTTGTAGTGCCAAGTAAGTTGCAAAATAAATTGTACAAGAAAACATCCACGGGTGAATTTTGCAAAGCCCCGATGTGAAATGTCAGAAGAATGGCCGAATCCCAACCTGCCCGTGGAAAAAGCCAACACAGAATTGGCCAACCCATCGATTTCCCCGTTAGATTTTTTTTAAAATTGGATAGCATTCATACCACAAAAACAGGTCATTCAGCCCAACCACACCAGCGTTTTCTTTTCGCTCCTTACTAGGGTGATACCGTAATGTATAGCGAATTCAAAAACCTTACGCATTCAAAATGAGGTTCTTTTCACTTTGGTTCCTATGGAGCCAGTTGGAGGCTTGCAGCTGCCTTTTGATCTCACATCGCCTCTGTTCTGCACACCCAAAATGGTATGAGGAAAGATTGAACAGGCTAACGTTCTTTTTCTCTACAGCACAGAAGACTGAGAGATAACCAGACAGCGGATAAGATTATGAAAAGGTTTAATGGTAGAGAGGTTTACAAAATTGTGAGGGGTATAGACAGAGTAAATGCGAGTAGGCTCTTTCCACTTAGATTAGGAGAAATAAACACGAGAGGCCGTGGCTTTAGGGTGAAAGGGGAAAGATTTAGGGGGAACATTAGGGGGAACTTCTTCACTCAGAGAGTGGTGAGAGTGTGGAATGAGCTACCATCTGACGTGGTAAATGCGGGCTCACTCTTAAGTTTTAAGAATAAATTAGACAGATACATGGATGGGAGAGGTCTGGAGGGTTATGGACTAGGTGCAGGTCAATGGGACTAGCGGAATAATATTTCGGCACAGACTAGAAGGGCCGAATGGCCTGTTTTCTATGCTGTAGTGTTCTATGGTTCTATGGTTCTAGGTTGTGTTGGAAATCAGGTTGGGGGCTGTCAATATAAGATAGTCACTAATAAATCCAATCGGGATTTCAGCCGAAATTTCTTTATCCAGAAAATGATTAGAATGCAGAATTCACTTGGAGGAGGAGCAGTTGAGGATAATGGCACCGATACATTTGAGGGGAATTGAGGTATACCTGTGAGAAACTGGGAATAGAATGATATGCTGATAAAATGAGATGAAGAAAGGTGAAACGGTCCTTTGGCGTTTAGAAGAATGAGAGGCGATCTTATTGAAACAGGTAAGATCTTGAGGGGACTGGCCAGAGTGGATGCTGAGAGGATGTTTCCCCTTTTGGGAGAGAGTAGAACTAGTGGACACAGTTTAAAAATAAGGGGTCTCCTATTTCAGACGGAGTTAGGAGAATTTTTTTTGTCTCAGAGCCATGAGTCTGTGGAATTCTCTTCCCCAGATAGCGGGTTGAGGCAGGGTCAGTGGATATTTTTAAGGCAGCGGTAGATAGAGTCTTGACCAGTAAGGGAGTCAAAGGACATTGGGGGTAAATGGAATGTGGAGTTGAGGCCACAATCAGATCAGCCATGATCTTATTACATGACGGAGCAGGCTCGAGGGGCTGAATGGCCTACTCCCGCTCCTAATTTATATGTTCATATGTTCGTATGTTAGGAGGCTTAGGTGCACCCTAAACATCAACATCCTGGGGGTTACCATTGACTGAACAGGACTAGCCATATAAATACTGTGGCGACAAGAGCAGGTTAGAGGCTAGGAATCCTGCAACGAGTAACTCACCTCCTGACTCCCCAAAGCCTGATCTACAAGGTACAAGTCAGGAGTGTGATGGAATGCTCTCCACTTGCCTGGATGAGTGCAGCTCCAACAACACTCAAGAAGCTTGACACCGTCCAGGACAAAGCCGCCCGCTTGATCAGCACCCTGTCCACCACCTTCAACATCCACTCCTTCCACCTCAGTGACCCTCAGTGGCAACAGTGTGTACCATCTACAAGATACATTGCCGCAACTCAGCAAGGCTCCTTAGGCAGCACCTTCCAAACCCACGACCGCTACCACCTAGAAAGACAAGGGCGGCAGACACATGGGAACACCACCAACTGGAAGTTCCCCTCCAAGACACTCACACCATCCTGACTTGGAAATATACCGGCCGTTCCTCCACTGTCGCTGGGTCAAAATCCTAGAACTCCCTTCCTAACAGCACAGTGGGTGTACCTACACCGCATGGACCGAGATGGTGACTCACGATCGCCTGCTCAAGCAGGGCGATTTGGGGGTGGGCAGCAAACTCTGTCCTTGCCAGCTATGCCCACACCCCGCGAATGAATAATAATAAAACAGATTAATGCAGATAAGTATTTGAAAAGGGACAAAGGGCAAGGAAATGAGATTAGAGTTGATTGCTCCAGTTGAGGAGCTGAATGGCCTCCTGTGTTGTAAATTCTATGGCAAGGGAAGGTGAACAAAAGCAGCTTCTCCGATTTCCTTTCCCTTCTCACTGCTCGCCATATTCATACGATTGCAGCCCCCCCCCTGCCCCGAGCTTGGAGTATTACGCCTGCATGGCTGCATTCTATCCCCCTCTTCACCGCTAGTCAGGATGTAGAAAATGTAGAAACGGATTAGGGAGCGCTGACATGCTCTGTGAGGCAACAGATCTTTTCCAATGAACTGATAAAAGTGCTTTGACAAGTCATAGTGCGGTGGATAGAGGGTGGGGGACGAGGAATGCAAATACATGAATTTTCAGAAGCCGTTTAGCAAGGTCCTAAACAAGAGATTGCGAATTCAAACTGAGGTGAACGGAATTGTAAGGAGCAGTTGGGGAACTGGTGGGGAGGTCAAAGGTAAAGTGTCGGCAATAAAAGGCACTTTCTCAAAAGCAGTGACAATTGATGCTCTCCAGTGGGTGGTGCTGGGGCCAAGCCTTTTTTCGTTCCGCGCTTAACTGATTATATTTAGGGCAAGACGTTCAAATTTTCAGAAGAAATTAAGCGAGTAGGCACAGTGAGCGTGGGTTAAAAAAAAAATAGGAGCCGGCCCACTTGACCACGCACTGCTTTGAATGTCCGGATTGAGTGCTGTACAAAGGGATGTTTTTTTCCCTCCTATTCATCAGTCAGATTACACTCCGATCTGTACACGGTCTAATACCACAAGATAAGTCCAACCCCGTGCGGGTTTCGGCTTGCAGGTAGTTGCTCATTCAAGAATGGCAATGGCAGTTTAGACATCAAAACAACAGATGTACATAAGAAAGGTACAAGGCACTTAGCAATCACAAGCCTTAGACGTCATTTTAGGAATCCAGTTGAATTTTACTGCTTTGGCTTCTGTCACAAGAAGCCATGGAATGTACAAACTGCTCTGCTGCACTTTCATTCCTACTATAACGTGTGTGATAAAATTATACATATAAATGTGTGTGTGTATAGTTATATGTAATTATATATGTATTATATATGCACACACACACACACACACACATTTTAAAACATAATAGATATGTAAAATATATATACAAATATGTATGTTGAGACAACAGTTAACAAAGCATACAGTATCCTGGGCTTTATTAATGGGGCATAGAGTACATGTTGAACTTGTATAAGTCACTAATTCGGCCTCAGCTGGAGTATTGCGTCCAGTTCTGGGCAATCACTTTCGGAAGAATGTGAAGGCATGAGACAAAGTGCAGAAAAGATTCATGAGAATGGTTCCAAGGGTGAGGAACTTCAGTTATGAAGATAGATTGGAGCAGTTGGGGCGCTTTTCCTGAGAGAGGAGAAGGTTGAGAGGAGGGTTTGATAGAGGTGTTCAAGATTAGGAAGGGGCTGAGCAGAGCAGATAGGGAGAAGCTGCTCCCACTTGTGAAAGGATCGAGAATGAGAGGGCACAGATTTAGGGTAATTCGTAAAGGAAGCAAAAGTGATATGAGGAGGAACCTTTTCATGCAGCGAGTGGGTAGGGTCTGGAATGCACTGCCTGAGAGTGTGGTGGAGGCAGGTTCAATTGAAGCATTCAAAGGGGAATTAGACTGTTATCTGCAAGGGAAGAATGTGCAGGCTTACGGAGAGAAGGTGAGAGAACAGCAGGAGGTGAGTTGCTCATTCGGAGAGCTGGTGTAGACATGATGGGCCAAATGGCCTCTTTCTGTGCCATAAAAATTCTGCTTTTTTTATACACACACATTATGTATAATTATATGTATAATTGTGTGTGTGTGTGTGTGTGTGTGTGTATATATATAATTAGATATATAATTATATGTGTGTATATATAATATATATTTGTATTTGTATATTTATATGTATGTATATATAATGTATATATTTCTATGTATGTGTGTATGTGCATATATATATTTATATATATATATATATATATATATAGGTATATAATAAATAAATAAAACAATTAGATTTCCATAGAATATATAATGTGGTAAATTGTCCCAAAGTGCTTCTCAGGAGCATTATGAAACAAAATTTGACACCGAGCCACACCGGGGGCATTAAAGCAGGTGAGCAAAAGCCTGGCTCAAAGAGTTAGGTTTTAAGGAGCATCTTAAAAGAGAGAGGGAGAGGTAGAGAGGCAGATAGCCTTTGGGAGGGAGCTCCAAAGCTTAGAGCTGAAGGCATGAATGTCAATGGTGGAGCGATTAAAATGGAAGAGGAGCAAGAGGCAAACATTGGAGGAGCGCAGGGATCTTGGAGGGTTGCGGGGTCTGGAGGAGGTCACAGGAATGGTGGGGGTCAGGGGTTGGGGGGGGGGGGGAGCGGGAGTGGTGGGGGGAAGGTGGGGAGCGACACCATGGCAGCATCTGAACACAAGGAGAAGCAACATTAAAAGAAAGCGCAACACCAGCATGAAATGATAATACACAGCATTGTACATAGTTTACAACAAAGGTGCTGGGGCACCACTGACAGGGGATGGGGAGGTCCCATTACTACAGAAGCACGGTAGGACACTGACAGATTTCACAGTATAAAAATGAACTGCAGTCACAAAGCCCCTACTGTGCCCCACAATGCGACGCTATTCCACTCTATGTTTTGGCAGCAGCTGCAGTCACTGTGAACTCCGAGTGCCCATAGGGACCCAAAGCATGCTCGACAGGTCTAGCAGATCTCCATGCTGTATTAATCCCTTCAAAGTATTTAGCTGCTTAAAGGACTGCATGTTCCAGAAATGTCACGCTAATCGTAAAATCCTTCTGCCACTTGTTTTTATTTCCAATGGGAAAAGCTCAGAACTATTCAGGAGTCCAGTGGTCTCTTTCTTCTTGTTTTTAAATACAAAATTAACCCCTTAGAAATTCTCGTTTAACTCCAGCAGTGAGCTCCAAACTAGTGAGGTTTCTTGCCTTCTTCCGCTAATTAGAGAGAAAGAAAACTTTACATTTCTACAGCCCTTTTCATGACCTGCGGACATCTCAAAGTGTTTTACAGCCAATGAAGTACATTTGAGGTGCAGTCGATGTTGAAATGTAGGAAACACGGCAGCCAATTTGCGCACAGCAAGCTCCCACGAACATCAATGTGATAATGATCAGATAACCTGTTTTCAGTGATGTTGATCGAGGGATAAGTATTGACCAGGACTGGGGGTGACTCCCCTGCTCTTTTTCAAAATAGTGCCATGGGATCTCTTACCTCTATCCAAGGAAGCAGGTGAAGCCTCTGCTTAACATCGCATCTGATAGACGGCACCTCCGACAGTGCAGCACTCCCTCCGTACTGCACTGGAGTGTCAGCCTAGATTCTTGTGTTCAAGCCCTAGCATGGGCCTCGAACTTTGTGACTCGGAGGTGATAGTGCTACCAACTGAGCCACAGTTGACACTCTCCTCCTACTATCCATATCCCCACCTACCCTTGTCACCCCCTCTTCTGCCTGTGCTATCCTGAACATCTTAAATCCTTGATGGTGGACAGCTCCATAGCCCGTGTACCCTCTGTAGGCCCAGAAGGCTGACTTTTCACATGGGAAGCTAACCAGCACCTTTGTTGTAAAGTATGTACAGTGTCAACAAGGCTATTTGACTGCGGGGGCGCTAAAGCTGAACCCAACTCAAACCCCAACAGCAACATGCATTTAGATAGTGCCGTTAACACCTCCAAAAGGGCTCACTGAATAGAGCTCTGAAGCGGGAATCCTGGATGACTTTCTCCCTTCCTGAATCAGAAATTCTGATGGTCTCGCTGACAGGATGAGTGGATGGGCAAGAATCCCTCTAGGACATCTCCAAATTTCCCCGAACATTCTCTATATCACGGAGTGCAGCTCCCTCCTTCAATTTCCCTGCATTACAACAAAAACTTCAATCCAAAAGTACTTTGTTGGCTGGAAAGAGCCCTGATGTCATATGAAGGGCGCTACAGAAAGGCAACTCTTCCTTTCCCTCCTCCACGTTATCATCTGAACAGGCAGTCAAAATCCGACGCATTTTTTTTTTCAACCCGTTCTAGTGATATCTGAAACTTTTCAGGTACATGAGGACAAAGCCAATCTCACCTTCTGATTAGGTAAAGTATTATGTAAAACCCTCGGTGAGAGATTTTCAATCGTGACTTGGCCAACTGAGGTACCATTTCTTGTCAAAACTGATTTGGCTGGAAGCAGCAAACCATCCATTCTGGGATTGTGGACACTACTGGCAAGGCCAACTTTTGTTGCCCATCCCTAATTGGCATGGACAGAGTAGATAGTCAGAAGCTTTTTCCCAGGGTGGAAGAGTCAATTACTAGGGGACATAGATTTAAGGTGAGAGGAGAAAACTATAGAGGAGATGTGCGGGGCAAGTTTTTTACGCAGAGGGTAGTGAGTGTCTGGAATTCGCTACCAGAGGAGGTGGTGGAAGCAGGTCCGATAGTGGTGTTTAAGAGGCAGCTTGACAAATACACGAATAGGATGGGGATAGAGGGATACGGACCCCGGAAGTGCAAAATGTTTTAGTTGACGGGCAATATGATCGGCGCAGGCTTGGAGGGCCGAAGGGCCTGTTCCTGTGCCGTACTTTTCTTTGTTCTTTGTTCTTGTTCTAATTGCCCTCCAGAAGGAGGTGGTGAGTCTTCAAGGCTGAGATAGAGAGATTTGGGGATTCTTTTACACCCAGCAAGTGGTTAGGATCTGGAATGCACTGTCTGAGAGTGTGATGGATGCATTTCAATCGAGGCATTCAAAAGGGAATTAGATTGTTACCCAAAAAAGGGAGAATGTGCGGGGATATGGGGGGAAGATGGGGGAGTGGCAGTCGGTAAAATGCTCCTACGGAGAGCCGGTGCAGATACAATGGGCCGAATGGCCTCCTTCTTTTCTGTAGCTATTCTGTGATTCTGTAAAGGCATGTGGGGAGCGGGCAGGAAAGTGGAGTTAATGCTGAAGATAAGCCCATGATTGTATTGAATGGCAGAAGAGGCTGAAGGGGTCGTGTGGTCTACTCCTGCTCCTGTTTCTTATGTTCTTAGCTGTGTTCCATGTGGTGTCGGTACACCAACAGTGCTGTTAGGGAGGGAGTTCCAGCATTTTGACCCAGCGACAGTGAAGGAACGGCGATATATTTCCAAGCCAGGATGATGGGTGACTTGGTGGGAAACTTGGAGGTGTGTATGTCATTGTGGTGTCATCCGTTATAAAATTGATTGTTGTAAAGAAAAACCCATCGGGTTCACTAATGCCCCTTTAGGGAAGGAAATCTGCCGTCCTTACCCGGTCTGGCCCACATGTGACTCCAGACCCACAGCAAATTAACTGCTACCTGAAATAGCCTAGCAAGTCACTCAGTTCAAGGGCAATTAGGGACAGGCAACCAATGCTGGCCTTGCCAACGACACCCACATCCCACAAAAGACAAAAAATATACCGATAGGTGAAAATCTTCAGGTGGTAACTCATCATGTCCACTTGAGACTGTTTTGGGATGGCATTGCATTTACTATTCATGAGCAGGTCAAGAGTCTCTTAAACTCTTGCCAGTGTGAACCTTGAAGTCTTAACATTCAGGCAGGAGTTTGATGCAATGGGGGATAGGTTTAAAATAAACAAAATCCATTCGCAAATTCTTTTTTTTGAAGAGGGTTTCAACAGCCGCCTGAGTAGGGGACAGTCCGCATGCCCTTGAGCTTTAATCAATCTAATATCAGCAATTTCTCACCCTCTGACGTTTCTGCCTTTGTGAGTTAGATCCAGGAACACAGCGATGCCAAAACTCTCACAGATTAAAATAGGACTTGCCCAAGGGAGGCAGCAACATTATTAGCCCAAAGTTCCCCATACTCAACAGCCCAAATGCCAAACCAGGAGCTTTTTTCTATTTTCCAGAGTACTTAATGTTCGAAGCTTATTATCTAAATGGTGAGAGATTGCAGAGCTCTGAGATTCAGAGGGATCTGGGTGTCCTAGTGCATGAATCACAAAAGGTTAGTATGCAGGTACAGCAGGTAATTAGGAAAGCTAATAGAATGTTATCATTTATTGAGAGGGGAATTGATTACAAAAGTAGGGAGGTTATGCTTCAGTTGTACAGGGCATTGGAGAGGCCACATCTGGAGAATTGTGTACAGTATTGGTATCCTTATTTAAAGAAAGATGCAAGTGCATTTGAAGCAGTTCAGAGAAAGTTTACTAGACTAATACCAGGAATGGGCGGGTTGTCTTATGAGGAAAGGCTGGACAGGTTAGGCTTGTATCCGCTGGAGTTTAGAAGAGTGAGAGGCAACGTAATTGAAACCTTTAAGATCCTGAGGGGGTCTTGACAGGGTGGATGTGGAGAGAAGGTTTCCTCTTGTGGGAGAATCTAGAACTAGGGGTCACTGTTTAAAAATAAGGGGTCGCCCATTTAAGACAGAGATGAGGAGAAATCTTTTCTCTCAGAAGGTTCTGAGTCTTCGGAACTCTCTTCCTCAAAAGGCAGTGGAAGCAGAGACTTTGAATATTTTTAAGGCAGAGCGAGAGAGATTCTTGTTTAATAAGGGGGTAAACGGTTATCGGCGGTAGGAATGCGGGGTTGAGATTACAATCAGATCAGCCATGGTCTTATTGAATGGCGAAGCAGGCTCGAGGGGCTGAGTGGCCAACTCCTGCTCCTAATTTGTATGTCCATGTTAAACCTCAGCTCAAGTCTTGCTGCTCATTTTTCCTGCTACTCATTCACAAGTGTGACAGGATGAACTTTCTTGTTTGAAGTCTAATTTTTCGGTCAGCTGTGTTTATAAAAAGAGAAAAAAGAGAGAGAGAGGCAGAAAGTGAGAGGAAGAGACAAAGAAAGAAACAAAGGCAGAAAGAAAGAATGATGGACAGAAAAGTTGCACTTATACCGCACCTTTCACACCCTCAGAGAGTCCAAAGCACTTCACAACAGATGTCACTGTTATAGTGAGCCAGACAATTTTTCACCCTATAAACAGAATTGAAATAAATTATGAGACCAGGGGATCAACTATGGTTCAATGAAGAGTTCAGGAGGCCATGCCAGGAGCAGCACCAGGCATACCTAAAACTGAGGTGTCAATCTGGTGAAGCTACAACACAGGACGACTTGCGTGCCAAACAGCGTAAACAGCAAGTGATAGTCAGAGCTTAGCGATTCCACAACCAATGGATCAGATATAAGCTCTGCAGTCCTGCCACATCCAGTCATGAATGGTGGTGGACAATTAAACAACTCACTGGAGGAGGAGGCTGCACAAAAATCCCCATTCTCAATGATGGGGGAGCCCAGCACATCAGTGCAAAAGATAAGGCTGAAGCATTTTGCAACAATCTTCAGCCAGAAGTGCCAAGCGGATGACCCATCTCATAAGACCATAAGACATAGGAGCAGAAGTAAGCCATTCGGCCCATCGAGTCTGCTCTGCCATTCAATGAGATTATGGCTGATCTGATAACCCTCACCTCCACTTTCCTGTCTTTTCCCCATAACCCTTGATTCCCTTACTGATTAAAACCTGTCTATCTCAGCCTTGAATATACTTAACGATCCAGCCTCTACAGCCCTCTGTGGTGAAGAATTCCACAGATCGACTACCCTCTGAGAGAATAAATTCCTCCTCATCTGTCTTAAATGGGTGACCCCTTACTCTGAGATTATGCCCTCTGGTCCTAGACTCTCCCACAAGGGGAAACAACCTCTCAGCATCTACCCTGTCAAGCCCTCTAAGAATCTTATATGTTTCAATAAGGTCGCCTCTCTTTCTTCTAAACACCAATGAGTACAAGCCCAACCTACTCAACCTCTCCTCATAAGAAAATCCCTCCATACCCGGGATCAACCTAGTGAACCTTCCCTGGACTGCCTCCAATGCCAGTATACCTTTCCTTAGATAAGGGAACCAAAACTGTTCACAGTATTCTAGGAGTGGTCTAACTAGTGCCTTGTATAGTTTGAGCAAGACTTCTCTATTTTTATACTCCATTCCCTTTGAAATAAAGGCCAACATTCTATTTGCTTTCCCTATTACCTGTTGAACTTGTATGTTAGATTTTTGTGATTCATGCATGAGGACCCCCAAATCCCTCTGTGCTACAGCTTTCTTCAGTCTTTCTCCATTTAAGTAATACTCAGCTCCTCTATTCTTCCTGCCAAAGTGCATAACCTTGACATTTTCCCACATTATATTCCATCTGCCAAGTTTTTGCCCATTCACTTAACCTATATCCTTCTGTAGACTTTGTGTCATCCTCACCACTTGCCTTCCCACCTATTTTTGCGTCATCCGCAAACTTGGCGATAGTACATTCACTTTCCTCATCCAAGTCATTAATATATATTGTAAATAATTGAGGCCCCAGTACTGATCCCTGTGGCACTCCACTAGTTACAGGTTGCCATCCTGAAAATGCCTCCCTTATTCCAACTCTCTGTCTTCTATTAATTAACCAGCCCTCTATCCATGGTAATATACTATCCCCCAACAATATGGGCTCTTATCTTATTAAGTAGCCTTATGTGCGGTACCTTACTGAATACCTTTTGGCAATCCAAATATATTACATCTACTGGTTCCCCTTTATCTATCCTGCATGTTACCTCCTCAAAGGATTCTAATAAATTTATCAGGCATGATTTCCCCTTCATGAAGCCATGCTGACTCTGCTTGATTATATTATGCATTTCTAAATGCTCTACTATTACATCCTTTATAATAAACTGTAATATTTTCCCAGTGACAGACGTTAAGCTAACTGGCCTATAGTTACCTGTATTTTGCCTCCCTCCCTTTTTGAATAAGGGTGTTGCATTGGCAGTTTTCCAATCCTCTGGGAGTTTTCCAGAATCTAAGGATTCTTGGAAGATTACTACCAGTGCATCCACTATCCCTGCAGTTATTTCCTTTAATATCCTAGGATGCAACCCATCAGGTCCAGGGGACTTATCGGCCTTTAGCCCCATTAGTTTCCCTAGTATTTTTTATCTAGCGATAGTTATTGTATTTATTTCCTCCCCGACTTTTGCCCCATGATTATTTAGTATTTTTGGTATGCTATTAGTACCTTATACCATGAAGGCTGATGCAAAGTATTTATTCAACTCCTCTGGCATTTCCTGGTTCCCCATTATTATTTCCCCAGCCTCATTCTCTAAGGGGCCTATATTGACTTTAGTCTCCCTCTTCCTTTTTATATATTTAAAGAAGCTCTTACTGTCCATTTTATATTACTTGCTAGTTTACCAGCCTCCTCCTGAGGTCCCCAGCATCACAGATGCCAGTCTTCAGCCAATTCGATTCACTCCACGTGATTTCATGAAACGGCTAAAGGCACTAGATACTGCTAAGGCTATGGGCCCTGACAATATTCCGGCACTAGTACTGAAGACTTGTGCTGCAGAACTTGCCGCACCCCTAGCCAAGCTGTTCCAGTACAGCTACAACACTGGCATCTACCCGGCTATGTGGAAAATTGCCCAGTTATGTCCCGTACATAAAAAGCAGGACAAATCCTCAACCCGGCCAATAACCGCCCCATCGGTCTACTCTCCATTATCAGTAAAGTAATGGGAGGGGTCATCAACAGTACTATCAAGCAGCACTTGCTTAGCAATAACCTGCTCATTAATGCCCAGTTTGGGTTCTGCCAGGGCCATTTAGCTCCTGACCTCATTACATGCTTGGCTCAAACATGAACAAAAAATCTGAACTCCTAAGGTGAGGTGAGAGTGACTGTCCTTGACATCAAGGCCACATTTGACTCAGTGTGGCCTGGCCTAGCAAAACTGGAGTCAATGGGAATCGGGGGGAAAGCTGTCTGCTGGTTGGAGTCATACCGAGCATAAAGGAAGATGTGGTCATTGGAGGTCAATCATCTCAGTTCCAGGACATCACTGCAGGAGTTCCTCAGGGTAGTGTCCTAGGTCCAACCAACTTTAGCTACTTCATCAGTGACCCTCCTTCCATCATAAGGTCAGAAGTGGGGATGTTCGCTGATGATTGCACAATGTTCAGCACCATTTGCGACTCCTCAGATACTGAAGCAATCCATGGCCAAATGCAGCAAGACCTGGACAATATCCAGGCTTGGGCTGACAAATGGCAAGTAACATTTGCGCCACACAAGTGTCAGGCAATGACTATCTCCAACAAGAGAGAATCTAGCCATTGTCCCATGACATTCAATGGCATTACAATTGCTGAGTCCCCCACTATCAATATCCTGGGGGTTACCATTGACCAGAAACTGAACTGGACTAGCCACATAAATACTGTGGCTACAAGAGCAGGTCAGAGGCTAGGAATCCTGCAGCGAGTAACTCACCTCCTGACTCCCCAAAGCCTGTCCACCATCTACAAGGCACAAGTCAGGAGTGTGATGGAATACTCTCCACTTGCCTGGCTGAATGCTGCTCCAACAACACTGAAGAAGCTGGACACCGTCCAGGACAAAGCAGCCCACTTGTTTGGCACCACATCGACAAATATTCAATCTCTCCACCACCTACGCAGAATGGCAACAGTGTGTACCATCTACAAGAATTAACCAAGGTTCCTTAGACAGCACCTTCCAAACCCAAGACCACCACCATCTAGAAGGACAAGGGCCGCAGATAGATGGGAACAGCACCATCTGAAGGTTCCCCTCCAAGTCACTCACCCTCCTGACTTGGAAACATATCAACGTCCCTTCACTGTCGCTGGGTCAAAATCATGGAACTCCCTCCCTAACAGCACTGTGGGTGTACCTGCCAAATCATGCCACATGGGCTGCAGCGGCTCAAGAAGGCAGCTCACCACCACCTACTCAAAGTCGATTAGGGATGGGAAATAAATGCTGGCATAGCCAGCGAAGCCTAAGTCCCATGAACGAATAAAAAAGCTGAGCTGTGTTTTAGTTGAGATGTAAACAATGGCCAGGACACAAGGGATCTTTTACTCTCATTGTGAGTGAATCCGTTAATGCCTTATCTAAGAGACAGCACCTCCAACTGGAGTGTTGGCCTTAGGTGTGCTCAGGTAAGGGTCTTGAACCCAAAACCTCCTACTGTTGGGCAAGGGTGCTAACCCAGAGCTGAAATCTATTTTTCCCTCAATGGTTGCAATTCTCGACTGCCAGTTTCTCAATCCCCCAACTAATTACCTGCCCATGTTACAAGATAACCTCCAGTCCTGTTCATTTTTGTTTTCATGGGTTGTGGGCATCACTGACTAGGCCAGCATTTATTGCCCTTGTTCAGAGGGCATTTTTAAGAGTCACATGAAGACCAGACCAGGTGAGGATGGCAGATTTGCTTCCCTAAAGGACGTTAGTGAACATAATGGTTTTTGCAACAATCGGCAATGGTTTTATGGACATCATTAGACTTTTAATTCCAGATTTTTATTAGATTCAAATTTCATCATCTGCCGTGGTGGGATTTGAACCTGGGTCCCCAGATAATTTCTGGAATACTAGCCCAGTGATAATACCACCTCCCCAAATAATTTTGTGTTGAATCTCATGGAACTTCATCCTAAAGTCCACATCAACTGCATTTTGTGTTATTCTTTCAAGGGATGTGGGCGTCGCTGATGATGCCGACATTTTTGTTGCCCATCCCTAATTGCCCTTGAACATTTCAGAGGGGCAGTTGAGAGTCAGTCACATTGCTGTGGGTCTGGAGTCACATGTAGACCAGACCAGGTAAGGATGGCAGATTTCCTTCCCTAAAGGACATTAGTGAACCAGATGGGTTTTTACAACAATCATTTCATGAGGCAACATTTTGCCCCCATCGGCAGGGGGGGATTCCCTCAGCTGGGAGTGCGCCCTTTCGCACATGCGTGATAGAGCGCACAGATCTCCCTGAGGCAAAGTGCTGCCTCACGCAAATCGGCTCATGGAGGTTAATTAGTTTTTTAATGGTCTTAATAGGCCATTGACAGTTCAGCAGATGCATAGCTGATCCAATTATTAATTGAACTTATATTCTACCAGCTGCCATGGTGGGATTTGTACCCATATCACCAGAGCATTTGCCTGAGTCACTGGATTACTAATATCTAGGAACATTACCACTATGCCACCGTCATCCCCTGAGGCCAATAGACACTCCACTATCAAGCATGTGAGTAATACTCTGGGGACCCGGGTTCGAATCCCGCCACGGCAGATGGTGATATTTGAATTCAATAAAAATCTGGAATTAAAAGTCTAATGACGGCCGTGAAACCATTGCCGATTGTCATAGAAACCCATCTGGTTCACTAAAGTCCTTTAGAGAAGGAAATCTGCCATCCTTACCCGGTCTGGCCTACATGTGACTCCAGACCCGCAGCAATGTGGTTGACTCTTAAATGCCCTCTGAACAAGGGCAATTAGGGATGGGCAATACATGTTGGCCCAGCCAGCAACACCCACATCCCATGAATGAATAAGAAAAAAAATCTCCTCATTAACCAAGAATAGTTGGATATGATCTATCCTTCACAAATGCATGATGCCTCTCTTTATTCAGCTGGCACATGTCCAAATGAGTAATCATCTGTTCTCTGATGACAGGTTTTAGTAACTTCCCTACAAGTGACATTAAACTTGCAGCTACCTGGTTCCTTGCTTCTTCCCTTCTTAAATAATGGGCTGACTGACATTAGCAGTTTTCTGATTCACTGGCACAGTTCCTGACCATAAGAGAGCTTTGGAAGATTATGACAGATCCATCTGCAATTTCCTCACCTTTTGACACCCAAGGGGCTGATCTTTAGAGGTCCGGACATTACTGCAAGAATCCCTCTGGAGAGTACATTGCCCCAACCATCCTCAGCTGCTCTGTCTTAAGATCAGAAGTGAGGATCTTCCTTGACAAATCAGCATTCAACTTCCTTCACTACTCCTGATAACAAAGTCACCCACCTACGAACCTTATTTCTTGCTCTCCTGGCCAACGTACCCTCCATCAACCAAACCACCACCACCTCCCCCCCGACCCAGAAAGGTAAATTAACTGTTGACTCACCTCAGTGCTGTTTCTGACACCTTTTGGATAAATTAAGATACCTTGACCTGCATTACCAACTCTCCAAGATTGCCCAGGAAATCTGAAGAAATTGAGAAATCAACACTGCAGCGAGCAACCCAGGAACCAAGAAAAAAACATTGGGGAATGAAAAAATATTCTGTATTTTTTCTCATTTTCTTCAAGTCCTAGAAATAGAAATAGTCACTTGGTTTTATAGACCTTGAGCATTACTGAAAAAGATGTTATGTCGAAGTTTTTTGTCTTGCACTCATCAGGACAGATCAGACGCACAAATGCCAAATTTCAAAGGGGGCAACAATTTATACTGTATGAGTAAAGGGTGCTGATTGGTTGGCAAGTCGATGCTGGTCGAGGCGTTGCCATGGAGAATGTATCCGGGGACTATTGCCCTCTGGGCTTTTGTTTAATTCAAAAAAGATGCAATGCCTGGACATGTTCCTTTTGCCTGCAGAGGACAGGGCCCTGCGTATTAATATATGGAGCTTCTAGCAGGTATAAGTGAGCTACAGTGTGAGCTCGACTGATAATCTTTAATTGGCTGTTGCTGTAATTTTTTTCTGCAAAATAATGATAAGTTCTTTCGTACAGCTCGGGTTTACCAACTCTGATTGGACATATTCCAGAGTTTTTAATCACAAGGCCTTCCACCTCCAATACCCACCCTGCCACTACCAAAAGCCCCTCCAGGCCCGGCCTCCCACATCCTCACCAACACATCCAACCTCATAGCGTGCTGCCTCCCTGCAGCCAATCAGAAAGCAAACAGACTTTTTGATGCCTGATGGAATGATTCTTGACTGCCAGTCAAACAGCCTTCTCTCCTCCCCCTCTCTCTCCAATATTTGCAGTGAACAAATGAATACCTGTCCAAAGAAATGTTTGTTTAAAAGGACAAAAGTTATTGGCTTCATGATTTTTCTCCTAGGTTTGCTCGATTGTTGGAGACTCCAGAATAATCCTGGAGGGCTGACTTACTGGACTGTGGTTTTTAAATTTCTGGTACATATGCATTCACAGTTGTTTTCCCATCTGTTAAAATGTGTCTTGCATTTTTACTTCGCTTTTTAGGTCAACATTTACAAGCCAATTTTTAAATTTTGTCTCTACACAGGAACAGGAGCAGTGCATTCACACCCTGTTCCATCACTGAGGAAAATCATGGACGATTTGCAATCTAAGTCCCAAATACCCATCTTTGCCCCATTTCCCTTAACACCTTTGGGTATCCAAAATCCATCCACCTCTGCATTAAGATTAACAATTGCTCAGGCATTAATTGCCGTCTGAGGAAGAGAGTTCGAAATTTCTACCACCCTTTGGGTGTGAAAGTGTTTTCCTCATCTCACTCCCGTAAGTCTGCCTCTCATTTCCAGACCCTATTTATATGTTTGGATTTTCTTTCTCCCCATTGTCCGCAGGCACCTCCCTCCCCGTGACACATTGGGAAGAAGGGGCACACCTCAGCTCAATGCTTTGCACTGTCTGCGGCGTTGGTTTGCATATAACAAAGATGCCAAGTCGGGGACAAGCACTTGTTTAACGTTCAGCTGTGTATGCGGGGATTTGGGGGGGCCTGCTTTTCTTTCAAGTGCTAAAAGTACGACAGTAAAGTATAAAGATAAACAACTGAAACAGAATGAAAGGCAGAATGAACTGGCTGACAAGAAAACCTTTGAAAAACGTTGACAGAAACGTTTAAAAAGATTAGAACTGGGACAGGCTGTGTGGGGGAATGATGGCGCAGCGGTAATGTCAATGTGCTTAGTAAACTCAGAGGCTAATGGTCTGGGGGGATACGGGCTCAAATCCCACCATGGCAGCGGGTGGAATTTAAATTCTGGAAATGAAAGCTACTCTCAGTCATCGTGACTACAGGCAGAACTTTTTGGTGTGCGCCTGACCTGAACGGGAGTCAAATAGTGCGCAATGACGTCGGGTGAGCGTCCCAGTGTCATCGCGCGCTCGAACGATATTTCGCTCGGCGGGCGCGCGTGGGTGCTGGTCATTCATTAACAGGCCGCTTCATGCCCTTAACAGTCTGGCTGTGACAGACACTGGCTGCGATTTTACGTTGCCCGTGCGATTTTCTGCTCGTCGCAAAACAGGGAGGCAGCCGGTCGACATTTTCACAAACCTCACCCGCGGGCGGGGTAAAAAGGGTCAGCAGCATTGCCAGTGTGAGTAGTGAGGGGTTTCGGAGATAGTTTGCAGCTGGTTGCTTGTTGGTACTTGGCAGCCTCATCTCTGTTCAGGGCTTCATTCTTAGCATTTCCAGGCCTCATTTCAGGACTCGTTGCTGTCTGCCAGGCTCCCGGAGGATTCAGGCCGTGTGGATCCTTCCAGGTATCAGACAGCCTTCCGTTACCCTGGTAATGGGGATTGTGGTCTCCGCTGGTGGCACCTCCTCTGAGGAGGAAGAGAGGGGCAGAAGGGAGAGGAGGCCACGTGTCCCGATGCAGCTTCCAGGGGAGCGACCTGTGGGAGGAGAGGCGCAGGCACAAGGGGCGCAGGGCCAACAGGTAGCCCAAGGCCACAGAAGATGCCACTAAACTGTTCCCGGGGTTTACAGAAGGCGATGCAGCTACCTCAATATGTCTGAGGTGCAATGCCGAAGGAGGCTCCGCCTCTCAAGGGAGAGCGTGACCTCCATTTGCCAGATGATTGGGCCTGAGATCAGCTCTGACTGTGTGGGTGGACGCCCCATGCCAGTGGCTCTGAAGGTCACAGTGGCCCTCAACTTCTATGCCTCCGGCTCTTTCCAGGGGTCAGTGGGCAATCTGTGTGGAGTCTCCCAATCAGCTGTCCACAGTTGCGTCAAGCTAGTGACAGAAGCTCTGTTCAGGCAGGTACTGACCTTTATTCTTTACCAAAACAAAAACAGAAATACCTGGAAAAACTCAGCAGGTCTGGCAGCATCGGCGGAGAAGAACAAAGTTGACGTTTTGAGTCCTCATGACCCTTCAACAGAACTAAGTAAAAATAGGAGAGGGGTGAAATATAAGCTGGTTTAAGGTGGGGGGTGGGGGGGTGGGGGGGAGAAGTTGGGGGGGAGTGGTTGTAGGGACAAGCAAGCAGTGATAGGAGCAGATAACCAAAAGATGTCACAGACAAAAGATCAAAGAGGTGTTGAAGGTGGTGATATTATCTAAAAGAATGTGCTAATTAAGAATGGATGGCAGGATACGCAAGGTACAGATAGCTCTAGTGGGGGTGGGGTGAAATAAGACTAAAAGGGCATAAAAGGTATAGATTTAAAAATAATGGAAATAGGTGGGAAAAGAAAAATCTATATAAATTATTGGAAAAAACAAAAGGGAGGGGGAAGAAATGGAAAGGGGGTGGGGATGGAGGAGGGAGTTCAAGATCTAAAGTTGTTGAACTCAATATTCAGCCCAGAAGGCTGTAAAGTGCCTAGTCGGAAGATGAGGTGCTGTTCCTCCAGTTTGCGTTGAGTTTCACTGGAACAATGCAGCAAGCCAAGGACAGACATGTGGACAAGAGAGTAGGGTCGAGTGTTAAAATGGCAAGCGACAGGGAGGTCTGGGTCATTCTTGCAGACAGACCGAAGTTGTTCTGCAAAGCGGTCACCCAGTCTGCGTTTGGTCTCTCCAATGTAGAGGAGACCGCATTGGGAGCAACGAATGCTATTGACTAAGTTAGGGGAAATGCAAGTGAAATGCTGCTTCACTTGAAAGGAGTGTTTGGGACCTTGGACGGTGAGGAGAGAGTAAGTGAAGGGGCAGGTGTTGCATCTTCTGCGTGGGCATGGGGAGGTGCCGTAGGTGGGGGTTGAGGAGTAGGGGGTGATGGAGGAGTGGACCAGGGTGTCACGGAGGGAACAATCCCTACGGAATGCCGCCAGGGTGGGTGAAGGGAAGATGTGTTTGGTGCTGGCATCATGCTGGAGTTGGCGGAAATGGCGGAGGATGATCCTTTGATTTTTTTATTCTTTACCATACGGACGAGGTCAGCCAGGCAGAGCAAGGCAGAGGTTTCGCGGCCATTGCTGGCTTCCCCCGTGTCCAGGGTGCTATAGACTGTACACATGTGACCATCAAGGCGCCAGCGGGTGAGCCCGGTGCCTTCGTCAACAGGAAGGGCTTCCACTCCATGAATGTGCAGATAGTGTGTGATCACAGGATGCTGATTCTACAAGTCTGTGCAAGGTACCCAGGCAGCTCCCACAACGCCTACATCCTGAGACACTCCCAGATGTGAAGCTCTATGGCTACTGGGTGACAAGGGCTACCTGTTGAAGAGGTGGCTCATGACGCCTCTCTGCCACCCAAGAACAGGGGCAGAACAGTGTTACAATATGAGTCATGCCTCCACAAGGGGTAGAGAGGACCATAGGTCTTCTGAAGAAGTGCTTCCGATGCCTGGAACGTTCAGGGGGAGCACTACAATGCCCCCCAGAGCGGGTGTCACTGATCGTGGTTGCATGCTGTGTTCTCCACAATCTGGCACTGGCAACGGGGGACCCAATGTAGGAAGTGGATCTTGATGCAGCTGCAGAGGCCACAGATGATGAGTCCAGTAGTGAGTCTGAAGATGAGCACCGTGAGGAGAACGCTGAGGGTGTGGAGGCAGATCTCAGTAACCTCCAGGGAGGCAAGGATACTAGGGACGCCTTGATCCAACACTCCTTCAGCTAGGCTACCTAAGATCAGCTTCAAACGCCTGCCAGGGCTGCCCCCTCTATCCCGGATGTCTGAAAGGACCCTTTCATTTGAACACAAAGAACGCTCAGTGCCTGTGTAATAAAGTTCGGAGCCACTTACGCCCAGCATTTCATACTGGTGTACCCTGCACCAATAAAATAAAAAGGTGAAGCATACACAGGCTATGACGACAGAAACAAAATTGATCTCATTTTGACAACTCCAAACAATTTATATAAACTTCTCTGGTCTTCATTCCCAGACCAGTATATATAAAGTAAACATAAATGAACATAATCACCCATGACCTGTGCCTCTTGTGCTCGTGGTGCCTTTAACTTACTTTTGTGAATGCTATGTCTATGTGCTCCCACATTGCTGGCCCTAGAATTGGAGGCAGCCTGCTCACTCTGCTCTCTTGTTGGCCTTGATGACCTTGGCGGTCGTCCTCTGGCCGGTGGAGCCTGCACTTGGGAGGAAGCGGCCAGTGCCACGCCTGGCATCGCCCCAGTCATCACAGCCTTGTCAGATGCCATGGTCACTGGCAGAGGGGCGGAGGAGTTGCTGCCGTCATCCGGAGTGCCCTGAGACGAGCCCGCAGAGGTGACAGGTAGCTTGTGCGCCAACGTGAGGTCGCTGTGGATCTTCCTGCACACCACTGATGGACGGACACCTAGCTGGGATACTGGGTGCCTCATCCTGCCTGTGTGAGGGCTTGCAGGTCCGAGCGCAACCCCGGGAAACCCTCATTCTGCCACTGGAGCTGCCTCTCCATGAGAGTCGCCACCCTCTCAATGGAGAAGGCAGTGCGCTTGCCCATTACGGTCAACACAGTGCTCATGCTCCACGTGGACTCCTCCTTCATGGAGACCATAGCACGCAGACCCTGATGGATCTCCGCCAGGTCCTCCCGCACATCTCACTGGAAATCCAGCATCTGTCACCTAATGGATGACTCCAGGGGCCCATCATCAGCCTTTGACTGAGCACTGTCCTGGTCCACAGCAGCCCTCCAACTGCTGGCGCCCTGGGCACTCTCTGCCTTCACCTGCACCTCAAATGACTGTGAAGTGCCCTCACTAATATGCACTGAGATACTAGCCGTTGTTCTAATGCCCACCAGGGTGTTGGTATCTGCGCTAGTGCCTGCTCAGAGAGCGGGTGTGATGCAGGTGAAAATGATGCCCGGTGGTCCTACGGTGCCAGGAGTGGTCTTTCGGCGTCTGTAGACTGGACGCCTGCTGGCGAACCTAAAAGGGAGAAGAAGGACATGTCATTAGTTACTGTCACTGTTTATGCCAGGTACCCTGGTGAGACAATGGAGATCTGCATCATGGCACCATCGTCTTTCAATGATCAATGGGGACTCCAGGTTCGAGGCTCCCATCAATGAGGAGACTACACTAGAATGGTTGCACAATCCGAAAGTCTCCCCTCTGTGCACTGTGTTCCTACCTTCGTCTGGCACCCCCACCTCTCCACGCCCAGTTGCACAGGGAGCATGCCGGCTCTCCAGCTCCAGGGCGTCCTGCTCGAACCTGGTCAGCAGCAGCAGGTTGGGTGGGCCTCTGCCTGTACGTGGCCTCTCTGATTGGCTATGGCTCATCTTCTCCTGAAAGGACAGAGGAGCATTGATCAGTCCACTCTCTACCTGCAGCGCCAACCCCAGCTGAGGAACACCTCGCAGGGCACACCCGAGTCGTGGCCCTCAAGCCGCAAGGCACTCAGTCCAAGCAGCCAGGGTTCACCCCCTTGGCCAGCTCTGGCGTCACTGACAGTTGGCACTCAGACTCTAGCACCCCTGAGGACCACGGTGGGCGATGGCCACACCTTAACACATCTGCACACTGACCCACGCTAACACGGTGCTCACCCTTCCTGAGCACAGCAGGTCATTGAAGCGCTTCCGGCACTGCACCCATGTGCTCCACACCAGGTCATGGCAGCTCACCAGTGCTGCCACCTCCTCCCATGCCCTCTGGGTGAGGTGCGGTGGCCTCCCTCTCCCATCTCTGGGGAGAAGGGTGTCCCTCCTGGCAGTCGCCTCCTCCAGGGGAACAGTGAGGCACTCATCAAAAAAGCGGGGAGGGGTAGCCAAGTGCCCACCTGACCTGCCCTCCCGCCTGGCATTTGAAGCCGCACTCGACTCCATCGTTACAACAGCAGCCCGACGCCCTTCCCCGGCAGCCTTCCTGGGGCCATTTTTAAACCGGCCGTCGGGCTGCTATCGGACCCATCGGCCGACAGGGCCCCTGCTTGGCCCTTCCCGGTGAGAGCGGAGCTGCGTTTCATGCTGGGCTGGCCTTAATTGGCCCGCCAACGCGAAACCACGGTCAGGGCCCGATCGTGGGCGACGGGCAATTTCAAAGCCACTCCTGGGCCTGCCCGCCATGCCTGCCAGACCGGTTGGGGTGGGGGGGAGAGGTGGGGGGCGATGTGGGGACAATTCTGCCCCATGATTGTTGTAAAAACCCATCTGGTTCATTAATGTCCTTTAGGGAAGGAAATCTGCCGTCCCTACCTGGTCTGGGCCTACATGTGACTCCAGACCCACAGCAATGTGGGCTGACTCTTAACTGCCCCTCTGAAATCCCAGAAGGTAAAAACTGGGAAATGAGAGTACTGGTCCGAACTGGTCTTGTATACCTTAAAATGGGACACCAGTAAAAACTGGGAAATAAGAGTACTGGTCCGAACTGGTCTTGTATACCTTAAAATGGAACACCAGTAAAAACTGGGAAATAAGAGTACTGGTCCGAACTGGTCTTGTATACCTTAAAATGGGACACCAGTAAAAACTGGGAAATGAGAGTACTGGTCCGAACTGTTTTTTTACCTTCTGGGGTGGCCTAACAAGCCACTCGGTTTAGGGGGCAATTAGGGATGGGCAACAAATGCTGGCCTTGCCAGCAGCACCCATGCCAGAATGCACTTTGAAAACATGGAACAAAGGCTGGAGGAGCTGAACAGAACACCCCCATTCCTCTATTCCTAGAACCGGTGAAACCGTGAGGTGATTTTCCCAGAGGGCTGGCCTCTTGCACTGAACCAATGCACAGCTTCGTGGTTACAGCCGCGAAGCTTTGCCTAGCGGCCCCTCTTCCCGTGGGTGGGCATTCCCGAAAAACTGAGCACGCGGGCACACGCGCCCGTTAAACCTCGGAGCCACCTCCTGACCTGCGGCTTCCAACCCTCTGCGTCAACGATCAGCGAAAAATAAATAACGTTGCATTACCGGCAAGGGAACAATTGACCTGTCGAAGCCTTTCCAATTCATTTCTCTCAGCCACAGTGGAATTGGCAGCAAAATGGATTTACTGTTGATCTGTTTGAGCATTCGGGCCCAGTTGGGAATAACAATGGTTGTTTACCAGTGACAATGGGGGGAGGGGGTGGGGCACGGTGCAGTGTTTATTGTGTCGGCTTTCCTTCATCTAGACTGAAGGCAGCCTCAGTGCTCAATTACCCATTTGGCCACTCCCGGGTTGTGTTTCTTTCCCTCTGACCGGACATTTAAATTGGATTGACTGCTCGGCTAATGGATGGTGTCGTCCCATTATTCACCACATGATTGGCTGTCAACCAGTTATCTCCTTCCTGTTTGAAACCGGGAGCTCCCTGCTTGCTGCTTGAACTCGGAAACTCCGGAAAGTTCTGCGAAGTGAAGGTGGCAGCTCGAAGAGCAAGAGGAGCCGATTGAATAGGTGCCCTTTGCTTGTTTTGTCCCAACGAATTAAGGCTGCCTGAGGGGTACAAGCATAGGAGCTGATCTCAACTTGGGAATTCCAGTTCACTTTGTCTTTCTTACTTCCCCAGGATGGCACCAAGTGGACTAACTCGGAGCGTCTTCCTTCTGTTGAATTGTGAATAGCACAAGCACCCTTAACCGTAAATTTCAAAGCACTTGCAGTCAGGTCTTTTCCACTCGAGGATGTTTGGTCAGCAGTGCGTCAGACGTCTTGGCTAACTCAGAAGGACGGGTAAGGCTTGGCATATGCCCAGTAAATTGGCTGTCTGATCTTTAACACTTTTTTTCTGTCTTCCTTTGTTTAAACAATTTGCAGGTATTTTACACACCAGACCAGCATATCAACAACAAGCCTGCATCTATATAGCGCCTTTGACTAAATATAACTGCCCCAACTGTAACCGGACAACAAATTAACATGGAGCCAGAGAAGGAGAAATTAGCTCGAGCGACTAAAGGTTTGGCGAAAGGGTGAGACCGGAGGAGGAATGTTCCCTGAATTGCACTAAGTGCAGTGGCAGGCGTGAGAAAGGACGTCTTTCCCGCCGGCCGCAAGGGTATCGTCCGCTTCCCGCCTCATTAATTATGCAGTCACACGAAACATGCCGTGTGGTGAACTTGAATCGCCCACCATGCTGTTTTCACCTTTTCCTCACCCCGGCCGCCATATCTAAACTGCAGCCGCGTGCACAGTTCTCAATGCTCGCAGCCCAGGACTGCTCCGGTGAAGACATGGCCCCAAAAGCCAATAAGATTTCAGTGACCCGTCACTACCATGCCTGTCGGAGGCCCACTCTGATGTCCTCCAACCCCTGCTCTGGCCGCAGGAGGTCCAGCAATCTCACCACTCCGCCTTGGTAGGCGATGGCAGTGGTGGTCAGTGCCAATGCTGCACAGAGGAGGTTGGCCATCCAATGCAGATAGAGGATGAATGATCTCATCCATGCAGCCAGGGTAAGGCAACCATCTCATCACTCTAAACTCACACACTCACAAGCCCATCACACATTCACTGGCATCTCACTCACTGCCAGCTCAAGGGACATCACCACCTATTCTCTCTCACACACACCCTCACATCTCCATCTGTCCTCATCTGCTCTGGAGACTGCCTCCTCAGCCCTCACCATCTTGCATTGATCGACATGTGCCCCAACACACACCCTGGCGTATCCCGTTTCCCCAAGCAAGACCTAGCCCTGCAGCCATTGAAAGGCCACCCCCCGCCTTATCGCTGGCCTGGTAGGTAGAGACCTGCCCGTGAGCCGTCTGCGAAGCCTGGCACTGATGACCGCGAGTGTTGCCCAAAGCGAGGTGGGTAAACGAACCTCAGAGTCCCGAGTGAAGTCCAGCTTGCCGACAGTAGTGACACACATCGGCGTGCAATCATGCCAACGTGAGCTTATGATCCAGCGTGAGGGGGATGACACCGGTGAGCAGGGTTTATAATGAGATGCTAAAGCATTGAAATTAAGTCCCCGACATGCGGTGGCAGGGAAATGCCATTGACGGGTGGAGCGGACAACTGCAAACAGTGCAAACCGATTTTTGCAATCCCCAAATATTCTCCCCCGCTCCTGCCCGCTATGATGCCCCTCCACAAATTGGAGCAGAAAATCCCGGCCTGAGTCAGAATGCCTTGCTCCCTTTGTTTTAAGATTACTCGAATTCTGTGTAATTAGTTCAATGAGCTTTAGCTGTTATGTGAAATTATTCTCTCTCTGGTTGGTAGGAATTTACGGGTAGGAATGCCTTTGCTGCTTGTTTGAAAGTTTATCTCCAAAAAGATTTGTTGTAAAACAAATTCAGATGTAAATCCTGACTATGGAAGCAACACCTGAAACAGCTGCTTTTGTATTGTGATGTATAACATGGCCTCTTCACTAAGATAAAAGCAAAAAACTGCGGATGCTGGAAATCCAAAACAAAAATAAAAATAAAAATACCTGGAAAAACTCAGCAGGTCTGACAGCATCTGCAGAGAGGAACACAGTTAACGTTTCGAGTCCGAATGACCCTTCAACTGAACTAAAGAAAAATAGAAAAGAGGTGAAATATAAGCTGGTTTAAGGGGAGGGGTGGGACAGGTAGAGCTGGACAGAGGGCCAGTGATAGGTGGAGATTGCCAAAAGATGTCATAGACAAAAGGACAAAGAAGGTGGCCTCTTCACTGTCAGTTCATAGGTTACCTCCATAACATTGCTCGGCTTCACCCCTGCCTCAGCTGCTGAAACCCTCACTCTTGCCTTTGTTACCTCTCGACTTGACTATTTCAACACACTCCTGGCTGGCCCCCCCCACCACATTCTACCCTCCGTAAACTTGAGGTCATCCAAAACTCCACCGCCCGTGTCTTAACTCGCAAGTTCCGCCCCCCCTATCACTCCTGTGCACGCTGACCGACACTGGCTCCCAGTTAAGCAAGGCCTTGCTTTTAAAATTCTACTCCTCGTTTTGAAATCTCTCCATGGCCTCGCCCCCTCATGAACTCTGTAACCTCCTCCAGCCCCACAATCCTCCCAGATATCTGCGCTCCTCTAACTCTGGCCCAATTTTAATCGTTCCACTATTGGTGAGTGTGGCTCCAGTTGAACAACCTCCCTACAGCTTTCCATTTTATTTTCCTTTTTAAGCTGCTGCTTATAACCTACTCCCTTCCCTTGACCAAGCTTTTGGTCATCTGCCCTAATATCACCTTATGTAGCCGGATGTCATACTTTTGTTTTATGACCCATCCTGACTTGGAAATATATCGCTGTTCCTTCACTGTCGCTGGGTCAAAATCCTGGAATTCCCTCCCTAACAGCACTGTGGGTGTACCTACACCACATGGACTGCAGCGGTTCATGAAGGCAGCTCACCACCACCTTCTCAAGGGCAATTAGGGATGGGCAATAAATGCTGGCCCAGCCAGTGACACCCACATCCCGTGAATGAATTTTTTAAAAAATGCTCCTGTGAAGTGTCTTGGGGCATTTCAGTCTATTAAAGATGAGGCTATATAAATATAAGATGTGAAATTCATTCTGGGGACAAGTGTTTGAAATGGTAAATTACTTACCCTAAGGTCATATACTTATTGCATTATGTTAATTGCTCTTACCATGTCAGTGTCCATGTTAATTCCTTTTCTGGCAGTGAAGAAATCCACCTCTTCATTCCAGAGGGCAGAATTTCTTGTGCTGGAGACTAAGTCCGGGGGCTGTAGGGAAAGTCGGCATGAGTCCCGCTGGTTGGGTGAACGCGCATAATCTTCCACTTTCCAACTCGTTCATTATGCACCTGCCTGGAGCTCGGCAAATTTTGTTTCAGGGTGGGCAGGAAGTCTCCTGCTGCGCCATTACCTCATGGGGTTGAAGTTGCTGGCATCGTTCTTTAAAGGGCACACATTCACTCATTGCAGGCCAAGATTCCGCATTACTCCTCCAGTGCCCTTGCAGCTGCAGCTCATACTGGAGAAGCTTGCAGATGTGAGCAACCTCATCCCGGAATATACGAGAGCATCTCTGGCATTGCCTTTTGCTCACCTCTAGGCAGGAGCACAGCTGGCGATACACCTGTGGTTGGTCAATGCTCACCGTTGCCGTGGTCCATGTGCGCCAGCCTGTTGACCTTATAGAGAGCCCGCTGCCTCTTGCTGCTCAGGCCATTGCTGCTCATAACCCTGTACTGACCAGCAACGGGCCCTCAATCTCCTTATCTGGATGAGAGCCATTGCCAAGGCAGGGCTGCCTGCAGTTTGCATCATTAACGCTTCAGTGGATGTGTGAACAAGTTGAAGTGATACATCTACTGTGCATGTTCTTTACAGGTTTCCCTCCATCTCAAAGCCAGCAGGCCCCCAAAGCCCCCATCTAGACATGGCATCCCCACCCCATCCCAATATCCAGTCAGACAATTGGATACTCCTGCCTTCTGTGCGCTGCTGAGCTGTAGTTAAAAGTAAAATGCTGCGGATGCTGGAAATCTGAAATAAAAACAGAAAGTGCTGGAAAAACTCAGCAGGTCTGGCAGCATCTGTGGAGAGAGAAACAGAGTTAATGTTTCAAGTCCAATATGACCCTTCTCGCCAACAGTTCTGAAGAAGAGTCATACGGACTCGAAACGTTAACGCTGTTTCTCTCTCCACAGATGCTGCCAGACCTGCTGAGTTTTTCCAGCACTTTCTGTTTCATTATTGCCGAACTGCAGTTAAAAGGAAAATCCTGTGGATGTCAGGGAATCTGAGATAAAAACAGTTGTGGCCTAGTGGCACTGTGGCCGGAGAGACCCAGGGTAATGCTCTGGGGATCCATGTTTGTAATCCCGTCATAGCAGATGGTGGAATTTGGATCCAACGAAATATCTAAAATCAGAAGTCCATGATGACCATGAAACCATTGTCAATTGTCATAAAAACCCATCTGGTTCACTAATGTCCTTTAGGAAAGGAAATCTGTCGTAGTTGCCTGGTCTGGCCTACATGTGACTCCAGACCATTGTGGGTGACTCTGATAAAAGCAAAAAAACTGCGGATGCTGGAAATCCAAAACAAAAACAAAAAATACCTGGAAAAACTCAGCAGGTCTGGCAGCATCTGCGGAGAGGAACACAGTTAACGTTTCGAGTCCCCGTATGACTCTTCACCAGGACTCTGAACTCTGATTCTGAAATGCCCTCTGAAGTGGCAATAGCAAGCCACTCAGTTCTCAAGGGCAATTAGGGATGGGCAATAAACATTGACCTAGCCAGCGACGCCCCCATCCCATGAACCAATAAAAAAAAAGGCTGTTTTGGTGACCAAATGAGCCTAGTATTAGCATAAAACCACACGAACCCAGGATTCAGTCCTGAATTAGCTAATGGTTGAATTGTTACGTTTGGCACCAATATCGTTGGGTTAGGAAGTTATTTATGACCTGAAATGTAAATGTACATTATAAATATAATCTAGAGTGGTAAGTGTAGCGAGGCAGCTCATGTACTTGTTTGAAAGAAGCTGACCTGCATTGCACTCTATGTAATGTCAAATTTGAACTGTTATGTCATGTACTTTTACAAATTTTATGAATAAAGTATATTTTTGGGGGGGAAAAAGTGCTTCTGCTCCTGCTGGCTGTGCAAAGGCACCTTTATTAAAAAAAATACAAGTATGGATTTTGGTCGATAGTGGCATTGGGATGAAAGTACCCAGAATAAATTGCCATGAGAGACTTTCTGGACTCACAAATGAAGGCTGGATACTGAGGAGATATTGGAGTGCTGCCATTCACAGAACTGTACCCAGATATTCTCTTCTGGGGCGGGGGTGGGGGGTAAGATGCACAGGTTTAAATCCCACTATGGCACCTGGTGGAATTTAAATTCAATTAATAATTAATAAATCTGGAATTATAAAGCTAGCCACAGTAATTATGGCCATTCACAATAGCGATTGTTATAGAAACCCATCTGGTTCACTGATGGAAGGAAATCTGCCATCCTTGCCTGGTCTGACCTTCATGTGACTCCAGACCCACAGTTTGGTCGACTCTTAACTACTCTCAAGAGCAATTAGGAATGGACAACAAATGTTGACTTTGCCAGTCATACCCGCATCCTGTGAATGAATATGTAAGGGAGGTCCAGTCCTGTCTACTTCCACAGCTTCACCACGGGTCCTTAGACTTGAAAGGCCTGCTGGTTATAGACCTTCAACAAAATCAGGGCTGGAGGAGATTTCCAGGCCTGAAATTCTGTCTTGTCTTTTTACCTCAACAAAAGACCCTGTCAATGGGCAAGGATAGCCACGTAGCTGAAGGGCATTGTAAATGATTTGGGTCCATTAAATTCAAATGCCCTAACACCTGAATGGGCACAGCACAGCTTGACCTGTCCAATGAGTGGACAGAAGGCAGGGAGAAGTATTGCAGACCATACTGGAGGAGGAGAATCTTTCCTTTATGAACTGCTGAAATACCAGCATAGCTGATGCCAGCATTAGTTTGTGATGTAGGTGCTATGTAAACTATAGTGTACATCTTTTATATAAATGAATACTTTTTTTTCACGGAATCACATGATTATAATGGCACAGAAGCAGGCCATTCGGCCCATCGTGTCTGCACCAGCTCTCCAAATGAGCATTGTGACCCAGTGCCATTCTCCTGCCTTTTCCCCATACCCCTGCACATTGTTTCTATTCAAATAATCATCTAATGCCCTCTTGGATGCCTCGATTGACCCTGCCCCAGCACACTTCCAGTCAGCGCCTTCCAGATCCAAACCATTCGTTGTGTGAAAAAGTTTTTTCTCACGTCACATTTGCTTCTTTTCCAAATCAGTTTAAATCTGTGCCTTCTCGTTCTCGATCCATTTACAAGTGGGAGCAGCTTCTCCCTATCTACTCTGTCCAGCCTCCTCATGATTTTGAACATCTCTATCAAATCTCCTCTTAACCTTCTTCTCTCTAAGGAGAACAGTCCCATCCTCTCCAATCTATCCTCATAGCTGAAGTTTCTCATCCCTGGAACCATTCTTGTAAACCTCTTCTGCACTCTCTCCAATGTGTTCACATCCTTCCTATAATGTGATGCCCAGAACTGTTCACAATACTCCAGCTGAGGTCTAACAAGTATCTTATATAAATTCAGCATAACCTCCCTGCTCTTGTACTCTATTCCCCTGTTAATAAAGCCCAGGATACTATATGCTTTATTAACTGCTTTCTCCACTGTCCTGCCACCTTTAATGATCTATGCACATATACATCCAAGTCTCTCTGCTCCTGAACCCTTTCAAAATTTCACCCCTCATTTCATATTGTCTGTCCATGTTCTTCCTACCAAAATGCCTCACACTTCTCCACATTGATCTTCATCTGCCACCTATCTGCCCACTCCACCAACTTGTCTATGTCCTTTTGAAGTTCTACACCGTTCTCCTCGCAGTTCACAACACTCCCAAGCTCCGTATCATCTGCAGGCTTTGAAATTGTCCCCTGCACACCAAGATCTAGATCATTAATATAAACCAGGAAAAGCACAGGTCCCAATACCGACTCCTGGGGAACTCCACTACAAACCTTTCTCCAGCCCGAAAAATATCTGCTTCCTATTTTTCAGCCAATTTTGTATCCACGTTGCTTCTGTCCCTTTTATTCCATGAGTAACAACTTTTCTCACAAGTCTGTTGTGTGGCACAGTATTAAATGCCTTTTGAAAGTCCATGCACACCACATCAACAGCATTACCCTCATTGACTTTTTCTGTTACCTCTTCAAAAAACTCCAGCAAGTTAATTAAACAGGATTTCACCTTTAGAAATCCATGCTGGCTCTTCCTTATCAACCCATATTTTTCCATGTAACTACTAGTTCTATCTCCAACAATTGTTTCTTGAATCCTACCCGCCGCTAAAGTTAAACTCACTGGTTTGTAATTGTTGGGCTTATCCTTACAAACTTTTTTGAACAATGTAAGGAACATATCTTTTTATTTTCTGTTGGACTCTGGATTGGGGTTGCAATGGCTGCAGTTTGAGAGGCATGTCCACTGGGACAGGATGAGAGATATATACAATGTTGCAGTCCTGGAACAGAGTGTGCCATGGAAGACAGGATGGTGCTGGAAAGGAGCCCTGGACCAAGGGAGCTGCCTGACAACAGCATTTTAATTGGCTTCTGACCAGGTGACCAGGGTTTTGTGTGGTAGCAGTACAGCAAAAAAAAAAGTTCCTGGCCTGTAATGAAAATACATTTAAAATCTTTTTTTCCTCATATCTCTCTCTCTCTGAGGAAACCCCTGTAAAAAGGAAAAGGGGAAAACCACTGTTAGAGACATTGAAAAGCAATTTCTCAACAAGTGAACCAAATACTAAAAGTGCTGGAAGACCACCTCGTGTCATCAACAAGAACTGAAAGGAATTTGGAAGACATCAGTCAAAATCAACCCATCGAATCCTGTACTCCAGAATTGGCGCTATTGAACTGTTTTATCCCACCCTTAAAATCCATGTCTTGTGTGTCTTTTGTGTGTGTGTGTGAGTATGTATAGGAATTTAAGAAGGGGGTAGAGTTTAAGTTATAATGTTAGAAATTAGCAGTTCATATTTCTTTCTTTTGCCAGTAGTTAAAGACAATTTGTTCAATAAACAGTTATTTACTTATTAAGTTTACAAACCTGGTGCTTGTATTCTGTTAACCTAAATTAAAGAGTCAGGTAGAATTGGGGCAATCTGGGGATTTGATCAAACTTTTCACATTTGTCACAGCTCGGGGAACAGGGGTCTTGATATTACAGTGCACCATCCCCAGTGAGTCGTGACAACAAGGGCATAATGTTTTCAATTCTCCAGTCCTCTGGCACCATCCCTGAGTCTAGGGAAGACTGAAAGATTATTGCCAGTGCCCCTGCAATTTCTACTCTCGCTTCCTTCAATATCCTTGGATGCATCTCATCCAGTCCCGGTGCCTTGTCAACTTTAAGTACCAACAGTACATTCAACATTTTCTCCATATCAATTTTGAACCTTTCAAGTGACAGAGTTTCCTTGTCTGTCACCATGGCCTGGGTAGCATCTACCTCCTTGGCAAAGTCGGATGCAAAATATTCATTTAATACCTCAGCCATGGCCCCTTCGTCCATGTGTAAATTCCCGTTTAGGTCCCTGATTGGCCTTACTCCTCCTTTTACCACCTTTTTACTATTTATAGGCCTATAGAAGACTTTGGGATTGCCCTTTATGTTGGCTGCCAGTCTTTTCCCATAATCCCTCTTCGCTTCTCTATTATACTTTTTCACCTCCCCGCTGAACCTTCTGGTTCTCAATTGTATTTTCTACCTGACACCTGTCATAAGCACATTTTTTTTTTCTTTTTTATCTTAATTTCTATCTCCTTTTTCATTCAGGGAGTTCTGGATTTGCTTGCCCTACCTTTCCCTTTCGATGGAATATACTTTGACTGTGCCCGAACCAATTCTTTTTTGAAAGTAGCCCATTGTTTAGCTACAGTTTTTCCTGCCAATCTTTCACTCCAGTCTGTCTGGCCCAGCTCCGTTCTTGCCCCATTGAAGTTGGCTCTCGTCCAGTTAATAATTCTTACTCTGGATTGCCTATCGTCCTTTTCTATCATCATCCTAACACATAAAATACAATAAATGTCTCCTAAATGTTCTCCCACTGACACGTGATCTACTTGGCCCGCCTCATTCCCAAGAACCAGGTCCAACAGTGCATCTTTTCTTGTTGGGTTGGACATATGCTGCTGTAGAAAATTTTCCTGAACACAATCTAGGAACTTTTTTTTATTCATTCACAGGATGTAGGCTTCGCTGGCTGGGCCAGCATTTATTGCCCATCCCTAATTGCCCTTGAGAAGGTGGTGGTGAGCTGCCTTCTTGAACAGCTGCAGTCCATGTGATGCAGGTACACCCACAGCACTGTTAGGAAGGGAGTTCCAGGATTTTGACCCAGTGACAGTGAAGGAACGGCGACATATTTCCAAGTCAGGATGGTGAGTGGCTTGGAGGGGAAGCTTCAGGTGGGGGTGTTCCCATCTGTCTGCTGCCCTTGTCCTTCTAGGTGGTAGTGGTCATGGGTTTGGAAGGTGCTGTCGAAGGAGCCTTGGTGAATTCCTGCAGCGCATCTTGCAGATGGTACACACTGCTGCTACTGTGCATCGGTGGCAGAGGGAGTGAATGTTTGTGGATCAAGTGGGCTGCTTTGTCCTGGATGGTGTCCAGCTTCTTGACTGTTGTGGGAGCTGCATTCATCCAGGCAAGTGGAGAGTGTTCCATCACACTCCTGACTTGTGCCTTGTAGATGGTGGGCAGACTTTGGGGGGGTCAGGAGGTGAGTTACTTGTCACAGGATTCCTAGCCTCTGACCTGCTCTTGTAGCCACAGTATTTATATGGCTAGTTCAGTTCAGTTTCTGGTCAATGGTAACCCCAGGATGTTGATAGTGGGGGATTCAGAGATGATGCTGCCTTTGAACATCAAGGAGTGATGGTTGGATTCACTCTTGTTGGAGATGGTCATTGCCCGACACTTGTGTTGTGTGAATACACTTTGGAAGGAGTAATTTGATAAGAAAGTATTCAATGAACAGCATGGCACTAGGAAGTTCTGAGGAACAAATGGACCTTGGTGTGTGTGTCCATATACCTCTGAAGGCAGAGGAGCATGTTAGTGGGGTGGTGAAAAAGGCATATAGGACACTTGCCTTTATCAATTGAGGCATAAATTACAAAAGTAGGGAGGTCTTGTTGGAGTTGTATAGAACCTTAGTGAGGCCACAGCTGGAGTACTGTGTGCAGTTCTGGTCACCACATTATAGGAAGGATGTGATTGCACTGGAGGGGGTGCAGAGGAGATTCACCAGGATGTTGCCTGGGATGAAACATTTACGTTATGAAGAGAGGTTGGATAGACTTGGGTTGTTTTTGTTGGAGCAGAGAAGACAGAGAAGACCTGATCGAGGTGTACAAGATTATGAGGGGCATGGACAGGGTGGATAGGGAGCAGCTTGTTCTCCTTAGTTAAAGTGTCAGTCACAAGGGGACATAAGTTCAAGGTGAGGGGCAGGAGGTTAGGGGGGATGTGAGGAAAAACTTTTTTACCCAAAGGTTGGTGACGGTCTGGAGTGCACTGCCTGGGAGGGTGGTGGAGGCGGGTTGCCTCACATCCTTTAAAAAGTACCTGGATGAGCACTTGGCACGTCATAACATTCAAGGCTATGGGCCAAGTGCTGGTAAATGGGATTAGGTGGGTAGGTCAGGTGTTTCTCACGTGTCGGTGCAGACTCGATGGGCCGAAGGGCCTCTCCTGCACTGTGATTCTGTGAATGTTACTTACCACTTGTCAACCCAAGCCTGGATATTGTCCAGCTCTTGCTGCATTTGGGCATGGACTGCTTTAGTATCTGAGGAGTCACGAATGGTGCTGAACATTGTGCAATCATCAGCGAACATCCCCACTTCTGACCTTATGATGGAAGGAAGGTCTTTGCTAAAGCAGCTGAAGATGGTTGGACCGAGGACAGTACCCTGAGGAATTCCTGCAGTGGTGTCCTGGAGCTGGGATGACTGACCTGCAAAAACCACAACCATCTTCCTTTGTGCTAGATATGACTCCAACCAGTGGAGAGTTTTCTCCCTGATTCCCATTGACTCCAGTTTTGCCATGGCTCCTTGATGTCAAGGGCAGTCACTCTCGCCTCACCTCGGGAGTTCAGCTCTTTTATCCATTTGAACTAAGGCTGTAACGAGGTCAGGAGCTGAGTGGCCCTGGCGGAACCCAAACTGGGCGTCAGTGAGCAGGTTATTGCTAAGCAGGTGACGCTTGATAGCACTGTTAATGACCCCTTCATTACTTTGCTGATGATGGAGAGTAGACTGATGGGATGGTAATTTGCTGGGTTGGATTTGTCCTGCTTTTTGTGTACAGGACATACCTGGGCAATTTTCCTCATAGCCAGGTAGATGCCAATGTTGTAGCTGTACTGGAACAGCTTGGCTAGGGGCGTGGCAAGTTCTGGAGAACAAGCCTTCAGTACTATTGCCGGAATATTGTCAGGGCCCATAGCCTTTGCAATATCCTGTATCATTGAGGATGCAGACATTTGTGGAACCTCCTCCTCCAGTGAGTTGTTTAATTGTCCACCACCATTCACGACTGGATATGGCAGGACTGCAGAGCTTAGATCTGATCCGTTGGTTGTGGGATCGCTTAGCTCTGTCTATCACTTGCTGCTTAAGCTGTTTGGCACACACGTAGTCCTGTGTTATAGCTTCACCAGGTTGACACCTCATTTTTAGCTATGCCTAGTTCTGCTCCTGGCATGGCCTCCTGCACTCTTCATTGAACCAGGGTTGATCCCTTGGCTTGATGGTAATGGTAGAGTGGGGGATATGCCAGGCCATGAGGTTACAGATTGTGTTTGAGTACAATTCAGCTGCTGCTGATGGCCCATAGCGCCTCATGGATGCCCAGTCTTGAGTTGCTAGATCTGTTTGAAATCTATCCCATTTAGCACGCTGGTAGTGCCACACAACACGATGGAGGCTATCCTCAATGTGAATGCGGGACTTATTCTCCACAATGAGTGAATGTGTGGTGGTCACTCCTACCGATACTGTCACGGACAGATGCATTTCCTTTTGTTGGTTCCCTCACCACCTGCCGCAGACCCAGTCTAGCAGCTATGTCCTTTAAGACTCAGCCAGTATTGGTGCTACCGAGCCACTCTTGGTGATGGACATTGAAGTCCCCCACCCAGAGTACATTCTGCACCTTTGCCACCCTCAGTGCTTCCTCCAAGGGGGAGGAGCTTTGATTTATCAGCTGAGGGAGGGCAGTATGTGGTAATCAGCAGGAGGTTTCCTTGCCCATGTTTGACCTGATGCTATGAGACTTCATGGAGTCTGGAGTCAATGTTGAGGACTCGCAGGGCAACCCCCTCCCGACTGTATACCACTGTGCTGCCACCTCTGCTGGGTCTGTCCTGCCGGTGGGACAGGACATACCCAGGGATAGTGATGGTGGTGTCTGGGACATTATCTGTAAGATATGATTCTGTGAGGATGACTGTGTCAGGCTGTTGTTTGACTAGTCTGTGAGACAGCTCTCCCCATATGTTTGTAAGGAGGACTTTGCAGGGTCGACAGGGCTGAGATTGCCGTTGTCGTTTCCGGTGCCTAGGTCGATACCGGGTGGGCCGTCCAGTTTCATTCCTTTGTAGCAGTTTGTTACAAATGAGTGGCTTGCTAGGGCATTTCAGAGTCAACCACATTGCTGTGGGTCTGGAGTCATGTGTAGGCCAGACCAGGTAAGGACAGCAGATTTCCTTCCCCAAAGGACATTAGTGAACCAGATGGGTTTTTACAACAATCAACAATGGTTTCGTGGTCATCATTAGACTTTTAATTCCAGGGTTTTTTTTAATTGAATTCAAATTCCAACATCTGCTGTGGCCAGAATTCGAACCTGGGTCCCTAGAGTATTACCCTTGGTCTCTGGATTACTAGTCCCACGACAATACCACTACACCATCACTTCCCCAGCCCTCTCCGCCCTTTACTCCACCACTGTCCCAGTCTACATTTGGGTATTATATTTATAAATACTCTATAATGCTTGCGTCTCTCTTTAATTTCCCTGCAGATTTGCTCTCCCGCGTCCTTCTCACTAGTTGGTGATGTATAGACTACACTGAGCAATGTAATAGCACCTTTTTTGTTCCTTAGCTCGAGCCAAATTGATTCTGCCCTGGAACCCTCTGGGACATCCTCTTTCTCCAACACTGCAATGCTCTCCTTAACCAATACCACCAGCCCTCCTCCTTTCCCTCCTTTCCTGAACACCTTGTACCCGGGAATATTTAACACCCAGTCCTGCCCTCCCTTGAGTCAGGTCTCTCTTATCGCCACAACATCATATTTCCACATGGTAATCTGCGCCTGTAACTCCCCAATCTTATTTACTATTCTCCGTGCATTCACACATATGCACAGTAACCCTGATTTACATTTTGTTAATTTCTCCCTCACCCTGACTTTACCTATTAACTTACTATTCTCTATACTAGTGCTATCTGTTCCTCCCAGTATTTTGTGCACCTTGGTATTCCTCTCTAATGTTTTCTCCTGGTACCCACACCCCTGCTGAGTTGGTTTAAGCCCCTCCCCAAGTGAACTGGCAAAATGCCCGCAAGGAACTCAGTCCCGGCTCTGTTCAGATGCAATCTGTCTGGCTTGTACAGGTGCCATCTCCCCCAGAGCCAGTCCCAATGTCCCAGGAATCTAAAGCCCTCCCTCCTGCACCACCTTTCCAGCCATATATCCATCTGTCTTATCCTCCTATTTCTGTACTCACTGCATGTGGCATTGAGAGTAATCCGGAGATTACTACTTTGGAGGTCCTGCTTGCTAATTTTCTACCTAATTCCCTAGATTCTGATTGCAGGACCACATCCCCCTTCCTACCTAAGTCATTGGTACCAATGTGGACCACGACCTCTGGCTGTTCACCATCCCCCAGAAGAATGCCCTGCAGCCACTCTGTGACATCCTTGACTCTGGCACCAGGGAGGCAACATACCATCTACGACCACAGAAACGCCTGTCTGCTCCCCTAACAGTGAATCCTTTATCAATATTGCTCTCTCTTCTTCCTCCCCTTCTGTACAGCTCGTGGTCCCACAAACTTGGCTCTGACTGCATTCCCCTGATGAACCAGTGCCCTCACCAGCTTCCAAAACGGAAAACCGATTAGTGAGCGGGACCCCAGTGGATTCCTGCACTACCTGCCTACTTCTCTTGGACTGCCTGGCAGTCACCCATTCCCTCTCTGTCTCCAGGCCCTTAAGCTGCAGTGTGATCACCTCTCTGAATGTGCTATCCACGTAGCTCTCAGCCTTGGGATATGCCACAGTGACTCCAGCCACCGCTCGAGCTCTGAAACCCAGAGCTCAAGTTTCTGCAGCTGGCACCATTTCCTGCACATGTGGTCAGCTAGGATACCGCTAGCGTCCATGAATTCCCACATATTACAGGACACGCATTCTACTCGACTGAGCTGCCCTGCCATGTCTTAACGCTTCTTCCCTTCTGTTAACTTTATTCTACTTTGGATTATTTATATTACTTTATTATATTGGCCCTAACTTTCCCTTATTCCTGGCGCTTCTCGGTTAAATCCAAGTACAGCAACTTGTTTAAAAAGGTTACACTTTTCTAATTTACTCACCATGTCCTGCTTACCAAGGCCGCCGCTCTTCTTTCTGAGGAAAGGTAGAAAAGGAAAGGAGCACCTCCTCCCTCCTCCCCAAACTCCCTCAGCCACCCCTGCTCTCGAACTCTCGCCGCTTCTCGCGCTGCTTTTAGAGCTCTTCTGCTCTCCTCTAGGTGCTGCTGACTGCCTGTCACAGGCGCCTCCTCTCACAATTCCATCCATGGTTTTCTTTTACTTAAACCGCAGGCAAAATTTTACATCCCGTGGGCGCCGACCGAATCGGGCGTTAAATAGCGCGCGGTGACGGCGGGCGAGTGTCCTGACGTCATCGTGCAGTTGCGCAAAATTTCGGCCGCCAGGCGGGCGCGGGAGCCGGCAGCACACCCGCCCGCCGACAACCGAAGAGGCCTGTTTAGGTCATTAAGCCAGCAATTAAGACAGATGTTTCGCTGCCCGTCCAACCTTACGGTTGGCAGGCGGGCGAATCGGCCAAGGCGGCCTTTGCATCTTTAAGGAAGCCTCATCAACGGGCGGGATGAGGTTTCCGACATTAATTTACAAAAAGAAAAAAATGTTTTGGCATGATTTTTATTTCGTTGATGTTCATGTGAGTGAGCCCAAGGTGGGGACATTTTTTTCCTGATTTTTCAAAAGCGTTGTTGTTGATTTTGAAGTTCTTCAGTTCCCTGAGGCAGCTTCAGGGAGCTTTTCAGTGCGCGGTTCCCCCCCCCACCAATGCACGGGCAGGCTTTTGCCCCCTACCCCCACCCCCACCCCCACACCCCCACCTCAGCGCACCCTTCTCGGTGGCTGGCCTTTGATTGACCGGCCAGCCTGACATGGTGCTCGGGCACCAATCGCGGGCACGCGCGGGTCGTTTCCCAGGCCCGCCCCACCGGACGACCCGGAAAGCCTGCCCCCTTCGTTGTGGCTGTGCAACTGGCGATGCAATTGCTGTGCATTGTCACATCAGCAACCAACCACTGAATCAAAAATTCGTAAGCTTTAACACTCGACGCACTAACGGCACTGCAATAATTCGTGCAATTGGAATGAGAACCTGAATGAAGCGTGAAACGCGCCTGGTGCAAAAAAAAATCTTGTACTGTGGAAACAGCACACCGGCAAAGACAAGGCATTAATAATTCTTCTCGTCGCAGTAGTCTCTCCCAGGAATTTAAATTATACCCAATTTTCTGAGAGTCACGAGCTCCTATTAGTGCGTGCTTTTTGGAAAATGAAAATTGTTCTTCCACTCTCTAGCTTTTTTTATAAACTGAGCCACATGGTGCCCAGGAGCTAAAGGTTTTTGCCGAGGTTGATTCTGATAATTGCACTTTGAGTTTCTCTTATAGAGAGAGAGAGAGAGAGAGAGAGGGGCTGGACTGGTTGCAGGCTGACATCGATAGCTCACGCGGTCCTGCCCAAATGCATATTGATTGAGAGGGACATTTTGTACATTTTGTATCCTGGGAGAATGAGGGAAGCATTTTTTTTGCACCAGGTCTAACCACATATGGTTACAATTATTCTGTATATGTACAAGGAATAATGTGTCTTGTCCTTCTGTTTTCCTTTTAGTACACTTCAGCATGTCTAAAATGGCCTCTCAGGGGATTCAGCTACAAGTGACCATTATTAGACAAGCATTGACCTAAGACAAGGTTTGGTCCTATTTATAATAATGACATTGTGGCTGGAGGATAATAACCCCCAGGGATAGCTAGTACCGACATACAGATGTTCTTGGAGGCAGGTTCTGCTATAATATTCAGCATTAACCCTTGTGTTACTTAGATGCCATTAATGATATGGAATTTAGAGAGGAAGGAACAGCTTTGTCTTCAGGTTTTCAGTCCAGTTCAATCTGAGCTGACCTCACGCATGAGAACATAAGACGCTGAATAAATTTGAGGAGGAGATAGACAGATTTTTAATTAGTAACGGGTTGAAAGGTTGTGGGGAGAGGGCGGGAAATTGGAGTTGAGGCCGAAATGAGATCAGCCATGATCGTAATGAATGGCGGGGTAGGCTCGAGGGGCTGAATTGCCTACAGTGCTGTAGACCTCTATAACTCTATAAGTGAGAAGTAGGAGAGATGGAAGGGGTTGGGGGTCAAGCTGCTGGGGTAGCAAGGGGAGAGAGGCCAGAGTGGGACTTGGCAATGAGATAAATCAATAGTTAGTCTGGGCACATGATGAAATGTATAGCCAAAGAACATAACATAAGAACTAGGAGCAGGAGTAGGCAATTCAGCCCCTCGAGCCTGCCCCGCCATTCAATACGATCATGGCTGATCTCATTTCGTCCTCAACTCCAATTTCCCGCCTTCTCCCCAAACCTTTCAACCCGTTGCTAATTAAATATCTGTCTATCTCCTCCTTAAATTTATTCAGCGTCCCGGCATCCATTGCACTCTGAGGTAGTGAATTCCATGGATTCACGACCCTTTGAGAAAAGTAATTCGTCCTTATCTCTGATTTAAATCTACCGCCCCTTAGCCTAAAACTATGGCTTCTCGTTCTAGAATGCCCCAGAAGGGGAAACATCCAATCCATGTCTACTTTGTCTATCCCCTTTAGCATCTTATATACCTCAGTTAGATCTCCTCTCATCCTTCTAAACTCTAGCGAGTATAGGCCTAAACTGCTCAATCTCTCCTCTTAAGATCTCTGGAATCAATCTAGTGAACCTCCTCTGAACCGCCTCCAGTGCAACTACATCCTTCCTCAAGTAAGGGGACCAAAACTGTGCACAGTACTCCAGGTGCGGTCTCACCAATGCCTTGTACAGTTGCAACAACACTTCCCTATTTTTATACTCTATTCCTTTAGCAATAAATGCCAAAATTCCATTTGCCTTCCTTATTACCTGCTGTACCTGCATACTAGCTTTCAGCGATTCATGCACGAGGAATTTTATCTCGGATTCAGTCTATTGCAACTCTGTTCAAAAATTAGGGGTCGCCCTTCCAGGACGGAGACGAGGAGAATTTTTTTTTTCTCTCAGAGGGTTGAGTGACTTTGGAACTCTCTGCCTCAGAAGGTGGTGGAGGCGGGGTCATTGAATATTTTTAAGGCAGAGGTAGATAGATTCTTGTTGGGCAAGGGAATCAAAGGCTATTGGGGTTAGATGGGAATGTGGAAATCGAAACACAAGATGATCAGCCATGATCTTATTGAATGACGGAGCAGGCCCGAGGGGCTGAATGGTCTACTCCTGTTCCTATTTCTTTCGAATGTTCTTAGTCAGAGTCAAGCCTCCAAGAGAAAATCACCAAACTTTTTCCCCCATTATTCTGCCTTTGATCAGGGAATTCTACACTTTGCAATCGCACAAAAACTTTTAGACAGAGCGAATTGACCCAGATTCAATGGATTCAGCTCCCAACTGACAGACCTTGATAGATTTAAGATGGTAAGAATCTAAGACGGTGCAGTTGACAATTTTACCCAAAAAAAATTGTTTGAATTTCAAACTCTTTTTGAGTTAACAAATGGGATTTTTGTGATCCTATTTTATGGTTGCTAACTTGTCTTAACTATTCCAAGGCATTCCTGGCTGAGCTCCCATCATGAACCCTGTATAAACATTAGGTCATCCAAAACTCTGCTGCCCGTGTCCTAACTCGTACCGAGTTCCATTCACCCCTCTGCTCGCTGACCTACATCAGGTCTCGGTCCGGCAATACCTCGATATCAAAATTATCATCCTTGTGTTCAAATCCGTCCATGGTTTTGGCTCTCCATTGCTTTGTAACCTATTCCAAACTTACAATCCTTCGAGGTATCTGCACTCCTCGAGTTCTGGTCCCCTGAGCATCCCCAATTTTAATTACCCCACCATCGGCAGAACAATCTAAAGGCAGGCCAAAGTCTTTCAGCAGCTGCTGAAACTGCTTCTGGCAGCATATGGAGAATTTACTGTTCGTCACCTACTTGGTTCCTCATCCTTATTATGTCCTTACCCTGTCGGCCACCTGGGATTGAATCAACCTAGATGGTATCAATGTAAAATGTCTTCAGTTGCCAAGGCAGTGGATTACTCTTCCTCTGGGTTATCCTGCGCTCTACCTCTCATAACGCCACAGAATCACAGAAGGAGGCCCTTCAGCCCCTCACATCTGCACCAGCTCTGTGATAATGCACCAGTGCTGTATTTTTTGGATTCACTGGATAGGGCAGTATTTATTGCCCATCCCTAATTGCCTTTGTTCAGAGGGCAGTTAAGAGTCACCCACATTGCTGTGGGTCTGGAGTCACATGTAGGCCAGACCAGGTAAGGATGGCAGATTCTCTTCCCTAAAGGGCATTAGTGAACCAGATGGGTTTTTATGACAACCAACAATGGTTTCATGGGCATGGTCAATTGAATTCAAATTTCACCATCTGCTGTGGATGGGATTTGAACGCGGGTCCCCAGAGCATTACCCTGGGTCTCTGGAATACTAGTCTAGTGACTATGCCACCACCTTCCCCACCTTCTCTCTGTAACCCTGCACATTTGGCCTTTTTGATAATAATCCAATTCCCTTTTGAATGCCTCAATTGAACCTGACTCCAGCACACTCTTAGGCAGTGCATCCCAGATCTTAACCACCCACTTACTGAGAAAGATTTCCCCCATGCCTCCATTGCTGCTTTTGTCAATTACCTTAAACCTGTGCCCACTTGTTCTTGGCTTCCACCAATGGGAACCTTAAAACTGTCCTCTGTGACCCAGTTTTTGATCACCTGCCCGAATATCTCTTTATGTGGTTCAGTGTCAAGTTTTGTTTGTTAACTTTCCTGTATTACTATGTTAAAGATGGTATACAAGTGCACACTCTTGTTTCATAGTCAAGAACATGCGGTCAAACATGTATTCCATGACAATCTTCCAAATTAAAACTATTGCCAAATGTGAATGGCCAAACAATATTACATCGTATTTACAGAGAAGGTTAGTGTATCCAATTGGTCCATGTTGGTGCTTATGCTCCACAGGAGACTCTTCCCACCTCTCGGCATATCCCTCCATTCCTTTCTGCCTTGTGTGTTTGTCTAACTTCCCTTAAATTCACCTGTGCTATTTCCCTGAACTACTTGATGGAATTCTGCGCATCGCTGGCTGGGCCAGCATCTATTGCCGATCCCTAATTGCCCTTGAGAAGGTGGGTGGTGAGCCGTCGCTTTGGAGGGCTCCAGTCCCTGTGGTGTAGGTACACCCACAGTGATGCTAGGAAGAGGGATCCAGGATTTCGACCCAGTGATATTGAAAGAGCGGCGATATATTTCCAAGGCAAGATATGTGTGTGACTTGGAGGGGAACTTGCATCCCACAAGCTCCTCATACTGAGAAAATGCATCTACATGTCCAGGATAACTCTATTGTCATCACAATTAGAGTTAAAATTGTGCTAGGCCACTTTATTTTCTATTAATGTCCCAGGTTTATGTTTGACTAAACAATCCAATTTTGATAATTAGAAGGAAGCCATTTACTTCATCTTGTCGACAGTGGTGCTGGATCGTTAACTAGTATCATTAGTATAGCGGAATAGAAATTCCATTTACCAGCCAATACTATACAATTACCATGTGCTCTTTATGTATAATAATACTGCGACTTGATGTAATAAGGAAGAATCTTGCCCTCCCCACACCCTCCCCAACCATCCCCTCACAAGATCCTTCTTTGGCTATACATTTCATCATGTGCCCAGCCTAATGACTGATTTATCTCATTGCCAAGTCCCACTCTGGCCTCTCTCCCCTTGCTACTCCAGCAGCTTGACCACCAACCCCTTCCATCTCTCCTACTTCTCACTTACAGAGTCACAGAGGTCTACAGCACAGAAAAAGGCCCTTCGGCCCATCCAGTCTGCACCAGTCAAACAATTAGAATAGTCTAACTATTCTAATCCCATTTTCTAGCACTAGGCCCATAGCCTTGTATGCCATGACATCGCAAGTGCACATCCAAATACTTCTTAAATGTTATGGGGGTTTCTGCCTCTATCACTCTTTCAGGCAGTGAGTTCCAGATTCCCACAACCCTCTGGGTGAAAAAATTCTTCCTCACATCCCCATTAAACCTCCTGCCCCTTACTTTAAATCTGTGCCCCCTGGTTATTGATCCCTCCATCAAGGGGAAAAGTTCCTTCCTGTCTACCCTATCCCCATGCCCCTCATAATTTTATACACCTCAATCATGTCCCCCCTCAATCTCCTCTGCTCCAAGGAAATTAACCCCAGCCTATCCAATCTCTCCTCATAACTAAAACTCTCCAGCCCAGGCAATATCCTGGTAAATCTCCTCTGCACTGGCTCTAGTGCAATCACATCCTTCCTATAACACGGATTCCAGAACTGCACGCAATACTCTAGCTGTGGCCTAACCAGCGTTTTATATAGTTCCAGCATAACTTCCCTGCTCTTATATTCTATGCCTCAGCTAATAAAGGCAAGTATCCCATGTGCTTTCTTAACCACCTTATCTACCTGTCCCGCTACCTTAAAGGACCGGTGGACATGCACACCAGGGTCCCTCTGATCCTTAGTACTTCCCAGGATCCTAGCATTCATCTGAAGTCCTTGTTGTTGGCTACCTTTCCAAGTGACTTCCCCCTTACCCTTTGCAGCAAGTTAATACTCAGTCTCATTAACTTCTATTTAAATCAAAACTCTCCTCTGTCCTTCTCCTTTTAACTACTCTGCTATTCTACTTCCACTCAATCTTCAATAGTACTGAAGACTTGTGCTCCAGAACTTGCCAGCCAAGCTGTTCCAGTGCAACACTGGCATCTACCCAACATCAAGAACCTGCTCATTGATGCTCAGTTTGGGATCCCCCAGGGTCACTCAGCCCGTCAGCCTACTCTCCATCATCAGTAAAGTAATAGACGGGATCATCAACAGTGCTACCAAGCGGCACTTGCTTAGCAATAATCTGCTCACTGATGCCCAGTTTGGGTTCAGCCAGGGCCACTCGGCTCCTGACCTCATTACAGCCTTGGTTCAAATATGGACAAAAGAGCTGAACTCCTGAGGTGAGGTGAGAGTGACTGGCCTTGTCATCAAGGCTGCATTTGACTGAGTGTGGCATCAAGGAGCCCTAGCAAAACTGGAGTCAATGGGAATCAGGGGGAAAACTGTCCGCTGGTTGGAGTCATACCTAGCGCAAAGGAAGATGGTTGTGGTTGTTGGAGGTCAATCACCTCAGTTCCAGGATATCACTGCAGGGGTTCCTCAGGGTAGTGTCCTAGGCCCAACCATCTTCAGCTGCTTCATCAAGGACCTTCCTTCCATCATAAGGTTAGAAGTGTGAATGTTCACTGATGATTGCACAATGTTCAGCATCATTCATGACTGCTCAGATACTGAAGCAGTCCGTGTCCAAATGTAGCAAGACCTGGGCAACATTCAGACTTGGGCTGATAAGTAACGTTGAGCAAGTAACATTTGCGTCACACAAGTGCCAGACAATGACCATCTCCAACAAGAGAGAATCCAACCATGTCTCCTTAAAATTCAATGGCACTACCATTGCTAAATGCCCTGCTATCAACATCCTGGGGAAGGGTGGAGTGGGGTTAGTCACATTCTTGAACCGTAGCAGTCCAGGTGGTGTAGGTACGTACTCAATGCTGTTAGGAAGGAAGTTCCAAGATATTGGCCGTAATTTTCCGGCCCCTCATACCGGCGGGAACTTCCAGGCCTGTCGATGAGAATGGAGATTTCAATGGCTCATGGGGTCCTGAGGGGAGAAGGAAAATTCCAGCTTTTGACCCAGCGACAGTGAAGGAACGGCGACATATTTCCAAGGATGGCGAGTGGCTCGGAGGGGAACTTGCAGGTGGTGGTGCTCCCAAGTGTCTGTTGCCCTGGTCCTTCTAGATGGCAGAGGTCACAGGTTTGGAATGTCTGTCTAAGGAGCCTTGGTGAGTTCCTGCAGTGCACCTTGTAGATGGTACACACTGCTGCTACTGCGTAGAAGGGATTGCTGTGTAATGCTCGCAACTCACACTATACCTTTAATATATTTAAAGCATATCAAAGTGCTTCAAAAAATGAATTATTTCCTGGAGAGCTATCATTGGGATGTTTAACCATGTCAAAGGTACTACATCAATGCAAGTTGTTGTTTTGTAGACAAACAGCAACCATTCAATGCCAATCTTGTTCTGAAATGAGACAAATGGTCATTAAATCTGTACTCTTGGGGGAGAAATGATAGCTTGGATTATGAGATAATCAACCTCCACCTCAGTGGGTGGTTAGGGCTTTAATCTGTCATGTGGTGCCCAAGATGGTACTTCTGACAACGCAGAGCTGCTTCAGTGCTGCCTCAGATTATACACTCAGGTTTTATTATGGGCCTATAAGGCACGGCCTCGGGTCAAAGGTGAGATTACTACCCAAATGATTCAAGCTGATATTTATATTTGATTAAAAGCAAAACTTTCCTGGAAGGTGAACGACATATTATAGGTAAGATATTTAATTGGCTTTGTAGCTGACCTCTTTTCTCACTCCTTCCACCTGCCTGTAGGTCAGAGATTCACCTGTCATTGAGCAGAAACAGTTAATGCAATCTTTACAAAAGTTGGGAATTCCGACACATGCACACAGGCACACCCACACACACAATCATAGAATTTTAACAGCACAGAAGGAGGCCATTCGGCCCATCGTGTCTGCACCAGCTCCCCAAATGAGCATTATAACCTAGTGCCATTAGCTTGCCTTTTCCCCATACCCCTGCACATTGTTTCTATTCAAATAACCATCTAATGCCCTCTTGAATGCCTCGATTGAACCTGCCTCCACCACACTTCCAGGCCGTGCATTCCAGACCCGAGCCACTCGTTGTGTGAAAAAGTTTTTTCTCACGTCACATTTGTTTCTTTTGCAAATTACTTTCAATCTGTGCCCTCTCGTTCTTGATCCTTTTACGAGTGGGACCAGATTCTCCCTATCTGCTCTGTCCAGCCCCCTCATGATTTTGAACGTCTCTATCAAATCTCCTCTTAGCCTACTTCTCCCAAGGAGAACAGTCCCAAACTCTCCAATCTATCCACATAGCTGAAGTTTCTCATCCCTGGAACCATTCTTGTAAACCCCTTCTGCACTCTCTCCAATGTGTTCACATCCTTCCTATAATGTGGCACCCAGAACTGTACATAATACTCCAGCTGAGGTCTAATGAGTGCCTTATATAAATTCAGCATAACCTCCTTGCTCTTGTATTCTATTCCCCTATTAATAAAGCCCAGGATACTATATGTTTTATTAACTGCTCTCTCCACCTGTCCTGCCACCTTCAATGACCTATGCACATATTACACACAGACACACACACAGACCCAGACACACACACAGACCCAGACCCAGACACATGGACGCATACACCGATACACATACACAGACACACAGAGACACAGGCACACGTGTGCACACAGCCCCACACACGCACTCACGTGCACTGGCGCGCACATAGGCACACAAACAAACACAAACATACTCAAGCACAGACACATACAAAGGCACACACACAGGCACATACACACACAGACATATGCGTGCGCACACAGATATAAGCACAGACAGACGGACACAAGCACACAAAGACGCAGGCGCACACACAGGCACAAAGACACACACATGCACTAGTACACATGCACACCGGCACACATGTGCACTGGCACAACACAGGCACACAAGCACAGCCACATACAGGCACAAGCACACAGGCACACGCACGCACACACAGATGCATGCACAGGCACACACAGACGCACACGCACACAAACAGACACACACACTCGCAGACACTAGCACAGGCAGTCAGACAGGCACACAGACACACACACAGCCAGATGCGTGCACACACAGACACATATGCACACATTTAAACTAGAGTGGCAGGGGAATGGGGGCTTGAGTGGGGAGACACAAGGGATGGAAATAAAGATAGAACCTGAAGGATAGAAAAGTAAAAAACAAAAGTGGAAGACAGAGAAAACAAGGCTAGCAGCAACACAAAAAAAATGTGTAAAAATAGTCTAAAGGCACTGTACCTGAATGCATGGAGTATTCGCAATAAGGTAGATGAATTAACAGCACAAATAAATGTAAACAGTTTTGATATGATTGTGATTACGGAGACAGGGTGACCAAGGCTGGGAACTGAATATCCAAGAGTACTCAATATTTAGGACAGACAGGCAAAAAGGAAAAGGAAGTGGGGTGGCATTGTTAGTAAAGGATGACATCAGTGTAATAGAGAGGACATTAGCTCAGAAAATCAAGGTGTATAATTAATCTGGGTGGAGCTAAGGGGCTGGAAACATTAGTAGGGGTTGTCTATAGGCCTCCAAACTGTAGTGGTAAGGTAGGGGATGCCTTTAAACAAGAAATTAGGGATGTATGTCACAAGGATGCTACAGTGACCATGGGTGACTTTAATCTACATCTAGACTGGACAAACCAAATTAGCAATAATACTGTGGCAGATGAGTTCCTGGCGTATGTACAATATGGTTTTTTAGTCCAGTATGTCGAGGAACCAACTAGGGAACAGGCTATCCTAGACTTGGTATTGTGCAACGAGAAGGGGTTAACAATATTCTTGTTGTGCAGGGTCCTTTAGGGAAGAGTGACCATAACATGCTAGAATTCTTCGTTAGGATGGAAGGTGAAGTCGTCCAATCTGAAACTAGGGTCCTAAATCAAAACAAAGGAAGTTACAAAGGTATGAGGGGTGAATTGGTTAAAATAGACTGGGGAACTTCATTAAAAGGGAAACTGCTAGAGTCTATTATAAAGGATGTGATAACAGGACACTTAGAAAATATCAACGGGATTAGACAAAGTCAACATGAATTTATGAAAGAAAAATCATGTTTGACAAACCTACTGGAGTTTTTTGAGGACGTAACTAGCAGAATAGATGAGGGAGAACCAGTGGATGTGGTGTATTTGGATTTTCAGAAAGCTTTTGATAAAGTCCCACATAAGAGGTTAGTGTGTAAAATTAACACACATGGGATTGGGGGTAATATATTGGCATGGATTGAGAATTGGTTAGCAAACAGGAAACAGAGAGTAAGAATAAATGGGTCCTTTTTGGAGTGGCAGGCGGTGACTAGAGGAGTAACGTGGATAAGTGTGAAGTTATCCACATGGGCAGGAAAAACAGAATGGTAAAGTATTATTTAACTGGTAATAGATTGGGAAATGTTGATGTACAAAGGGACCTGCATGTCCTCGTACACCAATCACTGAAAACAAGCATGTTGCTGCAGCAAGCAGTTAGGTAGACAAGTGGTATGTTGGCCTTCATTGTGAGAGGACATGTGTACAGGAGCAAGGATGTCTTACTGCAGCTGTACAGGGCCTTGGTGAGACCACACCTAGAGTATTGTGTCTCCTTACCTAAGAAAGGTTATACTTGCCATAGAGGGAGTGCAGCGAAGGTTCACCAGACTGATTCCTGGGAAGGCAGGATTGTCGTATGAGGAGAGATTGGGCCGACTAGGCCTGTATTCACTGGGGTTTAGAAGAATGAGAGGGGATCTCATTGAAACATATAAAATTCTGACAGGGCTGGACTGACTGGGTGCAAGGATGATGTTTTCTCTGGCTGAGGTGTCTAGAACAAGGGGTCACCATCTCAGGATGCAGGATAGGTCATTTAGGACTGAGATGAGGAGGAACTTCTTCATTCAGAGGGTGGTGAACCTATGGAATTCTCTACCACAGAAGGCTGTAGAGGCCAAGTCACTGAATATATTTAGGAAGGAAATAGTTAGATTTCTATACTCTAAAGGCATCAAAGGGTTTGGAGAGAAAGCAGGAGTATGGCATTCAGATAGAGGATCAGCCATGATCATAATGAATGGCGGAGCAGGCTCGAAGGGCCAAATAGTCGCCTCCTGCTCCTATTTTCTACATTTCTATGTTTCACACACCAGATTCCTCCTCCTGCCCCATTTCTCCATACTCCTACATTCTATTCCTCCCCTCCCCCATCTGCATCATCGTCTCCCATCCCCCACCTCACCAGTCCTCCATTCAGCCTCCTACATCTTCCTGTTCACCCCCGCTTCACAATCTCCCGTCTTCACCCTCTCCTAGATCCCGCTCTTCACTCTGTTCCATCCGTCTCCCCTTGTGCAAATGGGGGAGACAGTATTGTGGTGGTGTTGTCACCGGACTAGTAATCCAGAGGCCCAGGCTAATGCCCTGGGGACACCAGCTTCAAATCCCACCCTGGCACTGAATTCAATTAATTAACATCAGGAATTGAAAGCTAGTCGGAGTAATGGTGAGCAGGAAACTATCATCAAAACCCATCTGGTTCACTAATGCCACTTTAGGGAAGGAAATCTGCCGTCCTTACCTGGTCTGGCCTACATGTGACTCCAGACCCACAGAAGTGTGGTTGACTCTTACCTACCCCCTGGTCTAGCAAGCCACTCAGTTCAAGGGCAATTAGGGATGGGCAAACAAATGCTGGCCTTTCCAGCTACGCCCACATCCTGTGAAAAAATATGGGGAGGTGGTGGCATCGTGGTATTGTCACTGGGCTAGTATTCCAGAGACCCAGGGTTATGCTCTTGGGACCTGGGTTCGAATCCCACCACGGCAGATGGTGCAATTTGAATTCAATAAAAATCTGGAATTAAAAAGTCTAATGATGACCATGAAACCATCGCTGATTGTTGTAAAAACCCATCTGGTTCATTAATGTCCTTTAGGGAAGGAAATCTGCCGTCCTTACCCGTCCCGGCCTACACGTGACTCCAGACCCACAGCAACGTGGCTGACTCTTAAAAATGCCCTCTGAACAAGGGCAATTAGGGATGGGCAATAAATGTTGGCCTAGCCAGCGACGCCCACATCCCATGAATGAATAATAATTTTTTTTTTAAAATGCTCAGATCTCGCTAAGACGCCAGTTCGCAGAGTAAAAAATGGAAGGATTGAGCAAGTGCAATCCCTGCTAGAAATCCTGGCAAGCCATGTCGATAGAAACCCAGTGGGGAATTTGACTTGTCCTACAAACGGCTGATGCAGAGGCTTAACAGCTCCTTTGGATATTACAGGCAAGGCTATTGGCCTTTGCATTGTCAAGGAAAAAAAACATCCAGGGCATTGGTTAAAAGAAAACCCCCCATGTAATAAAAATGGAATTTGACTTATTCAGTCTCGGTAAACCAGTGGCCTTGTTCACAATCTATTAAGTGCTAAACCATGGTGCACACAAGGGAATAGGTTCTTCAATTTGACATTACTTCCTAGCGGCAGCACTGTTGTGCTTTTTAGGGCTCCACTATACCTTGGAAAGCTCGTTTTATTGCTTTGATTTCTTGGGAAACGGTGTGAAAGAATTGAAAAAGGTGGTTGCTCATGTGCTGTCCGCAGGAGATTCAGAGTGCCCCACGCATCCATGTAGCCTTGCGACTTTGTGTATGTGCACATCCTGCACACATGTCCTCATAAGGACTTCAAAGCCACCTGCTTGCTTGCAGTAAATGTTGAACTCAAAGAGGAAACTGAAACAGTGCCAAAAATGAGCAGATTGAGCGTGGACTGTTTATGAATGCCAGTAAATTGCTTTGGAAAATGTTTTATTGTACTTTAAGTAATTAATGTTCTCAATTGCCCAGTTAGTGTACTGTTAAGAATAGATTACATGGTTTGTTGTAGGCAGATTGCTGGCTGCCCTAGCTCTCCTTGATCACTTTAGTTGGGTTTATCTGGAACCATTTTTTGTCAGCAAACATATTGTTTGGCCATTCAGCCCCTCAGGCCTGTTCCACCAATTCGGTCATGGCTAATCCTACCTCCATCGCACCCTGGCTCTGTGACCCTTGTCTGACAAAATTCTGTCAATCTCAGGATTGAAATTTTCAATTGATCCATGGCCTGTGGCAGCTTTTTGGGGGTGAGGATTCTGGATTTCCACCACCCATTGTGTGAAGAAATGCTTCCTGAATGGATCGCCCTCTGAATGGCCTGGCCTTAATTTTATGCTTACTCTGGACACCCCTCCACTGGACCAGAGGAATTAGTTTCTCTCTATCGACTCTATGAAATCCTTTAGACGTCTTAAACACGTCAATTAGGTCAGCCTCTGAATTTGCTTTACTGAAGGGAATACAAGCCCAAATCTATGCCATTTAGGCTCGAATTAACCCTTTTAGCCCTGGGTCATGACTATGAGACCAGGCCTGAGCAGAGATAATTAATCATGGACTCAGTTGGAAGAGATGTTAGGGGAATTAAAATTGGACCTCGGCTGAGTTGGAGGGGGCAAATTTGACCTTGTACCTCTGACAGGCAGCTTTGGTGGAAATAAGGCGGCTTCACTGCATATGCAACATTATCTGTGATTTGTATGATATCGGTGCCACGAATAGTGTTTTGCACTGATTTTTAGAAGGTATAATGAACAGACAAGCCAGCGTACTTCTACTCTATGTAAACTGGGACATGAGAACAATACTAGACGCGACCACTTTTGGAGTGTTCCCCAAAGCTAGTTTAGCATTATTTGAATATGGAATCTGTTTTGGTGGGTGGGGTGGGGTGGGGTGGGCGGGGGGGGGTTATCTATTGGCTAATGCAGTGAACCTTGCAGAGTTGAACAAAAACCAAGTCAAAGTGGGAAATTGAAAGTATATTTTCATGGAAAGAGACTGCAGAATTCTGCAACAGAGAGGGACCCGGGTGTCCTTGAATCACAAAAGGCTAGCCTGCAGCTAAAGCAAGTCACTAGGAAGGCAAGTGGAGTGTTGGCCTGTGTTGCAAGGGGGTGGAGTATAAAAGTAGGGAAGTCTTACTTTTTTCGACGTTTAAAGGACTGGTAATTTAAATGACTTTACTGCGTGACAGTTTTACAGACCCTGTCTGCCACTCAGGAGGATTTATGGCTTCTCTCGAGATTCGGAACTCCCACGCTGCGGGGAAGTTTCCACGAATGGTAGGCAAGGCAGAACTCCACGGGGTGTTGCAAGTGTATAGAAGCAAAATACTGCAGGTGCTGGAGACCTGAAATAAAAACAGAAAGTGCTGGAAAAGCTCAGTTCTGGCAGCATCTGTGGAGAGAGAAACAAGAGTTAACTTTTCGGGTCCAGTATGACGCTTCTTCCGAGTTGGCTTTCAAGTGCAAGTGTATTATATATTGCCTTTAGGTTTGGAGGTGATGAGCTTAGATATGTGCAGAGATAATCAAATATCGGGTCTAATATTGGCATCCGATTGGCTACGTTGGTAGAACACTTGCCACTGACTCACTAGGTTTTGGTTCCAAGACTTCAGTATATAACATGGCTGACATTTAAGTGCAGCATTATTAGGTGTCTTTGGCTGACATATCAAACCGAGGACCTATTTAGCTCAGGTCAACAGTAAGGTAGCCTCAGGTATTCCTCAGGGAAGTCATGGATCCACCTTTTTTTTGTTATTTTTGAGATGTGGGCATCGCTGGCCAGGCCAGCATTCATTGCCCATCCCCAATTGCCCTTGCTCAGAGGGCATTTAAGAGTCAACCGCATTGCTGTGGGTCTGGAGTCGGATGTAGGCCAGACCAGGTAAGGACGGCAGATTTCCTTCCTTCCCTACAGGGCATTAGGGAACTAGATGCGTTTTTTTTACGACGATTGGTTCCATGGTCATCATTAAACTTTTAATTCCAGATTCTTATTGGGTCCAAATTCCACCATTTACCATGGATACGAACGCAGGCCCCCGGAGTGTTACCCCGTGTCTCTGGATGACTAGTCCAGCCACAGTCCAACTAGTCCACTACGCCATTGCCTCCCCTGATATCCTGGATCTCATTTCCCTCCTAGCCAACACCAAACGTCAATCGGTCATCGGTCTCACTGCTGTGTGTGTGGGGCTTTGCTGTGTGCTTCATGGCTGCTGCATTCTTGTTCCAGAACAATGATTGGCAGCACTTCAAAGCAACTCGCTACATGTGAGATATGCTGTACGACCCTGAAAGACATGACACTTGTAAATCCTTTCCATTGCTGGACAGAACAAGATGGTTTCCCAAAGGGAGGAATCATTGCCTGTGGAAGGAAGTAGAGTAGGGATGGGTGTTAATGATATACAACAGATGGATGTTCTGCAGTTTGGTTTCATTTTCCTCTAGGGCACACGAATAATAAAGCAGATTTATTATTAGGAAGTTATAAGCAGGGGTGAAATAGCAGGCGAGGTTTAAAAAAAAAACTCACTTCTTCATTCAGGGGATGTGGGCGTCGCTGGTTAGGCCAGCATTTATTGCCCATCCCTAATTGCCCTCGAGGGCAGTTAAGAGTCAACCACATTGCTGTGGGCCTGGAGTCACTTATAAATCAGACCAGGTGAGGACAGCTGATTTCCTCCCCTAAAGGACGTCAGTGAACCAGATGGGGTTTTTACAACAATTGGCAATGGTTTCACGGTCGTCATCAGACTCTTAATTCCAGATTTTGTATTGAATTCAAATTGCCATCATCTGCTGTGGTGGGATTCGAACCACGGTCCCCAGAGCATTACACGGGGGGGGGCGTCGCTGGATTACCAATCTGGTATGCCACCACCTCCCCTATTGTCGGGTGTTGTTTGAATGTACTTCGTTTGATAATGAGGGTGTAAGAGGAATACTGCTGGATGAGTAATCCAGAGATTTAGACTAATGCTCTGGGGACCAGGGTTCAAATCCCACCATGGCAGCTGGTGACATTTAAATTCAGTTATTAAAATCTGGAAATGAAAGCCAGTCTCAGTAATGGTGATCATGAAACTATCTTCGATTGTCATAAGAACCCATGTGGTTCACTAATGTCCTTGCTTAACAAAAACAGAATTACCTGGAAAAACTCAGCAGGTCTGGCAGCATCGGCGGAGAAGAAATCAGTTAACGTTTCGAGCCTTCATGGCCTGTTTTTATCTCTGTGTCCTTGCTTAACCTGGCCTGGCCTACATGTGACTCCAGGCCCACAGCAATGTGGTTGGCTCTTAACTGCCCTCTGAAATGGCCCAGCAAGACAGTCAGTTCAAGGGCAATTAGGGAAGGGCAATAAATACTGGCCTTGCCAGTGATGCCCACATCCCATGAAGGTATAAAGAATAAGCTATGTTAAAGGTACAAGATAATTTATTTGTGCTGGACTTTATGTTCTTGTATTCGCTGCTGGAATTGATATTTTCCAGGTGATAGGAGGTCAGTAGTTAGATTGTTGTGCTTTGAATAGCCAAATAAAATTCATTATGGTAAAGTTTGTTCCATTATAATTTCCCTGTGTATTTGCGCATTTTACAAATGAGTACATTAACATTTACCACTGTGTGTTTTGCCCTGTTCAAATGATCAAATTTCAATTCAGAACATGTAAATAACATTGTAAATCAATAAACTTTTAAACAATTATCTTCCTTATTTGTTTCAGTTTTTTTTTCTCCATTCTAGTTAACTGCAACCAACTAAATTTAAAGGGGATAAAAGCAAAATACTGCAGATGCTGGAAATCTGAAATAAAAACAGAAAAGGGAGATTGCTTCCACTTTGAAAAATGTTAAAAACAGAGGAAAAAAAATCCCTAACATGTCCCCCTCATGTGACAATGTCACATGAGATGGGACATGTTCATAATTTACACTATAACTTTATTAAACTGTTTAAATCCCTACATGAAACCTCATCCCGCTGGTGGATGGGGTTTCATGTTTTCTCTATTCCCCGCCGGGGCTCCTGGCCGACCCGCCAACCTTAAGGTTGGACGGGCAGGTCCTTTAATTGTTTTAATGATCCTGTCAATGGCCTCAATTGGCCATTGACAGGTCGGCGGGCGCACAGGTGCTTTTGCTGCGCCCCCGCCTTCCTGAAAATTTAAATGGGGCGGGATGACATCAGGGGCTTATTTTACGTGTCGGCGAGTGGGCCCCGCCCCCTGCTCGCTGACGGCAAAATTCTGCCCTTAGAGTTTTACAGGACAGAAACAGGCCCTTCGGCCCATTGTTTCTGCACCAGCCATCAAGCCCCTTTCTACTCTAATCCCATTTCCCAGCACTTGGCCCGTAGCCCTGTATGCTATGGCATTTCAAGTGCTCATCTAAATACTTCTTAAATGTTGTGAGGGTTCCTGCCTCTACCATCCCCTCAGGCAGTGTGTTCCAGATTCCCACCACCCTCTGGGTGAAAAAGATTTTCCTCAAATCTCCTCTAAACCTCCTACCCCTCACCTTAAATCTATGCCCCTTGGTTATTGACCCCTCCACTAAGGGAAAAAGTTTCTTCCTATCTACCCTATCTGTGACCTTCATAATTTTGTATACCTCTATCAGGTCTCCCCTCAGCCTTCTCTGTTCTAAGGAGAACAATCCCAGCCTATCTGGTCTCTCTTCATATCTGAAATACTCCAGCCCAGACAACATCCTTATGAATCTCCTCTGCACTCTCTCCAGTGCAATCACATCCTTCCTATAGTGTAGTGGGCAGAACTGCACACAGTACTCCAGCTGTAGCCTAACTATTGTTTTATACAGCTCCAACATAGCCTCCCTGTCCTTGTGTTCAATGCCTCAACTAATAAAGGCAAGTATCCTATATGCCATTTTGACCACCTTATCTATCTGTCCTGCTGCCCTGAAGAATCTATGGACATGCACACCAAGGTCCCTCCGATCCTCTGCACTTCCTAGGGTCCTACTTTTCATCATGTACTCCCTTGCCTTGTTAGTCCTCCCAAAATGCATCACCTCACACTTTTCAGGATTTTTGCCACTGTTCTGCCCATTGGCATAGACACCAATGTCTATATCGTCCTGTAGTCTAAGGCTTTCCTTCTCATTATTTACCACACCACCAATTTTCATGTAATCTGCGAACTTACTGATCATTTCTTCTACATTCATGTCTAGATCATTAATGTACACTACAAACAGCAAGGGACCCAACACTGAACCCTGCGGTATGCCACTGGACACAGGCTTCCAGTCACAAAAACAACATTCGGCTATCACCCTCTTCCTCCTGCCACTAAGCCAATTTGCCAAATTGCCCAGGATTCCATGGGCTCTTACCTTCTTGACCAGACTCCAATGCAAGACCTTGTCAAAAGCCTTACTGAAATCCATGTAGACTACACCACCTACACTACCCTCATCTACACACCTAGTTACCGCCTCGAAAAATTCAATCAAATTTGTTAGACATGATCTCCTCCTGACAAAGCCATGCTGACTATCCTTGATTAATTCCTGTCTTTCTAAGTGGAGATTAATCCTATCCCTCAGAATTTTTTCCAAAAGTTTCCCTACCACTGATATTAGACTCACTGGCCTATAGTTCCCTGGTTTATCCCTACCACCCTTCCTGAATAAAGGTACCACATTTGCTGTCCTCCAGTCCTCTGGCACCTCTCCTGTGGTCAGAGAGGATTTGAAAATTAGTGTCCGAGCCCCTGCAATCTCCTCCCTTGCCTCCAACAGCAGCCTGGGATACATCTCATCTGGGCCTGGGGATTTACCACTTTTAAGCCTGCTAAAACCATTAATACCACCTCCCTTTCAATGCTAATTTGTTCAAGTATATCACAGCCCCCCTTCCCTGATTTCTACACCTACATCATCCTTCTTCATAGTGAACACAGATGAAAAGTAATCATTTAAAACCTCACCTATGTCCTCTGGCTCCACGCACAAATTGCCACTTTGGTCCCTAATGGGCCCTACTCTTTCCTTTGTTATCCTCTTGCCCTTAATATATTTATAAAATGCCTTGGGATTTTCCTTTATCTTACCCACCAGTGTATTTTCATGCCCCCTCTTCACTTTCCTAATTTCTTTTCTAAGCAAGCCCCTGAACTTTCTGTACCCCTCTAGGGCTTCTGTTGATTTGAGCCTTTGGTATCTACCATAAGCTTCCCTTTTTCCTTTATCCAATCCTATACATTCCTCGAATTCCAAGGTTCTCTGGACTTGTTGGTCCCACCCTTCACTTTTATGGGAACATGTTGGCCCTGAACTCTCACTATTTCCTCTGTTCCCACTGCTCTGATGTAGGTTTTCCTACAAGTAGCCGCTCCCAGTCCACTTTGGCTAGATCCTGTCTTATGTCCTTCCTCCAATTCAGAACCTTTATCCTTGTACATAACTACCTTAAATCTTACTGAATTATGGTCACTATCACCAAAATGCTCCCCCACTGACACTTCTACCACTTTCCCTGCTTTGTTCCCTAAAACTAGGTCCAGCACCACTCCCTCTCTTGTAGGACTTTCTACATGCTGGCTTAAAAAGCTCTCCTAGACACATTTTAAGAATTCTGCCCCCTCGAAGACTTTCACACTTTGTCTCTCCCAGTTAATATTGGGGAAGTTGAAATCCCCTACTATTCTTACCCTATTACTTTTAATACTTTTCTAAGATTTGCCTACATATCTGCCCTTCCATCTCTCCCTGACTGTTTGGGGGTCTATAGTACACTCTCAGCAATGTGATTGTCCCCCTTTTGCTTTTAATTTCTACACAAATGGCCTCATTTGAGGAACCTTCTAAGATATCACCTCTCCTTATGGCAATAATTGACTCTTTGATCAATATGGCAACATCACCTCCTCTTTTTCACCCCCCCCCCCCCCCCCCATCTCGCCTGAAAATTCTATACCCCGGAATATTGAGCTGCCAGTCCTGCCCCTCCCTCAGTCATGTCACCGTGATAGCAATGATATTATATTCCCATGTATTAATCAACACCCTCAACTCATCTGCCTTACTTGCAAGGTTCCTTGCATTAAAATAAATGCCATCCAGCCTTGCCATGCTCCCTTGTGCCTTAACTTGACTATACACACTCTGCCTTCCAAACTGACTTGGTTTTTCTTCTATACTTGTCTGTACATCACCTGCTACTACACCTCGACTCCGCATCCCAACCCCCTGCCAAATTAGTTTAAACACTTCCCCCCCAACAGCACTAGCAAACTCCCCCACAAGGATATTGGTCCTATTCCGGTTCAGGTGCAATCCGTCGGACTTGTACAGGTCCCACTTTCCCCAGAAACAGACCCAGTGACCCAGGAAACTAAAGCCCTCCCTCCTGCATCAGCTCTTCAGCCACGCATTCATCTGCTCTATCCACCTGTTCCTATATTCACTAGCATGTGGCACAGGGAGTAATCCAGAGATTACAACCTTTGTGGTCCGGCTTTTCAATCTGCTACCTAGTTCCCTAAATTCTTGTTGCAGGACATACCTCATACCTCTTTCTGTCTATGTCTTTGGTACCAATGTGAACCACAATCTCTGACTGTTCGGCCTCCCGCTTCAGGATGCCTTACAGCCGTTCAGTGGCATCCTTGACCCTGGCCCCAGGGAGGCAACACACCATCTTGGAGTCACATCTGCGGCCACAGAAACGCCTGTCTGTACCCTTCACTATCGAGTCTCCCACCACTGTTGCTCTCCATCTCTTTCTCCTCCCGCCTTGCGCAGATGTGCTCTGGCTGCACTCTCCAGAGGAACCGTCACTCTCAACAGTGTTCCAACACAGATAAACGGTTCTTGAGTAAGGTGCACTCTGGGGCTTTCCGGACTACCTGCCTGCCTCCCTTCTTCTGACAGGTGGTCACCCATTCCTTCTCTGACTGCACTTCCTTAAGCCGCGGGGTGACCATGTCTAAAAACGTGCCACATAACTCTCAGCCGACGCTCAAACTCCCCTGCCATACCTTCAGTTAAAATACTCTTACCCTAAATTTAAGCCAGGTAGAAAACTATTTAAGTTTCTTTCTTCTTTAAAAAAAAAAGTTGGAACTCTTACCCTTCCTTGATGTGGCTTTAAAATGGAGAAAAACAACTTACCCACTACCTACCAATCAGCTCTCTTCTTTGCGCTGATGTCACTGTCGCCAGCCTTCTCCAATTCCGGAGGGGTTCCTGATGGGGTTAGCTGCTGCTCCGACTGGCTCGATCTGGGCCTTGACCCTCAAGCTTTTATTGAGAAGCTCCGCTGGCGCCATTCACCCCCAGGTTTGCTTCGCTCCACTCCCGCTGCCGCTCCGACTGGCAGCTCTTTCAAAGAGCCAAAACAGGCAGGATGGGCTGAATGGCCTCTTTGTGTGCTGTAAGATTCCACCACTTTCACTTGAGCTGCCTTCAGAAGCTTCTGAAGATCAGGCGACAGGACATAGTACCAGACACTGAGGCGTTCGCCCGAGCCGGCATGCCAAGCACCCACACCACCACACCATACTGAGACAGTCGCAACTGGGTTGGGCTGGTCCTGTAACCAGGATGCCTGACGCTCGCTTACCAAAGTGGACCTTCTACGGAGAGCGCTAGCCTGGGGTGCGTCAAAGGAGGCACTGCAAGGACACTGAAACTTCAGAGTCTTGCAAGCCTGGGGACCTCTGCACCCGGCAGCACCAAATAAAAAACAGTGCGGCCTCCTGCGAAAACGAACACGTATCAGAGGCAGAGAGAAACCGCAAGGAGAGGAAATCCCGAGCCCGCAACTCACCCAAAACTCAATTGTCTGCAGTGTCCTGCCCTATTTGCTGCAAAACCTTCCGGGTGCAGGTCGGCCTAAGCAGTCACCCACGTGTACCCACTGGAGCCCTACCAAACAGGGCAGAGGGTGAACATGGTCATCTTCACCTTGAAGGATGAAGGGAAAGACGATCCTATGATTCTGTAAGGTGTCAGCTTGGCTCGGGTGTTGTGCTCACAACTGGGTCAGAATGTTGCAATTACAAACCCCACACATACTTGAGTTAGTAAGTTAGCCTGACACTCTGATACTGAGGAAGTGCTGCATTGTTCTAGAAATAGAAATAGTCACTTGGTTGTATAGACCTTGAGCATTACTGAAAAAGATATTATGTCAAAGTTTTTTGTCTTGCACTCATCAGGACAGAAGCACAAATGCCAAATTTCAAAGGGGTCAACAATTTATACTGTACGAGTAAAGGGTGCTGATTGGTTGGCAAGTCAATGCTGGTCGAGGCGTTGCCATGGAGAATGTATCCGGGGACTATTGTCCCCTGGGCTTTTGTTTAATTCAATAAAGACGCAATGCCTGGACATGTTCCTTTTGCCTGCAGAGGACAGGGCCCTGCGTATTAATATATGGAGCTTCTAGCAGGTATAAGTGAGCTACAGTGTGAGCTCAACTGATAATCTTTAATTGGCTGTTGCTGTAATTTTTTTCTGCAAAATAATGATAAGTTCTTTCATACAGCTCAGGTTTACCAACTCTGATTGGACATATTCCAGAGTTTTTAATCACAAGGCCTTCCACCTCCAATAACCCCCTGCCACTACCAAAAGCCCCTCCAGGCCCGGCCTCCCACATCCTCACCACCAGCCACCCAACACATCCAACCTCATAGCGTGCTGCCTCCCTGCAGCCAATCAGAAAGCAAACAGACTTTTTGATGCCTGATGGAATGATTCTTGACTGCCAGTCAAACAGCCTTCTCTCCTCCCCCTCTGTCTCCAATATTTGCAGTGAACAAATGAATACCTGTCCAAAGAAATGTTTGCTTAAAAGGACAAATCTTATTGGCTTCATGATTTTTCTCCTAGGTTTGCTCGATTTGAGATGAGATGAGGAGAAATTTCTTCACCCAGAGAGTGGTGAGCCTGTGGAATTCGTTACCACAGAAAGTAGTTGAGGCCAAAACATTGTATGTTTTCAAGAAGGAGTTAGATATATCTCTTGGGGCGAAAGGGATCGAAGGCTATGGGGAGAAAGCAGGAGCAGGTTATTCAGTTAGATGATCAGCCATGATCACGATGAATGGTGGAGCAGTCTCGAAGGGCCGAATGGCCTACTCCTGCCCCTAGTTTCTATGTTTCTATGTATGCAATGTCAGAGAGGTGCCATTCATCCTGCTCATGTGGATGCTGAAGATTCTCCATGGACTTGAAGAGCAGCAGAGGGTGTTCTCCTGGACAACCATGCAACAACAGTTATTAAAATGCAAAACTGATTCACTAATACTCTTTATCGATGTGATAAAGCACCACCCAAATGTTTTTTTTCTATAAAATGCCATGTCCCTCACATATCGACTAACAAATTAATGTGTAGCAACACATACCACTCTCTGTTACCCCTTCCCACAGCCCCTCTACACACCCGACAATCATCTGGCTTATTCTACTCGCTGATCTACTCTCCAGTTAAGCAACTCCTTGTTTTTAAAATTCTTATCCTTGTTTTCAGATCCCTCCCTTTCTCAGGAATCTCCTCCAGCCCCCCTCTGAGATATCTGCACTCCTCCAGTTCTGGCATCTTGAGCGTCCCTGATTTTCAATCGCTCCCCCATCGGTGGCCATGCCTAGATCTGCCTAGGCCCCAAGCACTGGAGTCACCTCCCTACACCTCTCTGCCTCTCTACTTCACTTTCTCCCTTTAAAATACCTCTTACAACCTTGGCCTAGCGTTTGGTCATCTGTCCAGAAACCCCCTTATCTGGCTTGGCGTCATATTTCGTTTTGTAAATGCTCCTGTGAAGCATCTTGGGATGGTTTATTTCCTTAGGGGCGCTATACAAATACAAGTTGTTATTGTTGTTGTTGACACTGGCAATGCTCGTATTTATTTTCATCCTCTGGGCTATCAATTTCTAAATTGATTCAGGCAGGAGGTGGCCTGTCTGATGCCAGTTCACCTGCAATAAAATGTTGCCTACTCTGAAAAGATAAATTATGAATATGTTAGTGGCCCTTTGTATTGGCCCTTGTTTTACTGTGCCAGTACAAATGACTCAAGAAAAATAAAAGTGCCTTGTCTTTTGTACAACCCTAAAGGCTTCAGAGTTGTAAGCCTAATGGGAAATTAATATTCCCATTATTGTATGCAGTACCAACGTAAGCCAGTCAGAGACAGGTACCCTTATCACATGTGACTGAACTATTGAGGATAAAAGCTATAGGCATATAAAAGGTTTAACCTTTATCGTATGGTTAGCATGGGGACATTAGCCTCCTGTCTCTGACAACATATCACAGTTATTAACCATTTAATATCACCGGTCAGTGCCTTGTATTTATACAGTGTCTTTCACAGATTCAGGGTGTCCCAAAGTGTGTTTTGCAACTAATGAAGTACTTTGTTTTTGAAATGCAGTCAACTATTGTAACACAGGAAGTGCGGCAGTCAATTAGTGCACACTAAACTCCCACAAACAGCAATGAGATGCTGGTCAGATAATCTGTATATCAGTTGAGGGATAGCCGCCAGAGAGAGCACACAGGGCTTCGATTTAACATCTTATCAGAAAGATGGCGCCTCCAACAGCGCAGCACTTCCTCAGTACGACACTGCAGCATGAACCGAGGTTTTGGTTCTCAAGTCTCTGGGGTATTATGAAGTGGGTATTGTGAATGCAAATCTGTTTGGCTTCAAGGTGACAATGCTACCTATTGAACCCCAGCTGACACCAGGTATGGCAGAAGTTAACACAAACATTTAAAACAGCACAGTTAACTTGAGAAATTAAACGCTCTGGCAATGCAGATAGATGGGAACACCACCACCTAGAAGTTCCCCTCCAAGTCACTCACCATCCTGACTTGGAAATATATCGGCCGTTCCTTCACTATCGCTGGATCAAAATGCTGGAACTCCCTCCCTAACAGCACTGTGGGTGTACCTACACCACATGGGCTGCAGCGGTTCAAGAAGGCAGCTCGCCACCACCTTTCTCAAGGGCAATTAGGGATGGGCAATAAATGCTGGCCCAGCCAGAAAAGCCCACACACATCCTGTAAATGAATAAAAAAAAAATTTGTGCAGAAAGGTGTATTTGCTATATTGTTATCAGGACATGGTGATGTGTGCTAGCTGTTAAAATGGGAAGACGTGGTTGCTTGAGAGGAGATCTCTCCAGCCTGTGAATTCACAAGGCACATGATGCAGAAGGAAAAAAAAAACTCCAGGGGAAACACAGGCAAATAATAAATAATTTTTTCAGAAATTTGGAAATGCTTCCTCTCATGATTCCCCCTGTGTAACTCGAGTTTCAAGGCCTGTCTTTCGAGCCCGTCGCGTATAATCATTATACATCTAAGTGAAAGTGTGTTAATGAATTATTCTAATTGGACCTCATTTAGATGTGCACATTAAGTTGATTACAAAATAGACTTTGCCTCATTCAAATGCCATAAAGTTGAGTTATAGGGAAATCGCAGTGCTAAGCCCAATTTTTGAACGGTTGGGCATTAAGGTCTTTCAGATTGAATTGCGGCAGTAACTATTTGTGGTTACTGCCGATTAATCCCGCACGGGGGAGAGTAATTTGTTGTGGTAAGTGGCTGGTTGTTGTCTCCCACATTTTTAAAGCCTTCGAACATCTTAAAGATGGACGCTTGAGAAGCAAAGCACGCGACGCGTGATGGAAGAAAATGGTTTGTCGCTTGCCCTAACTGTGCGCTGGTCTCATTTTTTTTTTTCTTTATGTAGGTTTTAATTCTGCACCAGCTGTATTTTGAAGCATTTAAGTCAAACCTAAACTGAGATGACTCAGGTGTAATATTACACCTTAATAGCCACTTGACCAAGGGCCTGAGGCACCAGCCGGTTGGTAACTGTGCAATATGGAATGTCAGGACTGAGTCAAGTTAGCATTGGTTTTATAAAAGTCACCATGACAGTTGACTAACCTTGGCCATTATTGCTGAAACAAAAAAAATCAATCGGCATTAAAGTTTAAGGTTTATAGGCTGCAGGGAACTATCACAGACGAATAAATAGCCAGAAGAGGATTGCCAAGGTGAAACTGCAGCAAGAGAGCTATATGAAATATCTCACTGAAGAAGAAGATTGCACAAGAGGTCAGTCCAAGTGTCGAAACATAATAGCAATTGCTCACCACAATCTGCTCCTCTGTCGAGTTGGCAACTCAGAAAACTAGACTTGCTAGCCTTTGTAGTCATATGCAAACAGCAAGCAGATCTCTCCATGTTACTGCTGGTTAAGTCGGAGGATGCAGAGTTTGATAAGGACTGCCACATTGTACCATGTTAAATACATTGTGGTATTCTGCCACCACGGCATAGCTGTGGCATGTTGCTTCAAGGCCACAAGCTGTGACGCTTGTGCTGTCCTGTGTCAGTTAAGAGCTAAGTGCTCTTTGACAGAGTCTCATGTCAATTGGTGGTCAGTCTGCCCTTCTTTATAGATTCATCAGAGCACAGAAGGACACCATAATCCCCACAGTGCCTGTGCCAGACTCACTGAAAGAATTACCCAGTCCACCCCTGCTCCTTCCCCATAGCCCTGCAAACTTTTCCTTTTCAAGTATTTATCCAATTCCCCTTTGAAAATGACCATTAAACCTGCTTCCACTTCTCTTTCATGCAGTGTATACCTGTGAACATCTCTATTAAATTCCCCCTTAGCCTTCCCTGCACTGAACGGAGAACAATATCAGCTTCTCCAGTCTGCTTCATTTAACTAAACTCAAGTCCTTCACCTCCGTTACTGTTCTAATAAATCTCCTCTGCACCCTCTCCAAGGCCCTGACCTCCTCCCTAGAGTGTGGTGCTTGAGCCAATACTCGAGCTGGAGCCTCAACCCCGGTGATTTATAAGGATTTATTTTAACGTTAGGGGCGTGGAGATGTCAAATTCCTGCAAACCGGTACTGGGACAGAAGCCTGACATCATCCCGTCACGGCTGAATTGGTAGCGGTCTCACCTCTGGCTGCCAAGGTTCCGGGTTCAATTCCTGCTCTTGGGTTTGAGCACCAAAATCAAGGTTGATGCTGCAGTTGCAGTACTGAGGGAGTGCTGCACTGTCAGAGGAGCCGCCTTTCAGATTAGATAGTTAAACTGAGGCCCAGTGCCCCCGGCTCAGGTGGATATATAATTCCCACGGCACCATTTCAAGGCAGAGCAGGGAGTTCTCCCTGGTGCCCTGGCCAACATTTATCCCTCAACCAACATCACAATAAAACAGATTGCCTGGGCATTGTCATTTGTGGGAGTTTGCTGTGTGTAAATTGGCTCCGCATTACAACAGTAACTACAATTCAATGGCTGTAAAGCATTTTGAGACACCCAGTGGCTGTGAAAGGTGTTATATAAATGTAAGTCTTTCATTTCTTTCTCACACAAGGACTAAAAAGCCTTGTATTTTATGCCGCAATGCAGAATAGTCTGAATAATACACTCTTTTGGTATAAGCTGCCTTCCTTTCAAGAGTTGTCTTATATAATTTTAATTGCTCCACCAATAGTGGCAGTGCCTTCAGTGCTAAGGCCCGACAACCTGGAATTCCCTCCCTACCCTCTCTCCACCTCCATTTCCTCCTTTCATGCTCCTTAAAACCTATCCCTTTGACCAGGCCTTTGCTCATCTGCCTTAATACATCTGCAACGGTCCTGCGGAGTGCGTCGGGATACGCGTTAAGAGGGCTATATAAACACAGGGTGTTGTTGTTGTGGTGAAGTAACCCAGGCTTCTCTGCTTCCCCCTTTCCGGTATTGGAGAAGGCATCACAGCGGCTCAGCTCCTCGGAAGTTTGTAGGCACTCGCCTGGAGGAGCCTGGAAGCTGTTCGTGCTGCTCAGTTCACTTGTCGCCGCTGGCTCCCATCCGAAAGGAGTCAGCAGCTTTTAACTGAGCTGATTTGGACCAGAGCCAACTTTGATCCAGGTGAGTGATCTGAACACGCTGTAAAATAACCTTCAGAGAGCAAATCTGATCAAAGCCACTGCGCTGATCTACAGCAGCATGTTCGCAAGTTTGGCACCAAGCACCAAGTCAAACACTATGCAAACAGGCACTTTGTCAGGCTGGCTGCATTGGGATTACTCATAGAAGGATAGGTTTTATGTGTTTTTTTTTCTGGGCACTCGTGAGCTGCATGTTCCAGGAAACCTGAAGCTGTGCCAAGTTTTTGCCAGCTCAGCAGTTTGGCTCTGTCTTTTGTGTTCGATGGACTGGGGGGTGAACTAAGGTCAAACCAAACTAAAACTACTTCATCCAGCTGTAAACGCACATTGGCAGGGGAGCTGCTACCGCTATGGACACCGTATGACGCTGCTCGACTCCTGAACGGAGACCTTGATCGATGTTTTTAAAACTGGAGTGAATATTGTTCCCCCCCACCACATGTGTATTTTTAAATTATTACTCTTTCCTGGGACTTTGCTGGCAAAGCCAACATTTGTTGCCCATCCCTAATTACCCCAGAGGAGGTACTGGTGTGCCACCTTCTTGAACACATCCGGTTCAACCTTTCTGTATGGTTTGGTACAACAGAGTGAAGAGTCAACCACATTGCTGTGGGCCTGGAGTCACATGTAGGCCAGACCGGGTAAGGACGGCAGAGCACACTATTGAACCAGATGGGTATTTGCAAAACAACCAATAATCATGGTCATCATTATGGAGGCTAGCTTTATATTCCAGATTTAATTGATGAATTGAATTTATTTATCATGTGAATTCAAATTCTGCCAGATGCCATGTGGAATTGGAATCCCTGCTTTCAGGGTGTTAGCCTCTGGACTACTAGTCCAGTGACACGGCCACCATCTTAGTAGTCACGGCCACATGCAAGGTTGACTGCTTATCAAGTTTCCTTCAACAAGACTTACCCTCCCTTGTAACCTCCCTCAACGAGGGAGCTGAGCAACATTTCCCTCAGCCAGGCTAAGGAATTTCTGGATCTTGACCCAGCAACAAGGAAGGAACATCAATCCATGCCCAAGTCAGTGGCCAGGAGGACTGCATTGTTCAGTTATGAGTTTCACACTTATTTTTAAAAATAAAAGCGCAGATTGCACATAGCCTGTGTAGCACGAGGGCAGGAAAGGTTAAGGGGAGGCTTAATCGAGATGTTCAACATCATGGAGAAGTTTCGCTGGAATAAATTTCCAGTGACGTAAGGTTTGGTGAACAACGGACGCAGGTTGAAGGAGTTGGGCAAAAGAACCAAAGGAGAGGTGAGGAGAATTGTGTTTTATTAAAAGGCAGTGAACTATGATCTGGAATGCATTGCCTGAAAGAGCAGTGGTTGAAAGATTCAACAGTAACATTCAAAAGGAAGTTGGATAAATATTTGATAAGGAGAAATGTGGGGAAAGAGCAGGGGAGTGGGACCAATGGGATAATTCTTTCACAGGTACAATGGGCTGAATATCTGTGCTGTAACAGTCGATGACTTAGGTTCTCAATGAGCCCATAGCAAGCTTGACTGAGAACAACACCTCCTGCTCCTCGGGAAATGGAAGCAAAGTAAGGCTGCATGAGGCACAATGCTCCCCTGATGTAATCGTATGGCCAGAGTGATCGCGCTTTGTACTGGCCCCTTCATATTGGTCTGGAGGCAAACAAGAAGAAAAAGGTTATATTTCAGAACGTGGAAAACTTACACCATTCTCAACCCACCTCACCCACCCACCCCCACTCCCCGCCCATCCCACCTCCCACTTTCCCAAAGGTGTACTGTACAGTGTGTGTCAGCTGTGGCTCAGTTACCTTGGAGTCAAAAGGTTCTAGGTTCAAATCCCACTGCAGACCCTGAGCACAAAAACCAAGACTGACACTAAAGTGCAGGGGAGACGGTGGCGGACTGGTAATGTCACAGCACCAGGAAACCCAGGCTAATGTTCTGGGAATTACAGGTTCAAATCCCATCGTGGCAGCTGGTGGAATTTAAATTCAATTAACTAAAAAAAAAAACCCTGGAATTGAAAGCTAATCTCATGAGACCATTGTCGATTGTTTATGAAAACTCATCTGGCTCACTAATAGGGAAGGAAATCTGCCATCATTACCCGGTCTGGCCTACACATGGACTCCAGGCCCCAGGCCCACAGCAATGTGATTGACTCCTAACTGCCATTTCAGTTATGGAAGTTAGGAAATGGCTGAGCAAGTTCAAGGTAAATTATGGATGGGCAACAAATGCTGGCCTTGCCAGTGATGCCCACATCCCAGGAAAGGAAAAACGAGTGCTACACTGTTGTCTTTTAGATGAAACATTAAACCGAGGCCCTATCTATCTACTCATTTGGATGTAAAGGATTCCATGGACTATTTTGAAGAAGAGCAGGGTGGGGGTTGGGGGGGAGGGTTGGCGGGGGGGGGAGGAGGGTTGGGGGAGGGTGGAGGGGGAGTGTTGGGGGGGGCAGGGTGGGGGGTAGGGGGGGAGGGTTGAGGGGGAGGGTGGGGGGTGGGAGGGGGAGGGTTTGGGGGGAGGAGGGTTGGGGGTGGGGAGGGCGGGGGGGTTGATGGGGCTGGGGGGAGGGTTGGGGGGCAGGGGGAGGGTTGGGGGGGAGGGTGGGGAGTTATGGAGGGAGGGTTGGGGGGGCGAGGAGGGTTGGGGGGGCGAGGAGGGTTGGGGGGGCGAGGAGGGTTGGGGGGGCGGGGGGGCGAGGAGGGTTGGGGGGGCGGGGGGCGAGGAGGGTTGGGGGGGCGAGGAGGGTTGGGGGGGCGAGGAGGGTTGGGGGGGCGAGGAGGGTTGGGGGTGGGGAGGGCGGGGGGGTTGATGGGGCTGGGGGGAGGGTTGGGGGGCAGGGGGAGGGTTGGGGGGGAGGGTGGGGGGTTATGGAGGGAGGGTTGGGGGGGCGAGGAGGGTTGGGGGGGCGAGGAGGGTTGGGGGGGCGGGGGGCGAGGAGGGTTGGGGGGGCGGGGGGGAGGAGGGTTGGGGGGGGGAGGAGGGTTGGGGGGCTGGGGGGCAGGGGGGTGGGGGGAGTTATCCCTGGTGTCCTGGCCAATATCTATCCTTCAGTCAACATCACAAGAAGTAGATTTATCTGCTCATTGTTGTTTGTGGGAGCTGCAGTTTGCAATTGGCTGCCACGTTTCCCACATTACAGTGACTACACTTCAAAACGGGACTGCAAAATGCTTTGAGGCTTCTGCTGGTCATGAGGAGCACTAGATAAATCCAAATATTTTTTTCAATAAATTAGCACAGCGGAGGCTGTACGAAGGTTAGTGAAACTGAGGTGCCACTTAGTTGGCAGTCTTGCCTTTTTTTAAAAAGTAAATCATTCTAGGGATATGGGCATCATTCGCAATGATGGCATTTCTTGCCAACCCTCAGTTGTCCTTCAGAAGGTGGCGGTGAGCCTTCTGCTTGAACTGATGCAATTCACGTGACATGGCTCCCTCTCTGCTCTTTTACCACTCACTGGTGCATTACTCACTGTATTCACCTGCTGGTCCACTAGAGCAGCCCCCCTCCCTCATATCCAAGAAACAAAATTATAGCTAATGGAATTCATCGATCATGGGGGCACCATCTACCAGGCGAACACAGTCTCAGAAGAAGGGGCAAACCATTTAAGACTGAAATGAGGAGGAGTTTCTTCACTCAGAGGGTGGTGAATGTTCACAATTCTCTATCCCAGAGGGCTGTGGAAGCTCAGTCATTGAGCATGTCCAAGACAGAGGTCGATAGATTTTTGGATATGAATGACATCAAGGAACATGGGGATAGTGGGGGAAAATGGTGCAGAGGTAGATGATCAGCCATGATCTGTTTGAATGGCAGAGCAGGCTCGATGGGCTGAATGGCTTCCTCCCATGTTCCTATGTTCCATATTCCTTCATTCACTTATCGTCGACCACCTCACCAATTTAACTTTGAACCAGGTAGTGCTTTTGCTCACTAAGTCCTCAGGGCTGCCATTGATAAGCCTTCCATACATTTACAAATGTTAATGAGTGATGTCCTCACCTCTAGTATTTTGCCCTTTTTAAAAGGAGCGTTGCAAAGCAGTGTGAAACGTTAACTTAATATGCGTAACATTTTTAAAAATCTATTTGTCCACCTGCTGGATTAAAGGCAACTTTATTCCACAGAGTCCTGATGTTTTGTGTTAAGTGCGGGCATTAATCACCACTCAAATGCTCTCAGTCAACATCCTGTCGGTTACCCAGGGGTTACCCTTCTGCTCTGAAGAAGAGTCATACGGACTCAAGACATTAATTCTGTTTCTCTCTCCACAGACGCTGACACATCTGCTGAGTTTTTCCAGCATTTCCTGTTTTGATTCCTGGGGGTTACCATTGACCAGAAACTGAACTGGACGAGCCATATAAATACTGTGGCTACAAGAGCAGATCAGAGGCTAGGAATCCTCCTGACTCACCTCCTGACTCCCCAAAGCCTGTCCACCATCTACAAGGCACAAGTCAGAAGTGTGATGGCGTGCTCCCCACTTGCCTGGATGAGCGCAGCTCCCACAACACTCAAGAAGCTTGACACCATCCAGGACCTGACACCCAGGTGCTTGATCAGCACCTATCCACCATCTTCAACACCCACTCCCTCCACCACCGACGCATATTGGCAGCTGTGTGCACCATCTGCAAGATGCACCGCAACTACTCACCAAGACTACTTAGACAGCACCTTCCAAACCCATGACCTCAACCACTTAGAAGGACAAGAGAAGCAGATAGATGGGAACACCACCACCTGGAAGTTCCCCTCCAAGTCACTCACCATCCTGACTTGGAAATATATCGCCGTTCCTTCACTGTCGCTGGGTCAAAATCCTGGAACTCCCTTCCTAACAGCACAGTGGGTGTACCTACATCACATTGTCTGCCGTGGTTCAAGAAGGCAGTTCACCACCACCTTCTCAAGGGCAACTAGGGATAGCCAATAAATGCTGGCCCAGCCAGCGAAGCCCACATCCCGTGAAAGAATGTTTAAAAAGTGAGGCATTGAGTCAGGAAAAATGGAGGGACCAGCAACTTTTCAATCTGAGATTCAATTTCAGTGCATATATAGTTGCCATACAAGTTATTAGAATTAACGCAGGCTAGCTTTGAAAGCACTTCTGCAGTAGCATTTATCGTTAAAGACAGGAAATAAAGATTTGAATTTGTATCACGCCTTTCACTGCCTCAGAACATCAGAAAGCAACTCACAGCCAACGAAGTACTTTCAAAGTGAAGTCACCGTTTTGATGTGGAAACTCAGCAGCCAATGCGCATGCAGAAAGACCCCACAAAATGCAACGTGATAATTACCAGATAACGTTCAGCGATGTTGGTTGAAGGCTATATTTTAGTGAGGACAGCAGGGAGAACTCAGAGGTTCTTCTTCAAAATAGTGTCATGGCATCTTTAAATGTCCACCCGAGGGGACAGAAGGTGCTTGCTTCCCCTGTATGGTATCTTCCACTGCCTCGTGTATACACAAGCAATGCAAACTATTCAGAAAGAACTTGATGGTGAAATGGTTTAACAAAGTTTTAATAATAATATTAATTGTGCTGTATAAAAGGATTATATAGATGCAATTTTTTCATCTCACTGCACCTTGTTTCTCAGTTTAATTTTGCTATTTTTGCTACAGGTGTAAATAAGTTAAACCTAAGACACCACAGTAACATTTCTGTTATCCAGCACTCTACTAACCGGAATTCTCTATTAACTGGAATTCTGGGCTCGGGTCTGTTTATTCACTGGAGATGTCACACTCACTAACAATATTTATCGGTGGTTTGTCCGCACTCCAGTCTCAGCCTCCCACTGTTCTGCAGCACCCTCCCTCCTCAGCGCTGCTCACTCAAGTCACTCGTTCTGGAGCCAACCAGAGAGCAGGCTATACTAGACCTGGTATTGAGGGATGAGATAGGATTAATTGATAACCTCATGGTGAAGGCACCCCTAGGTAGCAGCGATCATAATATGATTAAAGTTTACGTACATTTTGAGGGAGAAACGAGTGCGTCCAAAACTAGTATTTTGAACTTAAAGAAGGGCATTTATGAGGGCATGAAAGCGGAGCTAGTTAAAGTGAACTGGCAAATAAGATTAAGGAATAGGTCAATAGAGGTTCAGTGGCAGACATTTAATGGGATATTTCAGAATGCACAGAATAGATACACTCCAATGAGAAAGAAAAATTCCAAGGGGAGGGCCCACCATCTGTGGTTAACTAAAAAAGTTAAAGACAGTATCAAACTTAAAGAAAAAGCATCATTATGCAAAGATGGGTGGTCAGAAGATTGGAAAGAATATAAAGAACAACGAAGAATGACAAAAAGATTAAGAAGGAGGGAAACATTAGAGTATGAGAGAAAGCAAGCTGGTAATATAAAGGCTTATTAATTATATTAATGGATAATTAAATAAGAAAAGAGGTAACAAAGTGAGTGTCGGTCCTATAGGAATTGCTTCTGGGGAATTGATAATGGAAAGTAGGGGGATGGCGGATGAATTAAACAGGTATTTTACTTCGGTCTTCACTATAGAGGACACAAGTAACATCCCAGAAATAGCTGTAAATCAGGAAATGGAGGGGAGGGAGGAACTGGGGAAAATTACAATCACAAGGGAAATGATATTGAATGAATTGTTGAGGCTGTGGGCTGACAAATCCCTGGGTCCAGATGGACTTCACCCTAAGGTCTTGAAAGAAGTGGCTAGTGAGATAGTTGGTGCAATGGTTTTAATTTTCCAAAATTCCCTAGATTCAGGGAAGATTCCATCAGATTGGAAAATAGCAAATGTAACTCCTTTATTCAAAAAGGGAGGGAGACAGAAAGCAGGAAACTGCAGGTCAGTTAGCTTAACATCTGTCACAGGGAAAATGTTAGAAGCTATTATTAAAGATGTTATAACAGGGCACTTAGAAAATTCAAGGCAATCAGGCAGAGTCAACATGGTTTTGTGAAAGGGAAATCATGTTTAAATTTGAGTCCTTTGAAGGAATCACATGTGCTGTGGATAAAGGGGATGTACTGTATTTAGATGTACTGTATTTAGGCAGATGTACTGTTACTTAGATTTCCAGAAGGCATTTGATAAGGTACCACATCAAAGGTTATTGCAGAAAAGAAAAGCTCATGGTGTAGGGGGTAACATATCGGCACGGATAGAAAATTGGCTAGCTAACAGGAAGCAGAGAATTGGCATAAATGGATCTTTTTCTAGTTGGCAGGATGTGACGAGGGGTGTGCCACAGGGATAAGTGCTGGGGCCTCAACTGTATACAATTTCTATAAATGACTTGGATGAAGGGACCGAAGGAATGGTTGCTAAATTTGCTGATTACACAAAGATAGGTAGGAAGGTAAATTGTCAAGAGGACGTAAGGAGGTTACAAAGCAACATAGACAGGTTAAGTGAGTGGGCAAAGATCTGGCAAATGGAGTATAGTGTGGGTAAATATGAAATTGTTCATTTTGGCAGGAAGAATGAAAAAGAAGCATATTATCTCAATGGTGAGAGGTTGCAGAGCTCTGAGATTCAGAGGGATCTGGGTGTCTTAGTTCATGAATCACAGAAGGCTGGTATACAGGTACAGCAAGTAATTAGGAAAGCTAATAGAATGTTATAATTTATTGTGAGGGGAATTGAATGCAAAAGTAGGGAGGTTTATGCTTCAGTTATATAGGGCACTGGTGAGATTAAATCTGGAGCACTGTATACATTATTTAAGGAAGGTTATAAATGCATTGAGGGCAGTTCAGAGAAGGTTTACAAAACTAATGCCTGGATTGGGCAGGTTATCTTACGAGGAAAAGTTGGACAGGTTAGGCTTGTATCCGCTGTAGTTTAGAAGAGTAAGAGGCGACTTGATTGAAACATATAAAATCATGAGGGGTTTTGACAGGGTGGATGTGGAGAGGATGTTTCCTGTTCTGGGAGAATCTAGAACTAGGGGGCACCATTTAAAAATAATGGATTGCCCTTTAGGACAGAGATTTGGAGAAAGGGGGCTATGACTCCTTGGCACTCCCTTCCTCAAAAGGCAGTGGAAGCAGAGCCTTTGAATATTTTTAAGGCAGAGCTAGATAGATTCTTGATAAGCAAGGGGGTGAAAGGTTATCGGGGGGTAGGCGGGAATGTGAGGTTGAGGTCATAATCAGATCAGCCATGATCTCATTGAATAGTGGAGCAGGCTCGAATGGCTGAGTAGCCTACTCCTGCTCCTAATTCATATGTTCATATAAGAGAAGGTGCAGGAAAGATTCATGAGAATGGTCCCTGGGATGAGGAACTTCAGTTATGAAGATAGATGGGTGAAGTTAGGACTATTTTCCTTACAGAAAAGAAGGTTGATAGGAGATTCGATTGAGATATTCAAAATTATGTGGAATCCGGACAGAGCAGATAGGGAGAAATTGTTCTCACATGTGAAAGAATTGAGAACATGAGGACATAGATTTAAAGTAATTGGTAAAATAAGCCAAAGTGATACGAGGAAAAACTTTTTCACACAGCGAGTGGTTAAGGTCTGGAAGGCACTGCCTGAGAGTGTGGTTGAGGCAGGTTCAATTGAATCATTCAAAAAAAGAAAATGAGACTGTTATCTGAAAAGGAAGATTGTGCATGGTTAGGGGGAGCAGGCGGGGGAATGGCACTAGGTGAAACGATGGGAGAGCTGGTGCAGACCCAATGGGCTCCTTCTGGACCTCCTTCTGTGCCGTAACAGTTCTGTGATTCTTCAAGCCTCCGTCAGTCCATGTTTCAATGTTTTCCACTCGACAGATTTTTTTCTTCCTCTTCTGTTTTTCCCCTCAATTTCTCCTTCACGTCTTGCCAGGACAAGGCTGTCAGGTCATCATATCCAATATCCGTACTTGCCTATCTTTCTCTCTCTCTCTAACTGTACTTAGCAACCCTTTTGACCCCTGAACCACTCCTCTTGATCTAACCCACTCAGTGGTCTTTCTGTCCATCCAGCTGATTCCGAGGATCCTCCATATCTTTTTTCTGTGATCCCCTTTCTTCAGAGTCCAACTCTTGCATTCAGAGATTGCAACACATCCACACGACTGACTCTACTAGACATTTTTTCAGCTTTTTTTAAGTGACTTAATGCACTGACCACGCCCCCTTGCCATAGCAATTCCGATAGACCACGTGGAAAGGGTATGAAAATACCAGCAGACTTGTGCAGCTTATCCCCTTTCAGTTCAACCTTACTCACACTCCTTCCGACCCCTAGTAACATTACCTCCTTAAAGAACCAAAAGAAATTGTGGCCAGTTCAGGAAAAGCTCCAGGAAATTCCTCTCCAACTCTCTGAAACATCGCGTAAGATTCAGAAGAACCTGGATGCTTAGAGTACGAAATGATTGAATTGTACAACTATTTATGCCTTGCCTTTTTCTCTCAGGCATTCAGCAAGCTGTCTTTCAATGGACTTAGTGACCCCCATCCTCTCCACATCTTGTAGGTGTTTGCTCCAGTGGGCACTGACTGTGTGAAAGGAAATTCTCTGTCTTGTATACTTCGCTTATGGATATTACAGGTATGATCTTAAGTGTCATTATCCCTATCCATTTCAAATAACCTGTCTTATTATCCGATAGCATCCAATCCCTTTAGAAAAACTCCCAATCAGACTTTGGGTGGAATCTTCTGCTCTCGCTGGTGTCGAGCTTGGAGGTGGGAAGGGCATTTACTTAGGCAGGAGGGCGGCTTACTGGAAGCCCATGCCTTCCTGGCTCCATCAGAATTAGGTTCTGAAGGGAAGACCCATGGTCGACCTTGTACCCCACCACCTATTGAGGCCCTTAAGCGACCAATCAACGAGCACTTAAGGGCCTCATCCTGCCGCTGGTATTAACCCAGCTGCAGGCAGGCCTGTCACCATGTGGCGTGCACAGCAGCTAAAGCCATGCGGCCAGCTTGTCACCTCTTGGAGGCGGAGGCTCCCTCGATCAAAGGCACTCAGTGCCTGATCAAGGGACTAGAGGGGAGGACCCTCTGCTGGCCTTGCCACTGCCTGATTGGCTTGTGGTTTGGCAGGCCTTCCCAAAAACAGACTGCGCAGATCTCTCGCTGGCTTTCCAGCCTGCAGGCGAGACCCACGAGGCCTCAGCAAGGTTCCGCCCAATACCTGTGCCGCAACCAAGTTATTAACTCGGAGTAAATGACCCTAAGAGCTCTGACATTCAATCTCACCCTGGTCACCCTCCTCTGCATCGGCAGAGCCTTGATTTTTTTTTTCACCAGACGAAACCCGCACACAGAGAAACAGAAACGAGCAGAAACTGCTCACCGCACCATTTCCACAAAACGTCACCAGTTAATGCATGTTCTGCCTTGGCTCATGAGTCGGAAGGAGCAGCTGTTTGAGGGTAAGGTGGTGGCATAGTGGTATTGTCACTAGACTGATACTCCAGAGACCCAGGGTAATGATCTGGGGACATGGGTTCAAATCCCATCCATGACAAATGGTGAAATTTGAATTCAATACAAAATCTGGAATTGAAAGCCTAATGATAACATTGTTGTAAAGACCCATCTGGAAATCTGCTGTTCTTCCCTGGTGACTATGTGTGACTCCAGGCCCACAGCAATGTGGTTGACTTGCAAGGGCAATTAAGGATGGGGGCAATAAATGCCAGTGATGCCCATGACCAAATTTTTTTTAAAAATCCCTAGTTACCACACAATCTCTGGTTTGTGGCCCCTGGTCCAACATTGGCAGCTATTTGCTGTGGAACAATGATTAATCCAGGTTGACTTTGCGTTTGGATCTCAGCAGGATGATTTAAGGCATTAAACTGACCTAATTATAAAAACATTATTTTTGCAAATTGGTTGTAGAACGTCCTCCAACCCAATAACCACTCACCACTCACCCTTATCCAGAGACTTCATAGACCAGGATCATAGAAAGTTTTACAGCACAGAAAGAGTCCATTTGGCCCATTGTGTCTGTGCCGGCCGAGAAACGAGTCACCCAGCTTAATCCCACTTTCCAGCATTTGGGCTTGCAGGTTACGGCCCTTGAGGTGCATATCCAGACACCCTTTAAATGAGTTGAGGTTTTCTGCCTCTATTACCCGTTCAGGCAGTGAGTTCCAGACCCCCACACCCTCTGGGTGAAAACATTTTTTCCTCATCTCCCCTCTAATCCTTCTACAATCGCTTTAAATCAATGTCCCCTTAGTCACTGACCTCTCTGCTAACGTAAATAGGCCCTTCCCATCCACTCTATCCAGGCCCCTCACAACTTTGTACATCTCAATCAAATCTCCCCTCAGCCTCCTCTGTTCCAAAGAGAACAACCCGGGCCTATCCGATCTTTCCTCATAGCTGCAATTTTCCAGTCCTGGAAATGTTCTTGTAAATCTCTTCTGCACCCTGCCTAGTGCAATTACATCCTTTCTGTGATTGAGGTGACTAGAACTGCGCACAGTACTCAGGTTGTGGCCGAACTAATGTTTTAAATAGTTCCAGCATAACCTCCCTGCTCTTATATTCTATGCCTCAGCTAATAAATGAAAGGACTCCATATTCCATGTGCCGTCTTAACCAACTTATTGTTCTGTCCTGATACCTTCAGGGATCTGTGAATATTCACTTCAAGGTCCCTCACTTCCTCTACAACCACTCAGTATCCTCCCATTTACTGTGTAATCCTTTGCCTTGTTTGACCTCCCTAGTGGCATCACTTCACACTTCTCTGGGTTAAATTCCATTTACCCCTTTCCTACCCAACTGACCAGTCCAGGACTTCCTTAAGGACAGAGAAGGACTCCATGAGTTTTTTTTTTATTCATTCATGGGATGTGGGCTTCGCTGGCTGGGCCAGCATTTATTACCCATCCCTAGTTGCCCTTGAGAAGGTGGTGGTGAGCTGCCTTCTTGAACCGCTGCAGTCCATGTGGTGTAGGTACACCCACAGTGCTGTTAGGGAGGGAGTTTCAGGATTTTGACCCAGCGACAGTGACAAAATGGTGATATATTTCCAAGTTCACTAATTTCTCCACCAGCTCTCCCTTTAACACATTCTGAGATACTCTTTCAATTGAGCAGAAGTAGTAGAATGGACATTGTTGTCACCTGGGTTGGTTTGCTCGGTTGAGAATCTCGAGCTTCACTCCCACATTTTCAGAGATAGCAGCCCATTGGAGGGCCAGCGATTAGTAAGACCAAGTATAATTAATCTACAAAAATGCAGCAACAAACCCAGCAAGCCATTCAGAGTCCAACCTTACAGGCTGGCTGATATTGCCCTTCTGCATACAGAGGGTTTGAGAATCTATTTTGGGAATTAAGAGTCCTGACAGGTCTCAGAAAGGAATCTTCTGTTGGTGTCCATCATTAAGTTTCAGAGGATGTAGCGCTGGGTCTGTCCAACATGGCCAGCCTCCTGCAGGTTATACAGATGTGAAGAATTCCCACTGCAGAACTGCAGGTAACCCGAAAGATGTGGACTTACATATTGCAATCGGGAAAGGTAATGCTTCAGATTCGTAAGAGCATAAGAAATAGGAACAGGGGTAGACCATTCGGCCCCTCGAGCCTGCTCCGCCATTCAATAAGATCATGGCTGATCTTCTTGTGTGTCGATTTCCACATTCCCATCTAACCCCGATGACCTTTGATTCCCTTGCCTCACGAGAATGTTGGTGAAGTGCGCTACTAATACAATATACTACCTTGTGGCTTGACTTTCATTTCTCCTTTGACCACCCAGCCTCTCCCTTTCAAGGTCTTAACTGGGGTTGTCTCAGTAGCAGCCTTCCCATTTCGCACCCACCCCAAAACTTTGCTCCTCCGATTTGTGAAGGTGGTGACCCTTTGCCGAGGAGAGTTATGAGTGTCAGGCCTGTGATCCCGCCAATCATCCTCAGGCAGGGGCAGTTCCTGTACACGCTTCCCCATTCTTGCTTAGAACACGGGCGATTCACCAGATACAGGTGGTGGAAATGGTCACTATCCTCAGGAGTCCCTCTTGCTGAAGGCTGCAGGGCTCTCCAGTCACATTGCCCTCGGCACTGAGGGATCCCAGCACCTACAAGAATAACTTATATCTGTGTGGCAGCTTTAACACAATGAACTGTGCCAAGGCATTTCACTGGAGCCTTGTAAAACAAAACAAAACAACGCCCAACCACAGAAGGGGATATTAGGTCAGATGATCAAAAACTTGGTCAAAGAGGTAGGTTTTAAGGAGTGTCTTAAAGGAGAAAAGCAAGGTGGAGAGGTTTAGGAGGGGATTCCAGAGCGTGAGGCCTCAACAACTGAATGGCAGAGAAATTGTGGAGAACGAGATTGGAGATGCACAAGAGGCCAGAATTAGAGGAGTGCGGATATGTCAGAGGCTTGTGGGGCTGGAGGAGAGATAGGGAGGGGTGAGGCCATGGAGAGATTTCAAAGCAAGGATGAGAATTTTAAAATCAAGTTGCTGTTTGACCAGGAGCCAAGGTAGGTCAGTGAGCACAGGAGTGTTAGAGGAACGGGACTTGAGTTAAGACATGGGCAGTTGAGTTTTGGATGACCTGAAGTTTATTGTTGGTGCAATGTGGGAGGCCAGCCAAGAGTGTGTTAGAATATTCGAGTCTAGGGCTAATGAAGATGTGAGTGAGGCATCTCTGCTGTGCAATTAGTTCCAGGAAAGCAGCCCACAGTCAACACAGGTGATGGCAAATCTCTTAAAAAAGGAAGGTGTTCAAGGCACTGAGATGTTGACAACTCTGCTTCCAAAAGCAGCAACTTGCATTTATACGACACCTTTAACAGGACAACACAGGAACATTAGCTAACAAAGGTTATCCCTGAGCCAAAGACGGAGACAGGTGATCAAAAGCTTAGTCAAAGAGTTAAGTTTTCAGAAGTGTCTTAATGGAAGGAGAGAGGTGGAGAGGCAAAGAGGGAATTCCAGAGCTTGCAGGCTAGATGGCAATCGCAATTGCTGAGGTGATATCGGGAATGCATAGGAGGCCAGAATTTGTAGGGGTTGGGGAGGGGGGTGGGAGGTGGGTGTCCATAGAATTCTCGGAGGATTGTAAGACTGGAGGAAATTACAGAGATAGGGAGGGATGAGGCCATGGAGGGATTTGGAAACAAGGAGGAAAACTATAAAAGGGAAGCATTAGTGGAATGGGAGCCAATGTATGTCAATACGGACGGTGGTGATTGGTCGTTATGTACAGTAATGGTCATTATGTACAGCGATGGCAATTAGGTACAACAAGGGCCATTATGTACAGTGATGGTCATTATGTACAGTGATGGTCATTATGTACAGTGAGGGTCATTATGTACAGCGATGGTCATTATGTACAGTGAGGGTCATTATTTACAGCAATGGCCATTATGTACAGCGATGGTCATTATGTACAGTGATGGTCATTATTTACAGCGATGGCCATTATGTACAGTGATGGTCATTACGTACAGTGATGGTCATTATTTACAGCAATGGCCATTATTTACAGCGATGGTCATTATGTACAGTGATGGTCATTATGTACAGCGATGGCCATTATTTACAGCGATGGTCTTTATTTACAGCGATGGTCATTATGTACAGCGATGGTCATTATGTACAGCGATGGTCATTATGTACAGTGATGGTCATTATTTACAGCAATGGCCATTATTTACAGCGATGGCCATTATTTACAGCGATGGTCATTAGTTACAGTGATGGTCATTATGTACAGCGATGGCCATTATTTACAGCGATGGTCTTTATTTACAGCGATGGTCATTATGTACAGCGATGGTCATTATGTACAGTGAGGGTCATTATTTACAGCAATGGCCATTATGTACAGCGATGGTCATTATGTACAGTGATGGTCATTATTTACAGCAATGGCCACTATTTACAGCGATGGCCATTATGTACAGTGATGGTCATTATGTACAGTGATGGTCATTCTGTACAGCGAAGGTCATTATTTACAGCAATGGCCATTATTTACAGTGATGGCCATTATGTACAGTGATGGTCATTATGTACAGTGATGGTCATTCTGTACAGCGATGGTCATTATTTACAGTGATGGTCATTCTGTACAGCGATGGTCATTATTTACAGTGATGGTCATTAGTTACAGTGATGGTCATTATGTACAGCGATGGTCATTCTGTACAGTGATGGTCATTATTTACAGTGATGGTCATTATGTACAGTGATGGTCATTATTTACAGCGATGGCCATTATTTACAGTGAGGGTCATTATGTACAGCGATGGTCATCATTTACAGTGATGGTCATTATGTACAGTGATGGTCATTATTTACAGTGATGGTCATTATGTACAGCGATGGTCATTATTTACAGCGATGGTCGTTATGTACAGTGATGGTCATTATGTACAGCGATGGCCGTTATTTACAGCGATGGTCATTATGTACAGTGATGGTCATTATTTACAGCGATGGTCATTATGTACAGCGATGGTCATTATGTACAGTGATGGTCATTATTTACAGCGATGGTCATTATTTACAGCGATGGTCATTATGTACAGCGATGGTCATTATTTACAGCGATGGTCATTATGTACAGTGATGGTCATTATTTACAGCAATGGCCACTATTTACAGCGATGGCCATTATGTACAGTGATGGTCATTATGTACAGTGATGGTCATTCTGTACAGCGAAGGTCATTATTTACAGCAATGGCCATTATTTACAGTGATGGCCATTATGTAGAGTGATGGTCATTATGTACAGCGATGGTCATTCTGTACAGCGATGGTCATTATTTACAGTGATGGTCATTCTGTACAGCGATGGTCATTATTTACAGTGATGGTCATTAGTTACAGTGATGGTCATTATGTACAGTGATGGTCATTCTGTACAGTGATGGTCATTATTTACAGTGATGGTCATTATGTACAGTGATGGTCATTATTTACAGCGATGGCCATTATTTACAGTGAGGGTCATTATGTACAGCGATGGTCATCATTTACAGTGATGGTCATTATGTACAGTGATGGTCATTATTTACAGTGATGGTCATTATGTACAGCGATGGTCATTATTTACAGCGATGGTCATTATGTACAGTGATGGTCATTATGTACAGCGATGGCCGTTATTTACAGCGATGGTCATTATGTACAGTGATGGTCATTATTTACAGCGATGGTCATTATTTACAGCGATGGTCATTATGTACAGCGATGGTCATTATTTACAGCGATGGTCATTATTTACAGCGATGGTCATTATGTACAGTGATGGTCATTATTTACAGCGATGGCCATTATTTACAGTGAGGGTCATTATGTACAGCGATGGTCATCATTTACAGTGATGGTCATTATGTACAGTGATGGTCATTATTTACAGTGATGGTCATTATGTACAGCGATGGTCATTATTCACAGCGATGGTCATTATTTACAGTGATGGTCATTATGTACAGCGATGGCCGTTATTTACAGCGATGGTCATTATGTACAGTGATGGTCATTATTTACAGCGATGGTCATTATTTACAGCGATGGTCATTATGTACAGCGATGGTCATTATGTACAGTGATGGTCATTATGTACAGTGATGGTCATTATTTACAGTGATGGTCATTATTTACAGCGATGGTCATTATGTACAGTGATGGTCATTATTTACAGCGATGGTCATCATTTACAATGATGGTCATTATTTACAGTGATGGTCATTATGTACGGTGATGGTCATTATTTACGGTGATGGTCATTATTTACAGCGATGGTCTTTATTTACAGTGATGGTCATTATTTACAGCGATGGTCATTATGTACAGCGATGGTCATTATTTACAGTGATGGTCATTATGTACAGCGATGGCCATTATTTACAGTGAGGGGTCATTATGTACAGCGATGGTCATATTATGTACAGTGATGGTCATTATGTACAGTGAGGGTCATTATATACAGCGATGGTCATTATTTACAGCGATGGTCATTATGTACAGTGATGGTCATTATGTACAGCGATGGTCATTATTTACAGCGATGGTCATTATGTACAGTGATGGTCATTATGTACAGCGATGGTCATTATTTACAGCGATGGTCATTATGTACAGCGATGGTCATTATTTACAGCGATGGTCATTATTTACAGCGATGGTCATTATGTACAGTGATGGTCATTATGTACAGCGATGGTCATTATTTACAGTGATGGTCATTATTTACAGTGATGGTCATTATGTACAGCGATGGTCATTATGTACAGTGATGGTCATTATGTACAGCGATGGTCATTATGTACAGTGATGGTCATTATTTACAGCGATGGTCATTATGTACAGCGATGGCCATTATTTACAGTGAGGGGTCATTATGTACAGCAATGGTCATTATTTACAGCGATGGTCATTATGTACAGCGATGGTCATTATTTACAGCGATGGTCATTATTTACAGCGATGGTCATTATGTACAGCGATGGTCATTATTTACAGCGATGGTCGTTATGTACAGTGAGGGTCATTATGTACAGTGATGGTCATTATGTACAGTGATGGTCATTATTTACAGTGAGGGGTCATTATTTACAGCGATAGCCGTTATTTACAGCGATGGCCGTTATTTACAGTGAGGGTCATTATTTACAGCGATGGTCATTATGTACAGCGATGGTCATTATGTACAGCGATGGTCATTATGTACAGTGAGGGGTCATTATGTACAGCGATGGCCATTATTTACAGCGATGGCCGTTATTTACAGCGATGGCCGTTATGTACAGTGAGGGTCATTATTTACAGTGAGGGTCATTATGTACAGCGATGGCCATTATGTACAGCGATGGTCATTATGTACAGTGATTGGTCATTATGGACAGCGATGGTCATTCTGTACCGCGATGGTCATTATTTACAGCAATGGCCATTATTTACAGCGATGGTCATTATTTACAGTGAGGGTCATTATGTACAGTGATGGTCATTCAGTACAGCGATGGTTATTATGTACAGTGATGGTCATTATGTATAATGATGGTCATTATTTACAGCCATGGTCATTAGGTACATTGGTGGTCATTAGGTACAGCGACGGTCGTTATGTACAGTGAGGGTCATTATGTACAGCGATGGTCATTATGTACAGTGATGGCCATTATGTACAGTGAGGGTCATTATGTACAGTGATGGCCATTATGTACAGTGAGGGTCATTATGTACAGTGAGGTTCATTATCTACAGTGAGGGGTCATTATGTACAGCGATGGCCATTATTTACAGCGATGGCCATTATGTACTGTGAGGGTCATTATGTACAGTGAGGGTCATTATGCACAGTGATGGTCATTATGTACAGTAATAATAGTTCTCAATGATGGATCAGAAACTGAGCTCGGGATCAAGTCAGAGACAGAGCTTGTGGACAGTGTGATGCAGCCTCAGACAGTGATTAGGGAGGGAGATACAGTTGGTATCTAGGGAATGGAGTTTGTGATAAGGCCAAAAACAATGGCTTCAGTCTTTTATTTTCAGCTCTGTTTATCCAGTACTGGACATTGGACAAAGCAGCCTGAGAGCGCTGATTCGGTGGAGGGCTCACCAGGAATGGCAGTTAGGTAGAGGCCGATGATGTCAGCATGCACGTGGAACCCGACACTGTGTTTTTGACTAGGTCCACTGAGGGGCAGCTGGTAGATGGGAAACAGGCGGGTGAGCCAAGAACAGAACTTCATGGCCCAAGGAGGTATGTACATCAAAGACCCACCACACTGGACGGGAGCTGTTTGTCCTGTTGGTGTCATAGAGATAAACTAACGAGCTTCAGTTGTGAGGATGTGCTGCTGTTCTGTATCAAAGAAAGGTCACTTCTACAACCTGGTATCTCATGTGTTCTGCGCGGCAGAGGCTTAGCAAAGACCCCTTGGAAGTGGGTAGTGGGCTGCTATTTGTGGTGCTGGAGGTAAGCACCCTCTGTTGCCTGCTGAGAATCTCGCAATACGTAAGGTTTCCAGCTGGCCGGTGGGCGAGGGGTAAAGTTGTAGTGTTTTGGTTAAAGGATACAGTTACAAACCCCGAGGAGAAAATCCCTCCCAGCGTAACATGTAACATGTTCCACCCGCCATGACGGTTTGCTGGAGAGAGATGCAATACAGAGAGAGAGAGAGCGCATTCTCCCCCCACCACACCTCCCCACCCCCTACCCCAAAATCTACAGTAAATAATAACCCTGCCATTGAGCAATCTGTTGCATTCTAACCAAAATATTTGGCACGCCACGTATTCAGCGAAATGGAATCTAAGGCAGGAGATAACATCTAAAAAAAACAAGCACAGTGTGACACCGAATTGACAAACCTCCTGCTTAACTGCAAAATCGGAATGCAGTGAGGGCGAAATAGGCTTTAGTGAGAGGCAGAACCAGAAAGAGCTGAAACCCACACTCGACAGTTAATATTTCCCAGTATAAAACTCCACTTCATTTGCCGTGTGGAGGGGGGTTTGGGAGGGCTGGTGGGTGGAGTTAGTAAACACAGAGACAGAACCATCACCTAAATGAACTGGTGGGTCACTGGTCAAAAATTTAGTCACTTATTCAAGTGTCATTTGATTGCAGGATTCCAAACGAATGTAAATTGCTGGAAAATACACGGAAGAGTCAACACAATCTCCACATTCACTCAGTCTCAAACTCACACTCACATTCTCACTCTCGTACACATTCACTTACACTCACATTCTCACTCTCGTACACGTGCACATTCACACACATTCTCACTCATATACATTCACACGCACACTCACATTCTCACTCATATACATTCACTCGCACACTCACATTCTCACTCATATACATTCACTCGCACACTCACATTCTCACTCATATACATTCACTCACACACATTCTCACTCATATACATTCACTCGCACACTCACATTCTCACTCATACATTCACTCGCACACTCACATTCTCACTCATATACATTCACTCGCACACATTCTCACTCATATACATTCACTCGCACACATTCTCACTCATATACATTCACTCGCACACATTCTCACTCATATACATTCACTCGCACACATTCTCACTCATATACATTCACTCGCACACATTCTCACTCATATACATTCACTCGCACACCCACATTCTCACTCATATACATTCACTCGCACACTCACATTCTCATTCATATACATTCACTCGCACACTCACATTCTCACTCATATACATTCACTCGCACACTCACATTCTCACTCATATACATTCACTCGCACACTCACATTCTCACTCATATACATTCACTCGCACACTCACATTCTCACTCATATACATTCACTCGCACACTCACATTCTCACTCATATACATTCACTCGCACACTCACATTCTCACTCATATACATTCACTCGCACACATTCTCACTCATATACATTCACTCGCACACATTCTCACTCATATACATTCACTCGCACACATTCTCACTCATATACATTCACTCACACACATTCTCATTCATATACATTCACTCGTACACATTCTCACTCATATGCATTCACTCGCACACATTCTCACTCATATACATTCACTCGTACACTCACATTCTCACTCATATACATTCACTCGTACACTCACATTCTCACTCATATACATTCACTCACACACATTCTCACTGATATACATTCACTCGCACACATTCTCACTCATATACATTCACTCACACATTTTCACTCATATACATTCACTCGCACACATTCTCACTCATATACATTCACTCGCACACATTCTCACTCATATACATTCACTCGCACACATTCTCACTCATATACATTCACCCGCACACATTCTCACTCATATACATTCACTCGCACACATTCTCACTCTCATATACATTCACTCGCACACATTCTCACTCATATACACATTCACTCGCACACATTCTCACTCTCATATACATTCACTCGCACACATTCTCACTCTCATATACATTCACTCATACACATTCTCACTCTCATATACATTCACTCACACACATTCTCACTCTCATATACATTCACTCGCACACATTCTCACTCATATACATTCACTCACACATTCTCACTCATATACATTAACTCACACATTCTCACTCATATACATTCACTCACACATTCTCACTCATATACATTCACTCACACATTCTCACTCATACACATTCACTCACACATTCTCACTCATACACATTCACTCACACATTCTCACTCATACACATTCACTCGCACACTCACATTCTCACTCATATACATTCACTCGCACACATTCTCACTCATATACATTCACTCATACACATTCTCACTCATATACATTCACTCACACACATTCTCACTCATATACATTCACTCACATTCTCACTCTCATTCACATTCACTCACACACATTCTCCCTCATATACACTCACTCACACACATTCTCACTCATATACATTCACTCACACACATTCTCCCCCATATACATTCACTCACACACATTCTCACTCATATACATTCACTCGCACACATTCTCACTCATACACATTCACTCACACATATTTTCATTCTCATGCACATTCACTCACATTCTCACTCATACACATTCACTCACACTCACTTTCTCACTCATATACATTCACTCAACACAGTCTCACTCATATACATTCACTCACACACATTCTCACTCATATACATTCACTCAACACAGTCTCACTCATATACATTCACTCACACACATTCTCACTCATATACATTCACTCACACACATTCTCACTCATACACATTCACTCACACATTCTCACTCATACACATTCACTCACACATTCTCACTCATACACATTCACTCACACATTCTCACTCATACACATTCACTCGCACACTCACATTCTCACTCATATACATTCACTCGCACACATTCTCACTCATATACATTCACTCGCACACATTCTCACTCATATACATTCACTCATACACATTCTCACTCATACACATTCACTCATACACATTCTCACTCATATACATTCACTCATACACATTCTCACTCTCATTCACATTCACTCACACACATTCTCCCTCATATACACTCACTCACACACATTCTCCCTCATATACATTCACTCACACACATTCTCACTCATATACATTCACTCGCACACATTCTCACTCATATACATTCACTCGCACACATTCTCACTCATACACATTCACTCGCACACATTCTCACTCATACACATTCACTCACACATATTTTCATTCTCATGCACATTCACTCACTTTCTCACTCATATACATTCACTCAACACAGTCTCACTCATATACATTCACTCAACACATTCTCACTCATATACATTCACTCACACACATTCTCACTCATATACATTCACTCACACACATTCTCACTCATATACATTCACTCACACACATTCTCACTCATACACATTCACTCACACACATTCTCACTCATACACATTCACTCACACACATTCTCACTCATATACATTCACTCGCACACATTCTCACTCATATACATTCACTCACACACATTCTCACTCATACACATTCACTCACACATATTCTCACTCATATACATTCACTTGCACACATTCTCACTCATATACATTCACTCACACAGATTCTCACTCATATACATTCACTCATACACATTCTCACTCTCATAATCATTCATTCACACACATTCTCAGTCTCATACACATTCTCACTCATATACATTCACTCACACACATTCTCACTCTCATATACATTCACTCGCACACATTCTCACTCATATACACATTCACTCACACACATTCTCACTCTCATATACATTCACTCACACACATTCTCACTCATACACATTCACTCACTCACATTCTCACTCATACACATTCACTCACACACATTCTCACTCATACACATTCACTCACACACATTCTCACTTTCATACACATTCTCACTCATATACATTCACTCACATGCATTCTCACTCATATACATTCACTCACACAGATTCTTACTCATATACATTCACTCACACAGATTCTCACTCATATACATTCACTCATACACATTCTCACTCTCATATACATTCACTCACATACACATTCTCACTCATATACATTCACTCACATGCATTCTCACTCATATACCTTCACTCACACATTCTCACTCATATACATTCACTCACACGCATTCTCACTCATATACATTCACTCACATGCATTCTCACTCATATACCTTCACTCACACATTCTCACTCATATACATTCACTCACACACATTCTCACTCTCATATACATTCTCACTCATATACATTCACTCACATGCATTCTCACTCATATACATTCACTCACACATTCTCACTCATATACATTCACTCACACATTCTCACTCATATACATTCACTCACATGCATTCTCACTCATATACATTCACTCACATGCATTCTCACTCATATACATTCACTCACATGCATTCTCACTCATATACATTCACTCGCACACTCACATTCTCACTCATATACATTCACTTGCACACACATTCTCACTCATATACATTCACTCACACACATTCTCACTCATATACATTCACTCATACACATTCTCACTCATATACATTCACTCAGATGCATTCTCACTCATATACATTCACTCACACATTCTCACTCATATACATTCACTCACACGCATTCTCACTCATATACATTTACTCATACACATCCTCACTCTCATATACATTCACTCACATACACATCCACTCACACACATTCTCACTCATATACATTCACTCACACACATTCTCACCCATACACATTCACTCACTCACATTCTCACTCATACACATTCACTCACACACATTCTCACCCATACACATTCACTCACTCACATTCTCACCCATACACATTCACTCACACACATTCTCACCCATACACATTCACTCACACACTCTCTCACACACTCTCTCACATACGCGCGCGCGCACTCTCTCTCTCCCCCCCTCTCTCTCTCTCTCTCTTTCATACATACACACACTAAAAGTGCACCGGCCGCTTTAAGAAGGAGAAGCCGGGCACGGTTGCAGAGATTGGCTGATAGCAACATCCACTCGGCGAGCAAACTGAAATTGCTGGAATGCAAATTTCAAAAGAGAACCACCCGCCCCCCACCTCCCCCCCCCCACCTCCAAAAAAAAACAGCGTAGGGCTCTGAATCATTCCAAAGAGCAGCAAGAATCTAATTTAATAAAAAAAAATGCATAAAGAAACGAGGGGAAGGAAGGAAGAAAAAAAAAAGGAACCGAGATGAAACTCTAAAGACAATTCCGAGCAGGCTAATTCCTCCCTCTGCAGGATTAATGAAGGATTTCTCTCTGTTGGTATCACTGAGTTGATACATTATTTTCCCCCCCCACCTCCCCTCTCCTCTCACTTACTCTCCCCAGGATTTTTTTTTGGAACAAGCATGCATTTATTGCAGGATTGCAGGAATTCTCTCTGTCTCTCTCCCTCCCAGTGTCACTTGGAGCCAATGCTGTGCAATTGACACATGGTGTGCTGCTATTATTTCTCTCTCTCTTCCTCTCCCCCTCTCTCTGTGTGTGTGTGTGTGTGTGTGAAGCAAACATCCGGGTTTCCCTGCTCACTGCTGGACAAGCTTTTTTAGAAGCCATTTTGGACTGGGTTCAGTTTTTTTTTTCCCGTGGATTCGCCACACCGCCCGGCCATTCAAAAATTATGCCCCATCTTTGGCGAAGATTGAACCTTTGCCAAGCTCCTTCCGCTCCAGAAGATCAAATCCAGCTCTGCGGTCGCTGCTGTGCACTGGGGTTAGCTGTGCAAAGAGTGAACTTTTGTTGCATTTCTCACAGGCAGAAATAATTATATATATATACATATATATATACACATATATATATATATATGTAATCATCATTATTTTGGAGGAGAGGAGAGCACACAAGCGTCAAAAGAGGAGGAGAGAGGAAACACGAGAGGAGGAGGAGGTGGTTCCAACAACAATAACAAAAATAAGCAATTGCTTGGTTTCTCTCTGTGTGTTTTGTGCCTGGAGAGTGTTGGAGTGAGTCCTGAGTCCTGGACATCAGCGGGCCCTGGATGGTCAATTCCATCCAGCTCCTTTCTTTAGAAGAAAAAAATTGGGGGAGGAGAGAAAACCCAGAAAAAAAAGAAACATGTTTTAAATGTTGTCGAACTGAACGGATGCCCTGCCGCAGGAAATTAATCCAACGTCGGTGCATTTAAATATGATTATTTGTTGCCTAAGTTTTATACTTCTAGCAACTTTTTCTGCAGGTAAGGACTGGAGGCTGTGAACTACCACCCCCTCCCCTCTCTCCTTTTTTGTCTCTTTCTTGTTCTGAACCTGGGACTAACCTCAAGATTTTGTGGAGAAAGAGGGCAGAGAGATTCAGATTATTTATTCTTGTGTGTGTATGTGTTGCTTTGATTTTTCCCCCACTGTGTTTTCTAAATGACTACAGATGCTTGTGGTTTTGTTTTGCGGGAGGTGACTGGATTTTGACTGTGTGTATGTAGTTGTAGTTTTGCATTGTACAATATTGGGAGTAATTTGTGGTCTTCCTATTTGTGTATGTGTGTGTGTATGTGTGTGTGTTTTCTCCCCTGAATGATTCATGTGGCCTGATTTGTAAAGTGGAGCGATTCGCCTGTGTAAGTTTCTGGAATGAACAAAGCAGGTTTTGTGTGTAGGGGTTTTATTCTTAAAAAAAAGTTTTTGTCTCATTCGCAAAATATTGGAAAGCAATGTGAGTTTTTAAAAAAAAAAATAGAACTATATAATGCTTATTTTGTACTGGGGAAAGTTGAGTTAGGCGTTTGGAGAATGGAGGAATTGTAAAATGATAGCCACAAATCATATCCTTGAATATCTTTCTTACATTGTAAACACAATCCGATACACACTTTTTTTTTAATGATTCATGTGGTGAAATAAGGAGAGATTCTTACTTTCCCTCATTTTGGTTTCATATTGTGTCATTCTCTCCCCCCCAACCTTGTTGATGTGAGACATTTATTTAAAACCTCTTCAAAATGCCCAACTTTTCAAAACAAAGCAGGTACAGACACATCTTTATTTTAGCGATGGTTGCTGTCTCTCACACAATATTTTGTAGCCCGAAAGTGAAACATTGTGAAACCCTTTTAACTTTGTGTGGGGGTGGGGGTGGGGGGGTTGGTGGGAACAGAGAGATCCCAGCACGTTTGAGAGCTGGTGGTGGGTTGAGGGATATCAACAGAAAGTGATCGGATGGTTCTGCAAACAAAGAAGTCGAGGCGGCCGTTTTGAAACATTTTTTTTGTGCAATATAGTGGCAAGGATGAGCTTTGCAAACAGACACACACACACACACACACACAGCAAACCATACATTGAACTCTCTAGGAAATTGCACGTAGCTTTATTTAGACTGGGTTGTGAAATATTGGACCTTTCCTTAGTTATGGTAAACGAGTGTGTTCCAACTCCACTCCCTTTTGACTTTAAATCATAATTGAATGTTATTTTTTTGTTAAAGATCCCTCTATCCTGTTCTCTCAGCCCAAGTTTGCATGTGTGGTAAGCTTTAGCCTTTTGTGTGTTTACGTTGTGGGTGTGTGTGTGGGGTTGTGGGGGGGGGGGTGGAATTGTCACATGGTAGTTGGATGTGTGTCAACTATGGATCTGAAATGAGAAAGCCACTGGGTGGTGGGTGGAGGAAGGTGGAGAGCAAGGAAACATTGTGCTTTAAGGGAGACACGTGGTGGAGGAGAGTTGTAACAATTCTGGAGCCGCTGGAGTGAGAGAATCTGATTCATTCTCTGAGTGCGGAAGCTTGTGGTCAACTGGTGGTGCTTTTGCCTTTGATCCCCCCCCTCTCGCTTCGCTTTCGAGGGAGAGAGAGAGAGAGAGAGACCGTGGCCAGCATGGGTGAGGCACTGTGCTTTAAAAGAGCGGACTGTTTTTCACGTGTTTTCTCAAACTTTACACCCCCCCCTTTTTTTTAAAAAAAAACAATCCGGTTCCTTGTTAAGTGCAACGTGTTTCTTCTTATTCTCCTTCTTCACAAAATCATACATTCAGAGAGATGCAATCAAAATCATACAAAATCAATCATGGCATGGGTTGAGTAACGTGCAATGAGCTGAAATGCAGCAGGTCTATTGTGTGCATGTGTTCCCCTGGCCTCGCTTTGTGTGTTGTGTGATGGTTGGATTTCTGGTCTGCCACTTACTTGTACATACTTTTTTTTCCCCCCCCCTAAGCATTTCCACCCCCACCCTCCTTCCCAAGTCTTGCAGGATTGTGCTTGTGAGGTGTGACAATGTGCAAATGTATTATTTGGTTCTTTCGTGATTTTTGTTTTTTCAAAAGATAAATGTTGAGAAGTGAGGAATGTACCGGCGGCAACTCCTGCCAGGAGAGGAGATTGAGAGTTGACCCTTACAGAATGGGACTGCAGCCCCCACACACAGGCCAGACTGAATAGGGGAGGGCACCAGTGAATTAACTGGGGGGTTTTACAATAACCCACAGCTTCTGAGGTTGATTTTTAAAAAAAAAATACTGGTGTCAGCCCATTGATAAATCTGCTCACTTGTGGTCTTTTTGGTGGTTGAAAGCATTCTGTTGCAATTTTGACTCCACTTTGCGTCTAAGTGGCTTGTTGGTTATTTAATTTTAAAAAAAAAGAATTAATCTGTGTGGGGGAAAAATGATTTATTGTCCACTTTTTTTTAAAGTTGTTTACTTATGTTTAAAAAAAATGTGTATGGGTCTATTTGAAAATCTTCAAAAGTCATGCATTTTCTTAGTAACAGGTTATCCATTCCAGTTGTACATAGCATTTCAGGGGGAAACTACATGAAGGTTTGAGGGAATGGGGGGGAGCGTAAACCCCTGTTGGGCTGAATGGCCTGTTTCTGTGATTGTACATTTGATGTGCTCGTAGTTTTGGTGGGTGAAACAGTTCAGGGAGGCTACGGCCAATGCTGGTTGGCTAAAACAATGCGCACACATTTATATAACAAATTCCTAGATGTTTTTGTTTGTGGTTTCTGTCCTACCCCCAACTCTGTGTATATTCAATATAATACTACTGCAAAAAAAAATTGTTTTTTATAAATAGAAAAAGGGTATTTTTATTTCAAGGTGCATGGCATGTGTGTATGTTGGATGTGTAATACTGGGCAGCAGTCAATGAGATTATTTCCCTGCATGTGTTTGCATGAGATTATGTCACAATACACAAAACTTGTAGGGCAATCTCCTAATGATGCTTTTATTTTCAACTGTGTTAAGCAGCCAGCCACATGGGCATGATTATAAACAGACTGTGATGGCATTTTATTAAAATAAACTTTTCCTGTTTAATTTTGGAATGAGAAATATTTGAATTGTGTGTCTCCCGCCAATGCCATGAATACTTTTTCTGCTTCCCCTCTTCCCCCCCCCCCACCGCCAAAAAAAAACCCTTTGTTTTTATACAGCTGCATCAAAACCATTTCCTTCCATGTACAAAACATGCCTCTTTTACTCCAACCCCTTTTTCAAATTGGTCAACTCAACCCATTTGTCCAGCTGAAGTGAATCAAAACATGTAGTGCAAAATTGGAGGGAAGTAATTTCTGAAGCGCACAGTCTATAAACGAGCTGCCCTTCACATTTTCAAACTCCTGCTTTTACAAGATGCAGTCAAAAAACACAAGGCACCTGCTGTTACATGAGGCTTTTTTTTTTAAAGTTGAAATCCAGAGTTTTTAGACTTTGAATATCTTAAACAGGCATCAATGTTTATGAAGTGAATTTTGCAAGGTGAGTAGGGGCAATTGGCTATTGTTTTCAATCCTTCGCTACGTCAGCATGGAACCTGTACGTGGCTATTCAAAGTTATCCCAACTCTCAGTGCACAAAAAAAACCCCCATCAAACTGCTGCATCTATTTAATGTGAGAGCTTTGCTGCGCTGTCACTACATTTTGACTAGTGTGTAATGGTAGGTGGATGGGTGTAAGTCCTTCCAAATATAGCTGGTGTTTGGCAAGGCAAGAGTGTTTTGAACCATATAACACTTCGGTGGTGATGGATCTGTCACTAGTGGAAGCTGTTCGAGTGTTGCTGAATTAACTTGTACAAAATTGAAATATGTTGACCTCGCTCTATTCTTTTTAATCTGTCGTGTGACAAATAAGCTGCACAAACTGTTTTGGTTTAGACCAGATCATTCTGAATGGAGTAATTTACAGCTTAATCTTTATTCCATTATACTGCTTTTACCTTCCTCCTCTATGTTGAGTGGTTCTTTTTTAGTTACTTTTGCGATTAAGTGCCCAACAGGACCCATATGGCACCTATTAAAGAATATTGCAATAATAGAGCACCAATATTCTCCATTCTGTTTGGTACAGAAAGCAGTGCATTATACTCTTGTCAATCAAACAACTGTATTTCTTGACAGTAATGACACAAAATGAACACTACACTTGTCTACCGCTAACAGAACCAAACTCAACGACTGAACACGTGAAGCTATCAAAAGAGCCCCATTCTTTATTTCACAAAACGATGACAATGCTGGGTTCCGGTGATAGAAAAGTAGCCTTGAACGCAAACAAATATTTCCAAAGCATGAGAAGAATTAGAAGCTTCGATTAGATCTCGGCTCTACTGGCATTGCTCAATCGACTGAGCTTTTGCAGCTTGTGACACTATCAGAACCCATCTGTTAAATTCAAAATCTTTTTAACTCTTTCTGTAGCATTCACTCTGCTCATAAAACGAGGAAGTAATTTAGGAGTTTGAAGTGCTGGAGTCAGGTTGAAGTGATTGATTTGCCCATTTTCACGGATAGCTGGGGGTGACTCACTCCTGGTAACCATTTGAGTCTTGCAGTACAGGTACTACCGCACTTTCTGACCTTAAAATCCATTCACAAAGCTCTGAAATGTTGTAAGCTCATTTGTTTACTGCCTTGCATCCTCTCCTGTTTTGCCCTCCCCACCCCACCCCGCACCCCCTCACCCCCAAAGCTGGAAGCTGCTGACTCATGGTGAGGGGTTTCTGCATTAGGCTGCTTGTTGTCTGACATCTGGCACAAGTGACTGTCAGCCTCGATGACAAATTTCAGCCAGCTTTCCTCCCATCCAGTTGGGAGCCATAACTAGCAAACTCACTCCTGTCGTGCCAATGGACTCACTGGATTGACACCAGGCCTTAAAAAAAAAAGTCTAGGCTGATGTTTTCTACACTCTGGTTCGATCCTCCATAAATGAGCTCATCCAAAACTCTCTGCCCGTGACTTAAGACGCATCACATCCCGTTCCCCTATCGACCCTGTGCTCACTGACCTACATTGACTCCTGGTCAAGCATCACTTCAATTTTAAAATTCTCATCCTTATTGTCCAATCCCTCCATGGCCTCAGGCTCCCTATCTCTGTAATCTCCTCTAGCCCCACAACTCTCTGAGATATCTGCACTCCTCTACTTCTGGCCTCTTGAGCACCCCCCAACTTCAGCTGCTCCACCATTGGTGGCCGCGCCTTTGGTTGCCGAGGCCTCGAGCTCTGGAATTCCCTTCCTACACCGCCCCGCCTTTCTATGTCACTTTGTTCCTTTTGAGACACTCTTTCAAACTTACCTCCTATACCAAGCCTTGGACCAACTGCCCTAATGTCACCTTAGTGGCTCGCTTTCCCATGAAGCATCTTGGGATGTTTTCATCATGTTAAAGTGCAATATAAATGCAAGTTATGGGTTGTTGTGGCCTTGGCTCAGCACAGACTGGTTGTTTAAAATCTAGGGCCTTCCCAGTCTTGGTGGCACTGTTTCACACTTGGCTTTAAATATACTGAGTGAGCTATTTTAAGAAGCGGTGATGTGGAATTATGTTGATTAGCAGGTTTTGTTACCTTGAGATTCCTGAGCTGCCCAGGATCTCCTTTTACAGCTATTGCATCTGTTTGATGGACTAGCTTTCCCGAGGAGGTTTTGCATTGTAATGATGGAGCTAAGGCAGGTGAATGAAGTTAAATACAGACCAGCCGCATATCTAAATTGGGTGGCGGAACAGGCCGAGAGGGGCTGAATGGCCTCCTCCTGTTTCTAGAAAGGAAGAATGTGCAGGTTTACGAGGAGAAGATAGAGGGGAAATGTCACTAAATGAATTGCTCATTCGGAGAGCTGGTGCAGACACGATGGGCCAAATGGCCTCCTTCCATGCTATAATAATGAGAGCAAAAATTCAGTTCTTCCAATTTCGGCACATAGGGAGGTAAACAGGCCAATGTGGCTGTTCTGGCGGCAGTGAGGAGCCACTTTTTCTTTACCTTGGGAACTGCTGTCCCTTTCACTGCACTACGGTGAAATTGTGATGAGAAACTCTGATGACACAATTCAGGTTATGTCAAAGCCATCAACCATTCCTGCTGGCAGAATAGCAAATCCCACAGAACAACGCCCGTGATGAGCTGGAATTCCACTCCGGTAACTCCGGATGAGCTGAACTTGCCTATGCTTGTCATGTGGACCGTACCGACCAATCAGAGCAGGGTTAGACCACGAAGAGCGCCATATCCCGGTGTGCTGGGCAAGCCCGTTGTTTGACATTGAGATCTCCCTGTGAAAGGACTTGCAAGACCTGGGAGTATGGCTAAACCTGTGCGAAAGTTGATCGGAGAGGAAAGTGAAGTTGATAACAACAAATGGGAAACTGTGGCATGAAGCGGAAAGTGGACATCGCGAAGGAGTGGGGGGAGGGGAGATTCCACCATCAAGTTGGTCCACCATTACAAAACACAAGACGAACATCTTGGAACAGGTCAACGAGCAGGCGTCCTCTCCACCAAGGAAGAGGATGAGGATGGCTGCCTATCCCGACATCGAAGAAGCTCCACGACGCGGTTTAAGGCAGCCCGAGCAGAGAACTTTCCCACCTCCCTTCCAAATCCACAGGGAAGGGGCGTCGCCCTGCCGAAGAAGCTGGGCCACGTGGAGTTCACCTGCAGCGCCGGATGGTTGTGCCGATTCCGGGCGGGAAGCCGCGAGGGTGCAGCGGTGACGGCTGATTTGGCTCCGAAACGGCCTCACCCACGCCTCGAACGAGTACGCACCACGAGGCGTTTTTAACGTGAGCGAAACCAGGCTGTAAAGTCTTTTGCCGGACCGCCCTTCGATGTTAACGGTGAAGCGTGTAATGGCGGAAAGCGGAGCGAGGGGTGTGTCACTGCGCTAGTCTGCACCGACGCGGGTGGCGCCGAAAAACTCGCTGCTTCCTGGGGTAGGAAAGCTGAAGGGAGCTGCAAGTGCTCTGCGAATGTCAAGATGCTGCCCACACAGTACGAGGCTAACAAAACCACCTGGCTGACCTCCGGCGTTGTTTTTTTTATTTTGAGGCGTGGATCAAGAAAGTGGACAAATTAAATAAAGACTTTTTCGCACCTTTTTAACCATGTTTTGATTTGGCATTTGATTCTGTTGTTTTTGACAGGTTGTGTTTGTAGCCATATCAGGTTATATCGAGATACGTCCGTATGGGAACGGGGGCCTCCTTGGGCCTCACCAGGCTCCGCTTAACACGAGCCTGTGGGTGGATCCCTTGGGATTCGGCTCATCGGGATTTTACTGTATCGCGTTCTGTGTGTGTGTTCTGTGGAGGGGGCATGGTGCCGGAGGACTAGTGAACAGCTGGTGCTGTTCCTATGTAAAAGACATGATGGAACAAATCCTGGGAACTCTAGACCAGTGATAGGAAAGGTACCGTAATGAATACTAAAGGATGAGAGAAGAGAATCTAGAGACAGAACATGCAATGAAAATGGTCTTCCTGGGTTCCAAAAGGTAAAATCATGCTTAACCAACTTTAAAAAAAATTCTTTCATGGGATGTGGGCAACACTGGCAAGGCTGGCGTTTGTTACCCATCCCTAGTTGCCCTTGAGAAGGTGGTGGTGAGCTGCCTTCTTGAATTGCTGCAGTCCCTGTGGTGTAGGCACACCCACAGTGCTGTTAGGGAGGGAGTTCCAGGATTTGGAGGCTGGGTTGTTGAATATATTCAAGGCTGAGTTCTATTTTTGATCGATTAAGGTGGTCATGGGGGGCAGACAGGAAAGAGGAATTTAAGCCACAATCGGAGCGGCTATGATCTCATCAAATGGTAGTGCAGGCTCAAGGGGCCCAAGGACCCACCCCTGATTCCTGTGTTCTTTAACCTGGTAACAGTGAAGGAACAGCGATATATTTCCAAGTCAGGATGGTGAGTGGCTTAGAGGGGAACTTGCAAGTGGTGGTGTTCCCACCTGTCTGCTGCCCTTGTCCTTCTGGGGTCGTAGAGGCCTCGGGTTTGGAAGGTGCTGCCTAAGGAGCCTTGGTGAGTTTCTGCAGTGCACCTTGTAGATGGTACACGTGCTGCTACTGTGCGTCGCTGGCGGAGGGAGTGAATGTTTGAACCTGATGGAATTCTTTGAAGATGTAATGGAAAGCGTAGACAAGTATAATGTAGCAGATGACTGAGGTGGGCAGATTCTGCAGCATCCAGATGTCTGGATTTTCAAAAGGCCAATTATAAAGTAGCTCAGGGCATGACAAAGTTTTAGAGTATGTGGAGTTCAGGGACAGTTAGTTGAATTGATAGCAAAAGGAAGTTAAAAGAAAGGCGTGAACAGGGTAAAGGTCAGTAATTCCAGTTGGAGGTAGGTGTGGAAAGCAGTGTTCTAGAAGAATAGGTGCTTGGACTCTGTTCATAATTTACATAAATAATTTGGGCTAAAAGAAAGATGACTTGCATTTACATAGCACCATCTTACGACTGCAAGGCATCTGAAAGTGCTTTACAGCCCTTTCTAATCCCACCTTCCTGCACCCGGCCCATAGCCCAGCAGCTTACAGCATTGTAGGAGCAGATCCAGGTACTTTTTAAAAGAGTTTAAAGTTTCTGCCTCTACCACCAACTTGGGTAGCGAATTCCAGACACTTTTTAAAGATCGGAATGACGCGCGGTGATGTCGGGACACACACCCGACATCACCACACGCCATTTTAAGCGTTGGCATGCAGGGCCCGCCCCCTGAACGCCAACCAGAAGATTCTGCCCCATGGGATCTGCTCCATCAGTACCGCACTGGAGTGTCAGTCTTGATTTTTTATTATATATATATGTGCGCTTAAGCTCTGGAGTTGGACTTGAACCTGGAACCTTGCAATTGAGAGGCAAGTGTGCTACTGACTGAGCCACAGCTGACACTCGCTCTTTGTGAGCCTGACTTCCCCTGCTTTATCCCCATAGTCCCACAAATTTCTCTTTTCCAATTCCCTTTTGAAAGTTTCTGCACGAATCTGGTTTGACTCTCCACCCCCTCCCCTCTCACCCTGCCCTTCGGGAACACAAACCAGGTCCAAACAACCGGCTGCCCCTGATCTCCTTTTCAAATCTCCCTGGCATCCTTTACAAGCTGACTCTAGTCGGGCTGTAACTCAGACGCTCACCAGCAATCCCTTTAGCTGTTGTAATTGGAAAAACATGGCAGCCAGTTTACACACAGCAAGGCCGCACCAACAGCAATGTGATCATCTGCTTTTTGCGATGTTCATTGAGCAATAAATATTGACAGGACACCGGGGATAACTCCCCTTTGAGATGGTGCCCTGGGATCTTTGACAGTTGCCTGAGGAGGCAGATGGGGCCCCACTGTTCAACATCTTATCCGAAAGACAGCACCCCTGACAGTGTAGCACCCCCCTCCTTACCGCACTGGAGCACCAGCCTTGATTTCTGGGCTCAAGTCTGGAGTGGGCCTGGAACTCGGAGCCTTCTGACTCTGAGATGAGAGTGCAACGTGTTACAAAGAGATTAGAAAACTTGCAGACTGAGCAGTGAAGTGGCAAATGATGTTTGATGGGATGCACTTTGGGGGGAAAAAAATAGCCATGTCACTTAGAGAAAACAGACGAATGGAATGGTGTAGAGAAGCAAAGGGGTCATGGACACAAGTGAGTATAGTGGCTTCACAAGTCAGGAAGGTAATTAAAATGCTCTCAAAGCCATTGCATTTATTTCCGGGAGAATTTGGTGGTTGTGAAATTTACGTTGAACTTGTATGGAACCCTGGAAAGGCCAAACTTGGAAGTACTTTTGTACAATTCTGCTCTCCGTCCCATTAAAAAGTACGAGGAAGCTCTGGCGAAAGTGCAAAGATGATTTACAATCGTGTACCAGAACTGAGAGGTTACAGCAATCGGGAACAGATTGAGCAGGTTTGGGTTTTATCCTTTAGGAAAGAGAAGACGTAGGGATGACATGATGGAGGTCGTTACCATTACACCACCATAAATAGTTTTGATGTTACTGGGCTAGCAATCCAGAGGCCCGGGCTAACGCTCTGGGGGATGTGGGTTCAAATCCCACCAAGGCAGCTGGTGGAATTTAAATTCAATTAATAAATCTGGAATATAGAGCTAGTCTCAGTAATGGGGACCATGACAACCGTCATTGATTGTTGTAGAAGTCCTTCGGGTTCACTAATATCTTTTTAGGGAAGGAAATCTGCCGTCCTTACCCGGCCTGGCCTACTTATGACTCCAGACCCACAGCCGTGTGGTTGACTCTTAACTGTTCTCTGAAATGTCCAAGCAAGCCACATAGTTTAAAGGCAATTAGGGATGGGCAACAAATTCTGATCGAGCCAGCGACACCCACACCCTGTGAAAGAATTTTAAAAAAAAATAAAGTAAAATTATGTAGGGGTTGGGCAGGGTAGATGTGGTGAGAATGTTTCCACTCGTATTGAGTTTCTATCCAAAAGGAAGTTGTATAAGCACCTGAAGGGGAAATAAAATGCAGGGCTATGAGGAAAAGGTGTCTGGGGTTGGGGTGTCACTCAGAGTTGTTCTTTGAGAAGGGCCAGCACAGACACGACGGGCCAAATGGCCACCTCTTATGCTGTAGTCATCCCATCATCACTTGTGGGAGAATCCAAAACTAGGGTTCAGAGACATGGGATTGTCACCAATAAGGGAAAAATGTCCTTACCCAGAGAGTGGTTAGAACGTGGAACTTGCTACCACAGGAGAGAAGTGGCTTTGATGCCTTCCGCAGGAAACTGGATGATGGACATGAGAGGAAAGTGACTGGAAAGATAGGCAGGAGAAATGGAAGGAGACTCGTGTGGGTCAGTATAAACACAATAGTTGGGCCGAATGGCCCGCTTCTGTGCTGTATATCTGATTTAAATATTGTAATTTTGCCAGAGAGGGAATGAGCTGGGAGGGAGCAACAGTGGGAGCCTCTTCCCGAAAAGGATACAAAAATTCCCTGTCATGGAACATGTATGTCGGATTCACTTCCCAGTGGATTGCATCTGTATCGGGCTGGCTGACGTGCAGACTCAGCGTTGCCACTAGAATATTTTAACACCTGTGAAATTTTCAAGAAATTGTATTCTTTTGCTCTTTGGCCTTTAACTCTGAAATGCCCAATTTAGGAACTTTTGTTTTCTTTTTGTGCCGTTCTTTGGCTGAAAGGGGGATGGAAATTGAGAGCTATGAGTGTCACAGCTGTGCCCCATACACACACACACACACACACACACACACCAGCCTTTTTGAAAGGGTGAGGTGGAGCAGTTGAATTAATCACACGCCTGGTGTCACATCAGTTCTAAAAGGGGTCCTTTTTCCTTATGGAAACAGAACTGAACTTCCTTCACTCCTTCACTCACACTATAGCTTCCAGCTCACAAAAGGTTATCGTGAATGCAACATACTGCACAGCTGGCAGGCCGCAGAAGCACTAGTGTGGCCTCGGCATTCGAGCAGCTGTATCCAATGCTGACCACTTCACCAAGGGTAAAATAAACTCATCTCAGAGCTCCAAGTGCGAGGGATGATCGATATGAGGATGGCATGAACTGGAGGCTATTTCTGGGGCTTGAGGGCCATTGCTCCTGAAGTAGTTTCGGACTTGAGCACATTATTCTCTTCCTTGCTGTCGGAGGTTTCTGTCTCGGACTGTCAGTTGATAGACGCAGTGCATAAAATAACCATTAGTCAACGTTTTCACCCATTGAAACAGTACACAAATTCAGCGATCACTCATTCTTTCCGGAAAACAAAAGACTTGCGTTTATATAGCTCCCTTCACAGCCAGCAGAGATTTCTGTGCTTTGCAGCCAATAAAGCACTTTTGAAAGTGTATTCACTGTTGTAATACAGCAAACGTGGCAGCCAGTTAGTGCTTGGCAAATCCACACTGCAGCATTGTGGTAGCGACCAATGTTGTTTTTGGGATGTTGATTGGAGGGCACTGGACACAGCCCTTCTTCGAAATAGTGCAGTGCCATCTCTCTACCTGGGCAGGTAGGTGGGGCCTCTGTTTAATGTCTCACCCGAAAGACCTCCAACCTCCCCCTGCACACCCAACAGTGCAGCGCTGCGCTGGAGTGTCAGCCTTGATGTTTGTGCTCGAGCCCTGGAGTGGGACTTCATCCCAGAATCTTGTGATTCAGAGGAGTGTGTGCCACCAACTGAGCCATAACCGACATGTGTACATATAATTGACGCACGTGCAGGTGAGAGAGAGCGTCTTAAAAGCTGCCTGAAAGAGACGGTGGATAATTGGTCATTGTCCAATAGTCTTGTTAATTATAAAGCGGACTTGTAAGGGAAAAAGCTGGAAGCTTTTGGTCAAGTATTTTGTTGTACCGTTGCTGGGCTGTGGTGTCACATCCGTTAGTGTGAGCGTGCTGGACTCCTCTCCAGGCCTGGCATTTTGGGATGAGAAAGTTAAACTCTCTCACATTATTTGACCATTCCAATTCCCAGAGTTTGAGGAGGTTGGGATTGCGAAGGGGGCATTGATGTAGGTTTCAGGGGTGGGGTGGGGGAGGCGGGGGGGTGGGGGAAGAAATGCCAAGGTTAACCCCAGAAACCAGAGTTTCAGAGGCCCTGGCTAATGCTGTGGTGATTATAGGTTCAAATCCCACCCTGCCACCTGATGGAATTTAAATTCAATTCATAAAACCTGGAACTTAAAACCAGCCTCGGTAATGGTGACCATGGCAACAGCCATCGATTGTTGTAAAAACCTACCTGGTTCACTAGAAACACACAAACTCGGAACAGGAGTGGGTCATTCGGCCCATCGAGCCTGCTCCGCCATTCAGTATGAGCATGGCTGACCCTCTGTCTCAATACCATACTCCCGCTATACCGTACTCCCGCTCTCTCTCCATACTCCTCGATGCCTTTAGAGTCCAGAAACCTATCGAATTTCCTTCTTAAATGTATTCAGTGACTTGGCCTCCACAGTCCTCCTGTGGTAGAGAATTCCATAGGTTCACCACCCTCTGAGTGAAGAAATTTCTCCTCATCTCAGTCCTAAATGGCCTACCCCATATCCTGAGACTGTGACCCCTTGTTCTAGACCCCCACCCCCTCAACCCCACCCCAGCCAGAGGAAATATCATCCCTGCATCCAACCACTTTAGCCGGCTCAGAATTTTATATGTTTCAGTGAGATGTTTTAGATGTTTCAAAGGAATAATGTCCTTCCAGGGAAGGAAATCTGCCATCCTTACCCGGTCTGGCCTACTACATGTGATTCCAGATCCACAGCGATGTGACTGATTCTTAACCGCCTTCTGAAATGAATTAGCAAGTCACTCCGTTAAAGGGCAGTCCGGGATGGGCGGCGAATGCTGACCTTGCCAGCGACGCCCCTAACCCATGAAAGAGTTTCATAAAAAGTTTTTTGCCAGGCGCGCTCTTGCTCTGACAGGCTGAAAGGATTGAGAGGAGGTATGATACAAGTTTCTAAAATGCCAAAAGCAGTAACAAGTGGAAATGCAAGCGAGCTATTAACCTGCGACTGTGAGCACCAGGCTAGGGAGTATGTTAACCATAAAAAAGCTTCAAGTAAAATTTGAAATCAGAACTGTCTTCCCCCTCCCACCTCCCCCCCGCCCGAAGGAAAACAGTTGAGACATTTTTTTATTAAAACAATAAATTGAATAATTCTATTTGGTAGTTTACACTGAGCGTTGACAATGCAATGTTTGTTCTTTACCAACACTCCTGTAAGAGGGTCTTCAGATTTGTTACATTTAAGGCACTATATAAATGCAAAAGCAAAATTCTGATGACAGGCCATTGACCTGAAAGGTTAATCCTGTTTCTCCCTCCACTGATGCCACCTGACCCGTTGAGTATTTCCAGCATTTTCCCTGTCTTACATAAATGCAAGCAGTTGTTTGAGAATCACTAAGGAGAGTTAGCAGTTGTTCGATAGATGGGGCCTGGTCTTTTCCTCCATCCTTTAATCACGTACATTTTAGTAGGAATCTCTGGTCAGGAGCAGAGTTCATGGTGAACTTTATCTGTTTTCCTCTCCTTGCCCCAGCTCCTCCCTCGCTCCCCTTAGCTTGAACCGAGAGTGCCCAGTTCCCCCTTTGGCACTCTGCCCGAAATCAGCTTCGGGCCTTTCTAACTCTGTACCAAACGGAGCAGTGCGTTTACCCACCGAGTCACTCAGCCTGAGGGTGTTTATGCTACAGTTGCTTACGTGCAAATCCCTTACAGTTACCCACTGCAGGAGGTCCTGGGCTCAGGCCCCCAACTCTATGATCTGAGAACATGACCTAAGATGACACTTTGAGGGAGTGCTGCACTGCCGGGGGCGCTGTCTTTCAGCTCGGGCATTAAATTCCATATTCTCCTCGTTCGGATGGATATGAAAACGTTCCCGTAGAACTTCCTCAAAGTAAAGCAAGGCATTCCCTCACCATCCTGGGAAATTTTCATCCCACAAAATGGATTCACTTGGCAATGGCCTCAGTGCCGTTTGTGGAATCTTGCCGTGTGCGAATTGGCTGCACTACTTGCCCTCAGTAACCAAGCTTTGAAAGTATTTGTGGCCTGTGAGGGGCTAGATTTGCCTGGGCCACTTATTAAGGAGCCTTCCCTGACACTCGCCTTTGCAAACCCAGTGGATTTTACACTGTGCCGTCAGTTCTCAGGCGTTGACCCAAACTGTCCACTGATATCAGTGTAAGAGCAGAGCTTCAGTGATACGTGAATTTTCACAAGCCTGGTAGTGTGTGCGATATTTACAGTGTGCCCTCCTCTGGGCCTTGTGCTCCCCACTAGAGAGCCTGGAACCTCATTTGTGCAAAAGGAGCACGAGGACATCAGAAATAGGAGCAGGAGGAGTCCATTCGGCCCCTCGAGCTCAGTCCACCATTAAAAGAGATCATGGCTAATCTGATCGTGGCCTCAACTCCACTTTCTTGCCTGCCTTCCCCCCCCACCATAACCCTCATCTCCCTCGTAGATGAAAAATCTGTCTAACTCGGCCTTGTGTTTATTCGATGATGCAGAATCCGCTGCTCTCCGGGGTAGTGAATTCCAAAGATTGATGACCCTCTGAGATAAGAAATTCTTCTTTGTCTACGTCCTAAATGGGAGACAATTTATTTTGAAACTTTTTCCCTTCGTTCTAGATTCCCCCACAAGGGGAAAAACCCTCTCAGCATCCACTCTATGAAGCCCCATCTCCCCCCCCAGAATCTCATGTTTCAATAATATCATGTTGTATTCTTCTAAACTTTGATGAGTTTAGGCCCAACCTTTCCTCATAAGACAGACAGACAGACCCTTCATCGCTGGAATCAGCCCGATGAATCTGCTCTGATCTGCTTCCAATGCAGATCTATTCCTTGAATAAGGAGAGCAATACTGTACGCAGTACTCTAGGGTACTGTAATGCCCTGTGTAGTTGTAGCAAGACTTCCCTACTTTTATACCTGCAATAAGGGCCACCATTCCATTTGCCTTCCTAATCATTTACTATACCTGCACGCTAACCTTTTGTGTTTCATGTACCAGGACATTCAGATCCCCCTGTACCGCAGTGTTCTGTAGTCTCCCTTCATTTAAATAATAACCTGCTTTTCTGTTCTTGTGGAAGCCTCACATTTTTCCACATTGTACCCCGCCTTCCATTTTTTTTTGCCCACTCACTATCTATATCCCTTTGCAGAGCCTTGGTATCCTCCTCACAACTTACTTTCCCACCTAACGTCAACAGACTTATCGTCAATACACTCCCTCATGCCTCACCCTCACGACAATAAAACCCCTTGGAATACGTCTGCCACACGAATTGAAAGTGGATCAGGGTCTAGTCGAAATCTCTGGCCTTAACGTGAACAATAGATATGAAAGGCGCTACATAAATGCAAGTCTTTCTTTCTGAACCATCAGGATGTGGGATGGGGGAGAGAGAGGATATATTTTTTTGAATACATTAAAACAATACGGCAAGAATCATTAACTGAATTGAGAGTCTGCAATTCCATTTCTTTTTCATACATTTTGGAAGCACTGTCTGAAAGCAGCAACAACTTTTATTAGATTTAAAGAAATATTAAGTTATAATTGGTCCCTGATCTGTTTAGAGGGGAGAAGATTCACTCGCTTGATTGCTGGGGGTGAAGAGTTTATCTTATAAGGAAAGGCTGAGCAGGTTGGGACTATACTCGTTGCAGTTTAGAAGAACGAGAGGCGATCATCTTGAAACATGGAAGATTCTGAGGAGTCTTGATGCTGAGGGTAGATGCTGAGAGGGTGTTCTCCCCTCGTGGGGGACCCTAGGGATTAGGCGGCAGAGTTTCAGAATGTGCAATTTGACATTGCCCACACTAAGGCCAGAGACTTTCACTGCGGAAAGAGAGGGCAGTTTGGTTCTTTACCTTTTAGGTTTAAGTCGAGACACATAAAGATGTTTCCTCTTGTGGGAGAATCTAGAACTAGGGATCACTTTTTAAAAGTAAGGGCCAGCCCATTTAAAACAGAGATGAGATGAGATGATTTTTTTATTCTCTGAGGGTGGTGAGTCTTTGGAACTCTCCTCCTCAGAAGGTGGTGGAAGCAGTCTTAGAACGTTTTTAAGGCAGAGGTGGATAGATTCTTGCTAAGCAAAGGGGTGGGGGTAGGTGGGATGCAAATTTGAGGTTACTATCAGATTAGCCATGATCTTATTAAATAGTGGAGCGGGCTCGAGGGGCAGAATGGCCTACTCCTGCTCCTTGTTCATATGTTCCATGCCAGTGTTTATGCTCCACTTGAACCTCCTCCCATCTTTCCTCATCTAAATCTATGATAACCCTCTCTTCTCCCTCATATGCTTACCTAGCTTCCCCTCAAATACATCTATACTTCAACCACTCCCTGTGGTAGTGAGCGCCATATTCTTACCCACTCTCTGGGTGAAGACCTTTCTTCCTAATTCCCTGTTGGATTTCTTGGTGACCCTCTTATATTCCCTCTCCACAAGAGGAAACTTCTCCCTGTATTCATTCTGTCAAAACCTTTCAGCATTTTAAAGACCTCCGTTAGGTCACCCGTCAGCAGCCTTTTTTCAACAGAGAAGAAACCCAGCCTGTCGATCCTTTCCTGAAACAAAGGATTTTTAAAAAATTCATTCGCAGGATGTGAGCTTCGCTGGCTGGACCAGCGTTTATTGCCCGTCCCTAGTTGCCCTTGAGAAAGTGGTGGTGAGCTGCCTTCTTGAGCTGCTGCGGTCCATGTGGTGTAGGTACATCCACAGTGCTGTTAGGGAGGGAGTTCCAGGATTTGGACCCAGCGACAGTGAAAGAATGGCCGATATATTTCCAAGACCTTTCCAGCAGGAAGCAAAATATATCCAGTGGACTGCGATATACATAAGTTGTGGATCTCTGTTTGAATGCCTCTTGTATAACAGAACATCAATGCTGCAGCATTCTCCTTGGCTTCAGAAGAACTTATGTCCTACCTCAGTGCTAATATTTTTCACCACAAGGCCCCTGATAGAGTTCCAGATTAATCTTTTGATTCTGGCTAGATGTACAGATGGTGGTTCAAGAGCGGACTCTGCACACTGGGATGTCTCTGATGGGACTCCCTCTTACCTCTGTCACTGTAACTCGTCACAGGGTAGCGTGCAAGGAGACAACTTACTGGATTTGACAATAGTAATCATAAAATGGTTACAGCACAGAGGAGGCCACCCCTTGAGTCCATGCTGTTAAAACGTGACCAGAATCTTTCTGGGAAGAGACTACCCTCTCTAAACAGACCAGGGGGAAATTATGACTTAAGGTTTCTTTCAATCTAGTAAGGAGCATTACCGCTTTCAGACATTGCTTCCCAAGCAGGTAGATGGGGCCTTGATTTAACATCTCATCCAAAAACTGGCACTTCTGGCCATGCAGCATTCCCTCAGTATTACCCTGGAGTGCCAACCTTAATTTTTGTGCTCGAGCAGGCGGCCCACCACCACCTTCTCGAGGGCAATTATGGATGGGCAATAAGTACTGGCCTAGTCACATTCCGTGAAAGAATAAACAAAAGTCCTGGAGTGAGACTTGAACCTGGAACCCTGTTATTCCGAGGCAAACGTGTTGCCAACTGAACATGGCTGACAGAATAAATCTGTTTAAAACAGTAAACCTAGAGCATTGGTGAAGTTGTACTAATCCTGTTAAGAAAAATGATGAATATTTTTAATAACATACATATGAATTAGGAGCAGGAGTAGGCCATTCAGCCCTTTGAGCCTGCTCCACCATTTGATAAGATTATGGCTGATCTGATTATGTCCTCAACTTTCCTGTCTACCCCCTATGCCCTTTGACTTCCTTGTCAGTCAAGAATCTATCTCCTCTGCCTTAAAAATATTCAATGACCCTGCCTCAACCGCCATCTGGGAAAGAGGATTAATCAGACTCATGAACCTCAGAGAAAATACTTTCTCCTTATCTCCATTTTAAATGAGAAACCCCTTATTTTTAAGTTCTGCCTCTTAGTTCTAGTCTCTCCCACAAGAGGAAATATCCTTTCAACATCCACCCTGTCAAGTCCATTCTGTACCTTTTATGTTTCAATAAGATCGCCTCTCATTCTCCTTAATCTCTAATGGTTATAGGCCTAATCTTCCCTCATATAAACCCTTCATCCCAGGAATCAGTCGTGAACCTTATTTTTATTCATTCGCGGGATGTGGGCTTCACTGGCTAGGCCAGCATTTATTGCCCATCCCTAATTGCCCTTGAGAAGGTGGTGGTGAGCTGCCTTCTTGAACCGCTGCAGGCCATGTGGTGTTAGGAAGGGGGTTTCAAGATTTTGACCCAGTGACAGTGAAGGAACGATGATATGTTTGCAAGTCAGGATGGTGAGTGACTTGGAGGGGAACTTCCAGGTGGTGGTGTTCGCATCTGTCTGCTGCCCTTGTCCTTCTAGATGGTGGTGGTTGTGGGTTTGGAAGGTGCTGCCTAAGGATCCTTGGTGAATTCCTGCAGTGCATCTTGTAGATGGTACACACTGCTGCTACTGTGCGTCGGTGGTGGGAGGAGGAATGTTTGTGGATGTGGTGCCAATCAAGCGGGCTGCTTTGTCCTGGATGGTGTCAAGCTTCTTGAGTGTTGTAGGAGCTGCACTCAAGTAGGGAGTATTCCATCACACTCCTGACTTGCGCCTTATAGATGGTGGACAGGCTTTGGGGAGTCAGGAGGTGAGTTAATCATCACAGGATCCCTAGCCTCTGACCTGCTCTTGTAGCCACAGTGGTAAGGATGGGGATATTTGTGGAGCTTCATCCTCCAGTGAGTTGTTTAATTGTCATTCGCCATTCATGACTGGATGTGGCAGGACTGCAGAGCTTAGATCTGACCCATTGGTTGTGGAATCGCTTAGCTCTATCTATCACTTGCTGTTTTAGCTGTTTGGCACACAAGTAGTCCTGTTTTATAGCTTCACCAGGTTAACACCTCGTTTTTAGGCATGCCTGGTGCTGCTCCTGGCATGCCCTCCTGCACTCTTCATTGAACCAGCGTTGATCCCCTGGCTTGATGGTAACGGTAGAGTGGGGGATATGCTGGACCATGAGGTTACAGATTGTGGTTGAGTACAATTCTGCTGCTGCTGATGAGCCACAGCGCCTCATGGATGCCCAGTCTTGAGTTGCTAGATCTGCTTGAAATCTATCCCATTTAGCATGGTGGTAGTGCCACAAAACACGATGCAGATGTATCCTTCCTTAACTAAGGAGACCAATACTGTACACAGTACTCCAGATGTGGCCTCACCAATGCCTTGTGCAACTGTAGCAAAACTTTCCCACTTTTATATTCCATTCCCCCTGCAATAAATGACTACATTCCATTTGCCTTCCCAATCACTTGCTGTTCCTGCATTATTAACTTTTCCTGATTCATGTACCAGGACACCCAGATCCCTCTGTACCTCAGAGTTCTGCATACTCTCTCCATTTAAACAATATGCTGCTTTTCTATTGTTACATTTTCCCGCGTTATACTCAATCTGCCAATTTTTTCTCCACTCACTTAACCTATGCATATTCCTTTGCAGACTCCTTTTGTCCCCTTCAAGACTTAGTCTCCTACTTATCTTTGTATCATCAGTAAATTTAGCAACCATACACTCAGTCCCTTCATCCAAGTCATTGATATAGATTGTAAATAGTTGAGGCCTCAGCATGGATCGCTGCAGCACTCCACTCGTTACATCGTGTCAACCTGAAAATGACCCATTTATGCCTACTTGCTGTTTCCTGTTAGCTAACCAATCCTCTCTCCATGCTAATATGTTACCCCTACACCCTGAGCCCTTTCTTTGTGCAGTAACCTTTGATGTGGCACCTTGTCAGTAGTCTTCTTGAAATCCAAGTCCACCACATCCACAGGTTCCCCTTTATCCATGTTGCTTGTTATTTCCTCAAACAGTGCTAATAAATTAGTTTCACAAAACCATGTTGACTCTGCCTGATTGCATTGAGGTTCTGTGCTATAACCTACTCAATAATAGATCCCAGCATTTTCCCTATGACAGGTATTAGGCTGACTGGCCTGTCGTCTCCTGCTTTCTCTCGCCCTCCTTCCTTGAATAGAGGTGTTACATTAGCTGTTTTCCCATCTGATGGGACCTTTCCAGAATCTAGGGAATTTTGGAAAATTGGAACCAATGCATCTACTATCTCAGCAGTCACTTCTTTTGGGACCCTAGGGTGATGTCCATCAGGTCCTGGGGACTGGTTAGCTTTTAGTTCTAATAATTTTCTCTGCATCCTTTCCCTGGTGATTGTAATTGTTTTTAGTTCCTCCCTCCCTTTTACCTTTTTGATTTACAATTATTTCTGGAATGTTATTAGTATCCTCTACAGTGGATGCAAAATATCTGTTTAATTCATGCCATTTCCTTATTTTCGATTATTATTATTATGTAACAAGATCAGAGAGAGGTGCTTACAGGATTTTAGAATACATTTACATTCACCAGGCCAGATACTGCATAAAAATGAGGTATTAATTGAGTGTCTAACTAGGTCAGTTTAACAGATTTGCATTATCAAAAGTGGTGAGGGTGTTTAAACTAGAAACTTAACTACACATAAGAGATAAAAATAGCTTTTTATACATTTAAAGCCATGCAAGTCCACTAAAGATGTGTCTGAGGGGAATTGGCATTTAGTTACTGGGCTACATACCATTCTGTCCCCTTCAAAAGAATATTGTATTCTCCTCATATTTTCTCTTGGCGATGCTGATCCCTATTGGAGTCCAGTGCCATGAGTATGAAGCAGGTGCTCATCCCTGTTGAGATCTAGTTGTGGAGGTGCTCAGCAGATGCTGACCCTTAACTGGAATCCAGCAACAGGGATGTTGGTCTGCTGTGGATTCCTACTGGGGTCCATTCCCCTGGATCCTGCTATCCCTGGGGTCTCAACCCATGGTCAGCCATCCTCTGATACCCTGCTGGGCAGTCACGTTCTGATATCTTGTCCTCCTGACCTGAATTAACCCCTCTCCAGAAAGAGGATCATCACCAATTAATCACTGGAGTCACTACAGCACAGAAGGAGACCATTCAGCCCTTTGAGTCAATCCTAGCTCCTTGTGGAGTAATCCAGTCAATCCCGTGCTCCCACTCTATCCCCGTGTAAGTTTGTTTCCCTCAAGGATCCATCCAATTTCCTTTTGAAATCATTCTTCCTCTCCATTTCCAGCGCCCTCACAGGCAGCGAGTTCCTGGTCACGACTACTCACTGCGTTTTTGTGATTAATAAGCTCCTCACGAACATACGAAATAAGGGCAGAAGTAGGCCATTCGGCCCCTCGAGCCTGCTCTGCCATTCAATAAGATCACGGCTGATCTGTTTGTGTTTTGAATTCCAAATTCCCATCTACCCCTCATTAACTTTGATTCCCTTGTCTAACAAGAATCTATCTACCTCCACCTTAAAAATTTTCAATGACTCCGCCTCCACTGCCTTCTGAGGCAGAGAGTTCCAAAGCCTCCTCATCTCTGTCCTAAAAGGGAGACCCCTAATTTTAAAATCGTGCCCCCTTAGTTCTGGACTCACCCACAAGAGGAAACATCCTTTCCATGCCACCTTGTCAAGGCCGTTCAGGATCTTGTATAACTTCAATCAAACCACCCCTCACTCTTCTAAACTCCAGTGGAAACAAGCCCAGTCTGTCCAACCTTTCCTCATGAGACAACCCACTCATTCCAGGTATCAATCTAGTAAACCTTACATCCCATCTCCACCCCCACCCACCTGTATCACTTGCCCAAAATCTTCAATCTGTGCCCCCTAGTCTTTGTAGCATCAGCTAATGGGAACAGCTTTTCTTTACCAACCCTATCTAAACCTGCCACAGTCTTGTGCACCTCTATCAAATCTCCCCTCAATCTCATTCTGCTCCAAGGAGAACAACCCCAGCTTCTCCAACCTAATGTAGCTAAAACCCCTCATCCCTGGAACCACTCTGGTAATCATTGGACAAGTGATGCGTTTTATGTAAGATTACATTGGGTTTTCAGCCCAGTAACAGGCCACTTGGCCCACCTAGTTCATGCTGGTGTTTATGCTTTACTCAAGCCGCCTCCATTTATTTTTCCTCATTTGAATCTGCCAATGTAACCCTCTATGCCCACCTCCCTCATGCGCTTGTCTAGTTTCCTGTTAAATGCATCTATACTTCAACCACTCCCTGTGGTAGTGAGTTCCACATTCTCGCTACATTTGTGTAAAGAAGTTTCTTTTGAATTCCCTGTTGGATTTCTTGGTGACTATCTTATGTTGATACAAGATATCTTGTCCTCCCCACAAGAAGAAACACTCTCTCTGTATCCACTCTATCAAAACCTTTCAGGATTTTAAAGACCTCTAGGTCACCCCCTCAGCCGCCTTTTATTCAAGAGATAAGAGGCCCAGTCTGTCAACCCCTTCCTGATATGTACACACCCTTATGAGGCAGGCAAGCCACCAGGATCTACTCACAAGTGACGAACTGCACAACCCAACTTGTTTTAAAGGGTATAAATGCGGTTATAAGTGCAAAAAAAAAATCCTACTAATGGAACTTTAGCACACAGTCGATTAGCCAGCTAGCCAACTGAGCTATAGTGTGATGCAGGGTGATGCCAATGGCACACAGGATCAATCCCTGTACTGGCTGTGCTAGTTCATAGAGGCTTGCCTCCTTGCTTGATGTGGAGTGGTGCTCTCAGGCTAGATAACCAATCCCTCCCCCTCTCTAATGGAGAAAGGTGGCCTATGGCTAATTACTTCTAACCAAAGCTCTATAGGTATAAGATATCTGCTTTTGATGATATAGCAGCATAGTGGTAATGGCACTGCATTAGTCATCCTGAGGCACAGACAAATGTTTTTTTTATTCATTCACGGGATGCGGGTTCCGCTGGCTGGGCCAGCATTTATTGCCCATCCCTAGTTGCCCTTGAGAAGGTGGTGGTGAGCTGCCTTCTTGAGCCGCTGCAGTCCATGTGGTGTAGGTACACCCACAGTGCTGTTAGGGAGGGAGTTCCAGGATTTTCACCCAGCGACAGTGAAGGAACGGCGATATATTTCCAAGTCAGGATGGTGAGGGACTTGGAGGGGAACTTCCAGGTGGTGGTGTTCCCATGAGTCTGCTGCCCTTGTCCTTCTAGATGGAATTGGTCGTGGTTTTGGAAGGTGCTGCCTAAAGAGCTTTGGTGAGTTCCTGCAGTGCATAGGGATATGGGTTCCAATCCCACCATGGCAGCTTATAGTGGAATTTAAATTCAATTAATAAAATCTGGCTTAAAAGTTACTGGAGAGTAATAGTGAGCATGATGCTGTTGGATTGTCATTAAAAACCCATCTGGTTTAGTGATGTCTTTCAGGGGAGGCAATCCACCCCTGCAATGTGGTTGGAGCTTAATTGCCCTCTGCAATGGCTTAGCAAGCCGTTCAGTTCAAGGGCTTTGCCAGCAACACTGACACCCCAAGAATAACTTCTTATAAAAAACATGCGATTATATTGAAGAGATTCGGAGATGTGGAGCCTCAACAGCAGCTGAGAACTCGATTAGGGGCAGGAGTAGACCATACGACCTGTCAAGCCTGCCCCGCCATTCAATACAACCGTGGCTCACCTTGGGCTTCAACTCCATTTTCCCGCCTGCTCCCCATATCCCTTAGATTTTCGGTGTCTCGGAATTGTCTATCCCAGCCATAAATGTGTTCAGCGATGGAGCATCCACAGCCCTCTGGGGTAGAGAACTCCAAAACCTTAACAAGCCCTTTCGGTCGATTTTCTCCTCAGCTCAGCCCTAAACAATTGTCCCCTTACCCTGCGACAACACTCCCGTATTTCAGATTCCCCGGCCAGTGGAAATATCATCTCCAACCCAAGCGCAGTGGCACCAATACCTGCCTGTTATCAGCACACGTTTCCATACCTGGTTTCTAGGTGATGCCTTTTAACAGCCGCTGTTCTGGGAATCGGCCTTGGCCTTGGCTCACTTTAGGCAGGTGGGAAGCTCGTGTTGTGCTCGTCTCCGCCTTGATGTTCCAAACACCTGAGTGCAGGTTCCGTGATCCAGGCTCCTCTGACATCGAACTGTGTAATTCTCATGCAAGGGGTTTTGTAGGTTTGCAAGAGTATTGTGGCCTGGCCTTCACCACATTTTGAATGTTTGACAAGATGTTGCCTGGTAATAACTAAACCAGACAGTCTAGATTTATTGGCACGTCACAGGCCTGCAAAATGCCACAAACTCTAAGATGGAACATTTCAAAACTACTTCAAGGAGGGAGGGGGGTGGGTGCTAGTCTCAATGTCTGTTGAATAAAAGGCATCGTTGCAGAAGGGTGCCCCCAGAAGGTCAAGGGCAGCAGACGCATGGGAGCACCAGCCTTTCAAGCCCCCCCTCCAAGTCACTCGCCATCCTGACTTGGAAATATATCGCCGTTCCTTCTCTGTCGCTGGGTCAAAATCCTGGATCTCCCTCCCTAACAGCACTGTGGGTGTACCTACACCACATGGACTGCAGCGGTTCAAGAAGGCGGCTCACCACCACCTTCTCAAGGGCAATTGGGGATGGACAATAAATGCTGGTGTAGCCAGTGACGCCCACATCCCATGAAAGAATAAAGAAAATTTTACCTTGTGTATTGTTGTTGACTCCTGTTTGAAGTATATTGAAAGAACTGACTGGAGTTATCAACTATCGCCAGCTGTCCAAGGAAGCTGAATAAAGCTATTGAATAGTCACAATACATCCACGACGGCCTAAGCTTTTAAAATTATGATGGGTTTTGTTGGGGGAAAATCAACTTCCTGTGAGGTGCTAAGGGATCAGTAATGAAAAAATTGTCGCGAGCAGAGTGAGCAGGAGGTTTTGCAAGAACATCTTGGTTCATGGGTTTGCTAGAATATTCTACGTTCTTCCTCCGGGATTGGGTAAGATCAAGAGGAATGTGACCACACATTCATACGTTTTACAGAGTTGGATTGAGCCCCTAACTATTCTTTGTGATCGATTCTCCCACTGCTTTGACAGATGAGTTGTTGACCTTCTAGGTTGGTATCGTCTCGTGGGTGATGTTAAATCAGTTTGTGATTGGCTGATCTGATAGTAAATATTCCATGTGAAGCCAGTGTTGGAGGGATGCGTCAAGACTTTGCGGCGTGTTGGCTTATCCTGTAGACGTCTGACACTGTTCTCCTCAAGTGTTGAGGTCGCTCGATGACGGAGGCTTCCCCATTTGGATCTGTTGTCCAGGATTGTTTTTTTTTCTCTCTCGCACTGGGATCCAACTTGCAGCTTCTGGGAATGTCTTTGTATCTAAGTTTGGGGCGTCCTGTGGTGTGGGCCCCTGTGCTCGGCTAGCTATGGAAACCCGCCTTTGAGTTACGGGAATCCTCTGTGCGGGCCACATGATGGACATGATGAAGTGATAAATGCTGGCCTAGCCAGCGACACCCATACCCTGTGAAAGAATTTTTTTTAAAAAAACAGAGAAACCCTTAGTTGTAGCACCCTTACCCTGTGATGGTGAACTGTTAGCTGATTGCTCAACTTTTAGTTGTTTAAACTTCGGCAATACCCTGAACTTTGGGCTCTTGCTCGCCTACACCTAAGCTGTCCGCATTGTCATTTTTCAGACCTGGTGTTAAGCTGAGGCCCCCTCTCCTCCCTCAGATCGATGTAAAAGATCCCGTGGCGCTGTTTTGAACAGGAGCTGGGAAGGCCTCTGGTTTCTTAGCTAACAGTCCCTCCTTAACCAACACCTCCGAAAGAGATTATCTGGTGAATACCCTATTGCTGTTTGTGGGCGCTTGCTGTGCTCGGAACCTTGAGTCCTGAAGAAGAGTCATATTGGACTCGAAACATTAACTCTGCTTCTCTCTCCACAGATGCTGCCAGACCTGCTGAGTTTTTCCAGTGTTTTCTGTTTTTAATTCCGGATCTCTAGCGCCTGTGACATTTGGGTTGAAATGTGTCTCAAACGCAGGCTGCCCCAAAACAACCCCTTTTTATTTTATTCAGAAGGGTTTAAACGCGGGTGGATTTTAAATGCTCTGGTTGGGGGGGGGGAGGTGGGGGAGTGGAGGGGGTGTGGGGGTGGGGGGAGGTGGAAGTGTGCACCTTGGGTTGCGTGGTAAGTATTGCAAGCTTGCAATCACCCCGAGCCTACAACACTCAAAACAAGGAGGTGAAGAAGGAAGCCCTGCATTCCTTGAATACCTAGCAGCATGTTTGTGACCTATGTGCAGGCAAACCAGAGGGACCAGGGGTTGGTTGCCGCAGCGATGGTGCCACATTTCATATCCAAAGCACTCGCTTGGTTTCAGTAATCTGGCCTCCTGACTAGCTGTCACATGCTGTACCTTTCTGAAGCCTGGTGGCCTAACTTTGAGATGCCCAATACATTTCTGCACACTTACATGCTCTAGTCACTAATGGCATCTTTCTTTAGCCAGGAATACGAACGAGGAGCAGGAGTAGGCCATTTGGCCCCTCGAGCCTGCTCCTCCATTTAATAAGATCATGACTGACCTGACAGTAACCTCAAACCTGCATCCCGCCCACCCCTGATAACCTATCATCCCTTGTTTACCAAGAATCTATTCACCTCTGCCTTAAAAAATATTCAAAGACTCCGCTTCCACCGCCTTTTCAGGAAGAGAGTTCCAAAGACTCACGACCCTCTGAGAGAAAAATATTTCTGCTCATCTCTGTCTTAAATGGGCTTATGTTAAATTGCAGTTTGCAGGCTTTTCAGGCAGGCTCCTTGTGTTTTGCTCCTCTTACTGTTACGTGCACTAGTGGCACTCCGCTATATTTGGAATGAGCCATTGTAAGGTGTAGAGTGATGAACCGCAAAGGGTTATGAATAGATGCTGTATGTGTTAGAATGAGGGGAATTGTGCAGTTACTCGCTTTGTACCGTTTGAGGCAATATTCCCGCTATCCCAGCCGGATACTGCACTTCCATCAAAGTGACCAGTTGATGGGCAAGGTGAGGTGAACCTGCCTTGTGTAGCGTCGCAGTGCGTGTGGCTTGACTTGTTCGAGTCTTGTTGGTATCTTGAGCAGAGCTGGCACTCACACTGCCTGCTGAGGGTGAAGAAGTGATTTCAGGTTCTAGGTGAATGGCCTGGGCACGGTTGTCTATTTTCAGCTGAGGGTGAAGAAGTGATTTCAGGCTCTAGGTGAATGGCCTGGGCATGTTTGTCTATTTTCAGCCGAAGAAAGTGATCCCGGGCAGAGGGATTCCTTACACTTGTTTGTGTTAAGCCTAAAACTGGAGGTGAGGTTGGTTTCCCTGATGCGACTGTATGGCTTGTGGCTGCGCTGGAGTCCGAGGTGATGTCACAGACGTGCTGTCCGCTGCGGGGTATTTCGCACTGTCTGTGTTGGTAGGATTCAGAAGAAACCTCCCTTTGTACAATGCCTCTCGTGTCCCTGGGGTTTCCTGGCGTTCTTTATAACCAGTAGATTCATTGGATAATGAATCCCCTTTTTTCTGAAGTGGGCAGTTTGCGTGATGCAAGGTCCCAAGACCTTGAATGACCTTTGAATGATGTGGGTTGATGGATGAATGTGGACAGGTCACTCTAGGGCCACCGTCAGCGCTCTAGTCGCTATGGGATCTCTAGTCCGTGGGACCTCTTGGAGCCACCTCGACTGGCAAACAGGACAAAGCTCAACAATGGTCATGTTCCTGTGGGTTTTTTTCATTTATTGCATTTATTGCCCATGTTCAAGGGGCAGTTAAGAGTCAATCACATTGCTGTGGGCCTTGAGTCCGCATGTAGGCCAGACCGGGTAAGGTCAACAGATTTCCTTCCCTAAAAGGACATTAGAACGTCATTAGACTTCTAATTCCAGATATTTATTGAATTCCCTCTGCCGTGGTGGGATTCGAACCCGGGTGCCCAGAGCTGCATTACCTTGGGCCTCTGGATTGCCAGCCCAGCGACAATAATACCACTTCACCCTCACCTCCATATAACCTGGCTAATCGCAAGCACGTTTCTCCACAGAGGCACTTGTCTCTCTGTAGCACTGGTTTGAGATCAGGGTTTCAGTCCCATCTCTGATTCGTGTCCAAACCAGGCCCCAGGCTTATTAGAATTTTGAAATCGCCGGTGATATCTTTTACTTAAACTGTGATGCTGCCATCAGCTTTTTGTCTTTGCAGCCTGCCATTTAATAACCTTTAAGGACTCAGCCGCACGGAGTCCCATGGGTCTCGGAACTGGTGGGATAGTGATGTGAAGCAGTTTGTGCATAGCAAGCAGAAACGTGTTGGAAATAAAGTTGCACTTAGGCCCATGTATTAGTGATTTGGGGCTCAGCTGGAGGCGGGTGGACAGCGCTGTCTACCTCTTGAGTCCAAATGTTGTGGATTTGTGTCCCCCCCTCCAGTGTAGCACTGAGAGAGTGCTGCTGGGGTTGCCAACCCTCCAGGATTGGCCTGGAGTCCCCTGGAACTGAAGCTCAGTCTCCAGGACAACGGCTTGTGTGCAACCCTGGAGAAAAATCACGGAGACGCTAAAAAAGATGGTGGTTTTTATTTTGTCGCTTTCTTTGACATTTCTCCTTGCCGGATATAAAAATACTGAAGTCGGGGAGGGGGGGGTGGGGAAAGAGGGCCGTTTGGCAGCATGCAATTGGGTCATGAGTCTTTTTGCTTTCCAGTTAGCGTGGGATGTGTTGGCCCACCAGTGGCTGGAGTGTGGGGGGGGAAACGTCATGTGATGATAGCCTCCAGGGATATACTTAATCGCAGTTGGCAGCCCCAAGTGCTGCACTGTCAGCGATACCGTCTTTTAGATAAGTCATTATCTAAAGGCTCTGCCTGCCCCCCCTCGGATGGATGTCAAATACCCCCCATGGCACTATTTTGGAGAGGAGCAGGGGAGAGAACAGCATCTAGCACGGATTATCTGTGTATGATCACAGTGCTGTCCGTGTGGCCTTGTGTGTAAACTGGCCGTTGTGTTTTCTGCAGTCCAACAGCTAAAGGGATGACTGGTGAATGTGCGAGTTAAGAGTCAGACCGGTGTCAGTTTGTAGGAGTGCCAGGGAGATTTTGAAAGCATGTTGGGAGCAGCCAGTCGTTCTGACCTGGAAATGGGCTGCCCGAAGGATGGCGGAAGCAAATGCACGTGGTAACTTTGGATGTACGCTCGAACAGGGTTAATTTGTGAGCTGTGGGGGTAGAGCAGGGGAGTGGCGTGAATAGCCAAGCCCTGACCCAGAGCCAGCAGGAGGAAAATGACTCGAGTGGGGGGCCCCCCCCGACCTGTGCTGCAAGGCTCTCTATGATATGAATAATTCCTGGCTCCCTAAAATGTGTGCAGTACAGTGAAATCAGGTTGGGGGAAAATATGCACCCAAAGCTCCTCCAATTGGCGACCTGCTTTTTTGTGCAGAAGTGGCATTGCCCTCAGGAGATTGGCAGTGCTCTTCGGAATGTTTCTTCCCTCTGTAAGTTAGCGGTTGATTAGCAACGCCCCCGAGACCAAGCCAATTCTTCATCTCCATTCGCTTTCAGGCGATAGGGACTAAGGCCTTATTTATTACCCGCCCTTAGCTGCCGACTCTTGTAGGCCTTTGGATGGTGTTTCTGACCCAGTACTCGGGGAGTCCCAGGTATTTGATACCTCAGAATGGTGCCCGAATTGGAGAGGAACTTAGAGATCGGCATCTCTGCTTTTGTTCTTCTTGACGTTATCAGCAGCTGGGCTTTTGAGGTAACCTTGGCTAGTTGTTAACCTTCGGAAGGGAAGTCCTGTCGTCACTGAGCTTCAGGGATGGAGGGGTGCAAGGTACCCAGTCCAGAGGCAGTGAGCTATTCTCCCAGTGGTTGGGCAACTTGTGCGCATCCAGGAAGATGCGGAGTATTTCCTCACAAACCTGACTCTAGCCTTGTTAGATGGACCGAATTCCCGTTTGTCCTTGCGCAGGGTGGTGACCTGCCGTTTCGTGAGGTGTTTCCTGCTCGGGAGTTCGAAGCCAAGGGCCATCTGCAAGATGCGTTGCAGCAACTCGCCACAGTCCCTTCGACAGCACCCCACAAAGCCAAGACCTCTGCCACCTAGAAAGGCAAGGGCAGCAGATGCATGGGAACAGCACCACCTGCAAGTTTCATTGAGCTTGTTCAAGACAGAGATGGGTAGATTTCTAGATATGAAAGATACCAAGGGATATGGGGGTAGTGCAGGAAAATGGCTATGAGATGGAACATCAGCCATGATCTAGTTGAATGGTGGAGCAGGCTCAAGAGGCTGAAAGGCCCACTCCTGCTCCTAAGTTCCCCTCCAAGCCACTCACCATCCTGACTTGGAAATATATCGGCCGTTCCTTCACTGTCGCTGGGTCAAAATCCTGGAACTCCCTCCCTAACAGCACTGTGGGTGTACCTACACCACTTGGACTACAGCGGTTCAAGAAGGCAGCTCACCACCACCTTCTCAAGGGGCAATTAGGGATGGGCAATAAATGCTGGCCTAGCCAGCGACGCCCACATCCCGTGAATGAATTTATTTTAAAAAAGCATTATGACCTTGGCTACAGAAGTAATAGCGACGTACATCTCACCACCACCGCGGGCTAGAACTGAGAGTTTGCAGCCCTTAAGAATTCTGGCAGAAGGCGAGGATTGGAGAAATACTCTTAAGGGGAAAGGTTTGCTGGGCTATGGGGCAAGAGCAGGGCTGTGGGACTAACGCAATCGCTCGTTCAAAAGAAGTGGCTCAGGCTTGAATGTCACCCCAAGTTTCTGTGATTCTAGGTGATAAGAGATCTAGTTAATATATAAAAAAAGGATTAGTGGGTAGTCCTGTCCAAAGGGGAAAAAAAAAGTCCAATGGGTTTCCCTCAACCTGACACCTATGCAATGGGAATTGGCTGCTTAAGTGTCTAACAGGGATTACAAATGGGCGTTTTAAAATGGGCATGTGCACCATGTGAAAACCAGCTTGTAATTCAGTACTTACCGAACGCTGAGTTATGTAAATTGGTTTCCTTTTTTTCACAATGCGGTTTTTTTGTTTCTCAGCTGCTTTTGCAGAAAGGAGCGGTGAGAGAGAGAGCAGAGCGTTCTGGCACAGCTTCTGAGGCTTCCGTCTGGCCTCCTGCCACTGATCTGCAATCGGCCTCTTGTGAGGTGTAATACTCTCTCTCTCTCTCTCTCTCTCTCTCTCTCTCTCTCTCCCCGCCGAACATTACCTTTGTCACCAGCGAGTGACAGGGGAGGAGTATTTGTTTGATTCTTTGACGCGTATTTTCCCGTCCCTTTCTCGTGCTGTAGGATTTTTTTTTATATAAGTTCCTTGCGGTGGCTGGAACAGACCAGAGTTTTTGGCCCGTTGCACTGAAGGTGTGAGGAGACGCGTTTGAGTGAATCTGTTTAAATCAGGAGCACAGCACATTCATTGTTTCCCACTTCTTCAACAGCAGCTACTTGCATTTACATAGCACCTTTCCAACAAAGCAGTCTGTACCAATGTGCTTCATGGGTGTGTCACCAAACAAAATTTGGTAAGAGAAAATGATCTCACTGCACAGCAGGTGACCAAAAGCTTGGTCAAAGATGCAGGTTTTAAGAGCGTCGTAAAGGGGAAGAGAGAGGTTTAGGGAGAGAATTCCGGAACTTAGGAGCTGAGCAACCGAAGGCACGGCCACAAGTGCCGAAGCAATTAAAACGCTGAAGGGGCCATAATTGAAGGATAGCGGAGATCACCCAAGGTTTACAGCGACTTACCCTCCAATTTCCTCTTGGAGTGCACAGACGATTTGCGTGGCCCCTTTAAATTGCTTTGTGTCGCTGTGCATGCACGGCGACTTAAAGGGGACAGACTTTGAGTGGGGCCTGCTGGGGAGGGCCTGCTGGGGAACCTTCGGGTTGCTGTGTCGGGGTCGGGGGGAGTGGTGAAGCTGTGGAGGGATTAAATCTGAGCAGTTTAAAATCGAGCTTGCTGCTGTCTGGGAGTTAGTGTAGGACAGCGAGCACATGGGGGATAGGTGAACGGGACTTGGTGTGAGTTAGGGAGTAAGTGTTTATTCTTTCCCCTCCCTGTGAACATGGCAATGGATTTAGGATGGTGTGGGAGGGTATTTATACTAATACCCGCTTGAACTGGGAGCTGTGGAGGGTGTTACACGAATACCCCCTTTTAACTGGGAGCTGAAAGGGTGCAAGATGTCGGTCAGGCATGATGTCCCTGTTAATGTTCTTGACAGTGGAGGCTCACCCCCCCATGGAGAATGGCAGCATGGTGGTACCATGCATCGAGCACTGGCTCACAGTTGAACAATAAAGGCTCTTACACCGTGACCAGAGTGCGATGGGATGGCTAACCTCTGACCTTCCTGACCATGTCGCCCAGTCAGACAGGAGGGGCAGCAGGTGTAGCTTTGTGCTCTACTCTCGGTTGGTGGCCTGACGTACGCTGTGTTTTGACGTACGCTGAAGGGAGTGTGATGGAGGATTTGTTACTGGATGTCGTGTCGTGCCCTGTGGCTATCATTCCTGGAGCTGCTCGGAATGAGGATTTCGTGCTGAAGCCTCCCATTTACGTAACTACTGTTTGCCTCAGGTACATGAGGTGGATAAGGAACGGCAGATGCCTTAAGAGGCTCTGATTGGTGGATTTTGGAGGAGGAGTAGATTCAGAGGAGGGGGGTGGTGGGGGGTGAAAGATCTGGATTCCGAGACAGGTCACCGACCTCCAAACATGAACGCCGTTTCTCTCTGTCCACCTGATCATGACAGGCCCTGCCGACTGCTTCTCTGCTTTAATTAACAAGAAAGAAACCTGGTCTCGATTTGGAAACTTCACCTGTAAACCCTGCAGCTGCCGTAAACGTTTCTTCCCGCGTTGAGAAGATGTGTGTTGTTTTGGGTGGTGGGGGGGCGTTGAGAGAGGCAAAGTGAAGAGGCCTGCACCTGCAAACATTGTTGCCTCGTGAAAGAGCCCTTTTAGATGGCAGGGTGGGGTCCTGAATGAATGGACCCGAGACCAAGGGAGCCGAGGGCTTTGTCAGGGTGGGGGGCAGGCAAGGCCACAACCAGATCAGCTATGACCGGAGCAGGCTCGAGGGGCTGAATGGCCTACTCCTCCTATTTCTCCTGTCCTTATTCCTGTTCTTCCCAAACTGGCTTTATGTGCCGCTGGCATTTTCACTGGGAAAGTCCTGTCTGAGTATACCGATATGTACCAAGCGGCTCGAACAGATTGACCACGGCAGATGAGTAAATATAATTGTGTCGCGCCTTCACTGCCCCATGGCATTGTGACACGGAAGCATTTACGGGGATGCATTTGTTTGAACGATGAAGCCATGGCTTAGGTGCGGACATATAAACTGAGAATGGCCACCCAGTGGCTGGGGGTTTCCCTTGTGACCCAAAGACCTGGGCTAATAACCTGGAGACATGAATTTACATCCCACCAGAGCAGACACTGTGTTCCGATCCAGTCAGAAACTGGATGGCGAAGCCAGTCTCAGTAATGGGGACCATCAAACCATTGTCAATTGTTGTAAAAACCCATCTAGGTTCACTAATGCCCTTCAGGGAAGGAAACCTGCCGCCCTTCCCTGGCCTGGCCTGCATGTGACTCCAGATACCCTCTGAAATGGCCGAGCAAGCCTCTCGGTTCAAGGGCAATTAGGGATGGGCAGCAAATGCTGGCCTTGCCAGGGATGCCAACGTCACATGAAAGAATTAAAATGAAAAGACTTGCGTTTACTGAGCATCTTTCAGCAGCTCGGGATGTCCCAAAGCACCTTGTGAGGTCCTTTCTCGAGTGTTTTGATGTAAGAAATGCGGCAGCCGGTTTGTGCACTGCAAGTTTCTACAACTATCAGTGTGATGATAAGTTTTAGACATGTTGACTTAGGTGATTAAATATTGACCGGGATATATGTATATACACTGGAGATCAAACTGCTGTCAGTGCAGTGCTTGATGGTGAATATCCACTTGATTGGCACCCATCCACCACCTTCAACATTCACTCCCTCCACCACCGACGCACAGTGGCAGCAGTGTGTACCATCTACAAGATGCACTGCAGCAACTCACCAAGGCTCCTTCGACAGCACCTTCCATCCAACACCATCTACCATATAGAAGGACAAGGGCAGCAGACACGTGGGAACACCACCACCTGCAAGTTCCCCTCCAAGCCACTCAACATCCTGACTTGGAACTATATCAGCGTCCCTTACTGTTGCTGAGTCCAAGTCCCGGAACTTTCTAACAGCGCCATGGGTGTACCTACACCACATGGCCTTCAGTGGTTCAAGAAGGCACCTCGAGGGCAATTAGGGATGGGTAACAAGTGCTGGTCTAGCCAGTGATGCCCACAGCCCATGAAGGAATAAAAAGCATAGGTGCCAGGACACCGAGAGGATAAAAGCTTCCTGGTAACTGTCTTAACTTTATTTTAAAATCAAACCTAAATGGGATACCTCCACCTGACTGGTGGCCAAAGCAGAGCCAAGGAAACCAAGATTAGACTTCTAATGTGCAGCTCATGTTAAATAGCCATTTGATAAAGTGCTGCACAACAGACTTATTAGCAAAATGTTACAGCTCATTGAATAAAAAGGGCAGTAGCAACAGGGATGTGAAATTGGCTGACTGACGGGAAGCAGAGGGTAGTGGTAAATGGATCTTTCTTTGGATCGGAGGAAAGTTTGTAGCGGAGTTCCCCCAGGGGTCAGTGTTGGCACCATTGCTTTTCCTGATATATTTTGATGACCTAGACATTGGTGTACAGGGCACAATTTCAAAATCTGCGCATGATATGAAACTTGGCAGTGTTGTGAACTGTGAGGAGGACAGTGTCGAACTTCAAAAGGACATAAAGACAGAAAATGCTGGAAAAAGTCAGCAGGTCTGACAGCATCTGTGGAGAGAGGAACAGAGTTGACGTTTCGAGTCCGTGTGACCCTCCTTCAGAGCTCTGAAGTTATGGAGATAGATTGGAGCAGTCTGGACTGTTTTCCTTGGAGGAGAGAAGGCTGAGAGGGGATTTGACGGAGTTGTTCAAAATCATGAAGGGTCTGGACAGAGTAGATAGGGAGAAACCATTCCCATTGGTGAAGGGTTGAGAACAAGAGGACACAGGTTTTAAGGTAATTGGCATAAGAAGCTGTGGAGACACGGGGAGAGAAACTTTCTCATGCAGCGGGTTGGTTTAGATCTGGAATGCACTGCCTGAGAGTGAGGTGGGGGCAGGTTGAACCCGAGGCATTCCAGAGGGATTTGGAGTATTATCTGAAAATGAAGAATACGCGGGGTTACGGGGAGGTGGGGGAGCGGAACTCCGGTAAATTGCTAACTTGGAGAGCGGACACAGACACGATGGGCCGAATGGCCACCTCCTTTGCTGTAACAGTTCTGTGAAATAGGTCCGGTGCCCAGGACTAGTTCTGCTGCAGTCAAAACATCTCCAGAAAGCCGCAGCTTTCAACTGACAAAACTAAATGCAACCCACAGAAAGGCAACCACAGGGTTGGGAGCGACGTGTTTAATGGCAGCTGTGGCTCAGTCGGTAGCACTCTCTCCCCTCCTGAGTCACCAGGTTCAGGGTTCAAATCCCACTCCAGGGCTTGAGCACAGAAATCCAGGCTGATGCCCCCCACACACTACCGATGGAGTGCTGCACTGTCAGTGCTGCACTGTCAGTGGAGGCGCTTTCAGATATGATGTTAAACCGAGGTCTCAACTGCCCCCTCGGGTGGCAGGTGAAGCTCCCTTGGCACTATTCAGAGAAGAGCAGGAGAGTCTCCCCGGCGTCTTGGCCAACCATTTATCCCTCGGCCGACAGCACAGGAACAAAGTATCCGGCCGTTATCACGTTGCTGTTTTGTGGGAGCTTGCTGTGCACAAATTGGCTGCTGCGCTCCCTACGTTACAACAGTGAGCACACTTCAGAAGTACTTCATTGGCGGTGAAGTGCTTTGAGACATCCTGTGGTCATAAAAAAAAAGGGTTACGTAAATGCAAGTCTCTTTTTCACTCTCTCTCTCTCTCTCTCTAAACCACCCTTGTGCGGCTGGTGGGGGAGAGCTCCATTGGCGTAAGGTCATATTGTTGCCTGGAGACCAATGTTATCAGTGCTGCTACATGGCTGAGGGAGCCTGTGTGCTTGTTATCTGAATCTTCCTGCTGTGACTGGAGTATAAACAGGCCAGGACAGCTTTATGCCGTGGCGCCCAGCTGCACCAAAGACTCTGCAGCTCCCGGTTGAAAGTGGCCTGAAGAGACGGATGCCTTCCTCGCTTAGTCGAGAAATGCCATTATCCCTCGGACCCCTGCCTGCCCTGTATAAACGCGAGCTCGCTCTTTCACAGCACCGCAGCACCTTTTACAGCGCAGAAGGAGGCCGTTCGGCCCATCGAGTTTGCGCTGGCTCTCTGAAATAGCAGCCCACCTAGTCCCAGTCCCCACCTCCCACCTGCCTTATCCCCCCGTAGCCTTGCACATTCTCTCTCTCTTCAGGTAGCAATCGGTTTTGAATTGAACCACCCTCTCCGTCCCCCCACCCCGTGCAGTACAGATTCAGCAACCATTAACTGTAAGAACACGCCGCTCGTCCAGTTATGGGTGTGATACCCGCGTCTCGAATACGTGGAGATTTGTGAGTTGTGTGGCGGTCTTCTCTCAAAAGCTATATGGTAAGAGGTAACCGATCCAACTCCTCGTGTTGCCTAGGAGACCTGGAGTTCCCTCCTTTACACCTCTCTACCTCACTTTCCTTCTTTAAGACACTCCTTAAAACCGACCTCTATGACCAAGCTTTTGGTCGTCCCACCTCTGTGGCTTGGTGTCAAATTTTGTTTTATCATCCTCCTGGGAAGCACCTTGGGGACATTTCATTACATTAAAGGTGCTATATAAATGTAGGTTTGTAGTTGCTGTAAATCTGGCACTCATTTAAACCGGAGTTTAAACCACCACAACCCAAAATGAAAAAGCCGCTCTGCTTACCTTTTATTTTTCTGCTGTTCTTAAGATTTTACTCAGAACTTGATTGCCTGGGAGCTTGATTCCCTCTTGTTATCGTATCAAGTCTGAAATCGTTTTGTATCCTTTTATTATCAACCTGTTGCGAGATGAACGAGCTAATGAGGGAATGTGACCCAGTGGTGTTTTCACTGTGGTGAAGGTGCTGTACAATTGCAAGTTGTTCATTGTATGTTAGCTCAGTTTTTCAGTTGTTATCTTGCATTACTGATGCTGGTTGGGACTGATTTGTCTCAAAAGTTGAATAACACTCAACAGCAACAACAATCTGCATTAATATAGCTCCTTTTAATGTGGTGAAACATCCCACGGTGACCTTCGGGAGCTATTATCACACAGAATTTGGCGTCAGGAGACATTAGGGCCGGTGACCGGGGGCATGGTCAAAGAGGTAGGTTTTAAGGAGCATCTTAAAGGAGGAAAGATTTGGTGGGGGGGCGGATTCCAGAGCTTAGGGCTCAGGCAGCCGAAGGCACAGCCACCGTTGGTGGAGTGGAGAAAATTGGGGGCGCACAGGAGGTCCGGATTGGCGGAGGGCAGAGATCTCGGAAAGTTTCGGGGCTGGAGAGATCCGGGGGGGTGGGGTGGGGTGGGCGGGGGAACCCCGGAGGGATTTGAAAGCAGGAATGAAGATGTTAAAATTCGGGTGCTGCTGGACTGGGAGTCAGTGTCGGCCAGCGAGCATGGGGATGATGGGGTTTGTGGGGCAGGGAGTGAGTTACGACACTGGGGATTGGGGGTGGTGGTGGTGGTGGTGGTGAGCAGATTATTAGATGTGCTCCAGTTTACAGGGGATGCAAGATTCACCGTTTTTAAAAATTCTTTCATGACAAGTACGCATCGCTGGCAAGTCCAGCATTTGTTGGCCGCCCCTTGAACTGAGTGACAGAGGGCATTTCAGGGGGCAGTTAAGAGTCAACCACACTGCGGTGGGTCTGGAGTCACGTGTAGGCCAGAGCAGGTAAGGACGGCAGATTTCCTTCCCTAAAGGGACATTAGTGAACCAGATGGGTTTTTACAACAATCAATACATGGCACAATTACTGAGAGACAAGCTTTCAATTCCAGATTTTTATTTATTAATTTCGTTAACTGAATTTAAATTCCACCAATTGCCATGGTGGGATTTTTCCTTATTCATTCATGGGATGTGGGCTCCGCTGGCTGGGCCAGCATTTATTGCCCATCCCTAGTTGCCCTTGAGAAGGTGGTGGTGAGCTGCCTTCTTGAACCGCTGCAGTCCATGTGGTGTAGGTACACCCACAGTGCTGTTAGGGTGGGAGTTCCAGGATTTTGACCCAGTGACAATGAAGGAACGGCGATATATTTCCAAGTCAGGATGGTGAGTGACTTGGAGGGGAACCTCCAGGTGTTGGTGCTCACATCTATCTGCTGCCCTTGTCCTTCTAGATGGTAGTGGTCGTGAGTTTGGAAGGTGCTGTTGAAGGAGCCTTGGTGAATTCCTGCAGTGCATCTTGTAGATGATACACACTGCTGCTACTGTGCATTGGTGGTGGAGGGAGTGAATATTTGTGGTTGGGGTGCCCATCAAGCGGGTGCTTTGCACTCATCCAGGCAAGTGAGGGAGTATTCCATCGCACTCCTAACTTGTGCCTTGTAGATGGTGGACAGGCTTTGGGGAGCCAGGAGGTGAGTTACTCGTCATAGGATCCCTAGCCTCTGACCTGCTCTTGTAGCCACAGTATTTATATGGCTAGTCCAGTTCAGTTTCTGGCCAATGGTAACCCCCAGGATGTTGACATTGGGGGATTCAGTGATGGTACTGCCATTGAGAGTCAAGTGGATTCTGATAGGTAGACACTTGCCAACCAATCAGCGCCCTCTACTCACGCAGTATAAATTGTTACAAACACAGAAAATGCTGGCAAAACGTAGCAGGTCTGACAGCATCTGTGGAGGAGAGAGAAGAACAAAGTTAACGTTTTGAGTCCGTATGACCCTTCTTCAGTATAAATTGTTGTTCCTTTTGAAATTTGGTATTCTTGCACCTGTCCTGATGAGTGCAAGATGAAAAGTTTTGACAGCGTGTCTCAGAACATCCTGTGCTACCAAGTGACTGTTGGTATAAGTACGTGTTTTTGGAGCACAGCACAAGGACTCTCAACCAATCGAGGAGAAGACCCACTGCCACCTTGTCGGGAAAGTTGGCGGGGGTGGGGGTAGTGGGGATGGGGGGAGTTCAAGTGGGAAATAAAAAGTGGGCTGTACCCAGGGTTGCCCACATCCAGAAAAACCATGTTTCTTTTTTTTTGATGGTGCCTTTGCAGCAATTTGTCAGTGCGAGATTCATGAAAGAGTATTTGTATCGGAGAGGACAGCTGTTACTGTACCCCATCCTGCCACTGTGGATGAGATCACTTGATCAATTGTGCGGCGTTAATTGACAGCAATAATGACACTGTGTGATATTGTGCTGTAACAGGGCAGAAAACCAGCGCTGTGCTTTTTCACTTTCAGCAATATGCCTAAGTCGCTCGCACACACAAGCTGCCAAACATCGCACCGCACAGCTACCCTTCTGAATTAAAAACAATGAGAAATGGTGAAAAGCCACAGCAAAGTTGTTCCTTTTTAAAACGCATCTTGTTTTGCTTGACACATCGCATTGAGCAAGTGTTCCGCGGAGGAAATACTAATGTTGCATCTTAAGCAAGGAGTGTCGTAACTGGGAGAGAACGGCTCCTGAGATTTTGTGATGGTGAGCAGAGTCTGTAATTTAAACAACAGTTTTATCACCTCCAGGATCCATTACTCTCGCTGTCTCACCCATGGAGTGACATGAAGAACTTCAAGCAGTTATATTTGAAGTACTTTTATAGAGCCGTAACGTTTTCCCTTGTCAACGTGTCAGCAAGAATGACTTGGTTCGAAGTAGCCAACGCAAAAAAAAAAAACTGCGGATGCTGGAAATCTGAAATAAAAGCAGAAGATGCTGGAAGTACCCTGAGTCTAGCAGCACCTGCGGAAGAGAGGAACAGAGTTAATGTTTCAGAGCTGCAACCTTTCGTCAAAACTGGAACACGCTAAGAGGCGGACAGGTTGAAATCAGCTGCTCAGTAGTACAGAACTTGAATATCGCTGAAAAGAGAGAGAGACAAGTTGCCGAAGCTTTTTGTCTCGCACTCATCAGGACAAACACAAGAATGCCAAATTTCAACTGACCACAACAATTTATACTGCGGGAGGAAAGGGTGCTGATTGGTTAGCAAGTTGACGCCGATTGGCCGAGGTGTTGCCGCGGAGAAAACGGGGAACATTTCGGGCTCCCCAAGATCCTGGGTAATTCAAAAAAAAAAGGGTGCAAGGCTTGAACGTATTCCTTTTGTTTGCAGAGGACGGGTGCCTGCGTATGAATGTATGTCACTTCCAGCGAATGTAAATGAATCACAGTCTAGCTCGTGAGCTTGGGGAGCTTTCCACGTTCAAACACTCTCCCCTTGTGCCCCCATGACTTATATTCATGAATGGTCAGCTCCATATTTTAATGGAGCCTTCAACACCGGTTGTGAAGTTTAATCTGTCTTCCAGTTTTTAAAGATTCTTTCATGGGGATGTGGGTGTCACTGGCAGGGTCACCACTCATTGGCCTTCACAACTCCTCTGATCATTCAAAAACAACCAACATTGCACTTCCACTTTCTGCTGTTTGCATTCCTTAATTTTAATTATTGGGATTTTCTTTTAATGTGAATAAGGATTTTGAATTATAATTGAGCATCTCGAGTTACTGGCACCAATCAATGCTAGCGTTTTAGTTTAGGATTTAGTTGCCAAAGAGGGAAACGGTTTCCTTTTTTAAAAAAAAAGTATTATTAAAATAAACCCTTCAGAAAATTCGAAACAGTACACGCTAGCCCGACAAGTATGAGTGCAAATCAGGCTGTGCTCGTCTGAGCTTGCAGGGCTTGAGGGGGGGGGCGCAAGGGCTTGAGGGGGCTACGGGTGGACTGAATGTGTCTCTCAGATTCTCGGGCTCCTGGGATTGAGACTGCCCGTGTCCACGTGACAGCCTGCTCTTTGTGGGATCTTGCTGTGCGACAGACTAGCTGCCCCCCCCGTTTCTGTCTGTTGTATCAGCGACCACGACATCAGCAAAAAAGCTTTGAATATAATTCTTTTTAACACCAGGGAAGGACCCTCCAAGGTGTTTCGCGGAGGTATCATTAAAAGAGGAATGGTTAGCGAGCTAAGGGAGGAGCGCGGTATAGACAATGCTTGAGAAAGCCGATTGGGGTCGTCCTCAGGAAGTGGGAAGACATTACATAAATGCCAACTTATTTCTAAACTTCATCCGTGGGTTGTAGGCGACGCTGGCAAGACCTGCGTTTGTTGCCCATATAAATAAGAAAAGAAAGTCTTGAATTTATATTGCCCTCCTCGTGCTCACTGGACATCTTAAAGTGCTTTACAACCAATGAAGCACTTCTTGAAGTGTAATAATGTAGGAAACGCAGCAGCTAAATCACACTCGGTAAACTCCCACAAACAGCAAAGTGAAAATGAGCAGGTAATCTATTTTTGCTGATGTTAATTGATGGATAAATATTGGCCACTGCTCTTGTTTGAAATAGCGCCACGGGACCTTATACATCCCCACCCCTCTCCAGCAGGCAGCTGAGGCCTCGGTTGGACGTCTCATCCAAAAGACAGCACTTCTGACAATGCAGCACTCCCACAGCACTCCCCAGGAGAGCCAGCCTTTGTTTTTGTGCTCAAGCCCCTGGAGTGGGGCTTGAACCCAGAACCTCGTGGTTCAGAGGCGAATGTGCTACTGACTGAGCCCCGGTTGACAAACCTCTAATCGCCTGAGAATGTGGTGGTGAGCCGCCGACTCGAACCACTGCAATCCACAGTTCTGTTCGGGGAGGGAGTCCTAGGACTTCGACTCAAGTGACAATGAAAGACCACAATATATTTCCAAGTCAGGATGGTGTGAGGCTTGGAGGGGATCTGCCTAACATTTAATAACCAACTTTCAAATTTTCTGAAGTACCTTTGAAATATTTTGCTGTGAAAGGGGTTTTATAACCTAGGGATTTAAACCCAGGAGAGCAAAGTTAGACTTAAAGGAATAACGCTGGCAGCAGAACCACTTTAGGGATGGACTCGAAAGCCTCCCGGAAGAGGTCAAACATTACTCACCGACCCTGGCCTGTGACCGACCGAGTCAAACATACTCACCGCCCCTGGCCTGTGACCGACCGAGTCAAACATTACTCACCGACCCTGGCCTGTGACCGACCGAGTCAAACATACTCACCGACCCGTGGCCGCCCCTGGCCTGTGACCGACCGAAATGGAGAAGGCTCATTTGGGAAGGCACCGAGTGACTTTGTCAGGGTCCCTGCAGAAGGGGGGTGTCAGAGGGAGAGCGCAAGCCTCAGAACAGCCCATCTAAGCCAACCTTTCAAACACCACCTGCCTCGCATGTGGCAGAGCCGGGCATTGGACTTGCCAACCATCTCCGAACCCCGTTGAACTGGAGCGGAGGCAAGTTTCCCCCCCCTAGTCCCGAGGGGCTGCTTAGGAAGAGTGCTGGCAGACCGACAGCCTCTCGTCATTAGGGCTGGGAGCCCGGGTTTTGCTCCCAGCGGAGCTGCAGGTCTGATGATTTCTGCAGTTGTTGTGTGGGGTATCGAGTTACCGCACAGCCTGCCATTGGCTCGCCGAGCGGTGCAGCCGCAGTTGGGTTCCTGTTTGCAAGCGTTGCCGCTTTCCCCCTGTGACTTCCTGAGCTTTTAATTGGGATGCACTGTAAAACCGCAGTGCAGGCCCGAGCAATATCCAAATTAAACCCACGCCTTTGTTTTCTCTGAACGGCCCCCGGCATCTGCCTCGATCGCTGCTCTGCTGTCCAGACTTTCTGTTTTTCCCTGTAACGTGCTGGGGTCAGGCCACGGAAGCTTTGTAAACAAGGATGAGAATTTTAAATCCCCTGCAATTCTGACCTCTTGCACATCACTGATTTTCATCGCTGCTCCGTTGGTGGCTGTGCCTTCAGTTGCCTAGGCTCTAAGCTGTAGAATTTAAAAAAAAAAAATTCATTCATGATATGTGGGCTTCGCTGGCTGGGCCAGCATTTATTGCCCATCCCTAGTTGCCCTTGAGAAGGTGGTGGATGAGCTGCATTCTTGAGCCGCTGCAGTCCATGTGGTGTAGGTACACCCACTGTGCTGTTAGGGAGGGAGTTCCAGGATTTTGACCCAGCGACAGTGAAAGGAACGGCGATATATTTCCAAGTCAGGATGGTGAGTGGCTTGGAGGGGAACTTGCAGGTGGTGGTGTTCCCATGTGTCTGCTGTCCTTGCCCTTCTAGATGGTAGCAGTCGTGGGTTTGGAAGGTGCTGCCTAAGGAGTGCTGCCTTGGTGAGTTCCTCTTGCCTTGAATTCTGTCCCTAGCCCTCCGCCTGTCTGCTGTCCTTTCAGGCTTACTTGAAAAGTACCTGCTTGACCAAACATTCAGTCCCCCGACCTAATATAATGTCTTCAATGGCTTGGTGTGAAATTCTGTTTGCTAATGCTCTTGTGACATGCTTTGGGACACTTTGCCTTGTTAAAGTTGCTACACAGGTGCAAGCTGTTGGTCAGACTGTGTTTGAGGGAGGGTTATTCTCACTGGTGGTAATCTTGAGACTTCCTTCGCTGGTACCCAGCCACATGAGGTGTGGGGGATCTCCCCAGGCAATGTGTTGTGCTCTTTACATAACATTGCATTAATCTACATTAGAAGTTGTTTGTTCTAAATCAATGAATCAATTGTTTAAGCTCATTGAAGGCTCTTTGCCCTCCCCCACCATATGGCGCCACTATCTCCTGTTCCTCATCAGCACAATACCTTAAAACCCAAAGGGAGTGTGTGCGTTAGCTTAGAATTTCCAGTATCTTTCATTGAGTTTTCAAACCAGCCCCGATGCAAAAAAAAAAGCCTAGTTTATTCGGAAATGTATTCTTCAGTAAAACTGCACCAATAGACACGTTGCCTGTTTTACTCTTCAAGCTTCTGCTTTTTTTCTGCCCGTTCCTTTTATCTTGAGTTTCAGTGCTTGGCCGCACAGTGACTGTGCCACTGCTGTCCAATGCCACAGAGCCACATGTGGCTAATTGGGTATCCAGATGTGGCTAATTGCATTTCTGATCAGTGCCAAAAAAATGAGTCTTGGACACTTGTTGAGCGTATGCTCGATCCCAAAGGGTCACTCACATGACATGCACGTGTGAACTTAAATTTCTTTGTGGATTTGTTGGTAAAATGGTCAAGTGAAAAACTGTGTGTGTGTGTGTGTGTGTGTGTGTGTGTAAGGAAGCGTACAAGTGAGAGTGCATTCAGGGTACACGGTAGCATAGTGGTTATGTTACTGGACTTGTAACCCAGAGGCCCGGACTATTGATAGGAGATGAGATCAAATCTCAGCAGAGCAGCTGATAATTCAGCAAAAACACCTGGAATAAAAGAATCTATAGCCTCAGTAATGGTGACCATTGAGCTGCCATGTTTTTTTTTGTTTAAAAACTCACCTAGTTCTCTCATGTGCTTTTTTTAGGGGAGGAAATCTGACCTCCTTGCCCGGTCAGGGTCACACGTGACTCCAGGCCCACAGCAGTTTGGCGGATGTTAACTGCCCTCGGAACCGGCCTAGCTGGGCACTCGGTTTTAAGAATCATCACAGCCTATCGGGTCCCTGCAGGCTGTGTGTGGGGAAATCCCGTCAGTCCCATTGCCTTGCAGCCTGGCGAGTTTCTTTCCCTCCAGTGGCCATCCAACTTCCTCGTTGCCTCAAAACCCCGCAGCGGTTTGGAAGGGTGGCTAGCTAACACCCCCTTCAGGGAAAATGGGAATGAGTGATAAATGCTGGCCTTGTCGGTAACACCCACGTCCTGAAGGTGCACCTGTGGATTGCCCCTGCGATCTGCTGTGGATAGCGCTGGAGTTGATCGCAGTGCCACCTCGGGTTATGCTGAGGGTTTGCAACTCTCTCTCGGGGATTCAATGGTTCTTGTGCTGCCATTGGCCCCTACTCTCTTTCTACTTTGTGTTTTCTACAGCTGGTTTCCTTTGGCTATACTTTCTCTGGTAACATTGTTGGCTCGCTGCCCCGTAGTGAGGTTAGGGCTGTTTGTTGGCTTGTGTTTATCTGTTATTGGGCATGTACTCATTTTCTTAAATCTTTAATCTCCCTGTATGTTTTATGTGCCTGACTACTGCTGACTGCCCTGTCGAGGCAATGCAAAGGCTTCTCGCACAATGTGTGTTGGAGCTCACCGGTGCTCATGTCCCTGACACAACCACTAGGGTCAGAGCCCCTAGAATTTTAATTATTCTTGTGTCCCTCTAATTCCATTCTGTCATTGAGGGGGTCGCTATGTGTGCGCGCACGCATATTTCCACTGTTACAACCGGTCCCCGGGCGAGGTTCCCCCAAATTGTTATGCTCCTGGTTGAGGAGGGTTGAACTTGCTCCCTTTCTGTATTCAACCCCCTCGGTTGGTCACAACAAGGTTAATTTAAAAGGGATCCCTTCACCCGTGGATACCTTTCCCCAGTCTGAATGTATTTTATGTTTTAAAAGGAGCCCATTTAACCAGGCTGTCTTGAGTCGAAGAGTGAGTTTATTAGTTACTAAACGCGAGAAAGAATAATAAAAACGCAACGCACGTATACACAGATCAGAAATGAGAAACTGAGTCCAAAAATAAAAGTTAGTGAGATATATGCATCAGTCCTTTGGTTCCTCCGTGAGGAGGAGTAGATGGTGAAACATTGCGGCCGTTAAGTTGGGGTGATTGCGATGGCGCTGACTTTGGGCAGTTGAGTGGATTTGGAGATTATTGGTTCTGCAGGTTAGCTGAAAGGAGTTGTCCTGTTTCCGTTTTGACTGTGGCTTTGCTGACTTGTGACTTGCTTCCAGCAATCAGAGAGAGAGAGAGAGTTTTTAACTTGCAAGCACAGAGATGCCCAGTTGGTGTTCTTTAGCTGTGACCATCACAGCGCACACACACACCAGAACAGGACATCAGGTTAGCACACAGAATGCGGGTTGCAGTTGGCTTTTTGAAAACCCCTTTCCTTGTGTATTCCTGGAAGGGAAAAAAACATGTCTTTCGCCCAGATCTGTTTCCTTTTCAACTCAGTTCATGTGCACAGCCTGGGATATAAATCAGGAGGTGGTTTTGGCTGAGATGGTAATCATTTTCCATTATCTCCGCAACCACAGGAGATTACAGTTCAGTTTGCATTGTGTCTTTCCCTTCGAAGTGCCTCTGTCTGAAGTAGGCCCTGTCACACCTTTTAGGTGCGACATTCTGTTCTCTCCGAACTAGTTGATCAAGTAATCCACATAAGAATTTTCCAGCAAGTGGTTACCTAACAGTCTCTACCAGCTTTTGCTTGTATGTCCTTTTTAAAAAAAAACATGCCTTACTTAGAAAATCAATATGTCCATAAGTAGTTCTGTCTACAGAATAACAGTTTTTAAAAAAAACCATTGGCAGTGAAACAGTTTGAGGTATCCTGAGGACATGAAAGATGCTGTATCAATGCAAGTGCTTTCACACTAACTGAACACAAAGAGGGATCCATTCACATGGGAGGAAGGTTCGGGTGGGGGAGGGGGGTGGGGATGCATTTTACAGCCCCTTCCCCGCCGGTATATCTGAAAGTTGGGGGGGTGGGGGTGGGGTGTGGATGTAAAGAGAAAAATGGGTAGCTAGCCCAGCACTGACCCACCCACCCCTGAGCTGTCCCCCATTTTACAGTGGTAGGGTAAGGCATCAGTCAGCCCTCCTGCCTTTATGCCTAGTGAGGCCCTGAACTGGTCAATTAATGGCCAATTAAGGGCCTGTTTCCAACCCTGTTGCAACATACGTGAGGCTGGGGAAGGTGGGATGAAGGAGGCCAGCCTGCTACTTTATTCAATTTGGGCCAAAAGGTGGGAAGGAAGGAAGGTACCTCTTTACAGGTGTGTCCCCTGTGTCCATTGGGGGCACAACACCCCGCCCCCACACCCCACTCAAGATTGCGCCCCCTCCATCCACCACACCCCACCCCCCGCCGAGCCTGCGAAACCCAACGCCCACCCCAACTCACCCCTTCCCTTCCTAGAGTTCCCGGTCCCTCCCCGACCAAAAATCAACCTTCTGGGACTCCCTTGTAGTCCCAGCAGTGACCACTACTGAGTTCTGGCGCTGTTGCTGGGACTACTTAGCTGCTGGTCAATCGGATTGGCCGGCAGCTCCTGAGGAGGGCGGGCTTTCCTGTGCCTGAGGGGGTGGGGCTGACCCACGTTTCCCTTGTGAGGGCTCCTCCCTCCCCCCCACCCCAGCGTATTATTGCTCCGGGGCGGCCATTTCTGAAGTTGGTGAACTACCGACCGATTTGACTACCGGTGGGGCAAGGAATACCCCCGCCCGCCCCCCCCCCAAACATAGAGTTCACCCAATGAAATCAATGCTTGGAGAGACTAACACATTTCCACTTCTAGTTAATTTATGTCCTTTTCACTTATTTTATTACTTGATGATGTGGGAGACAGGGGTTAGGTCTCAATTTTGGAATGAGTCCACGTGGTGACTCAAGACAGTATATCTGACCCTTGCTTTAGTAAAATGTCAGATAATTGGGTTGGATGTACAATTGTTTGGAGACTTGAAGCAGAGTTCAAAAGCGCTTGGGCCACCAGCTTGTGCACCAGTGGAAATCTTTAAGGGGGATCGTTGATACCATGGCGGGGTGGTGAAGTAATATATTTACACACCACACACGCGCCCAGCTGCTGCCCTTGGGTACGATTAAATAATTTTCATTATTTTTTTAACTTCCTCAAGGGTGCCTCCGTGTTGAGGGGCCCCCTCGGTCGCCGACCTGTCTCAGCAGCGCCCACCTCTCTCGGTGTGGCTGCCCAGGCTCCAGAGCTGTCCGTCCTCTGACTGGGCTAGCAGCATCGGGGGGTCTGCCCCACCCACCATCCACAACAGGACAACAAGCTCGGCCAATTAAGAGGATGGACTGATGGACACGGGTATAGGCAGGAGCACTTACACACCTGTACTTTCTAGAAAGGTCACCAGTGTTGGCCGCAAGGTGATTTATTTATTTTTTTTGGAGAAAGGGCTGCCTGATCAGCGAGATCAATTTTAGGCGTAGGAAGGAAAAGAGAATATGTGGGGAATGCAGGATTGATGGGGCCCAGAGCGCACTGCATCCTCGTTGAAGCCAGTCGAGTCACTCAGGATATACACTCACCAACAGTATTGATAGTTTGCGACGTAACAGCAGCCATGTTATTTTTAAACTCCCAACAGGGAAGTTGTGGATTGGGTGAGGAGGAGGAGGATTTCTATATTTACACTTGAGTTTGAAGGGTTCCTGTGAGCTTGCGAGGGAGGTAATTAGTGCTGGCTGCGCATATGTAGGTGGCGGAGAAAACTGAGGTGTGAAGCTGAGCTGGAAATGCTCGTTTTGAAATGCAAAGTTTAAACTGTTTAGCGTGACTGGAATCCAGGAGCATTCCACTTGTGAGGTTGAAGCGGTATCACCTCGAGCTTGACAATACTGAATGAAAGCACCCATTGGAGATTGGGGTGGCCCTGCAGTTTTGTCAAGGCTGATGTGTTTCTGAAGGGTGCACGCTCGGACAATGATGGGCCCTCCGAGGGACCTTCTGGCGTTTGGTTGTGAATGTTGAACTTGACTGAAATGTTTAGACCAGAGATGGTTTGTGGCTACTCTAGTTGCCCCTTAGCCACATCAGTTGCCATTGCTCTGTCAACAACACAGTCGGCGCATGTGGTGGCCCCAAGTGGGTAAAAATTCCGATGTAACCATTTAGGTTACGATTTTCCCCAAGTCCAAATTTTACGCTGGGAATGCAAAATGTAGCCCAAAGTGAGCCTTTCTTGTTGAAAGGCATTTTTATATTGTCATCTTGGTCATGGAGAGAGTGCACTGTAGCTTTCCCAGAATGATACCTAGACTCTAAGGGTTAAATTGTGCGTTGAGATTACAAAACTAGGGTTGTATTCCCTGGAATTTAGATGGTTAAGGGGCAACTTGATTGAAGTTTTCAAGATATTAAGGGGAACAGATAGGGTAGATATTGAGAAACTATTACTATTTTTTAGGGAGGACTAGGGGGCATAGTGTATAAATTGGAGCCAGACCTTTCAGCAGTGAAAGTGGAAAACGTTTGTACTTACAAAGGGGAGTAGTAGTTTGGAACTCCCTCCTGTAAGTGTCAGTCGAAGCTCGATCAATTGTTAATGTTAAATCAGAGAGCGATGGATTTCTGTTATCCGAAGGGATTAGGGGATATGGGACAAAGGTGGATTTATGGAGTTAGGTCACAGATTGACCATGATCTCATTGAATGACGGAACAGGCTCAAGAGGTTAAATGAGCTACTCCTTGTTCTGCTCCTAGCTAGTCTGACATGCAGCCTGGACTATCCATGTAGGTTGGTGGGGAGGGGCAGTGATATGTGGGTGACAGTGTGAATTATGTGCAGGAGCTGCAGAAACCTGGGCCTCACAATGTGCTGCAGGAACCCGGGCCTCACAATGTGCTACAGTAACCCGGGCCTCACAATGTGCTACAGTAACCTGGGCCTCACAATGTGCTACAGTAACCTGGGCCTCACAATGTGCTACAGTAACCTGGGCCTCACAATGTGCTACAGTAACCTGGGCCTCACAATGTGCTACAGTAACCTGGGCCTCACAATGTGCTACAGTAACCTGGGCCTCACAATGTGCTACAGTAACCTAGGCCTCACAATGTGCTACAGTAACCTGGGCCTCACAATGTGCTGCAGAAACTCAACCTCACAATGTGCTGCAGAAACCCGGGCCTCACAATGTGCTACAGTAACCTGGGCCTCACAATGTGCTGCAGAAACCCAGGCCTCACAATGTGCTGCAGTAACCCGGGCCTCACAATGTGCTACAGAAACCTGGGCCTCACAATGTGCTGCAGAAACCCGGGCCTCACAATGTGCTGCAGGAACCCGGGCCTCACAATGTGCTACAGGAACCTGGGCCTCACAATGTGCTACAGAAACCCGGGCCTCACAATGTGCTGCAGAAACCCGGGCCTCACAATGTGCTGCAGAAACCCGGGCCTCACAATGTGCTGCAGAAACCCGGGCCTCACAATGTGCTGCAGAAACCCGGGCCTCACAATGTGCTGCAGGAACCCGGGCCTCACAATGTGCTGAAGAAACTCAACCTCACAATGTGCTGCAGGAACCCGGGCCTCACAATGTGCTGCAGAAACCCGGGCCTCACAATGTGCTGCAGAAACCCGGGCCTCACAATGTGCTGCAGGAACCCGGGCCTCACAATGTGCTGCAGAAACTCAACCTCACAATGTGCTGCAGGAACCCGGGCCTCACAATGTGCTGCAGAAACCCGGGCCTCACAATGTGCTGCAGTAACCTGGGCCTCACGTTGCGCTCCAGGAACCCGGGCCTCACGATGTGCTGCAGAAACCCGGGCCTCACAATGTGCTGCAGTAACCTGGGCCTCACGTTGCGCTCCAGGAACCCGGGCTTCACGATGTGCTGCAGAAACCCGGGCCTAACTGAGAGTCAACTGAAGGAGCTTTCAGGAGAAATACAAGCCAATTGTGAAACCTTGCCATAGTCTTCTATTGAGTTGTTGTGCCATCACCCCTTACTGTGACAGGCTAATCGTTTAACAGATAAATTACTAAGGCAGGAGATTTGCATTGACCATGTTTTGTTTATGTAGTGGGACCTTTATTATCTGCACTTCCTATGCCTGCACATTTGATTATCCACTGGAATTTTCATGGGATTTAGGCTTTTGGGTTGAGGTGAGCGAGCCAGTGTGGGGGGATGGTGGGGAAATCTGGAGTTGTAAAAAAAAATACAGCTAAAAATGTCAGTTGTTTAAACTGAAAGGTGATTTGGAGATTTTGAACCTTCTGGCAATACTCTTATTTGTTTTGAGGGGGTATTGTTTCGGCGGGAGACTGGGAGTGCTCGGGACAGGATGTACCCTCCTGGGTCAATTCATGTGACCCCCATCCCTTAATTTCCCAGCTGCTAAGTAATTGGAGCCTGAGCAGGCCATTCTTCCCTTCAAACCTACTCCATCATTCAGCAAGATTGTGGAAAATCTTCTCCCTCAACTCTACCTATCTGCACTATCTCCACATCCCTTAGTTACCTTAATGCCCTTCAACGTATCAACCCCTTGTCTCGAATACGCTCGATAACTGAGCGCCCACAGTCCTCTGGGGTAGAGAATTCCAAAGATTCACAACCTTTTGAGTGAAGAAGTTTCTCCTCATCTTAGTCCCTAAATGGCCGACCGCCTATTCTGAGACTGTGACTAAAAATAAGTGGTCGCTCGTTTAAGACAGAGATGAGCGATTTTTTTTTTCTCTTGGCGGGTTGAGAGTCTTTGGAACTCTCTTCCTCGAAAGGCAGTGGAAGCAGAGTCTTTGAATGTTTTGAAGGCAGAGCTAGGTAGATTCCTGATTAACAAGGGCAGGGGTGAAAGGTTATCGGGTTGGCAGGAATGTAGGGTTGAGGTTACAATCAGATCAGCCATGATCGTATTGAATGGCGGAGCAGGCTCGATGGGCCGAGTGGCCTTCTCCTCCGAATTTGATTGTTTGTTTGTCTGTACCCCGTTTTCTAGATTCTGCAGCTAGAGGGAGAACATTTTCTCTGCATCTGCCCTGTCAAGACCCTTAAGGGATTTTTATGTTTTAATCGCCTCCCGTTCGTCTAAACCCCAGGGAATACAGCTCTCGTTTACTCACTCTCTCCTCCTCCTCCTCATTGGACAATCCTCTCATCCCATGAACCAGTCAGCCAAAACTGCACACAGCACTCCCAGGTGTGACCTCACCAATGCCCTGCAGAATGGGTGGAAGGCTCCTGCACCCTTCTACTCCAATATGCCTTTGTTACAAAAAGTTACACATGGCCAGCGTTTGCTGAGCCTCGCCTGATGAGTTTGAGACGAGCAATCGGAAGAGGAAGGCACTAGCTCCCGTGTGGCCTGTGTGATTAACTCTGACAGGAAGAATCTGAGTTTCCTGCATTCCCCCCCCCCCCCACCCCCCCCACATGCTTCCTACATTGTGCTTAATCCTGCACTCGAGGAAACTGGGGAAAGGAGGCCAGGATTAGTGGCTGCTCGGGTTAGAAAACCAGGCCCCTAAAGCTACATGTATTGTCACGGTCCCTTTGGCCCCTTTAAGACCATAAGACATAGGAGCAGAAATTAGGCCATTCGGCCCCTCGACCTTTCTTTCTTTGTTGGCGTGTGTGCGCGCCTCGGCGCCGGGACACGTGTACCCCGGCGTCAGTGCGTCACAGACTCTGCTTCAAGTATGTTGGGTCGTATGATTAGTTTTGTTTGCGGAAATGTGGCTGGGAGCTAGGAGTGTCTCTCCCCCCCACCCCCTCCTCAGTGAGGTCCCCAGTGAATGTGGAGTTTTTAAGTAGAGTGTCAGAGAGCTAGTCGATAAAGATCGGGCATTTGTGTGGCGAAGGCGAGAATTGTAATGTTATTTTTCTTCTGTGAAAAGGGGTGTGAGGGTGTACGTGGCCCCACATTCATTACACGTTAGTTCCTGAGAGAACAGGGCTGAAGTGCCCCTGTGTGCTGAGATTCTGCTTTTTATATTATCCATTGTACAGAGTCAGACAGTGGAGGGAGCCCATTGTGCCTGCGTTTGAAGCATGAGCCTCTGTTCACTGCTATTTTCCCCCAGACCCATTACGTTTCCCCCTTCAAAGCCTTTATACACTTCCCTCTTTAAAAGCTATTATTGAACCTGTTTCCAATACCCTTTCGGGCAGTGCATTCCAGATCATAACTCAGTGTGTGGAATAAAATTCTCATCTTGACTGTGGTTCTTTTGCCAATTACCTTAAATCTGTCTCCTCCAGTTACCGGCACTGCAACCAGCAGGAAGAATTCACCCTTGTAAACTCTATTTAACCCCCTCATATTTGACATTTTTCTTCTTGGAGCTTAGAATCGAATTTATGTACCGTTCAAATATCCTGTGTTTGACAGTCTGTTTACCTATCAATACATACCATGCTTGATTGATTAAGCCTGGGTGAGGGCTCAAGAAAAGTAAATAAACTGTAGAGGTTGCTGGGGCTGGAGCTGTAAGCATGGAGCAGACATTTTAAAGCACTGTGAATAAAACCAGATATACGCACACAGGTGTGTCATCTCTGCATAGCACCAAGGTATAAAATGTCCAACAATTTGCAATTTGGCGTATCTGCAAACAGGGCAAGATAGATGGTCATTGAACTTCAAACTCCCAATGCCCCCGTAAGGTGACTTACCTTAAAACTCCATGTTGTATTGAGCAAGGCTGCATGGAGATTTCTTCACCAGTATCGCACCCTGCTTAGTGGAATTGGTTTTGGGCTTCTTGTTTCAAAGAGGATAACTATTTCAAGATAATTGGCGAGAGAAACAGCAGTGACATGAGGAAAATCTTTTTAAACCATGAGTGGTTAGGATCTGGAATGCACTGCCTGAGAGTGTGGTGGAGACGGAGTCACCAAGGCATTCAGAAGAGAAGTAGGCAATTGTGGAAAGCAAAGAAAATTTGTAGGAGCTACGGGGAAAAGACAGAGGGGAGTGGGATGAGGTGAGCTGGTTTTGCAGATAGCTGGCAGGGACACCACAGGCCAAACGGCCTCCTCCTGTACTCTGACTGTATTCTATAGTTTGGAGTACCTGTGCGGTACAATTTTTGCATTCCAGGAGATCGGGCGTTTCTCCTCTGCTCCCCTCTTTCCTCTTCCCACTGCCCCTAATTCAACTCGGGTGCCCTTGAGTCTGCTTAGGGCCTTCATTCCCAGTTGCTGCACAGCCTGGTACCAAGTTGGCATTCCTCACCAGTTAGCTGGTCTTTCCAATGTACGACAGAGTACCGGGAGGCGGGTGGACGGGGAGAGGCAGGAAGAACAAGCCAGATGTTGGCTGCGTTGCTGTACAGCTTAGGGCTGCCCAAGACCAAGCTGACTGCACCTCTGGATGAGATCTGCTAACTTGACACCGACTGTGGCACGGCCAATAGGGTTCAGTTTTATTCCATCGCGGCCTACTTCACCGCACGGCCTTTGGAATTCTGTAGCTTGGTGCCGTGGAGGCTCAGGTGTTGAGTATATTCAAGGATAAGATTGATAGATGTTTAGACTCGAAGTGAATTGAGGGAAGTGAGGATAGTGCAGAGCTGGAGGGTAAATGATTAGCCGCGATTACACTAAATGGTGGAGCAGGCTCGAGGGGCCCATTGCGGCTCCTACCTCTGACATTCTCGTGTCACCCCGCTGTAATATGATGTTTCCTCCCCCTCCCCTCTGCTCTGGCCCTGCCCCCCCCCAAAGGAAACTTGTCCTCTAAGTTTCACCAAACAGCAGTGAGACAAATCACCCCATTGGTTGCCAGCTGTTGGTTGCCAGCGACGCCCACATCCTATGAATGAACATTTAAAAAAACTATCAAGGGTGGTGGCTCAAGTTGAAAGTTTGTTGTGATAATGTAATTTCCATTTCTGTACCGTCTTTCACAATCAGGACATCCCAGAGTGCGTCACAGCCACTAAAGTCATTCCGAAGTGTAGTCCCTGTTGTAATGTAGGAAACAGGGTAGCCAATTTGCACACACCAAGCTCCCACAAACATGATAGCCAACATGTATTAGCTATTTTTAGCAACATGGGTTGAGGGATATATAGTTTCCAGTACTCTGGAGAACTCCCCCGCTCTCCAAATAGTGTCTTGGTTTAATGTCTCATTTGAGAGACATCACCTCTGACAGTGCTCTACTACATTGAGTGTGGGAGAGGCTTTTTTATCCTTTCACAGGATGTGAGCTTCGCTGGCTGGGCCAGCATTTATTGCCCATCCCTAATTGCCCTTGAGAAGGTGGTGGTGAGCTGCCTTCTTGAACCGCTGCAGCCCATGTGGTGTAGGTGCACCCACAGTGCTGTTAGGGAGGGAGTTCCAGGATTTTGACCCAGCGACAGTGAAGGAACCAGTGTCTGGCCAGTGACACCTACCCCCACCCCCCCACCACCAGAATGTTAATGGTCTGGGGAGATGGGGTGCTGGGGTGGGGGTTCAGCGATGGGAATACCATTGAATGTCAAGGGGAGATGGTTTAAGAACCAGATCCTATGTCACCTTTTTGAGCCTAACGATTCGAACTGAACTTTGCTATCTGAAAAGAGAGAACGTGCAAGGTCACGGGGATAAGGCAGGGGAGTGGGTCTGGGTAAGATGCTTCTTTCAGAGAGAGCTAGTGCAGACTTGATGGGCCAAATGGCAGCCTCCTGCACTGTTTAAAAAAAAAAAAAATCCTATGATTAAGAAGATTTTCTGCTTCCTTATGATGACCCCTGCGACCTGTATGAAAATATCCTGCCGACTGTCAGATCCTTGTCTTGTTTGTGAAATGCTGCTCGTCCAGCGAGGTCCCAGAGCCCGTCAGCACCTTCTGGGATCTCCGCGCTTTCCGGAAAGGAGGCGAATTTTCAGGGAGAAAATGAATGCGGTGGGGGGGTGGGGGGTGGGGAGGTGTGGGATGAAACACTAGCTACAGTCTCCAGGTGGTGGAGATTGCATTTGGTTTTTCTTTAGCAAGCGTTCCAGACTTCCTGACATGGGCCTGATTTATTGGTGTTTGTCGTGCTCAGTGGGTTTTTCAGCAACCACGCTTTTTAAAAAAAAATATGACTACCCGATTATGATTAAGATGTCACGAGTTAAATTATTGTTTCTGGAATCTTGAGAGCTTTCTGGCTGCCTGACAGCAACTCAGCACATTAACTATAAAGCCACACAATAGAAGCTCCTTTTAATGAAGCCTTAATAACTAGCACTCAATTTACAATGAGCAGCATCACCTGACATGGACAGTACATCGGAGTCAGTCCACCTTCTGTGGCTCAGTTCATAGCACCCTCGCCTTTGAATCAGAGGGTTGTGGGTTCATGTCCCACTCCCGGAAACCAAGAACTGTGATTGTACTTGAAAGAGTTGCAATCTGTGACTGTTGATATTTGAGATGTCAACTGTGGCTCAGTTCATAGCACCCTCGCCTTTGAATCAGAGAGTTGTGGGTTCATGTCCCACTCCCGGAAACCAAGAACTGTGATTGTACTCGAAAGAGTTGCAATCTGAGACTGTTGATAACTCAAAAGAGTTTCCCCCAGTCTATTCAGATTCCAATCACAAGCATCTCTCAGTTTGTCACGGGCTTCTTGAAATGTGTCAAGGAACTGCAAACCGGAAAGCTTGTATAAGTTAATATTTGCCACCCCCCTCCTGCCTTCCATCTTTTTATGTCCTACATTAAATGTAGTAGATATCCATAAGGTTGACCTCATCCAAAACCGTGCTGCCTGTATCCTGTAACTTGCACCAAATCCTGTTCCCCTTCCACCCGAGCTCGCTCACCTGCATTGGCTTCTGGTGCAGCAGAACACCCTTGTCTTCAAGTCCCTCCCAGGGCCTCGACCCTCCCTATCTCTGTAAGCTCCTCCAGCCCCACGATCATCCCGAGATATCTGGTCTCCTCCCCCCCCCTCCAATCCCGGCCACTTGGGTGTCCGCGAGTTTAATTGCTCCACCTTTGGCAGCCATGTTTTCAACTGCCTGGGCCCTCCAGCTCTGGAATGTCCCTTCCTAAATCCCTCCACCTCACTTTCAACCTTTTTAAGATGCTCCTACAATCCTACCTTCCCAGCCAAGCTTTTGGTCATCTGACCTAATATCTCCGTATGTGATGCAGTGACAGATTTTGGTGAAGTGCCTTGGGTTATTTTAACTATATTTATAGCACCTGATAGTAGATTGAAGTTGTAGCAGGGAAGTGGGCCGCTCAGCCCAGACGATTGATGTCAGCGTTTGCCCTCAACCTGAGCAAATCGTTGTAGTTCGTGTTTATCTCTTTCCCCCACCCGACTCAGTCCCCCTATTCCTTGCCTCTGAGTCACTGAGGTTCCAGGTTCAAGTCCTATCCCAGGACTTGAGCAGAAAAATCAAAGCTGACGCCCCACTTCAGTTGAGCACTGAGGGAGTGCTACACTGTCGGAGGTGCCACCTTTTAGATGTCATTTAAATCGCAACCATGTCCACCCTCAAAAAATGATCCCACGGCACTCCTCTGAAGAAGAGCGGTTGGGGGTAGAGGGTAGTTATCCCTGGTGCCCTGTCCAATATTTATCCCTTGTTTGGCATCACAAAGAAACGGATTATCTGGTCACGATCTCGTTGCTATTTGTGGGATCTTGCTGTGTGTAAATGAGCTGACGTTTCCTTAACATTACAGCGGTGACTGTACTTCAAAAAAAAAAAGTACTTCATTGGCTGTAAAACATTTTGGGGCATCTAGTGGCCATGAAAAGTGCTGTATAAATGCGAGTCAGTCTATCTTCTGCCCCTTATTCCTTCAACCCCCTCTCCCTCACCCGCCTGTCCTGTCTAATCTTGAACCTTGTCCTCGTTCCTGCTTTAACCCTGGAAGTGAGTGTTGCCACCTTGCGCAGCTCACCTGTGTGAAGGAATTTACCCGGCTGTCTTTTCTAAATCCATAATGCTTTGCCTTGTGTGCCTGACCCCCTATTCTTTGCCCACTCGACTAATGGAAGCAGTCTGCTTCTATCGCTCCCGGAGTTATTTTGTGTGTTTGCAATGCATTAAGCAGCACCATTGGTTGGCTCGAGGCGCTGAAGTTCCATTATTTTCAGCTAAGGGGACACTTGGATTAATAATTTATGCTTGCAAATCCTGAGATGTTCTGTTCCTCAGTGATTGCATCTTCACTGCCGTAATAAAACACCTCTGCAGAAGCGAGCCTCTGCTTAAATATGCAAATATATCGATTCAGGATTTTGCTCAGAATTTCCCTCCTAAGATAGATAAGTGGCGAGCGCCTGCGCGCGTACACCCCCGGGCGCACAAGTGCACGCACACCCGCCTGCCCGTGCACATCCCCATGCGCGTACACACGCATACACAGCTTGCCAGTGCTGGATGATCCCAACAGTATGGTACATCGTTGGGAACTTTCTGGGGCAAAAAGGCTTTTGGGGAAACCATCTGAGGACTGAGGGGCAGTTAAGCTTACCAGGATTTCAGTTTTCATGTATGGCACAGCTGTAGCTCAGTCAGTAGTACTCTCGGCTCCGAATCGAGAGGTTGTGGTTTCAAGTGCAGCTCCAGGACTTGAACACAAAAATCAAAAACTGCCAAGTGCAGTACTGAAGGAGTGCCGCACTGTCAGAGGTGCTGCCCTTCAGCTGAGATGCTCAACCAATGTCCCCTCAGGTGGATGCAAAAGATCCCACTGAACTATTTGGAAGACGAGCAGGGCGGGGGGGGGTTATGCTCAGTGTCCTGGCCAATATTTGTCCCTCAATCAACATCACAAAAAGGTAGATTATCTAATCATTATCACACAGCTGCTTGTGGGAGATTGCTGTGCACAAATCGGCTGCCACGTCTCCTACATGACAACAGCTAGACTTCAAAAAGTACTTCGTTGGCTGTAAAATGCTCTGAGCGGTCCGATACAAGTCTTTCCTTGTCTTTTATGAAGCCTAAGAGTGTAACGTACGATCTCCCTTCCTGAGGTAACTCTGAAAGGGGAAGGGAAATCATCGATCCAACTACAGTCAGCAAGTCCAGTACGAGAGCTGTGCAAGGACGGAGGCAAAGCCATGAGTTAATCTCTTGTCACGTATTCCAACTGTTTACATGAGCTGCTGCTTTTGTTTATTTCTGTAAGAGTCACTGCCGGATGAGTCTGAATAAGGAAGAGTGATGGGTTGTAAGAGCGCCATAACTCACATTTGGGGAAGAGCGCTGAAGAAAAGCCTGAATTTTAAGGTGTTTAGGTTTCAGTCCGAACTCTTGGTGCCAGTTTCTGCAGAGGCTACTTATTAATAGGCAAGCAAGTCGCAAATCAGCCTGAAGTGCAGATCTTGTGACCATCACTATAAAATCAGAGATTCCAAACAAATGATAAAGGCCGAGAGTTGTTCGGCTGCAGTAAGTGGAAGAGATTTATTTATCCAAGTGTAAAATGTGAGGAATCGAGCTTTATTTATCTACCCTTCAGTGGGCGAGGGCAATCCTGTTTATTTTTGTAAGATTCGAGCCTAAGAAAAGATTTCACTATCTCGAAGGAGATTCCTTTTCGATTTTTGCGATGGGAGATCTGTACCAATTCCGTCCCTGACGTCCACAGGCGAGCGCGTTTTTTATTTTCCTCTCCTCACCGTTGCAACCCTGTGATTTATTTTGGAAACGCTTGTTAGTTCCTCGCAGCAGTGCCACCGCCTTGTATTGCCCAGTGTTGGTGCCGGTCAAATAGGGCGTGAAGAGTGTCTGTGTAAATGTTCTCTTTTTAAATGACCATCCCTGTCGATAGGTGTGCGCAGTGCTCCAGTTATTAATAAATATCGCCTTTATATTTGCTGCTGCGATAGATAATGCGACCTCCATATCAGGGCTAGGCCTCCTTTCTAATCTGTCCGTTGAGTGGAAGAGGGGAATGAGAGGTGAAAGCTGATTTGAACTTTTTAATACCAGCTGCCATCTCTCCTGCGCGAAAGGCCTTTTTATTGCTTGTGACTTGCTCAACCCGCACGCCGGTGAGATAGGCGGCGCTTTCAGCATGTCCATGCGCATGATCCAATGCTAGGCTTGGCAGCTTCCTCCGTGGAGCTCCTCACTGTCCCGCTGAGCGCCCCGAGCTGCTTTCTCTCTTCCTCTTTTCATGGCGTTTGTTAACCATCCCGAATTGGCCTTGAACTGAGTGGCTCGCTCGGCCATTTCAGAGGGCAGTTAAGAGTCAACCACGTTGCTGTGGGTCTGGAGTCACATGTAGGCCCAGACCAGGTAAGGGCGGCAGGTTTCCTCCCCTAAAGGACTTTAGTGAACCAGATGGGTTTTTTTTTACAACAATCGATGATAGTTACTGAGACTACCTTTTGTATTCCAAATTTATTAATTGGGCTTTGGTTCAGATCTCATCAACTGCCTGATAGTCCAGTGACATTACCGCTATGCCACCATCTCATCTCTGCCAAAGCAGAGCAGAAGCAAGTGTTCCAGCAGTAAAATGGTGCCTCCCCGACTTGGAGACATGAGATCATGACCTTTACGAGGTCATAGTGAAGTCCCAGTCTCCTGAACTCGCGAGCAGTCCCTAGGGTTGCCAACTGTGACTAACTGTATTCCTGGATTTTCATCACATGACCCTAGCCTTTAGCTGGCCAACACATCCATCCTTGTGACGCACTGCATGCCTACACCAATTGGAAAGCCTAAGAGACTCATTACCCAATTGGATGATGCTTGACCATCAGTCAAACAGCATTTCCCCCCCTCATTTCAATATATCTGGTAAAGAGAAATGTTCAAATAAAATGGCAAAAAAAAAACCCCAATCTATTTTAATCTCCAGGGTTGCACACAGCGGCGCCCTGGAGATTGATCCTCAAATCCTGGAAACTCCAGGCCAATCCTGGAGGGTTGGCAACCATAGCTGACCCAGATGCATAAGACCATAAGACATAGGAGCAGAAATTAGGCCATTCGGCCCATCGAGTCTGCTCAGCCATTCAATCATGGCTGATATGTTGCTCAACCCCATTCTCCCGCCTTCTCCCCGTAACCTTTGATCCCCTTACCAATCAAGAACCTATCTATCTCGGTCTTAAATACACTCAATGACCTGGCCTCCACAGCCTTCTGTGGCAATGAATTCCATAGATTCACCACTCTCTGGCTAAAGAAGTTTCTCCTCACCTCTGTTCTAAAATCCCTTTACTCTGAGGCTGTGCCCTCGGGTCCTAGTCTCTCCTACTAATGGAAACATCTTCCCCACGTCCACTCTATCCAGGCCTTTCAGTATTCTGTAAGTTTCAATCAGATCCCCCCTCATCCTTCTAAACTCCATCGAGTATAGACCCAGAGTCCTCAAACGTTCCTCACATGTTAAGCCTTTCATTCCTGGGATCGTTCTCGTGAACCTCCTCTGGACCCTCTCCAGGGCCAGCACATCCTTCCTGAGATACGGGGCCCAAAATTTCGCCCCTTCTGTTTTGGACTGGTTACTCTAGGATGAGGCACCGTGTAGTGGCCGCGTACATTCATGGAGAAATTTAGCGACGCACCCGTCTGGAACAGCACCCCTGTCGCGCAGGCCTGCGGACTGAACTGCGCCCACAGCCCCCCCCCGACCCCACAGCACTAGCAAGGAACTTTTTTTCTGTTTCTTTTTTTAATGTTTAACTTCCAAGGAGGTGACAGGGCTGCAGGTGGTGGTCGAGATGAGGCAGGGCCGGCTGCTTGTAAGTGTTCAGTCGCCTGCTCATCATTAACGTGATTCAGGCATGATGGGCCAGCTAGGCCTTACCCTGCCCTCCAAACTTTTATACACTCGCAACATTCCTTCGAAGGAAGCGATGGTGCCAAACCAGAACGTTAGCAAAAGGAAGAGTTAGAAGCCAGGTGAAATAAAGACCTTTTCAGAAGGGCCATTCTTCACTGCAAGTGAAGCGCCAAAGCTGTTCACTTCAAAAAAAAATAAAATAAAGTCGAAAACGAGATTGCTGTCGATCTAAAGCAGAATTGGAATCGTGTTTAGAATTATTCATTCCTTCCGAGCGATATTTACATTTCTTGTTCAGTGATTGAAACGTGCTGCTTCCTGGAGCACTCCAAAGGACCCAGTCATGATGTACTGAACGCAATGGTGTTCTTAAGGCATGTATGGCTTCAAAATTCCTGTCTGCAAAAATATTGAGTGATGATGTGAAAACATTTCGTTGAGCTGACAAACTGGCAAACTAGGGCCCAACTCATTCTGTTTCTTTTAAAAGAAAATGTGTCCGTTGTTACTCGTGACCACACAAACATGATGTATATTCGCACTGTCGCAGGACCCTGCCAAACACATCTTTCAATGGCTCAGTATCTTCACTTCTTCCAGTGACAGTTCTCTCTGGGAGCCACTTAACTCTGTCTGTCATCATCGTGTTAATCTTGTGGCCTTCCTTTTTGTACCTCGCAGGCACATTAATAAAATCAGTAATACATCTATTTAGCCTTTTTCCAGCTTTCCCTTTACCTGTATCCATCTTGTGGTAAATTGTTGTTGAGTATTAATTTAGTTTCTCTATTGTCTTGATCGTTTATAATGTTTCCTTGCTCTTTAGGCCGTATTAACTATTCCGTGTCAACGAGGATCTCTGTCTCTAGATCTTTGCTTATCTCTCCCTGTGCGTTTCCAATGTCTCAGTTGATGGCCAGATTATCAAATTCACTTCCCTTAAAAAAAGTTTGTATACTGTGTCCTCTTTCCCTGACTCTTTCTCCTACTTGCCTCATACCATTTTACACATGCAACAGCTACCATCTTATCTTGTTCAGGTTGCCTGGAGAGACTTTAAAATAAATAAAATATTCTCATAACAGTTTTAAAACAGAAATCAGGCATTGACATGTTTTGCTTCCTTATCTTCTTCTCAAACATTTTATTGTCTCAAGAGTAACCCACTAAATTATGTCTGACCCGTTTCTCTTAGAATTATCCCAGATTCATTAATGCGGCCAAAAATTGGATTTCTGCCAAACTTTGTCAAGGTCTTGAGCTTCGCTTCATATTTCGGGAACAGACTTTACAAATACAAAAGCTGGCAGCATTTGAATTAGTGCCAATTGTTATCAAACCTTTTAAAATGAAAATTCCCTTTTGAGAACTTTATCACGGACTAAACCAAACATTTTAAACTTTGTAAGGAATGTAACTTATGCATCAAGATTAAAACGATCTCTTCCTTCTGTGTATTGATTTGTATCCAAGATATAATTCCCGTATGTTTATCGACACATTCTTTATCTTAGATAGCATCCTAGTGATTCAAAAGTAACCTGTTAAACTACACTGCGCTTTACATCTCAAGATTGTCCCAAATTCACATTACAGTGCTGTTGGGATGCAGATTTCCTTTCATATTTAATTCATCTCTTCAAAAGAAACCCTTTTTTATCCATTGGAATCACCTAGACCGTGTGTTTATGCCTTTTGGTTTTCCTAGAATCCCTTGAACTTCAGGTAATTTTTCCCCTGAGAGTTTTGGAATACTAACTGGTATGAGTTAATGTAACTCGTATGTATCAATCCCAATCAGCTTGGAAGCTGGTGATGCTAGTCTGCAAAGGGGGTGGTACAAAGGTTGGTTCATCTAACCCTGTTTAACGACTTAAAACTCTCATATTCTAAACGAAACTTCAAATAGCAGTGGGGGGAATAAATGGATCTTGAAGGCTCCACCTATAGGGACAATCAAACTGACGAAAGCTCACATTTCACATACTGCCTGTCAGTGTTTATTAACCCCCTAGGGATACCCCCCTTTTCCCCCTCTCTCTCTCTTCAGCACAATCAGCTCTTGTAGTGGACCTTTCGGGTCCCAATCATCCTTCCACATTTTCAGGAAAATCTCGTCATCCCACACGGGACATTACACACCCCCAATTCGTCTCTCCCTCCCCCAAGGCTTCCTTACCTGCCTCCTCAAAGTCCCTGTGCAGGGCTGTCACCTTCTCCCGATCTGGGACGTCCCCAGGTTTCGCCGAGTCTCCACTCCTAAACTGCAGGGGTAATCTTCCCCAGGTATACCCTGGGCATTTCGCCTTCACCAGTATGTGGGTATCGAGGGGGTGCATTGCATGGAAATCTTGCATTTCCCGTAGTTAGGTCCAAAAATCTGGGTTGTTATGCCGAGGTTTAAGTCTCAGCAGTTCTTTAAGCAAAACCTGCTTCTCCCCTGGGCTGAATGGCACCTGCTTAACTTTCTCCGTAATTTTCTCAATCTCCTCATCCTCTTCCCATTCCCCAGCCCCCTTTCTCCCTTCGGGTTTTAGTTCACCTTTCCTGACTTTACTTTTCTTAACGGTTATTGCCATAGGGGTCATGGGATTCAACGGGCACAGTGGGGGTGGCTGGTTTGTATGAGGGCGGTTTTGTCCCAACTCCATCATAGGTTTCTCCTTCGGAGCTCTCCTCCTCTTGATCAGTATCACTACAGGCTGCTGCCACCACTGCTCTGAACTGTCCTGGATCTGACTTTGTCTCTCTCTCTCTAATCGACTGGAACTTAGTATTAACCCATCTGCACAACTATAGGGACAAGGTAATAATAACCATCACCCCTTTCTTTTCCTCATCTTTTTTTGCTCTATCCACCACTGTTTTTGTTCTCCTGGGGTTTCCTGTGGGTTCCACCCCTCCTTCAGCATTTTTGTGATTAGTTTTGACTGTTGTTCCGCTATGAACCTCTTAATGGAGTCCACGGTTCCCCCGTCAAGTTCCATGGCGCTATTTTGTGTTCCTGACGGCATTCTGTTCCTATTTTCCGTCTATCTCTGCGCTGTACGTTCGCACGGTCCTAACAACTTAATTATCTGAGGTATGTGCGGTTCACTGGGTCTGACCTCCCTGTGCGGCTTCGGCTAAGGTTATATCTCAAACCGTAACCCGCCAGCACGGCTCTGCCTCTTATCTCTGGTAATGGTCCAGCCCTCCCGGCGCGGCTTTGCCCCCACTAGCCCACCTGCACAACTCCGCCTCTTACCCCTGGCGCCTCCTATCTCCTGTCCTGAGTCCTCCTCCTGATTCTTTGATACTTGACCGGACCATTCTCGGGTAGGCTTACTGCACTAACTACGGGTGGTAAATCAATATACTCACCCAGTTTGCAGAGCTGTCGCGAGGATCCGATCCAAGTATCCTGCCGACTACGCCAAATTGTTGTGGTGTCTTTGATGAACGGACCACAGGAGACTCAGGTACAGGTTACGATCGTTTATTCGAGCATTTGCAAGGAGAGAACCATCTCAATGCAACTTGAGACAGTACTCTGCTAAAGTACAAGTGTTCAACATATTTATACATTATTGGTCACGTACAAGAATCCAGATTCCGATCTCATCAACATATAGGTTTACATTACAAGACATCGCTGGTAACAAGTGCGTCCCTATTTGTTTTCACCCAGGCAGAGACCTTACCATCTGTTCTTCCCCTATCTGTTGAAGAAGCACACTTAATCTTAGTTGTTATTGCCATCCTCTGACTACAGTCCGGCTCCAAGGCCTTTCTGTTGTTTGCAGGCCCTTAAGGCGGTGCAAGGTTCATCTGGTAACCTTTAACTGCCAGTGTGCTTGGAGATTTTAAGTAATTCATTCCCTTTCAACAAGTTCTTACTCTACCCCTATATTCCCCCTAATAATTACCGTACCCCTTTATTTCCCCCTAACCAATCCAAATTTCACCATCTGCCGTGGTGGGATTCGAACCCGGGTCCCCAGAGCATTACCCTGGGTCTCTGGATTACCAGTCCAGTGACAATACCACTACACCACCGTCTCCCCATTGTTGTTTATGGGAGTTTGCTGTGTATAAAATGGCCGTGGTGTTTCCTACATTGTGACAGTGACTACACTTCAAAAAAATGCTTAATTGGCTGTCGGGCATTTTAGCATAGCCTGCAGTCATGGGAGGTGTTATACAAGTTCTGTCTTTCTTTAAAAACCTTGGACAAAATTTCCCCCCCCCACCACCCCCCCTCCTTTATTCCGTTAGCTTTAGTCTGACAATAACCACAGATTTGGTGTGAGACAGTGTCAGACATACACTTAATGGGAAATGTCTGTATAATTCAATGCCCCAGGCACTGAAGGTTCACTAGGCTGATTCCCGAGATGAAGGAAGTGGCCTAGGAGGAATGGCTGGGCAGCTTGGGCCTGTACTCATTGGAGTTTAGGGGAATGAGAGGTGATCGCATTGTAACAAATAAGATTCCGAGGGGGCTTGACCGGGTAGACGCTGAGAAATTGTTTCCTTCTCGTGGGGGAATCTAGAACTAGGGGACATGGTCTCAAAATAAGGGGCCACCTCCTGAGGAGGAATTTGCCCTCTCTTAAGGGCCTTTAGTCTGAAAATTCTCTTCCCTAGAGAGCAGTGGAGGCTGAGTCATTGAATATATTCAAGGCTGAGTTGGACATTTCATCAACAAGGGAGTGGAGGGTTATGAGGAGGGCGGGGGAAGACATGCAGGAAGGTGGAGAGAAGGCCACAATCATATCAGCCATGATCCTATTAAATGGCAGAGGAGGCTCGATGGGCCGAATGGTCTTACCCTTGCTCCTGTTTCTCATGACCTTCTGAAGCAAGAATTGTGCGACTCCCTCTGCCTAGCGTGTATCTCAGACTGGCTCCAATTGTTAAACATATTCAGCGTTTTCATTCAGTCGGCCACCCCACCTTTTCAGTATCGTTAATATTTAGGCTAAGGAGAAGAGTTCCACACATACACACGCATTTCCTAGCCACCAAAGAACAGAGCTTATCATAGTGCTCTTACTGTCATTAGGTTGCATGAGAGTCACCAGCAAGGAGCAGTGGCCTGTCTTACTGCGGGTCACAGTGTCTGACACCAGCATCTGGAACGTAACTATGATTGTAGATCCTGATCCTTCTTTTGGGATCCCTTGATGACGAGATGCGTCAGTATAAACTTGTCACCTTTCCGAATCTTTCTGACTAGTTTCTCAGTGGAAAAGGGAATCGGTGTTGCTAACAGGAGGGATTCTGTAGTCGGAAGCCCACTTTTATGTTGGATTTGGAGGGGCTGTAATGATGTTGCCAGCAATGCCCTGGCCTGTTTAATCCCAAAGGAGAGGCAGCTGGAGAGAACGTAGGCAACCAACTAAAACCCAGGGACGTGAAACTGCTTTTTCTCTCTTCAGTTGCTGATCGATGTGCATCTCCAGTCACTTTTTTTGTTTCATATTGTCAGTAGACAAAGGTACTTGTTCATTATTTGGAGGTAGCATTGTAGAATTCTGACCAGTGGTGGTGTGTGAAATTTTGAGGTGCAGGAGCTCTTTAAGAAAATGTGTTGGTCACATAAGGGATCGGTGTGTAAAATAAAAGCACATTGGATTGGGAGTAATATAGTGGCATGGATTGAGAATTGGCTAACAGTCAGGAAACAGAGAGCAGGAATAAATGGGTGTTTTTGGAGTGGAAGCCAGTGACTAGTGGGGTACCGCAGGGATCAGTGTAGCGCCCCAGCTATTCACAATATATATAGCAATGATTTGGATGAGGGAACCAAATGTAATATTCCCAAGTTTGCTGACGACACAAAACTTGGTGGGAATGAGAGCGATGAGGAGTGTGTTAAGAGGCTTCAAGGTGATTTAGACAGGTTGAGTCAGTGGGCAAATACATGGTAGATGTAGTATAACGTGGATATGTGTGAAGTCATCCGCTTTGGTAGGAAAAACAGAATGGCAGAGTATTATTTAAAGGGTGACAGATTGGGAAATGTTGATATACAAAGGGACCTGGGTGTCCTTGTGCACCAATCACTGAAAGCAAGCACACAGGTGCAGCAAGCAGTTAAGAAGGCAAATGGTATGTTGGCCTTCATTGCGAGAGGGCTGAGTACAGGAGCAAGGATGTCTTACTGCAGCTGTACAGGGCCTTGGTGAGACCACACCTGGAGTATTGTGTGCAGTTTTGGTCTCCTTACCTAAGAAAGGTTATACTTGTCATAGAGGGAGTGCAGCGAAGGTTCACCAGACTGATTTCTGGGATGGCATGATTGTCGTATGAGGAGAGATTGGGTCAATTAGACCTGTATTCACTGGAGTTTAGAAGAATGAGAGGGGATCTCATTGAAACGTATAAAATTCTGACATGGATGAGGTTTCCTCTGGCTGGGGGGGTCTAGAACAAGGGGTCGCAGTCTCAGGATACGGGGTAGGCCATTTAGGACTGAGGTGAGGAGAAACTTCTTCACTCAGAGGGTGGTGAACCTATGGAATTCTCTACCGCAGAAGGCTGCAGATGCCAAGTCACTGGATATATTTAAGAAGGAAATAGATAGATTTCTGGACTCTAAAGGTGCCAAGGGGTATGGGGAGAGAGCGGGAGGAAGGCATAGAGATAGATGATCAGCCATGATCATATTGAATGGCGGAGCAGGCTCGAAGGGCCGAATGACCTCCGCCTGCTCCCATTCTCTATGTTTCTATGTCATTTCTAAATCTATTATTATGTTGTTTGCCTATGTATTAATCATTTGAGTCCCCAAATGTCAGTAAAACTATGCTTTTTAAATGAAAAATATTAGTGCCAGTAGGCATTTTATTTCGAACCAAGTGGTATTTTGTGCCATTAGTCTTTAACATAGCTAGAATTTCATTATGCAACAGTTTAATTCAGACCTATTAAAAACATGAATTACAGAAAACAATACTTATTTCTGATGGGGGATGGCATATAGAGGGGCCCTGCTTTTCTTAATTTATGTTAATAACCTAGACCTGGGTGTACAGGGCACGATTTCAACCTTTTCTGATGATGCAAGACTTGGCAGTATTGTGAACTGTGAGGAGGATAGTGATAGACTTGAAGAAGATAAAGACAGGCTGGTGGAATGGGCAGACATGTGGCAAATGAAATGAAGGGTCCGATTCTAAAGGAAATGCAGGAGTAGAGGGACCTGGGTTTATATGTGCATAGATCATTGAAGGTGGCAGGGCAGATTGAGAAAGCAGTTAATAAATTACACTTAATCCTGGTTTTATAAATAGGGGCACAGTACAAAGGCAAGTAAGTTATGAACTTTCATAAAACACTGGTTCAGCCTCAACAGTAAGGATGTGAAGGTTTTAGAAAGGGTGCAGAAAAGATTTACGAGAGTGGTTCTGAGGATGAGAGGCTTCAGTTTTGTGGATAGATCGGTGAAGCTGGAGAAGGGAAGGCTGAGAGGAGATTTGTTAGTCGTGTTCAAAATCATGAGGGGCCTGGATAGTGAAAATGGGGAGAAACTGTTCCCGTCGGCAGAGGGTTGAGAACCCTAAGGTGATTAACAAAAGGACCAGGGGTGACGTGAGGAAAAACCTCTGTGCAAAAAGTGATTTGGACCTTGGATCTGTCTGAGCGCGTGGTGGAGACAATTTCAGTTGCAGCTGGATAATTATCTGAAGAGATAAGATTTTTCAAGGCTACAGGGGAAAGGTTGAGGAGTGGGACTAGCTGAGTTGTTGATGCAGAGAACCAACACTGTGCTGAATGGTCTCCTTTTGTGCTGTAATCATTCTATGATTCTAGTATTAAGAGTAGACTGATGGGGCGGTAATTGGCCAGGTTGGATTTGTCCTGCTTTTTGTGGACAGGATATACCTGGGCAATTTTCCACATAGCCAGGTGGTTGCCAGTGTGGTAGCTGTACTGGAACATCTTGGCTAGGGGCGCGGCAAGTTCTGGAGCACAGGTCTTCAGTACTATTGCCAGAAAGTTGTCAGGGCCCAAAACCTTTGTGCACGTGGAGTGAATTGAATTGGCTGAAGACTGGCACCTGTGAAGCTGGGGCCCTCTGGAGGAGGCCGAGATGGATCATCCACTCAGCACTTATGGCTGAAGATTATTGCAAATGCTTCAGCCTTATCTTTTGTAGTGATGTGCTGGGCTCCTCCATCATTGAGGATGGGGATATTTGTGGAGCCTCCTCCTCCAGTGAGTTGTTTAATTGTCCACCACCATTCATGACTAGATGTGGCAGGATTTCAGAGCATAGATCTGATCCATTGGCTGTGGTATTGCTCAGCTATCACTTGCTGCTTATGCTGTTTGGCACGCAAGTAGTCCTGTGTTATAGCTTCACCAAGAGCCACTCTTGGTGATGGACATTGAAGTCCCCCACCCAGAGTACATTCTGCGTCCTTGCCACCTTCAGTGCTTCCTCCAAGTGGTGTTCATCATGGAGGAGCACTGATTCATCAGCTAGGGTGGGCGGTACGTGGTAATCAGCAGGAGGTTTCCTTGCCCGTGTTTGACCTGAGCCTATGAGACTTCATGGGGCCCAGAGTCATGTTGAGGTCTGACAGAGCAACTCCCTCCCAACTGTATACCACTGTGCCGCTACCTCTGCTGGGCCTGTCCTGCTGGTGGTGTCTGGGGCATTATCTATCTATGATATGTTTCTGTGAGGGTGGCTATATCAGGCTGTTGCTTGATTGGCCTGCGAGACAGCTCTCCCAATTTTGGCACTACCCTCCAAATGTTAGTAAGGAGGACTTTGCAGGGTCGACAGGGCTGAGTTTGCTGTTGTCATTTCTGGTGCCTTGGTGGTCCGTCCCTTTTTTGAGACTTCATAGGGGTTTGATACAACTGAGTGGCTTGCTAGGCATTTAAGAGTCAACCACATTGCTGTGGGTCTGGAGTCACATGTAGGCCAGACCAGATAAGGACAACAGATTTCCTTCTCTAAAGGGCATTACTGACAACAATCTGCAATGGTTTCATGGTCATCGTTAGACTTTTAATTCCAGATTTTTATTGAATTCAAATTCCACCATCTGCCATGGTGGGATTTGAACCCAGACCCCTCGAGCATTGCCTTGGGTCTCTGGATTACTAGTACATACCACTACACCATGATGCCATCGCCTCCCCCTGACAATGCCAAAATCTCATCGATCTGAAATGCTGTTTCTCCCTAAGCCTGCTGTGTCACACAGAGAGAGAGAGAGAGAGAGAGAGAGGGAGGGAGGCAGAGAGAGAGAGGGAGGGAGGCAGAGAGAGAGAGGGAGGGAGGCAGAGAGAGAGAGGGAGGGAGGCAGAGAGAGAGAGGGAGGGAGGCAGAGAGAGAGAGGGAGGGAGGCAGAGAGAGAGAGGGAGGGAGGCAGAGAGAGAGAGGGAGGGAGGCAGAGAGAGCGAGGGAGGGAGGCAGAGAGAGCGAGGGAGGGAGGCAGAGAGAGCGAGGGAGGGAGGCAGAGAGAGAGGGAGGGAGGCAGAGAGAGAGGGAGGGAGGCAGAGAGAGAGAGGGAGGGAGGCAGAGAGAGAGAGGGAGGGAGGCAGAGAGAGAGAGGGAGGGAGGCAGAGAGAGAGAGGGAGGGAGGCAGAGAGAGAGAGGGAGGGAGGCAGAGAGAGGGAGGGAGGGAGGCAGAGAGAGGGAGGGAGGGAGGCAGAGAGAGGGAGGGAGGGAGGCAGAGAGAGGGAGGGAGGGAGGCAGAGAGAGGGAGGGAGGGAGGCAGAGAGAGGGAGGGAGGGAGGCAGAGAGAGGGAGGGAGGGAGGCAGAGAGAGGGAGGGAGGGAGGCAGAGAGAGGGAGGGAGGGAGGCAGAGAGAGGGAGGGAGGGAGGCAGAGAGAGGGAGGGAGGGAGGCAGAGAGAGGGAGGGAGGGAGGCAGAGAGAGGGAGGGAGGGAGGCAGAGAGAGGGAGGGAGGGAGGCAGAGAGAGGGAGGGAGGGAGGCAGAGAGAGGGAGGGAGGGAGGCAGAGAGAGGGAGGGAGGGAGGCAGAGAGAGGGAGGGAGGGAGGCAGAGAGAGGGAGGGAGGGAGGCAGAGAGAGGGAGGGAGGGAGGCAGAGAGAGGGAGGGAGGGAGGCAGAGAGAGGGAGGGAGGGAGGCAGAGAGAGGGAGGGAGGGAGGCAGAGAGAGGGAGGGAGGGAGGCAGAGAGAGGGAGGGAGGGAGGCAGAGAGAGGGAGGGAGGGAGGCAGAGAGAGGGAGGGAGGGAGGCAGAGAGAGGGAGGGAGGGAGGCAGAGAGAGGGAGGGAGGGAGGCAGAGAGAGGGAGGGAGGGAGGCAGAGAGAGGGAGAAAAAGACAGATTCGCATTCATTGCCTTGGCTGCAATGGCCTGAGGATGAGAGACGTGGTAGTGTTTTTATTCCCATCTGGCAGCTTTACATGGAACTTTCAACACAGAAACAAGCCATTTGGCCCACCCCATCGATGTTGGTGTTTATGTTCCACTCTAGCCTCCTACCAACCTTCTTGATCACACTTTCAGGGTAACCTTCAGCTTCTCTCTTCCTCATATGTTTATCAACTTCCTGAAATGTATCTATACTAGAATCAATCTACTCTCAATCATCAGTAATGTAATGGAAGAGGTAATCAATAGTGCTATCAAGCGGCACTTGCTTCGCAATAACTTGCTCACTGATGCCAGTTTGGGTTCCACCAGGGTCACTCAGCTTCTGACCTCGTTATAGCCTTGGTTCAAACATGGACAAAAGAGCTGAACTTCCTAGGCGAGGTGAGTTTGACTGCTCTTGAAATCAAGGCAACATTTGACCGAGTGTGGCATCAAGAAGCCCTAGTAAAACTGAAGTCCATGGGAATCAGGGGGAAAACCCTCCACTAGTTGGAGTCATACCTAGCACAAAGAAAGATGGTTGTGGTTGTTGGAGGTCAGTTCCAGGACATCACTGCAGGAGTTCCTCAGGGTAGTGTCCTCAGCCCAAACATCTTCAGCTGCTTCATCAATGACCTTCCTTCCATCATAAGGTCAGAAGTGGGGATGTTCGCTGATGATTGCACAATGTTCAGCACCATTCACAACTCCTCAGATACTGAAGCAGTCCATGTCCAAATGCAGCAAGACCTGGACACTATCCAGTCTTGGGCTGACAAGTGGCAAGTAACATTTGTGCCACACAAGTGTTAGGCAATGACCATCTCCAACAAGACAGAATCTAATCATCACCCCTTGATGTTCAATGGTATTACCATCACTGAATCTCCCCACTATCAACATCCTGGGGGTTGCCATTGACCAGAAACTGAACTGGACTAGCCATATAAATACTGTGGATACAAGAGAAGGTCAGAGGCTAGGAATCCTGCGGCGAGTAACTCACCACCTGACTCCCCAAAGCCTGTCCACCATCTACAAGGCACAAGTCAGGAGTGTGAGGGAATACTCCCCACTTGCTTGGATGAGTGCAGCTCCCACAACACTCAAGAAGCTTGACACCGTCCAGGACAAAGCTATCCGCTTGATTGACACCCCTTCCACAAATATTCACTCCCCCCACCTGACGCACAGTAGCAGCATTGTGTACCATCTACAAGGTGCACTGCAGGGATTCACCAAGGCTCCTTAAACAGCACCTTCCAAACCCACGACCACTACCATCTAGAAGGACAAGGGCAGCAGTTAGATGGGACCATCACCACCTGGAAGTTCCCCTCCAAGTCACTCACCATCCTGACTTGGAAATATATCGCTGTTTATGACAGTCGGCGATAGTTTGATGGTCACCATGACTGAGACTAGCTTTCACTTCCAGATTTATTAACTGAGTGTAAATTCCAGCAGCTGCCTTGGTGGGTTTTGAACTCATGTCCCTAGGGAATTAGCCTGGGCCTCTGGATTACAAGTCCAGCGACGTGACCACTACACCACCCTCTGTACCCCGAATCTGAAACATAAAACTAGCATCATTAATGGCGCCCATGAAACTAATATTTTGGCACAGACTAGAAGGGCCGAATGGCCTGTTTTCTGTGCTGTAGTGTTCTATGGTTCTATGGTTCTAATGGATTGTTGTAAAAACTAATGCCGCTCATGCCTTGGGGAAGGAAATCTGCCCTCCTTACCTGGTCTGGCCTACTTGTCACTCCAGAGTAGTTGACTCTTGACTACCCTCTGAAATGGTGTAGCAAGCCACTCGGTTGTACAAAACCACTACAATTCCCCTCCAAGTCTTTCCGATGACACATTAAACCAAGTTTGGCGGCGAATGTCCAAAATCCTATGTACCTATGCCAATTGGAGTGTGGAGGCAATGTATGCTGGCCTTGCCAGTCATGCCCACCTCCCAAGAAGTGGTTCTTAAAAATGTTATTGAGTTTGGTGCACCAAGAGAATGTTGCACTTCTTTGGACGAGGCTCCATCTGCCCCATTCAGCCGGGCACTGAAGAGTCCGTGATTCTACCTCAGAAAATCAATGCTTTCTCACAGCTAATTGTTCTCCATCAATCACCAGCTCGCCAAAAAAAAAAACGTGAACTGCTCCTTGATCCCGTTGCTGATTGTGAGATTTTGTTACTGCCAAACGCTCGCGTTTTTTTCTACAAAAGGGATTGTGCGTGTGAAGCACTTTCAAGTTCTGAGTGACGTGATTGAGCGCTGCTCAAAAGGTGGTGTTTTGGACCTTCCGAGAGTGCTCTCTCAGGGAAAAGGGGGGGAAAAAAAAAGACTTGCGTTCATATCGCGCCTTTCACGGCCTCCGGATATCCCAAAACACTTCACAGCCAGTGCCGCGCTTTCGAAGTGCAGTCGCCGTTACAATATAGGAAGACACAGCAGCCGATTTGCGCACAGCAAGATCCCACAAACAGCGATGCGTTAAATAGCGAGTAAGCCAGCTTCCGATCATGCTGATCGAGGGACATCCAGAACACTTGTGGAGAGCTCTCTCGGTCCCGTGGAATTTTGTATATCCACTGTTAAAGTTGCTTTAATGCCTCATTGGAAAGACAGCACCTCCAACTGGTGCAGTGTGGAGGCACCAGGCCAGGTTATGTGTTCTGTGGACTGGGGCCAGAACCCGCTGACTTTCTGGCACAGGAGAGTCCCCAATGAGCCAAGGTTGACGTAGCTCTTACCAAAAAAAAAAGGAAGGTTTCTGTGGCTGTTACTTTGTTCACTCTTGTTTCTTTTTTTAAACTGGTTTAAACTTCACGAATACATCACGTGTTGACCCAGAGTCTTGTGACCCGTGAGCCCAAGACTTTTTCGCTAATTGTGAACTGACACCTGAGTTTAACACCAATTCGTCTGCCTCCTGCTGATTTGATCCATAGCATAATTGGTTATCCGGAATATTTTCGGGTGGGGTTCCGGTGAGTCGGCCTTTCACTTTGGTGACGGTCGAAGATTGATTGATTGATTTTAGAATCGATCATTGGAATTGAGTTTCGATGGCCTGTTGGAGGCCAGAAGAAGTGTCAATGTGTTCACAGCTCCTCGTCTCGCTTGGCGATCCTTACTTTTCTGCAGTCTGGAGGACGGCAAGATCCCGAATTGGGACTGAATTCCATCCTTTTCCCTTCCTTCGCCTAGGCGTTATAATGACCGGATCGCAAGGCAGGCATCAAACCCCATCAAAGAAATTTATACAGCGCTTTTCATGACCATAGGATGTCTCAAAGTGCTTTACAGCCAATGAAAGTGTACTCACTGTTGGAATGTAGGAAAGGTGGCAGCCAATTTCCCACAGCAAACTCCCACAAACAACATTGTGATAAAAAAGACAGATGATCTGCTCATATTATTTCAGATTTCCAACATCTGCAATATATTTTTCTTTTAACCGGTCTTTGTGATGTTGATTTGAGGAATAAATGAGAGTCAGGGCATCAGGGATCATGCCCCTATCTCTTCTTTTTGAAATAGCGCCCTGGGTTTTTTTTTACACCCAGCTGAGCAAGCAGACATCCGTTTAATGTTTCATTCAAAGAGGTGGCGCCTCTGACAGTGCAGCGTCAGCCTCGACCAATTGGGCCACAGCTGCACTTGATCCTATTGCTCCAGCGTATTGACACCTCATTATTGCAATGTGGAATGTGCTGCTTGGTGGGTTAGTGGAGGCAGATTCAATAATAACTTTCAAAAAGGGAAATAATTGAAAAGAAAAACTTTTCCGAGACCATGTGGAGTGAGGTGGGGGAGTGGGAATATAGATAGCTTTTTTTCCAAAGAGCTGACACACACAGGATGGGCTGAATGGGCTTCTTCTGTGCTGCAGGATCCTGTTATTGACATGAGCACCTTCCATTGTAGTAACTAGCTGTGTGAACATTGCTGAAAAGAGAGAGATGTTACCGAAGTTTTTCATCGTGCACCCATCAGGACAAACTCAAGAATGCCAAATTTCAAAGGGTCACAGCAATTTATGCTACAGGAGAAAAAGGTGCTGATTGGTTGAATTTCAGTGCCGGTGCGATGCCAAGTATGTAGGCCATATGCCCCAGTGATATGCTGATGGAATCAAACAGAATATTCCTCCAGTTGTTTGTAATAAGCAGAGTACAGACTGTGCTCAACCAGCCCAACCTTGCAGAACCCAATAGTGCTAATAGTTACACTAACAACCAATGTAAGATAATCAGTTGACATACATTCATACGCAGGGTCCTGTCCCTGCAAACAAAAGGAATACGTTCAAGCCTTGTGTCTTTTTTGAATCACCTGGGAGCTTGGGGAGCCTATAGTTCCCTGTTGCTTTCTCCATGGCAACACCCTGGCCAATCAGAGTCGACTTGCCAACCAATCAGCACCCTCTCCCCCTGTAGTATAAATTGTTGTGATCGCTTGAAATTTGGTATTCTTGCATCTATCCTGATGAGTACCAAATGAAAAACTTTGGCAACTTGCCTCTCTTGTCAGCAATATTCAAGATCTGTATTACCAAGCAACTAGCTGTCTCTTCAATGAGGCCAACGTCTTGTTCTTGAGCGACCCATTCCAGCTATTGCCCACGGCCTTCATAAAGAAACCCTGCCCTGACATTTGTCCTAAATTGACTCCCTGCTCGCAACCCGCCTTCACCTAGTTTTCTCAACATTTAAAAAAAAAAACTCTCAGTCCCACTATTCCTGATAGCATAATTACCATATACCTTGTGTGAAATGAGATGGATGTGGCTGGTAGATCAGGGTGTTGGAGTGAAGTGCTACATCACAATATGCCAAGTCTATAATCTGTTTCTTTATTTTTTTCCCCCCATTGTTGGGTAATCATAAATTATTATTGTAACTTTGATAAATCCACAGTCGAAATGGTTGAGACAACCCTAACAAGACTTAGGATAAAAAAAATGACATTTCCTAGAAAGGAGGAAGATTAATGAAATTTCACAATAATTGTGATGTATGGTTCTGCTTATTAGTCCATTGTCACACCATAATTTGCTTTTTTGGGGGCGGGAGAGGGTTGTATTAATTTATGAGCTTGTCAAAAGAGAATGATCTTGCTGCTGAGGAACGTTTTCTCTACGTTGAGCAGTCACTGTTGATATCGAGTGCTCCCGGGTGTGAGCGGAAGGTGGTCCCCAGCCGGGATGCCGCTTTCCTTCACTTTCGTTTTTTTACACATTCACGCTTCGGATGGGGTGGGGGGGGGCGCGGTGGGTATTGTTGTCATGGCTCAGGACCGAATGGAGTGTCAACCTTTGATTTTTATGCCCAAGCCCTAGAGTGGGATTCGAACCTGAAACCTTGTGGCCTAGAGGTGAACGTTTCACGAACTGAACTGCCTATGCTAAAGTTTGACATCAAGCCATGTAAGGAGATAGTAGGACAGTTAACCAAAAGCTTGCCTGGTGATGTGGGGGTTTTATGGACTGTTTTAAAGAGGGGAGAGAGAGAGAGAGAGAGGTAGAGAAGTTTTTTAGGGAGGGGATTCCAGAGTTTAGGACCCTGGCAGCTGAAAGCACGGCTGCCGACGTTGAGCCGAGGGAAATCGTGGATGGGTAAAGAGGTCAGAATCGGAGGAGGGCAAAGGTCTCGGAGGGTGGTAGAGATGGAGGGGAGGTTTTAGAGCCGGGGAGGGGTGATGCCGCCACAAGGAATGCAAATTTGTAAATCTGAGACATTGCCATACCCAGGAGCCAATGTCGGTCAGCAGCAAGATGGAGGTAGCGGGAGAGCGGATCTTGGGAATGCGAGTCACGCATTCGGCAGCCGGGTTTTACAAGGGCTCGGGTATGACAATAAGCACGACAGCGGTATTCTGTCCACGCCAGATGGGAAACCTACATCAAAACTTGTACAGCACTCTAAAATGCAGGAGAATGAAACTTCTGTACAGGACCTGTGTCTATATAAATATATGTTTGCGTTACAACCTGCCAAATCCTGTCAGAATGCACGGCACAACAAGTTCTCTTTGAAGTGCATTGATTTATTAAGTAACAAACTCAGGCACTTTATTTTTTCAAAAAAAAGAGGAAGCGAATCTATTTGTAGCAGATTTGCAGGTGTATGAGGACGCTGGAGTGTGAGGATGTGCTCTCACACCAGCAATAACATACTCTTCGGATAAAAGCAAAATAGCGCGGATGCTGGAAATCTGAAATAAAAACAGAAAATGCTGGAAAAACTCGGCAGGTCTGACAGCATCTGTGGAGAAAGGGATTAATTTATGTGCAGATGCTGTCAGACCTGCTGAGTTCTTCCAGCATTTACTGTTTTAATAACGCACTCTCTCCAGCCCTGGGAATCGCTTGGCGTTCACCAATCCAAGGCTGACATTTCTCGTTTCCATTGCTGGGTTATGTTCTGAGTCACGTTTTTCAGCTGTACCTTCACTGGAAAAGGCAGAGGCTTCATTTTTGTGCGTCAGCCAGTGTTTTGCTCTGTTGTTTTGGAAACCATTCCCAGGCGGATTGTCCCACAAGCGTATTCAATCAATAAACCCTAGTTGTGTGCTAACCTGTTCACCAGCACAAATTACCAGCACTTGTCTGCAACGTGTGGTTTGTTCTCGCAACTTGACTTATATTCAGCTATCCTTCGTTCCATACCGTCTCCCCCACCCCCCACCCCCACCAACTGTAATGTTCAATGGTTTAATTGATCTGTGTTCGACTATGAGTGTCTGTTAACTGATCTATGCTCACTGTGCTTGATTGGTTAGGGCTGGGTGTGGACTCAGAGCTAAAGGAAACAGGGAAGCTGCTTAGAAGCTAGAGTTGGAAGAAGCATGGGTACGGATATTTTGTAACTGCAGAGATATCTTAAAACTCTTGGAAATAAACCTGCACACTTAGAAACTAGTCTCATCTCTGCATTGTTCCGAGGCAAAGCGGACATCACCCGCCATCTCCAGTTTCAAAATAGCAAGAAAAGCAAGTTCACTGTCAAATGTTAAGGCGCTGGCATTCCTTTACTCACCCAAAGTGGAAGTCCCGTCCTGGGTGCTGGGCTTCCACACTCTCAGCTCTTTTTTTTTTCGAGTTTTGAGGTTGGGGGTTGAGGAAGGCTCTTGCGCTTGGAATCCCAGGAGGCCCTGCTAAAGCCCTCTTTGAAATGCAATCTCTGTCCCAATGCGGGAACGAGCGAGTTGGGGTTGTTTTTTTTTTGCCTCCCTGCGCCACTCCCTTTCCAGCTCAGAGAGGTGCTACTCTTCAGGGCTTGGGGGTCTGACCACACAAAGTGAGATTTTAACTCCGGGTTCAAACCCGTTCACAGGGTTAAAACGGGGCCCCTGGAATGCAGAGCCACACTGGCGGATCCGCAGACTCGCCCCTTTCAAGCGTCTGCACTTTTACGTACGAAGGTATGAACCAGGAGCAGGAGTAGTCCCCTCGAGCCTGCTCCGCCATTCAATAAGATCCCGGCTGATCTGAATGCAACCTCAACCCCACCTTCCCGCCCGCCCCCTGGTAACCTTTCACCCCGTTGTTAATCGAGAATCGATATAACTCTACCTTTGAAAATATTCAAAGACCCTGCTTCCACCATTTATTCGTTCACAGGATGTGAGCGTCGTGGCCCTGGAGACGGTGGTGATGTGTCACCTTGGCAGCTGAGGGCTTGCTAGACCATTTCAGAGGGGCAGTTAAGAGTCAACCACGTTGCTGTGGGTCTGGAGTCACGTGTAGGTCAGACCAGGTAAGGACGGCAGATTTCCTTCCCTAAAGGGGCATTAGAAAACCAGATGGGTTTTTACAAGAATCATGGTCCTCATTTCTGAGATCGGCTTTCAATGCCAGATTGATTTAAATGCCCCAGCTGTCGTGGTGGGTTTTGAAGCAGTATTTCCAGGTCATTAGTGCAGGCCTCTGAATTATTAGTCCTGTAATACAACGACCAAGCTTGCACTGGTTTCAAGTGTACCTTCTGCAGTCCTGCTCGGAGGGCTTTGTGTTTTAAAGTCTGATGATCAATTGCCTGTTGTTGACCCTCACTAACTAGCAGCCAGGCTAAGTGTTCAGTGCAGAGGTTGCTGCGTATTCCAGTTGCCTTTGGGTCTTGGTTTGTATTGGGGAAAGGTGTATAACTGCCTGTTTTCTCATTCTTCCAATTGGCCAGATTCTCCAGTCACTCCTGTTGGGTAATAATACGTAGGACAGACACCCACACACATGATTATACCTCCCCAAGTATCACAATCTGTAGCCCTCTGCCTCCCGATCACCTCCCTCCCTCCCTGTGTGTGTGTGTGTGTGTGTGTGTGTGTGTGTGTGTGTGTGTGTGTCTCTCCCCCCCGCCCCTCTGCCTGTGTGTCTCTCCCCCCCCTCTGCCTGTGTGTGTCTCTCTCCCCCCCCTCTGCCTGTGTGTCTCTCCCCCCCTCTGCCTGTGTGTCTCTCCCCCCCTCTGCCTGTGTGTCTCTCCCCCCCTCTGCCTGTGTGTCTCTCCCCCCCTCTGCCTGTGTGTCTCTCCCCCCCTCTGCCTGTGTGTCTCTCCCCCCCTCTGCCTGTGTGTCTCTCCCCCCCCTCTGCCTGTGTGTCTCTCCCCCCCCTCTGCCTGTGTGTCTCCCCCCCCTCTGCCTGTGTGTCTCTCCCCCCCTCTGCCTGTGTGTGTCTCTCTCCCCCACCTCTGTCTGTGTGTGTCTCTCTCCCCCCCCTCTGTCTGTGTGTCTCTCTCCCCCTCTGTCTGTGTGTGTCTCTCTCCCCCCCTCTGTCTGTGTGTGTCTCTCTCTCCCCCTTCTGTCTGTGTGTGTCTCTCTCCCCCCCCTCTGTCTGTGTGTCTCTCCCCCCCTCTGTCTGTGTGTCTCTCCCCCCCTCTGTCTGTGTGTCTCTCTCTCTCTCCCCCCTCTGTCTGTGTGTCTCTCTCTCTCTCTCCCCCCTCTGTCTGTGTGTCTGTCTCTCTCTCCCCCCTCTGTCTGTGTGTCTGTCTCTCTCTCCCCCCTCTGTCTGTGTGTCTCTCCCCCTCTGCACGTGTCTCTCTCTCTCTCTCTGTGCGCATATCACTCTCTCTCTCTCCCCCTCTGTGTGCGTGTCTCTCTCTCTCTCTCTCTCCCTCTCTCCCTTCCTCCCTCTCTCCCCCTCTGTGTGCACCCCTCTCTTCCCCCTTCCCCCTCCTCTCTCTACACAGGCTCCCTCTCTCACACCCTGTCCACCTCCCGCCCCTCGCCCTATTTCTCACTCGCTCCCCTCTTTCTCCTATTTCCTCCACTTCTCCCTGGCGCCCTCACCCATTGTAAGGTGAGAATGGGAGGACATTGTACAGGCAAAGGAAGGGAGAGAGGTTTGAAGTGTAGCTGTGAGACACCGATTGGATACAGTCACTCGGAGTACCCAGAATATCTGCCCCAGACGCTGCTGTATGGGGGCGGTGTGCGGGGTGCTTCTGTCTGCCTTCCCCAGGCTGCCGGGCCAGGTGCCCGCAGTCTGGGCTAGCTCCTTTCCCTAAGCGCCATCCAAAGGTGGCACCTCTCATCGTCACACCTTCGCTGACGCTCATCCTCTCCCCTCTCCTGTCACCGACGCTGCAAGTAAGATGTGTTTGTGCCTAAATGTCAGTGACTTTGCGGTGGGGAAGCACCTGGGCCATGGCTGGGAGGGAGGGGGGGCGGAGACAGAAGTATTCCCATGGATGCGGAATACGGGATGAGTTGTGCCACCAAAGTCTGCTGAGGACTGGCATAGTGCCAAGAGTGGACGCCCTCTCCCTTTTCCTCTTCTCTCTCTCTCTATTTTCCCCTCTCTGCTCCCTCCTCCCTGCTTCCTCTACCCTCCCTGCTCCCTCTACCCTCCCTGCTTTCCTTCCTTCCTTCCTCTCCCTTTTCCTCTTCTCTCTCCCTCTATTTTCCCCTCTCTGCTCCCTCCTCCTTGCTCCCTCTGCCCTCCCTGCTTTCCTTCCTTCCTTCCTCTCCCTCTATTTGTCTTGCTCCTTCCCTCTCTTGCCTCTTCCTCTCCTTCGTTCCCCACCCCCTGTCCCTCCCTTTACACCTCCCTGCCTTATGGTGTTTCCTCCTTTTATTTTATTTTTTTTTGGCCTCTTCCCCTCTTTTGATTCCATTTCTCTCACGTGTGGATCCTCCCCTCTCTCCCTCCCTTCCCTCCCTCGGCTCCCTGGCTGTCGCTGAGCTGCTCAGTGTCAATGTGCGCTGTCGGACTCTGCGTCTGTCCCCCCCCAGTATGTATTGTGCGGTGTGCAGTCACGTTCTGACTGGTTCTGTGCCAGCTCCTATAAATAGCATTGTGTGTAAGTAAGAGTGTTTTTTTGAGTTGGTGGGGGGTGTGTGCAGGGCTGGGGGTGGGGGGGTGTGCAGGGCTGGGGGTGGGGGTGGTGGGTGCAAGGCTGGGGGTGGGGGTGGTGGGGGGGGGGGTGCAGGTGTGGGGGTGGGGGTGGGGGGGGTGTGCAAGGCTGGCGGGACCATCAGGAGGTGGGGGGAAAGTCCCTTTTGGTGTCCAACTGGCCGACTGCCAAACGATTAAGCAGATGAGAGTGTTGGGAAGTAGAAGATTTAACAATGAACGCTAACTGCTGTTAGCGAAAAAGAGAGAGAGGGAAAAAAATAAATAAATTGAATAATTTGAAAAGGCACTTATCATTCTTTTAACCAATTAAACGTATCAAAGACTGAGTAGCAGTTTGGCACAGTCTTTTGCGTTGAAACCTGGCCCTAAGCTATCAAATGTTTTCTCAGCTTTGGCTTTTAATGCGAAGCAAAGGTAACATGAGGGAAATTTATTTTGTTCCTTTATCATTTTTTTTCAATAAAAAAAAAATATTGTGCGAGAGCCAAATATTGATCGGTCAGGCAATGCTTAAAAGGTTTCATCGGTGGCAGTAACTTAGTTAAGGAATTACGTGTCCTAATTAAAATCGACTGAAATGCATTTGATGTGGAGGAGCTCTGGATCAATCTGTGCGGGTTGTGGGGGAGGAGAATTCCTTCATGGGGGGGGTGGGAGGTGAGGGATGGGAGGGAAAATGCTTAAAATCCGAAAGTGCCAGAAGCCTCCAGTTTTTTGTGGGTGCGGGCAGCTGAAAAGAGAGAGAAGGCAGTTTAGCTGTCTTTGTTTTTTTTTTTGAACGAGGTGTTGTTCGTTCTCACTGGCCGAGTGGCCATGTTCCTGCCCATCCAACCAGGTTACCCTGAGCAGGTGGTGGGTGGGTGGGTCTTTGAGTTGCTCGTTCGGCCACTTCAGGTCGGGGGGGGCCATCGAGAGCCTCGGCCACTTTGCTGAAGCAACTGGACTTGCTGAAGGTTGAGAGGAGATTGGGCAGAGGTTTTCAACGTTGAGGGGTCTGGACAGAGTGGGTCGGGGAGAAACTGTTCCCATTGGTGGGAGGATGAAGAACCAGAGGGCACTGATTTAAGGTGAACTGGCAAAAGAACTGATGGCGTCATGACGCCCTTTTTGCTCAGTTGAGTGGTTAGGGTCTGCAGTGCACTGTCTGAGAGTATGGCGGAGGCTGATTCGATTGCAGCTTTCAGAATAGAATTGCGCTGTTTTTTTTTTCCATTCGTTCACAGGATGTGGGCATCACCGTCAAGGCCAGCATTCATTGCCCATTCCTAATTGCCCTTGAGAAGGTGATGGTGAGCTGCCTTCTTCAACTGCTGCAGTCCCTGTGGTGTAGGTACACCCACCGTGCTGTTAGGGAGGGAGTTCCAGGATTTTGACCCAGTGACAGTGAAAGGACGGTGATATACTTCCAAGTCAGGATGGTGTATGGCTTGGAGGGGAACTTCCAGGTGGTGGTGTTCCCATCTATCTGCTGCCCTTGTCCTTCTACATGGTAGAGGTCACGGGTTTGGAAGGTGCTGTCGAAGGAGCCTTGGTGAGTTGCTGCACTGCATCTTGTAGATGGTGCACACTGCTGCTACTGTGCGTCGGGGGTGGAGGAAGTGAATGTTTAAGGGTGTGGATGGGGTGCCAGACAAGTGGGCTGTTTTGTCCTGGATCGTCAGACTTCTTGAGTGTTGTGGGAGCTGTACTCGCCCAGGCAAGTGGGGAGTATTCCATCACACTCCTGATTTGTGCCTTGTGGACAGGCTTTGGGGAGTCAAGAGATGAGTTACACACTGCAGAATTCCCAACCTCTGACCTGCTCTTGTAGCCACAGTATTTATATGCCTGGTCCAATTTAGTTTCTGGCCAACAGTAAGCCCCGGGATGTCATCGTGAGGGTTTAGCGTTCTTAATGCAATTGAATGTCAAGAGCTGATGGTTAGATTCTCTCTTGTTGGAGATGGTCATTGCCTGCAACTTTGTGGCGTGAATGTTACTTGCCACTTGTCAGCCCAAGCCTGGATATTGTCCAGGTCTTGCTGCATTTGGACATGGACTGCTTCAGCATCTGAGGAGTTGTGAATGGTGCTGAACATTGTGCAATCATCAGCGAACATCCCCACTTCTGAGCTCATGATGGAGGGAAGGTCACTGATGAAGCAGCTGAAGATGGTTGGGCCGAGGACACTACCCTGAGGAACTCCTGCAGTAATGTCTCAGGACCGAGATAATTGACCTCCAACAACCACAAACATCTGCCTTTCTGCTAGGTATGACTATCTGAAGAGTGAGAAGTTTCAGGACTGGGGGGAAAAGGTGAGGCAGTTGGGACTGCTAGAGTTGCTCCTTCAGAGGGCCATCGTGGATACAATAAGCTGAATGACCCCCTTCTGTGCTGTAACCGTTCTCTGATTCCAAAGATGGCAGGTTTCCTTCCTAAAGAATGATAGTGAATCAGTTGGGTCTTCACAACATCTCCAGATGAATTGAACTGAGTGGGATTTGAACTTGCTCTGCCTGAATTATTATTTCAGTCTTCTGGATTACTAGTCCAGTAGCGTAACTATTATGCTGAAGAACAGTTGAAGTTTTTTTTGTCAGAACGGGTATGGTTGCTGGGGATTCCCAGAATTTTTATTGTTCTTATTTTATGCTTCTGCAAGAGGCAACAGTGGAGTCTTCCTGCTCCCCACCCCAACTCTGTTGACACGGTTAGCTGTTGTACATCTGGTCTTAAAGCTAATGCTGGGAGGGTTATAGTTTGGTTTGATTCCTGGCAGAGCAATTCCCCGAGTGTGCGCATCACCCCGGCAGGGCAATCCTGGATGCAGTTTTTGGTGGTTTACGATCCTGTCCCTGCGATATTGGGTTTAGAATTGTAAAACACTGGGAACTGGCTCATGGACTAAAGTCTCTGAGAGTGAATGTCAGCCAGTGCTGATATAAAAGGAGCTTAAGATAAATGCTGATCTCTGCATAATATTTGACAGGGAAGTTTTTTTTAGATTCTGCCCGCTCCGTGTGACTTAGTAATGCCTCACGGTTTTCCAGTGTTCTCTAAGACCAAAGTGCACAAACAGTGATCAGTGAGGCTGTGTGAAGCGCCCCCACCCCAAAGGAGGCGAGACTGAATCATCAGCTGCTCTTGCCTCCAGACTAGGTTGGAGCCAGCGCTCCAGAGTTCCAATGAATACGTGAAAAGGAAACGGGTGCTTGGACGTGTGGACCTACCCTTACCGAATCAGGGAAGCATTCTTACCTCTGAGTCAGAAGGTGGTGGGTTCAAGTCCCACTCCAGACGCTCGCTCACGTAATTGAGGCTGACACGTACTGACAGAGCGCTCCAGCTGACAGCTCTCGGGTGAGACGTTACACCGAGGCCCCATCTGCCCTCCCTGGGGGGTTGTGCAAATGAACCCACGGGACCAAGGGAAGAAAAACCAGGGGGAATCCTCTCCAGTGGTCTGGTTAACATTTGTGCCTCTCAGCATTAAAAACAGACTACCTGATCACTGGGAGAATGAAAAAGAAGCATATTATCTAAATGGTGGGAGATTGCAGAGCTCGGAGGTGCAGAGGGATCTGGGTGTCCTAGTGCATGAATCACAAAAGGTTAGTATGCAGGTACAGCAGGTGATTAGGAAAGCTAATAGAATGTTATCGTTTATTGTGAGGGGAATTGATTACAAAAATAAGGAGGTTATGCTTCAGTTGTATAGAGCACTGGTGAGACCACATCTGGAGTACTGTGTACAGTACTGGTCTCCTTATTTAAGGAAGGATGCAAATGTGTTAGAAGCTGTTCAGAGATGATTTATCAGACTAATACCAGGAATGGGAGGGTTGTCTTATGGGGAAAAGTTGGACAGGTTAGGATTGTATCTCCTGGAGTTTAGAAGAATAAGAGACGGCTTGATTGAAACCTTTAAGATCCTGAGGGGGTCTTGACGGGGTGGATGTGGAGGGGATGTTTCCTCTTGTGGGACAATCTATACTTGGGGTCACTGTTTAAAAATAAGGGGTCGCTCATTTAAGACACAGATGAGGTGAAATTTTATCTCCGAAGGTAATGAGTCTTTGGAACTCTCTTCCTTAAAAGGCGGTGGAAGCAGAGTCTTTGAATATTTTCAAGGCAGAGCTGGATAGATTCTTGATTAACAAGGGGGCGAAAGGTTATCGGGGGTAGGCAGGAATGTGGGGTTGAGATTACAATCAGATCGGCCATGATTTCATTGAATGGCGGAGCAGGTTCGAGGGGCCGAGTGGCCTACTCCCGCTCCTAATTCGTATGTTCGTATGTACTTGCTGGTTGTAGGAGCTTCCTGCGTGCAAATTGATTTTCCTACATAACATTACAATAATGACTATGCTTCCAAAGTGATTTGGCTGTAGAGTGCTTCGGGGCGTTCTGAGATCATGAAAAGCGCTATATAAATGAAAGTTACGACTTTATTATTTTTGTATATTGGGAGCATTGCATTTTCTGAGTGGAATGGTGAAATCTCAGGTGCGTGCCCAATGAGTGCTGGTTCTCTTGTCCCACTTCAACTGAATTCTGCGCCTAGACTGGGCTCCTTCTGTGGAGCAACTGAGGTAGATTTTCGCCAAGTGTTTCCGCCAGTTCAGGAACCGAGAACGAGGAGGCATAGTCTAAAAAATTAGAGCCAGAACCTCTCAGGAGTAAAATGAGGAAACATGACTACACAAATTGGGCAGTTAAAGTTTGGAACTCCCTCCCTCAAACTGCAACTGATGGTACATCAGTTAATCTTAGATGCTGATATTGATAGATTTTTGTTAAGTCGAAGGTATATGCGGCCAGGGTGGGTATCTAGGGTTAGGCCGCAGATTAGCCATGATCTCATTGGATGGCAGAACAGGCTCGAAGGGCTAAGTGGCCTTCTTCTGTTTCGCTGTTCCTCCCCCTGGATCTGCTTTACCAAGACTTTTACTCCCAGCCTCCACATCATTTGCCAAAATGGATTAGAGTCTTTTTTGGATTTCTCCAGAAGTGAATCTGGGGTGAGAACTCTTACCTCTGAACAACAACAACAACTTGTGTAATTCTGTAGTGCCATTAATATAATGGAACATCCCCAAAGTATTGCACATGAGCATGATAAAACAAAACCACAGGAGGAGATATTAAGCCAGATGACCTAAAGCTTGGTCAAAGAGGTAGATTTTAATGAGCGTCTTAAAAGAGGAAAGTGAGGCGGAGAGGGATAGAATTCCAGATCTTAGGACCTATGTAGCTGTGAAGGCTTGGCCACCGGTAGTGAAACACTTATAATCGGGAAGCTTAACAGGCCAGAATTAGAGGAGCACTGGTATCTCAGAGGATCGTGGGGCTGGAGGAGATCACCGAGATAGGGAGGGGTGAGACCGTGGAGGGATTTGCAAACGAGGATGAGAATTTTATGTTGCTTGACCAGGAGCCAATGTAGGTCAGTGAGCGCAGGAGTTAATAGAGGAATGGGACTTAGTGTGAGTCAAGACACAGGCAGTAACATTTTGGATGGTCTCAAGTTTACGGAGGGTAGAAAGTGGGAGACCAGCCAGGAATGCGTTGGAATAGTTGAGGCTGGAGGGAACAAAGACATGAGCGAGGGCTGCAGTAGCAGATGAGCTGAGACGGGGGGGGGGTGAAGTCGGGCTGTGTTGTGGAGGTGGAAATACAACTTGCACTAACCATCAGCTGACAGCAACTTCCCAGAAACACACGGGGGAGTTTGTTTTTGTCTCTCTGGCTTAGCTCCACTGATTTGCTTCCAGTGTTTCTGAGAGGCAAGTGTCACCTGCAACTTTGGTTTCACAAAGTCTTGAGGGGAAATTCGCACCCCCCTCCTTGTTTGAAGGCAATGGCATTGAAACCACCTCCGGCTAAGATGGGTCAAATGTCAGAGCTGAACGTTTACTCATAGTGAACCAGCACATGAGCCTTGTGGTAATGTCCTGTTATTTTGAAAGCTGAGCAGAAAGGCTTGTGGTGTTATTCTTTTCTAAGAAAAAAAAAAGAAATTCTATTAATAATTTGATCATGCTTAAAAAAAGAATTAGCTGAAAAGCTAACGACCTCAATTTATTTAGTTGTGTAATTATCTGCAAGTCATATTAATAGCTGATGAATTGACACTTTGATGCAAAGTGCCTTGAAAATGATGCTCAGTTCATACAAATGTGTTTAATGGATTTACCCAGTCATCTATTTGTACAGATTGTATAGATCTAAGAGACCCAATTTCATACCTGCAGCATGAATTATGGAATGAATGATTTCTTCTTGGTGAAGTTTAGGGACTACCAGCTCTATTACAAGATTAACCAACCTGCAAGCTGATAACTCCTGCCTTCACCTCCTTTCCCTGTGCAGTGAGAGGTGTCCTGGTGGCCCTGTCTATTTGAGGCTTTGGCTCTGGCCTGACTTTCTGCACTTTCCTTGCAGATCTGTAGCCAGCTGCCTGCCCCCACTGGGCGGGTGGGGGGGTGATACTGTTTCTCCTTGAAGTCGGGCTTCATCTGATCAATGGGCACATGCCCAAATTACTCCCCCCCAGCCCCCAGACACATCGGTGGGCACCGCATGTCATCAATTCTGAGGGCCGGTTGCATCTTTCCCCCTCTATAGAGGGTTCTCAAATGTTAAAAGGATTTGATGGGGTAGGTTCGGAGAATCTGTTTCCTCTGGTGGCTGAATCCAGAGCAAGGGAACGTGACCTTAAAGGACTGAAGGCAACGATTGACAGGGCCAGCATTTATTGCCCATCCCTAGTTGCCCTTGAGAAGGTGGTGGTGAGCTGCCTTCTTGAATCGCTGTAGTCCATGTGGTGTAGGTACATCCACAGTGCTGTTAGGAAGGGAGTTCCAGGATTTTGATCCAGCGACAGTGAAGGAACGGTGATATATTTCCAAGTCAGGATGGTGAGTGACTTGGAGGGGAACTTCCAGGTGGTGATGTTCCCATCTATCTGCTGCCCTTGTCCTTCTAGATGGTGTTTGCTTCAGTTGTGCCAGCATCGCAGACTAACATTCGTATTCCGCCAACGTTTATATGCATAGCGTTTGTTAAACCAAACATGACCTGCTGAGATTATAGCCCTGATAATGAACAATTCACAAATGGAAGCAACCTAGAGATGGATCTTGAAGATGTCCAGTGATGGGGCTGTGACTATCTCCTTTGACAGCTTGTTCAATTGTGGGATTGTCCTTGGGAAGAAAGATTGTTGATGCACTGTCTTGGAAACAAATGGCCTTTGTAGTTTGTGTGGATGGCCACCTCGTGTTTTGTCATTTCCAGAGGGCACCAGGTCCTTGTATCTGTCAATTCCCACCAGTCCATTCCATGTTTTCTGGAACACAGTCAGTCTGTTCTCCCTCCTTTGCTGTCATGATTCCCATTCCTAATCCTTGATCCAGGATATGCCACTGGTGTATTTCCTGCACCGATTTGTACAGAATCACGTCTTTGGATCACTTCAATCTTGTTCTTGATTGACAGCCATCCACAAACATTCACTCCCTCCACCATCGACGCACTGTAGCAGCAGTGTGTACCATCTACAAGATGCGCTGCAGGAATATTCACCAAGGTTCCTTAGAAAGCACCTTCCACACCCATGACCACTACCATCTAGAAGGACAAGGGCAGCAGGTAGATGGGAACACCACCACCTGGAAGTTTCCCCCCAAGTCACTCACCATCCTGACTTGGAAATATATCACCGTTCCTTCACTGTCGCTGGGTCAAAATCCTGGAACTCCCTTCCTAACAGCACTGTGGGTGTACTTACACCACAGGGACTGCAGCGGTTCAAGAAGGCAGCTCACCACCACCTTCTCAAGGGCAACTAGGGATGGCCAATAAATGCTGGCCCAGCCAACGAAGCTTACATCTTGTGAATGAATTTAAAAAAAATCTTACTTCTATCCCTTGCCATATAAGGATCCCATACCCAACTTGCGCACACCAGGGATGGGCGAACATGGTTATGGTTTGGTGCACAGTAACTCTGATACTTTTGTTACAATACCAAAGACTTGTCCTCAGAAATGCTTGAATTTGGTGTTACCTGCCAAATATGGAACCCCCCCACCGCAGTGAAGATGAACCCACGGGTAGGGCTGGGTATCTACCTGTTGGAGAATTTGATTACAGAGCTGAAAGCTGTCTTGTTGGTGCATCTTTTTTTGTTGCTGATGCACATGACATAGCAGTTTTTGCATCGAATGCCATCTCCCGTTGGTCCTGCCATTTTGCAGTGAGTTGGTATGATCTTGAGTTTTCCCTGCGTAAACCACTCAGTCGTATGCAAACTGCAGCGCCCTGTTTTCTACCTGTTGGGAAAGGCATGAATTAATGAATGAATTAATTAAGACATTTATGTGTGTCAAGAAGAGTAAAGGTCCCAACACGGTTCTCTGAGGCACTCCGGAGAGGACATCTCCAAGGGAGGGCAATTCCCCCCCACACGTCACTCAGTCTTTTTTTTTTCCCTTTATGTGAGCATTGCTGACCAGGCCCACCCCGAATTGCCCTTAAACACGAGTGGCTTGCTGGGACCATTTCATAGGGCAGTTAAGAGCCGACTACATTACTGAAGAGTCACGTGGAGATCAGACCAGGTAAGGGCAGCAGGAAAGTGAACCAGGCGGGTTTTTCCAGCGATCGATGATGGTTGTCATGGTCACCGTGACTGAGACGAGCTTCATGTTACAAGATTTAGTAATTGAGATTTAGACCTGCCAGCTGCCCCCTGGTGTGACCTGTGGAATACTAGTCCAGTGGCAGTGCCACTGCACCACCACCGGCCCCTGTTGTTTTAAGAAGTGCCGGATCCATTTTAATCGTGTCCCCCTGATTTCATAGCAGTGAAGTAGAGGCCGCGGGTTCGAAAGGTGCTAGTGCAGGAAGCTTGGCGAGTTACTGCAGTGCATCTTGTCGATGGCGCGCACACACACACACACACACACACACACACTTGCTGCCACTGTGTAATGCCCTGTCACCTTGCCTTAAAAAGTCTCTCAGCCTCTGTTAACCCAAAATATCAGACTGACACCATGCTAACGTGCTTTATTTCCTGTGGAAGATTGGGGTGTGGGGGAGGGGGTGGGGGGGGACAATGTTCCCCACCCCCCCCACCCTCGTGTGGCCACCTAGTGCAGTTTGACCGAGATGTGTGGCTGTGTCCGGTGTGACGCTTTTCAGCAAACCCACCCGAGCTTTACTCTGGGATTTGCAGCTGTCCCCGCCCTCTGGGTTAATACTTCACACGTGGCCGACTCCGAACCATTCACACATGGGAGCTGCTGGCTGACGGCAACAAGTACATAATGTCCCAGAATTCATTCTAAAGAGACGCACTGCAAGTTTCAACAATAGCTTGGCGACCATTTGGTGGAAGAGAATGGTGATTAGGAGTTCCAGTCGTTTCTTCCACCCTTACGAAAAGCATTGAGGTGTGTCCAAACCAATCCTGTGTTTATCATCACCTCCTTCGTATTTGGTTTGTATATTTTCTGTGGGGGTTTTTTTATTTTTTATTTTTTTTGCCCTGTTTTCCTGACCTAAATTTTCTCGATTTGTGCCTTGCGTGTTGCTTTTCGGTGGCAGGAAGTGGGGAGGTTGTGAAGAATTTGTATTTCTCGGCTGCCTTTACAGCCGGTGAAGTATTCTCTGAAACGCGGTCGTTGTTGTCCATGCTACGTGTTGACACCCGGGCGCAGAACCACGGCTACCAGTCAGCGTGAATTGCGGAGATCCCCGGGTGCCCTGGCCCCACCAGTATTCGTTCCGGCGCCCAAGACCAGCGGAAAAGCAGGTCCGCTGCCTGCTTGATGTTGATTTGCCTGGTGTGGCCCTTGCCTTTACCCCTCCCACAAGTCACTGCATTTCGAATAGGAAGCCAACCGTGGACAGGGAGATCTCTTGACCCAAGATAACGAATAATTAATCAAGAAAGGGCTTGCGTTGATCTAGCTCCCTTCACAACTTTAGGATGTCCCAAAGTACTTTAGAAGCCAATGAAGTGCTTTTTGAAGGGTAGTCACTATCGTTGGAAACGCAACCAATTTGCACACAGCAAGCTCCCACAAACAGCAGTGTGAAAATTGCCAGATAATCTTTTCTTTTTTTTTCTTTTGGTGAGGTTGATTGAGGGATAAATATTGACCAGGACAATGAGGAGAGAACTCCGCTGCCCTTCTTTAAATAGTGGCATAGTGTCTTTTATGTGTTTCTGGGAAGGCACCCAAATGACAGCGCCTCTGACAGTGCAGTACAGAGGGAGTGCTGCGCTGGAGTGTCAGTCCAGATTTTGTGCTCAAGTCTCCGCCGTGGGAGTTGAACCCTCAACCTTCTGGCTCAGGTCAGCAGAGCTTCATTTTTTGTACAGTCCACAGTCCTTCTGCGGGGTTATCTGCAGGGAGCTCCCTCCCTAACAGCACTGTGGGTGTACCTACACCACATGGACTGCCGCGGCTCAAGAAGGTGGCTCATCACCACCACCTCAAGGGCAACTTAGGGATGGGCAATAAATGCTGGCCCAGCCAGCGATGCCCACATCCCGTGAATGAATAAAATATTTCTTTTGTTACTCCACCCTCCCCACCCACTCGGGTTTTAGTTTCCCCAATTGTGCACGATGTGGAATTGATCTGATAAAAGAGGCCCGATGGCTGACGGTTGCTGCATCTGAGTTATAGGCTTTCAGGCTCTTGGGAAAACTGCAGGAGTTCACTGTTCACCTCGGAGATATGCTCCACGCGATGTCAGTTTGACACATTCCTTTATACACTGTAAATTAGTTAAACCTTTAGCCCGGAGGCTCCTTTCTGCCTCTCTTTTCTGTCGACAGTATATCTTCTCTCAGTGTAGGGGTTGCCTTCAGAAGAAAGGTTGGGCCTATACTCGTTGGGGTTCAGAAGAATGGGAGGTGACCTTGTGGAAGCGTTTAAGATTCTTGACGGGGTAGATACTGAGAGATTTTCTCTCCTGGGGGGGAACCTAGAACTAGGGGGCACAGTTTCAGAATAACAAGTCTCATATTTAGGACAGGGACGAGGAGGAATTTCTTGCCTGAGGGTCTTTAATCTTTGGAATACTCTTCCCTAGCGAGAAACAGAAGCTGGGTCGTTGAATATAGTCAAGGCCGGATTGGACGGATTTTTGACCTACAAGGGAATCGAGGGATATTGGGGGGGGATCAGGCAGGAAAGTGGGAGTTCAGGCCACAATCAGATCAGCCATAACCTTACTGAATGGCAGAGCAGGCTTGATGGGCCGAATGGTTCCATCTCTTATGTTCTTAGATGTTTAAGTGAATATTACAGTATCCTATTGAATATTGCAAACCGATTTGGAGTGTATTTTTTTTTTCATCATTGAATTGTGGTGCTGTAATGAGTTGCCCTTGAGGAGAGAGTTGAGGTAGAGAGGCGGAGAGGTGCAGGGAGGGAATTCCAGAGCCTGGAGCCTAAGCAGCTGGTGGCACAACCGTCAATGGTGGGGGATTCGCAAGAGGACCGAATGAGGTGAGCGTGGATATTTCCGGGCTGTGGGGTTTGGAGGAGATGGGGAGGGATTGGGTTTTAAAGTCAAGGCATTGCTTCAGGAGCCAGTGTAGGTCAGTGAGGGCAGGGGTGATGGGGGGGAACGGGACTTAACTGGAGGAAGGACACAGGCAGCAGAGTTTTGGCTGGCCTCAAGTTTGCAGAGGGGAGAAAAGCGAGCGGGTGTTGCAATTGAGCCCGGAGGAAGCAAGAGGCGGCAAATGATCAGAGGAAAGAGGTCTGGAGTCGGGGGGGATGTTGCTAAGGTTGGAAAGAGGCGGCCTGAGTGAGAATGTGAAGTTGTGCCTGGAACTTGATTTCAGGAGTTAACACAAACGAGCTGGTGAAATAACAGGCAGAGGACACACGTCCCAAGCGTTTGGATACAGCCCAGGCTTGTTACTAGCCTCCTGTGGTTTTAATGTTTGCCGTGCAGCAATTGTGACTGGATTATATGGTAAAACTAATTGTTTGTTAGTCGCCAAAACCCGAAGCGTTTGTATTGCGTTTGCTGTTTTGTGTTTACCAGGTGTGTTGGCAGATTGCGAAGACTAGTGAGCCAGTGTTTGTTTGTGGAAGGTGCCGGTGGGTTAGATTTTGTGGCATCTTGACAGTCTGGATAACGCTTTCCGCTGGAAATGTTGAACCCTTCCATCTCGGTGAAGCCCCCAAAATGGGAGATTTGATGCGATAGAAAGACTCCCACACCCTACTGTAGGGGAACATTTGAAGTCAGTCTTGTACTGACTTGTTAAAAACAGAATTACCTGGAAAAACTCAGCAAGTCTGGCAGCATCGGCGGAGAAGAAATCAGTCAACGTTTCGAGCCCTCATGGCCCTTCAGCAGAACTTCTCCGCCGATGCTGCCAGACTTGCTGAGTTTTTCCAGGTAATTCTGTTTTTATTTTGTTTTGGATTTCCAGCATCCGCAGTAGCTTTTAGCTTTTTGTTTTTATCTTTGTACTGACTTGTACCTGAATAACTTCTACAGCACAACTCGTTGCAGGGTCCTGATGCAGGGTCTTTTGATCCACTCTGTAGATGCAGTGACATAGCCCAGCTACAAGAGGCTGTCGTTGTTCTGACAGTGACTGAGAAAGCCTAGCTCTTAACTGCCATAAGCCAGTTCATTGACTGCCCCATCCGTGTATGTATAACACTGATAAACCCCTCTTGAAATCAATGCTAGAGGATGAGCCAACCTTTCCTGGATAGAAGCGAATGACCCACTGACTGATTTAATAGCCAGTGTCACGTATTTGAATGAGCGGATGCCTTAAAGCTTTTTCACTCCTTTGGGCTTGATGGAATGCCAAAGAGTGGGGGAAAAAAAACCACCCAAATGAAAATCGGACCATGTGGGAGAAGAAGCAGGTAATCATAGAATGGGTTACAGCACAGAGGGAGGCCATTCAGCCCATCGTGTCCTTGCCAGCCCTCTGCAAGAGCAACTTGGCTAGTCTCCCCCCCCCCCCCCCCCCCCCCCCACCGTGCCTTTTCCCTGAAGCCCAGCAATGTTTTGTCTGTATGGATAGTGAACCCATTCCCTTTTCAAAAGCCACGATTGAACCAGCCTCCACCACCCTGTCGGGTATCTCACTCCAGACCCTAATCACTCGCTGCACACACAAAGAGTTTTTTTCCCTCATGTCACCTCCACTTCTTTGGCCAGTCGCTTTAAACCCGGGTCCTCTGGTTCTGGAGACAGTTTTTTTTCCCCATCTACTCTGCCTGGGCTGTTCACAATGTTGTGTGGGCTAAATGTCTAATTTAACAGTGACGAGAAATGAAGACTTTATTATGAGCATGATGAGCTTCTTCATCCGTGTAAACTCCTAAATTAGACCTCTAGAACCACTCAAAATCGTGGCTTCCCCCCCCACCCCCCCATCACCCAGATGGGGGGTGGGTGAGAAGACCTGCGAGATTCTGACTGATGGAGTTCAGTTTGAACACTTGTGCTCCTTTGGGGCACTCATGGTGGAAGATGCAGTGTCTACCCAAGAAATTCAGGCTGGGCTTAACAAAGGTCATGGTGTTGGGAACTCGCTTAAAAGAGTTAATGGGCAGCCACAGCGTCTCGATCGCAATGAAAATTCATAGAACACCTACAGCACAGAAAAACAGGCCATTCGGCCCTTCTAGTCTGTGCCGAAATAATATTCTGAATCTTGTGAGAGGCCTTGTGTGGCTGTGAAAGCTGCACCATCGAGAAGAGTGGCCAGGTTCGGGTAAGAGGCATTTAACACGAAAGGACCCGGACGGATATTCCGTGGGTCGTGGATGGCAAAGAGGGCAAACAAGCGGGCGCTGGAGAAAGCTGGTGTCCAGAGGAACTTTATCTGAGGCATTGATATCAAGGGAGCTCTCGTATTTTGGACATGTGATGCTATCAGGAGTGGGGGGAGTGTTTGGGAAAAGAGAGAATATGAGGGGGAAAAAAAACCACCTGGGAAATGTGCAGAATGAAGACCCAAGATGGGTTATATCGGAATGTGGACTGGCCTCTCTATGGGACAGGCTGTGAGGGCAGGTGGAGATTAGAAACCGGTGGAGGGAGGGAGGTTGTTCATAGTGTGGTCAACCCTCGGAATGAGGAGGAATGAAAGACAGACCGGATTAGAAGCAGTGATTTAAGTAGTTTGTGTTGTAGTGTGTTGGTAGTAGGTGCTCTATGTTATGCCGGATCTGGCCAGCTGTAGCATTGGGGACAAGGGGGCGAGAGCAAGAATCCTCTTCTACTTTTGTTGGCTCACTTCAGAAACTCTTTTGAGTTACCAACAGTCACAGATTGCAACTCTTCCGAGTACAATCACAGTTCTTGGTTTCCAGGAGTGGGATATGAACCCACAACCCTCTGATTCAAAGGCGAGGGTGCTATGAACTGAGCCACAGCTGACACCACTTGCTTCCACAAGCCCGCGGCCAAACTGATACTTCATTAACTTTGTGCCTATCATCACCGAAACCTCGGAACGACTGGTGATGAAGCTGGGGGGATAAACAAAAGTCCCAAGAAAGTCGTTTGCAGGACTCTGCTTTTCCTGGTTTTAATCGCAGCGCCTCCAGCCCTGTTTGGACGCTCGGTCCGAGTGTCGTCTTGGGTTCATGTCCCACTCCTGGGAAACCAAGAACTGTGATGGTACTGGAAAGAGTTGCAATCTGTGACTTGTTGATAACTGGAAAGAGTTTCCGAAGTGAACCGGTCCTGGAGAGTGATTTTGAGCTGGGCGCTGTGCTGCTCCCATTGGGAAATGGGACCTCCTGGGGGAAGGCTATTGTGGCTTCATCCTTTTGTCCTTCTCACAGAAGGTCTCATTCTATACGGGCTGCCCCCTTTTGCTTTCTCTCTCTCTCTCTCTCTCTTTTTTTGCCCGGGGTAAAGGAAAAGAGAAGTAACGTTCTCCTGGTGAGAGTAGACGGTCGAAGAATCCTGCACAACCAGCCAGTGCCTTCTGTTCGCAAGGCTCTCGCTTTTAAACTCCCCGTGTGTATGTCCATGTGGCCGGGGAGGGAGAAGTTTCCAGGCCGTTCTGCCACTTTGTCTTGCAGGAATACAGTCAGGCCTCAGTTAACTTAGTTGCCCCGTGAGACAGCTTTGGGAGGTCAGTTATGCCAATCCCCTTAACATTCGTGTTTGTGTAGGACATCTGTGCAAATGGGTCTGCTCGACACTCGGGCCAGTCCCACAGTCCTTTCATGCTAATTGAATTAATTTGCATTCCTCCTCTATTTCTCTCTCTCTCTCTCTCATTCTTACTCCTCCTCCTCCTCAGGTTTTTTGTTGTTGTTTTAACTCCGCTGAGGAATTGTTCAGTGAAAATCCTGAACGACGGAGGTGGTTAGAGAGAGAGGGTGGGCTTGCCTTGCTGAGAGAAGATAGGTGGCTGCTCAGAACTGCCGACACTGAATTATTACCTGTTCTCCCCCCCACCCCCCGCTGCCAAGAATTTTAACCCTTTTTGGGCACTGTAGATACAGCGAGCGATTAGGAAGGTAGACAGAATGTTGTTTCTTGCCAGGGGAGTGGGATGTACAAGTAGGGAAGTTCTTGCTTCGTTTGTATTGGGGCTTGGTGAGACCACACCTGGAGTTTTGGCCTCCTTATTTAAGAAAGAAGGATATAAATGTGTTCAAAGCAGTTCAGAGGACCCGACTGATCCCTGGAATGTAGGGTGTTATCCTATGGGAGGGGGGGTTGGGGTGGGGGGAGGGGGAGCGCGGTGTGGGTTGGGGTTTGGGGGGGGGGTGGTGTGGGGTGGAGGGGGGGGTGGAAATGTTGGACAGGCTGGGTCCTGTATCCATTGGAGTTTACTAGATTGAGAGGCGATCTTATCGAAACCTGTAGGACCCTGAGGGGAATTGACAGGGTGAATGTTGAAAGGATGTTTTCCCATTGTGGGAGGGACTAGAACGAGGGGGGGGGGGACATAGCTTAAAAATGAGGCATCTCCCATTTAAGATGGAGCTGAGGGGAGGTTTCCCCCCCGCCCCGAGGGTCACAAGCCTGCGGAACTTGCTTCCCCAGAGAGGCAGGGAGGCAGGGCCATGAATATTTTTGAAGGCAGAATTAGATAGATTCTCGATTGACGAGGAAGCCAAAGGGTATAGGGGGTTAGAAGGAGAGTGGAGTTGAGGCCACAATCGGGTCAGCCATGATCTTTATTTGAATGGCGGGGCAGGCTTGAAGGGCCGAATGGCCTACTCCTAATTCATAGCTATGTACAACATATGGATCATTCAGAAAGCACACAAGTTTTTTGTAGTGCCCCCTTTGCCTTTGGCACTGTTGATGCTCTGTTGTTTGTTGTAGGGACTGTGCAGAGTGGCTGATACAGGACCACAAGGTGTTCCAGTGAAGCTCAACGCAAACTGGAGGAACAGCACCTCACCTTCCGACTAGGCACTTTACAGCCTTCCGGACTGAATATTGAGTTCAACAACTTCAGTTCATGAACTCTCTCCTCCATCCCCACCCCTTTTTTTTTCAATATTTTTAAAATTTTATATATATTTTTTTTTCCTACCTATTTCTAATATTATTTTTAAAATTTATTTCCATTCATTGTTTTATCCCCACTTTTTAGACTATTTTGATCTTTTTTCCCCCCACCCCACCCCCACTAGGGCCATCTGTCACTTGCTCATTCTGCTTTCTGCCCTTAATGTCACCATTAGCACCTCCTTTAGCTAATATCACTACCATCAACACCCCTTCGACCTATTGTTTATGACCATTGTTTGCAATCTCTCCTTTGCCTCCACCTACCACTGGCCTTCTATCCAGCTTCACCTGTCCCACCCCCCCTTTAAACAGTATATATTTCACCACGTTTCTACTTCTCTTTAGTTCTGAAGAATAGTCATCTGGACTCGAAACATTAACTGTCTTTCTCACCACAAACGCTGTCAGACCTGCTGAGTTTTTCCAGCTATTTTTGTTTTAGTTTCAGATTTACAGCCGGTATTTTGCTTTTATCAAAGTGACAAGGCTACCAGAAATTCCCCATTCAAGGATCCCACTAGTTAAAGGAAGGGTAGTAATAATAATGGCTGTGTAATCCAGAGGCCCAGGCTAATGCTCTGGGGACCCGAGTTCAAACCCCAATGGGGCAGCTGGGAAATTTAACTTCGCTTGCTGAAATATATCTCGAATTGAAAAGCTAGTCTCTGTAAATAGTGATTGTGTAACTCATTGCGTTGCCCTTTTAGGGAAGGAAATCTGCCATCTTTACCTGGTCTGGCCTACATGTGACTCCAGACCCACAGCAATGCGGTTGACTCTTAACTGCCCCTCTGAAATGGCCCAGCAAGCCACTTAGTTCAAGGGCAATTAGGGATGGGCTGGTCTTGCCGGTAACGCCCACATCCCATGAAGCACAGAAAGAAGCATCATTGAGCGTGTTGGTGTCTGGGGATATGAGCAGTTCGAACTTAAACCAGTGCAGTTTGCTCCTGATTGTTCCAGTCACAAGTGCAAAAATCCCAATGGGGCAGCGCTCCCGGGATGATGCCTTATATGATGTTTTACCCACGCTGTAAATGCAAATTAATTGTTGTACCTAAATAATCATTCCACATTCCACACCCACGATCTCCACCACCCCACCCCCCACCTAAATAAAAAAAACTGAAAATAAAAACGAATTGCACTGAAAGTGAGCGTCTGAACTCGCTGTTAAGTTTGCCCTCCCCTCTGTAATGGAGCCAGATTTGGAAACCAGACTTGGGGGGTGGGGGGGGAATATTTACAGATGTCTCACAGATTTTTTTTAAAAATGCTCTTCATTTCAACATGTGCCGGTAGAATAACAAATTCCAGCACAGATTGAGGCTGTTTTATTTATTTATTTTTGTTGTTGTTGTTCTCGCACTTGCATGGGCTCCTTTAACTGGACCTGAACTCCTAACTCCGTTTCCCAGTCTCTGGTTTACATTCAAAATTCCCTTTATCTATCTATATAATAATAATACAAAAAAAATGACCTAATCTTTGCATGGACTGCCATTCGAGGGTTCAGACCGGCAGGTTTGAGGAATCCTCGGAGCGAGTGGTGCGTGAATTCTCGTCTCCTAGAGGCGCGAAAAGACGTCAGGACCTTGTCCGGCGAGGAGGTTATTGATGCGCAGGACTTGGCTTTTCCCAGGCAGTTAAAGCTGACACTTCCCTATGAAAGATGTAGCCCCCTCACTCCCCTCCCCTCCCAGTGATATAAGCGTAGTGGCCCATTCAGCGCTCACCATCTGTTCCCTCTCCACTTTCTATTGTTCATCAGCTGCTTGTTTAAAAAAAAACCCACACAGTTTACCATCTGAAGGGGGGAGACCACTGCGCTTTCTGAAGTGCATGGCTTCCAAAAAAACACATCATCGCCTTGTCCATATGGGATGCGTTCAATGTTTGTTTCAGTCACCAGGGTCCACACCTGTTTCCCCACCCTCCCCGCCTTGTGAGAAATGGGACAGCGATGGGATCTCTCCCGACCGATGGACAGGCTGCCCATTTTTCATCCCCCCCCCACCCCCAGGTGTGTGTATTTTTTTTATCCTTAGGTTCTCGAGTGTGGTTCCTTTTGGCCGCCTTGCTCACCTCAGGAAACTCTTTCAAGTTATCAACAGTCACAGGTTGCAACTCTTTCGAGTACAATCACAGTTCTTGGTTTCCGGGAGTGGGACATGAACCCACAACCCTCTGATTCAAAGGCGAGGCCTCAGGAAGGTGTTGGACTGACGTGCACTGGAGGATTGAGGTGTTAAAACTGAAACAGCAGCAAAAAAATATTGCTGGAAAAAAAGCTCAGCAGGTCCGACTTGCACCTGTGGGGGAGGAAGATTTAAGAGTTAACGTTTCGAGTCCCGTATGACCCCTCTTCAGAACTGTTAAGTTTTAGTTCTGTTTCAGTTCTGAAGAAGAGTCATAGGGGACGTTTCCAAACCTCGAAACGTCGGTATGACTCTTCTTCAGAACTGAAACTCTTTCGAGTTATCAGCAGTCACAGATTGCAACTCTTTCGAGTACAATCACAGTTCTTGGTTTCCGGGAGTGGGACATGAACCCACAACCCTCTGAGTCGAAGGCAAGGGTGCTATGGACTGAGCCACAGCAGAACTGAAACAGAACTAAAACTTAACAGTTCTGAAGAGGGGTCATACGGGACTCGAAACTTTAACCCTGTCTTTCTCTCTCCACAGCTGCTGTCCGACCTGCTGAGTTTTTCCCGCGATTTTCTGTTCTCGTTTCAGGTTTCCAGCTCCCGCAGTATTTTTTGCTTTTTATATTGAGATGTTAAACGGTCGGGACCCCTCTGTTTCTCTCCCGCACTGCTCCTTCAAGGTTAACATTTGGTGCCAAGCTAAAGTTGGCATCGGTTCCACCAGGATTCCTGACCTGCGGCTAGAATGAACTCTCCAAGTCTGAAACCAGATAGGGAGCAGTACGGAAGCGGGCAGGCCATCTCCAGAACCCTTCCAAGATCTCTGTGCTCCTCCAATCCTGACCTCTTGCCCATCCCTAGATTTAATCACTCTGGGTGGTGGCGTTAGTGGTATTATCACTGAACTAGTGATTCCAGAAACCCAGGGTAATTTTCTTGGGGCCCGGGGTTCGAATCCCACCAAGGCAGATGGTGAAATTTTAATCCATTCAAAGCCTGATGACCATGAAACCATTGGCAATTGTTGTAAAAGCCCCATCTGGTTCCTTTAAGGAAGGAAATCTGCCATCCTTACCTGGTCTGGCCTGGACTGTGACTCCAGACCCACAGCATAACATTTGTTTCTTTTTTTAAAAAAAAATAAAGGCTCAGGGGTGACCTGATAGAGGTCTTTAAAATTCTGGCAGGTTTTTGATAGAGTGGATACAGAGAGAATGTTTCCTCTATTAACTAGAGGGCATCAGTGTCAGAGAGTCACCGAGAAATCCGGTGGGGAATTCAGAAGAAACGTCTTCGCCCAACGAGTGGTGAGAACGTGGAACTTGCTACCACAGGGAATGGCTGAAGTGAACAGTATAGATGTGTTTAAGGGGAAGCTAGAGATGTATGAGGAAGAAGGGAATGATGGTGAGATTAGCTGAGGAAAGATGGGAGGAGGCTCAAGATGCTCATAAACACCAGCATGGACTGGTTGGGCCGAATGGCCTGCTTCTGTGCCGTGTAATTGCACCTCTCGCCCTCAGGATATCCCAAAGCGCTCCGCGAATATTGAAACATCCTGGATGTGTGGTCACTGTCGCAGTGACCAGCCAAGTGGCGCACAGCAAGATTCCACAAACAGCAATCTGATAGATGACCAGTTAGCCTGATTTGCTGGCTGGGTGAGAAATGTTGGCCGGGACACCATGGAATTTTTTCAATACAGTGACTTCTCACTTAAAGTTGTGGTTGCGTTCCTGAAAATTACGACTTGAAGTGAAAAACGGCTTTAAGTGAATCATTGATTCCTTAGGAATCAATGTTAGAGCCAGAGTTAGGTTACTGCGGACATTCTCACCCAGAAAAACAATGTACATTGAAATACGGTGCCCTACATACTGTGTATTCCCAGCCGGAATACCTTCCAAAATAAAATAAATCACTGAAAACAGAAATACCATCTAAATTCAAATTAGATAACACTAACTCACCCAAACAAACCCCGAGTAGCGGAGCTTCTGTGTCTCACCCACAGCACTCCTGAAAATCAACTAAACTTTATGCTTCTTTTCCTTTCTCGCTCTCCCTCCCTCTCTCTCTCTCCCTCTCTCTCTTTTTCTCTCTCTTTCTCTTTTTCTGTCTCTCTCTCTCTCTCTCTTTCTCTCTCTCTCTCTCTCTCGCTCCACTTCCTCAGTCTGCCTCTTTTTCTCTCCTTTCAAACTCTGTCTTCCTCTCCTTTCCTACTCTGTTTTTTTCCCCCTTCCCCTTCTTTCTCCTCTCTTTCCCCTTCCTCCTCTCCTCTCTTTCCCCTTTCCCACTCTCTCTCTCTCCTCCCCCTTCCCCTTCTCCTCTCTTTCCCCCTCTCTCTCCTCTCTTTCCCCTTTCTCTCTCTCCTCTCTCTCCCTCTCCCTCCCTCTCTCCCTCTCCCTCCCTCTCTCTCGCTCTCTGTCCCTCCAGAGCCTGGACACCTTCCTGACCACAGTTGTCAGGGGCTGAGCCCCTGTCTTGTTGGGTACCGCGGAAGAGGCCAGGGGCTGTGGGGTCCCGCGCAGTGAGGCAGGGGGTGCTGCAGAAGAAGCCGGAGGCTCCTCCCTGCCCTCACCACCGTCCCAGGTGACTTACACTCCACCTGATTGACGGCCAACAGCTTCCCACTCCTGCTCTGCCCCCCTGCTCCCCCTAGGAATTCCGGCTAGCAATGCACAGTATGTATGGCACCTTTGAGGAGGTAACGAGTAGGTTAGACAAAGGAGAGCCAATGGATGTTATCTACTTGGACTTCCAGAAGGCCTTTGACAAGGTGCCGCACAGGAGGCTGCTCAGTAAGATAAGAGCCCATGGTGTTAGAGGCAAGGTACTAGCATGGATAGAAAATTGGCTGTCTGGCAGGAGGCAGAGAGTGGGGATAAGGGGGTCCTTCTCAGGATGGCGGCCGGTGACTAGTGGAGTTCCGCAGGGATCAGTGTTGGGACCACAACTTTTCACTTTATACATTAATGATCTAGATGAAAGAACTGAGGGCATCCTGGCTAAGTTTGCAGATGATACAAAGATAGGTGGAGGGACAGGTAGTAATACAACGTGGGGAAGTGTGAGGTCATGCACTTTAGTAGGAAGAATAGAGGCATTGACTATTTTCTAAATGGGGAGAGAATTCAGAATTCTGGAGTGCAAAGGGACTTGAGAGTCCTAGTCCAGGATTTTCTTAAGGTTAACTTGCAGGTTGAGTTGGTACTTAGGAAGGCAAATGCAATGTTGGCATTTATTTCGAGAGGACTAGAATATAAAAGCAGGGATGTGCTGCTGAGGCTTTATAAGGCTCTGGTCAGACCACATTTAGAATATCGTGAGCAATTTTGGGCCCGGTATCTCAGGAAGGATGTGCTGGCCCTGGAGAGGGTCCAGAGAAAGTTCACGAGAACGATCCCAGGAATGAAAGGCTTAACATATGAGGAACGTTTGAGGACTCTGGGTCTATACGCGATGGAGTTTAGAAGGATGAGGGGGGATCTGATTGAAACTTACAGAATACTGAAAGGCCTGTATAGAGTGGACATGGGGAAGATATTTCCATTAATAGGAGAGACTAGGACCCGAGGGCACAGCCTCAGAGTAAAGGGAAGACCTTTTAGAACAGAGATGAGGAGAAACTTCTTTAGCCAGAGAGTGGTGAATCTATGGAATTCATTGCCACAGAAGGCTGTGGAGGCCAGGTCATTGAGTGTATTTAAGACCGAGATAGATAGGTTCTTGATTGGTAAGGGGATCAAAGGTTACGGGGAGAAGACGGGAGAATGGGGTTGAGAAATTTATCAGCCATGATTGAATGGCGGAGCAGATTCGATGGGCCGAATGGCCTGATTTCTGCTCCTATGTCTTATGCTTATGCTCCCGGATCTCGGGCCTTGCTCTCTGCACACAGCCTGGGCCCCTGGTGACTGTGGTGGCAGTTCCAGCATCAGAACATGGCGGCAGCTGTCCCAGAGTTCAGCACCGTGGATGGGTGCGGTGGGGGGTGGGAGGTAAGAGTGCAGATGATGTAAAATCGAGAATGGTGACATCATTTTTTTTTTAAAAAAAGGTCCTAAAGAGTAAACAACGTTAAAGCGAAATGACTTTAAGCAGAGCGACTTAGAGTGAGGGCTTACTGCACTGTGTATCTTTGTCAGGAGAGGGCTGGGGCACGGGCTTAAACACTTCATCCAGCAGGTGGCACCTCTGGCAGTGCAGCACTCCCTCAATGTCACATTTGGGTTAGAGATGTCAAGAAAGGCTGCAAGTGCTATAAAAATTCAAACGCGACGCAAAAGCCGGCATCTCAACGAGGGAAGCACTGGGACGTTTCATCGGGTGTCAGTCTGTCTGTCTCCTGTTCCTCTTCTAAAGGAAATTGCTTTCTCCAAATCCCCCACTATGTTTGAAGTTACTTGACTGGAAAGTATTACATTCTGATTCCATTTGAAAGCAGCTAATTGGTGGGATATCTGCTTTTAAAAAGATCAAGTGAACTCTGAGGAAAAATGTATTGAAGGAGAAGCCATTCTCCGCTGTGGGATTTCAGGAGTCTCTTGCCTTTGTGTTTTGTGTAGGGTTTTTTAAAAAAAAAAATAGATTGTCACTTGATTTGCATTAATGTTCTGGCTGTGAGCCACAAATGTGATGCGGGGATAAACCTGAGAAGCAGTGGATGGAATTTTCACTTTCTGGTGGTGGCGGTCAGTGGGTAACCGCGGAGGGAATGGGTTAACTGAGGTCAAAGTTCAAATGCCAGCCCCAAGGGCCTGCTGAAAGGTCAAGCAGCGTTGACCGGTTGGAGGCGGAGTAGGGTCGATTCAGATACGGCTAGGGCTGGGGTGGTATCTTAGCTCCGGTATTCAGCTCACTTTGGCAACTGTGTAGCTCTCTAGCAGCCCCAAGTGGCCACAAGCAAGTACTGTGACACAACACTGTTGACCTACACCCTTGAGCAAATCAGAATGAAGGGGAACGCGTAGGGAGCTCAGCTTGAGAGTTCGGCCCTCCTGAGCTATGACATTTTCCTGAGTTGGTAGCAAAGGGCGAGAGATTCCGTACACCACCCCCCCAATCGTATTTCTGAAGAAAGAATCGTTGTTGATTCATCATTTTTTCCAGTGAAGAAACGAAGCCTCGTAATAGGGTTAAGGCCGCAGTCAATCAGCCATGATCTTACTGAATGACGGAGCAGGCTGGAGGGGCTGAATGGCCACCTCCTCCCTGTTTCTTGTGATGTTAAATTTATCACTTGTCATCTTTTTATTGCGTGTCATTAAATTTGCTTTGGAAGGTTTCTCCTGATTCCTTTCACACTCTTGTTTATTTAGCAAGCTGGATGCGTCTAAATACAAATTTAGCTTTGAAATGTTGAAGGAATTGGGTTGACAATTTGCAATAATTGCATTGTGATTAACTGTGTCTGCGGAGTGTATAAAACCTGCATGTGTGCCTGAACAGTTAGCAGCATTTTCACACAACTGGCAAAAGCACTGAACAGGCGATAGGAGAGATTGTTTATATTGCTCTCTTCCCCTTCTATAAAAACTGGTGTTTGTGCAGTGGCGCACCACAGACACAAAGCTGCACAAAACTCTATTACGGCATTACTGATGCATTTTGGTATTGGGGCTTTGAACCTGATCCCAAAGGTTTGTTTTCCATTTGGTGCAAGTGAAAGCCCAGTTGTGGGTGTCGGTCTGTGGGTGGGTGTCGGTCTGTGGGTGGGTGTCGGTCTGTGGGTGGGTGTCGGTCTGTGGGGGTGGGTGTCGGTCTGTGGGGGCGGGTGCGTGTCGGTCTGTGGGGGCGGGTGCGTGTCGGTCTGTGGGGGCGGGTGCGTGTCGGTCTGTGGGGGCGGGTGCGTGTCGGTCTGTGGGGGCGGGTGCGTGTCGGTCTGTGGGGGCGGGTGCGTGTGTATGTCTCTTTTCAAAGAACCCATTTTGTCTGGGTTATCATCATCGACTGTCGCCTGATTCTGGGGTGACGTCTATTCAGCCGTGGGCTTCTGCCATGGGTCTTCATGTGACTGAACAGGCTGATTCTCGACTCTCACATCTTTGGGCACAAGGGAGCAGCCTGACTTGGAGTGCAGATTGGCTTCCTTTTCTCTCCCTCACTGCTGCCGCTCTGCCTCATCATTAAAGCGTTTGACCATCTCCAACAAGAGAGAATCTAACCTTTGCCCCTTGACATTCAATGGCGTTACCATCACTGAATCCTCCACTATCAACGTCCTGGGGGTTACCATTGACCAGAAACTGAACTGACTAGCCACATAAATACTGTGGCTACAAGAGCAGGCCAGAGGCTAGGAATCGTGCAATGAGTAACTCACCTCCTGACTCCCCAAAGCCTGTCCACCATCTACAAGGCACAAGTCAGGAGTGTGATGGAATACTCCCCACTTGCCTGGATGAGTGCAGCTCCAACAACACTCAAGAAGCTCGACACCGTCCAGGACAAAGCAGCCTGCTTGATTGGCACCACATCCACAAACATTCACTCCCTCCACCACCGATGCACAGTAGCAGCAGTGTGTACCATCTACAAGATGCACTGCAGAAACTCACCAAGGCTCCTAAGACAGCACCTTCCAAACCCACGACCGCTACCGTCTAGAAGGACAAGGGCAGCAGATAGATGGGAATACCCCATCCAAGTCGCTCACCATCCTGACTTGGAAATATATCGCCGTTCCTTCACTGTCGCTGGGTCAAAATCCTGGAACTCCCTCCCTAACAGCACTGTGGGTGTACCTACACCACATGGATTGCAGCGGTTCAAGAAGGCAGCTCACCACCACCTTCTCAAGGGCAATTGGGGATGGACAATAAATTCTGGCCTAGACAGCATCCGGTGAAAGAATAAATTTTTTAAAAAAAACTTAATTGGCTGTGGAGCCATCGTGAAAGGCGCTATGTAAATGCAAGTCTTCCTTTGCCTACAGCACGACAGCGACCGAGTTTTAAAAAGACAGCTCCTTCTGTTGGGGGGATGTTTGGAATGTTTTGAGCGACGCGGTAAGACTTTAAAGCAAGTGCTTTTTAATAAAAGCGTTCAGTTTACACTGACCCTACACCACTTATATTAACACTTTTAATGTATTTTGATAGGAGCATGGGGGCAGATGCTGAAAGCTCCATAATTAAGTAAGTGATAGCCATCTGGAGAGCGTACATACTGCCAATTTATCTAATATTTCGATCACTGTAATCTTTGAAACAAGAAATTCTGTTTATCCCTCTCAAGTGCTTAACTCTTTCGGGAGGACTTGATCCCAAAACCTTCTGGCTCCGCAGAGTCACTTGGCCAAGGCTGATGCTTTAAACAGCAGGTTGAAGAGTAGGAAATTCTGTGTGGGATTTTGTTTTCGAACTTAACATGGATGCAGAGGGCCCCCCTCCCAACTCCCCCCCTCCCAACTCCCCCCCCACCACAAAACCAAATGCTGTCCTGGCCCCATTTTCTGGGCCATTCCCCAGGACGTCACTGTCTGGAGCATCCTCCAAGCAATTGGGAAGCTGTAGTGCGGACCAGAAACGAGTGAGGAGGTTTTGTCTGGTCACCCGAGACAAGCAGGCGATTAAAAAGGAATAACCGGTGGGCAAGCGGCTGTGTGTAGGGAGCGGAGGGGAGGTGGGGGGAGTGCATGTGGGGTGGTGATGACTGAGAGTCGGGGAGGCCCGGTGAGTGTGTTTTGAGGGGGAGGGAAGGCCCGGTGAGTGTGTTTTGAGGGGGAGGGGAGGCCCGGTGAGTGTGTTTCGTGGGGGAGGGGAGGCCCGGTGAGTGTGTTTTGAGGGGGAGGGAAGGCCCGGTGAGTGTGTTTCGTGGGGGAGGGGAGGCCCGGTGAGTGTGTTTTGAGGGGGAGGGGAGGCCCGGTGAGTGTGTTTTGAGGGGGAGGGGAGGCCCGGTGAGTGTGTTTTGAGGGGGAGGGGAGGCCCGGTGAGTGTGTTTTGAGGGGGAGGGGAGGCCCGGTGAGTGTGTGTGTGGGGGAGGGGAGGCCCGGTGAGTGTGTTTCGAGAGGGAGGCCCGGTGAGTGTGTTTTGAGGGGGAGGGGAGGCCCGGTGAGTGTGTTTTGTGGGGGAGGGGAGGCCCGGTGAGTGTGTTTCGTGGTGGAGGGGAGGCCCGGTGAGTGTGTTTTGTGGGGGAGGGGAGGCCCGGTGAGCGTGTTCCGTGGGGGAGGGGAGGCCCGGTGAGTGTGTTTTGAGGGGGAGGGAAGGCCCGGTGAGTGTGTTTTGTGGGGGAGGGGAGGCCCGGTGAGTGTGTTTTGTGGGGGAGGGGAGGCCCGGTGAGTGTGTTTTGTGGGGGAGGGGAGGCCCGGTGAGTGTGTGGGGGAGGGGAGGCCTGGTGAGTGTGTTTTGTGGGGGAGGGGAGGCCCGGTGAGTGTGTGGGGGAGGGGAGGCCTGGTGAGTGTGTTTCGATGGGGAGGGGAGGCCCGGTGAGTGTGTTTCGAGGGGGAGGGGAGAACCGGTGAGTGTGTTTCGAGGGGGAGGGGAGGCCCGGTGAGTGTGTTTCGAGGGGGAGGGGAGGTCCGGTGAGTGTGTTTCGAAGGGGAGGGGAGGCCCGGTGAGTGTGTTTCGAGGGGGAGGGGAGGCCCGGTGAGTGTGTTTTGTGAGGGGGAGGGGAGGCCCGGTGAGTGTGTGTGTGGGGGGGAGGGGAGGCCCGGTGAGTATGTTTTGAGGGGGAGGGGAGGCCCCGTGAGTGTGTTTTGAGGGGGAGGGGAGGCCCGGTGAGTGTGTGTGTGGGGGAGGGGAGGCCCGGTGAGTGTGTTTCGAGAGGGAGGCCCGGTGAGTGTGTTTTGAGGGGGAGGGGAGGCCCGGTGAGTGTGTTTTGTGGGGGAGGGGAGGCCCGGTGAGTGTGTTTCGTGGTGGAGGGGAGGCCCGGTGAGTGTGTTTTGTGGGGGAGGGGAGGCCCGGTGAGCGTGTTCCGTGGGGGAGGGGAGGCCCGGTGAGTGTGTTTTGAGGGGGAGGGAAGGCCCGGTGAGTGTGTTTTGTGGGGGAGGGGAGGCCCGGTGAGTGTGTTTTGTGGGGGAGGGGAGGCCCGGTGAGTGTGTTTTGTGGGGGAGGGGAGGCCCGGTGAGTGTGTGGGGGAGGGGAGGCCTGGTGAGTGTGTTTTGTGGGGGAGGGGAGGCCCGGTGAGTGTGTGGGGGAGGGGAGGCCTGGTGAGTGTGTTTCGATGGGGAGGGGAGGCCCGGTGAGTGTGTTTCGAGGGGGAGGGGAGAACCGGTGAGTGTGTTTCGAGGGGGAGGGGAGGCCCGGTGAGTGTGTTTCGAGGGGGAGGGGAGGTCCGGTGAGTGTGTTTCGAAGGGGAGGGGAGGCCCGGTGAGTGTGTTTCGAGGGGGAGGGGAGGCCCGGTGAGTGTGTTTTGTGAGGGGGAGGGGAGGCCCGGTGAGTGTGTGTGTGGGGGGGAGGGGAGGCCCGGTGAGTATGTTTTGAGGGGGAGGGGAGGCCCCGTGAGTGTGTTTTGAGGGGGAGGGGAGGCCCGGTAAGTGTGTTTTGAGGGGGAGGGGAGGCCCGGTGAGTGTGTGGGGGAGGGGAGGCCCGGTGAGTGTGTTTTGAGAGGGAGGGGAGGCCTGGTGAGTGTGTTTTGAGGGGGAGGGGAGGCCCGGTGGGTGTGTTTTGAGGTGGAGGGGAGGCCCGGTGAGTGTGTGTGGGGGAGGGGAGGCCCGGTGAGTGTGTTTTGAGAGGGAGGCCCGGTGAGTGTGTTTCGTGGGGGAGGGGAGGCCCGGTGAGCGTGTTTCGTGGGGGAGGGGAGGCCCGGTGAGCGTGTTTTGAGGGGGAGGGGAGCCCCTGTGAGTGTGTTTTGTGGGGGAGGGGAGGCCCGGTGAGTGTGTTGGGAAGGGGAAGCCTGGTAAGTGTGTTTCGATGGGGAGGGGAGACCCGGTGAGTGTGTTTTGAGGGGGGAGGGGAGGCCTGGTGACTGTGTTTTGAGGGGGAGGGGAGGCCCGGTGAGTGTGTTTTGAGGGGGGAGGGGAGGCCCGGTGAGTGTGTTTTGAGGGGGAGGGGAGGCCCGGTGAGTGTGTTTTGAGGGGGGAGGGGAGGCCCAGTGAGTGTGTTTTGTGGGGGAGGGGAGGCCTGGTGAGTGTGTTTTGAGGCGGAGGGGAGGCCCGGTGAGTGTGTGGGGGAGGGGAGGCCCGGTGAGTGTGTTTTGAGGGGGAGGGGAGGCCCGGTGAGTGTGTTGGAGGGAGGAGGGGAGGCCCAGTGAGTGTGTTGGAGGGAGGAGGGGAGGCCCAGTGAGTGTGTGGGGGAGGGGAGGCCCGGTGAGTGTGTGGGGGAGGGGAGGCCCAGTGAGTGTGTTTTGAGGGGGAGGGGAGGCCCGGTGAGTGTGTTGGATGGGGGCGGGGAGGCCCGGTGAGTGTGTTGGAGGGGGGGGGGGAGGCCCAGTGAGTGTGTGGGGGAGGGGAGGCCCAGTGAGTGTGTTTTGAGGGGGAGGGGAGGCCCGGTGAGTGTGTTTTGAGGGGGAGGGAAGGCCCGGTGAGTGTGTTGGAGGGGGGAGGGGAGGCCCGGTGAGTGTGTTGGAGGGGGGAGGGGAGGCCCAGTGAGTGTGTGGGGGAGGGGAGGCCCAGTGAGTGTGATTTGAGAGGGAGGGGAGGCCCGGTGAGTGTGTTTTGAGGGGGAGGGAAGGCCCGGTGAGTGTGTTGGATGGGGGAGGGGAGGCCCGGTGAGTGTGTTGGAGGGGGGAGGGGAGGCCCAGTGAGTGTGTGGGGGAGGGGAGGCCCGGTGAGTGTGTGGGGGAGGGGAGGCCCAGTGAGTGTGTTTTGTGGGGGAGGGGAGGCCCGGTGAGTGTGTGGGGGAGGGGAGGCCTGGTGAGTGTGTTTCGATGGGGAGGGGAGGCCCGGTGAGTGTGTTTCGAGGGGGAGGGGAGAACCGGTGAGTGTGTTTCGAGGGGGAGGGGAGGCCCGGTGAGTGTGTTTCGAGGGGGAGGGAAGGTCCGGTGAGTGTGTTTCGAAGGGGAGGGGAGGCCCGGTGAGTGTGTTTCGAGGGGGAGGGGAGGCCCGGTGAGTGTGTTTTGTGAGGGGGAGGGGAGGCCCGGTGAGTGTGTGTGTGGGGGGGAGGGGAGGCCCGGTGAGTATGTTTTGAGGGGGAGGGGAGGCCCCGTGAGTGTGTTTTGAGGGGGAGGGGAGGCCCGGTAAGTGTGTTTTGAGGGGGAGGGGAGGCCCGGTGAGTGTGTGGGGGAGGGGAGGCCCGGTGAGTGTGTTTTGAGAGGGAGGGGAGGCCTGGTGAGTGTGTTTTGAGGGGGAGGGGAGGCCCGGTGGGTGTGTTTTGAGGGGGAGGGGAGGCCCGGTGGGTGTGTTTTGAGGTGGAGGGGAGGCCCGGTGAGTGTGTGTGGGGGAGGGGAGGCCCGGTGAGTGTGTTTTGAGAGGGAGGCCCGGTGAGTGTGTTTCGTGGGGGAGGGGAGGCCCGGTGAGCGTGTTTCGTGGGGGAGGGGAGGCCCGGTGAGCGTGTTTTGAGGGGGAGGGGAGCCCCTGTGAGTGTGTTTTGTGGGGGAGGGGAGGCCCGGTGAGTGTGTTGGGAAGGGGAAGCCTGGTAAGTGTGTTTCGATGGGGAGGGGAGACCCGGTGAGTGTGTTTTGAGGGGGGAGGGGAGGCCCGGTGAGTGTGTTTTGAGGGGGAGGGGAGGCCCGGTGAGTGTGTTTTGAGGGGGGAGGGGAGGCCCAGTGAGTGTGTTTTGTGCGGGAGGGGAGGCCTGGTGAGTGTGTTTTGAGGCGGAGGGGAGGCCCGGTGAGTGTGTGGGGGAGGGGAGGCCCGGTGAGTGTGTTTTGAGGGGGAGGGGAGGCCCGGTGAGTGTGTTGGAGGGAGGAGGGGAGGCCCAGTGAGTGTGTGGGGGAGGGGAGGCCCGGTGAGTGTGTGGGGGAGGGGAGGCCCAGTGAGTGTGTTTTGAGGGGGAGGGGAGGCCCGGTGAGTGTGTTTTGAGGGGGAGGGAAGGCCCGGTGAGTGTGTTGGAGGGGGGAGGGGAGGCCCGGTGAGTTTGTTGGAGGGGGGAGGGGAGGCCCAGTGAGTGTGTGGGGGAGGGGAGGCCCAGTGAGTGTGATTTGAGAGGGAGGGGAGGCCCGGTGAGTGTGTTTTGAGGGGGAGGGAAGGCCCGGTGAGTGTGTTGGATGGGGGAGGGGAGGCCCGGTGAGTGTGTTGGAGGGGGGAGGGGAGGCCCAGTGAGTGTGTGGGGGAGGGGAGGCCCGGTGAGTGTGTGGGGGAGGGGAGGCCCAGTGAGTGTGTTTTGTGGGGGAGGGGAGGCCCGGTGAGTGTGTTGGAGGGGGGAGGGAAGGCCCGGTGAGTGTTTTGGAGGGGGGAGGGGAGGCCTGGTGAGTGTGTTGGAGGGGGGAGGGGAGGCCCGGTGAGTGTGTTGGAGGGGGGAGGGGAGGCCCGGTGAGTGTGTTTTGAGGGGGAGGGGAGGCCCGGTGAGTGTGTTTCGTGGGGGAGGGGAGGCCCGGTGAGTGTGTTGGAGGGAGGAGGGGAGGCCGGTGAGTGTGTTGGAGGGAGGAGGGGAGGCCCGGTGAGTGTGTTGGAGGGAGGAGGGGAGGCCCGGTGAGTGCGTTTTGTGGGGGAGGTGAGGCCCGGTGAGTGTGTTGGAGGGGGGAGGGGAGGCCCGGTCAGTGTGTTGGCGGGGAGGCCCGGTGGGTGTGTGTGTGTGGAGGGGTTTCGCCCTAATCTTGGGGCTGATATTCCAGAGCCTATCCCACAGGAACAGGAGGAATTCCAGAAAGGAGCGTACAGGTTAGGAGCAGGAATAGGCCGCGCTCCTGCGGTGTGAAGCAGAGATAATTGACTGGAGCCTTGAACGGCTGTCCAGCCATTTGGCCCTGGCAGCGGTAGCAGCACCAGTGCAAGCGGAGATTCCTCCCTTTCCCCTATCCGTTAGCAGCAAGAATACAGCATTTACTTATTTTTACAAGTTTTATTTCTAGTATGGATGTCACATGAATTAATTTTCTGAAGGACCGTGCGCACACCCGTGTGCCCACGTCCACTAAATGGCGCTTACGGTCCATCATCCTCACCAATATGGTGTCTCCGGGCACTAAAGTGGCTCGATTGGGTCGCGCTCTCTCTTGAGTTAGAAGGTGTTCCGAGTTCGAAGCCCTACTCTAGGGACCCGAGGATGAATTCTAGGCTGGCACTCCGGTGCGGCACTGAGGGAGTGCTGCACTGCCAGAGGTGCCGTCGTTGCACTGAGAAGTTAAACCAAGGTGTTAGCCATAAAAGATCCAGTGTAACTCTTCCAGGAGCCGGGAATTCGTCCCGGCCGATATTTATCCGTCAACCTGTGTCGCTTAAAACGGTTGCTGTTTTGTGGAATAACCGTGTACACGTTAGTTCTTGTGTGTTTTTAATCATTCATTGGGGGGTGGGGAATGTGGGGGCGTCACTGATTGCCCTTGTTCAGAGGGCATTTAGGAGTCAACTGCGTTGGGTCTGGAGTCACACGTAGACCAGACCAGGTAAGGATGACATTCGTCGATCAGAAGGGTTTTTTGCAACAATTGACAAGGGTTTCATGGTCATTGTCAGGCTATTAATTCCAGATTTTTTTTTACTGGATTCAAATCCCACCACCTTGCCGGGTCTCCGAGCTTTACCCTGGGTGTCTGGAATATTAGCCCAGTGACAATCCCACTGTGACACTGTTCCCCCCCCTCTTACATCACAACAGTGACTACGCTTTGAAAAGTACTTCACTGGCAATAAAGCACTTTGAGACATCCGGCAGTCACGAAACACGCTTTATAAAAATGCAGGTCTGGTCTTCAGAATGAAGTTGGAATAGATGCTCCGAACTGTTGCTGCATTTGTGTGGTGCGCTGCCTTCCTGTTCTCTGATTTTCCATTGAATATAAAGTACCAAGAACTCGGGGTGGGGAAAGCTTCAGCGCAGCGGGTGGGCTGAGAACAGGGCTGACTTTAAAAGACCAGCCAACGAGGCTGGCACATGGGGGAAATCCTGGAAGTCGGTAATCCAATCAGGCATCTTTTTTTAAACGTCATTAATTACAAGATAACAAACCCAGATTTCAAACGTGCAGTGTGATTTTAAAAAAAAAGTTTGCAGTAACTCGCGTTGGTGTTGTCCAACTAGTTTGAGGGGGGGCTGAGAACCCATCGGCAAGGGAAAGTCTCCTTGCGAATGGTGAACCTACCTGAGGGTTGTTCACATCTTTTGGGACTGGGTGGCAGCCTCCAAAATGGCAGATAAGAGGGTGCCATGGCGCGCTGCGCTTGCACTTAGCCCAAATTTAAGAAGGGCCGGAAGAATCCTCCGGTTTCCCGCCTGTTGGTCGCGTCGCCAAAAAGTATCCCGTGATGAGCCTTCGCTTTCTCTGCTTTTTTTTTTTCCCCCCTTCCCCCTGTTCTGCCACTGAAATGATTTATTTAAGGGCCCCCTTATTTAAGTCTTGCGGAAAACCAAGTCTCCCTCTCTCCCTCTCTCTCTCTCTGCAGGCCAGGTGCAGGGGCTGCCAAGAACATCACTGGTGAGCCGCCAGAGCGGGCAATGCGTGAAGCAGGATGCCAGTTAGCTTTGGCCTGTGTGGGGTTGGCACGCGTTCAGGTAAACAGAGAGAGGCCTCTGTTTCGTGGCCAAGAGCGGTGCCTAGCGAAAGGAGGCTGCCTGTGTTTATACAGGTTGCTTCGGCACAGTTAGCACAGAGAGGCCCCGAGGAGTTCCATCGGCTGGTTTAATGAGGCTTCTGTATTGCGGGTCAGCAGCTTCGAGGAGAGAATAAAATAATATTTTAGCTGCAGCAGGAGTTGGAACGGGTGTCCCTCTCCCTCTCCACGTGCCTGTCGACCGGCGGCTTTAATTAAATTGCCGTGGTGTCAAAGCACAGTTTGTCTTTGCTGACAGGCCTCTCTCCCCCTTTACCTGCCCCTCGCGGCCCCCCCCTAACATGTCCCTCGTAGCCCCCCCTAACATGTCCCTCGTAGCCCCCCCTAACATGTCCCTCGTAGCCCCCCCCAACATGTCCCTCGTAGCCCCCTCTAACATGTCCCTCGTAGCCCCCCCTAACATGTCCCTCGTAGCCCCCCCTAACATGTCCCTCGTAGCCCCCCCTAACATGTCCCTCGTAGCCCCCCCTAACATATCCCTCGTAGCCCCCCCTAACATGTCCCTCGTAGCCCCCCCCCCCGACATGTCCCTCGCAGCCCCCTCGCTTATTTTTCTAACATTAAGGACACTACATAAATTTGACTTGTATTCTGAGAACTGACTCACTGATCCCCCCTCTATTTACAGCGCTGCATCTGGTGCTAATTCTAAACAAATTTCTAATGAATAACCTCGGCCAAGGCAAGTGGAAGGCTCATGACTGACGAATTCCATTGCGGACGGTTGGCTCTCTCTCTCTCTCTACCCTTTATCCTTGACCTTGGCCCAGCTTATAAATTTAAAGGAGTGATTGTCATTTGGAATACCATTCGTACAGCATAAAGAGGCAGGTTATTTACCGTGCAGAGTTTATGGTTTACTGATGTAACCGGTTGGGAGAGCAGTGATGGTGTTTAATTGGCTTCATTGTCCTGGGACAGAAGCAGCTTGGTGCACAAGATTATGAGGGGCCATGGGCAGGGTGGATAGGGAGCAGCTGTTCCCCTTTAGTTGAAGGGTCAGTCACGAGGGGACACAAGTTCAAGGTGAGAGGCAGGAGGTTTAGGGGGGGATGTGAGGAAAAACTTTTTTACCCAGAGGGTGGTGACGGTCTGGAATGCGCTGCCTGGGAGGGTGGTGGAGGCAGATTGCCTCACATCCTTTTAAAAAGTACCTGGATGAGCACTTGGCACGTCATAACATTCAAGGCTATGGGCCAAGTGCTGGTAAATGGGATTAGGTAGGTAGGTCAGGTGCTTCTCACGTGTCGGTGCAGACTCGATGGGCCGAAGGTCTTCTGTACCGTGAGATTCTGTGATTCTTGCTTAAGATGGGAAAACATGGAGTCGGCAGGTTCGAGCTGGGGGAGGGGGGGACAATGCTCCTTATGATGCAATGACCTACTGACGTTCACCCTGTGTAAAGAAAGGACTCGTAAATGGTACTTTAGCTTTTGTTGCAAGTGGATTGGGGTATAATGGTTAGGGGTCTTGCTGCTATTGGGGAGATCATACCTGGTGTACTGTGTACAGTTTGGTCTCCCTATCTTGAGTTTCGAGGAATGAGAGGTGATTTCATTGAAACATATAAAATTCTTACAGGGTTTGATAGGGGAGGTCCTCAGAGGCTGTTTTTCCTTGGCTGGAGAGTCGAGACCATAGTCCCAGGGTAAGGGGGTTGACCTTGGACTGAGATGAGGAGAAATACCTTCATTCAGGGATATGTGAATCTTTGGAATTCTCTACCAACATAGGACTTAGGAGAAGGAGGAGGCCATTCAGCCCTTTGAGCCTGCTCCGCCATTCTGATCTGGTTGTGGCCTCAAGACCCCAGAGGGGTGTGGATGTTGAGTTGTTCAGTACTGAGAACTGAGATGGATAGATTGTTAGGCACTAAGGGTGTTGAGGGATATGGGGATAGGGAGTTTAGGCAGAAGAGGAGCCACGGTTTGAGTGACAGAGCAGGCTCACCAGGTCCTCCAGCCTGCCGAAGCTCCTTTTTGTTATGTGCTTATACAGAGCCCTTCATCAACTCTGGCTGTAAACTCTTCTGGGACATGAGACACTTGTGTCATGTTCTCACTGTTTGCAATGTGGGAAACGGAGCAGCCAATTTGTACAGCGCAAGATCCCACAAAAGGCAACAGGGTAATGACCAGGTAAGGAGCTTTATGTGATAAATATCAGCAAGAGCTCCACTGCTGTTCAAATCCGGTGCCGTGGGCTCTCATATTCAGCCGGACTCAGGATTGTACCCTGAGGAACTCCTGCAGCGATGTCCTGGGATTGAGGTGATTGACCTCCAGCAACCACAGCCTTTGCGCTAGGTATGACTCCCACCAGTGGAGCGTTTTCCACCTGATTCCCATTGGCTCCAGTTTTGCTAGGGCTCCTTGATGCCACACTCGGTCAAATACTGCCTTAATGTCAAGGGCAGTCACTGTCACCTCACCTCACCTCGGGGCGTTCAGCTCTTTTGTCCATGTTTGAACCAAGCTTCATGTTGAGAAGGCATGAAGAAAAAAAAAACCTTAAAAATTGGTTTATCTCTTCTATATTCTGTTGTTTAAATTCTGCTTTTTAAAAAAATGGACGAAGGCTAACTCATCAATCTCCTGGAATGTGACACCCCGTGCATTGTATGAACATTCCAGCTAAACCAACACAAAGGACTAGTTGTTGACGTCTGCACCAACCAGCCGTGGACAAAGGCAGAGCTATTGTGACTCCTCGTTGCCCAATGTTATGCTAATGGTTCCACAGTTATCTGCACAAAATACAATGGGTTTTAATGAGGGTCCTTAAGGTGCACTGTTAGCTGAATGGCTCGACCTGGAACTACCTGGTCACATGACCAAGACCTGAGCTGTTTGAATTGCTTTAATTATACAGCTTTTGGATTCTGTCTTCAGTTGCAGTTTATCCTCCGAAGAGAAAATTCTTCGGCTAGCAGCCTGCCTCTGACCTCCATCTCTCTCAAAGACTGATTTCCAGAAGGAACCCTGTATATCACCTACAGAGTGAACTAATTCCCCAGATTACAAGAATATTTTGCTGTACCTTCAACCGCCTCAACTGAGTTCCTAGGACAAGGGCCAGGAATTCTGCCAGACAAAGCCACCAGAAAGAACAGTCATTGGACATGGAATTACTGGATTCTACTCACATGACCTAACACCAATACCTTTTGATTTTGTTTTAAAAAGGTAGCTTGTAATTTGTAACTTTCCCTTTCTTTCTCCGTCTTTCTACCTTTTGTGCTTGTGAGTGTGAAGGTGCCTCATGATCCACCCCTCAGGTTTTTGAATGTGTTCATAAATCCTAGCTGTGTTTCACCTCAAAAGAATTTGCTGTAGGGTTATCGTTAACATTGGACCTCATAAACTGGGGTTTATGAAACACAGCACGGCCCATTCCAACATGGGAAAGGATACTGAGGGAAACAAACTAAATTAGAAATTCAAACTGTCTGTCATGTGCAAAAAAGGGGAACAGCCAATAATTCAGTACACCTCGTGTCCGTAATGCACGGCTGTAATGAGGTCAGGAGCTGAGTGGCCCTGGCCGTCCCAAATCTAAGTATCAATGATCAGGTTATTGCTGAGTGAGAGCTGCCTACTGTCAACGACCCCTTTCATCGCTTCACTGATGATCGAGAGTGGACTGCTGGGGCGGTAATTGGCCGGGTTGGGTTTGCCCTGCCTTTTTGTGTACAGGACATACCTGAACAATTTTCCACACAGCCGGGTAGATGCCAGTGTTGTAGCTGTACTGGAACAGCTTGGCTAGGGGAGCGGCAAGTTCTGGAGCACAAGTCCTATTATTATTATTGAGTACTATTAAAAGGATTTGGTCGTGGTCTATGGCCTTTGTAGTATCAAGCCACCTGCCGCAGACCCAGTCTAGCAGCTATGTCCTTTAGGACTCGGCCAGCTCGGTCAGTAGGGGTGCTACTGAGCCACTCTTGGTGATGGACATTGAAGTCCCCCACCCAGAGTACATTCTGCACACTCAAGTTTTTCCTACAAGTGATGTTCAACATGGAGGAGCACTGATTCATCAGCTGAGGAAGGGCGGTATGTGGTAATCAGCTTTGCCCATGTTTGACCTGATGCCATGAGACTTCATGGGGTTTGGAGTCGATGTTGAGGACTCCCAGGGCAACTCCCTCCCCACTGTATACCACTGGCATACCTCTGGTGATGGTGGTGTCTGGGACATTGCAAGGTATGATTCCACGAGTATGACTATGTCAGTCTTGACTAGTCTCTCCCAATTTTGGCATAAGCCCCCAGATGTTAGTAAGGAGGACTTTGCAGTGTCGACAGGGCTGAGATTGCCGTTGTTGTTTCCGGTGCCTAGGTCGATGCCGGGTGATCCATCTGGTTTCATTCCTTTTTTGTTGACTTTGTAGCGGTTTGATACCACACTGTTGTGGGTCTGGGAGGGTCACAGGTAAGGACAGCAGGTTGCTTTCCCTAAAGGACGTTAGTGAACCAGATGGGTTTTGTGCAACAATCGACAATGGTTTTGCGGCCACCATTACCCAGGCTAGCTGTTTGAATCCCAGGTTTATTAACTGAATTTAAATTCCACCAGCCACTGTGGTGGGATTTGAACCCATGTCCCCCAGAGCCATTAGCCTGAGCTCCTGTATTACCAGTCCAGCGACATTACCACTACGCCGCCGTCTGCCCTCGTGGCGTTTCCTCTTTGGCAACAGTGACTGCACTTTCGAAAAAAAAAGGGGCAATTAATTGGCTGCAACATGCACTAAAGGTCTGTGAAAGAGTGCTGTATATAAAGACCGGCCTTTCTAACTACACGCTTCTGTTCACAGTGCTGATGGAACTTGAGGCAGCGTCAAATTCTGCTGTGGTGCCGGAGGAGGTTGAGAAGACGGTGGACCGACTCTGGTGTGTGAATGGCAGCTCTGTGTGAGCTGACCTGTGCCCAGAAAGACGGGGAGAGTGCCTGAAGCATTGGCAATGACGTTTTACCAGTGCTAATGAAAACCACTCGAGCCGGGATTTTGCAGTGCTACCTTGTGTATATTGCTGGGTTGCTGCTTAAGTCGAGGCTGCTGTGGGTGTGTAGGAATGTGTAAGAGCTGGCTAAAGCGTCGGCAGGTCCTGTCCACTGAACAGCTACTGTGGGTTGCACCTTCTGTTTGTCAAATAGCCTTACTCGCTGACTTCAGAGACCCCGCTACACGGCCACGTCTGGATCAGTTTGTACGACGTTTCAGCAGAGAGAAACGCGGGTGGCTTTATTGAGACTCGGGTGAGCCAGTGCCAAGCTTGCCAAGAAGTTGCGACTTGGATGGAATTAGCAGAGTGACATAATTGTTGGCAGTCACCACAATAGAGGGCACTGCTGTTCAGGTAATGGAGCTGCTAATCAGCACTGTTTCAGGCCGGGTGCCCCGCTTTACTCCCACTGTTTTATTGTTTGTTGCCCCTCACCTGTTGAAAACACTGGATTTCCCAGTGCAGTGCAGCTTCTCAAAGTGATATCAGGCCCCCCCCACCCCGATTTAGTGCAATGGCACTGCAGAGGACATACCGAGCGTGCACATTTGTAGAACATGCTGTGCGACAGTGTGTTTGCATCCGTGGGTGCGCTGTGTGTCCACTTGAGCAGGCACATGGGGCCTTGGTTTAACATCTCGTTTGAAAGACGGCACCTCCAACAGCGCAGCACTCCATCAGTACTGCGCTGCAGTGTCAGCCTTGATTGTTTTGTGCTCAAGCCTCGGAGTGGGAGTTGAACCCGGAACTTTTTGATTCAGAGGTGAGAGTGCTACCAACTGAACCACCGCTTGACCCAGTTAGGTAGGTTTTTAACTTTTTTGTTTACACAGCATTGCAACCAAAATCTCTACCTTTCTATCCTCTTTATATATTAATATAATTACTCACTAGAAAAGCCTGACTTTCTAGTGCTGCTGTTTGTTGCAGTGCTCCACTGTAAACCTCTTGGCTCCCCAGTGTGAACTTTGCATCACTTGGTGAGCTTTCTAATGGTATAATTGCTCCGTTAATTTATTTATAAGCCCTTGACGGCTTGGTAGATAACTCTGATGTCCTGCCAAGCATCAAGCCTTCATCCACCTTGATGGATTCTGCTTTGATCACTGCTCTGCCCCAAGTGAGCCGCACAGACAGCGAGACTGCTGCCCTCTGGGGCCTTGGCATCCCTGGATTGAGAAGGGGTTATGTCGATCAGACTGCCTGCTCCTAATACTGAGTCCTGCTGGAAAAGCTCCATGAAGGAACATGGGATCAAGAAAAAAATCTCTGTAATCTCCTCCCTTGCATTTATGTATTTTGTGACCTCGGGACACCCCAAAGCACTTTACAGCCAATGGAGTACTTTTTGCACCCTAGTCACTGTTGTAATGTGGGAGGTGCGGCAGTCAATTTGCACACAGCAAGCTCCCGCAAACAGCAACCTGTTTCCGTAATGTTGATTGAGGGGTATAATTGTTGACTAGTGCATTGTGGATAATTCCCCTGCGCTTCTTCGAAATAGGACCTGGAATGTTCTTACCCCCGAGCCAGAGGACAAATGGGGCCTCAGGTTTAACGTCTCATCCAAAAGCCGACACCTCTTACCATGCTGCACTCCCTCAGTACGACAGTACTGGAGTGTCAGTTGAGAGCTTTGTGCTCGAGTCTCTGGAGTTGCGACTTGTACCTGACTCGCGGTGAGGGCGCTGCCAGTGAGCCTCGTCTGGTGGTCCCGTGGTCACTAGCGATCTGCTGACTTGTTGAGGCACTGTTCTGTAGACAGAGGCTGTCCAAGCTACATGTTTAACTGGACGCTATGTGTGTGTGTGATCACAAAGATCACCTATCACCACCTCTGTAACATCGCCCGACTCTGTCCCTGCCTCAGCTCATCTGCTGCTGAAACCCTCATCTATCCCTTTGTTACCTTGAAACCCTGTGTAAAGGTTGCTCTCCGGTCATCAAAAGCCTGTTGCCGTGTCCTCACTAGCACCAAGTCCCGAACACTGAGTACCCCTGTGCTCACTGATGCCCACTGTCTCCCGGTCTGACAATGTCTTGATTTTAAAATTCTCATCCTTATTTTCAAATCCTTCGATGGCCTCCCCCTCCCCATCTCTGTAATGTTCTCCTCCCCCCCTCCCTATCTCTGTAATCTCCTCTCTCCCCCCTCCCCTATCTCTGTAATCCCTCTCCCCCCTCCCCTATCTCTGTGATCTCCTCCCTCCCCCTCCCTATTTCTGTAATCTCCCTCCCTCCCTCCTCCCTATCTCTGTAATCCACTCCCTCCCTCCCTATCTCTGTGATCTCCTCCCTACCCCCTCCCTATTTCTGTAATCTCCCTCCCTCCCTCCTCCCTATCTCTGTGATCTCCTCCCTCCCCCTCCCTATCTCTGTGATCTCCTCCCTCCCCCTCCCTATCTCTGTGATCTCCTCCCTCCCCCTCCCCTATCTCTGAAACCCCCGCCCTCCCTCCTCCCTATCCCTGTAATCTCCTCCCTCCCCCTTCCCCTATCTCTGAAACCCCCTCCCTCCCTCCTCCCTATCTCTGTAACCCCCCTATCTCTGTAATCCCCTCCCTCCTCTCTATCTCTGTAACCTCCTGCCTTCCCGCTCCCTATCTCTGTAATCTCCTCCCTCTCCCTCCCTATCTCTGTAATCTCCTCCCTCCCCCTCCCTATCTCTGTAATCTCCTCCCTCCCCCTCCCTATCTCTGTAATCTCCTCCCTCCCCCTCCCTATCTTTGTAATCTCCTCCCTCCTCCCATCTCTGTAATCTCCTCCCTCCCCCTCCCTATCTTTGTAATCTCCTCCCTCCTCCCATCTCTTTAACCTCCTCCCTCCCCCTCCCTATCTCTGTAATCTCCTCCCTCCCCCTCCCCTATCTCTGAAACCCCCTCCCTCCCTCCTCCCTATCTCTGTGATCTCCTCCCTCCCCCTCCCTATCTCTGTAATCTCCTCCCTCCCTCCTCCCTATCTCTGTAATCTCCTCCCTCCCCCTCCCTATCTCTGTAATCTCCTCCCTCCCTCCCCCCATCTCTGTAACCTCCTGCCTCCCCGCTCCCTATCCCTGTAATCTCCTCCCTCCCCCTCCCCTATCTCTGAAACCCCCTCCCTCCCTCCTCCCTATCTCTGTAACCCCCCTATCTCTGTAATCCCCTCCCTCCCTCCTCTCTATCTCTGTAACCGCCTGCCTTCCCGCTCCCTTTCTCTGTAATCTCCTCCCTCCCCCTCCCTATCTCTGTAATCTCCTCCCTCCCCCTCCCTATCTCTGTAATCTCCTCCCCCCCATCTCTGTAATCTCCTCCCTCCCCCTCCCTATCTCTGTAATCTCCTCCCTTCCCGCTCCCTATCTCTGTAATCTCCTCCCTCCCCCTCCCTATCTCTGTAATCTCCTCCCTCCCCCTCCCTATCTCTGTAATCTCCTCCCTCCCCCTCCCTATCTCTGTAATCTCCTCCCTCCCCCCCCCATCTCTGTAATCCCCTCCCTCCCTCCTCTCTATCTCTGTAACCGCCTGCCTTCCCGCTCCCTTTCTCTGTAATCTCCTCCCTCCCCCCCCCATCTCTGTAATCCCCTCCCTCCCTCCTCTCTATCTCTGTAATCTCCTCCCTTCCCGCTCCCTTTCTCTGTAATCTCCTCCCTCCCCCTCCCTATCTCTGTAATCTCCTCCCTCCCCCTCCCTATCTCTGTAATCTCCTCCCTCCCCCTCCCTATCTCTGTAATCTCCTCCCCCCCATCTCTGTAATCTCCTCCCTCCCCCTCCCTATCTCTGTAATCTCCTCCCTCCCCCTCCTATCTCTGTAATCTCCTCCCTCCCCCCCCATCTCTGTAATCTCCCCCCTCCCCCTCCCTATCCCTGTAATCTCCTCTCTCCCCCCATCTCTGCAATCTCTTCCCTCCCCCATCTCTGTAACCTCCTCCCTCCCCCCTCCCTATCCCTGTAATCTCCTCCCTCCCCTCTCCCTATCCTTGTAATCTCTTCCCTCCCCCCATCTCTGTAATCTCCTCCCTCCCCCCATCTCTGTAATCTCCTCCCTCCCCCCATCTCTGTAATCTTCTCCCTCCCCCCATCTCTGTAATCTCCTCCCTCCCCCTCCCTATCTCAGTAATCTCCTCCAGATCCATAACCCCCAATACCTGCGCTCCTCTAATTCTGACCTCTTGAGTTTCCCTCATTTGACTTGCTCCTGCAGCCGTGCCTTCAGCTGCAGAGGCCCCAAGCTCTAGAATTCCCTCGCTAAACCTCTCCACCTCGCTTCTCCCTTAAGGGGCTCCTTAAACCATCACCTTTGACCAAACTCTTAGTTGCTTGTTTTAATATCTCCTAATGTGGCTCACTGTCGAATTTTGCTTGGTAACACTCTCTGTGCAGTGCTTGAGGACATTTACTGTGATTAGGATGCTGTATGATGAAAGTTCCTCTCATCCTTTACCAATCAGGCACAGGAACACCACGCCTGGGGAGGTGGTGGTAATGTCCGGTGGTCAGGAAGATTTCTATATAAACGCAAGTCGCTCTTTCAGAGACCTGAGCATAAACATCAAGCCTGACACCTCATGTGAAGTACTGAGGGAGTGTGGCACAGTCAGAGGCCCCCTGTGGCATGAAATGGTAACCCAGAGGCCCAGGCTAATGCTGTGGGGCCATGGGTTCATATCCCACTATGGCAGCTGATTGAATTTAAATTCAATTAATAAATCTGGAATATAAAGCTAGTCTCAGTGATAATGACCGTGAAACTATCATTGATTGTTGTAAAAACCCATCTGGTTCACTAATGTCCTTTTCCAAACTGCTGCCCATACCCGGTCTGGCCTATGTGTGACTCCAGACCCACAGCAATGTGGTTGACTCTTAACTGCCCCTCTGAAATGGCCGAGCAAGACACTCAGTTCAAGGGCAATTTGGGGATGAGCAACAAATGCAGGCCTTGCCAGCGACACCCACATCCCATGAAAGAGTAAACAAAAGAAATAAATTCTTCTCACCCAACTCTTGAATTGGGATAATGTTAGAATAAAGGGTGCGGAGGGGGAGGAATTTCTGCAATGGGTTCAGCAGAACGCCCTTGCTCAGTATGTTCTCGGTCCACATAGAATGGAGGCATTGCTGGATCTGGTGCTGGGAATGATGTGGGCCAGGTGGACCCAAGTGTCTATGGAGGAATGTTTGGGTAGGAGTGTATCAGCACTGCTCCCCAAGGGTCAGTGCTAGAACCACTGCTGATTTAGCTGTATATAAATGGCATTGATCCTGTAATACAGGGGTAGTTAGTTTCAAATACCAAACTCGGAGGAGTGGCAAATTGTGAGGGTGATGTGAATCAACTGCAGTATGACATAGATATGCGAGTAGAAGGGGCAGATAAGTGACAGGGGGGATTTAATGCAGAGAAGTGTGAGGTGATGTATTTTGGCTAAAGGGATAGGGGGAGGTAGTATAGACTTAATGGCACAGTTCTAGGTGGCATGACCACACTTTGAAGTATTATTGACCCCAAAGTGTTTTGAGACATCTGGTGGTCATGAAAAGTGCTACATAAATGCAAGCCCTTCCTTCCGAGACCCGAGCATAAACATCTGGCCTGACACCTCAGTAAAGTACCGAGGGAGTGCAGCACAGCCTTTGGTATGAAGTGTTGTACGAACCAAGTTGTCAGGCCTGGCGTTTTTGTGCTCAAAAAGAAAGGCTTGAGTTTATATAGCACTTATCATGACCACTGGACTTTTTTTTTAACTTCAGGGAAAAAAAGATCAGTATACAATTTAAATGGAGAGAGATTGCAGAACTTGGTGGTACAGAGGGATCTGGGTGTCCTGGTACATGAATCACTAAGTTAGTATGCAGGTACAGCAAGTGACTGGGAAGGCAAATGGAAAGCTGGGGTTTATTGCAAGGGTAATGGAATGTAAAAATAGGGATGTTTTACTGCAGCTGTACAGGGCCTTGGTGAGGCCACACCTGGAGTATTGCGTGCAGTTTTGGCCTCCTTATTTAAATAAAGATATAACAGCTTCAGAAGCAGTTCAGGGAAGGTTCGTTGGACTCATTCCTGGGTTGAAGGGGCTATCTTATGAGGAAAGGTTGAACAGGTTATGCCTTGTAGTTTAGAAGAATGCGAGGCGATCTTATTGAAACATATAAGATCCAGAGGGGACTCGATGGGTTGGATACCCAGAGGATGTTTCCTCTTGCGGGGGCGGGGGGGGGTTTAGAACTCAGGGACATAGTTTAAAAATAAGAGGTCTCCGACCGAGATGAGGAGAAATTTATTCTCCCAAAGGTTCATTGGTTTGTGGAATTCCGATCCCGGGAACGTAGTGAAAGCTGGGTTAAGGCAGAGTCGGGCGGATTTTTGTTAGACAAGGGAGTCGAGGTTAATGAGGGGGCAGACAGGAAAATGGAGCTGAGACCACAACCGGATCGGCCACGATCTTAATGAATGGCAGAGCAGGCTCGAACAGCCAAACGGCCGCCCCCTTCTCCTGTCTTTTACTATCCACCCGGCAGGCGTTGGCCTTGTTTTTCAGACGAGACAGTTAACCAGCACCTCCAACAGTGCACTGCCCGTGTCGGCCTCCGTTTTTGTACTCGAGAGCCCTTAGAGTTGCATTTACATAGCACCTTTGAACGCAGTAAGTTGGGCTGTGGGGAGGGCATCATCATGGGTTCTACTTAAGATACACGTTCAGTAGTTGGGGGGTCTCTACAGCAATCGGGCTTGTGAGGTGGCCTGATTTCTTTTTCCTCCCTCCCTCCCTCCCTCCATCGCTCGGTGTCACTGGCTGAGACTATTCGTGTGTCCCAGTTACTGCTCTGGCTCCCATCGTATTAATCGGCCTGCAGCAGGAGTGGAGCCTGACCCGAGTATCCCTGTCCCACACCGGGTGCGCGCTTCATTACCGAGGCACTGCAGTGCCCAGAGCTCATTACTCAGCACGATGAGGGGGGGTAGGAAAGTGTCATGTACAAGCAGCTGGGAAGTTACATCCTGGGAAAAGCACCGTCAGCTGCTGCTGCGGGGTTACTAGGTTGTTGCTAGGGCATTTAAAATGCAGCCTGGAACTGGGCCGAGAGGCCAGGGGGGATGGAGGGGATGGAGGGGAAGGGAGCAGACACGTGTGTCAAAGGGGTCCGGTACGCAGTGAGTCACGCTCCCCCCATCAGCTGGGATGCCCCCCACCCACCCCCCAACTCCTGTCTGCGATCTATTAAAGTCCCGGTGGAGTGAATTTGGGTCCTCTCCTGATTTAATGACTCGGGAATTACAGGTTTCCAGGCTCCAGTGGGTTTTAGCAGGAATGGGAGGCACCAGCTATTAATAAAGGCTGCGTTTTGCTGCTAGCACAGCGACTGGGTCTCCGCTGTGTTACCCCTTCACTCCGTGATGTCCTTGCCAGCGACAGTGTTCGGGATCAAAACCAAAAAGAAGTTTAAACCGACTTTCCGAAATTTGAAGAAAAAAAAAGTTTGACAGAAATAAGTTACCAAAAAAAAAATCCTTGACACAAAGTTAAACGTGAGCCAGAAACTCCGCTCGTGTACCTCCTCCCGCTCCATCTCCAGCTCCGTTCAATGCAACAGGCTTGTTACAGCAGTCAGTATACACACACTGCCCCTCGTCATTCAGGGCTTTGTAAAAAAAAAAACTGCTTATGTAATCGGGAAGGGGAAACAAAAGTGTCTCTGATTGTTTTAATATTCCCCCTCCCCCCACCCCCTCTATCGTAGAAGATTGTCTTAAAGAAAGGCTTTGCTCGTGCTGTGACTCCAGCCAATGATGTCGTTGGTTTTCTGTGCACGGGCGTTGGTGGCCATCTCACGTCGGCAGAAGGCACAGACTCATGAATAAAAGACTTGTTCTTTTCGTCGTGTTTCTAGTTTTCTGGCCCCTTTGCCTGCCACCTGTTTCCACCTCCTGTAACGTCGCCCGACTCTTGCCCCCCTGTCTCAGCTCATCGGCTGCTGAAACCCTCATTCACGCTACCTCCTAGACCCGCCGATTCCAACACACGCCTTGGCTGCTCTCCCAAATTCTACCCTGTGGTCGTTCAAACCCCTGCTGCCCCTGTCTTAACTGGCACCGCTTGGAAAGTAGGGAAGCTGTGCCGAACCTGTACCAAACCTTGGCTGGGCCGCACTTTGTACCGTGAGCCGTCCTGGTCGCCATTGTCACCGAAAGGATATCAAGGCACGGGAGAAGGTGCAGAGCAGATTTACAAAGATGATATCAGAGATATGTGCGTGTGTTTACATATCAGGGAAGCGTGGGCAGGCCGGGCCTCTCTCTTGAAAAAAAGAGGGCCCAGTGGTGACCTAATAGGTGTTTAAAAATTCTGCAAGGTTTCGGTAGAGAGGATATAGAGAGAATATTTGCTCATTGTGGGAAGAGCATAACTAGAGAACCATCGGTATAAGAGAGTCACCGAGAAATCCAATAGAAGAAACTTCTTCACCCAAAGAGTGGTGAGAACGTGGAACTCGCTACCACAGGGAGTGGTTGAAGTGAATGGTGCAGATGTGTTTAAGGGGAAGCCTAGATAAGTGTATGAGGGAGAAGGGAATAAATGGGTTATGACGATAGATTTAGATGAGGAAAGTTGGGAGGCGGTTTGAGCATAAAAATCAGCACGGACTGTGGGCTGAATGGCCTGTTCCTGTGCCTCCTATGTAATATCTCCTTGTGTGGCTCCGTGTCGAATTTTGTTTTATAACGCTGCTGTCAGGCGCCTTGGATCGCTTTCTGTTGAAGCCTCTTATATGTCTTTATACATACATCGTATATTTAAAATATATATATATATATTTATGGTTGGATGATGTCAAGCCTCTGGCATTTAAGTGTTGTCTTTGAGTTCTCCTCTGGTATCCGGCACTCTGCTCATTCTGAATGAAGTCATGGGTATGTATCCAATGGGCAGCAGCGCTGCTTTTAGAAGCTGGTGGCGGTGTGGTTTATTTTGAAAGAATGAGCAAGTAACATTGCCACTCGTGCGAAGTCACAGGGCACCTTGCTGAGACCCTGTCTCGGTCTCTCCTGCTTTGAAGACTTCAGGGGATTAAATCAGACTGGCTCGTGGTTCTACGCAGAGCCTGCAGTTTGGCAAGAGAGACACACACACCCGCTTCAGAGACTTGCCACGTCTGCACTGATGAGCACTAATCCCACAGTGGGCTTTACACTAGATAACTACTTTCCTTTTAAGGAGGGGGGGAGACGGCGGGGGGGGGTGTTGAGTTGAATTGGCCCTTCACGTCTTACTCCGAGAATCTGAGGCCCGGAAAGAAAATCCTTTGAGAGACGCCACCGAGTCGGTTTGTTTCGCAAGCTGAAGGAGGGCCCTCAGATTGAAGGCGTGCTTGGCGTCGGGGTCGGAGGGTGCTGAACTCGAGCCTCGCTTCAGGTACGCGGGTACGTGATCCAGGCTGACGTTGATGGCGCGTTACTGAGGGTACGCTGTATTGTTGCAAGTCACATCTTTAAACACGGGCCTGCCTGTGAGTCAACACAGAGAAAGAAAGAAGTTGCATTTATATAGCGCCTTTCATAACTGCAGAATGCCCAAAGTGCTTTACAGCCAACAAGGTTATTTTTTTGAAGTGTAGTCACTATTGCATGCAGCACAGCAAGCTCCCACAAGCAGCCTGACCACCCAAGCCTCTTTTTTTTTTAAAGATGTTGATTGCGAGGTAAATATCGGTCCAGCCACTGGAGAGTGCGTCCCTGCTGATCTTTGAAAGAGTGCAGTGGGATCTTTATCAGCCTGGGAGAGGACAGGCAAGACCTCGTTTTTAACCTTTCATGTGAAAGACAGTGCCTCCAACACTGCAGCGCTCCCTCAGAACTGCACTGAGGGTGTCAGCCTGGAATTTGTGCTCAGGCCACTGGAGTGGGTCTTGAACCTACAACCTACTGACTCTGAGGCTCTTTGCATTTATAAAACTCCTTTCTCTTTTTAAGGATTGTCCCAAAGCCTTACACTGCTGATGAACGATGACTCTGAAGCATGGTCACTATTGTGCCAACAAACCTTGCACCCAATTTGCTCGCAGCATGGCCGCACCAGCCAATTAATCTGCTTCACACGAAATCGTGCCACCTCTCTCAGTCGGTGGATTTAATATTTCCTCTGATGGACCTCGTCTCTCTCACTGCAATGCTTCCTCAGTACTGCGCTGTCGCCTGGAGTTAATGATATATTAGACTGAGAAAAATCTTGCATTTATCTAGCAGGATTCCCTTAAAGCAGTTCACATTCAAGAATAACAAATAACACAGTTCTGATGCAAGGCCACAGGCACGAAACGTTCACCCTGTTTCTCTCGCCGCAGATGCTGCCAAACCTGCTGAAATTTTTTTTATTCATTCATGGGATGTGGGTTACACTGGCAAGGCCAGCATTTGTTGTGTCTCCCTAATTTCCCTTGAGATTGCTGCTGTTTCCAGTTTGTTTTTTCATTTCCAGCGTCGGCAGTATTTTTGCCTTTGTTACACACAAGAAATTAATGTTTTGAAATGTTTTGTGCAAATAGCTGTCGGTTGGGCATATTAAGAGGAGTTTCAGACTTCGAACAAATTGTAATGCTAGTACAAGCAGCGAATCGAAGACATTTTACCTCCGGTAGTTATTTCAAGTCATTTTCCAGTAGTTTACATAGTTAGTTGATTTAAAAATAGAGAATTTACAGCTTTAGCTGTGAGGGTGTAGCTGGGTCTGTGCAATTCTGTGACTCCCCCTGGTTAATAACTGTGTATGTGTGACCTGTATTCCTGACTTATCAGATCTGCTGTGTGCTTTTTAAATTTAGTCACTTAGAAGGACAGAACTTGAATATTTCTAAAAAAAGAGAGACGTGCTGTTGAAGCTTTTTGTCTTGCACTCATCAGGACAGACTCCTAAGAATACCAAATCTCAGGGAGGAATAATTTATACTGCATGATACCACGCCGGGAGGAACTCCCCTGCTGTCTCTTCTCACGCAGTATAAATTATTGCTCCCTTTGAGATTTGGTATTCATGTGAGTCTGTCCTGATGAGTGCAAGACAAAAAGCTTTGACAGCATGTCTCTTTTTTAAAAAGTTTTTAAACTTGAACTTTTTGTGGATTTAGTTTATAATGCAAGGGTGTTACTTCAGTTACTTAGTTACATAACAATCAGTTACTCAAGAAAATCCAACTGGTGATTTGGAGTCACGGTCACTGCAGCATGGAAGATGGCCATTCACCCATCGAGTCCATGCCAGCTCTCTGTAGAACAATCCGGTCAGTCCCACTCCCTCGCTCAACCCCTGTAGCCCTGCAAGTTTATCTTCCTTCGAGTGCCTATCCAATTTTCTTTTGGAATCATTGTTTCCGCTTCCGCCACTCTCCTGGGAGGCAAGTTCCAGGTCACGACCACTCACTGCGCTTTTATAAAAAAAAAAGCTTTTCCTCGCGTCCCTATCGCCCTTGTTCTTGTGTCTTCAGATAATGGGAACGCTTTTTTTCCTTGTCTACCTTATCCAAGCCTGTCTTGATCTTGAACACCTCTCGCCTTTCAATTTCCTTTGTTCCAAGGAGGGCAACCCCAGCTTTTCCAACCTAACCCTGTAGCTAAAGTCTTCCATCCTTGGAACTGCTCTGGTTAATCTCCTCTGCACCGTCTCCAAGGAAGTTACACTTATTCGAGATTAAATCTGCAGCCTTGCAAAACACCCCTTTCTCTTGTTGCAGTCCCATGTTTCGTAAGTTTTTGTCACCTGATGCAATGCACAATCGAAGAGTTACTTTTTTGAAGCGGGGTCACTGTTAAAAGTAACTGGGCACAAAAGAAGGTCCCGTAAACAACAGTGAGATTAATGGGCAGGTCAGTGATTTTGGTGCTGTTGAATATCATCCGGGACACCCCCCCTCTCCTCGTCTTTTGACTAGTGCCTTAAGATTTTTTGCTTCCACCAGAAAAGATTTGGCGTTTCAGGTGAAAGACAGCACCTCTGGACAATGCAGCACTCCCTCAGTACTCCTGGCTTAAATGCCCAAGTATGGGATATTAGGCTACAACTGTCTGACTTTGAGGTGAGAGTGCCATGTACTGAGGTAAGGTGATACAATGGAGACATGGAAGAAGGGAGACGTCATTTTTTTAATATTCATGGGGTGTGGGAATCATGCCAGCATTTATTGCCCATCCCGAATTGCCCTTGTTCAGAGGGCATTTAAGAGTCACATGTACCAGGTAAGGACAGCAGATTTCCTTCCCTAAAGGACATTAATGAACCAGATGGGTTTTTACAACAATGGTTTCATGATCATCATTAGACTTTTAATTTATTGAGTTCAAATGCCACCATCTGCCATGGCGGGATTCGAACCCAGATCCCCAGAGCGTTACCTGGATTACTAGTCCAGCAACAATAACCACGAGGCCGTCGCCTCCCCATGGGCCATGTCTAGGCGAGGGAGGCGTGAAAGTTGGAAGCAAAGTTGGTGGAAGTTTCAAGTTGCGTTCCCGTTGCTGAACAGATGTCCCCCCTTGTGGGAGAGCCTAGAACCAGTGGACCACCGTTTAAAAATTAGAAATCTTCATTTAAGACTGAGATGAGGAGAATTGTTTTTTTCCCCCCTGAGGGTCATTAGACTGTGGAATTCGCACTTGCAGTGTTTTCTGCTTTGGTTCCAGTGACCTACATATTTGGGCCTGGCGGCATAGGGGAGGGGGTTGGAGAGGGGGCAGCAGGACAAGCTTGAAGCAATCAAGCGAGTCTTGATCCTTCGAGATGAGCTAATGCAGGCCAAATCGCAGTCGTCGGATGTGCCTGCCTTGTTTAAAATAATTTTATATTGCCTGTCTGCAGCCTTGTTTGAGGCAGAATAAAGTGACAGGGAAACCTGTGACCGGCCAATGAGCTCAGGCTACCGCTCCAGCATTCCTGAACGCTGGTGCCGAGGAACTCTGGCATCACTTTGAAGTTACATAAAGGGCTGTATTGTGTATAAAATATTTTGCATCTTCCTGTCTGATCATCCACGTCCTGCCCTCATCCCCCTGCTTTAGCTGTGTGACTGGGGTGGAATGATTTCAGAGGACTCGTGGCCAGCGAGGTCGAGAGAGGTCAGCCTCGGATAAACCAAACGGTGCCAACAATTTTAACCCCAGGCACAGCGCGTGGCAGAGGTCCTTGATCCTGTTGAAGGGAATGCGTTTGTGCCCCTTTTCCCCGTCCCTGCGGGGGAAAGTGCTTACCCCCTGTGAAACGCGAAGGGAGTGCGTCTCCTTCGATCAAATCGGTCGCAGTAGCGGCTTTTGAGAAGAGAAAAGTCTTAAAGAGGCAGAGGTTTCATATATAAGAACAAAGAAAAGTACAGCACAGGAATAGGCCCTTCGGCCCTCCGAGCCTGCGCCGATCATATTGCCCGTCAACTAAAACATTTTGCACTTCCGGGGTCCATATCCCTCTATTCCCATCCTATTCATGTATTTGTCAAGCTGCCTCTTAAACACCACTATCGTACCTGCTTCCACCACCTCCTCTGGCAGCGAATTCCAGACACTCACTATCCTCTGCGTAAAAAACTTGCCCCACACATCTCCTCTAAAGTTTTCTCCTCTCACCTTAAATCTATGTCCCCTAGTAATTGACTCTCCCACCCTGGGAAAAAGCTTCTATCTACTCTGTCCATGCCACTCATAATTTTGTAAACTTCTATCAAGTCGCCCCTCAATCTCCGTCGCTCTAGTGAGAACAATCCAAGTTTCTCCAACATCTCCTCATAGCTAATAACCTCCAGACCAGGCAGCATCCTAGTAAACCTCACCTGCACCCTCTCCAACGCCTCCATATCTTTCTGGTAATGTGGTGACCAGAATTGCACACAATATTCCAAGTGTGGCCTAACCAAGGTTCTATACAGCTGCAGCATGACTTCCCAGCTTTTATACTCAATACCCCTGCCGATGAAGGCAAGCATGCCATATGCCTTCCTGACTACTTTATCCACCTGTGTTGCCACTTTCAGTGACCTGTGGACCTGTACACCCAGATCCCTCTGCCCGTTGATACACTTAAGGATTCTGCCATTTACTGTATAATTCCTGCCTGTATTAGACCTTCCAAAATGCATTACCTCGCATTTGTCCAGATTAAACTCCATCTGCCATTTCTCCACCCAAGTCTCCAACCGATCTGTATCCTGTTGTATCCTTTGACAATCCTCATCTCTATCTGCAACTCCTCCAACCTTAGTGTCATCTGCAAACTTACTAATTAGCCCAGTTACATTTTCCTCCAAATCATTTATGTATACTACAAACAGCAAAGGTCCCAGCACTGATCCCTGCGGAACTCCACTAGTCACAGCTCTCCATTCAGAAAAGCACCCTTCCACTGCTACCCTCTGTCTTCTATGACCAAGCCAACTCTGTATCCATCTTGCCAGCTCACCTTGATCCCATGCGACTTTACCTTCTGTACCAGTCTGCCATGAGGGACCTTGTCAAAGGCCTTACTGAAATCCATGTATATAACATCCACTGCCCTTCCATCGTCGATCATCTTTGTCACTTCCTCGAAAAACTTGATCAAGTTAGTGACACGACCTCCCCTTCACAAAACCATGCTGCCTCTCACTAATACGCCCATTTGCTTCCAAATGCTAGTAAATCCTGTCACGAAGAATCTTCTCCAATAATTTCCCTACCACTGACGTAAGGCTCGCCGGCCTGTAATTTCCTGGATTATCCCTGCTACCCTTCTTAAACAATGGAACAACATTGGCCATTCTCCAGTCCTCTGGGACCTCACCCGTAGCCAGTGAGGATACAAAGATTTCTGTCAAGGCCCCAGCAATCTCCTCCCTTGCCTCGCTCAGTACTCTGGGTTAGATCTCATCTGGCCCTGGGGACTTATCCACCTTAATATTCTTCAAGACGCCTAACACCTCCTTTTTTGATCTCAACATGATCCAGGCTATCTACACACTCTTCCCTAGACAAATCGACCACTAAATCCTTCTCTTTGAATACTCAGGTGAATACTGATGAGAAGTACACATTTAGTATCTCTCCCATTTCTTCTGGCTCCACACACAGATTCCCGCCTCTGTCCCTGAGTGGGCCTACCCTTTCCCTGGCTACCCTCTTGCTTTTTACATATGCATAAAAGGCCTTGGGATTTTCCTTAATCCTGGTTGCCAGTGACTTTTCATGACCCCTTTTAGCCCTCCTGACTCCTTGCTTAAGTTTCTTCCTACTTTCTTTATATTCTCCGCGGGCTTCATCTGTTCTAGCCCTTACGAATGCTTCCCTTTTCTCTTTGACTAATCTCACAATATCCTTTGTTATCCAAGGTTCCTGAAACTTGCCATACTTATCCTTCATCTTAGCAGGAACATGCCAGTCCTTAATTCTTATCAACTGACGTTTGAAAGCCCCCCACATGTCAGTTGTTGATTTGCCCTCAAACATCCGCCTCCAGTCTAGATTCCTCAGTTCCTGCCTAATATTGTTATAATTAGCCTTCCCCGAATTAAGCACCTTAACCCGAGGACTCCTGTTATCCTTATCCACCAGTACCTTGAAACTTACTGAATTATGGTCACTTTTCCCGAAATGCTCCCCTACTGAAACTTCGACCGCCTGGCCGGGTTCATTCCCTAATACCAGGTCCAGTATTGCCCCTTCCCTAGTTGGACTATCTACATATTGTCTCAGGAAGCCCTCCTGGATGCACCTTACAAATTCTGCACCATCCAAAACCCAAGCACTAAGTGATTCCCAGTCAATATAGGGAAAGTTAAAATCACCCACCACAACAACCCTATTGCTTTTACATTTTTCCAAAATCTGCCTACATAACTGTTCCTCAATCTCCCGCCGGCAATTGGGAGGCCTATAGTAAACCCCCAACATTATGACTGCACCCTTCCTATTCCGGAGCTCTGCCCATATTGCCTCGCTGCATGAGCCCACCGAGGTGTCCTCCTGTCGTACAGCTGTGATATTCCCCTTAACCAGCAGTGCAACTCCCCCACCTCTTCTACATCCCTCTCTATCCTGCCTGAAACATCTAAATCCTGGAACGTTTATCTGCCAATCCTGTCCATCCTTCAACCAAGTCTCTGTAATAGCAATAACGTCATAGTCCCAAGTACTAATCTAAGCCCATCTACCTTGCCTGTTATACTTCTCGCATTGAAACAAATGCATTTCAGACCCTCAGTCCCACTGTGTTCAGTAATTTCTCCCTGCCTGCCCTTCCTCTTAGTCCTACTGGCCATATTCACTAGTTCCCAGTCATTTATTTCCCCTGCTGACCTATTGCTCTGGTTCCCACCCCCCTGCCATACTAGTTTAAATCCTCCCGAGTGACACTAGCAAACCTCGCATCCAGGATATTGGTGCCCCTCCAGTTTAGATGCAACCTGTCCTTCTTGTACAGGTCCCACCTGCCCCGGAAGAGATCCCAATGATCCAGCTATCGGAAACCCTCCCTCCTACACCATCTGTTCAGCCACGTGTTTAGCTGCACTATCTTCCTATTTCTAGCCTCACTGGCACGTGGCACAGGGAGTAATCCTGAGATTACAACCCTAGAGGTTCTGTTTTTTAACTTTCTGTCTAACTCCCTGAACTCCCGCTGCAGGACCTCGTCACTCTTCCTGCCTATGTCGTTAGTACCAATGTGTACCACAACCTCTGGCTGTTCTCCCTCCCCCTTCAGAATGTCCCATACCCGATCAGAGACATCCTGGACCCTGGCACCAGGGAGGCAACATACCATTCTGGTGTCTCTTTCACGACCACAGAAGCGCCTATCTGAGCCTCTCACTATAGAGTCCCCTATGACAATTGCTTTTCTGTGCTTTGACCACCCCTGCTGAACAACAGAGACAGCCGTGGTGCCACTGCTCTGGCTACTGCTGTTGTTTTCTCCTGATAGGCCATTCCCCCCAACAGTATCCAAAACGGTATACCTGTTAGAGAGGGGGACAGACACAGGGGATTTCTGCACTGACTGCCTGCCCCTTCTAGCGGTCACCCATCTATCTGTCTGTACCCTGGGTGTGACCACGTCTGCAAAACTCCTGTCTATGGCGCTTTCCGCCACCTGAATGCTCCTAAGTGCATCCAACTGCTGCTCCAACCAATCCATGCGGGTTTGTGAGGAGCTGCAATTGGGTACACTTCCTGCAGATGTAGTTGTTCGGGACACTTGAAGCGTCACAGATTTCCCACATCCCACAGGTGAAGCACTTCACCCCAGCAACTGTCATTTCTAGAACTATTTAATAAATTAATTTAAATCTAATAACTGCTTATTGACTCCTTATTAACTATACATTCCCTAGGGCTAGATTTCTACTTTTAACGCTAAATTCTAAGAACAGTAATCACCTGCTTCTGGTCTAGATACCGTCTACTTATTAATTAAGTGATGAATTTATTTGGTTCAATTAGTTTAACATGTTTTAGTTTCAAATTCAGTGTAGACTCCCTACCAGCCAATCAGGTCACAGATTTACCGTGACGCCACTTTTAATTTACTTTTAAGACCCGAGGTCCGCGAATCCCCGAGGTCAGGTTTTCATACTCCCCGCTCTGAAACTCCGCCCTCCGACCCTGCTCCCTGGAACTAGGCCGCGAATCCCCGAGGTCAGGTTTTTATACTCCCCGCTCTGGAACTCCGCCCTCTGACTCTGCTCCCTGGAACTAGGCCGCGAATCCCCGAGGTCAGGTTTTTATACTCACCACTCTGGAACTCCGCCCTCCGACTCTGCTCCCTGGAACTAGGCCGTGAATCCCCGAGGTCAGGTTTTTATACTCCCCGCTCTGGAACTCCGCCCTCCGAACCTGCTCCCTGGAACTAGGGAGCACCTTTCACAACTTCAGAGCGTCTCAAAGCTTCACAGCAAATGAAGTACTTTTGAAGCGTAGCCATTTATAATGTGGAAAACATGGCTGCCAATTTTCATGGTTATTGGCAAGGAACAGAGGAGTGAGACGAATTGGATAGCTCTTTCAAAGGTCCAGCAGAGGCATGACAGGCTGAATGGTGGCCACCTGCGCTGTTATAGTTTCATGATTCTTTTTCCTGTTACCTCAGCGAGCAGGGTGGTCTTGCTCCCCGTTCCTAGGGTCAAGGTCCTGCAGGTGTTGGTGAGAAATTTGCCACCTCGCCTGACATCGGGCCTTGCGGACCCGCAAAAGCACACTTGGGTGGTTTGGCCTGTTGTGTGGTTTGAGCTGAATTGTGAAACAAGTGTGCTCGTAGATTGCAAACGGTTTTCCAGAATAAATGGGTGAAGCTGACCATCGGTGATCTCTGGTGGCTTGTTCACGTTTGCACCATTACACGTCCGCACTTTGCGGTTATAGAGATACCCGGGGTCAGTTCGGTGTTGTGACTCCCCATCGGTGTGTGTCGGAGTTTACCCTCCAGGTAAGGCAAACGCCCAACCGTGATCCCGTGTCGCTCTTATGGCCCTTTTCCTTCCTTCGATCTAATCGTGAATCCTGCCTCAACGGTACCCTGCATAGATTGGAATCAAACTGTTAATTCTCTGAGAGCAGAGCAACCAGACTATCAATTCTTGATCTTTAAGAGGTGCCTGCGCAGTAATTGCTTTTGTGAAGATGTCAATTGATTTATTCTATCCCGAGGATTAACCTCGGGAGAAAAGATAACCCCCCCACCCCCGCCCCAGTTCACTCATGTCCATTGTGCTGAGTTTTTACTACGTGATTTCCCCCCCCACCCTCGCGCACACACAATGCACACTTCATCAGGGAAAACTGATGCCTGTTTTCATCTTTTTACAGATGCTAATCTGCTCTTTGTTCCTCCAATGCTGTCAGTGTAACACTTCATTTACCCACATGTCTAATCAGTCAATGTGTTCACGATGGCTGACAAACCCTTTTTTGTGGTAAACATAAAAGCCCCATGAGTATTTTTTTTGCTCGTGAGAGCCCAGGCCACAGTTGGGAACTTATGTCCTTGACTTCAGGTGAACCCTGTGTGGGCGCTCAGAGGAGTTCAGTTCCGGCTACTTACTCTCTGGGATTGGAATTCCCTGCGTTTCCCTCCGGCGTTTCCTGTCGTCCTGATCACCAAGCTCGAGGTGCCTCTGAGTAGAGGCAGGCTGATGTCCTTTCAGCGGGGGATGTTGGTTACGCCCGTCTGTTTCAATAAAGTTTCAGTTGATGGTTCTGCCTGGTGGCGATGCTGCCATCCCAGGCTTCACTTCCTATTGGACGAGCCGACAGCTTCCCTCTGTGCCCCTCCTCCAACGGGGCTCATTGCAAAGCAGCACAACTCCACTCGGCGCGTCCCACTGCCCGACTGAATCTCCTCCAACCCCACGACCCCTCGGAGGTCTCCGCATGCCTCTAATTTCCCGTGCATTCCTAATTATAACTTCCTCCGCCATTGGCAGCCGCGCCTTCAGTTGCCTGGGCTCCCGAGCTCTGGAATTCCCTCCCTACGCCCCTCCACCTCGCTTTCCTCATTTAAGGCGCTCCTTGAAACCTACCTCTTTGGACCAAGCTTTTGGTCACCTGCCCTAATATCTCCTTCGTGGTTTGGTGTCATACTTCGTTTTACAAGGCTCCAGTGAAGCACCTTGGGGGGGCGTTTCGTTACGTTAAAGGCGCTATATAAATATAAGTTGTTGTTGTTAGGGTCAGCGTTTGTGAAACCACGAAATACGGAGGGGTTCAACTTATGTTAGGTGACTGGTCCGTTGTGGAACTCCTGAACTCCTCCACTCATGCACTTTGAGGTCTCAGTCAGTGTTTCTGAGTGAAACACCGATAATCTCACTTATGCCTCACCAAAAAGCAAACCTTGTCGCGCTAATGTGATTTATTTATTTTTGTGCTCTACGATGGAGCCGAGGGTCACTGGGGAGGTGGGATGGGGGAGACGGTGGGGAGATGCTGGCAGAAAAGCAGAGTTGAGCCCACAATCAGATCAGACTCTTGTTGAATTTGAGCAGAGGATGCTGGAAGTGCTCAGCAGGCCTCGGCAGCATTCGTGGGGAAAGAAGCAGTGTTAACGTTTCCGGTCTCGACCTTTCATCAGAACCACTGACCTGGTCAAGCAGGCCCAAGGGGCTGGATGGGCCTAATCCTGCTCTTGTTTCTTATGTTCTTAGCTCCGGTGAATTCGGCCACCTTGGGTCCACAGTGACAGACAATCTGTCCTTTGGTGCAGAACCTGCTACGCGCTTTGGGAATGGAGCTACTACCTTTGACCGACTCTCAAGTCGCATCTGGACTAGCGTCAGGCTGACGGCCTATCAGGTCTTTGTTCCCAACACCTTGCTGTGCGGCTGTGAAATAGGGATAACTCGCAGCTGCCAGGAAAAGAAGCTCAACAATTTCCATCCTTGCTGGTCTGTGGCACCTTGCGGGTAAATCCCGGCAGGGCAAGGTCAGAAAGGTGGCTCTGCCCCTCTCAAAGGCAGAGATCTCCGGTTTGTTGGCACTCCTGAAAACAGGGGCAGCTTCACTGGCCTTGGGCATATTTGCAGGATGGAAGATGGCCGCATACCCAAGGACTTTTCTGTATGGTGAGGTAGTCGAAGCCAGACAACCAGTGGGGCGTCCAAAGCTTTGCCTCGAGAATGGTTGCAAGTGCGTCTTGAAGGCCCTAAACATCGATTCTCACAGTAGCGGTCCTTTGCGATCTCAACCAATGGCCAGGCCCAACCTCAAGTCCTCATCCATGTGCTATTGGGTAGGGCCAATGATCTTAGACCATAAGACATTTGAGCAGAAATTAGGCCATTCGGCTCATCGAGTCTGCTCCGCCATTCAATCATGGCTGATAAGTTTCTCAACCCCATTCTCCCGCCTTCTCCCCGTAACCTTTGATCCCCTTACCAATCAAGAACCTATCTATCTTGCTTGACTCGCCCCTCCCTCCCTCCACCCTATTATCCTAAAGATGTAGAGGCAACCTCGAGCACAGTGCTGCTTCCCCATACTGACATCTCTGCAAAGACTGGAGAAGTCTAAGCTGAGACTCTGCTGTCCTGTGTGGCCATTGTAATATTGCAGTTGCATATGTTGCCAGTGTCTAGGAAAACATTCATATTAAGAAGTGAACCTATTGTGGAAAAATTCAAATGACACCAAATATCATCACCGGCTACACAAATCACAGATAAGCCAATCACTCTCTTGTACCGTCTCTGCCCACATCCCCTTTCCAACCCTACTTTCCTCAGTGTTCAGCCTCAGCAACGAAAGCACCATAATAGTTTTCACACGGGCACCCCTGCTCTACCCTGACCCCTCCACCGTTGCTAAGTTGTCGCGTCGCTTCTCCAACATCCAGTCAGCAATGAAAAGACTTGCATTTCTATAGCGCCTTTCACCATCTCAGTGCCGGATGAGCAGAAATTTCCTCCAATTAAATCTCGGGTGTGAGAATCGATATGGCAGCTAGGAAGAGGAGTAGGCCATCCAGCCTGATCCATCGCTCCATAATACCCAGACCGAACCTCTACATCAGCTCCACACTCCTGCCGCACCCACCTATCCCTTGATTCCCTTTTGTGTCCTGAAGTTTGTCGCCGTCTCTCTTGAATATTCTCCACAACCGAACGTTCACAGCCCTCCAGTGGAGAATTCTAAAGATCCACAATCCTCCGATTGAAGAGATTTCTCCTCACCTCAGTCCTAAATGGCCCACTTCTTAACCCTGAGACCGCGACGCTTTTGGGAACGTGAACCAGCAGCCACTATCCTTCAAAAGAGAAGTAAAGAGGACTGCGCTAGCAGGAAAACATCGTTCTCCTTGACTAAACCGTGGCCAAATCCATCTTGTAAAGTTTTGCTTTCTCTGCTTGAGAAAGATGGTCACTGTGCAAAACCGTTTACATCAAAGATCGAAGAGGAGGAGGAGGAGGAGGAGGGGGGAATTCCTCTCCAGTGTCTCTCAATATATATTTCTACCTCAACCAAGACCTGAAGCAGATTACCTGGTTATTATCACATTGCTGTTTGTGGGAGCTTGCTGTGCATAAATTGGCTGCCACACTTCCTGCGACTCAGCGGCGGCTCTGCTTCCTCCAGTGGCTATGAAGTGCTTTGGGATGTGCTGAGATGGTGAAAGGCGCTATAGAAATGCAAGTCTTTTCGTGGCTGGTCGTTCACGCTTTGTAGAGCGGGCTGGACTTATCTCGATGTTAACAAACATGGAACCGTAAGACAGAATGAGCTCATTTACAAACAAAATAACTGTCGGCGTGGGAAATCCGAAATAAAAACATAAGCGCCGGCAGGTCTGACAGTGACTGTGGAGAGAGAAACGGAGTTAACGTTTCCGGCTGACGACCTGTCATCGGAGCTTCTCTGAACTCCTCGCGACGCGGCGGATGCGCAGTGGTAAGTTGAGTCTTGCGAACAAAACGAAAGCAAAAATAGAGAGGCCGTGGACCACAGCCACCATTGTCGAGGCAAAAAAAAAAGACTCGACTAAGAAATCGGAGCCGTCCGAAGGAGGGCGAGAATGAATGGGCAGGCGCGATATTGAGTCTTAAATGTGGTCAGAGGCTGTCAGCTCAGCAGTCCCCAGGAAATCCAGGTGGCATTGGTATTGGGGAAGGTGGATCGATTAGTTTCTGCCTCCTGGCACTAAGCTTTTGACCTCATTTGTATGAGAATGCCGGAGACCAGGGCCTGCATTTCGATGACCTTTGGGTTGAAAGGTGAGTAAATTGAATACATCAGTTTAAAATGGCTCTCGGTCCGAGTCACTGCCGAGCACTTCGTTCTTCCAGTCAGCGTTCCATATTTATTCTTGCTAATCCGGAGTTTTTTGACATTTGCTCAGGGGATGGCGGGGTGGTGGTTGTTGGATTTTTGCTTGTGTCTAATCGGTGAGCGCACACACCGACCGATACCGGGGCTGGGAATTAAAGTTTTTCCACTCGGGGGAGCAGCTGCGCAGGATTCCCATCGCGACCCCGCTCAGCCTTCTCTCCACGATTTAAGGATCTCCCGGAAACCCAGCCGGAGGTCCCGGCCGGCCAGCCGGCCAGCCAGCCAGCTTTCCCAGGAGCCTGGAACTTGTGTAATTCGGGATGAGCCAAGGAGCAAGCTGAGCGCCACCTGGGCAAGCAGCAGCTTGCCCGCGTTCCCGGGATTTGGGTGAAAGGCTGGGGCAGCGACGCACAGCAATACGGAGGTGGAGAGGGCCTGGGATCGGAAATTCAGCTTTGCTTTTTAGAACAAGCCAGGAACGGCCTGAGCAAACACCTGGGGTCACTATGGGTTGACGAAAGGGAGGCTGCGTTCGACGAATTTTATTAAGAGTTTTATGAGGATGTTACTAATAGTCTTTTGGCAGTACAGAACTTTGAGTATTGCTGAAAAAGAGATGTTTTTATTTTGTCGAAGCATTTCGTCTTGCACTCATCAGGACCGTTCACAAGAAAATGCCAATGCTGCCTGGTTTAAATTTCAAACGGCGCTTGGCAGCAAATGGTCGGTCACCATCCACTGGTGCATTCTCCACGGTAACACCTCTACCAGTCAGGGTCCCATTTGCCAACCAATCAGCGCTCTCTTCTCACACTGTATTTGTCATTTGGGGGAGGCAGTGGCATCGTGGTATTGTCAATGAACTCGTATTCTAGCGACCCAGGGTAATATTGTGGGGACCTGGGTTCAAATCCCACCACAGCAGGTGGTGAAAATTTGAATCCAATAAAAATCTGATGATGACCACGAAACTTTTGCTGATTGTCGTAAAAACCCATCTGGTTCACTAATGTCCTTTAGCGATGGAAATCTGCTGTCCTTACCTGGTCTGGCCTACATGTGACTCCAGGTCCATGGCACTGTGGTTGACTCTTAAATGCCTTCTGAACAAGGGCAATTAGGGATGGGCAATAAATGTTAGCCAGCAATGCCCACATCCCCTGAATGAATTAAAAAAAAAATATTGAGATTTGTTAGCAAAACATAAGGGACCTTCGATATACTGAAACTTTATAAAGCTTTATCACCAACTCTCATCATCCTGTTTGGGTCCTTGGACCCAACAGTGGGTCTTTGGAAGTGAGAGGAGATTTACCAGAATGGTTCCAGGGAATTTTAGCTACGAGGTTAGGTTGGAGAAACTGGGGTTGTTCTCCTTGGATCAAAGGAGAAGTTGAGGAGAGATTTGGTAGAGGTGCACTTAACTATGACAGGTCAGGTTAAGATAGGCAAACAAAAGCTGGTTCCCATGAGCTGATGGTACAAGGACTAGGAGGACACAGATTTAAAGTTTTGGGCAAGAGGCGCAGGGGCAATGCAAAGAAAAACCCTTTTACACAGTGAGTGCGAATGACCTGGAAGTCGTGGCCCACGAGGGTGGGTGGAAGCAGAGATGATGATTGATTTCAAAACTAATTGGATGGGCACCTGAGGGAAATAAATTTGCAGGGCTCCGGGGATAGAATGGAAAAATGGGACTGACTGGATTTCTCTACAGAGAGCCGCCATGGAATCGAAGGGCCGAATGGCTGCCCTCCTGTGCTGTTGTGACTTGATGACCTACACCGCGTGAACTGCTGTGGTTCAAGAAGGAGGCCCACCTCCACCTTCCCGAGGGGCGGTTAATGATGGGGCAAACAGATCTGACCTTGCAGCGATTCTGACATCCAAGAACAAATCAAAATAAAGACCCCATCATTCTCTCGGCGCTCAGTTGAAGGATGGTCACCTAATTGAGAGCAAAAACCGTGACTGACACCAGTCTAACAATGTTACAGCAAGGACCGATTGGACCAATTACCTTGAGAAAGTTGTCTGGAAAAAGACAAGTGCCCTTAGAGAAGGAGGGAGGAAAGCTACAAAGTGGCTAACACTGATGTGCTTACACCACCACAGTGACTACGCTACACAGGATGTAGTGGAGGATACGCCAACGCAACAGCGCTCTATAACCTGCACCCGCTCAAATATTGACGTGACATCGCACCTGCTGTTGAGCCTCAGTTCAGTTTAATGGTGCAAATCAGGAATTTTGGAGAAACTGGCCTAGATTTTCCTGGAGTAGGTATTTTGCAGCGTAATGATATTGCACTGCAGGTGGCTGGACCTGCGAGCGGCTAGAGGCCTGGTAAAGGCAGCAGGGCGTCTTAACAACACCACCGACTGTCTGTCTCCTTGAGTATCAGCCGTGGCTCAGCTGGTAGCACACTGGCCTCTGAATCACAAGGTTCTGGGTTTGAGTCCGACTCCAGGGCTCGAGCACAAACATCAAGGCTGACGGTCACGTGCAGTACTGAGGGAGTGCTGCACTGTTGGAGCTGCTGTCTTAGTTTACCACATGGCTGTTTGTGGGGAGTTTGCTGTGTGCAAATTGGCTGCCGCATTTATGACATCACAACGTTTACACTTCTTCAAAAAGCACTCCATTGGCTGGAAAGCACTTTGAGACTTTTGATAGGCTTGAGAAGTGCTAAATGAATATTAAGCTTTTCTTTTCCTTAACCAATGAGATGTAAGGATTGAGAAATAGAGGACCAGAGGATTTAATGTGAATTCGAGGCAAATCAACAGAAAGAGAAATAAAGTGAGGGAAAGAAAGCTTGAATTGTAGAGTCGTTGAAGCACGGAAGGAGAGACCATTTGGCCCATCTTATCCATCCCAGCCCTCTGCAAGAGCAACTCAGCTTCTCCTGTTCCTTGCCTTTTCGATAAAGCCCGACAAATATTTTCCTTTCAGGTGGTTTTCCAATCCCCTTTTGAAAGCCACCATGGATTCTGCCTCCCCCACACTCTCAGGCAGTGCATTCCAGATCTGAACCACTCGCTGTGTTTTTTTTTTAAAAAAAAGATATTCCTTGCCCTGGATTGAGAGTGAGCAACGAGACAGAAAGGAAAAACGAGAGAATCTTTTTTAAAAAAACACGTAAACTTTAAATTTTACAAGAACTTGCAACCCGCAGGAATGAAATTCCACAATTCACTTGTTACCTTTCTGAGCTTGGGTGGCATTGCAGGAGCTTAAATCTAGTCGTTAAAGAGGAACCCACGCTGTAAGTTTAGCCGATAATTAATGAGCCAATGCAGCAATTTCTCAAAATTGACAACGGTGATACTGAGCTCTCGTTGTTGCAAAATTAGCAGCTGTTACTAGTGAGCAAATTGTGGCGATTTGCTGTGTCTGCCTTCCTCATCCAAATTACTGGACAGTTTATACACTAATATCGGGGAATGCGTTAAACTTTGCCAGCAAATCGTAGAGTTCTGGTATACTGAGAGAGGGAGCATACTGAGCACACAGAAACCAACAAATATACCCTTAACTTGTTTCGCCAGCTTGCTGCTGGAGGTATGGCTACATTGAGTTATCATGTTGCAATACTGTCAAGCGTGCTGCATTCATCATCCAGCAGAAGGCATATTTCAAGGTGAAGTTCAACACTCCACCTCTTAACTCTTCCCAACAATCGATGGTGTTCAGCATTCTGCACCTTGCCCCTTCACCTTAACTTCTCTTTTGTTAAATAGTGACTTGCATGGTTAGTTCCTCTGCGTGCGCCTGCGTGTCATGCACAAATGGATCTGTGACTTAGCAAATTTTAACCTGACAAGAATTGACTGTGCGCTCTCCCTCACCCTCCTGCTCTCCCTCCTCCCCCCGCGCTCTCGTGTCGTATGTCGAGCATGTTGGCCTTTCTAGTTGAGTGGAGACTTCATTGGTCAAACACTGACACAATGACGAGCTGAAAGGCCTAGATTACTGCCCTTCGGGGGAAGGCAGTAAAATTGCTGAGGTTTTCAAACTGGACTCGGGGTCGATGATCTCAGTCATTTTTCAGCTCGAGGACTAGGACGCGGCATCACTTGAGGAAAATGTCTGCTGTAATCCGTATTCCATTGTTTAAATCTGTTGACATTCTCTGACTCTCTCCGCCCCGGTGTGTCTCTCTCTCTCTGGGTAGCTGGCCCTCTTGCGGAAGCTAGGTACAATCCTTCTGAAAGGCAACCTAATGGAGATCTTTAAAAAAAAATCATGAAAGGTTTTGAGAGATGCAGCGAGAGGGTTTTCACTTGTTACAAAGACCAAAGTTGGAGACCAATCAAAATAAGTTCAATCAGCAAGAAATCAAACTGGGAATTCAGAAGAAGTCCAGAGGGTAGTTAGAATGTGGAACTCGCTAACATAAGGAGTCTGGGTGCCTTTTAAGGGGAAGCTTGGATAAGCAGATGAGGGCGAGTTGAGTGGAGAGTTAGGTTGACAAGAGTCAGATGAGGAAGGGTGAGAGGAGGCTCAGGTGGAGCAGACACTGGTTGGGCTGAATGGCCTGTTTCTGTGCTCTATATCCTATCTAAGTGAGTGAAGGAGCCTGAGAAACACCTTGGGTAACGCCCCTTCCAGCTGACAGGAAGAATAGACCTGCAACCCCTTAGCCTGGCCTTGAGCCTCTTGAAATGGTCCATCCATTTGGGAACTGAGGAGCCATCTTACCCTTGGAGGTTGCTAGAAACCACAACGGTGGGCACACAAGCAACCGGGCGGCTTCATCGCTTCGGCCCAGTTTTGTGTCTGGCCAAATCCAGGGGAAGGTTCAACAGAGACATTCAAAATGATCCTGCTCAAAACGGCCCTGCTATTGGAGACCCTGGTGGGTGGTGGTTGTCCCTGCCCCTTTTGGGAGCTGCCCCCAGCTCGGGTAGGGGTTTCAAGCTCAAGGTTACGAGCCACGGCCAACGGCGGGATGGTGGAAGAGCTAGAGCCTCGAGGGACAGAAGCTGCTCCAAGGAGAGGATCCTTCGGGAAGTGGGCTTGGATTTCCTTTAAGCACACACAAGGGAGGCAGCGGGAAATCGCCTGGTATATTCTTTGCCCCTATTCCGATTGCTCACTGGAGTTGAAAATGGGAGGCGCTAGCAAGCAAGCGAAGAGGAAAGTGCAAGACCAGGAGACGTGGAGAACCGGGCCGAGGAGCTGCCCTCAGCGGGATCCTCACCCCCATTCGAAACGATGAAGGGTTTTGACCGAGCAGCTAGAGAGAAACTGGGTCCACTGATGCAGATTTACGATAATTGATAAAGGAACCAGGTGGGAGGTGAGGTTCTGAGGTTCCGAGGTGGGAGGTGAGGTTCCGAGGTGGGAGGCGAGGAGTTAGGCGAAAGATCGGCAGCGATCTCGTTGAAAGGGGGCTGAACAGGCTCGAGGGGCTGAATGGCCCGCTACTGTTCCTGTGGTTGCACCCTGATGGGAGGGCAGGGGGGGCTGGCTTTGACCTGGAGTGGCACTGCCTGAAAGGATGGTCAACAATATCTTTTCCAAAAGGGTTATTGGATGTAAACTTGCAAAGGAAAAATTTTGTCGGGGGCGTTGGGCAAAGAGTGGGACTAACTGGATTGCTTTTTGCAAGAGCCAGCAGAGGCATGATGGGCCAAACGTCCTCCTCCTGTGTTGCCTCAAGCTGTGCTATAAAGAGAACAGGAAGAAACACCTGTACATTTACAGTATTATTATTGGTCGTCCTTTAGTCCCGTGGCTGCTAACAATGTGGCTACTACATACGGTCAAACCTGTAACTGGCTGCAGACAGTGTGTGAGGGAGGGCCTCCACTCCGCTGCTGCCTGACCGGGCCTTTTCATTTTTATTTTTTGTTTTGGTACATTTGAGCAAAGTAATTGTTTCAAAAAGCAGTAATAGTAGCAACAGGGGATTGACAGAAGCTGCCTGAAGCATTGATCGTTTACCCAGCCCAGTTCAAAGCTGACTTCTCCCACAAACTCGCCTTTTGCTTTAATAGAAAAGCTACAGCATCAGAAGGGGCGGTTGGCCAGGTGACATCGGTCCTAAAGCGAGCGAAAAATCATCTTTGCAATTCAATAGCCCCCATCACGGCCACCCCTGATTATCTGCAAAACGCACAGCTGCTTTGGGAGGGGGGGTGGTAGGGGGAGCTAGGAAAACACCAGATGTGGAACCCTCTCCCGCTAAACGCGTTTTAGATGCAAGCTCCGATAATATGTTTCAATCCACGATCAGGAAATCTTTGCCAGCCAGCGAAAGGGGTGCGAGGGGACACGGAGTCAAGCTGGGTAGATGGAGTTAGGCAGGCAAGATCAGCAGCGATCTCTGTTGAATGGGGCAGAACAGGCTCGAGGGGCTGAATGGCCCGCTTATTGTTCCTGTGGTTGCACCCTGGTGAGAGGGCAGGGGGGGGGCTGGCTTTGGCTGTGATGACTCCCACGACCGCACAGCTCTGCACCCACATGCGTTGCTTGGGCCTGCACCTGAGCAGGGGTCGCTTTGCTTCGGGTGTGAGAGCAGCCCCTGCTCACAGGACTGAACTGCAGCGCTCCTTGGAGGAAACTGGAAACGTAGAACGCAAGACGTGCATCTATATAGCGCCTTTCACGACCACAGGATGGCCCAAAGCACTTGGCAGCCGACGAAGTCCTTTTTGCAGTGCAGAGTGAAAAGTGGCAGCTATTTGCACAGGGCAAATTCTCTCAAACAGCAAATGTGATGGTGAGCAGACTATCCTTTATTTTGTGTGGCGTTGATGGAGGGATAAATATTGTCCAGGACACTGGGGAGAATCCCCCCCACTCCTCTTCGAAATGGGATCTTTTGCATCCATCTGAGAGGGCAGGTGGGGGGGCCTCAGTTTGACATCTCATCTGGAAAGGTGCATGAAAGACGCGCAGTCTTTATCTTCCTTTTGAGAGCTTAAGTCTGGCTGAGGCGCCGAGTCTTCAGAAGATAAATGGATGTGACCGGCCACAGGATCAGATTGGGTCCTGTCCCCCCCACCCACCCCCCTTCCTTTCCCAATCCACTTGCCCTCGTTCAGGGAGAGAGCCCGTTTGTGCAGTCTCTCCCGTTACTTCCTTGTGAGTCGCTGCTGAGTGGACAGCACCCTCGTGTCTCGTGTCAAAGGTTGTGGGTTTGAGCCCTGATCGAGACACTTGAGCGCAAACTCCTGGCTGACACTTCAGTGCGTGTAATGACGACGCACCGGACAGGCTTCTACTGGAAACAGATAACTTCAGTACAGAGAGCTTTTTCAGAAGCTACATGCTTGAACCCGGCCCTTGGCTAGACAGCCCCGCCCTCCCGGATTACCCGCGTTTAAGGCTCATTGGTCGGAGTCTCCAAGAGCAACCACGTGACAGGCAGTAGGAAAGGCGACACCCTCGATTGCTACAGTGCGGTACTGAGGGAGGGCTGCAACTGTCAGAGGTACCGTCTGCCTGGACAAGTAAACGTGAATAGGATTGGGTGGGAGCTGGAGGTCATGGTGTTCCAGCACTATCTGAAGAGGAGCAGGGCAAATTATTTCTGTGTTGTTCAATGGCTACCGATCAACTCCAACATCAAAAACCGATCACCTGGAGGTTGTGAAAGCAATTGCGTAAAAGCGCTTTTTTTTCTCTCTCTGTTCCCTTCTTTCCTTTTTATTCTTCCTTTTTGCTTACTTTCTTCCTTCTTTCCTATCCTGTCCCCCGACTCCCGTTGAAACAACTGTGCAGTAAGTTCCTTTCCAGGCAGTGCTCAGCGTAACTCAAGCTGCCATAATGGAGTTCAGCAATCCTTGTAAAAGTGAAAGAAGGCCATTTAGTCATCTTTTACAAGGTGTCAGATTAAATAAAGATTGCACGTTCTTTAGGGTTCGCGGCCTTCAGTTGGCGAAGTTTGTTTTGCGACCTCATAAATAGCGACTTTGAAAGGGGAGCACGAACATGTGTTGACCATTTGCGTTCAACAAATGTTGCTGTCACTTGTGTCCTTGATGCTCTGTATTTTTTTTTTCTCCGTTGGCCGCAGGGAGCTCGGAGCTGACTCGTAACAGGCAACGAGGCAGGGGCCAGGTTTTTTAGGCATTCATTGCTCATCGGACTTCTGAATTCAAAACTGCTCCCGCGAGCTCCCAGTATGTTTTAATACAGACGCCATGCCATGTGGTACTGAGCCAGGTAGGCCAGGAGATCTGAGGATTGACTATCCATCAATAATCAATAACCTGGTCCCAGCTAGGATGGCAAAGGTGAACTGTAATTAGCCACTGCGGTGGGCTAATGAAGGGAAAATTACAAACCATATGTACATCTGAACATATAAATTAAGAGCAGGAGTAGGCCATTCAGCCCCTCGAGCCTGCTCCGCTATTTGATAAGATCATGGCTGATCCGATTGTGGCCTCAACTCCACGTTCCTTCCTACCCCCTATACTCTTTGACTCCCTGGTCAGTCAAGAATCTAACTAACTCAGCCTTTAAAAATATTCATTGACCCCGCCTCCATCACTCTCTGGGGAAGAGAGCTCCACAGACTATCAACTCTCAGAAAAAAATTTCTCCTCGTCTCCGACTTAAATGGGAGATTCCTTATTTTTAAACTGTGTCCCTTAGTTCTAGTTTCCCCCACAAATGGAAACATCCTCTCAGCATCCATCCTGTCAAGACCCCTCAGGATCTTGTACTTTTCAATAAAATCACCTCTCATTCCTCTAAACACCAATGGATTTAGACCTAACCTGTCCAACCTTTTCTCATAAGATAATACCCCTGCACTATCTCCCACCACCACCTCCCCCAGCCCCCTCCATCCCAGGTATCAGTCAAGTGAACCTTCATATCAGTCGAGTGAGTGAACCTTCTATCGTGGTAGCATTCTAAAATTAATGTGGTGCTTCTCTTCCTAACCTCTGCCCAGTGAGCCCTGCATTTTGGTGGGTGTCTGATGGTGACGGCTATGATTTTCTCCCCTCTACACCCTCCTGTCCATGAACAAAGCTCTGGGAGGATACCCCAGTGTCTTTCTAGGGAGACGGTGGTGTCGTGTTAATGTCACTCGACAAAATAACCCAGAGAACCAGGCTAACGCCCTGGGGACATGGGTTCAAATCCCACCATGGCAGCTGTTGGAATTTAAATTAAATAAATAAAATCGTCGATTTTATTAAACCCGTCTGGTTCACTGATGTCCCTTTAGGGATGGAAATCTGCAGTCCTTCCCTGGTCCCTGGCCTACATGTGACTCCAAACTCAGTAATGTGGTTGACTCCTAACTGCCCTCTAAAATGGCCCCATAGCAAGCTACTAAATTCAAGGGCAGTTAGGGCTGGGCAACAACGGCTGGCTATTGCCAGCGATGCCCACATCCCATGGAAGAATCGAGGTTAAAAAAAAGACTCGAGTTCAAATCTGACCTCGGCAGCTAAGGAATTTAAATTTAATTAATTAAATAAATCTGGAAATATAAAGCTCGTGTCAGTAATGGTGACCATGAAACTGCTGGATTGCTATAAAAATTCAGCACGTCCTTGAGGGAAGGAAATCTGCCTTCCTTACCTGGTCTGGCCTACATGTGACTCCAGACCCACAGCAATGTGGTTCAATCTTAACCGCCCTCTGAAATGGCCTAACAAACCACTCAGTTGTATTCAAGAAAGTGACTCACCACTACCACCTCGAGGGCCATTAGGAATGGCAACAAGTGCTGGCCTTGTCAGTGACGCCCTCATCCCATAAAGGAATAACAAAAAAACACACCTACACACAACAACTGTGCATTTTTCAATAAAATAAAAGTTTGAGGGACAGCCATTCCCTGGTCCATTCCCCGTGGCAATGCCTTGACCAATCAGTGCCAACCTGCCTGGTTTGAATTTAAACAAAAGCTTGGCAGTTAACTGTTCCATGCTGTATTCTCCATGGCAACGCCTCTACCAAATTGGAGTCCACTTGCCAACCAATTGGCACTCTCTTTTCATGCAGTATAAATCGTTGTTCCCTTTACTGTTGGTATTTCTTGCGAACTGTCCTGCTGAGTGCAAGACGAAAAGCTTCAATAGCATATCTCTTTTTATTTTCAGCGATATTTGCATTTACGTCAATGATTTAAGGTAGCAAAACATCCTAAAAATTGGCACCAGAGCCAATGAAGGAGGGGCCAATTAAACGCTTCATTTTAAACCGTCTGAAAGGAGTGAGAGTAGAAAAGTGTCACGGTTTAGAAAGGGAATTCTGGAGCTTATTGCCTAAATGGCATAAGGTTAACATTGGTGGGTTAAAGTGAAGCGGGGAATTCACGAGGAGCCATGGTTGGAGGAAGACAGAATCCCCTGAGCAAGATTCAGCAGCTTCAGTGACAAAGGGCAGGAATGAATCAACGTCATCGTTGATAATAATGATAGACTGGCCTGGCTGCCTAATGCAAGAATCTGTATTCTGACTGGGAGGGAATGGTGGTCCTGCAGCATGGAGCTCTTAATTGAAAAAGCCACCAGTTCTGACTGCAGCCTGGAAGTCAAGGGCATCAGATGGAAGGGACCGGGGATAACAATATAGTAAATCCAGTTAGAGTTCAGAGAAGGTCAGAAGCCACAAGAGTAATCACTCAGCAGAGGGGGAAAGAAATGGGAGATGTAGGGAGTTTACTGTCAAAAGAAAAAAAAATGTATTTACAACCTCCTCCTCCTCCTCTTGGTACATGATTGAATCAACATCAGGGCAAGGTATTTATATCCAATACTACCTGTATGCTGATGAAAGCAAAGTAAACAAAAACTCTGAAGAAGAGTCATACGGACTTGAAACGTTAACTCTGTTTCTCTCTTACAGATGCTGCCAGACCTGCTGAGTTTTTCCAGCATTTTCTGTCTTTATTTCTACCCGTGTTCTGCTCCTTACTACTAACAGGATTAATCCATTTCTCTACATTACTTCCGAGCTGTGTTCAGCCTTACTCCGGGGGCAGTCACGGTATGACTGAAACCCGGTTTGTCCACTGATGTTTAATGACCTTGGTTTGAGGCCCTCGGTAGTTTTTCAGCTAGCCTAGTGCACTTCGAATCTCTCTGGTTGGACAGACAAAATGCAGTGATTAAGTTAAAATAAGCTCAATAAATCATGTGTAAGAAGCCAGGCCGGAGCTACTGAGCCATCAGGAGATTGCAGGAAGTCACAATATTTCCCTATAGCTGTGGGTAATAAAATAAAATCGGGGTTGGACACAATACTGGGGAGGGGCTCGGACATTTTCTTTTTAATGAGAGTAGGTCTAGAGCCAATGTAAATTGCTGTCCGTCAAATTTTGTCCTGCTGTAAACCCAGGGTTGCCAACTGGTTTAACTATTCCTGAAGATTTCATCACATGACTTGTCCCCATGCTCCAACCCTTAGTCGGCCAACACATCCATCGTTGTGACGTACTGCCTTCCTACACCAATGGGAAAGCAAAAAGACTCATTACCCAATTGGATGACGCTTGACTATCAGCCAAACAGCCTTTCTTCTCTCCCTCCCCCCCACCTGTCTTCAATATCTGGTAAAGAGAAATGTTCAAAGAAAATAACAAAAATGAAACCCCATCTTTGTTGGGGTCCCCATGATTTTACTGCAGGGTTGTGCAGTGCTGTGGCCTGGCGATTGACCTTCAGTTCCTGGAGTCTCCAGGTTAATCCTGGAAGGTTGGCGACCCTACCTAAACCAGATAAGGCTGAAGGGCGGGGTTGGAGGGACGAGGGGAATGATGATTTGAGTTCCAGTGTTTGTTTTTGTTTTTGCTGCTGCCGCTAATGATTGGCTGACTGAAAATCTCCTTAACTCTGCATCATTGGACACAACAGCTTGGATTCATACAGTGCCTTTCCTGTAGTGGATGTCCCACTGTGCTTCACTAACAAACGTTGACACCCAGCCACGAGAGGAGACGTTAGGGCCGACGACCAAAAGCTTGGTCAAGGAGATCAGTTTTAAGGAGTGTCTTAAAGGAGGGGGGAGAGGCAAAGAGGTTTAGGGAGGATATATCAGAGCTTGGGCCCTAGGCAATTGAAGGCATGGAACACCGGTGAGTGATTAAAATGGGGAGACACGCAAGAGGCCAGCATTGGAGATGTTCAGGGTCCTCTGAGGGTTGTGGGGCTGGAGGAAGTGGGGTGGTGTAAGTGGGGGTTGTGGTGAGGTCAGGGTAGGATTTACAAACCAGGATGAGACATAGCAGCGTGTGGAGAAGGAGAACTGAATTCTGCTTTAGCACCAGGTGTTTAGTGTCTGGCCTTCTGGGTGCACAGCGTCAATCAGACTGGTCTGATTTCGAACTGAGTTAATTGGTACCGTTGCTGGAGCTGTGAGAGATGATTTGTTGCCTCCCAGCTGCTCAGCATGAAGGGAGTGCTCAGTGATCTATAAGAAATTAGCTGATCTGTTTCCAAGTGGAGTGTTTACGAGCTGATAACCTAATCTAATTTGTCCTTTAAGTTGTACGTTAAATAAATATTTTAGCTTGACATGAGCCATTAGGCAAATAACCCAAACAGCACTTATACAGAGTTTTGGTGAGTCCACAGCTAGAGTGAGTGGTTTTGGTCTCCTTACCTAAGGAAGGATATGCATACCTTAGGGAGGGTGAAGAGAAGGCTTGATCTCTGGGATGAGAGGACTGGTTGCCCGATAAAGAGAGATCGAGACCTCTCTTCTTTGGAATTCAGAGGAACGAGAGGTGGTCTCGTTAAAGAGGGCTTGAAGGTGTGGATGCTGAAGGGCTGCGTTCTCTGGCTGAAGAATCTAGAACTCGATGTCACCGTCTCAGGATAAAGGGTCGGCCACTTCGGACTGAGATGAGAAATTTTCTTCACTCTGAGGATTGTGAACCTTTGGAAATTCTCTCCCCCAGAGGGTTTTGGGTGCTCAGTTGTTGACAGATTGTTGGGGAGTTAGGGGATTAATTAAAAATTAATTGGGGAATTGAGGGATGCGGGAAAGGGCAGGAAAGTCGAGTTGAGGTAGAAGATCAGCTGCGACCTGATTGGATGACATAGCAGGCTCGGGGTGGGGGGGGCGGGGGCCATATGGCCTACTCGTGTTCCAATTTCTTATGTGAGCTCCATCCATATCTGTGCCTACTCTCTGCGGGTGACAATTTCCATAGGAGGTGGGTGATAATGGGCTCTGTAACATATAGTGGGGGACAGCACTGGTGCCTCTGGCAACACGGGATACCCAGCAGCCAAGAAATACTGTCTCCCCACATAGAACTCGATGTCACAGTCACAGGCTGTAAGTATACGCAAACTGTACAATCATAGGGGTTGTCACCCAGGTCAAATCCGGACACGAGTGTGTGTGTGTGTGTGTGTGTGTGTGCTTTTTAGGGGAGTTGTACGGTGACATTCAAGGGCAGCCATCCTGCCTGATCCGTTCTTGACTTTCTCCCACCTCTCCAAAGCTTAGGGACTGTGGTCTGATATTAAAAAAAGAAAGACTTGCTTTATTTAGCATGTTTCACAACCACCGGATGTCTCAAAGTACTTCTGAAGTGTAGTCACTGTTGTAATGTTGGAAATGTAGTAGCCAATTTGCACATAACAAGCTCCCACAAACAGCAATGTGATTACTTCGAGGTAATTTGTTTTTGTGATGTTAATTGAGGGGTAGATATTGGCCAGGGCACCAGGAAGAACTCGCCTGCTCTCCTTTGAAAGCGGGACTTTTGCATCCGGCCGAGAAGGCAGATGGGGCTTTGGTTTAATGTCTCATCCGAAAGGCAGCGCCTCTGACAGTGCAGCACACCCTTAGTGCTGCGCTGAAGCGTCAGCTGTGATTTTTATTTTTTTTGCAGTCCGGTCCTGAAGTCAGACCCTGTGACTCAGAGGTATGCAATCTACCGGATAACTGCTCAGGCTGACACCAGTCACAATCCTCACAGACCATGACCACTCACAGCATTAACCGTCCTCACACTCGGAGGGGAACTCTCTTTTTATTTTGAAGGCGTCGATCAAATTTTGTGACGAATTGAATTAAACTGCAACCTCATGGCAAACTGAGTCGCCCCTCTCAGCATCTGCTGATTGGCAAAGATGAGAAAATGGGTAAAAGGGATATCAGAGTTCCACCCTAACATCTGCCCATAAGAGTTGCTGCTCCTCCATAACTGAGGAAGGTCAGTGTGCTGTGGGGGAGGAAGGTTAAAAGTAGTATGTTTGTTGGGAGCCTTGTCTATTATAGTAACGAGTCACTGGCAGATCAAGACTAGGCTTGAAGCACTGGCTCTTTGAAGTTTGGCCAATGACGTGTTACCAGTTGCTATTAATAAACTACTAGCATTTGATGCTTTTCTTCCGCCACCACAGTCCCCATTGGACTGAATAAAAAGGCAGCTGCTGCTAAGAGAGTTTCAGGCCATAGAAGCACCTGCAACGCCTTTCTCTTTGGATAACTATCTAATTCCCTCTTGAATGCCTCGATTGAACCTGCCCCCTCCCACCACACACTCAGAGCATTCCAGATCCTAACCACTCGCTGCAGAAAGTTTATCCTCCTGTCGCTTTTAGTTCTTCGGCCACTCACCTTAAATCTCTGCCCTCTGGTTCTCCACTCTTCCGCTAATGCGGGTGATTTCTCCTTATCTACTCTTGTCAAGACCCCTCATGATTTCGAACACCTCTATCAAATCTCACCCCACCACCCCCCCGCCACCCAATCTTCTCCTCTCTAAAGATCTCTATTCTGTCCCTGGGACTGAAGTCACTCATCCCAGGAACTGTTCTCTTAACCTTTTCTGAACCCTCTCTAAGGCCTTCATATCCTTGGAGATGACATTCAGCATTCATTTTAATCTTTATAGAATTGTTTAGGGCTATTTGTTCTGGGTTTCAGAGATGTGAAGTTAAGGGCCATTTGACCCCACATTTCTGTTACTGTTGTGGTCTTCCTGTGTTACAACTGAGCTCTCGAGTCTGACCAAAGCTGCTCCCAGTCCTCTTTAGGTGTCTCCACAGGCACCGCTACAGGTATTGAGTGATTCTCTTTGGTTCTGTTCTGATCCCACCACACTGTATGCCCTTGCCGTCAGAACGTCCATTCAGAACCTCCCCGCTAGTTAGTAGAGATTTGGAACTCCTGTGGGTCAGTAATCCACACCCTGTCTGTAAAACTAGGGTGAGTAAATCGGCAATTCCCCCTCCCCCCTCCTTTTTCAGCCCTTGCTCTCCCCCACCAACTTGCTTTGTGATTCTTTCTTTGGACCTGACCGTCGCTGGCAAGGCTAGAACATGTTGCCCTAAATGCCCTTGAACTGAGCGACTTGCTGGGCCTTTTCAGGGGGCAGTTAAGAGTCAACCACATCGTGTGTGGGTCTGGAGTCACATGTAGGCCAGACCAGGTAAGGACAGCAGATTTCCTTCCCTAAGGTTCAAACAGGTGGGTTTTTATGACAATCAATGATAGTTTCGTGGTCACCGTTACTGAGACTGGCTTTCACATCCAGTTATAAACTGAATTTATTAACTAAGTTTAAATTTGTGGATTTGCTAAATGCTGGAAACACTCATGACCTGAGGGTATTGGTCTAGGCCCCTGGGTAAATAGTCTAGTAACATTACCATTACGTCACCGCCTCCCTTCATTGAGCTTTTAGCCAAGTGTTAGAAAAGGCTTTTCGCACCATGTTGATTTGAATTGTTAAAAAAAAATCTCACAACTACAGACCAGAGGGAATGTTCGGGGAAGCGTGTGCAACAAATGTAAGCAAGTTACCAATAAATCGAATCAGGAACTCAGGAGAGGTTTCTTTTATCGGAGAGTGGGTTAGAATATGGAACTTGCTATCGCAGGGAGGAGGGGGTTGGGCAAATGGCAGAGACGCATTCACGGAGAGGTTAGACAAACATATGAGAGGGGAAAGAAGCAGAAGGACAGAATGACAAGGTCAGGGGAAGGGAGGAGCCTTAGAGTCAGAGTTATACAGCACAGAAACAGGCCCTTCGGCCCTTTGTGCCCGTGCCGGCCATCAAATCCACCTATCTATTCTAATCCCATTTTCCAGCACTTGGCCCGCTAGCCCTGTACGCTATGGCATCTCAAGTGCTCATCTAAATACTTCGTAAAAAGTATGTTTCTTAAAAAGAAATACTTCCAGCTCCCTGGTGGGGAGTCGAAACGGCTCTGATGGACCAAATGGCCTGTTTCTGAGCTGTAGATACTATGCGATTGTGTGCACAACCGAGCTGAAGTAATGACGAAGAAATGGGAGCTGCTTTGAGTGACTAATTACTAACGTCACGGGCAAAGCATGTTGAGGCACATTGTTTAAAATGGAGATAGCGTGGGCCGAAAGAGTGACTGTTCTGCGTGAATTTTAGTATTAAAAAAGCACGACGTGAGTAACACGATGAAGAGAAAGAAATAGAACTAGCCTAGATATAGAACTAGGGGGCAGTTTTAAAAACAAGGGGGTCTCCCATTTAAGGTTGAGAGGAGAAGGATTTTTTTTCTCCTATCCGAGGATTCTGAATCTTTGGAACTCTGCTCCCCCCAGAGAATGGAGGAGCAGGGTCAGTAAACATTTTTAAGGGCAGAGGTCGATAGGTCCTTGACTTAACAAGGGAGTCAAAGGTTATCAGTCTTAAAATTAGGGGTCGCCCTTTTAGGACAGAGATGAGGAGAATTTTTTTTCTCTCCGAGGGTTGTGCGACTTTGGAACTCTCTGCCTCCGAAGGTGGGTGGAGGCCGGGTCACTGAATATCTTTAAGGCAGAGGTAGATAGATTCTTGTTAGGCAAGCGAATCAAAATTTATTAGGTGTAGGTGGGTGCGGAATTCAAAACACCAACAGACTAGCCATGATCTTAATGAATGGCGCAGCAGGCTCGAGGGGCCCAATTGCCTACTCCTGCGGCTATTCCTTATGCTATCGGTGGTAGGCGGAATGTGGAGTTGAGGCCACAGTCGGATCAGCCAGGCTCGAGGGGCTGAATGGCCTACTTCTTGCTCCTAATTCGTACGTGTGTAAATCTGCCAGAGTTGTCGATTTTATATATATTTTTTTAAAAAGCGGTGGGTGGGCAGAGTTGTGCGAGGTGGGTGTTAACGTTACATATTGAGGAAAGGATGAATTTTGAAGGCAGTCTTTTCCTTAAGTTGGTAAGTTTATTTCTAAGACTAATGACACAGATATCTCTAGTCCCCCACCCCCCCCCAACACCCAAACGTGAGTTGGTTTTTATACTCCTTCAACGATTCCCTAATCTTTCCTCAATTGGGGGCAGTTACCCATAATTACCAACTTAAAGCACGCACTCTATTGCAGCTTGATTCTAATATGAACGGTGCGGGGAGGAGGGGAGTCATGTCACAGGAGCTTGTCGTCTCAATTGCATCTTCCCCACCCCCCCAGAGGTGTCAGCTGTGGCTCAGTTCATAGCACCCTCACCTTTGAATCAGAGGGTTGTGGGTTCATATCCCACTCCCGGAAACCAAGAACCGTGATTGTACTCGAAAGAGTTGCAACCTGTGACTGTTGATAACTCGAAAGAGTTTCCCCACCCACCCCCCACCCTCCCCTCACTTCCTGCCACTCGTCAGCTTAAAGCTTTTGGGAGTTTTAAAAAAAAAAGACCAAGCCCAAAAGATGTTCACTTTTTTACAAAAGCAAAATACTGCAGATGCTGGAAATCTGAAATAAAGACCGGGAATGCTGAAAGCGCTCAGCAGGTCAGGCAGCATCTGTGGAGAGGGGAACAAGAGCTCACGTTTCAGGTGAAAGGCCACTGAGCTGAAACATTAACGCTGTGTGTGTGTTTCTCTCTCTCTTTCTCTCCCTCCCTCTACTCAAGCCGCCCCCTGCCTGACCACCTGACTGTTCACTTGCATTTGGGGGAGGTGGTGGCGTAGTGGTATTATCACTGGACTAGTCTTCTAGAGACCCAGGGTAATTCTCTGGGGACCCGGGTTCAAATCCCACCACGGCAGATGGCGATATTTGAATTTTTTTTTTAAAAAAGCTGGAATTGAAAGTCTGATGCTGACCACGAAATTGTTGCCGATTGTTGTAAAAAAAAAACCCCATCCCCTTCACTAATGTCCTTTTAGGGAAGGAAATCTGCCGTCTTCACCTGGTCTGGCCTACATGTGACTCCAGACCCACAGCAATGAATGCTGGCCTAGCCAGTGACGCCCACACCCCCTGCGGGGACAAATAAATAACGTGTCAAGAAAAAAAGAGCTCTCCTCGTCGTTGCTAACTTTTCCTCTTGTGCGACCTCCCACAGGTCCCAGCCATGGAGAAGCCGAGACCAGAGAGTGCGCTTACTACAATGCCAACTGGGAGCTCGAGAAGACCAACAAGAGCGGCGTGGAGCAGTGCGAGGGCGAGAAGGACAAGCGCCTTCATTGCTACGCCTCCTGGAGGAATAACTCCGGCTCCATCGAACTGGTCAAGAAAGGATGCTGGTTGGATGATTTTAACTGTTACGACAGGTAAGGCCTGAAAGCGCAGGGGGGACGGCGATGGAGCACCCATAGAACCGGGAATAAACAACGGCGACTTATATCCAGCTTCTAATGGGCGGGGGGGAGCTGAATTAGCGGAGCGCAGGTATCTCAGAGGATTGTGGGGCTGGAGGAGATCACAGAGATAGGGAGGGGGCAAGGCCACGGAGGATGAGAACTTTAAAATCGAGTTGTCGCTCGATGGTTGCCCATTTATTTAAACTTGTCCTGTTTTTAATGAACATCTCGGAGAGCCTAGATTTATTCCTGACAGCTCTCACCTAGAGGCTGTTCATTATGGATTATCCAAGTTGATCTGAATTGAGTGCCGTGTTCTGGTGCTTATATACAATTCTCATCTCAAACCCAGAGCCTGACTCATGTGACATCTTTTCCCCACCCCATGACCAGATTCTGATCATGTGGTGTATAGTGGTCACGTCCTCAGTCCGCTGGAGCGGGGCTGTTCGAGTTTCCATGGATACGGACATGGAAGCAGTTTTTAACTCTTGGGCCAGCCTTGGATTTATTGAGTTGTTGAGGGTAAAAGGTGTATATATATAAAAAAAAAGAGAAACAATGATTTGTGTTAGCAGCGGAAGAATTGTAGAATAATGTTGGAAGAGATAGTGAGGCTGGGGGGTGGAATTGTAGCATCTTATCTCTTGGGCTTGAGTTCAGATTGAGCCCAGAGTGGGATGAAAGCTCGTGTCTGCTGGCTGTGTGCGTGTCCTATTTGAAATGGGCCCTGTGTGGTTTCAATTCGATCTCCAGTGGGCCATGCCTACCCTGTAGAGCTGGCGTTAACTGGCAGTCAGAGAGGGCAAAGGTGGCTAGTTTGGAAGACCTGGTGCATTGGGTCATCGGTGTTGCCCTGTGACTCTCTTGAGATCGACAACTCGCTGCTAAAAGCCCAGACAGCTCGGTCCTGTGTGTGCCTGCGTCCCTTACTCAATGGGTTATCCTGTTCAGCCTGGAGAGGGGGGGGCCCTATTTTTTTTTTTGAAGCAAAATTGCCTGATCGACGGAGAAACTGGGGGAGGTGGTGGCGTGGTGGTGATGTCACGGCACTAGCAATCCACAGGCCCGGGCTAATGCGCTGGGGGAAACGTGGGTTCAAATCCCACCACGGGGCAGCCGGTGGAGTTTAAACTCAATTAATAAATCTGGAATTGAAAGCCAGTCTCAGTAATGGTGAGACCGTGAAACTATCGCCGATTGTGGTTAAAAAAAAAACCTATCGGGTTCACGACTGCCCGTTAGGGAAGTAAATCTGCCGTCTTTCCTGACCCGCAGTAATGTGGTTGACTCTTAACTGCCCTCTGGAATGGCCTAGCAAACCACTCAGTTCAAGGGCACACGGGCACACAGGGTTGGGCAGCAAGTGCTGGCCTTGCCATCAATGCCCACATCCCATGAAAGAATAAAGAAAAAAAATGGATTAAAATTTTTTTTTTCTGGTGACCCCCTGAGGTCACGTCATAGAAGATTCTGAGGGGGCTTGGCAGGGTGGATGCTGAGAGGGTATTTCCCCTCCTAGGGGGAATCTAGGACTAGGGGGTTGCAGTTTCAGAATAAGGGGGGGGGTGGGTCTCCCATTTAAAGTAGAGCTGAGGAGGAGTTTCTCCTCCCTCGGGGCTGGTAATCTTTGGAATTGACAGTCCCGGGTGGTGGTGGTGGTGGAAGCCGGGTCATGGAACAGGTTCGAGGCTGAATCAGTCGGATTTTTTGATGGACGTGGGAGCCCGAGGGTTTATGGGAGGGCAGGCAGCAAAGCGGAGTGAAGGCCGCAACCAGATTGTATTGAATGAGGGAGCAGACCCGAGGGGACCGAAAGGCCCTTCTCCTATTTCTTATGTTATCATAGACGCCTGTGTGACCCTTGAAAACAACAGCTCGGACATCCCCCCTGCAGCAGCGTGTGTTAGGGCGGAGCCGCGTTGTCAGGGCAGAGTAGAGCGAGCTCCGCTCGGACCTCCGAAGATACTTTTACACGGGGGCACATCTGGGAGAGCAGTGTCCATGTGCTGGATTCCCACGTCTAGAATTCCAAAAACAGATACCCTCTCCCAACTTCCAGATTGTTAAGCCCAGGATGAAGGGGACCGGTCCACCCTGTCCTCCAGACTGAGTGATAAGTGAATTGAACGTTAAAAAAAGGAAAACATCATTCTGCTGTGTAAAGCAGCAGCGCTCGATAAACAGGCAATTGGACGTCTGAGATGGGAAAAAGTTCAGTTTTCCCAGTGCAGTTTTCCTTCTCGTTGCACCAGTCGGGGGGGGAGGGGAAGAGGAGTTAATTTGTAAAGAGAAAGTCGGAAGTTAAGAGGAGCCACAGGAATTGGGACTCCCAAGGGTTAACATCCATTGAACATGGGTTTGCTTCAGTGCGTGTGGTCATTGTGCAAAGTAATTAAATCGTTCATCAGGATTGCAGGTCCGATGTGCTACAACATATATAATAGAATTAATCGTCTAATGAACCTTGAGGTGATCTGTGGTCGTTTATTTATTTTTGTGACATATCACTCACCGTCTGGTAGCAGGTTCCACACCTGCACAGTGAGGAGGGGCTGAAGGATCAGTGCAGTGTGTGATTAATGCACTATTTGTTTCTGTTTGCTCTCTCCCCTGCCAGAGCGGAGTGTGTAGCCACGGAGGAGAACCCTCAGGTATTTTTTTGCTGCTGCGAGGGGAACTACTGTAACGACAGGTTTTTCCACTTCCCAGAGTCTGTGCCAGAAGGTGGGTCTGTGCGCGCGTGTGCGTCTGTGTGCGCCCCCGTGTGCGCGCGCATGCGTCTGTGTGCGCCCCCGTGTGCGCGCGCATGCGTCTGTGTGCGCCCCCGTGTGTGCGCGCATGTGTCCGTGTGCGCCCCGTGTGTGCACGCATGCGTCCGTGTGCGCCCCCGTGTGTGCGCGCATGTGTCCGTGTGCAACCCCACCGTGTGCGCGCGCATGTGTCCGTGTGCGCCCCCGTGTGTGCGCGCATGTGTCCGTGTGCGCCGCCGTGTGTGCGCGCATGCGTCCGTGTGCGCCGCCGTGTGTGTGCGCATGTGTCCGTGTGCGCCCCCATGTGTGCGCGCATGTGTCCGTGTGCGCCCCCGTGTGTGCGCGCATGTGTCCGTGTGCGCCGCCGTGTGTGCGCCCCCTGCCTGTGTCCGTGTGCACCCCCTGTCTGCGAGCACATGTGTCCGTGTGCACTGAGCAGATGAGCCATTACTTCCAAGTGCTTTTTGAATCCAAATGGGCATCTGAATTTCAACAAGGGAGCTGAATGGATCCCAGAGCAAATTACTACAGAGGATGGAAATCTGAAATAAAAACAGAAAACACTGGAGATACTCATCAGTGTGGGTGGAAAGAGAAGACGTTTCCGACCATGGCCATTTCGTTCGAACTGAATGGATCCCGATTTGACCTGTGTGACACGCGAGTGGACGAAGCTGACGGTCCATTTTATAAAAGAAATAACGTGCAGCTTGTTCACAACCGGAATCCAAATATACTGTCCGATCTCGATTTAACTGAGTCCCTTCAGGCTCTGTGTGATGCTTTGAGAAGGAGACTTTAATCCAGGCTGGCGACATTTTCTTCCTCAGTGAGGTTGTGGATATTTGAGCCGGATGATGGACATCAGATTTTTGCAGAAAGGACTCCCTGTTGTTTTCCCCGCCCCATTCCTTCCACTTCTTCCCCCCCCGCACCCCCTCCCCCCCCACCAACAACCCCTCGAGTCCCAAAGGAGAACAGAAAATGCATGCAGCATCTGCGGAGAAAGAAGCAAAGTTAGCATTTTCTGACCTTTCATCAGAACTCCCACTGTCGGTGTGAGGCTTTGTGTGTGGCTGGGGTCAGAATCAAAAGAGGGAAAGGGAACTCGTGCCAGAAAGGAATGCCATTCTCTCTCTCTCTCGCAAGACGTGGGCCTGGTGCAGTTGGCAATGCCAAACTCATACTGCCAAGGCCAGTGGGTGAGAAGACGGGGTAAATTCAGCCAGGCTTTCACACTCCCGCTTTCAGCCACGCTTGTCCTCACTAATCTTCCACTGAGCTGGAAGCAGCGTATCAAGGTGAAGGCAAGCCCTGTGGGCCTGCAACACCAGCGCGATGATAATCCATTGTGTACCGTCGTGTATACAGCGATGGTGTACGCGCCGGTGTCTGCGTGCATGCGCATCATGTCTATGTAGCCGGGGGGGAGGAGGTGGGGGGGAATAAACACACGTGCTGACTTTTTTTTTTCCTCACTTTTTTTCGCCCACTGCCCCCCCCTACCCTCACAGTCGTGTTTGAGCCACCGCCTCCAACTCCTTCGCTGCTGAACATTCTGGTGTACGCCCTGCTTCCCATCACCGGCCTCTCCATGATCATCCTGCTGGCCTTTTGGATGTACCGCCATCGTAAGCCTCCGTACGGACACGTGGACATGAATGAGGTCAGTAACCTTCCGAGCGCCGCTGACCTGTGACCACTAGCTTTAGGTACTGAAAAGAAGATGCGCCCCACCACCCCCCCCCCCACCTCCCTCCCACACAATCCCCACCTCCCACCACCCCCGTTCCCCCACCACCACCCCCACCTCCCTCCCACACAACCCCCCCCCCCAATCCCACCACCCCCCGTCCCCCCAAAAAAGGAGCTTTCTGTAACATGAGCCCCCTTTAAAGTTCTGTGACTGTGGTTACGTTGGTATACGTGTTTGCACACAGCAAGATCCCATGAACAGCAAGGAGATGGATGGTGTGTTGATTTGTTTTTTGTTATTGTGGTGGAAGGAGGAACCTTGGGCTGGACCCCTGCTACCCTCGAGTCCTGCCACAGAATCTCTAATTTCCATTCAAATAGAATAGGCCGTGGTTTAATGCTTCATCTGAAAGACAGTTCCTCTGACAATGTGGCTTTCCCCCTATCCCGTCGTGAAACTAGACAAAGAAGAAATGATGCAGCTTCTTTCGCACCCTCAGGCTATCCCAAGCAGCATTACAGCCAATGAAATACTTCCTGAAGTGTAGCCATCTGTCGTAATGTAGCAGGCACTGGAGCTAATATGTGCACAGCAAGCTCCCACAAACAGCAATGAGATGGCGATCAGGCAATCTCCTTCTGTGATGTTGATCGAGGGATAATTAGCCAGAAAACCAGGGAGAGCTCACCTCAAAATATTGTGCACCCATCTGCCTGAGAGGGCAGATGGATTTTGACATTTCATTGGAAAGACAGCGCCTCCGGCAGTGCAGCACTCCCTCGGTACAGCACCGGAGCATCAGCCGAGATCATGTGCTCAAGTCCATGGAGTGGGACTTGAACTCAGAGCCTTTTGACTCCAAGATAAGTGCTGCCAACTGACGCCCAGCTGATTTCTCGCCATGTACCACCGTGTCTAGCCTTCGAACGGGGTTTTCACCCACAACCTGCTGAGCTGAGGAGTTAAAGGATGAGGGTGGGATAAAATGCCAACCTTTTCATCCTCTTGACTCCTGCTCCACATATCAACAAAGTATTGAACCTGATATTACTAATTAGTTACCTATTGGTAACTAATCCATGTTTTCCAGCAACAAGAGTTTTAGTTAGATTATATGTCTTCATAAAACAACTGCAAACATTGTGCTAGTTTTTAATCTTGGGCAATGCTACTTCAGTAATTGGAACTACAGCTGTGGTCGGAATAAGGTTACCCTTCCTCCGAACACAAATAAGCCGTGGAGAATTAAAAACATCTGGGTCCTCGATTTAAATTTCCGAGCCCAAAACTGGTCGCCATTTCCTCTTCCCCCAGTGCCCTGCCCCCACCTCGTGTTCTTCAGACCAGTTAACGCCAGCTCAGATGGGTCATGCTTTGGTGAGTTGCTGCTGATCTCTGATCAGTCAATGTAAGCCTGTTCCTATGAGACTGATACTCAGAGCTTCATGTTCCCAATTCAACATCAAAACTTGGCATTGAACCTGTTATTTTATTGTGAATGTATTTCGAGAAAATATACTTGGTCAGTGGGGGTTATTGAAATGTCTCAGTATTTCTATTTCTCTCTCTCTTCCCTCCCATCACCTGTTTTGCTTCCCCCTCTCTCTCTCCCATGCCTCTCTTGCTTCTTTCTCTCTTCCCCCCCGCCCCCACCATTCCTCCACACACCACCGGCATGCCCTTGCACGCTCGCCCTTGCACGCTCGCCCTTGCACGCTCGCCCTTGCACGCTCGCCCTTGCACGCTCGCCCTTGCACGCTCGTCCTTGCATGCTCGCAATCACTCTCACTGCCTCTCACTCTCTCATCTCGCACTCGCTCTCCTGCGCTTGCTGTCTCCCACATGCGCTCTCTCTCGTGCTCCCAAACTCTCGCTTGCACTCTCACACTCATGCTCACGCTCCTGCGCTCTTGCACTCTCACGCACTCTTATTCTCGCTCTCACTTTGTCTCCCGCTCACGCGCTTGCTCGCATACTCTCTTGCACTCTCTCTCTCTCTCTCTTGCGCACGTATTCTCTTGCGCTCCCCCACTCCCCTCTAGCTTGTTCTCTCTCTCTGTCCCCTTTCTTCCTTTATTGCTCCTTGCTCATGATCTCTTTCTGTGCATCTGTCTCTCTGTATTTGATGGTATATTTTGGGAAAAGGTACAGTGAAAAGAGGTACATTCTAAAGAGTATGCATTTCGAGAGAGATTTAGGAGTGCGGTGCACAGATTGTTTAAGTTGCCGTCAAAATGTATGTGACAACAGCTGGGATTCAGGGTTTTGTACATTGAGGTGCTGACTTTGTATAAGACATTGGATCGACCAAACTTGGAGTAATGTGTGAAACTCTGGTCACCCCGGGACAGGAAGAATGTTCAAATCATGCAAAGGTACAGAGAGAATTCGCTCCAGTTGTCGCAGGAGCAATAGGTTGTGAATTGCTCAAATATTGGTGCCTTCTCTTTTCTGGGACAAAGGAAGTTAAAGGGTGGATCTAACGGACCTTTATAAAATTATAAAACGGTGTTCAGAGAGGATAAATAGTAAAATATTGTTTTACACGGGTGTAAAAAATCAGGGTTAGACGCCGGATAATTTTAAAGAATGCTTTTCCCACATGGAAAATTTTTGTAACGCTGTAGTGTAGCTGCTGAGGCCCAGACTACAACATCATTTAAAAAAAAGGAATTAGAAACCTATCCCAAAAGGATGGGTGGGGTGGGGGTAGGGCAGCTCCAATTGAAGAGATATCATTGTCGGGCATGATGGGCCGAATGGTTGCTTTCTATATGAGAAACAGGATGTGCTGGAAATACACAGGTCAGTCAACATCTGTAAAGAGAAAAAGACAGGTTAGGACATGCACCCTTCATCAGAATTAAGCTGCTGCTTGTACTGTAAATCCTATGATGTGTTTTCTTTTCTCTGCCTCTCTTCCTTCAGCTTTCCCTTGGCTCTCTCCCCTCCTTTTTCTCTTGCATGTACCTGTTTCCATCTACTCCCTATCTCTTGCCCTCTTTTCTATCTCTTCCCCTCAATTACAATGTGTTAGAAACTCTCTGATAGGCCATAATTGTAACGTTTCTCATTGGAGCGTGTGACCAAGCCTCGCTGTTGTGCTTTGTCCAGGACACGAGTCTGCCGTCTCCGTCACCGCTGGAAGGCCTGAAGCCTCTCCAGTTACTTGAGATCAAAGCCCGAGGGCGGTTTGGCTGCGTCTGGAAGGCCCGGCTGATGAACGACTACGTGGCCGTAAAAATCTTCCCCGTTCAGGTAAGAGGTGATGGCGTTGAGTTTGGCAAATCTGTCCCACCGCGGTTTTCCTTTCAAAGAGATAGTTGAGAAAAGGCTGTCACGTTCGTGTTGTAGTCATCCACCCCCTTGGATTTTTTAAAAAATTCATTCATGGGATGTGGGCTTCGCTGGCTTGGCCGGCATTTATCGCCCATCCCTAGTTGCCTTTGAGAAGGTGGTGGTGAGCTGCCTTCTTGAGCCGCTGCAGTCCATGTGGTGTAGGTACACCCACAGTGCTGTTAGGGAGGGAGTTCCAGGATTTTGACCCAGTGACAGTGAAGGAACGGCGATATATTTCCAAGTCAGGATGGTGAGTGGCTTGGAAGGGAACGTCCAGATGGTGGTGTTCCCATTTATCTGCTGCCCCTTGTCCTTCTAGGTGGCAGTGGTCATGGGTTTGGAAGGTGCTGTCTAAGGAGCCTTGGTAAATTCCTGCAGTTCATCTTGTAGATGGTACACACTGCTGCTACTGTGCGTCAGTGGAGAGGGGAGTGAATGTTTGTGGATGTGGTGCCAATCAAGTGGGCTGCTTTGTCCTGGATGGTGTCAAGCTTCTTCAGTGTTGTAGGAGCTGCACTCATCCAGGTAAGTGGGGAATATTCCATCACACTCCTGACTTGTGCCTTGTAGATGGTGGACAGGCTTTGAGGAGTCAGGGGGTGAGTTACTCGTTGCACGATTCCTAGCCTTATGGTAGCCCCCGGGATGTTGATCACTAGGTCAGACTATACAGTTCAAAACTCTTGTCAGCACAGGATTGAACTTCTTGGGACTTGAACTTTCATTCGTGCCTTTGTTACCTCTAGACTTGACTATTCCAACACAACCCTGGCTGGTCCCCCCGCATTCTACCCTCTGTAAACTCTGCTGCCTGGGTCTTAACCTGTACCAGTTCCCATTCCCCTATCGCCACTGTTCTCACTGACCTACATTGGCTTCCGGGCAAGCAAAACCTTGATTTTAAAATTCTCATTCTTGTTTTCAAATCCCTGCGTGGTCTCACCCTCCTCCCTATCTCTGACATCTCCACCAGCCCCACAATCCTCTGAGACATCTGCTCTCCCCCTGATGGCTTCTTGTGCATCCCTGATTTGAATTGTTCCACCATTGGTGGCCGTACCTTCCGTTGCCTGGGCGCCAAGCTCCGGAATTCCCTTCCTACACCTCTCTACCTCGCTCTCCTCCTTTAAGACACTTCTTTAAAACCTACCCCTTTGACCAATCCTTCGGTCAATGTAACCCAGTTGTTCCTTATGTGGCTCAGTGTCGCACTTTGTTTTATACCGCTCCTGTGGAGCACCTTGGAATATTGTATTATGTTAAAGGCGCTATATAAAGATAAGTTGTTGTAGATTGCTCACCATGCAATATCTTTTCAATTTGGACTGATTGCAAGTGTTGCAATGTATGGTTGTGAGAGAGGATCGATGGTTCCCAGTGATGTTAGCAGCTTTTGTTAACTTACTCTTACCGTCTGACTGGCGATTACGCCAGTTTTATTTTGGAGCAGCCCCATCGCAGTTTTCTCTCTCAATTTAACATGGACGCTGCAGAATATTATTATGGACACGTTGTCAAACATTGAAAAGCCGGCATAAAAAACATTTTAAAAAATGGAAATCTATGGTCCCCAACCAGCGAGTTTGAAGGTGGGAGTGGGAGTGGAGGTGGGGGGGTCGTAAATTGCAGTGTGTGACCTTCCCACTGTCTGCCCGCCTGCCCTGACCTGTCTCCCATTTTACAAGGGGTGGTGGAGGCCAATTAATGGCCACTTAAGTGCTGCATCCCACCCCCCATTGTTACTTTACAAGCGGTGGGGGAGGCCCACATCAGGTGGGCAGCCGACAGCTTTAGCTGTGAGGGCTGGTGTCCGGTAAGGTTACGGCCTTTGGATATCCCCTGTGACCGTCGGAGGCAGTCCCCCTCCCAAGGTCATACCCTCCTTTTAACCCCTCCCCCTCCCCAACACCCCACCTCATCCCACCACCTCCGACCTCTCAAACCCATCCCCCAACCCCCTCACTCTTCTCACTATGGCTGATACCCCAGACCGACCTTCACTCCGGCCTCCGTTACCGCCTCTTTGGGGACTGGCTAATCCCACCAGTGGCTAGTGCTCAAGCCTGGTGCTGTTGGGACCATCCAATTGGCCAGCAGCTCTGTAAGACTGGACTTCCTCCCCAGCTGGGGGCGAAAGTCTTGCCCTGAGCTAATTACCATCCTGCCCAATATTAAGCAGGGCAGCCGCTATCGACAGGGTGTGTTCCCCAATGACTCTATGCATTGGCAGAACAGGAAACTCCGCCATCTGAAAAATCCTGTCCTGTATCTGTGATCTGATAACTTTCCCTAAACAAGAGAGAGACCCCTTTGACCAGTAAATTTCCCTTACCCAGCATTAATATTAATGAGCACTTCACCCGAGCAAGGGGTTAGTTTGCATTTCTGTCCTGATTAAATATGCCTAAATGTAAGTGCACTGGGATCCTACCCCACCAGAGAGATCCAGACCAATCACAGAATTATTACAGTGCAGGAGGAGGCCATTCGGCCCATCGTGTCTACACCAGCTCTCCAAATGAGCATTATGACTTAGTGCCATTCTCCTGCCTTTTCCCAGTACCCTTGCACTTTGTTTCTGTTCAAATAATCATCTCATGCCCTCTTGAATTCAACCTGCCTCCACCACACTTCCAGGCAGTGCATTCCAGACCCGAACCACTCGCTGTGTGAAAAAGTTTTTCTCAAGTCACGTTTGCTTCTTTTACAAGTCGCTTTCAATCTGTGCCCTCTTGTTCTTGATTCTTTTATGAGTGGGAACAACTTCTCCCTATCTATCCAGCCCCCTCATGATTTTGAACATCTCCATCAAATCCCCTCTCAGCCTTCTTCTCTCCAAGGAGAACAGTCCCAACCTCTCCAATCTATTCTCATGGCTGAAGTTTCTCATCCCTGGAACTATCCTTGTAAACCTCTTCTGCACTATCTCCAATGTGTTCACATCCTTCCTGTAGTGTGGCGCCCAGAACTGTACACAATACTCCAGCTGAGGTTTAACTAGTGTTTTATGTAAGCTCAGCATAATTTCATTGCTCTTGTACTCTATGCCCCTATTAATGAAGCCCAGAATACTATATGCTTTATTAACTGCTCTCTCCACCTATCCTGCCGCCTTCAGTGATTTATGCACATATACACCCAGGTCCCTCTACTCCTGCAGCCCCTTAAGAATTGTACCCTTATTTTATAATGTGTCTCCCTGTTCTTCCGATCAAAATGCATCACCTCACACTTCTCTGCATCGAACTTCATCTGCCACCTATCTGCCCACTCCACCAACTTGTCTATGTCCTTTCAAAGTTCTGTACTGTCCTCCTCACAGTTTACAATGCTTCCAAGTTTCGTATCATCTGCAAACTTTGAAATTGCCCCCTGCACGACCAAGATCTAGATCATTAATATATATCAGGAAAAGCAAGGGTCCTAATACCGACCCCTGGGAAACTCCACTACAAATCTTCCTCCAGCCCGAAAAATATCCATTGACTAGTACTGTGCTTCCTATTACTCAGCCAATTTTGTATCCATGTTGCTACTGTTCCTTTTATTCCATGAGCAATAACTTTTCTCACAAGCCTGTTATGTAGCACTGTATTGAATGCCTATTGAAAGTCCATGTACACCACATCAACAGCATTACCCTCATCAAGCCTCCCTGTTACCTCTTCAAAAACCTCCGGCAAGTTAGTTAAACATGATTTCTCCTTTAGAAATCCATGCTGGTTCTTCCCAATCAACCCATGTTTTTCCATGTGACTACTAATTCTATCCCGAGTAATTATTTCTAGAACCTTCCCCGCCACTGAAGTTATACTGACTGGTCTGTAATTACTGGGCTAATCCTTCACCTTTTTTGAACAAGGCCATAATGTTTGCAATTCTCCAGTCCTCTGGCCCCTCCCCTGAGTCTAGGGAAGACTGAAAGATTATGGCCAGTGCCCCTTCAATTTCTACTCTCACTTCCTTCAGTATCCTTGGATGCATCTCATCTGGTTCCGGTGCCTTGTCAACTTTTAAGTACTGACAGTTTATCCAACACTTCCTCCTTATCAACTTTGAACCCTTCCAGTGACAGAGTTTCCTCCTCTGCCACTGTGGCCTGAGTAGCACCTGCTTCCTTGGTAAAGACGGATGTAAAGTATTCATTTAACACCTCAGCTATGCCCCTTGCGTCCAGATGTAAATCTTCTTTTTGGTTCCTAATTGGCCCTAATCCTCCTTTTCCCACCCTCTTACTGTTCATGTGCTGATAGAAAACTTTGGGATTCTCCATTATGCTGGCTGCCAGTCATTTCTCATAATCCCTCTTTGTTTCCCTTATTTACCTTTTCACCTCCCCTCTGAACCTTCTGTATTCCTCTTGGTTCTCAATTGTATTTTCTACCTGATGCCTGCCATAAGCACACTTTTTCTTCTTTATCTTAATTTCTATCTCCTTTTTCATCCAGGGAGCTCTGTATTTGTTTGCCCTACCTTTCCCTTTTGAGGGAATATACTTTGACTGTGCCCGAACCATTTCTTCTTTGAAGGCAGCCCATTGTTCAGCTAAAGTTCTTCCCGCCAACCTTTGGTTCCAGTCTATCTGGCCCAGCTCTGTTCTTGCCCCATTGAAGTCGGCTCTCCCCCCAAGTTAGTTATTCTTACTCTGGACTGCACGTTGCTCTTTTCTACCATCATCCTAAACTTTGCGATACAATGATCACTGTCTCCTAAATGTTTGCCCGCTGACACTTGATCTACTTGGCCCACCTCATCTCCAAGAACCAGGTCCAACAGTGCCTCCTTTCCTGTTGGATTGGACACATACGGCTGTAGAAAATTTTCCTGAGCACAATCTAGGAACTCTTGCCCTTCCCCACCCTTTACCCTACCACTGTGCCAGTCTACATTCAGGTGATTAAAGTCCCCTATTATAACTACTTTATAATGGGCATCTCTCTGTAATTTCCCTGCAGATTTGTTCTACGTCCTTCTCACTATTTGGCGGTATGTAGACTGCACTGAGGAATGTGATTGCACACTGTTTGTTCCTTAGCTCGAGCCAAATTGATTCTGTCCTTGAACCCTCTGGGACATCCTCTTTCTCCAGCACTGCAATGCTCTCCTTAACCAATACCGCCGCTCCTCTTTTCCCTCCTTTCCTATCTTTTCTGAATACCTTGTACCCGGGAATATTTAATACCCAGTTCTGCCCTTCCTTGAGCCAGGTCTCTGTTATTGCCACAACATCATATGTCCACAGGGCAATCTGTGCCTCTAACTCCCCAGTCTTATTTACTATGCTCCGTGCATTCACACACATGCACAGTAACCCTGATTTAGACTTTATTACTTTCTCCCTTACTCCGACTCCACCTATTAACTGACTATTCTCTACACTACCGCTGCCTGTGTCTCCCAGTATTTTGTGCACCCTGGTATTCCTCCCAATATTTTCTCCTGGCCCCCACACCCCTGCTGAATTAGCTTAAAGCTTTTGGTATTACCAGCCGTCAATTGGTTTCTCTGTTCCACAGCTGATTCAGTCAAGAAGGTGTTAGGAAATGTTGGTGACCTGCTTCATTTCTGCTGCCTGGTCCTTCTGTTACCCTGGTGAATGTATCCATGCTGTGTAGGATGCTGTAGAAACTCAGTTATTTCAAAGGGAGGAGGAAATATTCCTTTAACGTAGCAGTGAGGAATGAAAGACTTGCATTTATAAAGCGCTTTTCATGACCATTGGACATCTCAAAGTGCTTCACAGCCAATGAAGTGCTTTTTGAAGTGTAGTCACCATTGTAATGTAGGAGACACAACAGCCAATTTGTGCACAGCAAACCCCCCGCAAATAGCAATGTGTCAAATTACCAGATGATCTGGTTTTTTTTTTGTGATGTTGATTGATGGATAAGTATTGGCCGGGACAACAAGTCCTCTTCAAAGTAATGGGATCTTCTACATCTACCTGAACAGTGGGGGGGATGGGGCCTTGATCATCACTGGACCTCGCCAAGTCAACCCAACACCCCGACAGGCTGCGCCATTGCACATCGCGCCCCCCCCCCATCCATGCACCGTGGTGTGTGCAACCCTCCGCGAAGTTCAGCAAATCAAGGAAAATGCACGGGCTCCCACACACCAGGACGTGAACAGTAACACATTCCAATACTGCACAAAGGGCTCCTGCGCTTAACCTTCAACAATGCAACATTGACCACGAGGAAGCTGCGAAAGCTCAACAGTGTTCACAGGCAAGCAGATATTTCAGGAAAACCTGACAAGGGACAATCCCTGGCTTTAATCTCTCGTGAAACTCATGTGAAAACTCCGAACCACATTGGCACCAACCACGGCGGATATGAATAGTTAATGAACAAATAGAAAATTAAAAACTCTCCAGTGTGTGCCTGCGGGTCACCCAGAACAGGCTGCCGTACATAAACATCTCAATGCCTGATTCACAAATATGGAAGAAGGAATTGCTAACAATACGCTCCAGTGCTCCTGATGGGATTATCTGCCTCCATCACCTAAATGTAAAATTATAAGCAACAAAAACAGAAATTGCTGGAAAAACTCAGCAGGTCTGACAGCATCTGTGGAGAGAGAGGCAGAGTTAACGTTTCGACTCTGTATGACTCTTTCATCTGGACTCAAAACATTAACTCTGTCTTTCTGTCCACAGATGCTGTCAGACCTGCTGAGTTTTTCCAGCAATTTCTGTTTTTGTTTCAGATTTCCAGCATCCGCAGTATTTTGCTTTTATCTTAGTAAAATTATAGCCGTTGCCCTCCATCTACATGAGCCTTAAAGGGAGAGAGAGAGAGAGAGTGTTATGGAAGGTAGCACCCAGGTTCTATCCCAAGTCAGCTGATTTCTGTTGGGGCAATGACTGACGAAAGGGATGCTAGAGTTGACTTTAATGCAAGAGGGAGAGGGGGAGTTTAGGGTGACATCTGTCCTGTGATCCCTCTGGAAGTACATACGAGCAGGTGCCTGATGACCACAGGACTAGGGCCAGCTCCGATCCTGCTGCTGTTGAACAGTGTCGGAAAGCTGCTGTCACATCAGTAATAGTTACTCAGACAAAGAAATGGTGGATGAGCGATACCTGTGGAGCTGTTGAGAGTCAATCAGCCTTCAGGCACAGGCTGCAAGAAGAAACTTGACAGAAACTTAATGAAAACATTAGCTCACTTGAGTATTTGTGATTTAGGCATCCTTACTTCATACAATTCATACAAAGAGCTCAGAAAGTCAGCATGCAGGTACAGCAAGCAATTAGGAAGGCAAATGGCATGTTGGTCTTTATTGCTAGTGGTTTGAAGTACAAGAACAAAGTCTTGCTACAATTGTGCAGGGCTTTGGCGAGACCACACCTGGAATACTGTGTGCAGTTTTGGTCTCCATATTTAAGGAAGGCTGTGCTCGCATTAGAAGCGGTACAGTGAAGGTTCACTGATTGGTCCCTGGGATGAGAGGATTATCCTCTGATAGGCTGAGTAAATTGGGTCTATATTCTCTGGAGTTTAGTAAAATGAGAGGTGACCTCATTGACACATTCAAGGTTATGAAGGAGCTCGACAAGATAGATACTGAGATGTTGTTCCTGTTGCCTGGGGAATCTAGAAAAAGTGGGGGGTACAGTTTCAGAATAAAGAGCCGACCATTTAGGACTGAGATGAGGAGAAATTTCTTCAATCAAAAGGTTGTGAATCTTTGAAATTCTCTGGCTGGTCTGTGCCTTCACTCCATCCACTTGCTTTGGTTCCATATCCCTTATGTTATTTGTTGGACAAGGATATTATCAATTTCAGTTTTGAAATTCTTAGTTTAGCTCCAGCCTCAACAACCTATGGAGGGCAGAGAGTTCCGGATTTCCACTAGCCTTTGTACTTCCTGATATCACCTCTGAACAGTCAAGCTCTAACTTTAAGGTCATGTCCCTGCATTCTGGACAATCCCACCAGAGGAAGTAACTCTTTCGAGTTATCAACAGATCGCATGTAACTCTTTTGAGTACATTCACAGTTCTTGGTTTTCCGGGAGTGGGACATGAACCCACAACCTTCTGATTCAAAGGCGAGGGTGCTATGAACTGAGCCACAGTAACTCTTTCGAGTTATCAACAGATCGCATGTAACCCTTTCGAGTACATTCACAGTTCTTGGTTTCCGGGAGTGGGACATGAACCCACAACCCTCTGATTCAAAGGCGAGGGTGCTATGAACTGAGCCACAGCTGACACCTCGCCAATTGGGTGAAAGTGAATTATTCACACTCTCTACAGCAGTAACTCTTTCGAGTACATTCACAGCTCTTGGTTTTTTCCGGGAGTGGGACATGAACCCACAACCTTCTGATTCAAAGGCGAGGGTGCTATGAACTGAGCCACAGTAGCTTCCCTCTCCATCAACCCTGTTAACTACTTCAATCGTCTTAAATACTTCAACTAGATCGCCAGTTAATCCTCATAAGATACAAGGGAATTCAGAGACACTGGCTCTTGTTTGGTTCCTGGTCTATTAGCTGGTCCCAGCCAGTGTGGGGCAGGAGAGGCCCAGTGAGCTAACCTCAGGGACCCTGAGTTTGGAAGGGGGCAATCAGCTCGTGCTCTCATTTTTGTGATTATCCAGTGAATGCTTCCACGTAGGACGTGTTTGGCGGACCTCAAGTGATAGGATAGAGGCTGGCATTTGTGATGACTTATCCTCCCATGGATGAGAAGCCATTTGAGACGCACTCTCGGGATTTCATGTGAGGAGCCACCGCTTGGCCAGGATAGAAACATAGGAGCAGGAGGAGGCCATTCGGCCCTTCGAGCCTGCTCCGCCATTCACCATGATCATGGCTGATCATCCAACTCAATAGCCTGCTCCCGCTTTCTTCCCCCTAACCTTTGATCCCTTTCGCCCCAAGAGATATATCAAACTCCTCCTTGAAAACATACAATGTTTTGGCCTCAACTACTTTCTGTAGTAGCGAATTCCACAGGCTCACCACTCTCTGGGTGAAGAAATTTCTCCTCATCTCAGTCCTAAATGGTCTACCCCATGTCCTCACACTGTGACCCCCTGGTTCTGGACTTCCCCCCCCACCATCGGGATCATCCTTCCTGCATCGACGCTGCCTAGTCCTGTTAGAACTTTATAGGATACCAGAAGAACAACCACTGACCGTGGAACTGCATCTCCAAAACAGGCCGACGTCTTCGAAAGAAGAGGAGGCGACGTTAAAAGGAAGAAGACGCAGTTACAACAAGGGAAGGTCACAGACTCCACGCCTCGTGTCTGCAGCTTGGTTGAATGTCAATGAAACTCCTGTCACAAAGGAGGACACTGGTTATATTAAACAAAAATACCCGGAAAAACTCAGCAGGTCTGACAGCATCTGCGGAGAGGGACACAGTTGACGTTTCGAGTCTGTATGACCCTTCATCAGAACTAAGACATATAGAAATGAGATGAGATATAAGCTGGTAGAAGGGGGTGGGACAGGAGAGCTGGATAGAGGGCCAGTGATAGGTGGAGGCCAAGAAGAGACTGCCAAAGATGTCATAGACAAAAGGACAGAGGGGTGTTGACGGTGGTGATATTATCTAAAGGACGCGCAGTATTTTGCTTTTATCTTACTGGTTGTATTAATGTTTTCTCTTCATTATTCCTGCCGATATTAATGTATTTGGTTGAGAGTCCATTGTATGCATGGGTTGATCGTGAGTTATCACCCTCCGCTTCACCAGAGCTGCAATGCAATTTGTCTGAGAGCGTCTGTGGTTCTGCTGTAGCTGGCACATTGTTGGTTCAGAAGCATTTTGTAGGGGGGCACCTCAAGGTTGTGAAGGGCGCTATATAAATGCAGGTTCTTTCTTTAAAAAGTGTCGGCCTTTGTTGCGGTAAACTTCAGAACAGCACAAGGATTAGCATTTGATATTCCAACCGGTCATTCGGTTGATTAAAAACATCATGGAAGATCCTTATAGAGAGAGAGAGAGAGAGAGAAAGGGAGAGAGGATTTAATAGATTTTGTAACCAGCTCCTGTGGATTACTGGATTGGGCGGGCCGGGGGGGTGGTTTAAAATTTACCGATGTCCTGCTGATTTTCCAGAAGGTTTGATTTTTAGAAATGACCAGCGTAAGGTTATTGACTAAAAACAAAAAATTGGGCTGAGAGTGCCGATTCATTTTGGTACAGAATAATGGGAATACCGTTGGATTCCAGTCAACTCCAAAGCTGCTTTGCTGAGAGCTGTACAAATAGTGCCAGATTTCTACATAAACCTGCCAAACCGTCAGTCTCCAAACCTTCATATTACAGCGCATTTAGTGGTCTGTTCAGCAATTCGACAAATCAAAATAAAACTTAATCAACAGAAGCGAAATGCTATTTGTGCTGAGGTGATTCGACATCTGGGGGTAGGATCTTGGGCCATCCTCTTCGGTTGTCCAGCTCTATTTAAGTTTCTTCAGATTTCCTTTCCCTAGAAGCCAGGGAAAACACTTTGTACTTTAGTTCAGAAATGTGTTCAGTGAAAGTAAATTGGATGTGGTTTGGCGGGATTGGAATGCAGTCCTGTCATTCTAGGCGCAATACTGCTAATAGCTACAAAGGTACTGAAGCTTTAAGCCCTGTGATTGATTCAGGTAAACCACAATCTAGCTAACTAATTCTTTTTGACACTTGGACTGCCGTTATTTATTATTGTGTTGCCTTAATAATGCTGCTGCTTTGAGCTCCATATTTAAGAGAGGATGCGCTTGCGTTAGAGGTGGTACAACGAGGGTTCACTAGATTGGTCCTTGGGATGAGGGGGTAGTCCTATTATGAGGGGCTGAGTGGACTGGCTTTATATCCTCTGGAGTTTAGAAGAATGAGAGGCGATCTCATTAAAACTTATAAGATTCTGAAGGGGCCTCTGTAGGGGAAGACGCTGAGAGATTGTCTCCGCTGGGTTGGGGAGTCTAAAACACAGGGGCACAGTCTCAGGATAAGGGGCCGATCATTGAGGACTGAGATGAGGAGAAATTATTTTACCCAAAGTGTTGTGAATCTCTGGAGTTCTCTACCCCAGAGGGTTGCGGATGCCCCATCGTTGAATGCACCTAAGGCCGGGATAGACAGATATTTGGGGTCTCGGGGAATCGAGAGATATGGGACGTGGGCAGGAAAGTGGGGTTGAAGTCCAAGGTCAGCCATAATTGTATTGAATGACTGAGCAGGTTCAACAGGCTGTATGGTCTACTCCTGCTCCTATTTCTAGTACTGAGGCAGAAGGGGTGGGTGGAGACAGGAAATTAAGTCAGAGCTTAGGTGAAAACTTTTTGGAGTTTGCAACTTGGAGATTTTATAAAAAAACTTATTCATTCACATGATGTGGGCTTCGCTGGCTGGGCCAGCATTTATTGCCCATCCCTAATTGCCCTCGAGAAGGTGGTGGTGGGCCACCTCCTTGAACCGCTGCAGTCCATGTGGTGTAGGTACACCCACAGTGCTGTTAGGAAGGGACTTCCAGGATTTTGACCCAGCGACAGTGAAGGAACAGCGATATATTTCCTAGTCAGGATGGTGAGTGGCTTTCTTTATTCTTTCATGGGATCGCTGGCAAGGCCAGCATTTATTGCCCATCCCTAAATGCCCTTGAACTGACATTTCACAGAGCAGTTAAAAGTCGGCCACAATTCTATGGGTCTGGGGGTCACATGTAGGCCAGACCAGGTAAGGTTGGCAGATTTCCTTCCTTAGAGAGACATCGGCGAACCAGGTGGGTTTGATTATGGTTGTCATGGTCACCATTACTGAGACTAGCTTAATACCCCAAATTTATTCACTGAATTTAAAATTCCACCAACTGCCTTGGTGGGATTGGAACCCATGGTGCCACAGCATTAACCTGGCCCTCTGGGTTATTAGTCTAGTGACATTACCACTACGCCACCACCTCTGGAGGGGAACGTGTAGGTGGTGGTGCTCCCATGCGCCTGCTGCCCGTGTCCTTCTCGGTGGTAGATGTGTCCAGTTTTGAAGGTGCTGTCGAAGGAGGGTTGGCGAGTTGCTGGCTTGCAACTTGACGGTTGGAGGGGAGTGGGGGACAGGAGAAAATAGAAAAAGTACAGGGCAGCAACCACAGGAAATGATCTCGTAGGACTCAGTTATTCTTGAGAGGTGGCTGAGGCACTAGTGATGGAACAAATGGTGTGTTATGTAGGAGCTCTCTACACTGTGTGGCTTGCTGCACTGTTGCCAGACATGTGGCCTGTGCACTTTCTGGTAAAGCTAACCGTGTGGTGTGGTATTGTAGGGGTGGCTGCATTGATTCATCACACTCGGGTTCTGTTTGCAATGTACCATTTAAAATAATTCCCAACTTGCGCTGATGTTGAATGGCCCCTGATGGGGGGTCCAGAGCCACCGAGAGCAGGAAGGTGTCAGATTTTGGCATTAGTCCACGTTGTACCAACTGATGTTCCTGTCGGGGCAGGAGGCAGGGTTAAAATTAGACTCAGTGACCCCGTGCTAGGGAAAGAGAAATTGGCCATCACTGTCGGGTGGGTGCTGTTGCGCATGTGCGTGTCTGGTGAGGACGGCCGAGCTGTGCTGTGATGCCACCCCCAGTTAAGCAACTTGCCAACACGGAAGCACAGAATTGTTACAGTGCCGGGAGGAGGCCATTTGGCCCATCGCATCTGCACCCGCTCTCCGAATGCCCCATCTGCCAGACATGGACAAGCGGTGACCGTGCGGGTGAGTTTATGGTGGGCAGTCGGTGATGGGGGAACCACAAACAAGCCTCCTCAGGAGAGATGGGGAGAGAGCAGCGGCCCAGGGAAACCAGCCTCTGTTGCAGGATTCGATCACCAAAGAGAGACTAACCTTTACACTGATTTATAGCAGGAAGAGATTAATGACTGATTTTTGTGTTATTTGAAGCACTTATTGTTTTCTGTGTTTTTATTTTTGAAAGGACAAGTTATCCTGGCAGAATGAACGGGATATTTACACCACTCCCGGGATGAAACATGAGAACGTGCTCCGCTACATTGGATCTGAAAAACGTGGATCGAATCTCGAGATGGAGCTCTGGCTCATCTCCTCCTTTCATGAGCGGGTAGGGACATTGCCGGCACTGCCGATATTTAGATATTAGACTGGGCGTCCTTCATACCACCACCGCAGTGTTAACACAGGCCAATGTCGACTGCCGGTCCGGCAACACCTCGATTTTTGAAATTCCCGTCCTTGTTTCCAAAAGTCCTTCATTCTCGCGGCTCCCCGTGGTATCGGCGCTCCTCCGATCCTGGCCTCACGCATATCCTCGATTTTAATCTCTCCACCATTGGGTGGCCATGCCTTCAGCTGCCTGGGTCTGAAGTTTGGAATTCCCTCCCTAAACTGCTCCACCTCTCTCCTCCTGTGATCAAGTCAGCTGTCTGAATGTGTGTCTCGGTTTCAGTTGCTTTTTTTGGTAAAGCTTCCTAGGTGTGCCTTGAACTGTGTTACTACCATGAAAGATGGCACTATATAAATGCAGGTTTCATATGATTAGATCCATCAGAAAAAAGCTCATGAGCATCAAGCTGAAGAGAAGAAAGGTATACATGTTCGTTCTTGATGTGCGGGTGCATTTATTGCCCATCCCTTGGTTGCCTTACTGAGTGGCTTGTTAGGCCATTTCAGAGGGTAGTTATGTGCCAACCATACTGGGGCTGGGACTGGAGTCACCTATAGGCCAGACCTCCTCCCCTAAAGGATATTGGTGCACAAAAGTTTTGAACAGCAATTCAGTAGCCCCAAGGTCACTTAGTGGTTTGCTGAACTAAACAGCTGCCATGAGGGGATTTGACAATATATTAACATAAACTTGCCTGGTTTGAATTTGAACAATAGCTTGGCAGTTAACTGTTCCCTGCTACATTCTCCATGGCAACGCCTCGACCAATCAGAGTCCACTTGCCAACCAATCAGCACACTCTTCTCATGCGGTATAAATTGTTGTTCCCTTAACTGTTGGTAGTCTTGTGATCTGTCCTGATGAGTGCAAGATGGAAAGTTTAGACAGCATGTCTCTTTTTCAGCAATAAACCAAACCTGTTTTTTTCTCGCATGTAGAAACATTCAAATCAGCCAATGTAATCGGACCGCTTCACAGTAAATGGATGCACGATAATAATTTATCGCCATAGCACTCTCACCTCTGCGTCGCAGGGTTCCAGGGTTCAAGTCCCACTCCAGGACTTGAGCACAAAAATCTAGGCTGACACTCCAGTGCAGGTCTGAGGGAGTGCTGCACTGTCGGAGGTGCTAACTTTCGGATGAGACCTTAAACTGTGGACCCATCTGCCTGCTCGTTTCTATGGGTGGATGAGAAAGATCCCATGGCGTTATTTCGAAGAAGAGCAGGGGAGCTATCCCTGGTGTTCTAGCCAAATTTATCCCTCAATTAACATCCCCAAAACAGATTACCTGATTGTTATCACCCTACTGTTTATGGAAGCTTGCTGTGTGCAAATTGGCTGCCACGATTCTTACACTACAACTTCAGAAAGTACCTCATTGGCTGTAAAGTGCTCTGGGGACATCTGGAGGTTGTGAAAGGCACCATATAAATATATCTTTCTTTCATGTGGATGCTTAAATAACCCAGAGACTGAGAGTTGAAGCTGTGGCAATATGACCATTAGAATTCAGTTCCTTTTCCAATAAAAAAGGATCTGGGAATGTAAAGCTCAGCGACCCTGCAACTGTCACATTGTTAAAAACCCAACTGGTTCACCAATACCTTGAGGGAAGGAAATCCTTCCCCGGTCCGGCCTATAATGTGACCCTGGTTGAAGTGGCCACTGCAAAGATTATTCAGAATTAGGTATGCAAAGGTCAAGAAAAGGTCTAAAATCAGCGTATCATAGCAACAAGGGGTGAGCAATAAATATCAGCCCTGCCAGTGAGGTCCACACAGAATTTTTTAATTGATTGACAGGATGTGGGCATCACTGGCTGGGCTAGCATTTATTGCCCATTCCTAGTTGCCCTTGAGAAGGTGGTGGTGGTGAGCTTCCTTCTTGAACCGCTGCAGTCCATGTGGTGTAGGTGCACCCACAGTGCTGTTAGGGAGGGAGTTCCAGGATTTTGACCCAGTGACGGTGAAGGAACAACAATATAGTTCCAAGTTGGGATGGTGTGTGACTTGGATGGCCCAACCATCGATGCTCACATCACATAAATAAAAAAACATCCCGCCATGGAAATTCCTACCCTCTTTTATCAATTCAGAGAATTACTCCACTTCAAAGGGGGAGAAAATGGCACAAAAAAGATCAACACAGCGACCCTCACTCAACATGCGATTGGCCCAAAGATTCTCTCACTCGTAGGCGCTGAAGCCTAGTTTCGAGCAAATTAGCCATTTGTAAGTTATTTGCAAATGTCGGTCAGGAGATCTGAAGCCCCACTCCCCCAGTATCCCCTCTTTGAGTGATCTCGTTCACGGGTACTCCCCCATTTACACCGAGGAGTCCCAAGGTGAGAGGTCTCAGGCTGGGCCTCCTCAGCACAATATGACCAATCAGAGCTGTCGGGGAATTTTAAAAATAGGCCCAGGGACACGCTCATCTGGCAAGCATTTATGATGCAGTGGTGATAAATGCAGAGGACTATACACAAATAACACACACAATAATGAAAAGGTGGCGGTGAGCTGCCGCCTTGAACCGCTGCAGTCCATGTGGTGTAGGTACACCCACAGTGCTGTTAGGGAGGGAGTTCCAGGATTTTGACCCAGCGACGGTGAAGGAACGGCGATATATTTCCAAGTCAGGATGGTGAGTGGCTTGGATCTTTTTCCGATCTCGCCCCTTCAGGCGTAAACCTTGCTGGGGTGGCCGGTTTTCTTGGGCAGCAGCACAGCCTGGCTGTTGGGCAGGACCCCACCCTGGGCTGTGGTGGCCCCCCTCCCAGCAGCTTGTTGAGAGGGGAACTTCCAGGTGGTGGTGTCCCCATGTGTCCGCTGCCCTTGCCCTTCTAGTTGTTGGAGGTCGGGGGTTTGGAAGGTGCTGTCGAAGGAAGCCTTGGTGAGTTGCTGCAGTGCGCCTTGTAGATGGTGCACACTGCTGCTGCTGTCCCTTCATCTCCTGGTTTAAATACTCTGGAGAAATGGTGTAAAGTAGCAGAGAACCGGCTTCTGTTGACCTAGCACTGACATTTAGGCAGGAGATTGAGAGAATTGCCGCAGACATTTCTGCCGTCTAGCTTTTCAAATGGCTCAGATTTTCATTGGCTTCAATCATCCATTCCTTGCTCTTTTTTAAATGAAGACCCACGGTCCCTTTCCCTCCATACACATCTCTGTCCCCTCTTTCCCACCTCTGCACTGCACCCCCCATTCCCCAAACCCCACACCTCACCAATTTTCTCCCATCCTGACCTAAGAGCGCTGGTAGAATTGATTCCTATTAAAACCCTTCTCCCTACCCCCACCCCATTCCGCCACTACCTCCAGTCACTCATCTGAGCGGTGGTTCTTGTTTGAGCCCTGCCTTAGAGTGTGGGCAGGTGGTTCAAGCACAGTGGGGCCACGACAAGGGCAACTTGCACAGGGAGGCACCTCCAATGCACTAAAGCGTCTGAGGCGTTTTACAGGAATGTTGCCAATCTGATCCAGATGAGATGTTGGGTCACCTGGCCCAAAGGCTTGGTCAAAAGAGGTAGAGTTTAAGGGGCATCCTTGAGGGGCGGAGAGGCTTAGGGATGGAATTCCACACATTTGGCTCCCAGACAACTGAGGGTACCAATGGCGGAGCAATAATAATCGGGAATAATTGCTGAAGAGAGAGACACGTTGCCGAAGCTTTTCGTCTTGCATCCATCAGGACAAACACAAGAATGCCAAATTTCAAACAATCACAACAATTTATACTGCAGGATAACAGGGTGCTGATTGGTTGGTATTGGACTCTGATTGGCCGAGATATTGCCATAGAGAAAACAGCGGGGAACTCTTGGCTCCCCAAGCTCCCAGGTAATTTAAAATAGGCACAAGGTTTGAACATATTTTTTTGTTTGCAGAGAATGTGCTGTGTATGTCACCTCTAGCAGGTGTAAATAGCCACATTACGAACTCCAGTGATACCTTAAATTGATTGTTAGTGTCAGCTATTAGGTAGATGCTCAAGAGGCCAGAATCTGAGGTGTGCAGAGGGTTATGGGGCTGGAGGAGGTTACAGAGGTAGGGCGGGGCAAAGCCACCTAGGATCAAAGGATGAAAAATTAAAAATTATAGATGAGACTGTCTTCCTTCGTCTGCCGTCTGCCCTTGGGTACTGAAAACAGGAGTCATCAAACTACAACCGGGGACAGGAACCCCGGGGGGGTTTGTGCTTTCCTAAGCTTGGGAAAGTAGGGAAGACAAATAAACAACGGCTAAACCTACCGGATTGTTCCGGTAAATACCACTGTCGACACGGAAAATGAGTAAACCCGACTCCACTGACCTTGCCTTGTTTTTTTTTTATTTAAACACAGGGCTCGTTGTCTGACTATCTGAAGGGGAACGTGATCAGCTGGAATGAACTCGGTCACATCGCTGAGACGATGTCGTGCGGATTAGCCTTCCTTCATGAAGACATTCCCCGGTGTAAAGGAGAAGGGCCAAAGCCTGCGATCGCCCACAGGTACTGAGTGAGGGACATACGGTCGCTTTAAGGACCCAGATGTGGGTGGCTGTGGTGCCTATCGCGACATTGGATGTCTCCAAGCGCTTGACAGCCAATGAAGTACCTTCGAAGTGATGTCACTGTTGTAATGTAGGAAACGCGGCTGGTAGTTTGTGTGCAGCCAGATCACGCAAACAGTGACGCAATAATGACCAAATGATTATTTTCTGGTGATGTTGGTTAAGGGATATTTTTGGCCAAAAACACTGAGGATAACACCCCATCCCCCCAGTTCTTCTTCAAATAGCACCACGGGATCTTTTACGTCAATCTGAGAAAGCAGACAGGGGCTCAGTTTAACCTCTCATCTGAAAAATGGCACCTCTGTCAGTGAAGCACTCCCTCAGTACTGCACTGGAGTCTTGGTCTTAATTCCTATGCTAGAGCCCTAGTGTGGAACTTGAACCCACAACCTTGTGACTCAGAGGCAAGAGTGCTACCAACTGAGCCATGGCTGACACAATCAATTCAGTGGGTTCAGTGCCAGGGGTTAAGAAGGGGGGGTGCGCATCAGCCATAATGTCTATCCGGCCCCCTGTTGGCAGTGAATGGTATGTGGGTGACTGTGGAGGATGGGATGTGGCCTACCTGCTGAACCAGCTTGATGGGGTTTGTTTCTCAGCCTCTCGAGGTGCACACAGTGGCTACTTGGATGAAATATCTGAGGTTAACTGCAGCAGTAGGTTGCAACCACCCCCCCACTTGTTTCTTTAGACACCATGGCAACAGAAGTAGGGCACTTAGCCCCCTCAGGCCATTCAGTTTGAACATGGCTGCTGTGTACATGTGTGCGTTTAGTTCCTTTGCTTCATATCTCCCCCTCATCCAACAAAAATCTCATCAATCGCTGCTTTGAGAGCTCCAGTTGACTCCCAACTGTACATGGCACAGTTAGGAGGCCATTCAGTCCATCGGGTTCATGCCGATTTTAAATTCTTGAGTTCACGCGAATTACTTGACAATTCTTTTTTCACATAAGCTCTGTCGGAAATATCGAGCAGACTGACGGGTTAATACTAAACCACGCATGTCAATTTATGACGGGTTGCCTGATATTTTAACTTGTTGCCAATCTCCTAATGAGTTGACACATGGAAGGGAGGCTTGGAGAAAATATACTGAAACAGTAAAACAAACTCCCTGCGCCACACAAGTGCCAGGCAATGACCACCTCCAGCAAGAGAGAATCCGACCATCGCCCCTTGGCGTTCACTGACCTTACCATCGCTGAATCCCCCCACCAACAATATCCTGGGAGTTACCATTGACCTAAAACTGAACTGGGCCAGCCATATAAATAGCGTGACTACAAGAGCAGGCCAGAGGTTGGGAATTCTGAGGTGAGTAACTCATCTACTGACTCCCCAATTCACTATCCCAGATTTCTTTCACCCTAGGGAACGTTGCACTTGATTAATCCTCAAATTATTAGGTAGGTCAGATGATGATGATGATGATGGTGGAAGATTCTTTGCAGCTTGAAGATGGTGCGAAGACTCGTCTCTGGCAGTTGGCACAATCGTTGGTGATTGAAGGGGACGGTTCTTGGTTTGCCGGCTCTTGGTACAGAGCTGCGGGGTACAGGAATTCCTGGTGTGGAGGAGCTCTGGTATCAGCTGACACCTTCGCTCGCCGGGGCCTTTCTTCACCGGCCTGGTGTCCTGTCGTTTCGAACTTGCTTTCCCGGCCGCCGTGCGCCAGCTGTCTCTGGCCAACGGCTTCCCGCCCGCCCCTTGCACCCATTGGTCAGCGTCAGCCAGAGAGACCTGTCTTTTCAGCTGGTCTTCCTGAAGCATTTGTGAGACGCACCTCAGTATAGTTTGGACAGCACAGGAACTGGCTGTTTGGCCCGACGTTATGCTCCACGAGAGGCTTCTCCAGCCCCTCTTCATCCAGCTATCAGCATATCCTTCTACTCCTTACTTCACCATGTGCTTATCTAGCTTCCTCCTTAAATGCATCTAAACTATTCGCCACAAATAAGGTCGGGTTAGGGACTGTTAACATTTGCAGAGCCAATCCGAGCCCCTCATTTTAACAACGTTGTTAATCAAAAACACCCTTGATTGAACATAAAATACCTAAACAAAACAAAACAAGCTCTGTTGATATGGTTTATAACTCCAGACCCGCGTTACGCGCTCAGTTTCACTTTAATACTTAACTCTTAGAATAAAACTTTTTTAAGATCTCATTATGTTCCAAAAACATGTGAACCGTGAACCGGACACACTCAACGCAGCCCTTGTGGAGACTGAGTTCCACGTCCTTTTTTAAATGGTAAGAGACTTACAAAGATTCGGTGGGGGGGGGTCATCCGTTTTTAAGTGAACTATTTTTTTTTTAGCGCACGGTTTCTCTCAAAGAAAAACGCATGACGATGGAACTATTTTCGGCTGGCTGCAGCCGTTCGGTGAGAATCCGGTGTGTGGAAACGTTAAACAAGAGGAAGAGCTTTGCGACAGTCCCTGCGAGCGAGTGAACTGCAGAGGGGGGGGTGGTTGGGGTGGGGAGTGGAGGGGGGTGCAGACCTGGCGTCTCGGGTTTCACAGGGAGTTTGTTCCACCGTTCCAGTCTATTCCTGCGAAGCCCCTCATCCCCACGTGTCAGCTCCGTAGGCGACCGGCAACAGGTTCAAATATCGGGTAACCCGTCGTAAATTGACAGCGCTTTCCGATATTAAAAACTCTTTTGAGTTATCAACAGTCACAGATTGCAACTCTTTCGAGTACAATCACAGTTCTTGGTTTCCGGGAGTGGGACATGAACCCACAACCCTCTGATTCAAAGGCGAGGGTGCTATGGACTTCCGATATTAAACCCGTACCCGCCAGCCCCTCCTGTTGATATTTCCGGCAGAGCCCGTGTGAGAAAAAAGTGGGGGGGGGCGGGGGGGGGGAGAACGGGTCCGAGCACTTCGCCTGGACCCGGGGACTTAAAATGGGCGCGAGCTCGATGGGCCGAAGGGCCTCCCGCCGTGCCCCCTAACGACTCCGCGGGCGGGGTTTTTCCCAGCAGGTCGGACGTCCCGCCGCCGAGAATGGGGTAAGGGGGGAGGCTGGGCGGTGAGACCCCCCGAGCGGCATTTTTTTTTTTACCACCGGCGGTTCGAGGGGCAGCCGCTGCTGCTGGGGAGTGCCACCCGGCTGGGGGTCAGCGACGCGCCGATACCCAGAGCTGCTGGCCCGCTCGGATGGCCGGCGGCACCACCGTTGGAGACGGTCACTGCTGGGGGGCCCGCAGGGAGATGGAGGGTCTCCGTGGGTGAGGCAATCTCGGAAGGCAGGCAGGCAGGTTTTGTTTTATTTCTGTACCGTGTCGGTGGCCAAGCAAGCAGGCCCCAGCGACTGGAGGGGTGGGGGTGAATGGTTTAGTTGGCGGCATTGGAGGCCTTGCCAGCGTGCCAGTGGCACCCTCCGGGGGGGGCCAGAGAGTGGCCATTAAGGAATTCCGCCCCCTCTCCGGGAACTCGCTGGAACACCCTCCCAAGGGCTGGCCGGGCAGTACCCGCGCGCAAGGGCGAGAGCCTGTGCCGGCGCTGGTAAAGTATCAGCGGGGGCAGGAAGTTACCGCCGGTTGTCCAGTTAAGTCGGCCGGCTGCCTCTGGTCGGTAGGGAGCTCCGCCACGGCGAGTCCCGCCCGCCCTTCGGGTTGGGGGACATCCCATGAACTCCCCCCCTCCCGCCTGCTCGGACTGTCTCTAGGGGGGGGCCTGATAAAAATCCGTCCCTAATAACCCGAGGGCTTGCAGGATCGCTTAAAAAAAAAAAGAACACGTTTGAACCGTCCAGGACTTCAAATCACGAGGTGTGGACTGCGCCGGCTCTGGTGTTGCTTTCTCCCCCCTTCCAGTTCTCAAAGCCCCTTGCGTTTTCCCCCCCTCCCCCCGGTAACGATGGATTTGGGAAGGTTTCTGTCGGCGGTGACTGGTTATCAGCACCGCTGCTACACGATGGCCGACCGAGTCGGCAATCCTGCTCTTGTGACGCTGGGGGGTGGGGGGGTGGTGGGTGTTGTACCTTCCGTCTTTTCCCAGTATTCTGGGAAGTCCAGTTGGAGGATTCCAGCCCCTATTTCGTGACCCGGGGAGCTGGTACATGTGGGAGAGAAATTCTGTGGATTTTTAACCGGCATTTTTGGGATTGCATTCCAGGATTCCCAGCCCTTTTATATTCCCAACAGAAACTGCGCGCCAAGTGGCTTCGCTAGTTAAATGGGACAGTAGAGAAAAAAAGATTTCTCTTTTTTTTTTGGACAGTGAAATGCTGCCTCCTGGAGTTGTTGTGCTGTAATTGCAGATCTCAGTCTCTGGTACCACGTTCCTAAGTTGCACCGGGTGTGTTCAAGGTGGTGGGGGGGGGGGGGGGGGGGTGCCCTCTTGGGCCCTAAAGCCACAAGTCGATGGACCGCTTTCCCCAGCTTGGCTATTTACGCCGCGTCTCGCCTCGTGATTGCCTCGTAACCAGAGGGCACAGGTTCAAAATAATTGGCAAAAGGGGGTAAAACGCGACGTGAGGAAAAATGTTTTCACCCAGAGGGCGGCTGGAGTCCGAGGCTAACTCCCTGAGAGGCCGGCGCAGGCAGGTTCGATCGAGGTGTTCAAGAGGGAGTTGGATTGCTACCTGAGAAAGAGAGAATGTGCAAGGTTACAGGAATATTGCAGGGGAGCGGGACGGAGGTGGAGAGCCGGTTCAGACTCGATGGGCCAAATGGCCCCCTCCTGCACTGTACAGATACCGTGACACCGTGTGCGGTAGCGCTCTGTCTGTTGAGGTGCGGTCCGCACGAGGCCTTCCAGCTACCCCCTCCAAGTTTGAGGCACCGGGCAACGTTCAGTGGGGAGACCTGCCACTTCTGAGCCAGGAGGTTGATGGTTCAATACCCGGTTCAGGAACTAGAGCACGTGACAGTAGGTGCGTTGACCAGAATTTCAAGTCAGCGATGCACCGGCAGACGCACCGTCGCGGGGTGGTGGGTGTTAAACTGAAGCCCCGCCTATTCTCTCAGAGGCTGCGGAGGTGCGGTGTGAGGAGGCGGTGGAAGATTCCGTGGCTCTGTTTGAAGAGAAAGGGAATTCTCCTCGCTATCCTGTCCATATCTACCCCTCAGCCAACACCGTGAATAAACGGGTGATCTGGCCGTTATCACGTTGCCGTTGAGTGCTGGCGGTGAACGTTTTGCCCGCCGTGTTACGACAGTGGCCGCGCCTTCTTTCGAAGGCGCTTTGTGACATCCTGAGAGCATTTAGAGACCCTCTTTCTTTTGAGCCTTGTTCACCATTTTGGCTGAGAATGTTACGTCGTGTCTCTGGAGAAACGCGCCCAGGATTCCCACTAATTGTACGTTGTTTTTTTAAGAAAAAGTAGAATTTTGGAGGGGAAAAAGATTGCTGGGAATTTGGAATGCAAAAACTACTGCTAGTAACCAGTCTCATCACCATCGTAGAGTCATGGTGGGACAACAGGAGGCCATTCAGCCCATTGAGCCTATGCTGCTCTGCATGGAGCAATCCAGACAGCCCCATCCCTCGTTCTAACCCCATTGCTCTGTCAGCCTGTTTCTTTCAAGTGCCCATACAGCTTCCTTTTGAAATCATTCATCATCCCGGCTTCCTCCACCACCCACGGGCAGCAAGTTCTAGCTCATTACCACTCGCTACGGTTTTCCCTCACGTCCTCCGTGTAACTCTTGCCCAAAACCTTAAACCTGTGCCCCCTAGTCCTCGTACCATCAAAAGAAATGAGGGGAGGCGGTAGCATCCTGGTATTGTCGCCGGACTGGTATTCCAGAGACCCAGGGTAATGCTCTGGGGGCCCAGGTTCAAACCCCACCACGGCAGATGGTGAAATTCGAATTCGATAAAAATTAAAAAATTAAAATTAACGATGACCATGAAACCATTGCCAATTGTCATAAAAACCCATCACTAATGCCCTTTAGGTCTGGCCGACATGTGACTCCAGACCCATGGCAATGGGTAATTAGGGCTGGGATGGGCAATAAATGCTGGCCCAGCCTGTGATACCTACGAATATAAAAAAAAAAATCTCTCAGTGAACGAGTGGGTTAAAGTGATCACTTGTCGAAACGAGTATTTTGTAAGCATTGTTTCTGCTCTCAAAGGAAAATAGCACAAAGTGTAAAGGAATGCAGCATTTTCAGGATAATCTATAATTGCGTTTTTCATAAAAGTATAAACTGCAAAAGCTCCCTAAAATCATCGGATTTAAATTTGTATAAACTCTTGAGGAGTCAGTTAAAGTGGAGGTGCGCTCTGAGTTGTCCCGTGATTAATGCTGTGAAGTAAAATTACAAAGGGACAAAAGTTGTGCCCATTTTCTCACCACGGCAGAGGGTTCAGTGGATTGTATGGCTTTTTACTGAAGACATTTCAAATGAGCAAATTGGGTTTAAAAAGTGACGTTTCGTGGACCTTTATCATACAACTAGGAGAACCACCTTGTGGAGAAAGGAGGCAGTCCTGCCAGGGTTCAGGGAAAGAGTTTGCATTTAAACATCCAAGAGGCAACTGGATGCATTTCGAGAAAGAGAGAAGTGGTTGAAGGATGTGTCTGAGACAGGAACATAGCCAATTAAAAATTGACACAGAGCCTAAGAAAGGAAGCCCTGTATTTACAGAGCAGCCCTGACAACCTCCAGGATGTCCCAAGGCGCTATACTGCCAATTAGCTTATGCAAGAGACTGTGGAGGAAAATTGCATGAAACTTGCTGTGTACAAAGCTGGGGTCATACCTCCTACCCCTCTCTATGCCTGTGAGACATGGACTCCGTACTGACATATTGACATATTGAGCAATTGGACAGGTTCCACTTGAGATGCATTCGGCATGGCCATCAACGGGAGGACAAAGTGCCCAACACTGAAGGTATTTCGAAGAGCAGAAATGTCTGGAATTGAAGTACTCATCATCAGAGCCCAGCTCAGATAGAACGGGCGTGTAACCCGTGTGACTGACAATGGAATCCCTGAGACAGTTACGTATTCACAGCTTAAACCTGGACACCCCCTGCGAGGTTAGGCCGAGATTAAGGTTCCATGACTCTTTGAAGGTGGACGTCAGGAAACATGGCATCTCCACCACAGACTGGGAGAAAAATGCACAAGAAAACCGCCTGGGGAGCGATTCTCAAGTAGTGCTGTTGTTTCCTCCGAGCAGCAGCGAGTACAGACAGCAAAGGACAAAAGGCATGCTAGAAATACCGTGTTGGTGTTCCTGACAAAATCAGACAATTCTGGCTTGCCTGCAATATGGAAATCCATGCAGCTCTGCATTCGGGCTGCACAGCCAACTACAGAAGACTCTAAGCACGCGAGAAACATCCATCTTCGATAATGAAGATGACGACGACAAAATGTAGCCGCTGCTGTAGTGAAGGAAATACGGTAGCCAATTCACACACAGGAAGCTCCCATGAACAGCCATGACGATAACATCTGTTCCAGCAATATTGGTTGTGAGATCAATGTTGATCAGATCAGTGGGGAGAACTTCCCTGCTCTTATTCAAAATATGGCTGTGGGATCTCTTACTCTGAGAGGGAAGATGGGCCTTGGGTTTAAATCCTCAGCTGAGAGACGGCACCTTCGGCAGTGCAGCACTCCCTCAGTACTGCACCGGGAGTGCCCACCAAGGCTTTTGTCCAGGAGCTGATGTTAGGACTGAAACCTTGTTCAAGCATCTTGCAACCTGGAATTTTTTTGAAAATGCAGCTTCTTAGTCCTTGAATTTGTGCCCCCCCCCCCCTCCCCCGCTCCTCCTCCTCCACCCAGTCTGGGAAAGGTGACCCTTCACAGGTTGGGACAGGAGGAGGGGTCAGTCTCTGTTTCTATTATCACACAATGTTCTGAGCACTGCACTTTTGTACCCAGCACCATCTATTAGTTCCCACAGGAGTCTCTCGCCATGGTCAAAAACAAGTGAGGTTGTTAGGAGCTAACTGCATTTAGTTCCCATTTCTCTGGGCTTAGTAAAGGTTCAGCAAGTCTGTCACCAAGTTAACATAGAAACTAGGAGCAGAAGTAGGCCATTCGGCCCTTCAAGCCTGCTCCGCCATTCATTATGATCATGGTTGATCATCCAACTCAATAGCCAGCTCCCGCTTTCTCCCCATACCCTTCGATCCCTTTCGCCCCAAGAGCTATATCTAACTCCTTGAAAACATACAATGTTTTGGTCTCAACTACTTTCTGTGGTAACGAATTCCACGGGCTCACCATTCTCTGGGTGAAGAAATTTCTCCTCATCTCAGTCCTAAATGGTCTACCCCGTATCCTCAGACTGTGACCCCTGGTTCTGGATTCCCCCACCATCAGGAACATCCTTCCTGCATCTACCCTGCCTAGTCCTGTTAGAATTTTATAGGTTTCTATGAGATCCCCCCTCATTCTTCTGAACTTCAGCGAATATAATCCTAACTGACTCAAGAGTTGTTGTTATCTACATTCTGGGGGCTCTGGCATCAGAGGAAGTGTGTTCTAAAATCTTAATTTACTGAGACTGACATTTAGGGTGATAAGAGTGAAAATAGCATTTTGGTTAGACTGATGAGAGAGAGAGCTGGGAGGGGGTTGGTGGGAGAAAGAAACAGCTCGTGTGAGGCAGTGTAGATTCAAATGAGAATTCTTCATTTTATTCGAGGGGTCAAAATGTCCACCTGCACTATTATCTGCAACAAGCCTTCCAGCTGAGACCAGGACCAGCAGAATGAAAATCTCTCAACATGGAAGATCATTGCTCTTCCCATCTATTTGGATAGGGGGAGCGGGAGGGGGTGGTGAGGGGGGATGGAGGGGGGTGGGTAGGGTGAAGAGCACGTGTTGGCGTGTGCTGTTTAAGAGTAACCCCGCCTGCCTTTTTTAAACATGTCTTGCACGCTCTTTATCAGTGGTCTAGCACGGCCATCTGACCTGAGCGGTATTCGCACTATTTAGAGACGCACAGATGAAAGGTTAGGCTTCATCTTGGGGAAGTGTTTAAGCATGTTGCAGAAATTTCCCACAGACCGAACTGGACCCCAAGGCCTCCGTGAACATGGATGCTGCACATCTCTTAATTGCTAGAAAGGAGTGTGGGTGAATTAGCTGCCGATGCCAATGCTGCAATCCTGTGAAAATGGCGTCTCTGTTTTGTGCAGATGGGCTCTGCACAGTAGCTGGGAACAGGCCTGAGGACCGATGCCACGATCCTCTCCCTCATACAACCGATAGCCAACTCACTGCAACACACTCTCTGCGGATTGTTCCTGAAAGTGGGATCTTCGTGCCTGAGCTTTCCCTACAGTCCAAACTGACGATGGCTTTGACCAAGTGCCTCGCGTGGTAAGGTGTCGGCTCTCGCTTATTGGTTCTCGTCCGGCGAGTGTTTGTCACCTCTGCCGGGCGCCGGGAACGTCCCGAGCAGTAATGCCACTTTCAATAGACTGGGGTAGCACGGAGAGAGGCTATTCGGCCCATAAAGTCTGTGCTGGCTCTGTCAGAGTGCAATCCAGTTAGATCCACTGCCCAGCTCTTTCTCCATAACCTGGTGATTTTTTTTCTCCTTCAAGTATTTATCCAGTTTGTTTTTTGAAGGCTACAGTTGGCCCATTTCCACAACAAATCCTAACCACTTGTGGCTGTGAAAGGTTTTTCCTCATGTTGGCTCTGCTGCTTTATATGTGTGCACTCTGGTTATTGGGCCTCCAACCATTGGAACCGATTTCCCTTTATCTACTCGATCTTAAATCTTTCATGATTTTCGACATCTCTATCAAATCCCTTCTGGGCCCTATCTACATGAAAAAATAAATGGGAATACACCTTAGTTTAAAATCCTTCCATTGCAACATCCAATTGGTTCTCAAGTGGCTCAAGGGTTTGCACCTTCATTACAGTGTATGGAAGTCCATTCCACGCATTGATTCTTACGAGAAGGAATGCTACTCTTTTCGAGTTATCAACAGTCACAGATTGCAACTCTTTTGAGTACAATCACAGTTCTTGGTTTCCGGGAGTGGGACATGAACCCACAACCCTCTGATTCAAAGGCGAGGGTGCTATGAACTGAGCCACAGCTGACATTGGTCTGAAATTTACCAGTTACCAATTTGTGGCCATCTGTCCTGGTTCCAGTTTAATTAGAAGTAATTTCCTTCCAATCTCGTTGACCTTGCCAAGATGATTTCTCAGCTACTTTCGTAGCTCAGGTCTCTGAGGGATCAACCTTGTGCCCTTTCCCTACATAGCATCTTGGTGGCCAACCAGGCCACTTCTTTTTATTCATTGATGGGATGCTATCGAGGCCAGCGTTTATTGCCCATCCCTAATTGCCCTTGAGAAGGCATTTAAGAGTCAACCACATTGCTATGTGGTCTGGAGTTCCTTCCCTAAAGGGCAGATTCCTTTCATTCAATTCAAACTTCACCATCTACCATTGCGGGATTCGAACCCGGGTCCCCAGAGCATTACCCTGGATCTCTGGATTACTAGTGCTGTGGCAATACCACTACGTCATCGCCTTCCTTGGACTTGTACTCAGCTGCTTTGGCTGTACAGTTTAACCAGCAATTAACTGTGTTCATTGCTTCTCTGTATTGAATGGATACGTAGAGTATGTAAATGACTTCCTGGAACTTTTTTGAGAAACGTGATATTGGATCCAACATTAAACTCGGGAGTCTATCGGGCAGTGGTTTTCCCTATGCTTCTCTATGATGCTGAAGCTTGGACAGCTTATAGATACCACCTCGAGGCCCAAGAGCAGCAGCATCAATAGCGTCTTAGCAAATCAAGTGGGAAAATAAAAGAACAAATATGAGCATTCTCCAGAACACACAAATGCCAAATACAGCGGCCATGATAATCTCATATCAGCTACGATGGTCGGGACATGTCTTCGGAATGCCCGACACAGGGCTATCCAAACAGGTTCTCTAGTCGGAGCTATGCCAGGGAGCACATTCACACAGGGGCCAAAGGAAACATTCCGAAGATGATCTCAAAGCCTCTGTGAAGATCTGCTCTATAAACACGTGGGAAATGGATGCCCAATCACAACTAAAATGGCGATCCATCATCAAAAATGGTGACAAGGGAAGCCACTGAGAGAGAACGGTGGGAGAGAGAGAGAGAGATGGAGAGAGAGACAGAAAGAAAGAGAGGGCAGCTGCTCGAGACAGCAATCTGTTGCCCTCTACCAGCTGATGGCTGACGTCCTCGCTGTGGGAGAGTCTGTAAGGCTCTTAAACCATCCCAAGTCCACTAAGGCTATATGGTTTTTGTTCTAACCTCTTCCTCAGCGATTTCCACATCATTCATAGAATATCAGTGCTGCTCATTTCTCTTCCTACAAATCAGCCTGCAGTGTGGAGTTCAGAACAAGGGGGCTTAACCTAAAATTGGAGTTAGACCATACAGAGGTGATGCCAAGAACCACACAAATGGCAGTGGAACTTTCTAGCTCTTCCCACCATTTCAAAAAAAAAAACCCACTGCTGAGGCTGGTGTAGGTTGGGGGGGGGCGGGGGTGCGCTGGTGGTGTGGGGGTGGTGGTGGGCAATGGAAAATTTCAAAGCTAAATGTTTGATAGATTTTTGTTAGGCAAAAGGCGTTGAGGAACATGAGACCAAGGCAGGTAGATGCCGTTAAGTCATGATCTATTTGAACGGCAGAATATGTTTGAGGGGCTGAATGGCCTGTTCCTATTATTCTGCCTACTCACATCTTGTTCCACACATTTTGTAAGTTCTTTGCTGCTTTCTCTGATTTTGTTGCCCCTCCTGGTTTCAAATCTGTGAATTTGGCGGATGTATACTGAGTTTCTGAATGCAAGTTAATAGAGGCTGTATTAGTCCCAGCCCCAATTTCTGGGACATTCCAGTCGGTACCCCCCCCACCCCAACCCACCTCCACCAAGTTGTTTTCTACCTCTCGTCAAATTTATTATCCATAGCCAAGTTTTACCCTAAATCCCCACATCTTTGAATTTGACAGCCTTTCATGTGGAACTTTAACAATGCCTTCCTGAATCTCCTTTAAAATAGCCTGTAGGCCCTGGCCCAGTAATTTTGGTTCTTCAAAGAAATTAAGGAGTTTGGACAGGTGTCATTTTCCCTTTCAGAATCTACACTGACTGTTGCTACAAGGTTCTTACTGTGTAGGTAATCTTTCAGTTTAATCAGTTCCATTATTTTAAGTTGAATTTAAGGAATGCCAATGGATCTGTTGCTGCCTTGTCTTCGCCTCGTGTCTGTTGAACCAGGAATCATGTTGACCTGTCTCGGACTTGCTGGTGCCCCCTCCATGTCCAGTGGCTCCCTCGTAACAATTGGCAAAGCTTTTTCAAAAGTCCTGCTTTAGCAGATCGTGAATGATCCCGTGACATTATTTGAGGTAGAGCAGGGGAGTTATCCCCAATATCCTGGACAATAGCTATGCCTGAATCAACGCCACTGTATCAGTGCCCCTTCATGCTCTTGCCTGGACTTGGAAGAATTTATTGCTTCTGCTCTTGTCCTGCTGCAGTGTTCCAGTGAAGCCCAACACAAACTGGGGGAATGGCACCTCATCTTCCGACGAGGCACTTTACAGCCTTACAGATTTAACATTGAGTTCAACAACTTCAGAACATGAACTCTCTCCTCCATCTTTATCCCTTTTTTGTATGCATTTTTAATTCCATTCATTTATTTATTTTTCTTAATATTTAAAGTATTTTTTAAGCTTTCCCCCTGCCCCCACCAGCCCACACAGGGCCACCTGCCTCTTGTTTCTATGTTTCACAGAGTGCTGACCCTTGTTCTGTTTTTGACACATTCTGCTATCTTACCTTCATGCCACTATCAGCACCTCCTTTAGTCTTTAACGCTACCATTAACACTCCCTTTGCCTTGTGTCCATGACATCCTTGTCAATCTCTCCCGAGCTCCCACTTATCCCTGACCTTGTGTTGCTCCACCCCCTACATTTCTACCCCGCTTTGCCTCTGAAGAAGAGTCGTACAGACCGGAAAAGTTAACTCTGTTTCTCTCTCTCTCTCCGCAGTTGCTGCCGGGCCTTCTGAGGTTTTCCAGCACTTTCTGTTTTTAATCGCGAAACGGATTATCCGGTCGCGATCACAATGCTGTTTGTGGGATCTTGCTATGCACCAATCGACTGCTGTGTTTCCTACATTACAGCAGTGACTGCGCTTCATTGGCTGTGAAAGCGCTTGGAGACATCGTCGGTCATGAAAGGCGCTAAATAAATGCAGTTTTCTTTTTAAATTATCGTGTTGAACGGTGGGGCAGGCTTGAGGGACTATATGGCCTGCTCCGGTCCCCTCTCTTACGCTCTCGCATCAGTGTTGCCGGTACATCTTACAAAACCCCCTCGTGCAGGTTTATGCTTTTGCGTGAGGCGATCGGCCTGAACCTAGAGAAGGGAGATTAGCAGCTACGTTTGATGGAAGAGCTCGATTTAAGGCGCTGGCAGCCGTGTTAGTTGTGTTTTCTTGCTTTGCCCTCCGTCTCCTAGGGTGCAGAACGCGGCAGTGTGGAGAGTTGCCTTTAACCCTACCGCTTCCGTTTTATTTTTGTCGACAGGGATTTTAAAAGCAAGAACGTACTACTGAAGACGGATCTGTCGGCGTGCATAGCTGACTTTGGACTGGCCGTCAGGTTCGAGCCTGGGAAACCACCTGGAGACACGCATGGCCAGGTGATGCAAACACTGGGAGGGAGGTGGACTGAACAGCGCGGCCAGGCACAAGAACGCAAATAGGAGCCAGGAGTAGACCGTATGGCCCATCGAGCCTGCCCCCGCTATTCAATACGATCATGGCTGACCTTGGGCTTCAACTCCATTTTTCCACCGTCTCCTCAATCCCTTAATTCCCTGCCTATCCCGCCCTTAAATGTATTCAATAACGGAGCACCCGCAACCCTCTGGGGTAGAGAATTCCAAAGATCCACAACCCCTTGGGGGAAGTAATTTCTCCTGATCTCGGTCCTAAGTGATTGGCTCCTCATCCTGAGACCGTGTCCCCGTGTTGTAGATTCTCCGACCAGCGGAAACAATCTCCCAGCGTCCACCTTATCAAACCCCTTCAGAATTTCAATGACACCACCTCTCATTCTTCTAAACTCCAGAGAATATAGCCCCAATTTACTCGGCCTCTCGTAATAGGACAGCCCCCTCATCCCAGGGACCAATTTAGTGAACCTTCGATGTACCGCCTCCGGTGCAAGTATATCCTTTCTTAAACGTGGTGACCAAAACCGCGCGCAGTATTCCAGATGTGGTCTCACCAAAACCCCGTACAATGGTACCAAGACTTCTTTATTCTCTTAGTCTTGTAGCGTTACGTTTTACATATTTAAAATAGTCAAAGGTCATCCGTTCCTTCGCTCCTGGAGGTCAAACCTTTGCCAGTTACTTGTGGAGCAAGGCCGTGTTAGTAAGAGCAGAAAGGCAAAGAAGTGAAGGTGTTAAATCCTCACGTGTAGTAATACCCTTAGACTACCCATACAGGGATAATCAGAGAGGTAACAGCAAACCATTGGGCGGGGGAGGGGGGGGGAATTGTTGTTTGTTCTTTGCAATAAAAATCCTTTAATTTTGAATAATTTCCCCATTGCCCCTTTGTGACTTTGCCGACTGCCACTGAATATGGAGGACCGGTTCCCATCTACCATATGGTGGGCATATTAACTCCTCCCCCTCTCACCGAACTCATCATGCTGATGGCTTGTGATGGAAGACGTGCATTATTGGAAATCCCCATTGTGAAACTGGTGAATAGGTGCAGTGTCACTGTGATTAATACCTTCGCTGCTGTATAATGGGAACCTCGGCGTCCCTGTAGTGCAAGAAAGAAAGGCATCTGTACGGGACCTGGAAGCAGTGATGAAGGCTCTTAGCCCTGACTGCGAGATCACATCCATCTGCTTCAGAAAGTGAAAAAAAAACAAACTCTGCTATAAAAGAAGTGAGGGATTCCAGCCAGATACTAAACCCGTGATATATAGCGGAGGAGACGGGGGGTGTAGGTACCTGCCAGAATCATTGTTCAGTGCAAGTGCCAGGCAGTTCACTCCAGCCCAGTAAAATCGCGTGTGTAGAAACAGGAGAGGATAAAATACTTTGTGCTAAAGACGATGAGGGCTGCCTTGTCTGATATCTACGGGGTGCAGCTTTTTAAGAAGCTGCTCAGTCGGTAGCACAGAATGCTGGTGCTCGAGCCCTGTCCATTTTCTGTTCCATGTTTTGGAAAGCGCAGAGTTGCTGCTGCCGTGTTTGCAAGCTCTTGTCTAACTGTTCAGCGGCATGGCACAGAACTCCGCGCTTGCTAGTCGAGTGCTTTGCTAACAACACAGCTCGCTTTACGGTCTACAGGTGTGACTGGTGTTGAGCCGTCCGGCTCTGGTAAGCTGCATGTTCGGGTGTGAAGGAGTCTCTCACGACGGTGTTCAGTCTGAGCCCCTAGTTTGTGAAATACCAGCTTAAAAGATGTCGTATGTAAGGTGTGGTACACCTCAGTCGTTGTGTGTTAAGCTGCGAGGTAAGCCAAAGGATTTAGTGAGTGGAAAGGAAGACAGGTTTTCAAGGTACAGTATTAGCATGAGGTAGGGAGAGAACCACTGATAGAGGAGGTTGAAAGATGTAGCTTCTCAGCAACTCTTGAGAGGGGAACCCATCATTCAGTGTCCTATTAATCCTCGGGGGTGGGGGGAAGCAAGTTTCAATCTTTGCTGAGTTTAAGCTTTAATTGATCTTAACCAAGGGCAACAGCTGGGGTGAGACGCTTGTCCTGAGCAACTGGGGCCAAGTAGAGGAAAATAGAGGATTCCTTCCCCTGATCAGTCTGGTTGGAAGGTGCATGGGTGACAGTGTTATTGCCATCCTCTGAGGTGAATAGCCTGTTGGCATCACTGTCCTGACACTTGTGTGGACCTTCCTTGTTACGTCCCCACTCAATTTAATTTTTTTTGAGGAGGTAACAAGGATGGACAGTGAGGGTAGCGCAAGTTCGATCCAAAATTGGCTCAGGAAGCAAAGGGTAATGGTCAAAGGGTGTTTTTGTGACTGGAAGGCCATTTTCAGTGAGGTTCAGCAGGGCTCAGTAGGCCCCTTGCTTGTTGTGGTCTGTGTCAATGAGTTAGACTCAAATATAGGGGGCAAGATTCAGAGGTTTGTAGATGATACAATAATTGGTCATGTGCTTGATAGTGAGGAAGACTGTCAATGGACTGGTCAGGTATCAGAAAAGTGGCAAAGAGAATTCAATCCGGGGCAGTGTAAGGTAATGCAAGAGAATACACAATAAGCCATGAGATACTCAGAGTAGAGGGAAGAGCGGGACCTTGGAGTGCATGTCCACAGATCCCTGAAGATGGCAGCAGACCTGGATAAAGTGATTAAGAAGTCATAGGGGATATTTTCTTTTATTAACTGCGATACTGCATATGAGAGCAGAGAGGTTATGCTCGAAGTATAAAACATTGAGTACTGCGTACAGTTCTGGTCACTGCATCACAGCGAAGATATGATCACACTCGAGGGTACAGGGGAGATTTGCAAGGGTGTTGCCAGTCGTGGGAAAGATAGAAGGAAAGATTGGATAGGCTGAGGTTGTTTGCTTTGCAACGAAGGAGGCTGAGGGGAGATTTAATTGAGGTTTATTAAATGATGAAGGGTCTCAATACAGTGGATCAGAAGGACCTATTTCCCTTAGCAGAGAGGTCAATAACCAAAGGGGCATAGATTTAAAGAAATCGGTGGAAGGGATTAGAGGAAAGTTGAGTTTTTTTCACCCAGATAGTGATGGGATTCTGGAACACTCTGCCTGAAAGGGTGGTAGAAGTGGAAAACCCTCATCGCATTTTAAAAAGTACTTGGATATGCACTTGAGGTGCCGTCATCTGCAGGGCTATGGACAAAGAGCTGGAAGGTGGGATTAGTCTGAATAATTCTTCCTTGGCTGCTTCGGACTTGACGGGCCAAGTGGCCTCCTTCTGTGCCACTAAAAACTCCTATGTTTCTACGAGTGTCTTTATAATGAATGGCAACTTCGACAAGAGACGAGAGGACTGTAGGGATTGTGGTCCTGCCCCAGGCACTGAAAGGCAGCTTGCCGTGCCATTGGCTTTGACCATTAATGGGTTTGACCGTTGATGGGTGGATCAGCGTATAAGCAGAACCACCAGTCACTTTGCAGAAAGGGAGCTTAGAGGTACTTTCACAAAGACTACAACTTGTTAATGGGGGGATTTTCTTTCTCCGCAGGTTGGGACACGAAGATACATGGCCCCTGAGGTCCTGGAGGGGGCAATTAACTTCCAGCGTGATGCCTTCCTCAGGATAGACATGTATGCCATGGGACTGGTGCTGTGGGAGCTGATTATGAGGTGTACCGCAGCTGACGGCAAGTATTAACTCCATTACTTCATGAAAATACGATCTACGTTCAACTTTTACTATTCACTTGATGCAGCCAGTTGGCAGCACTCTCACTTCTGGGTCAGAAGGTCATGAGTTCAAGTCCCACTCCAGAGACTTGAGCACTCCAGTGCAGTACTGGGGGAGTGCTGCACTGTCAGAGATGCCTTCTGTCAGGTGAGATGTTAAAACAAGGTCCCCTGCCCTCCGGTAGGTGCAAAATAGTCTACAGCATTGTTTTGAAAATGAGCAAGGTGTGCTGGTCAATATTTAACCAATGTCACAAGAAAGAGATTATCCAGCGATTAACACATTGCTGTTTGCGGGAGCCTCCTACATTACAACAGCGACCATACTGTGAATGAAAGTCTCCGTAGTCCCAGAGGACCATAGGCTGCTCTCTTATTGGAGAGAGACGACTGGTGTTGAGTTTAACCTGAGGGTCAGTGCACCTCAGGAGAGGGGCATGGTTGAGAAGGCCTGTGATGGATGACCTTAGCCGGTAACCACCATACTTTAAAAAGTTTGTAATTGTTTGTATAGCACTTTGGAATGGCCTGGATTTGTGAAAGGCGCTATACAAACGTGAATCATTTCTTTTTTGTCCTGGGCTGCTAACTCCTGGTTATCTTTTAGCAAGGGTTATCCAGGATAAGGTGCTATCGCAATCTAACCGGAGAGCGGTGCTTCCCAAAATGTGGGTCGCAACTTCCAATCGCGGCCGCAGAGACAGCAGGTAGGGTCACAAGCTGTCCTGCCGAGACTGAGCCCATCACCGGCACCAAGGCCCAGGCGGCAACCAGCCCTGCCCTCGTCCAGCTCCGTCTGGTCTGTCTTCGAGGTGTGACGGAGGAGAGTGATGGACCTGGAAGGTGGGCGGGGAGGCTTCATAAACATCTTACGTAGGCTGCGCGGGGCTTCTGCCGGGGATATGCCCAGGTTAATGGCTGCCGTCCCTATAGGGAACAATGTGCAGCAGGACATTTGGAATGGCATCATCTTTATAGGGGGCAAACGTAGCAGGGCGTATGCACAGCCATCTTGGACCAGGAAGCAGGGTGAGAGGACCTTCACTGAGTCTGTCACTGGGAAATAGGGAGAGCTTGACTGAAACCCACATAGGTACATGAAATAATAACATTTTTACAGGGCAGATTAAAATACAGTTTTTCCTCTTGATATATATATGCTGATCTATAATGCACAAGCTTTAATAATTATATACTGAATGGTTCTACGCTGTTCTTGTCCTGCTCTGAGGCTGTAGTTGTGGCTGCAGCAGGTGACAGATTTCAACGAGGACGGGCAATCTCTCGCACTGTCCCTTGCTGAGGTTCAGGTAGGTGGGTTGCTTCCAGATCACCCTGGGCACAGTTAGCCTTCTACTGATGGCCCTTTGCCTCCTCCCTCTTCCAGCAGCCTGTCTGACTCTGCATTGCCCTCTTTTCATTCACCAAGTCACAGTGGATTCCATGGGGATTGCCTAGTGCTGCACCCACACCTGAGAGCAGCTGATTTGTGTAGAGGCCTTGAAGTCAGAGAAATGTTCTTCAACACCTTGTCACACCATCCCTGCAGACTTTTGCAACTTGAAGTCACTCCAGAAAACACGGAACACTTTTCGAATTGAAGTAACAGCCAGCAGAAATCAACCAGCGACTAGAGAGGCCGTCGATTAGAGAGTTTATTTCCAAAATGGCAGTGTTGGTGTCAAATCAGCATTGCCTACTGATTGATATCATGATCGTCCTACTCGTCTTAGCTCCGACCGACATTAGCTGCATGCACGCTAACGCCTGCACCAGGCTGGCATCCACCACAACTCTCGGCAGAAGGGTGCGGTGTGGGTGTAGCGCACGCCATTTTGGTCCCAGAGTGTGGCACCTGTGGTGCCTTAACAACAGGTGCTACTGAGCCCAGCTTTGCGCACAGAATTTCCAGCATCAGTTACAGGCTTCACAACTGGAGTCATTGTTTTGGATTATCTCCCTGGTTTGAAGAGAGGCTGGCAATTGTTTCCCTTGGGGGCATCTGTCTGTTGTGTGAGTGGGAGGTCCACCAGCCCCTGCGGAGATGTGTGATGAACCAAGATGGCTTTTAGTGGTGGCGCAGTGGCCTTGTTGCTGGATTATTAATCCAGAGACCCAGGGGTAATGCTCTGGGGACCCGGGTTCGAATCCCACCACGGCAGATGGTGAAATTTGAACTCAGTAAAAAATCTGGAATTAAACGTCTAATGATGACCTTGAAACCACTGTCGATTGTCGTAAAAACCCATCTGGTTCACTAACGTCCTTTAGGGATGGAAATCTGCCAAACTTACCTGGTCTGGCCTACACGTGACTCCAGACCCACAGCAATATGGTTGACTCTTAAATGGCCTCCGAAATGGTCTAGCAAGACACTCAGTTGTATCAAATCTCTACAAAGTCTCAATAAAGGAATTAAACTGGACGGACCACCCGGCATCGACCTAGGCACCGGAAACGACAACGCCAATCTCAGTCCTGTCGACCCTGCAAAGTCCTCCTTACTGACATCTGGGGGCTAGTGCCAAAATTGGGAGAGCTGTCTCATAGACTAGTCAAGCAACAGCCTGACATAGTCATCCTCACAGAATCATACCTTACAGATAATGTCCCAGACACCACTATCACCATCCCTGGGTATGTCCTGTCCCACCGGCAGGACAGACCCAGCAGAGGTGGCGGCACAGTGGTATACAGTCGGGAGGGAGTTGCCCTGGGAGTCCTCAAAATCGACTCCGGACCCCATGAAGTCTCATGGCATCAGGTCAAGCATGGACAAGGAAACCTCCTGCTAATCACCATGTACCGCCCTCCCTCAGCTGATGAATCAGTGCTCCTCCATGCTGAACACCACTTGGAGGAAGCACTGAGGGTGGCAAGGGTGCAGAATGTACTCTGGGTGGGGAACTTCAATGTCCATCGCCAAGAGTGGCTCGATAGCATCACTACTGACCGAGCTGGCAGAGTCCTAAAGGACATAGCTGCTAGACTGGGTCTGCGGCAGGTGGTGAGGGAACCAACAAGAGGGAAAACATACTTGATCTCATCCTCACCAACCTGCCTGCCACAGATGCATCTGTCCATCAGCAGGAGTGACTACTGCACAGTCAGTCATTGTGGAGATGAAGTCCCAGCTTCACATTGAGGATACCCTCCATCGTGTTGTGTGGCACTACCATTGTGCTAAACGGGATAGATTTCGAACAGATTTAGCAACTCAAGACTGGTCATCCGTGAGGCGCTGTGGGCCATCAGCAGCAGCAGAATTGTACTCAAACACAATCTGTAACCTCGTGGCCCAGCATATCCTCCACTCTACCATTATCACCAAATGCAGGCAGGCATGCCATGAGCAGCACCAGGCATACCTAAAAATGAGGTGTCAATCTGGTGAAGCTATAACACAGGACTACTTGCGTGCCAAACAGCATAAGCAGCAAGTGATAGACAGAACAAAAACAGAATTACCTGGAAAAACTCAGCAGGTCTGGCAGCATCGGCGAAGAAGAAAAGAGTTGACGTTTCGAGTCCTCATGACCCTTCAACAGAACTCAATTAAAATTTGATGTGACGTAAGGTGTCAGAGGAATCACGGATGTAGGTGGGAAGGGACTGGACAAAGGGAGAGAGAAGGGAGTCAAGATAACGAGAAATGAGTTCCGTGGGGCGGGAACAGGCTGACACGATCGGTCTGCCGGGACAGTCCTGTTTGTGGATTTTGGGTAGGAGGTAGAAGCGGGCCGTCCGAGGTTGGGCGACTATCAGGTTGGAAGCTGTGGGAGGAAGATCTTCAGAGGAGATGAGGTCAGTGACAGTCCTGGAAACAATGGCTTGATGTTCTGTGGTGGGGTCATGGTCCAGGGAGAGGTAGGAGGAAGTGTCTGCGAGTTGACGCTCAGCCTCCGCGAGGTAGAGGTCAGTGCGCCAGACAACAACAGCACAACTCTTGTCAGCCGGTTTGATGACGATGTTGGGGTTGGACCTGAGAGAAGTGATTGACAGAGCTAAGCGATTTCGCAGCCAATGGATATAGATCTAAGCTCTGCAGTCCTGTCATATCCAGTCACGAATAGTGGTGGACATTTACACAACTCAGTGGAGGAGGAGGCAGCTCGACAAATATCTCCATCCTCAATGATGGGGGCCCCAACACATCAGTGCAAAAGATAAGGCTGAAGAACTTGCAACAACTTTCAGCCAGAAGTGCTGAGTGGATGATCCATCTCGGCCTCCTCCGGAGGTCCCCAGCATCACAGTTGCCAGTCTGCAGTCAATTCGATTCACTCCACGTGATATCAAGAAACGGCTGAAGGCACTCGATACTGCAAAGGCTATGGGCCTTGACAATATTCCGGCAATAGTACTGAAGACTTGTGCTCCAGAACTTTCCGCGTCCCTAACCAAGCTGTTCCAGTACAGCTACAACACTGGCATCTACCTGGCTATATGGAAAATTGCCCAGGTACGTCCTGTACACAGAAAGCAAGACAAATCCAACCCGGCCAATTACTGCCCCATCAGTCTACTCTCGATCATCAGTAAAGTAACAAGTGGCACTTGCTTAGCAGTAACCTGCTCACTGACGCTCAGTTTGGGTTCTGCCAGGGCCACTCAGCTCTTGCCCTCATTACAGCCTTGGTTCAAACATGGACAAAAGAGCTGAATTCCCGAGGTGAGGTGAGACTGACTGCCCTTGACATCATAAGGTCAGAAGTGGGGATGTTCGCTGATGATTGCACACTGTTCAGCACCATTCACAGCTCCTCAGACATTGAAGCAGCCCATGTCCAAATGCAGCAAGATCTGGACAATATCTAGGCTTGGGCTGACAAATGGCAAGTAACATGCTACATAAATGCCAGGCAATGACTATCTCCAACAAAAGAGAATCTAACCATCGCCCCTTTACACTCAGTGGCGTTACCAGCACTGAATCCCCCACTATCAACACCCTGGGGGTTACCATTGTCCAGAAACTGAACTGGGCTAGCCATGTAAATATTGTGGCTACAAGGGAAAGTCAGAGGCTAGAAATCCTGCAGTGAGTAACTCACCTTTTCACTCCCCAAAGCCTGTCCACCATCTACAAGGCACAAGTCAGGAGTGTGATGGAATACTCCCCACTTGTCCGGATGAGTGCAGCTCCAACGGCACTCAAGAAGCTTGACACCGTCCAGGAAAAGCAGCCCGCTTGATTGGCACCACATCCACAAACATTCAGTCCCTCCACCACCAACGAACAGTGGCAGCAGTGTGTACCATCTACAAGATGCAAGGCTCCTTAGGCAGCACCTTCCAAACCCACGACCACTACCATCTAGAAGGACAAGTGAAGCAGAATAATGGGAACACCAGCACCTGGAGGTTCCCCTCCAAGCCACTTACGATCCTTGGCTTGGAAATATATCGCCGTTCCTTCAATGTCGCTGGGTCAAAATCCTGGAACTCCCTTCCTAACAGCACTGTGGGTGTACCTACACGACATGGACTGCAGCGGTTCAAGAAGACAGACCACCAGCATCACCTCGAGGGCAATAAATGCTGGCCCAGCCAGCGAAGCCCACATCCCATGAATGAGTTAAAAAAAAATAGTATTTGAAACACATCCCCAAGGTGCATATTTTAAGATGTCTGTCTTTTTTTTTAGGATTCGATAATTTTCTTTTTTTAATTGTAGGGTTGAAATTGGAAGGAATTGGGTAGCTGGTTCAGGAATTGGATCTTGACTCCAAGGTCATGGGTCAAAAGTCCCAGTACAATCCATGAGTCGGACGGACATTTTGATTAAGAACAGGAAGCACCCGATGGGCGGGGTCTCATTTGATGCTGGGATTGAGGGGCATCTTTGGCCAGAGCGTGCCTGCCCTAAAAAATAAAAAGCGCTACCCTTGAACTTTTCAAATTCATTCTCAGGTTGTGAGTGCCGCTGACGTTCATTGGCCATCTCTCGTTGTCCTGAGAAGGCGCTGGTGGTGGACAAACGGTAGCGATTTGCTACAACTGAGTGGCTTGCTCAGCCATTTTAAATGGCTGTTAAGAGCCAGCGACTTTGGTACGATGATGGAGTCAGATATAGGGTTGGAGCAGGAGAAGATGACAAGTTCCCTTCCCTGGAGGAGATGTTAATGAACCAGTCGGATTTTTCCAGAAATTGGACAGCTGTGTGGTCACTTTTCAGCTCCAGATTTTTTTTTGAACTGAATTTAAATTCACAAGCTTCCGTGGTGTTGGGATCTGAACTTACAGCACCCAAAGAGACCATTCGGCCCATCACGCCTGTGCTGGCTCTTTGAAAAAGCAGCTGTGCTTAGTCCCGGGTCCCTGCTTTTTTGACGATAACCCTGGAAGTTCTTCATCCTCAAGTAGGTGCCCAACTCCCTTTTTAAAATTATTTATGGAATCCGCTTCCACCACTTTTTCAAGTTGAGCCTTCAGATCCTGGCAACTCTGAGTGCAAATATTTCCCCTCACCATGCTCTGTCTTTTTCCAGTGATTTTGAATTTATGACCTCTGGCTATTGACCCACTCACCAGAGGGAATAATTTTTCCCCTGTCTACTCTCGCCAAACCTTTCATTAATCTTGCAAACCTCAATTACGCCATCTCTTAACCTTCTCTGTTCCAAGGAGAACAGTCCGAACTTCTCTTGATTGTTTAGAACACGCGATAGGAAGAGGAGTAGACCGCACGGCCCACCGAGTCTGCATCGCCATTCAGTACGATCGTGGCTGATCTTTGGCTTCCACTCCACTTTCCCACCCACTCCCCATATCCCTGATTCCCTGAGACACAGAAAATGCCTATTCCAGCCTTCAATATATTCAAGGATGGAGCATCCGCAACTCCCTGGGGGTAGAGAATTCCAAAGATTCACAACCCTTTGAGTGAAGAAATTTCTCCTCACCTCAGCCCTAAATGATCATCCCCTTATCCTGAGACTCTGTCCCCGTGACCTAGGTTCCCCAGGCAGAGGTAACAACTTCTCAGTACCTACCCTGTTGAGCCCATCTAGAATCTTGAATGTTTCAATGAGATCACCTCTCATTCTTCCAAGTCCCAGAGAATACAGACCCAATTTGCTCAGCCTCTCATCATAGGGTAACCGTCACATCCCGGGGACCAATCCAAGTGAACCTTCGCCCTTCCTTAAATATGGAGAGCAAAACCACGCACACTATTCCTGGTGCGGACTCACCTAAGCTCTGTACAATTGTAGCAAGACTTCTTTATTCTTGTACTCCAATCCCCTTGCAATGAAGGCCAACATGCCATTTGCCATCCGAATGGCTTGCTGGTACCTGCATGTTAACTTTCCCCTGTTTCTTGTTTGAGCACAGCCCAGTCTCTCCAAACATCACTGTTTACAAGTTTCATGCCTCTTAAAATAATATTCTGCTTTTCTATTCTTACTACCAGTGTCAATGGTCCAGCCGTGTAACTGAGAGGGTCACAGTCCCGGTTAAAGTGAAGTCATTTTCCTTGCCCCTCTGTTTGTACAGGGCCCGTTGATGAGTACATTTTGCCATTTGAAGAAGAGATTGGCCAACATCCGACACTGGAGGATCTGCAAGATGTGGTCGTCCACAAAAAGCTAAGGCCTGTGTTAAAAGAATGCTGGTATAAGCATCCGGTGCGTATCCACTGCCCCTTGTGGCCTCATTGCCTGCCAGATAATGATTTGTACACTCGACTAATAACTACCTCATGTAACAGTCAATCCCCTGGCTTCTGGCTGAAATATTGTGACTCTACACACTACCCGCCTGCACCCACCTCTCGCCGGCAGACTCTCTCCCTACTGGCCCCCTCCTCTCTCCCTGCTGCCCCCCTCCTCTCTCCCTGCTGCCCCCCTCCTCTCTTCCTGCTGCCCCCCTCCTCTCTTCCTGCTGCCCCCCCTCTCTCCCTGCTGCCCCCCCTCTCTCCCTGCTGCCCCCCTCCTCTCTCCCTGCTGCCCCCCCTCCTCTTTCCCTGCTGCCCCCCCTCCTCTCTCCCTGCTGCCCCCCCTCCTCTCTCCCTGCTGCCCCCCCTCCTCTCTCCCTGCTGCCCCCCCTCCTCTCTCCCTGCTGCCCCCCCTCCTCTCTCCCTGCTGCCCCCCCTCCTCTCTCCCTGCTGCCCCCCCTCCTCTCTCCCTGCTGCCCCCCCTCCTCTCTCCCTGCTGCCCCCCCTCCTCTCTCCCTGCTGCCCCCCCTCCTCTCTCCCTGCTGCCCCCCCTCCTCTCTCCCTGCTGCCCCCCCTCCTCTCTCCCTGCTGCCCCCCCTCCTCTCTCCCTGCTGCCCCCCCTCCTCTCTCCCTGCTGCCCCTCCCCCTCTCTCCCTGCTGCCCCCCCTCCTCTCTCCCTGCTGCCCCTCCCCCTCTCTCCCTGCTGCCCCCCCCCTCCCTGGCGGCACGCCCCACCTTCTCTCCCGAATGCTCACTGCGAGAGGGGTCTCAGGAGAGAGGTCGGAGGAGGGAGGAAGTGACTGGAAGGGGCTGAGAGTGGGAGACGGTCTTGAGGAACAGAACAGAGTGTCCGAAATGGTGCCGATCGGGGGTCTCACTGGTGTTCAGTGGTCTCCAGCACGGAACAAGGGTAAAGCGAAAGTCCTGATGTGCATCATCGCACCCAGGAACATGCATGGATTTCACCCCCTTGAAAATATCACCCGTGTCTAAAACAACCCTCTGCTTTTTGCCTAAAACTTTGGCTGAAAAAAGATTGACTTTTACATGAGTGTATCCGGTAGCTATCTTGCAGAATGGTGGATTTTTGGTTGGGGAAAGCTAGCCGGGAGGAAATAACCTCTGACCTGGATTGAGACCCTGGAGGTTGTTCATTCTGGGGTCTGCACACCCAGCTGTGTGTGCATGTTAGAATTAAAGGAAACGTGAAAGCGTTTCCCTCCTGTGTTAATGTTGAATTTTTGAAATTTGAATTTTTATTTTTTAGAGTTTTTGTTTTGTGTTAAATACGCCAAATGCATGGGTTTAATCCTAAACTCCTGGGTTCACTGCGTTGGGCATCACCTCCTAGCTGGGCCCGGGCTTTTCACTCCGGGCTCTGCTATGGGCATTGCTCCTTCATCTTAAGATTCTCAATTTAAAAACAAAACGCTAAAAGCAAGCGACAAACAGTAAAGGAAGAGGAAGAAGGAACATATATTTCACTTGGGATTTGTGGCAAAGGAACAGCCCATTCAGGGGGAAGCAGTGGCAATGTTACCGGACTATTAATCCAGAGGCCCAGGCTAATGCTCTGGGGCACATGGGCTCAAATCCCGCCACGGGCAGCTGGTGCTATTTAAATTCAGTTAATAAATCAGGAATTGAAAGCCTGTCTCCCTCGTGGTGGCCTTGACAACTATAGTCGATTGTCGTAAAAACCCATCTGGTTCACTGGTGTCCTTTTTAGGGAAGGAAATCTGCTGTCCTTACCTGGGTTTGGCCTAAAAATGACTCCAGACCCACAGCCCTCTGAAAGGGTCTAGCGAGCCACTCAATTCAAGGGCAGTTAGGGATGGGCAACAAACGCTGGCCTTGCCAGTGATGCCCACATCCCGGGAAAGAAAACCAAGCCCAGCCAGCCCATGCCAGTGCTTATGCTCCACTGCAGCCTCCTCCCATCTTTCCTCATCTGAATCTATCATCGTAACCCTCTATTCTCTTCTCCCCTATGCGTCTCTAGCTTCCCCTTAAATACATCTACACTGTTCACTTCAACCACTCCCTGTGATAGTGAGCTCCACGTTCTCACCACTCTTTGGGTGAAGAAGTTTCTTCCTAATTCCCTATTGGATTTCTTGGTGACCATCTTATATTGATGGCCTCTAGTTACGCTCTTCCCCGCATGAGGAAACACTCTCTCTGTATCCGCTCTGTCAAAACCTTTCAGAATTTGAAAGACCTGCTATTAGGTCACCTCTCTCCTTTTTTTTACCAGAGAGAAGAGACCTTGTACCTACACACTTCTGGTATCATCCTCGCGAATCTTCTCCATTCCCCAATCCTTTTTATATAATATGGCGACCACAGTACTCTTAAGTGTGGTCTAACCAAGGTTCAAAGCAGGATTATCATAACTTCCCTGCTTTTCAATTCTATCCGTCTAGAAATAAAGCCGTGTTTTTTTTTTATATATCTCCCTTCCTTCCTGTCCTCAAATGTCCCAAAGCAACAGAGGGGTTCTGCTGTCCTCTAGGTGAACGGAGCGGCCATTTGCACAAAAGGTCGCTGGAGGTCAGGAGGGGTCCCTGCTCCTTAAAATGAAAAGAGCCCCGGGATCCTTTACGTTCGCCCGATCTGCCAGACGCGACCCTGCTTTAGCATCTCATCCGAAAGGCGTCACCTCTGACCACCGTGCTTGGTAGCGCAGTGCTGTGTCCGCTTGGGTTTCCGTGCTCGGTCCCCTCGTGGAGCTTAAGCCACCCGCCTTCTGACTCAAAGTCAAGAGTGCTCCAAGCGGCTGCCAGTAAAACCGAGCCCTGAGCGCAAGGCCCAACAGAGCTCACCCACGTCGAATAACTTGTTGATCTTACCCCAAGTGGGGGCCATTTCTAGGGTGGTGAACGTATTGATGACGTTGCCACCTTGCCTTTTAAGACGTGGCCACGATTTAAAGATGGCGCCCTTTTTGCCAGCAATAACTTGTCAGGCATTGTCATGGCCACCCGCCCGTGTCAAGGGGATAATGGAACAAGTGAGCAAAAATGGGGTCAAAGTGCTAGGTTTTAAGGGCCGTCATTGAGGAGGAGAGGTTGAGGGAGGGGAGCTCAGGGGCCCCAAGCAGGTGAAGGCACAGCCGCCAGGCGAGGAGCAAAGGAAGCCGGGGATGCGCAAGAGTCTTTGGTTAGCATTAAACCAGCAATTGGTCAGAACGTGGGGAAGTCCCAGGCCAGTATTTAAGGATACAGGGTATGGTCGTATAGCGGTTACGTTATTGGACGATTAATCCAGACAACAAGTTCAAATCCCACCAAGGCTGCTTAAGAATTTTAAATTTTAAGGTCATTGGCAAACCAGCCGGTGTGAAATGAGGAGAATTTTTTGTTTTTATTTTTAACGCAGCCGGTTGTTAAGATTTAGAACGCAATGTCTGAAAGGATGTAGAAGGGGGGGGGGTTGAATGGTAATTTGATAAAAGGGAATTGGATCTATACGCGAAAGGGAAAACAGTTGCAGGGATCGGTGGGGGTGGGGGAGGTGGGACTAATTGATTGTTCTTTCAAAGAATTGGCTGTATGACCGTCTCTGGTGCTGATTCATTCTATGATTCCTATAAGAGTGGGTTTTCTTTTCTCCCTCCCCCCCACCCACTCCCGCCACCCACTTTCCCTGCAGGGTTTGGCGCTGTTTTGTGAGACGATCGAAGAGTGCTGGGACCATGACGCCGAGGCCCGTCTCTCGGCTGGCTGTGTCGTGGAGCGTATCTCGCAGACCCGCAGACTAATCAATGGCACTACCTCAGACTGCCTGGTGACGATGGTAACGGCCGTCACAAACGTGGACCTGCCACCCAAAGAGTCCAGCATCTGAGTGTCATTTTGGAGCGAGAGAGAGAGAAAGAGAGAGAGAGTGAGAGAGAGAGGGGGAAAAAAAAAAGAGGAAAGAGAAAAACAAACAAACGGAAGAAGAAGAAGAAAACAAAAATCTGTGTCTTTTCCCAGACTCGGTGGGATTCGAACCACTGAAGCAACACAGCTGCTATTTTAACTTGACTTTTTTTTTTGGTTCTTTTGGATTCGGAACAATTTACCAGCACGTTACTCTACTGTAATTAACGGGACATCTCAGCATAAAAGCATTCAGGTGCTGACCAGTGAATGCAGCAAAAAAAAAACAAACAAACAAACAAACAAACAGGTGCAGGTACCTCAGACTCGAGTCCATTTTTAGGCCGTGTGGGTTTCTTTCCTCCGCTCGTTTTGTGGCTTTTCTTGTCTTCTGGACAGCATGTTTGTGACGTTTTTTTTTTAAGAAACACAGATACGAAACCTGTATCACCTGCAAAAAAAAACAAACAAACAAACAAAGCTGGGGGAGGGGGGGAGGGGGGAGAAAAAGATGCTGCAATTAATAGGAGGAAACTTTTTAGACTGTTACACGCGATTTACCTTCCTCAAGGGATCTACATTTTGACAGTGAGTGCTCAAATGGTAAATATGTCTTTCACGGATTGAACGGGTGTCACATGCGCATGCACACACACACACACACACACACACGTGCGCACACACACACGCACACGTGCACACATACACACACGCACACGCACGTGTGCGCACATGCACACACACACACACAGGAGGGAGACGTTGTAGCGATCTCTTCAATGGGTGGTTTTATGAGGGGAAGAGAATAACTGGGCGGGAGGGAGGAGTTCACAAAACTTTTTGCAGCCTTTGGACAAAAACAAAACAAAACAAAACAAAAAAAATAAAGTAGCTACGGAAGTATTTCTCAGGTAACCGGTAAATTGGGGGAGGGTGGGTGGTGGGGTTGTTTATTTGAGGGGGGGGGTGGGGGCTGTGTCATCATCCACCACCACCGCAAAAGAAAAAAAAGTTCTTTATTTTGTCTTAAAAAGGGGTGCATATTTTACGGCTGCATTTACCTAACACCATGTGCAGTTTTTTTTTTAAGTGGGTGAACAGTCCCTAACGCTGCTCTTTGAAACGCGCGAGTTTTTTTTTGGTTAATTTTTGCATTGCTCAGAAAACGAAAACACACGACAGCGACAAAATACACAAACGCATAAAAATACGTGGCTTCCGAGGTTTTAACGAGAGAGAAGAGAAAAAAAAAGATTCATGACCACAGACCACCTCAAAAAAACCAGAAATACCTCAGATTTTTTCTACCTGTATGATTTGATTATATATTTTGTTAGTTGTGTTGTATGTAGTGCTATTTTAATGTAAGTTGGCTTTTACGACAAGGGAGTTTAATAAGTTTCAAATTCTTAGGAAGTGCTGCCATTTACCTTGTTGAGGCACTGTTGTAAATAACTGGGTGCAGTTGTCGAAGATTGGCTATAATAAGGTACTTGGGCATTATCTGTCTCATTGCCTGTGCTCGCATCTCTTCCTATCTCTTCCGACCCTTCTAATTTGTTTTTTTTAAATAACTGAACTCTTTGTGAATATTTCACTATTGTGGCGGTTTTATTTTCTCCTAAATCTTAGCTGCGCAGCAGTTGCCTTCCAAACACACGTTTGGAAAAAAAAATACCTTTCTTTTCAGGAGCTCTTGAAGTCTCTCTTTTCTCTCTCTTAAGTTGTACTCTTCCCACCTCCCTCCCTCCCTCCCCGCAGCCCCAGGTGCCATATTGTTAACTAACAGGGTGATTAACAACTAGTGTGAGATTTATTTTAAAAATTGGTTTTATGAGCATGGTCCCTTTGTGCTAAATGTTCACAAAAATGCCAATACGAGCTTTTTGTTTAATACATATATATATACACAAAACAAACTGTTTATCTGCTGAGGGGCAAGCACTGTTGAAAAGATCTTTGGAAAAGTGCAGCCTTTATTTCCCATTCTATGCATGTATTTTCAGGCCACTCTTTTTGCACATTTTTTTAAAAAAAAAACTAATTGTAAAATTGACGTTATACAGATTGAAACGTAGCCCCCCCAGTAATGTAATTTTCGAACGTGGAAACGAGTCGGTTTAGTTATTGGTCTTAAAACGCGAAACAGACGCCCCCCCCCGAACCCTTCCAGTGTGCAGGATCTTACAGCACAGGATGAGGCCGTTTGGCCCATCGTAGCTGGTGCCAGCTCTTTGAAAGCGCCGTGCCCTCTTTTGAAATTAAATCTGCTTCCTCTGCCCTTTCCGAGCAGCGCCTTGATTGAGTTTAATGACGGGCGGGAGAGGGAAGGTTACGTTGTAAGTATTAAGTGCTGGTTTTTGCACCAACTCACCTTGACTGCTGTGTAGTTTAAAGATTGTGAAAGTCTGATGATGTGTTTGTGCCTGGCGATTTTGGACATCACCGCCGAGGCGTTTCCCTGGCTTCGTGTGAAAAGCTTTGTTCCTCTTTGACAGATACAGTCCGCGCTATATCTTCTTCCATCTGATGATAGCGTCAGGTAAATATTTTGGGTTGAGTTAGCTCAGTGCAGTTCGCAAAAATAACCTGAGGGACCCGCACTGGGAGCCTGCGGAGACTTCTTTGCGCTCAGGTACCTTTTCGAGTGTCAGTAAACACCATTGGCCCATCAATTTTATTAGGAGCTGGATTCCCAAGGCCATAGTCATTGGCTTTCCATGTTGTTTCGCCTCCCCTCTCAACCCCTGATCGCAAACTCCACCTGCTCTGAATGATTGTTATCACACCTGCATTTTACAGTAACACTGGGCCACGTATCGGAAAAGTGACGTTCAAATCTTTGTGCAAAGTCTTGCCGCAAGTTGTTAAGATGTCCACTTGGGTGTATTTAAGAAGTGTTTTTATTATTTTTTAGTTAAGTGTGGCCACAGTTCTCTGAAGAGGGTACGTTTTTAAGTACGCAGGGACGTGCACACCTGAAGTAGGACAGGAGGATACCAAGCTGCATTTGTTTCTGGGAACACGGTAGGACGATTTCAAATGAGAGAGGAAAACAAAAAGCCTCACGTAGACGAGATGCTGTTGCCCCAAAAATGGTAAATTGGGAAGGAGTTATCGAATACCTTGACTCGAACCTTCCACCTATGCGGTGGAGATTTACAAACCTCTGCTGGTTTTTTTATTTCAAATTTTTTATTTCCTTAGTAACTACTAATGAGCTCAGTTTTCCCATTTTTATTTTGTTTGATTTTTTTGGGCCTTCTGAGTATAAACAGCCAGCTGTTCGTACAGGTGTTTTTCTAGGTCGGTCGTTGAGTGGGACCTGCAGAGGCATCCTGATCTATTGTGTCTTCAGTGTGGGAATCCACACACACAATCTTTGGATTGAATACTGTGAACAGAGGCAAGTTGGGATCACAATAAGGCCTGGGACTCCCCTCTCTCGGACAGGTACTCCTCGCTGTATTGTCGGTTGTCTCTGTGGCTGACTTCTCACACAAGGCGTGTTTCGTTGGCAATTGAGAAACGGAGCCGGGTCTGAAGGAACGTGGAGAGTTGGTGGTTAGTGGTGGTGTTGGCGGCAGGGGGGTCGGTGGGAGAGACCTCCTCGCGAGGGGGGTGCCAGAATCAGGGGGGTGGGGGTGGGGAGTGTTCTGCCAAACAGCCAGCACAGTTTTCCTTCACCAGCCAACTTCTGGTGCTCATTACTTCTTGGCTTGACCATCGAGACAGGATTGTGTTAAAATGTATCAGGCTCTTCGAGTTTCCAAAAGGCAGAAAGCAGGAGGAGATGAGATTTGTATTGAGGGGGGGAAGTGGGGGGTGCGCCAAATACTTCAGGCTTTTGCATTCAAATGCGAACTCGTGTGTAGGAAAATCGGACGTGTGGCTTTGCGGAGTCGGGTTCCAACTGTGCTTCCTTCTGCTTTTTTTAATTTAAAAAAAAAAGCAGACGCTGAATCGTCCAAAGCTCTTGTGATACTGAAATGGCACTCGACACGAAGAATCACAACTTGCAAAAAACCACGCCTTTTAGGAATGTCACGATAACCGTGTTTAAGGATCAATGTTTTTATAATATATTTTTTTTAAATTCTCAGTGCTGTGCATTGGAATGTGATTGACTTGAATTGCAACCTGACTCATGATCCACGCTATCACAAGATGTATTATTCGTTTTAATTTAAAGCTGTATACCTTTTTCAGACGTGAGGTGGGGTGCAACAGTTGTGTGGCGTCTTTTTTGCTGGTTGTAGTTCCATTTTCGATTCCTCAGTTGTTTAACAATCTCTCTTTTTTTTAAAAAAAATGTTTCCACAAATGCAGAAGTTTAATACAACGTGTCCACGTTTGAAAACTGGCGAAAATTGTTAGTCGTGTCCTGGGACCTTTTTTTTGGAGGGAAAAGAAGCCAGGTTTGCCAGTCTGGCTGGTTTTTAGAAGTCTTGTGTGCTCTTTTGTCCTATTCTCTGTCACTGTATGGTACTGTAAATATTCATGGTCTCGTTTTTGCTGTATTTAAAAGTAGAAATAACAAAAGTGGCACGTGACAAGGTTTGGAGAGCTGCGCTTAGCTGTGGTGGTGACCTAGGCCATTTTTTTTTAAATTTGCAAGCCCTAAGCCTAAATTGGAGCCCAGGCCGAAGATGGCTGAGAAGCACGTGGTCCGTGGCTAACCTTGGGTGGGGGGGGTGGAAATCGGTGGGGAATGCGCCCAAGTCTGAGTCAGAAGATAAGACATTATCCCATGCCAGGAAACCCAGATTTAGCTCTGACATCTCGCACTCTCGCCCGTGCTTGGGTTGCTAGAGCAGGGATGTGGTGGGAATCAACTCCTGTAAGTACCTCTGCCCGTCACTGATAGTATTAACTGGTAGGGTACCTGTAACGTGGAAGGTGTTTTATTTATATGCCGCCTACAGTCTGAAATGAAATCGAATCAACTTTGTGCTAGTCTGACCTCGTACTGATTGGGGGAAGAAAACATCTCGAGCTGACACCAAAAGCAGGGTTAGCAATGGGGGCAGGAGATTTTGTATTTTAGCGTGTCAGTTCCTGATGATCTCCTTTGGGAAGGACTGAGTTCCTTTTCCTAAATCTTTTCAGTTGGGGGAAAGAACATCAGATTCAGCGTTACGGAACTACTAGGACACATTTTGGACTGTGTTTAGCGGCCGACCCTCTGCTGTGTTTCCCCACAGATGTGAAGAAAGCAGTGTCTAAGGACCTGTTTAGCATCCCCAGATAAACTTGAATGTCTTGCTTTTTATTGTACCGCTTCTACAAATAAATCGTGCAAAGGTGGGTTGGGGGGGTGAAGCCATAAGTCACCTATATTTCAGGTTTTACCAAGTTAATTGTTGAGAAGTAGGTCAGAACTTGCTTGTTGACAGTTGGGGGAGGGACGGCGTGTGTGTTCAGCTGTGGCCGGCTTGGCTGTCACCGTGGAGCTGTCCGCCGACACTCTGACTGTAACGCGGTGAGGCCACTCTCCAGAACTGCCCCTATAGAGCCAGAAATCCATTCCAGTGCTTCACTCCCCAACAGACCTTCCAACCCCAGGACAGGGTGGTGCTTCCCCACCCCCACCCCCAGCGAAGGTTCAGCCAGGTGCCGAAGGTGTGAGGCGGTGGCTAATTTGGCCGGTGTCTCCGGGGCCGCTGCTGCTGCTGCTGCAAAGGCCTCCAGTAGCTTTGGGTTGTCACAAAACCCTTTTCATTTATTCTGCTTTGGTACAGGACGTGCCAGTAAAATGAACAACCAGTGAATGTATATTAGAAGATGCGGGTGATTTCTTGTTTTCCAGAGCTGAGGGTGAGTTGGAAGATCTGTTCGAATCGTGTACCTTTCCCTTCCACACTCACCGTGTGAACTGTAAGTTCCAGTTGGGCTCACAGCTCCCGTCTCCAATTGGCCCAGAGGTCCATGGATATTTCTATGTCAAAGACTGTAGGTTTCACACTCATTGCCTTTTTATTTTCCATGCCATCAAGCCATGACCAGTATCGAAATCCACTTTGGAAAAGAACTGCTCAGTAACGACCAGTGGTTGAATTTGACAGTCACAGGGCTAGGTTAGCTACATGCTGCTATTTGTATTTAATCCAGCTTAGGCTCCATGAACCAGGGGCTCTGTTGCATCTGCCCACAGCCACTGCCTCTGTGGGTCAGTGGTTGGGGTAGATGTTCGCACTGGTCCATGGTGTATCGGTGGAATGAGTCTGGTTTGTCTTGTGCAATTCTTTTCCTTTTGGCCAGAGCCTTCAGCTGCTGAAGCCAGGCCTGCGTGTATAGATATGTGCCAACCTCAGGCAAGGGCTCGTTCACAAGAAACACTATCTAACTCATCCTCTGTGCAATTAAGGCTGAGGGGTCATATTCGTATTCCAAACTGATCTAGCGAGTCCAAACAGGGGAACTTCAGTTTGTGCTAATTGCTGACAGCTCCTTTTGAGCTGCTACACCGATCGTATCCATCAGTCTGTTTGAAGATGTTCAGATCATGTACCTTGGCCTCTTCCGAGAAGCGATTGTACCTTACGTTAAGTGTTGGGAACTGATCCCTGCTCAGATGTCGCCTTGAAAGCAAACGCTCAACACTGGGGTAATTTTAAGTTAGTGTTCTCCATCTGCCAACGCTTAGAACTGATGGAAAGGTGAAGAGTAATCAGAAATTGTGCCTTTCCTTTACTTTCTTCCTTTTATGTTGTTTGGCAAGCAACTGCTGTGTGTCTTTCAGCTCATGTTAGGTTCAAACTGAAACCAGAATCTTTCGGGGTTTTTTTTGTTGTTGTTTCTTTCCCTTTTCCTCGTTGACCAGCCATTATATTTTTTTTTGTGTCTGGATGCAGTTTTTGTGATCCAGATAGTTCAGGAACCAATTACCTCAAACCTCATTAAACAGTGTTGCTAGCTGGAACTCCCTTGATACTTCAGATGTAAACAAAAACGAGAACCTCTCTGGATTGTCACTTGTGAAAAACACTCCCCAGGGATTGAAAAATCTTTTCTCATAGGTCCGGCATCAAAAAAAATACCAAAGAGCTTGGTTAAGCTCTGAAATGGCATTGTGTTGAAAGTGTTTATTTTGAAGGCAGCAATGGCTTAAAAGTATTTCCTGAGGCACATTGTTTTCCAATTTTTTTTTTTTGGATTGTTGTAAGCCCTGTCTTTATTAATTAGAAGCTGCTTTTGGGGGATCTCTGGGGAAACCACACAGCAGTAGGCCCTGAATGTGCTAAAGGTCTTATCTCTGCAGCACATTCAAGCATCATTATGTGCCGCAGCCCTGAGTGCAAAAACAAATGGTAGCAAGGAGTGGAATATCGCACAAAAGGCACAAAAAAAAACCCGGAAGAGTTGCAAGGAAAAGACCAAATCAACCGCCCCGAGCGTGTGAATAAAAGATTAGGCGCAGGCTAACTGGGAAGGCTGAAGCGTCCGCTTTTAGTGAAAGCTTAAGAGACTAGTCAGCCAGGACTGAGGCAAAGGAAGGCCCTCCAGTGTCGACAAAGCACTGGAAGCCGATAACCAGGACACTGGCTCGAGGTGACACCCCACTGCTGTAGGCAAAAGACAAGAGTTCCGAATTCCGTCAGCCAGGCCCCAGTATCAGAACCCTGCAGAACAACGGTAGCCTAGCAATGATTAGAGGATTCTCCCATCCTTCCCAACCCTATTCCACCTCCAATTACTTGAAAAGGAACCCAGGTTGGATCTTGGGACCTCCTGCACAAACCTGGAGCAAACCGAGTTGGAAAAATTTGTTGTCGCCCGTATGAGTTTTATGTTTCTAGTGGATCGTGGGTCTATATTTGCAAAAGTACACAGCCCGGTTTTGTCGTGTGAAGCCCAATTATTGTCACTGGAGTTTTAAGTCAGTCTGTGTGGGTTTTTTTTATTTGAAGTCACTATTACCCTATGGACTGAACTCTGCAGGGGAACTTGGACATGAGGCCCAAGGGGTAGGTTAGCATATCCGTGAGATAATGATACTGAAAGCCGGACTTTTCTTGAAATTTTTTTTTTTTAAAAAGTCGCCCCTTTTGGTTTTAGTGGTGTGCAGTGGATTGGTTGAGATCGAGTTTGAACATTTGGAAACTGTTGGGGGTTCTGTAACTCAAGAGACCCAGCCCCTCAAGTCAAACTGTGTTCAAGGATGTCACCGTAATATGGTCTGTGACGTCTCGTGGACTCCCATTGTAGTTGTGACTGTGGATCCAGGAAGATCTCCCTGCATTGCTGGGACCAGGTACTTGAGGAACTTCCTGTTCTGAAATTATTAATTGTAAAATTTCTAAGGAAAGTTTCTTTCTTTGTTCCAGGCAGTGAAGCTCCTTTTAATGCAATGAATGTTTCTGCCTTGGGAACTCATGTTTTTTTTTAAATTGATTGTATGGGTGTGTGTGGGGATGTGTGTGTGTGTGTGTTTGTTTTTAGAGGTAATGTGGACCAAGATATTTTGATAGTGATTTAGTGCAGTGGATAAATTATTTGGTTCTTTTAAGGTGAATTATTCAAGGCTGGAGATCCATAAAATCAAGTTGGCCTGTCCTTTGAGTGTAATTGTGGCTTTACCTTTTCAGTGGCATATATCAAATTCAAATAGCCACTGCTTTTTAATCCCCACTCTGGGCTCTCTTGGAGCCATATGTCACTGCAATGGAGCTAATGCCTGGATGGGGCCCTTAGCAACCAACTGGTTTCTGACCCTGGGGTTATTAGTAAAAGCTGAGAGGCTCTTCCTTAGCTCAGCCTGCCTAATTGGTTTTAAATATAGCTTCCTTGCTTCCCAAATGACACTGCCTCATCTCACTGCCGGTGCGAAAAAAAACAAATCTAAATTCAATTTACAAGTTTGTTTTTTAAAAAAAAAAGTTGGGCTTAAAATTCTTGGGACTTTTAAGATTGCTGCATCGTCATCATCAGTTTTTTTTTTAAAAAAAAAGCAAAAGGCACGAAAAACATACCTACTGCAGCATTGAGTCATTCTTTATCCGCCATGTGACTTAACCAATTCTATAGCAAGAGGTCAATCTGGAGTCAACTTTGCCACCCGTGTAAAACACACATGATCGAAGGATTTTAAATGCTGTGTGGTTTGCCAAGAGCTCATTAGTGCTGTCTCTTAAACTCACTACCTGGAGAACCTATCAGTATTTCGAGCAAGTGTCAACAGAAAAAAATAATTAAAAATAATGTTCAGCCAGTGTTCTGGGACAAAGCCCACACTGGCCTAGAGGGTTCTGTGAAGTAAGAACTCTACTGTTACAAATAGTATTAGCTGTTCCAAATGGGCAGGACTGATGCCAATAACCTTTTTTTTTGGCCTTGGGGTTGCCTTGCAAAGCAGACTTTAAATGCTGTGACATAAATCTCTTTGGTATTTCTGACTTATTCACGTAGCTGGTGAATCTCTTTGTGCTATGCCGAGATTTCACACAATGCCATTGTCGAAATTCTCAAGGAACAGGAACACCGTGGAGCTTTTATTTTTTATTTTGCCTTTTTAAGTTTGTTTTTGATTTACGATATTTAAGTCTGTTTTTAGTAATTATTTATTTACCAGAGCAATGGTAAGATGACAATGAACTTGGATTTTCTTTTCAACGACAAAAAAAAAGACAAAAAGAGAGAGTATATCGAAAGGAAAATGACTCGGGATGAAGGAATTAAGAAATAATGTCTTGCAATCTGAACCATTTAAAAGGAGGAATTTATTGCAACGCTCTGAGAACCGATGCTGGAAAAGATTTTGAAAGGTTTCTTGATCTTTGGGCCAAACTTAAAAGTACTGTTCTTTTTACCAGGATGAGAGCTGTAAAAATGTGTAGGTTATAACTGACTATTGTAGTTGAAATTGTAGGACAGTGATAGCTTGTACTACTGATTTAACAGAAATTATACTTTAAAAAAAAAAGAAAAACTGTACAAAAAAAGTATACGGAGAGTTAGGCTCTTTGATGTAACCCCTTTGAATTGGAAAGAAGAGTATGCTGATTTTTTTTTAAACTATTAAACACCCTGAAACAGTCCATCCATTGTATTGCAGTTCTGAAAGGACTACATTTCAGGCAGAACACTTAACAATCATTGTAACATACTTCATACAATTTGCAGTGATCTTTGTTCTTTTTACTGTGGTAATTTTAGAAATGAGTATCAAACTTTTGACTAGATGCTATGTTGGGGTGTTGCTGTTCTGGGCTCTGGACCGGGTGCCAGAATAAACCAATATGAATGTAGTATTACCCACCGTGTAAAGCAGCAACACCACAATAGTAGGAAAAACTAGAAAGGATTATTTCAACTTTATCTTTTTGTATATGAAAATAAACATTAAAAAAAAAACGGATAAATCGTGGCCTCCTCGGGGGTTTTTTCCCACTGGATAAGGAAATGTGTGTTGTTGATTGATGCTTAAAAAATGGCCGGGTGGGTTCTGGGCAACATTCACACCACATTAGTGGTAACATTACTGGATTTAGTAATCCACAGGCCCTGAGTAATGCTCCGGAGATGCCTATGAATCAGGAGTAGGCTATTCGGCCCCTTGCACCTGCTCCTCCATCCAACAAGATCATGGCTAACCCGATTGTGACCTCCACTCCACCTTCCGCCTACCTTCTATCCTTTGACTCCCTTGTTAGTCAAGAATCTATCTACCTCTGCCTTAAAAATATTCATGGACCCTGCCTCCACTGCTCTCTGGAGACGAGTTTTCCAAGGATTCACGACACTCCAAGAGAAAAGTTATTCTCATCTCTGTCTTAAATGGAAGACCCCTTATTTTTAAACTGTGTCCCCTAGTTCTAGTCTCTCCCACAAGGGGAAACATCCTTTCAGCATCTACCCTGTCAAGTCCCCTCAGGATGTTATGTTTCAATAAGATCACATCTCAATCTTCTAAACCAATGATTACAGGCCCAGCCTGTATAACCACCACCTCCCCTCCCCCCACCATCCCACTATCAGTCACGTTAACCTTCTCTGAACAGCTTCTAATGTATTTATAACCTTTCTTAAATAAGGAGACCAGAACTGTACACAGTGCCCCAGATGTGGTCTCACCAGCATCCTGCATAACGGTAGCAAAACATTCCTACTCTTATATTCCATTCCCCGTGCAATAAATGACAACATTCCAATTGTCTTCCTAATCACTTGCTGCACCTGCATGCTAACTTTGTGATTCATGCACCAGGACAGCCAGATCCCTCTGCCTCAGAGTTCTGCAATCTCTCTCTATTTAAACAATATGTTGCTTTTCTATTCTCCCGGCTCAAGTGGACAAGTTCACATTTTCCCACATTATACCTCATCTGCCAAATTTTTGCTCACTCATTTAACCTATCTATGTCCCTTTGCAGACTCGTTATGTCCTCTTCACAACTTATTTCCCTACCTATCTTTGGGTCATCAGCAAATTTAGCAACCATACATTTGGTCCCTTCTTCCAAGACATTAATATAGATTGTAAATAATTGATGTCACAGCACTGATCGCTGCGGCACTCCACTCATCACGTTCTGCCTACTGAAACAAGACCCTGTATCCTTAATCTCTGTTTCCCGTTAGCTAACCAATCCACCATCCATGCTAATATGTTAGCCCCTACATAATGAGCTCTTATTTTTTGTAGTAACCTTTGATGTGGCATCTTGTCAAATGCCTTCTGGGAATCTAAGTACAGCACGTCCACAGGTTCCCCTTTATCCGTGTTGCTTTTTACTTTCTCAAAGAGCTCCAATAAATTAGTCAAACACGATTTCCCTTTCACAAAACCATGTTGACTCTGCCTGATTGCAATGAGATTTTCTAAGTGCTCCACTGTAACCTCCTTAGTAATAGATTCCAGCAATTTCCCTAAAACAGATGTTAAGCTAACTGGCCTGTAGTTCCCTGCTTTTTGTCTCCTTCCTTCCTTGAATAGAGGAGTCACATTCATTACTTTCCAATTAGATGGCATCTTTCCAGAATCTAGGGCATTTTGGAAAATTAAAACCATTGCATCTACTATCTCAGCAGCCACTTCCTTTAAGATCCTAGGATGATGTCCATCAGGACTTGGGACTTGTCAGCTTTTAGTTCTAATAATTTTCTCGGTACCCTTTCCCTGGTGATTGTAATTCTTTTAAGTTCCTCCCTCCCTTTCACTCCTGGTTCACAATTATTATTGGGATGTTATTTGTATCCTGTACAGTGAAGGCAGATGCAAAATATCTGTTCAATTCATCCACCCATTTTCTTATTTTCCATTATTAATTTCCCATTCTCACTCTCCAGCGTACCAACTCTCACTTTACTTTTTTCCTTTTTAACTACCTGTAGAAACTCTTACTATCTGTTTTTATATTTATAGCTAGCTTTCTCGTACTCTAATGTATGCTTCCTTATTAATCTTTGTCATTCTTTGCCATTCTTTATATTCTGTCCAATCTTCTGACCTCATCTTTGTGGAATTGTATGCTTTTTCTTTGAATCTGATACTATCTTTAACTTATTTTGTTAGCCACAGATGGTGTGGCCTTCCCTTAAAGTTTTCCTTCCTCACTGGAATGTATTTTTTCTGAGTATTCTGAATTATCTCCATAAATGTCAGCCATTGCATCTCTACTGACCTATCACTTAATCTACATCACTTTAGCCAGCTCTACCTTCATGGCCTCCTAATTGCCCTTATTTAAGTTTAAAACACTAGTCTTAGGACCACTCCTCTCTCCCTCAAACTAAATGTGAAATTTATTATGATCACTGGTATGTAGGGGCGCCTTTACTATGAAGTCATTAATTACTCCTGTCTCATTGCACATTACCAGATTTAGTATAGCCTGCTCTCTGGTGCTAAAACATGCTGCTCTAAGAAACTGTCTTAAAAACACTATGAACTCATCATCCAGGCTACCTTTGCCAATCTGATTTGTCCAATCTATATGTAGATTAAAATCACTCATGATTGTCGCCATACCTTTCTCTCAAGCCCCCATCATTTCTTCCTGTATAGTCAGTCCTACAGTGCAGTTACTGATAGGGAGCCTACAAACCATTCCCACAAATGACTTACCTTTATTATTTCTCATCTCTACCAAAACTGATTCTACATCTTGATTTCCAGAACTAAGGTCATCTCTCTCAATTATACCAATGTCAGGCTTAATTAACAGAGCTACCCCTCCACCTTTTCCTAGATTCCTGTACTTCCTAAATGTCATGTACCCTTGAATATTCAGGTCCCAGTCTTTGTCATTCTGCAAGCATGTCTCTGTAATGGCTATCATATCAAACACATTTATTTCTATTTGTGCTGTCAATTCATCTGTTCTGTTATGAATGCTACATGCATCCTGATACAGAAGTTTGTACATTCTTGTCCTGCCATGCTGAGATCATCATTTCCTTTATTCCTACCTTGCTCTTTTGCCTCGTCTTCTCTTTTAATTTATCACATCTTTCCAAACTTTATTCCTTGCCCCCACTATTTAGTTTAAAGTCCTTGCTACCCGTTATAAAACTCGCCAGAACACTTGTCCCAGCATAGTTCAGGTGAAGACTGTTTCAACGGTACACCTCCCACTTTCCCCAGTACTGGTGCCAGTGCCCCATGAATTGAAACCCATTTTGCCCACGCGAATGAGTCATGCATTTAACACTCTCATCCGATTTACCCTACACCAATTTGCTCGTGGCTCAGGTAGTAATCCAGAGATTTTTACCTTTTCGAGATTCTGCTTTTTAATTTAACCCCCAGCTGCTCAAACTCCTGAAGCAGAATCTCTTTCCAAGTTCTACTCATGCTATGGACCACAACCACTAGATCCACCCCCCTCACACTGCAAGTTCCTCTCCAGCCCAGAGCAGATGTCCTGAACCCTGACACTGGGCAGGCAACACAGCCACCTGGACTCCTGCTCTTGGCTGCAGAGAACTGTGCCCATACCCCTGACTATATTATCCCAAACTACCATTACATTCCTATTAACTCCCCCCGCTTGAATGGTTTCCTGTACCATGGTCAGTTCGCTCATTGACCCTGCAGCTACCGCTTTCTTCCATACAGGCTACAAAAACCTCAAACCTTTTGGACAATTGCAAAGGCTGAGGCTCCTCCACTTCTACCTTGTGGGTCCCCATACCTGCTTCATTCATAGTCACATCCTCCTGTCCCTGACCATGGACCAAATCTGAACACCCTATCCTAAGGGGTGCGACTGCCTCCTGGTACAAAATGTCCAGATAACTTTCCCCCTCCCTCACACATCACAATGTCTGCAGCTCAGCCTCCAGCTCAATGTCTCCTCAAGCTGCAGATACTTACTGTAGATGCGTTTGCCCAGATCACCCTGACATCCAGGAAGTCCCACATTCTGCAGTTGCAACACATCACCTGGCCTGCCATCTTTAATTAAGAATAAATGAACATAGAAAAATTTATAAATGCTGCTAATTCCAATAGCCTTTACTACTGCTAGTAAAGCTTACTACAATTAATAAAACCTTATAATTACTAATAAATTTCATGGGCTCTGAAGATAAATGAGTGAAGTACTCACCAACCAATCATTTATCTGTTTTTCCTGTGATGTTATGCTTTGATTTCTATCAGAACTTGGCTGCCCTGATCTGGAGCCACAGACTGGACTGGGTTGGATAGCTCTTCTAGGTGGTGGTTACTGCCCCTGGACACTCTTTTCATCCAGGTGCTGTTGACTGCCTTCTGGCCCTCCTTGATATGAATTTAAATGCCATCACGGCAGCAGGGGGAATTTAAATTCAATTGGAAATAAAGTGCCAATCTCAGTAACAATAACCATCAGATTGTCATAGACGCCTGCCTGGTTCACTATTATACTTTACAGAAGGCAATCTGCCATCCTTACCTGATTTGGCCTCCATGTGACTCCAGACCTACAGCAATGTGATTTAACTCTACAAAACAAAACGTCAAATGAGAATATATTTGGACTCAACACCAGGCATCAGTACAAGCACCAGAAACAACACTGGCACACCATGTCCAGTCAACCCTGTGAAGTTGTCCTCACTAACAAGACCCTCCGCTGGGGTCTTGAGTCAAAATTGGGAGAGCTGTCTCACAGACTAGATAATCAACAACAGCCTGACATAGTCACACTCACTGAATCATACCTTACAGTTAATGTCCTAGACATCATCATCACCATCCCTGTGTGTGTCTTATCCAACAACCAAGGGGTCAGATCTAAGCTCTACAGTCCTGCCACATCCAGTCGGGAATGGTGGTGGACAATTAAATAACTCACTGGAGGAGGAGGCTCCACAAATCTCCCCATCCTCAATCAGTGCAAAAGACAATGCTGAAATATTTGCAACAATCTTCAGCCAGAAGTGCCAAGTGGATGATCCATCTTGGCCTCCTCCGGAGGTACCCAGCATCACAGATGTCAGTCTTCAGCCAATTCGATTCACTCCACGTGATACCAAGAAATAGCTGAAGGCACTGGATAGTGCAAAGGCTATGGGTCCTGACAATATTCCAGCAATAGTACTGAAGACTTGTGCTCCAGAACTCGCTGCGCCCCTAGCCAAGCTGTTCCAGTGCAGCTACAACACTGGTATCTACCCGGCAATGTGGAAAATTGTCCAGGTATGTCCTGTACACAAGAAGTAGGACAAATCCAACCCAACCAATTGCCGCCCCATCAGTCTAAACTTGATCATCAGTAAAGTGAAGGAAGGGTCATTGACAGTGTTGCCAAGTGGCACTTACACAGAAATAACCTGCTCACTGATGCTCAGTTTGTGTTCCGCCAGGATCACTCAGCTCCTGACCTTATTACAGCCTTGGTCCAGGGACAAAGAGCTGAACTCCAAAGGGTGAGGTGAGAGTGACTGCCCTTGACATCAAGGTAGAATTTGGCCAAGTATGGCATCAAGGAGCCCTGGCAAAACTGGAATCAAAGGGAATCGGGGAAAACTCTCCACTGGTTGGAGTCATACTTAGCACGAAGGAATGTGGTTGTGATTGTTGGAGGTCAATCATCTCAGCTCCAGGATATTACTGCAGGAGTTTTTCAGGGTAGTGTCCTAGGCCCAACCATCTTCAGCTGCTTCATTAATGACCTTCCTTCCATCATAAGGTCAGAAGTGGGGATGTTCACTGATGATTGCACAATGTTCAGCACCATTCGCAACTCCTCAGATACTGAAGCAGTCCATGTCCAAATGCAGCAAGACCTGGGCAATATCCAGGCTTGGGCTGACAGGTGGCAAGTAACATTCACGCCACACAAGTGCCAGGCAATGGCCACCTCCAACAAGAGAGAATCTAACCATCGCCCCTTGACATTTAATGGCATTACCATCACTGAATCCCACACTATCAACATCCTGGGGGTTACCATTGACCAGAAACTGAACTGGACTAGCCATATGAATACTGTGGCTACAACAGCAGGTCAGAGGCTGGGAATTCAGCGGCAAGTAACTCACCTCCTGACTCCCCAAAGCCTGTTCACCATCAATAAGGCACAAGTCTGTTACCATGTTCTGCTACTGATAGCTAATTGGTGAAGAAAGAAACCAGAGTCAGCCTTTGCTTGGAATAGATTTATTCACAGAGTGAAACTTTACAGGTATATATCTCTTGATTCCGCTCTACTCCTGTGTCAATAAGTGTCTCTTTACATGTGTTCAATGAACCATCCAATGAATGTCCTCCACCTTATTGTGCTTAGCCTCAATTGATAGAATTAACGCACACATCCTATGTCCCATTCACCCATCACTCCTGTGTTGACCCTTTTAATCACATTTTGATTTAACGTTTGCAAGTTTCCTTTAAAGTTTTGGTTTGCTTTTTGCAGTACCCCTTTAAGGGGCCACCTTTTAATTTGTCCCTTAATTTGTTAATTTAGTCTATTGGGTTTCCAATAAAAAGATTCATCACCCCGTGCTCCCTGATCTACATTGGCTTCAGATCCTGCAAGGCCTCAATTTGAAAATTCTCAGCTTTGTTCTCAAATCACTCCATGGCGTCAGCCCTCCCTCCATGGGTAATGCAATCTCCTCTAAATCAACAGCCCTCAGAAGGTTATCTGCTCCAGTCCTCCAATTCTGACCTCTTGAGCATCCCTGAACAGCATTGGCAGGCATCTTTTCAGCTACCTGTGCCCTAAGCTTTAGAATTCAGACCCTAGACCGCTACATTTCTCTCGCTCTCGCTCCTCCTTTAAAAAAAACATCTGAAAACTTATCTCTTTGACCAAGTTTTTGGTCAACTTTCCTAATCTCTCCTCTTGCATGGAATTATAAAGCAGAGAAGTTATATAAAACCTGTATGGAACCTTGTTTAGAATCACACACGATGTCACTGTGGACACTTCTGATCTCCATATTATAAAAAGTAAATGGAGAAACTGTGGAAGGTGCAAAACAGATTCACTAGAATGACACCAGAACTGAGAGGTTATACTTATCAGGAATCATCAAACAGGCTGGGGCTCATTCCTCTCGAAACGAGAAGCTTGAGAGGTGACCTGATTGATGTTTATAAGCTTATGAAAGAGTTTGATAGGAAAGAGATGGAGATGATGTTTCCACTTGCAGCTGAGACCAGCACTAGAGATCATAAATAAAAGGCAATAAATCCAATAGGGAAGAAGCTGTTTCACCCAGAGAATATTTAACTTGCTAACATGTAGCTTGCTATGTGGAGTGGTTGATGCATTAAGGGGAAGGGAGATGAACATGGGGGAGGAAGGAATAGAAGGGTTTTTTATATTCATTCACAGGATGTGGTCTTCGCTGGATGGGCCTCTCTTGACTTGTGCCTTGTAGGTGGTGGTCAGACTTTGGGGAGGCAGGAGGTGAGTTACTTGTTGCACGATTCCTAGCCTCTGACATGCTCTTGTAACCACAGTATTTATATGGCTAGTCCAGTTCAGTTTCTGGTCAATGGTAACCCCCAGGATGTTGATAGTGGGGGATTCAGTGACGGTAATGCCATTGAACATCAAGGGGCAATGGTTGGACTCCCTCTTTTTGGAGATGGTCATTGCCTGACACTTGCGTGGCGCGAATGTTACTTGCCACTTGTCAGCCTGGATATTGTCCAGGTCTTGCTGCATTTGGACGTGGACTGCTTCAGTATCTGAGGAGTCACGAATAGTGCTGAACATTGTGCAATCATCCATGTTAATGGGGCTAATTGAAGGGGGGTAAGAAGAGGCTCATGTGGAGCATAAATACCTGCATGAAACAGTTGGCATGAATGGTCTGTTAGATTATGGCCATGTTAACTTTATTTTGAATTTCAAATCCATCTACAACTTTTAGCCTGGTTCAGTGAGTTGTAGTGCTAGACAAATGCAATTTGTTATTGTTGTTTGAGGGGTTATGGAAATAGGTGCAGGTTGAGGCCATAAGGGATTAAAATACCAGATATGCACAAATCTGAAACAAGTTCAAAGTGAAAGCTTCACACTTAGGTTAACCTATTTAGTGCCAGTCCAGTTAAAACAGGAGCCAGTTCTGGTTATGATGGAAGGGTGATACATAGAGTCATAGTCATAGAGTTACACAACACAGAAACAGGCTCTTCAGCCCATCGTGTCCATGCCGGCCATCAAGCACCTATTTATTCTAATCCCATTTGCCAGCACTTGGCCCAAAACCCTGATTGCTGGCGTTTCAAATGTTCTAAATACTCAACTAAATACTTCTTAAATGTTGTGAGGGTTCCTGCCTCTACCACCCCTTCAGACAGTGTGCTCCAGATTCCAACCACCCTCTGGGTGAAAAATCTTTCCTCAAATCCCTTCTAAACCTCCTGCCCCTTACCTTAAATCTATGCCCCCTGGTTAGTGATACCTCCGCTAAGGGGAAAAGTTTCTTCCTATCTATGCCCCTCATAATTTTTATACCTCTATCAGGTCCCGCTTCAGCCTTCTCTGCTCTAAGGAAAACAACGCTAGCCTATCCCGTCTCTCTTCATAGCTGAAACGCTCCAGCCCAGGCAACATCCTGGTGAATCTCCTCTGCACTCTCCAGTGCAATCACATCACATGCATTAAATAATCTGATTTCCAAACTTAAAAGCACTGCAGATTGCTCCTTGCAAAATACCACAAGAACCAGCAATTGTTTTTTTCATGGGATGTGGGCTTCGCTGGCTGGGCTAGCATGTATTGCCCATCCCTAGTTGCCCTTGAGAAGGTGGTGGTGAGCTGCCTTCTTGAACCGCTGCAGTCCATGTGGTGTAGGTACACCCACAGTGCTGTTAGGGAGGGAGTTCCAGGATTTTGACCCAGTGACAGTGAAGGAACGGCGATATATTTCCAAGTCAGGATGGTGAGTGACTTGGAGGGGAGCTTCCAGGTGGTGGTGTTCCCATCTATCTGCTGCCCCTGTCCTTCTAGGTGGTAGAAGTTACAGGTTTAGAAGGTGCAGTCGCTTGGTGAGTTACCAAAAATGCGAAATAAAATTCTCAGCATCTGTTGGGAGGCAACAGGTGAGTTCACTGGACAGATTGTCCCCTCATTGAGATGCATGGAACCAGCCCCATGCGGTCCGCCGAGCGCCAGGTGGCGCTGCGCCAGGAGGAGGCGGCGGCTGGATGTCATGGCCGGGAGATGCGGTCCGCCGAGCGCCAGGTGGTGCCAGACGGGGAGGAAGCGGCGGCTCTGGATGTCCTGGCCGGGTGAAGCGGTCCTCCGAGCGCCAGGTGGCGCTGCGCCAGGAGGAGCGGTTGGCTGCTTTCCGGGATACGGGCGGCAATGGCGTCGCGGGGTGGCGGCCTGTGGATTCTCCGGGAGCTGAGGCGGCCGGCTGGCGGCTTCGGCCGCGGCTTCCTGGCCGGCTCGCTACTCGGCTCCACCTGCTGTGCCCTGGCCTTGCACTGGTACCGGCAGCAGGAGCAGGAGGATCGGCGGGAAGGTGAGGGCCGGGCCTGGGCCCTGGGCCTCTGTCTGTCCCCCTCCCAACTCCCAGTCTGAGGCTGTGAAGGGTGCTATACAAATGCAAATTATTTCTCTCTATAATGTTAGCAAATCTAATGGATGCAGCTTCACTGGGAAGTGAGGTGACAGAGCCGCCATTACAGACCCCACCCCCCCAGATTGAGAGCCATGTCCATTGATGGTGATGTGGGATGGATGGACCTGATTCCCACACCCTACCCCCTTCTCACCGCCTGACAGAGTGTCACCCAGAAGAAATAAGGGTGGCTGCTCCTCCGTGGGAGCGCCGCCCCGGGTCACCACCTTGGCTTGTAAATTTATCGCTGCCAACTTCATTGCCGCTGGGTCAAAAAAAAAACACGTCAAACTCCATCCCTGGCAGCGCTGCAGCCGTACGTACACCACGTGGAGATGGCTCGCCGGGGGGGGCGATTGGGGATGGGCACTAAATACTGGCCCTGCCAACAACGCCCACATCCCATATGTTTGGTTTAGCACGTGGCTGAGCTTTTCTGCAGCCAATGTGGAACAAGTCCTGACAGTGGGCTCATACCACATAACACATGTAGGCAACTTCGCAATCAGATTATACTGCACTCAGTGCTGATACATAAATTAAAACTTCTGCCGCATCAGTGCAAACAGTTTAGTATCAATACCATATTATTGATACAGTCTTGTTTGTATTTAGTGGGTAAGTTAGGGTGTCTGAGCAGTGCTAAAGTTGCTGTCCTTGTTTTCACTGATGAACCTATTGTTTAAAAAATGTTAGTGTCAATGTCTGCCTTGTTTCTTCGACCAATGCTCACAATTGATCGTACTTCTCTTCATAGAGCTTCCAAAGAACAGCCAGCTGGAAAAGTATGGCTTGCCTATGATTGGCACAGAGGTTCGCTATTGCACCAATCACGTATCATCATATGATCAGGCTAAGAGGACTCCCAGATGGGTTCTTGAGCATATTACAAAGGAAAAAGTGCAAGGTACAGACTGTAAAATCGAACCTCTTCACGTTCTTTGCCTTGTGCTTGTATTGCTTACTGTTGTAAGCCAGGAACTTAGTGTTCCCTAACAGTCTGCACTGTACATCCCTTTCTCTCCCTATCTCCTTACAAAGACTCTGTTCCACACACTATTTGACAAAGAATGCAAATTAAAAGATGAGGTTCCAAACTCAAGTGGAATGAGGCTCATGTGGAGCATAAAATGAGTTCTGCCCCCAACCTTGCGTCTGACAGGAAGGACAGAGTTCCGATCTTTACTGTGTCCAGCTTTTAAGAAGGGATGTACTTATATTGGAGGCAGTCCAGAGAAGGTTCACTAGTTTGATTCCAGTGATGAAGGTGGTGCCTTATGAGGAAAGGTTGAGCAGGCTAGGTCTTTGCTCATTGGCGTTTGGAAGAATGAGAGTTGAAACATATAAGATTCTGAGGGGGCTTGACAGGGTGGATGCTGAGAAGGTATTTCCTCTTGTGGGGGAATCTAGAACGAGTTTAAAAATAAGTGGTCCCCCATTTAAGGCAGAGATGAGGAGGAATTTCTTCTGTCAGAGGATTGTGAACCTTTTGAATCCTCTTCCCCCAGTGATCATTGGCGGCTGGGCCATTGAATATATTCAAGGCTGGGTTGGACAGATTTTTGAGCTATAGGGGAGTTCAGGGTTATGGGGAAGAGGCCAAGATCTGATGATCTTGAATGGCGGAGCAGGCTCGAGGGGCCGAATGGTCTACTCCTGCTCCTTGTGATATAATCCCACAGTATTCTTGGAGCAAGCTCCCGAATATCACGGAGCCATCGGAGGGAGAGCGAGTTTGAAATGTGAGTCATGCCACAAGCGTAGAATTTTTACAGCACTGAAGCAGGCTGTTCAACCCAGCTGGTCCAGGCCAGTGTTTTTGCTCCACATACACCTCCTCCCACTCTTCATCTCACGCCTTGAGAGCATAGCCTTCTATTTTTTTTCTCCCTCGTGTTATCTATTCTCCCCTTTAACACATCTATGCTTTTCACCTCATTTACTCCAGGTGGCGGGAAGTTCCATATTCTCTCTCTTGTTTGGAAAGTGTTTCCTGAATCCTCTAAGGGATTCAGTAGCGATTGCCTTGTGTGTTAGCCGTGGCTCAGTTGGTAGCACGCTTGCTTCTAACTCAGAAGATTCTGGGTTCAAGTCCCGCTCCTGGACTTGAGCGCAAAAATCAAGGCTGATATCCAATGCACTGCTGTGGGAGGAGCACACTGTCTTTTGGGCGAGGTGTTAAGCTGAAGCCCCGTCTGCCATCTCAGGTGGATGGAAAAGATCCTCAGGGTACGATTTCGAAGGAGAGCAGGGGAGTGATCCCCAGTGTCCTGGCCAATATTTATCCCTCAGTCAACATGACAGAAAACATTATCTGGTCGTTCTCACATTGCTGTTTGGGGGATCTTGCTGTGCGTTTGCTGCGTTACAACAATGACTACACTCTAAAAGCACTTTGAGATGTCAGGTGGTTGTGAAAGCTGCTCAATAAATTCAAGTTGTTCTTTATCCTTTCCTTATGGTCTCTATTTCTTGTCTTGCCTGTGAGTGGAAACATTGTCTCTGTGTCTGCACTATCAAACTCATCATTTTAAAGCCCTCGATAAGGCCTCCTCTTTTCTAGAGGAAGGATCCCCAGGCTGTTAAAGCCTTCCTGTTAGGTATAACTTATTTGTTCTGGTTCGTTCTAGTAAATCCTTTTTGCACCTTTTCCAGTGTCCCTTTGTCCTTTTTATAACCTGGAGATGAGAAATGTTCACAATACTTCAAGTGCGGTCTAATCAAAGTTCAGTGGAAGTTTAATGTAACTTCTTTGCTTTTCAATTCCATTCTGCTAGAAATGAACTCCAGTCCTTTGTTTACTTTTTGCGTGGTGTATCAACCTGGGTTGGTACTTCTCATGATGTGAGGATCTGTACCTAAGATCCCTCTGTCCTCAACCCCTTTTTAGGCTATTTTGCAAAGTCGTGTCTTCCATTTTCTTTCTACCAAAATGTGCCACCTCTCACTAATTGGAGCTCATCAGCTAATGATGTGGCCATTCTGCAAGCTTATTAATGTTTCCATGTATTTTGTCACAGTCCTCATCTGGATTAGCTTCATCCCCCCAATTTGGTGTGGCTCTCAAATTTTGAAATTGGACTTTCTTTCAGGAGAGATGGGTGGGGGAAGTCAGGAGCTGGAAGGCCGTAAGCTGACACACCACATCCGCATTCATGGATTGAAGCTAGTGGGCTTGAGTTGTGGCTTGAACCTATCCAAAAACTCAGCATTGAGTAGTCAGTGTCATTGGGTGTAAGCCACAGGGACAGCTGGTGAGGGAAATCAAAACGTCTCTTCGATCCACTTTGTATTGGGTGCTTCCTCAACTTTTGGTGGCACACAGCATTTTAGTTTGTATTTGGTCCGTGCTGTGGGAGAGGTAGGTGCACAGAATTGGAGTGTTCCATCCCTCACCTTCACGGGCAGAAATATTTACTCTCCCCCTTTGATTACCCGAAGTTGGCCAGTGTTGCAGTGAATGGTGATTCAGCAATGGTTGTGACAATGCACCGCACACGCTCTTATCTGGACAGTGACTGCATTTCAAACCTAACCTGGGTGTGAAGCACTTTGGGCCATTCTGAGAGGTGCAGTGAGGTGCTTGATGCAGCTGTGCTGACTTCAATGCCAGCGAATGGAGCAGGGAGAAACCATCACCCTACATCCTGTTATGATAAAAGGTTATGCACCTGCACTTTTCATCTGATATTAATCCAGCTTAAAGTCAACAAAATACATTGAAAACCTATTGAATGAGACTGAGCTATATTTACCCAATCTCCGGTTTAGGATTTGCACACGGGGTTTACAGTTCCAGCCTGGGCAGTCAATGATACCACCATGTAGTTATAAGGGCTAAGTACCTAAGGGCCCATATGGGTCTGAGGTAACAGGGTACGTGGACATTTTAACACAGCAGTAGGTCAGTTGTCAGGCTGAATGAGGTCCCTCTCACAGGATGATTTTATAATCCCATTTTCCTGCTTTTCTGTTCCTCCTTCAGTTACTTTGCTTTCCTCACCCAATGGACACAATCTGCCTTTACATATGGCGCAAGTTCCCAGGAGTAACTTCCAGAATAACATTCTCTAAAAGTCCCAAAAAAAACCCCACTCAAAATGTCAAATAGCAAGGTTTGAGAAAGCGAATGGACACTTGATCATCAAGTGTTCACAGTGCGGGTACTGACGCTGTATTATTTCATACATTGTCTCTATATACGTAATGTAAACTCACAGTTTACAGCTCAGGAAATGTGGTGCAAAGAGTTAGGAATTTCAGATTTAAACCACCCTCACATGCATTTAACCCTGGCTGATTCAAAACCATGAGGGGTCTGGACAGGGTAGATAGGGAGAAACTGTTCCCACTGGCGGAAGGATTGAGGACCAGCGGGCACAGGTTTAAGGTAATTGGGCTAAAGAAGCAAAAGCGGTACGAGAGAAAAAAGCGTGAGTGGTTAGGGTCTGGAATGCACTGCCTGAGAGTGTGGTGGAGGCGGGTTCAATCCAGGCATTCAAGAGGGAATGAGATAATTATTTGAAAAGAAACAACCTGCAGGGTTGCGGGAGAATGGCACTGGGTGAAATGCTCATTCAGAGAGCTGGTGCAGAAACGATGGGCCGAGTGGCCTCCTGCACTGTGACAATCCTGTGACACTGGAGATTGATATTACGATTGGTATTAATGGAAATCTCCTCCTGAATTATTAATCCGTAAATGCCAATATTTCAATGCACCTGACGCGTGGCCTGAGCTGGGAGCAGCTTTGCACGAAATCCATTGCGGAGTGACCATATTCAGGTCGGGCTGAAAGAGCAGAGAGGCCATTTCCTTCCAAGCCTCTACCCTGTCATGCTAAGGGCGCATGGAGTTGCCCTAGGTTAACTCTCTTTCATTGTGGGGCAAGAGTGTCGTTTCCATGTGTCACATGGTACCTCTTTCTCTCCCCCCCACCCCTCTGACCTTCCCCTGGAATTATAGAACAGTACAGCACAGAAGGAGGCAGTTCAGCCTGTCTGGAGAAGAGCAATCCGGTTAGTCCCACTCTCCTGCCCTTTCTGCATATCCCTGCAATATTTTCTTTCTCAAGTATTTATTCAATTCCCATTTGAAGATTGCAGTTGAATGTTTTCGTACCATCCCTATCGGGCACTGTTGTCCAAACCCAAACCACTCGTGCAAAAAAAAAAAAGTTTTTTCCCCTTACCGCCTCTGGTCCTTTCACCAATCGCCTTCATTCAGCCTGTGTCCTCCGATTATTGAAAGCACAGCAGTGATCTTCACCTCGTGTTGGTAGGTTGGAGGCGTGGAGGTGGGCAGAACCTTCAATGGGCAACCGTTTCTTTTTAAAATTTTTTTTTGAACAATAATAGAGAGAAACAGAAAGGCCCAGCGCTGCCAGTACAAAGTGTGTTTACTTTGGAATGTGTTTTGACGCAGGGTCAGCGGATCGGAAGCATTGCAAGTTTAAACCGGATCCCAACATCCCAGCACTGTTCAGTGCGACGAATGAAGACTACCGCAGCAGCGGATGGAGCCGAGGACACATGGCTCCAGCAGGAAACAACAAGTTCTCATTGGTAGACAGCCAAATGGCAATAGTATTGTCTTGATGTGTGTGTGTGTGTCTAAGGTGCCAATGGAATTCATCAAAACCTCACATGTCACTGTAGGGCTCACTCATCCACAGATTGCAGGCAGGAGTTTGAATCCGTTTCCCAGCACCTTTTGCTGGGGAGGTGCTCATACCTGTGCAGCCCATGGTGTCGCCTGGCAGCCCGGCATGAAGGAGAAAAGGAGGGATATTTAGCTCTTTTAAAGCCAGCCTAATAAACTAAATTAACAAAGTGAGGGATAAAATAAACACAGCCCCTAAGCTAGGTTAGCTTAGGTAAAACCAAAGTCAAAGTTTAAAGAAAGCTTAGAAACAGGGATATTTGCCTAAAGACAGCTGAAGCCAAATCTGGAAATGTGGGCTAAGGTGAGCTGTAACAGTGGGTAGCGCTCTTGCCTCTGAATAGGAAGGTCGTGGGTTCAAGTCTCACTCCAGCACTTGAACACATAATCTAGACTGACACTCTAGTGTAGTGCTGGGGGAGTGCTGCACTATCGTAGGTACCGTCTTTTGAATCAGACGCAAATTGAGGCCCTGTCTGCCCTGTCGGGTGAATGTAAGTTTTTCCCTGGCACTATTATGAAGAAGAGTTGGCCAGTGTGTACCCCTCAACTGGCATCACGAAAAAGAAATCACATTGCCCGGCCAATATTACATTGCTGCTTGTGGGAGCTTGCTGTGAGCAAATTGGCTGCTGCGTTTCCGACATTACAACAGTGACTAGACTTCACAAAATACGTAACTAGCTGTGAAGGACTTTGGGACATTGTGGTCAACTTAATTGGCTACTCAAGCTGTTGAACTGATTGTCATCCTTCCATCTGTTAAAGATGAAGGGGATGCAGCTTCAGAATTCGGTGAGGTCAGGTGGGGTCACCTGCTGCACTTCCTTTGATGACTGAATAATCCGGTTCTGGAAAGGCAAAGCCTTCACGCGCTGCACATGGAGTTGTCCCTTGCCATTGTTGTGGGCTGATCTCTGCTGACTCCTTGTTTTGAGGGCTGAACGTCTGCTTTGAAGCTCCTGAAACCACGGGTCATCGTGGTGGCGAATTCCTGCCTGCAGCTGGTGTGGGCATTTGCATCGATTGTTCACTAGAGTTTCCTCACTTGTCCTGATTGATGTTGAGGGTGTTCGTGTCCCTTTTGGCAGCATCTTTGAATCAGAGCTTTGGGTGCCCAGCTGCTCTCTTTGTATGGACTGCCTCCCTGTTTAACATGTCCTTGTGGATGTGGCCAACTTCCATCCTGTGCACTTGCCCAAGCTATCAGCGCCTTCTTTGCTTGATTAGCGCTGGTATACTGGGCATGTTTACCCTCGAAAGGACTACTTCATTGGCTTTGTCCTTCCATGTGCACCCTAACTAGTGGAGATGGAAGTTCTTGAGCCTTTTTCCTTGTTAAGTATAGGTTGCCTAGGCTTCACTGCCATACAGCAACGTGCTGAGAATACAGGCCTTCTAAATAAGCACCTTGGTCCTGTGGATCACTTAGTTGATTTTCCGTGCCTGCTAGACAGCCAAAGTCAGTGGCTGCCTTTCCGATGTGTGCGCGTGGATCTTTGTCAAAGGACAGGCTGGCTGTCACCATAGATCCAAGGTAGCAGAATGTGCTGACTGCTTCCAGTGATGTGTTGTGGAGTCAGATCACAGGACACAACACCCTGTCCATAACTACAGTTTTCTTGACACTGGCGGTGGGAGTGAACCTGACACAGAAATAGGGTAGATGATCCATCAGCCTTTGGGGCTGGTCTTCTGTCTGGGTAACTAGTGCAGCAGCCTCAGCATGCAAAAGGTCACTCTGATCGGTGCATGTTGCACTTTTGTCTTGGCTTATCTTGATAGGTTGAGGAGTTTCCTGTTTGGTCATGTGTGGAGGTACACTCCTTCCATGTCGGTAGGGAATGCATAGCTCACTAGGACAGAGAACATAAGAAATAGGAGCAGGAGTAGACCATGGCTGATCATCTTGTGTTTCGATTTCCACATTCCCATCTAACCCTGATAGCCTTTGATTCCCTTGCCTAACAAGAATCTATCTGCCTCTGCCTTAAAAATATTCAGTGACCCCCGCCTCCACCACCTTCTGAGGCAGAGAGTTCCAAAGTCGCACAACCCTCTGGGAGAAAAAAATTCTCCTCATCTCTGCCCTATAAGGGTGACCCTTAATTTTAAAACAGTGCCCCCCTAGTTCTGGACTCACCCACAAGAGGAAACATCCTTTCGACATCCACCTTGTCAAGGCCGTTCAGGATCTTGTATACTTCAATCAGGTCACCCCTCACTCTTCTAAACTCCAGTGGAAACAAGCCCAGTCTGTCCAACCTTTCCTCATAAGACAGCCCACTCATTCCAGGTATCAATCTATAAACCTCCTCTGAACCGCCTCCAATGCATTTACATCCTTCCTTAAATAAGGAGACCAAAACTGCACACAGTATTCGAGGTGCGGTCTCACTAATGCCCTGTATAACTGAAGCTTAACATCCTTACTTTTATGTTTAATCCTCGTCGTAATAAAGGATAACATTCCATTAGCCAAGATACCAAACAAATAGAGGCTAAGAAGCAGCCCTTTTTCACCCCCATTCTTCACGTAAATGCTATTCCTGCTATTCCTGCGATATGATGCTGCCATGTCAATTATCTGTCAGAAGATGGCGATGTTGAACCGCGAATAACTAATTCTACCGCTCGTACTAACTTTGTCAAAGGCCACTATATCCGGGCGTGTCTGGCAGGTTTCCCTCAGTGAAACGCTGCACCACACAGTGAAGGGAGATGGGCTGAGGAATTCATTGTTGTCCTTTCAGTTGTTTTGTGGTTGTGAGGATTATACTGCCTGTTTAAAATTCTCAAACTTGTTTTCGAATCCCTCCATGGCCTCCCCACCCCTGTATTCTCCTCCAGCCCCACGACTCTCTGAGATGTCTGCGCTCCTCTAATTCTGACCTCAAGCATCCCTGATTGTAAGAGCTCCATCACTGGTGGCCACGCTTTCAGTGCCCAGGCCTTAAGCTCTCGAATACCCACCCTAAACCCCGTCGCCTCTTTCTTTTTATTCTTTCGTGGGATGTGGGCTTTGTGGGCAAGGCCAGGATTTGTTGCCCATCTCTAATTGCCCTTGAACTGAGTGGCTTGCTTGGCCATTTCAGAGGGCAATTAAGAGTCAACCACATAATGCTGCGGGTCTGGAGTCACATGTAGGCCAGACCGGGTAAGGACAGCAGATTTCCTCCCCTCAAGGAATTTAGTGAACCAGATGGGTCTTTACAACAATAGACGATAGTTTCCTGGTCACCATTACTGAGAATTGGTTTCAATTCCTGATTTATGAATTGAATTTAAATGTTACCAGTCGAGTTTAAAACCTGTCCCCTTGACCAAGGTTTTGGAATCTGCTCTAATATTACCTTATTTGGTTTGGTGTCAAATGTTGTTTAACAGCACCCCTGTGAAGTACCTTCAGAGGCTCTATCATGTTAAAGATGCCACCTAAATATAAATGATTAAATTATCTCTTGCTGGAGAAGTATAGAAGAGGTTGGAACCATCTGTCTTTAATGGAATATAAAATCACAGAGAGCATATGGTACAGGTTCACCAAGATCTTTCCAAGAATGGGAAACCAATCTCCCTGAGAACCAGGAGTCAGTAAGCAATGGCAAGCCTTAAATTAAGTTCCTCCATTAAAAGTTAGTGATTGTCTTATACTAAAACTAGCCAGTGCTGTAGAGTCAGTCTTGGCTCAAACATTCAGCTCTTACCACTCTCAAATAAAATTATGCTTCTTAATTAGCAAAGGCCAAAAGCTGACATTACGATGATATGAAGAATAATCAATAACAGTCTTGTATTAATACTCGTCAAGCCGGCCTGATTATGCTTAACCCATACACCTCTCAAACAAATTTGCAAAGGCTTTGTCTTTTACATGTAAGTTTATTAACAGAGATAACAGAAACCTGACTCAAGGAAGGGCAGGACTGGATGTTAAATATTCCTGGGTGCAAGGTGTTCGGAAAAGATAGGAAAGGAAAGGGGGAGAGATGGCTGTTTTGGTTAAGGAGAGCGTTGCAGTGCTGGAGAAAGAGGATGTCCCAGAGGGTTCAAGGACAGAATCAATTTGGCTAGAGCTAAGGAACAAAAAGAGTGCAATTACATTGCTCAGTGTAGTCTATAGGCCGGCAATTAGTGAGAAGGACGTGGGAGAGCAAATCTACAGGGAAATTGGAGAGAGATGCAAGCATTATAGAGTAATAATGGGTGACTTTAATTACCCGAATGTAGACTGGGACAGTGGTAGTCTAGAGGGTGGAGAGGAGCATAAGTTCCTAGATTGCGTTCAGGAAAATTTTCTACAGCAGTATGTGTTCAATCCAACAAGAAAAGATGCACTGTCGGACCTGGTTCTTGGATATGAGGGGGGCCAAGTAGATCAAGTGTAGATGGGGGAACATTTAGGAGACAGTGATCATTGTATTGTATGTTTAGGATGACGATATAAAAGGACAATAGGCAATGGAGGGTAAGAATTAGTATCTGGATGAGAGCTGACTTCAATGGGGCAAGAACAGAGCTGGGCCAGACAGACTGGAACGAAAGATTGGCGGGAAAAACTGTAGCTAAACAATGGGCTATCTTCAAAAAAGAATTGGTTTGGGCACAGTCCAGGTATATTCCATCGAAAGGGAAAGGTAGGGCAAACAAATCCAGAGCTCCCTGAATGAAAAAGGAGATAGAAATTAAGATAAAAAAGAAAAAGTGTTCTTATGACAGGCGTCAGATAGAAAATACAATTGAGAACCAAGAGGAATGCAGAAGGTTCAGAGGGGAGGTGATAAAGCATATTAGAGAAACCAATAGGGAAGAAGAGGGATTATGAGAAAAGACTGGCAGCTAACATAAAGGGCAATCCCAAAGTCTTCTGTAGGCATATAAATAGTAAAAGGGTAGTAAAAGGAGTAGGACCGATTAGAGAACTAAAAGGGAAGGACAAAGGGGCTATGGCTGAGGTGTTAAATGAATAATTTGCATCTGTCTTTGCCAAGGAGGTAGATGCTACCCAGGCCATGGTGACAGACAAGGAAACTCTGTCACTTGAAGGGTTCAAAATTGATAAGGAGGGAGTGTTGAAAAGACTGTCGGTATTTAAAGTTGACAAGGCACCGGGACCGGATGAGATGCATCCAAGGATACTGAAGGAAGTGAGAGTAGAAATTGCAGGGGCACTGGCCATAATCTTTCAGTCTTCCCTAAACCCAGAGGAGGTGCCAGAGGACTGGAGAATTGCAAACATTATACCCTTGTTCAAAAAAGGTTGTAAGGATAAGCCCAGCAATTACAGACCAGTCAATTTAACTTCAGTGGTGGGCAAGATTCTAGAAACAATTATTTGGGATAGAATTAGTAGTCACATGGAAAAATATGGGTTGATAAGGAAGAGCCAGCATGGATTTCTAAAAGGGAAATGGTGTTTAACTAACTTGCTGGAGTTTTTTGAAGAAGTAACAGAAAAGGTCGATGAGGGTAATGGTGTTGATGTGTACATGGACTTTCAAAAGGCATTTGATATAGTGCTACATAACAGACTTGTGAGAAAAGTTATTGCTCATGGAATAATAGGGACAGTAGCAACGTGGATACAAAATTGGCTGAAAAATAGGAAGCAGAGAATAATGGTCAATGGATATTTTTTGTGCTGGAGAAAGGTTTGTAGTGGAGTTCCCCAGGGGTCGGTATTGGGACCCTTGCTTTTCCTGATATATATTAATGATTAGATCTTGGTGTGAAGGAGGCATTTTTGAAGTTTGTGGATGATACGAAGCTTGGGAGTGTTGTAAATTGCGAGGAGGGCGGTGTAGAACTTCAAAAGGACATAGACAAGTTGGTGGAGTGGGCAGATAGGTGGCAGATGAAGTTCAATGTGAAGTGTGAGGTAATGCATTTTGGTAGGAAGAACATGGACAGACAATATAAAATAAGGGGTGAACTTTTGAAGGGGGTGCAGGAGCAGAAAGACCTGGGTGTATATGTGCATAGATCATTGAAGGTGGCAGGACAGGTGGAGAGAGCAGTTAATAAAGCATATAGTATCCTGGGCTTCATTAATAGGGCCATAGAGTACAAGAGCAGGGAGGTTATGCTGAATTTATATAAGACACTCATTAGACCTCAGCTGGAGTATTGTGTACAGTTCTAGGCGCCACGTTATAGGAAAGATGTGAACACATTGGAGAGAGTGCAGAAGAGGTTTACAAGAATGGTTCCAGGGATGAGAAACTTCAGCTATGAGGATAGACGGGAGAGGGTGGGACTGTTCTCCTTGGAGAGAAGAAGGTTAAGAGGTGATTTGATAGAGATGTTCAAAATCCTGAGGGTGCTGGACAGAGTAGATAGGGAGAAGCTGTTCCCACTCGTAAAAGGATCAAGAACAAGAGGGCACAGATTGAAAGCGACTTGTAAAAGAAGCAAATGTGATGTGAGAAAAAAACTTTTTCACACAGCGAGTGGTTTGGGTCTGGAATGCACTGCCTAGAAGTGTGGTGGAGGCAGGTTCAATCGAGGCATTCAAGGGGGCATTAGATGATTATTTGAATAGAAACAATGTGCAAGGGTATGGGGAAAAGGCAGGGCAATGACGCTAGGTCATGATGTTCATTTGGAGAGTTGCTGCAGATATGATGGGCCGAATGGCCTCCTGTGCTGTAACATTCTGTGATCTTATGCTGTGCTTTTGTTCTTTTCTGCAGCAAGCCATGGCTGAAACATTCTACCTGTCCAACATTGTGCCTCAGAATTATGAAAACAATGCTGGCTTCTGGAACAGGTGAGAGGTCAAGTTCTCTGAATTTAAGCCTAATGCTAAGTGCCTAATAAATCTCAGAGCAAATGGCTGCCAGTTTCTGAGATCACCAGCTTTTACTTCTCGACTTGCAGTATCCTTTATTTGCGGGCTCATGATGGCTGTCATATTGACCCCCCTTTTAACACCTTGGCCTACTGGGGCCTAGGCCTTGACTGTCAGCAGCCTCGTTGACCTGGGAAGGTGTCACAATCAAGCTTGATCCTGCCCATGCCAAGGCCCACAGATCCAGCTACTTTGGCAGAAGTCAAATGCGTACCAGAAACAGAAACCTTGCCTCATACCCACTGACTAGCCTTGGCCGACTAAAGCCAATTGTGGCATCCCAACCTCAGTGTAGGTTATAGTCAATAGACCAGTGACTGAACCTAGGACCTTTGTGGTCATTATGACTCAGGGCCATATTGGCCTTTATTTTAATTCTCAGTCCAACTGTTGGCACATTTTAAATTGGCAGTGTAATGTGCTGATTAATAGCCTCAAGTCCTCCTATTCAATATAAATGTAAGCCTTTGAATGGCTAATGATTTGTTGACAAAATTAAAACCCATGGGATTAAAAGGGCAGTGACAGCATGGACAGCAGAGAGTGGTGGTGAATGGCTGTTTTTTTAGACTGGGGGTGGGGGGGAGGTATGTACAGTAGCATTTACCAGAGGTCAATACAATGACCACTGCCCTTTCTATTAATGCCCTGGTACTTGGGTATATAGGACATAATTTCAGAGTTTGTAAATGAAACTACCGAAGAGCCAGCACAGACATGATGGGCTGAATGGCTTCCCGTGCTGTATCATTCTATGAACTCTTTGTATTTGTGCAGGTCACTGAATGCTGGAATATCTTTAACGGAATCTGTATATGGCACAAGATAGTTTTTTGGGTGTGATGCAAAGTTAATGGGACAATGGTTTAGTGGCAATTTTAGAAGTAGACATATTCTATATAATGCGCGCTTTTGTTCTTTGGAGTGTATGAGATATGCACTCCCCCTCATGTCCTCTCCAGCACACCTTTATAGTTCATGATTTATTTAGTGCGTTTTCCAGCATTGTGTCTAAAAGCATGAGTAATACATGGTGTATATGCCGTGCAAAAAAACATACAATTAAAACATACTAAAGATGCTCTCTTGAGGGGGCAGTAAGTTTATCCATTGAATAGTTCATTGAGAACTTTACAGCAAAAGCTGACTGTGCTTGCACATTCTCACACTCCAGATTTTTATATCTCTCCTGCTCTCCAGTAACCTCATCCTCTAAGACCCTGCCTCAGCTGATCAGCTGCTGAAACCCTCATCCAAGCCTTTGTTATCTCCAGACTCGACTGTTCCAGTGCTCTCTTGGCTGGCCTCCCATTTTCCACCCTTCATAGACTTGAGTAGATCCAAAACTCTGCTGCTTGTGCCCTTACTCACACTAACTCCAGTGCAACCCTCGTCCCTGTGCTTGCTGACCCCCATTGGTTCCCAGTCAGAAAATGCTACAATTTGTGTTCAGATCTCTCCATGGCCTCGCTCCTCCCTGTTTATATAATCTCCTCCAGCCCAACAACTCTCTTGAGATCTCTGCACTCCTCCAGTTCTGGCCTCCTGCACGCATGTCCCTAATTTTAATCCACCATTGGTTGCAGTGCCTTTAGCTGCCTGGAATTCCCTCTCTAAACCTCTCCACCTCACAATCCACCTTTATGTTGCTGCTTGAAACCTACCTCTTTGCCAACCCCTAATATCTCTTCATGTCGCTTGGTGTCAAATTTTGTCTGGTTATGTTCCTGAAAAACACCTTGGGACATTTTTACTGCTGCGAATGCAACTTGTTTATGTTGTAACGTTACCTATGCAGCAAAGGAACATTTGCTTCACACATAACTGAAGTAAGTGTGGTGCAGGCAAAAAGACAGCATTCAAATGACTTCTGCTGCAGCCTAGCCAGGGAGCTGGATGATGTGAGCTGAAAGGTAGTTAGCTCTTAGTCCTGACATCCACCGTCTGCATTGTTCAATGTTCCACTGCTAATAGGCTTTGGAAGTTAGTCATCTCCAAGTTATGGCCTTATTCTGCTTCTGGGATTTGGGCTGGGCGCCCACATGGATAGAATCTTCACATACCAGCTGGCCGTTTGGTTCATCGTGCCTGTCTCAGCTCTTTGAAAGAGTTATCGATTTTGCCCAAACACCCTCTGCTCTTTCTCCATAGCAGCCCCCCTCCATTTTCCCTTTTCAATTATTTATCCTATTCTCTTTTTAAAGTTACTTTTTTTAAAAAATGTGTTCTTTCACAACATGGCCAGTATTTATTGCCCATCCCTAGTTGCCCTTGAGAAGGTGGTGGTGGTGAGCTGCCTTCTTGAGCCGCTGCAGTCCATGTGGTGTAGGTACACCCACCGTGCTGTTAGGGAGGGAGTTCCAGGATTTTGGCTCAGCGACAGTGAAAGGAACGGCGATATATTTCCAGGTCAGGATGGTGTTTGGTTTGGAGGGGAACTTGTTGGTGGTGGTGTTCCCATCTATCTGCTGCCCTTGTCCTTCTAGATGGTAGAGCTGCACTCATCCAGGCAAATGGGGAATATTCCATTCACACTCCTGACTTGTGCCTTGTAGATGGTGGACAGGCTTTGGGATGTCAGGAGGTGAGTTCTCAGCCTCTTACCTGCTCTTGTAGCCACAGTATTTATATGGCTCGTCCAGTTCAGTTTCTGATCAATGGTGGCCCCCAGGACGTTGATAGTGGGGGATTCATTGAATATCAAGGGGCGATGGTTAGATTCTCTCTTCTTAGTGATGGTCATTGACTGGCACTTGTGTGGCACGAATGTTACTTGCCACTTGTCAGCCCAAGCCTGGATACTGTCCAGGTCTTGCTGCATTTGGACATGGACTGCTTCAGTATCTGAGGAGTCGCGAATGGTGCTGAACATTGTGCAATCATCAATGAACACCCCCACTTCTCACCTTATGATGGAAGGAAGGTCATTAATGAAGCAGCTGAAGATGGTTGGGCCTAGGACACTACCCTGAGGAACTCCTGCAGTGATATCCTGGAACTGAGATGATTAACCTCAACCACCACAACCATCTTCCCTTGTGCTAGATATAACTCCAACCAGCGGAGAGTCTTCCTCCTGATTCCCATTGACTCTGCTTTTGCTAGGGCTCCCTAAGGGGAGCCACTTGCCTGGATGAGTGCAGCTCCAACAATATTCAAGAAGCTCAACACCATCCAGGATAAAGCAGCCCACTTGATTGGCACCCCTTCCACAAACATTCACTCCCTCCACCACCAACGCACAGTAGCAGCAGTGTGTACCACCTATAAGATGCACTGCAGCATTTAACCAAGACTCCTTAGACAGTACCTTCCAAACCGACGGCTTCTACCACTCTGAAGGACAAGGGCGGCAGATGCATGGGAACACGACCACCTGCAAGACCTTGATGTCAAGGGCAGTCACTCTCACCTCACTTCTTGAGTTCAGCCCTTTTGTCCCTTTGGATCAAGGCTGTAATGAGGTCAGAAGCTGAGTGGCCCTGGCGGAACCCAAACTGAGTGTCAGTGAGCAGGTTATTGCTGAGTAATTGCCACTTGATAGTCAATGACTCCTTCCATTACTTTACTGATGATGGAGAGTAGACTGATGGGGTGGTAATTGGCCGGGTTGGATTTGCCCTGCTTTTTATGTACAGGTCATACCTGGGCAATTTTCCACATAGCCGGGTAGATGCCAGTGTTGTAGCTGTACTGGAACAGCTTGGCTCAGGGCACGACAAGTTCTGGAGCACAAATTTTCAGTACTATTGCCGGAATGTTGTCAGGGCCCATAGCCTTTGCAACATCCAGCGCCTTCAGCTATTTCTTGATATCGAGTGACATTGAGTGAATCAAATTGGCTGAAGACTGGCATCTGTGATGCTGGGGACATCAGAAAGAGGCCGAGCTGCATCATCCACTTGGCATTTCTGTCTGAAGATGGTTGCAAATGATACAGCCATGTATTTTGCACTGATGTGCTGGGCTCCTTTATCATTGAGCATCCTGCCCCTGTTAGTTGTTTAATTGTCCACCACTGGATTTGGCAGCACCGCAGAGCTTAGACCTGATCTCTTGCTTGTGGGATCACTTAGCTCTGTCTATCACTTGCTGCTTATGCTGTTTGGCACGCAAGTAATCCTGTGTTGTAGCTTCACCAGGTTGACACCTCATTTTTAGGTATGCCTAGTGCTGCCTCTGGCATGCCCTCCTGCCCTCTTCATTGAACCAGGGTTGTTACCCCGGCTTGGTGGCAATGGTAGAGTGGGGGATATGCCAGGCCATGAGGTTACAGATAATGTTTGAATACAATTCTGCTGCTGGTGGTGGCCCACAGCGCCTCATGGATGCCCAATCTTGAGTTGCTGGATCTGATCGAAATCAATCCCATGTGTTAGTGCCAACACAACACGATGGAGGGCATCCTGAATGTGAAGGTGGAACTTCATCTCCACAAGGACTGTGCGGTGATCACCCCTACCAATATTGTCATGGACAGAGTATCAGCGACAGGTAGATTGGTGAGGACAAGGTGAAGTTGGTTTTTCCCTGTTGTTAGTTTCCTCACCACCTGTCACAGACCCAGTCTAGCAGTTATGCCCTTCATAGACCATGAGTTCAAGCCCCATCACGACAGTTCAAGAATTTATATTCATTTGCAAAAAAAGCAATTTTTTGTTCATTCAGGGCCAGCAATTATTGTCCAGCCCTTCTTTAAATGCTGCACTCCATGTTGTTTAGGTAAACCCACAGTGCTGCTAGGGAGGGAGGTGCAGGATTCTGACCCAGCGACAATGAAGCACCAGCAATATAGTTCCAAGTTAGGATGGTGTGTGACTTGGAGGAGAACTTGCAGATGCCACCTGATGCCCTTGTTTGTCTAGGTGGCAGAGGCCATGGGTTTGAAATATTGCAATAAGAAGCTGACACAGGTAAAAACAAAACACAAAGCTGTTGGATTATCATAAAAACCCAACTGATCCACTAATGTCCTTAAGGGAAGGAAACCTGTCATCCTTACCCAGTCTAGTCTGTACATGGCTCTCATCCCCCACAGATATGGTTGACTCTTAACCACCTCTAAGTGGCCTAGCAGGTTGCTTATTTGTATTAAACTCTCAGGGCAACTAAGGATGGGCGATAATTGCTGGCATCGCCCACGTCCAAGAATGAATAATAAGTTAAAACAAAATAATAAACGTAAGTTTAAGCTCTTGTTAGCTGGACAGAAGGTCCTCCAAAGCAGATCACCACAGCTTAGCAAAACGGACCACAAAATTCTGAGTGCATTGCCACATGATAGTTGTTCCACCGTTTGGAGGTGTTGAGCTTCAGCAGTAGCTATTTGCCTCTTTGAAGTCCATTCGCTGTACCCAGCAAATCAGGGATATGGGGTGCGTATTTTCATGTCTGGCCCTCCCGGTGATGCAGTCGTTGCTTGTATGGTCGATGATGGAGTGAAGGAAATGAATCAAACCACAAACTCAGGCAAGGCACTGGCATTGTATTTTTTTTTGACAGGTTGGAAATGTACTGCCGTGAACTGACCCAGAGGTATGAGAATGTTTGGGTCATTTCTGGACCTTTGACTCTCCCGACATCAGGATCTGATGGGAAGAAAACCGTGGCCTACCAGGTGAGATCAGAGATGGATACTGAATGTCTGTGTACAGCAGGCTTGTGGATATTTGCCTCACTGCCACTTGGAAGGCAAATGGGAGAAGAGAGTGGGGGAGAGAAAGCATCAGCGTTAGAAAGAAACAGTTGCAGGAAGAGAGAAATACAAAGTCCAAGAGGCTAGCAGATTCCTGAACATTGATTCAATTAAGTAGGATCTACAGACATTGTCAAAGCTATTAGATTAAAATGCTACATTAAAATCACATCCATTTACCAATATCCTGTACCGTCCTCAGACTATCTTTTGCCTTCGTTGGTCTTTTACCACCTCAAAGACTTCTATGAAGCTTATCAAGCAGGATAACCCCTTTTTAAAATCCGTGCCAGCAACATCAGACTGTTGTATCTGGACGCCCGGTCATTTCGTTCTTAATTACATATTCTAAAATTTTCCTCTCTGCAGATGTTAAGATGGCTGGTCTGTAATTATCCAGATTAGCTGTGTCTTTCTCACAAATGAGTTCTGCCGTAGGAAATCTCCAGTCACCAGACATGCACACGCTCAGTAGAGCTCTGAGGCATCACTTTAGGGACGGGCAATAAATGCTGGCCTAGCCAGCGATGCCCATCGCATAAATGAATTTTTAAAAAATGTTTGATGGCCCCAGCAATTTCTGCCTTCTGAGTGCCAGCGTGTAACTCGGGCGTTTTGTCTTTCATTAGCTTCACTACAACTTTCACTTTTATCCGTGGATAATTTTGCTTGCCTCACAAAGCTATTTCAGAGCCACCTTCTCAAATCCTTCTGCTTAGTTAAGATCTCAGATTAAATGTTTTCGCCATTTTTAAAATCATTACCTACAAGTTGAAACGCTTGTTGTGGAGATTGAAGTTTCCTGTGCGATTCCTTTGTCTGTTGCCCACAGTCTGATATAAGCAACACACAGGGTCCAGTTCAGCTGAAAGAGAGGGAGAGGCAAGAGGCCTTTTTGGTACCCTCGGATGTTCCTTCTCCAGACTGTCCCAAAGCAAGCAGGGTTTAGTGATAAAATACATTTCAAATTGGTTGACCCCAATCACAAGACCTCTCTTTCTCTCTCCTCTCTCTCCATTATGATTGAGTGATCTGTGCTGGGTCCCCTATTATTCGTCATTTATATAAACGACATAGATGACTATGTGGGGGGTAGGATTAGTAAGTTTGCGGATGACACAAAGATTGGCCGGGTGGTTAACAGTGAGGTTGAGCGTCTTGGGCTACAGGAAGATATAGACGGGATGGTCAAATGGGCAGATAAATGACAGATGGAATTTAACCCTGGAAAATATGAGGTGATACACTTTGGAAGGAGTAATTTGACAAGGAAGTATTCAATGAACGGCATGGCACTAGGAAGTTCTGAAGAACAAAGGGACATTGGCGTGTGTGTCCATAGATCTCTGAAGGCAGAGGGGCATGTTAGTGGGGTGGTGAAAAAGGCACATGGGACACTTGCCTTTATCAATCGAGGCATAGATTACAAAAGTAGGGAGGTCATGTTGGAGTTGTATAGAACCTTGGTGAGGCCACAGCTGGAGTACTGTGTGCAGTTCTGTTCGCCGCATTATAGGAAGGATGTGATTGCACTGGAGGGGGTGCAGAGGAGATTCACCAGGATGTTGCCTGGGATGGAACATTTAAGTTATGAAGAGAGGTTGGATAGACTTGGGTTGTTTTCGTTGGAGCAGAGAAGACTGAGGGGCGACCTGATCGAGGTGTACAAGATTATGAGGGGCATGGACAAGGTGGATAGGGAGCAGCTGTTCCCCTAGTTGAAGGGTCAGTCACAAGGGGACATAAGTTCAAGGTGAGGGGCAGGAGGTTTAGGGGGGATGTGAGGAAAAACCTTTTTACCCAGAGGGTGGTGACGGTCTGGAATGCACTGCCTGAGAGGGTGGTGGAGGCGGGTTGCCTCACATCCTTTAAAAAGTACCTGGATGAGCACTTGGCGCGTCATAACATTCAAGGATATGGGCCAAGTGCTGGTAAATGGGATTAGGTAGCTAGGTCAGGTGTTTCTCACGTGTTGGTGCAGGCTTGATGGGCCTGAGTATTCCACAGAACAAAGTTAATTAGGTCATGTCTGGACAGACCTTGGCTATTGTGTTATGACCTAGGTGACTAACTTTTAATGTCTGAGGCATCACTTCTGAATGACTCATTCATCTATAGTAATGAGCTAGGAAGGACATATCAACAACGAAAACAGAAAATGCTAGAAAAACTCAACAGGCTTCGCAGCATCTGTGGGGAGAGAAACAGAGTTAATGAGAGACCCTTCTTCAGAGCTAAAGAGAAGTAGAAATGTGATGAAATTTATACTGTTTAAGGGGGGTGGAGCAGGTGAAGCTGGATAGAAGGCCAGCGATAGGTGGGGGCAAAGGAGAGATTGACAAAGATGTCATGAACAAAAGGACAAAGGGAGTGTTAATGGTAGTGGTAAGGGCTAAAAAAAGGTGCTGATAGTGACATAAAGGTAAGAAAGCAGAATGTGATAATGGCAGAACAAGGGTAAGCACTCTGTGAACGAGCAACTTGGAACAAGTAACAGGTGGCCCTTTTGGGGGTAGGGTCAGAGGAGGGGGTGGTTGTGGGGAAAAAAGGATATAAAATGGGGGGGATAAAAAAGGCAATAAAGCAATGAATAAATGACTAACATTTAATGTCTAAGGCACCACTTCTGAGTGACTCATTCATCTATAGTAATGAGCTAGGAAGGACATATCAACACCTCCAAAGTAGCCTTTGTCTCTATAGACTCTCTGATACAGCCTGATGGAAGAATGTGGCTTTTATAGTGATGCAAGAGAAGAATTCCAAGTGCAACTCAAGACAAATCTGGAAAACCTTGACACATCCAACTCAATTCCAGAACAGTGGGATCAAATAAAGTCGGCTGTACTAAACTCCTGTGCCCAGACCATTGGGTTCGAGCACGTCGTCACTAGGCCTGGTTCGACGAAAGCAATGCTGAATTATGTGATGATCTAGAACAAAAATCAGCAGCCTTCATTGCCTGGCAGAACAGCCCATGCTTGCAAGTCAAGAAGACAACATCCCAACAGCTCAAGGCTGACAGCCAAAGACATATGAATTAGGAGCGGGAGTGGGCCACTTGGCCCCTCGAGCCTGCTCCGCCATTCAATAAGATCATGGCTGATCTGAATGTAACCTCAACCCCACATTCCTGCCTACTTCCGATAACATTTCACCCCCTTGTTGGAAGATAAAGGACAAGTAGTGGGAAGGGAAAGCACGAGAGTTCCAACAGTATGCTGGCCATCATGACATGGCAAAGCTTTTTTGAGGCCATCTATAGACCAAGGTCAATTGGACAAAATCCCCTTTGCTCATAGGATGGTGATTCGGCGATTCCCTTTTTAAGGGTGACAATGCCATCCATCAACACTGGAAAGAGCATTTCCAACAACTCCTCAGCTGTGAATCCACAGTGGCAGCTGATACTCTCCAGGTGATCCCCCGTACCCTGCGGCACAATCCATGGGTGAGCCACCATCGATGGGAGAGCTGCAACTAGCAAGCGAGCAAATGAAAAGCCCCAAAGCCTCTGGCCCTGATGGTATTCCAGCCCAGACCTTCAAAGCTGGTGGGCTTTTGCTCACATCAAGACTCCTTGCACCCATCCTGCAGATTTGGGAGGAAGAAAGAACTAGCCCCCACCCCCATCCCCACTGACTTCAGGAATGCAACAAATGCAACTATCTTCAAGAAGGGAGATCAATCATGCTGTGGGAGCTATTGGAGTATTTCTCCCTTATTCAAAGCAGGGAAAATACCGACACACGGCCTCCTGAATTGCCTAATTCCGATGGCCGAGGAAACCCTCCCAGAGACACAATGTGACTTTAAACATTGCAGAGCAAGCTCTGACATTGCCTTTGTTGCCAGAAAATTCCAAGAAAACTATCGAGAACAACACCAAGAGCTGTTCGTTGCATTCATCGACCTGACCAAAACATTTGACTCAGTAACTCACAAGGTTCTGTGGATTGTGCTCCAGAGATTTGGATGTCCAAGAAACTTCATTACAATCCTGCAATCACTTCAGATTGATATGACTGCAACCGCCTTGAGTGGGAGATCTGAAGCAAGTGCCTCCAAATTCCTGGCTGTGGTCAAGCAAACCCACATATTATTTACAATCTACCTGGCGGTGGTTATTTACCTCATCAAAAGATCAACTGCCCTCTGGTGTGAGTATTAAATACCTCCTAGAGGGAAAACTCTTTAACTTCAGTCATTTCCACGCCAAAAATAAACTAACCGCCATAGATCTACATGTCGATAGCTTGCATATGATTGCAGTGTCGGTGCCCCTCTGCACCAGATTTGCAAGCCACTTTCAATTTCTTCAATCCTGCATACAAGAAACTCAATCTGTCCTTGAACGTTGCCAAAACCAAACTCATATCAACCCACACCTGGTTAGCCGAATGTTCCGCCTCGCATATGTGTTGAAGGAGAGACTCTGGAATATGTTGAGCACTTCCCATAACTTGGCAGACACCTCTCTGAAAAGCTCATCATTGATGAGGAAATCCAACACTAGATCAGCTGCACCAGCTCAGCCTTCTACAAATTACAGGAACGAGTGCTTGACAACAAAGACTTTCAGAAATTATCAAGCGTTTTATTTATTCATTTACGGGATGTGGGCTTCGCTGGCAGGGCCAGCATTTATTGCCCCTGCTTAATTGCCCTTGAGAAGGTGGTGGTGAGCTGTCTTCTTGAACCGCTGCAGCCTATGTGGTGTAGGTACACCCACAGTGCTGTTAGGAAGTGGAGATTGGTGTGCTTCTGCAGCGCATCTTGTAGATGGTACACACTGCTGCTACTGTGCATCGGTGGTGGAGGGAGCGAATTGTGGAAGGGATGCCAATCAAGCGGGCTGCTTTGCCCTGGATGATGTCAAAGCTTCTTGAGTGCTGTTGGAGCTGCACTCATCCAGGTAATTGGAGAGTATTCCATCACACTCCTGACTTGTGCCTTTTGGTTGGTGGACAGGCTTTGGGGAGTCAGGAGGTGAGTTACTCACTGCAGGATTCCTAACCTCAGACTTGCTCTTGTAGCCACAGTATTTATATGGCTAGTCCAGTTCAGTTTCTGGTCAGTGGTAACCCCCAGGATGTTGATTGTGGGGGATTCAGTGATGGTAATGCCATTGAATATCAAGGGGCGATGGTTAGATTCTCTCTTATTGGAGATTGATTCCCATTGACTCCAGTTTTGCGAGGGCTTCTTGATGCCACAATCAGTCAAATGCTGCCTTGATGTCAAGAGCAGTCACACTCACCTCACCTTTGGAGTTCAGCTCTTTTGTCCATATTTGAACCAAGGCCCTAATGAGGTCAGAAGCTGAGTGACCCTGGCGGAACCCAAAATGAGTGTCGATGATCAGGTTATTACTAAGCAAGTGCCGCTTGATAGCACTGTTGATGAACCCTTCCATCACTTTACTAATAATCAGATGTAGACTGATTGGTGGGGGGGGTAATTGGCCAGGTTGGATTTGACCTGCTTTGTGTGTACATGACATACCTGGACAATTTTACACATTGCTGGGTAGGCGCCTGTGTTGTAGCTGTACTGGAACAGCTTGGCTAGGGACGCGACAAGTTCTGGAGTACAAATCTTCAGTAGTATTGCTGGAATATTGTCTCAGCTCATAGCCTTTACGTGCCCAGTGCCTTCAGCCATTTTTTGATATCACGTAGAGTGAATTGAATTGACTGAAGACTGGCATCTGTGATGGTGGAGGACGCCGAAATGGATCACCCGCTTGGCATTTCTGGCTGAAGATTTTTGCGAATGCTTCAGCCTTACCTTTTGCACTGATGTGCTTGGTTCCTCCATCATTCACGACTGGATGTGGCAGGACTGCAGAGCTTAGATCTGATCCGTTGGTTGTAGAATCACTTAACTCTGTCTGTCACTCGCTGCTTATGCTGTTTGGCACGCAAGTAGTCCTGTGTTGTAACTTCACCAGATTGGCACCTCATTTTTAGGTATGCCTGGTTGCTGCTCCTGGCATGCCCTTCTGCACTTTTCATTGAACCAGGTTTGCTACCCTGGTTGAATGGCAATGGTAGAGTGGAGGATATGCTGGGCCATGAAGTTACAGATTGTGGTTGAGTACAATTCTGCTACTGCTGTTGGCCCACAGCACCTCATGGATGCCCAGTCTTGAGTTGCTAGATCAGTTTGAAATTATCCCATTTACCATGGAGGTAGTGCCACACAAAACAATGGAGGGTATCCTGAATGTGAAGACGGGACTTTGTGTCCATAAGGATTGTGCAGTGGTCACTCCTACTGATACTGTCATGGACAGAAGCATCTGTGTCAGACAGGTTGGTGAGGATGAGGTCAAGTATGTTTTTCCCTCTTGTTGGTTCCTTCACCAACTGCTGCAGACCCAGCCTAGCAGCTATGTCCTTTAGGACTCAGCCAGCTCGGTCAGTAGTGGTGCTACCGAGCCACTCTTGGTGATGGACATTGGAGCTCCCCACCCAGAGTACATTGTGCACTTACCACTCTCAGTGCTTCCTCCAAGTGGTGTTCAACATGGAGGAGCACTGATCCTTCAGCTGAGGAGGGGTGGTACGTGGTAATCAGCAGGAGGTTTCCTTGCCCATGTTTGACCTGATGCCATCAGACTTCATGGGGGCCAGAGTTGATGTTGAGGACTCCCAGGGCAACTCCCTCCTGACTGTATACCACTGTGCTGCCACCTCTGCTGGGTCTGTCCTGCCAGTGGGACAGGACATACCCAGGGATGGTGATGGTGGTGTCTGGGACATTATCTGTAAGATATGATCCTGTAAGTATGACTATGTCAGGCTGTTGCTTGAGTAGCCCATGAGACAGCTCTCCCAATTTTGGCACTAGCCCCCAGATGTTAGTAATGGGGACTTTGCAGGGTCGATGGAGCTGAGTTTGCCGTTGTTGTTTCCGGTGCCTAGGTCGATGCCGGATGGCCCATCCGGTTTCATTCTTTTTTATTGACTTTTTAGCGGCTTGACACAACTGAATGGCTAGCTAGGCCATTTCAGAGGGCATTTAAGAGTCAACCACATTGTTGTGGGTGTGGAGTCACATGTAGGCCAGACCAGGTAAGGACAGCAGATTTCCTTCTCTAAAGGACACTAGTGAACCAGATGGGTTTTTACAACAATCGACAATGGTTTCATGGTCATCATTAGACTTCTTATTGAATTGAAATTCCACAATTTGCCATGGTGGGATTCAAACCCTGGTCCCCGGAGCATTGCCCTGGGCCTCTGGCCTACCAGCCCAATGACAATACCACTACGTCACCACCAACAGAGCAGTTGTTGCCACCTTACTCCTCTAGTTGTGAGACCTGGACTGTATCATGACATGTCAGAGCGCTAGTGAAATTCCATCAGCAATGCCTCCGCTGCAGTCTGTCGAACAAACGTTAGTGTCCTTCCTGAAGCCAGCTCCACAAGCACCCAGGCAAAACTCCCGCAAAATCAATCACAAAGGATTGGACACTATGTCTGTATAGCTGGAAAGCGTTTCCCCAGTCAGGTCCTGTTCTCTCAACGCTCAAATGGCCAAAGTTCCAGGGAGGACAAAGAAAACACTTCAAAGACATTCTGAAGCGCGGCAGCATTGACATTAATGACTGGGTGGAGTTTGCTACCAATCGTTCAGAATGGCGACAACTTGTCCATCAGGCTGCATCACACTTTGAGTCACCACATCTTAATGGTGAGCTAGAGCGGTGGCAGAGAAGGAAAGAAAAGGAAGCAACTCCTGCACCCCCGATCCCAACTACCTTGTGGGAATGTCCTGCCCCACGTGCCCAAAGACCCATGAGTCGAGAACCGGGATGTTCAGTCATATGAAGACCCATGGCAGAAACCCGCGACCCAGAGCAGACGGCACCTTCAACAGCGAATGATAATGGCGATCTTCTCATTTTTAAATTCTCTTCATTATTCTGATTAATAGCATAGGCCCTCATCTTTGGTTTTAAATGGTTTCTCGCCTCTTCATTTGCCCATGGTATCCTACACTGTTAATAGGTTCTCCTCTTTTTAATGGAATAATCTGTATGTTTCCAACCTGTTAAGAAACATCCCACTGCTGATCGACAGCTCTGTGCATGAGACACTTTCACCTCCTACCTCACTTCAGCTTGCTTGCTCCTCACCTTTGTAAAACCTGCCCTAATCTAATCCCTTTCTGGCTGGATCACTCCTCCCAAGGCACTCACCCACATTTCATTCATCTACCTGTTTTATTCCATTACACAGAACGACTCTAGCAGAACCTCTGTTCTTACATGCCTATCAACAAACTGCCTGAAGAAGGAGCACTGTATACATTTCCTGAATTGCTTCCCTTATCTCTATCTGCTACCTTATCCCCTCTCCCAGCTGATGAGATAGTTAAAATCTCCCAGAACAGTAATTTTGTTATTCCTGCTGATTGCAGAAGCCTTACAGCAGATTTTTTTTCACTTCCTTCTTTCTCTCAACCTCTAGCATGCTCCTAGCAAAGTAACAAGCGTAATAATTCTCCCAAATGGTCTTCTGATAGCAGAACTGGAACTGTATGCTACCCTGATAACTTAGTGGGTCCATGGTACCACAACACCTTCATCCCTGCATGGCCCCTCCCTATCTCTTTGAGCTCTCCATTGCTGGCAGCACCACCGGGAGTAGTGGATACAGCCGTAGTGCTGCAGGAACTTCACTAGGGATTGTCGCTGGATCCCTGGACCCAGGTGAGTGAAGGCGAGATAGGGATCGCGGGGAGGGGAGCCGGGACGCAAGGGCCAAGGATTGGCTTTCAGTAGCCACTCCCTTCCCGACGCTGGGCCCCTCGATTGGGCATTGAGTGCCTGACAATGAGGGTGGCTCTCCAGCCGCCTGGTTGGCTGATGGCAAACCCCACAGAGTTTGCTGGGCAGCCTTCGGGAGGCACGGGAAAGCCGTGCACCTACCATTTCACCCCTTGACCCACCACTAAACTCTGGTGGACTCAGAGATAGTTGGTGTCAGTCGGCTCATTAATGAGCCTAACTGACATCCCACCGTGAGCAGGCCAGTCTCCCTTTCCCGCCTTCGACTTAATCGGGGGAGGTTTCCCTGCCACCAGGAGACTGATGCGTGGCCTCTCCCCCTGATTAAGTGGGCCAGGCTGCCGTGCTTCCTGCCACAATGGCCTGATTAAATTCCGGCTGTTAACTCTGTTTCTCTCTCCACCAACGTTGGTTGACTCACTGAGTGTTTACAGCATTTCCTGTTTTTATTCCTTAATGTAAAGTTTCCTGGGGATTATTTTCCACAGTCCCATTAGCCGTGTTTAAAAAAGCAGAGTTGATAAGGGGGAACCCATAGATGTAGTATATTTGGATTTCTAGCAGGCATTCAATGAGATGCCAAATAAAAGGTTATTGCACAAGATAGGAACTCTCAGTATTTGGGGGTAATGTATTAGCATGGATTGAGGATTGGTTAACACACAGAAGACAGAGTGGTTGGGATTAATGGGTCTTTTTCAGGCCGGAAAGACGTATCTAGTGGAGTACCACAAGGATCAGTCCTAGGGCCTCAACTATTTACTGTGTATATTAATGACTTGGAGGAGGGGGGCAGAGTGTAATGTATCCAAATTTGCTGACAATACAAAAATAGGTGGAAGGGCATGTTGTGATGAGGACATAAGGAATCTGCAAGGGGATATAGACAGGTTGAGTGAGTGGGCAAAAACTTGGCAGATGGAGTTCAGTGTAGGAAAGTGTGAGGCCATGCACCTTGGTAGGAAGAATCAAAAGACAGACTATTATTTGAATGGAGAGAGACTCCAAAAAAGTGCAGCACAGAGGGATCTGGGTGTTCTTGTGCATGAAACACCAATAGTTAGCATGCAGGCGCAGCAAGTAATTAAGGCGGCAAATGGAATCTTGGCCTGTATTGCTAGGGGGTTGGAGTTTAAAAATAGGGAAGCCTTGTTACAACTGTACAGGGTGTTGGTCAGGCCGCACCTGGAGTACTATGTACAGTTTTGGCCCCTGTATTTAAGAAAGGATATACAGGCATTGGAGGCAGTTCAAAAGAGATTCACTAGGCTGATTCCTGGGATGAAGGGGTTGACTTATCATGAACAGCTAAACAGGTTAGGCCTTTATTCATTAGAGTTTAGAAGAATGAGGGGTGATCTTGCTGAAACGTACAAGATTCTGAGGGGGCTTGACAGGGTAGATGTTGAGAAGGTGTGGAGGAATCTCAAACTAGGGGCCATAGTTACAGAATAAGGGGATGTTCATTTAAAACTGAGATGTGAAGGAATTTCTTCTCTCAGAGGGTAGTGAATGTCTGGAATTCTCTGCACCAGAGAGTTGTGGAGGTTAGATCACTGAAAGTATTTAAAGAGGAGGTAGATAGAGTTTTGAAATATCGGGGAGTTGAGGGCTATGAGGAGCTGACACGAAAGAGGAGGTGAGGCCTGGGGCAGATCAGACATGATCTTATTGAATGGTGGGGCAGGCTTGAGGGGCCGAATGGCCTACCCCTGCTCCTATTTCTTATGTTCTACAACCTGCCTTCTAGCCCGCCTAGTGTGAGTGGCATTGGAAAAGCCAAATTGCTGGGAGTTGTCGTAAATCAAGTAATTCTTGGTTGTGATTTTGCATCACTCCATGGGTGGAACTGATAGCTAAATCAGCAAGTAGTTATTGCATTGTTTTTATCAGTGGAATTTTGTTGGACTGTTGCTTCTGGTTCCTGCCTCAATGCTGATTTGTTTGAACCGATTAAGAATACGAGACCCGTTATAAATTTGTGAACCCTGAGTACTTTACTTCTCCACTGAAAAAAGTAGTAATTGTATTAATTAAAGTATGCCTATAGAATGATAGAAGAGTACAACTCAAAAGAAGGACCTTCAGCCCAATGAGTCTGCACCTGCTCTATCAAAGAGAGATCCAGTTAGTCCCACTCTTCTGTCCTTTCCCTATATCCATGCAATTTTTTTCTTCTTCAAATGTTTATCTATTTCTTTTTCAAAGGCCACTTTTGAATCTATTTCCACCAGCCTTACAGGCAAATTGTAACCCCTTGTTACCATAAAAATGTTTTTCATCATGTCATCCCTGGTTCTTTTGCCAATGACTTTAAACCTGTGCCCTCAGGTTAAAGATCCTTTAAAATGCTTACAACAGTTTCCCTTTATTTACTCTGCCGAAAACTTCCATGATTCACCTCTATCAAATCTCATCTTGGCCTTCTCTGCTCAGAGAGGAACCCCAGCTCCTCCATTCCATCCAAATAACTAATCCTTCAGCCCTGGAATCATCCTCGTCACCCTCTTCTGTACCCTCTTCAAAGCATCACATCCTCTTAAAGAGAGCTGGGCATTAGGGACTAAGCTTGTGTTTTCTGTAGGTTTCGTACAATTTCCTTGCTTTTCTACTTTCTCCCCGTATGTATAAAGCCTTGGATCTTGTACGCTTTATTAACAGCTTTGTTAGCCTGCCCTGCCACCTTCAAAAGGTTTGTGCATAAACACCCACTCCCAGGTCTCTCTCTTCTTGCACCCCCTTTAAACTTGTGTCAATATGCTGTCACTTTCTCGTCACTAGAGCTTACTCCCTGTCTCTTGATTTAGTGTCACTTTTCGATGTGACCGTTTATATTGGACGATCTGTACCATTTTCGTAATGCAGAAAGCCAACCTGCCCGTCACACTGTAGGTGAAGACTTAGGAACATAAGAACAGGAGAAGGCTATTTAACATGTCGAGCCTGCTCTGCCACTCAATACGATTGTGGCTGATCGAACCCTCCAATGCCTTTTACCCAACTATCCCCATAACCCTGTACATTACAGTTAATCAGAAATCTGTCAATCTCTACTTTAGATATTCTCAATGACTGAGCTTCCACAGCCCCCTGGGGTAGAGAATTTCAAAGATTCACAACCCTCCGAGTAAAGAAATTTCTCCTCATCTCGGTCCTAAGTGGCTTTCCCCTTATTTTGAAATTATGTTCCCTGGTTCTAGATCCCCCCCAACCAGGGGAAACATCTTACCTGCATCTACCCTGTTTATTCCTTTTAGCATTTTATAGGTTTCAATGAGATCACCTCTCATTCTTCGAAACCCTAGAGAATACAGGCCCAGTTTGCCCAATCTCTCTTCATAAGACAGTCCTACCATCCCCGGAACGAGTCTGGTGAACCTTCATTGCACTCCCTCTGTGGCAATAATATCCTTTCTGAGGTAAGGGGACCAAAACTGCACACAATACTCCAGGTGTGGTCTAACCAAGCTTCTATATAGTTGAAGCAAGACTTGCCATACCTGCTTCACCACTCCTGTCCTCAAATCCTCTTGCGATAAAGGCTAACATTCCATTAGCCTCCCTAATTGCTCACAGCACCTGCATGTTAGCTTTCAGTGACTTATGGACAAGGACACCCAGGTCCCTTTGTACATCTACACTTTCTAATCTCTTACCATTTAGGAAATGCTCTGCACATCTGTTCCTTCTACTAAAGTGGATGACCTCACATTTTTCCACATTATATTCCATCTGCCATGTTCTTGCCCACTCACTAAATCTGTCCAAATCTCTTGTAGCTGCTTTACACCTTCCTCACAACACACATTCCCCCCTAACTTTGTATCATCCGTGAACTTGGAAATATTACATTTGGTCCCACATTAAATCATTGATATATATTGTGAGCAGCTGGGGCCCAAGTACTGATCCTTGCTGTACCCCACTAGTCACAGTCTGTCAACACGACAATGACCTGTTTATTCCTACTCTCTATTTTCTGCATGTTAGCCAATCCTTAATCCACGCCAGTATATTGCCTCCTATCCCGTGTGCTTTTATTTTGCTAATCAACCTCCTGTAGGGACTTTATCAAAGTCTTCTGAAAATCCAAGTATACTACGTCCATCGACTCTCCTTTATCAATTTTGTTAATGATATCCTCAAAAAAACTCCAGCAAGTTCGTCAAAATTGATTTCCCATTCGCAAATCCATGCTGACTATGCCCAGTCGGATAATAATTATCCAAATACCCATTTATCACATCCTTTATTATAGATTCTAGCATTTTCTCTACTACTGATGTAAGACTAACAAGTCTGTAGTTCCCTGTTTTCTCTCTCCCTCCCTCCTCAAATAGTGGGGTGACATTTGCCACTTTCCAATCTTCAGGAACATTCCAGAATCTATAGAATTTTGGAAAATGATCACCAATGCATCCGCTATCTCTCTAGCAACTTCCCACCATTGATAGCTTTGTGGCAGGAGAGGCACTCCGCTCTTCCTGCCATTTTAACCAAACCTATGGTTTTCACAAAAGCAATATACTTTGGATACTGGAAATCCATAATAAAAACAGAAAATGCTGGAAACACTCCAGGTCAGACAGCATCCGTGGAGAGAGAAACAGAGTTAACGCTTCAGGTCGATGGCCTTTTGTCAGATGTGAAACATTTAACTCTTGTCTCCGCAGATGCTGCCTGACCTCCTGAGTGTTTCCCGTCTTCAATTTTTAGAAAGTCCACTCAGTGCCTGTGCAATAAAGTTTAGAGTCACTGACGTCCAGCATTAGATACTGGCGTGCTCTGCACCCAAAAAAAAGGTGAAGCATACTCAGGCCATTAAGACAAAAGCAAAATTTATATAATTTTGACACTCACAACAAATGAACATTACCATATGTGATGTTAATTCCTACACCAGTAAACATATAAACAAAATATGGCAGAACAGAAGATCACCATGAACAGTCCTTCTTGTGCTCATGGTACCTTAAACTTATGTTTGCAAGTGCTACGTCTTGGTGCCCCCCATCTCGCATGTCATGCGCCAACGTCAGGTTACTTCGGACCTCCCTGCTCACCATTGATGGTTGGGCACCTAGCTGGGATACTGGGTGCCTCATCCATTTCCCACACTGGCACTGACCACCTGAGGTCATTGCCTGGGTGAGGGCTTGCAGGTCCGAGCGCATCCCCAGCAACCTTTGATTCTGTACCCGGAGCTGCCTCTCCATGAGAGTCGCCACTCTCTCAATGGAGGAGGCAGTACGCTCGGTGATGAGGGTCAACGCAATGCTCATGCTCCACATGGATTCCTCCACAACGGAGAACATGGCACGCAGACACTCATGGATCTTCACCAGATCCTCCCGCACATCCCGCTGGACATCCAGCATCTGCTGCCTAAAGGACAACTCCAGAGGCTCATCATCTGTCTATGACCCAGCGTCATCCTGGTCTCCAGCAGTCCTCAAACTGCTGGCGCCCTGGGCACTCTCTGCCTCTGCTTGCTCCTCAAGCGAGTGTGAAATGCCCTCACCGCAGCGCACCGACATTCTAGCTGAATGCTCACCAAGGTGCTGGCATCTGCGCTGGTGCCTGGTTCAGAGAGCAGTTATGACACAGGTGCAGCTGAAGCCTGGCAGTCCTCTGGGGTCAAGGGTGGCTCTTTAGGGTCCTGCATCCAAGTGCGTACTGACAAATCTAAGGGAGAACAGTGACACTTCATTAGTTTAAGTTGTCGCACTGTTACTGTGCATGCCAGGCACCCTGGTGAGACAATGGAGATCTGCATCATGGTGCCATTGTCTTTCAATGATCAATGGGGACTCCAGTTTTGAGGCTCCCATTAATGATGAGACTGCGCAAGAGTGTCTGCACAATCTGACACACTCACCTCTGTGCACTGCACCCTTACCTTCGTCAGAGACCCCTGCCTCCCCACGACTGGCTGACTGAGTTGGGTGGCAGCTCCCCAGCTCCAAAATGTCCATTTCAAACCTTGTCACGATTAGGAGGTTTGGGGGACCTCCGCCTGTCCTTGACCTCTTTCTGTGTTATGGCTCCTCCTCCTGAAAGGACAGGGGAACATTGCTGAGGCCTACTCTCTACCTGCAGCGCCATTGCAGCCTGGTCGACCCCAACCTGAGGGACACTTTGCAGGGCACATCTGAGTCGTGGCCCTCAATCCGCAAGGCACTCAGTCCAAGTAACCAGGGCTCATCCCCTTGGCCAGCTCCAGCGTCATTGACAGTTGGCACTCAGACTCTTAACACCCCTGAGCTCCAAGGGTGGACGGCCAGTCCTTAACGCTTCTCCACACCGACCCATGCCAACTCAGTATTCACCCTTGCTGAGCGCAGCAGGTCGTTGAAGCTTTTGCAGCACAGCACCCATGTGCGCCGCACGACGTCATGGCTGCCAACTCCTCCCAAGCTTTTTTGGTCTGATTTGGTGGCCTCCTTCTGCCATCCCTGGGTATGAGAGTGTCCCGCCAGACACCCACCTCCTCCATGAGGCACTCGTCCAAGAAATGGGGGGGCCGATTGCCCACCTGACCTGCCCTCCCGCCTGACGTCTCCAGCCGCTGGTGAGGCCATTGCTCCAGTCCCCAGACCAGGGAAACATTCTCCCCTGGCAGGGGAGCCTTCAGGGAGCTGCCTCTGCCGATCTTAAACCTCCCGCCAGGTCGCTATTGGACCCTGCGCCCGTCAGGCCCCTGCATGGCCCTTCCCAACCATTCAGAAGACGTGTTTCACGCTGGCCGGGCCTTAATTGGCCAGCCAGTGTGAATCGCGGTCATGTGCCTGTTTCCTGACTTCTCCCAGGCCCGCCGATTGCACGTGCCCGACGAAGGAAAATTCAGGCCCTGGAATTCTCTCCTTACACCTCTCCGCCTCTCTTTCCTCCTGTAAGACGCTCCTTAAAACTTACCTGTTTGACCAAGCTTTCGGTCATCTACCCTAATATCTCCTTAGATGGCTTGATATCAAATTTAGTTTTATAATGCTCCCATGAAGCACTTTGGGATGCTATATTACATTAAGTGACTATATAAGTACAGGTTGTTGTGTTGAAGTTGATTAATATGCTGTCATTCTGAATCCTGTGCTACATCTGTTTAATATGAAGGGAGCAGATAGTTGCTGTTGACACTGAAGGAGATTGATGGGCGTAATTACAATCTGATATATCTGGTCAATATTTGTTTCATGGGGGCATCGAGGATGGATAGATAGAGAATAATTGGGGAAGTAAACAGTGCCATATATACAACCGTGATATTTTACATTCATGTTTAACAAACACAAAGTACACAGTCATCAGTGTGTCATTGAATGTTATATTAGTGGTGACTAAAGAGATTTCAAGTTAATTATATTGTAGGAGTGTAACTGATACTGTGCCCAGGATGCTTCCAGTAATTGGGAGTCTGAGTTCTGTTTTCCTATTGTGCAGGTGACTTTATTATTCATTGAGTATACTGCAGCTCCATAGCTTTCCAGTTGGTCTTTGAAGACAATTCATGACATTAAAATTAATTTTAATTAAAAATTAGCATTAAGACTACAACTTTAAAATGAGAACGTTTGGGGTGATGTCAGGAAACACTTCTTCACACAAAGGGTAGTGGAAATCAATAACTCTCTCCCACAAAAGGCTGGTGTCAAGTGAAAAATCTCAAAACCGAGATTGACGAATCTTTTGGCAGGCAAGGAAGGGTGTTAAGGGATTTAGAACCGAGGTGGTTAAGTTTTTTAAAAATTCTTTCATGGGATGTGGGTGTCGCTGGCCAGGTCAGCGTTTATTACCCATCCCTAATTGCCCTAGTTCGTAGGGCATTTAAGAGTCAACCACATTGCTGTGGGACTGGAGTCACATGTAGGCCAGTGGATTTCCCTCCCCCAAAGGGCAGATGGGCTTTTACAACAGTCATTTCACAGTCCTTTCAGCTTGGTTTAGCATCTTGCTCACTCCCTATTCTCTCTCGCTTTTAATGGCTGTTCTTCTCTGGCAGACTGTCACTCTCTTGCATTTGTTCACTTGATCATTTCCCCTTCCTTTCAGCTGTGCTGTCACTCTTTCTTTGTTCTTCTCTTCAGTGTAGTAATCGTGACGACCTTTGTACCTAAAGACAGCGCTAAGAATGCAATAGAGACTGGGCCTTTGGATTACTAGTCCAGTGACATCACCACTACACCAACATGTCCCCTATTTATAGGCGTCTGACAGGGTGTGATTCCCAGTTTGCATCATTACACTCTTAGTTATTGGCAGCAAGTCCAGAAAGCCCTTTGCTGATGTTTGGGGTTGTGTCACCTTCACCTGTTGGAACCCCGGCTGCAGGTGATGCGTGACGGAGACCTGGGGCAGAGATGGCAATGGATAATGGGAAGCTAAATAACTTAAGGTAAAATTGCAGGTTGCTCACATTTGGTATCAGTAAACTTGAACAACATAGTCTGAGCTACATCAATACCATAAAGAAGGCAAAATAATTATTTAGGTTCAATTAATTATAGAATACCATATCAGCAGGAACAAATCTGTAATGTTTGCATAATATGTGACTCCCTTGATTCACCCACAGAAATAAGTCATATTAATGTTGTACATTTGAGATCCAAACATTTAATTTATCTCTTCCTGTTTCCGTGTTGCTTTGTGTTTTGAGCTAAGCCACATTTTCGGTACATGGCCTTGAAGCAAAGCTGTATCGACTTTGACAGCTTGGCAATTATTAATGCTGCAGTTGGTTTCTGTACCAGCAGAACACAGCTCATCTGGAGGCTACCTGTTGTCATCTCCTGTGACATAGAATGTGTTGAAGTAAATCGAAATGCCATTTTACTGAATAGTTAGACTGGTGTAAAGACGATATCACCAGCCATGAGTTTCCCTTCAGTACAGCACAAGTAATCTGATTATCAAATCTATCTAGCTGTCATCTGGATCAGCTCAAATTGCATGTGTAATGGCTTCAGAATGTAGACTGTCTTATAGCTGTCTAACTCACTGTGCCTCCTACTTGATATGAGAAATAGAAGCTTTCTTCTGAACAGTTAAGTAGCGATTGAGAATTATGAGGGACAGATAGTTTTTTTTTAGCTTTAGCATTGACCGTCCAGCCACACTAAAGAGTGAAAGTCTCTTGTCCTACTCTGAATGTCGTCTCATTTGATGACTTAATGCAAGATCAGTTGTTAATTTTAAAGCAAATGATTGATAGATTTTTATTAACCCTAGATATTAAGGATATGAAGCAACGGTGGGTATATGAAGTTAGATCAGCTGCGATCTCATTGAATAGTGGACCAGACTCAAGGGGTTAAATGGCCTATTTATGTCCCTAATGGACATTAAACTGCCCCAAGTATGGCACTGACTGGCAAATCTCACACGAGAAATTGGGCACAGGAGAGAACATTTGTTTTGTGGTGCAGAGCTCTTCACTGGGAGAGCTAAATCATAAACTGTACCCTTAGATGCAAATTGAAACTGGTTTATGGGGCTTCATGGGCCAGATAGTGAGGGCTTGCTGGCTGTGCTTTGGCCATTTCACTGTTTTAGGTCCCCGCTCTAAACTCCATTCCCTAGCTATGACTCCATCCCTCGCCTTGCCAGCAGACTGAGATTAAGATGGTCTGTTTGCAACCTTGCTGTCATAGTTGATCCCAAGGTGAGTTTTTGACCTCATATTCACTCAGAGCGCTTATTTCTGCCTCTAACATCGCCCATCTTTGCTCATCCACTGCTGCAGCCCTCATTTATGCCTCTGTTACCTCTAGACTTAATTATTCCAACGCACTCCTGGCTGATCTGCCATGTTCTACCTTCTGTAAACTTGAGGTCACCCAAAACTCTGCTGTTTGTGTCTTAACTCGCACCAAGTTCTGTTCCCTTATCACCCTTGTGCTCACTGATCTAAATTGACTCCCAGTAAATTTGATTTTAAAAATCTCGCCCTTATTTTCAAATCTCTGCATGGCCTTGCTTCTTCCTATCTCTGTAATCTCCTCTGGCTCCACAAACCTCCGAGATTTCTGCACTGCTCTAATTCCGGCTTTTTGTGCATCTGTAATTCTAATCGCTCCATCATTAGTGGCTGTTCTTCCAGTTCCATAGGCCCCAAGCTCTGGAATTCCCTCCCTAAACCTCTTCGCCTCTTCATCTCACTTTCTTTTTTTTCAGACGCTCCTTAAAATCTACCTCTTTGCCTAAACTTCTGAGCATTTAAAAAAATTATGTCAAGGGACGTTGAGCATCGTTGACGTAAGCCAACATTTTTTGCCTGTCCCTAATTGCTCTTGAGCAGGTGCTGGTGAGCCGCCTTCCTGAACCGCTGCAGATACACCTGCAGCGCCGTTAGAAAGGGAGTTCCACAATTTTGACCCAGCGACAGTGGAGGAACAGTGATATATTTCCAATTCAGGATGGTTCGTGGCTTGGAGAGGAACTTGCAGGTGGTGCTGTTCCCACGTGTCTGCTGCCCTTGTCCTTCTAGGTGGTAGAGGTCGCGTGTTTGGAAGATGCTGCCGAAAGTGCCTTGAATGGCTGCTGCAGTGCATCTTGTAGATGGTACATACTGCTGCCACTGTGCGTCGTTGGTGGAGGGAGTGAATGTTTACGTTGGTGGACGGGATGCCAATCAGGTGGGCTGCTTTGTCCTGGACGGTGTCAAGCTCCTTGAGTATTGATGGAGCTGCACTCATCCAGGCAAGTGGAGAGCATTCCATCACACTTCTGATTTATGCCTTGTAGATGGTGGACATGCTTTGGGGAGTCAGGACCTAATCTGACCTTAATACCTGCTTGTATAACTCGGTGTCATACTTGTATTATACTCACGTGAAGCACTTACATTATATTAAATGCACTAAATAAATATAAATTCTTGTTAATATAAGTTTTAATAATTAATAAACTTGAATTATGGCAAGGAAATAGTTGCTGGAATTATAGAAATATGAGTTCTCTGTGTGGGTAAAAGGAGCATCTGTTTTGCAATGTTTTCTGATGATTTAAAACTAGAGTAGACCGAATCAGAATAGCGAAAGCAGAAATGGTAGTCTGACCCGCTTGCTTTAAGAGAAAGGGTCAAGCCTGGTGCTGTTTATTAAAGCTGTGCTGTACTTTGATGCTCAGTCAATGCTGTGTCTTGTGTACTTTCAAATATAGGCATTTGTACATCTGTCCAAAGTACGTCAGGCTCATTGATTGGGCAGTTAAAAAAAAGACGTGAGTTCAGATGTGACTGTTTGAATATATGAACAATGCCGAGGTGGATAATCCTGGAGCGTTAAGATAGCTATTGGTGAAAACATCGAGGAACAGAGTGTTTTTTTTTAAAATTTTGGCACTTGCCAGAAGTGCGGCATTTGTCCTGGACATTCCAACCTTGAGTCTCCCGTGATATTTCTTTCAAAATTTGGTTTTGTTACAGCAAGGTTTCACTAATTCAGTGTCAAAGTTACTAGATAAACTGTTTAGATGTCATAAGTCGTGGTTTAGGTATTGACCAGGACAGGAGGGAGAATTTCCCTGATCTTTAGATCAGTGCACCTGAGAGGGCAAACATCTGATCCAAAAGATGGCACCTCCTGCAGTGCACTGCCCACTCGGTACTGCACTGAAGTGTCAGCGGGACTTGAACCCCCCCAACCTTCTGATTTTGGTGAGAGTGCTATCACTGAGCCACAGCTGAGTCCATTTAGTTGGTTCCTAAGTGGGATATTGATGTGGATTGAGGTAAATGGAACAAAAGCCAACAGCCTACGTCTCAACGCACTGACCCAAACTAAAACCACAACAGGAATACCTAAACGCCTCGAGGATGTCCCAGGTCAGGTGTTTACTCTGAGGTTTGGCCAATACCTTGTTACAGAGGACTGATAATGGGGCAGGATAAAATAAAGAAATGACTTGTTGCTAGGCAATGAAAAACAGTTTGTGATCAGCAGATGAAAAAGAACGAAGTGGTTCACTTCTGCCTTTGCTTAACTGCTAACTTTTCTTTTTCTGTGATCTGCAGCCCTCCTCTGTTTCGTTTTGGTTTTCCAGCCACGCTGGTTTCCCCTTTAACGATGGTGTCCAGTTTTCCATCGATTGCTCAGACTTGTCATTGTATGTCTGCTTCTCTCTGCATTCAGGTGATAGGGGAGAGTGAAGTTGCTGTACCGACACATCTGTACAAAGTCATTCTCGTTCAGGAGAGCAGCGAGCCGTCTGGATTGTTGGCTCTGGGGGCCTTCGTTGTGCCCAATAGCCCAATTGGCTTTGACCACCAACTGTCTGAATATCAAGTGGACCTCCGGGACCTGGAGAAGATGTCCGGGGTCACTTTCTTCCCAGCCTTGGACAAAGCCAGGCGGTGCCGCGATCTCTGTGCGACAGACAGCTGCAAGCTGCTGAACTTGGCGGAGTTTACTCTGTACATCGCTGGGCGGAAGGTGCAGAATGCCAGCACTCTGCACAGGTTGGAGAAAGTCATGACCGAGCTGCAGGAAAGTGGGATTGAGCCAGATGAGTACCTGCAGAACCTGTACCAGAAGAAAAAACAAGAGGTGGAATTGAAGGAAGCAGGTGAAGGCAGAGCAGCCAGGGCTGGTTAAAGCATGTAGAAATCCTTAGTTCATACTGATATGGATCCATGAGACATACGGTATATGTTCTGTCTGCTAACATATTAATGTATATTATGTGTCATTATTGACATAAAGTACATGCAGGTATGTACTGACATTTGGTGTGCACAGCTATCAGGTGAATACAAATATGTACTGACACGATCTGTAGATATGTATTGTCAAGGTATGTGACGTTATGTGCTGATTCACACAAGGTATGCAAAGTTACCCAATGACAAGATACTGCAGATACGTACCAACAGATTTGTTTGGACAAGGTACATATAGATATGTATTGTCGTAAGGTATGTGCTGTGAGGTACTGATGTACGGTATGTGGCATTGTGTACAGTGTATGTGGATACATAATGATAAGTGATTTATATCAATATGTACTGATGTACGGCATGTATGATATATTAATTTGATTATGCATGACCTTAGATATAGCTAGCTATGTACTGATGAGGTAAATCTAGTTTTGCATTTTATTTTTTACAAGTTGTCTTATTTTAGTCTACACCTTATATATATATATTTTTTTTTAACTATCCTCCTTGTTACTCTGGACTTCGTGCCATTCCCTAGATGAGTGAAATTTTTGCTAACACTCTCCAAGCCAGACCTCCCATTCTCAACTGTATGGAAACTGATGTTGGATGAATCTGTGCCCCAATATTTCATAGTGCAGCACATCAGCAAAGTGATCTATAGCCTGCACAGACAAACCTCTAAAGCAAACTGCTGCAGATAGAATTGCTGATCTCATTGAATTGCTACGTTCTACTAAGTATTTCCGAAGCTTAGCTTCGGATTGAAAATAACGGTAACTCCCTGACATCCCTCCTACCAAGACGGGACTAATGTCAGTTTCGCTACTTTACCGTGGCTCTCTTGTCCAATCAGTGTGACCCTGTCCTCTTGGAATTTTAGGATCAGTTCCATTTTGCTACCTCTTGTCTTACTGCACTCCAAAACTTCCTTCAAACCCCCTCCTCCCTTCCCCACGCCCTTTACCTTTTCACACGCGAGGTGCATTATAGAATTGCAAACTATTGCCCTGGATCCAAATCTCTCAAATAATCCTGTCAAGAACAGTTCATCCACCTCAGTGCTGTTTATTGAACATTGCCGGTTACAGGATGACCGTAGCTGGTTGTCCACGTGACAACTGTCCATCTCAATCGGTAGCATTGTTGTCTCTGAGTCTGAAAGTTACAAGTTCAAGTCCTACTTCAGGGACTTGAGCACAAATCCAGGCTAACCCTTCAGTGCGGCAATGGGGCTTGCTGCAATATAAATGCAAGTCTTTTTTTTGCCGGATGAGACGTTAAACTGAGACTCCACCTGCCCCCTTGAGCGGTCGCAAAAGGTCCGATCGTACTATTTTGAAGAAGAACTGAGGCCTTCACCATGGTGTCCTGGCCAATATTTATCCCTTAACCAACATTACTAGAAAACAGACCTATCACTGGCCTCCTATCCACCTTCACCTGTTCCCCGCCCCCCCCCCCACTTTAAACAGTATATATTTCACCATATTTTTACTTCTTTTTAATCCTGAAGAAGAGTCATACAGACTCAAAACGTTAACTCTGCCTTTCTCTCCATAGATGCTGTCAGACCTGCTGAGGTTTTCCAGCAATTATTGTTTTTGTTTCAGATTTCCAGCCTCCGCAGTATTTTGCTTTTATCCTAGAAAACAGATTACCTGGTCATTATCATCTTGCTGTTTGTGGGACCTTGTCGAGCACAAATTAGATGCCGTGTATCCTACATTAAAACAGTGACTACACTTCAGAAATACTTCATTGGCTGTAAAACACTATGGGACATCTGTATAAACGCAAATCTTTCTTTTCTCAAGTCACTGCACTTTACATAATATTATTTTTAAAGTGCTTTGATATATTTGGATGTGAAAGTTGCTATATTAATGATAAACACTTGCACTAACGTGCAATGATTTTTAAGGAACCAAATGTGGAAGCTACTTTGAGATAATCCAAGCCGCGTATAATTGTCCGGAAACACCTGGCTTTGAGTCATTACAATCCAGCATGTAAAATTATTCCTGTTATTCTTTGTTTTATTTTCAGCACCTAAGATTGTTTTGTATCTGCAATAAAGAGCAATGCTTTGAAGTGTTCTTGGAGATCTAAAATTTGCCATGTCGGGTAGAGGTTGGTGTGGAAGGGCTTGACTTTTAAATCTTTCCCCAGCCCTTCCCCAGCCCAATGAACAGACAGAACAATGTTGAAATTCTCCCTTTTGGTCTCTACTTCAATCATTAAATCACATCCCTCTATGTCCTAAATATCTTGCACTTAATCTTCAAACTCTATAGGTCTCCTCAGTCACTGGAAACAATCATCCCACCTCATTATCTTCTTAAATACCTCTCAAATAACTAACATCTCCAATGCTTTTTAAAAAAGATCTACTTTTTCAACTCTGTTTCTATTTCCTCATACCAGGCAGCATCCCAGTGAGTCGGTGATGTGTCCTCACTATTGCCTCAATATCCTTCCTATACTGTGGAGCCCAAAACTACACGCACACATTCAGCCGGGGCGGTACCAAGGTTTCAAGCAATTCAGTCTGCGAATGGTAAAGGTTGCATCACTGAAGTGATCCAGTTGATCATCTGATAAGTTGTTGACCATGATGGTGGCAGCAGCAGCTACTGATGAGAGACTCTGTCAAAGCATCCACGATGTCCACACTAAACAGCCTCTCGGCATTGTGAAAAATAGCTTGGTGTTTCAGGTAATTGGCAGACGAACCAGAAGGAAAATGAGGAGAATCTTTTTACGCAACAAATTGTTAAGACTTCGAATGTGCTGCCTGAAAGGGGTGGTGGGAACACGTTCAATCGTAATTTTCAATAGGGAATTAGGTGAATACTTGAAAATACTTCAATGGGCTATGGGAAAGGGGAGGGGAGTGGGTCTAATTGATAGCCCTATCAATTAGGCAGACACAGGCATGATGGGATGAGTGGCCTCCTGTGCTGTATCATTCCATGATTCTATCCCAGCCATTAAACAAAAGTGCAATCATTTTATTCAATTATTCAGATCATTTCCTACATGGTCAAATATTCATATTGCAACGTGTGTATTGCAGACGCCTTTGCTTTATAGCAGGTGGGTCGTCACTTAGTTAAATGCTCGCAGATCGAAAACTAAAGCTGATCTTTACAATGCTTTTGGGAATGAAAATTATGCCAAGCATTTGCTAAACCAATCTATAAAGCTGCCTTTCAATTCAGAAGGAATCTCTGTCCAGGGCTAAGCATTTCAGCCAGAAGGGGCCTTTTGTCGATTTGTTCTTTGAGAAATGCATCATTTGCTGTGATAAGCCAGGGGGCTTATGAATTTCTTCTTTATCACTAACTTGAGCCTGGAAGGGAAGCAGGATCTAAGCTTGCCAATGTCGGATGCCTTATGACACTGGATACGAGTAATCAGGCTTAATATTTAATCCTCCGGCTCCAGAAGTGTAGAACCTTTGGGTTGTCCTGTGATCAAACGAATTGTACGTCCGCGTCGCACAACAGATGGCAGACAGAGGACCTGGGAGCATTCCTTTGTGAGAAGCAGTGCCCATTAATACTCGACGGTGCACATTGTTTATCATCTGTTGGCGATCTTTTGATTAATACACCAGGAAGGTTGCGCGCGCAACCTGCCACTGCGCCTCAGTGATGTGGAGCACACTTGCCTGTTCACGTCCACCATGGCAGCTGCCTCCTGCAAACATAGCAACAGATTCAAAAATGGACCTAGCCCACCTCCATGAAATTTCCAAGGCTTTAATCTGCTTTCAGGGTTCGTGGAGTGATCGAAAATAGCCCCGTGCTTTGCGTCCCACTGGTAAATGCATTGCCTGGTATCCCATAGAGCCTTAAAGACATAAGAGGGTTCCAGGTTTCAGCCCAGTTTTGTCATGGGTTATGTTACTGGAGTGACAATCCAGAGAATGTGAGTTTAAATCCCACCACGGTCATGTGAGAATTTGAATTCAGCTTAAAGATTAATTTGGTTGGTATTAGTATAATTTTTAAAAAGTGACCACGATGGCGTCAGATTATTATTCAAAAAAATAAACTGCTTCACTAGTATCTTATGGGGAAAGAAACCTGTAGCCTTGCCCAGACTAGTCCATAAGTGGATTGCTCTGAAGAAGAGTCATACGGACTCGAAACGTTAACTCTGTTTTTCTCTCTCCGCAGATGCTGCCAGACCTGCTGAGTTTCTCCAGCATTTTCTGTTTTTTATTGCGGATTTCCAGCATCCGCAGTATTTTGCTTTTATTTTAGCCCATGAGTGATTCTGGTCGTGCTTGGTTGACTCCCAAGCCACTCATCTGTATCAGGGCAACCAGGAGTAGGCCAAAAAAATGTCTGGCCAGCAATTCCCACTTTGTGAGAATGTTTGTTTTCGAAAAGGTTTCACCCCTAACCTCGCTGATCGTCACTGAGGATTTAGCGTTAGCATCCTGAGCTAGGGGGCAAACGCCAGCTTGAGACTCTGCCTCACAACACTGTGCCCTGGTACCTGCCATGAAATGTATGTGTCCAGAGTCCCCTCAAGGCCAGAAACAGGCTTGCTTCTGAAGCCCCCTCAGGTCAAATAGCCTCCCATTCCTGGTGTCTAGGCTCACTCACAAAGAAGGGCCCAGGTGAATCAGAGATTGGAGAGGTCGATAACATTTAAGATCCCTTAAGAACGAGCGGAGAGGTTAAGAGAGATTTGTTTAAGCCACCAGTTGTCAGTGTGTGGAATGCATTACTAGAGACTGTTGGGAACAGAGCTCTTAATAGCTTCCACAAGGGAAGCGGATAAACATTTGAAAAATAAAAATTGAAATGGGGAAAGAAGATGTGGATAACTTTTACAGTGTAAGCAAATCTTTAGAGCCGAGTGGCCTTCTACGCTTTAAGTGAATACGAGCTACCATATGTATTTTGACCATCTATGTCACAGCTGCACTTCCCAATGTTAAGTGAATCCACCTGGCAGAAAATAGCAAGAAATTAACATTCTCCTTGAACTGTTACAGAATAACGAATAGCTGCCCATGAGCTCAAGGTATAGTATTGCCGTTCCTTGCTTGAGGTGTGACATTGCTGTCCTATTGAAGTTTCTTGACTACCCTGATGATATTACAAGCCCTGTCGCTATTCACAGCCAGCTGAAGTCTTGTGCCTATTGCTTTAAACATTCATGCTCAGGGAAGCCTGCACTACATTCTACTGCCACCCACGGCCCTGGCCAGACCTTGAGACTGTCTGACCCCAGCATAGTAGGCATTGTAGAGGACAAGTGTGGGGCTTTCCCCCCAGGCTGTCGGTAAGGCAGGTGATTATTTAGAGGTCAGAAGCAATCCCTTCAACTCCCTGCTGCTGTGGTTCATTTTTCATCCACACGACAGATGAATCTTGACAACCCTGTAACTACCCTGTAGCTAAACCTCTTGCATAGTTGGATCAGAATTCCAATTGGCTGCTTCTCAGGAATCCTTTCTTGGGCCTCATTTTACTCAGTCCTGCTTAAGAATGAAAGGAAATTGCATTTACATAGCACCTTTCACAACGCCAAAACTCTTTACAGTCAATGAAGTCACTGGTGTGATGGAAGATATGCGACAGTCAATTTGTGCACAGCAAGCTCCTGCAAACAGCAAAATAACCAGATAATTTTTTTTTAATGCTGTTGCTTGAGGGATGAATATTGGCTAGATATCCATTTTGCATTTTAATAGCAATGGACTGTATGGCATTTTAGGAAGTGACAATACTGCTGAGCACTGAAAAAAGTAGCAATACTGCTCTAAAGGCGACCAGAAAGCAGGATATTACTGAGCAAATAACAAGAAAGCAGCATATTTTCCTCCTCTGCTCTTTTGATGCCAGTAGTTGCCTCGGAGCAATGTGCAGAGGAAAATTCTAGCTCTGCAGAGCTGCGCTGGTGACCAGCTTGAACTTCATTATACACAGCGATGTGCAGGTTAACCCCTTTCTCCACTTTGACATGAAAACTTCACCAAGCAGAGTAGAGAAGCATCAAGAAGGAAGCTTACATCCGGTGGGAATGTTGAGAGAGGACATGTCCATCCTCAACCATTGTGGAGCCCAATACCTATGTACAAAAGGAAAGGCTGATGTGTTTGCAACTGTCTTCAGCCAGAAGTGCTGAGTAGATGATCCATTTCAGTCTCCTGATGTCCCTACTATCACAGAAGCTAATCTGCAACCAACTAAGGCCATCCATGCAATATCAAAGATCATTTGAGCTCACTGGATGCTGGATGCAGTACAGATTATGGGCCCCAGCATTGCCTCAGCTGTAGTGCTGGAGACTTGCGCTCCAGAACTAATTGTGCTTTTAGTCAAGCTGTTCCAGTACAGCAACATTGGCATCTACCTGACAATGTGGAAAATTGCCCAGGCATTTCCTGTCCACAAAATGCAGGGCAAGTCCAATCTAACCAATTACCGCCCAATCAATTGACTCTTAATCATCAGCAAAGTGATGGAAGGGGTTGCTGACAGTTATATCAAGGGGCACTTACTCAGCAATAGCCTGCTCACCAAAGCTCAGCTTGGGTTCTGCCAGAACACTCAGCTCCAGACCTCATTACAGCCTTGCTCCAAACAGGGATAAAGAAACTGAATTCCAGAGGTGAAGTAAGAGTGACTCCCCTTGACATTAAGGTAGCATTTGACTGTGTGTGGCATCAAGGAGCCCAAGTAAAATTCAAGTCAATGGGAATCGGGGAAAACTGCCCCCTGATTTGAGTCACACACCAGCACAAAGGAAGATGGTTGTGGTTGTTGGAGGTCAATTATCTCAGTCCCCGACATCACTGCAGGAGTTCCTCAGTGTAGTGTCCTAGGCCCAACCTTTTTCAGCTGCTTCATCAATCACTTTCTCTCCATCAGAAGGTCCGAAGTGGGTATGTTCACTAATAATTGCACAATGTTCAGTTCCATTTGCAACTCCTCAGATACTGAAGCTGTACATGCCCGCATGCAGCAAGACCTTGACGTCTCCAACAAGGGAGAGTCCAACCAAGTCCCCTTGACATTCAATGGCATTACCAATAATGATTCCCGAACCATCAGCATCCTGAGAGGTGGGGGAGGGGGGGTATGGTTAAACCATTATGTCAAATCCCTCTATGTCCTGTTAACCTCCTCTAGCTCTACAGCCCTCTAAGATCTCTGCGCTCTTCCAATTACAGCCTCTTGCAGATCTCCAATTTTCATCACTTCACCATCGGTGGCCATGCCTTCAGCTGTCTAAGCCATAAGCTCTGGAATTCCCTCCCTAAACCTCTCTACCTCCCTCTCCGTTAAAGGCACACCAGACTGATTCCTGGGATGGCGGGACTGACATATGAGGAGAGATTGAGTCGGTTAGGATTATATTCGCTGGAGTTCAGAAGAATGAGAGGGGATCTCATAGAAACCTATAAAATTCTAACAGGACTAGACAGGGTAGATGCAGGATGGTGGGGGAGTCCAGAGCCAGGGGTCACAGTCTGAGGATACGGGGTAGACCAGTTAGGACTGAGATGAGAAGAAATTTCTTCACCCAGAGAGTGGTGAGCCTGTGGAATTCGCTACCACAGAAAGCAGTTGAGGCCAAAACATTGTATGTTTTCAAGAAGGGGTTAGATATAGCTCTCGGGGTGAAAGGGATCAAAGGATATGGGGAGAAAGCGGGAGCAGGCTATTGAGTTGGATGATCAGCCATAATCATAATGAATGGCAGAGTAGGCTTGAAGGGCCGAATGGCCTGCTCCTGCTCCTAGTTTCTATGTTTCATTAAAACCGTCTCTTTGACCAAGATTTTGTCCACCTGTTCTAACATCTCCTCATGTGCCTTGGTGTCAAATTTTGTTTGATTACGTTCCTGTGAAGTGTTTTGGGATATTTTACTACATTAAAGTCGCTATATAAATACATGATGTCTTTTATACAAGCAAAACCCTGTGGAAATCAAATTAATGGAATGAAAATTGGAAGCAGAGATAAAAAATGTTGTTGATGCATTTAAGAACATCCAGAGTTGCATTAGAACAGAGTGTGCAAACAGAAACTCAACATTGGACCATCAGTAATTCAGGGAATTAGAAATGATGCTTGATGGTTGTGTTACGATCTCAGTCGAGACCAGTAACTTTTTTTTAAAATCCAAAATTCCAGTTATTTACTGAAAGAATGAAGCCGCAAGATTCTATGGTTTAAAACAAAAGAGTTCTTACTATACAAGAATCAAACAAAGCAAACACTAAGTATCCTGACACTAAATACCGCCTTGTGTAATTACCGATATCTTAAAACCCACAATCAACATAAGTTAACATGAATTAACAGACAAATTATGGCTGATTATAAACTGTAATTACACATTAAATGGCAGGTACAGCTAAGACAAATCTTGCGAATTGGCTCGTCAACCCACTCAGCCTATGCCATCAATCTCAGTCACAAAGTCCTTCAAAACTGTCTGTCTCAACTCCTCCTTCTAGGATTTAGCCTGATCTCCACATGACAGCAATGCACAACCAACCCGAGTTCCACAGGCATGGTCTTAACCAAAAATGGCACGTGTCTGCAGAACATCCTCAACTCTGTTTGCAACAATCTGGATGGTTGAGGATCCACCAATGTTATCTTCAAGTAACAGAAACAGCCACAGCCACAGCAACCTTTAGGTTCTGTATCCCTTCCTACCTTTGCCCAACAATAATCTATCAATCTCAGATCTGAAATTTTTTAGTTAACCCTCAGCCTCACAGCTTTTTGCAAATGCCGTTTCTGCAACCTTCCCTCATAATTAACCCCTTTGGCCCCGATATCATTCTGGTGTACCTGTACTGTGGTCCTGCTAAAGCCACTTATCCCTTCTGAGGTGCCGTGTCCAGAACTGAGTGCATCACTCCAGGTTGCGCCTAAGCTTTATACAACTATAACATAACTTCCAACCCTGCTTACGACAGTCTGGACAACATGGATCCACCAATGTTATCTTCAAGCAGCAGAAACAGCCACAGCAGCTGTACATTTACCTATTCTCAGCTTCTGAATCTAGCCTCCCGCCTTCTTCGGCCTGCTTGTACTGCACTACTGGGGTCATCATTGGAGGCCTGGTGGCCCTGTGTCCTTTTATATGGTTCCAACCAGTTTCAACCTTCGGGCCCTGTTGCACTAAAGGTTGACATTCCATTGGCCTCATGGTTATTTTTTTGTACCTGTTCATGAGCTTTTGGCTGATTTTTATACATGGATCCCTAAATCTCTCTATACTCCAGAGCAGTGCCTAACCCCTCTCCATTTAGAAAATACTCTGATCGATCTTCCTTTAAGCCCAACACATGGTAAATGTGTTACCAGCTGGCAGGTCTGGATCACTATCGGTACAATTTTAAAGAGCATGTAGGAACTGAGAGACCTGAGGGATCTCACACACACACAAATCTTTGAAGGCGACGGGACAAGAAAGCACATGGGTTCCGTGGCTTGTATGGCATAAGAGTACAAAAGGAAGTGATGTTAAACATTTATAAATCGCTGGTTGGGCCGCAGCCGGAGCATGGTGTTCCTGTGTCTGGGCACCACATTTCAGCAAGAAATGCCGATTAAGGCACGGAAGAGATTTACAAGCAAGGTACCAGGGATGTGGGACTTCAAGTTATGTAAAGAAATCAGAGTAGCTGGGATTGTTCTCCATTGAATAGAGAAGGTTAAGGGGAAATTTAACAGAGGTGTTCAAAAGGATGAGGGGTCTTGATAGAGTAAATAAGACACTGAGTGGAATTTCATTGAGGCGACAGGGGTCCTACACAACCATTTGGAGAATCATAAAACTGCAAAAGAGGCACTTGAGTGGGCAGAACTGTGGATTCCAGTGTAGGTAAGTAAAAGGCCATCCATTTTGGACCAAAAATGGATAGGTCCACCAGTGCTAATTAAATGGTGAAATGCTAGGAACTCTGGAGGTCCAAAGAGATTTTGGGTGGTATGAACACAGATCACTGAAATGTAGTAGTCAGGTACAAAAAGGTTAAGCCATTATAACAAGAGGGCCAGAATATAATGGGGAAAAAAGTCTTGCGAGAGCTACAAACAACCCTGGTTAGATCATATCCGGAATAAAATGTACAATTCTGGACACCTCAACACAGCAAGGCCTAGGAAGGAGAGCAGAATCGCAGTTACATATTTTTAATTTACCCTTTCATGGAATGTGGGCATCGCTGGCAAGGCCAGCATTTGCTGCCCACCCCCCCAATTGCCTTTGAACCGAGTGGCTTGCTGGGGCATTTCAGAGTAAACAACATTGTTGTGGGACTGGAGTCACATGTAAGGTAAGGATGGCAGATTTTCTTCCCAGAAGGACATTCATGAACCAGTTGGGTTTTTACAACAACCAGCAACATTTAGATGGTCATTTTATTTAATTGAATTAAAATTCCACCAGCTGCCGGGGTGGGATTTAAACCCACGTCCCCCAGAGCATTAGCCTGGGCCTCTGGATTAGTGACATTACCAGAACTCCACCATCTCCCCTCAAATATTCTCATGGCTCCAAGGATTAGATTATGAGGAGAGGCAGCATAAACTAGGCTCATATTCCCTGGAATATAGAAGGGTAAGGGGTGATTTGATTGAGTTTTTTTTAAAGTAATTTTTTTTTTACCCTATCTTCACACACTTTACCCCCCACCCCATTTTGGGGAGAGGTGGCGGAAGGATTTCCAAGATGATTATCAGCCCGTTGAACCATATCATGAACATTCCTTCAGTGCCCAACAAGTCCTGGGGTAGGACTTGAACTCGGAGCAGCCCAGAAGTAGGCATCTTCCTGCTGAAGGTAACTAGAGAGACACATTTTCTAGTGCTGGAGAAGTCCAGGGCAGGGGGACATCATTTTACAGGCAGAGCCAGGCCATTCAGGAGAGAAGTTAGCAAACACTTCTTCATGCAGAGCGTGGAACTCTCTCCACAAAAACCAGTAGATCCAGTCAATGAATACTTTTAATTACAGGATTGACAGAACTTTGCTTGCCTAGGGTTGTAGGGAAGTGGAGCCAAGGCGGGGGGATGGAGATAGGATACAGATCAGCCATGATCTCAGTGAATTGCAGAATAAGCTTGAGTGTTTGAATAACCTACTCCTGTTGGCAGATTCCTAGCAACCATTAGGAAGCAGCCCATGTCTAAATGCAGCAAGACCTGGATAATAACCAGGCTTGGGCTGACAAGTGGCAAGTAAAATTCATGCCACACAAATGCCAGCCAATAACCATCTCCAACAAGACAGAATCTAACCATCACCCCTTGATGTTCAATGGCATTACCATCACTGAATCCCCCACTATCAACATCCTGGGGGTTACCATTGACTAGAAACTGAACTGGACTAGCCGTATAAATATAGTGGCAACAGGAGCAGGTCAGAGGCTAAGAATACAGCCAATGATGCCCACATCCTGTGAGCAAAGAGGTCACAGCAGATCAGCTGTTTATTGAATGGAAGAACAGGCTCGAGAGGCTGAATGATGATGAGTAACTCACCCCCTGACTCCCCAAAGCCTATCCACCATCTACAAGGCACAGGTCAGGAGTGTGATGGAATATTCTTCATTTGCCTGGATGAGTGCAGCTCCAACAACACTCAAGAAGCTCGACACCATTCAGGACAAAGCAGTCCGCTTGATTGGCACCACATCCACAAACATTCACTCCCTCCACCACTGATGCACAGTAGCAGCAGTGTGTACCATCTACAAGATGCACTGTAGGAACTCACAAAAGCTCCTTAGACAGCACCTTCCAAACCCACGACTGCTACCATCTAGAAGGACAAGGGCAGCAGATACATGAGAACATCACCACCTGGAAGTTCCCCTCCCAGCCATTCACCATCCTGACTTGGAAATATATCGCCGTACCTTCGCTGTTGCTGGGTCAAAATCCTGGAACTCCCTCCCTAACAGCACTGTGGGTGTACCTACACCATGTGGACTGCAGCGGTTCAAGAAGGCAGCTCACCACCACCTTCTCAAGGGCAATTAGAGATGGGCAATAAATGTTGGGCTAGCCAGCGAAGCCCACATCCCATGAATAAATAAAAAAAAGATTAGGATAAGGTAGACACAGAAAAGCTGTTCCCATTAGCGGGAGGTGCAAGGACGTAGATTTAATGTTTTGGGAAAGAGATATTGGGGGTGCTGTGAGGAAGAGCTCGCAGTGGGTGCTAAGAAGCTGCAACTCGCTCCCTACAAGAGTGGTGGAAGTGGAGATGATGAAAGGTTTCTAAAGGAAATCGGATGGGCACTTGAGGAACATAAACATATAGGGATAGAATGGAGGACTGGGACTGATTGGATTATTATATAGAGAGCCAGCATGGATTTGATGGGTTGAATGACCTTATTCTGTGCCGTAATAACCCTATGATGTTAAAGTGATGAATTCTTATATTTGAAGGTTGGAAATTTGAATTGCTGGATCAGGAATTGGTTCCAACCCCACAGTCAGAAGGTTCTAGTTCACCTATGTCATTCAGCTCGGTGATGTATTACTAGTGTTATCCCCCAGGGTTCTGTGCTAGGCTTATTACACTTCATGGTCTTTATTAGTGGCCTGGGCAGTAGTGATGTGAGTATGGTTTGCAATCACATCAAACCTGTGCAAGGGCTTAAGGTGGTAGAGGATGACAATCAAATCTAAAACAATTTACAAAAGTGCAATACTGAACGTGCTGGAAAACAAATAAAAACAGAAAATGTTGGAAATACTCAGCAGGGCTGAAAGCATCAGTGGAGAGAGAAACAGAGTTAGCGGGCAGGGCTTTCCCGCAGGCTTTGGGACCCTGACGTTGGTACCAAATGGGGGTCCCGAGCTCACACTGCTGGCAGTGGGACTGGTTTCCTGAATATGACTCTTCAGAGCTAAAGAGAAGTAGAATTGTGATGAAATTTATACTTTTTAAAAATAAAAATAAGTGGATAAAAATAAAAATGAATTTTGAAAAAAGGGATTAAAAAAGGGGTGAATTTAGAGGAGAAAGATCGTGGTCGGACAGGGACCACAACCGTGTCCTGCCCATCACCCACGCCTCTGCCCTCACATCTTTCTCTCCCTCCCAGAACCATGATAGGGTCCCCCTTGTCCTCACTTTTCACCCCACCAGCCTCCGCATTCAAAGGATCATCCTCCGCCATTTCCGCCAACTCCAGCATGATGCCACCACCAAACACATCTTCCCTTCACCCCCCTTGGCGGCATTCCGTAGGGATCGTTCCCTCCGGGACACCCTGATCCACTCCTCCATCACCCTTCCCATGGCACCATCCCATGCAATCGCAGAAGGTGCAACACCTGCCCCTTTACCTCCTCCCTCCTCACCGTCCAAGGGCCCAAACACGCCTTTCAAGTGAAGCAGCATTTCACTTGCACTTCCCTCAATTTAGTCTACTGCATTTGCTGCGCCCAATGCAGTTTCCTCTACATTGGAGAGACAAACGCAGACTGGGTGACCGCTTTGTGGAATACCTTTGGTCTGTCCGCAAGTGTGAACCAGACCTCCCTGTCGCTTGCCATTTCAATACTCCACCCTGCTCTCTTGCCCACATGTCCGTCCTTGGCCTGCTGCATTGTTCCAGTGAAGCTCAACGCAAACTGGAGGAACAGCACCTCATCTTCCGACTAGGCACTTTACAGCCTTCCGGACTGAATATTGAGTTCAACAACTTCAGACCATGAACTCTATCTTCATCCCCTTTTTAATCCCTTTTTCAAAATTCATTTTTATTTTTTATCCACTTAATTTTATTTTTATCTATTTTTTATTTTTATTCATTTGTTCATTGTTTTATCCCCTTTTTATCCTGTTTTCTATTCATTTCTCCCCACCACTGCCCCCTCCCCCACCCCACCCCCAAAAAAGGCTATCTGTTACTTCTTCCATACCTGGAATGGGTGGGTTGTCTTATGAGGAAAGGTTGGACAGGTTAGGCTTGTATCCGCTGGAGTTTAGAAGAGTGAGAGGTGACTTGATTGAAACATATAAGATCCTGAGGGGTCTTGACAGGGGGGATGTGGAGAGGATGTTTCCTTTTGTGGGGGAAGGTAGAACTAGGGGTCACTGTTTAAAAATAAGGGATCGCCCATTTAAGACAGAGATGAGGTGAATTTTTTTCACTCAGAGGGTTGTGAGCCTTTGGAATTCTCTTCCTCAAAAGGCAGTGGAAGCAGAGTCTTTGAATATTTTTAAGGCAGAGGTGAACAGATATTTGATAAGTAATAGGGTGATAGGTTATCAGGGTTAGGCGGGATGTAGATTTCAGGTTACTATCAGATCAGCCATGATCTTATTAAATGGCGGAGCAGGCTCGAAGGGCTGAATGGCCTATTCCTGCTCCCTATTCGTATGTTCGTAGGTTCATATTTCCCCAGATTGGAGAGTTTAGTACTAGGGGACAATCCAAGGGTAAGGGGGTCAGTCTGGAATGAGGAGAAATTTCTTCACTCAGGTGGTTGTGAATCTTTGTAAATCTTTGGGAATTCGCTACCCTCAAGTTCTGTGGATGTTCACTCTTTATAACATTTTACCCCTTCAGATAATTACCTAATTCCCTTTTGAAATTCTCAATTGACCCTACCTCCACCCTACTTTCAGGCAGTGTATTCTAGATCCTAACCACTCACTGCATAAAAAATGTTTCTCCTCATGTCTCCATTGCTTCTTTTTGCCATTCACTAAGTGGTGTCCCCTGGTTCTCGACCCTTCCACACCAATGGGAACAGTTTCTCCCCATCCAATCTGTCCAGAGCCCTCAAAATTTTGAACACCTTGATCAAATCTCTTAATCTTCTCCAAGAACAGCCCCGGCTTCACCAATCTATCCATGTCAGTGAAATTGATGGTAATCCCCAGAACCATTCTTGGGAATCTTTTCTGCACCCTCTCTAATGCCTTCACATCCTTCCTAAAGTAGAGTGCCCAGAACTGGACACAATTCTCCAGTTGAGGTCAAATCCAGTGTTTTATACCGATTTATCATAACTTCCTTGCTTTTGTACTCTATGCCCCTATTGATAAAGCCTAGGATGCCAAAAGCTTTATTAACTACTCTCTCAACCCTGTCCTGCCACCTTCAATGACTTTTGCACATATAGCCCCAGGCCCCTCTGCTCCTGCACCCTGTTTAGAGTTGTGCCCTTTAGTTTGTGTTTCTCCCTCACAAAGTGAATCACGTCACACTTCTCTGTATTTAATTTCATGTGACGCTGGTCAGCCCATTCCACCGACCTGCCTGCGTCCTTTTGAAGTTTGTCACTGTCCTCCACACAGTTCACAATATTTCCAGGTTTTCAGACATCCACAAATGTTGAAATTGTGCCCCGTACGCCCAAGTCTAGGTCGTGAATATATATCAAGGAAAGCAGTGGTCTTAACACCAACCCCCTGGGAAACCCCTTCATACACCTTAGTCCATCCGAAAAACAACTGTGTGCCACGACACTCTGTTTCCTGTCACTTTTGTGCAATTTTGTTTCCATACCGCTCCTGCCCCTTCTGTTCCACGGGCTCTAACTTTGCTGCCGCACAAGCTCGGACTGCTGCTCTCATGGCCGTGGGTCACAGTGTGCAAAGGCATTTTGCAGACAGGCACAGCAGTGCCGCAATCTGCCCTCCAACAGATACAGCTAGGGGAAAACAGGGGCGCGGTGGTAATGTCACTGGACCAGTAATCCAGTGGTACAGAGCAAATACTCTGGGAACACAGGTCCCAATCGCACTGTGCCAACAGGGGGGAATTTGAATTCAATTAATAAAAACGAATATCTGGACTTATAAACCAATCTTACTGACCATGTTGTAAAAACCCATCTGGTTCACTAACATCCTTTAGCTGTGGGAGTCACATGTAGGCCAGACTGGGTAAGGATGGCATATTTCCTTCCCTAATGGGCATTAGTGAATCAGATTAGGGCTTTTGCAACAATCAGTGATAGTTATCATGCCATTTCCTGAGACTAGCTTTATATTCCACATTTATTAATTAAATTCCAGTTTCACCACAGTGGGATTTGAACCCATGTCCCCCAAGGCATGACTCTGGGGCACTGGATTGCTGACCCATTGACATTACCACTACCCCACTGTCTCCCCCACTCCATTGCATGAGGATGAGCTCTACAAGCATAGCCCGGCCAAAGAGGGGGTGTGTTGTTTGCCTCAGCACCTCCTACTCCCTCTCCTCATGCTCCCACTCCTCAGCTGTTCACTGGTGGCAAGGGCTGTCTCCTCACAATGGCAAGGTCCTGCAGCAGAGCACCATGAATCTTGACACTCGCTCAGCCAAGAATTGCAGGCCCCCCCGCCCCCCCAGAGTGAAGGCAGAAGATGGCTGTAGTGGTAAGGTGGTCCCGGCCACCGTAGTTTGACATGTCACCGAAATCTGACCACCAACCCGGTCAAGACCGCGTGGACAATGATGGCGCCCCAAGTTCTCCATGTTAAACAAAGTCACGCGCAGGCTTCTACTGTCCATTTGCCAAGTCCTGTGGTGATGGAGAATTTGCGATGGAAACAGGGCTGTGAACCCTGGGGTCCCTAGTCAAGAATCGGCACACAGTCAACGGATTCATGACAGCTATCGGACACCTGTGTTGGGACAGAGCTGTCTTTGGGCAGCAGTGTTATGTTCCTTCTGTCGGGTCGCTTTGCTCGGTTGCATGCCTGTCTACTGGTGGGTGAGTTGGTAAACAATACACTGCAGACCCAGAGATCAATGTTGCTGTTTATTAACACAAGTAGCAGAGCACTAACAAATGTGTGCTTCTCTGACCAGACCCTATTCTAAACTACTGCTTAACATTGAAGCCCGCGCTACACAGCAATTGGGTAATACAGTCACGTGGTCAATCTGCTCACGTTCTCTTAAAGGTGTACTGCATCTCAGATGACCACATCCCTCCCCCTTTACTCAAAAGCACAATTTACAATCTTTACAATATACCAACTATTTACATAAATAAACTATTTACTAATTCAGTCTCCCTGGAGGCTCCTTCAAGCGTGTTGAATGTCGGAGTTCTATGATTTCGGGTGGTTTATTTGAGGCCTCCCTCTCAGGAGTTATCTGTCCACTAGACTCCCCTGTAGGAACCTGTAAGTTTGTTTATTCGACTCTCTCTCAGGCTCAACGGATCCTACAGGTACTTCCAAACCCAGTGGGGGTTCCTTCCCACATGTGGTGTGGACTCCCAACGGGAATGCTTTCACCCTCTTTCGGGCCCAATCGCATGCACTCCTGCTGCCCCTCCCCTCCAAGTTGAACAATATGAAGATCAGCTGTCAGGAAGGTTCCCAAGATCAGGATGTTGGGCAAGGCTAAATTCAACAGGGTCCGATCAGCTTCCTGTTCTGTCAAAAAACCTTTTCTTCGGGGCCTTGTTAGTCATTCCGCTTTTTCTCCCTACGTGTCTTCTTTTGACGGGCTTTCCCCTTGGCAGCACTGACGTTACCCACGGCCTTCTTTTCAATTCCCCTATCGGCCAGACTAGGCTCAAGTATAAGCTCAGCTTGAGTGAACTCAGTGGTTGAGTCTCCTCACCTGTCAGCTCCTTTAAAAACTCAGGGGTCTCTATTTTTAAAGCTTCTTGGCTTCCACGTGGCTGAACCTTCAGCTCTTCCATTTCCTTTTTATATTTGCCATTTGTTTGCTGGAGAATTATTTAAGCATTGTTGTGTTTTCTTGGCTAATTTATTCTTCACCTCGGCCAGAAGTGCGCTGAATTCTTTCTGTTCTTCCTCGTACCTTTTTAGTGGTACAGATTGGGATCTGAGGGAATCTTGCAATAACAGTAACATTCCCTGCTCCTGATTGAGATCTTAGTAGCCTCTCACGATTAATCTCTCTTAACCAGTTCCTTCCGAGGAGACTCGGTCCTCTGCCTGCTATCACTATCAGGGGTAAATTAACAGACTGATTTCCATCCTGTACTGGAACCTTGCGTATTCCTCTAACTCGTATGTCTTCACCAGTATACATCTTTAATTTAGCATCTGAATTATCCAGATTTAATGAGTGGTCTCCTCCATTTAGATATTTGAACGTATGTTCCCCTATAACTGTCATGGATGCCCCTGTACCCACCTCCATTTGGATGGGTTTCCTGTTGACTTCCACTGTCACGTAGATTGGCACGGTTTTACCCATTTTTGAGTTGTGTAGTGAGCAAATATCTGACTCTGTTTCTTCTGGTTCCTCTATTCTGTGGATTTCATGATTTCTACCTTTTTGCTTAAAGCTTTGTCTTATCTGTCTTTACAATATCGCATAATGTGCCCATTACGATGGCAGTAGAAACACTCGATTCTTTTAAATTGCCGTTCGATTGCAGGCTGTCTGCTTCCATTTCTGCCATTACTGTTTTGGGTTTTCTCTCTTAAGCCATTGCTTTTTGCTGGTTTGTTAATGGCGGCTGTTTCCCGCCTTTCCACGGAGCCCTGAGCCATTCCTAGCTGGTATCTGCCTCCCTGGTGTGAAGGATGGCCCCATTTTGTGCTCCCTTGATTGCTTCTGAGTCCCTGACTGCGCTCTCCATTGCAAGTGCCAACTCCAGCGCCTTGCTGAAGTCTAAATTTGTTTCTGACAATAACCTTTTTTGAATGGCGCCTTCATTAATCCCACATACTAATCGGTCTCTTAACATGTCGTTAATCGACGTCCTGAACTCACAGTGCTCTGGCAGTTGTTTTATGGCTGCTACATAGCAAGCGACTGTCTCTCCAGGGGCGCGACACCTCGAATTAAATTTAGAATGCTGCGTTGTTATTGAAGGTTTTGGCTGAAAGTGGCTTTTCACAAGATTCACCAACTCATCAAAGCTCTTAGAATCTGGGGTGTTGGGTGCCATTAGACTACGAATTAGGCCGTATGTTTTACTCCTACATGTCGATAAGAGGATCGCTCGCCTCTTCTCCTCACCCAACATGTCATTGGCCAAAAAGAAGAACGCGAGGCATTCACTATAATGTGACCAGTCATTGGTTGTCTGATCAAATGGTTCGATACGGCCAAACTGTGGCATACTGGAGGGAGATAACTTTGACGACTATGATGAAGGCTGTATTTACAATCGCCTTGCAAGGCACGGCTAATTTACGTCTGTTTAATTTTCACGGCTTTCTTTGGTGTTGTCAGCTGGTCGTGTTTTGCCTCGTCGCCAGTTGTTATGTTTCTTCTGTTTGCTCAGTGAACACGGTTACACGCCTATCTACTGGGGAGTGAGTTGGTAAACAAGATACTGCAGACGCGGAGACCAGTGTAAGATGAAGCACATGCTGTTTATTAACACAAGTAACAGAGCACTAACACGTGTGCTTCTCAAACCAGACCCTATTCTAAACTACTGATTAACATTGTCACCCCTGCTACACAGCAATTGGGTAATACAATCATGTGGTCAATCTGCTCACGTTCTCCTAAAGGTGTATTGCACCTCAGATTACCACAAGCAGCATCTGTGATTGCTCACCCCAAATGGGGAGGGGGCTAGAAAAGGTACCCTAAAAATAGGCTGCCCCACTTTCCCAGGAGGCTGGGGAGCTGTACCATGCGAGGTCACCGCCTTTGTGGTCAAAGAAAGAAAACTTTAAATTTTGCAACTTAGAATATTAGAACACTCGTGGATAATCTCAACAATGACTGTCTGGAAATAAGAACAGCAATCGTGTCACGTGACCTCTCCGGCTTGACATCGCCGCCATCAGTGAGACCCACCTTCCTGGGGAGGGGCAGCTGAAGGAAGAAGCAGGGAGACACGCCTTCTACTGGAAGGGAAAGGCTGATAGTGATCCTTGTATCCATGGAGTTGGTCTGCCATCTGGATTAGGACCATGGATGCACTACCGGAACTCCTCAGTTGCATAAATGAAACATAGAAAATAGGAGCAGGAGTAGGCCATTCGGCCCCTCGAGCCTGCTCCGCCATTCAGTATGATCATGGCTGATCCTCTACCTCAATGCCGTACTCCCGCACTCTCCCCATACCCCTTGGTGCCTTTAGAGTCTAGAAATCTATCTATTTCATTCTCTACCCTCTGTGGTAGAGGATTCCACAGGTTCACCTACTGAAAGATCATGACACTTGACCAACAGCTTACCCGTAATCAGTATGCCACCCACCACCAGCACGTATGCCCCGACCCCTGACTCTGGTGAAGATTTTAAGGAAAAGTTCTGTTCTGACCTTGATGACGTCCGCGCTGCCATCCCAAAAGAAGATAAGATCATTCTTCTGGAGGACTTGAATGCCAGGGTTGACCATGACTCCGATGCCTGGAGAGGAAACATTGGGACATATGGAGTGGGAAAAGCCAGTGAAAATCGTGTCCTCCTTCTGACAAAGTGTGCTCTGCATGGCCTCATTATAACAAACACCCTCTTCCTCCAGAAGGACAAATACAGAACCACGTGGAGCCATCCTAGATCAGAGCACTGACACCTCCTGGATTATGTCACTGTTCGAGCCAAAGATCTAAGTGATGTATGTGACACTTGATCCATACAGGGGACTGATGCCAGCTCGGCAGATCATTGACTTGTTCGATCAGTGATGAACATCCACCTATGACCAAGACATCGCAAGGCCCGGAAGTCCAAGAGGAAGAAGATCAATGTCTCAGCCCTAAAGCAGCCTGACTGAAGAGAGGAATTCCAAGCACAGCTCACAACCAATCTGGAAAATCTTCACACATCCAACGCAATTTCAGAACCGTGGGCTCAGATAAAGTCAGCTGTACTAGAGTCCTGTGCCCAGATCATAGGGTTCAAACATCGTCGTCACTAGGCCTGGTTCGATGAAAGCAATGCTGAATTATGTGATCTCCTAGAACAAAAACGAGCAGCCTTCATTGCCTGGTCGAACAACCCAAGCTTGCAAGTCATGAAGACAGCATCCCAACAGCTCAGGGCTGACGCGCAAAGCCAAATCCGAAAGATAAAGGATGTATGGTGGGAAGAGAAAGCTCAAAAGATCCAACAATATGCTGACCATCATGATGTGAACAGCTTTTTTGAAGCTACCAGTGCCATCTACAGACAAAGGTCAAATGGATAAAATCCCCTTCACTCACAGAATGGTGTTTCTCTTCTGAAGGATGACAATGCCATCAATGTTGGAAAGAACATTTCCAACGACTCCTCAGCTGTCAATCCACAGTGGCATCTGATACTCTCTAGGTGACCCCCGTACTCTGTGGTACAATCCACGGGTGAGCCACCATCGATGGGAGAGCTGCAAACAGCAATCGAGCAAATAAAAAGCCCCAAAGCCTCTGGCCCTGATGGTATTCTAGCCGAGACCTTCAAAGCTGGTGGGCTTTGGCTCACATCAAGACTCCTTGCACCCATCCTGTGGATTTGGGAGGAAAAAAAGAATTATCCCCCCGAAATCCCCACCAACTTTAGGGATGCGATAATTGTACCTATCGTCCAGAAGGAGATAAATCATGCTGTGGAAAGTATTGAGCTATTTCCCTCTTGTCAATAGCAGGGCAAATACTGACACACATTCTCCTGAATCGCCTACTTCCTATGGCTGAGACACAATGTGGCTTTAGACCTTCCAGAGGAACCCCACAAACCACCCTACTGTCCACTGTTTTATTTCTTGATGATGTTATTGAGGAGAAGTGAGTGAGGAATGACTGATGTAACATATGCTGAGCCTCAGTGACGTACTAAGTGTTAGCTTGTCACAGGCGTAAACAGGCGTAAGCTGCCCCAGGGTGGGAGACTGTCCACTCTTTGATTCCCTGTCAGTCTTCCAGGACAGAATGCCGGAACCCTTGCTGTTTCGTTCTGCAATGAAAACAGGAAAGGCTGAAACATGCTCAGCAGATCAGGCAAGCATCTGTGGAGATAGAAATAAAGTTAACAGAGATAACTTTAACCCCACTCCCTGGGCAAGGAATCCTATGGGATCAGGGATGCTGATCTTACAGCCTGTCCATTATTATTCATTGACTTCTGTGTAAATTCAGCCAGGGTTTGAAACCAGCATCACACTCAATCTCTAAAGATAAAAGCAAAATACTGCGGACGCTGGAAATTTGAAACAAACACAAAAATAGCTGGAAAAACCCAGCAGGTCTGACAGCATCTGCGGAGAGGGACACAGTTAACGTTTCGAGTCCATATGACCCTTCAACAGAAGAGTCTCGAAACGTTAACTGGGTTCCTCTCCGCCGAGGCTGTCAGACCTGCTGAGTTTTTCCAGCTATTTTTGGGTTTGTTTCACACTCAATCTCCTCAGTTTTCCAACTTGGATTAAAGTTCGCTCCGGCGTTTCAGGATGTTGGAGCTCTTCTCAAGAAAAGGAAAGACTTGCCTTTGTACAGCGCTTTTCATCACCACCGGACTTCTCAAAGTACCTCCCACCACACCTTCAGGAGAGCTGCACTCCCTCAGTGTTGCACTGGAGGTCAGCCTTGATGCTTGTGCTCAAGCCCTGGACTTGAACCCAGAACATATAAACAAGGAGCAGGAGTAGGCCATTCAGCCCCTCGAGCCTGCTCCACCATTTAATAAGATCATGGCTAATCTGACAGTAACCTGAAATCTGACATCTCACCTACACCCCGATAACCTTTCACCCCCCCCCCCTTGCTTACCAAGAATCTATCCACCTCTGCCTTAAAAGTCTCTGCTTCCACCGCCTTTTCAGGAAGAGAGTTCCAAAAACTCGCGACCCTCTGAGAGAAAAAAAAATTCTCCTCACCTCCGTTTTAAATGGGCGACCCCTTGTCATTTAGAGGCAAGGGTGTTACCCAACTGAGACGCGGCTGAGACTATGGGGGAATGGTACGAGGTTACAGACGCGGCAGGCTGAAAACGAACACCGAGGCAGGAAAAGGAGGGAGGGGGGTGAAAGAACAAAAAAAGGAAAGTCTGTGATAGGGCGGAAGGCGGTAGCGATGAAGCGATGGAAGTGCCAAAGCCAACAGGACAAGCCACAAAACAAAGGACGGGGCCCCATATAAGAGGCGTAAGTGACAACAGCAGAATCACTAACAGCAGCTGGTGTCTGGAAAAGTGGGAGCAGTGGCCGGGTGGCCTGAAATTACGCCGCTCGATGCTCTGTGTCGTATAGTGTTGCAAGTGCCTCATCGCTGGGGCTCTGCTGATGTACCCCGCACAGAGACGCACTGTTAATCATCAACATGTTCCTCCTATTACAGCCAGCCTCTGGGCTGTGCTCAAATTGTATCCCGGAAACACTTATCCTGGTTTTGAATCTCTCGGAGCCAAAACCTGTCTCGCCGTGGGGCGCCAGGGGGACGTATCTGTTACACTGATAAGGGTAATGCACAAGGGTAATGACTGCTGGCTGGAACACGTCGATGCCTTTCACATATTGGCTGCCCTGTTACCACAGAAGAAGCAGCCTTCTCATCTCCCAGACATCCGCCAGCTTACGCGAGGCTGCACTTAAATCACCTCGTCTTATAATTTCAAACCGTTCAGACAATCATTAGAATGATACAAACCAGCCCTCGGACCCGGGAATCATGCACGTGGAGGAGTATAAAACAAAACCGACCAAGCTCTGTTTTTCATGCTGTGTCGCTCCTCACTCAGTAATTAAATTCATAAAAAGAGAAACCCATTTATCATCCGCTTTACACCAGCTGATTAGATTTCTAGAACATGCTTTCGTATCTGAGTGGCACTGCATAATGACATAAGAAACAGGAGCAGGAGTAGGCCATTCGGCCCCTCGAGCCTGCCCTGCCATTCGATAAGACCGCGGCTGATCTGCCCTAGGCCTCACCTCCTCTTCTGTGCCAGATCCTCAGAGCCCTCAACTCCCCGATATTTCAAACATCTATCTACCCTCCTCTTTAAATACTTTCAGTGATGACGCCAAGGAGTTAATATATTTTGCTGCACTCGATGTTTGAAACTCAGCAACAATGTAAATTTAATCTATTTGAATCTGGATTTTGATTAAAGACAGTGAATGAGAGGTGATTTCAAATGTAAGAATGTATAGATATAGGAACAGGAGTAGACCATCCGGCTCCTTGACCCTACTCTGCCATTCATTAAGATCATGGTCGATCTTCTACCTTATCTCCAGGTCCTCGCCAGCTCCCAACAACCCTGGCCCAAATATCTATCAATATCAATCCTGAAGACTCTCAATTAACTGAACATCCACAGCCCGCTGGGGTAGAGAATTCTAAATGTTCACATCGCACCGAGAGACAGCAATTTCTCTTTGTCTCAGTCCTAAATGGCAGACCCCTTATCCTGATAATGTGACCACTGGTACTCCAGTTCTCTCCATCCGGGGGAAATCGCTTGTCAGCGTCTACCCTGTTAATCCATCGAGGAATTTTAAACATTATACACACTGGAATTCTAAACTCCAAGAATGAATGGGAAGTGATTTCACACACTGGAATTCTATTCACTGGGAGCAAATGGGAAGTGATTTCACACACTGGGATCCTACACTCCAGGAGTGAATGGGAAGTCATTTCACACACTGGAATTCTATACACTGGGAGTGAATGGGGAGTGATTTCACACACTGGAATTCTATACACTGGGAGTGAATGGGGAGTGATTTCACACACTGGAATTCTATACACTGGGAGCGAATGGGAAGTGATTTCACACACTGGAATTCTACACTCTGGGAGTGAATGGGAAGTGATTTCACACACTGGAATTCTATACACTGGGAGCGAATGGGAAGTGATTTCACACACTGGAATTCTACACTCTGGGAGTGAATGGGAAGTGATTTCACACACTGGAATTCTATACACTGGGAGTGAATGGGAAGTGATTTCACACACTGGAATTCTATACACTGGGAGTGAATGGGAAGTGATTTCACACACTGGAATTCTATACACTGGGAGCGAATGGGAAGTGATTTCACACACTGGAATTCTACACTCTGGGAGTGAATGGGAAGTGATTTCACACACTGGAATTCTACACTCTGGGAGTGAATGGGAAGTGATTTCACACACTGGAATTCTACACTCTGGGAGTGAATGGGAAGTGATTTCACACACTGGAATTCTAAACACTGAGAGCGAATGGGAAGTGATTTCACACACTGGAATTCTACACTCTGGGAGTGAATGGGGAGTGATTTCACACACTGGAATTCTATACACTGGGAGTGAATGGGGAGTGATTTCACACACTGGAATTCTATACACTGGGAGCGAATGGGAAGTGATTTCACACACTGGAATTCTATACACTGGGAGCGAATGGGTAGTGATTTCGCACACTGGAATTCTACACTCTGGGAGTGAATGGGGAGTGATTTCACACACTGGAATTCTATACACTGGGAGTGAATGGGGAGTGATTTCACACACTGGAATTCTATACACTGGGAGTGAATGGGGAGTGATTTCACACACTGGAATTCTATACACTGGGAGCGAATGGGAAGTGATTTCACACACTGGAATTCTACACTCTGGGAGTGAATGGGAAGTGATTTCACACACTGGAATTCTATACACTGAGAGCGAATGGGAAGTGATTTCACACACTAGAATTCTAAACACTGGAATTCTACACTCCAGGAGTAATTGGGAAGTGATTTCACACACTGGGAGTGAATGGGAAGTGATTTCACACACTGGGAGTGAATGAGAAGTGATTTCACACACTGGGAGTGAATGGGAAGTGATGTCACACACTGGGAGTGAATGGGAAGTGATTTCACACACTGGGAGTGAATGGGAAGTGTGCTGCAGGCTGAGAATGGAAATATGGGCATGAGAGCAAGACAGTGAAATGAAATGTCAAGTGACAGGACCGGTGGGTTCATGCTTGCGGACTGAGCAAAGGGGTTTGCAAATGCCCTTGGCCTGCTGCAATGTTCCAGTGAAGCCCAACGCAAACTGGAGGAACAGCACCTCATCTTCCGACTAGGCACTTTACAGCCTTCCGGACTGAACATCGAGTTCAACAACTTCAGACACTGAACTCTCTCCTCCATTTTGATCATTTTTAAAAATGATGTTTAAATTTCTTCCTAAATTTCACCCCCCCCTCCCCCCACCACCTCCCCAGAATCGACTGTAACCCGTTCCTATGTTTTGTTTTCAGTGAGTACTGACCCTTGATCTGCTAATAACACATTCTGCCATCTGACCTTGCTGCCACCAGTAGCACCTGTCTTATTCTTTAACACTATCATTAACACTCCATTTGTCTTGTGTCTATGACATCTTGGCTAAGTCTCCCCTGACCTTCTATTTTGCTCCACCAGCTCCACCCAGTCCTAACCAGTATAAAATCCATCGCACATCTACTTCTTCTTAGCTCTGAAGAAGAGCAAAATGTTAACTCGGTTTCTCTCTCCACAGACACTGCCGGACCTGCTGAGCTTTTCCAGCATCTTCTGTTTTTATTTCAGATTTCCTGCCTCTGCGGTATTTTGCTTTTATCCTGGAATTCTACAGCCCATTCCCTCAGTCACTGCCTTCTCTCACCAACTGGAGGGATACATGATAACTTTCAGCACAGTCATTTCTTCCATCGCCAATACTTTTAGAATCAATAAACAAAATTATTCGAGGAAAACGGTCATTAATAAAACACCATTTTGTTTACTCCATTCATGCTTTTTTCCCCCCTTATTTTCCCTACGAAATTGGACACCCAAAGATAATCCTGGATGGATTGGCGACTCTCCCTCAAGACCTGGGACAGTGGCACATTCTGTCACTCCGTGCAGGAACACAGGTGTCTGGCTTTCTTCTTAAACTCTGAGGTACTGAGGACTGGATCACCTATTCTGCAGTACCTGAAACGTTTGGATCGGCTGAATTATTTCAGTGATGCATGTGTCTCCTGAAGCTCAGCGATGAATCGAACCATCCTGGTAAACCCTTAGTGACCATGAATGTGTAACAGTGATTGGGTCCAAATGCTACTTGGAAATGGAAGAAGGCTACAAATCTAATAGAAACACAATAATGGATTCTCGAGAGTGGTAGTCACTCATAACCCATTTTGCTAATGATGGTTTCATCTAATCTATAATCTAATCTATAATCTACCTGCCCAACTAGATGACCATTTGGTTCCCAATGCTGGTCAGGTCAGCTTCAATAATGCCTCGCATTTCAATTTAATTGTCAGCCTCTTTAGCGCAAACTTTAGCTCAGTTGAACCTTGTGGTTATAGCCCAGCTCCTTTGGAAGAAACCCTGGGTGTGGAGGCCTCAAAAACCAGGCTCTCACTCACGCAAAACTGCCAACCAAACTGGTACTTACGACATTGCTATAGGCTACAGTTATCAGGTAACCAGTGTTCAGGGAATTGATAAGATTTCCAGTGTAAATAATTTGAAAATAAAATTCATTCATGGGAGTCACTGGCTAGGCCAGCATTTATTGCCCTTGTTCAGAGGTCAGTTAAGAGTCAACCACATTACTGTGGGTCTGGAGTCACATGTAGGCCAGACCAGGTAAGGACAGCAAATTTCCTTCCCTAAAGTGGCATTAGTGAACCAAATGGGTTTTTACAACAATCAGTTTCATGGTTATTATTAGACTTTCAACTCCAGATTTTTAATGAACTCAAATTGCACCATCTGCTCTGGTGGGATGTGAACCCAGGTCCCCTAGAGATCTTTACCAGTCCAGTCACAATACCACTAGTCCACCACCTCTCCTTGTCAGCCTGAAGGATTCCATGTAGGATGACTGCACCGGTATGTTTGATCTGTCTAGCTGGGTGCTGAGTTAGCAATGCCAATCACTGACCCTGATGGTTGAGGACAGCCCTCGCTGCTTCACTGTACTGTGGTCCTGGGGCAGAGTGACAGGAATTACCTGCAAATAGAGAGTGGGGACTGGGGCTCGGGATGGTCCACGATGCTCCTTCTGGGGGATTTATCAGGATTATTATAACATGTGCTGGGCAAATCATCTCCCCTATATCCATTTGTGGGTTAAAAGCAAAATACTGCGGATGCTGGGAATCTGAAACAAAAACAGAAAATGCTGGGAAAACTCAGTGGGTCTAACAGCCTCTGTGGAGAGAGAAACAGTTAACGTTTCGAGTCCGTATCTAACAGCATCTGTGGAGAGAAAAACAGTTAACGTTTCGAGTAGGACTCGAAATGTTAACTGTTTCTCTCTCCACAGAGGCTGTTAGACCCACTGAGTTTTCCCAGCATTGTCTGTCTCCATTTGTGTGTTGTTTCTCCGTAGATCTGCAGGAGTTATTCAACGAGCAGTTAAATCCTCTCCTCACATGCCAATGGCGTTCAGGCTACCCCAATCATAGGAAGCACAGCATTGCTTTGGAAAGGTGAGTTAAGGTCATGTTTTATTCCCCGTACCAGAACTTTAAATCGCGAGGGAAGTTTAAGGATTTTTTTGTCTCTCTCAAGCGGAGAAGGAGCAAGTCTTTAAGTTCCCGAGACAACGGACAAAGGTTCATCCAGCCAAAATGTTCATCATGCTGAAATGTTTAACACCTGGAGTCCTTCAGGCAGGCTTCACGCAGGGAGTGGTTAGAACGTGGAACTCGTTGCCACATGGGGCGGTGGAAGGGAATGGATTTATTGAAAGGGAAGTTACTCGAGGGCGCTTCACAGCAGGGCTGTCAAAGACAACCTGACACTGAGCCGCAGCAGGTGACTTGAGGACAGGTGGCCCAAAGCTTGGTCACAGGGGTTAGGTTTGAAGGAATCAGGTCACAGGAGGAGAGAGGTGGGAGCAGTTCTAGAGCTGGACTGCAGAGGGTGCTGTTGCCTAACAGTTCTGCAGTGGGAACAGGGCGTACGCAAGTCATAATGACTGGGAGAGGCTGGTTGTTTACTCCTTGCAATCTTTACATCAAAACAAGCCTGGCGAGTTCAGGTAGATACACTCGGCAAATCTCAACCTATTGCTCAACAATGATGATAACCTCAGCACGAACCCCCAATTTGTGTGCCACACTTCAAAAGTGCTTCACGGGCTGTAAAACGCTTTGAGGCGTCAGGTGCTTTGTGAAGAGGTTTCTTTGAACTAAATTCTGACGGTGTGAGAATCACTGACGTAAGATTCCCGCGGGAGTGAGGGAGGGTGGGGGCGAGAGTGGGCTGTGAAGTAACAGGTGTAGGGTAGTATTGAGGGAGGGGGTGCTCAGGGGGTGGGTAGAGTGTGATTGGATAAGGCGTAGGGAAGGGGAGAGGGGAGGTGGGTAGGGTTGGAAAGGATAGGGTGATAGGGTAGAGGGGTGGTAGGAAAGGGCAGGGCTGTGGAATAAATACACCTGGGTGTGGACGATTGAGGTATGAAATTTTCAACATCCTGGGGGGGTTACCATTGACCAGAAACTGAACTGGACTAGCCGTATAAATACTGTGGCTACAAGAGCAGGTCAGAGGCTGGGAATCCTGCGGAGAGTAACTCACCTCCTGTCTCCCCAAAGCCTGTCCACCATCGACAAGGTACAAGTCAGGAGTGTGATGGAATACTCCCCACTTGCCTGGATGAGTGCAGCGCGCACAACACTCAAGAAGCTCGACATCGTCCAGGACAAAGCAGCCCCGCTTGATTTGCACCCCATCCACACCTTCAGTTGGAAACTGTCCCCTAATTTGATGTTACAGGACCTATGTCAATAAAGGTAAACCACTTTGAAACACATCATTCTGAAAGTCGGACAAAAGGATTGCACAATCCTTCCACACTCGCTTTAAACTCCAGTAAAAGGTTTGCGACGCAATATTTTTTGAAAAGTGTGTTGACAGAGCTGAATGAAAGAATAACGTTTCTGTGGAAAATGTGCCTTCGAAGTGGGGGCGAGAGCGAGCTCACCTTCTAACAGTTGGTCCGAGACACAGTCTCGAAGCATTGCTTAGCCCAGCCTCTGGCCCTCCAACTCTCCGAGGACCCTCTGTCCCTTCAATTCCCGCTTCTTGCGCACCCCCGAGGTTCATCACTCCACCATTCCCAGGGATACCTTCAGCTGTCTAGAGCCAAACCTTTAGAACTGCCAAACTAAACCTCTATGGCTCTCTACCCCTCTTTCCCTTTCTTGTAGTCACTCCTTAAAACTAACCTCTTTTCCCATATGTCCTAGTTTTTTTTATTTAGTCACAGGATGTGGATGTCGCTGGCTGGGCCAGCATTTATTGTCCATCACTAGTTGCCTGTGAGAAGGTGGTGGTGAGCTGCCTTCTTGAACCGCTGCAGTCCATGTGGTGTAGGTACACCCACAGTGCTGTTAGGGAGGGAGTTCCAGGATTTTGACCCAGCGACAGTGAAGGAACAGCAATATATTTCCAAGTCAGGATGGTGAGTGACTTGGAAGGGAATTTCCAGGTGGTGGTGTTCCCATTTATCTGCTGCCCTTGTCCTTCTAGATGGTGGTGTTCCCATCTATCTGCTGCCCTTGTCCTTCTAGATGATAGTAGTCATGGATTTGGAAGGTGCTGTCTCAGGAACCTTGGTGAATTCCTGCAGTGCATCTTGTAGATGTTACACACTGCTGCTACTGTGCGTTGGTGGTGGAGGGAGTGAATGTTTGTGGAAGGGGTGCAAATCAAGTGGGCTGCTTTGTCCTGGATGTTGTCCAGCTTCTTGAGTGTTGTTGGAGCTGCACTCATCCAGGCAAGTGGGGAGTATTCCATCACACTCCTGACTTGTGCCTTGTAGATGGTGGACAGGCTTTGGGGAGTCAGGAGGTGAGTTACTCGCTGTAGAATTCCTAACCTCTGACCTGTTCTTGTAGCCACAGTATTTATGTGGCTAGTCCAGTTCAGTTTCTGGTCAATGGTAACCCCCAGGATGTTGATAGTGGGGGATTCAGTGATGGTAATGCCATTGAACATCAAGGGGCGATGGTTAGATTCTCTTTTGTTGGAGATGGTCATTGCCTGGCATTGGTGTGGTGCGAATGTTACTTGCCACTTGTCAGCCCAAGCCTGGATATTGTCCAGGCCTTGCTGCATTTGGACATGGACTGCTTCAGTATCTGAGGATTCGCGAATGGTGCTGAACATTGTGCAATCATCAGCGAACATCCCCACTTCTGACCTTATGATGGAAGGAAGGTCATTGATGAAGCAGCTGAAGATGGTTGGGCCGAGGACACTACCCTGAGGAACTCCTGCAGAGATGTCCTGGAGCTGAGATGACTGACCTCCAACAACCACAACCGTCTTCCTTTGTGCTAGGTATGACTCCAACCAGGGGAGAGTTTTCCCCCGATTCCCGTTGACCCCAGTTTTGCTGGGACTCCTTGATATCACACTCAGTCAAATGCTGCCTTGATGTGAAGGGCAGTCACACTCACCTCACCTCGGGAGTTCAGCTCTTTTGTCCATGTTTGAACCAAGGCTGTAATAAGGTCAGGAGCTGAGTGGCCCTGGCGGAACCCAAACTGGGCAGGTTATTGCTAAGCAAATGTCGCTTGATAGCACTGATGATGACCCCTCCTTTCATGCCTCGGTTTCAAATTCAGCCAGGTATTTGTACTTGCAAAGATTCCCATAACCTGCAGTCTACGACATCATAACCATCTTTCCCTTGCTAGGCTTTGTGCCTTTTAAGCCATTTCCCTATTCCCACAGTAACATTTCCAGCCCTATAACCCTCCAACGACCCTGGAGAGCTCCTCCGCTTCTGCCCTCTTGAGCATCCCTGATTTTCTCCACTCCCCCGTCAGCAGTTGTCTCTTCAGCTGCCAAGGCCTTAAGCTCTGGAATTCCCTCCTTAAATCTCTCCACCTCTAGCCCCCTCCTTAAAACCTACCTCATTGGCCAAGACTTTGGCCCACATGTTCTAATGTCCACTTATGTGGTTTGGTGTCAGATTTTGACCAATGACAGTCCTCGGGCTGTTTTACTACACTAAAGGCTCTATATAAATGCAAGGTGTTGTTGCCAATTTGGCCTCTTTGATCTGCTTCAGTTAAGCAGTTGCCCAGCTCACGATGATGATGAAGCTGTTTGTCCCTGAAGCCCCTGGGAAGTGGCTCAAATATCTGTTGATGCCATTATTCTGGAGAGCTGCTAATCCAACTGGCTACATGTTATGGTGGTAGTTAGGAATTCTCTGCTGTAAACCGCATGTGATGCTGGCTCAATCTGAGGTTGGTGCATTTCTGTTAACCAAAGGTACACCCGGTTATTGGGTAAAATCGGGTATGGGAGTAAAGGCAGACGGACATAGGATACAGGAGCAGACTAGGCCACTCGGCCCCTCGAGCCTGCTCTGCTATTCAATAAGATCACAGCTGATCTGTTTGGGTTTTGAATTGCACATTCCCACTTACCCCTGGTTATGGGGCAAGAGCAGATACAGGGAATGGGTCACAGATCAGCCACCATCTCCAGGCCCCTCCCTCACACAGGGACAGGTCCCTCCCTCACACAGAGACAGGTCCCTCACACAGGGACAGGGCCCTCACACAGGGACAGGTCCCTCCCTCACACAGGGACAGGTCCCTCACACAGGGACAGGGCCCTCACACAGGGACAGGGTCCCTCACACAGGGACAGGGCCCTCACACAGGGACAGGGCCCTCACACAGGGACAGGGCCCTCACACAGGGACAGGGTCCCTCACACAGGGACAGGGCCCTCACACAGGGACAGGGCCCTCACACAGGGACAGGGCCCTCACACAGGGACAGGTCCCTCCCTCACACAGGGACAGGGCCCTCACACAGGGACAGGGTCCCTCACACAGGGACAGGGCCCTCACACAGGGACAGGGCCCTCACACAGGGACAGGGCCCTCACACAGGGACAGGTCCCTCCCTCACACAGGGACAGGGACCCTCACACAGGGACAGGTCCCTCACACAGGGACAGGTCCCTCACACAGGGACAGGTCCCTCACACTGGGACAGGTCCCTCCCTCACACAGGGACAGGGCCCTCCCTCACACAGGGACAGGGACCCTCACACAGGGACAGGACCCTCCCTCACACAGGGACAGGGCCCTCACACAGGGACAGGTCCCTCCCTCACACAGGGACAGGTCCCTCCCTCACACAGGGACAGGTCCCTCACACAGGGACAGGGCCCTCACACAGGGACAGGTCCCTCCCTCACACAGGGACAGGTCCCTCCCTCACACAGGGACAGGGCCCTCACACAGGGACAGGTCCCTCACACAGGGACAGGTCCCTCCCTCACACAGGGACAGGTCCCTCACACAGGGACAGGGCCCTCCCTCACACAGGGACAGGTCCCTCCCTCACACAGGGACAGGGCTCCCTCCCTAACAATGTTACAGGCCCCTCACAGTCAGGCATCTGCTTGATTTTCCCCAGGCTCACAATAAGTAGAGACCAAAGCCTCATGTGAAACACATCCCGTGTGAAGACAGACTTTCTTGCAGTCTCAACTTGTAGTGGCAAGTTGTGCAGGGAAAGCGTGGTCTGGCTGTCTGAGACAATGTAGTCATGCACCCGGGGCATGCGAGGGAGGTGTGGGGTGGGGTGAATAATTTACACTGAGTGAAATGAGGCAATCCCCCTCAGGACCTCATTAGGTATTTGGCAATCACTGGGTATGGGGTGAGTTAACACATGCTCGGGAGGGTCCTTCGGTAAGTCAAGCCTCCGCCACGTGTCTTACACTGACTGAGAATGGGGATAAAGCTGTGTGCTCCTCACTACTGAGTTAACACGTCATTGGCATGGCCCTGCCCGAGGTGCTGTGGCATTACACGCTGGGAATTGCCCAATGTGGATTATTTAACGTAAAACATTTAATGCCGTGAAATACAATAAGTCAGCCAGAAATTCCTCTGCACCCAGCTGTTAATGCTGGCACTTACCGGTGAGCTCAGACAGCCGAGGGTACCAGCCATCGTACCCAATCCAGGCTTCATAGTGATCCACGGAAATGCTGATTTACTTTAGTGGGTAGTTCATCTTCCAGTTCCGCCCCAACTGAAATGAGATGTTAGACGGAGGTGCTGTCTGCTCCCAAGGTGAAATGTGAAAGACCCCCTCCCCCTGGCACGATCTCCACCCAGAAGGGAAAAGCAGTAAACACTGGGAAATAAGAGTGCTGGTCCGAACTGGTTTTCACTCCTGGAGAGCAGGGGCAGTTTTCTCCGGTGTCCTGGCCCATATTTATCCCTCAAACGACATCGCTGAGAAAAACAGAATACCCAGCCATTGCCACGTTGTTGCTGTGGGAGCTTGCTGTGCACACATTGGCTGCTGCGCTTCCCGCGGTAACTCAGAGGTGATGTGACTTTTTTTTATTCATTCATGGGATGTGGGCTTCGCTGGCTGGGCCAGCATTTATTGCCCATCCCTAGTTGCCCTTGAGAAGGTGGTGGTGAGCTGCCTTCTTGAACCGCTGCAGCCTATGTGGTGTAGGTACACCCACAGTGCTGTTAGGGAGGGAGTTCCAGGATTTTGACCCAGCGACAGTGAAGGAACAGCGATATATTTCCAAGTCAGGATGGTGAGTGACTCGGAGGGGAACTTCCAGATGGTGATGTTCCCATGTATCTGCTGCCCTTGTCCTTCTAGATGGTAGCGGTCATGGGTTTGGAAGGTGCTGTCTAAGGAGCCTTGGTGAATTCCTGCAGTGCATCTTGTAGATAGTACACACTGTTGCTACTGTGCGTCGGTGGTGGAGGGAGTGAATGTTTGTGGAAGGGATGCCAATCAAGCGGGCTGCTTTGTCCTGAATGGTGTCAAGCTTCTTGAGTGTTGTGGGAGCTGCACTCATCCAGGAAAGGGGGGAGTATCCCATCACACTCCTGACTTGTGCCTTGTAGATGGCGGACAGGCTTTGGGGAGTCAGGAGGTGAGTTACTGACCGCAGGATTCCCAGCCTCTGACCTGCTCTTGTAGCCACAGTATTTATATGGCTAGTCCAGCTCAGTTTCTGGTCAATGGTAACCCCCCAGGGTGCTATCATATTGAGGAAATAAAGCCTTTGGCAGCCAGGGGAGGTTCCGGAGAGGGTGGGAGAGAGGGTAAGAGTTGTCTATCAGCTCGGAGCTGTTTCCTTGTGTTTGTTCCATGGGATGATCCATGGAAGGCGATGACCAAGGCTTGCCCATATTTGGGAACAGTATTCCGGTGGTTGGACAGGCTCGGATGAGTTAAGAGTTGTCGAAGGAAATGTTTGGCATGGGAGAAGAAGACAAATTTCTTGGAAGCGGTTTGAACGAAGGGGAATGTTGAAGTTTGCCTCTCTCAGAAGGTGACTGAGACATTGGAAAGAGAGAGAGAGACAGAGAGAGAGAGAGAGAGAGGCCCAAGATAAACAAGGGTGGTTCTGGGAGAGCGAGGGCTCCAAACCTTGGGGGAGGGACTGGCTGAAGGTGATGCTTCTCAAGGAAAGGGAACAAAGATGGACGCGATCCAGGTTGCTATGGTGCAGAGAAGCATGGATATTATGGGATGTTTAGATTGTGAGCGCTGGGCAAGGGCAGGAGCAGAAGCGACTGTGGGTGTCCCTGCATCACAGGGACTGCAGCGGTTCAAGAAGGCAGCTCGCCGCCTTCACCAGGGCAACTAGGGATGGGCAACAAATGCTGGCCCGGCCAGCGATGCGGTGAACCAGTAAAAATAAATCAGGACGGAGTGGGGCGGTGAATGAGAAAATTGCCAAGAGAACAGAACTTCCGCTGCTTCTGGTAGCGGCTGATGGTTTAGCGAAGCCATTATTGCTCTCCAGAAACGCCTTACGTCGGTCGCGAGATCTTTAGGATGAGTGAAAACGTCCGTGAGGCGTTTGCGACGAGCACAAAGCGCTTCTCTGGGCCAAGCCACTTGCAGGGGAAGAGCAGCAGAGAAAGCAGGCCCATCGGCCAAACTGGTCCTTGCTGCTGTTGGCTCTCCACACCAACTCCCTCTCCAGCCTGGTTAAAAAACTTCATTTAATCCGACCCACTTAACGATACCGTGGGGAGAACATTGTGTCAAAGGAAAGTCTGACCTTGTAAAGGGTGAAATGACAATGTTTGAATATTTGTGATGGTAAGGTGTAATTATGTCTACCTTCAGCAGAGGGACCTCTGTCCTCAGCAATGCCAACCACTCTGTGCAGACTCAAGCGTCACAATTTACAACAGGATTAATAATCCACAGACCTGGACCAATAATCCTTAAATTCACTTCAAATATGGCACTGAGCCGCACCAGAAGGGCGGTAGGAACAGGGAACCAAAACCACGGTCAAAGAGGGGGGTCCAGGACATGGGGGCGGCCTCTGCTTGTGCCCTGGGGTGGGGTAGTCGAGAACCCTTTCAAACGCAGGATGGGCCAAAACCTGACCTAAAACCTCTACAAACGCGCGAAATACTGGGACAGACCCTGGAAACCTGAAATAAAAAACAAAAAACAGCGCTGGGCGTACGCAACAGGCCAGGCAGCATCTGCGGAAGGATAGGAAGTCAATTGGGACTTGATGAACATCTGCTTAGCGCGCCCCTGCTGAAGATTTCTAACCGTGTTAATGCAGCCGCGCTGCTGGACACGGCTCTCGGGGTGGGGGGGATTTGTGCTGAGTTAGGATTTACTCCCTGAGCCTGCAGATTCTTAACTGGGCCCCAGAGCAGGGAAACCCGTCAGGATGAAGTTCGCCTGAATGACAATAGAAAAGCGAGTTCCGGTAAGCGCGAGGCCTCCTGCAGTCGATGAGCGCCGCGGGGGCTGGGACCGCATCATCAGCGCCCCCCCCCCCACCACCGCCCCGATCTGCTTTTGTAGGTTCCCTTTTTATTTTTATATAAGTGCTCCATCAGGGGCTGTCCTACCACCTCCCCCCAACTCTACTCCCCACCCCACTCCCCACCCACCCACTCCACTCCCCACCACCCTCCACTCCCAACCCCCCACTCCCCAACCCCAACCCCCCACCCCACCCACTCTCCGTCCCCCCACTCCCCACCCCACAACCCCCCAACCCTCCAACACCCCACTCCCTACCCATCCCCTCCACCTCCCTCCACTCCACTCCCCACCCCCCCCCACTCCCCACCCCCCCGCACTCCCCACTTCCCCACCCCCCCACCTCCCGACTTCCCAAACGCCCCCAACTCCACTCCCCCCAACCCACCCGCCGTCCACCTTTTCATTGTTTGGTTTTTACTGACCATTTATCCCTATTCAAACGAGGCTGCAAAAGTGAGTGGGGCAGAGGGGCTATCGGGAGGTGTCACTTGTAGTCACACGCTCTGAGCCTCTGGAGAACTTCACCTACCCGAGCGAAGCGATGAGGCTCCAGGCTGGGGAGTGGGGGGGAACAGCTCAGCACCAGGGGGGCGCCCTAGTCAGAGTGGGTTGAATCTTGGCCATGTCGCCATGGCAACCCTCGGGCGGTTACCATCTGTACCAGCTGGGTTTGTGTGGCCGCTGGCGCAAGGTGCCCAAGGGAGACCGTCCCAGGCGACAGGGAGGGTTTTATTTGACCCCCCGGCTCCCGTCCGAAAAAGAGGAAGAGCAGGAATTGGCTCTGCGGAAGTGGGATTACAGGGAAGGGAGCTGGGCGCCTGTGGAAAGCTGCCTCTCGCTCAGCCAGCGGCTGGTCTGTTTATTAAAGAGCTGCCGCCACTGTTTGAAGGGGCAGAGGGCGACTTGACACCCGAGGGAGGGAGGGAGCGAGGGAGGGAGTCTCCCTAACTGCGAAATCCCCTGTTACTTACCCTGCTGCTGAACTGGAATGGAAACAGAATTGTTATGCTCCAGTTTAGTTCCATCGGTGCTCCCTGTGTTGCTCTCTCCCCCGGGGGCTTCTCTTGCAATCAAACAAGTAAACAATTTTGTTTACACGGGGCTCAAGCAAATACCGCAGCTGCTGAAAGTAGAAAGCGCGGAGTTGCGTTGAGCTGAGTTGAACTTACGGCACAGAGACAGTTCGATTGACCCCGTGGGTCCATCCCGGTGTCACCGCTCTCTCCCACCTTACTTCACCTGACCCGTCGACATATCCTTCCATTCCTTTCCCCCCTCACCACCTATCCAGCCTGTTCCACCTCTTCACCAATCTCCGAATAAAGGATTTTCCCTAAATTCCCTATTTAATTTGCTAGCGACAACCTTATATTCGTGACCACTCCACCCCCGCCCCCTGGTTTTGGACTCCCCCCCACCACCCCCACCTCCCACAAGCCGATGAAACGTTTTCTCCATGTCTATCCTATCGAACACCTCTGTCATTTTATCTGGCCTTCCTCTATCCCTGAGAGAAAAGGAGAACCCGGACTGTTTATCAGGCGCTAAAGGCAAAATACTGCGGATGCTGGGAATCTGAAACAAGAACAGAAAATGCTGGAAAGACTCAGCAGGTCTGACAGCATCTGTGGCGAGAGAGAGAAGCAGAGTTAACGTTTCGAGTCTGTATGACTTCAAACAGTTCTGTAGAAGAGCCATACGGACTCGAAACGTTAACTCTGTCTCTCTCTCCACAGACGCTGTCAGATCTGCTGACTCTTTCCGGCATTTTCTGTCTTTTGTTTTAACATTGCCGCTGGTTTCGCGGGGAGAGAAAAGGCTGGAAGTGCCCAGCAGGTCAGGCAGATTCTGTGGAGAGAGAGAAACAAGAGTTTTAAGGTTTCACAACTGAGTTACCCAGCCAATCCGGAACGTCAGGCAGCAGTGGGAATCCTGGTGGGCGGGCAGGGTGGGGGGGAGAGCGAGGTTTGGCGGGAGGCCAAAGGTCAGTTTCCCGATGGCGGGAAATTCGTTTGGAATTTTGTTCTCCCGACATTCATGGCGGCTTAACCTAGGCCAGGATTGTCCGGTCAGCGACGTGTAAAATGACGCGGGATGACTTTAGGCGGAACTCCTGACATCACCGCGCCCCATTTAAATTTTCAGGAAGACGGGGGCTCAGCAAAATCAGCTGCGGGCCCACCGACCTGTCAATGGCCAATTGAGGCCATTGACAGGATCAGTTAAACTAATTACTGGACCTACCCGTCCAACAGGAGCCCCGGCGAGCAATAGAAAAAGCATCCACGGGAAAAATTTAATTAAAGCGGTTTTAAAAGTTATGGACAGTGTCACATGAGGGGACGTGTCAGGGAATTTTTTTCTATTTTTAATATTTTTCAATGCACAGTCGATCTCCCTAAGGCAGCACTTAGCCTCAGGGAGATGAGTGCGAACTTCTGTGCGCATGTGCGAAAGAGCGCACTCTCGGATTTGGAGATTCTCTTCCGCCCCCCCAGCCCGCACAGGGAGCGCACAGCGCTTCCCGCCGGACGTCACGCTGGGCGGGGCTTAATTGGCCCGCCCGCGTAAAATGGCGGCGCGCCCCCCCAATCGGGGGCATCAATCAGAGGCATGTCCTCTGCACGCCCACTCTTCTGACAGGTGCTGAGTGTGTGAGTTTAGAGCGATGAGATGGTTGCCTAGCCCTTTTTTTTATTCACTCACGGGATGTGGGCTTTGCTGGCTGGGCCAGCATTTACTCCCCATCCCCTTGAGAAGGTGGTGGGTGAGCTGCCTTCTTGAACCGCTGCAGTCCATGCCCCTGATGGCACAGAGGAGACCATTCCCCCTCTTTCTGCACTGGATGGCCCACCTCTTGTGTGCAGCTTTGGCACTGACCACGTCTACTACCCCGTCCCGAGCTGGCGAGGTGAGACTTATGGGCCTCCTGCGGCCAGAGCGGGGGGGGTAGAGGACATTGCGGTGGGCCTCCAGGATGTCCAGAATGCATCCCAGGGACACGTCACTGAATCGGTGGGGGGTGGGGGATGTACCCTTCTTGGCTTTTGGTGCCGTGTCTTCACCGGAGCAGTCCTGGGCTGCAAGCGTTGAGAAGCGTGCGCGCGGCTGCAGTTTAAATATGGCCCCTGGGATGCAAAGTAAGGCCCGAGCGGAATTATCCCCCCCCACTCCCCGACACCAGATTTACTGCTACGCTGGTGGGAAAACACGCCGGCCAAGAACCCATCTGGACAAGTCTGACGTGTAGAAGTCGGGACTTACCATTAGGGCCTTGCTCAGATCGTGGACATCCGAGGGGCAGTAGATACTGGAGCCCAACAGCTACCGGACCCCAGAGGAACATGTGCATCGCACGCTGGGTGGATCCTCATGGACACGGCTCTGCTGCGAAGCAGCTCACGGAAGGTGGGAGGTCTCCGTTGATGCCTGGGGCCTGGGGTCTGGGGCCTGGGGTCTGGGGCCTGGGGCCTGGGGTCTGGGGTCTGGGGCCTGGGGTCTGGGGCCTGGGTTCTGGAATTGCATTAACCTTTTACTGACTATGATTATTGAACTCTTTAATTTGATGCTTATCGAATTTCCCAGCAGGCTCAAGGAGCTAAACGGCTGACCCCTGCTCCTAATCTGTATGTTGGACATGGTCTTGGGATTGGAATCAGGCCACCCACTCTCCCACTGGGGACAAAATGAGAAGCTTGTTACACAGCCAGTCGTTATGGTCTGACATACACTGTCTGAAAGAGCAGTGGAAGCAGATTCAATAGTAATGTGCAAAAGGGAGTTGGATAAATACTTGGAAAGGTTTACAAGGTGGGGAAGGCAAAGCACAGACCCGATGGGATGAATGGCTTCGTCCCGTGCTGTCTGAATTTATGATCCAAAGGCCTCACTAGCTTGTTCACAAACACATTTCCTGCCATGCATCCCTAAACGTGCACCAAAATGTTCATAGAAACATAGAAACTAGGAGCAGGAGTAGGCCATTCGGCCCTTCGAGTCTGCTCCACCATTCATTATGATCATGGCTGATCATCCAACTCAATAGCCTGCTCCCGCTTTCTCCCCATACCCTTTGACCCCTTTCGCCCCGAGAGCTATATCTAACTCCTTCTTGAAAACATACAATGTTTTGGTCTCAACTACTTTCTGTGGTAGCGAATTCCACAGGCTCACCACTCTCTGGGTGAAGAAATTTCTCCTCATCTCAGTCCTAAATGGTCTACCCCGTATCCTCAGACTGTGACCCCTGGTTCTGGATTCCCCCACCATCGGAAACATCCTTCCTGCATCTACCCTGTCTAGTCCTGTTAGAATTTTATAGGTTTCTATGAGATCCTCCCTCATTCTTCTGAACTCCAGCGAATATAATCCTAATCGACTCAATCTCTCCTCATATGTCAGTCCCGCCATCCCAGGAATCAGTCGGGTAAACCTTCGCTGCTCCCCTGTTGCCTGTCGCCTGTTGCTATGGGAGATGCCAATCCTTTCCCCTGGGCACAACGCACCCTGGGCAAAGTGACGTCGCTGGAGGCTGACTCAGTCTAAACAGTCGCACAAAGCAAGGTTCGAAACAAAGAAACAAGACGACTAAACGCTTCTCCCTTAGCGCCTGCAGCATTTCCCCCCACCCCCACCAATTCAGATTGTTGAGAGCTTTTGTGATATTTTTTGTAAGCCTGGGATGATTGTAAATGAACAACGAGCTCGTAGAATTACCTTAGAATTTGACAGCACCCGAATCAGGCCACTCTACCCCCACTTGCCTATCAAGGTCTTTCTGCTGCACGCGCTCACCCTTTCTTTCATTATTACCCCCCAGCAACGCTCGATAGTCCCCTGAAATTTGCAAACACGACCGCAGAAAGTTGAAGATTACCAGGAGGCAGCTGTGCAATTGGCCCTTTGTGTGACAGAGCTCGGTGTGCGTATGTGGCAGGAGTTGTGTAGTGAAGAGTGAGATGAGGACCCGCCCGCCATACTGGGGCCTGCAGAGCCTGAGGAAGAGGGGCTGTTCCGGAAAGATTCAGAGGCGTGTTGTTGTAATGTGGCTCCATCCAGGTTAGGCTGCGACGCGGGTTGGAGAGCAGCCCCGACAGACTCATTCACAGCAGCCAGCAGTGCTCTCGTAACCCCTGACGATCAGACTGGGAGTGAGGGCCAGGGGGCAAAGGTGAGGTGGCGGGGGAGTGGGGGGCGGAGGTGGGGGAGAGGGGCGGGGGAAGCTCTGGAATAAAACTTGACTGGAATGAAATCATTAGGCACAAGGCCCTCATGAATCACCCGTGCAGAAAGAAAAACAAAAACACACCTGCCCTCAGCGATCACTTCATGTCAGGAGTGGGAGCAAGTGACTCATTCAGACCAAAGCCAAATTGTAAGATCGCTTGTTGCGAGAGGGCTTTGAGGTTTCCAAAGCTGCTGGTTATAGCTTTTTTCCCCACGTTGCTTATGCACACGTCCCTTACCAACCCTGTATAAACTGCTGATGCCTCTCAGAGTGGACCTGTCGTGGGGGAACAAAGGAACAGGAGGAGGCCATTCAGCCCCTCGAAACTGTTCCACCATTCAATGAGATCAGGCCTTCATCTCGAGGGAATGCCCTCCTCACCCATGCACACCCTATCCCAGGACCCGCACTCCTCTAACACCAGGCCGGTAATCATTCTGCTCCCTCCTCAACCCTCTTACTCAAACTCCAGACTTCTCCTTACCACCCACTAACTCGAGATCCCTCCTTACCCCCACTAACACCAAACCCCTTCTTACCCCCCCACTAACTCCAGATCCCCCCTTACCCCCACTAACTCCAGATCCCTCCTTACCCCCACTAATTCCAGATCCCTCCTTACCCCCACTAACTCCAGATCCCTCCTTACCCCCACTAACTCCAGATTCCTCCTTACCCCCATTAACTCCAGATCCCTCCTTACCCCCACTAACTCCAGATCCCTCCTTACCCCCACTAACTCCAGATCCCTCCTTACCCCCACTAACTCCAAACCCCTTCTTACACCCCCCACCACTAACTCCAGATCCCCCCTTACCCCCACTAACTCCAGATCCCTCCTTACCCCCACTAACTCCAAACCCCTTCTTACCCCCCCACTAACTCCAGATCCCTCCTTACCCCCACTAACTCCAGATCCCTCCTTACCCCCATTAACTCCAAACCCCTCCTTACCCCCACTAACTCCAGATCCCTCCTTACCCCCATTAACTCCAAACCCCTCCTTACCCCCACTAACTCCAGATCCCTCCTTACCCCCACTAACTCCAAACCCCTTCTTACCCCCCACCACTAACTCCAGATCCCTCCTTACCCCCACTAACTCCAAACCCCTTCTTACCCCTCCCACTAACCCCAGATCCCTCCTTACCCCCACTAACTCCAAACCCCTTCTTACCCCTCCCACTAACCCCAGATCCCTCCTTACCCCCACTAACTCCAAACCCCTTCTTACCCCCTCCCACTAACTCCAGATCCCTCCTCACTCCCCTCACAGTAACTCCAGACCCTTCCTCACTCCCCTCAGTCTAACTCCAGATCCCTCCTCACTCCGCCCACAGTAACTCCAGACCACCCCTCACTCCGCCCCCTCTAACTGCAGGCCCTCCTCACTCCGTCCACTCTAACTCCTGACTCACTCTCATCCTCCACGACCACCAGACTCCTATACCCCCCCACCCTCTCCTCATACTCTCTGTATCCCAGAGGGTTTCTGTTTCCCAGAGGGTTTCTGTATCCCAGAGGGTTTCTGTATCCCAGAAGGTTTCTGTATCCCAGAGGGTTTCTGTATCCCAGAATGTTTCTGTATCCCAGAGGGTTTCTGTATCCCAGAGGCTTCTGTATCCCAGAGTGTTTCTGTATCCCAGAGAGTTTCTGTATTCCAGAGGGTCTCTGTGTTCCAGAGGGTTCTGTATCCCAGAGGGTTTCTGTATCCCAGAGGGTTTCTGTATCCCAGAGGATTTCTGTATCCCAGAGAGTTTCTGTATCCCAGAGTGTTTCTGTATCCCAGAGTGTTTCTGTATCCCAGAGGTTTCTGTATCCCAGAGGATTTCTGTATCCCAGAGTGTTTCTGTATCCCAGGGGGTTTCTGTATTCCAGAGGGTCTCTGTATTCCAGAGTGTTTCTGTATCCCAGAGAGTTTCTGTATTCCAGAGGGTTTCTGTATCCCAGAGTGTTTCTGTATCCCAGAGGATTTCTGTATCCCAGAGGGTTTCTGTATTCCAGAGGGTTTCTGTATTCCAGAGGGTTTCTGTATCTCAGAGAGTTTCTGTATTCCAGAATGTTTCTGTATCCCAGAGGTTTCTGTATTCCAGAGTGTTTCTGTATCCCAGAGGTTTCTGTATTCCAGAGGATTTCTGTATCCCAGAGGGTTTCTGTATTCCAGAGGGATTTCTGTATCCCAGAGGATTTCTGTATCCCAGAGGATTTCTGTATCCCAGAGGGTTTCTGTATCCCAGAGGATTTCTGTATCCCAGAGGTTTATGTATCCCAGAGGCTTCTGTATCCCAGAGGGTTTCTGTATCCCAGAGGATTTCTGTATCCCAGAGGTTTATGTATCCCAGAGGTTTCTGTATTCCAGAGGATTTCTGTATCCCAGAGGGTTTCTGTATCCCAGAGGATTTCTGTATCCCAGAGGATTTCTGTATCCCAGAGGTTTCTGTATTCCAGAGGTTTCTGTATCCCAGAGGTTTCTGTATCCCAGAGGGTTTCTGTATCCCAGAGGTTTCTGTATCCCAGAGGATTTCTGTATCCCAGAGGGTTTCTGTATCCCAGAGGTTTCTGTATCCCAGCGGATTTCTGTATCCCAGAGGGTTTCTGTATCCCAGAGGATTTCTGTATCCCAGCGGATTTCTGTATCCCAGAGGGTTTCTGTATCCCAGAGGATTTCTGTATCCCAGAGGATTTCTCTTCACATGATTCCGTTTGAATGAAGAAACCATTGTGACATTTCAGTGTGGCGGAGGTGTCCTCCCTGGCCGGTGAAAGCATTGTCCCTTCCCCTACCCCCTACCCCCGCCCCCCCCCCCCACCCCCACACCACCACCAACCCCCCCGCAACCCCCTGCCCCACCCGGCTCCCCCGGACCCCGCTCTCCCCCATCCCCCCCATCCCGTCACTCGCCATCAATGCAAAGTGAATAGACTTGTCGGCTAATCCTCTTTACAAATAAAGCCTCAGTGAAGATTCCAAAAGATTATAGACAAATTCTCAGTTTCTTTTCAAACAAATTGGACAGCGTAGATTGGAAAACTGCCATCATTCAAAATTGAAATTGTCAAGTGGGATGATTGCCTCTCTCCTTTCTCTCTCTCTCCCCCTCTCCCACTCCCCCCATCCTCTCCCCTTCTCTCTCACTCTCTCATTCTCCTGCCTTTCTCTCTCTCTCCCCCTCTTTTCCTCTCCCCTTCTCTCATCCTCCTGTCTCTCTCTCTCTCTCCCCCCTCTCTTCCTCTCCCCTCATACTCTTCCCTTCTCCCTCACCCTCTCATGCTCCTGTCTCTCTGTCTCTCTCCCCCTCTCTTCCTCTCCCCTCATCCTCTCCCCTTCTATCTCACCTTCTCATTCTCCTGTTTTTTTCCCCCCTGTCTCTCCCCTTCTCTCTCTCCCCTTCTCCCTCCCTCCCCTTCTCTCTGTCTCCCCTCCTGGTGTCTTTTCTCCTCTCTCTCTCTATTTCATCTTCCCATCTCTGTCAGAAGGATGTGAAGGCATTAGAGAGGGCACTGGAAAGATTCACGAGAAGAGATGCAAGGATGAGGAACTTCAGTTGCGTATAAGGATGGGAGAAATTCGGACTGTTCCCCTTGGGGAAGAGAAGGCTGAGGGGAGATTTGATAGAGGTGTTCAAAATCATGAGGGGGTTGAACAGAGTAGATAGGGGAAAACTGTTCCCATTGGTGGAAGGATTGAGAACCAGAGGGCCCAGATTTAAGATAATTGGCAAATGAAGCAATGGAGATAGGAGGAGAAACTCTTTCATGCAGACAGTAGTTTGGATCTGGAATGCACTGCCTGAGAATGTGGTAGAGGCAGGTTCAAACAAGGCATTCAAGAGGGAATTGGGTTATTACCTGAAAAGGAAGAATGAGCAGGGCTACAGGAAGAGGGCGGAGGGATGGCACTAGGTGAATTGGTCCTTAGGAGAGCCAGCACAGACACAATGGGCTGAATGGTCTCCTTCTGTTCTGTTCTGTAATTCTCCCACTCCCCTTTCACGCCTCCCTCCGCCCTCAAAGCCATTATTAAATTCATTACCCCCTCCGCCCCCCGCAATCTGCTTGACTTTGGGCCCAATGCTCTCCCTCAGTTCACTGTCAAACATTTTGGAACATGATTTAACCAGCTAAGACCTATCTGATGGGAGCTGTTGGAATTGTCCCACAGTAAATGGAAAGACCACTTTTTCAATCCTGTGGCCTTGTTGACATTTTGAGTTTTATTCTGACAGACTCTGGCAGCATCAGAATCGTGTTACTGCCAGTCATTCGTAAGCTCATATCAAACCATGTCAACTCTTCAAACTACTTATGGCTGGAGTTGGACCCACAACTGTCAGGAAACCATAGGGATCATGAAATTAGAGAAGGAGGCCATTTGGGCCTTCTCTGGAGTAGGAGGGAAGGGTTTGCTGAAAAAGTACTTCCTTATTCTCAGTCATGTGGAGAACGTTAAGAACATAAGAAACAGGAGCAGGAGTAGACCACTTGGCCCCTCGAGCCTGCTCCGCCATTCAATATGATCATGGCCGATCTTGGACTTCAACTCCATTATCCCGCCCACTCCCCATATCCCTTAATTCCCTGAGAGACCAAAGATCTATCTATCCCATTCTTAATTATATTCAAAGATGGAGAATTCCCAAGCGTCACAACCCTTTGAGTGAAGAAATTTCTCCTCATCTCAGTCCTAAATGACTGATGCCTTATTTTGAAATGGTGCCCCCATGTTCTAAGATTCCCCAGCCAGGGTGACAACCTCTCAGTGCCCAACCCCGTCAAGTCCCTTCAGAATCTTCAGTGTCTCAAAGAAATCATCTCTCATTCTTTTAAACTCTAATGAACTCAACCCTTCATCAGAGGAGAACCCTCTGGTCCCAGGGACCAGCCTAGTGAACCTTCACTGCACAGGCTCTAATGCAAGTGTATCCTGCCTGAAACATGGAGACCAAAACTATACACATTGCTCCAGCTGTGGTCTCACCAGAGCCCTGTACAATTGGGCAGGACGCCCTTATTTTTGTGCTCCAATCCCCTTGCAATAGGCCGACATGCCATTTGACTTCCCAATTGCTTGTTGTCCCTGCCTGTGAGTTTCTTTGTTAATCAGCCCTTGACCAACATGTCAGTAAAGTGACTGTTATAACCAGCATCATGGAGTCATTGACTGGTCCAGAGCAGTAAAGAGGGGCCATTGGTCCTGTGCAGGCTCTTTGAAAGAGCTATCCCATTGGTCTCACTCCCCCTGCTCGTTCCCCATAGCCCTGTGAAATTCTCCCCTTCGGGTATTTATCCGATTCCTCTTTGAACCTGCTTCCACCACCCTTCAGAGAGGGTGTCCCAGATCATAACAGCTCACTGTGTAAAAGACAATCCCTTCTGCAAGCAATCTCCTCTACTGAACTAAACCAGGCATATGACGACCATTGTAGCTGCTCCTAGAAATTCCTTTATGCTTCACTCAATTTAAGAACAGGTTTTGCCCAAGCTCACTCTGCACATCTCTCTCTCTGCCTCTATCTCTCTCTCTCTTTCTCTCTCTCTCTCTCTCTCCGTCACTTCTTTTCCATTCCCGCCAACCTGTCATCCTGCTGAACCCCACAAAGCACCAATGCCAGGTCTACCACTTCGCTTTTACTTTAGTGAAACTGGTGGCATTCGATGCAGAGCAGAGCAGTGCCAACCCCAAGTGCTCAGCTGTTTGCATTACGGTTCATAGCTAATGGGGAGAGGACTCTGCACCCCTGCAGTTCTCTCGGGTGGGGGGGTAAAATTGTTATGTAATGCCACTCAAGAAAATAACGGATTCACTAATTAAGTAACGTTCGTGCCACGCAAGTTCCGGGTAATGACCACCTCCAACAAGAAAGAATCCAACCTTCACCCCTTGATGTTCAATGGCATTACCATCACTGAATCCCCCAATAACAACATCCTTGAGATTACCATTGACCTGAACTGAAACTGAACTGGACCAGCCATATAAATACTATGGTTACAAGAGCAGGTCAGAGGCTAGGAATCCTGCATCGAGTAACCCACCTCCTGACTCCCCAAAGCCTGTCCACCATCCACAAGGCATAAGTCAGGAGTGTGATGGAATACTCTCCACTTGCCTGGATGAATGCAGCTCCCACAACACTCAAGAAGCACTGTGGGTGTACTTAGCAGCGGTTCAAGAAGGCAGCTCACCACCACCTTCTCAAGGGCAATTAGGGATGGGCACTAGATGCTGGCCCAGCCAGCGATCTCCACACCCTGTAAATGAATAATAAAATAATTCAGCTACAGGAGCCTTTAACATATGCATACATAAGAGTACCTGGTACACTTTGGGATATATTTCCATTTACATATCTCTCTTGTTATCATGTACATGTATATTAACGAGTCTTCCTGACTGTCATATACACTCATGACTTTAACACATGTGTATGTGGCAATAAGACAGTCCCTTTATCATAGGGCAAGATGACACTGAAGAGAGACTTGCATTTATATAGCCCTTATCACAATCAGGGGACATCCCAAAGCATTTTACAGCCAGTGAAGTATAAAGTATTTTACAGCCAGTGAAGTATAAAGCATTTTACAGCCAGTGAAGTATAAAGCATTTTACAGCCAGTGAAGTATAAAGTATTTTACAGCCAGTGAAGTATAAAGTATTTTACAGCCAGTGAAGTATAAAGCATTTTACAGCCAGTGAAGTATAAAGTATTTTACAGCCAGTGAAGTATAAAGTATTTTACAGCCAGTGAAGTATAAAGTATTTTACAGCCAGTGAAGTATAAAGCATTTTACAGCCAGTGAAGTATAAAGTATTTTACAGCCAGTGAAGTATAAAGTATTTTACAGCCAGTGAAGTATAAAGTATTTTACAGCCAGTGAAGTATAAAGTATTTTACAGCCAGTGAAGTATAAAGCATTTTACAGCCAGTGAAGTATAAAGTATTTTACAGCCAGTGAAGTATAAAGCATTTTACAGCCATTTTGAAACACAGCCACTGTTGTAACGTAGGGAACACAGCAGCCCCTTCCCAAACTGCATGCTCCCACAATGAAATAATGATCAGAAAATCTGTTCTTTTGTGATGTTGATTGAGGGCTAAGTATTGGCCAGGACACTAGGAATAACTCCTCTGCTCTTCTGTCAAACAACATAAGAAATAGAAACAGGAGTAGGCCATTCAGCCCTTCGAGCACACCCCATCACTCAGTGAGATCACACCCCGTCACTCAATGAGATCACGGCTGATCTCCTCCTTCAGCACCATTTTCCTGCACTATCCCCTTACCCCTTGATGTTTTTAATATGTAGAAAAGTGTCAACCTCAGTCCTGAACATACTCAACCACTGAGCCTCTCCAGCCCTCTGGGGTACAGAATCCCAAAGATTTACCACCCTCTGAATGAAGAAATTGCTCCTCACCTCAGTCTGAAATGATTTGCCCCTTATTCTGAGACTGTGTCCCCTGGTTCTAGGCCTCCTCCCCCCTCCCCACCCAGCTGGGGGAAACATCCTTCCTACATCTACCCTGTTGACCCCTGTAAGGATTTTGTAAGCTGAATTCTTCTAAACTCCAGAGAATACAGGCCCATTGGAGGAGGACCCCTCCATCCCAGGAATTAATATCATAAACCAGATGCTTAAGTCCACCTGAGAGGGAAGATGGGACCTCAGTTGAATTTCTCATCCAGACAGCAGCCTTCCTGACCGTGCAGCACTCCCTCAGCACCACACTGGAGCGTCAGCCTTGATTTTTGTGCTCAAGTCCCTGGAGTAGGGTTTGAACCCAGAACCTCCCAGGTCAGAGGTAAGGCTGCTTCCAACTGAGCCGTAGCTGATAGACAAAGGGATTCCTGTCAGCAGTTGAGGTAAATCTGAGGACAGGCCAGTAGATGGCAGGCTGGCCATTTGGCCTCGTCCTCCAAACATTTGCTATGTCCTCAGAGTGGCAAGGCACGAGGTGTAAATCCACCACTGCTTAATATAGATTACCATTGAAGGCTGCCTTTCTATGTGGGCCGGTAACATTGCTGACCCTTTTGATATTCCGGAAATGAGCAAGGGACAGATGAACTTCCTCCAGGCACTTGCTCAGAAGTGTCAATGCATGTGACACATGGGGCCTAGCAGGTTTGTTTTTCTGGTTTGATAACAAATTGCCTCCTTGAGCCTGACCACCATCTACAAGGCACAAGTCAGGAGTGTGATGGGATACTCCCCACTTGCCTGGATGGGTGCAGTTCCTACAGACTCAAGAAGCTCGACGCCATCCAGGACAAAGCAGCCCACTTGATTTGCACCCCTTCCACAAACATTCACTCCCTCCACCACCGATGCACAGTAGCTGCAGTGTGTACCAGCTACAAGATGCACTGCAGGAATTCACCAAGGCTCCTTACGCAGCACCTTCCAAACCCACGACCACTGACTTGGAAATATATCGGCCGTTCCTTCACTGTCGCTGGGTCAAAATCCTGGAACTCCCTCCCTAACAGCGCTGTGGGTGTACCTACACCACAGGGACTGCAGTGGCAATTATGGGTAATAAATGCTAGCCTTGTCAATGATGCTCACACCCAATGAATGAATAGACAAAAATGATCATATCTGCATTGAAAAGGGAGAAATGTCTACAGCATCCTTCACGGCCACCAGATGTCTCAAAGCGCTTTACAGCCAGTGAAGTGCTTTTTGAAGTGTAGTCACTGTTGTAATGTAGGAAACACAGCAGCCAATTTGCACACAGCAAGCTCCCACAAACAGCAATGAGATCATTACCAGGTAATCTGTTTTAGTGATGTTGGGTGAGCATTAAATACTGGCGAGGGCACTGGAGAGAACTCTCCTGCTTTTCCTCAAAATAGCACCGCAGGATGTTTCACATCTGCCTGAGAGGAGAATACAGGGTTTAGCGTTTCATCCTAAAGGCAGCGCCTCCGGCAGTGCAGCACTTCCAGGACTCCAGAGCATCAGCCTAGATTATGTGCTCAGGTCTTTGGAGAGGGATTTGCTTTTAATTCATAGGTGTAAGTATTACCCCCCCCGATTGTTTGGGGAGTGGGTGACAGATGGGGAAGCATTTGGAAGAATAGTTGAGACCAAAGTATGATCTGATTATCCTCTTCTATTTTGGAATTAACTCCCTAAAACTCTCTACGTTTCTCTTCTCCTTTAAGACGCATCTTAAAATCTACCTCTTCCAAGCTTCTATTGTTATATCCCCATGTGTGTCTTGGTGACAAATTTTGCCTGATAACATCATTCCCTTACCACAGCTGGGAAAGACTGGAAATAAAGCCATCTAAAGTTACAATCCTTTCTGGACAGACTGGTCACATTCCACAGATACCAACCACATCATCTCAGCAGTAGAGGAACTACTGAGCAGTGTGTGTGCGTGTGCGTGTGCGCGTGTGTGTCTGTGTGTGTGTGTGTGTGTGTGTGTGCACGTGTGTGTGCTGTTTCTATATGTCTCTGTGTGTGCATGTCTGTGTGTGTGTCTGTTTCTGTGTGTCTATTTGTGTGTGTGTGTGTGTGTGTGTGTGCCTTTGTGATTGCGTGTGTGTGTGTGTCTGTGTGTGTGCCTGTTTCTGTGTTTCTGTGTGTGTGTGTCTGCTTCTGTGTGTGTCCACATGTGTGTGTATGTGTGCATGTATGCGTGTGTCTGCCTCTGTGTGTGCATGTGTGTGTCTGTGTTTCTGTGTGTGTTTCTGTATGCATGTGTGTGTCTGTTTCTGTGTGTGTGTATGTGTGTGTGTGTGTGTTAATGCCTGTCTCTGTTTGTGTGTGCATCTGTCTATGCCTGTCTGTTTCTGTGTTTGTATGTGTGTCTGTTTCTGGGTGTGTGCCTGTTTGTCTGTTTCGATGTGTGAATATGTCTGTCTGTCTCTTTATCTTTGTGTGTGTGTGTGTGTTTCTCTGTGTGTGTGTGTGTGTGCCTGTGTGCATGTGTGTGTGTCTGTGTGTGTCTGTTTCTGTGTGTGTGTCTGTTTCTCTGTGTGTGTGTGTGTGTGTGTGTGCACATGTGTGTGTGCTGTTTCTGTGTGTGTCTCTGTGTGTGCATACCTGTGTGTGTGTCTGTTTCTTTGTGTGTGCGTGTATGCCTGTGTGAGTGTGTGTGCGTGTGTGTCTGTGTGTGTGTGCCTGTTTCTATGTGTGTCTGTTTCTGTGTGTGTGTGTCTGCTTCTGTGTGTGTGTGTGAGACTGTCTGTTTCTGTTTGTGCACATGTGTGTCTGTTTCTGTGTGTGTGTGTGTGTGTGCATGTGTGTATGTGTCTGTGTGTGCATGTGTCTGTGTGTGTGTGCATGTGTCTATGTGCATGTATCTGTTTCTGTGTGTGCGCCTGTCTATCTCTTTTTGTTTGTGTGTGCATGTATGTCTGTTTCTGTGTATGTGCGTGTGTGTGTGTGTGTGTGCCTGTCTCTTTCTTTTGTCTGTATATGTGTGCATGTCTGTCTGTTTCTGTCTGTGTGTGTGTGTGTCTGGTTCTGTGTGTATGTGCATGTGTGTGTCTGTCTGTTTCTCTGTGTGTGTGTGTGTGTGTGTGTGTGTGCCTGTCTGTCTCTTTCTGTTTGTGTGTGTACGTATGTCTGTCTTTTTTTGTGTGTGTTTGCCTATTTCTGTGTGGGTGTGCTTGTGTGCGTTTGCCTGTTGCTGTGTATATGTGTCTGTCTATGTGTTTCTTTTTATGTGCGTGCGTGTCTGTTTCTGTGTGTGTGTGTGTTTGTGTGCTTGAGTGTGTCTGTCTGTCTCTTTCTTTTTGTGTGTGTGTGTCTGTTTGTTTCTGTGTGTATGTGTATGTATGTGTGTGTGTGTATGTGTTTGTCTATGTATATGTTGACGCGTGCGGGTCTGTTTCTTTGTGTTTGTGTGTATGTGTGTCTGTTTGTCTGTTTCTGTGTGTGTGCCTGTCTGTCTCTTTCTTTTTGTGTGCATGTGTGTGTGTGAATATGTGTCTGTTTCTGTGTGTGTGTGCCTGTTTGTTTCTGCGTGTGTATGTGTGTGTGTGCATGTGTTTGTCTGTGTATATGTCAATGCGTGCATGTATCTGTTTCTGTGTGTGCGTGTGTGTGTGTGCCAGTGTATGTGTTTACGTGCACGCGTGTGTGTGTGTGTGTGTGTGTGTGTGAACAGGTGCCTGCTGGATGGGCCCATAAGATAACAGGTGGTGACCCTTCACCCCCAAAAAGAAGTCAATGTTTTCTTCAGAGGACAGGAAGGGAACTCCAGAGAAGAGAGCTGACTGATCTTGGCAGCTTCCTTCAACTGTTTAACTCTCCAGGAATTCCATGTTCCTCCAATCCTGGAATTCTGGCCTCTTGTCCTTCTCTTACCCCACCATTGGCAGCCAGGCCTTCAGCTCCCTATAGGCCACAAGGATGGATTTCCTATCCTAAATCTCCCCGTCTCTCTCTCTCTCTCTCTTTACCTCTCCTGCTCCTCCTTTAAGGCGCTTCTTAAGATCTACTTCTTTGACCACGTTTTTAGTCATAGAATCATAGAATCAAAGAATGGTTACAGCACACAAAGAGGCCATTCGGCCCATTGTATCCATGACCTCTCTTTGCAAGACCAGATCAGCTGGTCCCACTCCACTTGCCTTTTCCCTGTTATGCTGCAAATTTTCTTCTCTTTGGTTGATTGTCCAAATCCCTTTTGAAAGCTATGGTTGAATCTACCTCCGCCAGTCTCTTTGGCAGCGTGTTCCAGATCCTAATCACTTACTGCGTCATGAAAATGTCCCCTCCATGTCACCGTTGCTTCTTTTGCTAATCACCTTAAATTGGTGCCCCCTGGATCTCGAGCTCTCTACCAATGGGAACAGTTTCTCCCTATCTACTCTGTCCGGGCCCCTCCTGATCTTTGAGTGCTACCATCAAATCTGCTCAGCCCCGGCTTCTCTAACCCACCTGTGTAACCGAACTCCTTCATCCCTGCACCCTTTCTAAAGCCTTTGCGTCAATTCCTAAAGTGTGGTGCCTAGAAATGGACACAATGCTCAAGTGGTGGTCGGGCCAGTGTTTTATACCGATTGACCTAACTGCCTTGATTTTGTACCCTAGGCCCTTAATCATGAAGCCCAGGATCCCATATACTGGTCCACCGCTTTCGCAACCAGTCCTGTCACCTCCAATTTGTGCACGTGTTCCTCCAGGTCCCTCTGCTTCTGCACTAGCCTCAGAATTGGACCCTTTATTTTATATAGCTTCCCTTCATTCTCCCGAGCAAAATGAACCACCTGTCCTAATGTCTGCTCATCGCAGAATATCAGAATTTTAACACAGGCACAGGAGGAGGCCGTTCGGCACTGGCTCTCCGAATGAGTATTATTACCCAGCGCCGTTGCCCTGCCTTTTCCTCTGTACCCTCATGTGGTTCCGTGTCAAGCGTCATGGGGTAACACTATTGCAAAGCACCTTGGGACTTTTTATTACGTTAAGGGTGCTATATAAATGCAAGCGTTGTTGCTCAAACGCTCTGAGGAACCCAATGGTTTCTCTCCTGGGGAAAGCAGAGAAAAGTCAGCCGTGGGACGCAACTGGTTAGGCCCAAACACGCGTCTGCAATGGAGCTCGGGGCTTTGCTCAACTGGCAGCTTAAGGCCGAGATTTCACAGAGATTAACCTCTTTCCTGTGGTAATTCAGGGGAGTTGAATACAGCCCATGATAGTGTGAGTCATAAATGGGCCAGTTTCCTTTCCTATTAGACTGTGGCTGTATGATTTTAGGGACATAGGAACAGGAGGAGCCCTTTAAACCTGTTCCACCATTCAGTTAGATCATGGCTGATCTGTGTCTTAACTCCATCTACTCGTCTTTGTAAGCCTCATATTCTAAAAGAAAAGCTCTGAAGGAGAGTCATACGACAGATAGGGCGGAGGTGGGTGGGGTTTCTGGCAGCCATGCAGGGCACTAAACTCCGGCCATCCAAGTGGGGGCCAGCACTCTCCGGGATGCGTTAAGGGGCCTTCACACTTAACCAGGAGAGGCTCCTAATACACCCATGCTAACCCATGCCCCTCTCCCTTTCATCCTGCAGGAGGACAGGATCATGGAGCCTGGTGACCGTGCTGTATGTGTCATGGCTAACAGAAAGCGAAGACGAGGGAGAAGGTAGCGACTGAAGTGCCTGGCTGTGCCAGGAGGAGCAGCACCCTCTAGAAGAAGGGTCGGCTGGAGCTCCCGTACACGCCACCAAAAATCGACATCTAGACCCAGGGTGTAAAGACACCGCCTTTCATTCCTGCAGATGACTGAGAACCAGTGTCACCGAAGACTGTGCATGCCTAGGGACCTGGTCGCTCACATCTGCCACTTACAGCAGGACTTGGCGTCAAGGGGACATGAAGGGCATCCACTGCCAGTGGCTGTGAAAGTGATCGCGGTGCTCAATTTCAATGCCAGTGGCTCCTTTCAGGGCTCCACAGGCGACCTCTGTGGGATTTCACAAGCCTCCACCCACAAATGCATCCATGAGGTCACGGATGCCATCTTCCCCTTGGCCCACAACTTTGTGCATTTCGCCCGGGACTAGGACAGCCAGGATGCAGGAGCCATTGGATTCGCCCTCATCTCAGTTTCCCACAGGTGCAGGGTGCGATTGACTGCACTCATGTGGCGCTCAGGTCTCCATCGCTACACCCAGTGGACTTCATCAACCGCAAGGGCTTCCACTCACTGAATGTGCAGCTGGTGTGTGACAGTTGAATACAGCCCATGATAGTGTGAATCATAAATGGGCCAGTTTCCTTTCCTATTAGACTGTGGCTGAACGATTTTACATCCTGGAGGTGTGCGCACGGTTTCCAGGGAGTGTGCACGACTCCTACATTCTCAGTAGGTCTCGGATTCCTGACGTCTTCCAGGGTCTACAGAAGCTGCAGGGTTGTCTCCTTGGGAACAAGGGCTACCCACAGAGGCCATGGCTGATGACACCCGTGTAGCAGCCTCAGACTGCAGCAGAGCGACGCTATAATGAGGCTCATGCTGCAACTCACAACTTGGTGGAGCAGACCATCGGGATGCTGAAGATGTGGTTCCAGTGCCTGGACCGGTCTGGTGGAGCCCTGCAATACAGTCCGCAGAGGGTGTCACACATCATCATCGTCTGCTGTACCCGTTACAACCTGGCACTGCAACGGGGAGAGGAGCTGGCTGAGGAGGAGATGAAGGAGCTGCATGTTTCCTTTGATGAGGAGGATGGGGTTGAGGGTGACAGGGTCCTCGATGGTGACCATGACGGGGATGAGGCTTTCGCACTGGCCAGATGAGGCAGGCGTGCTTAGGAGGCCCTCATAGCTGCTAGATTTGTGGAGGATGATGACGAGATGCAGTGAGGTGACCCCATAGATCCTCACATTGTATCTGTGAACGTTTGACTCCAGTCTGGCTTATGTCAGCGCCAATACCCTCTGTGAGAATGCTCCTGTCATGGAGATGCAGTGGAGGCCCCAATAGCCGCTCGATTGCAGGAGGATGGTGATGATGATGTGCTGTGAGGACACTCCATAGATCTTCACATAGCCTCTGAGAATGTCTGACTCCTGTCTGGCTGAGGGCAGCTCGCTTGCGCTCTGTGATCAGGGCCATCTCAGAGATGCAGCCATGAAACTTCAGATGCACCTGATCCTTTGTCAGCCTTTAGCACCTGACCCTTCAGGAACTGGTGCACAGCGTCACTGGTTACAGATGCTGGTGTGATGGGGGCCAGCCCCACCTTAAAGGTGCTGAGAGCTCACAGAGAGAATGAGGGAACTCTGTGACTCCTGCCCACTACATTCTGGCAGCAATGACCAGCACCATCGAGGTGCAGGTATCAATAATGTGTCCAGGGAGTGTGAGGCTGGACCATCACTTTGGTCTGAAGGCTGCACAGAGCACAGGGAAGAGGCACTGGACTGAGGCAACTGCCTTTTATCTTGTGCAGAAAGGTTTCACATCTGAGTGACAAGAACACTGCTCCTCAGAACAAGGAGACACAGACAGAGAGACATTCTTGGGAGTTTATTGACAATAGTGAACAGTGTGTACAAGTGATCAACACCTGTGTCCAGGCTGTGCAATTAATTCTCAGTAACTTTCCTAACCCTGCCACTATGCCGCTCCCTGGACATCCACAGCGGAGGTGGATGCAGACTGCTGACTGTGACTCCCTGTCTGTGATGTCCTTGGTGGGTGTCCTCTGGACGGATGAGACCTGGAGGACCCTGGTCTACTTTTGAGGTCCTGCTGTGTGGCAGTGGCACCCTCCTCGACCTGTGCAGCTGGAGCTGCTGGGGTCACAGGAAGAGGGGATGTGGTTGGGCTGGACACTATCGAAGTCACCGGGGTGGGTAGCCCGGGGGAGTGTGCACCTGCTGTTGCTCCTCCCAATGGGTGCCCGAGGGCCCCAGGCTGAATCCTTGAGAAGGGATAGCTGGAGTGAGATTGAGCTGTTCCACTCCTCTCTCGCAATAACACTATTGGAGGCCAACTATGGCGTCACTGATGGAGTTGATCCCGTGCAGCAGTGCAGGAGTGCCATCCTGGGCCAAGGTCTCCATGGCAGCCGCCATCCTGCCAGTGTTGACCTCGGTGCGTTGCAATGCCGGCGCTATCACCTCAGCCTGAAGGCAGACGGACTCCTCCATTGTGCCTTGCAATCTGAGGAGTGCAGTGGACATCCCTTCCTGATGTTCCCGAGCTTGTCTTTGCAGCTCCAGCAACTGTGACATGACCGAGTCCAGAGGCTCCTCATCTGCCTCGGACTCAACAACGTTCTGGCCTCCAGCAGCTCCTCCAAGAGCCAGAAACCTGGGAAGTCCCTGCCTCCACCCGCTGTGGATCAGACAGTGCAATGTGCTCACCAGATTGTGATCCCGAGGGTAATCTAGAACTAGATCCCACTGAGGTGTGTGCCTGTGCGCTGGTGGAGGGTGTGGGTGAGTGCTGTGACGGGACTTCAATTGGGATTTCAGCAGATTCCCTTCTGCGGTTTCTTTGGGACTTGATTGGAGGTCCTGGGTCATGGACTCTGTTGGCTGTTTGGCAGGTGTGCCTGTGAAAGCAAGGGGAGATAACTAGTGCCTGGCAGTGGCCTGTGAAACAGGACACATCACTCACAGCATGGTTGTCTGATGGATGTTGCATTGCTGGATCCTCACTTGGTAGAGCAGCGCCGACCTCACCGTCAGCACAGGACCGGTCCCGATCCTCACCGGACAGCTGGATGGCTCTGTTTTCAAAGTCCGTGAGGATCTTGATTTCAGGCATTCCTCCATCGGTAAGCGACCTCTCCCTGTTGTGTGCCAGCTGCCTGCCGGGCCAGATGATAAGTATGCCTGGCCTGTGTGGGTGGTGAGTGGTCCTTTGGACGGGATGAGGACAATGACATTGAGTGTGAGAGAGTGAATGGTGATGTCCCTTGCACTGGCAGTGAGTGAGGGCCCTGTGGATGTGTGGATGGGTTTGTGAGTGTGTGAGTTGAAAGTGATGAAAAGAGTGACTTACCCCGGAGGAATGGAGGAGATCACTCATCCTCTTGCGGCACTGGGTGGCTGTCCTCATTTGCAGAGCGTTGGCACTGACCACTGTTGCCACCTCCCATGTTGGATTGGTGATGTTGCTAGTCCTCCTGTGGCCAGAGCAGGGGTAAGAGGACATCATGACGAACCTCCACTGCATCCGAAAGGTGTTCCAGGGATGTGTCATTGAATCAGGGGAGCTGCAGTATTCCTGCCTTTTGGCAGCAGTCCTGGCCTGGAGAGGTGTGCGTGGGGCTGGACTTTAAATATGGCGCCCGGCATGAGGACATGGCAAGATTCTGGTGTGGCAGGAGAATTGGAGCCGCCCGCCATCCAAACGGCCTGTTTCCCGGGAGGGCATGATTAATGAGGCGGGTCTGGGACGATACGGCGTGAAAAGCCGCCATTGCGGCCGGCTGGTAAAATGTCCCTTTTCTCGCCCGCTGCCGCACTTAGTGGAAACCTGGGACGATTCCGCCCTTAAAGTCACAACGACACAGAAGGAAGCCATTCAGCCCATCGAGTCTCTGTACCGCAAACTGGTCCCAATCCTCTATTCCATCCCCGTAGCCCTGCAAGTTTATTTCCTTCAAGTGCCCGGGCAGTTTCATTCTGAAACCAGTCATAGTCTCCGCTTCCACTCCCTCAGGGGCAGTGAGTTCCAGGTTGTTATCACTCGCTGCAGGAAACAATTCATCCTCATCTCGTGAGGTAAATGGACATTGGAGATTGTGAAATGAGAATTCCATTAATCCGGGTATATATTGGCTGGCAGCAGGAACGATGGCTATGAAAGCTGGCAGGAACAGTAGAAAACTGGCAAATTCTTCTCCCACCCTCCCTCAAGTGAGCAAAACCAATCCAGGAGATCACACGGGCTAACTGGTAGTTACAAAGACTTTTTCCACCTATACGATGTAAACTACACTCTGGTTAGGAACCCAGTTTACCTTTCCCAGCCAATGCTGAGAGTAAACAGCTATTGTACCAGCCAACAATGTACTGCAGAGACTCATCACTCCTCTCTCGGGTTTATCCTGCATCAATAACAAGGAGTGCAAACTGGTGGGGGGCAGAGTTAAACAGAAACAGGCTCCGACACATCATTGTGCCTTGTTCCGGGACTGGCAGTGTATTACGGAGAGGCAACTTAATGTGGGCAAGGACCTGGCAACCCTGCCATTTCCAATCCTCACTCTGACCTGGCACACGGCAAAGAGGCTTCGCCGCATAGGGAAGTGTGAAACTCGTGGTTAGGGGTGGACAACACAAAGGGGGAGGGCAGAAAGAGAGAAAGGACCGGAATGACGGACAGGGTTTCCTCAGTTTTCACGAGGGATTCCATTTGGCTGCACTCCAAACCAAATGCTGTGGAATTGTGGAATTCTTCGAAGGTACAGGTCACTCACCTCTAATGGTCCTCAGGAGGCCCCTCCCGTGCCTTGTCAATCGAACGCAATCAGCATAACCTTCTATTCCTTTTGCCCTCGCAGGTTTGCCTGGCTTCCCTTTTTAATGAGGTTTGCATTTTATCTGGAGCCGGCCACGACCCAGGGTACAATATATCTTTTACAATGTCGTAAACTAAACTTTACAAGCCCGTTGCTGCACAGGACCCTTCAGATGTAAGTGACAGTAGAAATATTTGACACCATCGAACGAGCACTCAATTCTGTTTACAGACCTTCAGCTCCATAACCTTTATTTGACTCCATCGAAAGTTCGACAACTCCTCAGTAAAGCCCCTCTCATAAAATCTTTATTGCTGCGGTTTATGAGCGTGTCACTCTCAACAACAGCAACTTGCCACGATATAGCTCCAGACAGGTGGGCCTCATCAACAGTGGCTGACAATCTATCCACGTGAGGGTAAACTCTGATTTGAAAGCTCCAGCTGTGAGCCAAATAGTAAAGGCTTGCTCAGCGGACAGTGTGGAAGGACACACAGCACCAACAGACTGGACGGGGATGTAGGAAGGACAGGTGAGGCTCTCCAGTTTGTTTAGCAGCTCATCCAGCAGCTCCCTATAGGCCACAAGGATGGATTTCCTATCCTAAATCTCCCCGTCCCTTTCAGCCACCACGCTCGTGGCACCTGGCCTCAGCTTACCAGCGTTCAATTTAGGAGTGGGAGCAGGCCACTTGGCCCCTCGACCCTGCTCCGCCATTCAATCAGATCAAGGCCGGTCAGATTGCAACCTCAACCCCACATTCCCCCCGATGACCTTTCACCCCCCCACCTTGCTTATCAAGAACCTATCCACCTCTGCCTTAAAAATATTCAAAGGCCGGAATTTTCCAGCTGCGTTGGCGTCAAGGCGGGTGGGGGTGGGGGTGGGTGGGACGTCAATCTGGCGAGAAGGCTAAAAATCTGCTTCACGCCGTCATCAAACCAGTTTGCGATTGTCCGCTCCGCCCGTCAATGGCATTTCCCCACCGCCGCACGTCAGGAACCTAATTCCAATATTTTAGCATCTCATTGTAGGCCCTGCTCACCGGAATCATTCACCCCCCCCACGCTGAATCATCCAGGCACAATCACGCTGACCTGCTTCACAACTGAACATAAGCGACGTGTACCTGCTGGGCTGCACTTCACTAGGGACTTCGAGGTTTGTTTGCCCACCTTGCTTCGGGCAGCACTCTCAGTCATCAGCGCCAGGCTACGCAGACAGCGCCACATCACTTTTTGGGAGGCTCACGGGCAGGTCTCTACCTACCAGACCAGCCATGAAGCGGGGATGGCTTTTCAACAGCTGCAGGGTAAGGTCTTGCTTGGGGAAGGGGGAGAAGTGGCCTCAGGCAAGAGAAGAGGCTGCGGGATGAGGGCTGTACGAGGGAAGGAGGGTATCCCAGGGTGTGTGTGGGGGCACATGTTGATCTGTGCAAGTGGCCTCAAGATGGTGAGGGTTGAGGGGACAGTCTCCAGAGGAGATGAGGCCAGATTGAGGTGTGAGGGTATGTGTTTGAGAGTGTGGTGATGTCGCTTGAGCTGGCAATGAGTGAGATGCCAGTGAATGTGCGATGGGCTTGTGAATGTGTGAGTTTAGAGTGATGAGATGGGCTTACCCCGGCAGCACTGATGAAATCTTTTATCTGTTTTCTGCACTGGATGGCCGACCTCTTGCGCGCAGCATTGGCACTGACCACCTCTGCCACCTTCTCCCGAGCCGGAGTGGTGACACTGATGGGCTTCCTGCGACCAGAGCGACCAGGGGACATCACGGTGGGCCTCCATGGCATCCAGAAGGCCATAAGACCATAAGACATTTGAGCAGAAATTAGGCCTTTCGGCCCATCGAGTCTGCTCCACCATTCAGTCATGGCTGATAAGTATCTCAACCCCATTCTCCCGCCTTCTCCCCGTAACCTTTGATCCCCTTACCAATCAAGAACCTATCTATCTCGGTCTTAAATACACTCAATGACCTGGCCTCCACAGCCTTTTGTGGCAATGAATTCCATAGATTCACCACTCTCTGGCTAAAGAAGTTTCTCCTAATCTCTGTTCTAAAAGGTCTTCCCTTTACTCTGAGGCTGTGCCCTCGGGTCCTAGTCTCTCCTACTAATGGAAACATCTTCCCCATGTCCACTCTATCCGGGCCTTTCAGTATTCTGTAAGTATCAATCAGATCCCCCCTCATCCTTCTAAACTCCATCGAGTATAGACCCAGAGTCCTCAAACGTTCCTCATACATTAAGTCTTTCATTCCTGGGATCGTTCTCGTGAACCTCCTCTGGACCCTCTCCAGGGCCAACACATCCTTCCTGAGATACGGGGCCCAAATTGTTCACAATATTCTAAATGTGGTCTGACCAGAGCCTTATAAAGCCTCAGCAGCACATCCCTGCTTTTATATTTTAGTCCTCTCGAAATAAATGGCAACATTGCATTTGCCTTCCTAACTACCGACTCAACCTGCAAGTTAACCTTAAGAGAATCCTAGACTAGGACTCCCAAGTCCCTTTGCACTCCAGATTTCTGAATTCTCTCCCCATTTAGAAAATAGTCTATGCCTCTATTCTTCCTACCAAAGTGCATGACCTCACTTCCCCATGTTGTATTCCATCTGCCACTTCTTTGCCCATTCTCCTAACCTGTCTAAATCGTTCTGCAGCCTCCCTGCCTCCTCAATACTGCCTGTCCCTCCACCTATCTTTGTATCATCTGTAAACTTAGCCAGGATGCCCTCAGTTCCTTCATTTAGGTCATTAATGTATAAAGTGAAAAGTTGTGGTCCCAACACTGACACCTGCAGAACTCCACTAGTCACCAGCCGCCATCCTGAGAAGGACTCCCTTATCCCCACTCTCTGCCTCCTGCCAGACAGCCAATCTTCTATCCATGCTAATACCTTGCCTCTAACACCATGGGCTCTTATCTTACTGAGCAGCCTCCAGTGTGGCACCTTGTCAAAGGCCTTCTGGAAGTCCAAGTAGATAACATCCAGGTGTCCCAGGATTGCACGTTATTGAATCAGGGGCTTCACTCTTCTTGCCTTTTGGGGCCATGTCTTCCCTGGAGCAGTCCTGGGCTGCCAGCATTGAGAAGCCTGCATGTGGCTGCAGTTTAAATATGGTGCCCTGTGGTGGTGTAACGGTGAGGCGGGCAAACTGGAGTCTGCCCACCAGCGAGATGGCGCGTTTCCTGTGGCCGCATAATTAATGAGGCGGTAATCGGACGATATGGTGTGAAAACCCGCCATTGCGGCCGGTCGCTAAAACAGCTTCTTTCCCGCCTGCTACCGCACATTGTGCAAATGTGGGACGATTCTATCCAAAAACTCTGCTTTCACCGTCTTTTGAGGAAGAGAGTTCCAAAGTCTCACGAACCTCTGAGAGAAATAATTTCTCCTCATCTCTGACTTAAATGAGCGACCCATTATTTTTAAACTGTGACCCCCTAGCTCTAGATTCTCCCACAAGAGGAAACATCATCTCAATATCCACTCTGTCAAGACCCCTCAGGATCTTGTATGTTTCAATCAAGTCACCTCTTACTCTTCCAAACTCCAGTGGATACAAGCCTAACCTGTCCAACCTTTCCTCATATGACAACCCGCTCATTCCAGTGTTAGTCCAGTAAACTTTCTCTGGACTGATTCCCATGCTTTTGCATCCTTCCTTTACTCCATATGTGTTCTCACCATGCCCTGTACTTTTGTATTTAATTCTCGTCACAATAAACAATTATATTCTATTAGCTTTCCTAATTACTTGCTGTACCTGCATACTAGCCTTTTGCAATTCATGCACTAGGACACCCAGATCCCTCTGAATCTCAGAGCTCTGCAATCTCTCACCATTTAGATATGCTGCTTCCTTATTCTTTCTGCTAAAATGGACTATTTCACATTTTCTCACATTATACTCCATTTGCCAGATATTTGCCCACTCACATAACCTATCAATTTCTTTTTCTAGCCTCCTTATGACCGCTTCACAACTTACTTTCCTGCCTATCTTTGTGCCAAAAGCAAATTTAGCAACCATCCATTCAATCCCTTCATCCAAGTCATTTATATAAATTGCAAATAGTTGAGGTCCCAGCACTGTTGCACTCCACTCATAACATCTTGCCAACTAGAAACTGACCCATTTATGCCAACTCTGTTTCCTGTTAGCCAGCCAATCTTCTATCCATGCCAATATGTTACCCCCTACACCATAAGCTTTTATTTCCTGCAATAACCTTTGACGTGGCACCTTACTTATGGAAATCTAAGTACAGTACATCCACTGGTTCCCCTTTATCCACAGCACATGTCACTTCTTCAAAGAACTCCAATAAACTTGTTAAACAAGTTTTCCCTTACACAAAACCATATTGACTCTGCCTGATTACCTTGAATTTTTCTAAGTGCCCAGCTATAATGTATTTAATAATAGCTTCTAACATTTTCCCTATGACAGATGTTAAGCTAACTGGCCTGCAGTTTCCTGCTTTGCTTCTCCCTCCCTTTTTGAATAAAGGAGTTACATTCACTATTTTCTAATCTAACGGAACCTTCCCTGAATCTAGGGAATTTTGTAAAATTAAAATGAATGCATCAACTATCTCACTAGCCACTTCTTTTAAGACCTTAGGATGAAATCCATCAGGGCCCAGGGACTTGCCAGTCTGCAGTGCCAATAATTTACTTAGTACCACTTCCCATGTGATTGTAACTTTCCTGAGTTGCTCCCTCCCTTCCATTTCCTGATTTACAGCTATTTCTGGGATGTTACTTGTATCCTCTATTGTGAAGACCGATGCAAAATGCCTATTCGATTCGCCTGCCATCTTCTTATTTTCCATTATTAATTCCCCAGACTCACTTTCGATGGGACCAACACTCACTTTGTTAACTCTTTTCTTTTTTAAATATCTATAGAAACTCTTACTATCTGTCTTTGTATTTCTAGCTAGCTTCTCTCATACTCGGACATTTCCCTCCTTGTTAATCTTTTTGTCATTCTTTGCTGTTTTTTATATTCTGTCCAATCTTCTGAGCTGCCACCCATCCTTGTGCAATTATGTGCTATTCCTTTACCTTTGATACTATCGTTAACATTTTTAGTTAACCATGGATGATAGGTCCTCCCCTTGGAATTTTTCTTTCTCGTTGGAATGTACCTATTCTGAGCATTCTGAAATATCCCCTTAAATGTCTGCCATTGCATCCCTTTTGACCTATCCCTTAACCTCATTGGCCAGTTTGCTTTAGCTAGCTCTGACTTCATGCCCTCATATTTGTCCTAACTTAAGTTTAAAATACTCACCTTAGACCCACTCTTCTCTCTCTCAAACTGAATGTAAAATTCAATCATATTATGATCACTGCTGCCCAGGGGCTGCCTTCACTATGAGGTCATTAATTAATCCTATCTCGTATATACCAGGCAATGCCAGGTGTAGTATAGCCTGCTCTCTGGTTGGCTCCAGAACATGCTGTTCTAAGAAACTATCCTGGAAACATTCTATGAACCCCTCATCTAGGCTACCTTTGCCAATCCGATTTTTCCAGTCTGTACGTAGCTTAAAATCCCCCATAATTCTCGCTGTACCTTTTTGACAAGCTCCCATTATGCAATGTACTGCAGAGACTCATCACTCCTCTCTCGGGTTTATCCTGCATCAATAACAAGGAGTGCAAACTAGTGGGGGGCAGAGTTCAACAGAAACAGGCTCCGACACATCATTGTGCCTTGTTCCGGGACTGGCAGTGTCATATGGAGAGGCAACTTAATGTGGGCAAGGACCTGGCAACCCTGCCATTTCCAATCCTCACTCTGACCTGGCACACGGCAAAGAGGCTTCGCCGCATAGGGAAGTGTGAAACGCCTGGTTAGGAGCGGACAACACAAAGGGGGAGGGCAGAAAGAGAGAAAGGACCGGAATGACGGACAGGGTTTCCTCAGTTTTCACGAGGGATTCCATTTGGCTGCACTCCAAACCAAATGCTGTGGAATTGTGGAATTCTTCGAAGGTACAGGACACTGACCTCAAATAGTCATCAGGAGGCCCCTCCCGTGCCTTGTCAATCTAACGCAATCAGCATATCCTTCTACTCCCTTTTTCCCTCGCAGGCTTGCCTGGCTTCCCTTTTTAATGAGGTTTGCATTTTATCTGGAGCCAGCCACGACCCAGGGTACACTATATCTTTTACAATGTCGTAAACTAAACTTTACAAGCCCGTTGCTGCACAGGACCCTTCAGATGTAAGTGACAGTAGAAACATTTGACACCATTGAACGAGCACTCAATTCTGTTTACAGAACTTCAGCTCCATAACCTTTATTTGACTCCATCGAAAGTTCGACAACTCCTCAGTAAAGCCCCTCTCATAAAATCTTTATTGCTGCGGTTTATGAGCGTGTCACTCTCAACAACAGCAACTTGCCACGATATAGCTCCAGACAGGTGGGCCTCATCAACAGTGGCTGACAATCTATCCACGTGAGGGTAAACTCTGATTTGAAAGCTCCAGCTGTGAGCCAAATAGTAAAGGCTTGCTCAGCGGACAGTGTGGAAGGACACACAGCACCAACAGACTGGACGGGGATGTAGGAAGGACAGGTGAGGCTCTCCAGCTTGTTTAGCAGCTCATCCAGCAGCTCCCTATAGGCCGCAAGGATGGATTTCCTATCCTAAATCTCCCCGTCCCTTTCAGCCACCACGCTCGTGGCACCTGGCCTCAGCTTACCAGCGTTCAAATTAGGAGTGGGAGCAGGCCACTCGGCCCCTCGACCCTGCTCCGTCATTCAATCAGATCAAGGCTGGTCAGATTGCAACCTCAACCCCACATTCCCCCCGATGACCTTTCACCCCCCACCTTGCCTATCAAGAACCTATCTACCCCTGCCTTAAAAATATTCAAAGGCCGGAATTTTCCGGCTGCGTTGGCATCATGGCGGGTGGGGGTGGGGGTGGGTGGGACGTCATTCTGGCGAGAAGGCTAAAAATCTGCTTCACGCCGTCATCAAACCAGTTTGCGATTGTCCGCTCCGAACATCAATGGCATTTCCCCACCGCCGCACGTCAGGAACCTAATTCCAATATTTTAGCATCTCATTGTAGGCCCTGCTCACCGGAATCATTCACCCCTCCCCACGCTGAATCATCCAGGCACAATCACGCTGACCTGCTTCACAACTGAACATAAGCGACGTGTACCTGCTGAGCTGCACTTTACTAGGGACTTCGAGGTTTGTTTGCCCACCTTGCTTCGGGCAGCACTCGCAGTCATCAGCGCCAGGCTACGCAGACAGCGCCACATCACTTTTAGTTGAGCTCACAGGCAGGTCGCTACCTACCAGACCAGCCATGAAGCGGGGATGGCTTTTCAACAGCTGCAGGGTAAGGTCTTTCTTGGGGAAGGGGGAGAAGTGGCCTCAGGCAAGGGAAGAGGCTGCAGGGTGAGGGCTGTACTGGGGAAGGAGGGTATATCAGGGTGTGTGTGGGGGCACATGTTGATCTGTGCAAGTGGCCTCGAGATGGTGAGGGCTGAGGGGACAGTCTCCAGAGGAGATGAGGCCAGATGGAGATGTGAGGGTGTGTGTGTGAGAGTGTGAGTGGTGATGTCGCTTGAGCTGGCAGTGAGTGAGATGCCAGTGAATGTGCGATGGGCTTGTGAGTGTGTGAGTTTAGAGTGATGAGATGGCCTTACCCTGGCAGCACTGATGAAATCTTTTATCCGTTTTCTGCACTGGATGGCCGACCTCTTGCGCGCAGCATTGGCACCGACCACCTCTGTCACCGCCTCCCGAGCCGGAGTGGTGACACTGATGGGCTTCCTGCGACCAGAGTGGGGGTAGGGGACATCACAGCGGGCCTCCATGGCATCCAGAAGGCCATAAGACCATAAGACATTGGAGCAGAAATTAGGCCATTCGGCCCATCGAGTCTGCTCCACCATTCAGTCATGGCTGATAAGTTTCTCAACCCCATTCTCCCGCCTTCTCCCCGTAACCTTTGATCCCCTTACCAGTCAAGAACCTATCTATCTCGGTCTTAAATACACTCAATGACCTGGCCTCCACAGCCTTTTGTGGCAATGAATTCCATAGATTCACCACTCTCTGGCTAAAGAAGTTTCTCCTCATCTCTGTTCTAAAAGGTCTTCCCTTTACTCTGAGGCTGTGCCCTCGGGTCCTAGTCTCTCCTACTAATGGAAACATCTTCCCCACGTCCACTCTATCCAGGCCTTTCAGTATTCTGTAAGTTCCAATCAGATCCCCCCTCATCCTTCTAAACTCCATCAATATAGACCCAGAGTCCTCAAACGTTCTTCATATGTTAAGCCTTTCATTCCTGATTTCGTTCTTATGAACCTCCTCTGGATCCTCTCCAGGGCCAGCACATCCTTCCTGAGATACGGGGCCCAAAATTGCTCACAATATTCTAAATGTGGTCTGACCAGAGCCTTATAAAGCCTCAGCAGCACATCCCTGCTTTTATATTCTAGTCCTCTCAAAATAAATGCCAACATTGCAATTGCCTTCCTAACTACCGACTCAACCTGCAAGTTAACCTTAAGAGAATCCTGGACTAGGACTCTCAAGTCCCTTTGCACTCCAGATTTCTGAATTCTCTCCCCATTTAGAAAATAGTCTATGCCTCTATTCTTCCTACCAAAGTGCATGACCTCACACTTCCCCATGTTGTATTCCATCTGCCACTTCTTTGCCCATTCTCCTAACCTGTCCAAATCCTTCTGCAGCCTCCCTGCCTCCTCAATACTACCTGTCCCTCCACCTATCTTTGTATCATCTGCAAACTTAGCCAGGATGCCCTCAGTTCCTTTATCTAGGTCATTAATGTATAAAGTGAAAAGTTGTGGTCCCAACACTGACTCCTGCGGAACTCCACTAGTCACCGGCCGCCATCGTGAGAAGGACTCCCTTATCCCCACTCTCTGCCTCCTGCCAGACAGCCAATCTTCTATCCATGCTAGTACCTTGCCCCTAACACCATGGGCTCTTATCTTACTGAGCAGCCTCCAGTGTGGCACCTTGTCAAAGGCCTTCTGGAAGTCCGAGTAGATAACATCCAGGTGTCCCAGGATTGCACGTTATTGAATCAGGGGCTTCACTCTTCTTGCCTTTTGGGGCCATGTCTTCCCTGGAGCAGTCCTGGGCTGCCAGCATTGAGAAGCCTGCATGTGGCTGCAGTTTAAATATGGTGCCCTTCGGTGGTATAACAGTGAGGTGGGCAAACTGGAGGCTGCCCACCAGCGAGATGGCATGTTTCCCGTGGCTGCATAATTAATGAGGCGGTAATCGGACGATATGGTGCGAAAACCCGCCATTGCGGCCGGTCGCTAAAACAGCTTCTTTCCCGCCTGCTACCGCACATTGTGCAAATGTGGGACGATTCCATCCAAAAACTCTGCTTTCACCGTCTTTTGAGGAAGAGAGTTCCAAAGTCTCACGAACCTCTGAGAGAAATAATTTCTCCTCATCTCTGACTTAAATGAGCGACCCATTATTTTTAAACTGTGACCCCCTAGCTCTAGATTCTCCCACAAGAGGAAATATCATCTCAATATCCACTCTGTCAAGACCCCTCAGGATCTTGTATGTTTCAATCAAGTCACCTCTTACTCTTCCAAACTCCAGTGGATACAAGCCTAACCTGTCCAACCTTTCCTCATATGACAACCCGCTCATTCCAGTGTTAGTCCAGTAAACTTTCTCTGGACTGATTCCCATGCTTTTGCATCCTTCCTTTACTCCATATGTGTTCTCACCATGCCCTGTACTTTTGTATTTAATTCTCGTCACAATAAACAATTATATTCTATTAGCTTTCCTAATTACTTGCTGTACCTGCATACTAGCCTTTTGCAATTCATGCACTAGGACACCCAGATCCCTCTGAATCTCAGAGCTCTGCAATCTCTCACCATTTAGATATGCTGCTTCCTTATTCTTTCTGCTAAAATGGACTATTTCACATTTTCTCACATTATACTCCATTTGCCAGATATTTGCCCACTCACATAACCTATCAATTTCTTTTTCTAGCCTCCTTATGACCGCTTCACAACTTACTTTCCTGCCTATCTTTGTGCCAAAAGCAAATTTAGCAACCATCCATTCAATCCCTTCATCCAAGTCATTTATATAAATTGCAAATAGTTGAGGTCCCAGCACTGATCCCTGTTGCACTCCACTCATTACATCTTGCCAACTAGAAACTGACCCATTTATGCCAACTCTGTTTCCTGTTAGCCAGCCAATCTTCTATCCATGCCAATATGTTACCCCCTACACCATAAGCTTTTATTTCCTGCAATAACCTTTGACGTGGCACCTTACTTATGGAAATCTAAGTACAGTACATCCACTGGTTCCCCTTAATCCACAGCACATGTCACTTCTTCAAAGAACTCCAATAAACTTGTTAAACAAGTTTTCCCTTACACAAAACCATATTGACTCTGCCTGATTACCTTGAATTTTTCCAAGTGCCCAGCTATAATGTATTTAATAATAGCTTCTAACATTTTCCCTATGACAGATGTTAAGCTAACTGGCCTGTAGTTTCCTGCTTTTCTTCTCCCTCCCTTTTTGAATAAAGGAGTTACATTCACTATTTTCTAATCTAACGGAACCTTCCCTGAATCTAGAGAATTTTGTAAAATTAAAATGAATGCATCAATTATCTCACTAGCCACTTCTTTTAAGACCTTAGGATGAAATCCATCAGGGCCCAGGGACTTGTCAGTCTGCAGTGCCAATAATTTACTCAGTACCACTTCCCATGTGATTGTAATTTTCCTGAGTTCCTCCCTCCCTTCCATTTCCTGATTTACAGCTATTTCTGGGATGTTACTTGTATCCTCTATTGTGAAGACCGATGCAAAATGCCTATTCGATTCGCCTGCCATCTTCTTATTTTCCATTATTAATTCCCCAGACTCACTTTCGATGGGACCAACACTCACTTTGTTAACTCTTCTTTTTTAAATATCTATAGAAACTCTTACTATCTGTCTTTGTATTTCTAGCTAGCTTCTCTCATACTCGGACATTTCCCTCCTTATTAATCTTTTTGTCATTCTTTGCTGTTTTTTATATTCTGTCCAATCTTCTGAGCTGCCACCCATCCTTGTGCAATTATGTGCTATTCCTTTACCTTTGATACTATCGTTAACATTTTTAGTTAAGCATGGATGATAGGTCCTCCCCTTGGAATTTTTCTTTCTCGTTGGAATGTACCTATTCTGAGCATTCTGAAATATCCCCTTAAATGTCTGCCATTGCATCCCTTTTGACCTATCCCTTAACCTCATTGGCCAGTTTGCTTTAGCTAGCTCTGACTTCATGCCCTCATATTTGTCCTAACTTAAGTTTAAAATACTCATCTTAGACCCACTCTTCTCTCTCTCAAACTGAATGTAAAATTCAATCATATTATGATCACTGCTACCTAGGGGGTGCCTTCACTATGAGGTCATTAATTAATCCTATCTCGTATATACCAGGCAATGCCAGGTGTAGTATAGCCTGCTCTCTGGTTGGCTCCAGAACATGCTGTTCTAAGAAACTATCCTGGAAACATTCTATGAACCCCTCATCTAGGCTACCTTTGCCAATCCGATTTTTCCAGTCTGTACGTAGCTTAAAATCCCCCATAATTCTCGCTGTACCTTTTTGACAAGCTCCCATTATGCAATGTACTGCAGAGACTCATCACTCCTCTCTCGGGTTTATCCTGCATCAATAACAAGGAGTGCAAACTGGTGGGGGGGCAGAGTTCAACAGAAACAGGCTCCGACACATCATTGTGCCTTGTTCCGGGACTGGCAGTGTCATATGGAGAGGCAACTTAATGTGGGCAAGGACCTGGCAACCCTGCCATTTCCAATCCTCACTCTGACCTGGCACACGGCAAAGAGGCTTCGCCGCATAGGGAAGTGTGAAACGCCTGGTTAGGAGCGGACAACACAAAGGGGGAGGGCAGAAAGAGAGAAAGGACCGGAATGACGGACAGGGTTTCCTCAGTTTTCACGAGGGATTCCATTTGGCTGCACTCCAAACCAAATGCTGTGGAATTGTGGAATTCTTCGAAGGTACAGGACACTGACCTCAAATAGTCATCAGGAGGCCCCTCCCGTGCCTTGTCAATCTAACGCAATCAGCATATCCTTCTACTCCCTTTTTCCCTCGCAGGCTTGCCTGGCTTCCCTTTTTAATGAGGTTTGCATTTTATCTGGAGCCAGCCACGACCCAGGGTACACTATATCTTTTACAATGTCGTAAACTAAACTTTACAAGCCCGTTGCTGCACAGGACCCTTCAGATGTAAGTGACAGTAGAAACATTTGACACCATTGAACGAGCACTCAATTCTGTTTACAGAACTTCAGCTCCATAACCTTTATTTGACTCCATCGAAAGTTCGACAACTCCTCAGTAAAGCCCCTCTCATAAAATCTTTATTGCTGCGGTTTATGAGCGTGTCACTCTCAACAACAGCAACTTGCCACGATATAGCTCCAGACAGGTGGGCCTCATCAACAGTGGCTGACAATCTATCCACGTGAGGGTAAACTCTGATTTGAAAGCTCCAGCTGTGAGCCAAATAGTAAAGGCTTGCTCAGCGGACAGTGTGGAAGGACACACAGCACCAACAGACTGGACGGGGATGTAGGAAGGACAGGTGAGGCTCTCCAGCTTGTTTAGCAGCTCATCCAGCAGCTCCCTATAGGCCGCAAGGATGGATTTCCTATCCTAAATCTCCCCGTCCCTTTCAGCCACCACGCTCGTGGCACCTGGCCTCAGCTTACCAGCGTTCAAATTAGGAGTGGGAGCAGGCCACTTGGCCCCTCGACCCTGCTCCGCCATTCAATCAGATCAAGGCCGGTCAGATTGCAACCTCAACCCCACATTCCCCCCGATGACCTTTCACCCCCCCACCTTGCTTATCAAGAACCTATCTATCTCTGCCTTAAAAATATTCAAAGGCCGGAATTTTCCAGCTGCGTTGGCGTCAAGGCGGGTGGGGGTGGGGGTGGTGGGGGGGGAGACGACAATCTTGCAAGAAGGCTAAAAATCTGCTTCACGCCGTCATCAAACCAGTTTGCGATTGTCCGCTCCGCCCGTCAATGGCATTTCCCCACCGCCGCACGTCAGGAACCTAATTCCAATATTTTAGCATCTCATTGTAGGCCCTGCTCACCGGAATCATTCACCCCCCCCACGCTGAATCATCCAGGCACAATCACGCTGACCTGCTTCGCAACTGAACATAAGCGACGTGTACCTGCTGGGCTGCACTTCACTAGGGACTTCGAGGTTTGTTTGCCCACCTTGCTTCGGGCAGCACTCACAGTCATCAGCACCAGGCTACGCAGACAGCGCCACATCACTTTTTGGGAGGATCACGGGCAGGTCTCTACCTACCAGACCAGCCATGAAGCGGGGATGGCTTTTCATCAGCTGCAGGGTAAGGTCTTGCTTGGGGAAGGGGGAGAAGTGGCCTCAGGCAAGAGAAGAGGCTGCGGGATGAGGGCTGTACGAGGGAAGGAGGGTATCCCAGGGTGTGTGTGGGGGCACATGTTGATCTGTGCAAGTGGCCTCAAGATGGTGAGGGTTGAGGGGACAGTCTCCAGAGGAGATGAGGCCAGATTGAGGTGTGAGGGTATGTGTTTGAGAGTGTGGTGATGTCCCTTCAGCTGGCAGTGAGTGGGATGCCAGTGAATGTGCGATGGGCTTGTGAATGTGTGAGTTTAGAGTGATGAGATGGCCTTACCCCGGCAGCACTGATGAAATCTTTTATCTGTTTTCTGCACTGGATGGCCGACCTCTTGCGCGCAGCATTGGCACTGACCACCTCTGCCACCTTCTCCCGAGCCGGAGTGGTGACACTGATGGGCTTCCTGCGACCAGAGCGACCAGGGGACATCACGGTGGGCCTCCATGGCATCCAGAAGGCCATAAGACCATAAGACATTTGAGCAGAAATTAGGCCTTTCGGCCCATCGAGTCTGCTCCACCATTCAGTCATGGCTGATAAGTATCTCAACCCCATTCTCCCGCCTTCTCCCCGTAATCTTTGATCCCCTTACCAATCAAGAACCTATCTATCTCGGTCTTAAATACACTCAATGACCTGGCCTCCACAGCCTTTTGTGGCAATGAATTCCATAGATTCACCACTCTCTGGCTAAAGAAGTTTCTCCTCATCTCTGTTCTAAAAGGTCTTCCCTTTACTCTGAGGCTGTGCCCTCGGGTCCTAGTCTCTCCTACTAATGGAAACATCTTCCCCACGTCCACTCTATCCGGGCCTTTCAGTATTCTGTAAGTATCAATCAGATCCCCCCTCATCCTTCTAAACTCCATCGAGTATAGACCCAGAGTCCTCAAACGTTCCTCATACATTAAGTCTTTCATTCCTGGGATCGTTCTCGTGAACCTCCTCTGGACCCTCTCCAGGGCCAACACATCCTTCCTGAGATACGGGGCCCAAAATTGTTCACAATATTCTAAATGTGGTCTGACCAGAGCCTTATAAAGCCTCAGCAGCACATCCCTGCTTTTATATTTTAGTCCTCTCGAAATAAATGGCAACATTGCATTTGCCTTCCTAACTACCGACTCAACCTGCAAGTTAACCTTAAGAGAATCCTAGACTAGGACTCCCAAGTCCCTTTGCACTCCAGATTTCTGAATTCTCTCCCCATTTAGAAAATAGTCTATGCCTCTATTCTTCCTACCAAAGTGCATGACCTCACTTCCCCATGTTGTATTCCATCTGCCACTTCTTTGCCCATTCTCCTAACCTGTCTAAATCGTTCTGCAGCCTCCCTGCCTCCTCAATACTGCCTGTCCCTCCACCTATCTTTGTATCATCTGCAAACTTAGCCAGGATGCCCTCAGTTCCTTCATTTAGGTCATTAATGTATAAAGTGAAAAGTTGTGGTCCCAACACTGACACCTGCAGAACTCCACTAGTCACCAGCCGCCATCCTGAGAAGGACTCCCTTATCCCCACTCTCTGCCTCCTGCCAGACAGCCAATCTTCTATCCATGCTAGTACCTTGCCTCTAACACCATGGGCTCTTATCTTACTGAGCAGCCTCCAGTGTGGCACCTTGTCAAAGGCCTTCTGGAAGTCCGAGTAGATAACATCCAGGTGTCCCAGGATTGCACGTTATTGAATCAGGGGCTTCACTCTTCTTGCCTTTTGGGGCCATGTCTTCCCTGGAGCAGTCCTGGGCTGCCAGCATTGAGAAGCCTGCATGTGGCTGCAGTTTAAATATGGTGCCCTGTGGTGGTGTAACGGTGAGGCGGGCAAACTGGAGTCTGCCCACCAGCGAGATGGCGCGTTTCCTGTGGCCGCATAATTAATGAGGCGGTAATCGGACGATATGGTGTGAAAACCCGCCATTGCGGCCGGTCGCTAAAACAGCTTCTTTCCCGCCTGCTACCGCACATTGTGCAAATGTGGGACGATTCTATCCAAAAACTCTGCTTTCACCGTCTTTTGAGGAAGAGAGTTCCAAAGTCTCACGAACCTCTGAGAGAAATAATTTCTCCTCATCTCTGACTTAAATGAGCGACCCATTATTTTTAAACTGTGACCCCCTAGCTCTAGATTCTCCCACAAGAGGAAACATCATCTCAATATCCACTCTGTCAAGACCCCTCAGGATCTTGTATGTTTCAATCAAGTCACCTCTTACTCTTCCAAACTCCAGCGGATACAAGCCTAACCTGTCCAACCTTTCCTCATATGACAACCTGCTCATTCCAGTGTTAGTCTAGTAAACCTTCTTTGGACTGTTTCCCATGCTTTTGCATCCTTCCTTTACTCCATATGTGTTCTCACCAATGCCCTGTACTTTTGTATTTAATTCTCGTCACAATAAACAATTATATTCTGTTAGCTTTCCTAATTACTTGCTGTACTTGCATACTAGCCTTTTGCAATTCATGCACTAGGACACCCAGATCCCTCTGAATCTCAGAGCTCTGCAATCTCTCACCATTTAGATATGCTGCTTCCTTATTCTTTCTGCTAAAATGGACTATTTCACATTTTCTCACATTATACTCCATTTGCCAGATATTTGCCCACTCACTTAACCTATCAATTTCTTTTTCTAGCCTCCTTATGACCGCTTCACAACTTACTTTCCTGCCTATCTTTGTGCCAAAAGCAAATTTAGCAACCATCCATTCAATCCCTTCATCCAAGTCATTTATATAAATTGCAAATAGTTGAGGTCCCAGCACTGATCCCTGTTGCACTCCACTCATTACATCTTGCCAACTAGAAACTGACCCATTTATGCCAACCCTGTTTCCTGTTAGCCAGCCAATCTTCTATCCATGCCAATATGTTACCCCCTACACCATAAGCTTTTATTTCCTGCAATAACCTTTGACGTGGCACCTTACTTATGGAAATCTAAGTACAGTACATCCACTGGTTCCCCTTTATCCACAGCACATGTCACTTCTTCAAAGAACTCCAATAAACTTGTTAAACAAGTTTTCCCTTACACAAAACCATATTGACTCTGCCTGATTACCTTGAATTTTTCTAAGTGCCCAGCTATGATGTATTTAATAATAGCTTCTAACATTTTCCCTATGACAGATGTTAAGCTAACTGGCCTGCAGTTTCCTGCTTTGCTTCTCCCTCCCTTTTTGAATAAAGGAGTTACATTCACTATTTTCTAATCTAACGGAACCTTCCCTGAATCTAGGGAATTTTGTAAAATTAAAATGAATGCATCAACTATCTCACTAGCCACTTCTTTTAAGACCTTAGGATGAAATCCATCAGGGCCCAGGGACTTGCCAGTCTGCAGTGCCAATAATTTACTTAGTACCACTTCCCATGTGATTGTAACTTTCCTGAGTTGCTCCCTCCCTTCCATTTCCTGATTTACAGCTATTTCTGGGATGTTACTTGTATCCTCTATTGTGAAGACCGATGCAAAATGCCTATTCGATTCGCCTGCCATCTTCTTATTTTCCATTATTAATTCCCCAGACTCACTTTCGATGGGACCAACACTCACTTTGTTTACTCTTCTTTTTTAAATATCTATAGAAACTCTTACTATCTGTCTTTGTATTTCTAGCTAGCTTCTCTCATACTCGGACATTTCCCTCCTTGTTAATCTTTTTGTCATTCTTTGCTGTTTTTTATATTCTGTCCAATCTTCTGAGCTGCCACCCATCCTTGTGCAATTATGTGCTATTCCTTTACCTTTGATACTATCGTTAACATTTTTAGTTAAGCATGGATGATAGGTCCTCCCCTTGGAATTTTTCTTTCTCGTTGGAATGTACCTATTCTGAGCATTCTGAAATATCCCCTTAAATGTCTGCCATTGCATCCCTTTTGACCTATCCCTTAACCTCATTGGCCAGTTTGCTTTAGCTAGCTCTGACTTCATGCCCTCATATTTGTCCTAACTTAAGTTTAAAATACTCACCTTAGACCCACTCTTCTCTCTCTCAAACTGAATGTAAAATTCAATCATATTATGATCACTGCTGCCCAGGGGCTGCCTTCACTATGAGGTCATTAATTAATCCTATCTCGTATATACCAGGCAATGCCAGGTGTAGTATAGCCTGCTCTCTGGTTGGCTCCAGAACATGCTGTTCTAAGAAACTATCCTGGAAACATTCTATGAACCCCTCATCTAGGCTACCTTTGCCCATCTGATTTTTCCAGCCTGTACGTAGCTTAAAATCCCCCATAATTCTCGCTGTACCTTTTTGACAAGCTCCCATTATTTCTTCCTTTATGCTCTGTTCCACTGTGTGGCTACTGTTAGGGGGCTTGTACATCACTCCCACAAGTGGCTTCTTGCCTTTATCATTTCTCATCTCAACCCTTACCGCTTCTACATCCTGGTTTCCTGAACTTAGGTCGCCTCTCTCTATTGTGCTAATGCCATCATTAATTAACAGAGCCACCTTTTCCTAGCATCTTGTCCTTGCTAAATGTCATGGACCCTTCAATATTCAGGTGCCAATCTATGTCATTCTTCAGCGTGTCTCTGTAATGGCTACCAGACTGTACTTATTTATCTCTATTTCCCCAACAGTTTGTCTGCTTTGTTTCGAATACTACGAGTCTTTCGTTTTGTCCTTTTATTATTTTTGTAACCTCTAGCCTTATCGGCTGACTTCCTCCTAGATTTGCACTCTCTGTCCCTTCCTGTCATCGTCTGCTTATCATTTCCCACATTTCTCTATTGACTTTCACTCTCTCTACTCTTTGATTTACCGACATCTTCCCAAATTTGATCCCTTGCCCCCAGGGTTGAATTTTATGTGCCCCCGGCAGGCATGTTTCCTGTTGAGGGTGGGGTGGGGGGTGGGGGGTGCACGTAAAGCGCTGTGGGCACCCATCCTACCTCCTTCCCACCCACCCCTGAACTCATCCCCATAATATGGGGGCTGAGTGGGCACTGTAATCTGCAGGCCGCCCGCCACATTGAAATGACCATTTACGGGTCAGTTAGGCTCGTTATCATTATTGTTATTAACATTGTTATCATCATTATTATTAGGCTCTGCTTCTGCTGCATGACTGGTAACTTGGAGGGCTGGAATAATCATACCGAGACATGAGCTCAAATCCCACCATTGCAGTTGGAGGAATTTAAGTTTGGTATATTTTACCTTGACGGTGGTGCAGTGGTGAGGTCACTGGACTAGTAATCCAAATGCCCAAGCTAACACTCTGGGGAATATGGGTTCAAATCCCAACCTCGGCAGCTTGTGGAATTTAAATTCAATGAATAAATCTGAAATTAAAAGTTAGTGTAAGTTAAAGTGAGAGCAAAACCATTGTTAATTGTCATGATTGCCTTTAGAGAAAGGAAACCTACTGATGTTACCTGGTCTGGCCTACATGTGACTCCAGGCCCCCAGCGATGTGGTTGACTCTTATCTGCCCTCTGAAATCTTATCAAATTGCTGTGAAGATTGGAAGGAGTAAAGCTGACAGACCGCCTGGCATTGGCCTAGGCGCCAGGGTGGATGTGGACAGAATGTCTCCTCTCATGTTTAAAAATAAGGGGTCGTGCATTTAAAATGGAGATGAGGAGAAATATTTTCCCTCTGTTGGTCATGAGTCTTTGGAACTCTCTTCCTTAAAGGGCGGTGGAAGAAGAGTCTTTGAATATTTTTAAGGCAGAGGTGGCTAGATTCCTGGTAAGCAAGGGGGTGAAAGGTTATCAGGGGGTAGGTGGGATGCAGATTTGAGGTTACTGTCAGATCAGCCATGATCTTACTGAATGGCAGAGCCGGCTTGACGGGCCGAATGGCCTACTCCTGCTCCTTGTTTGTACACTCTTAGAAATGACAACTGCAAAAACTCAGCCCTGTCAACCCTGCAAAGCCCTCCTTACTAACATCTGGGGGAGTTGTACCAAAATTGGGAGAGCTGTCTCACAGACTGGTCATGCAACAGCCTAACATAATCATCCTCACAGAATCATACCTTACATATAATGTCCCAGGCTCCACCATCACCATCCCAGGGTATGTCCTGTCCCACCAGCAGGACAGGTCCAGCAGAGGTGGCGGCACAGTAGTATACAGTCAGAAGGGAGTTGCCCTGGGAGTCCTCAACATCAACTCCGGACCCCATGAAGCCTCATGGCATCAGGTCAAACATGGGCAAGGAAACCTCCTGCTGATTACCATGCCGTCCCTTAGCTGATGAGTCAGTGCTGCTCCATTTTGAACACCACTTGGAGGAAGTGCTGAGGGTGGCAAAGACACAGAATGTACTCCAGGTGCGGGACTTCAAAGTTCATCACCAAGTATGACTCAGTAGCAGCACTACTGACTGAGCTGGCCGAGTCCTAAAGGACATAGCTGCTAGACTGGGTCTGCAGCAGGTGGTGAGGGAACCAACAAGAGGGAAAAATCTACTTGACCTCATCCACCTGCCTGCCACAGATGCGTCTGTCCATGACAGTATCGGTAGGAGTGACCATCGCACAGTCATTGTGGAAATGGAGTCCTGCCTTCACATTGAGGATACCCTCCATCTGGTTGTGTGGCACTACCAACATACTAGATGGAATAGATTTCAAACAGATCTAACAGTTCAAGACTGGGCATTCATGAGGCGCTGTGGGCCATCAGCAGCAGCAGAATTGTACTCAACCACAATGTATAACCTCAAGGCCTGGCATATCTCCCACTCTACCGCATCTAGCTGGGAGAATTGACCCTGGTTCAATGAAGAGTACAGAAGGGCATGCCAGGAGCAGCACCAGGCATACCTAAAACTGAGGTGTCAACCTGGTGAAGCTATAACACAGGACTACTTGTGTGCCAAACTGCATAAGCAGCAAGTGATAGACAGGACTAAGCAGTCCCACAACCAACAGATCAGATCTAAGCTCTGCAGTCCTGCCACATCCAGTCATGAATGGTGGTGGACAATTATACAACTCACTGGAGGAGGAGGCTCCAGAAATATCCCCATCCTCAATGATGGAGGAGCCCAGCACATCAGTGCAAAAGATAAGGCTGAAGCATTCGCAACAATCTTCAGCCAGAAGTGCCGAGTGGATGATCCATCTCGGCCTCCTCTGGAGGTCTCCAGTATCACAGATACCAGTCTTCAGCCAATTCAATTCACTCCGTGGGACATAAAGAAATGGCTGAAGGCACTGGATACTGCAATATTCTGGCAATAGTACTGAAGACTTGTGCTCCAGAACTTGTTGCGCTCTTAGCTAAGCTGTCCCAGCACAGCTACAACCCTGGCATCTACACAGCTATGTGGAAAATTGCCCAGGTATGTCTTGTACACAAGAAGCAGGACAAATCCAACCTGGCGAATTACTGCCCCATCAGTCCACTCTCCATTATCAGTAAAGTGATGGAAGGGGCCATCAACAGTGCTATCAAGCGGCACTTACTGAGCCATTACCTGGTCACTGATTCCCAGTTTGGGTTCCGCCAAGGCCACTCAGGTCCTGACCTCATTACAGCCTTGATCCAAAGGACAAAAGAGCTGAACTCCCGAGGTGAGGTGAGAGTGACTGTCTTTTACACCAAGGCTGCATTTGACCGAGTGTGGCATCAAGAAGCCGTAGCAAAACTGCAGTCAATGGGAATCAGGGGGAAAACTCTCCACTGGTTGGAGTCATACCTAGCACAAAGGAAGATGGTTGTGGTTGTTGGAGGTCAATCACCTCAGTTCCAGGACATCACTGCAGGAGTTCCTCAGGGTAGTGTCCCCTGCCCGACTATCTTCAGCTGCTTCATCAATGACCTTCCTTCCATCATAAGGTCAGAAGTAGGGATGTTCGCTGATGATCGCACAATGTTCAACACCATTCGTGACTCCTCAGATACTGAAGCAGTCCATGTCCAAATGCAGCAAGACCTGGGCAATATCCAGGCTTGGGCTGGCAAGTGGCAAATAACATTCACGCCGCACAAGTGCCAGGCAATGGCCATCTCCAACAAGAGAGAATCTAACCATCACCCCTTGATGTTCAATGGCATTACCATCGTTGAATCCCCCACTATCAACATCCTGAGGGTAAACATTGACCAGAAACTGAACTGGACTAGCCATATAAATACTATGGCTACAAGAGCAGGTCGGAGGCTGGGAATTCTGCAGAGAGTAACTCACCTCCTGACTCCCCAAAGCCTGTCCACTATCTACAAGGCACAAGTCAGGACTGTGATGGAATACTCTCCACTTACCTGGGCGAGTGCATCTCCACAACACTCAAGAAGCTTGACACAATTCCAGGACAGAGCAGCCCACTCGATTGGCACCCCATCCACCACTGTCAAAATTCACTCCACCTGACGCACAGTAACAGCAGTGTGTACCATCAACAAGATGTACTGCAGCAACTCACCAAGGCTCCTTCAACAACACCTTCCAAACCCACGTCCACTAGTACCTAGAAGGACAAGGGCAGCAGATAGATGGGAGCACCACCACCTGGTAGTTCCCCTCCAAGTCACTCCCCATCCTGGCTTGGAAATATATCACCGTTCCTTCACTGTCACTGGATCAAAATCCTGGAACTCCCTTCCTAACAGCACTGTGGGTGTACCTACATCACACGGACTGCAGCGGCTCAAGAAAGCAGTTCATCACCACCTTCTCAAGAGCAACCAGGGATGGACAATAAATGCTGGCCCAGCCAGCGACACGCACAATAAATAAATGATTAAATCAAAAAAAGGCTAGCGCTGATGAGGCAGGGAGGACTCCTGATGAGATCCCCCCACCGTAACCAAGGGAACCTGCTGCCACTGAGGACATGGGGCTGATGCAGTGGAACACCCTCTGTCCTACCGCAAGAAGTGGGAGGGAGCAGGGGAAAACGAAACCGCATTTTGTATTGTGGGCCTTGGGCTGGAATTCAAAGGGGACTATTTGAAATGAGCATGGAGACAGATGAGGCTATGACTAGTGTCTCTCTCTCTCTCTCCAACCAATGAAGGAAGGGGCAATGATTACCCACATTCCGGGGAATAGCACTCATCCACTCTGGTGGCCTTTGGGATTGGCAGCATCAGTGACAGCAGGAGGAGAAATTGGGAATCATGCGGACCAGGCAGAGATGGGAAAGACAGGTCAGTGCGTGGTTGGGGGATGCAGAACTTTCCTCTGGTTTCTCCCTCCTTTTTCCCTGATCTGGAATAGGATAGCAGTGGAAAATCCAGGCTCAGCTATCGAACCCATCCAGCTGTGCATGCTGAGCTCGCATGCTAATGGATAAAACTAAATTACCTAAGAGAAGGTGATGGGGTCGCTGGTGATGCTGGTACGGTGGTGCAGTGCTAAGTTCTGCTGTTTTACAGCACCAGGTGACCTGGGTTCAATCCTGACCTCATGTGTCAGGGTGGAGTTTGCACACTCTTCCTGTGTGCGCGTGGGCTTCCATCAGCTACTTCAGTGTCCTCCCACCATCAAAAGACACACCAGTTAGGTGGATTGGCTGCAGTTAGGTTGCATCTTTAGTGTGAGTGTGTGCCCCGTGATGGACTGGTGTCCTGTCCGATGTGTACTGTGCCCATTGCCTGACAGGACATCCTCTGGCTCCCCGCAGCCCTGAATTGGATAAAAACAGCTGTGGGAAAGTGAGTGTGTAAAGATATTTATTTATTTATTTCTCTCTCGCTCCTCAGGTACCACGCCCTAGGAGAGCATCGGTGACCATGGACACTCCGTGTTAAGCTTGCTCTGGAGGTGTAGACCATCTTCGTTGGTGGTACATTCATTCCGTTTGTTGAGGCTCTTTAGAAAGACCGTGGTATTTATTTAGCTCATGTAAAAACAAGGTCAACCATAGACAGTCACCATAGAATAATAGACAGACATAGAAGTTAAGCCCAAAGGAAAACTCTCAGAATCCCATCTAATAAAAATGGAATTTTGCTTATTCACTCCCTGTAAATCAATGGCCCTGATGTCAGGCCTTAAATGGCAATAACACTCGTGTTGCTGTCAAACAGTAAAACCCTGTGATTTAAGATGGGCATCCGCCAGGGGATCTCCCGGATCAGTAAACAGGACAAACAACAGATAGGGTGTGATGTCACATTGAGTGCTCCCCACCATCACATTGTACAGGGGGTGGGGGTCACGTTTCTATCACATTGTGCTGGGGGGGGTCACGTTTCTATCACATTGTGCTGGGGGGTGGGGCACGTTTCTAACACATTGTGCTGGGGGTGGGGGTCACGTTTCTATCACATTGAGCTGGGTGGGGGTCACGTTTCTATCACATTGAGCTGGGGGGGGTCACGTTTCTATCACATTGTACAGGGGGGGTCACGTTTCTATCACATTGTGCTGGGGGGGGTCACGTTTCTATCACATTGTGCTGGGGGGGTCACGTTTCTATCACATTGTGCTGGGGGGGGCACGTTTCTATCACATTGTGCTGGGGGGGGTCACGTTTCTATCACATTGTGCTGGGGGGGCACGTTTCTATCACATTGTACAGGGGGGGTCACGTTTCTATCACATTGTACAGGGGGGGTCACGTTTCTATCACATTGAGCTGGGGGGGGTCACGTTTCTATCACATTGTGCTGGGGGGGGGTCACGTTTCTATCACATTGTACGGGGGGGTCACGTTTCTATCACATTGTGCTGGGGGGGGGTCACGTTTCTATCACATTGTACGGGGGGGGGGTCACGTTTCTATCACATTGTACGGGGGGGGGGGTCACGTTTCTATCACATTGTACAGGGGGGGTGGTCACGTTTCTATCACATTGTGCTGGGGGGGGTCACGTTTCTATCACATTGTGTTGGGGGGGTCACGTTTCTATCACATTGTGCAGGGGGGGTCACGTTTCTATCACATTGTGTTGGGGGGGTCACGTTTCTATTATATTGTGCTGGGGGGGGTCACGTTTCTATCACATTGTGCTGGGGGGGGCACGTTTCTATCACATTGTGCTGGGGGGGGGTCACGTTTTTATCACATTGTGCTGGGGGGGTCACGTTTCTATCACATTGTGCTGGGACGGGGTCATGTTAATCACCTAAACATCCATTAATCTTCCATACTCAAGTCTATGTATCCTGTCCTCATAGTTTAACCCTTTTACCCTCAGTATAGTTTTGGTCACTTAAATCTGCACTGTGCCCCCTCAATATGCTCTGGGCTAATTTTTCACTACTCTAACCAAAGGCCCTGAGGCCAGTTGCGATAATTGTTGTGCTGCTTGGTGTGGAGACCACCTTCCAGAAAATTCAACTTGGATGTGCAGGGCATGTCTTACACATCGGCGACTACACAATCCCCAAACAGACATTCTGTGGGGAGCTGCGTCAGGGCAAATGATATCGAGGTGGTCAGTATGGGCAATACGAGGACGTCCTAAAAAAGGTCCTTACAAACATCTGCATTGAAGCCACCTCTCTTGGGAAAGCGCTGCAGCTGACCAGCCCATGTGGAGGCAAGCACTGGAACTTGGCATTGTGGACCATCCACTCCAAACGTGTAACATCCGACGTGCACAGAGCAAGGCCAGAGGTGGCGCAGCTGCAGAAGTTCCCCAGGCACCAACAACGACAACATGAACTGTCAGTTCTGTGGTTACACTGATCTCGCATTGAAGTCTTCACTCGTGGGAGGAACTGCAGAAGAACAATGAAGTCAATTACAGCTTGGGTATGCTTGAATAACAAGGAGTCTACCACCATGATGTATGCACAATGGATGCTGCGTTTCCTACATTCCAACATTGACTATACTCCAAAAGTACTTCATGGTTGTAGAAACATAGAAACATAGAAAATAGGAGCAGGAGTAGGCCATTGGGCCCTTCGAGCCTGCTCCGCCATTCATTATGATCGTGGCTGATCATCCAACTCAATAGCCTGCTCCCGCTTTCTCCACATATCCTTTGACCCCTTTCGCCCCAAGAGCTATATCTAACTCTTTCTTGAAAACATACAATGTTTTGGCCTCAATTACTTTCTGTGGTAACGAATTCCACAGGCTCACCACTCTCTGGGTGAAGAAATTTCTCCTCATCTCAGTCCTAAATGGTCTACCCCATATCCTCAGACTGTGACCCCTGGTTCTGGACTCCCCCACCATCGGGAACATCCTTCCTGTTAGAATTTTATAGGTTTCTATGAGATCCCCCCCACCTCATTCTTCTGAACTCCAGTGAATATAATCCTAACTGGCTCAATCTCTCCTCATATGTCAGTCCCGCCATCCCAGGAATCAGTCGGGTAAACCTTTGCTGCAACCCCTCTATAGCAAGTACATCCTTCCTCAGATAAGGAGACAAAAACTGCACACAATATTCAAGTGTGGTCTCACCAAGGCCCTGTATAATTGCAGCAAGACATCCCTGCTCCTGTACTCAAATTCTTTAGCTATGAAGGCCAACATACCATTTGCCTTCTTTACCGCCTGCTGTACCTGCATGCCTATGAGGACACCCAGGTCACATTGCACATTCCCCTTTCTCAATTTATAGTCATTCAGATAATAATCTGCCTCCCTGCTTTTGTTACCAAAGTGGATAACCTCACATTTACCCACATTATACTGCATCTGCCATGCATTTACTCACTCACTCAGCTTGTCCAAATCACACTGAAGCATCTCTGCATCCTCCTCACAGCTCACCCTCCCACCCAGCTTTGTGTCATCTACAAATTTAGAGATATTACATTTAATTCCCTCATCTAAATCATTAATATATATTGTGAATAGCTGGGGTCCCAGCACCGATCCCTGTGGTACCCCACCAGTCACTGCCTGCCATTCGGAAAAAGACCCGTTTATTCCTACTCTTTGTTTCCTGTCTGCCAAGCAGTTTTCTATCCATCTCAATACATTACCCCCAATCCCATGCGCTTTAATTTTACACGCCAATCTCTTATGTGGGATTTTGTCGAACGCCTTCTGAAAGTCCAAATAAACCACATTCACTGGCTCCCCTCATCAACTCTACTAGTTACATCCTCGAAAAATTCCAGTAGATTTATCAAGCATGATTTCCCTTTCATAAATCCATGCTGACTCTGTCCGATTCTGCCACTGTTTTCCAAGTGCTCAGCTATTAAATCTTTCATAATGGACTCTAGAATTTTCCCCACTACCGACGTCAGGCTGACTGCTCTATAATTCCCTGTTTTCTCTCTACTTCCTTTTTTAAATAGTGGGGTTACATTAGCTACCCTCCAATCTGTAGGAACTGTTCCAGAGCCTATGGAATCTTGGAAGATGACCACCAATGCATCCACTATTTCTAGGGTCACTTCCTTAAATGCTCTGGGAAATAGATTATCAGGCCCTGGGGATTTATCGGCCTTCAATCCCATCAATCTCCCCAATACAATTTCCCTACTAATACTGATTTCTTTCAGTTCCTCCCTCTCACAAAACCCTGTGTTCCCCAACATTTCTGGTATGTTATTAGTGTCCTCCTTTGTGAAGACAGAACCAAAGTATGTATTTAGTGAGTCAGCCATTTCTTTGTTCCCCATTATAAATTCCCCCGTTTCAGACTGCAAGGACCTACATTTGTCTTCACCAATCTTTTTCTCTTCACATACCTATGGAAACTTTTACAGTCAGTTTTTATGTTCCCCGCAAGCTTACTCTCGTACTCTATTTTCCCCTTCTTAATCAATCCCTTGGTCCTCCTTTGCTGAAGGACCTTTGGGTATTCTGAGGTTATGAAAGGCACTCTATTAATAAAAGTTCTTTCTCTATTACTTGTGCCTGATGTCCAGTGCCATTGACTTTAACAGAACTGAATATCCATCTACTCACCAACCAAGAAGAATTTCTACCTTTGATTACTGCGAGCGTACTGGTCATGTTAAGGCCTAGACTAATACACCAGAAATATGTGTTCAAATCCAAATATAAATTTAATAAATAAATCTGGAATAAAATGCTAGTCTCATTAATAACGAACATAAAACCACTGAATTGTCATTAAAAAAGCCCATCTGGTTCACTAATGCCCCTTCAGGGAGGAAGTCTGCTGTCCTTGCCAGGTATGTGCATCACAGAACTGCTATGGTGCAGAAGGAGGCCATTCAGCCCATCATGTCTGCACCAGCTCTCCAACTAAACATTAAGACTTAGTGCCATTCTCCTGCCTTTTCCCCGTCCCCTTGCACATTGTTTCTATTGAAATAATCATCCAATGTCCTCTTGAATGCCTCAATTGAACCTGCCTCCACCACACTTCCAGTAAGTGCATTCTAGACTTGAACCACTCGCTGTGTGAAAAAGTTTTTTTCACATCATATTTGTTTCTTTTGCAAATCACTTTAAATCTGTGCTCTCTCATTCTCGATCCTTTTAAAAGCAGAAACAGTTTCTCCCTATCTACTGTATCCAGCCCCCTCATGATTTTGAACATCTCTATCAAATATCCTCTTAACCTTCTTCTCTCCAAGGAGAACAGTCCCAACCTCTCCAATCCATCCTCATAGCTGAAGTTTCTCATCCCTGGAACCATTCTTGTAAACCTCTTCTGCACTCTCTCCAATGTGTTCATATCCTTCCTATAGTGTGGCGCCCAGAACTGTACACAATAGACCTCCAGATGAGGTCTAACTAGTATCTTATATAAACTCAGCATAATCTCCTTGCTCTTGTACTCTATGCCCATATTAATAAAGCCCAGGATACTATATGCTTTATTAATTGCCCTCTCCACCTGTCCTGCCACCTTCAATGATCAATGCACGCATATACCTCTGCTCCTGCACACCCTTAAGAATTGTACCACTTATTTCATATTGTCTGTCCATGTTCTTCCTACCAAAATGCATCACCTCACACTTCCCCGCATTGAACTTCATCTGCCACCTATCTGCCCACTCCACCAACTTGCCTATGTCCTCTTGAAGTTCCACACCGCCCTCCCCACAGCTTACAGCACTCACAAGCTTCGTATCATCTGCAAGTTTTGAAATTGTCCCCTGCACACCAAGATCTAGATCATTAATATATATCAGGAAAAGCAAGAATCCCAATACCGACCCCTGGGGAACTCCACTACAAACCTTCCTCCAGCCCGAAAAATATCCATTGATTCCTACCCTGTTTTCTATTATTCAGCCAATTTTGTATCCGCATTGCTACTGTCCCTCTTATTCCATGAACTATAATTTTCTCACAAGTCTGTTGAGTTGGCACTCTATTGAAAGCCCTTTGAAATTCCATGTACACCACATCAACAGCATTATCCTCATCTAGCCTCCCTGTTACCTCTTCAAAAAATTCCAGCAAGTTAGTTAAACAATGATTTCCCCTTTAGAAATCCATGCTGGCTCTTCCTAATAAACCCATAATTTTCCATGTGACTACTAATTCTATTCCGAAGAGATGTTTCTAGAAGCTTCCCCACTACTGAAGTTAAACTGACTGGTCTGTAATTTCTGGGCTAATCGTTACCTGTTTTGAACAAAGGTGTAACGTTTGCAATTCTCCAGTCCTCTGGCCCCTCCCCTGAGTCTAAGGGAGACTGAAAGATTATGGCCAGTGCCCCTGTGATTTCCACTCTTACTTCCTTCATTATCCTTGGATGCATCTCATCCGGTCCCAGTGCCTTGTCAACTTTAAGTATCGACAATTTATCCAATATCGCCCCCTAATCAATTTTGAACCTTTCTCGTGACAGAGTTTCCTCCTCTTGTCACCATGGCCTGGGTAGCATCTACCTCCTTAGTAAAGATGGATGCAAAGTATTCATTTAACACCTCAGCCATAGCCCCTTCGTCCATGTGTAAATCCCCTTTTTGGCCCCTAATCGGCCCTACTACTTTTACCAAGGCTCCTTCGACAGCACCTTCCAAACCCATGACCACTGCCATCTGGAAGGACAGGGGCAGCAGATAGATGGGAACACCACCACCTGGAAGTTCCCCTCCAGGTCACTCACCATGCTGACTTGGAAATATGTCGCCGTTCCTTCACTGTCACTGGGTCAAAATCCTGGAACTCCCTTCCTAACAGCACTGTGGGTGTACCTGCACCACATGGACTGCAGCGGTTCAAGAAGGCAGCTCACCCCCACCTTCTCAAGGGCAATTAGGGATGGGCAATAAATGCTGGCCCAGCCAGCGACACCCACACCCCGTGAATGAATTTAAAAAAAACTATTTGTGTGTCGTTAGAAGACTTTGGGATTCCCCTTTATGTTGGCTGCCAGCCTTTTCTCATGATCCCTCTGCTTCTCTTATTTGTTTTTTCACCTCCCCTCTGAACCTTCTGCATTCTGCTTGGTTCTCAAATGTATTTTCTACTTGAAACCTGTCATAAGCACACTTTTTCTTCTTTATCTTAATTTCTATCTCTATTTTCATCCAGGGAGCTCTGGATTTGTTTGCTCTACCTTTCCTTTTTGAGGGAATATACTTTGACTGTGCCCGAACCATTTCTTCTTTGAAGGTAGCCCATTGTTTGAGGACTCTGGGTCTATACTCGATGGAGTTTAGAAGGATGAGGGGGGATCTGATTGAAACTTACAGAATACTGAAAGGCCTGGATAGAGTGGACGTGGGGAAGATGTTTCCATTAGTAGGAGAGACTAGGACCCGAGGGCACAGCTTCAGAGTAAGGGGAAGACCTTTTAGAACAGAGTTGAGAAGAAACTTCTTTAGCCAGAGAGTGGTGAATCCATGGAATTCATTGCCACAGAAGGCTGTGGAGGCCAGGTCATTGAGTGTATTTAAGACCGAGATAGATAGGTTCTTGATTGGTAAGGGGATCAAAGGTTACGGGGAGAAGGCGGGAGAATGGGGTTGAGAAACTTATCAGCCATGATTGAATGGCAGAGTAGACTCGATGGGCTGAATGGCCTAATTTTTGCTCCTATGTCTTATGGTCTTATTGTTCAGCTACAGTTTTTCCCGCCAACTTTTGGTTCCAGTCTATCTGGCCCAGCTCTAATGCAATGCTTTTGACTCTTACTGGCTTCTGAAATAGCAAGCACTCAAGATGCTACAGGGGGAGAGAAAGCGCTGTGGGTGTTCCTACACCACGTGGCGTGCAGCTCACCACCACCTTCTCAAGGGCAATAAACACTGGCCTGGCCAGCAATACTCACACCCCAAGAATGAATTAAAAAAGCAATCGCTTCTGGGGGAAGCTGTGGCGTCTTAGAGCAAGTTATAGCAGATCCAGCGCAACGCTCATAAAGATTTAGATTCAGCCAGTGGGGGAGCTCAAACATAGCACTTTTATTGAAGAACACACATTTTTTTCAAACTCTAAATATTGTTTCCAGAAACACAAACAATTAAGAAATAAAATCAAATCACAGGAACGGGAAGGAGGGAGAGAATTGGGGTCACGGCTAATGTTTACTTCTGAATGAATGAGTTCTATATTTGACTGACATTGCTTATTGATCTGGAACATTTCTTTTCTCCGTGTGAACCCAGTCAGGAGGAGGGCTGGGCCTGAGGGTGCTGTCCCTTGTGGCCCTCGCTCCAGCCCCTCCTTCACGCATGGAAAACTGCAATCCTCCATTCAGCACCTTCTTAAAATACCTAGTAGTCAACTTAGCCAAGGTTGGAAGGGGGAAAGGCCCAGGTAAGATCAGCTTCATCGGGGAATGTTCCCGAGGCTCCTCAGAAACATTTTTCTCTAAGAGCGCGGTGGGGTTGGGGTGGCGTTTAACCAAACTTGCCCATCTGCTAAGAAGCTGACAGGGTCAGGTCAATGGCTTGGCTTACACCCTGTCCAATTGCTTGGCTGTTTTTGTGGGAGCTTGCTGTGCGCAGATTGGCTGCTGCCTTACAACAGCCGCAACACCCCCTTGGTTGTGAAGAGCTCTGGGACATGCGGAGGACGGGAAGGGTGCTATAAAAAAAATGCACGCTCTTTGCTTCTTCCTATATTGACTTCGATCAACGGGCAGCCTGATCCCTTCAGACGGGTAAATACAAACGACCCTCCGCCCCGTCCCGGCCTTCAAAGCGATGGTCAGCCAGCGCAGCAAGAAGCTGCCATTTCCCTGCAGAAGCCAGCCGGCCAGGCAGGAATGGTCTGGGCCGCACGGACAAGCTGAAGGGATGGGTTCAACCCTGCCTGAGCACTTTTCCTCATTTAAAGCAGAACCCGTTCATAAGTGTGTGCTTGCTGAGTAAGCATCCATATGGTAATGTAGGTAACGTACGATAGTGAGTAAAATGGAAAATAAGTGAGGCAATTGAAAGGGTCTCCCCCCCAGCATCGTGGAGGAGTGGGACAAAGAAGTTGTGACCAAGTCCTTTCCCTCTGACACCGTTTAATCTTCTCACTGCGATGCAGAACATGTAAATTTCCTAAAGGCAGCAAGTAAGTCTGCAGTTCCCAGCAAATCATTTCCTTACAATCCACAGAGAGAGAAAGAAACATTCTATGGAATAACTTAAAGGCGGTTGCATAACTACTCTGCTATCTTAGCAATACATGTCAAAGGTTTTTCCAAATGTCTTTTTTGGTTTGCTCTTTTTAAATGTAGCAGTCGGTGGGCGGAAGACAGAATCCTGTCCCCACCATCCTTGCGTTTTCCCTCCTGCATCATTCGCCCTCCCCTGCCTTTCTCTCCCCCTGCCGCTGCACCTCACCCCCTCACTCTGAACAGACGCCACTCCCTCAGGAGGGTGGGATAAGGTCTGTGCCATTATTACGTCTCCCCCACCCCCACCAGCTCCACTCACCCGCTGGACGCCGTCCGCAGTCAGTGCAGCAGTTGGCTGAGCCGCTCAGGAGGCGGGGGGATGCGATTGAGCCTTCGGCCTACAGCTGTTAATGTTCAGCAACCCTCAATGCTCATGGCCCTCGATGTGGACAACAATGAGTATTGCTGTGAATGACTTAGTTCACCTGAGCTGCGGTGTGGTGCGGCACATCGAGTCAGCCATACAATCGAGTTGGTGACATCAGTGGTTGCCTGAGGTGACAAGGGGGTAGGCGGCTCACACGTCTGGTGCAAAATCAGATAATTATATGCTTAAGTAGAAAAATATCAGATATAATAGTAAATTTATGAAAGACCCATAACATATGCAATAAGTGTTACATTTGCTACCGAAGTTATGATAATTGTTAATGCAAGTTCATACATAACCAGGAAGAGACACACCATTATAATGATATTTCAAATAAATGCATACAATCAGTCACTATCGCTTAATTGTGAGTAGTGATAACCCCATAGCTTGTTTTCTGCTCCCAGCCTTGGTATATTATCAATGTTACTGCCACAGCTTTGTGCAGTCCCTCCAGTTCTCTTGTAGTATAAAGCTTGAAGCAAAGCCGTCAGAACCAATGTCCAATGTCAATCGTGTCATGAGCTCTGAACTGCCGCTGAAGAACTGAAGCAAAAACAAGTCATTTTAGTTTCTTATCTCCTGCATCTAATGGTACAACATGATTGACTTCGCGTCATTTTCTTTTTTTTTGCAAAGGAGACGTTTTGAAGCATTTTTTTTTTACACTAAGGACTCTCTGTCTTGGTTGAGACCCTTCGTGGCGCCCACTTGCCCGTCAGTGATTTTCACTTGGACGCTTTGGCTCAGGGCCCCGGTGACGGTGTTGTAGGACGGGGGAGATGACAAGGAGGACACGGTCTCTGAGCGCTCCAACTCGGGACAGTAGTGCTCTTGGATCATCGCCGCGATGAGCCCTTCTTGCTCTGGGGCCGCTGGCAGGGCAGCGTTGGCGTCGTTGGTCCGGTGCCGATAGACGTAGGAGGCTTGCTTCAAAGAGCGGCGCAGCAAGTGTCTCCTGTACGCCCGCTGGATGATGGTGACGGACACCTCCTCTTGCTTCCTCCTCAGGGTGGTGGTGATCGGCTCGTAGGAGATCTTCGAGGGGTTGGCGGCCATGAACTTCTCCTCCATCTGCAGCTTGAGCGCGTCCATCTCCCCGGACTCCCCCAGCACCCGCTTGGTGAAAGCGAAGAGGATGTCCAGGCAGTGGATCCTGTCGCCGCTCACCATGGGCAGGTCCATCGCCATGAGCTTGACCCGGTTGGGCTTAGCCACGCGGAGCGGCTCCTTCAGGGCGTCGGCGAAGCTGGAGAGCGCCGAGTACTCAATGAACTGCGTGGCCTCCGAGTCAAACTTCTCCCACACCTCGTAGAACATCTCAAAGTCGTCCTCGCTGAGGGGCTCGGAGCTCTCCTCCGTCGCCACGCTGAAGTTCTCCAGGATGATGGCAATGTACATGTTGACCACGATCAGGAACGAGATGATGATGTAGCTGACGAAGAAGACGATCCCCACCGTCTGGTTCCCGCAGTTCCCCCTCACGTTGGTGCCCGGGTTTCCTGCTTTCGGCTCGCAGTCCGGGCTGTCGGTGTTGAGGATGGGGCTCAGCAGGCCGTCCCAGCCCGCCGAGGTGGTGATCTGGAAGAGGCAGATCATGCTGTTGCCGAACGTCTGGAAGTTGAACATGTCGTCGATGCCGTCCTCCTGCTTCACGTAGGCAAAGTTGGCCATTCCAAAGATGGCATAGATAAACATGACCAGGAACAGGAGGAGGCCAATGTTGAACAAGGCAGGAAGGGACATCATTAGGGCAAACAGCAGTGTCCTTATCCCCTTTGCCCCTCTTATGAGACGAAGGATGCGCCCGATACGAGCCAGCCGGATGACCCTGAAGAGTGTGGGCGACACGAAGTATTTCTCAATGGCGTCTGACAGCACAATGCCTGGGGAGAGAAATCAAATCTTAGTGTAAATAAACTCACAAAATTACAGACAACATCTTGCATTTATATAGCGCCTTTAAAGCAGTTAAATGCATCCCCATGGCGCTTCACAGGACTATTCTGCAGATTGAGCCATGCAATGAGATTTTCAGACATGTGCTTGGTCAAAGAGGCGGGTTTTAAACAGCTACTTAAAGGAAGAGAGAGTGGTTGAAAGGAGGAGAGGGTTAGGGGGCATTAATGCAGTGGTACTGTACCAGAATTTGACTGACAAGAGCCAAAGTCAAATTACTTACACATAAACGGCATTGACTTAAAAGAAGACCTTGTAGTGATATAACACATTTCACACCCTCAGGTAGGCCCAAGCATCTCTCCCCGGCCATTGCTGCACATCTTTCAAATGTAGTCACTGATTCTGTAGGCGAATATGGCAGCACGTGTGTGCACAGCAAGGTCCCAGAGACAGCAATATGATAAATGACCGCTCAGTCTATTGCTAGAGTTATATATGGCGGCCAGGGCACTTTCCCTGCTCTTCTCTGAATAGCGCCATGGGATCATTTACAATAGAACACGCAGGCATGGCCTCAGTTCAATGTCTCATTCGAAAGACAGTGCAGCACCCCCTCAGTACGACACTGATGTAGAAGAGTCCAGATTCTTAGCTCAAACCCCTGAGTTGGGTTTAAAGCCCTGAGCTTTTACTCAGAGGTGATGGTGTAACCACTGAACCAAGGTCATTACAATACAACTAGTTCCAGCTCAAGGATACTTTAATCTATTCATCATGGAATCATTAAGTTTTATAGCACAATTGGAGGACATTCAGCCCTTCATGTCTGTGCTGGCTATTTGAAAGAGCTGTCCAATTTAATCTCACCTCAGCTTTTTCTCCCATAACCCTACAAACATGTCCACTTTTGGTACATGTCCAGTTGCCTTCTGAAAGCGCCGATGACATCTGCCTCTGCCCCCTCTTTCAGGCAAGCGTTCCAAACCTAACCCATCCAGTTGTGTGAAAAATGTTTCGTCTTATCTCCCCTCAAGTTCCTTTGCCAATCCTTTTAAACCTAGGACCTCTGGTTGACAACCCATTTGCCAGGGGGAAAGGTTTCTCCCCAAAATCTAGGCTGACGCTCCAGTGCAGTTCTGAGAGAGCACTGCACTGTCGGGGGGCGCTGTCTTTCAGGCAAGGCACTGACTCATGCCCTATACAGGTTCCTTTATCCCTGCGCCCCTTGCAAAATGGTATCATTCAGACTATCCTGCCTCTGCTTGTTTATTTCCCCTAGGGTGTATCAATTCTCACTTATCAATATTAAATTGCATCTTGCCATGCGCCAGCCCATTTCACCAGTCTGTCCTTCTGAAGTCTGCTACTATCCTGATCACTATTTAATACATTGCCAAGTTTAGGACCAAACAGCTTTGAAATTATACACCTGATGCTCAAATTCGAGTCATTAATGCATTAAGGGACTAGTGGTGAATGGGTGTGTTTCTGACAGAAGAGAAATAGGCAGTGAGGTCCCTCAGGGCTTGGATTGGGACGCCTGCCTCCTATTCCTGGACAATTCCATACTCCCATTACCAATGTCCCTTTAGTACCCTGTGCTTTTTTTTCCCAGTCTGTTATGTGAGCCTTCATCAAATGCCTTTTGAACGTCCCTGAGGTCACCCAAAACTCTCCCTCCCGTGTCTTAACTGGCAGTGAGTCCCATTCCTGTGCTCACTCACTGACATTGGCTCCCGGTCAAACAAAGTCTTGATTCTAAAATTCTCACCCTTGTTTTCAAATTGCTCAGTGTTTTTGCCCTGTATACTCCTCCAGCCCCACAGGCCTCTGAGATAGCTACGCTCCTCTCATTCTGGCCGGCAGGCTGCATCGCCTATTATAATCGCTCCTCCCATTCAACTTGGATCCCAAGTTCTGGAGTACCCTCTTTATACATTTCTCCACCTCTCTACCTCACTTTCCTCCTTTACGACACTCCTTAAAACCTACCTCTCTGACCGAGATTTTAGCCCCCTGACCTAATATCCCCTTATGTGGCTCGGTGTCAGGCTTTGTTTTATAATGCTCCAGCGAAGCTCCTTGGGATGTCTCATTATGTTAAAGGGGCTATATAAATGTAACTTGTTGTTGTTGGCTGAATATCAAACACCTGTTGTGCTACCTCCATTCCCTATCGATTTGTCCAGGATAATGGAGCCTAGTAGTCGTCTCACCAATCAGGTTAGGCCGATTGGTCTATAGTTATCAGGTCTATCCACGTCCCCTTTTTTTCAAACAGGGGTGTAACTCCCGTTCTCTGTCAGCACTCCCATATCCTTCGAGATAGCGCCATCTTGAGCGCGCAGATAGGGGGGGTCTTGGTTTAATGTCTCATCCGAAAGACAGCTCCTCCAACAGTGCAGCACTCGCTCAGTACAGCACTGGAGTGCCGGCTGAGGTTTTGTGCTCTCAGGGCTTTGAAGTAAAAAGGAGGCATTGTCTAAAAGAGCAGCGTTGATATATTCTCAGGCAGGTGAAGAATTTTAATCACTCCTTGAATAACACCTTAATAATGTCACTTATCACGAGGTGACATTGGAAGTTAATTAGATTATATCCCCTGCTGTTGATTGAACTACTGGAATTGAGTGACGCTACATGGCCTAACTTCTTCAGCTGCACATTTCTGAAGAGTTTCACACACCTACTTCAAACACAGATGTGGAGTTCAGTGTCTGAGTAAAGAGGCCATCATATTTTTCACAATACATGTAGTGAAAGCATCAGGTTTGAGAGATGTTAATTAACGCAGAATGCTCTCTGTCCCTTGACTCTGTTTCTCAGTGCGCTTCCGTGAAATATCCTTTAGCCAATTATCAGATGCTTTTACATTTAAACAGCAAACACAGTTTGGGAAATGTCAATGAGTTTTTTTGTTTTGATTTTTAATATCAATTGAGAGAATTGTGAGCTGTGAGCACACAACGAGCAGGATTTTCAGAACAAATGGGGGTCCTGGAGCCTGCACTTGCCGGCAGCCAGGCTGACTCAGCGATCTTCCTGGAGGAGGCCTAGTGGCCGAGGAGGCCGTTTCTAAGCCTAGTGGCCGAGGAGGCCGTTTCTAGGCCTAGTGGCCGAGGAGGCCGTTTCTAGGCCTAGTGGCCGAGGAGGCCGTTTCTAGGCCTAGTGGCCGAGGAGGCCGTTTCTAGGCCTAGTGGCCGAGGAGGCCGTTTCTAGGCCTAGTGGCCGAGGAGGCCGTTTCTAGGCCTAGTGGCCGAGGAGACTGTTTCTAGGCCTAGTGGCCGAGGAGGCCATTTCTAGGCCTAGTGGCCGAGGAGGCTGTTTCTGTTCTCAGTGTCCCATTAAGGACAGCGGGCAGGCTCCTGACCCTGCCAGTCCAATCAGGGGGCTGGCAGCTCAAGAGCCTCGGTACCCTTACTGGGAGAGGTGGGCGCCGCTGAGACAGACTGGAGACCTCGAGGGCACGGAGGCGCCCTTGGAAGCTAAAACGTCTATGAAGATTTCAGGGGGACCAAGCCATAAAGAGAGGAGCAGTTGGAAACCCATCTTCTGTGCCGTGGGTGCTACCTGTGGCCCCCATCATTGGTCCTCCAACTCTGATGGCGCCCTCAGTCTGCCAGAGGGAGGCTGCCTACAATGATCTGACGGCCTTCCCACACAGGTGGGCGGGGGGGGGGGGGGGGGCGTGTGGTGTATGGGGGCACTCTGATGCTAGTGAATTGGTATCAGTGCCACAAAATTGCCCCTAATTGGTAGAACCATAGAAACGTTACGGCGCAGAAAGAGGCCATTCAGCCCATCGTGTCTGTGCCGGCCAAAGAAAGAGAAAGAAAGAAACCAGCTGTTCATTTTAATCCCACTTTTCAGCACCTGACCCGTAGCCTTGCAGGTTACAGCACTTCAGATGCAGATCCAGGTATCTTTTAAATGATTTGAGCGTTTCAGCCTCAACCACTAATTTAGGCAGTGAATTCCAGACACCCATCACCCTCTGGGTGAAAAGGTTTTCCTCATGTCCCCTCTAACATTTCAACCAATCACCTTAAATCTATGTCCCCTGGTAATAGATCGCTCAGCTAAGGGAAACAAGTCTTTCCTGTCTACCCTATCCAGGCCCCTCATAATTTTGTACACCTCAATTAGGTCTCCCCTCAGTCTCCTCCGTTCTAAGGAAAGCAACCCCAGCCTATCCAATCTTTCTTCATAGCTGCAATTTTCAAGCCCTGGCAACATTCTTATAAATCTCTTCTGTACTTTCTCCAGAACCTTCTCCTGTGATGTGGCGACCTGAACTGTACACAAAATTCCAGCTGTGGCCTAACCAGTGTTTTATACATTTCCAGCATTACATCCCTGTTTTTGTATTCAATACCTCGTCCAATGTAGGAAAGCATTCCATATGCTTTCTAGACCACCTTGTCCTCCTGTCCTGCTACCTTCAGGGACCTGTGGACATGCAATCCAAGGTCTCTCACTTACTCAACCACTCTCAATATCCTCCAGTTTATTGAGTATTCCCTTGCTTTGTTTGCCATCCCCAAATGCATTACCTCATACTTTTCTGGATTGAATTCTATTTGTCACTTTTCCACCCATTCAACCAACCAGCAAGGACCCACTAAGCCATGTGGAATGCCACTGGAAGCCGCTTTCCACTAGCAAAAATATCCATCGACCATTACCCTTTGTTTCCTGTCACTGAACCAAATTTGGATCCAACTCACTACCTTCCCCTGTATCCCATGAGACCTCACAGTCTGTCATGTGGGACCTTGTCAAATGCCTTACTCCAATCCATGTAGACAACATCCACTGCACTACCCTCATCAATCCTCCTGGTTACTTCCTCAAAAAATTCTGTTAGGTTAGTAAGACACGATCTTCCCCTAAAAATAACCATGCCTGATCAATCCATTGCCTCTCTCAGTAACTGTTTATCCTGTCGCTCAGAATTGATTCCAATAATTTGCCCACCACCGAAGACTGGTCTATAATTTTCTGGCCTATCCCTTGGACCCTTTTTAAATATTGCTCTATAGCCATACCTTAACCATGCAAATTGGCTGTCAGCCTCCATTCAGCAGACAGTCGATCTGTTCCCTCGGTGACTGGGGGTTAGGGTTAGGGTTAGGGTTAGGGTTAGCGTTAGGTTTAGGGTTAGGGTTAGGGTTAGCATTAGGTTTAGGGTTAGGTTTAGGGTTAGGGTTAGGGTTAGCATTGGGTTTAGGGTTAGGGTTAGGATTAGCGTTAGGTTTAGGGTTAGGGTTAGGGTTAGGGTTAGCGTTAGGTTTAGGGTTAGGGTTAGCGTTAGGTATAGGGTTAAGGTTAGGGTTAGGGTTAGCGTTAGGGTTAGGGTTAGCGTTAGGTTTAGGGTTAGGGTCAGGGTTAGCGTTAGGTTTAGGGTTAAGGTTTGGGTTTGGGTTAGGGTTCGGGTTGGGGTTAAGGTGAGTGACACCCCAGTATTGCCTGGGCTTCTCTCTTCACATCCAAGCCTGTCAGCATCAGAGCCAAAGGCATTCAGCTCAATGCGTCATTCTGTATACTCTAAATGGGAAAACCTCCAGGTTGGGTTAGAACCAAGTTTGTGACCTTATCAGTCAATATTACAGCCAGAGAAGCATATTGTATGTTGCTAAACCTTTGGTCTAGTACAATTTTATGATTTAAAAAAAAAGTTGTATTTCCTTGACATTTTGCCTTGTAAGGACGAATGGTTGTGTTTTAAGTTGAGGGAAATCAGTGAATGCTCATGTTATTTTCAGTAAAGTTCTTTACTGGAGCACAGCGAGTTTTCCTGTCAGGACAAGAGTAACGGCACAGTGTTGAGCAGACGTTCTAAGTGTGACAATCCCACTTCATCGCCAGCCTTTCTGTAGGAGGCTCAGGCTCTTCAGTGCCAACCAAGGATGAGGGGTTGAATTTTCTTGTGAGTTGTGACGAGCTGCTGCCTGGGCCGGAAGTGGAGGCCCAGGCCAGGGGAGCCTGCAGCAGGGCCCCGGGGGACTCCGAGTGAAGACGGAGGCCCAGGGTTGTGGGCCCAATCAGAGGGCCCGGCGGCTCACCGGCCTTGGCAGCACCCCCCGACTACCGGTGGCCACTGCTGAGGCTGCAGCAGGAAGGAGAAGGCACCGCAATGCCGAGGACGGCCAAGTTTGTTTCAAAGAGTTGGGGAGGGGGGGTCGGGGAGATCAGGCAGGCAGGCCCTGGCTATTGTGGTGGGGGTGGGGGTCAGCTTTAGGCAATAGGTCTTAGTTGTGAAGATGGCCATTGCTGCCAGGGGACCCACCCATTGGTCTTGGAGCAGCCATAAAGGAGCACCCACCCCCCCACCCTCCCTGGGAACTGCGAGGCTGCCAACAACGTGGGTTACATGCCCGCGGGGCAGGAAGTGGCTCGATTGGCTGCCTTGCGCTGCTGGGGTTCTCGCCTTGGTAATATGCCACAGAGGGGTGGGGGTGGGGGTGGGGGTGGGGGTGGGGAGGGCGTGGGAAGACATTGAGCTCCCCTCCTCACACCTACCCAGTCATATTTCCAGCCCTCCCGCCTCCCAACCCATCACCACTGGACTGGGTAAATTGAGCCCTAGGTTGGAACAACAACAACTTGCATTTATATAGCCCTTTTAACGTACCGCGGTAACCTGAAGTACTTCACAGGAGCATGATGAAACAAAATATGACACCGAACCACATTAGGAAATATAAGGTCAGATGACCTTGGTCAAAGAGTTAGGTTTTGAGGAGTGTCTTAGAGGAGGAAAGTGAGCTCGAGAGTAGGAGAGGTTTGGAGAAGGAATTCCAGAGATTAGGGCCTGGGCAACTGAAGGCCCGGAAACCAATGGTGGAAAATTTAAAATTGGCATGGGTTAAGAGAAACAGCCTAAGCTCAGCTTATTTCCTACATTTGAGTGCTAGTGATGGTCGCACCCCCCCGCCCCCGGTGGGGCCGGCGAGCCATTGGAACCCCCGGTCACGTCGTCGGGACCGGAGGATCCTGGCCGCTCGAGGGGCTGGAAAATCCCGGCCCTCGTCTCATCAGCCTGGGCTGGACACAAAGCGACCTCGGGTCTGGGAAATTAACATAAAGTCGGCGTCTCCCGAACCAAGTTCTGCTCTTTCCAACTTTTGCCACGCTCTCAATTCCTTTGTGAAGAGGGACTCCCGGCCTCACGTCAAGTGTTTTATTCATGAGTAACTTCCGGTTATGATTTTTGTTTTGTGTGTGTGTGTGCTGGGAACCACATCAAAACTACATGTCCTCAGATGTTGAAGCCCTTCATCTCATCGGAACGGTCTGTATTTGTGGCTCGCTCCCAATGGTTAAAAAAACAATGCTCTCAAGCCCCATCCTCTGTGCAATCCCTTTTATCTGCTAACTATTCATTCCCTGGTGTTAATAGGTTTAGCTCCTTCACCATTCAATCGCTCTCCGCTGCTGCTTGCTGTGAACTTATGATTGAAGTTTTGCCATTGGGCTTTTGAATTTGACTGATGTCAATTGTAATAACTTTTAGGTGCCCCTCAATCCCTAAATATTTCACAGAGTGGGGGGGGACCTTTCAGTTTTACTGAATCCGAAAGGAAGGTTCACTGTGTTCGTTTGTTCTTCCAAAAATTAATTTGTGCGTGAAGAGATCGAGCCGCAATTAATTTTCGGCCGGCTAACGTTTCCCTTTCCCTTATCCAGTCCATTAACAGTGCACGACCCAGAGCAGCGCAGGCGCTACCTTGGCCACGCAGTTGTTTTTGATGAGTTCTGTCTTCATGTATGGCCAATAAAATATTAATGTGAGCGCCCTGGCAACGGTCGACCGTGTGGAGGGGCCTTTGGTGGCACCAAGCCGTAAAATTCCGAAAAGGAATCCGGTTCGATTCCCGGGGGCTGAGTTATCCCGAGCGGGGTCACGACCCCGGACTTCCGGGCGGGTTCCGGTTCGGGAACCCGGAAGGGGTCGTGGTGGCGGGACGATGGAAGCAATATTCCCGAAGGCGGGCCATTTAAGTAGTTGCACCGTCCAGTTAGTGAGGTTGGGCGGATTCTTGCATCAGGAGATCTGCTCGGGATAGGCGCGGAGAGGATATTTCCTCTCGTGGGGTGAAACTAGGACTAGGGGACACAGATTCAGGATAAGGCGGTCTCCCGTGGAAGACACCGATGAGGAGGAATCTGGAGTGTTTGGAGTTTTCTTCCACAGAGAGCAGTGGAGGCTGGGTCATTGAATATATTCAAGGCTGAGTTAGACAGGCTTCTAATCAGGAAAGCCTGGCTGTTTGGCATGGGCCTCTGCTGTCACTAGTTAAGTCATGGCAGTGCCAGGTTAAGACCCTAAGTGGGCATTAATTGTGGCAAGAAGGTGGCAGGCAGGCTGCTCAGTGGATCTAAAGGGCCTCCCATGCTTCATTAATAAATGTGAGCCTCACACTCAGGCCAACCATGGTCTAACTGACCTACAGTCTCCGCTAGAGAGGCAGAACAGCCTACCTCTGTTCCTACGTCCCTTGCTGGTTTAAATTGATCTCATAAGTCCTTGAAGAATCAGGTCAAATCGAAACAGATTATTCAGCTTTATCTTGAGTTTTATCAAGTGTTGGACCATGTCCCACAAACACAGATCAGCGAAGAAAGCTTCTTAACTGATTTGCTACCTATTCAGCTATTTTTTTTTGTTTGTCTGTTTTATCCTTAAGTGGTTGAGTGTACAGACAGGCACTTACTGACTTTTCAGTTCTTACATATTAAAACAATGTGAGGATATACAGAGGGGGGCATCGAAAGAGAAAATGCAGCACAGGGAAATCAATGTGTGAGAGTGGCAGATAGGCTAATGGGACTCTTCAATGTGTGAGAGTGGAAGATAGGCTAATGGGACTCTTCAATGTGTGAGAGTGGCAGATAGGCTAATGGGACTCTTCAATGTGTGAGAGTGGAAGATAGGCTAATGGGACTCTTCAATGTGTGAGAGTGGCAGATAGGCTAATGGGACTCTTCAATGTGTGAGAGTGGAAGATAGGCTAATGGGACTCTTCAATGTGTGAGAGTGGCAGATAGGCTAATGGGACTCTTCAATGTGTGAGAGTGGAAGATAGGCTAATGGGACTCTTCAATGTGTGAGAGTGGCAGATAGGCTAATGGGACTCTTCAATGTGTGAGAGTGGAAGATAGGCTAATGGGACTCTTCAATGTGTGAGAGTGGCAGATAGGCTAATGGGACTCTTCAATGTGTGAGAGTGGAAGATAGGCTAATGGGACTCTTCAATGTGTGAGAGTGGCAGATAGGCTAATGGGACTCTTCAATGTGTGAGAGTGGAAGATAGGCTAATGGGACTCTTCAATGTGTGAGAGTGGCAGATAGGCTAATGGGACTCTTCATTGTGTGAGAGTGGAAGATAGGCTAATGGGACTCTTCAATGTGTGAGAGTGGAAGATAGGCTAATGGGACTCTTCAGTGTGTGAGAGTGGCAGATAGGCTAATGGGACTCTTCATGAGAAATGAAGGCCATGGCCATAAAAACGATATTTGTCCTGCAAGCCAGCTGGGCACTAGTGAAATAGCTGAGGTATAAGTGAGATCGGTTGTGACAGGCCAATTAAGCTTTCCTCATCTCTGCTTTCTCTTACCTCCTTACATGTCAAGGAGGTAACCATAACTAGGTGCACTGTTGGCCACTAACATGATGAAAAGTGTCCATGGAAGGTGTCTAAATGGAACTCCAGTAGATATTTGATCCACACTCTTAACTCCTACTTTGCCAGATGTCACCAAGTCCCCACCCTGTTCACGCTCTCCCATTTTTGCTATTAATCTCGTGTACAGAATCTTAAGAGTGTGGATAAAGGGTGGATGTTTTAATTGTTTCAGCATCGCTGAAGACTGCAAGCTGGAATAGATCCCGGTGAACTGAGTGGTTTTTGTCTCTGTTGTGACTACGCTGTCTCTTCTGCTCAACTTTCTGACTGAGCGCATACGCTAATGCTGCTGGCAGCTCAGTACAATATGTGACAATGAGTAGGAGTGGTGAAGGAGTGACCTTTACTGAACCAGGGCGAGGTATACCCATCGCCAGTAACTCAGCTGAGAAAAGGAGAGTGAGGTCGCTTTTGAAGGAATAATGAAGAGGAATCACCAATTATGGATAATTAGTTTAAAACGTTCCTCCTGAAAACAGGTCATCTTGAATCCACGACCTCACAGCTATGTGCCCTTTCAATTAGTTACAGCATTGCCCGCGGAAAAACTCATTATGAGAATGCCTAGAAAGTTCCCCGATCTAAACACACGAAGGGAGCGACAACATGCTCTTATCTCTCGCCCAGAGGGCTGAATAGTTAATCAGGAGCCCCATTCATACTTACCGATAATAGAAAGGATCACCACCACAAAATCAAAAATGTTCCAGCCAATTGTGAAGAAGTACTGCCGCAGGGCAATAATTTTGAGAATGGACTCGGTGGTGAAGAGCACAATGAAGATCATGTTGATAATGAAGAGTATCCTTTTCGTGTATGCATCCATGTCATCCGTCTCCACCATCATTGTCACCATGTTGAGGCAGATCAGGATCATGATGAAAATGTCAAAGGCTTGCTTTGTAACCAGGTCAAAGATTAGTCCTTGAAATTTATTCTAGAATGAGGGAAGGGGGAAAAAAAAAGAGATAAAGCATGGTCACATTCTGTTTTGATAATATTTCTTCCCTTCCCCCTCCCCTCCTGATAATCGGCCTCAGCTGGAGTACGGTGTACAATTCTGAGCAGCACGCTATAGAAAGGATGTTAAGACTCTGGAAACGACACAGAGGAGGTTTCCTAGGATGAAACCGATGTGGTGAGGGAGCTCAAAAATCAGAATACTGCAGGCGCTGTAAATCTTGAAATCAAAATGCCAGAGATACTCAGCAGGCTGGGCCGCGTCTGTGGAGACAGGAACAGAGGCCGGAATTTTCCGGGCCCTCCAGCCGGTGGGATCTTCCGGTCCCGCCGAAGCGAATGGACGTTTGAATGGCTTGCTGCATTTCCCGGAAAACCCTGCCCGGGGTTAATGTTTCAGGTCTGCGGCCTTTCATCAGAACTGGAGAGAGTTAGAAATGTAATAGGTTTTGAGCGAGGGGTGGATGGGACTGGGCCAAAAGCATGACCCGTGATAGGGTGGAAGGTAGGAGAGATTGAATAACGGAAGAGTTAGTCCTTCAGCGCCAAAGAAAATGGCGATGAGGCAAGAAAAGAAACGGGGAAACCAAAGGTGTGCCGAGAGCAGGTGGGCGGCTGGCCGAAAGCAAAAATAAGAGAAAAAAAATCAAAACAAGTGAAGAAAAGGAAACAAAATGGGCACCGAGATTATGGCCTGAAATTGTTGAACTCAGGGTTGAATTGGGAAGGCCGTGAAGTGTCTGATCGAAAGATGCGATGCCATTTCTCAAGCTCACATTGCACTTCACTGGAACGATGCAGCAGGCCAAGGACAGAGATGTCAGCATGAAGGAGCTCAGTCTGCAAAGAGCTCGGAGAATCTGGAATGCTTAAAAATGTATTCTTTCATGGGATGTGGGCAGCACTGGCAAGGCCAGCGTTGGTTGCCCATCCCCAGTTGCCCTTGAACCAAGTGCTTGCCGCACCATTTCAGAGGGCAGTTAAGAGTCAACCGCATCACTGTGGGTTTGGAGTCACATGCAGGCCAGACCATTAGTGGACCAGATGGGTTTTTACAACAATTGTCAATGGTTTCATGGTCATCATTATCATAACAATTCTAGGTTATTAAATGAATTCAAATTCCACCAGCTGCTATGGTGAGATTTGAACCCATGGCCCCCGGAACATTAGCCTGGGCCTCTGAATTATTATTCAGAGTGACATTACCACTACGTCACCATCTCCCCAGCTGTTGGGGACTAGTAGCAGATGAAATTTAATGTGAAGTGACACATTCTGGTAGGGATAATGAGGAGTGGCAAAATAAAATAAAGGGTACAATTCCAAAGGGGATGAAGGTGCACAGGTACCTGGGGCTAATATGTGCACAAATCTCTAAAGCTGGGCAGGGCAGGTTGAGGAAGTAATTGAAAAGGCCGACAGGATCGTGGGATTCATACAAATCAAGGTCTTGAGTTCAAAATTAAAGATGTTATGACGAATCTTTAGAAAACACTGGCTCAGATTCAACTGGAGTGTTTTGTTCAACTCTGGGAATTCCGCTTTCAGCAAGGATGTGATGGAATAGAGTGGATACAGAAAAGATTTCTACAATGGCTTTAGGGGAAGAGACACTTCAGTTAGAATTAGGGGGTCACTGTTTAGAAATAAGGGGTTGCCCATTTAAGACAGAGATGAGGAGAAATGTTTTTTTCTTTCCGAGGGTGGTGAGCCTTTGGAAACCCCTTTCTCAAAGGCAGTGGAAGCAGAGTTATTGACTATTTTTAAGGCAGAGCCAGATAGATTTTTGATAAACAAGAGGGTGAAAGGTTATCGGGGGTAGGCGGGAGGTTACAGTCAGGTCCGGCATTGAATGGCGGAGCAGGCTCGAGGGGCCAAGTGGCCTGCTCCTGATCCTAATTCATATCTTTGTGTTGTGAGGATAGATTGGAGGAACTGGGGTTGTTCTCCTCAGAGTTGAAACACTTGAGAGGAGATTCGATAGACCCAGAAGGAAAAAAAAAGTTCAGACCGGAACTCTTATTTCCCAGTTTTTACTATTTTTTTTCCACCTGGGGAGGTGTTCAAAATCATGTGGGGTCTAGACAGAGTAGATAGAGAAAAAGCTGTTCCCACTGGGGAAGTGTTGAGAGACGAGGACGCTGATCTAGGATGGTTGGCAAAAGGACCAGAGGCAACATTGACATGTTTTTAGGCAGTGAGTGGCTAGGATCTGGAATGTAATGTCTGAAGGGCTGATGGCGGCAGATTCAATTATGGCTTTCAAAAGGGAATTGGACAGCTAGTGCCAATGGAAGGTTCAGGCAGCAAAGAAGTGGGGTGACTGCCCCTCTCCATCTTAATGTTATCGGCTGTTTATAGGAACTTGGAGTGGGAGGGTAAGGGTCCCATTGCCATGCTCCATGTGGATACCAACGATATAAGTAGGACTAACAAAGAGATTCTGCTGAGGGAGTAAGAGCAGATAGGGGGCTAAACTGAAAAGCAGAACCACAAAGCAAATTGGGGTGTAGGGTAAATAAGATGAGAGAGTTAAATGCATGGCTCAAAGATTGGTGTGGGAGAAATGGGTTTCAATCCAGGGAGTACTGGGGAAAGATGGAGCTTCACCCTTGGGAAGGCCTTCACCTGAACCATACTGGGACCTGTGTCCTGGTGAGTCATACAACTAGGGTTGTAGAGAGGGCTTTAAACTAAATAGTGGGTGGAGGGTTCACGTGAAGGGATATTTAGAAAGTTAATGAGGAAGGTCAGGGCAATAATACAGGGTAACGATATGGGAGACGATAGCCACCAACGTGAGAGGAAGGGACAGAGCATACAAACATAAGAGTGCACTAGCAAATGTGGTCAGAATAGGGAAAAATGATAAAAAGACAGAATTAAAGGCTCTTTATCTGAATGCATGTAGCATTCGTAACCAGATGGATGAATTGATACTACACATAGAAATGAATGAGTATGATGTGATAGCCATTAGAAAGGGATGGGTGCAAAGTGACCAAGGCTGGCAACTGGAAGTTCAAAGGTACTTGATATTTCAGAAGGATAGGAAGAAATGAAAAGGAGGTGGGGTAGCTCTGTCAATAAAGGGTGAGATCAATGCAGTTGTGACAAATTACCTTGGCTTGGAAGATCAAATTGTGGAATCAATTTGGGTATGGATAAGAAATAGTAAGAGACAGGACAGTCACTGGTGGAATTGGTTAACAGCCCCCCCCTAACAGTTGCTACACTAGTTGCTAAATCAAGAAATAATGGGGACTTGTAGGAAAGGTACTGAGATAATCCGGGGCGATTTTAACTGCAGTAAGCGGTTGGCTCAGCCCCCTACTGTTATATAGGATAGTTTAAAAAATGTACCTGCAAAACCTAGTATTATGGCATCATTACTCTTGTATTCTTACCAAAGGTCTTGGGATAGGTTTCTGAGGTTTCTTTGAACCCAGTTTCTTCATAGCATTGTAGTACTTCTTTTGTTCCTCTGTCATGAAGATGTCCTGGCCTCCGAGGTATAGGAAAAATGGCACCGTTATTTTTTTTTAAAGTAATGCCAAAGTACAAACACAAATTTTCAAGTCCAATACTTGTGGTGCAAAGGTAAATATTGCATTCCATACAAGAATGAAGCTGATCAGAAATTACATTGTAGCCCCAGCATTGCTGGTTACACCGGTATAATACATCTTAGTTACTTGATGTCGATGGTATGGGGAAGGGAACTTACATTCTGAGAACCACAACAAAACAGGCACTTGGTCAGATGATGAGCTAAAATGGCACAAATGAGTTCTCTCATTCATAATCACCTTGTGATAACTTGCAAGCCTGGCTCATTAATGGGACTCGGAGCAGTGGACCTACCACAGAGGTTACGCACTCTTCGCAACCAGCTCCACTCGATGGGTATGGTCCTCGCTGAATAAATGGTGGCGGGATTATCAGCCCTCGTGCAGTTTGACTACTAGAGATTAACCAGCTAAAACTACAATCTTTGTACCTCTCCAAGCAGGGCTGGGGTCTTGCCAACTGGTGTCCAAGCAATCTGGACTTGGCTATACAATGTGTGCTCTTATAGGCACAAGGGTAAACACTCCAAATCAGGCACACTGAAGCTATACCGGTGCACATCTCTCTCTGCAGCTGTGCTTGAAGACTTTTAAAGAGCGAGATGGTTTTTTGCCAAGCCTGAGAACGTCCTGCCACCCAAACTTAAAACTAAAAGGAGCTTTGGAAGCGGTTTGATACTTATCTTTTTCTTCTGTTGGTTGAAGTTATCAATGATGACACCAATGAAGAGATTCAAGGTGAAGAAAGAGCCGAATATGATGAAGATTACAAAGTACACGTACATATACGCATTGGTCTCATAGTCAGGCTGTTCTCCGATCTGTGAAGCAAAAAGTCAAGAATCTGTTCCAATGAAGCTAAACACAAGCTCGGGGAACAGGACCTCACCTTTCAATTCAGCACTTTACAGCCTCTGAGACTTGAGACGGAATTCAACAACTTCAGACCATAAGCACTGCTCTCATTTTTACAGCTCTTGCCATTTACATCTCCTCTAGATCCATCTTGTGACTCCTTCCATGTCCCATTTCCACCCCCCCACCTCCCTTTTGCCTTGCACCATCATCACTTTTGTCATTGAATCCCCCCCTGTCTTTCACACTTCCCTTTTGTTCTTTCTTCCGTTAAGGATGGCGGGTGAACTCCTGACGCTGCCAGACCAATCAGAGGACGGGCAGCTTGGAAGCTTCAGCAGCACCATCAGGAAAGGTGGGTGCTGCTGAGGCAGGCAGGAGACCCCGAGGCCCTGACAGGCAAGCACTAAAAAAAAGATGAAAAATTCAGGAGATCGAGGGTCAGAGGGGAAAATCCTTCGGCTGCATAGGGGCTGCCTTCTCCACCCATCACCAAGGGGCTGGTAAAATTCTGGCCTCTCTCTCTCTCTGTTTGTCTGTCTGCTCTATTAAAACCTTTCATAACTTTAAAGCCCTCTGTGGGTGAACCCAGTGCACTGCGGTATAACTGATTGGAAGCTGAACACTTGGAGATGCTTCCGAGTGATGTGGTCAGCCCCTTATGTAAATGATGAGCTTATAAGGATGATGGCATCTTGTAGATTTGGAATATTCTAGAAGCGTTTGGCCGGCTACTCCTAAAAAGGAGAGGGAACAAAATGAACTTCTTTGTGCGGGTGGCAACATAGCAGGCGGACGCTCCTAGCCTGTCGCTGCTGGACACATTGTTCTACAAGTGGGTGACAGAACAATAGGATCTTACGAAGGCCGATATTGTCAGTGCAGTACTGAGGGAATGCAGCCTAGCTCTCCTGCTCAAGCTACTAAACTCTCTGATCTGTCCAGCCCGAGGGGTTCCAAACAGTTCCTAATTCCTCGGTGCAGTGTGGCAGAAAGGTCTTAGACAGCGACCTTTCCCCCTTTGCGGCGGCTGCCCCAAGCTTTAGTGCGTCCCTCAGCACGTAGTCCTGGACTTTGGATTGTGCCAGTCCGCAACACTCGGTCGGGAACAACTCTTTACACTGGAAGACCAACAAGTTTCGGGCAGACCAAAGAGCGTCTTTCACCGAGTTGATGATCCTCCAGCTGCAGTTGATGTTTGTCTCGGTGTGTGTCCCTGGGAACAGCCCGTAGAGCACAGAGTCCTGTGTCACTGCGCTGCTCGGGATGAACCTCGACAGAAACCTCCTGTACATCTGCAAATGAATGTAATATTCATTTATTGTATTGATGCATTTCGTGATACATCTTGTAAAAGTTGAGCCTGATTGTACTTCTGTGATGGTGATTTTGAAATGGTTTGGAATGTTCTTGAAGATATTTTATGAATAAAGTATATTTTTGCAAAAAAAAAGCTACTAAACTCTCTGATGCAATAAACTATTGAGCATTGTACTGGGCTGGGAAGGGAAGGGCATGACCCCTCCATCCCTCCATTCCCAAGAGTGAAGCCACACCCAATGCTCCCCCTACATAACTTGAACTTGGAATATAATAAGACATGACATTATTTTCTTACATTCCGTGAATCAACAGCAGCATACATTATGTTCATCCAGCCCTTGAACGTTGCCTGGTAAAGAAGAGAAAAAAGCATTTAAAGAGCTGCAGTTTCAAATTTCCCAAGAAAAGATAGCTCAGAATATTTTCTAAACGCTTAGAAGTTAGAATCTATGGAGGCTCAGAGAGATTAAGGGGTCTGAGGGCAGAAATCACTAAAGTAAAGGTAAATACCAAAAAAAAAGAAGTAAAAACTCCAACAAAATGTTGCCATCACCTCAAGAGGGCTTGAAATATTGCATTCAACTCTGGGCCCCACACCTCAGGAAGGACATACTGGCTATGGAATGGGTGCAGTGTAGATTCACCAGGATGATACATGGGCTATAAAAGGGTTAAATTATGAAGACATGCTGCATAGATGAGGTTTGTGTTCCCCTGAATATAGGAGATGAAAGGATGATCTAGCTGTGGTGGTTAAGGTGAGCAAAGGACTTGGTGGACAGCCTAATGCGAGGGCAGAATTTTTCGTTTGGTATGCAGACGCGTGCCCGACCCGATCGGACGTGAAATTGCGCGCGATGATGTCGGGCAAGTACCCGCTGACAATTAAAAGGCCAATGAAGGTAATTAAAGGTGCAATTGTCTCCAATTTTACGTGGCCCATCCAACCTTATGGCTGGCGGATGGGTGAATCGGCCAGGCGCTTTTTGCATTTTTCATCCAATCTCATCCAAGGGTGGGGTGATGCTTACGTTATTTAAATGAAAGAAAAATAAAAACCTGTGGAGAGCATTTTTATCATGCATATGTATCAGGTGACTGATAGTGATGCTTGGACATTTTTTTCCTGCTTCTTAAAACTTTATTCAACGCTTTTCAGGTCTTCAGCTCCCTGAGGCAGCTCTCTGCCTTCAGGGTGCTTTCTGTCAGCGCTCGCCCCCCCACCGCCTGCGCTGACGTCAGCGCTCGTCCTCTTCACACCCCCACCTCAGCGGTCGGGGGGCCGATCGCAGTCAGTGGCTCATTGCCCGGGCGATCCCGGGTCCGCCGATGGTGCCTGCCCGGCAACCTAAAGATCCAACATCTCAGCATCTGCCTCATCCCCTCCCTGAACAACAGGAATTCTCTTCATGTCCCTTGCCACTCCCTTTTCCCAATACTGTTGCTCAACAGGGGATAAATGAAAGGAAAACTGTCGTGAGGTCAGATTCCAGGGATTTTTTTTTAAGGGGGAATGTTGAAATTGGTAGAAAGGGTTTTGATGAACAACGTGAGTGTGCCTGGATGAAAAAAAGAGCAAAATACCTGGGGTGACCCTATGAGGGAGAAGCGCAGTGACAAATAACAGCCGCAGCTGCTCAACTCCCAGAAGGAAAAAACAGTTCGGACCAGTGCTCTTATTTCCCAGTTTTCACTGGCGTTCCATCTTAAGGTACACGAGACCAGCTCGGACCAGTATTGCTTCCCAGTTTCTACTGTTTTCTCCTCCTGGGTTGTTGTGTTGTGGTTGACTTTGTAGGTATTTATACAGTGCCTTTCACAACCTCACGCCAGCCTTAAACAGCCAACAAATTACTTCTTGAAGTGTAGTCACTGTGCATGCAACAACACAGACAACCATACTTACAAAAATCTTGGGACACAGTCATCGTGCGTTTAAGCCAGAAGAACTCTAATTAGCTCCGGTTTTTGGCAGCTTATCCACAAAAACCACTTATCCCGATTGATAACTGAAAAGCCTTACGACAATCCATTTAGTATTTGGCATTTCAGCATGTCTCTCAAAGCGGTATTAGGGATGCACGAGTAAAGAGGCAAGTCCGGAAATTGCTATTCAGAGGTTACCTGAGGGCTGCCTTTTTGCTTTTCGAGGCTTAAAGTGAAAGCTGTTTCACGCTCTCTCTCGTCAGTAAGCGGGCTAACAAAATGGGCTATACTGCCCGTTGAAGAGGGAGGGGGCCGCTGATTAAAAGGGGAAAAGAATAATTCTCATAATTGGCAGCGACCCTCAGTTAGGAGGCATTTAATCATCAGGAGCGACGTTGGATACAGTTAGTTGGTTTTCTCACGTAAAGAGAGATGGATTTACCGCCCGGTTGCTCGACTCCCTATCTCCTCTTTTGTTTTCTTCCTTTTCTCATTATCATCCCTTTTGCTTCACGCTATCATCCTTTTTACCATTTCGTCTCTCTTGCCTTCCACCCCCACCACGTGCTTGCTTACAAACGCGGCACATCTCCTGCTTCTGCCAGTTCTAACAAAAGGCCATTGGCCTGTAATATTCGCCCTTCTCTCTCCACAGGTGCTGCCTGACCTGCTGGGTATTTCCAGCATTTTCTGGTCTCAGTTCAGTTCCGATTTTAAAGTCTGTTCTTATTGTGACAGAATACTTTGGTTTTGCATTATAATTTATAAGTAAGTAGCAAAATGAATGCCAGTTTAGTAAACAGTTGGAAAGCTGGTTGGTGCACACGGGGCTCCTCTACAGTGTGGGCCAAGGAACTTAAAGCTAAAGGCGCCTTTTTTTTCCTCTTCATATTTCAGATTTCCAGCACCCAGAAATGTCTGCTTTCGTTCCGGTGAAGCCCCTGTGCTCAGGCAGCACCCTGTCAAAAGGAATCACTTCAAATGATTCATAATGTTGGTGCCACAAAGAATCATGGAATGGCAACAGCACACGAGGGGGGCTATTCGGCCCGTCACATCTGTGCCATCTCTCCGAGAGCAGCAACTCAGCTAATCCCCCTTCCCCCATCTTTTCCCCTGCAAATCTTTTCCCTTCAGATAGTTATCCCAGTCTCCCACCTCCCAACCCATCACCTATCCAATCTTTCCTCATAGCTGCAATTTTCCAGTCTTGGAAACATTGCCATAAATCTCCTCTACACCCTCTTTAGTGCAACTTCATCCCTTCTGAGGTGACTGGAACTGCGCACAGTACTCAAGTTGTGGCCTCACTAATGTTTTATACAGTTCCAGCATAACCTCCCTGCTCTTATATTCTATGCCTAGGCTAATAAAGGAAAGGATTCTTAACCACCTTATCGGCCCGTCCTGCTACCTTCATGGATCCCGTGGGCATTCACTCCAAGGTCCCTCACTTCCTCTACACCACTCAGTATCCTCCCATTTATTGTGTAATCCTTTACCTTGTTTGACCTCCCCAAATGCATCACCTCACACACTTTTCTGGGTTGAATTCTATTTGCCATTTTCCTGGCCACCTGACCAGTCCATTGACATCCTCCTGCAGTTTACAGCTATCCTCCTCGCTATCAATCACGTGGTCAATTTTTGTCTCGTCTGCAAATTTCTTGATCATTCCCCCTATATTTATGTCCAAATCATTAATATACACCACAAAAAACAGGGGACCTAGTGCTAAGCCCTGTGGAACCCCACTGGAAACAGCCTTCCAGTCTCAAAAACACCTGTCAACAATTACCCTTTTTTTCCTGCCAATGAGCCAATTTTATATCCAGCTTGCTACATTCCCCTGGATCCCATGGGCTTTTATTTTTTTAAATAGTCTGCCATGTGGGACCTTGTCAAAAGCTTTGCTTAAATCCATGTAGACCACATCAACTACACTACCATTATCAATCCTCCTTGTTGCTTACCCAAAATATTCGTTCAAATTCATTCAAAAAAATTCCCTTAGCAAGCCCACGCTGACTGTGCTTGATAAGTCTATGCCTTTCTAAGTGACAGTTTTATCCTGTCCCTCAGAATTGATTCCAGTAATCTGCCCAGTAATTATTTGCTCTGTGATGATTCGGTCTCTCCCTCGCTCCCTTTTTAACCAAAGTTACAACCTGTTCAACCTTTCCTCATAACAAAAAACCCTTCATCCCAGGAATGAGTAGAGTGAACCTTCTCTGAGCTGTTTCTAAGGCAATTATGTCTTTTTTCCAATAGTGAGATCAAACTGTACACAGTCAGTAATCCATATGTGGTCTCGCCATGAAAATCAGGGACGTGCAGGAGGTCAGAATCGGAGGAGCGCAGAGGATCTCATAAGGTTGTAGGGCTGAAGGAGGTTACATAGTTTCGGAGGGTTGAGGCGATGGAGAGAATTTAAAGCCCATCTCTGCGATTTTAAAAATCAAGTCTTTAGCAGACCAGGAGCTAATACAGGCAAGTGAGCGCAAGGTTAATGGGTGAAAGGCACTTTGCGCGAGCTAGGATATGGATAGCAGAGTTTTGGATGAGCTCAAGTCGATAGAAGGTAAAACCAAAACATTCTGAAATAATTAAAAATCATGGCCATTTCGATTTGTGAGGATTAGCGATGGAGTGCACGCCTTGCAGTACTGTGTCCAAACAAAGGCGTCAGGACAAGGAGAGCAAATCCTATCAGAGTGAAGCACTTCTGTTTGCTCATCTCTCAACGGTGTTAATTTTAGACTGCCTGTTATATCTGGGTGATTGAGCCTTTCAAATGCAAATTAATGCTGTGGTTCTGTGCATCAGCGAGTTGGAACAGCAGGGCTGGTGTGCGACGGGAAGGTTGGTTGCTCAGAGACACATAAAACCAATGAATCAAATGCAGTAGCAGTTTTCAGTGATGCTGGTATCAGGAAATGTTCCACTGATAGCATCTTGAGGCGGCTGGGTGATTGTGTGAAAATAATAGACGCCTACAAACTAATTTTATCCCATGTAGAAGGCATGCACAGGTTCAAGTTCTGCATTAATTGTAATTCTGTGATATACGTGTTAATGTATTATAGACAGAACAATAGTGCCGACCAGGCCACTTCTGCCTGTGCCACCTCTTTGAAAGAGTTTAATACCGTACCCGTATCCTAGAGCCAAATGCAACAGGTAAATGGCATCAAGTGACTCTTGTTTTGTTTGCACTATTTGGGCAAATATTTCTGCACCTCAGCTGCTGCTTTGAGGGTGGCAGGTGCCAGTAACGTAGAAACTAACAAACAAGGGAATGGAAAATTTCTGAAGGTAAATTTAAACAACGCCTGCTCATTTCGTTGTGTGGGGAAGCACATTCAGGTCAATCTGTAAAGGGAGTTTTGTGCATTTTATCATCACAGCGGGCTACTAAAGGGACCCACCATGTAATGGCCATCTGATAGAGCACCACCCGCCCCCCCACAACCAATCCTTTCCCACTGCAAGGACAGGTTAAAGGCTCCCTGCGCAGAATGCCTCTGTTGCATTCAGAGGCTACTACAGTTTTATTCTGCACGTTGGAGCAGATGCACTGAGATAAATACCAAACCTATTGACAGTCTGCACCCTCCAGCGGCTTGTAAGTCTGGCGCACTGGTGCTCACGCACAGCAGCAAGCTGGAGTCACACTTCAACACAGGTCATTTACAAAGCTCGGAATGGGCTCCCCTGTCTGTCTGTCTCTATCTTTCTCTCTTCATACACTGGGGTCCTCAGGAGCAGGTTGGGTGGGCAAAGGTGGCATTGTGGAAATGTCGCTGGAATAATAATCCGGAGGTGCTGGCGAATGCTGTGGGGAACATGGGTTCAAATCCCATCCATGGCAGCTGGTGAAATTTGAATTCAATTAATGGAGAAGAAATGCAATTAATTTAAAAAATCCTGAATTGAAAGCTAGTCTCAGTCATAGCGACCACGAAACTAGCATCAATTGTTGTAAAAGCCCATCTGGTTCACCAATGTCCCTTGAGGAAAGGAAATCTGCCGTCCTTACCCGGTCTGGCCTACGTGTGACTCCAGACCCACGGCAACGTGGTTGAAACTTAACTGCCCCCTGAAATGGCCGAGCAAGACGCTCAGTTTAAGGGCATGTAGAGATGAGCAACAAATGCTGGCCTTGCCAGCGACACCCACACCCCGTGAAAGAATACATTTTAAAAAGGGGAAGGAGGTTGGGGTTTGAGGTGCCCATCACCTTCCCAATGCCTTGGAATTCTCTCAGTGGTGGGGAAAGTGGTGGATGGTCTTCCAGTCCAGAGGCCAATTGAGGCAATTAAATGGCCAATTAAGGGTCTCTTCCCACTGCCGGTGCCATTCTACCAGTGGTGGGTAGGCTTCTGTCGCGCAGGGAGGCCACCAGGTAAAGCCTGTTACCTCACGGAGGGCCACCCTCACTGGCAGCAAGGGCTAGCCACGTGGAAACTCTCCCCCTGCCCTCACCAATCGCCCTTGCCCGGTCTGGCCTACCTGTGCCTGACCGGCCCAGGCGACCCCAAGCCCTCTCTCATGGCCTCTGGGCCATGTCCATGATGCTATTCTGGGCTGGATACAATTCCAGCAGTGACCGTCGCTCCTGGTAACACTGCTGGGACTGAAGAGATGCCAGCCCTCTGGCTGGCCACCTGCTCCTGGAGGCAGCCTCTCAGCCCTTCAAGGGATGGGAGCCCCGATGCCAGGCGGTTAATTGCTTCACTGACACAAAAACCGGGTCGAAGCTCCCATGGAGCAGGGACCAAGTGGGCCGAGTGACCAGCATCATTTTATGCAAATCAGGTTGTCAGAGGAGGGATGGGCATCATCTAAATAGGTCAAGTTCAGAGGTGGGGTATTAATATGAAACAGGGAGCTGAGGCTTTTTTTTATTCATTTATGGGATGTGGGCGTCGCTGGCTGGGCCAGCATTTATTGCCCTTCCCGAATTGCCCTTGAGAAGGTGGTGGTGAGCTGCTTTCTTGAACCGCTGCAGTCCATGTGGTGTAGGTACACCCACAGTGCTGTTAGGGAGGCAGTTCCAGGATTTTGACCCAGTGACAGTGAAGGAACGGTGATATATTTCCAAGTCAGGAAGGTGAGTGACTTGGAGGGGAACTTGGAGGTGGTGGTGTTCCCACCTATCTGCTGCCCTTGTCCTTCTAGATGGTAGTGGTCATGGGTTTGGAAGATGCTGTCTAAGGAGCCTTGGTGAGTTCCTGCAGTGCATCTTGTAGATGGTACACACTGCTGCTACTGTGCGTCAGTGATGGACGGAGTGAATGTTTGTGGATGTGGTGCCAGTAAAGCGGGCTGCTTTGTCCTGGATTGTGTCAAACTTCTTGTGTGTTGTGGGAGCTGCACTCATCCAGGCAAGTGGAGAATGTTCCATCACACTCCAGACTTATGCCTTGTAGATGGTGGGCAGGCTTTGGGGAGTCGGGAGATGAGTTACTTGTCACAGGATTCCTAGCCTCTGACCTGCTCTTGTAGCCACAGTATTTATATGGCTAGTCCAGTTCAGTTTCTGGTCAATGGTAACCCCAAGGATGTTGATAGTGGGGGATTCAGTGATGGTAATGCCATTGAATGTCAAGGGGGCGATGGTTAGATTCTCTCTTGTTGGTAATGGTCATTGCCTGGCACTTGTGTGGCATGCATGTTACTTGCCACTTGTCAGCCCAAGCCTGGATATTGCCCAGGTCTTGCTGCATTTGGACATGGACTGCTTCAGTATCTGAGGAGTCACGAATGGTCCTGAACATTGTGCAATCATTAGCGAACATCCCCACTTCTGACCTTAGGATGGAAGGAAGATCATTGATGAAGCAGCTGAAGATGGTTGGGCCGAGGACACTACCCTGAGGAACTCCTGCAGTGATGTCCTGGGACTGAGAGAATTCCAAAGATCCAGAATCCTTTGAGTGAAGTAATATCTTCTCATCTCAGTCCCAAATAATTCACCCCTCATCCTGAGACTGTGTCCCCGTGTTCTAGATTCCCCAGCCAGAGGAAACAATCTCTCAGCGCCCACCCTGTCAAACCCTTTCAGAATCACGAATGTTTTAATGAGGTCACCATTCATTCTTCTGAACTCCCGAGAGAGATTAAGTCCAGCCTACTCAGCCTGACATCAAAGGCCAACCCTCTCACCTCAGGAACCAATCTACTGGACCTTCACTGTACCTTCTCCATTACGAGCATATCATTCCTTAAACATGGAGATTGAAACTAGACACACTATTCCAGTTGCGGAAACAAAACACTGAATGATTATAGCAAATCTTCCTTATTCTTGTACTCCAATCCCCTTGCAATGAATGCCAAGGAGGTTAGCTAACTCGCTGCAGGCGGGTAGTTAAAACTTTGACCCTTTGGTCTGCACAATTCAGTTTCACACCAGACTGCGGTGATCTGGAATGAACTGCCCAAAAGGATGGTGGGAACAGACTATATCAACATAGAAAAAACACATGCTGGGCTATGAGGAAAGAGCAGAAGACTGGGACTAATTGCCATCATCAGGTTTCGTTTAAAACAATTAGATTTTTGTTTGGGTTCCTGTCATAGGGTCATTATGGCACAGAAGGTTTGGCCCACCAAGTCCATACTGGCTCTCTGTAAAGTAATCCAGGCTCCTGTAAAGAGGCTGGATAAAATACACTTTTAGGAAAAGTCTTGAAGTAAATCCATCGTTTCGTAATTATATTTGATACTGTGAGCTACTGGAAGTGAAAATTCCAACAACCATTTTGTTAAATGCTATGAAAAGCTATTGTTAGACTGATATGTCAAATTGTAATTGAATGCTCTTTGACGTAATGTTCTTGATTATTCTTTTTTTTCTGCTACGCAGAGTCATAAGGCAAGAGCCGTTGAGAGGGGTTGATGGAGTTGGAGTAGTGGGATAGCTCTTTTGAACAGGAACAATGGGCCAAATGGCCACCCTTCTGTGTTGTATGATTCCATGGACAGTGCCTGTTACCAAGTAAACCCTTGGGAAGTGGTGGGGAGGGGGGGGAAGTGAGGGACAACCGGGCGGAAAGTATCTTAACATCATCAGACTTTCTTTCGGCACTTACCACCTGCAATAGGGCAAGGTACCCTGTCCCAACATTGTCGAAGTTGACCTTCTCGTTGTGCCATCGAATGTACGTATTGTTTATTAAATCGCAATCGCTCTTGTTGTTGACTTCGCTGATGGGCAGTGCCTCTCCGCTGGTCATATTCTTACACTTGTAGAATTTGCCTGCGAAGAGGTTGACTCCCATAATGCTAAAAATGAGCCAGAAGATGAGACAGACGAAGAAAACATTCATGATGGATGGGATGGCACCGATGAGTGCATTGACCACCACCTAAACCAGATTAATTGGGAAAAAGATTATGATTCTGGAGATAAACAGTGTGCACAGTAAAAGGCACTGCACCTAATTACACTATACCCCTTTGTTATCTGGCACAAGAACAGCAGGAAGAATCTTCTTCGGATTTTCTCAGCTTCTCTTCTCTACTCCCTCCGGAACAGTGAAGAATGAGAGAGAAAGAGGGAACAAAGCAACTGGTTCATAGCAGACAGGACTTGTAGGATAGAGAGAGACCTTGGAATCCTGCTATATCCCAGCAGCATTGCAACATGCATTTCGAATGTAGCTTGGTGTCAGGTCACACTGGGTCTCAAACTCATAGTCAAATGACTATGCTCTCACTGTCTGAAAGGGACTCGGAAGTAAATGATAGTCCAAGTCTCAGTAACTGGAAGATGGACATCCATAGAGTCTCACTTTCCTTATCATCTCATGGACTGATGAAACCAATGCAAAATTGTTGCATGTCCAATTTCTGACTGGGGCATTTATGTACTGGTACTCAAACCCATAATAACAGGAATGGGGCACCTTTGTTTCTTGAGGACAGTAGCAGATACCACAGGAGGTTTACTCCACTGGATATCTGAAATGCCTCCAAAGGAAACTCCTGTGGACAGGGCACCATTGCTTCTGTTTGGCAATTGCATTTTGAAGGCATTGGCCCAGGCAGCCACCTTTTATTGATTATTTTCTTTCCCCAAGCGTTTTGTCTGCCAGTGCAGAGGGGTACAACGTAATAAAGAACAGGCAACCATGGGTACCAGTGTATTGACCATAACAGCTCAGCTCAGGCAACCAAACCATACAACTATGTCAGACCGGTATTTTACATGCCCATTAACTGTTAAAGAACGTGCAGTAAGGATATTTCATTGCAGACACATGCATTCACATTTTGTTATTGCTTTTCCTCGATTCTTCACTGGAGAACAATCACTGTTTGAAAATCCAATTTAAAAGCTTTATGTAAAAAAAAAACAAGGTCAACCAAGCATGGAGAGAGTGTGAGAGTGATCAGCATCTGTCAACTGGGTATTTGGTTTGGCATTTCAATCTATTTCTCCTATTATTCAGTTAGATGATTTTGGATAGTCCCCTCCAATGTCTGGCTTTGACCGGACTACTTTATGGCAGTATTGCAACATGGGCTGCAGCGGTTCAAGTAGGCAGCTCACCACCACCTTCTCAAGGGCAACTAGGGATGGGCAATAAATGCTGGCCCAGCATAAAAAATATATATACATATTAGAAACATCATTTTCTATTATCTAAATTTTTCTTGTATTGATGCAATGGCCAGAAGAATTAAAAAGTGAACACAGTTTGATCATAGAGGCAGCATTCCAATGAGTTTGTAGAATGGGATTTCGAAGGTGCATAGCCCAGCTGAGAACTGACCACTTTCAGAAACACTCTCACATGCTAGCCATTGCGTAATTACACATTAATCCACTATAAAAGTGAGGGCAATAACATATTACATACAGTACACACTCATGTAAATGCTGACACTGGTACATGTACCGCACACCATCACACAGAAATTGCATGCCATCTTCTAACATCTACTGCTCACTGGGCTGAGACTGCACTGTGTGATCTTAGTAATGGATGGGTTAACACGCTTATATAATTCCTTTGCCACTGCCTAGCAAAGAAATTAACCTGCGCAATTTAACCAAACACATTTAATGCGTTTGTTACTAACATCAGACAGCACAATTTTAACCACCAGATGGCTTCTGCGCTGACCTGAGATGCCAGTCCATTGACTCCATCTCATCATCATTCGCAGATTTCCATCTCCTCTTCTGTGTTGTCCATACAGTCCAGCTAGTGCACAACACACACGTACAGATCTATGCAGTACCAGGTGTGCTAACTGTCAGCTTTCATCAATGGTGTGCTGTATGCGTCAATACACAATTGGGATGCACAGATTTGTATTCGGGGAATGACAACCGAACATATTTATTAGTCATATGGTATGAAGAAATGACGACAATTATATTGAGCCTGTAATAATTGTTAATGTGTTTTTATTTTGCTTTTTGTTAAGTTATGCACAAGTATGTAAACTGAGGAAGTGGATAAAGTCACCATCAACTGTATTGAAGTTCCACATGGTGCATGTACCTTGTGACCTGGCAGATCATATTTATCACTCCTCCCTCTACATCTGGTGAAATGCCCTTTCAGTTTATAGCAATAAACTATCTTGTTTTCTTTATTTGCGTGGGGCATGTACAATTTGCTTCAAAGCATCACGGGAATATGTTCCCCCATCTGCTCAATTGTTGCTATTGATCCCACGGTGCTGTGCCTGTCTCTATGGTTTGTTATTTGCTGCACCCCTGGCTATATAAACCCATGCAATCTCTCATTCACAGGTCCAATGAATGAACCTGACGAGAATTTCATCTAAATCTCCTTGGAGCCTTTGCGAAACTTACAGGAGATTATACTGATCAGTAAAATACAGACAGAAGCACTCATTAATTTTAAAGGTGACTATTCATTTGGGGGAAGGGAAGAAAGATACTTTCTTTCTAAACCATACATCCTACTGGGCCTCTTAATGTACCTGACATGTCAGTTTGCAGAGACCCAAGTTGAGTATATTTGCAGATGTAGGGTTAGGGTTTAGTTTAATCTGGTTTTTGCTTTCTTTTTATTTGTGCGTTTGCACAGAAGCTAAAATAACGGGATGGTTAAGATTGCTGATTTCCAGGATGCTTTAGGGTTCAATGTGTTAGGGTATAATGGAGCTGACTGCGCTGTTTAGATTGTGCCTGTTGAATTTCTTTTTGAGACCACATTGTGAACCAAGATAGTCAAGACAGAAAGGAAGTGGATGAAAGACCAGGCACCTGGGGTTGTGTAGGAACGCTCTCATTTCTGGATGGGGGCTTCTTCACAATATCACTTGTCATGCCATAATGAATCAGCAAGGGCAGTGTGCGTGATTAATGACCAAAAAGGTCTTGAGCTTTCCTCAACAATTAGTAGAGCGAGTTGTGCCCGAGAGGATTGGTGAAGGTTATTTCTCTACCCTGGGGAGAAGTGGGGTAACTGCGTGTATTTCTCTTGGCATACTACTCCTTTAAGGTGAATTGCGTGTATTTGGGCTTAGTTGGCCCTCAATACAACAATAAAGTTGCAACCCTTTTGGATTTATTAGATTTCAATTTTCTTTCGAAGTTGTGGCATGTGAGGTCTCCCAACAAGAGATCCGTTTTGGATAAATAAATCTGCCCTCATCGGCCAATACTATACTGAGCAGCGATGGGGACTCAAAACGTTTCTAACAGTGGAGCCCACCAAATCCTCACTGTTGACTGAAAACTGGTATTATTGAGATAGATGACATTGGATGCATTTATCTTTCAAAGGATCTGTACAAACTATATGGCTACTTGGGCTTTAATTAAGACACTTGTAGAGGCATTACATTTTATTGACTGGAGATGGGCTTATTGAGTCCAAAGGCTTTTCCCTCAGCTCCTAAAAGCAAATAGGACGGGATTTCCTGTTCCTAGGGCTGTTGGATCTTATGGGTATTAGTTGCCATCTCTCCAGAAAATTGCCTAGAGTCTCTAGTAATTAAAGATAATTTCTAAGACACTCAAGCGATAAATCATAGGGCAATAAGAAATTCAAGCCTTTAACTATTTTCTTTGAAGACTTTGGCCGATTTGTTAGAATGGTGTCAGCCGTCGTGGGAAAAGCAAATGCAGTTTCACTGACAGTCAAGAGTCGTCCAGTTGGGTGATGAAGAGTCTATCTGCTTTCTCATCGGCCATGGGGAGGCAGTGCAATGGGTTCGTTGGGAGACCAGTGGTGGGTGTACGGGGCAGGGGTGGGGTGGGACTGTTGGAGGTCATGTGGTGAACAGTCCAGCTATTTGAGCACAGGGAACGTAAGAAAATGAGGATGGGGAGGGTTGCATGTTCGCATTGGAACCTGCTGAGTTTTCCATCTATTTACTTTAACCCTCAATCAGTGTAGACAGACGAAATTCCCATTCACCATGTAGTTTGGCATTCAGTGGACATGCAAGGTATTAAAGAGAATGTCGGGAAGCCTGTTTGGCCCAGTGTTACCAGCTGAAGTGTGCCGAGTCTCTCTCTCTCTCCTTGAACAAGACATACGGCTTCATTGACAAATCCATGCACCACTCAATAACATGCAACACAAACCATTTTACCATTAGTGCCTGTATGGTAAGAATGGACTCAGTGTCAGAAGCAGGCCCTCAGATTCAAAGCATCAAGATATACGCAATCCATCTGTGTCCTATTCGACTCCAATCCTTCCCTCTCTGAGCCCGGGATAAACTCCAGGGCCTCACAAAGGACAAATGTTCATTGAAGATACATTCCTAAAGGCTCTGTGGTGCAGAGTTTTATGCTGATCCAATTGGGAAACCAGTCCAGAGCCTGTGCTCCATATAACCCCACCCCATGTTGTAATGCAAAAGAAACTTTGCAGAATGTTTGTTTGGTTATCAGAATTGTTCGTAAACTGTAGGGTTGCCAACCCTCTAGGTCTGTCCTGGAGTCTTCAGGGGTTAAAGATTAATCTCCAGGGCAATCCAGGAGAAAAATTGACAGAGATATTGAAAAACAAAGCGGGATTCTTTATTTTCTTTGAACACTAGAGGTATGTTGCAAACAGGGTTGAAAGGCTGTTTGACCGACCGTCTAGGATCAGCCAATCCAGCGCTCAGCAGGCTGTTTGTTATCTAATTGACATGGAGAAGCGGCACTCCGCGAAGATGGGCGTGTCAGATGACCCATGGCAGGAGAGTGCGGGGTGGAAGGGGGTGCAGCCGAGGTCGGTGGGGGGGGACCGTGTGAGGAAAACTCCAGGAACGTGTCCAACCAGAGTTGGCAACCCGGGTAAACGGGCCCAAACTAAACTGGCTGCCAGCTCCCCATAATGCTTTGATCATCGAACCTGCCAGCGGACACAAAAGAGATGACTTATTATATAGCCCATTTTAAGCTGGAGTCCAAAACCAAAACGGAACGACTAAATTTTATCTACAACGTTGCGAGGAGAAAGAGAATCTCAGCAAGATTCCAGAAATGACCTGACACTTGGTGCATTCAATGGGTATATAGTAAGTTGATCAGAAATGCAGCATGCTTGATATCCTGGAATATTGCATGCGCTACACGTGCTACAGAGAGTACGTTTTTTTTATTGAGGGAGGGGGATTTGTTCTGACAAAATGGAAGACAATCTCAAGAAGTTAAAACCACAAGGGAAGACTTTCTCATCCCAATTTCTGGAGAGCCGATGTGTGCGATGTGTTTTTTTTTTGTTTGTTGGTGGGGGTCATACTTTTAGGAAAGCTCAACAAAGGAAATAATCAAACGGACGCGTGTAGTGGTTAAGATTTGCAATCTTGTTCCCTTACAGGCCCCAGACTTCACTCTCCCACAATTAACCTCAGTCTGGAAGTACAAGGGATGCTGGCTGCTAGTTAATCCCTTCCCGTTACACCGAATTGCATAGGCTTTGCAGCAGAGAAGCAGGCCATTCCGCCCAACTCGTCCACGCTGGCGTTTATATTCCACACTGGTTTCCTCCTTTATCCTCTGCCTCAACTCTGCTTTTCAGCTTATCCTTGGAGCCCGTTCTTCCCTCATGCATTCGTCTTGCTTCCTCCTGGAAGTGTCTGAGCTGTTTTGTTTCCGCCCATTGCTTTGGTATTGAGTTCCATGTTCTCATTGCTTTCTAAGTAAAGACATTTCCCCCGTATTTTTCCGTTGGATTTATCAGTGATTATCTTGTATTCGTGGACCCCAAGTGGAAACATTCACTCCGCATCTACCTTGTCCAATCTACTGTAGAGTTAAATTACATAATAAATTAATAATAATAAGGTCCCCTCTAATTCTCCTTTGATAAAAGCTGTTCCCAGAATGGTTCCCAATATCTTTCATGTTTCAATTTGGCTTCAGCTCCCATTTTAAATCTTTGCTTGCACTGGATATACCTTTGAAAAGGTTCGAATCCAGGAAAGGGTGCAGTAATGCTCTCTCCAGGTCTCGGTGTTTTTGATTCCAGCCATCTGCAATGGGCCCAGGGTGGCTGAGAAAAACCAGAGGATCAACCTAGGCCTCACCCGTAGGCCCCCGACTAAAACTTGCGTTTCTACAAAAACTGGAAATACTCGGCAGGTCGGGCAGCATGTGTGGAACAGAGTTAACCTTTCAGGTCGACGACCTTTTATCAGAACAAAATAAAAACAGAATTACCTGGAAAAACTCAGCAAGTCTGGCAGCATCGGCGGAGAAGAAATCAGTCAACGTTTCGAGCCCTCATGGCCCTTCAGCAGAACTGAAGCATAGTTTCAACAAGGGAGAAATATAAATTGGTTTAAGGTGGGTGGGGGGGAAGAGACACATTGAGGGTGTGGTGTGAGCAGATAATCAAAAGATGTCAGAGACAAAAGGGTCAAAGAGGTGTTGAAGGTGGCGGTCTTTGTCTGAGAAAAGTGCTAATTAAGAATGCAAGACAGGATATTCAAAGTACAGCTCTAGTGGGGGTGGGGTGGAAGGACTAAAGGTTTTAGTTTTAGATTTAAAAATAATGGAAATAGGTGGGGAAAGAAGAATCTATATAAATTATTGAAAAAAAAGGCGGGTGGGGGGGGAAAAGAAACGGGGTGGGGATGGGGGGAGGGGGGTTTAAGATCTAAAGTTGTTGAATTCAATATTCAGCCCAGAAGGCTGTAAAGTGCCTAGTCGGAAGATGAGGTGCTGTTCCTCCAGTTTGCGTTGGGCTTCACTGGAACAATGCAGCAAGCCAAGGACAGACATGTGGGCAAGAGAACAGGGTGGAGTGTTAAAATGGCAAGCGACAGGGAGGTTTGGGTCTTTTTTGCGGACAGACCGCAGGTGTTCCGCAAAACGGTCGCCCAGTTTGCATTTGGTCTCTCCAATGTAGAGGAGACCGCATTGGGAGCAAGGAATGCAGTAGACTAAGTTAGGGGAAATGCAAGTGAAATGCTGCTTCACTTGAAAGGAGTGTTTGGGCCCTTGGACGGTGAGGAGAGAGGAAGTGAAGGGGCAGGTGTTGCATCTTCTGCGTGGGCATGGGGAGGTGCCATAAGTGGGGGTTGAGGAGTAGGGGGTGATGGACACCCCCTACTCCTCAACCCCCACTTATGGCACCTCCCCATGCCCACGCAGAAGATGCAACACCTGCCCCTTCACTTCCTCTCTCCTCACCGTCCAAGGGCCCAAACACTCCTTTCAAGTGAAGCAGCATTTCACTTGCATTTCCCCTAACTTAGTCTACTGCATTCCTTGCTCCCAATGCGGTCTCCTCTACATTGGAGAGACCAAATGCAAACTGGGCGACCGTTTTGCGGAACACCTGCGGTCTGTCCGCAAAAAAGACCCAAACCTCCCTGTCGCTTGCCATTTTAACACTCCACCCTGTTCTCTTGCCCACATGTCTGTCCTTGGCTTGCTGCATTGTTCCAGTGAAGCCCAACGCAAACTGGAGGAACAGCACCTCATCTTCCGACTAGGCACTTTACAGCCTTCTGGGCTGAATATTGAATTCAACAACTTTAGATCTTAAACCCCCCTCCCCCCATCCCCACCCCGTTTCTTTTCCCCCCCCACCCGCCTTTTTTTTCAATAATTTATATAGATTCTTCTTTCCCCACCTATTTCCATTATTTTTAAATCTAAAACTAAAACCTTTAGTCCTTCCACCCCACCCCCACTAGAGCTGTACTTTGAATATCCTGTCTTGCATTCTTAATTAGCACTTTTCTCAGACAAAGACCGCCACCTTCAACACCTCTTTGACCCTTTTGTCTCTGACATCTTTTGATTATCTGCTCACACCACACCCTCAATGTGTCTCTTCCCCCCCACCCACCTTAAACCAATTTATATTTCTCCCTTGTTGAAACTATGCTTCAGTTCTGCTGAAGGGCCATGAGGGCTCGAAACGTTGACTGATTTCTTCTCCGCCGATGCTGCCAGACTTGCTGAGTTTTTCCAGGTAATTCTGTTTTTATTTTGTTTTGGATTTCCAGCATCCGCAGTAGCTTTTAGCTTTTTGTTTTTATTTTTATCAGAACAGTTCGGGTGAGAGGGTCACAGGCCTGAAACGTCGACTCGGTTTTTTTCTCTCTCCACAGATGCTGCCAGACCTGCTGAGTGCTTCCTGTGTTTTCTGTTTTTATTTCAGTATTCTGCTCTTGCACTTATGTAGTACGTTAAATAGAAAAAACCTTCTGATATGTTTAGGAATGGGAAGAAAGGACATGAGGAAAGTTAGATAATGGTGGGTGGGGTGGTGCTAAGAGGAGAAGCGGTCTAAGAGAGGGATTTTTAGGAGTGTAGCATCTAACGGCAGTGCAGGAAAAGTAGGGAACACTCTGCTTCATCCATGTTACCTCCTCACCTCCCAATGAGGGGGTGAGGGGTTAGTGTTACTGGAGACCTGGCAGCTTTGTCCGCAATAGGTTCTGAGTCACATTGTCACTGCATGCTCTGTGGTGGAATATTCTTATTTATATCCTTACTTGCAGTGGCTTGGAGGGGTCAGATGGCGTAAACGTGTAATACAGAAGTTACCTGTCCATCATCCTCCAGGAGAACGCCTCGCTCTATAACAGTCTCTTCTGTAAATGCAGAGGCAGAAAAGTGGGATCTCCCCTGAACTGCCCAGTTAGTCCCGGGGTAAGGACAAGTGAGTGCATGTTTTCTAAGCTGTGGAGGAGGTAGAACTTGCATAGATAACGTTTACATCCTCAGCATGTTCCCAGGCGCCTCCCAGTCAATGAATGACTTTTGAAGTTCTATCCACAATGGTGCACAGGCCAATGCAGCGACCAATGTGCTCACAGCAAAGTCCCACCAACAGCGGTGAGAAAATGGTCAGTCAATCTGCTTTGAGAGTGTGGACTGAGGGAATAAGTCACTGGCCAAATTCCTTACTCTTCCAATACAGTCACGGGATCTCCAGTTAGGTGGAGCTTTCAGAAGCCCATTGCACTCAGAATGCATGGAACAATCTGTCAGTCCACAATTCTGTTATGTAATGGCGTTGTCAAACATCACAATGGCAAGCAAGAATCAAGAAATGCAGTGTAAGGGTCAATGATGTTCATTATCTGAGCTTAAACATTATTAAGAACCAAAGTTAACACTAGATATTGTTTGTGGATAAGGGGCTATTAGTAAATTAATTGGATGATAATTTTCTTCTGCTGCATAAGCAACAGCTAGCTTTAAATTATATCTACAGACATTTTTGAATTTACCATGGATTTGTTATAAACTTTTATTGTAGGCATCCTAATAAACCTTGGATGCTGTATGTGCATGTGTCCATTGCAATTCCTGTAAGACTCTGAAGTCAAAGCAAAGCCAGTATCATGTTCAGAGGCCCCAGGATTTGCGCTGGTCATTTTGTATTTGAACAATGCAGATGCTTTCAGTTATTTCACTCAGGGGACCACATATATGGTTCTATTTTTCTCCCTAGTCAACTCTTTCTTCCCATTCCCTCACCCTACATTTCATTTCTCACTCCCCTCCACCCCATACAAAATTCCGCTGCCCCATATTCTATTCGTCCATTACCCTGGTGCTCACTGAGCACCATTGGTCCCAAGTCTGGCAATGCCTCAATTTTAAAGCCCTCATTTTAAAGTTCCTCCATGGCTTTGCCCCTCCCTATCTCTGTAAGCTCCTCCAGGCGTACAAATCTCCAAGTTGTCTACTTTCCTCCAATTGTGGTTTCTTCTTCATCCCAAATTTTCATTGCTCCATTTGGCAGCTGTGCCTTCAGCTACCTAGGCCTTAAACTCTGGCATTCCCGTCTTAAACCTCTCTGCCTCTCTCTTTTCCTTTAAGAGGCTCCTGAGAAATGACCTCTGAAAACTGACCTCTTTGACCAAGTGTTTGGGCCACTTGTCCTAATGTCTCCTGATGTAGCTTGGTGTCAAGTTTTGTTTAGTGGGGAAAATTCTGATTTAGAGGTGTCCAGGCATAATCCCAAGAGTGGTAGCTTCACACCATTGCTGAACCCTCCTTAAAACCTACCTCCTTGACCAAGCTTTTGGGTCACCTAACATCTCCTTAAGTGCCTTGGTGTCAATTATTTGTGACAAGTGCTCCTGTGAGGTGCCTTGGTATAGAAACTTAGAAACTAGGAGCAGGAGTAGGCCATTCGGCCCTTCGAGCCTGCTCCGCCATTCAATATGATCATGGCTGATCCTCTATCTCAACGCCATATTCCCACTTTCTCTCCATACCCCTTGATGCCCCTAATATCCAGAAAATCATCAATTTATTTCTTGAATATACTCAGTGACCCAGGCTCCACAGCCTTCTGTGGTAGAGAATTCCACAGGCTCACCACCCTCTGAGTGAAGAAATCTTTCCTCATCTCTGTCCTAAATGGCCTGCCCTGTATCCTGAGACTGTGACCCCTGGTTCTAGACCCCCCCCAACCAGGGGAAACATCTTCCCTGCATCCAGTCTGTCTAGCCCTGTTAGAGTTTTATACGCTTTAATCAGATCCCCTCTCATTCTTCTAAACTCTAGTGACTACAGGCCCAATCGAGCCAATCTCTCCTCATACGACAGCCCTGCCATCCCTGGTATCAGCCTAGTGAACCTTCGCTGCACTCCCTCTATGTTTTATTCTATTAAAGGCAAGTGGTCATAGTGGTTGCTGGACCATGATCAGGGCCGGGAGGCTTCCTTTGCCTAACCTGCCGCTGCTAAGGCCAATTGTACAATCACTGCTAACCATTACCACAGACATCAGTTAATCCAGCTCTGTTCACAGTCTAGCCCGGGGCTTATCTGGTCTGTCTGTCTCAGCTACCGGGCCATAACCTTTGCTGAGCTGTTGGAGGCCTCTTCTTGGGCCTTTCCCAATTTGGGGGCTCATGCCATTTCTAAAAATTTAGATCTGAAGCTTTCAAAGTGTGAAAACTTTTTAATCCATCAACGTTTTGAAATATCAGCAGCCATTCCTGAGAGGGTCAGAGAGGCAAGATGCTTCAATCTGAGGAGCAATATGAGTTGGAGATTGACGTGTACAGGATCTGGTTTTGTAGAAGACAATTAGTGACGTAGTTCCTATATTTAGAAATGGTGATAATAGAAAGTTTCAGTGAGCCTGCCCAGTAAATGTCGGACTTGATTCAGCTTTGAACTCTCCCATTATTACTTCACAAGCCGCAACAGAAAAACAAACCAAACAGCAACACAAAACCTGCCATCTAATGGCAACATTGGATTTAAGCTGGGTGTTTCTTGGGGATTCAGTGGTTTCAGGTTCAAACCTCTCCCCTCCCTCGCTCCCAAATCTCAGACCGGAAAGTCGCCCACCGAATTGCGGGAGCCCACAATGAACACCCACCTTTCTACTGGCTGCCCATTACCGTCGCCCAGCAACAGAACGGCCGCCCTAAACTAATAGACGGACAGGAAAAGGGAGGGACGGAGGCTTATGTCATAAACTCCCTGCCTCTACTAGAATACGGGTTACGACAAGGAATGACCAAACCAGACCTGCTAAGTGTTAAGCTACTTGACATACAATTGCATCCATTTTGTCGGAGGATGAGTAAAATGTAGGGGTGCGATTTTGCCCACCATGCATCAACCACATGGCACCCGACCTTCTTTCTTTCCATCTTACCCTCATCCCTTCAAATCGTGATAAGGCTCTTAATGGTCTCAAAGCTCTGAGTGTCCGAAGGGATTTTATGGGAGCTAGTTCAGCGTATCCCAAGGCATTAGCTGTTAGGCTGACTACAGAGACCTACATAAAAAACACAAAAAGACGAGAATCCATTCTATTATCAAATTTCCTGCCAGCCTGATAAGGCACTGGGTGGGCCTAAACTGCTGGGTCCACCCTGTGGCTACGGTCACTTTCCACCTGAAAAGAAATCTAGGTTGGTACCTGCTGAGAGAAAATGGGTCAAGTGTTTGTTTTCAATCTCGGTCAGTGGTTTGACTGCCTGCAGAAAGAAAGCACGGTTTAATAAAGATACCAATAAAGCCCGAACCAAAGATCTATACATGTTGTCCCAACTGAGTGAGAGCCATAAGCCTCTGATCGTGTGGATAGCGTAAATTTGGAGGGGCTGGGCAGAAGGTTTAAGATAAATGGCAAAAGACGGAGAGGGGGGACCGGAGGATTTTTTTTTGAACCTGTTACAATCTGGATTGCACTGCCTGGATGTAGGTTCAATAGTAACTTTCAAAGGGGAATTGACATACGAACAAATGGAATAGGGCCTTCGAGCCTGCTCCGCAGGCCCCGTTCGCGTTTCGAATGCCACATGATGACCTTTGATTCCCTCGCCTAACAAGAATCTATCTACCCCCGCCTTGAAAATATTCAATGACCCCCACCTGCACCGCCTTCGGAGGCACAGATATATATTTGTAAAGGAGTGCATTCCCAAGGCTATGGGGGAAGAAGAGACAAGCGGGCCTAGTTTGGAAAGTTCGCACAAAGAGCTGACACACAGGCACAATCGGCCCGATCGCCTCCTTTCGAGGAAAAGCCGAAGAGCCGCACTGTCATCTGAGGTTAAATTCTAGGTTGGGGTTCCCAAACTGGTGTTTGCGACCCCCCCCACCCCCCGCGAGCATCTGGGGTCCTGAGCTCTGAGTAGCAATGGCAGCTGTGGAGCCGAGACCCAGCTCTGACAGTCCCGCAATCGGCCATGAATCCCCTTTAAGTGCCCGTGGGTTTCTTTGGCCTGGTGGCCGAGTTAAGCACTCTGGGGTCCGGCTGCGGACTCCAACCGGGCCTGCAAAACGGCCGGCGCCTTAGTTGTTTTCTGTGCCTAGGTCCCCGCTGTTTGAACCCCCACCCTGCTCAACAACTCTTCCCCTGGCTGCGCCCTCCAGCCACCAATCTTCACTCTGGGAGTCGCACCAACTACGGAGCATTAAAATGGAGTCACAGCAGAAATAAGTTTGCCGTTAAATAGGTTTTATTTAGTTGACTGCTGTGAATGGCTCCTCGCTGCTCTCTGGTCTCCCCGCCCATTCTCTTTGCTTTATTCTCTCGCGGGATGGGGGCGTCGCTGGCTAGGCCAGCATTTACTGCCCACCCCTACTTCCCCTGGAGAAGTGTCAGTGAGCTTCCCTTAACATTTATAAACCTTCAAACAGGTTCAGTTGGACAATGGGCTCCTCTACTCAATGCGGCACAGTTCTCTGGATCAGATGGTTCATAAGCAAACAGCCAATAACTGGCCTCGCGGTGGGTGAGATTGGCACCTCTTTAGTTGCTCCGTGAATAGGAATAGTTCCATGGGCAAACACCACGGGAATGATGGGCAGTTACTCAATTCTTGGGCTGGATTTTGTGAGACGCTGTGCTCCCCACGACTTCCCCACCCCCCCTCTGGAGCTAACAACTCACCCACAATGGCTGCCCACCGCAATTTAATGCCGGGAGCAGCATTAATTGCTTTAAAGGCGAGACCACTGCACCTATCTCAGGAGGAGGTCCCGCCTTAGAGAGCGGATGGCCAATCGGATGGCCAGCAGCTCTGTAGCCCCCGCAGCAGCAGCCGGGAGTGGTGGCCGCTGCTGGGGCGACAGGCAGTCCCGTCAAGTAGGGGAGTGCAGGGTCAGGGACCTTGGCGAGGCGGGGTGGGGAGGGGAGGAGAGGGGCTGGGGGCACGGGTGGGTTCAAGAAGCCAGGGGATGTGGGTTAAAAGGGAGCTGGCCTTGGGAGTGGGGGAATCAGGGATGCCTGCGATGGACTTCCCAAAGGAAGTCCACCCCCTTGCCTCACACCATCCCACGCAACTAAAGCTGCCGGGCTTTTCACATGTTGTGGGCCTCCCCCTGGCTGCAGGTGATGGACCGGCAGAGGCAGGGTGAGGCCCCACAGCGGCCATTAATTGGCCACTTAAGGGGCATCAATGGGCCCGAAGGTGGGCAGGCTCTCCGCACACCTCCACCCCCACCGCCTCCAACCCCAACCCCTGTAAAACATCAGATGGGTCAGGTAAGCAGCCAGAAGGCCACTCGCTGGATTTTACACCCGTCCCCGTACCCCAGGCCTGTCTTCAAACCCACCAGCATTGGGAGCGTAAAATCCAGCCCCCTTGTGTGACTAAGGCGGTTCAGAAAGATGTTGGTACAAGTAAGATGCCCTGGGCCCGAGTAGCTCATCGAAACCTGGGACAAGTGGATTTATAGTGAAAAATACTCCAGGCAATCCAAGATCAAAATCAAACTGAACTGCGTCAACATAAACCAAGCTGCAAATCCATCGAATGGATATACAAGTAATCTTCTCCAGTCTCTAGAGAGATCGCTGGGAATTGCAAATAACAGACATGCCTATAATCGTGTTATAGGGTCGGGTCTGATTTAGCGTAGGCTTTTCAAAAGATCTTTCAGGCCTTGTACATTTACAGTACAACATGTATCAGACTGTGGTTCGGACTCCATCTGGTTTCAGGCAGGCTTGAAGTAACATTCCTGAGAGGGAACATTCCCTCGAAAATGGCAGAGATAAAAAGAAAGACCACATTAGTGCAGACATGAATGATTCTGTGCCCCCCACCCAGTGTTAGTATTTGTACAGGCATCGCTGTTAATATGGTCGTATAGCTACATAGACGGTCGCCCTTACCCTCATGCCTTCAAATCTGGATAAGGCTCGCAGCGGCCTCAATGCCCTCAGGGTCCTGAGAGATTTCATGGCAACAAACTGGTCGTAACCAAGAGTCTTTGTCAAAAGGCAAAGAACAGAAATCTGTGCAGATTGAATGGAATGGAATTGAATGGTTATCTACGGATTGTAGCTTCAAGCTGTTAGGAAAATGCGGAGTTACAATAAAGGTCACATTGCAGCATTCAACAATTCTCAAGAGGCTCTGGGTTAATTACTAGAGTAGAATCTAACTGTGCCTTTAGGATGAAGGCTTTTTAAAACATATCGGGTCACCTGTAACAGGATGTTAATGTCAGGCCAATTCATCTTCGGAAGTACATTGCCTGCTCGTTTCTCACTTTGTTAAGAGCTTTAACCGATGGTTGAAAACACCAATAGATTGTTCAAACAGTTCAAGGCTCCACCATGTCGTATTGGTCCTCAGGTCATATACTAACCTCCCCTTCTCCCCTCTGGCTAATCTGTTGCCTCCAGTTACCAACCAGAGTTGGAATTCAGCGCTGTTCTCTCCCACCTTGCTCCTCTCCAAGAGAAAGGAAGGATATGCTGCGTTGGGGAAGGGGGGTGTGCTCACTTCTCTCAGCGTTCAAAGTCACGAGTGAGAAAGCTTCTCAAGAGTTGAAACGAAGACCACAGTGTTTGGGACAACTCTCGACTCATGCTTACCCAGGTCTGCGATGTGTGGGACCATTCCTCGGAGTGGCTGCTCGAGCAAGTCATTGTTGTGGTTCTGACCCTTGACAAAAGGTTGGTAAGCAACACACAGGCCAATCTGTGATGGCAGCTATCTAGCTCAATACAGAACCCAATGATGAGAATATTCCCTTAAAGTAAGAAAACTTTGTACTTGTAAAGTGTCTTTCACAGCCTCAGGACATCCCAAGGCACTTTACAGCCAATTAACTACTTCTGGAGTGTAGTTATTGTGGTAATTAGATAGGAAATATGGCTGCAAATTTGTGAGCAGCAATGTGTCACAAACAGCCATGAGCTAATGAGCAGATAGTCTGTTTTTTATTGATGTTGCTTGGGGGATAATTGTTGGCCTGGACACCAGGGATAACTCTCCTCTTTATCAAGGTGTCTTGGGATGTTTTTACATCTGCCAGACAGGGGGGAGAAAGAGCCTCAATTTACCGTCTTATTCAAAAGGGGGCACCTCCAACAGTGTAGCTCTCCCTCAGCGTTAGCCGAGATTCTGTGGCCAAGTCCCTGGAGCGGGGCCCAAAGCCACAGCTTTCTGCCTCAGAGGCAAGAGTGCTACCCGCTGAGCCACACTGTCTTTTCATGTCCCTTTTCACGTCCAGTTTAAGTATGGTAAAGTCATGCCTAAAAACGAGAGAGAGGTTTGTCTCCCTCTCACTGCTCTGTTTATACCAGGGCACAGGCCAAGGTCAGAACTAGGCCTCAAAATAAACCCAACAACGTTATTGCTTCATTGAAGAAAGCAATCATTTTAAGCAAGACACTTTTTAAGTAAAATAGAAGTGCTTTCTTTGGTGCTTTCAAAGTCATTTGGGTTGGGTTCCTAAATTTGGGATGAATTGACATATCTTCATGAGGTGAATTATACATGTACTCAGTTAGGCTGCTAGATGGCGCACTAGACTGCGGTTTGGAAGGACAGTCCATCCTCCTCAGTTGTTGCTAGCCAAACAACAGGTCTTCTGGGAGTGCCGGCTCTCCATTGTTGTCACAGTTAGTCACAGGTTTGTTGGATCCTGTAGCTAAGCAACAGCAGCCGTCTGGGAATCGAAGATAATAAGCTGAGCAGTGTGGTTTAAGAAAGCTTTACTAATGGTGACGGGGCAGGAGGAAACTCACTCAAAAGAGCACGGGCCGAGTTGGAACATGATAGAAACAGGGAGATGAGGCTAGTCCACTGAAACACGCTGGGTGTCAGCCATGTGCAAGGGGAGGGCTGGGGCCAAAATTCAATCAAACCACTCAAGCCAGAGTTCAAATCATGTCAATTCACCCATTCAATAAGGTTAAATGTCAATACACTCATGCAGTCATGTCAAAATCTTCCCCAGGCCTCCACAGGAAAGTACATGCATTACCAGCAATGTTAAATACGTAAAACACTTGTGTTTACCTTCACAAAGCCTCCAGTCGGGGCACAGTGGCGATGTGGTGGCAGCCTTTATCAACTATCCTGAACCCATTTTAACCTTTCAACCAACAACAAATCATCACAACAGCAGTTGGGGTACCATTTCCACAGAGCATTCGGCTAATTGGGGGGGTCATCTCTCATGTCCCATTCATCCTGGCTATTGGAAACCACGTCAGCCTTTCCCCAGGCTGCTAGCAAAGACACCATAGGGCGGAGTGGAATGGAAGAGGCCCAGATTCAGACCGGCGATTGGTGCTGTTCTAACGTGGTGGCCAGAGAAAACCTTCCCGAGGGAGTTAAAGCTCCCACTCCTGATGGATGCTGTGTATAATGTTAGGAGCGAGACTCCCCCCTTGTATTTTTTTTAAAGAAAATCTTTCTTGAGATGGGGATATCCCCGGAGAGGCTACATTATATTGCCCATTCCCAAGGCGGCCTTAGAGAAGTCGAGAGTTGCTCTTTCCCATTAAACGGTCCATCTTTGGAGGTTTGTGTTTCAGGCCTGATTCCGGGGAATGGGTTTAATGGGAATGCCAGTCTGAATGACTATGGAGTCCGGATGATCCGTGTGGCATTCCTGTTGTTCCCGAATGATGGCATGATGTTTAGACTTTGCATGTTTCAGCCTCTTTGGCGGGAGGGGGGTGGGGCGGTGGGTGTGGTGTGGTTGGGAGGGGGGGATGGAGAATTGTCTCAAACTTATGCTCGGCATCTGTAGCAGACATTTATACTTCTAATTTAATAAAATAATTTTATTTTTACATGGTGAGGTCCGGTGGTGCGCAATGGGTAGCATCCCTGCCTCTGAGCCAGAAGGTCTGGGTTCAAGTCCTGCTCCAGGACTTATGAGGGACGTACGTTCATAATACAGCCAAACAGGATGAGTATCAATTCTTGCAACACACTCCAAGGGCAGGCAGTAAGAGCGGGAGAGATTCCTGGTCATCCATGTGATGGGAAGAAAATTGGAGCCTCCATCATCACTGCCCATAGCTCCAGACTACAACATGGATGTAGAAGTGTACGTTGCCATAGCAACTCAGTTTCCTCTGGGGCCCAGTTGGCTGGATGATGTGGACCAGATTGGTGCCAACAACATGGGGTTCGATTATATAGACCCCTCGGGCTGTTTGACTCACAAGGGATGTATGCAGTGGATACTAAACGTATCATAATTGAATTGGAGCACCTCAGGGTGCAACATGATCTATGTAGATAGTGCAATGGTATTGAAGTTGTCTGTCATGACCACATTGAAATGTCTGTAATGTTGATTGATTGTATTGATCAATGTGGAAAAGTTGAATATGATTGCACTTTTTGTGATGGCTGTTTGGTAATATTCGTTCAGACATTTTATGAATAAAGTATATTTATCCAAAAAAAGAACGGGGATCGATTCCCTGTTCCGGCCGGGTTGGGGTAGACTCAGCACCTGCCTCCTTGCCCTACCCGTGGTGAAGGTCACGGTGCTGTGGGTCGGACCTGCCTTGGGGCGGAGAACTGAAGCAGAAGATTAGTGGTTACTAGTCCATCCAGTAGCAGATGAGGCTGACCCAACAGTCACGTGACTTGAGACCCACTTCTTATGGCAATAACTCTCCTGCGATTAGCTGACAGACAGCATCACGAGATTTAGGATACAGCTAGCTGTCCTTGTGCTAATAAGGAAAAAAGTGCCATTATAACTATCAGACTCATCTGCACATTGTATTCGGTACCTCACACCTCAGCGTGTTAAAATCAAGAGTTAATTATAGTCCCACTTCAGCACTGTTCACAGTGATATAACCCTCTCGCTCGCCAACTCATCATATGGTTGCCTTGGGATCATGGAATTTGGAGAGTACAGACATATGTAATCGCTGAGATGGAAAGGCAAGGAAATTCTATCTGTCCAAAGCACTCCCTTCAGTTATAAAAATATTTGTTTATGAAAGAGGTCCATGATATCATCTCCCCTGACATTTTGCGTTTTCTTCACAGCAATGTGAGCCACAGTGATTGGTGGAACTATGAGGAATGTGCAGGGTTCTGGGAAAAGGGCAGGGGGCTAGTGGGATTAATTGGACAGTTCCTTCAAAGGGCCAGCACGGGCATGATGGACTGAATGGCGTCCTTCTGTGCTATGTAATTCTAGAACTTCCTTTGTTTGGTGGAGCAACTCCATTGGATTAACAGGGTTTTCTTTTGCCAGTTCACCCCTTACTATACTATGGAAGATGACCTTGAAAGGCTCTAAATGATTGTCTTCGGGTATTCTATGATTAAGCAACCTCAAGTCACGAGAAGCTCAAATTCCGAATATTCTGGAGCTAAGTTATTGACACCAAGTGGGAAATCTGAAGAAGTGTCACACGGAGGAGAAATTTCTTCGCCCAGAGAGGGGTGAACCTGTGGAATTCGTTACCACAGGAAGTAGTTGAGGCCAAGACATTGTATGTTTTCAAGAAGGAGTTAGATATAGCTCTTGGGGGCGAAAGGGATCAAAGGATATGGGGAGAAAGCGGGAGCAGGATATTGAGTTGGATGATCAGCCATGATCATAATGAATGGCGGAGCAGGCTCGAGAGGCCGAATGGCCTACTCCTGCTCCTGGTTTCTATGTTTCTATGAAACGTTAGCTCTGTTTTTTTTCTCCACAGCTGCTGAGCTTTTCCAGCATTTTCTGTTTTTATTCTGGAAACCCCTCTATCTGTCTGTGATGCCTCTGGGAAGATCTATCCCACCTTATGTCCATTTTCTTTGGAAGTGGGCGGGAAACTGTTGCTGAATTTCGGTTTCCTTGCGCTGTCGTGTCTTCCGTCTTACGCCAACCTCCCAATCCTTGTGAGGTGGATCTTGACACAAATGAAATATCGAGCCCAGTGAATCCACTCACTTTGCACGCTTGAAATATCTGCCGTCTTTTCTTTCCCTTTAGTCTTTAAATTTGCTTTCAGCGTCGAGCCCTGCATTCAAACAAACTTTGCAAAGCCGTTGGGAGATGTTTCCCTCAGCAGAGTGTTCACGCTTTGACCTTTGGTGCCAATTTCCCACTTAACAGGCTTAATTGGGCGTAATGGGAAAGGCTGGAAATTCTCAGCGCTTCTGGCAGCATCTGGGGAGAGGGCAACGGCAGAGTTAACCTTTCGAGTTGGGGACGACGCTTTGAGGAAGAAGCTGCCGGGCCTGTCGGGTGGTCCCAGCACTTTCTGGTGTCGATCAGATTCCCGGCAACCAGGCAGTTGTTTTGCTTTGAAGCTTAGCTGGCGCCGAGCGAGTTGCCCGTAACGGCACAGAAGCTGGCTCCGGGAACAGCAGCCGGAGGCAGTGCGGGGAACTGGCAGAAGGCGTTTTTCTCCCATTTCTCTCCTCACCCCCCACCTCAAAACCCAGATCCGAGGGCCCGGTAAACAACCGCCCCACCCCGCCGCAGCACCTGGTGCTCCCGATTCACAAACTGGCCACTGCCAACAGAGCGGCAGGTCGAGATAGAGGGTAGGCAGGCCGTGAAAATTCCTGGTAGGAATTCTGAGTGATCGGCGAGGGGAAGGCCGCTCAAGTTCATTCGGAAACACACAATCCGATTCACAGAACAAAAAAGGGGGAGAATATTGAAAGTAAGTTTGTCACAGAAGAAGTGAACTGGAATAAAATCAGCCAGAGTTAAATGTTTTGTCACTGGCGTACGTCGCTGAAATGGGATGGTATGGATTTAAGTGCTGAATGGCTTTCGGAATTTACATGTTTGTCCGTGGCCAAAGGCTATTGTTATATCACTTTTCTTTTCCTGTCAGACTATAGACGAATGCTCTGTGCATGGTCCAAACCACGAGGTATAGACCCATAGCTTTAAATAGAAAACCAAAAATCACAGTACGTCTCGTTGTTTACGAATATAGAACGGATATAATTCGATGAAAACACATCTGTAAGAGTCTTAGATGACCTTAATGAACACAGACATCAAACAACAACAGCATTTCAATCAGTAGATTTGATAATCAAAGAGTTATAGCAATCCAACAAAGCCGGGGCCCGTTCTCCCACATACTTACAGCCACAATCAGGAAGTCCAGACAACACCAGGCATTGGTGAAATACTTCTTGAAGCCATAGGCCACCCACTTGAGGAGCATTTCCAGCACAAACACATAAGTGAACACCTTGTCCAGGTATTCCAGCACCACCTTTACCGCTGGCCTCGTATCGATGTGAATGTCTTCAAATGTCTGCAGGGCAGAGAGATGGAATCAGCGATGGAATTGGCGGGGAGGTGGGGGAAGAGGAGAGAGGGTGATAGTGATAGAGCAGAGCATCAGCACTGTGAACGATACAGCACATTGTGGCCTGAGGTTGAGAGCTGCTGCAGTTGCTCTGTACCCCCGAGGACCCCAAGCATTGCTCGATGCCTGTGAATCCACACGCAAATGACAGTATATAGAACGTACGGCACAGAAACAGGCCACTCAGCCCAATTAGCCTGTGCTGGCATTTATCCTCCCCATGACCCTCCTCCTGCTTCACTTGAACTCAGCCCATCTCTAAATTCTCCGACTCCCCTCTCCTTCGTGAACTTATCCAGCTTGCTCACTGATGCACGTACACCGTTCATCTCACTTACTCTTGTGGTAACAGGTTCCATATTCTCACCACTCTCTGAGTAAAGAAATTTCCCCTGAGTCCTTTATTGGATTTATAAGTGACTAGCTTCTATCTATGGCGTCCAGCTCCGCTTATCACCCACAAGTGGGAACATCTTCTCTGCATCTACCCAGCTGGACCACTTCACAATTTTCAAGACCTCTGCCAGGTCAGCCCCCACCCACCCCCGCCGATCCTCCACCCTCTTCCCCGCGCGCGCCCCCCCCCCCCCCCCCCCCCCCCCCCCCCACCCCCCAATCCTTCTCTTTCCTGGAGAAAAGAGTCCCATCCTGTTCAATCTTTACTGACAGCCCCAGTCTCGGTTATAGGCTCAGGCAGTGACGGACAGTAAGGAAAGGCCCTTCCTGCTTTGTTGGCATTGGGTCACTAGTGTTGCCCCTGGTTCCCGCCCTGCTGCCCCCACCTGCCCCCCCCCCCGCCTCCTCCACCACCCCCACACCACCTCCTCCCACCCAAAACCCTGAAAATTTCAGATCAACCACAGAGAATGAGGGTGTGGAGGAGATCCGGTATTGCCAGTCACTGCCCCTATTTCCTCAGCTTTGTTTGAGGGGACTGAGCCTTCCCTGGGTGTAAACCAGAGGAAACTCTCCATTCATAAACTGCAAATAAAATAAGCTCAGATGGTATAACTTTTCTATACCATTCAGTTCCAGAGAATCACAGACTAGTACAGCACAGAAGGAGGCCATTCGACCCATCAGTTATGGGCCGACTCTTTCGAAGAGCACTTTCTTCTAAACGGCGCAAATAGAAATAGATAAGTATGATCTGATAGCCATTACACAGTCATGGCTTCAGGGTGATATAGATTGGGACCTGAATATTGAAGGGTACATGACATTTAGGAAGGACGGCAAGTTAGGAAAAGGTGGAGGGGTGGGTCTGTTAATTAATGATGGTATTAGCACATTAGAGAGGGATGACCTAAGTTCAGGAATACTGGATGCAGAAGCGGTTTGGGTTGAGATGAGAAATGATAAAGGCAAGGAGCCACTTGTGGGAGTATCGTACAGGCCCCTTAATTGTAGCTACACGATTGAACAGAGTATAAAAGAAGAGATAATGGGAGCTTGTCAGAAAATTACAGCACTAATCATGGGGTTTTTAATCTACATATAGATTGGAAAAATCAGATGCGTAATGGTGGCATAGAGGAGGAGTTCATAGAATGTTTTAGGGATAGTATTTTAGAACAGCATATTCTGGAGCCAATGAGAGAGCAGGCTACACTAGTCTTGGTATGTGCAACGAGATAGGGTTAATTGATAACCTCATAGTGAAGGCACCTCTAGGGAGCAGCGATCATAATATGATTGAATTTTGCGTTCATTTTGAGGGAGAAACGAGTGGGTCCAAGACTAGTATTTTAAACATAAATAAGGGCAATTATGAGGGCATGAAAGCGGAGCTAGCTAAAGTGAACTGGCAAATGAGGTTAAGGGATAGGTCAATAGAGGTTCAGTGGCAGACATTTAAAGGGATATTTCAGAATGCACATGATACGTTCCAATAAGAAAGAAAAATTCCAAGGGGAGGGCCCACCATCCTTTAACTAAAAAAGTTAAAGACAATATCAAATTTTTAAAAAAGCATATAATTATGCAAAGACGAGTGGCAGATCAGAAGATTGGAAAGAATATAAGGAACAGCAAAGAATGACAAAAAGGTTAATAAGGAGAGAAAAGTTAGAGTACGAGAGAAAGATAGCTAGTAATTTAAAGATGGATAGTAAGATTTTCTATAGATATTTGAGTGAGGAGAGTTAACAAAGTGAGCATTGGTCCTATAGGGATTGCGTCTGGGGAATTGATGATAGAAAGTAGGGGGATGGCGGATGAATTAAACAAGTAGTTTGCTTCAGTCTTCACTATAGAGGACACAAGTAACATTCCGGAAATTGCTGTAAATCAGGAAATAGAAGGGAGAGAGGAACTTGGGAAAATTACAATCACATGAGAAGTGGTATTAAGCAAATTGTTGGGGCTGCAGGCTGACTGATCTCCTGGTCCAGTTGGACATCACCCTAAGGTCTTGAAAGAAGTGGCTAGTGAGATAGTTGATGCACTGGTTTTAATTTACCAAAATTCCCTAGATTCAGGGAAGGTCCCATTAGGTTGGAAAATAGCTAATGTAACTCCTTTATTCAAAAAAGGAGGGAGACAGACACAGGAAACTACAGGCCAGTTGGTCTAACATCTGTCATAGGAAAAATGTTAGAAGCTATCATTAAAGATTTATAGCAGGGCACTTAGAAAAATGCAAGGCAATCAGACAGAGTCAAGATGGTTTCGTGAAAGGGAAGTTATGTTTAACCAATTTACTGGAGTTCTTTGAAGGAGTTGCATGTGATGTGGATGAAGGGGACCTGGTGGAACTGGAACTTAGGTTTCCAGGAGATATTTGATAAGGTGCCACATCAAACATTATTGTGGAAAATAAAAGCTCATGGTGTAGGGGGAAACATATTGACACGGATAGAAGATTGGCTGGCTAACAGGAAACAGAGAGTAGGTATAAATGGGTCTTTTCTGGTTGGCGGGATGTGATGAGTGGTGTGCCACAGGGATCAGTGCTGGGGCCTCTACATATTATAATTTATATAAATGACTTGGATGATGGGATCAAAGGTATGGTTGCTAAAGTCACTGATGACATCAAAATAGGTAGGAAAGTAAATTGTGAAGAGGACATAAGGAGGTTAAAGAGGGACATATACTGGTTAAAATGAGTGGGCAAAGACCTAGCAAATGGAGTGTAATGTGGGCAAATGTGAAATTGTTCATTTTGGCAGGAGGAATAAAAAAGAAGCTTATTATCTAAATGGTGAGAGATTGCAGTGATCTGAGATTCAGAGGGATCTGGGTGCATAATAAATGCTGACCATTGCCAGCGATTCCCACATCCCATGAAAGAATAATATAAAAATAGTGGCCACCTGCATCGTGTAGCTGGAACCTGCGGCTATTAGAGGGCAACCTGCGGAGGGTGTAATGTTCTCATTAAACTGCATAGGTGCATGGGCTGACCAGCAGTCTCGAGCTTGGGGATAAATGGCCCAGCAACAAAATGTGGTCCCTTTAAGATACGCATGAGTGCGGCTGCATAGCAGCCTTAAAGGGGCTGCGCCCACCGACAAGGCATTCGAGGTGACGTCGGTAGGGAGCAGTTGTGGTGTCATTGACCTTATCTGGAATGGGCTGGGGAGTGGCTGAGTAGGCGAGATCCTGACCTTTTTTCAGAGTGTTCAGCCAGAGTTCTGAGGGGAGGAACAGAACGCGGAGAGGCTGCCAAAGGTGCTCAGCAACGTGGCTTTAAGGGGTGGAGTGTGGCTGACATGCGTTGATCAGGGTCGCACCAAGGGGCAAGTTACAACTCACCAGAGCCCCACTGCTCAGCAGAATCATGAAGATGATGAAGGTCTCGAACCAGTTGTGTTCCACAATCTTGTAGCACGTTTTCCTCAGGTTCCACCAAACCTTCCCGTATCTGGTCGCGATGTCCACCTGGCAGCAGGTAAAGTGGCGAACACAAGCTGCGGAAAGAGTGACCAGGTCAGGAGCCCACAGGAGTGACTAACACTTATCCAGAATGAAAAGAACAGTCAAAACTGGGAAATAAGAATACTGGCCCGAACTGGTCTTGCACACCTTAAAATGGAACGCCAGTAAATAAGCAAATAATGGGAAATAAGAATACTGATCGGAACTGTTTTTCCCTTCTGGCACATTGCTGGACTGGTGTTAAGGGGGTCTGTAATTATATATTACACCTTTCACAACCTCAAGAAGGGCTAGAAATTCACCTTGTGATCGTATCTCACTGACCACTGGTTCCTCACCCCGGGCTTCCATATAACTGAATACTGGGCAGTACATAACAGGCGGCAGATACTGTAACATTCACTGTCACACACTGCCACCCCAGGCCAATCTCAACCCTGGTGTCTCAAAGTGCTTTACAGTCAATGAAATACTTTTTGAAATGTAGTCACTGTTGGAATGTAGGGAACATGGCAGCCAATTTGCACACAGCAAACTCTCACAAACAGCGATGTGATAATGACCAGAAAACCCTGTGTGATTTTTTTCAAGTGACCTTCTTTGAGAGGTGAATATCAGCCAAAACAATAGTCAAACCACTCCCCTGCTCTTCCTTGGAGCTGTGCCATGGGAGCTTTTACATACACCCGAGAACTCAATCTAATGTCTCGTCTGGAGGACGGCACCTCCAACAGTGCAGCACCCCCTCAGCGCTGCACCGGGGCGTCAGCCTAAGATTTTGTGCTCCAATCTCTGGAGTGGGACTTGAACCTGCAGCCTTGTGCCTGAGGGCTGATCGTGCGCCTAGAACCGCACTGTCACTGATCATTTAGAACTCCAACTGTGACATAACACAGAGGCAAAGTCCTGCCAGATCCACACAAGGAACAGAATCCCCGAAGGGCCAATAGGATGACAAGTCCTGGGCTCGCTGAGCCCTGACCTTTCCCGTCCACCTGGCCTACATTGGCTTGCGGTCTGGCAACGCCTCAAATATGCAAATTTAAGGGAGACAGTGGTGTAGAGGTGATGTCACTGGGCTATTAATCCAGATGCCTAGGCTAATGCTCTGGGGACATGGGTTCAAATCCCACCAAGGCAGCTGGTGGAATTTAAACTCAATGAATAAAATCTGGAATTGAAAGCTAGTCTCAGTAATGGTGACTGTGAAACTATGATTGATTGTCATAAAGACCCACCTGGTTCACTAATGCCCCTTTAGAGAAGGAAATCTGCCATCCTTACCTGGTCTGGCCTACATGTGACTCCAGACCCACAGCAATGTGGCTGACTCTTAACTGCCCTCTGAAGTGGCCTAGCAGCCACTCTGTTCAAGGGCAATTAGGGATGGGCAACCAATGCTGGCCAGTGTCAGTGATGCTCACACACCAAGAAAGGATTTTAAAAAAATTCTCATCTTTCTTTTCAAATCCCCTCATGGTTTCATCCCTCCCTGTCTCTGTTACCTACCAGAGTCCCCCAACCCTCTGAAATCTCCGCGTTCCTCCAGGTCTGACCCGATGCACACCCCTGATTTTGTTTGCTGTGCCATTAGCGGCTGTGCCTTCAGCAGACGAGGCCGTAAGCTCTGGAATGCCCTTCCTAAACCTGCCCGCCTCTCTCGCCTCCTTTAAGGCTCTCCTCAAAACCTGCCTCTCAGACCCCACATTTGGTCACCTGTCCTCATAGCTCCTTATGTGGCTGGGTGTCAAATTCTCTTTGGAAATCCTGCTGTGAAGCACCTTGGGATATGTTACTGCCTTAAAGGCGCTACATGAATGCAACTTCCAGTTGTTGTTCGCAAACCAATCAATTATTCCTGAAGTGAAATCGCTGTTGTAACATCCTCGCCGCGTAATATTTATTCCACCGGCTGCTCTCTGTTCTCCAGAGGGTCAGTCTGGACTATGTTAAAGGTGCCATATAATGGCAGCTCGCCGTTGTTAAGTGGATGGAAACGCAAGGTCATTGTGTCCCACAAGTGTCACTCTTAACGACAGCTCTCGCTCAAGGCATTCGCCCAGCAGAGCTGACCCTGCTCCAATACTAAATACGATGGGCCTGACTACATTGCCTATACACCCGCCTGGGTACAAGCTCAACACTGCACCGATTTACCTAGAGGTGGGCGTGAGGATGCAGGCCTGTCTGCTGTGGGTGTTGTACTGGACACCTTTGCCCAGATCGATCTTCTGAGGCACTTGAAGAACAAAGGGCAGCCAGTAAAGAAATATTACGCAGCGAAGGTGTTACGGCTGTGATTGCACTTCAGAGGTGATTGATTGCACTTCAGAGGCGATTGATTGGTTGTGAACGGCAGCAACAACAAGGAGTTGCATTCATATAGCGCCTTTAACACTGTAGCACATCACTAGGCGCTTCACAGGAGTGACTGTCAGCCAAAATGTGACACTGAGCCACATGAGGAGATATTAGGACAGGTGATGAGGGGAGCATTTGAAGGAGCATTTTTAAAGGAGCATTTTTAAAGGAGGATTGAGAGGCACCGAGGCAGAGAGGGTTAAGGAGGGAATTGCAGAGCTTGGGCCTCGACATTTGAAGGCACGGCCACCAATGAGGAAGCGATTAAACTCGGCGATGCTCCAGAGGACAGAATTGGAGGGGTGCAGTGGTCTGGGAGGGTTGTAGGACTGGAGGAGCTTACAGAGACAGGCCTTTAGAACGAGCTGAGCTTGTGAACGGTGCGAAAGGAACGTAATCTCTTTTTGTTTCGCAGCTGCCCTTATGTTGTATATATGGGGACGGGCAATAAATGCTGACCTTAACGTTGTATATATGAGGATGGGGAATAAACGCTGGCATTGCCAGCGATGCCCAGCTTCTATGAATGGATCAGTAAAGTGGCAGCTTCCCCATACATTTTGGAGGAAAATGACTCTCAAAACAAGATTAAAAAAAAATTCAATTTGTCAGATAACACAGGCTAATTCAGTCTGATTTTGAAAAAGCAGCCTAATCCAGCACGGCATTAGACAATAACACTGATGGCCATTTCAGTGAGATTACTTCAGTGATGTAACAGGGCGCTCAGGTATCATTTCCTCTCTGAATGAAAAAGCGCTACATCCTACATCCAGAAGCATTACAGTAAGTGACACACTGTACTCTTCCCAGAACCATTACTTGGTATTACTTGCAATCCGACCGTCACCAACTCAACTCAATCTCCCCGCCGATCCAGATCAGGCACAATCTGCAACAACATTCAGGCTCTCCTTGTATATTCAGCTTCGCTGGATTTGGATGGGTCGGGTTTCTTTGTGGGGTACCAATACTGATCGTCCGACAATAATTCACATTATTTTACCAAGTATCACATTGCCCCACCTATACCTCGCACTCGAACCAGGTAAACACGCAGTGCTCCAGATGTTGTGCAGGGGGAGATTTGGCAGAGGAAACAGATTAAAGGTAATTGGCAAAAGAGTCGGAGATGACAAGGATGATTTTTTAAAATATAAGCCTTTATGAGCTTTAAGATGCAGAGGTCACTGCTTAAAAGGGTGGTGGGAGCAGATTTAATAGTATTCAAAAGAGATCGGGGTAACTGATTAAAGGGGAGAGGATTGCAGGGCTGTGCGGAAAGCTGAGGGAATGGAGCTAATTGGATAGTTCTTGCAAAGCTGCATGAGGGGCTGAATGGCCTCCTTTAGCGCTGTAAGGTTCTACACCCTGAGTTATCCGGATGGTGGGATTTCCCTTCCCCCACCGCCACCCCCTCCCAATCCAAAGAGTCGGTGGGCAACACATTCCCACCAGCTCCGAGTGCCCCACGGCCATTTCACACTCGAGTGAGCGTCAATTAAGCCGCGGGTGGGACTTCCACCCCTTGCTCAGGGGGGGAAGCCCCGCCTCAGAGAGCTGCCGGCCAATCGGATTGGCTGGATGCCCTCCAGTCCCTGCAACAACAGGAGCTGCAGTGGACTGAAGAGGACATTCGGGACGATCCCTGAGCCTAAATCCCGGGGACCAGAGGGCAAGGTAAGGTTAAGGGGTCCCAGGGCTGGGAGGGTAAGGGAAGGCCTGGGTGAGGGGGGGGGGGGGGGCGGGGGGTGCAAAGGGGGCAATTGGGGTGTCGGGGGAGAGGCTGGGGTGGGGAGGGGGATCCAGTGGCTGCTGGACATCAAGGGGAGGGTGCCCAAAGTCAGAGGAGGGCTTCTGATGGAGGTGCCCCCACCCCCAACCTCCCCCTTCCCACCTGACGCCTGGGCCCGTTCACTTTCAGGCTTCCCTCACACCAGGTAAATCCCCCCGCCAGCCAACAACTGGCCACAGGGGCCCCAACTGGCACAAGGGTGGGTGCAAGGGTGGCCCAGGAAATAGAAAGAATGTGTCTTAACTGGACAGAAGCAGGAAGCGAGATCGATTTCTTTCAGAAAATAGTATTCGGAGGGATGACTTGTGGTAAGTGTAGCATGGTTGGGAAGAGCAAGCGATTTTGGGTCTATGGTTTCCAAAACTCTCCACCACTGGGGGTTTTCCTCACCCCTCATACCTGGTTTTGCTGAACACAGACAGAGGTTGATTGCTTTGATCAGTCAAGAGCTCCATTCTCATTGTGTCATTTTTTTTTATTCGTTTGTGGGATGTGGGCTTCGCTGGCTGGGCCCAGCATTTATTGTCCATCCCTAGTTGCCCTTGAGAAGGTGGGGGTGAGCTGCCTTCTTGAACCGCTGCAGTCCATGTGGTGTAGGTACACCCACAGTGCTGTTAGGGAGAGCGTTCCAGGATTTTGGCCCAGCGACAGTGAAGGAACGGCGATATATTTCCAAGTCAGGGTGGTGAGTGACTTGGCGGGCAATTGGATTGGCAGCCCTTCCACAAACATTCACTCCCTCCACCACCCAAGGCACAGTGGCAGCAGTGTGTACAGTCTACAAGATGCACTGCTGGAATTCACCAGGGCTCCTTAGGCAGCACCTTCCAAACCCACGACCGCTACCATCTAGAAGGACAAGGGCAGCAGACACATGAGAACACCACCACCTAGTCAGGATGGTGAGTGGCTTTGGAGAGGAACTTGCGGGCGGTGGTGTTCCCATGTATCTGCTGCCTGTGGCTAAAAATTTGGTGAAAGAGTTAAGTATTAATGAGTTTAAAGGAAAAAAGGGAGGTAAAGAGCTGGAGATGTTGAGAGAGGGAATTCCAGCCCAGACAGCTAAAGGCGTGGCCGTCAGTGGTGGAGCAATTAAAATTGGGAATGTTCAAGGGAGCAGGATTAGAGGAGCACAGATATATTGGAGGGTTGTGGAGCTGGAGCTGGAAGGGGTTACAGAGACGGGGAGGGGCAAAGGCATGGAGGAGTTTGAAAACACAGATGAGAATTTTAGAATCGAGGTTTTGCTTGACGGTGAGCACAGGGGTGAATGGAAAGTCTTGCTTAGGCAACGAGAGATTTCTCCATATGGGTCAGGCACCAGCAGATTAGAAACAAAGGTCTCCAGTCCGTGTCTAATAGGGATGAGTAATGTTGATGTGGGAAGCCCAGTGTTTGAGGGTCTTGCTGGTTTTGCTGACAAGTTGAGGAGGTGTCAAGTGAAAGTGAAAGTTCTTCCAATCAGGTAATATCAGGGTCGGACATTTGGCTGTAGACCACCTGTTGCTCCTTTGTCAGGGAAGCTTGGCAGACAGGAATCCAAAAGGATAGACGGAAGGAAATAACCGAAAGCTAATGGGGAAGAGAGATGTGCTGTGTGACATAGCACAGGGCTGGGAGCGCATTGATCTAGGGAGACATGTGCAAATGTCTTGCTCATGTGACTGAATGTTAGAAAGAAAGAACTTGCATTTACTTAGTGCCTTTCACAGCCTCAGGATATCTCAAGGGGCTTTCCAGCCAATGATGTGCTTTTGAAGTGTAGGAAATGCAGCAACAAATTTACTCTCAGCAAGCTCCCACTAACAGCAATCTGATAACCAACAGATCATCTGGTTTTTTTTTAAGTGTTGTAGGGTAATAATATTGGCCAGGATGCCTGTGAGATGCCACCTGCTCTTGTTCTAAACAGTAACTGCAGCATTTTTTACATCTACCTCAAAGGGGCAAATGGATTAATGGTTCACGTGAAAGACAGTACCTTCAAGAGTGCAGCACTCCCTCCGCACGGCACTGGAGTTTCAGCCTAGATTTTGTGGTCAAGTCTTTAGAGTGGGATTTGAACCCACACCCTTCAGACTCAAAGATGAGGTTGCTACCCACAGAAGCTCTAATTAACTCAGGGTTTTTTCTCGAGGGGCCAAATGTCATCCTCCTGCTCCTATTCCTTATGTTATTATGTAGTCTGGCACTCTCTTCATTCACTTGTTGAATGCAGCAATAGCAGCTTACCTGGGGTTCCATAGAATTTATAATATCGGCATAGCAGCTGCCTCCAGCAATATGCTGTGTTCAGTGGCTGACACATCCTGACAAAATCATGTGAGCAAATGTCACTTTGGCACTGTTTGCACCAAACTGCTGTGAGAGATTTAGCATCATCTACGAGCTTTCTCCTGCTGCAAGGCCTGGACAATGTCCAGGCTTGGGCTGACAAGTGGCAAGTAACATTCACACCACACAAGTGCCAGGCAATGATCATTTCTAACCATCATCCTTTAACACTCAATGGCATTACCATCGCTGAATCCCCCACTATCAACACCTTGGGTGTTACCATTGACCAGAAACTGAACTGGATTAGCCATATCACTACTGTGGCTACAAGAGCAGGTCAGAGGCTAGGAATTGTGCAATGAACAACTCACCTCCTGACTGATCTGTTTGTGTTTCGAATTCCACATTCCCATCTACCCCCGATAACCTTTGATTCCTTTGCCTAACAAGAATCTATCTACCTCTGCCTTAAGAATATTCAGTGACCCCGCCTCCACCACCTTCTGAGGCAGAGAGTTCAATGCTGCACAAGCCTCTGAGAGAAAAACATTCTCCTCATCTCTGTCCTAAAAGGGCAACCCCTTATTTTTAAACAGTGACCCCTAGCTCTGGACTCACCCACAGGAGGAAACATCCTTTCGATATCCACCTTGTCAATACCGTTCAGAATCTTACCTACTTCGAACAAATCACCCCTCACTCTTCTAAACTCCAGTGGAAACAAGCCCAGTCTGTCCAACCTTTCCTCATAAGACAACCCACTCATTCCAGGTATCAATCTAGTAAATCTCCTCTGAACTGCCTCCAATGCATTTACATTCTTCCTTAAATAAGGAGACCAAAACTGCACACAGTATTCGAGGTGCGGTCTCACCAATGCCCTGTATAACTGAAGGATAACATCCTTACTTTTATGTTCAATTCCTCTCGTAATAAAGGATAGCATTCTAATAACCTTCTTCATTACTTGCTGTACCTACATACTAACTTTTTGTGCCTCATGCAAGAGAACACCCAGATCCCTCTGCACCTCGGAACTCTGCAGCCATTCTCCGTTTATGTAACATTCCGCTTTTTTATTCTTCCTGCCAAAGTGAACAACTTCACGTTTTCCCACATTATGTGCCATCTGCCAAATCTTTTACCCACTCGCTCAGCCTATCTATATCCGTCTGCAACCTCCCTATGTCCCCTTCACAACATCCTTGGTTGGTACAGAAGGCGGCTGTTTGGGCCACTGGGTTTATACCGGAATGTAGGAAGGGGTTACACAAGAGCTCGATGTCGTATCATTGGCCATCCAAGGCTCTCACTCACACACTCCCCTTGCTTGTGGGCAGGAGAAAGGCGCACACAGTTTGAGATAGGAGGCTGCCAGCGGAGGAGGCCAAATACAGATGCACACCCTCTCCCCACCTAAAGAGGAAACCGTGCTAGCCGTCACAGTATGGGCAGTAGCATAATCGTGGCAGGAGGCATTGCTGGAGGAGACCGTTGTGCAGGGTTTCCTCACATCTTAGCCTCTGGTGCCCCTCTTACTTCCATCTCGCTCTAGGTTACAAATTACAGTTCAACGGTTACTTCTCTGTCCCCTCACACCATCAGCTAACACTTGTCCCCCTTTTTTCCTTTCTGTTGTTGTGGACATCCCTCTGCCACTTGAAAAAAGATGTAGCCAGTTTTCCTAAGGTTCAGCATCGCTAAATCTCCTCCCAGAAAGCACCAGTTCAGACATTAGTACCACAAAAGGCTAGGCTAGAGGAGTGAAAATTTAAAAAAAAACTTGCATTTATGTAGTACCTTTAATGACCTCAGGATGCCTGAATTCATTTTACAGCCAATACTTTTGAAGAATTATTGTAATTCAGGGAACCAACAGCCAATTCATACACTGCAACGTTCCAAAATGAGATGAAGGAGCAGATAATCTATTTTAGTGCTATTGGCTGAGAGTGATAAATATTGGTCAAGGCATTGAGGAAAATTGTCCAGTTCTGCTTTGAAATAGTGCCAAGGAATTGTTTACAACCACCTCAGAGACAGGGCCTCATTTTAATGTTTCAGCGGAGGAGTTGTTATGTATTGAACCTCTGGCTGCCATTGCGCAGGATGTAGGGCCGGGGCAAGTGGATATCATAGGCTTCTGCTGGTCAGAGGGTGAGATCCTACACTAGCTCCACTGTCGAGGACCCAAGCTACCAATGAGGGCAAACATGAGGAAATGCTAGGTGAAGTACCAGCGACTTTGTGCACAATGGCTCAGACATATTGGAGGAATGTTGGGGTTTTTCACAGAGTCCAATATAGACAGCTCCATGAAGGTGACAATGGTGCCCACCATGTCTGTGCCATCTCTGACAGCTTCTATGACCATTCATGTTGCTGCCATGGAAGCTCAGGGAGCTGTCAACCTTCATTAGGGGGCTGCCAACCTCAACAGGGGCTCCCAAAGCCTTACATCAATCCTGCACCCTATGTTCACCTGAAGACGTACAAGTGCTGAGGACTTCATGCCAGCCACTCTGCCAGCGTCCTTATTAATGCCAAACATCCAGCTGGACCAGAGCGCCTGGCCCGTGTCGAGATGGTTCTGTGAGGTAGCCTGGCCATTAAAACCCAGAGGTGCTGGAGGTGGCCCACAATGACCTTCTGATGGAAGCTCAGTAGCCTTCCATCTCACAGGCAGTAGCCACCGGGTCTTTAACATACTTAAAAACGTCCATACGAAGGATTCCTAAGGGTATGTAGGCCCTGACTGGCAACATTACTCAAAGATTTTTTTCTGAATCCCAACTGAATTCTATTCAGGGCTTACAAGATACTTATCCATTCACCAATCCCGTACCCTTCCCTTGGCCGAGTTGGCGCCTACCTTCTGTGAAGCATTCGTCTGGTTCCACAGCCTCCTCCATTTGCTCTGAAATGTGCTCGTCGTCATCCCCTTTGCTCTTCATGTCCACAGTACTCGCTTCAGAACAACTGGTTAGGTCATCCATCTTCTGAAGAGAGAAGACAAGCACATATCACACTAACTGGATCCATCAACAAGAACTCAGCTATACTCCTTTCAGTTAAAGGCTCATTTTGGGACACTCTTCTGAAACACTGAGAGAACTTTGATCAACAAGCCTGTTTATTATGGAACGTAACACTATCATAGACCCTTCGGGTCAAATGGGATGTTCCTATGCTGTACGCACTATGTGGTATAATTCCAGGTAAGTTTTGCTTGCATTGAGATGCATGGGGAGGTGGTGGCATTCTTCGTATTGTCACTGGACTAGTAATCCAGAGAACCGGGTCTGGGGATCTGGGTTCGAATCCCACCACAGCAGATGGTGACATTTGAATTCAATAAAAATCTGGAATTAAAAGTCTGACGATGGCCATGAAACCATGGTTGTAAAAGGTGGCATGGCTGGGGTATTAAATGAACACTTTGCATCTGTCTTTACCAAGGTCAAGCTGCAAGAGGAAGTAGTTCAGACATTTGAAGGGTTTCAAACTGATGAGCACAAGGACCTGCCAAGGAATAGGCTATGTAAAGAGAAAAATATGACTTGCGCTTATACAGTGTCTGCCATGGCCTTAGGACATCCTGAAACTCTTTACAGTCAATGTGTTTCTGAAGTTTAGTCCCTGTTGTATTGTAGGAAATGCAGCAGCCAATTTGTACATAGCAAACTCCCAAAAACAACAATGTGACCAGATAATCTGCTTTTAGTGCTGCTGATTGAGGGGTGAATAATGGCCAGGGCACTGGTGATAACTCCCCTGTGCTTCTTCAAAATAGTACCATGGGATTTCTTATGTCAACCTGAGAGGGTTCACAGGGCCTCAGTTTGCTTGAAAGATGGCACCTCCAACAGTGCAGCACTCCCTTCATATTGCATTAGAGCATCAGCCTAGATTTTGTGTTCAAGTGCTCAGAGTGCAACGTAAACCCAAAAACTCTGGCTCTGAGACTAGAGTGCTACCAACTGAGCCACAGCTGACAACTCTTCATCAGCCTGCCAAAGTCAGGTGCTCTGATACATGGGCAGCACACTTTAGCAAGGCTTTTCCTACAAGCTAACTGCAGCAGCTGGCCAAGGCTTCTTTAGCAGCACCACCCAAACCTACAACCTCCACCACCTTGAAAGACAAGGGCAGCAGGCACATGCCAGCACCAGCATCTGCAAGTTCCCCTCCAAGTAATACACCACCCTGCCTTGGACATTTATCATTGTTTCTTCATCGTCACTGGGACAAACTCCTGAAGCTCTCCCGCTAACAGTGCTGAGGGTTTACCGGCACTATATGAACTGCAGTGGTTCAGGAAGGCCACTCAAGGACAATTCATTGTCGGTTTTCCTGCCTTATTGACAATGGCTATTTCTTGCGTAGAATGGTCTGTTTTGCGTTCTAATGTGGCTGTGAGGCCAGTCTGCAGAGTGAGTGGCTTTCTACAGCATAGGCAAGGGTGAATTGCCTGATTTTGTAGGGGCAACCCAGCCTTTCTAGCTTGCCTTTTGCCCTTTGCTGCCGGTATTCTTTGCTGTTCAAAAGGAAACACCGCCAATTGAGATGGCTCCCCAGGCAGTTCATTCCTGTTCGTTTTTCCCCCAGTCTGTGGTGGACATGCCACACTTTCTGATGTTCACCATAAGGGCCTTAATCTCAGCCTACCTCACAGGTGGTGTCCAAATTTAATTTAATGACCACCTTAGGGGTTTTATTGTCAGTCGTACATACTACATGTCCATTCCACCTGAGCTGGACAGGCTCCACCATGAGTGCTTCAATTCCAGATGTTTCTGCTCTTTGAGGTGCCTCGGTATTGGACGCTTTGTCCTCCCATTCGAGGCCCATGATATTCTGAAAGCACCTCATGTGGAACCTGTGCAACTGATTAATATGTCTGGTGAACGTAGTCGATGGGTGGAATTTTCCATGCCTGGTGTCGGGCGTCATGGCGGGTGTGAGTGGACAATATGGCGGCAAGGCCAAAAATTGGTTTCACGACATTGTGAACCAGTTTGCGATCGCCCACTCCATCCGTCAATGGCCGGCACGTTGGGAACCTCATTGTAATATATATAAGCCCAGCTCACTGGAATCACCCCACCCAGCCCCCCACCCACCCAATGCTGGATCATTGGAGCAATCAAGCCGACGTGTTTCACAACAGCATTTGTAAGGTGTGCACCTGGTGAGCTGCAGTCCGGGGGGAGCTCGGGGGTGAGCGCACGGTAATGCTGCGCAGCGGTTGCGAGGGTCACATGTTGGACCTCAAGGCTGAGGCGCCGTTCATTCAGGCAAGGGCGCAGGCAAGTCGCATTTCCCCAGCTGGCTGACAGTGTGGGGGTGGGACAAGGGCTGCGCTGTGGTTGATGTGAGATGGGGGGTGAGACAAGGGCTGCGCTGTGGTTGATGTGAGATGGGGGGTGGGACAAGGGCTGCGCTGCGGTTGAGGTGAGTTGGGGGGTGGGGTAAGGGCTGCGCTGTGGTTGATGGTACTGCACAAGCACGTGCGGGAGGTGGGGGGGGAGGGAAGCTGCCATGCATTAGGGAAACCTTGTATGAAGTGACCATTCCTCCACAGCTGAGACAGTTCAGACACAGCTACATTAACGTGCTTGGAGTCGGGCCTCTGGCTTATCTGCCTCACTCAAGCAACTCAGAGGCATGAAAGTTCCATCAAATGCTCCAGAGCTTTTCACTGCTCGAGCACAGACTGCAAACTAATGAACGTTTTAATGGACTGTAGAACAATTGGACAACTGTGCACATTGTACAATGTGCTTGCTAAAGCTGGAAATGGAGCAGCTCACAGCTCCTTGCAATGTCATCATCCCGGCTTGGACCAGTCTCCCCCATGGTTCAAACTAACAGAGCAGCCTTGATGCGTCTCACGCTTTGGTGGAGCAGACCATCGGGATGCTGAAGATGTGGTTCTGGTGTCTGGACCTGTCAGGTGGAGCCCTGCAATACAGTCCATAGAGTGCGTCACACATCATCGTCATCTGCTGTGCCCTTCACAACCTGGTGCTACAATGGGGAGAGCAGCTGTCTTGTCCAATACAAAAGTTGAGCATAACCTCTTTGTTCCTGTGCTCTGTGCCCCTATTAATAAAGCCCAGGATACTGTACACTTTATTGACTGCTCTCTCCACCTGTCCTGCCACCTTTACTGACTTAGGCACATATACACTTATGCACATATACACCCAGGTCCCTCTGCTCTTGTGCACTCTTCAGAGTTGTACCCCTTATTTTATATTGTCTCTCCATGTTCTTCCTACCAAAACGAAGCACCTTACGCCTTCCTGCATTAAACTTCAGCTGCCACCTATCTGCCCACTCCACCAACTTGTCTATGTCATTTTGAAGTTCTACACTGTCCTCCTCATAGATTACCATGCTCTACAATCGAAAGATCTGGATCATGTCCCATCACCCTTTCAACTTTATTTCCCCATTTCGATTCTTCAGGGTTTCTCTGTATAAACTCAACGTGCTCAGTGCTGGAAATATTGATTTCACTCCTTTCCAAAGCAATAATGACCTTTCGAAGGCACAGAACACTCCAAGAGCGATCTACCCTGTTCAGAGCTGGAGAAATTAGCTCCAACAAGAGCTGGATGGACCCCTATGCTCGCAAAAATCACAATCCATTGAGTATACTGTTTCTAAGGAGGAAACGGGCTCGGTAAATCGAGAATGATATGGGAATCTCCTTCAGTTTTGTAGGGCTGGGTTATTAGAGGTCTCTGTGAGGGACAGAAAATCAATGGTGGGAGTTCTTGAGGGTAGCTGTGGTTTATCAGCAAATTGATGTGGGGACAGAGCCCCGGAGGGAATACATCCTTTCAGAAAAATAGTTCGCCAAAAATGTGCCAGCTGTGGTTGGTATTTTGGGGATTAGAGTCCAGGTCACTGCACAGGTATTAAAATGCCCAAAGCCAGTCGTGGTTCAGTTAGTAGGTCCCACACCAGGAGACTTGAGCCAAAATTCCAGACTGACACAAGTCAGGAGTGTGGTGGAATACTTCCCACTTGCCTGGATGAGTGCAGCTCCAACAACACTCAAGAAGCTTGACACCATCCAGGACACAGCAGCCCACTTGATTGGCATCCCATCCACCATCTTAAACATTCATTCCCCCTACCACTGATGCACAGTAGCAGCAGTGTGTAACATCTACAAGATGCACTGCAGGAATTCGTCAAGGCTCCTTATACAGCACCTTCCAAACCCACGACCACTACCACCTCGAAGGACAAGGGCAGCAGATAGATGGGAACAGCACCACCTGAAAGTTCCCCTCCAAGTTCCTCACCGTCCTGACTTGGAAATATATCACCATTCCTTCACTGTCACTGGGTCAAAATCCCTAATAATGCTGTGGGTGTACCTACACCACATGGGCTACAGTGGTTCAGGAAGGTGGCTCACCACCACCTTCTCCAGGGCAATTAGGGATGGGCAATAAATGCTGGCCCAGCCAGCGACACCCACATCCTATCAATGAATAAAAAATACACAGTGAAGTGTTGAGATGTTGCCTTTCTGATGGGATGTCTAAACCGAGGCCCACACTGCCTTCTCGGGTGGAAACAGAAGATCCCATGTCACTATTTGGATGAAGTACAGGACTCCTCAGTGTCCCTGTTATTTACCTCTCAGCCAACTTTACTGAAAAGAAGAGTTGCTGTTGCTTGTGGGACCTTGCTGTGCGCGAACTGGCTGCCGTATTTCCCCACATCACCACTGTGGCTACACTTTAAGAAGTACCTCATTGACCGTCAAGCCCTTAGGGATGTCTTCAGGTCACGAGGGGTGTGGTACGAATGTAAGTCTTTCCTTCTTTTGCCCTCAACCAAAGTGGGCCCACAGGTGTTGGGCTCAGACATCATTTCCCATGTTGGAATGGCAGGGATTTCGCCATCCATTTTGCACTCCTTCGGGCAACTTATTCCCTAGTTGTCTCGGACACTAAAACAGGGATAGGTTTGTGTCAGCCGTGGCTCAGTTAGTAGTGTCCTGCCTCTGAGTCACGTGGCTGTGAGCTTAAGTCCTACTTGAGTGACTTGAGCACAAAATTGGAGTCTGCCGCTCCAGTGGAATACAGAGGTCTCGAGACCTCTAAACCACAGGCCCATCTGCCCTTCAGCCACATGTTCAGGATTCCCGACACTACCTTGAAGAAGAGCAGGGGAGTTCTCACTGGTGTTCTGTCCAGTAGTTAACCCTCAGCCAACATCACTAAAAAAAAACCCAGATTATCTGGTCATTATCACATTGCTGTTTGTGGGAGTAAGCTCTGTGCTAAATGGCTTCTCCATTACAGCAGTGAAGCCCTTTAAAAGTACTTCATTGGCTGCTGTAAAGCATTTTGAGATGTCCTGTGGTCATGAAAGGCTCTATCCAAATGGAAGATTATTTTTTAATTGGCTATAAAAACTTTGGGTTGTCTTGACGTTGTGAAAGGCGCTAGATAAATGCAAGTCTATCTTTCTTTCTTATCACTGAAGGGGGCCCTTCCCCTTAAACGGCCAGGATTCCATTCAGACCAAAAGGGGGTGAACGAGATAATCAATTACTGACAACATTCAACATCTCATTTGTTAATGGAATGGGAGAATAGATTAGTGCGTGTTGAGGATGTGACAGCCTAATGAGTGGACAATAGGAACAGAAGTGCAGTGATTAGAGTCTTTCAGAACTGATTAACCCTTAACCCCTCTCCTCATCTTCTTCAGTTGATTCTATTTACAGGAAAGTGCTGATTGGAGGCAACATGGACAATGGATTTTGCCACTTGTCTATCATATGAGAGACCATGTGCTTTGCTGACTGCCTTTCCAACGTCAAGTCCTGGAGGAGTCGATATTCCCTTCAGCTCTGAAGCGGCAAATGCCCCAATCACTTTCCCTGGCTCTTGTCGACACCTACATCTCTCTGGCCTCCACGTGGATCAAACTTCTCCCTCCCCACCTCCTCCCCCAGCCCCACTCCCTCAATGCTCCCGACTTCCCTTTTGGGCTAAGACTAACCCAACTGTTCCGATGCCCTCTTGTCCTCCCACCTTGCGTCCTTCAAAAAACCTGAGATCATCCAAAGCTCTGCTACCTGTATGCTAATTCAGACTAATCCTCGTTCACCTCTGTGCTCTCAAATCGGCAATGCCTGAATTTTAAAATGCTTATCCTTGTATTCGAATCTGTCTATTGCCTCGCCCCTCCCCCTCCAGCCCTGCAGCACTCCGAGGTCTCTATTTCACCAGCTCCGACCCTTTGGTGGCCAAGTCTTCAGCTGCCTGGACCATGAGCTCTAGAATTACCTCCTTAAACCTCTCCACCTCTTCTTTAAGATGTTCCTTAAAACCCACATGTCTTAAAATCTCCTTATGTGACTTTGTAACAATGTTCTTTTTTAATACTTGTTCTTGGTCTGTGGGCATCGCTGGTAGGGCCAGCACCTGTTTCCCATCCCTAATTGCCCTTGAACTGAGTGGCTTGCTAGGTCATTTCAGAGGGCAGCTCGGAGTCAACCACATTGCTGTGGGTCTGGAGTCACATGTAGGCCAGACCAGGTAAGGATGGCAGATTTCCTTCCCTAAAGGGGCATTCCTGTTTGATAACACTCCTGTGAAGTGCCTTGGGAGGTTTTACTATATTAAAGATGCTAGATAAAAACAAAGTCATTGTAAATTTGGTGAACTCCGCCTCATGTTGAACCCCAACCTGAGTTTCTCACCCTCCATGTTGCCTTTCAACCACTTAGTGCTCAGCAAGCTCCCACAGATAGCCCTGTGATAGTGACCAGACAATGTGTTCTCTTCAATGATGTTGATTGAGGGCTAAATAATTGGTCAGGACATGGGGGATTATTACCCTGCTCTTCTTCAAAATAGTGCCATGGGATCTTTTATGGCGGCCTGAGAGAGCAATAGGGACGTTGATTTAACATCTCACCCGCAAGATGGCACCTCCAGCTGTACAGCACTCCCTCAGTACTGCACTGTGAGTGTCAGCCTAGATTTTCTGCTCTGATCTTTGGAATGGGACTTGAAGCCACGACCTTATGTCTTGAAGGCAAGTGTGCTACCAACTGATTAACAAGTGATACTTCCCCTTGTACTGACCATAGCCCCTTTAATCCCAAGTCATTTTACTGGAGTTAGAATAAACAGCATGGATTAAAAGGGGTAAAGAAATGTTAAACAAACCATGCAAAAGCCTCATGAGAGGTAACAAAATGCTTGTTTTCTAAAAACAAATATGCCTTTTGAAGGTGAGAAGGGAATTGGAGCGGTGGGGGTGGGCCGGGTTAGAGGAGAGGAGAATTACAGAGAGAATGACTGGAACAGCTGAAGGCTCTGCTATCAATGGCCTCAATTCTCCTCTTAGCCTTCCCTGCTCTAAGAGGAACAACACCAGCTTCTCCAGTTGATCCGCCTAATTCCTCATCCCGGGGGCTGTGCTAATGAAAGTCTTCTGAACCCTCTCCAAAGCCTTCACATCCTTTCTAAAGTGGGCCACCCAGAATTGGATACAGTGCTCCATCTGGGGCTGAGCTAGTGGCTTTCGTGCTCTCTGGTCAGGATTTCCTGGGGCCGTTGGCGATGGTCTGGGAGGCAGAAAGGCTGCCGAAATATCGAAGGAAGGCGGCGGATGGTGTGCCCGTTAGCTGCCTGCCATCACGTATTTTGCCAGTGGCGGGAAAGGTAGCAGACAGCCCACTTGTCTGGAGGCCAATTGAGCCGCTTAAGTGGCCAATTAAAGGCCTTTCCTGCCTCTGCTGGCACTCTACCAGCGGTTAATGCGCCCGTCACCATGTGGGGAGACAGCCAGGTAAACCCTGGGGGTCTCTCAGTGGACTCTGGAACTGGGATCCTCCTTTTTGGGCAATCTCTGGCAAAGGCACCTGCCATCGGCACCAGACCCGTCCCCTCGCTGGGGCCTGCCTGCCTGGTCCAGGTGCCCCCAGACCTCTTTTACCTGGTGTGAAGGTGCATGGCCGTCAATGCACCCTCCTCCTCAAGGTGCAGTCCCAGCATTGGCCACTGCTGCCGGTGGCGCTGCTGAGGCTGGTGAGCTGCTGGCTCCCTGATTGGCCAGCAGCTCTTGGGGATGGCTGCTGTCCTTAACAACCCCATCAGCCACCATTTAATTGGCTACAGCTGGCAAAATGTGGCCCCAGGTCCTACAGTCCACTGCCCAGGTTTCGAAAATGCCACCTTTATTTTAGAAACACTCCAATCTACCTGAACAACATTCCTCAGGCAAATTACTCAAAATGCACCCCGTGAGGAATTAATGCAAGTTCCCCACTCCCTTTGCAACACCTTCCTTCACTTCTTATGGTCCATGTGCCCTCCTAAAAGCTCTTTGCTTTCAGAACTCCCATATTTCTGACTCTACATTCTCCCACACCCCCAGTAATCCCCTTGCACTTCCCCCTTATTCTCCTCAGCAGTTACCTCTTCCCTTTGTGAACGTTTCTAAGATACTCCTCTATATCAGGAGCTCTATATCTGCTATGGATACTGTCGTTTCCAAGGATTGAAACACTTTAACGGGATGGAAAGCACAATAGAAGGTCAGCTATGGAAGGCTGAGAGGCATTAATGCTGCCCAGAAGGAAAAATCAGTAAAAGCTGGGATATAAGAATACTGGTCCGAACTGGTCTTGTATACCTTAAAATGGAACACCAGTAAAAACTGGGAAATAAGTGTACTGGTCTGAACTGGTCTTGTGTACATTAAAATGGAACACCAGTAAAAACTGGGAAATAAGAATAATGGTCCGAACTGGTCTTGTATACCTTAAAATGGAACAGCAGTAAAACTGAGAAATAAGAGTACTGGTCCGAACTGGTCTTGTATACCTTAAAATGGAACAGCAGTAAAACTGGGAAATAAGAGTACTGGTCTGAACTGGTCTTGTATACCTTAAAATGGAACACCAGTAAAAACTGGGAAATAAGAGTACTGGTCCGAACTGTATTTTTCCTTCTGGGTGTGATTATTTAACAGGAACAGTAATCTTCCCTCATGCGGAGGCTAGCAATAGCGAGGGCATTTTTCTCCACGGTGGCGAGGGAGAACTGAAATAGACTGTAATCAAAGGCAGTTCGCGCTCCGTCAATTAAATACTTTAAAACACAATTGGATAAATATGTGGCTCCAAGTGGGATTTACTGAGGAAAAAGTTGTGCAGATCAAATTCTGGGCAGACATCAGGAAGTATTTTGTTACAGAGAGGGGCAATCAGCAGCTGGAGCTTGTTGCTATGACAGCTGATTGAAGAGGCAGTCGGGGACATATTTAGGGAACGGTCAGGTGCTGTAATGAAAGACGGTAGTGGTTGGTATTCTAGAAAGGAGAGAACAAATGGGTGGCTGGATCTTCTCTTTGTTATGTACAGGCGCAGATGATTAAATGCTCTATGGAATGCAATGGCTAGTGGGGTTGCCAAGGCCTCGGAACAGAACAGAACAGGCCAGGAGTGAACAACGTCGCGTGTAATGTCAGTTTTATATCCGAGGACTGCTGGTTAGCCCGGGAGTCAGGGAGAAACTCCGCATTCTCCTGCTGCTGGGTTTGTGGTTGGTCTTTCCCACGCGTCAGGATGTTGAGAGGGCTAGGTGGAGTCTCTGAGGGCTGAAATTGTGCATCTGTGTCTCATTCTGTCTGCATCTTTGTAACTTAGGGGTTTTTGTGTTGTCCTGTTTCTGACATTGTGTGTCTGCATGTGACCTGTGCATTATTGTGACCACGTGTCTGTGTATTTCCTGTCTCTGATTATCTGTGTGAGTGTATTTTTCTTGTGGTTTCCACATGTGTGAGTCTTTGTAAATATAATGATGACATTCATTGTGTGTCTGTGTGTGATTGTGGTTGTGTCTGTGTGTATAGTAAATATGTGTTTGTGTAGGTGTGTTTGCAGACTTAATGCATAAGAGGATATAATGGTTTCATTGGTCAAACAGGCAAGAAGTGCGTCAATTACTACCCCTGTCTCAGTTCATTTGCTGCTGAATTTATTTCCATGCCTTTGTCACATCTAGACTTAACTTGCCCTTGTGGCCCATCTCCCACATTCTACCCTCCATTAACTTGACCTCATCATAAACTCTGCTGCCCCTATTTTAACTTGCTCCAAATCTCATTCAGTCATCACCTTTAAGCTCGCTGACTTACATTGGTTTCCGGTCCAGCAGTGCCTCGATTTTAAAATTCTCATCCTTAACTTCAAATCCTTCCATGGTCTCATCCCTCCCATTTCTGTAATCTCCTGCCGTCCTTCAAGAATTCTGCGCTCTTCCAAATCGGGCCCGATTTCTATCACTCCACTATTGGTGGCCGTGCCTTCAGTTGCCTAGGCCCTCAGCTCTGGAATTCCCTCCCTACACCTCTCAGCCTCTTTCTCTTCCTTTAAGATGCTCCTTAAAACCTACCTCATTGACGAGGTTGTCCTAATATCTGATACATGACTTAGTGTCAAATTTTTGTGTCATAAACTTTAGATCAGTCACGCGGAGCAGTGAGGAACAATCTCGAGTGGAACGTTAGAATTGGAAGATGGCTAATTTCAATGGGGTGAGAAGGGATCTAGCCAAGGTAAAATGGAACCAAAGACTGACAGGAAAACCTTTAAAGGTGCAATGCATGCTCCTTATGGAAGACATACTTCAGGCACAGGGTAGGTACATTCCAACATGGACGGAAGGAGGGAGAACAAAACTTTGGCTCCTCGGGTGATGAGGGAGCTGGAGATTATAATGCAACAAAAATGGAGGGTGTATGATGCATGTCCGGTGAATTCTTCAAGTGAGAACCAAGTCAAATACCACAGGTTGAGAGGGGGGAGTTAAGAGGAAAATAAGACTGGAAAAGAGAGAATATAAGAATAGGGTGGCAGTCAACATAAAAGAGAACCCAAAAATCTCCTACCAACATATGAATAGTAATGATAGAGTGGGTTCTATTAGGGACAGAGAGAGTGAGACATGTTTCGAGGTGCAGTGCAAGGCCAGGATACTTCATGAGTTCTCCGTATCGGTGTTTACTAAGGAAGTGGAACTTGACAAAAACGGAGTAGAAAAGGAGAGAGCAGTGAAAATGGAGAGGGGTGGGGGGGAGGTACTGGAAAAGTTGGCTACTCTTAGCGTGGCTGAGTCACCTGATTCGGGTGACTTGCATCCCAGGCTGCTCAAGGGAGTGGGGGTGGCAATAGCAAATCGTTGTTCAAGAAAGTGTGTAAGGACAGTCCGAGCAACTGCAGCTCAGTTGGCTTAATGTCAACAGAGGGTAAGATTTCAGAAATCAGGGAAGAAGTCAACAGGAACTTGGGAGAGGTTCGAGTTAATTAAGGATAGCTGGCATGGATTTGTAAAAAGCAGATCGTGCTTGACCAATCTAATTGAACTTTTTGATGAAGTGACAGAGAAGCTTGATGAAGGGGCACGGAGGTGATGTTGTCTATAAGGGTTTGAAGAAAGCATTTAACAAGTCACCACATAAAAGGCTGGTTAACACAATTGAGGCTTATACAATGGGAGGGTCAGTGTACCTTGATTAACAACCTGAAAGGTTTTTATCACTGCAAATCCGGCCTTGTGTACAAGCAATCTTGACCGTGTGAGTGAACAAATATTGCGGAGAACAAAATGACCATCAGAGCGTTATAGCAGGCAACAGAAAGAATTCTTACAAAGAGGCTGACCAAGTTTAGGACTATGTGAGAATATTGGAAATATAACGCTAGCAAAACATTTTGCACTGCTCCATTGCCTTAAGAAACATCTAATCGTCAGGAAAGCCTTTTAAGTTTTGTAGATTGTGTCAGTCTCGATATGTCTTCACTGTAAGTATCTGGGCAGAGCCACAGAGTGATCACCTCTGATGCAATTGCCATGGTAACACCTTGGGGTTCTTACATTAAACCCTTGCTGTAATCACACTTGTGCTTCATCGCTTGGTAGAAAATGAACAAGTACACATCAGCCTCTTGTACCAATTCAAAGTTTTCAGTCAGGCTGAGAAGGTAATTGGTGCAATTCAGGTACAGTGCAATCAATATTCTGGTAACTCACTACAGAAACTCCGCACCTGCAATTTTTTCCCTTTATCGGCTGTGTGAAGCTCTGTTGTTTGTGTCATGTCACCGTAGCCCCTCTGGCAGACCCAGGCACAACACGTGTTTTATTATTATTATGGGATTTGGGCGTTGCTGTCTAGGCCAGCATTTATTGCCCATCCCTAACTGCCCTTGAGAAGGCAGTGGTGAGCCGCCTTCTTGAGCCACTGCAGTCTGTGCAGTGAAGGTGTTCGCACACTGCTGTTTTGGAGAGAGTTTGACCCAGCGAGAGTGAAGGGACAGAGATATAGTTCAGGGTCAGGATGGTGTGTGGCTTGGAGGGGAACTTCCAGGCGGTGGTGTTCCCATGTGTCTGTTGCCCTTGCCCCTTCTAAGTGTTGGAGGTCACAGGTTTGGAAGGTGCTGTCGAAGGAGCCTTGGTAAGTTGCTGCAGTGCGCCTTGTAGATGGTGCACACTGCTGCCATTGTGCGTCGGTGGTGGAGGAAGTGAAAGTTTAAGGTGGTCTTTGACCTGTCCCCTGCATCAGTCACTGTAAGAGGCTGTTATGGGGTGTGCTTCTCATGTTACCCTTGCTGACAGTGTGGACGGTCACTGATCATTTTCTCCTTCTTGTTTGAACATATTGTCCAGTCTAACAACAACAAAAACTTATATTCATATAGCACCTTTAACCTAGTAAAATATCCCAAGGTGCTTCACAGAAACATTTTCAAACAAAATTTGACACGGAAGAGGAGATGTTAGGGACATTAGGACAGGTGACTAATAGCTTGGTCGAAAGGCAGGTTTTAAGAAGTGTCTTAAACAAAAAGAGAGAGGTCGAGAGGTGGAAAGGTTTAGGGAGGAAATTCCAAAGCTTAGGGCCCAGGGAGCTGAAGGCACGGCTGCCAATGGTATAGCAATGGAAATTGGGGGATGTGCAAGAGACCAGACCTGGAGGAGCACAGAGATCTTGGGAGGTTGTAGGACTGGAGGAATTGAAAATAAGGAAACGCCTTATTAAACACAATAACTCCAACTGGGGCCTAACTGGTGCTTTATAAAGGCTTAGCTTAATTTCCTTTCTTTTGCACTTGATTCTTTTATACCCCCTCTTTATAAAGACAAGGTTTCCGTATGTTTTTTTTAAACAGCTTTCTCAATTTGTCCTGTTTCTTTCAAAGATTTGTGAGCGTACACCTCCAGGTCTCTCCTTCCCTCAATCCCCTTTAAATTTTTACCACTTGGTTTAGATTGCCTCTCCTCATTCTTCCTACCAAAATGCATGGCTTTGACCTTATCTGCGTTAAACTGCATTTGCCATGTGTCTGCCCATTTCACCATCTCTAGCATAAACCAGTAGGTGAAAGCTTCAGCAATTTTGCTGAGGCCTTGGAATGATAGAACTGAGCAGTCTCTTACCTGGGCTATCTCTTACTTCCTCTTGATGGTCAATGACCAGGAGAAACATCGAAATGTAGGAAAATAAGAGCAGGAGTAGGCCATTCGGCCCTTCGAGCCTGCTCCACCATTCAATATAATCATGGCTGATCCTCTATCTCAACGTCATCCTCTCTTTCTCTCTCCATACCCCTTGATGCCTTTAGAGTCTAGAAATCTATCTATTTCCTTCTTAAATATATTCGGTGTCTTGGCCTCCACAGCCCCCTGTGGGTGGAGAATTCCACAGGTTCACCACCCTTTGGGTGAAGAAGTTTCTCCTCATCTCAGTCGTGAATGGTCTACACTGTATCCTGAGATTGTGATCCAATGTTCTCGACTCCCCCAGCCAGGGGAAACGTCATCCCTGTATCCAGTCTGTCCACCCCTGGTCAGAATTTTATAGGTTTCAATGGGATCCCCACTCATTCTTCTAAACTTTAGTGAATACATGGCCCAGTCGACCAAATCTCTCCTCATACGGCAATCCCGCCATCCCAGGAATCAGCCTGGTGAACCTTTGCTGCACTCCCTCTATGGCAAGCGTAACCTTTCTCAGGTCAGGAGACCAAAACTGCACATAACACTCCAGGTGTGGTCTCACCAAGGCCCTGTACAGCTGCAGTAAGACATCCCTGTTCCTGTACTCAAGAAGGAGCACCATTGAACCCTCAGAGAAAATGGCTGGCTTTGGCAGCCAAAGGTATGGAGTGGAAACACTGAGGGCAAACAATTTACTTACACGCAAACAGAATTTGAAAGCAAACCCTTCTCCCCCGAAGCATGAAAACTGCGCTGCAGCGTTAGGGTGTGGGAGGATTAGGAAATCAAGACATTTGCAGACAAATCCGATTTGTTTGCAGGTGGCTGGCAGCCAATTAGGCTTCACTGTAAAACGTTCAATGGCATTCTTCACCGGATCATTATCCCACTCATTGACAAAGAGTGAATCAGCACCAGGCTCACCTTTGTGTGGGAATTATATTTAGCATAATTACTGTTCAGCAAGGAAAACACACCCAATAGTGCCCGGAGCAAAATCTTAAAAAGCTCAATTACGTTCTCTCATTTTAAAGATTTGGGTGATTCTAGGTTATATGGGAGCCTTGCTATAGAGGGAGACGTACACATTGGGAGTAGGGCTGTAACACTGCAGGGATAATAATGTGACTCGCAGAAAATTAGACGCATGGTCAGTTAATAGGTCTTCACTCGTGTTAGTTGAGGGAAGAGCTTGTTGCTCCCATTTGAGTAATAGTTTGGAACCTCAACAGGAGGATGGGGCCTTCCAATCATGTCTCATTTGAAAAATTGCATTTCCAATACAGCACTGGCTGAATTATCAGCCTAGCTTACCTGCATAATGCCTGGAGGGGGCGGGTGTTGAACCCACAGGTAAAAGCACTATCAACTGAGCCAAGTTTATACTTAAGGGGAATGATGATGGATGAGGTGTGAATTACAGAACTGTGGAGAGCATTGATGGTTGTGGGTAACAGAGGATTGAGCTTCCTCCCAAGTTGCACTGAGCCATCTTCCGCTTTATCTGGGGGTTGAAAATGAACCGTGTTCACAGGGACACAATGTACAATGTACAAACCTCTAGATAAAGGGGAAAAAATGTGCCCAACATCGCCCTCATCTTGGTGGCCACCTTTGTGTGTGGCTGCATCAAGCTGTGCGTAGACACTTGGCACACAAAGACCAAGTGTCACTCCGTGCTGAGGTTCTACCTGCCCCTGGTGTTGTGAAGGATGGGTCTGGCCACGCTGCCGCGGAACACTCCAAGTAGTTAGACCATGTGCTGTACCTCCTGTCACTTGTGGAAAGATTTATGTAGAGAAACACCTTTGACCATAAGTCTATCAGACATTGGTTGGCAAGTAACGTCCTAGAGGCCCTGTTGGAAAAGGAGATGGTAGATCCTGTTGGATGGTTCCCTGAGCAGACTGTCAAAGTCATTTGGCAGAATGCCTCATTGCCAGAACTTTCCAATAAGCACCAAGACATGCCTTGGCTGGTGGTGAGAAAGGCCCTCCCCGTCAGGTCCCTCCTTCACCCCTTCCGCACATTGTTCTAGAGGTGGCTGTGGTGGGGAAGAGACTGTTGTTCACCTCCTTGTGGAATGTGCCTTTGCAAAGAAGGTCTGGAGAGAGATGCGGTGGTTTTTGTTGAGGTTCACTCTGAGAAGTTCCATGACACAGGACTCTGTGCTCTACGGGCTGTTCCCAGGGACACACACCAAGACAAACATCAACTACAGCTGGAAGATCATCAACTTGGTGAAAGACGCTCTTTGGTTCACCCGAAACTTGTTGGTCTTCCAGTGCAAAGAATTGTCCTCGAACGAGTGTTGCAGACTGGTACATTCCAAGGTCCAGGACTACGTGCTGAGGGATTCACTAAAGCTTAGGGCAGCTGCCACAATGGGGAAAGGTCGCTGTCTAAGACCTTTCAGCCGTAGTGCACCGAAGGGCTGGGAATTGTATAGACCCCTCGGGCTGTATGACTCACAATGAATGTATGCAATAGATACTTCATGTATCACAATTGCACTGAAGCACCTCAGGGTGCAACATGATCTATGTAGACAAATTAAATACCATTGCACTGTCTGACTGTCTGTTATGACCATTTTGAAATGTCTGTAATGTTCCTTTGGCTATACTGAAGCACTTCAGGGTGCAACGTGATCTGTGTAGAAAGCTTGAATATTATTGTACTTTTTGATGGCCGTTTTGAAATGTTTTGTAATGCCCTTTCAGATATTTTATGAACAAAGTAACTCTGGGTTTCAGTTGGTGTGAGGTTGCTCTGTGGATCGTCACCCTGTGGATCTCTCGCTTAAGTACCTTTTTTGGGGAACTCCCAGGAGATGAGACAGGTTGGGTAATGTCAGTGGTGGTACCGAACGCTTGGTGCACCTTGAGCTGCTTTTGTTCATGTCCTGAAATCCCTCGGGGTTGGAGGGAGGCGGAAGGCACGTCGCATTTGGAAAACCAATACTGCTGGTCAGGGTGGCGCTAATCTGACCTGACGGGCACAGATAGCTGACTCGCTGAAGTCAACCGGGGACCTGGATGAGCAGCCAGGGAAAGGGCTGAGGTAGGAGGGGCATCGCATTATCACCGAGATCCCCCATTTCATTTTGTGCGTCGCTTTGGAACTATTCATTGCTGCCGGGGCGACAGCATTCACACTGTTTAATGAGTCACATTGTCAAACCCAGCCTCTGCCAAGTGAGCCTTCGGGCTGAGCCAAACAAGGTGCTTGTTTTTCACAGGGTTATCAAAGGAAGCAAACCTTCCCTTTTACGGTTGCCCACCAGCCTCAGTAACATAACATCGAGCATTTGCTGATGTGTGAGGCCATGTTACTAAAAATACTGCGCCTTGTGTTTGTTTCTCATTTAAACTTTTGATCCCAGCTCCGTCACTAAAACCTTGGCTAGTGCTCAGCCCTTGCCATGGAATGCCTGGGTCCCTGACCCTGCTGGATGCTCAGGAATGCCACGAACGCTTATTCTGCTCAATGCAAAAAAAGGATATTTTTACACCAAAGTCATCTGGAAGAGCTGCCGTGCGTGAACGTAGTGAGGCTGCCATCCTTCATTCCCCTGACCTTTTGGATGATGCAGTCTGTACTTCACTTTTTCAAAAAGGGCAGACACTTAGTGTGATGAAAGTGTTGGTGAAAGAACCATTCGCCTATGTGGGACAGCTCCATATCTACCACATAGGTTAAAAGCATTTCCTGTGAGTTCTTTTTCCTGGTAAGTAACTGTTATAAAACGCACACTTGGAGATGACTAATCACTACTCTTTGATTTATATTGTGTTCTCTCTCACCCTTTCCAGTCTTGGCCATGTCCCACACTAAGCACACGAGAACATAAGACATAGGGACAGCAGTACACCACAGACCCATCGAGCCTGCTCCACCATTGGACCTGATCATAGCTGATCTTGGGCTTCAACCTCATTTTCCCTGCCCGCTCCCCGTGGCCTGTGATTGCCTGGAAGACCAAAAATCTGTCTATCTCAGCCTTGATTCAGAGATGGAGATCCACAACCCTCTGGGGTAGAAAATTCCAAAAGATTCCCAGCCCAGCCAGGGGAAAAAATGTCTAAGTAACTAGCCTGTTGAGCCTCTTCACAATCTTGAATGTTTCAATGAGATCACCTCTCATTCTTTTAATCTCTATGAGATATTGACCGATTTACTCGGTCTCACCTAAGGACAGCCCTCCCATCCCAGGGGACCAATCTAATGAACCTTCGCTGACCTGCCTCCAATGCAAATGTATCCTGGAGCCCAAAACTGCACACAGTATCCCTGTTGTGGTCTCTTCAAAGCCCTGTACAATTGTAGCAAGACTTCTTTATTCTTGTACTCCAACACCCTTTGCAATAAAGGCCAACATGCCATTTGCTTTCCTAACTGCTTGCTGCAGCTGCATGCTAACTTTGTGTTCCTATGTATGTGTACACCAAGTCTCTCTGAATATTGTCATTTACGAGTTTCACGCCTTTTAAAAAATATTGTACTTTTCTATTCTGACAACCAAAGTGAATAATCTCACACTTCTCACATTATACTCCATCTGCCACCTTGTCACTTGGCCTGTCTGTGGGCGGGATTTTCCGCACCTGCCCACTGCCGGGATCTTCCGGTCCTGCCGCAGGTCGATGGGCCCCTGGCTGGGGCGCCACCTCAGCCACGGCCGGTCAATGGGCTCCTGGCTGGGGCGCCACCTCAGCCACGGCCGGTCGATGGGCTTCTGGCTGAGGTGCCACCTCAGCCACGGCCGGTCAATGTGCTTCTGGCTGAGGTGCCGCCTCAGCCATGGCTGGTTGATGGGCTCCTGGCTGGGGTGCCACCTCAGCCACGGCTGGCCGATGGGCTTCTGGCTGAGGTGCCACCTTGCCCGCGATGGGGCCAGAAAATCCCGGCCTATATCTCCTTTCAGCCTCTTTGTGTCCTCCTCACAGCTTGCATTCCCACCTAGCTTTGTATCCGTCAGCAGATTTCGATACCTTACTCTCTGTCTCTTCACCTAAGTCATTAATATGGACTGTAGTTACCTGAGGCCCCAGCGTTGATCATTGCGGCATTTCACTGGTCGCAGCCTGCCAACATGAACATGCCACATTTATCCCCACTCTCTGCTTCCTGTCTGTTAACCAATCCTCTATCCATGCTAATATAGCACCCCCAACTCCCATGAGTCCTTATCTTGTGCATTAACCTTTTGTGTGGAACCATATCAAATGCTTTTTGGAAATCCAGGTACACTACATCGACTGGTTCCCCTTTATCTACCCTACTAGTTACATACTGAAAAAACCCTAATAAGTTTGTCAAACAGGGATTTCCCTTTCATAAAACCTTGTCCTAATCGTACTCTGCTTTTCTAAGTGCATTGTTAATACTTCCTTAACAATAAATTCCATCGTGTTCCCAATGACTGATGTCAGGATAACTAGCCTGTGGTTCCCTGTTTTCTCTCTTCCTCCTTTCTTCAATAGTGGTGTTACATTTGCTAACTTCCAATCTGCTGAGAGTGCAGATACACCAAAATGAAACTGTGGCTAAAAGGATTACACTATGAAGACAGGTTCATAGGCTTGTATCTCCTTGAGTATAAAAGGCTGATAAATATTAATATCCAGCCTATAAATATTAATCTCATGATCACAATTTCTAAGCAACAGTGCTCCTGTAATGCTATCACTCCCATTGTCTTCAGGGCTTTGAAATCAGGTCACCAGGCCACACTTTTTTTACATACTAATTAGGATTGCTAATAAACCAGTACGCAGTGATAAAGATCAATTAGAGTTTGCAATGACTTTATATTCATCAGCTCCCAACTAGATTACAAACTCCTCCTTGCAGACTGACTCACTACAGGGGCAGCTGCTCTTACACAATTAAAGCACTAATGCCGAAGAGAGTGTCTCTAAATGCTCTGAGGAACATAATAAGAGCAGAGGACCAGTCGAGCCTGCGCTGCCATTCATGGCTGATCTGCCTCAAATCCACTTTCCCACCCTTTCCCCATATCTCTTGAGATCAAAAATCTGTCTTTCTGATTGAAGGATGGAGCATCCACAGCCTTCATGGGGTAGAGAATTCCACAAAGATTCACACCCCTTTGAGTGAAGAAATTTTTCCTCATCTCAGTCCTCAGTGATTGGCCCCTTATCCTGAGACTGTTCTAGATTCCCCAGCCAGGGAAACAACCTCTCAGTGTCCATCTTGCCAGGTCCCTTCGGAACCTTGAATGTGAAAATGAGATCACCTCTCATTCTTCTAAACTCCAGGGAATATTGGTCAAATTTACTCAGGCTCAAATCATTGGTACCTGGGGTGGGAGGGTTGTCCAATATCAGTGAACCTATTCTCCATCACGCTTCAAAGGGGGAATAAAGCTTGCATTTATACAGTACTTTTCATGGTTACCAGGGGTCTCAAAGTGCTTTACAGCCAAAGAGGTCGTTTTTGAAGTATAACCACCATTGAAATGTAGGAAACACAGCAGGCCATTTGGGCACAGCAAGCTCCCACAAACAGCAATGTTTCGTGTGATGCTGAACGAGGGATAAATTGACCAGGGCACTGGGGATAACTCCCTTGCTCACCTTCGAATCGCGCCATGGAACCTTTTACATCCACCCGAGCAGGCAGATGGGGCCTCGGCTTAACCGGCCATCCAAAAACCGGCAACTCAGACAGCGCAGCACTCCCACAGTACTACCCTGGAGCGTCAGCTTTGATTCTCGTGCTCAAGACCCAGAGTGAGACTTGAACCCAGGACCTTGCGATTTCAAAGGCAAAGGGTGCTACCAACTGGGCCACAGCTGACACTGAAAAATGGGAGGTGCAAAATGAACTCTTGTCTCTATTTTGTTCACGCTTTTCGGTGTTTCTGCTGACGTCCCAATCAAAACTCAATAAAAAGGTATCGGTGCAAAGCTGGCCAGTGCTGGGTAATGAAAAGGTCGAGCCAAATTGGTGCTTTTGAGAGAAAAGAATTTCTTACATAACTCGTTTTTATCTAAACAGCCGGAAAAATCGCAGCACAGAGCAGTGCGAGGAAAACAAACCATTTTCCATAGAACAGAAGCTGGCTTAAGCAGTCATTTGCCAGCTGCCGGTCCACGTTCACCTGCTCTTGCTCTCATTCATGTTAAGTGGAGCAGATGAAAACATCTGTCATGCCTTAACTAACACACCTGCTGTGCAGTGTGAGCCTGTGCCAGTCAAGTCAGCTTGGACAATGCAGGCTCTGAGGCACCACTTCCTGAATTCGCTGGTGGGCTCTTTGTTACTGGATCATAGAACCATTTGACACAGGAGGAAGCTACCCGGCCCACCATTGCTGGTGCTGGATCTTTGAAAGAGCCATTCAGTTAGTCCCAGCGCCCTGCTCTTTTCCGGTTCAAGTGCTTATTTCATTTCATTTTGAACGTCATGATTGAGTCTGTTTCCACCATCCTCTCAGGCAGTGCCTTCCAGGTCACAGCAACTCGCTGCCTAACATTTCGCCTCTGTCACTTTAAACCTGATTACTGAGACTGGGAAAAGTTTCTCTTTATTTTTTTACTCTATCAAAACGTTTCAACATTTCAAACATCTCAGTTAGGTCACATCCGTCTCCAGGTAGCGTTCTCAATTATTCGAGGGTTGCCCACCTGTGGGTTCAGCCATGGTTATACGAAGGAGCCAGGGCGACGAGGCAGGCCGCAAGTCCACCTTCAGCCCAGAGGGGGAAAATCGAACCCCATGCTCTTGGCAATATTCTGAACCACACTCTCGCCTTGTAACCAACTGAGCTAGCTGGCACCCCCAAACTTCCTCTTAACCTCCTCTATTTGAAGGAGAACAACTCTAGTTCCTCAACGTAACTGAAGTCATTTATCGCTGCTACACTTCTAGCAAATCTCCACTGTACCCTCCCCTTTCTAAAGTGTGGTTGAATATAATGACTGCAGCTAGAAAGCCCCAGTGAGATTCAATGGCCATCATCTCACCTTGACGATCAATGCATTACCATCACTGAATCCCCCACTATCAACATCCTGGGGGTTACCATTGACCAGAAACTGAACTGGACTAGCCAGATAAATACTGTGGCTACAAGAGCAGGTTAGAGGCTAGGAAGCGTGCGACGAGTAACTCACCTCCTGACTCCCCAAAGCCTGTCCACCATCTACAAGGCACAAGTCAGGAGTGTGATGGGACACTCCCCACTTGCCTGGATGAGTGCAGCTCCCACAACACTCAAGAAGCTTGACACCATCCAGGACAAAGCAGCCCACTTGACTGGCACCCCATCCACAAACATTCATTCTCTCCACCGCCGACGCACAGTAGCAGTAGTGTGTACCATCTACAAGATGCAGTGCAGGAATTCACCAAGGCTCCTTCAACAGTGTCTTCCAAATCCACAACCTCTACCACCTAGAAGGACAAGGGCAGCAGACAGATGGGAACACCACCACCTGGAAGTTCCCCTCCAAGTCACTCACCACCCTGACTGATATAGGTGATATATCGCCGTTCCTTCACTGTCACTGAGTCAGAATCTTGGAACTCCCTCCCTAACAGCACTGTGGGTGTACCTACATCATATGTACTGCAGTGGTTCAAGAAGGCAGCTCACCACCACCTTCTCAAGGACAATTAGGGATGGGCAATAAATGCTGGCCTAGCCAGCGACACCCACACTCCATGAACGAATTTAAAAAATAGAGATACCTACAGTTCCCCGTGGACTAGGGCTAATTACCTACCTAAACACAAGGAGGGAGACCTTGACCATTTGACATTGCTCTTTGCATTAAAGCTAAGGTAAATCAATAAGCTGAGTACCAAATGATGTGTTGAATAATTCAGTCATAACACCATGTCCCTTCCAATTATTAACAAGTACAATTACTTTCCAATACTCTGTAAGTTGATAATAATCTCCCTTAAAAAGTAATCTCCACTCACACAAACATTTGGTTTGAGTGTACAGCCTAGAGAGAACATACGACTTTGTGTCCCAACCGTTTACAATGACCCTGCTATTGTGGCGCTTTCATTATCAAAAGGCAGCTGCACGTCTCAATACAGCTGCTGAGGTGCGCAAATATTTGCCTGATGACTACAACCTGTTCTCTGCTGTGCAATGGCGGAGCTTCCCTGAACTATTGTTCCCCGGTCAATGGCCTGCTTGTCAGTTTCAGAAAGATCAGCCAGCCGGGAAGCCTCCTCTCCTTCCTGCTTCCTGGACGCTCAGGTCAGCTGTACGAGCGCTGGAGACGGAGGAAGGCAGGTCTGTGCAGGGGCAGGAATGAGTACTGCAGAGCCCCCTGGCCCGATCTGAAAATAACGTACGGTGTTCCATCTTACATTGGCTCGTCTAATGAGACCTGAAGCCACAAGTCAGAGAATTGTAGAATGGTCACGGAAGGGAAGGGAGCTGTTTGGCCATTGTGTCTATGCTAACTCTTGCCAAGAGCAACTCAGCCTAGTCTCCCTCCCCTGCCTCTTGCCTGTAGCTCTCTAATTTATTTTTCTCTTCAGATGCTTACCCAATTCCCTTTTGAAAGCTGAGATTGAACCTGCCTCCACCACATTCTCAGGCACTGCATTCCAGATCGTAACCTCACGCTGCATAAAAAAATTTCCCCTTATGTTGCCTTTGGCTCTTTTGCCAATTGCCTTAAATCAGTGCCCTCTGGTTCTCAATCCTTCCACCCATGGGACCAGTTTCTCCCTATCTACTCTGTCCAGACCCCTCGTGATTTTGAATCTCCTCTCAGCCTTCTCTTCTGCAAGGAGAACACTCCCAGCTTCTCCAATCTGTCCACGTAACTTTAAGAAATGCATCTCAAAAGTTGCCGCTATGACATAAACTCAGCTCTGTGACCATCACACCACACTTCCATTGCATTTTTCAGAGCGTTTTATTTCAAGAACACAGCCTCAACATATTTCTCAACTTATACTTGGAGGAACAAAGGACCAAGGTCCACCTGGTTCACCTTCCACCATTTACACTGATAATGGTGTTCTTGACCAATCATAGCAATCATTCTCTATTGGTCTGCAACAGAGTTGGACATGAGTTGAGCTACCTGCCGCCCACCCACCCACACACCCATCCCAACCAAGTGGGAGAAACGTTTGGGAACCATAGTTCCAAAATCACCTAGTCTGGGCCTGGAGGCATTGACCAGCCAGTTCGGGTAATGATGCCAGGCTTCCTTCCCTGAAGGATATGAGTGAACCAGTTGAGGTTTTGTGACAATCCAACAGCTTTGTGGTCACTTTTACTCATACCAGGCCCCTATTTCCAGATTTCCTTCTGAACTTCCTTCTGTGGCGAATAACTCACCTCCTGACTCCCCAAAGCCTGTCCGCCATCTACAAGGCGCAAGTCAGGAGTGTGATGGAATACTGGGTGAGTGGATGATTTGCCTGGATGAGTGCAGCTCCAACAACTCTCAAGAAGCTCGACACCATCTAGGACAAAGCAGCCCGCTTGATTTGCACCCCATCCACCACCTTAAACATTCATTCCTCCACCACCAACACACAGTGGCAGAATTCCAACTGCAGTGAGAAAACATAGGGGAATAGGAATTGTTAGGCAACGAGAATTGAGGGCCTAACTCACTTTCTACCATCCTGGTGGTTGCGTGGCATGATGAGAAGAATTGTTGATGAATCAAGACAATCAATCTCGACCAACCAGGCTTCAGTATTGTTGAAAAACTACATTTTGTAAAAGCTTTTAATTTTGCTCTCATTGGGACAATCGCAAGGTACCAATGTCAGGGGAATCAACAACTTTATTTTGTATGAGAAGAGAGTGCGGATTGGTTGGCAAGTGCACTCTGATTGGTAGAGGCATTGACATGATGAATGCACCAGTTAATGGTGACTGACAGTTAACTGCCAAGCATTGTTTGAATTTTTAAAAAAACCAGGCAGCTTGACTCATACATCCCAAAGACTGGCAGATCACATCAAACATCATGTCCCTTCCACTGTTTTCAACAGACAGGGTTCAGACCGTACCCAACCAGCCCGTGCTTGCAAAACTCAAAACAACAGTGTCCAACATTAGATATGCTTCTGCGATTGGACAACACTTGCTCAATAATCCCCAGTGTGCTAAAAGTTATGCTGACAACCAATTTAAGATTGTCAGTCGGGTTTGCAGTGTGACACATCTGCATGCACTGGAAGCTACTAATGCTAATTAATTAATATTAATACACAGGACCCTGTTCTTTGCTATTAACTGGTGCATTGTCCATGGCAACACCTCTACCAATCAGAGTCCAACCACTCTCTTCTCATACAGTATAAAGTTGTTGCTTCCCCTGACATTGGTATTCTTGCGATTGTCCTGCTGAGTGCAAGGTGAAAAGCTTCAACAAAATGTCTTTTTTCAGCCATACTCAAGTTCTGTGCTACCAAATGACAATTAGTCTTCAACAGACCCAGATGTGAAGTGAGGAGGTAAAACAGAAAATGCTGGATAAACTCAGCAGGCCCAGCAGCATCTGTGGAGAGAGAAACAGAGCTAACATTTTGAGTCCATAGGGCAGGGATAAGGAGGAGTTTTCTCTCTGAGGGTTGTGCTTTGGAACGTTGGAACTCCCTGCGTCCGAAGGTGCTGGAGGCAGGGTCAGTGAATATTTTTAAGGCAGAGGTAGATGGACTCTTGTTAGATAAGGGAATCAGATGTTATCGGAGGGGGGGGTAGATGGGAGTGTGAAATTCGAAACACAAACAGATCAGCCATGATCTTATGGAATGGTGGAGCTGGCTCTAGGGGAAGGATGGCCTACTCCTATTGCGTAGGCTTGTATGCCAGGCTTGCTGAGTATTTCCAGCATTTTTGGTTTTTTATTTCAGATTTTCAGCACTTTATTTATATGAGGCGAGGAGAAACCACCCTCCCCAAGAGGAGAAGACCCTCAGGAACCATGGGCCCAAAGTCACCTTTCCCCTCCCAACTGAAAAGGTCAAAGTGAAGAAAAGACCATTTTCTTACCTCCTCGCCAACAGCGACTTCCGTAAAGGTGCTCTGTTCCTCCTCTTCGCAGAACTCTAACTCCGGCTCAATAACTGCGATGGGAACACTCTCAGTCAGTTTGGGATCCTTGGCCATAGATTCATTGTTCCTGCCCATTGCCATCCCATTATTCCCAATGTCACTGGCTGTGCCGTTCCCATCCTTGATCTCTGACTCTTTCGCCGCCTCGGTGCCCGTGTGATTGAAGACGTAGGTCGGGAGCTCCACCATGGTTTTCCCCTCCACAGAGGCCTCAGTCTCCCTGCAGACGCCTTGGAAGAATTCCACAATGGCCTTCTTCATGAAACTGATGAATCGATGGATCCTGGCAAAGGCCACCTGGATATTGTTCATCTCCCCGTCCTCATCTGGTGAGCTGAGGTTGTCTGCGCTGAAGGAACTCAGGAGTAAGGCCAGGAAGAGGTTGAGTACCTGGGGAAAAAAAATGGGCGGATGTTATTAGCATTTTCTCTTATTCGCAAATATCATGGGCATTTGCTGCTGGAAAATGTCTGGAGAGGTTATATGGGATTGACAGTATAGACAGTGACCATTGGCCTATGCTGGTGTATCCTCCCTACAAGCTTTCTCCAATCCCTCCTTCATCACACTCTATCTGAATATCCTTCTACTCTCTTCCGTGTGTTCATCCGGCTGCCCTTTAAATGCACGTCGCTATTCAGCTCAACTACATCTTGCAGTTGCTAGTGAGTTCCACATTCTCACCATTCTCTGGTAAAGATGTTTTGCCTGAATTCCTTGTTGGATTTATTACAAACATATGAATTAGGAGCAGGAGTAGGCCACTCGGCCCCTCGAGCCTGCTCCGCCATTCAATGAGATCATGGCTGATCTGATTGGAACCTCAACCCCACATTCCTGTCTACCCCCGATAACCTTTCACCCCCTTATTAATCAAGAATCTATCTCGCTCTGCCTTAAAAATATTCAAAGACTCTGCTTCCACCTTCTTTTGAGGAAGAGAGTTCCAAAGGCTCACAACACTCTGAAAGAAAAAATTTCTCCTCATCTCTGTCTTAAATGAATGACCCATTATTTTTAAACAGTGACCCCCTAGTTCTAGATTTTCCTACAAGAGGAAACGTCCTCTCCACACCCACCCTGTCAAAACCCCTCAGGATCTTAAAGTTTTCGATCAAGTCACCTCTTACTCTTCTAAACTCCAGTGGATACAACCCTAACCTGTACAACCTTTCCTCATAAGACAACCCGCCCATTCCTGGTATTAGTCTAGTAAACCTTCTCTGAACTGCTTCCAACGCATTTACATCCTTCCTTAAATAAGGAGACCTGTACTGTACACAGTACTCCAGATGTGGTCTCACCAGTGCCCTGCACAACTGAAGCATAACCTCCCTACTTATGTAATCAACTCCCCTTACAATAAACTACAATATTCTATTAGCTTTCCTAATTACCTGCTGTACCTCCATACTAGCCTTTTGTGATTCATGCAACGGGGAGCGCTAGCAGCAGCTGCCTTATGATGCATGGCTCCATCGTGGCGACAGCCAGCTCTCTGCCTTCACTCAGCCCCACCATGTCCCTCCAGAGCAGATGTATGGGGCAGGCTTTCAGGAGCACCTATCATGGGCCAAAGGGCTACCACTTGAATAAGTGCTCGTCTTCCTGGGAAAGCAGTGGGTCCCTCCTGCATGCAGGAGAAACAGAGCCACTATAACAAGGAGCAGGCACTGGTGGAGGAACTCCTGACATTCGACCTTGAGGCTGGACAAGGCGGTGGCCCTGGATCTGACTGGATCACAGGGTAACCAGCAAAGGGCAGATGGCAAGGCTAGAGGGTCAACCCACGCGTGAGGAGACATTGAGCTCATGTGTCGACAACAGCAACAGGCGCACTTGGGATGAGGAGCTGTGAAGCTGTTAATGGCAGCGGCTGAGACTGAGGGCCTGCAGTCCACCTCTGACAAGGAGGAGGAGGAGGAGGAAGAGGAGGTGATTCTCAGAGGGCGGTGCGTATGCATTCACAAGTAGCTTCAGGGTCACAAGGTTGGTGAACACAGCACAAACGCACCTGAGCAGCCAGTGAAGGGGGTGATAGCTGAAGCTACTGATAGTCAGAGGCTGGGCCCAACCTGACTCTGGCCTCTTGCGTGTCCTCAATTTTCATCGCTCCATAATTGGCAGCCACGCTGTCAACTGCTTGAGCCCTAATCTCTGGATCTCCCTCTCCTTACCTCTCTGCCTCTCTTTCTTCCTTTAAGACATTCCTATTAATTCCTTAAAACCCAGCGCATTGCCCAAGCTTTTGGTCAGCTGCCCTAATATCTCCTCATATCGGTCGGTGTCCAATTGCATTTGCTAACATTCCTTACTGTGAAGAACGATGGGAAGTTTGACTATATTAAAAGCGCAATATAAGTAAAAGCTGTTGCTGGAGCCAGTGTCCGGGTAGGTCAGAGCACTGAGTGGAATTGTCAGATATCCAGGAAGTGATTTCGAGGTAAATGGCATGAGTCGGGTGAGGGGGTCAAAGTCGTAAAAGGGCAAATTTAAGACTTGTGTCTGGAGCAGCAATGAATACCTGGAATGGATTGTAATGGTGGTGAATCAATTCAAAAACCAAAGGGATGGTGCATTGAGGAGAGTGGGGGATGGGGGGGTGGGGGTGGGGTGTAATATTTTATGGATGGCTCCCTCCTCCGTAATTATCTTGGGAATTATTACGAGGGAGAAGAAAAGCTCCTGTTACCGCAATTAAATCTTTAGTCTTTTACTGGACAGTCAGTGGGATGATATTGAGAGTGAAACGTCCATCACTTCATTGCACACAGACTCCCATAACTGTTGATTGGACACGGGTGACCATGCCTTACCCTAATGGCCCAGGGAACAGCTTCAGTTACCATATATCACTTGTTTCAGTTTCAATTAGTGCTTTATAAAGTGTCTCGTCTTTGGCTGCCTCCTTCCTCTGGTGTTCGATTCGGAATTCTCACTGATCGATGAGGGCAGTGGGAGGTAAGCTGTGGACCAGGAGGGAAATCCGCTGCCATCTGGTCATGTGAAAGTGAAAGGCATCTACACAAGGCTGATCAATCAGTCAGCTCCCAGCAAAGAAGCTAATGCTTCTGAACAGTAACCAAGGAAACGGAGGAACACTGAGGGAAAGGATTTCCGCACAAAACGTTTCAGTAAATAAATGCCAATGAATAAACTCCTGATGCAGCAGGCGGGAGACTGCATATCAGGGGAATTTATGTCTGTACTAATTTAAACAGGGTGTGGGAGTGAGTGCTCGGACTGGAGAAAGTTTGGAATAATCAATGCGCCGGTGATGTTGTTTTAAGAGTCTTCTGGATTGTCCTGATCCGTTAGTCAAGGATATCCATGGTCTGCTTAGTTTACATGGCAACACAGCTTTGAATGAGGAAAGCCTTCTGGCCTGTTTTGATTTCATTCCTTCAGAATGAAAATGTCACCATCCTTTCATTGCAGCCTTCCTCAATTGTCCATCTGAGCAGGGAGACAAGATTTACATTTTATCTGAGCCTCCATGGCAGTGCAGCACTCCCTTTGTACTTGCCCTGGACTCTCAGCCTCGATTGTGAACTCATCCAGTGTGAACTCAAGCCACAAACTGAGGCTGTGAGAAAGGCAGAGGTGACGGACTGCGCGTCTGCAATCTGCAGGCTTTGCTCAGCTTCTTTACTGAGCGGTACACATGAGCCATGTTTGCAGGACGTTAGACATACAGAAATATCATCAGGGAAGTTTATGGAGAGTCTCTTGGTGCCCTTACCAACATGCTTCCCTCGACCAACACCACCAATAACACCTCCCAAAACCCGCAGCCTCTACCATCTAGAAGGACAAGGGCAGCAGATAGATGGGAACACCACCACCTGGAAGTTCCCCTCCAAGTCGCTCACCATCCTGACTTGGAAATATATCTCCGTTCCTTCACTGTCGCTGGGTCGAAATCCTGGAACTCCCTCCCTAACAGCACAGTGGGTGTACCTACACCACGTGGACTGCAGCGGTTCAAGAAGGCAGCTCACCACCACCTTCTCAAGGGCAGCTAGAGATGGGTAATAAATGCTGGCCCGGCCAGCGAAAACCACATCCCATGAATGGGAAAAAGATAATGGGGCATCTGCTCTTCTCGAGTGAGAAGTGACTGCCGTGTTTGCCCTTATAACAATGGCAGCTGAGCATCAAAAGTAATCTGCATGTGAGTGAACATTGACATGCGAAGGAGCTTTGTCAATGGCAGTATTTATTTTATTATTCTGTGGAGGATATCAGTTTACAAACACAACAGTGAACTGATGCGTCAATCCACAGTGAATCTAGAAGGGTGATAACTGGGTTTAAACTGGCCTGGTTGGTACTCATTCCCATATGGTGCACCTAATATCTTCACTGGTTCCGGGCCCAAACCCGCTGCTCGCCACCAGCATTTTTACTCTTCTGACCTCAGGCATGGCAAGGGTGCCTGTCCCAGAGGAGCAGGGGCCTAACTTAAAAGGCAGATCCTGCTCTGATGGCATCATCAGGAAGCAAGCTCTGATTCAACCCAGAAACGTCCCCCAGGGTCTCCAACCTGCCCAGCAAAAGCTGGCAGCAGTATCGATCCAGGTCCAGACTAGTGTCTCCTCAAAGTTCTCAGAAGAGTGCTCCTCCTGGCCTCATGTAGATGCACTTGGCCTAGGTTTCTCCAATTCTCCCCAAATTGTGGGCTTGCCTCCCAACACCAGCACCACCCCCGCACCCACAACTCCTACATATGTTGCCGGGGCTCGTTTCCATGGGCCCCTCATCGAGTTTTGATTCCCATTGGTCAGCAATGATGGAATTCCCATTGGGCATTGGTGGGAGTCACCCAAACAAGGTCCAAAAGCTCCTGTGCCTCACGCTGTAGATGGACTGGGTGTCTCCCCCACAACCACCCCCCCCCGCCCCCCCGGCCCCTGTACCAATCGATTCGCGCCCCAACTTAAAATCGGCCCTACAGTTTTCACTAGCTGCTTGATCAACATGGCCTCTCCCCTCCCATCTCTGCAATGCTTGTGATGCTACCATTGACATGGTGATTCGGCACAAAGATATAGCCGTGAATCCAATGAGCTCCAGCAAAACAACAAAAGCCTTGTGGTCACATAGCACCTTTAACCTAGGCAAAACGTCCCAATGCGCTTCACAGGAGCCAACTTTGACACCGAGCCACACATTGGGATATTAGGACAAGTCACAGAATCACACGGTGCAGAAGAGGCCCTTCGGCCCATCGAGTCTGCACCGACATGTGAGAAACACCTGACCTACCTACCTGATCTCATTTACCAGCACTTGGCCCATAGCCTTGAATGTTAAGACGTGCCAAGTGCTCATCCAGGTACGTTTTAAAGGATGTGAGGCAACCCGCCTCCACCACCCTCCCAGGCAGCATATTCCAGACCGTCACCACCCTCTGGGTAAAAAAGTTTTTCCTCACATCTCCCCTAAACCTCCTGCCCCTCACCTTGAACTTATGCCCCCTTGTGACTGACCCTTCAACTAAGGGGAACAGCTGCTCCCTATCCACCCTGTCCATGTCCCTCATAATCTTGTACACCTCGATCAGGTCGCCCCTCAGTCTTCTCTGCTCCAACGAAAACAACCCAAGTCTATCCAACCTCTCTTCATAACTTAAATGTTTCATCCCAGGCAACATCCTGGTGAATCTCCTCTGCACCCCCTCCAGTGCAATCACATCCTTCCTATAATGTGGCATTCAGAACTGCACACAGTACTCCAGCTGTGGCCTCACCGAGGTTCTATACAACTCCAACATGACCTCCCTACTTTTGTAATCTATGCCTCGATTGATAAAGGCAAGTGTCCCATATGCTTTTTTCACCACCCCACCAACATGCTCCTCTGCCTTCAGAGATCTATGGACACACACGCCAAGGTCCCTTTGTTCCTCAGGACTTCCTAGTGTCATGCCGTGAGCAGCATTTTAGAGGAGGAGAGATCGAGAGAGGCAGAGAGGTTCAGAGAGGGAATTCCAGAGCTTAGGGTCCAGACAGCTGAAGGTATGGCTACCTGGTGAGTGGTACTGTCACTGGACTAGTAATCCAGAGACCCAGGGTAATGCTCTGGGGACCCGGGTTTGAATCCCACCACGACAGGGAGTGAACATTCAGTAAAAATCTGGAATTAAAAGTCTGATGATGACCATTGCTGATTATCAGGGAAAAACCTATCTGGCTCACTAATGTTCCTTAGGGAAGGAAATCTGCTGTCCTTACCTTGGCTGGCCTGCAAGTGACTCCAGACCCACAGCCTTCTGAACAAGGGCAGTTGGGGATGGGCAATAAAAGCTTGCATAGCCTGTGATGCCCATGCTCCAAATAAAAGCAATGGTGGAGCAAGAGGCTGGGATTGGAGGAGGGCAGATATTTCAGAGATTACAGAGCTGGTCCACGGAGGAATTTGAATACGAGGATATCATGCGGATGGCACTGGTTTCCCTGATGAGGTTAGACGTTGCGCCTTTGGCAGAGCGGAAACTGGGCTGAAGGGATTCAGAATGTGCGCCGGAGAATCTCCACACGTGCCGGGTGACACAGGCCAGCTCTCACTTAGGAGAGAACTTGAAATATTAGTAGCATTCCACATGAATATGCATTCATCAACCTTTCAGGATTTTTCTCCAGCAATGATGAGGAATAGAACCTGAGGTTTTACAAAGGAGCTCATTTGAAGTCGGCAATGAAAAAAAAACATCAAATGTCCTTCCCGTGTTAGTTTATCAATTGGTTGCCACGGAAACAGATTGTGCCATGTAGGTGTGAGTGGTCAGAGATTCATTCTGTTTTCATTTGTTTTTAGACTAAGGTAAACCACCCAAGGCATTACTCATGTTTGCAGAATGCAGTCTGATTGATTACGCGTTGCAATTTTGGAATATTCGAGCAATTTGTGAAAAGAATATACAGGGTTCGTGTCTGATTCCAACCATCCTCAGCTCTAACCGTAGAGAGGGAGAACCCAGCCACAGAGTATATGGTAACACAGGAACCATAACAGAAGGAACCTTAGGACTCGAGCCAGGGATTGAAGAACATAACTTTGGAATTCTCAACCCCACTGTGGATGCTCAGATGTTGAGTATATTCAAGACTTATAAACAACAGAAGCAGGCCGGAGGCCTGTCAAACCTGCTTTCCCCTTCAATAAGATCACAGCTGATCTTCTACCGCTACTTCTTGAAGGGGTCCTTCCCTGACACAAATCCATGTGCCGACCAGACGTCAGCCATGGCTCAATGGGTTGCACTCTCGCCTCTGAATCATGAGGCGGAGTCTTGTTAAAGCATTGGGGGGTGCCTCGCCTGCTGGCTACAGAGCCGGTGAGAGGCCTGCACTGCCATTTTTCAGGGAGGCTGCACAGAACCACAAGCCAATCAGGCAGTGACAAGGCCACTGTCGGGCCTTCCCCGCGAATCAAGACCCCAGGGCCCGAAGCCTCACCTATCAAGAGCTGACGGCCAATCAGAAGACAACAGCTCTTGGGCTCAGCAGCGCCCAAAGGGGAGGCTGTGGCTGCTGCTGGAAGGGCAGGCGCCGGAGTCCCAAGATCACAGGGTGACCCGAGCCAATGCTAAGTAATGTGGGGGTGGTGTTTTGTGGGATGGGAGGGGTCGCCGTCCAGTTCACTACCACACAGCAGTGCAGGGTTGTGGGCCACCCACTCGTGAAGGCTCACATTTTTTTCTAGGAACACAGGGACATTGAGAAAGGAGGAGGCCATTCAGTCCCTCGAGCCTCTTCCGCCATTCAGTTAGATCGTGGCTGGCCTGCACTTCAACTTCATTGATCTATCTTTGCTCCGCATCCTTTAACACCATTGCCCAACAAAACGTCTGAGCATTAATTCAGGTTCGCTGTTTCTGTCTCTGGTCCACTGCTGGTATCCTAACTCTCATCCATCAACCCTGTGCTCACTGATCTACAAAACAGCAACGGCTTGATCTTAAAGTATTCATCCTCGTTTTAAACCCTCTCCATGGCTTCACTCCTCCCTACCTCAGTCATCTTCTCCAGCTATAAAACCTGCCGAGGTATCTGCGCTCCTCCAATTCCGGCCTCTTGTGCATCTCTGATTTTAATCGCTCGGCCACTGGCAACTGTACCTTTGGCTCTCTAAGCCCTAGGCCCTGGAATTCCATCCCTAAACCTCTCTGCTGTATATGTTACATATCTCAGAGAAACGCAGGGATGACACTAGTTTCTAAGTGGGCAACAGGTTTATTTACAGGTGTTTTAAAATATCTCGCAGTCACAAAATATCTTCCATCATGCTTACAAGCTCAGCTCCTCGCAGTTTCTGTGATGTCTTCTGACTTTGCTCTGAGTCCACATCCAGGCTTAACCAATCAAGCACAGTGAGCATGGATCAGTTACCAGACTCACATAATCAAACACAGAAGGATTGAGCACTACACTCTCCACCTGCTCTTTTAAAACACTTCTTAAAACAGCCTCTTTGTTCAAGCCTTTTGTCACCTGCTTGAATATCTCCTTATGCGGCTTAGCGTCAAATTTTGTTTGGTAACGCCTCTGTGGCTTTGGACATTTTATTTTACTACGTTAGGTAAATGCAATCAGTTATTGACTGCAAATGTCTCTTTTCCAGTTAGTACCTTACTTATTATTTTCCAACTGAGTTATATCGCTCTAACCATTAAGGCAGCAATTTACAGCCAGGCGCAGAGTCTCTGTCCAAAGGCAGCAAGGGGGGACAGAGCGAGCAAAACCCTGCTAAAATATCAAATGCCTTCTAACCACATTGAGGCAGAGGGAAGGATTTATACTGGAAGCTATCTCTGACCCTTGATCACCATTTCAGCACAGGTTGCATCATTATCTCATCAAAAAAACCTCAGGGATTCCAAACTGTTGATCTGCAATTTCATTGTTGTTCGAGAGGGCAGTGATAACATGATTGGGATAGGGGAGAAGCTGTGAGGCACTTTTACCACATGCGCGCAATACTTGAGTGGAAGCAGCAGTGTACTTTGAGGTGATTTACACTGCAGTGGCAACCACTTTTTGCTTGGAGAAAGCGCCCCTTTCTGAGGTCAAGACAAAGTCAAATGAGAACTTGACTATATGGTGCACTGAAATGGACAGGCGCACTGCCGCGGAGTGCTACATGCCACCCCCCCGCCCCACACAAGCATCAGCAAACCACTAAGGACAGAGAGGGGTAGACAGAGAGTTCAAGGCAGCATGAGAGTGGGAGAGAGAGAGAAAGGGAGAAAATATGAGACTGTGAGAGAGGCAATGTGATTAGGGGAGAGAGAGAGAGACAGAAAGACAGAGAGAGATTGTGAGAGAGGGAGAATGTAAAGTGTGTGTGTGATGGAGAGAGAATCTGAGTGTGTGAAGGACAGAGAAAGTGAGAGTGCATGAGAGAGAATGTGAGTGTGTGTGAGAGAGAGAGAATGTGAGTAGCAAGTGAGGGAGAGAGAGAGAGAGAGAGAGAAAAAGGCGGAGAGGTGAAAATCTGGGCCGCTTTGGTCTCCACCAGAAATTCTATTCCTTAGCCACTCGTTCCCCGGCCATTGTCTGGGCTGCCCAGACCTCCCCCAATCTTGGTGTTGTATTTGACCCCAAGATGAGCTTCTGACCATGTCTGCTGCATCGCCACGATCCCTGACAGTTACTGTTACCTCTGTAACATTTCCCACTCTGTGCCTGACAGCTCAACTGCTGCTGAAGCCCTCAAACCAAGCCAAGCCTCTGCTCCTCCAGCCTTGTTTGTCTCAATCCTCTCTTGGCTGGTGTCCCAGCTTCCAACTTCCAGTAACTCTTGCGAAACTCTACCGTCCACAATCCAACTTACAACAGGTCAGATACATCCATCACCCCCTGTGCTCACCGATCTTCATTGGCTCCCAGTGCTGCAACCCATCAATTTTAAAACTCTCATTCTTGATTCCAAGCTCCTTCACAAACCTCACTCCTCCCTATATCTGTAGCCTCCTGCAAGGCTCTACAATCCTCTGCGATCTCTGCATTCCTCTAATTCTGGCCTCGTGTGCATTCCCGATTTTAATCCCTGCACCATGGGTTGCTGTGCCATCAGCTGCCTGGGTCCTAAGCTCTGGAATTCACTCCCTAAGTCTCTTCGTCTTGCTATCGCTCTCTCCTCCTTTAAGATTCCCCGTAAAACCTACCTCTTTGGCCAAGCATTTAGTCACCCATCTGCTCATGCAGCTTGGCGTTAAAGTTTGTTTGTTTCTCACGTGTCAGTGCAGACTCGATGGGCCGAAGGGCCTCTTCTGCACTCTGTGATTCTGTGAATACTCCTGCGAAGCACCTTGGGATGTTTTACCATGTTCAAATGCAACACAGAAAGATCCTGCATTTATATAGCGCCTTTCATGGCAGTTCCCACTCAAGAGAACATCAAGAACTTAGAGGGCACAGATTCAAACAAATTGGCAAAAGGAGTAAAAGTGACGTGAGGAAAAATATTTTCACCCGGAGAGGGTGGTTGGAGTCTGTAACGATCTTCCTGAGAGGACGGCGGAGGCAGGTTCGATAGGGGTATTCAAGAGGGAATTGGATTGCCATCGGAAAAGCAAGGTTACGGGGATAAGGCAATGGGAGTGGGAATAGGTAGAATGTTCTTTCCGAGAGCCAGTGCAGACTCGATGGGCTGAATGGCCTCCATCTGCACTGTAAAGATACTGTGATGCTATGGAAGCAGGACAACGCAAAGCACTGAGCAACCCATGAAGCATTTTTAAAGTCATCGTTGTTGCAATGTGGGTCATGTGGCAGCCAATCTGCACATAGCAAGACCTCATGTACAACAGTGAGATAATAATCAGTCTCAGTGATAAAAGCAAAACTCTAAAGAAGATTCATACACATTCGAAACGTTAACTCTGTTTCTCTCTCCACAGATGCTGCCAGACCTGCTGAGTTTTTCCAGCACTTTCTGTTGTATATATCAGTTTCAGTGATGTTGGTTGAAGGGTAAACGTCCACCAGGACACCAGGGAGAACTCCCCTTCTCTCCTCCTAAATGGTGCTGGGGGAACCTCTTGTGCCCACTTGAGAGACCGAACAGGGCCTTGGATAGACGCCTCGTCTAAAATCTCAGTGGAGCCCGTTGCTGGGACTGGGTGGGCAGAAACAGCAAAGCTGTTCCACTTCCCGGCACCAACATCCTCCCTTTTAGCTGAAAGAAAGAAACTTCACCCCAAGGCATAAGCTCCGAGAATCCTGTATCCTTACAGGAAGTTCGGGATCTGCCAACGATTCGACTTAACGCGCCAACCTCATCTTTTAAGAGGCCCCGAATCTAAAAATTTTCTCCTGTGACATCTATGGTTTTGCTGAGCGCTGCTCTGTCTGCGACATTCAGTCATGCTTAAGTAATGAAAAATCTTCAATATTCCAATTTTTAAAGGATAGTTTGGTGGGCGCGGTAAAGCAACAGCTATCTGGACTGGGAATAACCTGTCGTCTGAAATGACAGGGGTCAGTTTAGACTGGGAAATGAGCGATGCGAATTCGACGGAACTGAGACCTATAGTTAGAACAGCGAAGAAAGGTCAAACAGCTGGTCAGGCCCTTGTTTTAGTGAGTGGGTTCATAAATCTCAATAAATAAAAATAATGTAATAAAACTCTGGAAAGACAGGAAGTGCACAGCACCTCAGTCAGCACTGGGCAATGTCGCTGGGCTGGTAACCCAGGGGCCCAGGAGAAAGAACGATGTGGAACTTCGGCACAGGCGGGCACAGCACTGAGGGTGGGAAGCGATGGTCTGAGCGTGGGGAGGTATTTCTTTTCCACGCTGTGATTTACAGATTGGTCAGGATTCCAGGAAGGGCAGACAGCCCAGGACACTGGATTAATTGGTGAAACATCCTTGCTGCTATAATGGGAAGCCTATGGCATTGGCATTCTGGAAGGATGAGGTCAATGGGGATGAGTGGTCTTTTCCATCTGTTCTGATCTTGTGTCGAGAGGGGGCAGCCAGTCAAAGTTCACCAGTTGGTCAGTCCTGATGAACAGTCACACACACACACACACACACACACACACACACACACAAAAATTGTCCTGCCTTCCCTTTTTCAGTGACAGACTGAAATGCTGTAAATGTCCAACATTATGCAGTCTACCCCAGCTATCCTTCCTGCCCTGATAATTCAGCTCGCATCCTCATCCTTGTTTTCCAATCCTTCCATGGCCTCAAGCCTCCCTATCCTTCATCACCTCCTCCAGTCCTACAGTCTTCCCGATGGCTCTCCAGTCCTCTGATTCTGGCCTTTTCATCGTTCCGCCATTGGCGGCCGCTCCCTCAGTCACCTGGAACCCGGGGCTCTGAAACTCCTTCCCCAAACCTCTCCACTCCTTTACCTCTCCCTCTCCTCCTTTGAGGCCGACCCCCTTAAAGCCCAACGCCCGTGATCGAGCTTTTGGTCACCTGGTCTAATGTCTCCGTATTGGGGCTCAGCGCCAAACTTTCAATGTCAAATTTTGCTTGGCTGAAGGGCCTCATGATGTTTTACGACATGAAAGACAGCGTGAAAATGCAAGTCGTCGTTGCCTCTCCAGAATTGCATGGAATTGGAAATGTGGCGTAACTTTTTAATGAGCTATTTTTCAATGGCCTGGAACAAAAGCCTAGGGTGAATCTCTTTTTTGCGGGTTTTTCCATTTGGGGGGCGTGTTACATAAGCTGCGAGAAGTCTTGTGCTGTTCAACACAGCGCGAGCCATGCAAGGTCAAACCCTCCCTCTCCTTGGCTGCTTTGCTGCTCATCGGGAAAAAAAACCCGCCAGCCAAAAGTTACCAGTCAAAATATTGAGGGGTGGGAAACCGATAGGCAGGTGGTTAAAATTGCCCAGGTTACATACCCGCCCAAAGTCGCCAGGATTATCGCAATTTTTACTCGCTCGCAGCAGGCAGTATAGCTGCCCGCCCAAAGTCAGCGGGGCTTCTTCTTCCCGTTATTCCTTCATGGGATGTGGGCATCGCTAACAAGGCCAGCATTGGCTGCCCATCCCTCATTGCCCTGAACCTGGGAGGCTTGCCTCGGTGCAATTCCGCCCCCTGATTCCATCATTTTGGGTATTGTGTTCAGTGCGGAGGGGATTAACAGTTAGAATTAAGTTAAAGATGTAAAGCAGGGTTAAATGGGTTAAAATATCAGGGCACGTTGCATATTCAATTGAGTATTAACTGAGTGATGAAGGTGATTCAAGGAGTTGATTGAGAGAAACGATTTCTTCTGGTGGGGACGAATTCAGAACCAAAGGACCAACCTTAAAATGATAGCTGTTCAGGGGCTGATATCAGGAAGCGCTTCTTTACACCAAGTGTAGTGAGGGGAGGCGATGGCGTAGTGGTATTGTTGCTGGACTAGTAATCCAGAGACCCAGGGTAATGCTCTGGTGGACCTGAGCATGAATCCCACCATGCCAGATGGTGGACTTTGAATTCAATAAAAATCTGGAATTAAAAGTCTAATGATGACCATGAAACCATTGCTGATTGTTGTAAAAACCCATCTGGTTCACCAATGTCTGTTTAGGGAAGGAAATCTGCCGTCCTTACCTGGTCTGGCCTACATGTGACTGCAGACCCCACAGCAATGTGGTTGACTCTTAAAATGCCCTCTGGGCAAGGGCAATAAATGCTGGCCTAGCCAGTGACACCCACATCCCAATAATGAATAAAAATAAATATATCTGGAACTTCCTCTCCACGACGCTGTTATGGGTCAAGTGAATATTTCAAAACTGAGATTGGTAAGTTTTGTTAGGCAAGGGTTACAGGACCAAAGTGGGTAGATCAGCCAAAATCCAGCTGAGGCTCGAAGCCCTTCTCTTCTTCCAAAGAAACGGCCCATACCTGAACTCGAAATTTCATTTTGGTCCCCGGGGTTGGATCAAGTTTAAAAAGGAGCCCTGAGTGCTTCCTGACAGCAATAAAAAGTCATGCTCTGCTATGAAACAAGTACAAAAGGGATCAAGGTCAGGAGACAGGCTCACATGATAGAAAAAAACGTTGCGACTTCTCAGTTTCCGGTATTTACAAATAGTTTTGTTAGACTGTCAGTCCACAAAGTTGTCCAAGCGGAGCTGGGCGAAATTCAAGCTGCTGCACTGGGTTTGAGCCAAGCTTTTCTGTGCCATATATTGAGGGGAACAAGGGATTGCTAGCATAACTATGCAAAGCAACACCGCAACGGTCCCCTGTGTGGAGTATCAGCTGTGCCAACACAAGCTCAGTCTATTAACATGCATCCGCATTATGCAGTTGTACTTAGATTATAATTATACCATAATCAATGGACAAATATTTCTACATCCTCGTGGCCTGGAATGTGTCATTGAAACCAAGGGTCAGACCAGCTGATGGCTTCAGATACTTTGATGCCTTGCAGCCACTCCTGCGTCTGGAGCACTGATCTTTAGCGGTCAGTTCCTGTAAGTGATCAGTTCCTGTTACCCAATTCCTAATGCGCACCATCCGTTTGCCCACCACTCCTGCCCCTTGCTGATCTACATCGACTCCCAGTTCAGCAACGCCTCAGTTTTGACATTCTCACCCTCGTTTTCAAATCCTTCCATGGCCTCAGCCCATCCCTATCTTTGTAACTTCCTCCTGCAACCTGACCACCTTCGGAGATATCTACGTTCCTCCAATTATGGCCTCTTGCTCATCTCCACCAGTGGCCGGCATCCCTTCAGCTGCCCAAGTCCAAAGTTTTGGAATTCCCTCCCTAAGCCTCTCTTCCCTGCTACCTTTCTCTCCTTTAAGATGCTTCTTAAAATGTAACTACTTGTCCAAGTTTTTGGGCCCCTGTCCTAATATCTCCTTATGTGGCTCAGTGTTGTATTTTGTTTGATAATGCTCTGTGATGCCTTGGGATGCTTCGGCACATTAAAGGTGCTACATAAATGCAGGTCCTGGTCCCTCTGCTCTCGTGGTCTCTGGGCCATCTTGACACTCGCTTCCTTGGTCTGCTTAACTCCAGCAAAATACCTCCTCCTTCACAGTCGATAACTCCGATAGCCCATCTTCCTCCCCTGAAGCCTGAGGGGTACCTACTTGAGCACATCTGGAACACAACTGGTTTAGTCGTCCATCACCAGATCCTGCTGGATCACTTCAAGCGCAGGGTTCTTCAGGCAAAGCCATCCACTACTCCATGGTCATCCTGGAGAGGAACGATAACCCTTGGCTTCTGTTCTGTGCCGCCAACCTTTGGCTAAACCTTTCTCCCCTGTCCCCTCCACTCTCATCCTCAACCTCGAGGGATTCACGGATTCCTCACAACGTTTGAGACCATCTGTCCAGCTGCTTTTGCTGCTCTCCCCACCCCAGCAGCCCCTCCCCCAGCCTCCCTTGTGCTCTAACTGTGAATCCGTCTCTCCCTCTCTCCCTCTTTCTTTCCCATCTCCTCTCCTAAAGAAAAAAAAAGCCTTGCATTTATGCAGCGCCTGTCACAACCAAGCGCTGTCTCAAAGTGCTTTATAGCCAATGAAGAGCTTCTGAAGTGTTGCAATGTAGGAAAACATGACCTAAAATTTGCGCACAGCAAGCTCCCATAGACAGCCGTGTGATAATGACCAGATAATCAGTTTATTTTTATGATGTTGATTGAGGGATAAATCTTGGTCAGGACACTGGGGATAACTCCCCGGTTCTTCTTCGAAATAATGCTATGGGATCTTTTATGTCCACCTGAGAGAGCAGACAGGGCCTCAGTTTAACACCTCATGCCGTCTCCGAGCTCATCTTGTTTCTGAGACGCATTTACTGCTCTCTTACCTTCATCCTGATGAAAGCGATGATCACTCAGGTTCTTTTTCTGGCGGCCCCCTTGCTAGCCAGCATTGTAAAATGTTTCCTCTCCTCAACTACTGTCCCTTTCCCTTCCCCTTTCCACTCTTGCCACCCCTTTCCTCAAAATCCCCCCCTCTCGAGTCCTCTATCCATGTCATCAAAAGGATATGGGGATAGTGGGGGGGGGGGGAAATGGCGAGGTAGATGATCAGCCGTGACCTGGTTGAATGACGGAGCAGGCTTGATGGGCTGAATAGCCTCCTCCTATTTCCTGTGTTCTTATCTGTACTAACAACTGCCCTTCCTCCAACCTCTCTTTCCTCTCCAAAGTCTTTGAACATGTTGTCACCTCCCAAACCTGCCCCCCTTCCCTGCTGACCAGTTCCCTCCAGTCCACGGCTCAAAGTGACATCCTTTATGACTGTGAACATGATTCCTACTCGCCCTCCTTGAGCTGTCCGCTGCCTTTGAGATCATCAACCACCCCATCCTTCTCCATTAACCTGCTCAGAGGCACTGCCAAACTTTTGGTCCCATTCTTACAACCTCCAGCCTTGACTTCCCTTCATAGCCCTGCACAGTCACCTTCAGAACCAGCCAAGAATCCAATCTTGGCCCCCCTCCCTTTCCTTACCTATATATGCTGCACCTTGGCATCATCATCTGCAGATATGAGGTTAGCTTCCCCTGTATGCGCACACCACACCGGACCCCATCGCCTCTCTCGATCTCTCCACTGCGTCCACACTGCGAGACTGCTTCCTCAGTTCTGGATGAGTCACAATCTCCTCCAGTGAAACAACTTGTAAAAAGCAAAGCCACCATGTTCAGCCCCTGGCACCAATTCCTCGTCACTGATTCCAATTCCCCCCTTTCCAGCCACAGTTTCAGTATCTCTCCATCACAAACAATGCATTCTCCCACCTTCTAACATCCTGCTGCCTCTGTCCCAGCCACACCCGATCTGAGGCTGAAATGCTCAGCCCTGCTTTGCCACCTCCACACTCAATTAGTTCATTTCTCCCTGCCCCCCCCTCATTTTCTGTCAACGTCACCTCATCCTAACCCTCCTGTATCTTTCCCACATGTCCCGCTCACCCATCTCTACTGCCCTTAGAATCATAGGATGGTACAGTCCAGGAGGAGGCCATTTGGCCTATCATGTATGTGCAGGCTCTAAGAGCAGCCTATTAGTCCCACTCCCTAATTTTTCCCCATCATTTTAACCTTGAGGACTCTGCTCAAGGCAGGTCCTTGGCAATTATTCACCTAAGCACAGCAAAGTGTCATGATTTTTTACTATGGGTAGTGTGGGCCCTGAGTCTACCTCAGCCAGAACAGGGATCGAACCCTGTGCTGTTGGCATTAATTTGATCCGCACACTAGCCGTCTAGTCAACTGAGCTAAGTGGTGCCCTCTCTTTCCCTGTATCACTGCAAACGTTCCCCTTTCAGGTATTTATCCAATTCCCTCTTGAAAGCTGTTATTGAATCCAATGGGGAATTCAGGAGAAACCTCTTTACCCAAAGAGTGGTGAGAATGTGGACCTAGTTACCACAGGGAGTGGTTGATGTGAATGGCGTTGAATCTTTTAAAGGGAAACCAGGCAAACACAGGATGGGGGGTGGGGGGGAATAGATAACTATGATAGTACATTTAGATGAGGAAAGACGGGAGGAGGTCCAAGTGGAGCACAAACACTGGCATGGACTGGCTGGGCCGAATGGTCTGTTTCTGTGCTGTATGTCATCCTGTGAATCTGCTTCCACTACCTTTTCAGACAGTGCGGCCTAACAACAACTCACTGGATAAACGAAAGTCTCCTCATGTTGCCTCTTGGGTTATCACCTTAAACCTGTGTCTTTGGATTAACTAGCCTCCTGCTACTGGAACAGTTCCTCTTTATTTATACTGTGAAAAATCACTTATTTTGAACACCTCGATCAAATCTCCCCCTAACCTTCTCAGCTCTGAAGAGGACAACCCCCCAGTTTCTTTAACTGAAGTATTTTACCCCTGGTGCCATTCGAGTAAAGTGTCTCTGCATCCTCCCCAGGGCCTTGACATCCCTCATAAAGTGTAGTGCCAAGAATTGAACCCAATACTACAGCTGGGGCCTAAGCAGTGTTAAAGGCTTAGCATAACTTCCTTGCTTCTGTACTCTATGCCTCTATTTATAAAGTCAAGGATCCTGTACGCTTTTTATAAAAGCCTGCCACCTTCAAAGACGTGTGTATGTACACCCCAAGGACTGTCTGTTCTTGCACTCCCTTTAAAATTGTCCAGTTGATTATACTATTTATATTATATTGCCTCTCCTTATTCTTCCTACCAAAATGTTTCACTTGACAATTCTCTGATGAAGTTTCATCTGCCACGTGTCTGCCCATTTCATCAGTTTATGTTCTCCTGAGGTCTGTCACTGTCCACTTCACTGTTTATAACTTATACCCAAGTCTAACTCACTCCTACATATCAAAGAGAGTGGAGGTCTTGACACTAACCCTTCAGGGGACTCCACATTCAACTTCTCTCCAGTCCGAAAAACAACCATTGAGGACCCTTAAGCATTTCATATCCACAAATCCAATGCCTCTTTAATCCCATGGGCTTTTATTTTACTAACTGGTCTTTTTAAAACTTTGCTGGCTTAAATTGGATCTCAGTCCCCAAACTCCTCCAGTTTAAAATTATTTTGCTGTGTTTCACGGTCTCCTCCCCCCTCACTATCTCTGTTAACTTTCTACAGCTACACACTGCTCCCTCCTAAGTGCTTTGTTCTTCCTACCCTGGCTTCTTGTCCATTGCTACCACCGCCCCCAGCCCACTCCCCCACTCTCCTCGTGGTGGGCGATCCCTTCACTGTCTAGGGCCCAAGCTCCGGAAATGCCTCCACCTCTCCGACTCCCTCCACTTGCTGAAAGACCCTGTCTAAAACCTGTCACTTTAGTCAAGCTTTAGGCCACTGGTCTGGACATCTTTAGTCCAGTGTTTATTTTTCTGATTGCTCCCCTGTGAAGTACTTTGGGGTGTTTGTCTCTGTTAAAGGCGCCATGTAAATGCAGCCCATATTGTCAGTGAGTATGGATACAGTGCACGCACTACTGTACCTAAAGGAAAATACTTGTTTGGTTCTCTTTTCCTTTGAGGATTTCCAATTTTATGGTCATGTTCTCAAATCCCTCAAGTATATGGGTTACATCCTACCCAGCATCCCTCTGTGGGTCCCCTCTTTGGCATTTTGCCATTGTTTCTCCCATGTGTACCGCAATGAGGAGGCATTGTGTCAGCCTACCCGTACCAACAGACCGCTGAATGAAAGGCCTGCCAAACCCACTCTCCAAGTTGCTCCGCAGCACTGCAGCTCAAGCCCATTTACAGCAGCAGCACGAAAAGGCCCACTTACCTCATGCTGCCCCTCTGCATCCACCTGCATTGGGAGAAGCCCCCCAGAAACTGGTGGAGCGGTGCCTCCAATCTATTCAGCTGTTGACACATTAGGGGCCAGGTCCTGTACTGGCCCAGTGTCCACAACACGGGCTTTACCAACAGGGGGTCATTGAGCAGGGAACAGGTCACTGGCTGCGTTTTCCCTCCCTCATTGATAGGGACACCCAAGGCCAATTGCAGTATCACTATTGCTGCCCTCGTTCGAATCGACTAACCCAGTACTGCACAGATCAAGAACTGAACTCGGCACCGTTCTGCTCTATTTGGCTCTACGTTTAGCACATAGAACAAAGGGCCCCATTTGTTTCTAGAATGATTGTGAATACAATTTCATTTTCACATTTAGATATTTTACCGTAAATTCCTCCTCTAAAAGCTTTTTTTTTTGGCGAAACTATAGTCAGAAAGTCTTGTTAAAGTTTCAGGCGAAATGGTAAGATCCACTCCTAATAAATAATCCCACATCACAGCAAGGAGCCCATGTACCGGCTTCCGGCTTATGCTTTGTTTCAGGCTGCAGTCCCTGCCTCGGCCTAGTCCGATCCACTGGCCTCTGGTCACAATCCATTCATTTCACAGCTGTCAAGGCTTTGGGACGTGAGGTGCCAAAGCAGCACCTGACAACACCCCAGTGACACCCTTCCCATGGGAGAGAACTTTCTTTCAGTGTTGCTGTCAATCACCTGGAGTGACAATGGAAACACTCATTGGCTTCCCGGCCAGATCTGTTCCAGCTTTGGGAATTCTATTCCGCCCCGAGGCCACAATTCCTATTTGGGAATCAGCAAGAAAATTCTAGTCGCTTACTGCAATGCATAATCCATTAATCAGACAATCATTTTTTAAAAATAATTATTTGCGGTTACACTTAAAACTACCTAAAGAGAGGTATTATGTCAAGATTATTTTTTCCAACAGGATGGGGCTGTCACTGTGCCCCCCATTATATGCCAACCATCTTGTTATCAGCATTGAAAAACAATGTTCTGTTGAAGAGTCATACGGACTCGAAACGTTAACTGTGTTCCTCTCCGCAGACGCTGTCAGACCTGCTGAGTTTTTCCAGGCTTTTTTATTTTTGTTTTGAAAAACAATGTCCTGTTTTTAGGCCGTAGCAAAAGCCTTTGGCTTTTGGGGACAGATAATGGTGAGGTGATAATATCACTGAACTAGTAATCTAGACTTAAAAGCAAAATACTGTAGATGTTGGGAAATCTGAAATAAAAATGAAAATGCTGGAAAAACTCAGCAGGTCTGGCAGCATCTGCGGAGAGAGAAACAGAGTTAACGTTTCGAGTCCGTATGACTCTTCTTCAGAGCTGGGGAGAAGTAGAAATGTGATGAATTTTATTCTGTTAAGAGGGGGGTGGAGCAAAATGGAAGTGGGTGATCCATCTAGGCCTCCTCTGGAGGTCCCCAGCATCACAGACGCCAGTCTTCAGCCAGTTCAATTCACTGGATACTGCAAAGGCTGTGGGCCCTGACAATATTCCAACAATAGTACTGAAGATTTGTGCTCCAGAACTTGCTGTGCCCCCAGACAAGTTGTTCCAGTACAGCTACCATACTGGCAGCTGTCTGGCAATTTGGGAAGATTGGCCAGAAATATCCTGTACACAAAAAGCAGGACAAATCCAACCTAGTCATTTACTGCCACATCAGTCTACTCTTGATCATCAGTAAAGTGATGGAAGGGGCCATCAACAGTGCACTTGCTTGGCAATAACCTGTTCAATGATGCTCAGTTTGGGTTCTGCCAGGGCCACTCAGCTCCTGACCTCATTGCAGCCTTGGTTCAAACATGGACAATAGATCTGAACTCTAGAGGTGAGGTCAGAATGACTGCCCTTAACATCAAAGCTGCATTTGACTGAGTGTGGCATCAAGGAGCCCACTAAAAACTGGAGTCAATGGGAATCAGGGGGAAAACTCTCTGCTGGTTGGAGTTATACCTAGCACAAAGGAAAGTGGTTGTGGTTGGAGAACAATCATCTTAATTGCAATGCAGGGGTTCCTCAGGGTAGGGTCCTAGGCCCAACCACCTTCAGCTGCTTTATCAATGACCTTCCTTCCATCATAAGGTCAGAAGTGGGGGTGTTCACTGATGATTGCACCATGTTCAGCACCATTCGCGACTCCTCAGGTACTGAAGCAGTCCATGTCCAAATACAGCAAAACCTGGACAATATCCAGGAGTGTGATGGAATATTCTCCACTTGCCTGGATGAGTGCAGCTCCCACAACACTCAGGAAGCTTGAGACCATCCAGGACAAAGCAGCCCACTTGATTGGCACCCAACCCACAAACATTCATTTCCTCCACATGCACAGTGGCAGCAGTGTGTACCATCTACAAGATGCACTGCAGGAATTTACCAAGCCCCCTTAGACAGCACCTTCCAAACACACAACCTCTACCATGTAGAAGAATAAGTGCAGCCGACACATGAGAACACCACCACCTGGAAGTTCCCCTCCAAGCCACTCATCATCCTGACTTGGAAATATATCACCGTTCCTTCACTGTCGCTGGGTCAAAGTCCTGGAACTCCCTCCCTAACAGCACTGTGGGTGTACCTACACCACATGGACTGCAGCGGTTCAAGAAGGCAGCTCACCACCCACCACCTTCTCAAGGGCAATTAGGAATGGGCAATAAATGCTGGCCTGGTCAGCGATGCCCACGTCCCCATGAATGAATGAGAAAAAAGGTTGGAGCAAAGGAGAAATTTGCCAAAGATGTCAAGGTCCCAGGACAAAGTGAGTATTAATGGCAATGTTAAAGACTAAAGGAGGTGCTGATAGTGGCATAAAGTTAAGATAGCAGAATGTGTTATCTCCAGTAATCTGGAGGCCCAGGCTAATACCATGGGGGTCGAGGGGTCAAACAGCAGCTGGTGGAATCTTATTTCAATTATTTTTTAAATTCAATTGATTAATAAAAAATCTGGAATTCTAAAGTTAGTCTTTGCAACTTTTTTTTTACCCTTTCATGGCATATGGGCATCACTGGCAAGGCCAGCATTCATTGCCCGCCCCTAATTGCCCTTGAACTGACCTTGATAGGGCATTTCAGAAGGCAGCTAAGAGTCAACCGCATTGCTGTGGGTCTGGAGTCACATGTAGGCCAGACCAGGTAAGGACGACAGATTTCCTTCCCTAAAGGGGCATTAGTGAACCCCATTGCTGAGACTATCCTTATATTCCAGCTTTATTAATTGATTAAAATTCTACCAGCTGCCTCGATGGGATTCGAACCCATGTCTCCAAAGCCTGGATCACTGGATTAGTAGACCAGCGACATTAACACTGTACCACCATCTCCCCTAATGATGACAATGAAACTATCATTGATTGCTATAGAAACCCAACTGGTTCACTAATGTCCTTTAAGGCAGTGAAATCTCCAACCTTACCGGGTCTGGCCTACATGTGACTCCAGACCCACAGCAATGTGGCTGACTCTTAACTGCCCCTCTGAAACGGTCTAGCAAACCACTTAGTTCAAGGGCAATTAGGGATGGGCAACAAATGTTGGCCTTTCCAGCAAAGCCCACATCCTGTGAAAGAATAAAAAAGGAAAGATCTGCACTTGCATAAAACAGCTGCTACGTCTCAAAGCAATTAATTACTTAGCTATCAGCCCAAATGAGGCACTCACTTTGTGCTATTGGTTAACGGAGATTTGTTGGACAAGGGAACTCTCCTCTTCGAGAAAATCCCAGTTTAAATAAAATAGGGAGCTTGCATTTATATAGCGCCTTTCAAGACCTAACCACATCCCAAAGCTCTTGTCAGCCAATTAATGGTTTTTGTAGTCACAGTTGTAATGCAGGAAATGCGGCAGCCAATTATTGCACAGCAAGATCCCACAAACAGCCATGTGAATAATAATCAGATAAGCCTTTTTAAAGGTGTTGATTGTGGATAAATACAACTATAAGACCCACAGGGAAGAGTTCGCCTGCTCTTTCTTGAAATAGTGCCACAGGTTCTTATATATCCACCTGAGAAGGCAGACGGGAGGCTCGAGTTAACTTCTTATCTGAGAGATTGACAGTGCAGCGCTCCCTTGGGCCTAGATTTTGTGCTCAAGTCTCTGGAGTGGGTCTCAAACCTAGAACCTTTCTGAGGTGAGGGTTCTACGGGCTGAGCCAGTGCTGATACTTCAGCTTCCTGTAGATCTGTGCATTTCTCGCTTGATCGGCACCACATCCACAAACATTCACTCCCTCCACCACCGACCCACAGTGGCAGCAGTGTGTACCATCTACAAGGTGCACTGCAGGAATTCATCAAGACTCCTTAGACAGCACCTTCCAAACCCACGACCACTACCATCTAGAAGGACAAGGGCAGCAGGTAGAAGGGGACACCACCAGCTGGAAGTTCCCCTCCGAGTCACACACCATCCTGACTTGGAAATATATCGCCCGTTCCTTCACTGTCGCTGGGTGAAAATCCTGGAACTCCCTCCCTAACAGCACTGTGGGTGTACCTACACCACATGGACTGCAGCGGGTCAAGAAGGCAGCTCACCACCACCTTCTCAAGGGCAATCAGGGATGGGCAATAAATGCTGGTCTCGCCAACGATGCCCACGTCCCCAGAATGAATTTAAAAAATGACTCACTGGTAGCAGAGGCAAGTAAACTCTTCAGGTTTTTTTTAATATAGCCGGGATCTTTAATATTCCAGATCAAAGAAAAGTTTAATATTCCACTCAAAGGACAGCAATGCAGCTTTGCTCTCCTTTCCTGGGAGGGTCAGCCTAGATTGTATGCTTAAATCCAGGAATGAGGCAAGAATGCGCAAGTAGGTGACTCAGAGACTTGAGTGCTACCAGCTGAGCTGGTCTAACACTCACTTTGCTTTTTGATGTCTACGTGGTGATTTTCTCCTTGTTAAAACCATTTGAAAATGTCATTTCTTGCTGCCTGAAACACCTCGACAGTGATTGGTGCAGAGGTTAAATATAGGTCTCTATAATGAGGGCAGCTGTCATCATGAGCTACGTATGTGGCTACAGAACCATTTAGTTTGACATTTCTCACTGTAGTAATTATCTATGGTAGCCATCACTTCAGCAGCCTAGAGCACAAGGTTTGTGCTGGACTAAAGTACTTTCTCCCTATAAATAAAGCTTTTGGGGAAAAAAAATATGGCTGGCCTAAAAATAGCTTGTACTAGAACTGCTGCGGCATTATCAATCAGCAAACCCTTACTGCTGTCATGGTTGTCCGTCACCTTCAAGTCTCTTTGTGTGTATGTTGGTTTGGTGTTGGTGACAAGATGTGACACAGACTGCCATGCCAGAGCGGGGCTCCTGAGACGCTTAACCCAGAGCTGACCACCACGCCACAAGCTGTCGTTTTGCCAGACATTAGTGTCATTAGCTTTTTTTGTTCTCGGTTTATTTAACCAATCAGATTTAAAATCCTAGCTGCCCATGGTGGGATTTGAACCCCCAACCATGACTTCAGGCCTCTGGGGTTACTGTTCCAGCAATGTAACCACTGTGCTTTTTAAACATTTATTTGTCCATGGGATGCAGACGTCACTGGCTAGGCCAGCATTTATTGTCCGTCCCTAACTACCCTTGTTCAGAGGGGCAGTTAAGAGTCAGCCCACATCACTGTGGGTCTGGAGTCACATGTAGGCCAGACCAGGTAAGGACGGCAGATTTCCTTCCCTGAAGGACATTAGTGAACCAGATGGGTCTGGTTCGAGTCAGAGAGGTTGATTGCCAGTAAATAACGAACCAGACAATCGACATGGTTCCATGGTCATCATTAGACTTTTAATTTTATTGAACTCAGGTTTCACCATCTGCCGTGGTGGGATTGAAACCCAGGTCCCCAGATCATTACCCAGGGTCTCTGGATTACCAGTCCAGTGACAATACCACTAGGCCCCTGCATTCCCCATATAAACAAACTATGCTACCAATCCTAGTAAAGTGAGGAAGTTAATTACTAGTACAGACCAGTTGGGCAGAATGGCCTGTTTCTTTGCCGTGTGTTCTATGTAATTCAATGAAATTTATTGCACATAATATAGGCTGCTAGAGTCATCATCAGAGAAGAGAAACTAAGGCCATATCTGTCTGTCCTGATGGCTCGATGGGTGTTAAAGATCTTGGAACACAAAGAGCAGGGAGCTCGCCTACAATTCATCCAAGAAAGCACATTAACTGGTGATTTATCTCACCGTTCTTTTCTCTGTGCAAATATCCGCATCACTCACCTACACACACTGAACTTTAAAACGAATGAATCTTCGCTGTTACTGAGATAAGGTGTTTCATTAAAGTGAGTCCCTTTTTTCCCCCTTTCTCACACATTTCGGCGGTGGCTGAACTCTCTCTCATTATGTTCCTCTTGTACACAATTCAATCACAATTAGCGCACCCTGATACAGAACGAGCTCTGGTAGCGATACCATCGACATCTGAACTGGAATCCGAAGCCTCCTTTAAACCTCAGGGACTTACCGAGCTGAACTCAGTTCCCTGGCTAAACAACTGCTGTTAGCAAGTTGGAGATTTCCCTTTATTTGGAATGAATCAGAACGATTAGCTAGTTGGAGGGAATGTTTGATGAAAACGATTGTAACTCCGATTTTAATATGCTGTCGTGTCATGAATTTATTGCCCTGTTGCAATTCTAGTTTACCAGTGGGAAGTGAATTAGCAGCATTCTGGGCCTATGTCCTACGCAACGTGAAAAGGCAAGCACTTTCAGTTGGAAACAATCCCTTTCCCGACTCTATCCATGCTAAAAGTCACATGTCCACACTAACACCCTGCCTATTTGTCACATTTTGGTGCCACGCCCCCCCATTCTAAATTGCCATGACCCATTTGTTATGGAAGGCAAACTTGTAATAACGTCCTCCCGCCAGTGGTAGTGCTGTAACACTCCAGTTCTCCTTGGAAAAATCCCTTTGCCTCAACCAACTCTACCTCCGAAACTTCCATTTCCATCGCCCCTTTCGTGGCCTTAGGAAGTCTGATAATGTTTCACAGAGAATGTAGACACTTCTGAGATGTGGGTATCCAATTTGCAAGGCGTCCCAAACGGCAACAGGATAAATGATCATAGATTCGTCGCAGGGTGACCAACTCTCAGGGAGAAAAATAAGGAACGCCATGGCAAGGGTGAACCGAATGGGAATCACAGATCTGAAATGAGGGTCGAAGGCCGCCCTGGCAGCAAACAACCCAGGACGCGGGACAACATCCTCAAATAAGGGATTGTCCCATAAAATCCGGGATGGTTGGCCAGGGCCATAGAGTCATTTATGGGACAGAAGAAGACCATTCAGCCCATTCTGTGTGTTCTATCAAGTCTATGCTGTCTTTCCATGGGATAATCCATTCAGTTTCAATTTCCTGCTCTATCCCCCCCATTGCCCTGCAAGTTTATTTCCATCAATTGCCCCTCCGATTTGTTTTTGAAGTCATCGATCATCTTTGCATCCACCAGATCAGATGATCGATTCTGAATGATGTTTGGTTCAGGAATAATTGTCGACCTGGTCCCCACCAACTTCATGACATGCAATCAAAGTATTGTGTAAAAATAAGAATAGAAAATATAACTTTAAAAGAGGGGCTGAAGCATTTCTGCATGTCCAATTTCCCCCTAGCCTCCAATCCCATACCACCTGATGTGAGACATCACAGGAGTCCATTAGTACAGGTAGAAATAAATATGACGCCTTTCATTAAATTAAGTTGTTCTCTTTGTAGAGATCTGACATTTTATGCATCCCACCCTCTTCAGCCGTTTCTGTGAAGAGACTCTGAACAGTTCTCTCTCCTAAAAATGAAGGGCAGGGGAAGGTCGCAGGCGGCTGCAGGGGTCAACACTTTAGGGTCTAAGAAAAATAAAGAACTAGCCTCAATATTGACCTGTTCACCACCTCATGACATCCCAAACACTAGAGAACCAGACATTATGTTGAACTTATAGCACAGAGACAGGCTATATGGTCCAACTGCTCTTTGCCAATATTTATGCTCCACAAGAGCCTTTTCCTGCCCTACATTATCGAACTCTATTAGCATATTGTTCTATTCCTTTCTCTCTTGTCCTTATTGAGCTTCCCCTTAAATGTATCCATGATATTTGCCTCAACTACTTCTTGTGCCAGTGAGTTCCACATTCTAACTAATCTTTGGTAAAAAAGTTTCTCCGGAACGCATTATTGGATTTCTGAGTGACTTCCGTAAATTTATGGTTCCTAGTTTTAGCCCCACAAGTAGAACATCAACATCTGCCCTCCATCCTGGCTTGGAACACCCTCCCTAACAGCACAATGTGGGTGTTCCTACACTACATGGACTTCAGCGCTTCAAGAAGGTGGCCCACCACCTTCTTCTCAAGGGCCATTAGGGATGGGCAATAAATGCTGGCCTAGCCAGTGATGTTCACATCCCAAGAATGAATTTTAAAAAAGCCCCTATCATAATTTTAAAGACCAGGTCAGGTCATCTCTCAGCTTTCTTCTTTCTAGAGAAAAGAGCCTCAACCTGTTCCATGAAGTATTTTAAATTGTAGTCATTGTTGTAATGTAGAGGGAATGGGGATAAGTGGACAGCTGTCACTGAGCGCTCACAACAGAGTCAAGGGTCAATCATCTCCTTGTGTGCTGTAGATCTCTGTGATTCTAAGCTCCGATTGACAACTGAGTCTGAGGTCAGTCAGGAGGGATTGGGTCAACAATGAGTTGTACTCCTCTCTGACAACTCCTTGGGCAATGACAGGTTTATAGTGGGACTACGTGCTGCTAGATCAGAAAATTTACAGCCTGCAGGAGATCCAGGCTAGCTCGACTGCCTGGTTCACCATGTGAACATCTGTTCTTACATGTAAACATCCATTGGGAAGCACCTCAGGGAAGAACACCTTTAATGTTTTGGGAGCTTGTGAAGGATGGAAAAGTTGGTCAATTCTAAGACTATTGGCTCATATTTTGCTCTCCAAATAACAGTGAGGCAATGCCACCCTTCATGCCTAAACGATTCAGCAACTTCAGATGTGGGGCAGATACGTGACTAAACTCCAAAATCCAGGAGTTGTTGTTGGTGATGCTTTGCGAAGGCTGCATCTTGCTGTCTGCCTCAGCACTGAAATGCATTAACAGCGGTGTTTATGTCTAAACTCACCACGCAGAAATTAAGTCATTTCAAGTCTAAGTGAAAACGAAAGATGCCAAAAACACTCAGCTGAGTGTTCACCGCATTTTCTGTTTTTATTTCAAATTTCCAGCATCTTCAGTGCTTGGCCTGTGTTCAAGTCTGTAAGTACCCTGTTAATGATGTGCTAAGTGTTATTTACTGGCAATCAACCTCTCTGGCAGTGATAATTAACTGTTGCGCTATTAACTATTCTTACATTACAACAGCAAATCCACTTCAAAAGTACTTCATTGGCTGTAAAACACTTTGGGCTTTGAGGTTGTGATGGCACTTTAGTGTCAAGTTCCATTCTTGCAGATTTTCATTGTTATTGAGCATTTTAAAAATGTAAAATCATAAATTCATTTTGTGTTTACTTTTCATTACCATCTCTCTTCTTTTTAAATCGTTCCCCTAATCCAAGCTTTCTTTCAACTTTTTCATTTCTCTTTTTGTACCTGGTTTGACATTGAGTTCACCCATTCCTTCTCAGCCCCTGCAGTATTAATTTTACAATCCTCCAACCTGATTGTTTAAGGAGATGCACAGTCGCTTGCCTCGCTCATTCAGGTTCCAGATGCCCCTATTCCCTTGCTGTGATGTTATCACCCCACACGTCCAGCAACTCGCCACGCAAAGGTTTTAACAACCTCTAAGCAGGGGCAGGTCTAACTAACGGCACGTGCTGCAGCAAAGCCTGGGCCAATGTGGTTTCTACTATTAGCGTTCTCTGTGAAGCTGTTACACCACAAGCTTTGGCCTGGAGATATGACTTAGATATTGATATTCCATTGACGTTTTGCAACAACATACAGTAGAAGAAAGTTTTATATGATATAGAGTCATAGAGTTATACAACACAGAAACAGGCTCTTTGGTCCATCGTGTCGATGCCAGCCATCAAGCACCTATCTATTCTAATCCCATTTTCCAGCACTTGGCCCGTAGCCCTGTATGCTATGGTGTTTCAAGTGCTCATCTAAATGCTCCTTAAATGTTGTGAGGGTTCCTGCCTCTACTGCCCTCTCAGGCAGTGTGCTCCAGATTCCAACCACCTTCTGGGTGAAAAAATCTTTCCTCAAATTCCTCTGAACCTTCTGCCCCTTACCTTAAATCTATGCCCCCCTGGTTATTGAACCTCCGCTAAGGGGAAAGGTTTCTTTTTATCTTCCCTATCTATGCCCCTCATAATTTTGTATACCTCAATCAGGTCCCCGATCAGCCTTCTCTGCTCTAAGGAAAACAACCCTAGCCTAACCAATCTCTCTTCATAATTGTCCTTGGATTTGGACTCTGAATCCACTTGATCAAATAGAAAGTCAGTCCAGTGAAGCAAGCAGAATCGTGTAGTGAAATGTAATTTATTTCATTAAGTTGGTATAAAGTACTAAGGGCTCTATGTTCAAGCCTAAGGCCTCACTATCGATATTGGACAGGTAAAGTTGTGTTAGACTTGTAGTGAACCTTGGTTAGATTCTAGTGCACAGTTCTGGCCTCCCATATAATAAAAAAGATGTAGAGGCATTGGAGAAAGTGCAAAAAAGATTTACCATAAGTGAGAGATTATACCCATCAGGAAAGACTGAGCCAGCTGAGATTCTTCTCTGTAGAAAAGAGAAGGCTAAGGGATGGCCTGTTAGACGGCTTTAAGCTTATGACAGGGTTTGAAAGGGTAGACATTGGGAGAAGATGTTTCCACTTGTGGGGAAGAGCAAAACCAGTGGCTGTCAACATAAGATAGTCACTAATAAATCACATAGGGAATGCCTGAGACACTTCTTAACTCAGAGGGTGGTTAGAATGTGGAACTCGCTTGCACAGAGAGTGGTTGAGTCAAATAGCACAGATGCATTAAATTGGATAAGCACGTGAAGAAGAAAGGAATAGAAAAATATGTTAAAAGGATGGAGAAATGAATGGGGGGAGCCTCGGGTGGGACCTAAACACCGACAGAGACCTGTTGGGCTGAATGGGTTGCTTTTGTGCTGCAAGTTCAATACCATTTTACTTAAAGGCAAGTTATATGTCTGAGGGTGTCGGCCTGCTTACAGGAACGGTTGGCGACACAAAGCCCCAGTAGAATATCTACCGTAAAACCCAGAAATATAGCTTAAGGACTTACCACTAGGTTTCCAATCACCATGACCAGCATGAAGACAAGGATGCACAGGGGCTGCCCAGCCACCTCCATACAGTCCCACATGGTTTCAATCCACTCACCGCACAGGACCCGAAACACGATGAGGAAAGAGTGGAAGAAGTCGGACATGTGCCAGCGAGGGAGCTGGCATTTGACGGAGATCTTACAAACGGCGTCGGTGTAGCTTTTGCCAAAGAGTTGCATCCCAACCACCGCGAAGATGAAGACAATGATGGCCAGGACAAGGGTCAAGTTGCCCAAAGCACCCATCGAATTACCAATGATCTTAATGAGCGTGTTGAGGGTGGGCCATGATTTTGCCAGTTTGAAGACTCTGAGCTGTGAGGTAAGATTGGATTTAAAAAAAGACTGCATTAGACAATGTAGGTTCACTGAGCTACAATTAAGACACAATGAATGGGCGAAGCAGAAGGAAAGTTTAATGAATGTTTTCCAATGAATTGAAGCATGCAACCTGTCAACAAGTCAACTGAAGGCCTGAGGCCTATTATCTCCTAATCTGATTATGTGTTTAACTGCAAATAAGTACATTAGGTTCTGTTCAATGGGTAGTCAAAGGTAAATATAAGAATTTAAGGAATAGAGGCTGAAATAGGCCATTTGGCCCTTCAAGCCTGCTGCACTGTTCAACAAGATCCTGGCTGATTGTCTATCTTAACTCCACCTCCCCCCCAGCATCCCCATATGTCTTAATTCCCTCAGTACACAAAAACCTATTGACTTCTGTTTTGAATATACTCAACAATGGAGCATCCACAGCTCTCTGGAGTAGAGAATTCAAAAGATTCACAGGCTGGGCCCCTTATGCTGAGACTGTACCTCTGTGTTCTAGATTCCCCAGCTAGTGGAAATAATTTCTCATGATTCTACCCTGTTAAACCCCTTAAGTTTTGAGAAATTCATGGCCCTTGCAGTACTCTTCAATGGTGAATGTGCCGCTCTATGCCCTACAGACTTGGAAGGTCCTGGGTTTAATGGTTAACTGTGCTGGGTTAGCTGATTTTAAGGGTAAGAATATTAAGCTTTTCTCCCCTGATCACGATCCAGTGCCTCCTGCTTGAACGTGTATAAGGGTCATGTGAGAGCAGGTGTGATGGCCTTCTGACATCGCCTATCCTAAACTCAACCATGAAGAGCATTCAATTGGACGAGGGTTGTTGTTGCTTATGGGAGCCTAATGGAGATTGAGCGGGGAAGTAGAGCTGAGGTTGAAGATTACCCATTATCTTTTTAAACAGTAGAGCAGGCTCAAAGGGCCATGTTACATAGGGTTACGTAGGATAAGCTGCGCAGAAACAGGCCTTTCTGCCCAACCAGTCTATGCTGGCGTTTATGCTCCACTTGAGCCTCCTCCCATCTTTTCTCATTTAAATCTACCATTGTAACCCTCTATTCCCTTCTCGCTCATATGCTTATCTAGCTTCCCCTTAAATGCATCGATACCAATAACTTCAATCACTCCTTGTGGTAGCGAGTTCCACATTCTCACCACTCTTTGCGTGAAGACGTTTCTTCTGAATTCCCTATTGGCTTTTTGTGTGACTATCTCATATTGATGGCCTCTAGTTATGCTCTTCCCCACAAGGGGAAACATTCTCTCTGTATCCACTTTATCAAAACCTTCCAGAATTTTAAAGGTCTCTGTTACATTACCCCCCGGCCTTCTTTTTTCAAGAGAGACCCATCTTTCCCTGATACGTAAGCCCACACATTTCAGATACCTTCCTCGTAAATCTTCTCTGCACCTTCTCCAGTACCTCGATATCCTTTTTATAACAATGGCGACCAGACCTGCATGCAGCAGTGAGTAACTCACCTCCTGACTCCCCAAATCCTGTCCACCATCTACAAGGCACAAGTCAGGAGTGTGATGGAATACTCCCCGCTTGCCAGGATGAGTGCAGCTCCCACAACACTCAAGAAGCTTGACACCGTCCAGGACAAAGCAGCCCGCTTGATTTCTTTTTAATTCGTTCAAGGGATGTGGGCGTCGCTGGCTAGGCCAGCATTTATTGTCCATGCCTAGTTGCCCTTGAGAAGGTGGTGGTGAGCTGCCTTCTTGAACCGCTGCAGTCAATGTGGTGTAGGTACACCCACAGTGCTGTTAGGGAGCAAGTTCTAGGATTTTGACCCAGTGACAGTGAAGGAATGGCGATATATTTCCAAGTCAGGATGGTGAGTGGCTTGGCGGGTGACTTGATTGGCAACACATCCACAAACATTCACTCCCTCCACCACCAATGCACTATAGCAGCAGCAGTGTGTACCAACTGCAAGATACACCGCAGGGACTCACCAAGCCACCTTAGACAGCACCTTCCAAACACACAACCACTACCATCTGGAAAGACAAGGGCAGCAGGTACATGGAAACACCACCACCTGGAAGCTCCCCTCCAAGCCACTCACCATCCTATGGTGAAAAATTATGCCTATGACAGATGTCAGGTCGAAAATACAATTGAGAACCAGGCTGAATATTGGAGGCTCAAAGGGGAGGTGCAAAAGCAAATAAGAGAAACAAATAGGGAATATGAAAAGAGACTGGCAGCCAATATAAAAGGAAATCCCAAAGTCTTTTCTAGGCATACAAATAGAGACCTGAAATTGAATTGAATTTTCACGGAGTTGGACGAGCTCCAGAGCCATTTAAAAATGGTGGGCAAGGCCCGATTCCAGGACTGCTGCACCTATTCCTGGTGTTGGCAGGGAATAAGGGTATGGGCAGTGGGCCCACACCCTCAACTCTCGACCTGACTGGCTCCATTGCTCTCCTCGCCCCCCCACAATTTTCGTGAAGTTGGGCCAGCTTCTGAATGACTCGTGGTTCACGACTCCTCAGAGGAGTCATGAACCACAGTCTTGATTTAGGAACTTCTTGAAGAGTGTGTTTAAAACATCTTACCCATGGCCACATAATGCATTCCATGCCATCTCCCTGGCCTCCATGTCCCCTCCATGCCCATTTACCAATTATGCACTATGTACAGAACCAATGAGCCATACTATAACAATGGACCCCAATGGGAACTGTGTTAGCAGAAGCAGATGGCCAGACATCTAGTTCTCCACCTGGGTTCTTTATGAATGCTTGGCTGAACTACAAGGCTCATAAATGCATTAGCTCAGCAGGGGTCCATCTGGGCAAACTGAAGCGGAGTGTTCACTTTGCTTGATTGACATCTTTATGAGGCTATATTATTCTTTATGTGATCTCTTTTCTGAGTGTTTATATATTTATTTGAACAAGATTAAAAGGTGCGAAGTAAGTAAAGCTATTATTACAATAATGGCTCCATCGGTTTGATACTTTTGTAGGGTGATAGGAACAGCAGGTTTTTCCCCGAAGTAGATTTCTGAATGGGTGTTTTCATTCCTCAGCGTTTCAACACTTGCCATTGTTATCATTGTTATCACCCGCCCCCCATGGCCACCTACAATCTTTTTCCGGGGTTGATGGACCCGACTTGTCCATCCCCGCCTCCTCGGAGCAAAAACTGGGTGTGACAGGGCCCTTTAAACTGAGGTCGGTCTGCCAAGTCGGGAAATCCCCTGACTTTCCTGAGCCTCAGTAGCGAAAAGTCAGCCTGCTTAACTCTTGTTTCTCTCTCCACAGGTGCTTCCAGGCCCGCTGCATATTTCGAGGATTTTCTGCTTTTATTGCCTTTAGCGAACCTGTGCTGGCTTATCCTTTATCGGCCCACGTTTAGAGAAGTGACAATTTCTCTACTCTCTCCGCCTTTTCTGTTGGATTTGCAGCATCCTCCTTCGCGAAGACTGATACGAGGAATGGAGTTGACACCCTGTTTAGGCCCCAACTAAAGTTTTGCATCCAGCTCTGGTCTTCCCTCTAGTTGGGAGGTGAGGTCCTTGAGAGAATGTGGCGGAGTGAGCCAGAATGGCTTGAGGGTTGAGAGAATTTCGCGACAAGGTTAGGTTGGGGATCTGGGCCATGACGACTCTATAACTCAACATTAACCATGCTCTTTGCCTCCATAAGAAGATCTCTTTTTTGATCCCCAATCTGTCCTAGCCTTTCTTCAGTTTCCTTTTCACTACTTATATGCTTAAAGAAGTCTTTTGAGTTTCCTTTTGCGTTACTCACTAGCCAATCCTCGTGCACTCTCTTTGGCTCGCCTATACTCTTGTTCAGTTCTCCTTCCACCTTTATTACCGGCCCTTCATCTTCATTGGGTCAAAATCCTGACACTCCCTCCCTAACAGCACTGTGGGTGTACCTACACCACATGGACTGCAGCGGCTCAAGAACGCAGCTCACCACCACCTTCCCAAGGGCAAGTAGGGTTGGGCAATAAATGCTGGCCCAGCCAACGAAGCCCATATCCCCAGAATAAATTATACATATTTTTTTAAACGGTTCAAGCATTGGAAGACGATGGGTTAATATTAATTATTAGCTAGGCTGCGATTTTCATGGCCCAGGCTGTAAGAGAGGTTGTGCAGATGATTTTTAAAATAAAATTATGCCTCTATTAAAATGCTGTGACTGCATCAATGACCATGAGCAAGTTCAAAGGGAACCCACCTATTGATATGTTAGTTACTATTTACAGCTGCTTAATGGTGTATTCCATAAACATAACAGACAATGTTAAAAGGTGATGGAAACACATCCGTATATTATACAAATGCATTAGGCTCTGTGCCTTCGGACCTCTGAAGTGTACTGCAGCTGTGAATTAAAATCAACTAACACTGGTTAGCATGGGTCCCGAAACACTGGGGAAAGGTTGAGCTGTTGGTGATGTTTGTTTTAAGGTGGGTTAGACAGTTGGAGAGACCACAGCTCCTGGTTCCATCCCACCCCATATCCACCACCACCCACCCACCCACCCACCCCACCAGCCCACCCCATATCTACCACCACCCACCCCCCCAGCCAGCCCACCCCATATCCACCACCACCCACCCCCCCGGCCCACCCTATATCCTCCTCACCCCACAATCTCCACTGCGCCCTGCAAATTGGCAGCACGAATGGGGATTGAATAGATTAGATAGATAGGAACATCGCCATCTGCAATTGCCCTCCAAGTCACTCACCATCCTGACTTGGAAATGTATCGGCTGTTCCTTCACTGTCGCTGGGTCAAAATCCTGGAACTCCCTCCCTAACAGCACTGTGGGTGTACCTACACCACATGGACTGCAGCGGTTCAAGAAGGCAGCTCACCACCACCTTCTCAAGGGCAACTAGGGATGGGCAATAAATGCTGGCCCAGCCAGTGAAGCCCACATCCCGTGAAAAAAATCCTTTAAATGTTTTGAAGATCCCAATTAGACCATCCCTCAAACTCCTGCCCTTACAGGAACACCAAGCCAAGTTCATGCAACCTGTTGAACATGCGAACATATGAATTAGGAGCAAGAGTAGGCCATTGAGCCCCTCGAGCCCGCTCTGTCATTCAATAAGAGCATGGCCGATCTGATTGTGGCTTCAACTCCACATTCCATCTACCCCCCGATAACCTTTGACTCCCTTGTTAGTCAAGACTCTATCTATCGCTTCCTTAAAAATACTCATTGACGCTGCCTCCATCAATCTCTGGGAAAGAGAATTCCAAAGATTCACAACCCTCCTAGCCACAATCTCTCACAGGAATGGAAACCAGGCACAGTGCACAACAAGCAACTCACCACTCCCTGTGGTACTCATAGACTCATAGTGAGCTCCACATTCGAACCACCCTCTGGCCGGAGACATTTCTCCTGAATTCCCGGCTGGATTTTTTCCTGACTTTCTTATATCCATGGCCCCTAGTTCTGATCTAGCCTGGAAGTGGAAATATCTTCTCTATGTCTACCCTATCAGACCCTTCCATAGTATTGAAAACCTCTGTCGGTCTTCTCTCTCTTTTCTAGCCAGAAGCCTGTTCAATCGGTCGTGAAAGGGATAACCCCTCAGATCTCGCATCGACTTTGCAAGCCTTTCTGTCCTGAACCTATGGAGGCAAGAGCTGTTCACCGTACGCCAAGTGCAGATATGTCAAGGGAGTAGCATTTCTGACTGGGACTGTGCTCCACTCTGGGTGTAAGTGGTGTGGGTGGTGGTGCTGGGAGCAATGTCATCACTCGGGTACATGACTGAAAGGAAGGAAAAGGGCAGTACCAGTCTGAAGGAGCGCAGCACCGACAGGCCATCCACTCTGGCTAGGCCGAGCTCGATCAAGCTCAGGCAGACAATGATGCTGTCAAATATGTTCCAGCCCTGCTGAAAGTAGTAGTACGGGTCCAAGGCAATGATTTTTAAGACCATCTCAGCTGTGAAAATGGCGGTGAAGACCTGCGGGAAAGATGAAACATGTGTCAGGGCAGCGACTGGCACCCCGCCCCCCCCACCAACCCCCCAACCTTCCATCGCACCCCTGCCCCTCCAACCTTGCACGCCCCAACACACCCGCCCTCCTGGGGGCAATTCCCAGCCTGACTTAACACTATTCTTAGATGCGAGGGCCAGGAGGCATCATCCATGCACAATGTGCAGGCCACTGTCTGCTTCTGGGTGTTCACAGCTCGAGGAATTTCCCGCTGTTTGTTTTTCAAGTTGAAGGAGCCTCACGCAGTCTCATTTCTATTGACAACAATTATTTCCCCACACACAAGGAGCACAAAAAAAAATCAAAGCAGAACAGTGAGACTAAATATTTACTACTCAAGCTGTGATCACCCTGCCAATCAACAGTTTTACAACCCAAGGAGAATTGATTCCTTTACCATGTCTGATCCTGCCTGCATTATGCTGAGTATACTGAAGTGAATAGGTAAGGGGCTAACCTTTCATCACCACACACACACACACACACACACAATCTCACACACACCACACACACCACATACTCACAGATACACACACACAATCTCTCACACACACACACACACACAGATACACACACAATCTCTCACACACCACACACTCACAGATACACACACACAATCTCTCACACACCACACACTCACAGATACACACACACAATCTCTCACACACACACACTCACAGATACACACACACAATCTCACACACACCACACACACACACACACAATCTCTCACACACACACACACTCACACACAATCTCTCACACACACACACACACAGATACACACACAATCTCTCACACACCACACACTCACAGATACACACACACAATCTCTCACACACCACACACTCACAGATACACACACACAATCTCTCACACACACACACTCACAGATACACACACACAATCTCACACACACCACACACACACACACACAATCTCTCACACACACACACACTCACACACAATCTCTCACACACCACACACTCACAGATACACACACAATCTCTCACACACCACACACTCACAGATACACACACACAATCTCTCACACACCACACACTCACAGATACACACACACAATCTCTCACACACCACACACTCACAGATACACACACACAATCTCACACACACCACACACACCACACACACACAGATACACACACACAATCTCTCACACACCACACACTCACAGATACACACACACAATCTCACACACACACACTCACAGATACACACATACACAATCTCACACACACCACACACACCACACACTCACAGATACACACACACAATCTCACACACACACACAGATACACACACACAATCTCTCACATACCACACACTCACAGATACACACACACAATCTCACACACACACACTCACAGATACACACACACAATCTCTCACACACACACACTCACAAATACACACACACAATCTCTCACACACCACACACAGATACACACACACAATCTCACACACACACACTCACAGATACACACACACAATCTCTCACACACCACACACTCACAGATACACACACAATCTCTCACACACCACACACACTCACAGATACACACACACAATCTCTCACACACCACACACTCACAGATACACACACACAATCTCTCACACACCACACACACTCACAGATACACACACACAATCTCACACACTCACAGATACACACACACAATCTCTCACACACCACACACACTCACAGATACACACACACAATCTCACACACACCACACACACTCACAGATACACACACACAATCTCTCACACACCACACACTCACAGATACACACACACAATCTCTCACACACCACACACACTCACAGATACACACACACAATCTCACACACTCACAGATACACACACACAATCTCTCACACACCACACACACTCACAGATACACACACACAATCTCACACACACCACACACACTCACAGATACACACACACAATCTCTCACACACCACACACACTCACAGATACACACACAATCTCTCACACACCACACACACTCACAGATACACACACACAATCTCTCACACACCACACACTCACAGATAAACACACACAATCTCTCACACACCACACACACTCACAGATACACACACACAATCTCACACACTCACAGATACACACACACAATCTCTCACACACCACACACACTCACAGATACACACACACAATCTCACACACACCACACACACTCACAGATACACACACACAATCTCACACACACACACTCACAGATACACACACACAATCTCTCACACACCACACACACTCACAGATACACACACACAATCTCTCACACACCACACACTCACAGATACACACACACAATCTCTCACACACCACACACACAGATACACACACACAATCTCACACACTCACAGATACACACACACAATCTCTCACACACCACACACACTCACAGATACACACACACAATCTCACACACACCACACACTCACAGATACACACAATCTCACACACACACACTCACAGATACACACACACAATCTCACACACACCACACACTCACAGATACACACACACAATCTCACACACACATACACACACACACACACATATATGCACACATACACACACACACACACACGCAAAGACACTCACCTACACACACTCACACGCAATCTCACAGACCATCTCTTACACACACACTGGGGGGGGAGGAAATAAATACAATAACTATCACTAGAGAAAAAGTACTAGGGAAACTAATGGGGCTAAAGGCCGATAAGTCCCCTGGACCTGATGGGTTGCATCCTAAGATATTTAAGGAAATAGCTACAGAGATAATGGATGCACTGGTAGTAATCTTCCAAGAATCCTTAGATTGTGGAAAAGTCCCAGAGGATTGGAAAACTGCCAATGTAACACCCTTATTCAAAAAGGGAGGGAGACAAAAAACAGGTAACTATAGGCCAGTTAGCTTAATGTCTGTCACTGGGAAAATGTTAGAGTCTATTATAAAGGATGTAATAGCAGAGCATTTAGAAACGCATAATATAATCAAGCAGAGTCAGCATGGCTTCATGAAGGGGGAATGATGCTTAGCAAATTTATTAGATAGCTTTGAGGAGGTAACAAGCAGGATAGGTAAAGGGGAACCAGTAGATGTAATATATTTGGATTTCCAAAAGGTGTTTGATAAGGTACCGCACATAAGGCTACTTAATAAGATAAGAGCCCATGGTGTTAGGGGTAGGATATTAGCATGGATAGAGGATTGGCTAACTAATAGAAGACAGAGAGTTGGGATAAGGGGGGCATTTTTGGGATGGCAACCTGTAACTAGTGGAGTGCCACAGGGATCAGTACTGGGGCCTCAATTATTTACAATATATATTAATGACTTAGGTGAGGGAAGTGAATGTACTATGGCTAAGTTTGCGGTTGACACAAAAATAGGTGGGAAGGCAAATGGTGAAGATGACACAAAGAGCCTACAGAGGGATATAGACAGGTTAAATGAGTCGGCAAAAGCTTGGCAGATGGAATATAATGTGGGAAAATTTGAGGTTATGCACTTTGGCAGGAAGAATAGAGGAGCTGAATATTATTTAAATGGAGAAAGACTGCAGAAAGCTGCAGCACAGAGGGATTCGGGGGTCCTTGTGCATGAATCACAAAAAGCTAACATACAAATTCAACAGGTAATAGGGAAGGCAGATGGAATGTTAAATATATTTTTCAAAGGGAATGGAGTATAAAAATAGGGAAGCCTTGCTAAAACTATACAAGGCACTAGTTAGGCCACACCTAGAATATTGTGAACAGTTTTGGTCCCCTTATCTAAGAAAAGATATACTGGCATTGGAGGCAGTCCAGGGAAGGTTCACTAGGTTGATCCTGGGTATGGAGGGATTTTCTTATGAGGAGAGGTTGAGTAGGTTGGGGCTGTACTCATTGGAGTTTAGAAGAATGAGAGGCAACCTTATTGAAACATATAAGATTCTTAGGGGACTTGACAGGGTAGATACTGAGAGGTCGTTTCCCCTTGTGGGAGAGTCTAGGACCAGAGGGCATAATCTCAGAGTAAGGGGTCGCCCATTTAAAACAGAGATGAGGAGGAATTTCTTCTCTCAGAGGGTAGAAAATCTGTGGAATTCTTTACCGCAGAGGGCTGTAGAGGCTGGGTCCTTAAGTATATTCAAGACTGAGATCGACAGGTTTTTAATCAGTAAGGGAATCAAGGGTTATGGGGAAAAGGCAGGAAAGTGGAGTTGAGGATTATCAGGTCAGCCATGATCTCACTGAATAGCAGAGGAGACTCAATGGGCCAAATGGTCTACTTCTGCTCCTACTGCTTATGGTCTTATCGTCTAAGCACACAGGCGCACATATACACACACACATGCACACACACAAACACACAGACATACACACACAAACGAACATACACAAACACACACGCACAAACACAGACAGAAACACTCACACACACACACACGAAGACACACACAGAAACACACACACAGACGCACACACCTACAGACACACACACAGACATGCACACACAGACAAACACACACACACAGATGCACACACACACAGACACACACACACACACACACAGACACGCACATACACTCACACACACACAGACACACTCACACACAGACACACACTCACACACATAGACACACACACACTCACACAGACACATACACAGACACACACGCACACACTCACACAGACATACACACACACACAGACACACACACTCACACACACACACACACTCACACAGACACACACACAGACACACACAGACACACAGACACACACACACAGACACACACACACACACACACAGACACCCACACAGACACCCACACACTCACACACATACACACAGACACACACACACACTCACACAGACACACACACACAGACATACAAACACACACACAGGCACACACACACACACGGTGGAATTTTTTTGAGGCGTCAGGAGAGCCGGTAAGGGACCCGCATTGCCTCTTTTCAGGAAGGCCTCTGAACCATAAGACCATAAGACATAGGAGCAGAAATTAGGCCATTCGGCCCATCGAGTCTGCTCCGCCATTCAATCATGGCTGATAAGTTTCTCAACCCCATTCTCCCGCCTTCTCCCCGTAACCTTTGATGTCCTTACCAATCAAGAACCACAAGCCAATCAGGCCGTGGTGAGGCCACTGCCAGGGCCTTCACCTGGAATAAAGACCCTGGGGGTGGAAGACCCGTGTAGCAAGAGCTGGCAGCCAACCTGCACTGAGCAGTACCACAGAGGAGGCTGTGGCTGGCTGTGGAAGGACATCCCCGGGAGTCCCAGGATCGCAGAGCACCCAGGCTACAAGTAAGTAATAATGTGGGTGGTCATGGGTGGGAGGGGTGGTTTCGTTGGGGTGGGGTTGCAGGGGGAGGTGTAGGGAGGTCAGCAAGAGCTGGGGATGGGCCTCAGCGTCCCCACCGACCCCCTCCCGATGTTCAGTCTCTTGACCAGGTACTGAGTGTCTTTGAACGAGGGAATCCATTCCCTCCCCTGCCCCAGGTGACAAGTGGTCCACAGACACAGACTCACACAAACACATGTACACACGGATTCACACAAGAAAGCAAGGTGAGGGTTCAAGCCCCAATCTAGAGCAATGAGGCTCCAGTACAGTGTGTGGGGGGAGTCCTGAGGTGTAGGGAGAGTATTCCAGAGCCAAGGACCCAGGCAGCTAAAGGCACGGCCACTAATGGTGGAGCAAAGGAAAAATAGGGGATGGGGGGGTTGGTTAGTGGTGGTGCGGGTGGGGGGAGGGATGCACAAGGGGCGAGAATCGGAAATTTCAAAGCAAACTGAATGGAAAAGCTAAAGGTTTGTTGCATGCGCGCTTACCATGCAACCGAGCTGAGCAAAGGGACAAGGCACAGCCTGTACAGCGCTGTCAAATCACACGCGGTGCAACTTGCTACTCTTATCTCAGTATGCTACACATTTTAGGACTTGAGATTAGATTGCTTCAATAGCTTAGCGGCTAAGACCACTCATTTCACACTGAAGCAGCTGAGTGTGTGTGTCCCACTCCTGGCAGCTGCTTTAAGGAGACCGACATTTAACTAGATGAGAGCTCAGGCAGACTAGGCTGGGAAGAGCAGGGTTATTATTATTGTTATTGCAGCAGCAGTGAACTCCGCAGGGTAAAGTCACACACTTCACTGTCTTTTCAGGAATTCTTGTTTCTCTCAAGAGGGTCGTTAATCTGTGGAATTCGCGTCCCAGAGAGCAGTGGAGGCTGGTCCACTGACCTTCTTTAAGGCTGAGTTAGACAGGTTTTGGATAGACAAGGGAGCCAAGAGCTATGTGGCCAGACAGGAAGGTGGAGCTGAAACCACAATCAGATCAGCTTTGATCTTATCGAATGGTGGAACAGGCTCGAAGGGCTGAATGGCCTATTCCTGCTCCTAAATTCTACATTTCAATGTTGCTCCTGAATAGTGTTAGACTATGGAACTGGCCACAAGGAGTGGTTGAGGTGAGGAGCATACATACATTTAAGGGGAAGCTAGACAAACATATATAAACGCTCTGACTACAAGAACAAGCTAAGGGTTGGGAATTCTGTAGTAATGGAACTCACCACTTGATTCCCCAAACCCTGCCCACTATCTAAAGTGTGATGGAATACTTTCCACTTGCCTGGATGAGTGCAGCTCCAACAACACTCATGAGACTTGACACCATCCAGGACAAAGCAGCCCACTTGAACTGCACCCCATCCACTAGTTTTAACATTAAGTCCCTCCACCACTGATGCACAGTAGCAGCAGTGTGTACCACCTACAAGATACACTGCAGCAACTCGCCAAGGCTCCTTCAGCAGTACCTTCCAAACCCACGACCACTACCGTCCAGAAGGACAAGGGCTGCAGATAGATGGGAACACCACCACCTGGAAGTTCCCCTCTGAGCCACTCACCACCCTGACTTGGAAATATATTGCCGTTCCTTCACTGTTGCTGGGTCAAAATCCTGGAACTCCCTCCCTAACAGCACTGTGGGTGTACCTACACCACATGGACTGCAGCGGTTCAAGAAGGCAGCTCACCACCACCTTCTCAAGGGCAAATGGGGATGGGCAACAAATGCTGGCCTAGCCAATGGCGCTACCATCCCATGAATGAACAAAAAAAGTTAGATGAAAGGGTAGGAGTTGGTTCATGTGCAGGGTAAACATTGGCATAGACCTGTTGTGCTGAAGGACCTGTTTCTGTGGTGGAAATACTATGCAATGCTATGTAAGCAACTTTCTTCTCTCCTGTCCGAAGGTGCTAATTTGAAGTGGGTGGGGTTGGGGGGGGGTAGGTTTGTGGAAAGAGCACAACTTTTAGTTGTCCGTTGCTAAAGACCATCCCAGTTCTCGCTTCCCTGTTCTCCGAGAGCAAGGAAGAGGCTAAATGGAAAAGTTGCCAACACTTGAATGAGTTGAATGTGTACGAGATTCATTCATGCGGAATATGAAACTCTCAGACGCACAATCTCTTCAGTTCAAAGGGTTTAAATGCTTCAAATCTCAAGAGTACCAAGCAGCTGCTCAGAGTAGATGGCCATTCCAACTCATGAGCTAGCTCTTGGATATTATTACTATTATGAATCTCAACATCACATATAAATGTACACAGTGACCCAAACACCCACCAATCGCCAATACATTTAGAGAGATACACCTCTACACACATACATACCAATGTACATATCCACATACCCAGGTGTATGTGCATATCAATAAAATCACACATTAACACACAAATAAATACCCACACAAATACTGATGTATTGATACACATAAATGCAACCCAACATACAGATATATACACCGTTTGTACCCACACGTACACAATGCACCCCTCCACATGCACACAAAGACACACGAACACTCATGCACTGGAACACGCACACATGCACAAGCAAACAGACAAGCACACACACACACATGCTCAAACACAAGCACACAAACACATGCATACACAGACAACACACACAAACATATGCATACACGGACACATGCACAAACAGATAATCACACACAGAGACACAGACACGTACAGACATAGAAATGCACACAGGCACATACAAACACATGCAATGCACTCGCACACACAGACACACACACACACACACACATAAAATGCATCACACAATTTACACACAGAGTCACAGAATTTATATTCTGGAAATTCCTTAAGGGTTCAACTTAATGTAAAACATGTTCTTCTCCCTACCAGGTTCCCCACATAGAGCATATTATCGAATTCCTTGGACATTGGCCGGTGCTCCAGTGCCATAAAGAGGGTGTTCAGTACGATACAGATGGTGATTGCTAGGTCCAGGAAGGGATCCATCACAATATATTTCAATATCTTCTTCACTCTGATCCACAACGGGCAGCAGGTCCAGATAAGAAACGTTTGGGAAAAGTAGTACCAGCAGCGGGGATATTTCAAGTGAGATTCTTCAAGTTCTAGGAGTGAGACCAGACAGGAGGGTTGGTGTTATACAGTTAAATGAAAGCGTAATCGTTGAACTCTCACTATGGCTACCGTAGCTAAAAGGCACAGTGGTGTCCTGAGGCTGTGAAAGGCGCTACAGAAATGCAAATTCTTGTCTTCAGGGCTTGTAGCTCAAAGTGTGATATTCTGCACAGCGTTAAAGCCAATACTCACCGATTTCCATTCCATGGAATGTCTAATGGCAGACTCTACCTGAACCCAAAATGGCAACTCTTTCCTCAGCTAAAAGAAAGACTTGCGTTTATATCGCGCTTTTCACAACCACCGGGAGTCTCAAAGTGCTTTCTAGCTAATCAAATACTTTTGAAATGTAGCCACGGTTATAATGTAGGAAACGCAGCAGCTGACTTGCATATAGCCCGCTCCCAATAACAGCAATGTGACAATGACCAGATAATCTGTGTTTTTGTACAAGATAACTGGATAAACACTTGAAGAGGCAGAAAGTTGCAGGGATATGGAGAAAGGGCAGGGAAGTGGGACTAATTGGACTGTGTTACAAAGGAGCCAGTGCAGGCTCTATGTCCTCCTCTGTGCGGTACCTTCCAGGATTCTATGTTTCCCGGCATTTCAACAACAGCTGTTTGGTGGTGTTAAAGCTGAGGCCTCCCTACTTTCCCTGGTACAGTTTCACAACAGGCAGTGAATACCCTTACCAGCAGGTATTGGGAACGCCAACATTGGCTCTACATTCCTAATTTAATAGAGCTATTCATCTGGGAAATTTTCTAGGAGCTGATTTATACTTAGTCAGCGTTATTTTTTCCTTGGGCCACTAGCATGCCATCCTACTCCTCGATTGTGAAGAAAATCATTGTTCCTTCTCCTGAAAACACAGCTTCTGTAATCCTGGGAGAGATAGAGAGAGATATAGAGACAGACAGAGGGAGAGAGAGAGAGGGATAGAGAGAGAAAGAGGGAGAGATAGAGAGAGAGAAAAGGAGAGAGGGAGTGAAAGAAAGGGGGGAGAAAGGGAGAGAGAGAGGGAGAATTTTGAGATGGAGGGAGACAAAGGGAGAGAGAAAGGGAGTGAAAGAGAGGGGGAGAAAGGAAGAGAGAGTGAGAGAAAGAGGGGGGAAGAAAGGGAGAGAGAAAGAGCGAGAGAAAGAAAGGGGGGCAGAAAGGGTGAGAGAGAGAGCCTTGATTTCTTTTGAAAAGAAGATTTCCACAGCTAGTGGTTCAAAAGCTTCCAATTCTCCCACAAACAAGTTGTCTAAAGGTGGCTACCAGCTATTACTTAAACCTCCATATTTCACGGAAGTTACAGCACAGCAACATGGCTATTCAGTCTAACTGGTCAATGCCAGTGTTGCTCCACACAAGCCTCCTCACCTTATTCCATCTAACCCTATCGCCATAACTGATTCCTTTCTCTCTCCTGTCATTTTTAAACTCCTCCTTAAACATATAAGTGCTAATCACCTTAACCACTTTAAGTTGTAGCCAATTCCACATTCTAACCACTTTCAGAGTAAAGACATCGCTCCTGAATTTATTATGCAATTTGTTAGTGGCTATCTTATATTTGACACCCAAGCTTCATCCCCTCCCATTTTTTCCCTGAAAAGTGCTTACTTCAGCTCCTTGTGCATGGAAAGATCTCCACAGATCCAGGAGCCGTGGCTCAAATTCCTTCTGGAATCGCGGACTCTGTGCCCCCAGTCCTCCGCAACCCTAGCACCACCGACCCCCACCTCACCCCCAGAAAGATAGCACCAATCTCATCTAGACACTTTTCCCATCCCATAACCAAACAAATAACCCCCCTTTAAATCTGACAGCATTAACTTTACACACTTAGCCAGATGTTTAACAGGGAACATTGTGACATTACAGACAAGCATGAACGGGAACCTTCTCAGGTTTTGCCAGCCACGACTGTTTCTGTTGATTCTGCGGCTGGGGCTAGAGACTAGGCAGTCTCTAAAATGCACACCAACCGCCACTGTGCACCCTCACTGCATTGGCTCCTGAGGTGTGAGATACACATAATGTCGATGTCTTTATCTACCAATAGCTCAGCTTATAGAAGGCACTGGAGGAAACGTGAAAGCAGGGAACGATTACCGCCATGTTAGAATGACTATTGTGTTTATATATCAACACACTGCAAAACATTAGTTGGGGTTCGATTTCACTTCAGGTCACAACTGACCGTTCAGCTCCACAAGGGCAGTGCTTCACGAAACAGAAGAGTTGTGTTTGCGAATTAAACTACCAAGCTGGTTTTTGGTGACATTTGTTTAGTACTCTCTCTGTTAATTGAAATACATTGCATGTGCGGCACACAAACAGACCATTCAGCCCAACTAGTCCACGCCAGTCTATAAGCTCCACACCAGCCTCCTCCCGCTTAATTACATTGCTAGTCAAGGGCATTCAAAGATGTGAAACCAAAGCCGATGGATGGAGTTAGGATATGGATCAGTTAGCATCTCATTGAATGTTCGAACAGCCTCAAGTGCATTCCCAGTGTGTCCCGACTACAGGAACACTGCCCAATTGTTGCCATTCATTCACACAAAACACATCAATGTGTGTAGAAGCCATTGGATAATGGAAGCCATGTAATATTTTCATTTCTTCCGAGTAGTGTTCATTTTTTAAAGAATTGTGAGCCATCAAACCATTAAAGGTGACAACACACGAGGAGGGCCCATTGTACCTGTGTTTGCCCTTCACTACAGTGGCCCAGAATAAATCCCATTGCCCTGCTCTCTCCACATCGCCCCTTAGCCCTTGGAACACGGAAGCAAACAATTGGAAAAGAGTAGGAGAGGAGATGAAAGAAAGTAGGAAATAGTCTTTAGAGGAGGTTGAGGTTGGGTTTTTAAAAGCCTGGTAGTCGGAAGAGGGAGGGGAAAGAAGAGATTGAGTGAGGTAAGGAGTTCCACAGCATTGAGGTCTTGGATGGGTTAGAGGGGGAGACAATGTGACGAGCAGTGATTTCTACACAAGGGAGGATTCAGGGAGGAGTGTGTGCAGCATGTCCATCATTACAGGACAGCAGGACTCACAGAACACAGTTCCGATAATGACCACGGAATCTGGTTTTTGTGATGTTGATTGAGGATTATTGGTCAGGACACAGGAGAGAACTCCCCTACTCTTCTTAAAGTAGTGCCATGCGTTCTTTTACATTTAACCAAGTAGGCAGATGCGGCCCTCAGTTTAACATCTCATACAAAAGGCAGCACCTCCAATAGTGCTGCACTCCCTCAGTAATACAGCACCTCTGATAGTGCTGTACTCCCTCAGTACGACAGTACCTCTGATAGTGCTGCACTCCCTCAGTAATACAGCACCTCTGATAGTGCTGCACTCCCTCAGTAATACAGCACCTATGATAGTGCTGCACTCCCTCAGTAATACAGCACCTCTGATAGTGCTGTACTCCCTCAGTAATACAGCACCTCTGATAGTGCTGTACTCCCTCAGTAATACAGCACCTCCAATAGTGCTGCACTCCCTCAGTACTACAGCACCTCTGATAGTGCTGCACTCCCTCAGTACTACAGAACCTCTGATAGTGCTGCACTCCCTCAGTACTACAGCACCTCTGATAGTGCTTCACTCCCTCAGTAATACAGCACCTCTGATAGTGCTGCACTCCCTCAGTAATACAGCACCTCCAATAGTGCTGCACTCCCTCAGTACTACACCAGGGTGTTGGTTTGATGTTTGTGCTCAAGCACTAGACTGGTCCTTTAACCTGGAACTCTGTAAGGCAGCGGCCAGCCTGCTCCCAGTGAAGCTACAGCCCACACTTCTTACATTTCGAGTAATTTCCGCTTAAGCCAAAAATTCTGGTCCATCCTTAAGCCCTCTGGGTCAAAAATACGATAAAATAATGGTACGTGATTCTCCCTAACCCGGCATTTCTGTGCTGTAGCTGGTTTGTCACTCTGTTTGCACAATATTCCCAGTCCCGGGGCAGTGGACTTGGAGGTGGGGTGTCCGGGAGGGGCAGGGGGTGTGGAGCGCAGAGTGTAGCAGGAAAATAGTGGGGAGTTGCATCCGGATGGCTTCCCAATGCATTCCCACTGCCGGGGGCGTTTCCCAGCGGTGAGCAGGGAATACAGACCCTGCGGCTTGCTGAAGCAGAGTGATAGCTAAGTGCCATATTTAAGGTCACTGCTCTGGGCGATCTAGATGGCCCATTATTGTTGTTCCTGTGATGCAGTGGCCCCGTGCGGCATGTGGAGGCTGCTAACACCATGCAGGCGGCCTCACTGCATCAGTCTGGGGTATCATCAGGGTTGGAGGCCCCGATCCCGAAAAGATGGGTCCGGGGGCAGGGATGGCAGCCCCCATGGCCCCAGCAAGGTGTCTGGAGGGGTTTCCCTTCTCACCGGTGGGGCCTGCCTGCTTGATCCCTCTGAGCTTTTGTTTTAAACCTACCTCTCAGGCACCCCCTCGGTCGCCAACCTGCCTCAGCGGCGTCAACCTTTCCGGTTGAGACTGCCGAAGCCTCAGATCGAGCTGCCAGCCATCTGATTGGGCCGGCAGCATCGGAAGCCCGCCCACCTGCCATCCACGGGAGGTCACAAGAGATTGGAGCAGGAGTAGCCCATACGGTCTGTGGAACCTGGTCCTTAAATGGACAGGGAGTTTGGGAGTGGTCAGTTAGGATACTGGCTCCGGGAATATCCCTGTGCTGGTTCCACTGTTGGCAAGTGGGGACTCAGGACCCCCATTTAGTCACAGGTTGGGAGCCTGAAGCCCATGTGAAAATGTCCCCCTGCAGGTTTGGGGTGAGCTCCTGAGCTTTGAAATTGCAGTGACAAGGTTCCCAGCGCTGACCCCTGGATCACTTCTCCCACTTGGAGATTATTTCCCGAACATGTAGCACTTTCCAACACCTACATCAACATTGTGGACAGAGCACTCCCATTAGCAGTAAAACACAGGCCAAAGGAGGCATTCAAATCTTCACCTTCAAACAAAGCGTGATGATATTTGAACTTCTTTCTCTGTTACTGCCTCTCCTGTCTCACGATTTAATTAAGATTTGCTCCCTTGTGCATTGCCTCTCTCTTGTTCACTGTAAGCTGAGTAGTCTCTCCCTCGCATTCTTCCTCCTCCTTGCATCATTGTGTCGGTATAACATCATCTCTTACCCTTAATTCATTCTCTCGTTGGAAATCTAAACCGTGGAATGCCCTACTTTCGAAGGACGGTAGAAGTTTCGAACTCTCTTCTGCAAAGGGTAATTGGTGCTGGATCAAATGTAAAGTTTGAAGCTGAGATTGACAGCTTCTTGTTATCCAAGTGTTAAGGGTTATAGTGCAAAGGCAGGTTAGGTTGGAGTTAGCCTGCAGATCAGCCAAGGTCTCACCAAATGGCAATGGACCAGGCTCGAGGGGTTAAAAGGCCCACTCCTCAATTCTTACTTTCAATGCTGCTACTCCCCAACCTCACCCCCCCTCGGCTTTCCATCTCCTGCAGTCCAGAGATTTTTAAAAAAGCAAAGGAGTCATGTTCTTGCCGACCCTTTTCAATATGGGTGGTGGCTTGGGCTATGAGCCTTGGACCCACCCGCTGTTCATTCGCTGAGGATAAGGGCGTTTGGTCCGCCTCAGCTTAAGAGAGAGAAAGGCTACACTCGCAGCAGCCGAGTGACTCCCGCGTGGCCCCAAGGTGGTGAACTTCCCTTGGAATTTCTGCTGGAACTCCGGCATAAACCCGGGGAGCCCTGAGGAATTCTCCGGCACCGGGCCCCCTTTCCACTGCTTCCCAATGGGGAAAAAAACCCGGTTAAAAACTGGGACATGAGAGCGCTGGTCCGAACTGGTCTTGTGACCCTAAAAATGAAACACAAGACCAGTTCGGGCCAGTACTCTCAGTCCCCAGTTTTTACTGTTTCTCCCAGTGGGTTAGAAGTTAATTCCAGCCCTTTTGTATGAAGGGCTCCCTGGCGACAACCTTCATTTCCCTGTTCACCAGTTTGCATTTCTGCTTTCTGGATCTGGTGATCCAGATTTAATTTTTCAGGATAGAAAAAGGCCAAGATAGGAGATAAAGACCAACACGCCGTTAGCCCCATGATTGCCTTTTGATATATGAAGTGTCAAGTAATGATATCCTGACATCTTTTCCAGTCGCACCTTTCAGTGTTACTGCACCACGCACACACTCTCTGAAAGTCGCCTATCTTTCATTCTACGGCCACACTTGAGGCATATGGAGCAGGCTCTGTCAGTAGCTCCCAATATAGCTGCACTCTGTTATCTCCCAACCTTCATGCAAATCCTTTAGGAGCTGCTAACTCCTGGAGGTGTTGGCGTGACACCCAGGCCCCTAAGTGACGGTTGAACCGTTCAGGAATGATACAGAGGCCAGGATAAGTCTGAGCGAGCGTAAGTGGCTGCTCACTGTATCTTTAAAGGCTGGGCAAATACTTTCAGGCCATTAACTCCATTGACCTGAAAATTAACCAAATCTATCGGAGCAGCAGCAATGTCGTGTGCTGCTTTTGCGTGCAAGGCTTTGCCAATTTTATAAATGCTGTCGTGCATCAGCATTATGAGATCAGCACATCCCCAATTAATCCCACCCGAGCAAATCTGCTCTATACTCTATTGACGTGACAACATAGTCCAGCTGTTTGCTTTGCTGATTGCTGCTCCTTACTGACTTATCATCTGAAGTGTTAGGCTACAACACCCTGAGCTCTTGTCCTCTTCCCACACCATTCAAGATCACGTAAGGCACCCAGCTTCTCTTCAATCAGGTCTGCATCAGTGCAGAGCTGTAGCTAGATGGCTGCAGAGCTCAAAGAGAGAAGTTCACCAACACTTTTTTTTTAATATAAAAAAACAATCGCATCTAATTCGGGTGAAGTTAGGCACCGATCTAATGGATTTCTGTTTATTGTCGATCATTCATTTTTGACCATTTATGTCCATGATCATATTTCTCTGCCTTATATTTTCACGTTATATTAGTGACTCATTCTGGGTGCAGTTTGAAAGGTGACAGACATGCCCTGGTACCCAGTCACTCTCCAGTAAGGCAATCTGAGCACGTAGGGGGGTTGATTATAGTCAAGTCTAATTGCGCCCTCACCAAACAGGCATGTTCCAGCTACAGATGAGGATTAACTCAGGGCCTGGGTCATTTCACAGAATCACACAGGGCAGGAGAGGCCCTTCGGTCCATCGAGTCTGTACCAACAGATTTCAGCTGGAAGTGAAGCACTCCGACTGGAGCACAAGTAAATCTGATTCAGCTTTACCTGCCCTGTAACCGGTGCAGGAACATGACATCTTCAATAAGGTTAACTCATACAAAGAGCCACGCTAACCCGCATTCAGGCAAGTTGTACTGAGTTAATCTGCGCTGTTACCAATCTGAACCGGGTCAATCTGAATTGAGTCAATCTGAACTGAGTCAATTTGAACTGAGTCAATCTGAACTGAGTCAATCTGAATTGAGTCAGTCTGAATTTAGTCAATCTGAATTGAATCAATCTGAGTTGAGTCAATCTGATCTGAGTCAGTCTGATCTGAGTCAATCTGAACTGAATCAATCTGAACTGAGTCAATCTGAACTGAGTCAATCTGAATTGAGTCAATCTGAACTGAGTCAATCTAAATTGAGTCAATCTGAACAGTCTGAACTTAATCAATCTGAATTGAGCCAATCTGATCTGAGTCAATCTAAAATGAGTCAGTCTGAACTGAGTCAATCTGATCTGAGCCAATCTGAACTGAGTCAATCTGAACTGAGTCAATCTGAACTGAGTCAGTCTGAACTGAGTCAATCTGAACTGAGTCAATCTGATCTGAGCCAGTCTGATCTGAGTCAATCTGAACTGAGTCAATCTGATCTGAGCCAATCTGATCTGAGTCAATCTGATCTGAGTCAATCTGAACTGAGTCAATCTGAACTGAGCCAATCTGATCTGAGTCAATCTGATCTGAGTCAATCTGAACTGAGTCAATCTGATCTGAGTCAATCTGAACTGAGTCAATCTGAACTGAGCCAATCTGATCTGAGTCAATCTGAACTGAGTCAATCTGATCTGAGCCAATCTGATCTGAGTCAATCTGATCTCAGTCAATCTGAACTGAGTCAATCTGAACTGAGTCAATCTGATCTGAGTCAATCTGAACTGAGTCAATCTGATCTGAGCCAATCTGAACTGAGTCAATCTGAACTGAGCCAATCTGAACTGAGCCAATCTGATCTGAGTCAGTCTGAACTGAGTCAATCTGAACTGAATCAATCTGAACTGAGCCAATCTAAACTGAGCCAATCTGATCTGAGTCAATCTGAACTGAGTCAATCTGATTTGAGTCAATCTGAACTGAGCCAGTCTGAACTGAATCAATCTGAGTGCATGTTTCTGAGCTAAGATAGTGTTTGAAGGATTGCCAAACTGAACCAAATATTTGTGCCTCCCATCAGCCGCTTGCTCCCAGTCTGAGTTGTGTAAGAGACAGATGGAGCTGTATATTTGTGATGATGCTTTTGTAATTATCAACAAATAAACAGATTGAGTCCTTCTCCATAAGTAGCACAGACCTCCAGGGGGGTAGGAGGAGGTGCACAGGGTGTAACCAGCTTGGCCATGTTGTACAAAGTACAATGCAAACGCACCACAGAATGGGTGCTATTAATTCAACTTGGGATCGAATGCCTTCTGCAGTGGGAAATGTAGTATAAGGAAAGGGGACTTAAGTGTAACGCGCTTTGCAAAGCAGCCTTCTATTTCCCCCTGTACCTCAACCAATGCATTTGGATCTGATTCTAACCCCCACTGTGAGTCTTACCTTCCATGGTGTTGGTAAGGACACTGGCTGCACTGACTGCCCGCTCCCTTTGATGTGTCTCCTCCAGGTAACCCACGGAGGCACGATGATCTGTCAGCAAGTGTTTCTTACTCAGTTCGTTCTCCGACGTGGATGACTGCCCAGGAGAAAGAAAGAACAGTATCAAGCTTGGAGTACAGTACCACGCATCACATTCCCTGCTTAAGCCATTAGGAGAAGGATACTACACAACTGACTCCCTGGTATAACGTCTCCATCATTGATTCCATTTACCTTTCGCTCAGTCATCGATTGGGGAGAACGATTGCCTACATCGATCACTCATTTTCAACAACGTGGCGGCTTTTTAATGTTTGGGTGGTTTAAGAATGTGGCAATGACTCTCAGCATTCCGACGGGAATGTTTCCTTCGCGACATCCTGATCCACTCCTCAGTCACTCCTATCACCCCTTCTCCTTCCCATGGCAGCTCTCCATGCAAGTGCAGAATATGTAACACCTGCCCTTTTACATGTCTGAAGGCCCCAGACATTCCTTCCTGGTGAAGCAGCAATTTACGCGTATTTCTTTCAAGTTAGCCTATTGTATTTGTCGCTCACGATGTAGGACCCTCTACATTAGGGAGACTCAACACAGACTGGGTGACCGCTTTGCCGTGCACCTCCATTCAGTCCCCAAGCTTCCAATCGCCTGTCATTTTAATTCTCTGTCGTGCGCCCACTCTGACCTTTCTGTCCTTGGCCTGCTGCAGTGTTCCAGTGAAGCTGAACGCAAACCCATCTTTCAACTGGGCACTTTGCAGCCTTCTTGGGCTCAAAAGTTTTGGTTTCCCATTTTGGTTCGTATTTCTCTGCTGGTTTGGTCTTTCTCTCATTTCTGTCTTGTTTCCTCCATTTTGCATTTGGACAGTTGCTATCCAGCCATTTACACCTCCCCTGGACACACCTTTTGTCCCTTCACTTGTCCCATTACCACTCCCTTTGCACCACCAATTCTTTGATCATTTAACCTCTCCTGCCCTCCGCCCAATCACAGGCCTCCTCTTTTGTCTGCCTCCCATCTTTCACTTACTCGAAACCTATTATGCTTCTAACTTTTCCCAGTGCTAATGAAAGGTCACAGACTTGAAACCTCAATCCTGTTTCTCTCTCCTGACCTGTTGAGCATTTTCTGGTTTTATTTCAGATTTACAGCGTCCACAGTATTTTGCTTTTATATTTTATCTTTGGCTTTGCACACGAAAGCACAGAGTACAAAAGCTATACATTTCTGCTAAACAGTTATAAAAGTACTGGTTAGGTCCAAGCTGGAGTGTTGTGTACAGTTCCTGGCAGCACACTTTAAGAAAGGTGACAAGCCTTAGACAAGGCCTATTGAGGAGGTGGTGGCACAGTGGTATTGTCACTGGACTAGTATTCCAGAGACCCAAGGTAATGATCGAATCCAGCTACAGCAGATGGTGAAATTTGAATTCAATAAAAATCTAGAATTAAAAGTCTGATGGTGACAACCATGATGCCATTACCGATTGTAGCAAAAACCCATCTGGTTCCTTTAGAGAAGGAAATCTGCCGCCCTTACCTGGTCTGGCCTACATGTGACTCAAGATCCAAAGCAATGTGGTTGACTCTTAAATGGTCACTGAACGAAGGCAATTAGAGATGGGCAATAAATGCTGGCCTAGCCACGTCCCATGAACGAATATTAAAAAAAAAGAGGGGCCGAGGAGATCCATTAGAATGGTACCAGAGACTAAATTACTCAGTTATGTGGTGATATTAAAGAAGCTGGGGTTCTTCTCCTTGGAGCAGTGGTTTAATAGAGGTGCTCAAAATCATGAAGTGGTGATGAAGTAAATGGGGAAAAACTCTCCAGTGGCAGAGGGAAACCAATCAAGGGTTGATAACCAGAGGGCAGAGCTGTAAGGCAATTGGCAAAACCAACAGATATAAGGAGGAATTCTTTTCTGTAGCAAGTTGGAATGCACTGCCTGTAAGGGTGCAGACAGCAAATTCAATTACAGCTTACTAGAGCGATTTTTAAAATATTATTCATTCAAGGGATGTGGGCATCTCTGGCATTTATGTTCCATCCTTAATAGTCCTTGAGAAGGTGGTGGTGAGCTGCCTTCTTGAACCGCTGCAGTCCATGTGGTGTAGGTACACCCACAGTGCTGTTAGGGAGGGAGTTCCAGGATATTGACCCAGCGACAGAAACAGCGATATATTTCCAAGTGAGGATGGTGATGGCTCGGAGGGGAACTTGCAGGTCCTTGTCCTTGTCCTTTTAGATGGTGGTGGTCGTGGGTTTGGAAGCGCTGTCTAAGGAGCCTTGGTGAATTCCTGCAGTGCATCTTGTAGATGGCACACACTGCTACTACTGTGCGTCGGTGGTGGAGGGAGTGAATGTTTGTGGTTGTGGTGCCAATCAAGCGGCTGCTTTGTCCTGGGATGGTGTGAAGCTTCTTGAGTGTTGTGGGAGCTGCACTCATCCAGGCAAGTGGGGAGTATTCCATCACACTCCTGATTTGTGCCCTGTAGATGGTGGACAGGCTTTGGGGAGTCAGGAGGTGAGTTACTCATCGCAGGATTTCCAGCCTCTAACCTGCTGTTTTAGCCACAGTATTTATATGGCTAGTCCAGTTCAGTTTCTGGTCAATGATAACCCCCAAAGATGTTGATAGTGGGGGATTCAGTGATGGTAACGCCATTGAGCATCAAGGGGCGATGGTTGGATTCTCTCTTGTTGGAGTTGGTCATTGCCTGACACTTTGTGTGGCGCGAATGTTACTTGTCACTTGTCAGGCCAAGCCTGGAGATTGTCTACGTCTTGCTGCATTTAGACATGGACTGCTTCAGTATCTGAGAAGTCACAAATGGTGCTGAACATTGTGCACTCATCAGCGAATACCTCCACTTTTGACCTTATGATAGAGGAAAGTCCATTGATGAAGCAGCTGAAGATGGCTGGGCCGAGGACACTACCCTCCCCTCTTGGTAGTGCAGTTGTAGCTCGTGCTCGGCAGCACATCAGGTTAGCTGGCTCAGTGGGTCATGGAGTCTACTGGTTACTGTGCGTCACTCCAGGAAATGCACTTATCCGCTAAGCCCCAGCGAGCTCCAGCAGCATTTCCCCTGCTGAAATACATCACCGCACAGCGCTGCAACGTCCACCTCCCGTGAAGCAGCAAATCACGTCAAACTCAGTGAACTGCTGCCCAAATTCATCGGGCAGGGCATCAGATCAGAACCATGTCTAAATCTCCTCTTGCTCCATTAAGCGCGCCGAGCTGAAAAGAATTCATGTACGTGCTGTCTAACTGGTCAGTCCCACGGGGATGAAATGCTACTTGTATCTGGTATCACAGACATTCTTAATGAGCTATTTAAGCAATGAATCAATATCCCTTTTCACAGCCTGGAGCCAGAGAGCAAGCAATCTCACCAGTGGCTGGGCTTGTTTGTATGGATAGTTCCAGAAAAGAATAGGCCAGTGCTCGGTAACACGTACTCTATAAACCAACTAACAACTAAGGGAATAGAATTAGTCAGAGCCAAATAGACATCGGTGGCAACAATAGGCACAGCACAGGGACAGTGGGCTGAATGGCCTCCTTCTGCGCTGTTTCATTCTATGACCTCCTGAGTTGTAACCCGCAACGCAAGACGGGTTTCACCTTAACTTGAGCTATTCCCCCAACCCAAAAATAAAACTCTCTGCTTTTAAATACCGTTTTCACAAAGGACCCCCTGAAGACGATGGGAGGCATTTTTGAGTTAAGAATATGTTTTTAAATAATCGCATCTTATTGTGTTTTGTTTGCTACCTTCATCTCGCCCTCTGAAATTCTGATGTGTGCCACTTGACTGAAGACTGTCGCGACATGAAATGAATTATCCCTTGAAAAGGAGTTGGTCATTTTTGATTCTGATTAAAGAGGTAAATATAGTCAGGGAATGCTCCATAGGCTACACCAGTCCCAACGCTGCTACAGCAGGAGCTGAAATGTCTGAATGGTGAAGATATGAGAAGTGATAAATATTTTGGAGGGTTTTCTGCTCGATTACTTTCGGGTTTCGTGGAGTTCTTGCCCCAAACGCTCCATCGGAAGGTTACATTAGCAGCGGAGCAGCTGAGATTGTACTCGGCCTGTGTTCTGGCCAAGTGATTGTTTTCCTTCTTTATTCTGGGGTTTTCCACATTCTAAATAAGACCGATTACAGGTCGGATTCCCTCATTACCACAGGCCCTGCAGAGAATACAGAATGCTTCCAACACTCATGCCGCTTAATTTGTTTATGTATTATTGCTGCAATCCCTTGACACAGAGACAGGGAGGGACGGGATGCAGTTTTTTGCAGTCCTAATCCCCAGGCGGCAAGTTGCCAATCCCACCCAATGTAGAGGAATGCGGCAGCGGGATCGCTGGATGGGGTGAATCCAGTTCATGAGGTGATTTGCTTCTCGGGGAGAGTGTTTGTCTACCACAGGCAGGCAGGGTATTTCAATAAGGAATTAATTAGGATTAGAACTCCAAAGATTTGAACATTTCTGATCCATGATAATCCCAGGACATAGAATCAGAGAATCATCTAGCACAAAACAAGGCCGTTCTATCCATTATGTCACTTCCAGCTTCTGAAGGAGTATTTATCCAATTCCCTTTTGAAAGTTACTACTGAATATTCTTCCGCCACTATTTCAGGCAACGCATTCCAGAACATAATTCCTCACTGTGTAAAAAAGAATTCACGTCTCTGCACATTCTTATCTGCACCCACCACTACAACCCCAGATACACAGATGTTTAGGCAACTACCTTAAATTAGTTCATGGCGCATGTGTTTGCCATCTCTAGGCTTGTCTATTCCAACGTTCTCCCGGACTTCCTCCCATCTCGCACCCTCCGTAAACTCATAAACTCATCCAACACTATGTTGCCCCAATCCTAATTTGAGCCAAGTCCTGTGCACTCATCACCTCTTGTGCCCACTAACATACATTGGTCCCCGCAACCTCCCTCCCAGAAATGCTTTGCTTTTAAAATTCATATTCTTATTTTCAATTCCCTCCATGGCCTCGCCCCCTCCCTATCTCAGTCTCCCACCATCGCAGATCTGGAATTAAAAGTCTAATGATGACCATGCAACCATTGTCGATTGATGTAAAAACCCATCTGGTTCACCAATTCCCCTTTAGGGAAGGAAATTTGCCGTCCTTACCCGGTCTGGCCTACGTGTAACTCCAGACACCACAGCAATGCGGTTGACTCTTAAATGCCCTCCAAAATGGCCTAGCAAGCCACTTAGTTTTCAGGGGCAATTAGGGATCGGCAATAAATGATGCCCCAGCCAGCAATGCCCTCATCCCATGAATGAGTTAAAATAAAGCTCCTCCTGACCCACAGCCTTCCGTGGTATCTGCACTCTTCCGATTCGAGCTTCTTGTCCAGCCCCGATTTTAATCACTCCACCTTTGACGGGCATACCTTCAACTGCCTGGGCCCTAATCTCTGCAATTCCCTCCCCAAAATTGCCCATCTCCTCATTTCAGATGCTTCTTAAAGCCTGCCTCTTTGACCAAGCTTTTGTCCTGATATGTCCTTACCTGGCTTGGTGTCAAATTTTGCTTCATAACGCCCTGTGAAGTGCCTTGGAACATTTTACTACATTGGAGGTGCTATGGAAATGCAAGTTTTAGTCGTTGACTGAAATCGAAAGTCATGCAGGCCAAGGGTTGCAGCTGATCCTGAGGCATACACTGGTGGCGCAATGATAGAGGCTGAGAAAGCCGACGTGGAACCTTTTGTTTCTGTTGTTTCTCTTGTCTGAGGATCTGCATCAGTAACAGTCTTGTCCACGGCAATTGCTGACATGCGTTAGATTTACGAGGTCTCTCTTGCAGTGTCAGCTATGGCTCAGCGGGTAACATTATCCCCTCTGAGTCAAAAGATCATGCATTCACAGTCTCACTCCAGAGACATGAGCACAACTCAGACTCCCAGCAGGGTATGGAAGGAGTGCTGCACTGTCAAAGGTGCCATCTGTCAGATGAGATGTTAAAGTGGGGTCATTTAATTTAAACCTAACATTTTTATTAATGTAGTGCATTGCAATTAGTTTTCTAGGTCAACATGTCAAGGAACCAACTAGAGAGCAGGCTATTTTAGACCTGGTATTGTACAATGAGACTGGGTAATTAATAACCTGTTGCAAAGGAGTCACCAGGGAAGAGTGATCATAACATACTAGAACTTCATATTGAGTTTGAGAGTGATTTAGTTAAGTTTGAAACTAGGGTCTTAAATCTGAACAAACCAAACTATGAGGGGTGAGTTGAATAAGAAAAATTGAGAAACTTGATTGAAAGATAGGATGGATGACGGTTAAGCGATGGCAAATGTTTAAAGAGTTAACTAATAATTCACAATGAATATAAATTCCTTAAAGAATAAAAACCCAATGGGAAGAATGCGCCATTGTGACTAACTGGAGAATTTAAGACAGTACTAGATTAAAGGAAGAGGCTTATAATGTTGTCAGAAAGATCCTGAGGATTGGGAGGTTTTAGAATTCAGCAAAGGATGACCGAGAAATTCATGAAGAAAGAGTAAACAGATATGTGGATAAACGAGCAACAGACTTAAAAACAGATCGTAGAAGCTTATTTAGGTATGCAAAAAAGGAAGAGGTTCAATCGATTCAAACTTAGCTTGAGTTCCACACAAAAATTTGAGCTCATAATCTAGACTGTACCCCTGCACAGCTCTGAGAGAGTGATGCACTGTTGGGATTGCAACTGCTGGATTTGCTTTGAATGATCCCATGGACCAGCGGAAACATTCCCCCAATGTCCTGTCAACACTCCTCCCTTAATGAATACGACCTCAGCCAGATTAGCTTCCCATTTCTATTACTGGTAATGACTACATACACTGCTCTTCAAAAGCTAACTGTGAATCACTGTGTGTGTGTTTGTGTGTGTGTCTGTGTGTGCGTTTGTGTGTCTGTGTGTCTGTGTGTGTATCGCTTTGAGGGTCATTTGTAGCTCTTTCCTGATTTTAAAATCCAGTTTGCAAACCCTTCGCTGGCCTTGCTCCCTCCCTATCTCTATAACTTCTTCCAGCTCTACAACCCTCCACGATCTCTGTGTTCCTCCAATTCCCACCTCTTGCACATCCCCCACTTTCTTTGCCCCATCATTAGCTGCTGTGCCTTCAGCTACCTAAGCCCTAAGCTCTGGAATTCTCTCCCTAAACCCCTCCATTTTGCTCTCTCTCTCTTGTTTAAAACCCTCCTTAAAACCTACTGCTCAACTGTCCCTGCTATCTCCTTGGGCGGCACAGTGTTAGATTTTGTTGCTAACACTCCTGTGAAGCACCTTGGAACGTTTCACAAAGTTAAAGGCGTCACATAAATGCAATTTTCCTTTGTTGGCATCATTGTGCATGTTGCTATAAATTTTGTAGGAAGCTTATTGAAAAATAAACATAAAACAATACTTTGATAACTGCTATCACTGGCACCGCCCCCACCACAGCACAAACCTCCCTAGATGGCCAATAGAAGCAGAGAATACATGTTCCAAATCATTCCAAGAACCCAGTCTACCAAAAAGCAGTAACATCTAACATATATGACTATGAGCGACATGATGGATGAGGTTTTATCCCTCTTTATTGCTAATGTGCTGTCAATGACTGCTGCATCCATATAGGTGTCAGCTGTGGTTTAGTAGGTAGCTCTCTAGCCTCTGGAACACAGAAGGTTGTCCCACCCCATGAGACTTGATTGCAAAAATGTAGGCTGACACGGTGATGTTTAACCGAGGGGCTTCCATTTACCACCCCCTCCCTCACCCCCACAAAGCGGACGTGAAAGATCTTAATGACACCAGGGTTCTGTATCTACTGCTCTGGCCAAAACCATCATCACCAAAGCAAAAAGTCCAAAGTATCTGGTCACCCTCACAGAGCTGCTCTGGGAACTTGGCTATTACCTTTGTCATTGGAGGGGGTGCAGTGGAGATTTACTGGAATGATACTTGGACTTGAACGGTTAAATGACAACGAGAGATTACACAAGCTAGAATCCTATCCTGAGAATGTAGAAGGTTAAGTGGTGATTGGATTGAAGTTTTCAAGGTATTCAAAAGAATAGCTAGAGTTGATAGAACAAAGAATCCAGCGGCTGGTTGTGAGCCTAGAACTAGGGGGCGTTGTTTCAATATTCAAGCCAACCTTCAGGAGTGAAATTAGGAAACGCCTTTTAAAAATTAATTTGTGGGTTGTGGGCGTCGCTGGCCAGGGCCAGCATTTATTGTCCATCCCTAGTTGCCCTTGAGGAGGCGGTGGTGAGCTGCCTTCTTGAACCGCTGCAGTCCCTGTGGTGTAGGGACACCCATGCTCTGAATCCTCTGCTCCTGCAGGAGGCAGGAGGGCCTGAAAATTCGGTGGGTTGGCGTTGGGACCGATACCCGATGCCTTCCCACCTCCCCCGGTTGTAAGCTCTTGGGGGTGTGGGGGGTGTGGGAGGGGACGGCCCATGCTGGAGATCCTCGCCCCACCTCCACTTGAGACCCTTAAGTGGCCAATTAATAACCACTTAAGGGCCTCTTCTTGCCTCTGCTGCAGTCTCCCCAGCTCCAGACAGGCCTGCCGACATGCGGCCTGCATGATTGGTAAAACGGTGGGGGCTGCGTGTCCGCTGGAGGGGGAGGGGGGTGGTGGGGGTGGGGGGGTGGGTAAGGCCCCTCAGATCTGCACTAATCTGCGCATGACCGAGGGAATGGAGACGGGGCATGGGGGTGGCCCAAGGGGGCTAAATGGCCTAACCCTGCCCCTCGGCCCCACGTTACAACAGCGACTGCACTGAAAGAAAGCACTTTGGGGCTGCAGGGCACTTTGGGTCGCGCTTAGGTTTTAAAAGGCACTTAATAAACAAAGGCCTTTCTTTTCCATGTATCGTTATTGAAGTGGGACATAGGAGGGGTGGGGAGGGGGGGGTGGGGGGAGGCCCACGAATTCACAGCGCTGGGCTGCTTCTCACCCCGAGCGCCAGAGATCCTCCGGCCTGCCGATGTCGCCCTTGAGCTTCCCAGGATCGGCAGGGGGTTGGGGGGGTGGGGTGTGGGGGCAGGAGAAATGAGCCTTGACACCTGGGGCCACTCCAACCTTCATCGATGACTTGACTCCATTGCTTCCCCCCCGGAGCAAAGGCTTGCGGGTACTGAGCAGGTTCTTGGCACATCATCTCGGCCTGACACTGCCACTGGCTCTTTTCCTGCTCCCAATGGGCCTGACGTTCCACAGGGAATTCATCCCGATCCTGCGGTATTCGGGATGCGCCCTGGGCCGGCTTCCCGATGACCCCATTTTTAATTTCCACCCGTAATTGTTCGGTTTCCACCCGCTCTCGAGTACCGATGTACGTTGGTCTTAATCGTTGTTTAAAACTCCGTGCGGTTTCTCAGAATCTTTCTCCTCGCAGCTGACCCTGTGTTCGCTTTTCTCTTTTTAAAAAACCTTCCATTACTTAGCAACGTGTTCGCCTTTTGGACCCCCCCGGATCAGTCCAGCAAAGCTGCACGCCACCGCACCCGCCTCCTCACCACACCTCCCCCCTCCCACCTCCCCCCTCCCCCCACCCCCACCTCCGAACCTGTACCAGGCAATGGAACATTCTACAGATGGCATTGTCAAGTGAGCAGCTGTTTCCATAGCATCAATACAGCATTACCTAGACAACCAGTCCCCAGTGCTGCTCCTCCTCTGTCCGTTTATTTTGAAGGTTATTTCGCTGATGGAGAAATGTTGTAGGTTTTTATTTTCGAAGAAAAAGTTAAGGAGGCCTGTCAAAATGATTCGGCAACTTAAGACGTCGAGCGAAACGCCTCGCTTCCCCCTTCCCTCGCCGCCCCGCATTTTTGCTTTTGCACAAAAAGTTATTTTCAATCTGCGCAACCTGACCGCCGACCCTTCTGCCAGCGAAACTGTTCCTTCTCCTCGTCAACTCTGACGGGGCTCCTCGCGATCGAGGCAGGCCCGGACCACTGCTGCCCCTCTTTGTGTTGAACGCTCACCGACCGGGGTCACATAACAGCTACCGGGGTGGTGGGTTGCCCCTGGAATGGTGCCCCCCACCCCCGGTCAGGAGAACAGGAAAGAAAGGGAGGGGCGGAACGTGGCTGAAAAAAATGGCCTGGCAACTACCTCAGGCACAGGGACATGTCTGCGAGACTTGGCAACGTGTCTGAGAGGGGATAGTTTACCAGCTGCCCGGTTACCACCTTGTGACGGTTTACATTCTCCCCAAACTGATTTTGCGCACAAAATTCCAGAGGACTTTACCATTCCCCATCTCTTTTTCCTTGGCTCACCCAATTTCCTTAAAATTATAAGTTCAACAAAGTGATTAACTAGCCCCAGAAACCTAAAAACTTAAGAACTAGGAGCTTCTGTACACTCTTTGGCCCTTTGAGGCTGCTCTACCAATTAACAAAATCATGGCTGATCTTCTCCCTCAATTCCACCTTCCCACACTTTCCCCATATCCCTTAATTCCTGGAGTGCCCAAAAGTCTATTGATTGTTGTCTTGAATATGCTCAACAGCTGAGAATTCCACTGACTCACAACCCTCAGAGTGAAGAAATTTCTCCTCATCTCAGTCTTAAATGGCCTAAGCCTTGCTATGAGTGTCGCCTCGCTATGAGTGATTCCCCAGTCAGGCGAAACATTTTCTCAGCATCTACCATGACAAGTCCCTTACAAGTTTTATATCTGTCAGTTAGGTCACCTCTCATTCTTCCAAACTCCAGGGAGTATAGGTCTCAGCTATTCACTGTCTTCTCATCCTCTCATCCCAGGAACCAGCCGAATGACCTTTTGTTGCACTCCCTCGAAGGCAAGTATGTCCATCTTAGGGAAGGAGACTAAAACTGCACCCAGTACTCCGCACGTGGCCATGTATAATTGGACTGAGATGTCTTTACTCTTATAATCCAATCCCCTTGCTTTCAAGTTAAACAATAAACAGCTTTTAAGAGATGTCAGTTCTTACATTGTCTTCCGTGATTGGCTTGCCCACTGTCACTTGAGGGAGAAGGAGGCTGCTTGGCGAGATCGGAGGTCCCCCTACCACGGACACCACGCCGTTCTGGTCCACGGCACTGTGCAACTTCCTCCGTCCACTGAGCGGCACATTGGCGGTGCCTGGCACCGATCGGTGGCTACCATGGCTCTGGTTGCTGTTGGTCCTGTACAGCTGAGGGAGGCACAAGGATTCCCGGATACTCTCGGTGTCGTCAAAGACGCTGACCTCGTCATCCGAAAACATGTTCTCCATGGCAGCATCCGCGGAGTGAGTCCGGAAGCGGAATATGCTGCTCCGTCTGAGTGGATGGCGGTTTGAAAGTATTGGCGTCATGAGAGGCTGGGGAAAGAATCCAAATTGTTCAAAGCTGATGCACACTAAACTGATTGATGGGCGAGAAAGTCAGTGATATAGAACATACACAATAAATAGGAGCAGGAGTTGGCCATTTGGCCTCTTGTACCTGCTCCGCCATTCAATAAGATCATGGCTGACCTGAGTGAGGCCTTAAGCTCACTTTCTTGCCTGCCCCCCATGACCATTTGTAGGTTCCTTGTAGGTTAAAAATCTGTCCCACTCAGCCTTGAGTATATTCAATGACCCAGCCTCCACTGCTCTCCGGGGTAGAGGATCCTAAAGATTAATGAAAAGAAATTCCTCCTCATCTCCATTTAAATGGGAGTCCACCACCATTCACAACTGGACGTGCCGGGACTGCAGAACCTTGACCTGCTCCATTAGTTATGGAATCGTTTAGCTTTCCTGTATACTGCTCCCAATCTTTGGCATGTAAGTAATCCTGTGTTATAGTTTCACTAGGTTGACATCTCATTTTTAGGTATGCTTGGTGCTGCTCCTGGCATGCACTCCTGCACTCTTTATTGAACCAGGGTTGATCCCCTGGCTTGATGGTAATGGTGGAGTGGGAGATATGCTGGGCCATGAGGTTACAGATTGTGTTCGAGTACAATTCTGCTCCTGCTGATGGCCCACAGCGCCTCATGGATGCCCAGCCTTGAGTTGCTAGATCTGTTCGCAATCTATCCCATTTAGCACGGTGGTAGTGCCACACAACACGATGGAGGGTACCCTCAATGTGAAGGTGGGATTTCGTCTCCACAATGACTGTGTGGTGGTCACTCCTACTGACACTGTCATGGACAGATGTATCTGTGACAGGCAGGTTGGTGAGGATGAGGTCAAGTACGTTTTTCCCTCTTGTTGATTCCCTCACCACCTGCCTCAGACCCAGTCTAGCAGCTATGTCCTTTAGGACTCAGCCAGCTCGGTCAGTAGGGGTGCTACTGAGCCACACTTGGTGATGGTCATTGAAGTCCCCCATCCAGGGTACATTCTGCGCCCTTGCCACCCTCAGTGCTTCCTCCAAGTGATGTTCAACATGGAGGAGCACTGATTCATCAGCTGAGGGAGGGCGGTACGTGGTAATCAGCAGGATGTTTCCTTGCCCGTGTTTGACCTGTTTCCATGAGAACTCACGGGGTTCAGAGTCAATGTAATGACTCTCGGGGCAACTCCCTCCCGACCCTATACCACTGTGCCACCACCTCTGCTGGGTCTATCCTGCCGGTGGGACAGGACATACCCAGGGATGGTGATGGTGGTGTCTGGGTCATTATCTGTAAGATATGATTCCGTGAGGATGACTATGTCAGGCTTGTTGTTTGGCTAGTCTGTGAGACAGCTCTCCCAATTTTAAAAGCTTTACCATTAACCGATCTTTTTGATCTAATATGAAGTTAGCTCTCCTTATTCTTATACTGTTGCTTGGCGCTCTTTCCTAATTCCTGCATTCCAGAAATTGCAAGTACTTTAACTCTAATTAAAAGCAACAGTCCAACAGGAGGTCACTTTCCAAACATTTGCGAAAAGCGAAATTCCTGGAGTTTTAAATGGCGAGGTGGGTGATGATGTGCAAGAATCAGACTTAGATGTTCAGCATCACTCCGAAACAAAGCAGATTCGGACAGATCAGTTTGTGATGCTCTCCCTTTGTGACGCTCCTCGAGACTTTATTTTATCTTAAAGGTGCTATTTAAAATGCAACTTGTCATTGTTATGGAGGGTCACTACCCTTCCTGTTCTAAGGAAGGAGGATTAGTCTGACTCACCGCTTGCTGCAGGGAGTGACCTGACAGGAGGCCTTTCAAACTCTGAAAGGTTTTGAGAGAGTGGATACCAAGAGAACGTTCCCTCTTGCAGGGAGGAGGATAACTTAAGAGGCCATCAGTATCAGATCGTCACAAGGAAATCCAATGGGGAATTCAGAAGAAACCTCTTCACCCAAAGTGCGGTGAGAATGTGGAATAAGTTACCACAGCGAGTGGTCGAGGTGAATGGCGTTGACGCGTTTAAGGGGGAGTGAAGCAAGTTTGCTGCAGGCAATGTGGCAAATGTCGGACAAGGCACCCAACACCTTGGTGCGCCATTTGGCCAGCCTCCCCACTTCCCAACCCATCCCCCAAAGGGCCGGTGGAACCCAGCCCAATGACTCTCAGCACCTCTTTTATTTAGTATGTGCTGCAGAATGGGATGGCCCTAACTCTGCTAAGGATTGTACTTTGCTTTATTTTATAATAAGGGGGGAGGGCAGCAGTTACCGCCGACAAGGAATAAAACATAAAACAAGAGCAGGGGCATCATTCCATGCGTGGGACTGCGTCGCCTGCTCCGGGTAGATTCCTTACCTTCCGCGGTAAGCCTTCTTCGGACGCCGACCTCAGCTCTTTATCCTCATCGATCCCCTCTTCTAACTTTCCCAGCTCTTTTCCATTCCTGGCCCTGTTGCTTCTTTCCCTGGTGCTCCTTGCACTTAAATGCGATCTCTCGGAGGAACTTCTCGACAAGGTCTCGTTCCCCAATCTGGTCAACTGCTGTGAAAATAATTTATGAAAGAGCATGCTCCATTTATTGGCACGAATGTCTTTTTTAAGGAACATTTTAGTTGTTAGCATCCGTCAAGCACCCTTGACGCGTTGCCAAACTCTGAAGGTATGGGAACTACTCCAATTAACATCTGGTATACACCCAAAACCTTCTTACTCCTGAAAGGCAATCGATCATTTTCTTATTTTCACACCTTCTTGTCTTGACTTGGCTCAATCGGTCTAAGTCTGAAGGCCACGAGACTGAGCCCACAGTGGGAGTATAAGCGAGGCTAACATTATTGAGGCTGTGCTCAAGTGGTCTATTGCCCTTCTTGCCAGATGTTAATCCGACGTCTGGCGGGGCGGGTGAGTTTCCTTGGAGACGCAATGCCGCCCGGCCCAAGATGGCGTTGGGCACATTTCGGGCAGCCCTGGAACCCTGGGGGAAAACGCCGCGGAATTTGGTGTCACTCTTACAGATTCCACCTCTCAAAAACGAGCGCAGTGGGATCCAAATTCTACCCCCTCTGTTTCTATCCCTTCTATTCGAATTATCCGCCTCTCTCGCACTGGCTTCCAACCTCGCCGAGGCCCCGCCCAATGGGCCTGCTCTTGGGCGTATTAATTTAAAGACATAAAAAGATAACAAGGGGAAGGAGCTTCCCGGTTATTATAAAAGTTGGCGGCACTAGTGCGGTAAACAGGCCACCGCTGGTCTGAAGCACCTGCTGCCGGGAGGATACACAGCAAAAGCCAAGCCTTTGGCCTAGTGCTGCTGGTGCTGGTGTCACCTCCAGTCCCCCTGCTTCCTTGCCACAGGCTCAGGCCTCCCTTTCATTCCTCACAGTGCCGAGACACTCTGGCACTTGGCTCCCATTATTTTTAGAAGGACTCAGCTGCTGGACACGGACACGTAAACACATATCACATAAAGGCATTTCAGCTCCTACTGTACTCCCAACTAAGAGTGACCCGGGAATGTAAAAGCTGGAAGATCACTGCAGAGAGTTAAGTTCCTCTGTTGGTCAGAGGTATGAACCCGCCTACCCCAACACTTTCCTGGTCAGCCCCCCCCATCTCCCCACTCTCCATAAACGCCATAAGTCGTATGCTAACTCACACTGAGTCCCGTTCGCCCGCCATCTCCCCCCGACCTCCCCTGTTCGTTGAGCTAATTTGGTTCCCCTGGTACGCCAACAGCTCCCGTTTAAAATTCTCATCCTTGTGTCCCAGTCTCTCCCTGGCCTGGCTCCTCCAGCCCTGCAAACCTCTGAGGTTTCTGAGTTCCTCCACTGCAGCCTCCCATGCGTTCCCGCTTCCCTCCGCCCCCACCATTGCCAGCTAGGCCTTTGCCAATCGAGCCCCTAAAGCTCTGGAATTTCCTCCCTAAATCCTCCGCCCTCTTTCACCTCCTCGACTAAACTCTGGGCCACCTGTTTTAATGTCTCTTCACGTGGTTCGATGTAAAATTTTGTTTGACGGCGCCCTGTCTTCGGACATTTTTTTACCAGGCGTTATATAAATGCAGTACCTTGTCAGCAAGTACCTGCTCTGCCTGTTCCTGCTGTTTCCGAAGCTGTTCCATCATCTGCTGAAACTCTTTCTCTTTCTGTGCGTTTTCTGCGATGGTAGCCTGGTTCTGCTCATCGTACGCCATGGCAACAACAGCCAGGATCAAGTTGACGAGATAGAAGGACCCCAGGAAGATGACGACGACGAAGAAGAGCATGTACGCCTTCCCGGCAGTTCGCAGAATCTGCAGTTTTGAAAAAAAGGAGCAAAACGAAAGGCGAGGGTTAGGAAACCGGAAATGCACAGCAACGGGATGAGTCAGGAGAAAGGGCAGGTCAATCTTTCAGCTTGTCTCTGGACAGAGTCACCAATTCTAGTTGGGGTGTATTCCTCAAGGGCTCATTGTCCTTTTTCTTTCAAATTCATTCGCGGGATGTGGGCGTCGCTGGCTCGGCCCAGCATTTATTGCCCATCCCTAGTTGCCCTTGAGAAGGTGGTGGTGAGCTGCCTTCTTGAACCGCTGCAGTCCATGTAGTGTAGGTACACCCACAGTGCTGTTAGGGAGGGAGTTCCAGGGTTTTAACCCTATAATGGCCTTGTCTCCATGCTCCTGCCATTAGTTACCCGACCCATCCATGCTCCCCGTTCATCACCTTCCCGTGCCAACGAGAAAGGCTCCCAATGACCCGGTTGGATTGACAGTCAAAACAGCCTTTTCACCCTGCCTCCAATGTGTTTATTTATAACTAGCAAAATAAAGGGTTCAAAGGAAATGAATTTGGTTCATGCCCCACATACCCCAGAGACCCGAGCACATAATCAAGGCTGACATTCCAGTACAGTGCGAAGGGGGTGCTACACTGTTGCAGATGTCGCCTTTCACAAGAGATGTTAAATCGTGGCCCCCATTTGCCCTCTCAGGTGGATGGAGAGACCCTATGGCGCTTTTTGAAGAGCAGGGGAGCTCTCCCCAGTGGAAGTGGTTACTGTCCAATCCCTCAACCAAATTCAGCCATTCTTCTTAAAGGGTCTCCTCAAGGTCTTTGTAGGCTGGTTGGCATTTCCAGCTCGTGCCATCAGACAGGAAAGCATTCATATGCCAGCTGGAGAATATTTTTGGCTCGATTTCAGTAGTGGAGGCCTTATAAATCCTTTAAAGGATTATAGAGAGGGAAGCGCGGGGAGGATAGCATTTAAGAGGGCTGTGAAAAGTGAGCTCTCACTCAGCATCACGGTTAATGAAATGGCTGGAACCACGGGAAGACTTGAAAGAATAAAAAAAAAGGTAAACTCCAAGCTGCTATTGCTGTCAGTCCAAAGTCACTAGTTTGACATTGGCTGGAGAGGGGTTTGTTGCAACCTGGTAAGCATTCTAGGGCAAGCGAGGCTGTGGGGCGGGTATTTTGACAAGGTTTATTTTCATTTCCTTTTGGAATGCGGGCGTCAGTGGCTAGGCCAGCGTTTATTCCCCCTCCCTAATTCCCCCTTGAGAAGGTGGTGGTGGTGAGCTGCCTTCTTGAACCGCAGCAGTCCATCTGGTGCGGGTACGCCCACAGTGCTGTTATAGGGAGCTCCAGTAACGTTGAAAGAATGGAGTTCCAAGTCGGAATGACTTAGATAATAGCTCAGAGGTGATGGGGGATCCCGTGCGTCTGCTGCCCCTTGTCTTTCTAAATGGTTGAGGTGCAGCCTCTAAATATAGGCCCGCTCTCAGCCCCACATTGAACAAACCTGGTTCTAGCTACGGAACCAACTGTGAGTCATTCCCCACCATCCACCCTGATGAAGAAGAGGTGGGTAAGGCAGGTAGAGAAAGTAGGCTGATGCAGGATTAAAATTACGCCCTCAAACAGCAGGAAATCAGGCCACGTACACCAGTCCTGCTGCGTAAGTCTTGGCTGCTGTGCTTTGGGGCATTTATTGCGCAGATTGGTAGCGCTGCCACTAACCTGGTGATACAGATTCTCCCAGAAGTCCTGCGTCATTAGGCGAAAGAGGGAGAGGAAGGCCCAGCCAAAGTTATCAAAGCTTGTGTAATTGTAATCAGGGTTCCTTCCAGCCTTCAAACATATAAAATGCGTGGGGCACTTCCTGTGAAAGAGAGGGAAAGTAATCATACACTCAAAAAAACAAATTCCATCTATTTCTCACCGTGAGCAGAAAAGACAAGTCATTTCACAAAAGCCGAGTGTGAAAGGAGGTAATAAGCGGGGCAAAGGAGTGGACTCTAGCGCCGTGCTGTCCGATACGCTCGCCATCGGCCGCATGTGGTGAGTCGGCCACGGTGAAGGGGCAAATTGATGCTGTTCGTCAGGGGAGAGGTTTTAATCAGGTGGACACCAGGACTCTGGGGCGGCCCATTCAGCTGAAGACACGGTTCCAGGAACCTGTGGCCCACGTCAAAATTAAGAAGAAAATCCTGCTGGTAAAACGATCGTTAGCATTAAAAAAGCCGTAGCACTGCTCCAATACGATATGTGGTAAAGGGGCTGCCATTGAAGGAAGTGTTGAAATATTTTGCCTGCTACACCACAAGCTGTTCTTTGACTGAGTTGTTGTCTCAGTGCCGTGCACTACCTTTCACCTTTAGTCCTGTCCTAAATCCCACTTCACCGCTGAGGCTTGTTACACCATTCAGCACATTCTTTGCATATATTTTGTATCGTGCAGCGAACATGGCGACCTGATCGCCACACGACTGGCAGGTTTCGAAATCCCAATGGGGAACACTGGTCAAGTGTAAGATTCAAGAGAGGCAACTGAAAATGCAGGTCAGCGATGAGAGAATTAAGGGAGGTGTGTTCGTGAGAGATTGGGGGTGGGGGGCAGGGAAAGATACTTGAAATCTCTGAACCAATGTTAGGACAAGGGAGTGGGATTTTTCTTTTATTCATTCATGAACTAGGCCAGCATTTATTGCCCAGCCCTAATTGCCCTTGAGAAGATGGTGGTGAGCTGCCTTGAACCGCTGCAGTCCATGTGGTGTACTTACACCCACAGTGCTGTTAGGAAGGGAGTTCCAGGATTTTGACCCAGCGACAGTGAAGGAACGGTGATATATTTCCAAGTCAGGATGGTGGGTGTCTTGGAGGGGAACTTCCAGGTGGTGGTGTTCCCATCTATCTGCTGCCCCTTGTCCTTCTAGATGGTAGTGGTCATGGGTTTGGAAGGTGCTGTTGAAGGAGCCTTGAGGAGTTGCTGCGGTGCATCTTGTAGATGCTGCTACTGTGCGAGAATGGTGGAGGGAGTGAATGTTTGTGAATGTGGTGCCGATCAAGCGGGCTGCTTTGTCCTGGATGGTGCCAACCTTCCTGAGTGTTGTTGGAGCTGCACTCATCCAGGCAACTGGAGAGTATTTCATCACATTCCTGACCTGTGCCTTGTAGATGACGGACAGGCTTTGGGGAGTGAGGAGATGAGTTACTGGCTGAAGAATTCCCAGCCTGACCCTCTCCTGTAGCCATTGCTCAATGGATCAGAACTAGAGGACTAAAGGATGCAGGAAGGGATGTAGAGTGTGAATTTGGTGGTAGTGTTCTTGCCTCTAAGGCAGAAAGGGTTTGAATCTCAATCTTTCGGATGACCTGCCTGCTGTGCAGGGAATACTAACTCATGCCATGGCACATTTGAAAAAGAGCAGGAAATTTTCCGGATGTCAAAACAGAGAATGCTGGAAATACTCAGTAGGTCTGGCAACATCTGCAGATAAAGAAGTAGAGTTAATGTTTCAAATTGGTCACCTTTCATCAGAACTGTTGAAATATTATCTTTATCTGTTCATGGGATGTGGGCGTCGCTGGCTGGGCCAGCATTTATTGCCCATCCCTAGTTACCCTTGAGAAGGTGATGGTGAGCTGCCTTCTTGAACCGCTGCAGTCCATGTGGTGTTGGTACACCCGCAGTGCCGTTAGAGCCTGCTGTGAGTTTGCTGTGTGAAAATTGGCTGCTACATTTCCTGAATGACAACAGTAACTACACTTCAAAAGAACAAAGAACAAAGAAAAGTACAGCACAGGAACAGGCCCTTCGGCCCTCCAAGCCTGCGCCGATCATATTGCCCGTCAAACTAAAACATTTTGCGGGGTCCGTATCCCTCTATTCCCATCCTATTCATGTATTTGTCAAGCTGCCCCTTAAACACCACTATCGTACCTGCTTCCACCACCTCCTCTGGCAGCGAATTCCAGACACTCACTACCCTCTGCGTAAAAAACTTGCCCCACACATCTCCTCTAAAGTTTTCTCCTCTCACCTTAAATCAATGTCCCCTAGTAATTGACTCTTCCACCCTGGGAAAAAGCTTCTGACTATCTACTCTGTCCATGCCACTCGTAATTTTGTAAACTTCTATCAAGTCACCCCTCAATCTCCGTCGCTCTAGAGAGAACAATCCGAGTTTCTCCAACCTCTCCTCATAGCTAATAACCTCCAGACCAGGCAGCATCCTGGTAAACCTCCTCTGCACCCTCTCCAACACCTCCATATCCTTCTGGTAATGTGGCGACCAGAATTGCACGCAATATTCCAAGTGTGGCCTAACCAAGGTTCTATACAGCTGCAGCATGACTTCCCAGCTTTTATACTCAATACCCCTGCAGATGAAGGCAAGCATGCCATATGCCTTCCTGACTACCTTATCCACCTGTGGACTGTACACCCAGATCCCTCTGCCGTTGATGCACTTAAGTGTTCTGCCATTTATTGTATAATTCCTGCCTGTATTAGACCCTCCAAAAGTAACTTATGGCTCGACAGGGCTTTGGGATTGTGGTTGTGAATGGAGCTATATAATTTCTTTTTCCTTTAAAGGGAAATTGTTGCAATTTGAGAGGTTTTCTCATGGGGTTAAGGTTCAAATCAGCTATGCTCTAACTGAATGGCGGAGCAGGAGTCAACTATTTGGGGCAGCCGGTATTGAAAAGATGTTATCTATCTCGACTCCTTAAAGCCCCAATGCACAAATCAAAACTCCAGTAACCGAAAGTCCTTTTCAACACAAAAAGGCAAACTGAGGTGGCCATGCTAAGAGTCTTGTCTATTTTTGCTTCTTTGCTGCAGACAGCTTAAGTAGCCCATAATCGTCACAGGGATGAAGGTAGCTGCCATCACCATAGCAACATGAGCTAAGGCGGTTGCTGCTGGTGAAAATTATTTCACGTGAGGCCTGCTCAGCCCTTTTCTGGTCAGATAAACAGGCCACATTCATGAGGAAAAAGCGCTACCGAGAGAGGGAGAGAGAGAGAGTGAGTGAGAGAGATCTGGAGAAACACATAACAAATGGTGAGAGGGCTGCAGCCACAAACTAGGCCTCAGTTGGAATTCTGAACAAAGTGAATTTTGCACCTCTGTCTTCACGTCTTATGCTCAGTGTCTAAATTAAATTTGCACCATTACCCCTTTCTCGCCATTTCATCCCTCCGGCCTTCCACCTTGTCACTCACCTTCCCTTCCATTCTCCCCGCCCCCCCCAACCCCGAAGAGGTATCCTTTGAAAAGTGTACTTTGGGGCAAAGTTCCTACTAGGATGAGCAGTGGTGTAGTCACCTGCTAGGTGCTCGCTCTGTGGTAAATGATATCGGCCTGCAGCCACGCAAAATAACTTAAAGGGACTGTGCTCTTAAAGGAAACAATAATCGAATGTTAAAGGGAACACTGGGACCAGTGATGGTCTTGCTTATCATCTAGTCCATAAACAGATGATTGTTCTACTTACCCAGCATCTGTGTTGTTTCCACAGAGTAAGGCGTCCTTTTTTCCCTCAATATAATAGTAGTTATCTAAATGGTAACAAAATTAAAAATAGCATTAGTCTACAATAGTACTTGTTAGCTAGTGAGCAAAAAATGTCAAATAAACCTTTGGTTTGGTTTAAACTTTTGGTTGCAGCACTGAGGAGATTACAAAGATATGGAAGGTTGTAGGACTTTTTGCTCATTTGTTCATGGGATGTGGGCGTCGCTGGCTAGGCCAGCATTTATTGCCAATCCCTAGTTACCCTTGTTCAGAGGGCATTTTTAAGAGTCAACCACATTGTTGTGGGTCTGGAGTCACATGTAGGCCAGACCAGGTAAGGACGGTAGATTTCCTTCCCTAAAGGACATTAATGAACCAGATGGGTTTTTACAACAATCGACAACAGTTTCGTGGTCATCATCAGACTTTTAATCCCAGATTTTTATTGAATTCAAATTTCACCATCAGCCATGGTAGGATTTTAACCCGGGGTGGGGGGATTGCAAAGAATGGTTACAAAGACAGGGAGGGTTGTAGGGGCTGGAGGAGGTTACAGAGATAGGGAGGGTTGTAGGGCTGGAGGAGGTTACAAAGACAGGGAAGGTTGTAGGGCTGGAGGAGGTTACAAAGACAGGGAGGGTTGTAGTACTGGAGGAGGTTACAGGGATAGGGAGGGTTGTAGGGCTGGAGTAGGTTACAAAGACAGGGAGGTTTGTAGGGCTGGAGGAGGTTACAGGGATAGGGAGGGTTGTAGGGTCTGGAGGAGGTTACAGAGATAGGGAGGGTTGTAGGGCTGGAGGAGGTTACAGGGATAGGGAGGGTTGTAGGGGCTGGAGGAGGTTACAGGGATAGGGAGGATTGTAGTGTTGGACGAGGTTACAGAGATAGGGAGGGTTGTAGGAGCTGGAGGAGGTTACAGAGATAGGGAGGGTTGTAGGGCTGGAGGAGGTTACAGAGATAGGGAGGATTGTAGTGCTGGAGGAGGTTACAGAGATAGGGAGGGTTGTAGTGCTGGAGGAGGTTACAGAGACAGGGAGGGTTGTAGGAGCTGGAGGAGGTTACAGAGATAGGGAGGGTCGTAGGGCTGGAGGAGGTTACAGGGATAGGGAGGGTCATAGGGCTGGAGGAGGTTACAGGGATAGGGAGGGTTGTAGGGCTGGAGGAGGTTACAGAGAAAGGGAGGGTTGTAGGGCTGGAGGAGGTTACAGAGATAGGGAGGGTTGTAGGGCTGGAGGAGGTTACAAAGATTGAGACAGCAGTGGCTGTTTTCAACATGAAAGCAAGGTTGCTTAATGAGTTCAGATATGATTCTTTCCCATTGCTGGTTTAAGAGAGGCTCTAACACTAATATGGTGGACAGAATGTCGTATACGGTCCCACTGGTATATAGTCCATTCCCCATTAGTATCCTATTGTTTTTAAATTCTACTGCATCCCGAAATGAGATCAGCACGAGCGATGGGATTGGTGCGGAGTTTTCATTATAGACAAGACAGTGGGTCTCCCTGAGCAGCATTAACTTTGATTTGAAACAGACTTGATTGCCTCGGAGTTTATAGCCGGATGATGCGTTTTGGAATACCAAATCCCAGCACCAACCATAACGGAATGAGTGGGACTAGCTGAGTTGCTCTCGCAGTGAGCCAATGTCAACACAGAGAGCCAAATGGTCTCCTTCTATGTTGTAGCCATTCAATGATGCCAAAAGGCCATTGACCTGATCAAGCTTCCTCCACAGGCCTTGCACAATCTACCCTATCATGGTCTCTGCCCCATCTATTTACGGTCCTGTGGGCAAGTTCTGTCTGAGTACTCCCTGATCGCTAAAGGTAATCAATCTCCATCTCTTATTCAGCTCCATTAGACAAAAAAATCCAATGACTCACCTCCTCACCCCAGGTAAAAGTTGCCTGTGGAGCCTCACTGGCTACGGTTAAAGACAGAACTTTAGTGTTGAAAGTAGTGGACTGCTCGCCCCTGGTTCATTACCCCACTGAAGCAAGTGTGAACTGGGAAATGATAAGCTAGCGCTAGAAAATGAACACTAATGTTCCCAGGCTGGTCATTGTAAAAAATCCACCGGTTCACTAGTGCCCTTTGTGAGTGGCAGCCTGCCATACTCTGCCTGCATGTGACTCCAGACCCACACCATGTAGTTAACTCGAAATGTCCACAGGGATAGGCGGTAGACCCTGCCCTGCTATTGTTTTCCCACAGCCAAAGATCAAACTGTGAGAACACAGCCGACGTCTCGAGCTCCATTGGAAAGCGCCTGAAGATCTAAACCCCCTCAATGTTACAAAAAACAGGAGAAAACTGTGGGCGAGGAGGGTCGTGGGGTCATAAGGTTACATTATTGACCTAGTAGAGATTCAATGATAGCAAACTTCACTCTTTACTACAATGGCTTCCTGAGGTATTCGAGGTACTTCACTAACTTGCTTCGTTACTACAAGAGGGTCTGGAGTGAGCTGTCCGACCACAATCCAGCCTGTAATTTTCATCTGTCTGTCAACCGGAACTATACTCCTGGTGGCTTCATATAATAGGAAACAAAACTGTTCAAACAAACATGAAGATGATGCACAATCGCTCTCGTGTCTCAATGAGCTGCTCGCAGCAGCGACCTGGGGGTTAGTCCTTCATCCCTGGCCACTCCAGGAGGGTTGGCCACCCTGATGGGCCTCCTATGACGAGTGGCATCAATAGCGCAACTGCAGATGTGGCACGTCTAGACGCGTGGTAAGATAAAGAGTGCCGAGTGTTCAAGGGGCCGCCCAGCTCTCCCCTCAACCTGCTCCCACACTGTCGAACAATCGTGGCAATGCTCGGATGCGAGGGGTGGGAGTCTTCACCCGCTACGCAAGGCTTGGCCATTTAACCACATTACCAGCGCCTATAGAACCCGATAAAGAGTCAACTGTGGGTCAGTGAGTGTTGGGGGGTGGGGCGAGGTGGGGACAGGGGGCGGTGGAACAAGAGAAAGAGACTGGGGTAAGAAAAAGGTTCAAACAAAAACGGAAAATGCTGGAAAAACTCAGCAGGTCTGACAGCATCTGTGGAGAGAGAAACAGAGTTAACGTTTCGAGTCCGTATAACTCTTCATTCAGAGCTCTGAAACACTGACTCTCTCTCTCTCACCACAGATGCTGTCAGACCTGCTGAGTTTTTCCAGCATTTTCTGTTTTTGTTTCAGATTTCCAGCATCTGCAGTATTTTGCTTTTAAGACAAAGGTTGTGTGGGTGTGGGTGTCTGTGTGTGTGTTTGTCTGTGTGTTTGTGGTTGTGTGAGTGTGTGTGTTTGCGTGTGTGTGCGAATGTGTGTCTGTGTGTGTATTTGTGTATGTCTGTGTGTGTGTATGTTTATGTGTGTGTGTGTGTGTATCTATGTGTGCATATGTGTGAAAGAGTGTGTGTCTGTCTGTCTGTTTGTGAGTTTGCGTGTATGTGTGTGTGTGAGTGTGTCTGTGTGTAAGTGCGTGTGTGTGTGTGAGTGTGAGGGTGTGTGTGTGTTTGTGTGTGTTTGAGTGTGTGTGTGTGTCTGTCTCTGCGTGAGTGTGCCTGTGTGTGTGTGTGTGTGTGAGTGTGTGTGTGTGCGAGTGTGTCTGCATGTGAGTGTGTGTGTGAGTGAGTGTGCATGTGTGTGTTTGTGTGTGTAAGTGTGTGTGTGTGTATCTGTGTATGAGTGTGTGTGTGTCTGTATGAGTCTATGTGTGTGCCTGAGTGTGAGCATGTGTGAATGTATGCGAGTGTGTGTGTGAGTGTGTGTATGTATGTGAGTGTGTGTGTGTGTTTGTGTGTGGGTGCGAGTGTGTGCATGTATGTGTCTGTCTGTGTGTGAGCATGCGTGTTTGTGAGTGTCTGTGTGTGATTTTGTGTGTGTGTTTGTGTGTCTGTGTGTGTGTATGTGTGAGTGTGTGTTTGTGTTTGTGTGTGGGTGCGAGAGTGTGTGTGTGTGTGAGAGTGTGTCTGTGTGTGTGTGAGTGCGTGTGTGTTTGTGTGTGTGTGTGTGTGTGTGACTGTGTGTGTTTGAGAGTGTGTGTGTGAGTGTGTGGGTGTGTGAGTGTGAGGGTGTGTGTGTGTCTGTCTATGTGTGAGTGTGTCTGTGTGTGTGTGTGAATGTGCGAGTGTGTGTTTGTGTGTGTGTGTAATTGTGTGTGTGTGTGTGTGTGTATGTGTGTCTGAGTGTGTGTGTTTGAGTATATGTGAGTGTGTGTGTGTGTGCATGTGTTTGTGCATGTGTAAGTGTGTGTCTGTGTATTTGTGTGTGTGTGTCTGAGTGTGTGTGTGTGAGTGTATGTGAGTGTGTGTGAGTGTGTGTGTGAGTGTGCATGTGTGTTTGTGTGTGTGTAAGTGTGTGTGTATTTGTGTATGTGTGTGTGTGTGTATGTGAGTGTGTGTGTGTGTGAGTGTGTGTGTGAGTTTGTGTGTGGGCGTGAGTGTGTGTGTGTGAGTGAGTGTGTCTGTGTGTGTGTGAGTGTGTCTGTGTATCTGTGTGTGTGTCTGTGTGTGTGTGTGTGTCTGCATGTGAGTGTGTGTCATTGTGTGTGTGAGTGTGAGTGTGTGTGTGTGTGTATGTGTCTGTGTGTGTGTCTGTGTGTATGTTTGTGAGTGTGTCTGTGTGTGTGTGTGTCTGCGTGTGAGTGTGTGGGTGTTTGTGTGTGACTGTGTGTGTGTGTGTCTGTGAGTGTGTCTCTGTGTGTGTGTGTGAGTGTGTGTGTATGTGAGGGTGTGTGTGAATGTGTGAGTGTGTGTGTCTGTGTGTGCGTGAGTATGTCTGTGTGTGTCTGTGTGTGTGAGTGTGTGTGTGTGAAGAAAAAACTCTTGATGGCTTCAGTGTGTGTTGAACTGATAAGAAGCCACCTGTATTCTTCCGTCCACCATTTCAATAAAGAGAGGCCGATTAAGAAGGCCATAAGCATTTTGCCCTTGAACACAAAGACTTTTATTAAGGAAAATCCTGATGGGATTGACAGCATTTGACAATATTGGGATAATCACAATATTGTGATATCTTTCCACAGGGAGCATGTAAGACACAATCAGCTTTGGAAACAGATTAGGAGCATTTTGATAAAGCTCAAGTTCAAGCGGTAATCCGTTTGATTTATCATACAGTTTTACTGATGGATGAGTAGGCATCATCTGATGCCAGTCCATGTGGATCAGTCCATTTATTTTTATACTCTGATTAAAGTTGCATTCTTCTGCAAGTATTCAGCTGAAATCAATGGTGTTTGGCAAGATGGACTGCTCTTTACAAAATGAAAAAAAAGATGTGATTGGATTTGCCTTTTAACGATCTGTACCGGGGAAGTTTGTTGAAGCAAATGTTGGCTTGTTAGAATTTCCATTTTTGCTGTTGTTACGTGTTGGGCTGTTAATCACAGTATTGCACTGGATCCAAATCAATTATTTGTTTTCTTTCTTCACACACACACAAACACGTACACATACACACACACACAGACACACACGCGTGTGCACACACACAGATGACACACACACGCATACACGCGTACACACACTGACACACACACACAGACACACACACACAGACACACACCCATACACGTATGCAGACAGACACACACACACAGACACGCAGACACACACACACACACAGACACACACACACAGACACACACCCATACACGTATGCAGACAGACACACACACACAGACACGCAGACACACACACAGACACACACACACAGACACAGTCACACACACAAACACACAGATGCAGACATACACACAGACACACACACAGACACAGACACACACACAAACACACACACACAGACGCAGACACACAGACACACACACAGACATGCAGACACACACACAGACACAGACAGACACACACACAAACACACACACAGATGCAGACACACACACAGACAGACACACAAACACGCCCACACACACAGACGCAGACACACACACAGACATACACATACACACACACACACATACAATTTGAGCACACATTGCTGTGAACTCTGTTTTCAACAGTGATAACAGACAGGTAGACAGAGTGGACAGACATTTAAAAACAGTTGCAACTTCCAAAAGCATTTACTCCCCTTACATAGGAAGATAGGAACAGGATATCCCAGAAGAAAAAACAGTTCAACATGTTCAAATGCTAGTAACAATCAGTAATACTGGCACCAGTAATACAGGAGTTCCATTTTACAGTATACAAGACCAGTTCAGACAAGTTTTACAGGTACTATTCCATCCCACATTTTCCTGTGTTTTTCCTTCTGCGTAGGCCACTCAGCCCCTCAGGCACGTTACAGGCAGCTCTAAGCCAGAAAGGAAGAACCAGGAAAACTTGGGAAATGGCCGCTACTGCTCTGAACTGGAGTTCCATTTTTGGGGGTATACAAGACCAGTTCAGACCAATACCAATCATTTCTCAAGTTTCCCTGTTTTTATTTCCTTCTTCTGGGTATGCAGGGTGTGGAAAATGATTCTTCCTATGTTGATTTTACTGGGGGTGCTGGGCGTGGTGGTGGGGGAGGTTAGGAGGGTTGGGCTATCCACATGGGGAGACATCTTAACACCCACCAGCAGTCAAAGCCAATCCCTGGGTGAGTGCTTATGAAATGTCCCCTTTGCTTACAGTTGGAAAATCCTATCCTCGGCAACTTGCAGGCATTGTCCTCCGATCTTTGCAAGGAATGCAAATGCTTTGCTCTCACAGCGTTTGAAATGTCAATACAGGATGCCAAAGATCCTATTGTGTTGAGAGGGTGACCAGAAATAGCCCAGGCAATGGGAAGGAACTTCCAGCGGAGACAGAAACAAGCTAAATGCTTCTGTAAACAAGGCTTCTTTTTCAAATTTTGGTTCACCCTTTTTTTTAAACCCCCGATCGCTTTCTCTCGTCCCGCCCCTCACTCGCCGACCCACTCCAACGAGAGTTGACTCTTTATCGGGTTCTATAGGCGCTGGTAATGCGGTTAGATGGCCAAGCCTTGCGTAGCGGGTGAAGGCTCCTACCCCTCGCATCCGAGCATTGCCACGATTGTTCGACAGTGGGGCGGGGCAGGTTGAGGGGAGAGCTGAGCGGCCCCTTGAACACTCAGTGCTCTTTATCTTTCCACGCGTCTAGACGTGCCATATCTGCAGTTGCGCTATTGATGCCACTTGTCATAGGAGGCCCATCAGGGTGGCCAACCCTCCTGGAGTGGCCAGGGATGAAGGACTAACCCCCAGGTCGCTGCTGCGAGCAGCTCATTGAGACACGAGAGCGATTGTGCATCATCTTCATATTCTTTGAGCAGTTTTATTACTTATTTATACAGGCCTTGAAGATGTGGAGGGTGGGTGGGTGGGTGGGGAATGCCTATTTTTTTCTGGGCAGGGTGCGAGGAGGTGGGAGGCCATGAGTCTCCAGGAATACCTCCAGCCATAGTTGGCAACCCCGTAGACATCTTCCCTCTGAAATCTATTCTCCATTGCTCACTTAAGTGAGCCTTTCAGGTTCGGAGATCTGATCCTAACAGCATTCTTGTCACCCTCCACTGAACTACCCCCGGAATCAATGGCCTTCTGAACATATGTGACCCAACGTTAAATAATCGGAAAACATCGAAGGCAAGTGAAGGAATCGATAGATAGTCCATTGGAAAGGCCAGTCCAGTGGACAAACTGCCTTTGCTTGCACTATGATCTCTTGGACTCTTGTGCTAGGAACGAGCATACGCACTTGAAAGATAACGGGGGAAGGGTACAGAGGGCAAGCCGAGCACAGAGCAGAAATGTCATTTATTGTTGCTTAGTTACCCTGTGATTGCTGCAAGCAAATCCTCTGTAAATATGAAATTTAATTTCAGTCAAGCATCCTGTTTGTTTTGGTAATATCAACATTTGGATGAAGTAAGCGTCTAACCCATATGCTGTGCATCCATTAGGAACAGGTTGGGGGTGGGGGTTGGGGTGGGAAGGGTAATCAGGATGTGGCAAATTATCCTTTGTGCATTTGAGGCAAGAATTGATTGGGGAGAATTCTCAGGGCCTCCAAATTTGGCCTCACCTGTTTGTAAGATTGGGCACTTGTGACGCCTCCCTGTATCTATGGTTTTATTTGTGTTGGGGGGTTGGGGTGGGGGATAGGGTGGATTTGGAGCTCCACACAATTGGGGATTCCAGAGTCAACAGTGGCAATTTTTTTTCAACAACTGGAGGGAAATTTTGTAAAACCCTCTCACCACCAATGCAGCCAGTGAGGGTCATGGTTCTGATGTCTGTGGTATTCTGGGCGTATGTGATGGAAGGTCACAGGGATGATACTTAGGATTTTGCAATACGACATTTTAACACCTTTAACATAGTAAAATCTCCCAGAGCGTTATTAAGTGTAACCTGACACTGAGCCACATAAGGGAATCTCAGGATGGGTGACCAAAAGTTGGGTTAGAGTTAGGTTTGTAAGGAGTGTCTCGAAGGAGGAGGGAGAGGGAGAGAGGAGGAGGTGGTAGGGTATGAATTGTGGAGCTTAGGTTCTAGGTAGTTGAAGGTACGGCTATGAATGGCAGAGTGAGGGAAATCAAGGGGCCGGAATTGGAGGAGTGCAGAGATCTCGGAGGGGCTGTTGAGCTGGAGGAGGTTACAGAGACAGAGAGGGACAAGGCCAGGGAGGGGTTAGAAAACAAGGATGAGAGTTTTAAGTCCCCATCTGCTTTGTGTGAGACTCCACCAACAGTGCAGGATCTTACATTATTTCCTCCATGCAAGCAACACAAATCACTTCGAGTTCACAGTATCATCCATTAAAAAAGGACAACAGGCAGGTTAGGTCAAAAGGAAAGACGAGTGACAAACTGAACTTTGCTGAGTCAACAGGAGCTAAGCGAAGGATTAGACTTTCGAGCACTAGTTATCAAAGTTAAAACTGCAGGTTGCAGGGGAATGGAGCCTGGGGATTCAGGGAAAAAGGTGCCTGAGATCATTCTTACCTTCCAGGTTGCCCTTACAATATAGGAGAACGTGGCAGTGTAGAAGGAATAATATTATTGCTGGAGCTGGTCATGCTGGACAATAAATTATAAGCCCAGGCGGTGACCAAGGATAGTCTGCAGCCCACTGGTTTGAATCCTCAGAGACGAGTCTGCACATGGGAGGATAGTGGGGAATGGCAGAGGGTGAGGTCTGGTAGGCCCATCTTGGTCAAGGCATTGTGCAGCAGATTGACATGGGCTGCCGGAGAGGAACTTGGGAATTGAGGAGCAAGTTCATGAGGGTTGGACCTTTATTTCCAGGATGTGAGAGAACGAGAGGGGAATTAAAAAAAAAATTCTTGTTCTTTTCGTGGCCTCTCCTTGAAGAGTTTGGCTGAACAGCTAAGGTCATGCCAAGTGCAAGACATCACCGGGGCTGCAAAGAGTGGAACAGAATTGAAACCCCAACAGCAACATTTTGGCTGTCAGTTCCTCCCGCGCGAGTTTTCATCCAGCTCTCTTTTAAAATTATTGATGAAGTCAGCTTCCGCTGCCTGTTCAAATAGAACATTCCAGATGGTGACCGCTCTCTGGGTGAACAAGCAAAGCCGAAGTGAATAAGGACCTAGTGATTAGGTGACACTATTTTAAACACCTGTGGATTGTGGTAGACAGGGAAGACTGAGGTACCCTGCCATTTCAAAGCCTTGAGGAAGAAGAAATGAAGAATAGAACACTGTGTGATGAAGAGAAAAGGAGGAACTGTGTCTGCAACATAGGAGCTACAAGGGAGGAAGGGCCATAATAGTATTGATTAATAGAGACAATCAAAAAAATGGCTGTAACAGAGAGAGAGAGAGAGAGACAGAGAGACAAGAGTGATTACCCATCAGATCTGCACCCTGCTTGGGATTGTGAGATAGGTTTTCACTAGATAGGGGTATCAGGGGATATGGATATAAAGCGGATAAGAGGAGTCAAGGTACACATCAACCATGATATAATTGTATGGTGGAACTATCTCGGGGGTGGAACTTCCTCCTGTTTCTAATATCCCTGGAGATGTCAGAGGATTTTGAGTACACATTAATCAGTTAGGTGATCTGAGGCTTACCTTTATCATTAATGAATTCTTCAAATGTAACGTTCCAAGGCCAGGTATAATTCTGTGTATCGTTCAGCATGACATCGCCAACGACACGCCAATCCCGCACACATTTCTGACGCAAGTTCCCCATGAAGAGCTGAAGCCCAATGAGTGCAAAGACACTTAAGCAGAACACAGTCAGGATCATGACGTCTGCTAGCTTCTTCACGGACTGTATCAGTGCACCCACAATGGTTTTCAGGCCTGCAAGTGAATAGTAAAAGGATTAGCTTGGTAGAGATAGAATGCAGTCAGTGCCATGGTATCAGGGCATCAGCTAAAGGTGACTGATTGTAGTGTTTCTTTTTTCTACTGTTTGATCATCCAGAGTTTAGACTTTGAGAAGGATAAGACTGAACAACTCTCGTTTTACTTACATAGAATTTAGAGTACAGATACAGGCCATTCAGCCCAAGTGGTCCGTGTTCAACACCCCCCCTCCCACCCTACTTCATCTAACCCGATCAACATCCCTTTCCATTCCTTTCTCCCTCATACGTTTACATAGATTCCCCTGAAATGTATCAATGCCAGTCGCCTCATCCACTTCATGTGGTAGTGAGTTCCACATTCTCACCTTTCCCTGGCTAATGCTGGGAGGAGAGACTGACCAAAAAAAAGAGCAAATTGAAGTAGGAAATGCTGACTTCTTATAGATTCTCTCTCTAAGAATCTTTTCTTTCAAAAGAAGGAAAAGAGGGAAGATTCGTTTCGTGTGCCAAGTGTATCAAAACGTAACCCCATTTGGAAAGAAAGAGTTTACAATTGCACAATGCAACGCTTAAAGCGCCTTGCTAGGACCACTAGAAATAGAGCTGGGGCATGACAAGAATTGGAGACATCGAGATCAGCGAATTCAGGACAGGATGGATCTAAAGAGAAGAGGGAAGAGTTAAGGCCCAACCATCTTCAGCTGCTTCATCAATGACCTTCCTTTCATCATAAGGTCAGAAGTGGGGATGTTCGCTGATGATTGCACAATGTTCAGCACCATTCGCGACTCCTCAGATACTGAAGCAGTCCATGTCCAAATGCAGCAAGACCTGGACAATATCCAGACTTGGGCTGACAAGTGGCAAGTAACATTCGTGCCACACAAGTGTCAGGCAATGACCACCTCCAGCAAGATAGAATCCAACCATCATCCCTTGATGGTCAATGGTATTACCATCACTGACTCCCCCACTGTCAACATATTGAGGGTTACCATTGACCAGAAACTGAACTGGACCAGCCATATAAATGCTGTGGCTACAAGAGCAGGTCAGAGGCTAGGAATCCTGTGAGGAGTACTCATCTCCTGACTCTCCAAAGCCTGTCCACCACCTACAAGGCACAAGTCAGGAGTGTGATGGAATACCCTCCACTTGCCTGGATGAGTGCAGCTCCAACAATGCTCAGGAAGCTCAACACCATCCAGTACAAGGCAATCCGCTTGATCGGTGTCACATCCACCACCTTAAACGCTCACTCCCTCCACTATCGATGCATATTGGCAGTGTGTACCACCTACAAGATGCACTGCTGCAACTCACCAAGGCTCCTTCGACAGCACCTTCCAAATCTATGACCTCTACCATCTAGAAGGACAGGGGCAGCAGATACATGGGAACACCACCACCTGGAAGTTTCCCTCCAAGCCATACACCACCCTGATTTGGAAATATATCGCTGATCCTTCACTGTTGCTGGGTCAAAATCCTTGGACTGCCTCCCTAACAGCACTGTGGGTGTACCTACACCACATGGACTGCAGCAGTCAAAGAAGGCAGCTCACCACCACCTTGACAAGGGCAGTCCGGGATGGGCAATATATGTTAGCCTAGGCAGTGATGCCCAAATCACATGAAAGAATAAAAACATTTACATGATTACCAATCTCTTCAATGTAGGTTGTTAGCTACGTGCGACAAGCATTAGTGAGCTATAACTCCTGGACATTATATTGGAATTCAATGTAGAATTTAAAATGAGTCTATTTTGATCCTTTGAACATATGTCAGTTGACTTTCAGCATTATTGACCTATTTTCTGGGGTTTATCTGTCAGCACATTCCATTTTTCTTTGCTTACCCCATCCAGATTCCTGATTGAAAACTTGACCCGAAAAGACATGGATTACTGAGGACCTGCATGGCTAGGAATGCACACTCAGGGCTGAACCTTTGCTTGGGAGGCAGGAAACGGGAGTCAGAACTGTTCCCGAGTTCCCGAACCCAATCCCGGGGAGAAACGGTCACCGACCTGAGATTTTGCCCGGGGCGGGGGTCCCCCTTCATCGGCATTGGAGGCAGCTTTCCAGGCAGATGGGCTCTCAAAGCTGGGAGACTCCAGTACAGGGTGAATGGCGGAGAGGTTGCTTCAGCATGAAGGTGCCCTCTCACCAGCTTTTTCAAAAAATGATTTAGAATAGAGAAAAGGCAGTCGGGTGAGCACTGTGGGGGTAAGGAGCTGGTGGGGGGGTGGGGGATCCCACTTCAGGCCAACCTTTGTTGCCTCTGCACCCAGGCAGGCAGGGAAGGCCTACAGGCCTGTCCGTAGCACGGGTACCCCGGCCTGTTGCTGGGTGCCTGCCTCCGTGCAGTTAAATTACCCTCTGGGAAGACTGGAGAATCCCAGTTGACCTCCATTGTTGACCTTGAACCAGTCTCTTAGCGAGCTTACTGGACTGCCTGCCTTGTGGGGATGGGCACAGCCTTGCCGGGTACAGACCTGGCTCCTCCGAAATGGCTGGTGCCAGGAGCGGTGCTGGGAAAAACGGCACGGCAACCGGGCCTGTGTTTTCAGGCTCCATCCGCCTCCCATCCTGACGTCAGCGGGGCCCCGATGGTCCTGCCCTCTCAGTTAAATTGTCGTCCTCACCGCCGAGGTGGCTGATGTGGGGTGCTGCTTATTTCGTGTCCATTTTTTAGAAACGATCTGATTTTCATCGCATTAAATTCAGTCGGGCGGCAGTGGGTGGCTGGTTGTCGGTGTAGACGGGACATTATCCCACACGTTAACACTCCAACATTGGATGACCTGACGGCCAGACTCAGGAGCAATAATGGGCAACAGCTTGGCCATTGCACTCAGGTTATGTCTTTCTTACATTCAAGGCACTTGGCTGAGAAAGGGGTGGGATTGACGCCGAGCCGTTTGAGAGCGTTGTGAGGTGACTGAGAATTCGGTGAAGCAAATACGGAGTAGCTTAAGAGGAAGGGTTTGAGAGCCTCACCAGGGCACAGCTGAAGAGCCTGCAAAATGGATGGAGTGCAGGACGGGTAGGTTTCTTTTATTCATTCACGAGGTGTGGGCCTCGCTGGCTGAGGCCTAGCATTTATTGCCCATCCCTAATTGCCCTTGAGGAGGTGGTGGTGAGCTGCCTTCTTGAAGTCAGAAGACCAGAGGAGCTGGGAGGAGACCACAAGACTTTCGAGGTAAGGGGGTGGGCAAAGGCAAGGGCGCAGTTGAACAGGTGATGAGATAAGATGGCACCATAAGGTGGCAATGTGAAGACCAGGGGCTGAATTTTCCGGCAGGGGGATCTTACGTTCCCGCTGTCGTCAATGAGGTTTAGAATGTCTCGCCGCAATTCACTGCCCCCTCCCCACCGAAACGGGGCCTTAAAATTCTGCCCCAGGCCTGTCCTTAAGCTGTGAGGCTGGTATGGACGGTGATGCTCCAGTGAGCTCAGTATCACACAGTGCCACACCACACCTTCACCTATGGTCATCCAACCACCAAAAAGGTCAGCGGATTAACCCTTTAAAGCCTGAAGCAGCATGCTTTTGGAGTCAAGCCTGAAATACAGCAAGCTCGTAATAAGCAGATCAGAGGCTGGTGATGAGGTAACCACATCAAATGCTGTGTTTGAAGATGATTAAAGTTCCTGTGTTTGTAATGCCGCATACAATATGTCCCTCTCATTATCCTTTATAACAAGAGTGCAGGATGGAATCAAAGCAAACCGCAGAAATCAGCCAAAGTAACATTGTTTTATTGAAATGTGATACATCAGGTCAATGACTCTTTTCCTGGATTTAACATTATTTGGTTTCAGTTTTACAGGCCATGTTGATAGCAAGTGGCTGCAATTGCAGGGCTTAAATGAAGGTTCAGAATTAAAGGATTTAGCGTGCAGTTAGCAGCTGTTAACCCTTACAGGGCCCGAAAAATACATTGCTTCATCCCACACTAGATCGTACACTAAGGAAGGTCCTGTGGTCCTGTAAATTGCTTCAATTTACGACACCTGACCTGCGGTAAAATGAGTTTAATCGCTGATTTTTCTCTCCAGCCTTTCATTTAGATTTTTGTTCTGTCCTATTTCTTGCCTGAAGCGGCCTAGTGATTCCCTGACCATTCCCTGTTTCTGACTGCGAATGGGATGTGGATGGGGCATGTACATAGTGTGCTGTCCATTAGAACCTCCGTTTCTTACCCTGGATGAATCGTTTTTTTTTTTATTCATTCGCAGGGTGTGGGCGAGATCAGCATATTCCGGCCACCCCCACCACCACCCCCCCCACCACCGGCCGATTGCCCTTGAGAGTGTGGTGGTGAGCTGCCTTTCTCAACTAGGCTCGCTAGACCTAGAAGCCCTTCTAAGCCGAATTGTTACTTTGACCGGTTTCTTCAATCCAACTCAGAAGACTTCATCGTCTAGCGATGCATGAGGCAGGCAAGGCACACGCTTACATCTGGATAAAAGCAAAATACTGCAGATGCTGGAAATCTGAAACGAGAACAAAAAATTGCTGGAAAGACTCAGCGGGTCCGACAGCAGCCGTGGGGAGAGAGGCAGAATTAACGTTTCGAGTCCGTATGACTCTTCTTCAGAAGACAAATGCTCTGTGTTCTGAAAAAACTTCTGCAGAGGACTCGAAACGTTGACTCTGTCCTTCTCTCCACGGATGCTGTCAGACCCGTTGAGTTTTTTCCAGCAATTTTTGTTTTATGTTACAGGCTTACACCTCGTTTCCGTTGCTGGAACAGGTCGCTAAGGGGAAGCCAGAGGCTGTAGCTCGAGGGATGCCACTCTGCATTAAACCAGGAGTTTCTCCCACTCTTACTCCCTGCCATAGGCGTCTTGGAAGGGTTTGCAGGTTGACAATCAACCTGTTAGGCTGCGCTATGTCTGTGCCTTTCACGGCCATCAAGTCTCAGGGCAGAATGGTCCCAGGTTTACACCAAGTGTGGTAGTGGGCGGGAAAAAAATCGCTTTACCCGCACCTTATCGTCCCATTTCCGCCTCATGCAGTCACGGGAAACATGCCCATCCTGCTCGCGGGCGGCCTCCGAATTGCCTGCCAAGTTGTTACCCCACTGCTTCCTCACACGGGGCATCAGATTTAAACTGCAGCCATGCGCACATTTCTTAACGCTTGCAGCCCAGGGCTGCTCCGGTGAAGCCAGAAGCCAAGCAGAGAGCAGATCCCCGTTTCAGTCACACATCCCAGGCACGCGTTCTGGATGCCTTAGACACCCGCCGTGATGTCCCCCTACCCCCTGCTCGGGCCGCAGGAGGTCCGTCAGTGTCAGTGCTCCGGCTCGGGAGGCGCTGGCAGAGGTGGTCGGTTCCAAAGCTGCACACAAGAAGTCGGCCATCCAGTGCATAAAGAGGATGAATGATCTCATCAATGCTGCCAGGGTAAGGCCATCTCATCACTCTAATCTCACACACTCACAAGCCCATCACACATTCACTGGCATCTCACTCACTGCCAGCTCAAGGGACATCACCACTCACTCTCTCACACATACCCTTACATGTCCATCTGGCCTCATCTCCCCTGGAGACTGCCTCCTCAACCCTCACCATCATGGCGCTGCTTGCACAGATCAACATGTGTCCCACACACACACCCTGGGATACCCTCCTTCCCCAGTGCAGCCCTCACCCTGCAGCCTCTTCCCTTGCCTGAGGCCACTTCTCCCCCTTCCCTAAGGAAGCCCTTACCCTGCAGTCTTTGAAAAGTGGCTGCTCTGGTAGGTAGAGACCTGCCCTTGAGCCTCCCTAAAAGTGATGTGGTGCTGCCTGTGGAGCCTGGCACTGATGACTGCGAGTGCTGCCTGAAGCAAGGTGGGCAAACAAACCCTGAAGTCCCGAGTGAAGTGCAGCTCACCAGGTACACGTCGCTTATGTACAAGTTGTGATCGTGCCCGGCTGATATAGCGTGGGTGGGGTGGGGGGGGTGGGGCAGGGGAGATGATTCCGGCGAGCAGGGCTTACAATCAGATGCTAAAGTATTGAAAATAAGTTCCTGAGGTGCGGTTGTAGGAAACGCAGCCTGCCGTTGATGGTGGGAGCGGACGAACGCAAACTGGTTTCACGGCGACGTGAAGCTAATTTTTGGCTGTTTTGCCATATTGTCCCTCCCCCACCCGCCATGATGTCCATGGAGCCAGAAAATTCCAGTCTTAGAGCGGGACTCAAGCC